>NC_069661.1:78192500-81156250 GCF_027244095.1 Hemicordylus capensis | reverse complement strand
GTGTAGTATACACAGTTTGAGGAGATTAATGTCAGATGGTGTATTCAAGATGAATAGCTCAGCATCCTGGGATAATCTTCATTCCTGGACCATTTTCTGCCCACTGAAAGAAGTCACACTGTTTATCCTTCCCAAGAGGGCACACAAAGAAATTCTTTCCATTATTAGGGCCAATCTTCAACACTGTCCTCATGATGCAGCGCTTCCCATGATTGCAGAAGGGAAAATGCAGGTCTGCCCACTGTGGAGAGAAAATCATTTTTCTATAACACCAGATGCTATTGCCAAATTCGTCCTTTAGACTGGTGGCAGGAAGCTCTCCTTTAGCTGTACCAGGTAGGTGGCAACCAATAATAATCAAACTAGACTATTCTCTTTCAAATACAGCTTGTTTCATTGTCTGAACTCCACTGGGTTGACTTTGTGGGAGGACAGTTTTCACCGGCTCTGAAGGCAACAGAGGCTTAAATTATCCAAGTAAAATTTTTGATAGCTCATGGCCCCTAAGCAATAGATCTTTTTTCCCAAATATTACAATGCACCAATGGCTCTTTCCTTTCAGAATCTAAAGGTCAAATGAAAGTATTGCATTTGTTACCATGCTGCATGGTGGAGACCACTGTCAAGGCTGAGTTAATTAAGAAGAAACCCACAAGAAAACTGTCCTTGCACATGCTATGCATTATTCAGCACATACTTGGATACATGTGGGGGCCACTTAGGTTTAACCCAGAGGTGATGTGATCAATAGCACAGAGACTATACAAGGAAAAGGAAGTGGGTGGGTGAAGGAAGAGCTGAACGTTGAAAGTGGAAACAGAGCCTTTTTCCAGCCATCAACAAAGCAGCTATGGACAGGCCAGGGACAGAAAAATCTGTGTCTAATCTTAAGGCTCTGTGAAAGGCTCAGGAAGCCAATTCCTGGAATTGATTTGAATGCTTAGTTGAAGAACTACGGGTGAGAAAATGGGGAAAGGCTCCATGTCCCAATTACGATCCTGTCCATTTTTCAACTAAGCACTGGGATGACGGAAGATTTAGCTCTTCTCCCATCTGCCCAACATTCAGCTCTTTGCTTAACTTTTCTCTCGCGTTCTCCCCATATAAAGAAGGCCATGCAGCATTCCTACTAGCCAGGGACATTCTTCGGGTTGCCAGGAGCAGTAGCTCATCTCTGCTTTAAGTGAGGGCAGGAGAAAACTAATCCTACATTTTCAATATAGTATTAAACAGTTTGTAATGTATTACTATAAATTTCAAAATAAAATATGATACTTCATCTGCTTCATGTAGAAAATAATTGCTGGCCAGTATTTCCTCATTCATCCTAAACTATACTGAGAAACTCTTTAGAGAAGGCTATTATCATTACCATTCATATTCTATTATGTTAATAGTGAAAGAATGAATAAAATCCATGAGCAATCATGGTGGTCTGAGAAACCAATTTGGATCCTTCAGGATGTTGGCAAAGTGTACAATCGCACATACTTGGAAATAGTCACACTGGGTTTCTCTAGGTAAAGGACAAGCATAAAATTGTCTGCTCTTGTTTTCTCCGTCCTTCCTCACAATGCGGAGAGTGCAGAAGCGGCTGTGTTTACTGCAGCGAGGACTGGCAGTGCTTAATGTACAAGAACCATCTGTCATATTAACTGGAGGAGCTCTGTAATGACAGGTAACAAAAGAAAACCTGCATAAAGTTGAAGGGATTAGTTACTACAAAACCACCAGCAGCACCCCTACCGCCTCCCCCTTGATTCCACAAAAACCCCTCCCTTTCTTACTCCACCATCAAAAACGCAACTTTCTATATAGTAATCAAAATACTCTATATGATGCATCCTACTTGTTTTCTCTTTAAATAAAATGGAAGGATTGAGTGCTGAATACACTGGCAATTGAAATAAAACACAAGTGGTAAATCCAAGGTCTTGCCTCTTATTTTTATCAACTGCACCATTCCAGCATTGCTAGCATAAATTCTGTGCTTTCATGTAGTTTAAAGACATCCTAAATTGGCAATAGCAAGATGTACTAGAGGTCCAATTCCCTGCAATTACATTCTCGCCCCTCTGAAAAGCTATTGAGTGTCTTAGACCAGACCACGGGGATCTCTACCTACTTGTCCGCTTCAGAGACAATTTTCCATGCTCTTTGATCAAAGCTACTTTAATGATCCCAATCATGTTCTACTGAGGAGGAAGTCAGACTAGCAGAGCAGAAAAGTGTGTTTTATGAAGGTGGCAGGGAAGCTTTACTCTCCTCTGATATTAGCGTCACCGGAATAGTGAGAGAACATCTCTGTTTACAATGCACAAGGGCATATTCCTTGACAGTTAATGTTTAAACAAGGTTAACTTCCCTCCACTATTACTTTGATTCAGAGCGGACAACCTTTTCAGCAAGTGTGTCTCAAGTTAAGTCTAAAAAGCATTAAGTACAGTTGTGCCACTCTAGTGCTCACTGAACCTCCCCCCACCGCCGGTCTTTTTCGGATTTTGCTTCTCGTCTGTTGAGTCAGGGGAGCAGGCAGCATGTGAAAACCTTGGACTGCAGGCCCGAAAGGCCTATGATTCAGTGCACAAGAGGCATCAGGTCCCATGGCTTGGCTCCCAAGTCAGCCACACATTTTCCAATTCGGTTATCCTCAGCAGCTATGAGGCTTTCTCTGTTCTCTCGTGTGACCACCACCCCGCTTTAAAGGATACATAAAAGCAGTATACAATAAGCTACAGTTCTCTTCTGTCATTTGCTATTCTTAGAGTACAGGAATTCACAATGTATAATTGGTACTGGCATTCCCTATCTAGCTGTGTTGCAGTGAGATATGGTGAGCCACATAATCTACAACATGAATGGACACTTAAAATTCAAACTGACCACAGTCCTTTTCAGGTGTTCATAAGCTATTGTAGGTACACTATACCCAGGGCACTGGGGGAAGGGAGCACATGGGATAGACACCCCCGCCACCAGCATACTCCTTAGCCACACCCCTATTCTCCTTATATTTAGTACTTGTCATGAGAGCAGTAAATGGAGCATGGCAGCATTGGGGATGTGGCTAATGGGCACACTCCCATTCCCCTGACTGAACTAGCTAGTATGAAGTTCATTGACTAGCTATGGATACAGCTACCCAGGTTATGCAGGTTTTCAGAGGGCTCCTATGAGATCTAGTATTGACTGGCTAGTTCAGTACAGATAGTGATTGTTCACTATTGATCTTGTTATGCCTATTTATCCACAGTGGATGTTCACAAAAAATGGGTTACACTCATGCTGGCTCAATTGCATACTCATTTGTGCATACTAGGAGTGTATTGTAACACACCTACTGCCACCTTACACATTGCTTGATATTTTGGCCTCACTTTTTCTCCCTTGGGAGTAGTAGTACTTCTCTGGGTGACCGACCGGAGAACAAGTGACAGGATAGCCACCTTTCAGGCACAGCTGGTTTAGATTTCCTTCTTCCATATCAAAGAATGGTTGTTTCCTTCAGTAAGAGGCACCTTTTAACATGGTGATTCTCTTTTATTTAGCAGGGGGAGAGTAACTGGCCCTATCCACCCCCAGCACAGTACCTCCAGTGACTTTTGCTGGTGTCTATCTTACATTTCTGTTTAGATTGTGAGCCCTTTGCAGACTGGGATCCATTTTATTTATTTATTATTTCTCTGTGTAAACCGCCCTGAGTCATTTTTGAAAGGGTGGTATAGAAATCAAATCAATCAATCAATCAATCAGTCAATCAAATAATGGATGAATATTTTTGTCCCCAAGGGAACATTAGTAGCTGCTTGACAAGGATGGTGAGGTTCTTTAAAACAAGAGAAGTTGGGCCCTTTTGGGGGCTGTGATTATTAATGCATTTTTCAGTGGGCAGGTTCACACGATGGCGAAGCTAGATTAATGCCAGATTAGCACAATGTGCACTCTCCCAATTTCCAGTTACAGGAGGACCTCGTTACTCATAGATCTGGCATCCGCGGCTTTGTGGATCCGCGATTTGGGTGAATGGCACCCAACCTCGGTATATGTGAGGAAAAAACAGGTTAAAAAAAGGGTTAAATCTGTGTATCTACAGATTGAGGCTGGCTAGAAATGACCTCCAAGGTTTGTGCTCAAAGGCCAATTCGTGGCTTCTTTCCCAAGAGAGAAAAACCACAACCCACTATTTTAAGCAAAATAAAAGGCAGAATTAAATTTCTTGGGGGGCATTGCTTGACCCACGGAACACAGTAGGGCACTTCACCCTGGCTTTATTTCATGCTTTCCCCCATTTCTTTGCCCCTTTAGAACCTAATCCCTGGATTTGCATTACCCGGCTGCCTTGGTATTTGCGGTTTCAATATTCGTAGCACTAGCTGAGAATGGAACGCCTGCAAATACTGAGGTTCCCCATATGTGAACCTGGAAATTTTTTGTGTTCTTGCGTTGGCACAGGACCAACCCACTAAAGATGCCATTCCATAATCATTTTGCCCTTTCTTACAGCATCTTTAAGTTTGTCACTTGCATCTGACAAACAATACATTCATATAGGCTGTCCCAGCCATATGTCACTGACACCTAAGTGCACTGGCCAAGAAAAAGTCTTTTCATGGGCTGCTAAATATTTTATATTTATTTGATGATACATGTTTTATGTTGAGCTGCTTCAAAGAAAACACATATTAAAGCAAATGTTTTCTTTATAAGCACAGATAAGAAAACATCAATTTCTTGCCTTCATGTTTGTGTTCAATGAAATGTATTTAATAGGAATCTTGTTTAGATCTAGAAATAACAGACCTGCTTGTTAAATTCTCAGTGATAGTCCCAACAGATGATGATGAGTAATCAATCTTCTGTTTCTTCTGTGCTGGCTTTAAAGAATTATATTGATAGGGAAAGAGCACTGGTGTATTTACTTCATAGTGGTAGGTACGGTTATAATCATTTGTTGAAGAACCATGCAGAGAGCTTCCATCTGGAGTTAGACTTTTGCTTCCATTAGGTTTTAAAGGAGTCTTTTTACTAGCAAAATCTGTCATAACCAAAGTTGTTGTCCCAAATGCAGTTTTCCTGTTGATCTTAATTTCCGTGCTTGGCTTTCCAAAGTTGTTACATGGGTACTTGATTAAATTGCTGTTATAGGTTGTTACAGCTTCATCATTCTGTGTTTTTTCAACTGAAAGTACATGGCAAGAAAGGGAAGACATCTTGGTTAGTATACTCTTTGAACCCCTCATTTCTGCTGTCAGAAGTATATCATTGGCCTTTGTGCTACATCTGTAGCATTGTAAACATTAATGCAGAGATTCCCAACCTTGGGTCACCCAGATGTTGTTGGACAACAGTTGCCATCATCCCCAGTCACAATGGCCTTTATAGGAATTGTAGTGAACAATTTTTAGGTACCCTAGGTTTAGAAACCTGCATTAATACAGCACAGACATTAAAATACAGTAGTTCAAAATCAGCTATAGTTGTAGACAGTCATTCATAAGAACTGGTAGCTCTGGATGTAGATGCATATTGCCATTTGCATCAAAATATGTGAACATAGGAAGCTGCCTTATATGGAGTTAGACCATTGGTCCATCTAGCTCAGTATTGTCTACATAGACTTGCCGTGGCTTCTCCAAGGTTGCAGGCAGAAGTCTCTCCCAGCCCTATCTGGAGATGCCAGAAAGGGAACTTGAGATCTTCTGCATGTGGGTGCTCTTTCCAGAGCATCTGGGAATATTCCCTAAGAGGAATATTTTACAGTGCTCACATATGTAGTCTTCATTCAAATGCAGACCAGGGTGGTCCCTGCGTAGCAAACAGAACAATTCATGTTTGCTACCACAAGACTAGCTCTCCTCCCTTTTTTTGCATCTAGATAATTCTGTGAACATCAGATGAGCATCAGAGTGTAACGGTACTGTGGTTCCCAACCTGGGTTCCTTCAGATGTTGCTGAACTATAACTCCCATCATCACCAGCCACAATAAATTGTAGGTGGGAATGATGGGAGTTGTAGTTCAGCAACTGTTAAATTCTTGGGTTGTTTCATGCTGTAAACCACCGAGAGACTTATGGTATACAAATGTATTAAATGAATGAATGAATGAAAATCTGGAGGAACCCAGGTTGGGAACCACTGATCCAGATACACACTGGCAAGAGCAGACAAGGTAGATGAGCCCTTTTAGTATATGTAATCTCTGTCTAGACAAAGCTTAATTTCACATACATTAATTAAATTAAGCCATGTAAGGGACACTAGAGCAACATTTGCGATGATCACAAGAACAAATTGTATTAATGATAAGCACTAAGGAAGTCCCATTACTTGCATCACCCTTAGAAATCTGAATTTCAATATTTTTATGTAGATTTTGAGATACAGCTGCTTTAGTCAAACAATTTTTAAAAGAAATCTTCAGATGCCAGGTACTGGACTTTGATAATAGCTTAAACGCTTCACAACTGGCATGAAAGATGCAGAGACAGAAAAAGAGCGTTATCACAATTTTATTCTAAAGCCTTAAGCCTTTGTTGTATAGAGTCTGCTCCAACTTCTAGGTAACCAGCTGGGTGCATAAATTCCAGGAGAGAAGTTAATTGGCAAATCTGACTTTCTGAACAGATGAAAATTTTAGGTTGCTGGGGTTGGCATTTTAGTGGAAGACTAAGATCAGCCAAAAATTGTTTTGCAGACAACAGAAACCCCTACCAGCTGCATACACAGTGGCTTACCAATCTCTTCTGCCCAGCACTCTATTGGCTCCAGAAGGCCAAGGTCAGCATATGTCTTTTCTTAACCTGCTTTCCGACTGACTGTACCAACCAGCCTTTTACGGACAGTAGGGCTGACATTCAGTCCTGCACCAATAATGGAATTAACATGCTCTGACTGTTAAAGTCTTCTGTACCTTTAAGAGTTATACATATGGGAAAGATGTGCCAGAAAATGCATTTTTAGCTGCCAGTATTGCACTTTGATGCAAGAGCCACAACTAGCAAAAACCACTTCTGTGATGGTGGATTGGTACAACAAACCTGGGTATATTGCAACAGCTGAAAAACTGACTCATTCCTTAAAGATGCGAAAAGGTGTAATTCCATCTCAATCTTATATCATGATTTGGCATTATCTATTATTATTTCTGAACTAAAAATTATGGTAAGGATGGGACAACCCAATTCATTCAAGTTTGGAAAGATGTATTTCTTTAAGAATGACCAAGAATGACATCGTAGATTGTTATACGTCTAACGGTTTGTAGTTTTAGGCTTCTTTCTTTTCTTTTTAATGATGGTTTTTATAAATTTATTGTAATGGTGTCTGGTGATTTTAAATAAAAACCTTAAAAAAAATTCTGTGCATAGGCACCTTCTCCAGGTCTGAAACTGGAACCTCTAGTGCAAACAAACCTCAGGAGGGAACAGGGGTACAGGTAGAGCAAAAGCTTGAGGAGCAGCTCCTCACTTTCTGTTTGTGTGTTGGGAGGGGAGGTGCAGTAAGCTCCTCAAATGGTTATGGGCAGATATCTGCACCCTAAGAAGGAGTTCTGTTATAGACAAAACAGACAGGGAAATGGACAGGAATGTACAATTAGTAGAAGGATGGGCAATCCAGGTGAGAGCAGGGCTAGGGCAATCCAGGTGAGACCAGGCAAACAGGAAAGGTGAGAGGCTATCATGGTCTTCAGGACAACTGTAAAGAAAGAAGTGTCTTAAGCATTACAGAGGGGGCATAGGCAGTAGCACAAAGAAGGCACAAAGACAGGAATAAAGACAGATATGGTGGGTAGCAAATAATAGGTGAGCTTACGGAGATCAGAAAGAGCAAGGAAAAGAGTCCTGGAAGAGAAGGGAAGTGCTTCCGAGACTGGAAGCTCAACACTTATGAATTCAACAGAGATGCACACAACAGTCAGTTCTTCTTGGTGAAAAGGACCAGATGAGACTGCCATTTGATGAAAGACTGGGACTTGACACAATTGGTGGAAAGGTTGTGAAAGCACCTGCCAACGTTTGGTTAAAAGTTTCACCACGTAGTTCTAAAAAATAAATAAATCATGATTTGTATTACAGGGTTTAAACATTACTGAGGCACACATCCTTTCATTGTCTTTCAAATACCAAGAGGGTGGAGGACAGCATTTGTCCCTTCCAGCTATAAAAGAAAATATATTTTTCTTACAAATATATTCTTTTTCAACTTATGAAACATTTGGTCTGACAATTCAGAAAGTTGCTGAAATCTGCAAAAAGTACAAAGGTTTAACTGAATAATTCATGCAGCATAGGATGGGATAACAGCTGTGAAAGTATATATTTGAGTTACAAAAGGAACATGCCATTATAGCGCAAACAGTTGTTCCCTAAAACGACAAGCTTCTGAGTTTATAATGCAAATTTTAAGAACATGTGCATCTGCTTAAAGCTATTTTCTCCATCTTGGTTCTCTCAAAGCAGAATTTCCTCTGAATTTTCTTTCCTAGATTGAAATCTGTTCTTTCTCTCACCCAAATCACTCTTAAGAATGTCTAGGGCAGGGGTCTGTCTTTTTTGATTATATTCCTCTGTAAAGCACCAATATGATTTACTGATGGCTTACCATGCCATCATCATTTGACATGCAAACCTGGAAGAAAAGAAATCAAGCACATAATAGAAGTATGTCAGGGAGTCACAGTCAGTAATGACTCCCCAGCACATCCCTACCACAAACATACCCCTAAATGTTTGAGGATACACATCTGTCCTTCATACTTCATGTTTTTCTTAGAGAATGCCAAACAAGACCAGAGTATCCACAGTGCCATATATAGTATGAGGTGGCTGTAAATGCCATTGAATCTTCTTCATAACAGGTTTGTTCACATGACCACTGGCAAAGTAGAGGAGCTGGGCGTGCTCCCGGTTTTCAGTTGTGTGCTTGTAAATGTTAAGGCAGGAGAATGATCATGTGTGAGGCGGCAGCTGGGTAGGACGGCTTTTTCCTCCTACCTTGGTAAAAAGCTGGGGACAGAATCTGGGTAGGGTATGCTCATCCTACCATTGCTGCCTCTCCTCTCCAGGCTGAGCAGTTCTCCTACTTTGCCGGTGGTCATGTGAACAAATCTAGTATATTTCATGTTGCTGCATTAAAGCAGGAGGTTCCTAACCTAGGGTCCCTAGATGTCATTGGGCTACAACTCCCCATCACCCACAGCCACAATGGCCAAAGGCAATGGGATGTTGGGAGTTGTCATTCAACAATCGCTTAGGAAACAAGGTTGGAAATCTCTGCATTAGAGCAAGCAAGGGTTGCTCTCATTGATTCAAACCAACGAGAGTCAAGGTGTGTTAACATGCTATGTACAAAAGAAGAAACAAAGAAAAGTGAATTCCAGGCCATCTACAAAAAGTTGTATTACAATGCCATACCAACCTAATCATTGCTTACCTTCAGGCCTTGGAGTCAAGCATGCATCACAGAGTTTGACAGAAGGCTGGTTTATTAGTGTGCACAGTGTACAGGTCCACTTCTCTTCCAATTTCAGAGCAATTTGCTCATTTGGACATGACCCCCTGCCGTATGCCCAGCCAATTAAACTATTTCTTTTTGGCAGTTTGCTGTGCGATGGGGAAAAAGGGGAAATTGATGTTAACATTTTGAGAGTTGTATTTTGAAAGTTGTGTTCCATCAGAATGTTAGGGGAGATATAAGACTGGGCTTTATTAACTTAGCCATCAAGTTATGGGATGGAAATTGGGCGACTCCTACGACTCCTCGGTATGTTCAAGTGTATTTTCCCAATAATAATTAAAATAACCATATTATTATTTCAAAGTACTTATTTATTTTTATTTATTTATTTGATTATTTGTACACCGCCCTTCCAAAATGGCTCAGGGCGGTTTATAATTAAAATACACCACTAAAATGGTATAAAAATTGAATGAATGAATGAATGAATGAATAAATAAATAAATAAATAAATAAAACAGTAAAGAGCTAAAACAAATTAAAAAACAATATAACAATTAACAATTTTAAAACATTTTAAAACAAGAATTAAACAATTACAGTGATTAAAACCCCCGAAATCGGGTTTTGAATTTTAAAATAAACCAGAAATTAAAACCCCCACAATTTAGGAAGCTGAGAAAGTTTGGGTGAAAAGAAGGGTTTTCAAGTGTTTTTTGAAAATTGCCAGAGATGGGGAGGATCGCATCCCAGCAGGGAGCGCATTCCACAATCTCGGGGCAGCGACCAAGAAGGCCTGTCTCTGTGTCGCCACCAAACGAGTTGGCGGTAACTGGAGATGGACCTCCTCAGATGACCTCAATGAGCGGTGGGGCTCAAAACGAAGAAGACGCTCTCTTAGGTACCCAGGGCCTAAGCCGTTTAGGGCTTTGTAAGTTATAACTAGCACTTTGTATTTTGTCCAGTAACCTATTGGCAGCCAGTGTAACTCCATCAGTAAAGGAGTAACATGGTCTCTCCGAGATGACCCAGAGACCAACCTGGCTGCCGTGTTCTGAACCAACTGAAGTTTCCGGACTACGTACAAAGGCAGCCCCACATAGAGCGCATCACAAATGTACCACAGTTTTGAGGTCATTGATCTCAAGAAATGGGCGCAGCTGGCGTATCAGCCGGAGGTGATAGAAAACACCGCCTCAACCTGGCCACCGCCTCAACCTGAGAAACCAGGGAGAGGTGTGAATCCAGAAGTACTGCCAGACTGCGAATCTGTTCCTTTTGGGGAAGTGTGACCCCCATCTAGAACAGGCAGATCAAAATCGTCTCTAGAGTTCTGACCCCGCACAATAAGTACCTCCATCTTATCTGGATTCAGCTTCAGTTTATTCTCCCTCATCCAGCCCATTACTGCTTCCAGACAGGCATTTAGGGAGGATATGCCAGCTCCTGAAGAAGTTGACATGGAGAAGTAGATCTGGGTGTCATCAGCATACTGGAAACACCCCGTTCCAAATCCTCTGATGATCTCTCCCAGTGGTTTCATGTAGATGTTAAAAAGCATTGGAAAAAGTACAGAGCCTTGAGGGACACTGTACTTAAGCTCAGATTTTGAAGAGCAACAGTCTCCAATCGACACCATCTGGAATTTATCCGAGAGATAGGAGTGGAACCACTGTAAAACAGTGCCTCCCACCCCCAACACCCTCAGACATTCCAGAAGGATACTATGGTCAATAGTATCGAGAGCTGCCAAGAGATCCAAAAGGACCAACAGAGTCATACTTCCTCTGTCAATTCCCAATTGGAGATCATTCATCAAGCTGACCAAGGCAGTCTCCACCCCATAGCCCACCCAAAAACCAGTTTGAAATGGGTCTAGATAATCAGTTTCCTCCAAGACCATCTGGAGCTGAGAGACCACCACCCTCTCAATTACTTTGGCCAGCCATTGGAGGTTGGAAATAGGCCTATAATTGCTCAACTCCGAGGGATCTAATGCAGGCTTCTTTAGAAGAGGTCTAATGATTGCCTCTTTAAGACAAGAAGGCATCCTGCCCTCCCTCAGAGAAGCATTTATGATATCCACCAGGCTATTTACAACAACCTCCCTGCTAGATCGAACAAGCCATGCTGGACAAGGATCAAGAGAACAAGTGGTAGGCCTCACCGATCCAAGCAGCTTGTCCACATCCTCAGGAGTCACAAACTGAAACTGATCCAGTCGAATCACATTGATAAGAGGAGTCGTTTGGCACCTCCAGCTCAGACTTTAAATTAATTGTGGAGTCTCCATCTAGGTTGGCCCGAATCCGAGAGATTTTATCTGCAAAAAACTCTTTAAACACATCACAGCGGGTAATTGATGACTCCAAATTCTGGTTCAAGGGAGTGGGGGCAGATACTAATCCCCTCACAACCCTGAACAACTCCGCTGGATGTGAATTCGCAGAGGCAATACGGGCAGAAAAGAACCGTCTCTTTGCCGCATGTATTGCCTCAGCATAGATCTTTAGATGTGCTCTTGGTCGCAATCTGTCAGATTCGAGTCGAGTCTTCCTCCACTTGCGCTCCAGTCGCCTACCTTGCCGTTTCAGCCCCCGTAAATCTTCTGTATACCAAGGGCCCAATTTTGAAGCGGGTCGGAGGAGACGCTTGGGAGCAATCGTGTCTACTGCCCTGGTGAGCAAGTTGTTCCAATTCTCCACCAGGGCATCAACAGGATCACCAGCAAAGCCAACATTAAATCCCTCCAAGGCTTCTTGGAATCTTACTGGATCCAATAACCTCTTTGGGCGGATGATTCTAATGTGCCCCTCGCCCCTGCGGAGGTGGGTAGTGGTTGTAAGTCCAACCTTAACCAGATGGTTGTCCGTCCATGACAATGGGGAAATCACAGGAGTCCCCACCCATGGAACACCACCCTGATCAGAGTAAAAGACCATATTGTGTGACCTGCAATATGCGTCGGTCCAGAGACCACTTGGGATAGGCCCATAGTTGTCATGGCCGCTATGAACTCCTGAGCTGCCCCAGACAAATTGGTCCTGAAATGAACATTGAAGTTCCCCAGCACCAAGAGTCTGGGAGACTCTAACGCGAGTTCCGCAACCAAGTCCATGAGCTCAATAAGGGATTCCGCTGGGCAGCGGGGCGATCGGTACACCAATAGAAGTCCCAATCTATCCCTGGTCCCCAAACTCAAGTACACACATTCAATATGGTCCGATACCCTGACAGAGACCCTGGTAAGGGAGATGTTATCCTTATAGACCACAGCCACCCCACCTCCCTGCCCACATCCCCTCATCTGCTCCTCTACAGAATATTCTGGAGGAAGAAGCTGGGACCAAACTGGACCACCAGCCTTGCTCAACCAAGTCTCGATAATACGTACTAGGTCTGCCCCTTCATCCATGATCAAATCATGGATGAGTTCAGGTTTATTTTGGACTGACCTGGCATTACAGAGGAGCAGGGAAAAGCTATGAGGGTTGTTGGCAGTGCTCCCCTAGGTCAAAGAGCTGGCAGGACAGCTGGAAGGGGAGACAGCTATTAAATTTCTGACTACCCTTCCCCTGGAACACCCCGCTGACCTGCCAACATTACTTCTTCTATTCCCCACCACCACTGGGATGGCTGCCCCATATTCAACAAAGGCACTCCCTGTCCCCCCATCTTCAGATAGCAATAGCAATAGCACTTACATTTATATACCGCTCTATAGCCGGAGCTCTCTAAGCGGTTTACAATGATTTAGCATATTGCCCCCAACATTCTGGGTACTCATTTTACCGACCTCGGAAGGATGGAAGGCTGAGTCAACCTTGAGCCCCTGGTCAGGATCGAACTTGTAACCTTCTGGTTACAGGGCAGCAGTTTTACCACTGCGCCACCAGGGGCTCTTGAACCCAAGCACATTACAGCAACTTCAACCCAAGTCTAAAACAGCTTAAAACTAATTAAACAGAAGCCCTCTAGCCCTCGCTCTTCCTCGAAATGGCTCCCCAAAGCGGCAATCCCCTTTGGTGTCGCCCCTTCAGTGGTGACCCTGCTGATGGCGGGCCCGCCACCACAAGGAACCTTCCTATAAAGCCCAAAACTGAGCAGGTGACCCAAGGAACAGCTGAGTCACTCAGGGGCTGGTCCCAGTCCTGCCCACACTTCCCGCAGATGTTAACCTGAGGCTGCAGCCCCACAGGGGAAGCAAAAGCAGGCAGGCAACAGCAGAAGGAACCACAGCACCCACCTGGTCTCTCACTCCAGGTAGCACTGGGTGGGAGATAGATGGACTCTCCCTTCCCTCTCTGCTGGGCTTCTATATGCTTGATGATTGAATATCTACATTGACATACCAACTAGTTATCTATATATATTTTTCTCTGAGGTGTGCCTGGGGAAAATGCATCCCGGCAGCCCAGCTGATTGGCTGGGCTGCGGAGGCACCTGATTGGCTGGCACACCCAGGAGAAGGAGAATTGGCCCGCTCATGCTGGCGAGCCTGGCCTGGCGACCGGTGGTGGCCGCAGACTCTAGCGATTGAGAGAGGCAGGTGCGGGGGAAGAGACAGCACGAGCGGGAGCAGGAGAGGCGCGGGGGAAGAGACAGCGCGAGCGGGAGCAGGAGAGGCGCGGGGGAAGAGACAGCGCGAGCGGGAGCAGGAGAGGCGCGGGGGGAGAGACAGCGCGAGCGGGAGCGGCGCGGGGGGAGAGACAGCGCGAGCGGGAGCGGCGCGGGGGGAGAGACAGCGCGAGCGGGAGCGGCGCGGGGGGAGAGACAGCGCGAGCGGGAGCGGCGCGGGGGGAGAGACAGCGCGAGCGGGAGCGGCGCGGGGGGAGAGACAGCGCGAGCGGGAGCGGCGCGGGGGGAGAGACAGCGCGAGCGGGAGCGGCGCGGGGGGAGAGACAGCGTGGGGGGAGAGACAGCGCGGGGGGAGAGGCGGCGCAGGCGGCGTGCGGGGGGAGAGACGACGGGAGCGACAGGGGCCGGCGGGAGCGAGAGGCGCGCGGGGGGAGAGACGGCGGGAGCAGAAGAGGCGCGCGGGGGGAGAGACGGCGGGAGCGGGAGAGGCGCGCGGGGGGGAAGGCACGCGGGGGGGAGAGGCAGCAGGAGAGGCGCGCGGGGGGAGAGGCGGCGCGCGGGGGGAGAGGCGCAGGGGGGAGGGACGGCGCGCGGGGGGAGAGGCGGTGCGAGCGGGAGAGGCGCGCGGGGGGAGAGACGGCGCGGGTGGGGAGAGGCGCGCGGGGGAGAGACAGCGCGAGCAGGAGAGGTGCGCGGGTGGGGAGAGACGGCGCGCAGGTGGGGAGAGACGGCGCGAGCGAGAGAGGTGCGCGGGGGAGAGACGGAGTGGGGGGGCAGAGCGAGAGAGAGAGGCGCGCGGGGGAGAGACGGCGCGAGCGGGAGAGGTGGAGTGGGGGGTGCAGAGCGAGCGAGAGAGCTGTGGGAGGACCAGCCAAACAAATTCTCCGAACTAACCCCAAAAAGGAAGTGAACTACCACACAGATGCTCTGTGCGGGTTCAGCTGGTATTAAGTGAAATTCAGCATTCTATTTTTTATTCTCAAGTTTGACAACATTTAAAACTAGAAGGCACAACTGGAATCCAGCAAGAAACTGAGAAAAAGCTACTTTCAATCATTTCCATCTTCCTACCTATTTTAATGTTTTGTACACACATTACCCTGCCAAAACCATAATTTATCTGGCCTGCTATCATTCCCCACAGTCCTGAACACACCTACTCAGAAGTAAGCCAGACTGAAAACTGCATTACAAATTAAGAGGAAAAGAAAACTAGCTGCTGGTTCATTATTTAAAAACACCAAAGCTCTATTGATGTTACAGAAGGGAGCAAAACCCCTTAGTTTAGCTGGCTGGGCAACGGGCAAGGCAGCATGTGGGGAAGAAAAGGAAAGAGAGCAGAAAAAAACAGAATATAATTAAAGGTCACAGGCTGGTTTTGACAGCATGCAGGAAGCATGACTACTGAGCAAGAGGTTGCCACTGAAATCAGCTTCTCTCAGAACATGAGATAATTTGGAAAACAGGTTATCAACCTACCCAGGATCCACAAGCTGAGGCTCGTCCTTTTGACACTGCGAACAGAAGTATGTCATTCTGTTATTCTCCCCTAAACGACACACTGTGATCTTTGCTCTACACTGACCACAGCTGGGGCGTTTGTACACCTTGAAATGCTTGTATAGTGCTGATCCTGTCTTGCGACACTGGAACGGAGAATTTTTAATCGGTGTGATTTAAACAGACAAAAAGATGGATCCCACTGTTAATCCAGGATTATCTTGAATGGATATTTTTAAAAATCTAAAGAGGAAGATTCAAACATCTATAAAATTCAAGCTTTTGGAACTGAGTTAAGAAGTTCCATTAAAATTGAGAAGAGCTCTCATTCACTGAAAACCATGGAAAAGAGATTATCAGTATTGCCCTGGGTTTCTGTCTTGTAGCTAGGCAATATGTCTAACAACATACCTCATATACACACTCTTATATTTCATTAATGCATTAACCTGTTGCCCATTGCAGTTACCAGTTCCGCAGCACATTGAAATAAATGGTATTTAACCATACAGTTAAGAGTCAAATTACATGGATAGAGAAAACACATGATATAGCCCTCCAGGACTAAACTAATACAGAATGCAAATGAGAGAATCACGTTTGAATGCTCCAAAATCTTTAAAAAACAAACCAAAAAACTTCTCACAGAAAACTAGCTTAAGAACATAAGAACAGCCCCTGGATCACACACAAGGCCCATCTAGTCCAGCATCCTTTTTCACACAGTGGCCCACCAGATGCCTCTGGGGAGCCCACAGGCAAGAGGTAGATGCATGTCCTCTCTCCTGCTGTTGCTCCCCTGCAACTGGTATTGAGAGGCATCATGCTTCTGAGGCTGGAGAGCCCACAGCCATCAGACTAGTAGCCCTTGATAGACCTGTCCTCCATGAATCTGTCTAAGCCCCTTTTAAAGCCATCCAAGCTGGTGGCCATCACCACATCCCATGGCAAGGAATTCCATAGATTAATTATGCGCCGTGTGAAAAAGTACTTCCTTTTGTTGGTCCTAAATATCCCGACCTTCAATTTAATGGGGTGACACCTGGTTCTAGTGTTGTGAGAGAGGGAGAAAAATTTACCTCTGTCAACCCTGTCCACTCCATGCATAATTTTATACACTTCGATCATGTCTCCCCTTAGTTGCCTCCTCCAAGGTAAAGAGCCCCAGATGCTGTAGTCTACCCTCATAAGGAAGGTGCTCCAGGCCTTTTTGAAGTCTACCCTTCCAGCTTGTTGAAGGGTAGACTGCAAACAGTATTCTGGGTGTGCTTTCAACCTCTAGGACAGGTTTGATGCTGGAGAATATTGAGGCTGCAGTCCTATGGATTCCACTGAACACAGTGGAACCTCCTAATTAACATACATGGGATTGCACTGCATCATGTCAACTTGGACCTACACTTTCAAATGGAATGCTCCAAGTAGCCACTTTGTGCTTTCCCTGAATATGTAAATTGGCCCCTAGTCCTACAGAAATTAGAGCTCAAGAGCACTTTCCTCTCAGTTCCACAAACTGTTTCCAACCAACCAGGAGAAGACTGCTTCCCCAAGCAATCGGTGGGGTGATACAACTTTGTACTACAACTTCAAAATGTTTTTACTATATTACATGAATACATATTCAGTTTTTACATTACAATTCAGTTTTATAAATCTTGTGGTACAGGTTTTTTCTGTCCTACCTTATAAAAGAGTAATGTGAAATCCCGAATCATTTTCACCAGGTGATGCACTTGCTCATCTGTTAACTGGCAAGCCTGTGATTTAGAGCATTGATTTAAAAATAAGTGAAACAACCTCCAAACAACAAAGGTTTACAGCCTCCTTATAGCAGATCTCAAACAAGAAAATGTTAGCACCCTCAAACTAAGAGACCATGTTGCCTGTAGTTACCATTACAATGGCATTTATAACAAGAAAAAAACCAGAAAATGCCATTAACCTTTGCCCCACTTGCCAGTGAAAGGATCTCCAACACTAGGATATTAAAAATCTTGATTACAGTTAGACTGTGGCAGCTCCACTTCTACCCCACTTCCCAGAACAAGGACAAGGGGCCGTTACTTGCAATCTAGGGAATTTATTTTCCAGACACGAATTAGGATGTTTGACAAAGAGACAGACAGACAGACACACACACACACACACTAACTAAATTAAATAAAATGTTCAAACATGATTATTGGATAGTAAGGTTTAATTATGACCTCTAAAAGGGTTACACCAACTCACCAGCAAAGAATGAAGAACCCCACAAAAGGTACAAGAAGTTTACACCATAGGGCAATGTAATAATTTCCCCCCTGATTAAAGGATTGCATTTCAAGCACCAAAGGCTACTCATCAGGGGAAAATCTTATTATATTAACATTCTTGCAACCTTTTTTTTTGCTTGAAGTTTTAACCCAGTAGAATACAACAGGAAAAAAGAGCCTCAAATAATAACTAGCCAAAACCTCATATTTGTATTTTACAGGCAAATGTAATGTCGGTCACTTCACACCTGATTATTTTTGTTAGGTATTCCAGGAATCCACTATTCTCAAAGACTATAGTGGCCAGGGTCCTAAAATTCTGGACTTGGGTTCTATTACAATTAAGAACATTTTCATATTTTCTTAAAACTCTACTTACAGTTCCAAAATATGAATGGAAAAAATCCTAAAACATTTCACATACTTTAACAACTGGATGGAGACCACTGTCAAAAAGTGCTTCATTCTTTATGATGTTTCCCACTCCAGGTAGCACTGCTTGATCAAGCAACACATCACATAACATACGGCTGTTCTGCTTCTTAATCTCAGTTTCCGCTCTTAAGAAACTAAATTTAGGAGAGCATACATCCAAGTCTCTCAGCATTCTAATTTTCTGCTCACTTTCAGCAGCATTCCTGCAAGACAAATACATCCAGAATACCCCAGTGTCACTTGACAGTATGTTAGCAATAACACAGTGCTGAGTTACAATGGAATATTTTATATAATGCAATTAAATCATATAAATAACTGTTTGGACTACTAGAGAAAATGTACAAAGCAGGCCATAGTCCCAAAGAAACATGTTAGTGGCTATTTCAAAGTGGAATGTAATAGGCTAGAAAAGGTACAGAAAAAGCATAGTTTCCCCCACACACAGCAAAGCTAAAATGGGTATAAGCTTTTAGTTTGCGGGGGGGGGGGGGATTCAGATCAATAAGTGGAAGAGGGTGAGGAGATGCAAGATAAATTACTCTCAAACTGGTAAAATTCATCCATACAATGACTATGATTGGCAGTAAGTTCAGATTTTTAAATTGAGACAACTTTCTTTATAAAAAGCCTACATTTATAAAGTAGTGATTACTAGAAGGCCACTAACTTACATTGTTTTAAAAGCCACTAGACATGTTAGGGACATAGGAAGTTGCCTTATACTGAGTAAGGGGGGGAAATGAAAGACCTGTGAACAACAACAAAAAAATGAAAATAATGAATAACTAGCTCTCAACACAGGTAAGAATAATCAAACATATGTATAGTATGTAACAAAATGCAATGACAAAATACCAGATGAAATTACAAAATGCAATGAAAGAAAGAGAAACCAGTATATCCAGGTGTCCAAACACAGTCTGAGATGTCTTCAAAAAGAGACATAGAAGAGAGCATGCAGTGCAGGTAATGAGTCCTCAAATCCAATTGGAGGAGCCAATGTATTCAGCAGGATGTCGTAAATACATGTAGTTCAAATCTTGAATCCTGCATATGAAGAAAGCAAGCAACCTGCTCTGTAATGACTGATGATGATTGGCAATGAGAAACAGGGCGCACCAGGGAACAATCACGATAAAAGATGACAGCCATCACGGGATAAGGAGCTGTTTCGCTGTAGGCTTCATCAGGGGCTGGTTCCCATTAACACAGGACAACAGTAGAAAAACATTTCTTATACGTTCAAATTTCACTTGGAGAAATTTGATCGTATAAGAAATGTTTTTCTACTGTTGTAGCATTTTGTAATTTCATTTGGTATTTTGTCATTGCATTTTATTACATGCTATACATATGTGTTCGATTATTCTTACCTGTGTTGAGAGCTGGTTATTCATTATTTTCTTTTTCTTTTTTGTTCATGGGTCTTTCATTCATTCCGTGGACCCCGGTTTTGTCCTCAGTTATACTGAGCAAGACCATTGGTCCATTTAACCCAGTATTGTCTGAACTGACTAGTCTCTCCCAGCCTACAGAAACCTAATAGCCATGACAGGTAAACAGAATTTAGAAACATTTTAATCCCAACAGCCATCACTTGATGATTGTCCCTAGTACATGGCAACTGCTATTATGCCATAGGAACATAGGAAGCTGCCATATATTGAGTCAGACCATGAGTCCGTCTAGCTCAGTATTGTCTACACAGACTGGCAGCGGCTTCTCCAAGGTTGCAGGCAGGAATCTCTCTCAGCCCTATCTTGGAGATGCTGCCAGGGAGGGAACTTGGAACCTTCTGCTCTTCCCAGAGCAGCTCCATCCCCTAAGGGGAATATCTTACAGTGCTCACACATCAAGTCTCCCATTCATATGCAACCAGGGCAGACACTGCTTCTCTAAGGGGACAAGTCATGCTTGCTACCACAAGACCAGCTCTCCTCTCTCATGCTTGTGAGCTTCCCAGGAATACCAACCTGTCTGGCTGCCATTGGACACAGAGTGCAAGGCTAGATGGTTCTTTGGTCTGAGCCAGCAAAACAATTCTTAGGCTCTATTATACTTATGCTCAGGATATTTGAGAAGTGACTAAAGGCAAATTTGCCCACAAACTTTCAATACATATTTTGGGTAGGGGGGATTGCCACTTATATTAGAGATCATGACTACTGAACAAGGGAATTGGCATTCGTTATTGAATATAGAGTGTCTGTGCACTATGTAAATTGTATTAGGAGTCTGAAAACTGCTCTCTCTCCAACCAACCAAACACTCCTCTATAAAGCAAATGAAGAGCATACTTGAATATAAACTTGCTTTCACTTAATTTAAGCCACCTTAAAACCACCACTTTCAGGAATGGAGCTGCAATATTTCTCCCTTCAAGTATGTAGTGAAACATTTCACAGGGAAACACACATTTTACCTGAGCTCTACAGCTGCATCATAGAAACAAATCAAATCAACAGTAAGTTGTATTTCCAGGACTGCCGGTGTTCTGCTTCTGTTGTGGTTTGCATCTGGATTTATACGCAAAGAACCATTCATGCCAAAGTGGACCCTACAAGAGAAACACATTTCTGAAAATATATTTAAAACACAGTTACAGCAATAATTATATCTAGCTTAGCAGTTACTCAAGTGTAATAGTAATAGGAAGTACAGGTGACCCTCGTTATCTGCAGACTCAGAATACACAGTTTTGCGTATCAGTGATTGGGTACCCAGCTTCATTATCTGTGGCTAGAAAAATAGGCAAAATTTGCCTATCTGTGGTTTTGAGAGGCCGGAAATGACTTCTGGCTGCAATTTTTCAGCAGAGAACCATTTTGTGGCATCTCTCTCTCTCTCTCTCTCTCACACACACACATATACTTACTTGACCATTTGAGGGTTGGGGGGCACTGCTGGAGAATAAGGTACTGTCCCTTTCTTCCCTGATTTCTGCCCCCCCCCCCCCCGCTATTTTGGGAGGCGAGGTTAGGAATCTAGCCCCCTAATTCCCATTGAGTCAAGGTTTTGTTATTCACGGTTTCTGTATTTGCACCTATAGGCAAGAACAGAACCCCCGCAAATAACAAGGGCCACCTGTATATTCAAATGCTTGCCATTGACAATGACAAGGTATCTTTATTCATTTTCATATGCTCGCTACTGATCTCCAGAAAAATGCTGGTACAAGTATTTTTGACTGAAATCAGTCTTCTTCAGTGGGAATTAAAAGGAGCATTTTAACTTCCACTAGTAGTTTCCAGCACTCTCATGGGTACTGAACTGGCAATAGCTTCTTCCTTCAGCTATCTTTCCTAGCTAAATTGATTAAATAAATTAAATGATTTCAGTCGAAAGGCATTTGGCATAACTACAAGACGGATATCCCATTTTTAATTAATTTAATTTAAAATGCGACACTACTATCACATACCTCTCCCATCTATAGACAGCAAGAAACTTTTGAAATGAACCATCAGATCTAATTTTTTTCAACTGGACATACAGTGATCACTTTTATGAGAACTCATTGATTATTCTTTATGAATCTTGTTGTGATGCATGGACATATTATTAAATTTGACCAATTTTGACCAATTATACCTTAGACTGGTCAGAATACCTTAAAAGCCCAGTTCTGTTTAAACAAAAATCAGCAAGTCTTAGGGTTGCAGAGAAAACACAAAAGTATACTGCTAATTGTCCAGAGTAGAGGGAGGTTCGATGTCAGCCTCTGGAGGAACCAAAGTCCCGGGCCCTTCACAACCATGTCCCCTTAAGCTCTATTCCTTTACCCGTCACAATTTCCAAAATATTCTAAGATATGAAGAAAAGAGTCTGGAGTCAGAACAATATAACTTTGCTACAATTTTGAACAAATTATTCCATTCACATATTGGGACTTCCTGATGGAATTTGGTTTAGATTTTCTTAAAAATAATTAGTGATTTGCCACAGATATTAGATCAGGTGAGGGGTGAAATCAGCCATCCACATTAAAATTGCTGTCTACTCAAGTATTTTTCCATGGTTGTTTTTTTAAAGGCTAAAGCCATAATAGGAAAGAAGGTCATTCACACAACTAGAATCACACGACAACCCACAATTTATTGTTGCTGGGAATGATGAGAGTTGTAGTTCAGCAACTTCTGGAGCACCACATATTGGGAAACCATCTTCTAAGTTATACAAACATATGATTTACATACACATTACTTCTTACCTTAAGGTTTTCTGTCCAAAATACATGAAAAGCTCCTTGCCCAAAGTTTCCACACCACTATACACACATCCAATAAACACATTCGAGAAATCTTGACAGGAGCCCTTATTCCCAGTCACCTGAATGGTTTGAAAACAAAAACGTTTATGAAGTAAGAATAAGCAAAAGAGATTGAAAATAGTTAGCACATTGCATTTATTCATGCACAGGGCAGCAGTTTTAGCTAAAAGACACTAGGAAGAGCTTGCCTTATATCAAATCAAAATAAATAAAAGAAGAGAAAGGAACCAAAATAAGCATTATCCAACTGTGCATGGCCACAAATAAACTAGTATTGGAAAATAGCTGGTTCTGGGGGTCTCATCCAGAAAGGAAGAACATCTTAATCATATCATGTGGACACACAGTCTAGAATACAGATTAAGAACGTAAGAGGAGCCCTGCTGGATAAGGCCGAAGTCTAACTAGTCCTGCGTCCCGTTTCTCACAGTGGCCAACCAGATGCCTCTTGGAATCCCACAAGCAAGAGATGAAGACATACACCTGCCATTGTCCCCCTATGACTGGTATTCAGAGGGATATTAAACCTAGAGGAAGCCTATAACCATCAAGACTAGTAGCTCCATTGATAGATATGCGATCTATTCATTTGTCTAATCCCCTTTAAAACCATCTCAGCAAGAAGTCATCACAGCATCATGTGGCACCAAATTTCATAGATGGATTATACAACTGAAAGTTGGAGGAAGGAGGATATATGGGATAGTGAGTTCAGATGAACTATCTGAAAATTAGTGAAGCAATGAGGTAAAAGTGGGCAGGAATCAAATATCATAAAAGCATTACATCTGGCAAGCCACATAGTCCACCTTCATTATCAACAGTGAATAAACACAGCTCAGTCTTTGGAGGAGAGTATGTTGTTTGTAGCTGGGGCAGGAAATGTAGAATGCATTGTCTTCTACAAAGACAAGTCATTTCTGGATACAGGCAAGTTAAATCTGTAGGAAAAGAGGAGGGACCTGGAAGAAAGGGAGAACAATGTGCATGTGTACCCATCACCAAGAGAGAAAACTTAGTAGTGGGTACACATATCTGCTGTCTTTCCTTCCCTCTTCAAGGAAATGACATCTCAGGAACATAATTGAAAAGGATTTGGATTGAATCCATTCTTATATAAAAATTATCCAGATATTTATTTATCATATTTCTACACTGCCTGATGTGTACGTTCCTAGGCGGAGTACAAAATATGTGGTCCAGTACAACAGAGAAAATGCCAAACAACATCTTCTATCAAGCTAAGTGCTGCATATCAAGAAACAATACGGTACAGAGATTAGTGTGTTGGATCAGAAGCACAGAGAGCCCTGTTCAAATCTCTATTCAGCCATAAAATTCCCTAGGTGATCCTAGACCAATAATCTTTTAGCCTAAACTGTCTCACAAGGTTGCTGTGAGGAAATGAAAGGGATGGGCAGGAATCCAGTATGCTGCTCTGAGTGCCTCTGGAAGGGTGGGATAAAAATGTAACCAATAATATTTCATCAGACAAGGGACCTGTGAGAACCACTTCCACATGAAATTTCCACTCATGGTACAGTGTTCCCTCTAACAGGGATTCCCAAATGTTGTTTACTACAACTCCCAGCATCCCCAGCTGCAATGGCCTTTGGCTGGGGATTATGGGTATTGTAGTCAATAACATCTGGGAATCCCTGTTAGAGGGAACACTGTTCATGGAGTTCATTCTGGTAATAACTAATTTTAAACTCACTGTTTAATTTATGAAAATGCCTTGTTCCACATCAGATTACTGGTCTATGTAGCTCAGTATGGCCTATCTTGACTAGAAACAGTTCTCCAAGGTTCCATA
The DNA here is from genome assembly GCF_027244095.1 of Hemicordylus capensis. Classification (NCBI taxonomy): domain Eukaryota; kingdom Metazoa; phylum Chordata; class Lepidosauria; order Squamata; family Cordylidae; genus Hemicordylus; species Hemicordylus capensis. The sequence goes on along the minus strand of NC_069661.1, from coordinate 81,131,936 downwards.
CCTGAGTGTTTTCCAGTCCTAACTAGAAATGTTGAATACTGAGCCTCGGACTTTTTGCATGCAAAGCATTTGCTCTACCATTAACTAAGACTATGAATATTTGTATACTCTTTTCAACAGAAGTTCTCAAAGAAGTTTATATAGTAAAAAATAGATAATAAATAAGATTGTTCCCTGTCCCAAATGGCTCACAATCCAAAAAGAAACATTAGGTAGATTCCAGCAGCAGCCACTGAAGGGATGCTGTGCTGGGGTTGGATCATTTGTTCACCCACCCAGTAAATAGAAGAGAATCGCCACTTTAAAAGGTGCCTGTTTGCTCAGTTAGCAGGGGTAATATATAGCACTGAGCTTTAACCGAATGAGGTTTTCATACCCCATGTTTCCTCACTTTCCTAAACACACATTTAGGGTTTGTTATTTTTATATAAAAGGGTTTCAAGCTGACAAAACAGCAGCCTCATTACATAAATCAAGGCAAATGAGGTTCACTCATTTACACCAAGCAAGCAACTGGAATCGGAAGACATTGGTACCAAGGGCAAATGGCATCCGGAATCTTAGATATCTGCATTCTAAGTACAGAAACAGCTGTTTAAAAAGCTAGAATTTGGGGTTTGATGTATATAGGTTAGGCATTATCCTGTTTCACAGCATGTGAAACCAGGAAGAGGAGTTTCACTCTGGGGAGACAAGAAGCAGACCTGATAAGGTAGTAATTTTTTCTTTTAAAATGGCCATAAGAAAGATAGCACACACCAGTAAGAGATTCAGCATATAGGTGTTTATATGCCAATGCCAGAAACCTCTGAGCTAAGATGGGTGAACTGGAATGCTTGGTTGCTAATGAAAACCTAGATATAATGGGTATAATGGAAACATGGTGGAACAGTGAGAACCAGTGGGACACTTATTCCTGGATACAAACTCTATAGAAAGGGGCAGATTGGGGGTGGAGTAGAACTATATGTTAAAGAACAGAGAGCATCTAACAATCTAGAAAACCTAGAAGGACCAGAGTCCTCCACAGAAACTGTGTGGGTGACAATACAAGGCCTGAAAGTGTGGTACTAGGGATATGCTATTGCCCTCCAAATCAAAATGCTGACAGTGACTGGGGGTTGCAGAAGGAAATCTGGAAGGCATTAAAGAGAGACAGAACTATAATAATGGGTGACTTCAATTACCTACACATAGACTGGGTAGATTCACATTCAAGTAATGACAAAGAGGCCAAATTTCTAGACACACTGAATGACTGTACCCTCGAACAGTTGGTCATGGAACCAACCAGAGCAAATGTGACTTGGGACTTAATCCTGAGTGGTGAAATCTCTCATAATGTGAGATGTCAGTATCGTGGAATCTTTGGGAACAGTGATCATAATGTGATCAAATTCAGCATATAAGCGAGGAGAGAATCACCAAAGAAGTCTAACACAGACACTTTGAACTTCGGAAGCGGAAACTTCTCCAAAATAAGGAGTTTGGTGGTGGGGGAAACCTGAAAGGGGAAATCAAGTGAGTCACTTTGCTCCAGAACACATGGAATTTTTTTAAAACCACAATAATAGAAGGCCAGTTAGAATGTATACCAAAAAGAAAGAAGGTATCACCAAGTCAAGAAGGATGCCAGCGTGGCTAACAAATAAAGTCAAGGAGGAAGAATTCCTTCAGAAGTTGGAAGGCCTGCCAAAATGAAGAGAACAGAAAGGAACAAACTCTGGCAAAAGAAATGCAAGGAGGCAATAAGGGAGGCAAAAAGAGAGTTTGAGGAACATTTAGCTAAAAGTATCAAAAGGAACAACGGAAATGTCTTTAAATACAGCAGAATTCGTATTTCTGGTTGGTGGCTGGTCTGATGAGGGAGTGAAAGGAATTACTGTATTAAGGAGGATATGGAGACTTCAGAGAAGCTAAACAAGTTCTTTACATCTGCTTTCATGGCAGAGGATACTGAGCGTGTATACCTGTGCTTGAACTGAGCTTCTCAGAGACAGAGGCTAAAGAACTGAGTCAGAGAGATGTGACAAGAGTTGACATTCTAAACTGCCTGAAAAAAATAAAGGTGATTCAGTTGACATAATATACTTGAACTTTCAAAAAGCTTTCGACAAAGTTCCTCATCAAAGACTTTTGAAAGAACTTAGCAGTCATGGGATAAAGGGACAGGTTCATGTGTGGATTGGTAACTTGTTGAAGGTCAGGAAACAGAGGGTAGGTATAAAATGGACAGTTTTCTAAGTGGAGGTAAGTAAGAAGTGGAAGAATATGGAAAAGTGAAGTTCTCCACATGTACAAAATGTACATAAGAAATATTTCTTCTATAGTTACAACTGAGTTTAAGACTAACTATGCAGGCATGAGGATTTTCTATAGAAACTGAACATAAGTTCAATGACATTTAGCTGTTCATTTGCTATACTACTAAAATATGCTGATGTTATTTATGAAATACCTTCACTGCGACATACACAATAGTAAATAATTAAAAGGGTTAAGATTACTGTTTTCTCAACTGCTAGTTTACTTTTTAATTTTTAAATGTCTCTGTGAAATAAAACAGATTGTAAACTGAAGGTCATGATGCAATTTTCACTTCTTTTCAGACATGACAACGAACAGCTTGCTGCCAGGAGCACAGAATCAGACTGAAGATGGGAACAAGCTTCTTAGATATTATTTCTTATTAACACACCTACAAGTCAGTATCAATTTGAGTTACATGCCAAACAATATTCTATCATGAGAAGAAGCTCAATATGACACTTACTGAGTGTATTTAACAAGACAACAAGGCTGTTCTCACAAGGCGCATAACCCAGGCGTGGGCAGTCCAGCCTGTGTTAAGCTGCTCATGTGCAGCACTGGGACAGAGGTGGATACTGGCCCTGTCGCGGCATCTAACCCACCTTTTTGACCCGGCCTTTAGACAGGGTTAAGGGCACAAACACACCCTTAACCCAGCAGCCAGGATTGTGAGTCTTCTTGGGCTGCTTGCAGCTTGAGCAGACACAGAGACAGACACCTAGGGCACCTGTCTGACAGGCAACATAGGAAGCTGCCATGTACTGAGTCAGACCATTGGTCTATCTAGCTCAGTATTGTCTTCACAGACAGGCAGCGGCTTCTCCAAGGTTGCAGGCAGGAAAAACATTCAGGGAAACCCACTCACATTTCTTAAAAGAGTGTGTGGTAGCCAAAAGAGTGTGGCAGGGAGTAAGCAAGCTGTTAGAGTGGCCTGATTTGGAAAAACAGACTTGGGAAGAACTAACCTCGGGTTTGAGCGATAGAACCTCCTTTCGAGGTCCCAGAAAGAAACCTTCAAGGAAACGGGACGGAACGGGTGCCTTCATACTAGGGAATTGGAACGTTCCCCTTCTTGTAATCAGATTAAACCTGTATGTCATTTATGCAACGCTCCTGCATAGGAATACGGAGGGAAGACGCGACCAAGAGGTTCACGCAGATGAGACAGTAAATCTCTTCTGGAAAAGTTTGTATGGTTATGTGCAAAAAGACAAGAGTATCTCTTCTAAACAGCAATGGGACAAATAGTGGAAATGGACGTTGGACGTAACCCCCTCGATTACCTGATGTGCCTTGAAATCCCCCACCCCCGAGTTACAGTACTACCTGCATATACTTCATAACCTTGTGGGATTCCAAATCCTTATGTGTAAATCTTTGTAGATATATCATGTACAAACAACCACTTTGTATATAATTGTGCTTTGGCAACGTACTGTATGCTTCGGTAGTTTGTTGGTTCAATAAAAAGATCTTGTCCTATTATTTATTTAAATCTTGTCCTATCTTGGAGATGCCAGGGAGGGAACTTAGAACCTCAGATGCTCTTCCCAGATCAGCTCCATCCCCTGAGGGGAATATCTTACAGTGCCCACACATCAAGTCTCCCATTCATATGCAACCATATGAAACAATCAAACTCTGCTTAGCAACCCCTGCTTAGCTAAGGCGAAAAGTCATGCTTGCTACTACCGGACCAGCTCTCCTCTCCCCCAATGTGCTCACTTATTGTGTGGAGCATTGTGGGATTCCCGGAAGCTAGGACGCATTGTTCCAGCTTCCAGAAAGCCATGTGGCTCCCAGGAGAGTCACTTGTGTGTGTGGCCAAGCCACACAGCCAGGAGGCCGCAATAAGAGCAAGGATATTGTCTGGAGGGGGAAACAATTTCAGCGCAGCCTTCCTCACCACCACCACCACCACACCCCACACCCCACCCCCAGTCCTGTGAATAGCCTTAATGTATTGAATATAGCATTGCACCCATCCAAATGTTTCTCTAAATTAGGCCTGCATAATTTCTTGTCCTCGGGGCCAAATGTAACCCACCAGCCATACTTTGTATCTTATCATCTACTTGGGCAACCTCCCTGTGTTTGATATATTTTATTAACATCAAAACAGAAAGACACACAATATTATCAAAGTTGTATTCAATTCTCCCTTTCAGCATATTACAATGATAAAATAAATCATATACCTGAGATCACTGACACATATATATTCCTGTTCCAAAAATAAATAAATAAAATCTCTCCCCTAACAAACCTATCTGTTGTTTCTCCTCCCCTTGCATTTTAATAAGTAAGCAGGTTTAACTATAAACATCACCTTGCAGATGTTATTAACTAATCTGTTCCAGTTGGTGGGGATCGACTTTCCCCTATGCTTTGGCTCTAGAGTCTGGCCACAGTCAAGCGTTAGGTAAGACAGTCTTTCAAGACCTTCCCCCTTAGAAACCCCAGCAAAACTGTTCTTGAGTCATGTGAGTTCATATCCTGACATTTGCTTTATTACCAACAACATATCATCCTTGCATTAGTTTACAATAAGTCAGTGATCTTCATTGGGCAGCCCATGCAGACCCTGCTGGCGCCCCTGACTTGCTCCCCCCACAGCCCACGGGGCTCACACTCTCCCCTGCACCTTCTGATGTGTCTATCTGAGTGGCAGCAGGAAAGACAGGAAAGTATCTGGCAAGCATCTTCAGTGCGTGCCTCCCCCCGCCCCCTCCCTGCTGGGTCAAGCACAGGCCTGCAGCAGAAGATATGGGAGCAGGATGGGCGTATGCCAGCAGCCCCCACCACATAAACCAATGAAGATCAGTGCAATAAGTGGAAATGACCAGAAGAGATGCACTGTATTTGCTTCCGTTGCTTTGCACTTGGAACAACTATCATCTGATAGATGACAGATATTGCTTTTGCATGCCACAAAAATAAGAAGTTTATCCAACTACTTCTGGGCTGTCATACAGAGAAGCAAAGACTTGTTGTAATAATGGGGGAAATTAGGGGGAAAACATTTAAAGCTTATTCTGCTAAGCATGCAATCCTTGGCTGACATCCAGCCTAATAAGCGCTTGTGTGCAATGAACAAAGCCGTGGTAATGCAAGGTCACATCACTGCGTGAAGTGACGGTCAGGGGCGATAGAATTATACAACTGGATGTGTCCATACAGTTCCTATATTCACATATTTACCAGAGTGACACTGGAAGTAACCACAGCAAAGTGGCTACCATGCATTAGCAGGCAGTGTGAATGGGACCCAAGTCTACATAAATAGCAGATCACATTATAAAAATGTACTTGGACCTCTTCAGACTGAAAAGGGGTTCATGACTTGAGGTTTCCATGGAAGAAGCAGAGAGGAGAAAACCTTTCCTGCTTATAGAAGGATATTAGAGAGAGGAGGCTTATAGCCCAGATATCTTCCAAACATTAGTTTTCTATGTGCAAAGTTGTGTGGTGTAGTGGTGTGCACGGAACCGGCGCCTGCTGGTTCAAAGGGGGGGATCTCTTTAAGGACAGGGGAGGATATGCTCACCCCTCCCACCGCATTTCCTCCGCCAGCACTGCCTTTTAAAAGGTCCAGTGGGGTGGCAGTGTACCTCCTTGCCGCCCCAGTGCCTCCTCTGACTAGAAGTTGCTGCTGCACGTGCACACATCACAACAAGTGTGCACATGTGATGTTCCGGTCACTTCTGGTCCAAGGAGGCACACTGCCACCCCGCCGGACTGTTTTAAAAGGCAGCACTGGCACAGGAAATGCGGCGGGAGGGGTAGGAGCACCCCACGTCCTTAAAGAGACCCCCCCCACCTTCGAACTGGCCAAACCATCGGTCTTTCAAACCGGTTTGCAGACCCATAAAGGGCCTCTGAACCGGTTCCGTGCACATCCCTAGTGTGGAGAAGAGCATTCTGTCATACAGTTCCCCCCAGTATGAAGTAATACAATACAGAAAGAGTTTTACATTGTGTTCTGCTATTTGTCTATATCAAGTCAATATTCCGGCTCAACACCTAATGCTGAAGGGTAGTTGTTGTTGTTTTAAGCTTGGTATATGGCCACAGGACTATCTGTACAAAAGAATAAAAATGACAGCATTAAAGACAAGCAACACAAGACTATTGCAAGGGCAAATATATGTTCAATGCACCTTGCATTTTTTAGAACTACCTTTTATATAACAGCACTATCAAAAATGTACTGTTTATGCAAAACATGACTTTATGTGCAAGTTTGCAAACTGAAATATAGTGCCTGCTTTGCATTTTTCTGTTGGAAATACTGAAGACTACATAGCCTAGCACTAGAGCACTTTGTGGATTATGCTTCCTTTAATGAAATTTCCTTGCCTGCACTTGAACAAAGACAGGGGGGAGATCCTCTCCAACAGTCACCCCACCAATCAGGAATGCAGCCTTGGATCTTCACAGCTCATTAACCCAACTGCTCATTTATATTCCAACATCTTTTCTCCTATAAAAGTTCCACAAGCCCCAACAGAGTAATTTTATGCTGGCAACACAAGTGATCAAAACTCACAGAGAAATTGCGTGCTGTGTACATGGTAAGCAAGAAAAACTCCTTGCCCTGTGCATTCACACCCACAGCAAATCTCATTTGTATATAAGCAACAAGCCAGTTAAATAAGCATTTTTTCCTGTGAGCTAATTTCATCATGTGATCTTTTCCTGTACTGTATGCTTACCAATGACATTTACTCTATGGTGAATATTGTAGAACAGGCTTCTTTATAATATACCGAACTACATTTTAAAATTTGCAATCTTTCTAATTAGGCAAAGTGACTCGAGGATACTTTCCTCATTATTTCTTACATATGTTAGATGTTTGCCCAAGCTCTACCAACTCTTCAAATTAATCAGACTCGTTATGGTTGATTTATTATGTTAATGGCAGGAATATATTACAGATCGCTGGCTATTTCTTTTTAAGTGGTTTGTGAGGGGGGGGGGGACATAAACAGCTGCCAGAAATATCTTCAACAGTCAGAACTCATGATTACTGGGGATGAGTCAATTATGTCAGTTATACCAAAACCTCACGCCAATCAGTCATGTCTTTTGCAGTTCTAGCATGCAAAGAACTCTTGCAATTGACAAAGGAATATATTTACAAACTGGGAAGCTTTATACTTGCTTAGAGCTTTAGGAACAAGGCCGACTGTTAACTGGATCAAAAGACTGTGTTCCTGTGTTTCTCCAGTAACAACTCAGCATCTGATGAGATAAGTTGTCACCCAAGAAAGGTTATACAATATTAAGCCATCACATAAGCCTTTTAGTTAGTCTCGAAGTGCTACCTATTTATTTACAAGTTCTTCATAACATTTGACTAACACAACTAATAAAATGTAAGAACAACCATACATCACAAAAGATAGTGTAAATCCTATGATGTGAACTGCACCACTGAGGAATTGCAAAATTGCAATACACCCAACGGCTGTAAATCAGAATTAAGGCAGACTACACTTGCCATGAAAATCTTTGAAGCCACTTGATACATTAAGACCTAGTTTTATCATTTAAAGGTCTAATTTTATAATTTAAATGTGTTATCAACAAACTTTAAGGCCTAGCTTTGCCATTTAAATAGTTCTCCTAAATTAAACAGGTTATCATAGTATGTGCAATGGATGCATTTTCAGGAGCCACTGAAAAATAATTAATCCTAGCCGCTGAGCTTAATCTTGCAGCACTGGTATTGCTTTACACACCACATCAAGACAGGCATTATATGAGCATTCTACAGGGAGATAAACATGACAGGTGAGGACAGTAGGTGATCTACACAGGTAAGGAAAGTCATCTTGCAACCTAGCCATATCAAGAATTCGAACTCTGCTCTTTCTTCCCAATGCTCCAGCACAGCAAAAGAATTTGCAGCACTCCAAAAAAGACAATTTCAAGTCTCCCTTAATAAAAATGAATCTAGAGGACTTGCATCTGGGAAAGACAAGAGCTGCATTCAAGAGTTGCTTTTCAGAGTGAGAGATCAGGAGACCAGAGGGACTGGAGCCTATTGACTTGATAGAGAGCAAAGCAGCTTGGATTGTGGATCCTTCTGGTCACAATCAATCTCACATTTAAAATTCACTGTTGATTTGACGAGCCTGCTAGGAAGGAGATTTTGCATTTGGGTTCCCACTTTGTCTTTGTCACACCTTGCCAGCCTCCCCATCACCTAGAGCTAAGTTTAGTCAGAGTCAAAGCCTATAGTCAATGTCAGGAAAGAACCCTGAAAGTGTCGCTGAACAGAATACCGTTTCCTCACCACTGAGCACCCAACAGGATCAGGACACTCAAGGGAAGCCTTGAACACAAATATGATAAAAAATTATATACTGCTTTTCGACAGAAGTTCCCAAAGTGGTTTACATAGATATAAATAAATGAAATGCGCCCTGTCCCAAAAGGGCTCACAATCTAAAAAAGAAATGTAAGAGATAGAAACCAGCAACAGCCATTGGAGGGATGCTGTGCTGGGGATGGACAGGGCCAGTTGCTCTCCCCCTGCTAAATAAACAGCCTCTCGGTGAAATTTAAGCTCTCTCACACACAGATCATTAACCCCTTGCCTGCCCCCCCCCCCCATTGTCTGAGACAGACGACTGATCTCGGAACCTACAGCAGGCAGGGGGAGCTGCTGCTTACCGTGTCTACTGAAGTGGAGGAAGCAGCGAAGGCTCCCTGGCCTCGCAGGGTGGCCGAGTCGAGCGCGATTCCCTTCACACATCTCACTTCCTGGCCCGGGGCCACCCGGGCGCGGATCTTTTCGCCGTTCAGCGTGCAGCCCGGGCCTTCCACCATCCTCGCGTCTCCCAGTCCCAGGCGGCAGCGCCAGCAATCAAAGCAAAGCGCGCGGAATCCGAGAACTCGTTCAAATTTCCCGCCCTGCCCACTCTGCTGCTGCTCCGCCCGGGCGCTTCCGCCTCCGGCCTTCGTGGTTTCTGTTTAATACGAACTGACACAGCCGGGCAGGAGGAAGCAGAAGAATGGAGAGGGAGCGAAGGTTTGGGGAGACGCAGTTGGTTTGGCATCGGGTACGGTCGAGGGCTCCTGATCCTGGGGTCAGCCCGACCTCTGCCTTAGAACCGCGGGCCTCGAGCCTGAATAATAATATCGATAATGGAGTTCCTCAAATAACCGCGCAATGCATCCCCTTAACTTGTTATAAACGGCATTATTCTTGTTCCTCCGCGTCTGGGATCAAGGAGCAGGATTATTCCACCAGTGCCGTAGTTTATGCCTCCCTTGAGACAAGTTTCTGCCCCATTTTTTCTCCAACAGAAACGAAGCAAAATCCTACCAGTGTAGCAATTTATGCAATTTAATCCAAGATCATTCCTATTTAGATTAGTGACCTCTTGGCACGCTTTATATCCCTCCTGTTGCAGATATAAGAAGGATGTGTTGTGCTCTTTCAGTTCGTGTTTATAGGTGAAGTGGGGATTAGCTCCCAGCCAGGGGAGGACTGTGGTGGATTCAATCCAAAGGCATAGGAAGCTGCCATATACTGAGTCAGACCATTGGTCTATCTAGCTCAGTATTGTCTTCACAGACTGGCAGTGGCTTCTCCAAGGCTGCAGGCAGGACTCTCTCTCAGCCCTATCTTGGAGATGCTGCCAGGGAGGGAACTTGAAACCTTCTGCTCTCCCCAGAGCGGCTTCATCCCCTGAGGGGAATATCTTGCAGTGCTCACACATCAAGTCTCCCATTCATATGCAACCAGGGCAGACACTGCTTCTCTAAGGGGACAAGTCATGCTTGCTACCACAAGACCAGCTCTCCAGGAGGGTACAGTACCTTTGGACCTACTAAGGAGAAACAGATGTTGCTGAGAATTATGGAGAGCCTGAGTCTGACATTTGTAAAATAGAATGCCAGAGGAGGTGTTAAAACAAATTTACAGCTTATGCGTGTGTTTTCAGAAGTAAATGCCACTGAATTTACCCAAGGTGAAATGTGCAAAGGATTGTGGCCATGCTTGGCGGAAAAGGATCTCAAGTTAAGCCAAAAGCTGTTGGGACAGAGATAATGGCTACTTTTAATTTAATTGACATTTTATATCCCGCTCTTCCTCCAGGGAGCCCAGAGCAGTGTACTAAATACTTAAGTATCTCCTCACAACAACCCTGTGATGTATGTTAGGCTGAGAGAGAAGTGACTGGCCCAGTCACCCAGCAAGTATCATGGCTGAATGGGGATTTGAACTCGGGTCTCCCCGGTCTTAGTCCCGCACTCTAACCACTACATCATGCTTGCCTCTTGAAAGCATAAAAGTCAGCATTTACTGAAATCTGTCTCTAGCAAAGTGGATTAAGTAACAGATCATATGTGCATACTGAGGCTTACAGATGGCATCCCACTCACTGAATTTGCAAATCTGTTGCTAAAGTCAGCACGGTATATGTTGTCAATATCTGAACAACGAAACATACTAAAGGTGATCTTTCTGCCCCCCACCCCACCGCTGCATTAAAGTAAAGGTAGAGTTGCGCTTTTGAGTTGGTGCCAACTCCTGGTGACTACAGAACCATGTGGTTTTCTTTGGTAGAATACAGGAAGGGTTTACCATTGCCTCCTTCCGTGCAGTATGAGCCAATGCCTTTCAGCAACTTCCTATATCGCTTCTGCCACTATAAATGAGAGCCAGCGCGGTATAGTGGTTAGAGTGCTGGACTAGGGCCGGGGAGACCAGAGTTCAAATCCCCATTCAGCCATTAAAAAAAAAAAAAACTAGCTGGGTGACTCTGGTCCAGTCACTTCTCTCTCAGCCTAACCTACTTCACAGGGTTGTTGTGAAAGAGAAACTCAAGTATGTAGTACACTGCTATGGGCTCCTTGGAGGAAGAGCGGGATATAAATGTAATAATAATAATAACAATATAGTACAAACTTAAGTGAAAGTTGACACCACACTACCTGCACACTGATATGGGTATCTTATTTTAAAAAAACAACACACACACAAAAACCAGGCCCTGGAAGGAACAGAACAATGATCACTGTCTCTTGTGTCTATGAAAATAATCTCTTACTAACAGGAATGTAACAGACTTTTTGGGCAGTAACATAGCTCTTGCAGTGATCTCTAGAATCTTTCAGAGGTACATTTCACAAAATGAGGCTGCAGACCAATGACACTTACCAGAGTAAACTGAACTGAACACAGGGGGTCCTCTGAGTGAACTTGTATAGGATGGGCTGTACAAAAGAGATCAATTCCACAAAGCAGTGAGACCTACGCATCCCAACTGCAAAGCTGTACAGAACATTATGGATCAGATATCCCACCAAATAATAATAATAATATGGATGAAAGTACATGGTATTTCTGCAAAGCTACCTGCCATCCCCTGCTCATATAAACACCCCAAGGTTGTTTTTATGCATGTGCTTTAGAAAGAAGAGGCACTTGCAGTGCAATACTGTGCAAGTCTACTCAGAAATATCTCATTGAGTTCAGTAGGACTTACTCCCAGGTAGGTGTGTATAGCATTGCAGTTTCTTGCAACCCGTATCCATGTAAATCAATGGATTTATGTACAGTTGTATTCACATATTCTTTACTGATAAGTAAGTACACAAGACTTAATGGCTGGTAACGTGACTGACTGGTGGATCAATCTAGAGCAGATACAAAGGAGTAAGTTGTTATTGCTCTCCTCCATATTCTCCAGTGTGCTCCTAGCTGGCATGCTGCCTTTTGTGAATGGAAGAGCGCAAGAATAGGGATTTCAGCATGTGTCTTTCTTTTAAGAAACTAGCTATGATGAGGACTTTGGCCAGAGCTGGAAATCTGTTTTTGAATCATATATGTAAGTAGTGAGCCATCAGATGTAAATTGTAGGTAATATCTGGCCTATATGATGCTGGCTGTATTCCATCTTCTGCATAGTTTTCTATGGCTATGCCAACTACGTTTTCTCCCACCCCCCTGCACCTTAATTTATTGCATTGTATCCATAAAAATCTTATTTTGCCATCACTTCAGAGTGTCCCTTGAGTCAAAAGAAGGGCTATCTAAATTGGTGCAATTTTGGCGTGCAATAGGGCAGTAATCAAACTTTTTATTGTTTTGATCTATAGATAAGAGTGGAAGAAGGAAAGCTAAAATCCCCAGAGCAGAGCAAGGTTTATACAGAAATCATTGAGAGGCGATAGAAAGCACTGTATACTTGGTGTAGATAGAGTGTTGCTTGAAAGCTGATAAAACAAGTTGTTACACTAATAGTTACCATGTTGTAAAGGGGAAAAAATTAGTTTAGAAGACACTTCTTCATTGGATCAATTATGTTTGCGGCTGGGCTTACAAGTTTTAAGGAAGTCAACAGCTGGTATAATTTAGTGGCTAAGAATGAGAATGAGTCTCATCTCAGCTACTAACTTCCTAGGTGATATGTGCACCATCTCTCACTTTCAGCTTCTCATATACAATCTGACAGTAATAAAACTGGCCAACCTTATAGAATTATAAGGATTGTGTAAGGATTACAGAGATAATGGAGTTAACCGCCCAGAGATGAAAGTTTGGGGTGATGTACAAATTGGATAGATAAATAAATAAATAAAATAATGTGCGCAAAGCACTTTGAACATAGAAAGCACTGTATAACTGCTAAATATAATTACTATTTCAAAGCACTCCAGTCATAGTGTCTCTTTTGCCCACAAATTTGTCTGTGAGCTGATTCACACTGCCCACCCCAATGTGCAGACTGGAAACATGATGAGGTGCTGAAATGCCATGGAGAAATGCCTTGTGCATCCGTAACACCATTAGCCATGAACCTGGGGGGGCCCTGGTTCATGTGCCCACTCTCCCAGAGGGCCCCATGATTTTACCCAAGGGAAAAGTGGGTCCATTTTATATTTCCAAAATGGCTTGGCTTAGTGTTCTGAAATTTGGCAGAGATGTAGGACAGGTTATCAGGACGCCATGTATTGATTTTGAAGCAGATTAGTTGATCCATTGGTTCTTAATTATTTTTTGAATTTATTTTTTTAAAAAAAACTTCACCAAAGTCCTACAAATTACTTGTTGCATGGCAGAAAATTACAGAAACTCCTAGAACTGAAGCTCCCCCCACCCGGCTTAGACCATCATTCCACCCCCATGTGGAAGAAACTCCATTGCCTTCATAAACCGGGTAAACATCACCTCCATTTTCACCCCCTTTTATATTTCCAGAATGGCTTGGCCTAGAGTTCTGAAATTGGGCTCAGATGTAGGACAGGTTAGCAGGACTCTGTGTATTGATTTTGAAGTTGACCAATCAATCTATTTTTTAAAAAATATTATTTTTTAATTTAAAAAAACTCCTCAAGTCAAAGTTCTATAAGTGGCTTGTTTCATGGCAGAAAATACAAAAGCTTATGGAACTGAAGTGCTGCCCCCCCCCCGCCACCGGACCATTATTCCACCCCCATGTGAAGGGATCTGCCCTTTCTCTTCATTTTTTTAAAAAGTGCAACATACCCCACTTTGCCCAACCCTTAACTTTTCCAGAATGACTGGGCTTAGAGTTCTAAAATTGGCACACATGTAGTCCAAGATGGCAGGACTCTTGATTAATTTTATTTCAAGGAAATTGGTCAATCCTGTGATATTTAATGAATTTCCACCAACTGCAGTAAAGCTGCCAGAAAGCGTTATCTTTATCCTTCACATCTAGTGAAAGTGGAACTAACTGATACATCTGAATAAACAAACAACATTTTTTAAAAAACCAACCCAAATATACTATGCTCAAATTGGTTTGTGATCAAAAAGGTCTGCATGAGATCTGTGACGCAAGGGGCATGTTGTGATTTTAATCTTTTCCCCTTACAAATGCACTATATGTAAGTTGGTTTTGTATTTGAACTGTGGAGCAAGGAACATGTGTTATGTCCCACTTAGTTTGTGAATGACACACACCTATTCCCACTGTAAGCTCATTAGGTCCAGAGTCCAAAATTATCCAGCTGCACCTCTGTGTGCACCACACAAAGTCAGTATAGACAATACTGAGTTAGATGAAGCAGTGCTCTGACTCAGTATAATGCAGCTTCCTATTAAAACTAAGAGGAAGAAGTACTATGCAGATGAGGCAAAGGTGTGCATGCCCTGCTTTGGCTGTTATGTAAGAGAAATAGTTTTCTATTATACTATACAGGTGGCCCTCATTATCCATGGACCCAGCACCCGTAGTTTTACATATCTGCAGCCTGGCAATATAGACATGACCTTGCCATCCATGGTTTTTAAAAATAGGAAAAATTCACTTATCCATGGTTCCTGGGTGGCCAGAAATTACTTACAATGTCATTTCCGACCACAATTTTGCAGCATGGAGCCATTTTGAGGCTCTTGCGGGGGGTGGGGGGATCCCTAGAATGTTTGAAAAAATTCTCAAAGATTTGTAGATTTGCGGGGCGGGGGGCGGCTTGCTGGAGAGCTGGAGAGCAAAATACCGTGCTTTATTCCCTTTTTTATGCTTTTAAAAACTTTTTTTGTGCTTAAGGAACCTACCGGCCCCCCCAGCCCCTTTCCAATAGACTCAAAGGGCCGGTTCAGGTAACAGGAAACTGGAGGTCCCTTCACCTTTGGTTCCCAAACCTGAATGTCTTAACCAAGAATTGGAATTACAAAATAAAAATAAAACAGACCCATGGTTTTCCTCACCAAACCGTGCTTTATCACCTTCAGTTCACTCTAGGTTTCATCTGCTGGGGCTCTGGTTTGCCTGTGCCAATCTTACATACAGAATGCTGGCATGCAATTCCATCATTCTAAAACTGGAGTTAAGGGAGGAAGCTCCTCCCTTGCACTGGCTACTATTGGCTGTGGGGACTGTCCTTCAGGAACGAAGGAAGCCCCTACAGCCAGCTTCCCCACTTTTCTGCAATCTCACTGACTGCAGAAAGGCCCCCCTCCCAAACGTATGGACACTTATGGGAGAGTGGGGAGAGGGTGGTACGGAACCATGGGTCCACTGGACCCGTGGTTCCCTGTTACATGTGAATGGAGCCAAGGTACCATTATATGGGGACAAGGTCCCATATTACCTGGGTTTGTAGGCTGGAATAGAACCCCCGTGAATAACAAAGGCCACCAGTAATGAATAAATATCCTAAAATATAGAAAATTGTTCTGCTAGAGCTCTGATATAGATTAGCCAATCAAACAATTGGAAAATGTGAGCACAGAGCCCTCAGCAAGTGATGGTTTTGCAGATGCATTTTCTCTTTGCCTTTCTGCTGCTATCCAAATGCCAGTTTTCCAGGTGCCTTGTGTTACAAGCCTTTATCAGCTGCTTGCATATGTGCAGCACTTCATTTTAATTAGCCTCAAGATCCAAGTCTCTGATGGAATAGCAGGGGTCCCTAATTATCTTCACAAACTAGTGATCTGCCCAGAAAATGAGGAATGAATAAGGCATTAGGCAGTCAGAGGCCAGTCCTACAATCAAGGAGAAAAGCTGAAAAAGTGGGAGATAAGGAAATCGGTTTTTCAATGACTTGTCAGATCTCAAATTAGTTTTAACAATCTTTGTGTTTATTAAAAATGTGGCTGATTTTGAACATTCTAACTCTGTCTTTTAAATATAGTTATCTGATGACATATACACAACACATATGTGTGTGTTAGGATAACATTGTCTTATATTTATGAAGTGACTAATTATTTTAATCGTATTTATTTAGCTATCAATGTTTTATGGAAGATGTAGATATTGAAAAATAAGCTTGTTTGCAATTAATGTAGTGGAATGATCTTATTAAAAACTGTATTTTTAAAGCTTAACTTCTCACCACATATGGTCAGGCCTGATGGCAGCCACCAAGTGAGGCAGTGATCCACACCCACAAGACAGTCCACAGCCAATCCTTGAGACTTGCCTGCCCAGGGACCATGCCTTCAGTGGTAGTGCAACTCTCTCAGCTGAAACAGTCACTCTGTCACTATTGCCATTGCTCTCCTTCCCATCAGCAAATGGGCTTCCTCCAGTGGCATCTGGAGGAGCCCTTTCAGGAATTCCCTGAGTGGTCCAGCAGATTGCTGTGCCTGGGCTGGGACCCTTCCAGAATCTGGCACAGGTCCTGAATCTGCTGTATCTTTTAAGCATTGTGTCAGCTTTGATAAAGTTGCTCTGACTTAGTCTGCTTCATGAAGAGAAATGGCAATATCTAGCAGATTTCAAATCTCCTCATGTTAAGTTTCAGCCTGTTTTATTGCATGTGCTCCCAGGAACTGATACTGTGGGTATCCCTTGAAATATTTGCTAACTATTGATGCTACTAACTCTTCTTTAGGAGAGTTATGGAGCTAGGCCTTTCCCAGAACTCATCTCCTACTAGCCCTCTGGAAGTCTTCTCCTGATTTGTCTGTCTTCACAAATACACATTTCTTAGGTCTGGGCTACATCAAAACATATGGGATAATAAGAAGGAACAGTCGTATAGCACTTTTTGAGTGTGAAAAACACTTCACGTGTATTATCTTGGATAATCAACAACAACCCTATAAGGTAAGTAGGTATTATTATCCTCTCAAATGAGGGTGAAAGACTTACTTAAGTCCAATTAGTGAGTTCTAGACAGAGAGATCTGACCAGGAAAAATCCTGATTCACAGCTCAGTCTCTTAGTCACCATACTACAGCAGCAATGACATTTGCTTTTTAACTTGAGTCCTCTTCAGATGTCTGTGAACATCACTGTGCTCAGAGTTACAGCTTCCAAAGTAGAGCTGTCACTCTCCCCCTTGAGCCAGGCACTCACAGTTACTCTCTCCAGTCAGGTGCTCATGGTTATGGCTCCATAACCATGAAGCACTTCCATGAGCATCATGTGTACAGTGCTTCCCCCTCCAGCCAAATTCATTTCATGGGATCCTATAGGGGTTTAGGGGAGAGGTTAAACATTTGTTTTAAATGGCCCACTTGCTGATTTCTTTTGTGGGTTGGGTCAGGGGCGTAGCTAGGGGAGAGGGGGCCCATGTTCATCCCTCTCTCTGGTGGCCCCCCAGAGTGAGGGAGCTAATGAAGAAAATAAGAAGGGATGGAGCTGCTGGGCCCTCAGGAGCTGGGGGCCCGAGTTCTTTGAACCCTTTCACTCAATTATAGCTATGCCCCTGGGTTGGGTGGTAGGTAGCACCCATCGTGCCCTACCACACAACCTGCTTTGGTGTCCCTAGGAGCTACCCATGGGAAACAATAGAGTGTTTCAAGTTTCCCAATTGTTCCCTATGACCAGAACAAGCTGCATTCACAGAGTGCACCCAAGTTTTGCATTGCAATTTGCAATGCATTTTGCAACCCTGCCTTGAAAAATACTGTAGGAGCACACAGTAAGGGAATCTGTCCCTCCCAACACAGAACGCACATTTCAAGCACAGTCTAAAAATGGCCAAAAAAGAATCACTGACCCAGAATCCACTGCTAGCCAGAGTGCCTGCGCTACAGTAACATCGGAACAAGTTGCTCTCTCAAACACAATTATGACTCCTTATGTAACTTCCTAGCATTGCAGCACCCTTAGCAGCAAGCACAGCCATAAACTCAGCTAGAGTAACTTCAGCCATATTTTGACCGAGTACACCTTGCAGTGCAGATCGCAGAGCAAACCAGAGCAGTGAGTGAAGCACAAATTAGTCTCAAGGCCAGACATGGAGCTCATCACAGCAGTTACCAAGAAATATCACACACACTAGAGAGAGAGCTGTCACTGTCCATTTCTCGCCACAACACTATCTCACAAACAAAACAAACCACAACTCAAGGAAGGTGGGCACCCAATTTCTGGCTTTGACAATCTGAGATCAAGCAAAACCAGACAATTATAACAATATAACAGCACATTATACTCAGTTCTGAGAAAATCTCAAAATCAAACCTTCCTTAATTCCTTCCTGATCTCTTGCTGTATCCTCTTCAAGAGAGGTACACTAGAAAGGATCTCTCTGCTTCCCTGTCCCTTTGACTTTTGGAACTATCTCCTTTCGTGTTCCCCCCTCCACCTCCCACCAATGGGGGCACAGTTGCCCATGACAACACTTGATTTGTATGATAAGCCAACCAAGAAGCAAAGAGATCACAAGATAATTGGAAGCCTGTGCCAGAAAAATAAACAGCAAGGGGGAAACAGGCCTCCAAAATGGCTCTTGAAATGTTGAAACATTTTGAATCTTAACAGGGTTGTTTTGTTTAGAGCTTGAAACAGGCCCCTTTTTTAAAGGGTGTTTTGTTTTGAGATCAAAACACTCGAGGAATTCACTGATACTCTCAGGAAAAAACCAATGTTTGGGGTGAGCAACTATTCCTTTCATTCACAGGATGTGATTACACTGCTTTATTCAGGAATTGGAATCTATTTTATCTCCTGCCAGGTAATGACCACTCTGTTCCTAGTTCATGGCTGCTGCTGCTCCTACTACTACTACAAGTATTTATATACCACTTTTCAACCAAAGTTCTCAAAGCACCTACATAGAAAAACATTATTTATTTATTTATTTTTATGGTCATTGACCAACATACAGCAAAGTAGGTATAAAGAAAACACTGCAGTACAATAAAACTATTCTACTATATAGAACTACATTTCTAAAGCTATTAAATCTACCAACTAATCAGTTTACTTTAACCATTTGTTTCCTGATGGCACAGGCCATTGTGCAAATTTTGGCAAAATAATAAACAAAGATAGCTACCTATTCTTACCTATCAATTCACTGGGCTGACGGCTGATAACTGAGCCAGTATGGGCCACATGCTTCAGTGCGGGCATGAGGCTGTTCTTCCCAGTTTCATACATTGCTTTTTGACTGGCTAAAGCACAAAACATGGGGTAGAGACTGTTGTGAAACTGTGGGCCCTTTGCACATGAAATCTTTCCTGTATAAGTAAATAGTTAGACTACTGGCCAGCCTTCTATATATAGGGACACTGCTTTGTAATAGCCCACAATTACAAAGAACCTATTTAAAACCACAATACTAGAAGCACAGTTGGAATGTATACCAAGAAAGAGGAAAGGTACCACCAAGTACAGGGGGATGCCAGCATGGCTAACAAATAGAGTCAGAGAAGCAAAAGTGAAGAAGACTTCCTTCAGAAAATGGAAGTCCTGCCCAAATGAAGAGAACAGGAAGGAACATAAACTCTGGCAAAAGAAATTCAAGGATACAATAAGGGAAGCAAAGAGAGAGTTCGAGGAGCATATGGCTAGAAATGTCAAGGGGAATATAAAAACTTCTTGAAATATATCAGAAGGAGAAAACCTGCCAGGGAGGCGGTTGGCCCCTTAGATGATGAGGTTGTGAAAGGAATTATTAAGGAGGATAAGGAGATTGCAGAGAAGCTTTATGAGTTCTTGGCATCTGTCTTTGAAGCGAAGGATACTGACCATATACTCTCTCCAGAATTGAGCTTTCCAGGTTTAGCAGCTGAAGAACTGGACCAATTTGAGGTGACAAGGGAAAATGTTCTAAACTATCTTGAAAAACTAACAATTAACAACAACAAATATTTATATACCACTTTTTAACAGAAGTGTACAAAGCGGTTTACATAGAGGAAGAAAAAATAAATAAATGAGATGGATCCCTGTCCCCAAAGGGCTCACAATCTAAATTAACAAATCTCCAGGGCCAGATGGCATCCACCCAAGAGTTCTGAAGGAACTCAAATGTGAAATTGCCAATCTCCTAGCAAAAATATGTAATCAGGCTCTGTACCAGAGGACTGGAAAGTAGCCAATGTGACCCCAGTTTTCAAAAAGGGATGCAGGGGGATCTGGGAAATTATAGGCTGGTCAGCTTAGCTTCAGTGCCGGGTAATTGATGGAAAACATACAAAAGGACAATATTGTGAAACATATAGAAGATAAGGGGACTATTCTCGTGAGCAGCAAAAATTGAGCTAGCCCACTTTTGTAGCCCTCCCCTAAGCCTGGTTTTGCGAAGCCGATTGTTTCCCAATTGTGAGTAACTGCAGCTCTGCGCTGCGGCTACTCATGAGTAGACCCCCGGAGGGGAGGCAAAAAGCCACCTCCTGGCTCAGGGGCTCTCCCCAGTATGCCCTGTGCGCTTGCGCAGGGCATACTGGAGCTTCCGGGGCCGCACGGGCCGCCAGCTCCGTCACGGAGCCGGCAATCATGTGGGCAGCTGATCCAGCCACCAAGGGCTCCCTCCCTGATCGTGAGCAGGGAGAGTGGGCTTAGCCCACTCTCCCTGCTCTGCTGCAGAAACCGGGTCTCACTGATCGTGTGACCCGGCTCAAGGTCTTGCTGGAGGAGAACCAGCGTGGCTTCTGCAAGGGAGTGTCTTGCCTCACTAATTTTTTGGAGTTCTTTGAGAGTGTCACCAAGCATGTGGATAAAGGTGATCTGGTTGACATAGTATACTTGGATATCCAAAAAGTTTTTGATTAAGTTCCCCACCAAAGGCTCTTGAGTAAACTTAGCAGTCCTGGAATAAGGACACAGTTTCATGTGTGGATCAGTAACTGGTTGAAGGACAGGAAAAAGAGAATAGGAATAAATGGTCAGTTTTCACCATAGAAGGAGGTAGGAAGTGGGGTCCCCCAGGGATCAGTACTGGGACCAGTGTTCTTTAACTTGTTCATAAATGAACTAGAAGCTGCGGTGAGCAGCGAAGTGGCCTAACTTGCAGATGACACTAAACAATTTAGGGTAGTGAAATCCACAACAGATTGTGAGGAGCTCCAGAAAGATCTCTCCAAATGGGAGGAGTGGGCGACAAAATGGCAAGTGCGGTTCAATGTAAGCAAGTGTAAAGTGATGCACATTGGGGCAAAAAACACCAACTTCACATATACGCTGATGGGATCTGGGCTGTCGGTGACTGACCAGGAGAGAGATCTTGGGGCTCTGGTGGAGAGCTTGTTGAAAGTGTCGACTCAGTGCATGGCAGCTGTGAAGAAGGCCAATTCCATGCTAGGAATCATTAGGAAGGGGATTGAAAATAAAAATGCTAATATTATAATACCCTTATACAAATCTATGGTGCGGCCACATATGGAATACTGAGTACAGCTTTGGTCACCGTATATTAAGAAGGATATTGTAGAATCGGAAAAGGTGCAGAAGAGGGCAACCGAAATGATCAGGGGCCTGAAGTACCTTCCTTATGAGGCTAGGCTACAGCATCCAGGGCTCTTTACCTTGGAGAAGAGGCAACTAAGGGGAGACATGATTGAGGTGTATAAAATTATGCATGGAGTGGAGAGGGTAGACAGAGATAAATTTTTCTCCCTCTCTCACAACAATAGAACCAGAGGTGACCCCATGAAACTTACTGAAGTTTGGGAAATTTAGGACTGACAAGCGGAAGTACTTTTTCACACAGCACATAATTAATCTATGGTATGCTTTGCCATGGGGTGTGGTGATGGCCACCAGCTTGGATGGCTTTAAAAGGGGCATAAACAAATTCATGGAGAACAGGTCTATCAATGGCTACTAGTCTGGTAGCTGTGGGCCACCTCCAGCCTCTCAATATGCCTTTCAATACCAGTTGAGGGAGCAACAGTAGGAGAGAGGACATGCACATACCTCTTGCCTGTGGGCTCCCAAGAGGAACCTGGTGGGCCACTGTGTGAAACAGGATGCTGGAATAGGTGAACCTTGTGCCTGATCCAGCAGTCATGTTCTTATGTACAATAGTTGGGCCTCAAAGAGAGCTAATAATTGGGAGATACCTGTGACACGCCTTGAGTGAATGGGAAAGCCAAAGAGCGTGGAGAAGATGACATATTCCCCTTCTAACAAGGGGATGGTACATGTGTGTCTCTGTGAAGAAACAGCAGGAATGCAGTTAAGAACGTAGAGATAGAAGTAAGTGTGTGTGTGTGTGTGTGTGTGTGTAGCAGTGTAGCAAATATTATAAAAACACCAGTCAGTGCTCTGGAGTATCTCATTGTTCAGGGAAGTGGGGAACACTTAATAATCTGTACAAAAACACATACTCTATCATGGTTGCAAACAATGAGGGTGCCTCTTCTGCTGTGATTATATGTCCAGAAGTGAAGGAGTAGGAAAAATGCACATATGAAGCAGCCATTTGTTTTACCCCTGTATTGGCAGTGGGGAAGAATGGGTTCATGCATCTTTTCCAGCAAGTGTACCACTGTGAGAGAAATTTGGATAAATTAAGCAGCACAGTGTTAATCATTTTTAAAGGCTTTGGGGAAAAGAGCATTTTAAACATCTGCCCATGTGATGGGTGAGCATTGTAAATGAAAAACTGTTGGTTTTGTTTTTTAAAGATCCCCATTTTAAAAGAATGGAGACTGGAATTTTAATTATTGGTATTCACAGACTGGTCTTGACAAAAAGCCTGAATATCTCCTAAGCAAATAAGAATCAAAGCTACATTATTGATAATGAAGCTTAAAAGCCTTGGCTGTTCTTTGTGTAATCGAAAGTAACTGTTATGGATATATCCCCGCCCAGCTGTTGATTCAGTAAAAAATCTGAACTTGCTTCTATCAGTAATCCCTTTTAAATACCTTATATTATACATACCCATTGAATGGGAAGGTGGATTACTTCCATAGGTAATTTTCAGTTTTCACCTGCGTACAAATGATGTCATGCAATGGCATTGTGGCTCAACATCTGTTGTGCAGAAACAGCAAAGATAACATTACTAATCTAAAAGGATCCAGTACTGCTCCATTGCAAAATCCTTAATAGTATAAAACAGGAAGTTAATTTCTTTTATTGGGCTTTCCTTTTGTATCCAAGCTTTAAAGTTACATAAAACTAGATGCTTCCAGATGAAAACAAAAAAGCTGATTTTTATTTTTTATTTTTGCTAACTCAATAACCAATGCTTGCCCAATTCAGTGCTAATTGCACAATATGTGGTTTCCGCACAGTAGGTCTCAAGCACCTCTCCTCTGTCATGCAGAGAGCTTCTAGTGTGGACTAGGTGCTCTGTGGGAATTGTGTGAAATGGTTCACACAATTTCTGTCTTTCAAGAAGAGGTGAGGAATTCACATGAACTATGCTTTTCACCATTAGGCACCAGCTGAATATATGAACTGAGGCTCTGACGTCTTATCTTTCCTTTGTAAATCTGATAAGCACAAGAGACCTAAGGCTGCCATTACTGCTATCCTATGGTCTATAGCTAGGGAGACGGACAAGTGCCTGTCCCAGTATGTTTTCCCCTGACATCCACCTTCTCCATTCCTACTTTCCTGTACTTTTGCATCTTCCCTTTGTCTCTATAGCCACTTCCTTCTGGCCTCTGCCTCCTCCATTCCCCACCTTGTTTCATGTCCCCTCTGCCATTCCATTCCTAAGTTCTCCAGTTGGGCTAGTTTCTCTCCTTAACCCTTGCTTTTTCTATTTCAGCTTTCCAGGTGTATACCTTTCTTTGCCCACTGCTTTCTCTGCCCCGCTACTGCTTACTCTGCCCCTATATCCACAACTCTCCCTGGTCTCCCAGGTTAAGGCCGTGGCCAGAGGTGCTTTTTATCAGCTTCTGCTGAAATGCCAGCTGCGTCCGTTTCTTGAGATAAACAACCTCAGAACAGTGGTACATATGCTGGTAACCTCCAGACTTGATCACTGCAATGCACTCTATGTGGGGCTGCCTTTGTATGTAGTCTGTAAGGTTGCCAACTGTTCCAGTCTATGCAGGACACCCCACATTTTAAGGAAGAAATGTTTGTCCCATTCAGGACCACATTCCCCCTGCATTTTGATGGTGGGCACAGCCAGCAGCAGTGCTGCCACCTCTGGCCCCCTCCTCCTTCCTCCAGCGGTGCGCTGCCACCTTTGGCTCCTTCTCCAGTCTGCTCCTGACTTCCTCCCAGCAGCGTGTGCGCATGGCCAGCCAGCAGCAGCAGCATGCCACCACCACCTCCCGGCTCGGCCTCTGTTAGCCATCCTTAACTCTTCCAGTCCAGGTGCGCTGCATGCATGCCAGCCAGTGACCCAGAGGCCCTTGGAGGTGGAGCCAGCAGTTTCAGCCTGGCCATTGGCCAGCCAGCAGGGCCGCCATCACCTCCTGCTCCGCCTCCCGCCCTCCTTCCAGGTGCACAGTCCCTCAGAGGAGTCCCAGGAGGACAGAGCAGTTTCTGGCCAGCCAGCAGCAGCAGGGAGTGGGACCCTTTCTAATCCAATTGGCCATTCGGCTGCTCCTTTAGCTGCTCTCTGGACGGATGCTCCAGCAGCAGGTAACAGCATTTGGGCTCAGAAGGGCAGCGAGGGCTCTTTCCCCCTGCAACTGGCTTTTTTCCTCTCCTGCCTGTCCCACCTCCAAAGAGCAGGATCCCACCTGATATGTCTGGCCTTGCCTCCACTCCTCCTGACTTTCCTGGGGGTGGGGGGAGCAGAAAAAGGAGCCCATTGTGCAGGAGGTCTGTCTGTGTGGATATTTTTTCAAGAACTTCCAGCCTCTAGTTATGCTCTAGTTACCTTTGCAGCTACAAGAAGCAGGGAAATAGGTTCCTTTGCGAGGGAATAGGTTCCATTTTTTGATATGCAGTAGAGAACAGTTTGTGAATATTTTGGTGTAAGGAAAGGTTGAAATCAATTTGAATGAACTAAATCAGGGATAATGACATCTGGCAGCCCATCACTACAGAGCTGAAGCAAAACCGACTAAAAATAACTATTTTCATTGCCACAGCGGGTCATCCATGCTTCCTCCCATGTTATCTTCTCAGCAAGGTTAGGCTGAGAGAGAGTGACTGGCCCAAAGTCACATTAATAATAATAATGAATATAATTCAATAACATATATGTCACTGATACTCAGGCTCTTGATTACCATTGCCTACATCTCCCAGCCCCAGCCTCTCCCCCAGGCCTGCTCACTCACACAGGGCATGCTAGGACCTGATCCCCACCGCCTCTACTGGTTCCGTGATGCAGCCAGTAGTCATGTGAGCAGTTGATCCGGCCACCCTGGGCGAGTGCTCTGCTCGTATGCAGGGAGAGCAGGCTAAGCCCGCTCACCCTGCACTAACCCTCCTGGCGCTTCACACTAATTGTGTGAAGCGCCTTATTGTCTTCTCCTCCATGAGCTCTATCACCCGTTGAGATCATCTGGAGAAGTCCGTCACCGAAGCTGCCACCAGTTCGTCTGGTGGCTACATGGGGGCAGGCCTTCTCTGTTGCTGCCCCAAGACTTTGGAATGTACTCCCTTTCGAGATGGGAGCCTCCCCATCTTTGACAACTTTTAAAAAATACTTGAAAACCCACTTTTCATCCAAGCTTTTAAATTTAATTGTGGTTTTAAACTGTTGTAAGATTTCTATTTCTGTGGTTTAGCTTTTTATGTTGTTGTGAGCTGCCCAGAGACAGAAGTTTGGGGCGGTATACAAATTTGATTGATTGATGAATAAATAAAATAAAATAAAATAGTAGTAAGTTTTCCAGTAGCCCTCCTCTGTCCTTATATTCCCCAGCCCCCTTTCCTAAGATCCTGTTTCTGACTTCTTCCTCCTTTAATTCATAACCCCACTTTCCCTTGCTCAGCTGTCTAGCTTAGGTGACCCTGCCTTTCAGTGATATCTCACAAGTTTAGCCAATGATAGTAAGAGAAGTTGAGTACTAGACCCTCTGTGACATTGATGCAGATCAGATAATAATTGCTAGCTCGAGGCTTTACTAGCATCAGAAAATATCCCTGCAAATTACAATTTAGAAAGCCTTGTTGGAAGACTTATAATTAACCTTATGCACAACTATCAATTATTATTATTTTTTTACATAAAGGGGAGTAAGCTTTCAGGTTGTGTTTCTACCTTCCATTCAGTGCAACTAAGGCCATCATGTGATAGATACTTCCATACAACTATGCAGATAGTGACAAACATTGGTTCCCATTTCATTTATTTCCTTTGTATTCTAGTCCGTCTGGAAACTTATTTGAAGTTGTAATTCATATCTTACATCCATTATCTACTGACATAAGGACAATAGCCTTAGTCCAAATCACATGTTATTTTGGGAACTCCAACCATGACGTTCCAATATACATTTACTTACTTAAAATATTTGTATACCACCCAAAATGCAAGTCTCTGGGCTTGCATTTTGCAGCAAAACAATAAAAACATTTTGCAACAAAACAGTAAAAACAAGTAAAAAGGTTAAAACATACAACAATTTAAAACTTAAAACAATGTTAAAACTATTAAAAACCATCAAACTATTAAAACAGTATCTAATTGAAAGCCTGAGTGAACAAACGCATCTTGACTGCCTTCTTAAAAGTTGTAAGAGATGGGGAGACTCTTATTTCAGCAGGGAGCGCATTCCAAAGCCTCGGGGCAGCAACGGAGAAGGCCTGTCCCCAAGTAGCCACCGGAGGAGCCGGTGGCAACTGCAGATAAAGCTCTCCTGATGATCTCAGTGGGCGGTGTGGCCCATAGGGAAGAAGACGCTCTCTTAAATACCCAGGGCCTAAGCTCGGATACCCATGGCCTAAGCTTCCCAGGGCCTAAGCTTATACTCAGGGCCTAATACCCAGGGCCTAAGCTTTCTAGGTTATAACCAAGACCTTGTATTTTGCCCATAAACCTATCAGCAGCCAGTGTAGATCTTTTAAGATAAGAGTGATATGGTCCCTCCAAGATGACCCTGAGGTCATTTATCTCAAGAAATAGATGCAGCTGGCATATCAACTGAAGCCGATAGAAGGCACTTATGGCCACTGCCTCAATCTGGGACACCAGGGAGAGGTTTGTGTCCAGAAGCACCCCCAGACTGCATACCTGTTCCTTCTGTGGAAATGTGACCCCATCCAGAACCGGCATATCAAAATCATCTCCTGAGTTCTGACCCCACACAATAAGTACCTCCTACTTATCTGGATTCAGTCTCAGTTTGTTATCAATCATCCAGCTCATCACCGCCTTCAGGCAGGCATTTAAGGAGGTTATGCCTTCTCTTGATGGAGAGGAAGATTTGGGTGTCATCAGCACACTGATAACACCCTGCACCAAATCTCCTGATGATCTCTCCCAGAGGTTTCATGTGGATGTTAAACAACATTGGAGACAATATGGAGCCCTGAGGGACATCATATCGAAGTTCAGATTTTGAAGAACCAGCTGGAATCTGGCTGAGAGGTAGGAGTGGAACCACTGCAAAGCAGTGCCTCCCACCCTCAACCCCCTCAGATGCTCCTGAAGGATGGTCAACAGTATCAAAAGCTGCCATGAGGTCCAGAAGGACCACCTCTTCTGTCAATTCCCAATTGGAGATCATCTATCATGTAATTCCAATTCCCAATTGGAGATCATCCATCTTTTCTTATAAGAGCAGCAAGTCCCATCTGATTTGGATCAGAGAGCTCTGATCCAAATCAGAAAAGAGAACCACGGACATAGCTTGGGGAGAGGGGGGCCTGTTTTCACCCCTCGGAGAAGGGAGATAATGGAGAAAAAAAAGGAGTGCCTGGGTTCTTTGAAGCCATCTACTCAATTATAGCTACACACCTGAAAAGGACACAGTTGCTTTTAGAAGAAGACGACCTTCCTTTATACTGGAAGGTCTACTCATGGAAATTCAACAAAATGTACAGTGTGGCCCTTACAGAATGCCAGTCATCTGTTTTTACTTCTTTTTCTTAAAGGGGAATTAATTGGTTTTTACTTGTAACTTGAATCTTTGGAATATACCAAATTATGTATTCCGTATTTCATAGCTTATCTCCTTTTCTTAGATGTACACTTAATATATTGCTTGGTTTGTGTATTAATTAAAAAATATATACCCTGCTTTTCCTTTATTAAAATAATGCCTGGCGGTTCACAAAAACACAATACAAACATCAAATGATAAAAAATTTAAAAAGGAAAAAACAACAGTCAATAACGATCAATTAAATCATTTGAAAGAGACGAGAGAGAAGTGCAGCTACAATGCACATTCAACAAAAGTAGGCCAAAACACACGTCTCTAATTTTCACAAAATACCATCTCTCACATCCCAGGCAAACACACTTCAGACTATGGATGTCACAGAGAAGGGCCTCTCCAGCAGGTCTTACATTTAGGTCTTTAAAGCTTAAACAAAAAAACCATCCCTCAGCACTTTAAAACAATGCTCGGAAACAGACCAGCATCCACTGACACTGAAAAAGAGTCATATGCTCCCAATATGTGGCCCTGGTCAGCAATCTGGAGTAGAATTCTGGCCCAATGGAGGTTTCAGAACACATTTCAAAAGCAGCCCCATGAAGAGAACATTGCAATAATCCAGTTGTGCTGTCACTATGGAATGTGTCATCATGGCCAGATATGATGTGTCAAGGAGCAGGCATAGTTGAAACACCAACCAAACTTGGGCGAATGGACTGTTAGCCAAAACTGTCTCCTGGTCATCCACATTCATAACTGGAACTAGATGAAGCTGGCTCTCTACCTAAAAAGCTGAACTCAGACTATCAAGTGAGCAGGATATAAAAAGTCTTGAGGAGATGTCAGTAATGAGTGCATGCTACATTGTAGCCAGAGACAAATAAGAAGTTGGTGACATCTTTAAATAATTGGTGTAATATGTTCCCTGTGGTTAATACAGCTAAGCAGGTGGGTTGGCTTGTTGTGTGTCAGCTGTATCTTCCAAATAGTTTTCAAGCCAAGAGCGGTGATAAATTGAGCTGCAAAAAGATGTCTAGTGAAGATCCAGGGGGAGCAGTGCCAGTGATGGTCTTATTTAACATCTTCATTAATGACCTCGAAGACGGATTAGGCAGCACATTCATTAAATTGGCATATGCTTTGGAGAAATAATAGCAAGGTAAAGTTCCCAGGCAGATTATAAACATGAACGTAAAACAGCGACCTAGCAAATGTGTAATATTTTTGGATGTGTCAAATATTTTTTAGTTTGTACCATGCTTAAACATTTCCAATGTAATTTCGTTTTTAAAATAGCAAATACGTTTGCCATCCAGAAAAAGAGATACACCCTAATCCATAGTTTTACGCAAACTTCTATATGCACATGGGGCTCCTGGGTTTTCGCTATCGTAGAGTGAGGGAATGGGTCTGTGTATGCTCAGAGCTGCCTTTCTGGCTGAAGGAAGGGGACTTTCCACATGTGCATAGAAAGAGACAAGAAGTCCTATATCAAGGTGTTTGAGTTAGGAGCGTTAGCATAGGGGCATAGGAAGCTGCCTTATACTGTTATACCACTGGTCCATCTAGCTCAGTATTGTCTACACAGACTGGCAATGGCTTCTAGAAGGTTATAGGCAGGAGTCTCTAACAGCCCTATCTGGAAATGCCAGGAGGGGAACTTCGAACTTTCTTCAAGCAAGCATGCAAGCAAGCAAACATGCTATTCCCAGAATGGCCCCATCCCCATAGGGGAATATCTTACAGTGCTCACATGTATTCTCCCATTCAAATGCAAACCAGGTCAGACCCTACTTAGCAAAGGGGACAATTCATGCTTGCTACCACAAGACCAGCTCTCCTCCCTGCTGGTGGATCAAAGAAATTTTGGGATCGGGACAAAGATGACATGCAATATTTGTGCTAAATAATTATTTTTGAACTGAATCACTTTATGCCTTTCCAGTCCTTTAATAAAGAAAGGAAAATAAAACAACCTCAGCAAGAGTTCATCCCTTTGTAGCCCTGTAGCCAGGTCTTATGTGTGTTTACACGGAAATAAATCCGTATACAAACTCACTGCTGTCTATGAAACCTGTTCCCAGGTAGGTATTACAGCCTTACAGTGCAGTAATTGTGTCCAAAGCATACTTACTTGGAAGTAAGTCCCACTGTATTCAATGAGGCTTACTTCCTAGTAATTGTGTTAAGATTTGCAGCTTTAATTATATTTTGCCACAAAAGCAGATGTTTTTTTAAAAAATATTAACTGTATGTTTTGTATTAACTGTGTTGGAAAACTTGCTTCAGAAATAAATCCAACCTCCCCTCCCCAAAGCACAGGATGGGGGAATTTTTTTCACCCCACCTCCATCCTTGTCTCAACTGGAGTTGTATGAATCTAGCTGCTCTGAAAATCAAACTCATGTGGTCTTTAAGATAGGATACAAAGCTTCCTGACTGCTTCCTGCTCATGAATATATGGAATATGTGACTCTCATGTACACATTGACAGATAATGTGAGGGGCTTAATAAAAAAAAAAGTACATTCTCAGCAGGGGGGAAAATCTATCACCTAGACACAGAGCTCTGGTATATTGCAGTTTTAATGTGCAATGTCTATATTTTGCTCAGAGTAACAAATGGTCTTTGCGAATAAAAGTACAAAATCCGCATCCTCCAGAGTGAGCTAACATTCAGGAGTGGATCTGTAGCGAGCAATATTGCAGTTTCTTATGTGGTGCTCAGACGCCTACCATGGCTTTTGTTATGAACATGAGCTCAAGATGATGCACCAGCGCTCTCGGGAGGAAGTTAGCATTATAGCAGAGTCTGAATAAGCCATGGAAAGCAGGGAGAGGCGGGAGAGTGAGAGAGAGGTTTCATAGCAAGTGCATCTGTCAAGAAGGGGAAGGCTGGAAAAAGGAAAGAGGTGACAGGCTGGGCAGCAAGAGAAATGGCATAATATAAAGTGAGTTAATGATGCCAGCAATTTGAGCATTTGAGCAGGTAGGGAGTGTTAAGACAAGGTGGCACCTAGTGATTTATAGGGAGTGAGGAGGCAATGCATTCTTTATAATGTGTAGGTTTTAGGCCATCGGGATAAGCCCACACATTACGATTTTTTGGTGCTGCCCATCAGTATAACATTCTTAAGCAAATTTGCTGCTTGTTTTTATGTTTGAATGGCAAGTATACCACGGATATGATAAAACTGTCAACACATTTCAATCTGTCTAGAAGATCTAGTCCTCTTGTCAAATAGTGCTGGCAGTAAGTCAGCAGTAGGCTGTTCTTGACTGAAACAAGTGTAGGGAAAATATATTAAGTCCCAAGCTACTGTTTCTCCAATCACTTATTAATATTGGTGGCCTGCTTCTTAATAGTCAGACTAATCAGCATGACTCCCACAGGAG
Organism: Hemicordylus capensis; assembly: GCF_027244095.1. Lineage (NCBI taxonomy): Eukaryota > Metazoa > Chordata > Lepidosauria > Squamata > Cordylidae > Hemicordylus > Hemicordylus capensis. The sequence goes on along the minus strand of NC_069661.1, from coordinate 81,100,582 downwards.
TCTCCAACAGCTTTGTTCCGATCTTAGCTACCAATTCCTTAATTATCCAGTCTCTTAACTTGCACCCAAATAAACACATATTGGTTTTAATGTGTCACTAAATGAGACATCAGGATGCAATATCTTTTAAAAAAACCCTAAATGCAAAATGTTAGTATAGTAAAGACCTGACATATGCTCATAATATGTATACTTTATTGATGATAATGATAGATGCTGAAGAAAACATTTTATAAAATGTTTTAAATTCTCTTATGTGCCTGTTAATAACTGTGAATATTGGACATCACTTTAATATAGACAGCAATGTGTATCTACTCTACAAAAATAAATAGTGGAGAGAGCATCATCACCATTTTCAGAAAATGAGAAACTGAACAGTTTATAGATAAAAGCAGATCTATTTCTCTTTACCAAAAATGGTGTACAATTTTGGAGATGATTGATTGAATGAAGACATTTATCTCCCACTTTTTAATTTAAGAAATTTCAATGCAAAATCCTGAGGAAAAATAATTAAATTCAATAAAATTGCTAATACAAACTCAACACAGTCAGAAAAAAATCACAGTGCACAGCAAAATAAATAAATAAATAGCATAATGCTAAAATCTCAAAAGCAGAAGTAAAATAAATCTCACTGTTTATTAAAAGCCCCAGCAAATCGCAGTGTAGGATATTCAGCAAGTGGGATGCCATTACAGAAAAGGGCCCTCTCTGGTTGCCATCCATCCAACCTCAAATGGGTGTGGTACCAGGAGAAGGGCTTCCAAAGATCTCAGTGATTTAATAGGTTCATACAGGAGTAGATGGTCCTTCAGCTACCACATGTGGTGTTTTTGGTTAATCCATTCCTTGATCCAGGCCAGCTTTTGAATGGGGTTTTAGTTGCTTGTATTCCAGGCAGTCCTGGTGTAGCGGCGGGACTAAAAAACAGCCAAAGGCAAGAGCAGTGAAAAGCAGTCTGCACTTGCCTCTTTGTATATTATTTCTATTCATTAAACCTAAACTATTAATATTCCTGATTACACTCCACTGCCTTGTCCTTGCATGCCACAACTCTTTCCCTTGGATTCTACAACACACACTTTCATAAGTTATTCAGTGGTGGGCAACTTGCTGCCTGTTCTCTGCATGCAACTACAAAACATCTGTACTACTATGTAAATTCATAATGGATTCCTGAGAATCCCAATGTTTATCTTTTTTAAAGCAGCTTTTTAGCTTTCATAGCTGCAAATGTAAACTTCAATATGTACAAGCAAGAAATTTTCTACATTTGTCCATTGATTGCTATTACTTCCCAAGAGCCATACCATTATGACTGATGATTAGCTGACTTCCAAGTTCCCTTCCAGTTCTAAAATTGTATTTCTTTTGCTAGCCAGATTACTGGCTAAACAGCACAGGATGTCTGGAGAATGTTCTTAAAGCCAGTCAACGTTCCTTAATGGGAGTCTCTGGGTACAGAAATGTATCTGGAGTGTTTAGAATGAGGAAATCCACCAGAGCTGGAAGGTATGCCTCCACCACACTGTCCAGATTTTTGGGGACAGGCTGAAACAAAAATGACAGCACTTTGGGATGCAAGTCTCTGACTGTCCAAGTAGTGGATCTTTTGCCTTCTGGAAGTACATCTGCTGCTTGCCTCCATCTAATGTTTTATATATTTGTAAATCAACCAAGTGTTCTTAAAACACCATAAATTTCCAGTGATCTCTCCTCCAAAGAAAATAAAATCATCATCATCATCATCATCATCATCATCACTACTGTTTGTTAGCTGCCCCATAACAAATTGTTCTCTGAGAGGCTCACAACAGAGGATTAAAACATACAACTAAAACACAACACATTAAATCATAACAGACAAAAGGGAGAAAATACAAATGGAATACAAAGCAGTTTAGAAATTCATTTTAAAATCAGTTAAAAATCAAATCAGACCTGAAAATCAGAATGTAAATGGCCAGGGTGAACAAAAAGTTCTTTACCTGGCATCTTATAGAACAAAGTGATGAAGCTAGGCGAACCTCACTGGGGAGGCTATTCCATAAATGAGGTGCGACCACCTCATTTGCCCTGCTAACTTGGCAAAGAGGCACCCTTTAACGTGGTGATTCTCTTTATTTAGCAGGGGGAGAGTAACTGGCCCTGTCCACCCCCAGCATAGTACCGCCAGTGACTGTTGCTGGTGTCTATCTTATGTTTCTTTTAGATTGTGAGCCCTTTGGGGACAGGGATCCATCTTTCTTATTTATTTATTTATTTATTTATTTATTCATTCATTCATTCATTCATTCATTCATTCATTCATTCTCTGTGTAAACCTGAGCCATTTTTGGAAGGACGGTATAGAAATCGAATAAATAATAACAAACAACAACAACCACGGAAAAGGCCCTCTCCCTAGTAGCCACCAGCCTCATGTCGTTTGGCAGGGGCATCTAGAGGAGGGCCTCTGAAGAAGATCTTAAGGTCCGGGTTGGGACTTTAAGATCTAAATAAACAAACAAACAAATAAGAAGTTCTTACCAGTCACAGAAAGGGGGAATAACACAACACTACATTATAAGAGAAACGTATCACATTAAGCCTACATTGAGGAAAGTGTGAAATGGATGGATTCTAAGATTCTTTTCTAATAAAATGAACATGTTTTTGTGAGATTTTATACTCGACTTCCAGCAATACCTAGAACACTGGATACGATATGCGTGAAAATGTGTGAAAGGCTCACTAACTTACCTACTTCATACATGATAGATTGTATGTGTATGATTTTTCCTACACGGATACTATGTCTATGTGTGAAAAATGTAGATATGAAACAGACCATCTTATAAAGATGTGAGCGTTTGCTTATATTTCTCCCCCTATTTAGGATCAAGCTAAATGATATTTAAAGTAAGTGCTATGAAGTGGCTTGTTTTCTTTGTCAAATAGTATATGCAGAGGCACCCAGGCTGGTTTGGAATGCAATTGACTTACTTAGATCAGCACTGCAGAGTAGGCAAAGGCTTAAAGCCTTCTCCCTCTGTCACCACAGCCCCCAATCTGGATTGGGGCTCTGCCTATGCTGTTTTATAAACTAAAAACGAGTACAGAGCTGCATAGTATGTACTTAAAGTCATGTGCATCTGGACCTATAGAAAGTCTCCTGTTGTAAAGGCTGAGAAGCTCTTGTTGTTTTTTTAAAAAGTTCCATCAGTACTGTTAACCTTGATACAGAGAGATGGCTGGAACAATATTCACAGAGTCTCATTTATAAGCATTCAGAAGCCATAATGAAAGGCTATCAAAAGTAACCCTTTTCCAGATAATAAGTGCAAAAGCCATTTATCATAAGGCATAGCAAGTGATATATTGAACATGAGAAGTGATTTATAGTAGTTACCAGTCACTTCAGTGAAAGCAGCTTTCGCAATGACAGAAAATGTGGCATGTATCTTATCTGTCAGTTGCAGAGATGCTGGCATCTTCTTTAATTATAGTTCAGTTTTGTGACCACAAGGATACTTCATCATAAGGGACTGCGAGCTTACCTTAGCTGTTTGTAGGAGAAAATCAGACTCCATGTTTCTAAGAGGGGTTGTTTGTTTTAATGAGGCTGCTGAAGAATTTTTAAGTGTCAAATCAAATCAAGAATTCTCAAGATCAGTGTAATCAGACGAGGCAAAGTATATATTTGCTCAGGGAAACATCTGTTGAAGAATCACTCCTGAATCTCCTGAGTATCGTAAGCAAGATGTTAAGTTTTATTGCTCTAACTGTGTTTTCTTTGCTGACAGGAAATGCACATTTTACATTACTTCTCTCTGATTATCAATTAAAATGGGTTTAAAGAAACAAAAACCTTTAAGATGAGAGTTAAGGTGCTCACAGTTTTTCCTCATGTTGTAAAGAAGTGATCACCTTAAGTTCTGTGCCATGTCCAGACAGAAATGTCATAGATGTACACTAATCAATTGTGAGGGATCCATCTAATGAATTTCTGTAACATCTCTACAAGGCTCAGTGCTCCGCCAAAATGCTATAATAAATGTCCAGGGAGAACTTCAGAGCAGCAACTTCTAGTCTCCAAATAAGCTTTCTCTCACCTCTATTCAGACTAATGGCAACAGATGATTTTACTTGGTTCTCAGTCTGAGAGGTGGAAAGGAGGCAGGCTGCAATTCTTCCTGGTTTAGCGCCCCATCGGAATGCTATCTAGTTGTCTCCACTCATGCTTACACATTCCTTCTGACAAAATAGCAAATTTGTGTACAGGAGAACCTCATTATCCACAGATTAGGTATCCGTGGATTCATGTATCCGTGATTGAGGAAAAGACACCCAACCTCTGCATACGAAGGGGGGGGGGAGGGAAAAAAACATTGAACTCGTGTATCTGCAGGTTGGAGGTGGATGGAAATTACCACAGAGGTAATTTCCAGCTGCCATTTTCTTCGTCAGAGCCACAAAATGGCTGCATTTAAGTTTTAAAAAGGAAAAAAATGGCTATTTTTGACTATATTGAAAATCAGCTATATTGGTGGTTTGGGGGCATTGGGAGCACAACTCAGAGGGAGCAATAAAGCAGGATAAGGCGCTCTCTCCACACATTTTCCCCAGAAAATTGGCCAAATTTCAGCCATTTTCAGCCAAACAGGAACCTAACCCCCGTGATCCCATAGCCCCAATGCCTCAATATTCATGGTTTCCATATCCACAGGTGCAGCCAGGAACAGAACACCCACAAATATTGAGGTCCACCTGTATATACAGTTGTATACATGTAGGCTCCATTCAGATATTCAGCTGAAGACACGTAGCTCCTCCTTCAATGCACTGGTCATGTCATGAGAACAGCTAACACTAGAACTCAAATGTTACTGGGCTTTCCTCTGGTATTAGTGTTTCCTTTTCACAGCTGGCTGGGCCAGGAAGTATGTTAATTTGACAGTTAGGGAGCATGTAAGTTTTCAGTGAACCATATTTTTGCCAGTTCTTTCTCCACTGAAACAGCCTTTATGTCTGTTTAGATTCTTATATGTGCATCCAAAAGAGACTTCAGTCTTCTTCACATTGTAGGCCATGGAAGTTGTAGGCACTGATGGAGCATCATCTTTTCTTGGCACAGGGAGTTCCCCATCCCTGGGAAATCTATAGTTCCAGCTGCTCAATTTCTTACCAAGACTGTAGTTTAGATGGTAAATTAAGCCAATTTAATGAGCCGCTAGTTTGGTTTTAACATGCCACAAGTGCTTCTGAGGTTGCCTTCAGCTGGTACATTTTTATTAGTGCTATGAAGTTATGAGATTAGAGAACAGCTTATAAGAGCCAGTCATGAAATGACTATAGGGAGAAAGTACATAAGCACTGTTCAGTCTTTAACTTGTCATCAGTGCACGAATGGTTTACATGGCATATTATTATTGAGAGGCATAATGCACAGGAAAATCCAGAATGAAGCCTGGATTCTGGTTGTGGAAGAAGCTCCTCTTCTATCTTTCCCCTTCCCACTCCAAACCTTGATGCTTTTGAGTCCTTTAGCTCTAACATATAAAAATCAAGCACCCTCCCTTAGCTTTGAGAGCACTGCTATAATTAGATGGAAAATAGATACGTCTCTTTATAGCTGACAGATTTAAATATCTCCAGTCCAACTCCACAAACACTTCCCAGACCTATAAAGCACTTGACTGGATGGGGTTTCCTCCTCAAGCAATTATCAGCTGAGTAGGGCATCCTGGGGCAGACGTGAATCTAGATAAGACAATCATGGATACATCTCTGACAGTAAGACAGTCTGAAACCTTACTTATGTATGTCTCTTTATGAAAAAAGTAGTTGGGTGAACAGCCTGTCCTACATTAACGGACATGATGGCAGGTTAGTATGCCATTGGAATGATTTATTTGATATAGCAGACATAAGAATCTGTAATTCCTGCTATGTTCCTGTGCTCTCATTCAAACTTAGTAAGGAGCGCCCAAAGCAATACAATCAGAGACATGTATCCTACCTCGTATGTTATATTGCCAGAGAAGGGTTTCCTTTCTCATATCAGGATGAAAATCAGACATGGAAGACTTAAGATCAGACTGTCTGAACAAGAAAGCCCTTAGAGTTTCTTTGGCTACTTTTCATCAGAACCAAATCAAATACCAAGGGCTGGTATTTTAATAGGGATCCTGGATGAGAGAAGAGTTCCCAGTATAAAATTGTTATAATTCAGATAAATATATCCACATTTATCAATGTTCTTTACATATGGATGATAACAGTGAGAAAATCAGGGTTAAAAATTTGATCTTTCAGTATTTAATTGTCTACCTTTTGGTTCATGCAGGTTCCCACAAAATATAAGCAGTGTACTCTCTGTATAGTGTAAGCGTTGTGTACTTTTGTTTTGATGTATTCGTTAGTTAAGAAAAATCCCAAAAAAGATATGTTTTGTTCATTTGTTTTAGAAATTCAAATATGATATTAGGAATTACTACTGAAGTTACTTTCACAACTGATTCAGTAGACTAGGAAAGGGCTTCCTAGCCTTGGGTTCCTAGTTGTTGTTGGACTACAATTCCCACCATCCCCAAACCTCATCCTCAGGCTTTGGCTATTTTGGCTGGGGCGATGGGAGTTACAGTCCAACAACCTCTGGGAGACCCAGGGCTGGGAATCCCTGTGCTATGTACATGCCAGTTATACACTGACTGTACATCTTACTCAGACAGATGTTCCATTTCATCTCTGCGGATGGACTTGTGTCCAGTTGCCCTGCATGTTCAGTTGGGGATGGGATACAAAGTTTTCTGGGGCTGAAGCCATCATACTTCAACTAATTCTTAGCTGAGTTCGAGAAATAGGAGAATATTTATCAGAAGGGGAGACTTCTTTCTCATTACTGTCCCTTGGGGATCCCTACAGGTGGTGACAAGGGTTCCAAAATTTCAGATCGCTCCTCTGTATTCCTTTCTTGATGTGGGCTGCTCTCATTCAATATTCTGCAGCATTCTAGGAATTTTATAACTAGACAAGGTTATAATGAACATGGTTAGGTTAAAAATAGTACCCATGCCATCCCTTTCTCTGGATAGTGAACCACTGACTTTTTTTTTTGTAATTCCCATTGCTTTGCCATTGGTGTTTTTGAATTTCTGCTGTAATGCAATGCACAAATCAATCTCATTTTGCTCTTTGGCTGCAAGATATTGATTCATTGTGGTCAAACCTATCCTGAAAAGAGATGGTAGAAGAACAAGAAGAGTCTCATTTATCCTTCTCTACAAATGCAAATAAAGAGACAGATCCTGCATGTAACTCTTTTCATTGGGCCTCCGTTATGGATTGTTTTGGCCCATTCTTTCTATGCTCAGTGCCAACCTACACTTGCTGATTCCTTTATTAAGTTAATTGTTTGGGTTATCAATCTGTGTCAAGGAAGCTTTCAGAGTGCTTGATGAGATTTCAGACATCAAGCTGTGAGGCATTAAAAATGATAAATTTATATCCAGGTAAAGCTATGCCCTTCAGCTTCAATAATGAATCACCATTTTGTTTACAAATGAGGATTCAGCTTGAGACATGGTAGGCAGAGACAGTTTTAAAGGCGGGGGAAAGCATTACTGTCGTAAATGATCTTAGAACTCAAGCAGATAGCACAGCAAGGAGAGGAGGAAAGATGTGACACAGTTATATTTTTAGGTAGGAATTATAGATGCAAATTTGAACTGATACTGCCTGACCCACATTTAAATATTATTAAATGAAAGAGTATTCCAAATAAAAATTCCTTCAGTGGAAATACTTTAACTGTGCTATTTTTCATTTATAAATGTTCATTATTACTTAGGATGCCTCTGAATACCAGTTGCAGGGGAGTAACAGCAGGAGACAGGGCATGCCCTCAGCTCCTGCTTGTGGGCTTCCAGCAGCATCTCGTGGGCCACTGTGCAAAACAGGATGCTGGACTAGGTGGGCCTTGGGCCTGATCCAGCAAGGTTGCTCTTATGTTCTTAATTTAATGAAAAGGACCTTGACAATCTATAGATAATACTTGTTCTGCTCTTTATATCCGATTTCAGTAGTCCAACAAAGATCACTTTGGCACTGTAATGTTTTGGTCGAAGACAGAATTGCAGAGTTAAGGCTGTATTTGTATGCACACTTACTTGGAACTAAGCTCCATTGCACTCATGACATTTACTTCTGAGTAAACATGCATAGGATTGCATTGTAAAAGTTTAAAAACTAAATGGCACTTCAGAACTTTTGTGCCAGTGTTATACCATAGCTGGTGCTGATTTCTGTAAAGGAGCATATCCACAACCTATGCCTCTGTTTATCATTGGTGGTGGCCCAACAGCAGCAATCTGCTGTTCTGGGTATGGACCTCTGTGTAACTGTACATGTGATATAGTGAAAATACAAGTGGTGCTTTCAATAATTGATATTTTGGGCCGCATGAATAAATAGAACTGCTGACATCAGAATCGATGTTGAGTTGAACTACACAACTTGGGTCAGTCATGCATTGTTGGCCTTCCAGAACTTGACTCTAGAACTAGATATATTAGTATATTTTCCTCTTCTATCTCTTCTTTGTCTGCTTGTCCCACAGTTCTTGGGATCATTGGTAAGAAATCAAATGCAACTTCCAGGAACTCCAACTACCTTGGGAAGAAAAGAAGAGCTTTCCTTGTTTTTCTTTTTTATTTACCAATTTCCACTTGGCCTTCTAAAAACTTAGCCAGCTAAATGCTATAAAATACAGAATATAACTAAGAAATCATGAGGACCCTAAGTCTATAAATCAGAACATTCTCAGAATTCATTATCAGTATCTCAATGGAATAACTCCATAAACAGAAATATCTTTGTTTTGTAGATTGGTGTAAGGTGGGTCTCTTCCATTAAGAGGTCTACGTATGGACACGTGTCAGCTATCACAGTCTGTGGCTATGCTTCGCTGAAAGTGGGGGAAATGAGCATCAAATGGGTGCAGACCAATCAACAGCAATAAAATACTTAAAGTCCTGCAAGAAAGGTGGCCATTATGTGGACACACTGGAAGGAATCAAGGAGGGTAGACACATGTTCTTGAAAACAAAGAGTTGTTTGTTAAAGGGTAATTGTGGTACAGAAAAATGAAAAGAAATTGGTTAATCTTGAGGCACATGATCAGGCTACAGTACTGGGAAGGGAAAGAGGCAAGAGGGTGAAAGAAAGAGAAAGAGAAAAGCTTTTCTGTCATAGCCACCTGTGTCTAGCTAGGGATCTGTGTCTTGTGGCTGAAGCATGAGGTGAGCAATGAGGTGCATCTAGGCAGCGTGGAGTATAGAGATTGATAGTAGGGTGCACGCGGGTGCATGAACAGCAAGGGTGATAAGTTTGGCAAAAAAAAAGTGGCAAGAGCGAGCAATGCCATCTTGGGGTGGGGGTGGGGGACAGTTATAGGCAAAAATATACCATGAGACATGATTAAAGAGTTGCAAGTCCTCCTTGAGGAATTTCTAGGATGTAGAAGTCTTGCTCCTAATAAGGCATGAATATTTGGCATTGATTATTCTATGAAGCTCTACACAGAAGCGGTGTGTAGAGCCTGGGAGGGTTTGGTGGGGAGAGTGGGCTTAGCCCCACTGATGATCAATCATGATCAATCATGCAGCCCTGGGCGGCCAGATCGGCTGCCCACCATGAAGCCAGGGGGCTGCAGGGATTGGGGGCCACCCAGTCCCCAGAAGTCCCAGGATGCCCCACACGAGTGCACGGGGCATTCTGGAGGGACCCTTGAGGCCGGGAGGCTTGTTGCTGCCTCCCAGTCGTGGGTCTACTTGTGTGTCGCTACACACCACAGCAGCACACGATTTTTAAAAACCCAAGGTTAACGGAGTGCTCACCGCCTTGGGAGCACTGGGCTCACCCGCAATCCCAGTGGTTCCAACGATCACTAGAAAGTGGACTAGGCTCCCTTATCCCACTTTCTAGTGATCGTGGGAATAGGCTCTATGTCAAGGTGGCTCCCCTGTATGCTCCTTGGTGAAAGATTCACCAAGGAGATTGCCTTGGGCAATCACCTGAATAGAGAGAAGGAGTGGGCACATCACACTGTCTGGCATTACTTACTCTTCTGATAACGGCAGGGAGGAAACGAGGTGAGAAGTTTTGTCTAGCCTTGAAACTTGTATCATCTTACATGGGAAGAAGAGAGTTTGCATTCATTTCCATTTTGTCTCTCTTCAACTCTGATTTGGGTCTGCCCTGCACCTCTCTCTGCCTATGCTAAGATGCAATCAGAGAGGGGCATTTCCTTTAGTCCATTGCAGTCATTTGCAAATTGACCTGAAAGGCACTGTAGGGAAATGCCTTGCCAGAATGACCTTTCCTCTGGAAAGCAGCTAGCATTTCTCTTCCAAGCAGGCTAAGGAAAGAAAATGGCTAAGTGTCTATGTTTGAGAGGTACACTGAAGCACTGAAGCAATAGGCATACTCTCCCCACCATGCTAACAATGTAACATACCAACAATGTGTGGGCATAATCACATACATTAATATATCTGCCTGCCTGGTGTCTTTCTTTCAGCATACAAAATATGACAATATATTACAATTAGTGGCTGGGCGTGGGAGTCCTTTTTTTTCCATGAGAAGAAACAAAACACAAACGTACAGCAACTAAAACATGGTAGGACTAGACTGGACTCTAAAGGTTAGAGTCAATCACTGTAATAGGATTTGGTTTTGGAGATAATCACAAACACCAGCAACGGATAATAGACTGTAAGTATACCAGAATGGTGTATATAATTTAACAAATATCTCCTTTTTTACTTATGAGATAAATCGAAACCAAACTTCCATTAAAGAGTACAAGATGTCATGGTTATTCAAGGCATTAATTTGTATATTAACACTATATTTACCAAAACTTCTCTTCTATTGTACAGGTGAAACTCGGAAAATTAGAATATCGTGCAAAAGTCCATTAATTTCAGTAATGCAAATTAAAAGGTGAAACTGATATATGAGACAGACGCATTACATGCAAAGCGAGATAAGTCAAGCCTTAATTTGTTATAATTGTGATGATCATGGCGTACAGCTCATGAAAACCCCAAATCCACAATCCCAGAAAATTAGAATATTACATGGAACCAAGAAGACAAGGATTGAAGAATAGAACAATATCGGACCTCTGAAAAGTATACAGTGTACTGTGCTTGATTGGCCAGCAAACTCGCCTGACCTGACCCCATAGAGAATCTATGGGGCATTGCCAAGAGAAGGATGAGAGACATGAGACCAAACAATGCAGAAGAGCTGAAGGCCGCTAATGAAGCATCCTGGTCTTCCATAATACCTCATCAGTGCCACAGGCTGATAGCATCCATGCCACGCCGCATTGAGGCAGTAATTGTTGCAAAAGGGGCCCAAACCAAGTACTGAATACATATGCATGCTTATACTTTTCAGAGGTCCGATATTGTTCCATTCTTCAATCCTTGTCTTCTTGGTTCCATGTAATATTCTAATTTTCTGGGATTGTGGATTTGGGGTTTTCATGAGCTGTACGCCATGATCATCACAATTATAACAAATTAAGGCTTGACTTATCTCACTTTGCATGTAATGCGTCTGTCTCATATATCAGTTTCACCTTTTAATTTGCATTACTGAAATTAATGGACTTTTGCACGATATTCTAATTTTCCAAGTTTCACCTGTACAGTAGTCCTGACTTGCTGCAAGCAAGAAAATATCTACAAGGGTATATTATACGCAGTATCCTGAAATTTGTGCTTTAAAATATTGTCTAGTGGTAACTTAACTGAAGGTACAAACCTATAATCAACAGGGGAGGGAAATCTTCAGCCTTGATCATTCTCCAGCTAATACCATAGCTTTGAGGAACAGATTGTAAACTTCATGAAGACTTCTCAGAGCTGCGGGAATTTAACGTACTGATGTTTAGAAAGGATGTTTCCCAGAACTGAGTTCTATAGATACCCAAAGTTTTGAGCCATTATTTTGTAAGAAGTGTAGGAGTTGCCTTAGTTAATTCCTTATAATAACATTTTAGGTTTGGGGCTCAGAATACCCCTATTGTAGTGTTTCTGTATTGAGTTATCAGAGACAATTGTGGTTTACATATTTCATGAGTGGGTTGTAAGTTCTCAAGAATGTGGGAATATTCTGCTTATTAAATAAAACAGTATAAAAATGCAGACATGTTAAAAAACATAGTAAATCTACTTGAAAACACACAATAAATATTCAAACCCGATAGCTTATCATGCTATTCTAAGAAGGAAATCAGTACTGTCAGCTCAGACAAAAAGGGTAGCGGGCAGGAGATTGCAATGAATACATCCTTTGTAACTGGAGCAATAACTTCTATTCCATAAAATCATTCCAATACTGGGGTAGAAAATATTTCTTCCAGTAATGAACAATTGCCATCTTTGCTTCTGTCGGCAGAATGATCACCACTTCCAAATCAGTGTCAACTACCACTTGATTAAGATAATTTAATAATAATTTAACTTGATCCACTGGGATTTCATATTCAGTAATTTGATAAATATGCAACAACACAAGTTTCCAAATACCCACCCTGTGCCACATATTACATTCTGTATATAGGAGTTCCACAGTGATGAATGTGTGGACTGACGAAAGCTGTAATTTGGCAAGTATGTGATCTGATAAATTCTACAGACTGATAAATTTTACAGACTTCAGATATCTCATTATTTTCCCCCATTATCAAAGATGAGACTTTGTGAAACTTAGGAATTCTGTGCAACTACGACTCTCTCCAGGCACTGGTTTTGTGTGATGATTGTGTGATAACTGGACAATTAGAGCATTTAATGTTTGTGTTTCTAAGGATATAAAGTACACAAGTTCCCACATAACAGCTGTAGCACGCTTTGAAGCATGCCATCTTTGCATTATTGTATTTCCTTCCAAATCTTTTGGTAAAATATTTGCATTACTCGCAGTGATATCAAATAAAAGATTTAAATAGATAATTAAGCAAAAAAAGAAAGAAATTCCCACTGTGAAGGAGTCTTAATCCATCATTACAAGTGTAGTGGTCCATTGAAGCAATAAATGTGTAATATATAGTGACATTTATTGGATGAGAGAAACCGGTACAGACATTTACTGTTGCATTGTCAGGGATTCCTTAATTTAGCAAACAACTTTGTTGGCAGAGAATTTTCTGGCAAGAATGTGCATGGGAAGATTTTTTCCACTGTCACTTTATTAAAAGAGCAGAAGGCAAGCATTGATGTACTCTATATAATGTGCACTTTACATAGGGTGGCCTCACACGATCAACTGAAAGTTGGTAAAAGGTTTAGGAAAGCTAACTCAAAGGTTTCTGTAGGGTGCATGCTTACATCGCCATGTTTTCTGAAGCTGCCAATTCTCCCAGTTACTGACTTCCTCCCAAGATTCTACCAAGATTGTCAAACCAACTTCAACCTTGGTGACAGAAGTCAGTAGAATCTTAAGAGAAGCAGGGTGGGAACTAGACTTGGGTGGCTTCAGACCACAAATCACACAGGAGCATGTGTGCAACACACATCTCTGGTTCCCTCTGCTGGATTTCTTACTGACTTTCAGGTGATCATGTGATGCTGCTCATAGAATATAAGAGGAATTACTTCATTTTGACAGTACCAATGCATGAATGAGTCACTCAATCACGATAAGCTATTTGCTGCTATTACCCACAGTATAACAGAGTGTTGCGGCTGCCCTGAGCCCTAGTCACATTTTGTGTTCAATGCATGTACAATTTGTGCACATTTATTTATTTATTTATTTATACCGCCCTTTCAAAAATGGCTCAGGGCAATACATTGGCTGACATCCTAACAAACAACCAGCACTTCATGAGCACAGCTGCTGCCAAGTGCAGAAGCTCCTCAGTGAGAGGAGGACTTGAACAGTTGGGGGATGAGTTAGAGTGGGAAGCCCCAGCCTCACTGGTTCAACCATCTCTGCTATGCTTAGAAGAGCCAGCATCTTCAGACTCAGGAGACTCTCACCATGCCAGGATAGGGACCCTCCAACCTTGACGAAGCTAGCAACAGGGCACTGTTCGTTTAAGTTCTGACAACTCATGGAGGAGAGAGAGCAGAGCTAGAGAGAGGAGTCCAAGGGCGGGGGGAGAGAAATGAAGGCTCCGTTAAGAACCAGTTCTTGCCAAGCAGCAACATAGTGTCCATGGGTGAATGCCCTACACACAGCCTAAACAGCTGCTATCCTTGGAGCTCTCCAGGTTCTGAAGCTGCTCTAAAAAGTGGTCCTTGGTCATGTTTCCTACTGATCTCCTGCATCAGCATAATTTCCTTGCACCCCTGACCCCAAGCTCCCTAGAATGCAGCCAGTCCCAACCTGGAACAGGAAACTATTAGTAAAGCACAAGCAAAGTAGGACTTGTTATCCTAAATTCCACACCTGGATTAGTAGGTCTCCAAGGCATTAAATGCCCTGATAACCCCATTGTAACAATGTCATATTCCCCATATCCCCAAGGCTCATATAAACCAAGAGTGAGCAGAGCGTGCAGGATCTACTTTGTTTTATATTATTTATTTATTATTATATAATACATTTATATACTGCCCCATTCAAAAAAGTCCCTGAGTGGTTTACAAGAGTCCCTGGGTAGTTCACACAACCTACTAACTTGGCAAAGAGGCACCCTTTAACGGGGTAATTCTCTTTATTTAGCAGAGGGAGAGGAACTGGCCCTATCCACCCCCAGCACAGTACCTCCAGTGACTGTTGCTGGTTAAATTATGTTTCTTTTTAGATTGTGAGCTCTTTGGGGAGTGGGTTCCAGCTTATTTATTTGTTATTTCTCTGTGCAAACCGCCCTGAGCCATTTTTGGAAGGGTGGTAGAGAAATCAAATCATATCATATCATATCATGGAACCCATCCCTGGGACGTTCACAATATCACAATATTAGAACGCCAAAGTCCAACAGCTAGAGCAATGTACAGAATAGGAACTGTGAGATGGAACCAGGCTAAAAATGATGGCTCATTGGCCACCTTCAAACATAATGGCAAACCGTGGGTCCAAGAGACCCACAGTTTGCCTCCATTCCCCCCACCATGTTCCCAGACAATCCTCATCTGCAGTCTAGGATAGGGATGTGTACAAAACCAGCATGCCCAGTTCTGATCAAATTTGAACCAGAACGGGCATGTTCTTTTTTGGCACCCCTGAATGGGGCCCCCAGTTCGGTTCAAATTTGAACTGTTCAGGCCCAGTTTTGGGGTTCTAGGTGCCAATAAATTTGGGGTTTTTTTGGTTTTGTTTTTTAAGGTGACTTGCCATGGCTGAGGGCTTCTGTGGCCTCAGACAGGGGTGCTGCTGTGACTGTGGGGAGGTAACTGGAGGCCCCCCTACCCCCCACCAGCCTTCCCTGTCTCACCATGTGCCATTTGGAGACCATTTCGGCCCTGCATGCATGCGTGGTGGCCATTTTGGGGCGCTGCACATGCACATGGGCCATTTGCATGACCCAGGTCATGACCCAGTTCACACAAGTGGCCCGTGCACATGCGCAGTGGCCCCCAAATGGCCACCACATGTGCAGAAAGGGCCGAAAGGGGCAAAACTGGTCCTTGGTGACACAGGGAAATCCAGCAGGGGGAGCGGGAGCCTCCAGAGACCCCCTGTGGCCTCAGCAGCACCTCCCAAGGCTGCAGAAACCCACAGTGGCGGTAAGTCAACCTTTTTAAAACCCAAATTTATTGTCACCTGGCACCCCCAAACTGAGCCCAAACAGTCCCAGCGGGTTCGGCTTGACCCTGAGCCAAACCAGACCCTGTTCGGTTCAAGGTCAAACCCTTGAACTGAACTGGTTTGAGCTCAAACTGGCTTGAGATTGAGCCGGTTTACACATCCCTAGCCCACCCAGCCCAGAATGATGTACTTCAACTGGCAGCAACGATGAAAACTGTCTGATACTGTTTTGCTAATGTGTGTTTCTGGGAACTACCTGTGCAAGTCATGGCATAGGCCTAGTCACACAAACAGTGCCTGGCCATGAGAAAAGGGTCATTTCCTGATCAGTTGCCTACAGTTTCTTTCACTGGAGATGCCAGAGATGGAAACTCGGACTTTCTGCATACTACACATAAATGGGCTGCCACTGAGCGATGGCTTGAAATGTCTCACCATCAATCATCATCATTATCACTGTTAGTATGTGTCCCGCCTCTGTAGTTCTGTTACTACAAAAAAATAAAAAATTCCTTCTTTGTATCAGTGGTGGTCTGCAGTACAAGTCTATGATGCCTACAGTGGGTCTTGATTTTGTTGTGCTAAGAGTGGGTTTCTCTCAGCAAGATATTGGTGCTGTAATTCAAGAATTGAACTAAAGTAACCCTACTTTGCCTAATTACATTGCCCAAACCTTACTGAAAATGTTGACATTGTGTTTATGAAAAGTTATAGTTGATTGCCTAATATGTGGCAACTATGGGAGGGAAGTATCTAGGTGATAAGTGAATGTTGGCAGTTAATTAAGATAGGGGCTATTGGAAGACCTCCAAAGTGGTGGTGGGTGCAGAGACGTGAAGGATCGTGTTCAGAGACATGGAGTGCCATGTGCCCCCAAAGCATAACTATCTCCTGAGACCAATCCCAGATGGATGGACCTCCAGTAGGCAGCTCTGACATTGACCAGCAGCTAATGGCTGGACTTCAGGGGAGTTCTCACCAGAAAAGTCCCCATCTACAGGAAAAGTCTGGAACCAGGAGAGACCACCCCATCTGGACCTTATAAAAGCCTGTGTATTAGAACCTCCAGCAGGAGTCCTACTGATATGACTAACTCCATTTTGTGTTTGACTCCATTTTGTGTGCAAACAAGCCTCTCAACCCCCTGCTTGGTTCTTTGCAGTTTAAAAAGTGGATAGCTAAGGGCTTTGATCAGAATTGCTAACAAAAGGTTACAAGAATAGCTATAACGGACATGCGGGGTGATGCAGTGTCTGGAAAAAGAGGAAGAAGGCAGTTAGACATTGCTACATGACCCCATGCTAGTTGGATATGATTGTATTAACATGCTCTTTTGAACTTGCTGATATTAACACAAATATTTAGGGAGCATTAAGTAATGGTTGGGAGGGGGAGAAAGGAGGCGGGGAAAGCTTGTCATGTGTAAAATGCGGTAATCATTCAAAGAATGTATTAAAAAGCCCTCCGAGGAAGGAGGGGTGCGCTTTTGCTTTGTGAAGTTATTCCCAAAGTGCCACCTTTGCTAGTCTGCAGAATAAACTGGTTTTTGATTTGGACCTCCACTCTCTTGGTGTGTTAATTGGACTTGCACGCCAGGCAAGAGCCCGGCTTTCTGGCATAACACTACCATCAAATTAGCAGGATCTGCATGCAGCATCTCCTCATCCTGACACACCTGAGCACCACCTGCTTTGATAAGCTGATCACTTAGCTAGACTGGTAGATAAGTATGAACTGGTGTGAATGGAGTGCGAATGTAGTATTGTTGCGGTGTGTTGTCACATTTGCATCCATATTCTGTGGCTCACTGTCTTTTTGCCTGCTCTCTTGCCTTTCATTGCTATTCTTATAGCTCGTTACTGCACTGAGCATGAATAAAAGTTACATAAACAGTGAATAACTAAAATCTTGTCTCCGGTGTTCATTCCCTTATTGTTCTTGGAATCACGAACCCCAGACTCTGGTGGTTAAACTAACTATTCCATAACTATTTCAGCAGAACTTCTCAAGCAATATTATGACATTCTTCATGTTCTTTTACATATTTTACTTCCTATCCTGTTTACATGGATAAAGCTTAATTTTCCTTTGTACTATGCCGGCAGCTTTAAAATCTAGTCACTCAAGATTATTTAGTACATCCCACACTTTGCCTGTGCTAGTCAGTACAATTCATATACTAGACCTTCACATTTCAAAGAAGAAAGTAAACAAAGGAGAGAGCGAGTGTAGTGCAGTGATTAGAGCATTGGTCTAAAAACAGAGAAACCAGCATACAGATCCCCACTCAGCCATCAAGTTTATTGGATAGCCTTGGCCCAGTTACTATCTTTCAGTCAAATCTACCTCACAGGGTTGTTGTGAAGACAAAAAGTGGTGGTGGTGAACATCAGGTGAACTTCTCTGAGCTCCTTGGAGGAAGGATGGGATAAACATGTTAGTAACATTTTAAGTAGCACCAGCCTGAACTTCATTTCTTATAGGAGGAAAACCTTTTTTTAAAAAATGCAAGTAATACAGCAATTGCTACACAGAGGGAGCTCCTGCTTCATATTTGGAAATTCTTTTGAAAGCATAAGTTTTCAAATACTGGAAAGCATCTCTAACAGTGCAAAAATGATTCATTTATGCGATTTAACAGGACACAACAACAGTGTGCATAATAATGAATAAAACTACTTTTGCTGTTATTGTCCCCATACTTTAATACTTGAACTTGTACTAGTACACTTCTATAGCCTCTAAAAACAAGGAAAGATGTATTTCACTTTTATGAGTTATAGCACACACTATCCCAAAAGATCAGGGTAGGACACACCCATCATCTTAAAACCACAAAAAGGGTGTTGATCTTATCCCACCCGTGGGAACAGAAGTATGCCTTTACCCACATCATCTGATCTTCACAAGAGAAAAAGTGAAGAGGATGGGAGACCAGCAGATCTTCACAGAGAGATAAGACTGGTGTCTCCCCCTGGTTTAATTTGGTGAGATACCCAAGTTTCTCACAGGCTTGGAAGTCTGAAAATGTATATTCCAAACCAGTCTAAAACTGGGTGTCACACTGCTTGGTGTAACATTGCTATTGTTCCATCCTTAGTAGTGCAGGATTAAATCACAGTGAAAGACAGTGAGAGGCAAGGCTAGTGCAAGATTTGGGGGGCCTGCACTAATATATATTGAGGTCATTCACACAATCAAAAAATGTCTTCCACCTGGGTTTGAGAGCTGTATGTGCTCCCACATTTTGGTTGTGTGGAAGCAAAGTAAGAGGACAACCTGGGTAGAAATGACTGTGTGGCAGCAAGATAGGTGGAAATGCTACCCAGGTTTTTGTCCTACCTTGCTTCCACACAGTCACTTCTAGACAGGTTTTTGTCCTACCTTGCCGCCACATGACCAAAAACTGGGAGTACACATAGCTCCCAAACCCAGGCAGAACACATTTTTGATTCTGTGAATGGCCTCTTTGTGGAACAAACTCCCCCACACAGGAGCTTCTTCTTTCACTTGATTTAATTAAGAGCTGTACTTAAGAACAGTACCTAAATATTAGGGATGTGCGAAACGTTTCGGTTACAGAACGATCTGTACCCACAACAGTGAATTTTGGGTGATTCGGATCTGAACCGAATCACCCATGAAGAGCCCCGAATAATTTTGGATCCAAAACGAATCACCCCTGTTTCGGATCCGAAATATTCAGATGTTTCGGCCCTCTGCTTTTCAGATGTTGTGGCCAATAGATCCCCCTCCATTTTGAGCAATGACATCTATTTGAATTTCCTGCCTTTTTGAATGAGATTTTCAATGAGACACCATGAATCCACTCTAATTTGCTATCATAGAATCCACACTCAGAATACCTCAGAAACAACAGAACCCTGTACCCCATGGGTTAGAAACCCAAGGGGGTGGTTGGCACCCTATGTGCACTACACCACCACTTGCTCTGGGCCACCCCAGCACCCCCCAAGTGCACTTATGGGGCTGCTGAAAGTTCCATTCTATTATGAGGAAAAACCTTAAAGACGCGTAAACTTCAACAATTAACCAAAAATCAGCCCTCTGCCCAAATCCTTTGAAAATTTTCAGGTAGCTTCCTTGCCCCTACCCGGCACTACCACCAACCCCACACAGCTCTAGGCCACCCCCTTCCCCCCGACGTGAAGCGATACACCCTCCATTATACCTAATGGGGGAAAACCTTAAAAATGCATAAACTTCAGAAATTCAGCAAAAATCAGCCCTCTGCCCAATCACTCTGCAATTGGGGTGGTAGCCTCCACCCATTAGGCAATACCACCCCACCCCAGTCTTTTGGCCCAGATCCCACGTTATGCCCCCGATCTGCCCCAAAGACACTAAAACTTCAAAAATTCACCAAAAATCAGCCCTTTGCCCAATCCCCCTGAAATTTGGGTGGTAGCCTCCACCCATTGGGCACTACCACCCCACCCCACTATTTTGCCCCGGGACCATTTTTTTAATCCAAATTGATTCAGATTCGGATTAATTCAGATCCGAATCGAATCAGGGGTGATTCGGATGGGCCATATTCGGATACAAAGCAGAACAGGGGTGTTTTGGTTCGGATCCGAATTGAAACACCAAAAATCCAAATTGCACACCCCTACTAAATATCATTTCTGGTACAAACTTTTATCAGGTCCCTTTCCCTTTCTGCTCTGAAAAAGGCCTGAGCTCTTTTCAAAAACCAAAGGTTTGATTGGTGACCTTCAGCTTATTTAGTTTCCTTTGTATAAGCTCCTTTAATTTCTGGCTATTGCCAGACATGCTGTATGGTGTTTATGTTGGTTCATTATCAACATGTGACACATCCCCTTTAGACACTGTCCACTCAGGGGCAGCTCATATGAGTGGGGAGGTAACCGAGCCTCTCTCTCGGGTTCTAGAGGAGGGCCTGTGCAGAATGTTACTTTTCCTGTTTTGATTGACTAGCAAGTTTTACAAGATTTGGACTACCCCATGTAGATTCAGGAAATAAGTTGGTGGACTGGGTGAATAACCAGCCCATGTACCTGGGATTAATATATTGGCAGGCAAAATGAGGCAGAGTGAAGCGGCTGGGGAAGGGAGAGGAGAGTGGGACAAGCTACTACTGTGGTTTGTCCACTGCTCCCAGCAGGATCTAGTGTTGATTCTTCTATGTACTTTGGGGACCAGAAGCCCCCATATTCACACATATTTTGGAATGTAAAACTCTCATGTAAAACTCTCTCTGTTCCCAAGATCTCAGCAGCCCTATTCACACATTACGTACTATGCACATACAGCAATTCATGCAAACTGTATTCTACATTTTTTTTAGGGTCCCACTCCCTATGCTGACTTTTAAAATGAACATATGTACAGTAAATTTACATGGAAACATGTATGTGTGTGCAATGTAAAATCTGAATAGCCCCATGTCTGTGATGATTACAGGGTTTGTCCCTCCTGCTGCTGTGCTGGTCAAATGTTGACTTCTCTTTGCCTGTGCATAAGAAATACCAGTAAGCTAAGGAAAATCTAGGACTTCCAGAACCAGAGGTGCACCTAGGTAATTTTGGAGCCTGGACCTAAAGGCCTTTGGAGCCCCCCCCCCCCCACAAAAATTAAGCATCATCATGCTCAGCCGGGCAACCACACTACCCGGGACAGACTAAAGAGAAAGGCAGGGGCTGTGGAGGCCCTGGACTTCGGCTCCAAAGTCCAGGGGTAAGAGCGCCTCTGTCCAGAACTTATAGATCTGGGGAAACCATATGGTGGCAAACCTTTCTGTCTCTTAAGCCCCCTTTCCACCCTCTTGGGTTCTAGAGAAGGGCCTGTTCAGAATTTTGCTTTTCCTGTTTTCATTGACTAACAAATCTTACAAGATCTGGACTATCCCATGCAGATTCAGGAAATAGGTTTGCATAAACACCCTAAAGCATGAGCAATAATTTAAACTTGCAGGTCAGTCCTTCCTCCTCTCCTCTCAGATCTCCAGGACCAAGTAAAATGTCACTTTCCCCAGCCTTTCTTGAATACAAAACACACATATGCCCTTCCAAGTGGTGAATTGGGCTTTTGTAGCTTTAAGAAACTTGGGAAAGTCAGAATGGAAAATACCGAGCAGCTGCTTCTGGGTTTTTAAAAGACACACATCCGTATACTACTAATTCTGCTTTAATGTA
Source organism: Hemicordylus capensis (assembly GCF_027244095.1). NCBI lineage: Eukaryota > Metazoa > Chordata > Lepidosauria > Squamata > Cordylidae > Hemicordylus > Hemicordylus capensis. Next base: position 81,078,641 of record NC_069661.1, on the reverse strand, counting down.
CCCTGCACACTTGGCAGGGTGTATATTTTGTACTCTGCTCACATATTTCTGAGTACAAAAAGTGGTGACAATTAGATCTTAGAGTTACTTCCATTTTATTTATGCGGTGCTGAGGGAGGAACCATTTATTGCATGAAGATTACTTATATGTTTATTTTGTTGTGTGTAAACACACTGGGAGACCACTGTCAATTAAGGTTTCCCAACATTTATAAAATAGATATGTGCCTCATCTTGATTTAGAAGGAATAGTCACTAGCTCATTTGAGGGGAATAAAAGAGATTTTCTAAGCAGAAGAAGGGAAACTACCTTTAAAAATCTCAGTGAAAAACATTACTGTGTATTTCTGTTCGTGTCTTATGGAAGTAGTTTTGTTAGTACTTGAATTCTTTATTACTACATAGTTGATTGATTAATTTTAGATGCAGAATACATTTGCAATCAATCAGAACTTCAGAAGGATAGAATCATTCTCACATTCATATTGTTGTTCTTGAGGAAGAAAATCCATCAGATTCCAGTGCCACAATGCTAACTTATTCAAAAGCGAACAATGACTGGCACATACCCAAACTCAAACATGTTCCTAGTATAGGCATGTTGTCAGTATGAAGCCTTGCAAAATACCATATCCCTGAGGGAGCGATGACCCCACTCCCCCATGGCTAATGGCTGCTTTCTTGTGTGGAGAGGAGGGAAAGAATGCTTTAGAGCTGCCCTGAGTACATTTAGTAAGTCTTCAAAAGTTATCCATAATTTTAATCCTGTTTCTTGAACAAAATGCTTTGTATCTGTGTATCTTCAGGAGTGCTTGCCTTGTGAGTTGTGAACTTCCGATCTGAGCATTTGTCTTTTCTTAGGGTACCTCCCTCTTTCTGCCTAATTTCTGTTCTTATATCCCCATGTTATTTCTGCCAATGAGCCTATTAATTGAGCTTCACTTAACTTTGAACTTGCCATCCATGGCTGAAAACTGATTAGAAATCTCTAGAGAGAAATCTGTCCTTCAACTCTTCATTGTAATCAAGACAGACAAGTCTAACATCATGAAGTGGAAAGTTAGAGGCCTAGTAGAGTGGATATGTCCCCTGCTAACTGAGCAAAGAGGCACCTTTTAAAAGTGGTGATTCTCTTTATAGAGCAGGGAGAGAGCAACTGGCCCCATCTAGCCCCTGCATGGCATCCCTCCAGTGGCTGTGGCTGGTGTCTAATGTTTCTTTTTAGATTGTGAGCCCTTAGGGGACAGGGATCCATCATTATTTATTTTTATTTCTCTATGTAAACCGCTTTGGGAACTTTTGTTGAAAATCAGTATATAAATATTTGTTGCCGCTGCTGTTGTATGCTGCATCTGGGCTTCTCTCTTAGAGGGGGGTCTCAAAAATTTATATACCACCCAGAGACATAAGTTTGGGATGGTATATAAAAGATGGTATATAAATAAAATAAATAAATAAAACAGAACACCTGCTTGTCATTATGCTAATAGCTGATATTATTTCCAAAAAGTATATATTTTTGCGGGAAAAATGTCCAGGCCACATGTACCACATGTGTCATCATGGAAGAAAAAGAACAGAAGATCCCAAATGGGCCATGTCCCAGAAAGGGCTACCGGATTATTACTTAGATCTTTTCAGCATTATATTGTTAGATTCAACTGCAGATAAACATAGAGTTTGGGCTTTCCTCCTGAAGGAGTGGCCTCTCCCACCACAAAACTAGTGAGAGTGGTATTTCTAAAAATATGAAAATGTTGACATTGGAGCATTCATAATACTAGTCAGTGTAAGTAACCATACACATGCAGAAAAAATCCTGTTTTAACAGCCTTGCACCTAGATCTTGTGCAGACTTAAGAACCCCTAAGCCCGCTGAAATCAACCAGCTTAAGCATGCCTGAAAGGGATTACAGCCTTAGCTGGCTCTGTGAGGTCAATACCTGACTGTCTTCGTCAATATCTCTTATTTATATGCTCTGTCTTTACAACGAAATGTCTCTGAAAAGACAGTGTTTATTCTAATGGTGATAAACACACAATGCTTATGAGATCACATAACAAGCTGCTAATTCATTATTTCTGAGACGCAGAGATACTTGGAGCAAGAATGTTTATGTTGCTGCCCAAAAGGAACATTTTGGACATGTTGGTTATATTAGCCGAGCTAATTGGTGGATATGACCCAGTGTCCCTTCAGTCTAATTACAGCAACCTCTGCATTCTGTGAAAAAACAGTATCCATGCCATGCACAGCTGGAAGGAAGGCATTTCATAAGCAGCTGACCTGCCCACTTTAACAGAGGATTAAAAACCTGTTATTTAAGAAATCATTATGATGAACAGAAGCCTTCGCCTCATGTAAACTATTGGGATGATCTGCTTACTCTCTAGTCTCTCAAGAGTGTTTAGAGATAATGAAAACATGTAAATCTCAATCTCTAAAAGGAGTTGTGAGAGAAGAGCAAGCTCATTATTGGGGATAATGACTTGGCATCTGATTCTGCTATCAGCTACAGGAAACACTGTCCCCAAGGCTACCCCAGATTTATTCAACGTGTGAAATCTTTCAAGCCCGTGCAAATCTCTCTAGTTTCCCCACTAATTAAATCGATTCTAGAAACGTTTTCCAAAGCCCATTTGCATTTGGCATAGGACATTAATTGAGTTCCCCTTTCTGCATATTTCTGGAGAAGCGAGTGTGTGCATCCTGGCTGTGTCATATGGCTATAGCCTCACCTTGCATCGGTTGTTTTAGCAAACCAGTCTTGCCTTGCAACTTGTGAAGAGTGCCATGAGAAATACTCATTAACAAATGTCCAGCCTTAGCACACAAAAATCAGAAACACCTTAGGCTTCTGTCCTCAAACCACTTGCAGGGCCTGCCCTAGGGTTTCTGGCACCTAGGTGACATATGACTCTGACACACATACACACACACCACATTCCATCACAATTATTGAGGCTATTCCCGCAATCACTGGAAAGCAGGCTAAGGGAGCTTAGCCCGCTTTCCAGTGATTGTTGGAACCACCTGGCTCATGGGCAAGCCCGGTGCTTCCAAAGCAGCTAGCCCGTCTAAATCCCCCTCCCCTTAAACAAGGTTAATGGAGTGAGCGCTCTGTTTACCTTGTTTTTTTGCTCATGTGCCACTGCGGTGTGCAGTGACACACAAGCAGGCCTCCAGTACTAGCCTCCTACAAATAGCCTCCTGGTCTCAGGGGTCCCCCAAGAATGCCCTGTGCATTTGTGTGGGGCATCCTGGGATTTCTGGGGGCCGAGTGGCCCAGATCCCCACAGCCCCCACCAGCTCCGTGACGGAGCCAGTAGTCGTGTGGGCAGCCAATCCACCCCTGCAAACCTGCTCTCCCTGCAAACTGCCGCGAGGAGCTTCACACCACTCGTGTGGAGCACCTCATATTCTGTAATGTAGAGAATATATTCTGGTGCTGGCTAAGGTGGGGTGGGGGGCGGTGAGGAAGGAGATTACACTTCTATAAGGCTTTTGCTACCACCCCGCCCCACTGCTGGGATGATCCTCAAATGGTCGTTGTGCATACACATTGGCTAGGTAAGTTGCTGGGGCAGAGGCAAGTGATGGGCACAGATCCTACACAGAACTGGACAGAGGTGGACTTACAGGTTTTAAAAGCTAAACATGTAGTGTAGTGGTTAGAGTACTGGACAAGGACTGGGGAGACCTGAGTCCAAATCCCCATTCAGCCATGGAACTCACTGGGTTTATTCTGGGCCAGTCACTTAACTCTCAGCCTAACCTACCTCACAGGGTTGTTGTGAGGATAAAAATAACCATATATACTGCTCTGGGCTCCTTGGAGGAAGAGCAGAGTATAAATGTAAAAACAAACAAACAAACAAATATCCTTCCTCACTACCACCCAGTTCTTAACCGCCACTGCCCCAGCCTTTTTGCAGAGAGCAGCTATTTATGATGGGGGTGGCAGCACCCATCCCATGCCGCCCAAGAATTGGTGCCCCAGATGACCGCATAAGTCTGCCTAGTGGATGGGCCAGCCCTGACCATTTGCATTTATGTGAGATAGTCTTGCCTTTTATGGCATAATATTTCATACATGGATAATGAAGCTACAATACCTACTTTTGATATTACCTAAAAGATACTTAACGGTTTGGGCCGGGGATACCTGATACCTGAGGGACCTCCTGCTCCCAAGGGTTGCTGCCCGCTTGACAAGGTCATCTGAGGGGCCTGTGCTCCGGGTGCCGACAATGAGGGTGGCTCAGTTGTCATGCACACGGGACAGGGCCTCCTCTGTTGCTGCCCCCAGACTCTGGAATGCTGTCACATAGGAACATAGGAAGCTGCCATATACTGAGTCAGACCATTGGTCTATCTAGCTCAGTATTGTCTTCACAGACTGGCAGCGGCTTCTCCAAGGTTGCAGGCAGGAATCTCTCTCAGCCCTATCTTGGAGAAGCTAGGGAGGGAACTTGAAACCTTCTGCTCTTCCCAGAGTGGCTCGATCCCCTGAGGGGAATATCTTGCAGTGCTCACACATCAAGTCTCCCATTCATATGCAACCAGGGCAGACCCTGCTTAGCTATGGGGACAAGTCATGCTTGCTACCACAAGACCAGCTCTCCTCTCCCTAATCACCAGAAATCACCCAGTGGCTATTCGCTCCTCGGACTCCATTACAGCTTTTAGAAAGCCTTTTCCCCCCAGTTAATATTTAATTATGTCTTTTTTTACCATTTTGTGTTTAAATGTTTTGCTGTAAACCGCCTTGAGATTGCTTTAATGAAAGGCAGTATATAAATTTAACAATAAATAAAATAAACAATAAAATACATTGTCTTTGCTTGTGGTCTGCTGCAATTTTAATATTGTTTTGTCCTTTCATTTTAAAATTATTATGGTTATAGACTTTTAAAGTGTTGTATGCCAGCTTGGGGATATTTAAAAATGGAAAGGCAAGACAGAAATATTTTAAATAAATACCTTAATCACAGAATGAGAAAGGAGCTGATCTCACAGAATCCACTGAAAATGTATAATTGAGGCACTCCATTGCTTACATGTTTGTGTAAAATCATTTTCTGACCTCTTTTAAGGTTCTCACTGTAATATTTTTTAATTTTCTCCAGTGTGTTCCAGTACATATTTTGACACCACCCTTTTCTCTATATGTAAAATGTAAAACTTGGTCTCTTAAAATTGTCTTACTTCAAATGCTTTTTGAAATTGATAATTTAGTCACAAACCAAACAAATGAAGTGAATGGTCCTTGGCCTAAAGCTCATTTGTCTTGTTTTCTATGACTTGCGCTTAGTCTACAAGTTATCTACTTGACCTGATGGGCGACATCTCCTGTTAGAAAGGGACTCTAAAGTGATGGAGTGCCTGGACAATTAAGGAGTAACTCAGATGCTGTTTAAAGGGAAGGGAGTCTAAACTACCCAGGATGGTTTGCTGTCATCAGATCAAAGTGAGGATTGAATTACTGTTTGCTGCATCTTGAACAAATAGCCTAGGCTAGGAAGACGTTTATACCATGGACATGTCATCTACCATAGACTCTAGTTGCATAACGAGACATTTAAACTTGTAAAGTTACCATACAATTTCCCCCTGCTAACTTGGTAAAAGGGCACTTTGCTCAGTTTTTCTCTTTGTATTTAGCAGAGGAAGAGCAATAGTCCTTATTCAGTCCCAGCACATCATCTGTCCAGCAGGCTGCTTCTGGTGTATACCTTGTGTTGCTTTTTGAACTGTGAGCCATATGGGACAAGGAACCTTCTTCTTGTTCTTCTATTTCTATGTAAATTGCTCTGAAAACTTTTCCACTGAAAAACGTGATGATGATGATGATGATGATGATGATGATGATGATATATAAAGTCCAAGTGAAACACAGAACTAAGAGACCAAGCTGTCATGACCTAGGCTTGGAGAGCAATGCAAATATAAACAACAACAACTTCTTTATTGATTGGCTCCCTATAACAATTGTTCTATATACAGCATGGTCTCTACTGATGAAAGTCAGGAGGAACTAGTGAGCATGCTAAGGGCACACGATACAGCTACCTCGCTGAAGCTAAGCACATCTTGGTGTGGTCAGTGCCTTGGTGCGGCATACCCATGTATGCCATCTCTGAGGTTATGGCCTTGACTCCATGGTAGAGCATTAGCTTTACATGCTGGGAAAGACTCCTGCCTGAAACCTTGGGAAGTTGCTGTCAAACGTAGACAATTGAAACCTCAGTGTAGACAATACAGAGCTAGATGGACCAATGGTCTGACTCAGTACAAGGCAGCTACCTATGTTCCTAGCTCTTGTCAGATCCCAGAAACTGACTGCAGTGAAGACCAAGTGGGGCAATCCAAGGATTCTCTCAAAGAAGAAGACCCAGTCCCTTCCCCTTCATCCAAGTTCAGTAACTCCAGCACCACAGAAGCATGATGCTGATTTCTCAGCTACAACTCATTCTCTACTGAGGTGACAGGAGACACACCAGTACTCCTGGACTGCAGCACTGCAGGCTAAGAATCTGCCCCTTAGCTCGCCAGATAGTAAGAGAGCGAGGCTAGAGATAGTACCAAGAATACTTTAAAATGTTCTCACAACCTATTGCAGCAGGGAGGCTGGGCATGGGGGAAGGTACAATTGGTCATCCTCTGTATGGCATGCAGCTTGTGCACCCACACAATCTGCATTGCTCTGAGCAGTGAGGATTTCTGGAGGCCAGGAAAATGAAGCCTGCCCGAGGTACGTGGTGCACTGAGGGATTTCCCCTCATGCTGGGCTCTCTAAGTACCCAACTCTGTGTCTGCTCAGGTTGCGTGCACGCTGAGCATACACACGGCCACATACCTGCATGCTCAGGCCCCTTTACCCAGGTAAAAGGGCAGGTAAAAATCCTGGGCTACCCAACAAGGCAGTGTTGGGATTCACCCCAATCCCAGCACTTTACGCAAGCAGCCTTACCCAGGTAGGGCTGCCCAAATCTGGGTAGGGCTGCTTGTGTGAACAGCCTCAAAGCATATTTAGCTTTTGTTGCACCACCATCAGCTGGTACCCTGGTCCTTGTTTTCTTGGTTTAGTCTGACCCCCCAGGCCACTCTGATGGTGATCATAGCTGAACAGGTCCTAATGCTTCCATAGGCATTGACAAGTTCCTGCTTTACTGCTGATTTTTGTGTGCCTTGATGTGTTGACCTGTGTAGCCTACGGCTCTCAGTTTTAAGTAGGTTTGAGTCCTTACAGTTTCTCATTCATGTCTTCTGCTACCATGCCTTCTCCTTCACAACTCCTATCAGACAAACGTGCCCAACAATAACCATCTGGAGTAAGGCAGTCTTGGGCTTTGGAAAAATCTGCAGTTGGAAATAATGTGTTTGATCCAAAGAATGATGAGCAGAAGGAAAATAGCCACAAGCACTGTTACATAATTGCTTGCACAACAGTGCGTGCCGTACTATAGTAAGTAAGTTCTATAGCAGTTGTCATGCTTTCACTTGCGCAACAGATTAGGCAAGCTCTCTTGTGCAAGCAGAAGAACATATTTTAATTCAGTTGGGCTTTTCTCATGCAACGTTCCAGTAAAACGTTCTCTTTGAGAATGGAACACACGGAAGGGCCTCTTTGGATCCACCCAAGTAGTTGGAAAGAATAAAGCAAATATTAAAAAGGGTCCTATAAATTTTCTTTAGTTGCAATTTTATAAATATAAATAGCATTTTCAAAATGTACATATTTAGATGTAAGAATCTGCAATGCATTTTTCAGATGTAATTAGGTTAAGTTTAAAACTCTGTTAAAAAATTTATTTTAAGCATTAGGTTAAAATCCTTAAAATATGATAAGACAAATATTTTCAAAGATCAAGCTCCTGTAAATACACACACACACACACACAATTTAAAAAGAAGGTAGTATGTCGTACACCACTCTGGGCTCCTTGGAGGAAGAGCGGGATATAACATGTAAAAAATAAAATGAATAAATAACATTTATAGAGTGTATTTATGCACTAGAGAGCTGGTATGATGCAATGACTAAGCCGGGTGTTGGGGAATATTGAACTTACACTGGTGTTCCTCTAAAGGCACTGTTGGGGGGTTTCCATGGAACTGCTTCCCAGGATTTGGGAGCCCAGGGTTCTGGAAATGGAACACACTTTGGGGATTTGCTCAGAGCTTTGGGGCTTAGGGGAGGGTGACCAGGCAAGTCCTCCCTTGATGCAGGTAATTGCATGCCTGTAAAGATGCTTCAGCAAGCTCCATCTGCTGTCAGCCTCTGAGTACAACTGGTTCACTCTTTGGGGGAAGGCAGTGGGACGGCTTCCCCTGCAGCAGTTGGACACCCACACTCTAGTAAGTTTTTTGTTTTTCTATTGCAAATGTATTATCCAGTTTCAATAAAATGTGGCCATAGTTCAACCATCTCTCATGTCCTGTAAATAATTATTTACTTTACAGGGTTGCTCTAAGAATTACATCAAGATGATTCCAAGAAAAGCACTTGGGACCCTTGAAAGTGCCATACTAATTCTAAGTGTTATGATTAAAACTCTGTAAGGCTTTAACGAATCTGATCTGCATTAGGAGGCAAGGCAACACCTACAATTATAGTGGCAGGGGATTCTGATTTGTAGAATAATGCAGATTTTAAGTTCATGAAGTCTTTTTATGTCACTTTCACAGCCACTGCAGTTTTTTTCCTTTTTTTTTTTTTTTTTTTAAAGGAATGATTGTACCAAGTTTGCTTTTGGGTTTTCAAGTAAAGGCCCAGAAACCAAGAAGGAGCCAGACCAGAAGAAACAAACTAAATTAACAGATCAGCATCTAATAAAAATGTTGAGGGAATTTTATAAGGTTGTCAAATATTAGCAAGTTTGAAACTGCAGTGAGAGATGATGTGAACATAACCATGAAGATATGCTGCAGCAGTGCTCACATTAGGGACAATAAATTGAGTTTGATTAGCATTATTTGTACAATTTGAACACAGGTCATGACTAGGTAACAATAGACTGTGCAAAGGATGGTGCATAGGACATTTTTATGAAAGATGACAATAAATGTAGTCATGATGGTAAAAATAATACTGCTTCCATAACTGTTGATCCTACAACTCCTTTTGAACTGTTACTTCATGGCCATGGAAAACTAGGTTGCAGTTTGCAGAGAAGAGCTGGTCTTATGGTAGCAAGCAAGACTTATCCCCTTAGCTAAGCAGGGTCCACCTTGGTTGCATATGAATGTGAGACTTGATGTAAGATATTCCCCTTAGGGGACAGAGCCGCTCTGGGAAGAGCATCTGCATGCTTGCATGCAGAAGGTTCCAAGTTCCTTCCCTGGCATCTCCAAGATAGGGCTGAGAGAGATTCCTGCCTGCAACTTTGGAGAAGCCACTGCCAGTCTGTGTAGACAATACTGAGATAGACGGACAGACAGACAGACAGACAGATAGATAGATAGATAGATAGATAGATAGGTTTATTCGTTCATTGACCACTAAAGATTTACAATAAACCAGTACATATATTACAAATAATATAACAAAACCTGGCCATAACAGAGATAATATTAGTGTCCACATTAGTTAAAAGATAATTTAAATAAAATTCATCAGACTGGCCAGGCAAATTATCTAACATAGGAGACATAAGTCTTAAACGGGGTTCACAATATAAATCACAATAAAGAATAATATGCGAGGTGGATTCTATAACTATAGCTAGATAGATCAAAGGTCTGACTTGGTTTATGGAAGCTTCCTATGTTTCTATGAGACACTCAGTTTAGGACATTAAATTCTACAACCATATTATGGGATTAGATTGTTTGCCAGATAAGGCAGTTAAAAAGAAAAGGTCAGCTTGGGAGTAATTTTAGATTGTGAGCCCTTTGGGGATAGGGATCCATCTTATTTATTTCTTATTTCTCTGTGTAAACCACCCTGAGCCATTTTTGGAAGGGTGGTATAGAAATTGAACAAACAAACAAACAAACAAACAAATAAAATAATATGCAAAAATACTATGGGACTTCCGACTACAAACAGACAAAGATCTGCCACACCATACACCAGATATAACTGTAGTCGAGAAGAAAGAAAAACAAGTCAAAATAATTGACATAGCAATACCAGGGGATAGCAGAATAGAAGAAAAAGAAATAGAAAAAATCACCAAATACAAAGATCTACAAATTGAAATTGAAAGGCTGTGGCAGAAAAAGACCCAAATAATCCCAGTGGTAATTGGCGCCCTGGGTGCAGTCCCAAAAGACCTTGAAGAGCACCTCAACACCATAGGGGCCACAGAAATCACCATCAGCCATTTACAAAAAGCAGACAATCAGGGCAGGAGCCCTGGACAGCCGGATCGGCCGCCAACATGATTGCTGGCTCCGTGATGGAGCCAGCGGGGTCTGGGGAGTTCGGGGGCTGCGCGGCCCCCAGAAGCACCAGTATGCCCTGCGCGAGCATGCAGGGCATTCTGGGGAGACCCCTGAGCCAGGAGGCTGCTTTTCAGCCTCCCACCGGGGGTCTACTCATGAGTAACCGTACCACGGCTACTCACGATAAAAAAAATGGGTTTGTGGAGCTCTCGCTCCACAAACCCAGTTTAAGGGGCGGGCTACTGGAGCGGGTTACCCACTCAAGAACCAACGGGCTCGCAGCTGAGCCCAGTGGTTCTCACGATTGCAGAAAATCGGGCTAGCGGAGGCTAGCCCATTTTTCTACAATCGTGTGAATAGCCCCATGTTTTCGTAATCTTGGCTTCTAGTGATATTATTGGTTCAACTTGATCTAAAATATCATTATTCATGATTCTCGTTGTCCATGGGATACACAACAGTCACTTCCAACACCACAGCTCGAAAGTATCCATCCTTCTCCTATCTGCCTTCTTCAAAGTCCAAGTTTAACAGCCATATGTAGCTATATATAACCCAGTGAAATTAACTGTGATTTTCACCTCCTGCCCTCAACTTCCCTAAAGCTAGCATTCCACTAGCTATGAAATTATGGCCTGGGCCAGAAAATAGTCCTTTGTAGGTGCTATGGAACTGTACACTGTTCATGGTTACAACACCAACAGGAACATGCTCCCAAGCCCCAGGCCACCCCAATGTGCTCCATGAATCTTGCTGTCCATGCTCTACTCACGGATAAGGGAATCGAGTGGAAGAAGAACTGTGAAGGATTGTACTGGCTGCTTCTTCTGCTCCCTTCCCTTGGCTTTTCAAAAATCAGGTGTAGGGCAGTAGAGAAGAAGGAGGGTGGAAGTAGGGGACCTGCCAAGGTAGTTGGAGATGGTAGACCAGTGGGGGTGGCCACTGGGCAGTTTCCCAATTCTGCCAATCTACCACCTGAGGTGGCTGCCTTATTATTTATCAACTATCATCCTGCATTGTTAGAAGACCAGCTGAGGGGAGAAAATAATGGCATACGACATGGTATGAAATCTGGTCCTCTTTGTATCTGTATAACCCTACCCAGGTTACTGTTTCTTCTTTTATTCTTGTGACAAAATGTTGGGAATTAGTTTATATAAAAATGATATTCAAATTATAACATGTTGTTTCCAAGTATCAAGCCATTAAGGCTGCAATGCTATGCACACTTACTAGGGAGTAAATTCCATTAGCCAGCATGGTGTAGTGGTTAGAGTGCTGGACTAGGACCGGGGAGACCCGAGTTCAAATCCCCATTCAGCCATGATACTGGGTGACTCTGGGCCAGTCACTTCTCTCTCAGCCTAACCTACTTCACAGGGTTGTTGTGAAAGAGAAACTCAGGTATGTAGTACACTGCTCTGGGCTCCTTGGAGGAAGAGCGGGATATAAATGTAATAAATAAAATCAATAAATTATACTCAATAGTTGTTACTTCTGAGTAAATATTCATAGCATTGCAATGTATATCTTCTTCTGATAGGAAAGAAATATTAACAAGAAAGATGTGCTCTACTAATACAAACTATCTTACTTTTTCTCAATCTGATATACACTTGAAAATACTTGGCATTCACTAATTCCCTAAGTCAACTGAAAGGGAACCCTTGATCTTTTCAGTTCATTCCTTAGAACATGAAATATGCTATGCAGCTCTGATGAATGTTACACTATATATGACATTTTGCCATAACATTCTGCTATACTACTAGAAGAAGCTAAGACTAATAATTTTGACAAATGTTCAAGCACCCAGAAAGTATTCTTTACCAAAGAAAAATGCTAGTTATAAAACACACACATCTTTTCCTAGGAGAGACAAATGACTTAAGAAACTTTAGATGCTCATATTAGAAGAAACCTGAGCAACTAGCAGCCATGTGTAACTTTGCTAATGTGGACAAGCAGATAAAATTACATATTATTGTAAGCTGTACATCAACACTTTCCACTCTAGGCCCTGTGGGATTCTAAAGTAACCCTGTGGGAAATGCTAGACATAATGCAAGCCCTAAAACATTATGGCTGAGGAAATGCTTGGAAAAGTTGTAGAAATTGCAGACAAGGACACAAATTGCCATGCAGTTCACTCCTACGCATGTTTACTCAGAAGTAAGTCCCACAATGGGACTTGATCCCAGATAAGAGATAAACCTAGATCTTGGTTTAGGAGAGGGAAAGTAGTTTTGGGGTGTCAACAGGAATAAAAAAAACCCCTAAATCCTAAAATACTCTTTCCAAAATCGCTGAGGACTGCACAAAAGATAAGAGTTTGCTTCAGAAAGAGACTAGGCTGATACAAACTACAATCTGCTGTAATAAAATGGTTAAATGCAGAGTTGCAATTACTTCCATTATAATAAAACAATGCAGATGGCGATAATTGACTACATATGAGCCATCTTGCATTAATAAGGTATTTGATTCCAGGCTAGGGCATGTAGAATCAGTTGAATAGTCAGCAGGTTGTAGTCTGTAGAATTTCTTGATTTGAAAGTTAGGCTGCGCTAAGATTTGTGTAAGTATGTGTTTACTTGTTTTAGTAGAATATCTTATCTTATTGTTGATCTTCTTTATTTGTGGTGAATTTAAAGGATGATTAGCATATATGGTTTGTTCCTGTTCTTAAAGACATCATCAAAAATGTGTATATTTGTTTAGCTTTTTAGCTTTTACTCTTAACTGTAATATATGGTTGACTTTCTATAAAAAGCAATCTTTCTTGCTTTCTGTATGATTGCTGGTAAAACAAATGTCTTTTAAGTGATTTTTTAGCTGAGCATTTTAGGACAATTTGTTGCTTGAGTTCTAAAAAGTTATTGTTCTCAAGTTTATCCCCGGAAAAAGACTTTCCAGCTCAGCTTGTGTATGTTGACTGAGGAATGTCCCACAGAGTTCAATGAAACTTGTGCACCAGAAAGTGTGCATAGCAATGTAGGCTGAGGTGCTTAAAGCACAACGAGTTTGCCCTGGTATTCTGGACAATACAAATCTGCACCTACTGTACGTCTCTTTTGGCTTGGTATTTTGTTTGAGGCAGATGTTCACTTTTGGGGGATGTCATATGTCAAAATTGCACCCACATGTAAACAACTATGGTAGGGTATGTAGGACTTCACACAGTCTGACCCTCTTTGCTTGCATACAGTGGCTGGTATTTCCTTAAAACTGAGCATGGCTGCAGGGCATTATAAGAAACATGATAAGCAGCACCAGTGGTACCAAAAACAGTGGTGCGACGTTCTTGAACTGTAAAGTCAAGAAAGCAGGACTGGCCTGCCCAGCAAGTTAACTGAACAACAGTTGTCTATAATTTAGTCTTAGGGATGTAAAAACATTATTGATATTATATCTCTGGCAGCTAGGATCATATTAAGATACCACTGTACTTTACGGCATTCAAAAGGAATAATTTTAAGTCAAAAAGGGTGACATGTTAGCTAGGATCTTAGAAAGATTACAGAGACATTTGGGAGGCTCTTTAGATAAACAGAGAGTCATTTTTAATTTTAAAATGTTCTAAAACATAAGAAGTTCTCTTTCTTCTCAATTATGTTCTATAGATACATTTGGTTAATTTATTTTTATGGCATTCCTGGACTGTAAAATCAGCTATTTTAATGTAAAGAATAATTGGCTTCAAGTTGACTAACCTTGTATGAGTGGATTTTAGCATTATTCCAAAGCTGGTTAAAAAGTCAGAATGTGTGTTGCATGCAAAGTGCACAGTGAAATGACCTTCTGGAAAAAATTGTGTCCACATTCATTCTCCTTGGAATTCCTGGCACTTTCATAAAACTACTTAGCAGTTCTTGAATTATAGCTTTGTTAATATAACAAAGAGATGTTAATCTCCCAGACAGAGATAGCCCAGCTAAAGTTATCCAGGCTCTGGTAACATCTCATTTAAACTACTATAAAGCATTGTATATGGGGCTGCTTCAGAAGCCAGCAGCTAGATTACTAAATGAGACTGGGCATATGCAATATGTCTCATCAGTCTTCAAACCACCACACTGGTACAACTCAAAATGCTGGTTCTCACTTTTAAAGCCCTGAATGGTTTTGGGTAAAGGTGTCTGAAGAAACCTCTCCTCTTGAAGAAACCTGTTTGAGTAATAACATTTTCTCAGAAGCCAGAATTCTCCTAATTCCCTAACCTTCAGAGGTGAAGCAGGTGGAGAGAGAGGATAGGGCCTTCTCTGCTGGACTCCCCTTTAAGAACTGTTCTGTCTAAGAGGGTTCTCTGGTGTTGAGCTGATTATTTTTCGGTAGCAGGTTAAGATATTTTTAATATGTCCAAGGATTTTAGTCTCTTAGTTTTCTAGCCTTTATGCTGAGTTTGTTGGATGGCTGGTCTGTATGTAATACTGTTGATTGGATTTTACAGTTATTAGTTGTAAGCCTCTGTGAAAATCTTTGTTCTGAAAAGCTGGGTACAAACCATTGCAATAAATATACAGTCTGCCCTGCTAACAATTTCTGATAAGCCATCAGCAGGATGGAGTTTATAAGAGTCTCATAATGAAACATCTTGTTCAACCCTAATTTATTTAAATATGAAGAACTTTTGTTTTGTCCACAGTCATTTCCACACACACACACACTTCCCATAGAAAAACTGGACTATGAGGTAATTTCTGTTCTGAAAACCATATAGGTGATAGAATAACTGTGACTCCTGTAACTGTCACTTCTCAGAACCTCATTCTAATATTAATTATCTCAATAATGAGCTGATATAATATAGTGGGTAAGTGTAAACCAGAAAATTTTCTGGTGCACATGTTACCTTAACCATGAACTCACTGAGGCTATTCCCACGATCAGCTGAAATCAGGCTAGGGTAACCTAGCACGATTTTGGCTGATCGTGGGAGCCACCGGGCTCGCAGGTGAGCCCGGTTACCTCCAAGCGGTTAACCCACCTAAGTACCCATCCCCTTAAACCGGGTTTGCGGACCCAGCGCTCTGCAAACTCAGGTTTTTTCATCATGAGTAGCCACGGTGCAGCTCTGTGCTGTGGCTACTCATGAGTAGACCCCCGGAGGGGAGGTGAAAAGCCGCCTCCCTGCTCCGGAGGACTCTCCAGCATGCCCTGCGCGCTTGCGCAGGGCATGCTGGAGCTTCTGGGGGCCAATCGGCCAGCCCCCGCTCCTCCCAGCACCCGCCGGCTCCGTTATGGAGCCAGCAGTCGTGTGGGTGGCCGATTTGGCCACCCAGAGCAGACTGTCTGCTCGTGTGCAGGGACAGCGGGCTAAGCCCGCTCTCCCCGCTCACCTTTAGAAACCAGGTCTCGTTGATTGTGAGACCCGGCTCAATATCTAGCCATGGGCAAGCTACTGTCCTTCAGCCTCAGCAACTCCCCCATACAGTATGAGGATAAGTGACCTACTCTGAATAAGTTGCTGTAAGGATTACTGAGATTATTATTATTAAGAATGCTAATATACCGCTTTTCAGCAAAGCAGTTCACAGAATGGTTTACATAGCAAAATTATAAGAAAATGGTTCTTGTACCAAAAGGGCTCATAATCTAAAAACATTGAGCAAGGTTAATTAATAAAGTATATAAACTAACACTATTAATTATGCCACCCCACCCCCATCTTGGCTCCTTGAAGTTATTCAGCAGACTCTTCTTCAGTATTCTCTATCCTGGCTCTTCTTTTGTCTCCCTCAGGTCTGTCCCATTCTGGCTTAAATAATCTCACTCTGACTCCCCACTAGCAGTAGCTCAAGTTTCTGTTTGCCTGGTATGCTGAGTTTTTGTTTCATGGGCTGACCTTTTGAATCTCCTAAGAGAAATAACCTTTTGAACCTCCTGGAGGATGCAAACGCCTGAAGTTCCTGTAGTAACTGTATGTAAACTGCTCCAATAGGAACAGTTGTTGCCTTTCTAGTGCTTGAGCCACAGCCTTAATTGCCTGGACGAGCTACAGCTCTGTGGGGGCTGATTTCATCAGCCAGGCTCCAGTCTAGAGCCCACATGACAGCTGGGGTGCTTTGGCTTAAAAAGACAGGCTAGCTGAAGGTGCAGCCATCAGTGTGGATGCCATTAGGCAGGCCTCTGGTGCTGGGCGGCGGTGCTTGGTGATGGAGCAGGCGGTGCGTTCGATGAGTTGGGGTGGCTATTTTGATAGTGGTGGGGAAAAGAGGATCTGGTGTTGGCAGGCCATTACAGGGGAAAGCAGTCCAGTAACTTGATGGCTGTTTTCCCATCCAGCTTCCTGTTGGCTCTCGGGGAGTAGTTCCAACTCCCCACTGAATCTAACCATGCTCTTTTGTAATGCCAGGTCAGTTCAAAAAAAGATAATCCATGATTTTATTATGGATGAAGGAGCCGACCTGGCTTGTATAACTGAGACCTGGTTGGGAGAGGATGGTGGTCCTCTGTGGGCCCAAGTTCTTCTCCAGTGTACTCTGTTATTGAGCAGGTTAGGGGAAGTGGGCAGGGGGTGGAGTGGCTGTGGTCCATAAAAATAACATCTTCCTCACCAGGATCCCTGTGAGAGACTTGATTTATATTGAGTGTGTGTACCTTAGGCTGGGGACTTAGGACAGATTGGGGATTTTGTTGGTCTACTGCCCACTCCGCTGCCTATTAGACTTCCTAACTGTGCTGACAGAACAGGTCTCTGAGTTGGTTTCAGAGTTGCCCAGGCTTTTGGTGTTGGGTGATATCAGTGTCCACTTTGGGACTGGCTTGTCTGGAGTTTCTAGTGGCCGTGACGATAGTTTATAGTTGCCATGGAATTTATAGTGGCCTATGCATTTGGGTTTTTTTTTCTCTGATCAGGGGGGTGTTATGTGGGTGGGGTCTCCTGTAGTCTCCCCATTGTCATGGATGGACCACTTCCTGGTTAAGGTTGGTTTCACAGTCATGTCTAACCCCTGCATGGGTGGTAGACCTGAGAAGGGTGTTGGATCCAGTAGAATTCTAAAGGGCCTTGGAGGGTTTTGGAGTTGGTTCTGCTGGTGATTCTATCCCTGGTGGATACTTGGCACTTACCAGGGCAGTAGACATGATCACGCCTAAGAGTTCTCTCCAAACCATTTCAAGATTAGCTGCATGGAATACAGAAGAGCTATAGGAGCTGAAGCGGTATAACATCTGCAAGTTCTTATCCTGCAGAGCTGTTCTGTATTGTTAGGGGTTTAACTCAAATCCCTTCTGTTTCAGATCTGTTTCCAGAAACAATATCTCACTGTGACACATTTAATGAGTTTTTTGCAGATAAAATTTCTTGCATTCGGGCTGATCTGGACTCAATATTTCTTACGGGCAAGTTAGGGGGTTGTCCAGCAATCCCTTTGTGAAATTGTATTGGATCATCAGTTTCAGCTGGTGATTCCTGAGGATGTGGACAAGCTGCTTGGAGAGGTATGGCCTACCATGAGGAGATTCTCACGAACCACCAAAAGTGGGCTAGGGGAGCCTAGCCCGCTTTTGTGGATCGTGTGCTGCCATGGGAGCTGCGTGGCTCCCAGCAGCAAACCCTCTTAATTCCCCCTCCCCTTAGCCAGGGGCCATGCAGCCCCTGATCCCTGCAGCCCCCGCCAGCTCTATGATGGAGCCAGCAGTTCTGTGGGAGGCCGATCCAGCCACCCAGGGCTGCTTTCCTGCTCATCTGTGGGGAGAGCGGGCTAAACTTGCTCTCCCCGCAAACCCCCTAGAGGCGAGTCTCACTGATCGTGAGACTTGCCTTCATCTGTTCTTTGGATCCTTGCCCAACATGGCTGATTTCATCATGCAGATAGGTTGTTGGAGCTGGCCTAGTTGATATCATTAATACCTCAATGAGGGAGGGCAGGATGCCATCTTGTCTTAAGGAGGTGGTGATTAGTCCCCTTCCTTAGAAGCCCACTTTAGATCCCCTGGTGATGGATAATTATAGGCAGTCTCCAACCTCCCATGGTTGTGTAAGATGATGGGATGGTGGTCCTGGAGGAAACTGATTATCTAGACCCATTTCAAACTGGCTTTAGAGCAGGCTATAGGGTGGAGATGGCCTTGGACGGCATGATAGATGGCCTTCACCAAGGAACTGCCAGAGGGAGTGTGACAGAGAGGATTGTCTTCCTTGGAGGCTTTCAGGAGAGCCTTAAAGGCCCATATTTTTAGCCTGGCTTTTAGTGATATTTAGTTTTAATTGTAATTTTAATATGCTTTTAATAGGTTTTTGATTATAACTACTATGTATTTTTTATTGTAGTGTAAACCGCCCTGAACCACTTTAGGATGGGTGGTATATAAATCGAATAAATAATTATTGCCAAACTCCAAATGGCCCATTTGAAGCTGAAGTTGACTAACTCCAGTACCTAGGTAAAATAACACCCAACCAGCCTTACCCAGGTAGGGCAGTGCTAGCCTGGGTAGGGCTAGCTGTAAAAGGGAAATCTTCATCAGATTCCCCTTTATCAGTAGAGGTCTGAGCTGGCTTGCACACCCCTAGTTTTCTCTTGATTTGAACTAAACACATAGAATCTATTCTCACAATGGGGGAAACCGGGTAAGGGAGCCCAGCCCAGTTTCCCCCCCATCATGACGACCACAGGGCTCATGGGCAAGGCCAGTGGTTCAACGGTGGCTAGCCCGCCAAGTTAGCCCTCTCCTTAAATGAGGTTAGTGGAGCGAGCGCTCTGCTAGCCCCCTTTTTGCAACTGTGAGATGCCGCAGAGTGGCTCCGTGCTGTGGCAACTCACAAGTAGACCCCCAACCAGGAGGCTGCAATGAGCCCCAGCCTCGGGGGTCTCCCCAGAATGCCCCATGCACTTGCACATGGCATTCTGAGACTTCCTGGGGCAGGGTAGCCCCCAATCCCCACAGTCCCAACCAGCTCTGTGATGCTCACCGGGCATCCAGGAGAGACCCCCAGGTCCGGGAGGCATGTTTCAGCCTCCCAGCTGGGGTCTCGTCATGTGTTGCTGCAGCATGGAGCTGCAGTGCAGCAACACATAATCAAAAAGATGAGGTTAATGGAGCACTCACTCCATTAACCTCGGCTAAGGGGAGGGGTACTTTAGGTGGTTTGCTGCCGGGAGCCACACGATTGGCAAACAGCACGCTAGGCTCCCGTAGCCTGCTTTTTGACGATCATGAGAATCTCCTCATTCTCTTAAATACCTCGGACCCAAGAAGTTAAAGGCTTTATAGGTAATAACCAGCACTTTGTATATTTTGCCTGGAAACTTAATGGCAGCCTTCTGAGGTGTGAATTCTCATTCTATCATAGCAAATGAGATTTTTTTCAATTAGACAACTCTCATGACCCCACTTTCACTTTTTCACACTTACTATGAATATGAGGAAATAATCAATTTAGCACACTTCACCTTATGAAGACAAACCTCAGAATTCACCAAAATTCACCCCTCTGCCCAATCACTCTGAAATTGGGGACGGGTGGTAGCCTCCACCCATTAGGCACTATCTACCAGCCCACCCCACTCCTTTGGGGCAGATCCACTTTCTGCCCCCAATCTGCCCCAAAGACACCAAAACTTCAAATATTCCCAAAAAATCAGGCCTCTGCCCACTCCCCCTGAAATTGGGGTGGTAGCCTCCACCCATTAGGCACTACCATCCCACACCACTCTTTTGGGGAAGATCCACTTTCTGCCCCCAAACTGCCCTAAAGTCACTAAAACTTCAAAAATTCTCAAAAAATCACCCCTTTGTCCAATCCCCCTGAAATTGGGGTGGTAGCCTCCACCCATTAGGCACTACCACCCCACACCACTATTCTGCCCCAGTCCCCACTTTCTGCCCCAATCTGCCCCAAAGACATGAAAACTTCAGAAATTCCCCAAAAATCAGCCCTTTGCCCAATCCCCCTGAAATTGGGGTGGTAGCCTGCATCCATTAGGCACTACCACCCCACCCCACTCTTTTTGCCCAGATCCCATGCTATGCCCCCGAACTGCCCCAAAATCACTAAAATTTCAAAAATTCCCCAAAAATCAGCCCTTTGTCCAATTCCCCTGAAATTGGGGTGGTCGACTCCACCCATTGGGCACTACCACCCCACCCCAAAATTTTGCCCCTGGGCCCCCTTTTACCCCACAAATCGATTCAGATTAAATCTGAATCTGAACCGAATCAAGGGTGATTCGGGTGGCCCATATTCAGGCACAAAACAGAACAGGGGTGATTCAGTTCGGGTCCTGAACCGAATCACTGAATTCCTGAATTGCACACCCCTAATATGCTCCACGGTTTTAAGGTCGTTTATCTCCAGAAATGGACGTAGCTGGTGAATCAGCCAAAGCTGATAGAAAGCACTCTTCGCCACTGCCTCAACCAGAGAAATCAAGGAGAGTTTGGTCCCAGACTACATACCTGTTCTTTCTGTGGGAGTGCAACCCCTTCCAGAACAAGCAGATCTAAACCACTTCCTAAGTCTCGACCTCCAACAATGAGTACCTCCGTCTTGCTTGGATTCAACTTCAGTTTGTTTTCCCTCATCCAGCCCATTACCACCTCCAGGCAGGCATTTAGGAAAGTTAGGCCATTACCTGAAGAAATTGACATGGAGAAATAGATTTGAGTGTCATCAGCATACTGATAACACCTGACACCAAATCCCCTGATGATCTCTCCAGCAGTTTCATACAGATGTTAAAAAGCATTGGAGACAGTATGGAGCCTTGTGGGACTCCATACCAGAGCTCTTGTTTTGAAGAGCAACAGTCTTCAAGCGAAACCATCGGAAACCTACCGAAGAGGTAGCAGTGGAACCACTGTGGAGTTGTGCCTCCCACTTCCAACTCCTTCAGGTCTCTCAGAAGGATAAAGCCATCGAGAGATCCAAAAGTATCAACAGAG
Source organism: Hemicordylus capensis (assembly GCF_027244095.1). NCBI lineage: Eukaryota > Metazoa > Chordata > Lepidosauria > Squamata > Cordylidae > Hemicordylus > Hemicordylus capensis. Next base: position 81,057,358 of record NC_069661.1, on the reverse strand, counting down.
CACACTTCCTAATTAGAGATCACCCAACAGGCTGACCAACGCAGTCTCAACCCCATAGCCTGCCCGAAAGCCAGTTTGAAATGGGTCCATATAATCCGCTTCTCCAAGACAGCCTGGAGCTGAGATGCCACCACCTTCTCAGTCACCTTGCTCAACCATCGGAGGTTGGAGATAGGCCTATAATTGCCTAATTCTGAGGGATCCAGTGCAGGCGTCTTCAAGGACGGTCTAATAATAGCACCCTTGAGAAAAGGATTCATCCTTCTCTCCCTCAGAGAAGCATTAATGACCTTAACAAGACCCTTTCCAAAAACCTCACTTAAAAGGTTATTGGCCCTATCCAACCCCCAGCACAGCATCCCTCCAGTGGCTTGTGAGGGACAGGGGACCATGTATTATTTATTTTTCTATGTAAACTGCTTTGAGAACTTTGGTTGACGAGCGGTATATAAATATTGTAGTAGTAGTAGTAGTAGTAGTAGTAAAAGCATACCCTTTCACCCAGGTCTGGGGTCATGTGTCTGCTCGGGCCGCAGAGCTGGGCACCTATAGCTAGGGATGTGCGAACCGGTTCGGATCCGAACCGGTTCGGGTCCGAACCGGTTCCGGTTCGGAGGTTCGGATCGAACCGAACCACCCCTGGTTCGGTTCGAATCCGAACCGAACTGGGGGTGGTTCGTTTCGAACCGGTTCGGACCGGTTCGGATCGGTTCGGAAAGCTGAAAATTGGTCATATGGTAGCTGGCACCCAGGGGTACCTGTCACCCAAACCCCAAAGCAATCGGACACTCGTACAATTTTTTATGAATTTTTGAAAAATATTTTTATTTTTCTCTCATAGGATATAATGGGACCCAAACCAGGCCATTATTTCTTATTGTGGAGCACTCATGGGTGCCAACAACCATGCAAACCCTGAAGCAATCAGACACCCCTATGATTTTTTATGAATATTTGAAATATTTTTAATTATTTTTCTCATTGAGTATAATGGGACCCGAACCAGTCCATATCCCCTGTTGTGGAGGACCTAGGAGCACAAAAGCAGGGTGGGTGGTAGACAGGCATGGGTGCCTACCACCCAAAAAATCTCAAGGCAATTGGACATTCCTCTGATTATTGGTGAATTGTTAAGTGTTTTTGAATTCCTCATAGAGAATAATTAGGATTGCAGCAAATGTATAGCTTCACGTCGGGGGGAAAGGGGTGTCGTAGAGTGCAGTGTGGTGGGTGGTAGTTCCTAGGGTGGGCAAGGAAGCTATCAGAATTATTTGAAAGGAATTGGGCAAAGAGGTGATGTTTAAGTGATTTTTGAAGTTTACGCGTCTTTAAGGTTTTTCCTCATAATAAGTTATAATGGAGCTTTCAGCAGCCCTATAAGAGCACATGGGGGTGCTGGGGTGGCCCAGAGCAAGTGGTGGTGTAGTGCACATAGGGTGCCAACCACCCCCATGGGTTTCTAACCCATGGGGTACAGGGATCTCTGGTAGGGGCACCCCCATGGGTACAGGGTTCTCTTGTTTCTGAGGTATTGAGTGTGGATTCTATGATAGCAAATGAGATTTTCAATGAGACACCATCAATCCACTCTAATATGCTATCATAGAATCCACACTCCGCCTCCTGCTTCTTCTCTGTGTGTGTGCTTAGTAGGGGTGTGCAATTTGGGATTTCGGGTGATTTGGCTCGGACCCAAACCGAATCACCCCTGTTCTGTTTTGTGCCCGAATCTGGGTCACCCGAATCACCCTTGATTTGGTTCGGATTCGGATTTAATCCGAATCTGAATCCGAATCGATTCGGGGGGTAAAAAGGGGCCCAGGGGCAAAATTTTGGGGTGGGGTGGTAGTGCCCAATTGGTAGAGTCTACCACCCCAATTTCAGGGGGATTGGGCAAAGGGCTGATTTTTGGTGAATTTTTAAAGTTTTAGTGACTTTGGGGCAGTTTGGGGGCATAGCATGGGATCTGGGCAAAAGGAGTGGGGTGGGGTGGTAGTGCCTAATGGGTGCAGGCTACCACCCCAATTTCAGGGGGATTGGGCAAAGGGCTGATTTTTGGTAAATTTCTGAAAATTTCATATCTTTGGGGCATATTGGGGCATATTGGGGCAGAAAGTGGGGCCTGGGGCAGAATAGTGGGGTGTGATGGTAGTGCCTAATGGGTGGAGGCTACCACCCCAATTTCAGGGGGTTTGGACAAAGGGGTGATTTTTTGAGAATTTTTGAAGTTTTAGTGACTTTGGGGCAGTTTGGGGGCAGAAAGTGGATCTGCCCCAAAATAGTGGGGTGGGGTGGTAGTGCCTAATGGGTGGAGGCTACCACCCCAATTTCAGGGGGATTGGGCAGAGGGCTGATTTTTTGAGAATTTTTGAAGTTTGGGTGTCTTTGGGGCAGATTGGGGGCAGAAAGTGGATCTGCCCCAAAGGAGTGGGGTGGGCTGGTAGATAGTGCCTAATGGGTGGAGGCTACCACCCATCCCCAATTTAAGAGTGATTGGGCAGAGGGGTGAATTATGGTGAATTTATTTGTATGAGGTTTGTCTTCATAAGGTGAAGTGTGCTAAATTGATTACTTCCTCATATTATTCATAGTAAAGGAAAGTGTGAAAAAGTGAAAGTGGGGACATGAGAGTTGTTTAATTGAAAAATATCTCATTTGCTATGATAGAATGAGAATTCACACCTTTTCTATTCACCATAATTCACCCCTCTGCCCAATCACTCTTAAATTGGGGATGGGTGGTAGCCTCCACCCATTAGGCACTATCTACCAGCCCACCCCACTCCTTTGGGGCAGATCCACTTTCTGCCCCCAATCTGCCCCAAAGACACCCAAACTTCAAAAATTCTCAAAAAATCAGCCCTCTGCCCAATCCCCCTGAAATTGGGGTGGTAGCCTCCACCCATTAGGCACTACCACCCCACCCCACTATTTTGGGGCAGATCCACTTTCTGCCCCCAAACTGCCCCAAAGTCACTAAAACTTCAAAAATTCTCAAAAAAATCACCCCTTTGTCCAAACCCCCTGAAATTGGGGTGGTAGCCTCCACCCATTAGGCACTACCACCACACCCCACTATTCTGCCCCAGCCCCCACTTTCTGCCCCAATCTGCCCCAATCTGCCCCAAAGACATGAAATTTTCAGAAATTTACCAAAAATCAGCCCTTTGCCCAATCCCCCTGAAATTGGGGTGGTAGCCTGCACCCATTAGGCACTACCACCCCACCCCACTCCTTTTGCCCAGATCCCATGCTATGCCCCCGAACTGCCCCAAAGTCACTAAAACTTTAAAAAATCGCCAAAAATCAGAGGAAGGTCCAATCGACTTGAAATTTGGGTGGCAGGTAGAACACAAGGTCCCCTTTCAAACCAGCTATTTTTTGAGATCCGAACCAGTTCAAATCCGAACCGAACCAGGGGGTGGTTCGGCAAAACCAAAACCGAACCACCCTGGTCCGGTTCGGACCCGGTTCGGATCCGAACCGAACCGGGAGAACCGGTTTTATGCACATCCCTACCTATAGCTCCTGGATTGAGGCAAATATCTTCAGTGCACTGCACTCCTTGCACAGTGCTTTAAGGGATATCTGCAGGCCAGGCTTCATTTTCTGGGCTTCCAGAGATCTGCACTGCTCTGAGCAGCATGGATCGTGTGGGCACATGAGCTGCATGCTGCACAGCGGATCGATGATCATCGGGGGGGGGGAGGCAGTTTCCACTGTCCCTCCCCCCCAACCTGCCCTCACCTTCCCTGAAATTGTCATGTGAATGACCTCATAATCAATTGTTTTTGTGGTCAGTTTGTTCAGTCTGGTAATATGTTAGTTGTTTTACCTCCTTGTTGTTTTGAATAGGAATATGCCATGAAATCCAATATGGATTACAGCATCTCTCCCAAGCTTGTAATTCATGGTCTGAATAGCTGCCAAATCTAACTTGGGAAATGAGATCTGCAAGGATATTGGGAATCTTTGTTGCAGTCTTTCTTTAAAGATTGTTTTTCCCAGTGATAATAAGGCTTTTATAATGAGGTTTTTGGATGTCCCCCCCCCCACCCAGTTGTCCTGTTGTCATTGCTGGACTGCAGATCTTCTGTTAGGACACTGCCAAAATGCTCCGAGTGGTATCTTGTTACACTGACAGTAGTAAACAGCTGAACATTAACTAAGAACAAGCTGTGTAGTGAAGTAAATTTCATCTGATTAACTTAAAAGGACAGGTAAGCAAATCTAGAACTGTAATATATGAGCATGCCTTTCTTTTGGTTGCAATACACCTAAGGCCCAAACTAGATATCACAGTGGCTGATGCATGTTTCTTTTAGTGTGTTTGTAACCATTCATCCATAAGAGGCGGGAGTATAGGGAGGTCTTACTATAATAGTAAGAGGACCACATGGAAGGGAGACACTGAACACTCTCCCTCTCATGGCCCAGAGGTCAGACCTCCTATTATCTAAAACACAAAGAAGACAGGGCAAAGAGAGGAGAGCTGTTCTTGTGGTAGCAAGTATGAATTGTCCCCTTAGCTAAGCAGGGTCTGCCCTACTTGCATTTGATTAGGAGACCACATGTGAGCACTGTAAGATATTCCCCTCAGTGGATGGGGCCACCCTGGGAAGAGCAGAAGATTCCAAGTTCTCTCTCTGCCTTCTCCAAGATAGGGCTGAGAGAGATTCCTGCCTACAACCTTGGAGAAACTGCTGCCAGTCTGTGTAGATAATACTGAGCTATATAGACCAATAGTCTGAATCAGTATATGTCAGCTTCCTATGTTCCTAGAAGGAGTCCCAGAAGCTAACAATCCAGGAAGGGAACCCCAGGAGTCTGAATGGGTGCAACATACATTTATTGGCTGCAGTTACCAGGATACTGAGCAAGTGTCTGTCCAATTTCAACAAACTAGGACATTTTCCAAACACCACAGATTTGGCCAATATGTCTGAGAAATAAGTTGCTCATCAGCATTCTAATGACAGATCAATGAATGAATTATCATGGAGAAGGTAGCCCTGCATTTCTCTTCTGATTCTGAGGACTCCTCTTTGGAAACCCCAGAAGTATAGGAAACCTATCTGGAGTCGGCACCTGCAAAACAGATTACAGCTCCTTTAGGCCCTACAAGCTGTTACAGAGAAAGCAAACATATCAGTCAAGGGCTATTGACTGTTTAAGCCCTCATTTCAAATTCTTGCTGGAGCATCTTCCTAACTTGTTGCCTTGTGCCCAGCTGGTTCTCAGCCAGTGAAATGTCTCAGCTCCTGTTCCAGTCCAGTGAGCTTTCTCTGGTCCTGTTTCCATGCCTAATCGCTGGCTGGATTTCAGCAATTTCTGTCGTGAATATAGTTGCTGCCACACCTACACCTGAGATAAAGGGAATAGGGGTGTGCACAAAACCACCAGGCCAGTTTGGTTTTGCCCCACATCAACCCCCCCCCCCAGTTGGTTTGGTGGTGGGGGGGTGCATCCAACTTTAAAAAAAAAATTCAACTTACCTCCTGCAGGAGGCTTCTCCAAGGTGTTGGATGTGTCAACAGATGTTCCCCCTTCTCCCTACTGGCCTTCCTTTATGCAAAAATTGCCCAGTTTGGGCAGTCTTCACCACTTTCTGGGCCTATTCCCTGGTGCGGCAGCCATTTTGGAGACTGCAATGCATGTGCAGTGGGACCCTGCATGACCCGGCCATGCAGGGTCCCACTGCGTATGCACGGCAGCCTCCATAGGCCCGGAAAGGACCAAAGACTTTTTTGCATAAAGGAAGGTCAGAGGGAGGAGGAGGAACTTCCACGGACCCCCCACAGCAAACTGGGAGAAGCTCCCTGGAGCGGTGAGTTAAAAAAGGAAGAAAATGAAAAAGAAACTATTCTTTTAATGGCTTGATGAACCCCCGAACTAGGGGTGTGTGTGTTTGGTCCGGTGTCAAGCAAAACCAAGGGTGGTTCAGCTGGACCACAAACTTTCAAACCGAACTGGTTCGATATTGAACTGGTTCGGATTCGAACCTATTTCTACACCCCTAAAGGGGAAGGGGGCTGCCAAAGCCCTCCTTGCCTAGGGTTCCCTCAAATCTAGACCCAACCTTCTTCAGCTGTTAAGGTAATTCTTCCCACTCCTGCGTTATATGTGCATGGGGTGGAAAAGTGAATAATGGTGTAAACACACCTAGTTTGGTCATTTAAGTACTGGGTCATGTAAGTATTGGGAATAATCCATCCTTGAAAGATGCTGTTTAAAAGAACAAAAAGGCAAACCAGATCGTGGTCTTTAAAAGCCATGCATTATGCATAATTTCTAGGATTTTGAAGCTCATGGGTGCTAATGTATTGCAGGAGAACTGTACCTTGCAGAGTTTACAATACCAAATGAGATTTTTAATTTTTTCAAGTAACAGAAAATTTATAACAAGATGCTGATAGAAATGCCATCGAAAAGGAAACTTTATTTCCTGTATGTGGGCAATATCCCATTTGAAATAATTCTAATCTGTCATCAGAATACCGATGAACAACTTATTTTTCTGACATAATGTCCAAATCCATATTACTGTGGTGTTAGGGAAATTGTCCTAGTTTTCTGAAATTAAACAAAGACAGATACTTGTTTAGAATCTTTGCAACTGCAGCCAATAAATATGTCGTCACTATGGTTTCAAAAACAAATACCTGCTATTGGAATGTGGTTAACAAGCATAAAAGCATAACAAGCATTAAGTTACATGGAAAGACTTACTGTCTGTATTATCTTAACAACTGAGCTCTTGGATAAAGGATAGAGTAAGTAGAATGAATTGATTAAAAACAAATCACTGATACAAAGTTGTAACAATTGGCTACCTTGTCAAAGCACTGAAGCCAATATGCACAACTGGATTGTTTCAGTCCCACCATATGACTTAAGGAGCAAATTCTCTTCTCTATACTGAGGCCAAGTCATAAGGCAAGTCTGAAGGTCACAAAGCATATCAATGGATCTGTGCCTGAACTCAGGGTTTGTTTGTTTGTCTTAATTGTAAGATCCCAAATAATACTATTGATCAATGGATCTTAAACTTAATGGAACTTTAAAAAAATGGAACTTTAAAAAAAAAACCCTCTCAAATCTTGCCTAGCAATCCTATTTATATTGACTCGGAAGTCCCACTGAATTCAATGAGGTTAACTTCTTAGTAAGTGTGCTTTAGATTGTAGCTTAAGTCATTTAAGCATTTCTAACACTTTGTGTGTTCAAAAGAACTATTTTTGTTACATAATATTTTGGACAGAAAAATGTGTATAAGATAACTATGCATTGTGAAATCAATACTGGAACAAATTTTGAAACCCCTCCTGAAAAAACGCATTTGGCTATATGATTTTCAAAGTTAACTCAATAATTGAACTGAAATAACTGCACAATTTCAGTTAAGATGTTAACTGAAATAACATCTTGTGCTCATATATTCTACCAGTAGTAGCAGTGGCAGTAGTAGTAGCAGCAGTAGTAAAGATGTTAACTGAAATAACATCTTGTGCTCATACGTCATAGCAGTAGTTAAATGACAGCCCAAGCCATGGGAATGTAGGTTTTTTAGATTGAAAGAGAGACATCTTATATTCTATTTTGCTATGGAAACTGTTTTGAGAACTTTCTTTTTTGTAGTGATATATAAATGTCCTAATTATATAAGAATCATTGCTATGGCACAGCCTGTCCACCTTGACATAGCATGTAACTTTGTGCCATAGGAATTAATTTAGCCGATTCATTTATACTGCAGAAATAAACCTATTTATTTATTTATCATATTTTTATACCGCCTGATATGTGCATCTCTAGGTGGTGTACAAAGTGTAAAACACAATATAAAATAGAGTAACAGTTAACATTTCACAAAATAAAGTAAAAACAATCTCATAAGATAAAACCAAATTAAACAGTTTAAAATTAATTTTAATTAAAAGCTTGAGAAATCAAGAGCATCTTGACAGTCTTCCTAAAAGCAAACAGAGAAAGAAATGCTCTTATTTCAGAGCATCTTTCAGAGAGCATAATCCAAAGCCCCAGGGCAGGCACAGAGAAGGTCCGGTCCTGAGTCACTACCAAACAAGCTGGCAGCAACCATAACCGGACCTCTCCGGAAGATCTTAATAGACGGCAGGGTTCTTTACAAAGAAGGTGCTTTATTAGATACCCTGGACCCAAGCCCTTGAGGGCTTTATAGGTAATAACAAACATTTTGTATCTCGCTCAGAAACATATTGGTAGGCTTGTGCCCGAAATGTTTTGGAGGCCATTATGAAGGCCTCCAAAACGTTTCGGCGCTGGCGGCAGTTTTGGCGCCAAAACGCCGATGGGGAGTAGCACTTTAAGGGCGGGGGAGGGTGTACTCACCCCTCCCGCCGCATTTCCCCTGCCGGTGCGCTGTCATTTTGAAGCCCCTCAGGCAGCAGCGTTCCTCCCTGCTGCCCCGTTTCCACCGTCGGCCGGAAGTGGCCGGAAGTCGCGATCGCGCGTGCACCCGTCGTGCATGCGCACGTGCTCTTCTGCCATGTGCGTGCGCATGCACAACGGGTGCACGTGTACTTGCAACTTCCAGCTACTTCCGGCCGATGGGGGAAACGGGGCGGAAGGGAGAAATGCTGCCGCCCCGAGGGGCTTCAAAATGGCAGGGCGCCGGCGGGGGAAATGCGGCGGGAGGGGTGAGTACACCCTCCCCCGCCCTTAAAGTGCTACCCCCCGTCGGCACTGAAGATCTTTGTGCAGATCCCTACATATTGGCAACCAGTGCAGTTCTTTTTAAAAAACAGTGTTATATTGTCCCTTCAGGTTGTCCCAGAGACTAGTCTTCTGCCACTTTCTGTACCAATTGAAGTTTCTGGACTATGTAGAAAGGCAGCCCCATGTAGAGTGCATTACAGTAATCAAGTCAGGAGGTTACCAGCATATGTACCACCGTTGGAAAGTCATTTACCTACAGAAATTGATGTAGTGATGGATCAGCCAAAACTGACAAAAATTGCTCCTGGCCACTGCCTCAGCTTGAGAAACTAGAGAGAGTTTTGGATCTAGGAGCACTCCCAAGCTATGTACCTTATCTTTCAGGGGGACTGTAACTCCATCCAGAACAGGCAGATTTAACCCATCTCTTGAGTCCTGACCCCTTACAGACAATAACTCCATCTTATTTGGATTCAACTTTAGTTTATCATTTATCCAGCTCATTACCACCTCCAGGCAGGCATTTAGGGAAGTTATGTCATTTCCTGATTAGGTTGATATGGAGAAATAGATTTAGGTATCATCAGCATATTGATAACATGCTGCACCAAATCTCCTGATAATCTCTCTCAGAAGTTTCACATAGGTGTTAAAGAGCATTGGAGACAGTATGGAGCTTTGTGGAATGCCATACTTTTAGTTCTTGCTTTGCAGAGCAACAGTCTCCAAGTGACACCATCTAGAATCTACTAGAGACTTAGGAACGGAACCACTGTAAAACAGAGCCATCCAATCCCACCCTCCTCGGGTGATCCAGAAGGATACAATGGTCAATGGTATTGAAAGCCACCCAGCGATCCAAAAAGGTCAGCAGAGTCACACTCCCCCTATTGATAGCCTATTGAAGATCATCCATCAGGCCAACCAAGGCAGTCTCGAAAGATGGTTTGAAATGGGTCTAGATAATCTGTATCATACAAAACTGCCTGGAACTGACCAGTCACCACCCGCCCAATTACCTTGCCCAACTCTGGAAGATTAGAAACAGGCCTGTAATTAGCTAACTCCAAGGGATCCAATGCAGATTTCTTCAAATAAGGTCTAATAATAGCCTTCTTAAGACAAGGAGGCATCCTGCCCTCCCTCAGACAAGAAGTTATAATATAATATATACCAGACCTAATCTCTGATAATGTGATTACCAGATGAAATAAGCTAAGTTGGGCAAGGGCCAAAAGAACAGGTTGTAGGCCACACAGTCTGAAGCAGTTTGTTCAGATCCTCAGGAGTCACAAATGGAAAGTGGTCCAATCTAATCCTACAAGAGGAGTTGCTGGATACCTCTACAATGGACTGTGGAGTAACTGTGGAGTCCGGTTCGGCCTGAATACAAGAAATTTTATTCACACAAAAATCACTGAAGACGTCACAGTGAGTGACTGATAGTTATAAGTTCAAATTCAAAGGGGAGGGGCATATGCTAGCCAGTGGCACTCTTACCCCTGGACATCAAGGCTGCGAGGTCATAGGCCATGCCAGGCCTCTCAGAGGGCATTTGTGCATGCACGGCGGTGGCCAAAATGGCCACCGCTCACCTTTATGGAGGCCCGAAAGGGCCAAAAATACTACATTTACCTGGCCGCGGCGATGATGAGGGACACCGGTGGGGGGAGGGGGAACCCTTGTGCACCCCCCGCGGCCTACAGCAAGCCCCCTGAAGGGGCTACAGGTATTTATAACTAATTTTAAGAATTAAAAAAATTTCACAGACCTGTCCGGCGGTTCGGTTTTGGTCCAGATGGAACGGGGGGGAGCAGGGTTCAGTTCGATCCCAAACTCCCAAACCTCCAGACCGAACCTCCGGACCGGCCGGCTGCCAGACCGGTTCGCACATCCTTACATGTGAATGCGACCATTGGCAAAACCACATCCCTACTGCACAGCAGGACTCTGGTTTACTAAGTGAAGTGGAAGTGCTTTGCAAACAGAACCAGCTTTCTTCAGGATGTCGGCAAATATATCTGTGGGACTAAGAAGAAAAAATTAGATATCATGGGCTGCTTCATAAATACATATTTGTTTTTGTATGCAGCAGTTCCTGAGATCATCTTGTCTCTTTCCCCCCTAGCTGCTGTGATCACAGAAGTTTCTGCCAGCCTTTTCCTTGGTCACCATACATTACAACTGTCTATGCGAATGCACATCTTGGTTCAGCTGAGAGTGCTTTCATGGAAAGAAAATGTATTGTGTAGGCAAGCTGCAAGATGTAAATCTATGATTAAAAATAAGTTGGCCATGATGCATTTAAAGTAAAAGAGAACAAAGAATAGTAAAAAGTACATTTACAAGTTTCCTGTAGGATCTTGATCTTATAATATGTACTCCGTTTCCATTCACAGTTATTGTCAGTAGCTGAGATGACATCAATGTGATTTGTTGACTGTCGGTGATCTAATGTAGGTTAGTTGACTAATAGAGATTTATATACCTTCCTGACTTCATACTATGTGTGGATCATTAAAAAATTGAGTGTATAAAGGCAAAATAAAATGTTCTTTTCATGTGGTAGGAGAACTCAAAGCATAGCCAAAACCTATTTTAGAATAAAAATTATAATCCTCTCAATGGGCTTCAGTCCAGCTTTACCTTTCAGCCACCATTTGCAGTGTGGTGAAGAAGACAGGCTGGGGAGAAGGAAATAAGGGACTGGAGCCCAGATAGAAGTAAATAACACACTTGCACTGCCCTGACACCTCTACAGTCTTCTAAAAATCCAGACTACAGTCTGTTTTACCAGCCAGATACCAGTTTTACCTGCCAGCTACCATTTCCATAGCTCTCTTCAGTGAGAGCCAGGAGCAGAGGCATAACTAGGGAAAACGGCGCCCGGGGCAAGCACTGAAATTGCGCCCCCCCGCCGCGCCCCCCCCCGCCGCCGCCCCCCAGCATACATCTGACTGACACACATGTGTTTTTTCCTCACAACAACCCTGTGAAGTTGGCTTGAATCTCAAACAACAGAATTATGATGCAATGATGATACACACTACATTATACTTAGGTTTTTCCTCACAAGCAACAACCCTGTGGAGTTGGCCTGTATCTCAAACAGAATTATGATGCAATGATAAAACACACTACATTATACTTAGGTTTTTCCTCACAAGCAACAACCCTGTGGAGTTGGCCTGTATCTCAAACAACAGAATTATGATGCAATGATGATACACACTACATTATACTTAGGTTTTTCCTCACAAGCAACAACCCTGTGGAGTTGGCCTGTATCTCAAACAACAGAATTATGATGCAATGATTGATGATACACACCACATTATACTTAGGTTTTTCCTCACAAGCTAGAGACAATCTCCAAAGGTCCTGGCATATAACCCCCTCCCCCATTTTTCTTGCCAAACTTTGTGTCTTTAGCAGGATACCACAGGCACTTGTTAAAGCTAACACTGCAGGTTTTTCTGAGATGGAGCTGTTATAGGAGCACTTCAGCGTAAACTGAGATCACAAGGCAAGCTTTCACAGTGCAAAAACGAGCATGCCAGCAAGCAGAACTCATGGTAAAACTCTCTTGAAACACCTTGTAACAATGCACAGGCAGCTATGTTACACTGCTTGAGTCAACTCACACTGCTGTACTACCCAGGCTGTGGGAATTGACTCTCAGTTCCATATACATGCATGCATTTAAGATTGAGTGCCAAAGAATCTTTATGATTGTTTTTCTTTCTTTTGGGGCGGAGAGAGGAGCGTATAATGCAAACATTAACACCTGTTAGGCATCTGAGAACCATAGTTGGGCAGCTAAATAAAAGCCTGATTCTTTAATATGTTTTTTCCCCCACATGTGGCTTCTGTAGTTTTTGCAACTCATTCAATTTCTCACCCTGACACTTGGTCTGCTACTTCCACCCGCCTGCTGCCGAATCCTTTCTTCCGTGCGGGTGTCCGTGTTGTGTCCTCGTCATCCTGCCTGCGCCTGCTGCAGTGCAGCCCCAGCCCCAGCAACCACGCTTTCCTCCGCGACGGCGCCACCACGTGCAGGCGAACAGAGGAGTACGGACGCACCGCACGCATGCACAGCGCGACACGGCACGCCGGCCGAGTTGCGCATGCGTGCGTCACTGACTAGAGACCCTCTGGCTAGCAAGCCACTAGAGGGCCTCTTTCTGGCTGTTCCAGACTAAGCAAGCGACGGAGCGAGTGAGCCTCAGCCAAGGGCAGGCGCAGTGAGCAGCATGAAAGGCGCCCGCCTCGGCGCCTGCCGCCAAGCCAGGCCACTGACTGGCCACCAGCAAAGCAATTGGGGGGGGGGGGCGCGGGCGGTGCGGAAGGGACCGCTCGTGGGGGAGGGGGTGCCGATGCGCTCCCTTGACTGCTGCAGCGCTGCTGCACTGAGCAGGAGAAATTTGTATTTAAAAAAAAATTTTTTTTGTTTAAAATTTTTTTGGTCATGGCGGCGCCCCCCATGTGACCCAAAAAGATGGCGCCCGGGGCACGTGCCCACCCTATAGTTACGCCTCTGGCCAGGAGACTTCAAGTGTGTAGGGAAGTTTAGATTAGGACCATGGTATTCTTCTGTCCGTCCTTTTTTGTTCTTCCTCCCCTCTCCCCACAGGTCCCTTGTTCAGTATAATTTGTGAATCTTCAGGAAATAATAGCAGTAAGCATTTGTACAGAGCTTATGAATAGAGTGTCCAGAATGTTTCACATGCATTGCAGTCATTCACACAAGCAAAAACTGTGTTCTGCCCAGGCTTGGGCGCTATGTGTGCTCCCAGGTTTTGGTTGTGTGGATGCAAAGAACTAGGTAGGAGGAGGGAGAAGTGATTGTGTGGAAGCAAAGTAGAAGGAAAAGCTACCCAGCTTCTACACAATCACATCTCCCTCCTCCTACCTAGTTCTTTGCACCCACACAACCAAATTTGGAGCACACACAGCTCCCAAATCTGGACAGAACATAGTTTTTGCTTGTGTGAATGACCTCATAATCAATGACCTTTGCTTGTGTGAATGACCTCATAATGACCTTATGTTGTCAGTAATCCTGACAACAACCCTGTAAAATAAGTATGCATTATCCTCAAATTGAAGGCATGGGAAGGCACTGAGGCTGAAAGGGAATAGCTTGCCTAAGGCTACTTTGTGAGTTCAAAGTGAGCCTAGACTTCCTGATTTGTAGCTGACTTCTTGGTACCTATTTACACTGGCAGAAATTCCTCTGCAGTATTAGGATTACCTAACAGGAGTTGCATTAGCGGAAATGTGTTGCTGAGCAGGGCAGGGGCGGGGGAGAGAGGAGAAATTTTGGCTGCTCTCTCCTCCCTCCAAAAGGACCTTTTGACTTCAGGAACATATCCTTGAGAGTTACACAGACTCAAGGGGACAGAAAGCAGTAAAAAATTATCCTCCTGTCCCTCCACGCAAGTATCCCTGCTTGGTAACAAGCAGAGCAGAGCTGTGATGCAGTGTCTTCCCCCGATGTAGCTCCTGCTACACTCCTAACACTGCACAGAATTTCAGCAACTTTATGATACTGTTACCTTCCCTGAAAGTTGAAGGAGATAGGATATAAATCTTCTATGATCAATGCCGAAATAGTGAAAAATAAAATCCACCCTGTATCATCCCTGCTCTTGACAGTTCTAAACAGGAACTACACTACAGCACAAAGTTCTCACTGTACTACAAACAGACAAGAAAATAATGTTTGTGATTAATACAAAGTAGTCCTGCAGTAGTTCCTTTGAAGACAATAACACTGATCATCACTGCCATATGTGAAACATGCAACAGAAGTTCTTATTCATATAATAGGTTTTGCATAAATTTAAGAATTTAAATTATGCAATACGTACATAATTATTTGCAGAGTAGTACTGGTTGCAGGACTGAGTTGTAACAAGACGCTCTGGGACCAAATGGTACCTATTTTGATTTAAGATCTGATTACTTTATCTCTGAATATTGTTAGCTATTTGTGAAAACTGATTTTTCTCTCTCCAGAAATTCAGTTTCCTTCAGTCTAAATCTGAGAAGCAAGTGTTACTGACTGCCTTAAAGTGAGGATTAGGTGGCATTCACTCTGTGGCTGTGGAAAAGGCACCTGAATATTAGGCAATAAATATACCAGCATTAATACCTTTCATCGAATAACCAAGAATCAGAACATTTCAAATAATCACTTTCTACAATAAACTTTCAGCCCTATTTTTAATCAAGCTAGTCCCAAACTGCCTGCCCCAAATTTGTATTGAAAGCATTAAGGCAACATTTTCTTGCTTGATCCATACAGGCCAGTTTTATTTTAACTTCTTTCTTGCTTGCATTCTGAAATTTGGTTATGATTCTGCATAGGTTAATAAAGTTCCAAAGAGATCAATCCTCTAGGATTAAGTTGAAATTTGGACTCCTTAATGATGAGGGGAGCGCATTAGCACATTTGGAAAATGCTCTATTACCTCGGCAAATATGGATTTAATAATCCTGCAGTGCATGCAAATGGAAAAAGGAAATATAGTATTCTGTGAAATGACTATCAAATATGTATTCAATAATATAAGATTAATTCAAGGCAGACGGGAGGTGGGGATTGGATAATGCATCTGGCATGTGTAAAGAGGAATATCCAAACTCTGTAAAAGGTGAAGATCTCAGCTTTCCTGTATGTTTTATATTAAGTAGATTTCTAGCCCCTGTCTAATTGCCTCACACTTATTTAGAAAATAAACAGTACAATATACATTACAAGTCCAAGTGAAGCCTGGCTGGATTTAGTTATAGAAGCAGAAACTTAAGATGAAGACTGTGTGCAGATAAGCATTTCTATAGAACAATGGGAGTAACTTTTTCCTTATCACTGTTTTTGGCACTTGGCCTTAATCCGGCACTGGTAGCTTGATAACAGAGCAGACATAATGGAGAGCTGCAGAAGCCCCACAAGGAGGAAATTTCTGATTTTTAATTGCGGCTGCTACCCTAGTGCTGTACAAACAATTGGGTTGTATAGACTGGATAACAGAAAGCTTCTTGTCTAGTCAATTGAGAGAAGTAAGTCTGGTTCATGTGAACGTATCCATGGATATTAACAAGAGAGGAGGATTGTGTCCACTGGCTGTGGTGGACCCAGTCCCTCTTCACATGTTCATGAGAAGATCTGAAGAGAGCCTATGCACATAAAATTGTAGATGTACAAGACGCTAATGGAGCAGTGGGGAAATGACTTGCCTAACAAGCAGAAGGTTGCCGGTTCGAAACCCTGCTGGTATGTTTCCCAGACTATGGGATACACCTATATCGGGCAGCAGCAATATAGGAAGATGCTGAAAGGCATCATCTCATACTGCGTGGGGGATGGCAATGGTAAACCCCTCCTGTATTCTACCAAAGAAAAACCACAGGGCTCTGTGGGTGCCAGGTCACCGACTCAGTGGCACACTTTACCTTTACAAACACTGTATATATGATAGGTATGGAAATACTGCAAAATGTGTAAGGTTCCTGGTGGCCCCGGCATTTGTTCACATTTTTATTTATTATTTATTCATTTAATTTTTATACTGCCCTTACAAAATGGCTCAGGGTGGTTTACAATTAAAACAAAATCATTTAAATCAGTTAATTAAAACAAAAATTATAAAACAATGTAAAACAATTAACAATTAAAACATCATAAAACAGTAATTAAACAATCACAATTTTAAAACCCTGAAAAACGGGTTACAACATTAAAACCAGTTACAACTATTTAAAAACCCTGGAAGGCCAGGCCAAACAGATAGTTTTTAAGGGCTCTCCTTAAGGCCAGCAAAGAACTGAAATTGTGGATTTCTGCCGCGAGTGCATTCCACAGCCCAGGAGCAGCTACAGAGAAGGCCCGACTCTGAGTTGCCACCAGACGAACCGGTAGTAACTGGAGACGGACCTCCTCAGATGACCTTAATGTGCAGTGGGGATCATGCAGAAGAAGGCACTCTCTAAGATAACTTGGACCTAAGCCATTCAGGGCTTTAAAGGTAATGACCAGTGCTTTGCATTTTGCCCGGAAACATATCGGCAGCCAGTGTAACTGTTTCAAAACAGGCATAATACAGTCTCTCTGGGTTGCCCCAGAGACCAATCTGGCTGCCGCATTCTGAACTAACTGAAGTTTCTGGACTACATACAAAGGCAGCCCCACATAGAGCGCATTGAAATAGTCAAGCTGGGAGGTTACCAGCTGATGCACCACTGTTTTGAGGTTATCCTTTTCAAGGAATGGGTGGAGCTGTTGAATCAGCCAGAGCTGATAGAAAGCATTCCTGGCCATGGCCTCCACCTGAGATACCAGGGTGAGGCCTGGGTCCAGGAGTACTCCCAAGCTGTGCATCTGCTCCTTCTGGGGGACTGTAACCCCATCCAGCACAGGAAGATCTAACTCACCCCTCAGATTCTAAGCCCCCACAATGAACACCTCCGTCTTGCTTGGATTTGGCTTCAATCTGTTATCCCTAATCCACTCCATTACTGCCTGTTGACATTTATTTATTTATTTATTTGATTGATTGATGGATTGATTGATTGATTTCTATATTGCCCTTCCAAAAATGGCTCAGGGTGGTTTACACAGAGAAATAATAAACAAATAAGATGGATCCCTGTCCCCAAATGGCTCACAATCTAAAAAGAAACATAAGATACACACCAGCAACCATCATTAGAGGTACTGTGCTGGGTGTGTATAGGGCCAGTTATTCTCCCCCTGCTAAATAAAGAGAATCACTATGTTAAAAGGTGCCTCTTTGCCAAGTTAGCAGGGATGGAATATGAATCTGCCAGGGCCCTTCGCTCATCATCTTGAGTGCTGCTCACAGCCCACCACTGACTAAGATTCAGTTGGTGGGGACAAGAGATATGGCCTTTTCGGTTGTGGTACCTCTACTCTGGAATGCCCTCCCAGAAGACCTTCACCCTGATCCTTCCCTTAGGGTTTTAAAAAAAATCTTAAAACCTACTTGTTCAGAGAGGCTTTTAAATGTGTTTTACTACAACCTGTAGTAAAACATTAAATACAGTTTAATGTGTTTAAAATTTTAATTTTAATAGGGTTAAAATTAAATATTTTAATTTTAATAGGGTTAGTTTTTATTCTATATTGTTCTATTCTTTAAAACTTTGTATTAATTTTACTATTTTACTGTTGTGAGCCACCCCAATTTTACTATTTTACTGTTGTGAGTATTATATTGAAGGGGCAGGATATAAATATTTTAAATGACTTAGCAGAGTTTTCTAGCTGAAGTCCTTTCCTTTCCCTGCACTGTCTGAAGTTTTCATTCCAACAACCACATACAAGGCATTAGAGGCACCAGGGTGAGTGGGCAGGAAATTGGAAGCAGCTTTTAACCTAATCAGTGATCAAAGAAGACAGGAGAATGCTTTTGCTGACAAAAAAAATTTAGGCAGCCCCTCCAATCTCCATCTCTGTAAAGAAGGCAACGAGGCTGTTCACATGAGCAGCCCTACCCAGGCAGCGCTGTTCATGTGGAGAGCCAGAATCATGCCCAATCCTGGCTCTGCCTTACTAGGTAGTCTGAGATTCCTTCTTGGGCTATTGCTAAGGTAGAAGGGCACAAGTGTGATTCAGTGAGGGATGTCTGGAGATGAGGCTGCGTTCCCCTGGCCTCCAGAATGCCAAAACTAACAAAGGAACTTGTCCTCATGCCAGGGAGGGGAAACAGATTAACTGACCGGACTGATTAATTGCTAGAAAATAAAAAGAAGTGTCCCTGGGGGTGTGGAGGAGGCAATAAAATATAGATGTTTTAATGTTTCAGCAATTGTTTATTTGAATCCTTTTTTCCTTGCATAATTTAACAGCTGAAAGATATTATCTTCTCTCCGTTAGAACTCTCCTACCTTTCCACTCTAAATTCAACCTACGTCAGATAAATGAAAGCTAATTTACAAGTTACATAGCTGCAAACCCTCTTACATAGATTGTGGGCAGTATAAGCATATGCTAAATAAATAAACAAACCCATGATTGTCACTGGGTGTAAACTTCTCCAGATGTAACAACCAATTCCACATTCTCAATTTATAAGGAGTATCCGGGGCATAACTATAATTGGACAAGGGGAAACAATTGTCTCCCGGCCCGCCGCCCCAACAGGCTCCCCCCAGAGGCCAGTCACTCCCCAGCACCTCGGTTCCTGAATTATTCCAGATGGACGGTTCCTGCATGCCACACCGTAATTTCTCTCTCTCTGTGTGTCTCTCTTTCACAGTTTCCAGTGATCTAGTCCCTTCCTCCCTCCTTCCCCCATCTCCACCCTTTTGCCTAGGTGCCTCTCTCATCCTGCTCTCATTGGCTAGCCTGCCTCCCTCCTTTCCCCATCTCCACCCTTTTGCCTCCCTTGGCTTCTCCCTCGTGCTGCACTCCTGCTCTCATTGGCTAGCCTTGGGCACCACACGTGCACCAGAAGTTCCTTGAACATGCTGGCTGCCGGCAGGTGAGAGAGAAGAACGCCTGAAGAAGTTGAATGCTCATTTTGGCTGTGCTTGCTGTGCTTTGACCGAATCATGGCTGCTGCCGCTGAGTTGTGTCTGTGTAACTTCAGAGCAGAGCAGAGGACTGGGGAGAGACAGACAATGAGCCCGGCCCCTCAGATAATCCCACTGGTCCTGGCCCGATGTGCTGCCGCCTTCTGCACCCCCGCCCGCCCTTCCCCAGGGAAGCCCCGCCACTGCCAGCCAGAGCCAGGCTGTTAGGAGCCTGGAGAGGGAGCACAGCCACAGTCAGTGCCTCTTGGTGCCCCCTCCCCCCCTTCCAGCTGCCCCTGCCATCCTCAGGCCAGAATGAAACCTCCTTCTTCACAAAGGCAAATCCCCCGCACGGCCCCACCCGAGTAAGCCTGGGTGCAGTGGCGGCCACTGGAGGCAGCCGGGCCGCTTCTCCTCCTCCTCACCCCCTTCTGCTGCTGTTTCAAGTTAGCACTGCCACTGCTACCTTTAGTGGGGCCCATGTCTCTCTCCTTAATATATGTGTGTGTGTCTCTCGTCTCTCCCTATGCCCCCCTCAATATCTGGGGATACTGCATTAAAGGAACACACACACCCCTGCGCACGTGAGGATCTGGGTGGAAATGGGCCGAGGGGTGGCTCTAGCTCTGTCTCTCCCCACTCTGTGTGTCTCGTTTAATTGCCTCTGCCCACTCAGCAACCGCATATCAAGCGATTAAAAAAACAGGCTTGTCTTATCTTTGGGGGGGGGGCTTGAGATGAGCTTGCAAGCGTGAGAGCACGGCCTAGGCTATGGCTTGGCTGTGTGTGTGGATATGTTCAGAGCAAGGAAAGAGTAGAGCTGTTGCAACAGTCTCTGCTCTCCCCGCCCCCCCCCCCACCCTCGCAGCAGGAACTGAAGTGGGGGATGGGACGGGACAGGAAGGTCAAACTGAAGTCAGTCCTGGTTTCTTGAAGGCTGGGGTTATAGTGGAAGAGGGCGAGAGGGTGGCAGCATATTTCCTGTTCTGAATTCTTGCTCCCTGCTATGTCTCTTTGCTGATAAAATACAAGGATAATGTGATGTGTTGAAAAATTTCCTCTTTCTGAAATGATCTCTTCCCATTCTCCATATGGTGCTGTGCTGTTATTTACACCTTGTAACTAGTTGAGATAGCTAGCAGAGACATCGGGCCAGAAGAAGGAGATGAAGGCAGTGACGAGGGGGGCATTTTAAAATCTTGTCTCCTGGCCCACTCCAACCTTGCTACGCCCCTGAAGAATATGATACATGTGTTTGGAGATATAATCAGCCTATATTGAATGTGTCTATCTATAAGAACAGCCTTGCTGGATCAGGCCCAGTCCCATCTAGCCCAGCATCCTGTTTCACACAGTGGCCCACCAGATGCCACTGGAAGCCTACAGGCAGGAGTTGAAGGCATGCCCTCTCCTGCTGTTACCCCCCTGCAACTGGTACTCAGAGGCATCCTGCCTTTGAGGCTGGAGGTGGCCTTTAGCCCTCCAACTAGTAGCCGTTGATAGACTTCTCCTCCATGAAGTGTTCCAAACCCTTCTTAAAGCCATCCAGGTTGTTGGCTGTCACCACATCTAGTGGCAGAGAATGCCACAACTTGATTATGCATTGTGTGAAAAAGTACTTCAGTTTGTTGGTCCTAAATTTCCCAGCAATCAATTTCATGGGATGACCCCTGGTTCTAATGTTATGGGAGAGGGAGAAGAATTTCTCTCTATCCACTTTGTCCAGACCATGCATGATTTTATAGACCTATATCATGTCTCCTCGCAGTTGTCTTTTTTCTAAACTAAATATACTCAGGTGTTGTAGCCTTGCCTCATAAGAAAGGTGCTCTAGGCCCCTGCTTATCTTGGTTGCCCTCTTCTGCACCTTTTCCAGTTCTACAATGTCCTTTTTTAGATGTGGTGACCAGAATTGTACATAGTACTCCGGGTGTGGCCGCACCTGGACTAGAGATATAGGGATGTGCAAACAGGTTTGATGTTGAACAGTTTCAACATCGAACCTTTCCGATCTGATGCACTGATATCAAACTGAACTTCTCGGTTCAGTATTGGACCAAACCTCCTACCCGGCTGTTTGGGGGAGTTGGTGAGTTTTTAAAATATAGCTTTTAAAAAAGTAAATTTCACTCACTGCAACCTGGTTCATGGCCTTAGATTTGGCCTAGGGGGGTGGTTCCAGAAAGCCGGCCTCCATTATGTGCCAAATTGCCTCTTTGGGGCAGTTTTCAGCCCATTCCGGGCCTCGCTCCCGTGGCAGTGGCTATTTTGAAGTCCGCTCCATATGCCCAATGGGCCTCTGCATGGCCAGGTTATGAAATTGTTGCTCTGCAAAGTGAGAGCTTAAGATGGGCCTGGTTCAGATGGTCCCTTCACCTCTGGTTTTCTAACCTGAATGTCCAAATTTGGAGGAATGGAGTTTGCGGGGGAAAGAGGCCATGGATGGAGTGGAGTTTCACTGCCACAAACTCAATTTCTGCAATGCCAGCATTATACCTGAACACTGGCACCGCAGTTTGGGCTACACAGAACTGGAGTTGAGGGAAGAAGCTCCTCCCTCATTCAGGCCTGATTAGCTGTACAGGCTGTTCTTCAGGACAGAAGGAAGCCCACATAGCCCACTCCCCCACCTCTTTGCAATCTTGCTGGCAGCAGAAAGGCAGCTCTCCTGCATGTCCGAACATGGATGAGGAAGCAGAGGGAAGGGACACAGAACCGTGGGTCCATTGGAACCGCAATTCTGTGTTACATCTGAACCAGGCCATGGTGTTCCTCAAGGCTCCATTTTGTCTCTAACACTTTTTAACATCTACATGAAACCACTGGGAGAGATAATCAGGGCATTTGGTGCAGGGTGCTATCAGTACGCTGATGACAGCCAAATCTATTTCTCCATGTCAGCTTCATCAAAAAAAAAATGGCATAACTTTCCTAAATTCCTGTTTGAAAGAAGTAATGGGCTGGATGAGGGATAATAAACTGAAGCCGAATCCAATTTAATTAACGAGAAGACCTAATTTCTTCCTTTTATGAAAAAGTACATACGTGGAAGATAGATCAACAATTGATAGAACAAGGCAAGGTATTCAAATACTTGGGTGTAGTTTTTCAGGCCTCAGGGAAGGAAAATCCCATTGCAATTACATCTGCAAATCCGCCTCTAAGTCAGCTTCTGCTATCTAAACGTTTTATAGCTCCCAAAGGGCCCAATATATTCCTGCCATGCTAAAACTGTTTCAGGCTAAAGTTGGGTCACAACTTCTTTATGGAGCTCAGTTGAGGCCGGTTGGTGGTGTTACTGACATTGAAAAGATACGAGATTTTTAAGTAACATCTTTCAGGTAGCACAATGTGTCCCCTTGTCAGTGTTACGCAGAGAGGCGGGATTTCTTAAAATGGAGACTAAGATCTGCAAATGAACATTTGTATATTGGTTTAAACAGCACTTTAAACTGCACTTTTCTTCAGCTGGCACTTTTCTTCAGCTCCATTTATATTAATTGATAATTTCAAGTCAAGTTGGAAAAAAACATTGGAGCTTAAGCTACACTAAACTGGGTTTTCAAGCGAAGTTTTATTGTCAATGGGCCATGAAAAAGCCAGAAGAATATGTACAACATTTGATAGATTTAGACCTCCAAGAGGATATAGCCAGTTTACCAAGAGATGTTTTTCTTAGCAGTGGTTCCCCTCTGCTGAAGACCTGTTAGATATGTATATTCCATCATGGTCCCCAGGCTAAGAAGAGCCTTGACATTTGTTAGATTTAATATTTTACCTACAGCTGATTTTGAAGGCAAATTCAAGAAGGTTCTTTATGGGGTCTGGGTTTGCCTGTGTGGAGCTGGGGTTGTTGAATCATCTGCTCATGCTCTATTGTAATGTCAATATTACAGAGTTGCTTGGGCTTGATTAATCTCACCACTGCTGTCAAAATATCCAGGGCACTCGGATGTTTTCTATTTGAAAATTTTATTGTTTGATAATAATGATGCCATTCCTTTAAATGTTGAAAAAAAATTGTTTTGCTGTCTATAAGCTACGACCTGAGTTAGCTGGATTATCATTATTTTAAATTCCCTTAAAGTTTTAGTTGATTGTTTGACCCCTGATAACTTGGCAAAGAGGCACCTTTTTACATGGTGATTCTCTTTATTTAGCAGGGGGAGAGTAACTGGCCCTATCCACCCTCAGCACAGTACCTCAATGACTGTTGCTGGTGTCTATTTTCTGTTTCTTTTTAGATTGTGAGCCCTCTGGGGACAGGGATCCATCTTATTTATTTATTATTTTTCTGTGTAAACTGCCCTGAGCCATTTTTGGAAGGGCAGTATAGAAATTATTATTATTATTTCTTGTTGGCAGTCAGACAGGTGTTATTGACTGGTTTGTTTTATCCAGACATCGAGTCCTTACCAAGGACCTGGGATGCCAGAATTTTATTGTCAATGGTTATAGATATCGTCGCAGAATATAGGCTGTTCCCAGTAAAGCTGCTGTTTGTAATTGGCTGATGGTGATTTCTGTGGCCCCTATGGTGTTGAGGTGCTCTTCAAGGTCTTTTGGAACTGCACCCAGGGCGCCAATTACCACTGGGATTATTTTGGTCTTCTTCTGCCACAGCCTTTCAATTTCAATTTGTAGATCTTTGTACTTGGTGATTTTTTCTATTTCTTTTTCTTCTATTCTGCTATCCCCTGGTATTGCTATGTCGATTATTTTGACTTGTTTTTCTTTCTTCTCGACTACAGTGATATCTGGTGTATTGTGTGGCAGATGTTTGTCTGTTTGTAGTCGGAAGTCCCATAATATTTTTACATCTTCATTTTCTTCAACTTCTTCTTCCTTCTTCTTCTTCTTCTTCTTCTTCTTATTATTATTATTATTATTAATATTGCTGTTAATATTGTCTGGTCATTGACTGTTTTTCTAAATAATAAACAATTATAGGCCTGTTTCCAACCTCCCATGGCTGGGCAAGGTAATTGAGAGGGTAGTGTCCTCTCCGCTCCAGGCGGTCTTGGAGGAAACTGATTATCTAGACCCATTTCAAACTGGTTTTTGGGCAGGCTATGGGGTGGAGACTGCCTTGGTCGGCCTGATGGATGATATCCAATTGGGAATTGACAGAGGAAGCGTGACTCTGTTCTGTTGGTCCTTTTGGATCTCTTGGCGGCTTTCGATACTATTGACCATAATATCCTTCTGGAACGTCTGAGGGTGTTGGGGGTGGGATGCACTGTTTTACAGTGGTTCCGCTCCTACCTCTCGGATAGATTCCAGATGGTGTCAATTGAAGACTGTTGCTCTTCAAGATCTGAGCTTAAGTATGGTGTCCCTCAAGGCTCCGTACTTTCTCCAATGCTTTTTAACATCTACATGAAACCGCTGGGAGAGATCAACAGGGGATTTGGAGCTGGGTGTTACCAGTACGCTGATGACACCCAGATCTACTTCTCCATGTCAATTTCTTCAAGAGCTGGCATATCCTCCCTAAATGCCTGTCTGGAAGCAGTAATGGGCTGGATGAGGGAGAATAAACTGAAGCTGAATCCAGATAAGATGGAGGTACTTATTGTGCGGGGTCTAGAGACAATTTTGATCTGCCTGTTCTAGATGGGGTCACACTTCCCCCAAAGGAAAAGGTTCGCGGTCTGGCAGTACTTCTGGATTCACACCTCTTCCTGGTTTCTCAGGTTGAGGTGGTGGCCAGAGGTACTTTCTATCAGTTCCGGCTGATACACCAGCTGCACCCGTTCCTCGAGATCAACAACCTCAAAACAGTGGTACATCTGTTGGTAACCTCCAGACTTGACTTTTTTAATGCGCTCTACGTGGGGCTGCCTTTGTACGTAGTCCGGAAACTTCAGTTGGTTCAGAACACAGAAGCCAGGTTGGTCTCTGGGTCATCTCGGAGAGACCATGTTACTCCTTTACTGATGGAGTTACACTGGCTGCCAATAGGTTTCCGGACAAAGTACAATGTGCTAGTTATAACTTACAAAGCCCTAAACAGCTTAGGCCCTGGGTATTTAAGAGAGCGTCTTCTTCATTATGAGCCCCACCGCCCATTGAGGTCATCTGAGGAGGTCTGTTTCCAGTTACTGCCAACTTGTTTGGTGGCTACACAGAGACAAGCCTTCTCGGTTGCTGCCCCAAGATTGTGGAATGTGCTCCCTGCTGGGATACGATCCTCCCCATTTCTGGCAATTTTCAAAAAACACCTGAAAAACGCATCTTTTTGTCCAAGCTTTCTCAGCTTCCTAATATTTTGGGGTTTTAATTTCTGGTTATTTTTAAATTGTTAAATTGTTTTTAAGTTTTTGTATACATTTTAAACTGGTTTTATGTTACTGTAAACCTCCCAGAGACGAAAGTTTGGGGTGGTACACAAATTTGGTTATTATTATTAATAATAATAATAATAGTAGTAGTAGTAGTATCTGATATATCTGATCCTTGATCATAATAAATTTTACTGTTTACTCAGGGCAAGGGAGAGGTGGCCCCAAAGGCAGACTCTGGTGAGCAGCTCATGTTCTTTGAACATGTCTGCTCAATTATAGCTCTGCTCTGGCCCTTCTGAATAAGACCCAGGACTTGATTTATCAGACCTTTTGGCACCATCACCTAGAAAGCCCTCTCTTTGGCCACTGCCAACCAATCCTGAGATAGTAATGGGCTAGAGAAAAGGATTTGAGAAAAGAATCTTAAGGTCCATGCAGGTTTATATGGGCACAGGTGATTCTTAAACTACCTTATTAAACTACCTTTGAACCAGCACTTTAATTGTGGCTTGGAAGCCAACTGGCAACCAGTGAAACTTTCGCAGAATGTTCTTCATTCTCTATGAACATTCTTGCAACTCTCCCATTATTATCCCCAATATGGAACCATACTGAAAGTGTGAGGGGAGAATGGTCTGAAGACCAATAGGGAGACAATAGACTTTTAATATCTAGCCTGTGGAGAGCCAGGAGTGGGAAACCATTATACACAACAGAAAAATGCTCCCCCACAACAAAAATGGTAGTACATGCCATTTGCATGCATCCCCGCCCCCCAATATAGTACATTACAATAACTTATCTGGGATGTGACCAAGGCATGGGTGACTGGTGTCAGGACTGCCTTTTCCAGGTAGGGAAATGCAGCTTACATACCAGCACTCCTGGACACTAAAGCCACCTATATAATCTAGAATAGTGTTGGATTGAGCAGTATTTGTCCTCTTGTTCACCCTGAAGCATCTGCCTCTGAGTATTTTCTGAATATACTATTCAATTAATATAAATGAAACTATCTACAATGGCAGGAATAAATTAAAGGGAAGGAATAAGAAGCAGGTTAATAAACCTAATGTCATTTAAAACATATAATGAATGAATGCACTTTCAGAATGCTCCCAAAAAGTGCAAACCAGAGATGTAACACTACACATTTCCCTAGACACAATAGAGATTGATGGTAACACTGTACATTTATATACAACACAATGCAATATCCATTAAAATGGTCTTCATTGTACCAGCTGTATTAAAAGTGAAAGCAGAAAGTGCTATTATTCCATGGTGATGAGTTCCTTTTAATAATTTGGCTGAGTGGGAAGTTTTAAAACTGGACATAAAGAACCCACTTGACTGTTTCTAGTCAAAGATAATTAACCTCTGGGAATGCTTTTATTCTTTTGTAATCATGACTGCTGCTGTGAGAAGTTCATTTGGGATAAGAGAAATCTGGCCTCCAGTTACATCTCTGTACAATGGGAGGTGAATAACCAAGCAAACATTCATAAAATGTGTTCACTCACGGAGCTGTCTTTACAAAATCAGACCCCAAGTGTCTAATTAAAACTGTCTATGAACACTCCTTTGCGGAAAGTACAAGGAATTTTATGGAAGAACTCCAAACTGGTTATGAAATTATTCAGCAATTACTAGAGACTTGCCAGACATAATTATCAACTCCCCCCAGATCTTGGTTTTAGGGAACTAGACCTGTAGAGCTTTCTGTTCTTTTTTTCTTTTGATAATTCAATACTGTTTTACAGCAGTCCTGAACAGAGGTGCACCTAGGTAATTTTGGAGCCTGGACCTAAAGGCCTTTGGAGGCCTCCCCGCTGCAAGTTAAGCATCATTTTTTTAACACGTGGGTTCTTGAGGGCACAAACCACACCACCCAGGAAAGACTAAAGAGGATTGGGGGGCAGGGGATGTGGAGGTCCTGGACTTTGGCCCAGAAGTCCAGGGATAAGAGTGCTTCTAGTACTGAACAATAAATGAACAGTATAAAAATTGAATGGTAGCCTCTAAACTAGGGGGGAAGGACTGTCACTACAAGGGACAGTGGGAGACAAAAGATATGGAAATGAGGGACACAATTATGGAGTCAGAGGCAGATTTAGCCAAGGACCTTGGGGACCCATTCCATAGCCCCCTGCCTCCTGGGGGGGCCTCCAAATGATCGGGGGCCTCCCAGAGCCCCGCTCCCCCAATCATTTGGAGCCCTCCTCCCTGGAAATAGTGCTGTGCATGAACCGGTCTGGAGGCCATGTTAGAGGACTCCAAACCAGTTCGGAACCTGGCTGGTCCAGTGGGGGGAGTCTAGCTTCAAGGGCGGGGGGGTAGTACTTACCCCTCCTGCTGCTCTTCCCCCTCTGGTGCTGCACTTAAAAGCAAAGTTTTGGGGGCGGCAGCATTCCTCCCTGCCACCCCTGGCCCCGTCGTTGCCCGGCAAAAGCGGAAGTTGCCGGCATGCATGTGCCCATTGCGGCACGCACATGCGCCGCACACATCACACATTGCATGTGCACGCAACGTGTGAGCCCTGTGCTTTTCTTTTGGTAGAATGCAAGAGGAGTTTACCATTGCCTCTTCCGGTGCAGTATGAGATGATGCCTTTCAGCATCTTCCTATATCGCTGCTGCCTGATATAGTAGCAGCAGGGATACAAACCGGCAACTTTCTGCTTGTTAGTCAAGCATTTCCCTGCTGCGCCACTTGAGGTATTTTCCATGTAAGAAGTGGAATAGAGAAAGTCACTAAGCTTGGTGTCCCACTACCATCAGAGGTACAACTGGTAAGAATGCAAGAGGCACCAAGGCTGTCTTACTTATTGTTCTAAGAAATCAGATTGGCCCCTTCCTTCATGACCTTAAGACACAACCACATGTTTTATTTCAGTGGACCTATGACCTGGCTGGCTCCAAAAAATAACTTTACTGCTGAACTGTCTGCTACTGTGTGCTCTGCTACCAAATTTTGTCTTTGTTGTTTTGAGCTTTTTAAACAAAATTACAGGTGGGGTTTTTTTTTTTAATGGCCCTAATTCTCACTGTTGTTGTTTTTTTTAAATTGCAGTCAAACTGCTTCTTTACTGCTGTGCAAACACTCTCTTTAGAAACTGAATGGAATCAGAGAAAAAGGGTCCAAGGGGACGGTGACATTGCTAGGTAATTAAAAGCTCTGGAGCCCAGCCCACAAACACCCTTTTGATACTTAAACTCAATCATATCCCCCCCACCCAAGAATCATTAAATATTTTGTAAAAGTCTCTAATATTATAATACAAGCCACCCAATGGTGCAGTGGGAAATGACTTGCCTAGCAAGCATGAGGTTGTTGGTTTGAATCCCCACTGGTATGTTTCCCAGACTATGGGAAACACCTATATCAGGCAGCAGCGATATAGGAGGATGCTGAAAGGCATCATTTCATAGTGCACGGGAGATAGCAATGGGAAACCCCTTCTGTATTCTACCAAAGAAAACCACATAGCTCTGTGGTCACCAGCAGTTGACACCGACTCGACAGCACACTTAACTTTACCATTAATATTATAACACTTAACTTTAACTTTTAACTTTTAACACTTAACTTTACCATTAATATTATAATAGAGCACCTATGAAGGTGAAAGCAGCAGAGAGCTAGGTGGGGCAAGAAGCTCTCCACTGTGCAGGTGCCTGCACTGCTGTGCTTCCTTTCTGGAAGAGTTCAAAGAGGAGGGAGGTGGCTGATGAGATTCAGGGCTCGGAGAATTCACTGAGGGGCCCATGCTCCATGGACCATCCCCTAATTATGCCCCTGTCCAAGGATGCCCCCCCCAACTCCCATAATAGAAGCTTCTGAAATGTAACTCTTGCATGGTTATGTTATTGTTAAGGTTGTGCAGGTACCACTACGGCAGACTATGGCTTCTCTGTTGGACTAACATGTGCTGTGTTGGATGTTGTCAGAGGGCTGCCATGACAGCAAGAAACCTCTCAAGAGTCGGAACCATCAAAAGGCCCCCTTCCATGGACATCCAACCTGCCCTTCTCTCTCCTTCCCACTCCTTTATCTGGGGCAGGAAAAATGCTGTGCGACGTCCTCTTCACTCTGTAGGGAGCACTAAGCCTGACACCTTCCATGGTTTCTGTTTAAAAGGCACTTCCTCTGGTTTTAAATTTCCTTTTTGTCCCCCAGATGGCATAGGTTGCTCTTGGATTTGTAGGGTTTTTCCCCCTGAGGGGAAATATAGGCTGTAGCTAATATTTTTCATGATTAAATTTAAGCCAAATATTGGAAGATTATGACTTTGTCATAAACTTCCCTCAAATGGTTAACAAAATCCATCCATTTCACAAGGATGTAGTTCAGGATATGGACACCACAGGAACACAAAGAAAACAAATATTTCATCTCTCCCCCACTGCACCCCAACTAGCTGCTTAGTATCCTTCAAATCTACATATTTTAATCACTTCCCAAATGAATCAGCTTCACGCTGGCAGTTTGGACGTGAAAAGCTGTCCTTCATCTTACTAATTTCCTGAACATGCTGTCCCTAATCAAACCAGTGATTTAATCAGAAGTGACTAAGCCTAGTCTCCTCTTTCTGATGTACAAGCATTGCCTGATGACATAGAGATGGAGAGGTGATAGTTCATCATTACAGCACTCAGCTGGATACTCAAATTTTAAGGGTTGGGAGATCATGAGCCACATTTCACTGTGTGCTGCAATTTTTAGTTGCACAATAATGTTAGTCTCCAGTGTACATCAGCAGATTATTGTGGCACTATGTGACACTACTTATCTTTGCTTAAATGTCATTTTTGGATAAACTTTGGAGCAGAGATGTCACCACTAGATGATTGTGACATTATGTTTCTGTATAAATACCCAGATGAATAAATATTCTGGATTTGAAGACATTCTATTTTGGCATAACATTCTGTTTCTGTATAAATATCCATAAATATAGTGAATGACAGTAAGGTCAGTGAAATCTACGGAATCGGAAGCTTTATTTACCAGAAGCTTTATTTTTACTTTATGTCGCAGTGAATATTTTTCCCCCAAACAACATTTAATTTATGATTGTTGCTGAAAAATCATCTTATGCACTCATTAAGCCTATTCACACCACTGAGCAGACGGTGGGCAAGTGTGTGTGTGGGGGAAGTCTTCCTCCCAGTCGATCCTGTCCCATTGGTGGGACGAACAGATCGTGGATCTCTGGAGGCCAGGACAATGTGTCCCGGCCTCTAGGTATCTCACAATGCACTGCACGATGAGTGTGGTGCATTGGGGGAATCCCCCGGGGGTCAGGCACTCTAGATGCCTGACTCTGTGTGTGCTCAGACTGTGTGCAGCCCATGCACCCACACAACCCCGTCACTGGGGTTAAGAGTGCATTCGCACTCTTAACCCTGGCTAAAGACTGGGGTTAGATGTCTGCCAACATGCAAGGGCAACGTCAGGAGTGGGCTTGATCCCTGGGGTGTACAAAGGCAGCCTAACCCCAGCTGGGCTGCCCTAGTCTGGGTGAGCAGCTTGTGTGAATAGCCCTGTTGTCTTGAAATCAAAAGCATAAATCTTTAAATGAGCTTAAGATCTAGAGATCTCAGGTTTGACAGTTATAACTGAAGGATGTTTCCCCTTATTTTCTAGTGCAGTCCTAGTCGTCATCTTCACTATGGCTGGTGAATTGCCAGATGTAAATTTCACTCATGTAACCATTTTGTTCGACATGAATTAGTAATTCTGCTGTCATTTTGTGGTCAGTAACTGACCTCAGTTAGTGGGAAGATTTTTGTTGAAATGATCAATACTGGATTACATCCTTAAGAGAATTATAAAATTTCTCCATCTGAAATTAAGAACATTGTTGGTTTAAGATTATATTAAAATAATTGACTCACAAATGAGCAAAAATTACTTTTTAAAGACGAAGCCTTTTCCTCTTTCCAACACAGGGCAACTGCTAATTCAAGTATACTGATTATATTTTGGTGTTTGTAAGGAAGCTAGTATAATTTAATGCAAAGCATACTGTCTCATTCCAAACCAGTTAAACAATAACTTCTGTACTGGAAACAGTGTGTTAATACAGTACAGAAAGTAATTTACATTGGTAGATCATATGTATAAGCACTAAGAGTCACAAACATGTCATTTAAAAAAAAAAAAAAACCAGCCAGAAAGTAAGTTCTTACTATTTGTGAAGGAATGAAGCCTGAACCTCCTCTTTTTGTATTTAAGATTTCTGGATTGCAATTGCTTTGCTTATTCCCTATGTTAAAACGCTGTGCAGGGGTCAAAAGTTAAGAGCTCCTGTTCTACAGTTTGCTTTTAGAGGGAGAAGAATTTGATAGGTTTTAAAATAATGGATGGAACTTGAGTTGTTTTGATTGGGTTGTTTGAACAATTTTTTTTGTGGGGGGGAGAATATAAGGAGGCTGACTTCAGTAGTTGGAAAGCTGAAGAGTCCCAAGTGAAGGATTTCAAGTTGATTGGAGTGCACAGAGACATTCTTATTCCCAGACCTTGGGGCCCTGGTCCATGGCCTCCAAGGCCCGGGGTGGGGAGCTCCTGCCACCACCCCACCGCTGCCCCATGGCCCCCAAAATTTCTAGCCGCCATGTGCGTGGCTGGGGTGTGGGGGTGGGTGGGTGAGCCAAACAGGCCCCCCCCCATGGTGGTGGCGGTAGGCAGAGTGGGAGTGGCCGCTTGGCCTGACCATTCAGCCCAGTGTCCCTTGAGAACTGTGCGGTGCTCCAGCATGCCTGCACAGTTGGAATAGAGTGTCACAAGCCCATGGTCAGGCCCAGCGGCCACTCACTGCCACCACTATGGGGGTGGAGGAGGCCTGCTCAGCTCACCCCCACACAGCCCACTCCCCAGCCATGGACATGGCAGCTAGAATTATTGAAGCTTTTAGTGCCGCAGTAAACTTTTTTTTAAACTCAGGGGGGTGCTGGGGTGGGGGCTCTGAAGCCCTTCAGGTCTGGGCACCAAAATTACCTAGGTGCACCCCTGGGAGTGCAAGTTGGAGAGCTGAAGAGTTCAAGTGAAGGAGTTCAAGGTATTGCAAGTTGCTGGCAGAGTAAGAAGCAGAGTCAGAGGGGGCCAGAGCTGGTGCTGGAAAGGGAGCTGAGAAATCACCGGGAAACCTGTGACTCTCTGGAGAACTGAATCACTCCCAAAGCAGCTGAAGGAATAGTCTGGGATTGAAACCCCCAGAACTGGGAAGGAAGGGCAGGACCTGAGGCTGAGCAAGGGACAAGCCAGGCTTGTTGCAGAAGCTGACTAGGGGTGATTGCAAGAGGGCTCTTGGTGAGGACTCTGAATTAGGGCCCAGCATTAGTGCAGGAAGCCAACTTAAGTGGCGCAGTGGGGAAATGCTTGACTAACAAGCAGAAGGTTGCCAGTTCAAATCCCTGCTGGTACTATATCGGGCAGCCGCAATATAGGAAGATGCTGAAAGGCATCATCTCATACTGTGTGGGAGGAGGCAACGGTAAACACCTCCTATAGTCTACCAAAAGAAAACCACAGGGCTCTGTGGGTGCCAGGAGTCGAAATTGACTTGGCACACTTTACTTTTACCTATTAGTGCAGGATAGATTGATTGGATGAATTTTTCTCCTATTTTATTTGTTCCTTGTGCTCATATGGTTGCTGTTTTGTATTAAATTTCCCCCCAAAAATTATTGTTTTGAATTGAACAAAGTTCAAAGTTTTCCTGTTTTGAAGTTAAACATTTGTAGCTACTGTCTGTTTTCCCACCCCACGCTTAGAAGCTTTTCCACCCTACCTAACTTTGAACAGGACAGAGGCCTGGAAGTCTGCTTTAGTAGACACAGCCAGAAAAAATACAAAAGTCTACTTGGTGGCAGCAGTGAAGCTTAAGATCACGGGGCTGCTTGAGTCAGCCTGTGCTGTGGTGGATTAACGCATAGGCAAAGTAGGCACTTGCCTACGGCTGCAAATTTTGAGGAGCGGCAAATTTGCTTATGTGTTAATCTGCCACATGCACGAGAGGGGCAGGGGAAAGTTAAATCTACTTTGAAAACTTTAAAAAAACTGCCGCTGTGCGAAAGTGGCGAGAGCTCCTAGTGGACCTGCCTGCCTTCCAAATCATGACAGGTCGTCGGGCCATCTTTGTATGTGTATGTGGCCGGATGGTGGTGGAGACGGTGATGAGATCTCCTCCCACAGGCCCACCTGCCTGCCAAATGACAGGTCGGGTTTTTGGACCTCTGTGCACACGCACGCGAGGACCAAAATGGACGGAAAATGTTTTAAAAGTAGATTAAATTACCTCCAAGCCCTTTACTTGTAAAGGGGAACTCTTGCCAGGGCAGCAAATCTCTGGGTGCCTATGGGCGGCAAATTGCTTAATCCGCCCCTGGGGCTGTGACATGTGGTAGCAGCATGGTGGGATCCATGACACCAGATATGTAAAATTATGCAATGCTCTCCTTAGGGCAGTTATAGAAGCAAGAGGACTTATTGGCTATGAGACAAAATTGAGCACCTTTATGAAGGATATTTTAATTTCCCCCCCCCCCTTAGTATGGCATATCAGTTGTGCCCACATGGGTAAGAGAGGCTTCTATTTATCTGAATCATAGATTAGGCTTTAAGGGTTTAATGATAGTAACAACATTGATTCGGCCTGCTTAACTTCAGCAAAAGCCACTGCATTGTGTGCCCTGCGTTCCCTGGATCTATCAACTGGCTATAATTCTGACTACTCTTGGCTACTCATAACTTCCACAGAGCCATTATTTCCCCTGATCTAAGTGCCAGATTAGGTCATTTTGTTGTGTACTACATAATTTTGCTGGTTGCAACTTGCAAAGGTCCCTGGGGAGAATTTAAATGAACAAAGCCATTTCACTTTTTTGGCTAATATATACACAATCCTGATAATGAATGCTTAGAATATTAGTGGTAAATTATTGAATGTAAATCATTTATTTGTAAATTATTTGACAAGCTATAGGAGACAGAAAGATGTTATTAATTAGAGTGCATTGCCTCCTTTTATTCAGCCAAACATTTGTGACCTGTAGTGCAACTTTTTTGGACACTGGTCATCGTAACTAACCACAGAATATTTTAAGAAGCTGCTTGAAGTAAACTCTGAAGAAATTCTCTTGAGCTCTGTGCTCCTATTTGTTATAAAGCAAAGAACACTGTTTCTACAATGAATATTTATGAGACTACAACATAGGGCAAGATGCTATCCTTACACCAACTTTTTCAACTTTCAAAGACAGTTCCATCTGCTTGTTTATGCTTTTGGAAACCAAGTACAGAAAAAATTCTTTTGCCTATTTTAAAATTACTATCTCAGGGGAATTTATTCATGATATATAATTATTTTCCTACATACTTTAAAGATTTGTGAACCTTGGCCAGTTTAATAAAATCCATTTGTAAATAATACATGTAGTGATAAGAATCATTGCATGGACAGAACATGATGTGAATGTTGCAGCTGACTTTAATAACAGTATTTCAGAGCTTCCAACTTGTGTTAATAAGTTATTCTACATGTGTACTGCTTTATAGTCATTGCTGATCTGACATAACCTAAGATAGGAAAATTGCTTATGGAAAGGAACTTTATTTAGTTTGGAACTGGAGCATGGTCTGTTTTGGGTGTGGTAGTTTTCCCTTAAAAACAAGACTTGCAGTTTGCGGGATGCTCCTGGACTTGACCCTAGATGTTCAGATGACCGTTGCAATCAGGTGTGTGTTTGTCTAGTTTTGGCTAGTGTAGCAATTGCACCCATTCTTAGAAAAGTCAGATCTGGTCATGGTAATATTTGCCTTAGCTACCTCTCAACTGAACTAAATGTAATGCACTTTACCAGGGGCTGCCTTTAAAACATTTTTTTGGAAACTGCAGCTAGTCTAAAATGCAGTGGCCAGCTACTGCCTGAGCTGAATAATGAGAGCATATTACTCTTTGTGCTTCGCTAACTTCTGCTCTCTTTCTGGTTCCAGTTCAAAGTGTTGTTCTTGACCATGAAAGCCTAAATAGTTTGAGTCCAGGGTACTTGAAGGACTGCTTCTCTCTATATGAAACTGCCTGATTTTCTCTTCCTACATTTCACCAACATCTTGTTGGACTACCACTTCCATCATACCTGGCCATTGGCCATTGTGGCCAGGGATACTGGGAGTTGTAGTCCAGCAGCAGCTGGATGGCAGAAGCTAGGTAACCCAGCCCTTGGGAGACTCATTTTCCCCCTTCTCTCACAGCCTTTCGCCACCATGTTATAACAAAATGTTGCTTCATCAAATTTTTAATTTGTTGGTTCAGTTGCTATGGTTAATATTGGTGCTGCTTAAATTTGTTCTGTCTGATCCTATTTATTATTATCTTTGGTTTTGATTGTTACAGTATATTTAATATTTTTGTCTTGTTCCATTGTTTAATTGTTAATAGCTGCCTTGGGCACTTTTTATTAAGTAGAAAAGAAGGCTATAAATACTTTTAAAAATTAGATGCAATCTTAAGCACACTTCATATGAGTAAGTGTCATAGGACTTCGTGGAACATAATTCTTCATAAATATATTTAGGATTGTGTTGCATCTCTTCCACACAATTACCAGGACAAGTAAGTCAATCAATTTATTAGAATTTATTAGTCCACTGACTATTTATATAACTACATATCTCGTATCAATGGTCATTGTCATCTTATTAATGACAATGACTGGCACTGCCATGAGCCCTTGTGAAAGTCCTCCCCCCAACTGTGTGTGCACTGTTGCCA
This sequence comes from Hemicordylus capensis, assembly GCF_027244095.1. Classification (NCBI taxonomy): domain Eukaryota; kingdom Metazoa; phylum Chordata; class Lepidosauria; order Squamata; family Cordylidae; genus Hemicordylus; species Hemicordylus capensis. The sequence goes on along the minus strand of NC_069661.1, from coordinate 81,021,058 downwards.
AAAACAAAAACAACCTCCCAGAATTCAGAATCCTGCATGCACTCTGGAAGCACTCTGGAAGATCACAAAAATGTTTCCTTGGGGTCAGCTTTGTGTTTCTGATCTAACAGAGTGCTTTGGAAGGCAGGCAGCACTCCGAACTCTAAGGGCTTGTGTGCAAACACACACACACACACACACAAACACACGCTGGAGAGTTAAACATGTGCTCCCAGCATGCCTTTGCAGTCCCTTGAAGCGCACACACTTGGTTTGATAGCATATCTTCTAAAAATTGGCAACATTCACAATAATATATGTTCATTTGGGTAATATGGGTTCAGTCAGAGTAGGACACCAAAGATGGTGAGGGGTCTGGAAATGTCATATGAAGAGCACTTGAAGGAGCTGGATATGTTTAGCCTAGAGAAGAGAAGACTAAGGGGAGATGTGATGATAGCCACCTTCAAATATCTGAAAGACTGTCACACAGAAGAAGATGCAGACTTGTTCTTGTTGCTCCTCAAAGGCAGGACTAGAACCAATGGGTTGAAATTACAAGGAAGCAAATTTAGGCTAGGCATTAGAAAGAATCTGCTAACGGTAAGAGCTGTTTGACAGGGAAACAGTGCCTTGTCCCGTGGTGTCTTTCACTGGAGGTTTTCAAACAGAAGATGCTGAGGCAATTTCCAGCACAGGGCAGGGGTTTAGACAAGAAGATGTCCAAGGTCCCTTTGAGCTGTAACATTCTATGATTATATGTCCTATCCAGACAGCTGACTAGAATATGATAATCCGGTCATCTAAACAGAGGCAGGAGCAAACTCTCCTTTGCTTCTTTGTAAAAGTTATTGTAGAGAAGCATATGTGATATTCAGTATTGAAAGGGCAGAGTCTTTGCACAACTGGGATGCCTTTGAAGCACACTTCCAATATCACAAAGGATATAACATTGAGCCTTGCCAGGGAAAAATGCTCTTCTGCATCTTGGCACTGTTAAAAGGTAACAGATAAGGAGTACAATCAGTCAGTTTTGAAAAACCAGCAGTGAACTGATGAGATAGGGGCAGGGCTAGCCTGCTCAGTTTATCTATGTCCACTGTTCTTTATTTGACCATCACTGTTCATAAATCAACATGTTCATTTGACTTCCAAATATATAAACTTGGAATGCTCTGTTGGGAAAGTGCTTGGATGGACCACTACATTTCACAGCAATCCCCATGTGCCACACTCCTTCCAAGACATCACTGGGGCTTCCTTCAGCTCTGAATTCCTTTAATGGTCCTCCCTGGTACTTGTATGACTGCTCTGTGCAGAGATAAGTGCTGGAAGTCACTGCCTCCCCACAGAGCCAGGGGCAGAAGCTGAATTTTTGCACAGCTCTGATTATGCAGTAGAACTAAGGCCTCTTCAGTTTGATTAGCCTTCATCTATCCTATCTAGGATTGGTTGTTTTAACTCTAAATACCATGGGCTGAACATTTGTGGGCTATCTGTTCAAATCAATATGACATTTCAGCTTACTTTTGCTAATTAGATTAACTGTGTTTCTGTGCATAGAGCAATTCTATGTTGCTTCCCTGTTCTTAATCCTTCTCTTTGCTGTGAGGATCTTACATGCTCTTGCTTTCCCTCAGATCCTCCCACCCATCTCCCCTATTGACATGGTGGGGACCATTTGTAATCCCTCAGAGAAGATAACATGATAAAGATGAATTGCTATTTCTCTGCTTCAGATAAATGTAATGTCTTAATTTTTAAAAACTGTGGCATGTGCAGAAACTGTTTTAATTAAGATGGAAAGAATCAAGTTTCAGCTTATTACCAGGAATAAAGCCTTTACCATGTGAATACATGATGAGCTCATTTGAGCTTTCGATCTGTAAATGGAATTTTGTGTTGAAAATATTTTCATTTCTAGTCATAAAGTTAAAAATGGTTCTCTTAATTCAGTGTTCAGAAAGAGTTCTGAGTTTGAGTTGAAGCAAATAAATGTAAAGGTCAGTGATTTATGGCATCAGTAGTTCTTTACTTTGGAGCCCAGAAGCTTGTTCTTTCTCCCTCTCTTTTAAAAGAACTCCAAAATTCTTCTTTCAACAAATTATTCTGCTTTCCAATTACAAACAAGATGTAAGAAGAGAGATTATGTATAAGGCAAACAGAGACGACAAGACTGGTCAGAAGTCTGAAAGATCAAATGAAGCACTCAAGTTACAATGTGTTTGGCAAAGTCAGGTTAAAACAAAAAACAAAAAACAACCCTTCCATTCCTGGACTTTCACCTTTATATATCCCAGAGTGTGTGATAAATTAGGTGCTGATTACGGTCACTATACCAAAGGTATGTTGAAACCTTGCACAGTTACCTGCTTCTGATCATTTCTGTGAACGATGTGCCAAAGTTGTAATGTGTCATAAATGTTTTGATTCCAAGAACCCATTTAAAGGAGCAACAAGTCTAAATTTGACGTTTATGGGCAGCCACCAAAAAAAATTTTTTTTTTAAATCCACATTTTTCCCCCCAAAGAATGGAATCAATTATGTTTGTATTGAATTAACTGCCTGTCTTCCTCCTTCAGTCATGTAAAAATGACATTCCACAGAAATTCCTATGCTTACATAAACTCCATAAGTACTGATTAAGGCATCACTTTCAGGTTTTATGCTGCATAGTACTTCATTAAACAGTTACTCTAACTTCCTCACAAAGTTTCCCACAATGCTTAGACAGACATTGAACGTTGCCCCCTTTAATTCACCACTTGAAATGCTTAGCTGGAGTGCCTTTCACAGGAATAAACCCACTTGCCAGAAAATGCCTCAAGCTGTTTCAAGCAGCAACCTTCCTGCAAGTGCTGATCTCTGGATGTGTTAGCTACAAAAGCTTAAGCCGGAGAAATAGAATCAGCAAGTAATAAAGAGTGTTAAAATGTGACAAGGATTGTTGGTTTCAAGGCGTTCATGTGGTGGAAGAAACTGCATAATTACTGGGATTTTAAAACAAATGGCTTGTTCAGATTTTCAGTGTTTGCTTTGTTATGATTTGTGTGTTCTTTGTTTGTTTATTTTTACATTTATATCCCGCTCTTCCTCCAAGGAGCCCAGAGCGGTGTACATACTTGAGGTTCTCTTTCACAACAACCCTGTGAAGTAGGTTAGGCTGAGAGATACATGACCAGCCCAGAGTCACCCAGCTAGTTTTATGGGTGAATGGGGATTTGAACTCGGGTCTTCCTGGTCCTAGTCCAGCACTCTAACCACTACACCATGCTGGCTCTGCATTATTTCTTGGTTTGGGGCACATACAAAATATCATTGCTAATTATTAACTTGACTGCTTTTCTTTAAAGCAACAAAAATTTAGCTAAAATTCCTAGAAAACAACCTGTTCTAATTTTTTTTTTTTAATGTAACAAACTTAACCAAGGAACACGAATACAATTCTTTATGCAGGCTTGCAAACAGCTCTTCACTTGGTCATCTGTGACATCTAAGAATTGCCCCCAAGGGGGCAGGTGAATCCTCATTCTTCCTTCTCACTTTAAAGAGCAAATAGCTCTTCAAAATAGTCGTTGCATTTTATAGCTGCTCACAAAGGAAGCAGATGCTCATGTGGGAAGCTGACTATTTAGAACCAAAACAGGTGTTTGAGACAGCAGCGGTAAAGCACTTAGCCTATTTGCATGTACAGTTAGTTTACCAGTGATTGGTAGACCAGGTGGGTGTGCTGTAGGTATGCTCTCTCTTCAAATAGGCCAGCTCATATGGTAGGTATATTCATATATGGCAAGGTACATCTGAAATGCTTACAAGGACAAGGGCAAGCTTGACTGCCCTCATGGAGCATTTTCAGACAGGGCTTTCACCTCGGAATGGAGTGTGTTCACTCATCGCCCAGATTCGCACTGAGATATCGGGGAGCACTTCACACATGATTCAGGTTTTTCATTACACATTGGAGCAGAGCCCGATTTATGTCCAGAGTTAAAAAAAATTCCACTTTTTGTATTGGTTTTTGTTTTTTGTTTTTAGCAAATTCGAACTCTCAGTGAAGCCTCACAGTAAACCCTTTGTAGAGTCTGCTGTCTAGAAATGCTCCTGGGGATGAAAGAAACTGCCCATGCAGTTTCATGCCTTAGTATTCACAAGGTTTTCCTTCCACAGTTCCTGATGGGCAAGCAAATCTCGAGTAATATAAAGTACTGATTCGCCTTTGCCTTCACTGCTCTCCTCTAATAAACAGGAGATTTTTTAAAAGCCAGCTATCGGTGAGATGATCACATATTTAGAAATCACTAGTTGTGCCAGAATGTGTTTGTGGATATACATAATAATAAGTATTCAGATGTCCATCCCACTGAAAGCAATACAGTGTGTATAAATGGCATCCACAACTAAGCACACATTCTAATGCATATTTGCATGTGCATCAGATTTTCGCCTACAATTTCTGATTCAGTTGTGGAATACATGTGGTCATTAATACACATGGAAACATGAATACACATCATCATCATTAATACACTTGGAAACATACTTCTATGCATAGATCTGTTTAGCTGGATCCAGGGCAATAGATGTTAGTTCAAATTTACATAGTATTATTTTGTGACATAATTTCATACTTCTTTTACGCTTAATTCTTACTGTATGACCGAAGTATTCCATTTTAGAGATGACAAATTGTGCACTCCAGGTTCAATTTTCTTTTAGAGGTTAACTTTCTTAAGATGCAGAAAAATATATTAAAAAGAGTTCATTAACTCTATCCAATTTTTATCCCCAGATACATGCATACAATTTATCTGACATTACTCAGATTATTTCAATCCAAGTTTTATTAAACTTGTCTCCCACCCACAAGAATTAACAAGTTTAAGGTTGTAATGGGACTTGGGAAAGACTGATAAATCTGACAGTTATCAAATACAGCATTTATTTTCCTAATCAGTGATTCATGTCCTTTTTTGCTTATCACAAGAAAAGCTTTCAGTAATATACTTTTACTATTGGCTTTAAAAAGCCACTTAAGGCCTTTAAACATATGTTTTAACTGATGATTATGATTAATATAATGATGTTACTGGAACTATACAAAATCTGATAGACAAAACTGAGGCAAAAGATAAAGGTTTAGAAAAGAATAATTTTGATTCAGCTGCTAAAAAAATAAGCTACATAAATGTTCAGGTTTTATACAGTTGCTTTCTAAGGCAGGGTTATACATAAAACCCCTACAAACTATGTTAGATTCTTAGGAATTGTTACTGACTTTTCACTTCATAGGAACAAAGACCTAACACCACTCCTACTTCACACTAAGAATACATACTTATGTACTCTGAAACACTTCATCTAAAAAATCATGGCATCACAGAGGGAACCCAAATCAGGGAAGCTCATTTATTCCACTATTCTGTCACTATGTGACAGGGAGATCTACCTGATAAGACCACACAGGCCAATCCACACAGTGTGTCAAACAGACTTGTGGAGAATATGCCCCCCAAATATTATCCAAAATTTCTCAGGTGAAGAATGCAAAATGGCAAGGGGAGTGGAATTCTGTGGAATTTCTACTGAACTTCATAATTCTTGTGATGGTATTTTTCTTCAACACAGCAGCTGATTTTTCAGGAATTACCCCCACACCCCCACCATGATCCTCATTCAGGACTAAAAAATGAAGAAAAAACAGTAATGGCCGGTCACCAGATGAGACTTCTTGGGTTGTGGCATGCTTTCTATAAAAGAGCAAGAGAATCATTCCACAAGCTGCTGATAGAATGTATTCAGTGTTATAACCAGATTTATGTATAAGTTTGACTCTGCTCATGCTCAGGCCCTGTGGCCATACTGAGATTCAGACAAAGCAGATTGGGGTCTTATGTGCTCAGAGTGAATAGTATGCATAATTAGAAACAGACCTCATTAAATGGAGGGAGACGCACAAGAGGGATTGATGGTGTACTGAATACTAGGGGTGTACATAGAGCACAGTCCGAAATCATGGACTGCAAGGGCATAGGCCAGGTGAGTGAACCAGCTTCACTGCAGCCGCATACATGCTGCTGGAGGCAAGCATCTCTGCAGCAGGCCCTGGAGTGGCGGTCATGCTGCTAAGGACTTGCACCTTTACCACTTGCTGCCCAACCCCAGCATGGTCTCAAACCACTGGACCGGTCCACATTTCAGCTGAAACAGGCCAAACCGATTCACCATACCACAGTCCAGTCTGAATTCAGACCACAGTCCGTGCACACCCCTACTGAATATCTATTTTTTTAAAAGTCAATAATAAAACATGTTTACAGCACTAAACAATATTGATCCAAACACAAACAGCAAAGCATAATACAACACTATCCACACTCTAGTATTGTCTGTGGCAGGCATAATCTCATACTGCATTGAGGAGGCAATGGTAAACCCCTCCTGTATTCTACCAAAGACAACCACAGGGCTCTGTGGTCGCCAGGAGTCGAAACCGACTCGATGGCATACTTTGCCTTTAGGAAAACAACCATAATTTTCCCAATTGGTGTAAAGAATAAAATCTAACCAAATTACACAAAAAGAATTTGTCGTCTGGTTTACACAGAACTGAGATCGAAATATGCCTTAAGTTCTTGTACCAGATGTCCATTGACCAGGTTTTATTTTTCCAGTGTTTGGCTATAGCTAACCTGGCAGGAGTTACCATAAACACAATTAATTTTTTGGATGTCACATCTGAATATCTATTAATATCTCCTCTTTTTGGATTGTGAAACAAATTTCAGCTGCTCAGGTGCATTTAGAATTGCAAATCATTTTCTGATTCTAGCCTACAAAAAGAAAGATTTGTCAAAACAATGAGGGACTTTGTTTCTCTGATCTTGAAGAAAATATTATGATGTTCATAAACCTAAATTGTTAAAACATTAAATAGTGTATATCAGCAGATTGTGCACACATTTTTTAAAAAACAGAAGTTTCAATTCATTGGGGTCCCCCCTGAATATTCTGCTTAAGGTATTATGTCTAGAAATCTGCTTTCTCTGTTTGAACCCCACCCCAAGAAATCGTCTATGGATATGTGGACTATTCCTGTGTGAAGAAATTTGTGAGGTGAGAATGTGTGAATTACAGAATAATGCTTTTAAGCATTCTTCTCCCCTCTAGGTGAAGAATATTCAGAAGAAAACCAGTGGTTGGAGAATATTCTCATCCATGTCTGAAGTGAACATAAGAAGAGCACTGCTGGATCAGACCAAAGATCCATCAGGTCATGTGTCCTGTTTCTTTCATTTTCAAATCTCAAACAAATAGCTAACAATACATGCAACAGGAGAAGGCAAAAACAACTAAATATACCTATCACATCTTCTTGGTGATATGATCTCAAGCATGATGGAAACGCATCCATCCAGCCTTCCCAAGGGAAAATCTTTTGTTATTGTTGCTGAAATGCCACTCCTCGTTGTATCTAGGTATAACACTATTATTGGATTACCATCAAGTTGGTCCATCTTAATTTACTGTAAACTAAAATGAAATAACAGTATCTGTTGCCTCTTCAGCTATATCAATTTCACTTTGCTCTGAAGACATAACATTTTACAAATGGAGAGGCCAATATTTCTATTTTTGTTGCCAGTATTAGGATGTTTGGAAAAAATGGGGGAGGAAGAGGTTACTCAGTCTAGGAAGCTTTTACTCTGAAGCTGGAAAAATCACTTGAGTGATTCAAATGATAAAAGTACTCTTTTCTTGGTGATCAAAACTGACCAGCCAGGGAACAGGCACTGTCCGATTCAATGAGCCCAGATTGACTAGTGCCAAATCAGCCAATCTGTTTACTCAGATAAGGTCTGGACAGTGAAGCACCACCTCAGAGGGGCAAGTAGAGTCAAGAGGCAAGGACTTTTCAAAAAGAGTAAATAAGTTTTATAAAAAGAGTGCAACACAAATAACCAGGTATTGAGTATTGTTTGCTAGTGCTACAATGAAATTGCAGACTGTTCTGAGAGAAAGCAGAAGGAAGTGGGAAAGGATGTAGTAAAGTGGCACATGGGAAAAATAAAAGGAAAAAGGCAGTGAGGGGAAGGGAGCGAAGCAACAGAGAGAATGGTTTGTGCCACTTTTAGTTTGCTTCAGTTAAGTAGAAGGAAGGGATGGATCTTAGACAGGGAGATCCAGGGATGCACACCACTGTAAAGCTTGTTCTGTGGGGGCAACAAAAGTTCAGACTGCTGGTCTGGCACCTTGATCCAAGGGTCCAAAGCATCTGGTTACCATACAAGCACTGGATTCCAATCTGAACATCATGTGCCAGAAGCCACCAAGAACCAAAAAAGAGTGCAAAGTCTGAGAGCTTCCAGGATAGTACTGGGCTGAGTGTCCATTAGCAATTCAATGACTGGAATTGCACCAGGGTCTAGGTGCTTGGGCCAGTTGTGGGATTTTGGGTACAAAAGAGAAATAAAGGGCATGGGATTCCTGAGTAGGGACTTCTAGGGATTTCCAAAGCATGAAGGCAGGTATGTTAATAACTTGTTATTGAGTGTCAGAAAACCTGCATGGGTAGTGCGGCCATCTGGCAGCATTTAACCTAATCTTGGTTATCTATCATGGTTAAATGCAGGTTAACCACAGTGCTTTGACCAAGATTACCTGGGAAATCTGTATTCTCACAACCAGCTCTCTAGGGCTCAGCAATCCTGGTTAACTCTTTAACCTGGATTGTTGTGACTGTGAGCAATCAGCCTAAGTTTTCCCTAAACATCTGGTTGCTGATGCATAATTTCAAAAAATTAAAATTGGAGGCATATTTCAAATTTTGAGCATGTATGGCTCTCTACCCAATTTCAGAGGAGGCTCTTCAGTATTTCTGCAGGACCAATGTTCTGGGTTTGCAGACTCTGAGGGCATAACTTGAGGGCAGGTTATGATGAAACTAGACCTGACTTTAAGAACAGCATGTGCTTGGTAATATCTGTTGGTGTGAAATACAATCCCCAGAAAAATAGGAGAAAAACATTTGTCTCTGAAGAAAAGCATAGCTCGAAACTCATCAGGTAACACAGAATAAACCATTCATTTATTTATCCAACGCCTTGGGATTTCCTCTCCTTTTCCCTTCAATTTTAAGAAAGGCACTCAGAATTAGGGATGTGCCTGAAGTGCAGTTTGAAGTGTGGTTCAAACACTTCTAAGGGAATTAGAATGGAAAATTAGAAAGAAAAAGGAGAGCAGCTGCTTACCTGTTCTCTGCCACCCCTTCCAGCTTCCTGCTGGGGTGGTGCATGTCCCAAAAAGCAGCACGCGCCATCAGCATGCAAATGGCACCTGTGCATATGAGGAATGCCATGTACATGCTGATGGTGCACTGCCACCTCTTCCAGCTTCCTGCTGGGGTGCTGCATGTCCCAAAAAGCAGCACGCGCCATCAGCATGCAAATGGCACCTGTGCATATGAGGAATGCCATGTACATGCTGATGGTGCACCATCAGCATGCACATAGCATTCCACATATGCACAGGTGCCGCACATATACACAGGCATTTTGGGACATGTGCCTTCCCAGCAGGAAGCTGGAAGAGGTGGCAGAGAACAGGTAAGCACCTGTTCTCCTTTGTCTTAAAATTCCCTTCCAATTCCATTTAAGGTTCTCGAGCCATGCTTCAGACCATGCTTTGGGCACATCCCTACTCAGAATTAGAAAACCAATAATAAGTGAGTCACATATGACTAGTACCTTAAACTGCAACATCTACAAGATGATTTTTCTAAAGACTAAAGTTTGGATTTTAAAGAGCTGGCTATGTGGATGAATTATCTCCTTTGCTAAGCAGGGTCTACCCTGGGAGACTTCATTTGAGCATTATAACCTTAGGGGCATGGAGTCACTCTGGGAAGAGCATCTGCATGCTTGCATGCAGAAGATCCCAGGTTCCCTCCCTGGCATCTCCGAGATAGGAGATCTTTACCTTTGAACTTCAGCACAGGTCCATTCTTATTATTTGCAAAAAGAAACCTTTGAAAGTACAATTTGGTGGAGCAGGGGGTTGTAGTTCTTTCCTGTACATGACATTTCTAAGATATCAGACACATCAGTCTCAACTACAATTGTTTGTTTGTTTGTTCATTCATTTAGAAATATTTATAACCCAACTCTGCAGTATACTACTGCTCGGGATGGCTCATAACATTAATTAAATAGATACAATATAAAATAAAAGACTAATGAAATTAAACAAGTTAAAAGATGAAGCTAAAACCACATTTAAAATTACATTTTTTTAAAAACAATTCAAATTAAAAGTTAATAATAAAAAGCTGAAAACTGAGAACTGTAAAAGTTTAAGAACCTACCAGATATAAGCAGCAGATAAAAAATTAAAAAGCTTCTTTTAAAAGATTTGTTTTTGTTTTTAACACTGAGGGAGGGAGCATGGCGAAGCTTTTTGGGGAGGGCATGCCAAAGCTGAGAGGCCACAACCAAAAAGGTCCTGTCTCTAGTCTCTGCCAATCAGATCTCTGTTATGGTCGGACAATGAGCAGGGCCTGAGATGCTGAGCAGAGGGCCCTGGCAGGTTCATATGGGCAAATGCAGATACCCCAGCTCCAAGTTGTGTAGAGCTTTAAAGGTCAAGACCAGCATCTTAAATCTAGCCCAGAAGCAGACTGGTAACTAGTAAGGCTGCCGCAGGATGGATGTTACCTTCATGATGCAACTTGCATCAACGAGCATCCTTGCAACAGCTCTCTGGACCAGCTGAATATTCCGAACCATCTTCAAGAGCAGCCCACGTAGAGCGCATTGCAATAGTCCAATCTGGATGTTACCGAACCATGAGTGACTGAGGTCAGGTCCGACTTCTCTAGGTAGGGTTGCAGCTGGTAAAAAGCATCTCTGCACACTGCCACCACCTGTACCTAGGAGAGCATCAGGTCCAGAAACACCCCCAAGCAGCAGACTTTGTCTTTCAGAGGCAGCGTGACCCCATCAAAGACCAGATTTACCTCTCTACTTGAATGATTAGTATTACCAACCCAGAGCACTTCTGTCTTATATGGATTAAGTTTCAGCTTGTTCCCCCACCATCCAGTCCAGAACAGCCTCTAAACCTAGGTCCAGAACATCCACTGCCTCCCTGGTGTCTTCTGATTTAAAAGATAGACAGAGCTGGGTGTTATCAGCATATTGATGGCACCGCAACCCATACCCATGGATAAGCTCTCCCAGAGGTTTCATGTAGATGCAAAATCGCACAGGGGACAGAATAGATTTCTGTGGCACTCCATGGGGCAAAAGCCGAAGGACAGAGCAGGTGTTTCCCATCATCACCTTTTGAGTATGATACCTTTTGAGTTTCAAAAGCCTCTGGGAGGTCCAGGAGAATCAACAGTCACACTCCCTATGCCTATCTCCTGGTGTTGGACATCCACCAGGTCAACCAAGGCAGATTCTATCCCATATCCAGGCCAGAAAATTTCAAAGTAATCAGATTCATCCAGTGCTGCCTGGAGCTGAGACGCTACCACTCTCTGCCTTAGAAGGAGAGGTTAGAAACTGATCAAAAGTTATTTAAATGGTCTGGGTCCAATGGCAGATTTTTAAAGGAGGGGCCTAATGACTGCCTCTTTCAGTGGAAGGGACACCACCCCTGCTTCAGCTGAGGGGGCACCACCCATGCCACCCATTGACCCAGTCCCTCCCCAGCAGCCTCCCTCGTTGTCAGAAGTCACATTGATTTCAATGGAAATGAGATGAGATCCATTGTCTTGTTTTCTTCATAACCAGACAACGTCGTCATAGAAGAAAAGTCATTTTGCTTTCATCTCAGATTCTCTCATTTCATCCCCTTTTGCTTGTAAAAAAACCATTAGGCAGTCTCCTGGCAGAATAACTAATACTTATATTTTCAGTAGTTCAGTGTCACTTTTGCAGTATATGATAAACATATTTTAGTAGATTACAGTTGATTCTGGCAGGAAAGAAATGTTTTGTCTTAAATCAATACTGCTGAAATAAAACACATTAGAAGGAAATTACATGATCATAACATTTGCTTAGAGGCTGATTTGAAATTTATTTACTTCTGGTTTGGGCTTTTATTAACCTTTTTCTATTTTAGGAACTTTTCTCTGCATTAACTCATTCTACAATTTTTCATTAATGGCTGTATGATGTTAAATATTCCACTTTCATATTAGTTTCCAAATACCTACATAAGCCTCTCTACACCTTAAGATCAAGAGGGATGCAGCAAGGAGGTTCCTAATGTCACACAATACTATTATTAACTGCAATGTGTTATTGGATGAAAGCACCAAGTAAACAATACACTTTGGAATACTGAATAGTGCAGACATTCCACTAGGAACAGGGATATGACTAAAGAAATCAGATTGGCTCAAACTAAAGGAAAATGTAGTTTGCAGTGCTATAGTAAACATTTCGAATAAAGACAGAGATGAGCAACTGCAGCATTAATGTGCCTCATGATTAAAGCATAAAGAATTCCAAATGGCAAGAGGACTGAGCAACTGTGACATTTGGGAAAAACATAGCCTGACAAGATATATCGATTTTCTTTCAGAAATGACAAGTTTTATCTTCTACCTTTTTTTCAGTATCTGCAAATTGTACACCAAGGTTAGGACTGAGAGCAAGTGGGATCTGCTCGGGGTAGGTAATGCGTGGCTCTCCAGTTGTTGCTGAACTACAACTCCCATCATCCCAGGTGGTAATAGATTGTGGCTGGGGGTGATGGGAGTTGTAGTTAAGCAACATCTGGAGATTGGTACGTTGCCACCCCTGGGGAAAAGAGTAGGATGGAGAAATAAGATAATCAACATTGGCCCAGATGTCTCATGAGTGATAAACTCTTCTCCAGAAGAGAGAGTCACTTGTGTTGTTCATAGTACATGGCTCTGTATGTGCAGCAGAGCGGAATATGGTGTTTGGAACACAGCGATGCTGAGACTCCAGGCTCTGCATCTCTAATGGTTTTTGTTTGTGAGTAACTAAAAAAATAATCCCATCTCACTTTGACTTTGAAATATATTTGTGAAGTATACAAAAAACCTCACAAAATACAGTGGGGGTATTCTGTTATTGGGTCACCAGCAGTATTCTCAGTCTGTCATTCTTCATTGCAAAGCAGAAATGGAAAGCAATTAGAAGGATACAATTTAATAAGAATCTGAACAATATACCACTAGTTAAATCATCTATTCTTAAAGCTTAAAACTATCTAAAATATAGTACTACACATTGTGAGGTAGGTTTGTTTCCTTACTGTAACCTTTCAATTGTGCATCTATAATCCAATTAAGGAAATGTCCTGAAGGCATCTTTTCATCCCTGGAAAAGAGATATTACAAGTATGATCTGAGATATTGTGACAAAAGTGGGCTTACTCTATGCTTTCCTAGGATCTATCCTCAGTAGAGAGATTGCTCTGACCCCAAACTAGGAGGACACCGCTCCTTTGAGGTAGGCTGCCACCAGTTGAAGACTAGTCTAAAGCCACTGACCAGGCTTAGACATGGCTTCAACAATCTAGAACTGTCTGGCTTGGGACGTACAGGCACTGTACAGCCGGAGTCCACACAACCCAGCTCTGGGTAACAATATATTATTCAGGAAAACAACTCAACAGTAGCGAATGACCTTACAATGACCGTGTTGTTTCCCTTCTTTTTCTTGTATTTATGCTGGCCTTGGGCCGAAATAAACAAATACAATACAATACAGACCTTACAAGACACTTGGGGAACAGTCTTGCAAGTAACCCTCCAGAACCTGTTAAATCAGACTGAAGCCACTTCTAAGTATATTTATTATATAACAAGGGTTGCACACAAAATAAGGAATTGGAGAAAATAGAGGAAACTGGTAGTAAATAAAGGCACACAGGAATTCAAAAGAAAACACAAAAACATTTACTAACTAACTAACACTGAGTTTTACCTTAGTCTAGCAGTAAGCAGGTTCTTGGCTGAGATAATTTTAATCTCTATAGCTTCTCCTTTTCTGGACACTAGTAGCAGCTGGTGACATGGTGCCTGATGGCAACTCATGACTGTACAAAATGGTGGGGTTCTTGTAGCTTGATGGCCCTGTCCTCTCAATAACAAAAGTAAGAAACTGTCCCAATTTAGTAAAAAAAGGGAGGAATGTTCTCCATTCAGAGTGCTCAGAGTGGAAAGTATGTGTAAGACATTTATTGAGCTATGATGGAGATCTGCATTTCATCACAGATACTTTATTAGAAATAGAAGGGAGAAAGTTCTTCAGGGATTAAGGCAAAGAATATTAAGTGTAATATTTGAAAAGGTCCAGAAACCTTCTGCAAGACTTTCTGGAGTGCATGTGTCTAAAAATCAATAAACATTTATATGTGTGTATTATATGCATACATTGGCTATATGGAATATTGATTGCAGGAAGCAAAGAGGGTTCAAATCCCCACTTTAGCAGAGAAGCAAACTGTCAGAGTGGTCTGACAACTATGTCTAATGATCGGTAATTATGTCTAATGATTAGTCGCCTCTTAACTGAACAAATGAGGCACCTTTTAAAAGTGGTGATTCTCTTTATTTAGCAGGGGGAGAGCAACTGGCCCTATCCATCCCCAGTGTTGGAAATTCTCTGTGGTGAGAGAATCCCTTTCTCATTATAGCAGAGTGCACAGAGGCACAACACAGCAGTTTAGTCAGGCATGCGTGTGTGCTGAGAGTAAAATAACTTGGAGCCAATTCATAGTTTCAAATCAATATAAAAGGCATTTATTAAGGAACTCCATTCTAGGTAGGAAAGCGAGGAGTTAGGATCCCTAATCTAACTATCTAGCTGGATGCAGATGGATTCTGCATCCTCTCTGCACATATGGTGCAGGGAGAGAAGCTTGCCATGTTGCAAGGTAGGCGGGCAGGTAGGAAGAGAGAGAAGGAGGAAGTTGAATTCCCTGAGATTAGCAATCTACACATCAAAGGGATAGCATCAGAGCAGTGGAGAAGTGATGACAAATGTCTTGACCCTCTAGCCCTCTGACTTACTAGTCTGTCCTCCGCTGTCTGAGGCAAAGAGACACCGCAAAGTCCTTTAACTTCCAACATTTAACTTCCAACACCCAGCACAGCATTCCTCTAGTGGCTGTTTCTGGTCTCTTTCTTATGTTTCTTTTTTAGATTGTGAGCCCCTGGGGGACAGGGATGCATTTTTCTTATATCTATCTATCTATCTATCTATCTATCTATCTATCTATCTATCTATGCAAACCACTTTGGGAACTTTTGTTGAAAAGTGGTATATAAATATTCATCATATTTGTATTCTTTAGTAAATAAATAAAAGTATATTTATCTGCATGGGAGTAAATGTCTTCAAGAGGCAAAAGTAGACAGCTTCCAGTCTTATAATGTTCTTAGCATGTTGTATAGTATTCAAATAAACAAGACACTTTAAAAAATGGAAAACCTAATCCTTCACATGGTGAATCAGGAAGGGAGGGTATAATTGTGCTTCTGCTCTGGGTGCAGAAACAGCTGCTCCTGGGAATGCAACAGGCTTGTTCAGAGGTGTCATCATAACTTTGAATCTCCTTTCCAAGGAAGCTCCAGTTGATTCCTTATCTCTATGTATTTCACTGACAATTGGAAAAAGAAATCTCTCCAGTTTTTGCTCTCTATTGCTGAGTCTGCCTTTGTTGCTCTTTGGATTCTTCCCCCCACCCCTGTTGCTTTTTATGTCCCTAGTGCTCTTTAATAACATCTATTGTGTTTTACAATCTATTTATAAAATCATCTCTATCACGCATCTTCCACCTTGTAGGGTCCTTAGAGAAGCTCACTGTAATCTAAAATACAAGACAATAAAATAATCATTCAAACAAAACCAGAGAAGCATCAGAGAACATAAAATCCATATCCAATGCAAGTTATAAACAAACAAACAAAACTAATAAAACTGTCTTCACCTTCTGCCTCCTAAAAGAAAGACCGATGAACTTTCCAAAGGAGAAAGTTCCATAATGTGGGCACTGCTGATGACAAGGTCTGATAATGCAGCTCTACCTGCCACCTGCACATGGTGGTGTGGACACACACAAAGTTCTGTCCTGATAATCTCAGCATACAAGGAGTTTCATGTGGGATAAACTGAGTCTTCAGATATCTGGGTACTGAAGCACTTAGGATTTTAAAAGTAAGAACTGTACTCAGAAACAAATTAGTAGCCAGAGCCGTTGATAAAACAGCAGTTTCCATATACTCTTCAAGGGCAGCCAACCTCACATAGATTATGTTACAGTAGTCTAATCTGGAATGAGCAAAACATGTGTAAAGGTAAAGTGAGCCAGCGTGGTATAGTGGTTAGAGTGCTGGAATAGGACTGGGGAGACTCGAGTTCAAATCCCCATTCAGCCATGAAACTAGCTGGGTGACTCTGGGCCAGTCACTTCTCTCTCAGCCTAGCCTACTTCACAGGGTTGTTGTGAAAGAGAAACTTAAATATGTAGTACACTGCTCTGGGCTCCTTGAAGCAAGAGCGGGATATAAATGTAATAATAATTATAATAATAACAAAATGTGCCCTCGAGTTGGTGTCGACTCCTGGCGACCACAGAGCCCTGTGGTTTTTCTTTGGTAGAATACAAGAGGGGCTTACCATTGCCATCTCCCACTGAGTATGAGATAATGCCTTTCAGCATCTTCCTGTATTGCTGCTGCCTGATATAGAAGCTTCCCATATTCTGGGAAACACACCAGTGGGGATTCGAACTGGCAACCTCATGCTTGCTAGGCAAGTCATTTTCTGCTGTGCCATAAGGTGACACGGCACCAGCTTTTACTGCTTGTAAACTTGGAAGACAATGACGGGGGCAGGGGTGGCAGGGAGGAACTCTGCTGCCCCAAAAACGTTTTAGAAAAATCCAGCGCCAGAGGAGGAAGTGCAGGGGAGGGGGGTAAGTACTACCCCCGCCCTTAAAGCCACCCTCCCCACACCCCGCCGAACTGCCGGACTGGCCAAATTCCGGACCGGTCCGGAGGCCTTTTGCATGGCTCCAGACTGGTCCGTGCACACCCCTACTTTTAATGTAGTGATTCTCTTTATTTAGCAGAGGGAGAGTAACTGACCCTGTCCACCCCCAGCACAGTACCTCCAGTGACTCTTGCTGGTGTCTATCTTATCTTTCTTTTTAGATTGTGAGCCCTTTGGGAACAGGGATCCATCTTATTTATTTATTATTTCTCTGTGTAAACCACCCTGAGCCATTTTTGGAAGGGCAGTATAGAAATCGAATGAATGAATGAATGAATGATGAATGAATAAAGGGCTATTTGTGCTTCTATATTTTTAAAAATTCAAACTAGAAGGAAGCCCAATCATAATCCTGATACCCAGGGCGGTTAAAAAAAAAAAAAATTCTCTCACACCATGATTTGAATTAAAACCCTTGCACCAAAACTGTTGTTAGTTCTAGGAGGGACTCTCCTATTGGTGTTTTTTGTAAAAGGAAATGTTGGGAGACCTGGTCATCACTGTTCTATGTCTTACATAGTCTGGCTGTTGGAGATCATAGTTTTTAAGGCAGTATTTATGTGTAATTACTACTGAAACTTGAAAGTGCTGTGCACCCTATAATCTCCAAATAAAAAGGCAATATCCCAGCTACAAATAATGTATTAAGGTAAATGTCAAATATCACCTCAAGGTATGCATTAATGTATGAACTGAACAAAGCTGCATCATGTAAGGGAGATCAATATCCTTCTTGATATTTTTCAGTGTCAGCCTTAATCAGATACTGTCTTTGTACAAGATCTCAATCACTGAGCAGAGCATATTGAATTGATCAGTGCTCCAGCACACAATGCGCATATTTACTTGATTAGTTCCAGATGATTAGTTTCCCAGTATTTCTTTGAGAGGCTTCAAATGTGTAACAGTCATTTCCTACAGTAATCCTTTTGTTTCCCACTATGCAAGAAAGTGAGCACTATTCACATAGTGCTCACAATGTGGATAGTGTAAAATATGCTCATAAAACCTTTATTGTCATCTATTGAATTTTCTTGTGATCTCCTTCCAAAATTTCAACCTTCATGCTGCCCATTATAATGCAATCGCACTGTTGTTTGGATTACTTGCCTTCATCTAATTACTACAAGAAGCATTGTATACTGTATACAGTATACAGTATACTGTATTTTTATTTCTATACCGCCCTTCCAAAAATGGCTCAGGGCAGTTTACACAGAGAAATACTAAATACTAAATAAATAAATAAGATGGCTCCTTGTCCCCAAAGGGCTCACAATCTAAAAGAAACACAAGATAGACACCAGCAACAGTCACTGGAGGTACTGTACTGGGGGTGAATAGGGCCAGTTACTCTTTCCCTGTTAAATAAAGAGAATCACTATGTTAAAAGGTGCCTCTTTGTCAACCCCACCCCACCCCAAGTTGAGTCAGTTATTTTGTTATACACAATATTAAGCATATTTATATTATTTGACATAGGCCACCAAGTAATGTGTGAAAATTAAAAGGGTTCTCTTTTTGACTACTGAATTTTTTTTAATGGATTCAGATCCCAAACAAAGTTACTCTCAGTAGTTCATTCAAAAAATAACATCAACAAGACATTTTTGGATTCAAGCCTGGAAGCAGGTTTTTTTGGGGGGGGGGCACCTAAACAATAGGGGGTCTTCTTCTCTGGTCTTTTAAAGACAACATTCAAGCCAATGTTGTTATTTAAAAAATCTTTGTTTGCAAAAAAAAATTCAGAGGGAGCCAGAGAGAAATTTAGTCCCTCCTAGCAATGGGACTGCCTGGAAGCTTCACCCTTAAGAAGTCATGCCCTCTAATATCCAGTGTTTGGGAGGAAGCTGTAGCCCTTCAGTGGAATACTTAACACATGGCAGAGTTTCTTCCAAAAATGACTTCCCTTTGTTTTATTTCCCCTGATAACCTGTAGAATTGCAAACAGCATCATGGCGTGGTCATATTGTGTGTTTCTGCACCCTCATCACTACATCCAGTCATTTGGAGCACAGATAGGGAAATTCAATTTGGCTTAAATTATCTTTGCTGGGTAGAGAAGAAGAGCATGACATAGGCTACATCCCATATTGTGTGTAATGTATAGTTCAAACCCTAAAGGTAAATTCTTCTTTATTACTGCATTGTTGGTGACGGAGTTCTAGAATTAAACCAAACAAAAGATTTCTAGGGCCACATTGTGATGAACAGAGCCTCATATGAAACCCCAAGCATACTTTATCAAGATCTAGTACTAATATGGAGCCCATGCCTGCCAACATGTTCCTATTTTCCCATTCAGGCGAATGTGAAAATAGGGACAAGTTGGCAGGTATGGGAGCCCCTCCCCCAACAACAACTTTTCCTGTATTGAATACTGGATGCTGAATTGATGTCCTTCAGCTCTTTTATTTCAGTTGCTCATGTTTTTGGCTACCTAATTTGTATTTATATCCATACACGACAGTATAAAAGCTAGGTATATTAATTATAGTGGAATGACAAATGCCCTTTAGACACCTGGGATATAGTATCAGTAGTTCTATGTACTCTGGAGGCCTGTGCTCATATATCCTCTGGTGCCTGCCAGCATCACTGACTCTCAGTGTTCCAAGGATGTTACTCATTCCATGTCTTTTCCTGCTGCATGTTTCAACATTACAGTGACATCATATCTTGCTATTGTCATGTTGCAATGTAGAGAGGCCAAAAGAAAGTGGCAACCAATCTGTAATCTTTATCTTTATCTCTTTATTTCGGTCAGCAACCAGCATGAGATTAAAACAAATGTAAAAGAGAGGTCAATCAAACTTCTATTGCAAACAATAACACCAGATAAATTTTAAAAAGTCCTCCTCAGCATAGATCAGGATACTAAAAATACTACTAAAATAATTGGAGATAAAAGAGGCAGCAGTATTTCCTACTTATGAAGCTATTACACAAAATCAAAACTCAACCAGTTGCCTTCTCGACTCCTAAATCTGAGGGGGGTTAAACAATTCAGGAGCTCTGAAAAATATTGTCATTAAATTTACACCTGATACACAGGTGATACCAGTACCTGCGTGCCCACCTGCAGCTAGCCACATTATGGCTACAAGTTGCTCTGGCTTTAGATCCATCGCGTATTTTCCCATTACTAAGTTGTTCTGCAAATGAAGGGCTGCACTGCAAAATTTAGCTACCTGTCTGGTAGCGCAGGAATTGCTTCCTTCCAACAGCCTGTCAGTCATCTGAGGAGAATCAAGACCTGGGCATTTAGCTATCAAAGGGTAAATAAGATCCCGGCGCAGGTCTCTATAGAACAAACATTCCAATAGCACATGGGTGACTGTTTCCACTTGGGCAGAGCCTCTCCCCAATCTCTAATCTTGGCAACCAAGTTATAAGTGACAGAGGGAGAGGGGATTGCTGGTGTGTTGGCTGAGGCAGAAGAAACTGCTGAAGAGAGTTTACAGCCCCACAGCTGAGTGAAGCTATGGCGAAGCTCTCCAGGGTGGCAAGCCAGATACAAAGAGGTTAGAGGTTTTGTTGAGCCCTGAGGAAACAGATTGGGGTGTTGTATGTGAGGAACTACTTTCCTGAGGGGAAACCATATGTAAACAACATTGTTAGGCTCAGACCGGGCCAGCTGGAACTGCTGTTGAGTCAAGTCGCTGTAGAAATAAGAAATTATTTGAACTCTTGAAAACAGTGGGTAAAGACATCCAGAAATGGCAGAGAGAACTTATTGGGGGATAATTCTATAGGTATTGTTTTGTTACTGTTGCTTTTGCTGTTTCCCTTTCCTCACTTTCCTTTTGCCTATCAGCTTGTAACCAGCCCCTTTGCCTTCTTTTTACCATAACTGCTGTTGAACTTAAATATTTGACAGCTTTTCTCCCTTGATCCAGCATATTACTCCATGCAGCATTTCCCTTCACTTCTCTTCCTGCATATTTCACCATTGGCATCAGTTTGGTATTTTAGCTCCATGCTTAGGATAACTAAACAGGACTCTTGAGGCTCTAAGGGTAATTTTTTCCTTGCCACTGATCTGCTCTATGACCTCTTAGAAATCAATCCACCACTTTCCCAGTTTCCCATTTTCATCGGTTATGCTCACAAGGGCAAGAATGTATGTTCTTCAGAAGAGAAATCCCTTAGCACATTGTCTCTGTCTTTTCCTCTTAATATTCACATTTGTTTTCCAGCTTTACATGTCAGTGAACAATAAGAAATATACTGAAGGTCACAGAATGAAATTTATCATCATTGTTGGAATTCACAGAATGCAATGGTAAGTACATATTTCATATAATAATCCCTGTCATATCACATCCAACTTTAATTTAACACATTCTTTGTTTGTGTCATACAGTGGCCCCATTTGTACGTAATGCGAAACCGCAGTTAAAAGACACAGAGGTTGGAATTCCTGTACATCCTAATGCATGAAACCATGGTTTTGTGGCAAAAGAGACCTGAGGTTTCCCTCAGGGCCAAACTGGCCAAACCCCAGTTTGAACCTTTGGTTTGCAGTGAGTTTCACCACCCCAATCTGAGCTTTGGGCATGGCAGCATTACATCCAAATGCAGACACTGCCATATCCACAGTTTTGGGCTGTTTCTGGAACTGAAATAATAGAGAAGGCTGCCCAGGAATGCGGCCACTCCAAACCTGCCACAGTTATTGATGTCCTCCTCTCTGAGCACTTGCCTCACCCCATCTTCAAGCTACTCCAGCCATTGCCCTGCAACAAAGACACCACCAAGTCCCATCCCAAGCTTCTAAGCCCGTCAAATTGAGAAGTCAAATGGAGAGGATGCCCTCTTCCTACGGTGTCCCTTGTTCCCCTGACAATTAGAAGAGAAAGGGGATGGTATGTCGAGATGGCCACTATGTGCTTTGCTCTTCGAAAATGAATCAATAAAGATGCATGTTCACAAGCACATTCTGTCACAGTGGCATAATAAACCAGGCAACCTGATTACATCTCTGGGAAGATAACATATGGCATGGCATATGTTAATGGCTCTGCTTGAATGGCTCAGCTCTGTGTTTTGTACAATAAAGTTAGGGAAAGGAGGCCCAGCCCTTCCCCTTGGGTTAAAGTGTGTGGTCTCAAGGCTTACTCATGAAAAGAACTGTCCAGTAGGTGCAGCATTGCCTTGAGTGACAGGGGAGATTCTTCTTCTGTGATGAAGATGGATGCTGCTCTGGAGCAGACTACACTGTCATGAGAGTGAAAGGCCATGGGGATACCCATTCATAACTCATGACAAGAACCATCTGGACCAACAGGGGGGTTGGGCAGAATTGCTAATAATGTGCGATGACAGCCCTTCTCCCACAGACCACTCTCTCATGAGTGTTAGGCCATGGAGCCACACATGCGGGCTGGATGGCAGATGCCACCAAGCCTGGTTGCTTGGCAGAAACAAGCCATGGCAACAGGTACCACAGCTACACCTCTCCCTCTCTTGGTGACTGATGTGACGAAGCATCCAAGCAGGCCCTCTTCCAATCCAGCCACCCACTGGAACATATCCATCTTTATTTTTGCCAAGAATGGCAACCCCACGTTCCTGGGTTCGCTGATAATCGGGGCTCCCATCTCCATTATTTCCTATGGCAGCTGATCTGCATATACCACAATGTGGATATGAACCCAGGATATTTGAAAGAGAGTGAGGAGCTATTCCCTGTCCCAATGTTTCCCTATTCTGCTCCCCCGGGGCTGCCCAGACACATGGAACAGAGAATTCTCCTTTGGGTACACAAAAGGGTTGCCTGTAGAGGAGGAGGTTGCTGTGTAAAAGTTTTATTATTAACAAAAGAGAATGGGTCCTCCTCACAAGTGGGGTCCCCTTTATTTGGTTGGCCTACCTCACGTTACACAGAAAAACAGTGCCCCTCGGCATCCACACATTGCCTGCAATTGTGCTTTTGCAAAACTGTTTTGGTGCAGGGCTCTTACAAGGGTGGTGTTGCAATTGCTGTCAGAAGAAGGACTTGCATGCCATTTAAAGGGATTTAAATGCCCTTTCTCTGCCAAAAATGGACCAGTCATTCCGAAAAGGCATGATCACACTTGGCATGCCCCCTTGACGATCGTAGCCAATGGCTGCTGTTCTGCTTACGTTCTGACACCTTGCTCACAGTCTGGCGATGCTAGCTCTACAGAGCTTGCTGGAATGTGTCCTTGGTGGGCAAGGAAGAGGGAGCGGCTACCCTAACCTGAAACTGGAGGATGCCAGGCTGTGGTTAGATGCACGTCTGTGATGCGATTCACGGTTACAAAAATTAACTGCAGGTTCATCAACCGGCCAATGTTAAGATCCTCATACTAAGAACAGAGGTAAAATTGTAGATTGGGCTAAAATTGTTAGAGTAGGCAGCATTATTGTGGCAAATCATGAAGGGTGATTAAATTCCTTCAAAGACCTCCAGGGTATATTTTTGATAGATGATCTGCTTTTTGACAGCTAAGCTGCCAAGCAAGTTTTTAATATCGAGGAGGGGACAACAGATGTGTACTACAGATGATGGAATGCTTTGTCACAAGGAGCTCTCTGGAGCTAAGCTGTTCAAGGACCTTTCTAAGCCCACAAGGCTAAGGTTTAACCAAGAATTTATCCTAATACAGGGTTGAAATATTTAAATACTTTGGCATGTCGGGGAGTGATAAACAAGAAGTTCAATTACATATGGGTCAATTTGCACTTTACAATTAGCCAACAAAAACGGTTTGCAACTTTACAATGATCAGCCAACCAGGACAGGGTCCAATAAGATATGCTGGATCAAGTAGAGGCTCTTACTATGGTACTTTTATAATCTCTACTCTAGCATCACACAATGGAGCTTTCTGTCTTTTTCTACTCTAAAAAGAGACCTATAAGCCCAGCAACTAGGACTGCAAATAGATGACGTGAGAGATCCATGATCATAACCTTTTTGAAAAGTTTTTTAGAGTTAAAACCAGCCACAGGGTGGAGGCATTTAGGATCAAGGCGGTGACACTGGGGTTAAACCTTCCCCCCTGCACCATTTTCCTAAATAAATCTCCCACCAAAGCTGTTCCATGGTTTGGTTCAGTGAGGGGGAAAAACAATTACAACTGAGCTAGAAATTTTTTATTGCTAACAATCAAAATATCGGAACTATTCACACGGTCAGGCAGACAGGGGAGCGGGTTGGAAGGGGAAGGCCTGCAATCTTTACTTTTCCCCCAGACAAGTGAATGATCCCTGCTATGAGCACTAATTGCGCTCCCACATCACCTGATCTCTGGAGGCTGAGATGATGCATCCTGACCTCTGAGTATCCCAGAATGCAGCATGCGCCAAGTGTGGTGCATTGGGGGATTCCCCCAGGGGACAGGCACTCTAGGCACCCAGCCATTTCTGTGTCAGCATGGGTTGCAAGCAACCTGCACTGATATATGATCCTGGAACCTGGGTTAACGGAGCGCTTGCTCTGTTAACCCCAGCTAAAAGCTGGGCTTCAAAGCTGGGTTTACCTCTGTGGCAGCACCAGGATCCACATGGATCCCGACAGTTCTCACATACCCAGACTTGGCTGCCTAAGTCTGGGCTTGGATGCTCATGAGAACAGCCTTATAAAGTGTCATTAGGCCTATTTCTGTTATATTAAAAACCATGTTAATCTTGGTTTCTTAAACTCAGCTAGCCTCCTTTTAATAAATGCACAGGAAATGGCATTTAGTCGTTATGATGAAATGACCTGGTTTCCAAGGATCTGCACCTAAGATTAGTAGATATGATTTATCAGTTGGAAATTATGCCTTCAAAATGCCACCAAAGTTATGTTTATTGAACCAACCAACTAACCAACCAATCAATAACTTTATTACGGTCACAGACCAGCATAGGTTATGATACAGTAAAATAGATGGTAAAATAGATAGTCATGAAGCAATAAAATCATATTGGAAATTACTACAGCACATCTTATCTATAAAATTATGATTTATGCTATGCAGCTCTAGTAGGAGGACTAATGAGATAAAGGTAAAGCATAAATTCATAAATGCATACAGCTGTCAATGAATATAAAAATGTCTAAAAAGTATAAAATATTTTTAAATGCTATAAAATATACTAAAGGGTAAAAGCAGGGTAGCTAAAATATTTAAAAACAGCTAATTAATAAAACAACTAAATAATATAAGCAATATAGCACAGTCTGCACAAAATTGGTCTATAAGAAAATACGACTCTATTGGGATAACTAGTAAAGTAGAGGTAAAACATGGTTAAATATATAGGTACATAAACTATGTATGAGTTAAAAGCATCTAAGAAAGTAAAAGAATTTAAAGGGATATAATAGGATGTACTATAAGGCAAAATATGAGCCCCTGGTAGCGCAGTGGTAAAACTCCCGCCCTGTAACCAGAAGGTTACAAGTTCGATCCTGACCAGGGGCTCAAGGTTGACTCAGCCTTCCATCCTTCCGAGGTCGGTAAAATGAGTACCCAGAATGTTGGGGGCAATATGCTAAATCATTGTAAACCGCTTAGAGAGCTCCGGCTATAAAGCGGTATATAAATGTAAGTGCTATTGCTATTGCTAAAATAGTCAGTAATTAAAATCAGCTACATGGGTTATGGGCTGGAAGTCTGGGTCTGACAGATCTTGCACTCTGCCGCGCAGAACCTAGCAACATTGTACATGAAAGTCTACTTTTCATCCAAGAGCAGCATCTTAGTGTAGACTTGACTAGTGTGACCAGGGTAGGTGAGAAGTAGCGGAAGTAAAAGTTTGTCCAGGCTATCTGTATCCAGGATCCTCTATTTGATTACCATTTTCAGCTTGTCACAGCCCATAGCATGGAGGTGAGATGGGGAGAAGCTCAATAGCTCCACCTTATTATCAACTGCCCAAGAGGATTGGAAATTGTCCTGCAGGGTTAATGGGGCCTTGCCCTGTAGGCAAAGGGCTAGTTTGAGCCAGTGATTGAGAGCAGTTATCCAAACTTTGGCCTCAACAATTATCGTGCCAGTTTCCAGATGCAGAGAGGCATTCGAGATACAGCAAGGCATTTGTAAGGCTGCTCTTAGGAATTTAGATTGGACTCGTTCCAATATGATTAAGTTAGAGGGGGGGTCCTGGGTGGGCATCATAGAGTAATTGTGCTAGCAGCTTGGCCTCATATAGTTTGAGTGCTGCAGGTACATAATGACTACCTCTAGTTTGAAGGAACCTCGAGATAGCAGCGGAGCTTCTCTGTGCTGCTAGGGCAACCTGTTCACAGTGGGCCTTTCTTGAGCTAGAGGCATGGAGGACCACCTCCAGATATGTAGAACAGGAGCCCTGTTCAATTCTGGGACCATCAATACTCCAGTGGTGGATCTTTGGCCTTCTGACGAAGGCCATGACCTTAGCTTTTTTGTCATTTATTTCAAGTTCTTCACCTTTACAATACTGCGACAATGCTGCCAGTGCCCTTCCGGGGCCTATAGGGTTCCTCAGGAGTATTGCAGCAGCAGCAGCATAGAGTAGGATGGAGGTGGATCTTTCAGCTAACTTAGGAGGGTGGAAATCATGGTTGTTGAGGCAGCTCACCATAGCATTGATATAAACACTGAACAGAAGCAGGGCCAGGATACAGTCCTGTCTGACTCCCCTCTGGGTTGAATTATGTTTATTGTTGTTTCATTGTCTTTAGGAAATATGACTGCTAAGACTTTTCCCAACACCACCACTGTTATAAAAATTATTCTAAAAAGAGTTCACTTAACATAAGTCCAGTTCTGCTAGATGCTCCATTACTACATCAATGTGTCCTTTCTAAACTTTCTTTCAGGTCCTTTTTATTAAGGACAGCCGACATGTTAACTATGAAATGATGCCTTTGTCGTTGTCACTGAAGTGATCGTCCACCTCTAGCACCTTCCTTCCTATATCACTGCTGCCCAATGTAGGTGCCTGCTTGCTTTAGCTGGGCAGCTGGGATGACCTTCGTGCTTTGGGTGACCCTTCTGGGAGTATACCTCCCAATGTACTTCACTCATCCCTGTCCCCCATCACAGTGAGGCAGCATAGCAGGACTTGGGGTGGGGGACACTTCAGTAACAATGACAAAGGCATCATTTCATACTGCGCAGGAGAAGGCAATGGTAAACCACTCCAAGAAAACCACATGAATAGACAAAATAGAATGATTGTCAATGTAGTGCTGGATGATAGGCCCCTCAGGTCAGATGGTACTCAACATGCTACTGAGGAAGAGCTGAGGATCTCTCAGAGTACTGATGGTATTTAGGGGACTGGGGGTGGGAGGTACGCTTTGCAGTGGTTCTGCTCCTACCTCACAGGCAGATTCCAGATGGTGTCCCTTGAAGACTGTTGTTCTTCCAAATCTGAACTTTCGTATAGTGTCCCTCGGGGCTCCATATTGTCTCCAATGTTGTTTAACATCTACATGAAACAGCTGGGAGAGATGATCAGGAGATTTGGTGCAGGGTGCTATCAGTATGCTGATGACACCCAAATCTACTTCTCCATGTCAACATCATCAGGAGAAGGCATAACCTCCCTAAATGCCTGCCTGAAGGCACTAATGCGTTGGATGAGGGATCACAAAATCCAGATTAGATGGAGGTTCTTATTGTGCGGGGTTGGAACTTGGGAGACAATTTTGATCTGCCAGGCCTGGTCACACTCCCCCAGAAGAAACAGGTACACAGTCTAGGGATACTTCTGGATCCAAACCTCTCCCTGGTGTCCCAGGTTGAGGCTCTGCCCAGAGGTGCTTTTTATCGGCTTTGGGTTATTATTATTATTATTATTATTATTATTATTATTATTATTATTTATTCGATTTCTATACCACCCTTCCAAAAATGGCTCAGGGTGGATACGCCAACTGCATCTGTTTCTTGAGATGAACAACTTCAAAATGGTGGTACATATGCTGGTAACCTCTAGGCTGGATTACTACAATGCGCTCTATGTGGGGTTGCCTTTGTATGTAGACCAGAAACTACAGTTGGTTCAGAATGTGGCATCCAGGTTGGTCTCTGGATCATCTCACCATATTACTCCTGTGTTGAAAGAACTACACGGCTGCCAATATGTTTCCAGGCAAAATATAAGGTGCTGGTTATTACCTATAAAGTCCTAAACAGCTTAGACCCTGGGTATTTAAGAGAATGTCTTCTTCACCATGACACCTACCATCTGTTAAGATCATCTGGAGAGGTTCACCTGTGGTTGCCACCAACTCATTTTGCGGCTACTCGGGAACAGGCCTTCTTTGTTGTGTCCCCTGGACTTTAGAATGTGCTCTCTTTTGAAATAAGAGTCTCCCCATCTCTGGCAACTTTTAAAAAGGCACTGAAGACATATTTATTCACCCGGGCTTTTAATTAGATTTATGGTTATAAATGTTTGATGTTGGTATTTAATGATTTTAATGTTAAAGATTTTAATGTTTAAATGATTTTAGTTTTGATTTTAATTGGGTTTTTCTTAAAATGTAAACTGCCCTGAGTCACTTTTGGAAGGGCAGTATAGAAACAAACAAACAAACAAATAAGTGCAGCCTAGCCAAGGCTAGGAGCTAGGCTGTGCATGTGAAGTGCTGGGATCGAGCCTGATTCCAGGACTGCCCCACACCTAGCACCGCTTTTTAACCCAGCAGTAACCTGTGTCTCGCTTAAACTCAGCAGGCGGACGTCTGGGCAATCGCCACTGGGTTAATAGGCTTCCCCTGGGGCCACTGCCATTTCTGGCAGCAAGCCGGAGGGGAAAGAGCTGCCATGCTGAGAGAGCAGCTGCCATGGGACATCCTGGAATGTGGGAGCGGGGAGATCCTCTCGCTCTCAGCTCCTGCCATTGCCGTGTGAGCACGTGGCTGAGTGTAGGCTGCTAGTTATGCTTGTTCATTTCTCCCCAGAGAACCTTCAGAGATTCTAGCAATGGAATGCAGAACTGTTCTATTCCATCCTTTCCATTCACATTACATGAGAGGAGAGCTGGTCTTGTGCTAGCTAGCATGACTTGCCCCATTAGCTAAGCAGGATCCACCCTGTTTGCATTTGAATGGGAGACCACATGTGAGTGCTATAAGATATGACCTCTGGGGATGGAGTTGCTCTGAGAAGAGCAGAAGGTTTCAAGTTCCCTCCCTGGCTTCTCCAAGATAGGGCTGGGAGAAAATCCTGCCTGCAGCCTTGGAGAAGCCACCACCAGTCTGTGTAGACAATACTGAGCTAGATAGACCAATGGTCTGACTCAGTATATGGCAGCTTCCTATGTTCCTATGAGGGTAGTTGCTGATCATCTGTTGGAGAAGGCAGGTGTGCTTTTGCACACCTTATTATTATTATTATTATTATTATTATTACATTTATATCCTGCTCATCCTCCAAGGAGCCCAGAGCGGTGTACTACATGCTTGAGTTTCTCTTTCACAACAACCCTGTGAAGTAGGTTAGGCTGAGAGAGAAGTGACTGGCCCAGAGTCACCCAGCTAGTTTCATGGCTGAATAGGGATTTGAACTCGGGTCTCCCCGGTCCTAGTCCAGCACTCTAACCACTACACCACGCTGGCTCTCACAGCCTGTAGCAGTTGTGGGAGCTGCCATGTTCTAAGGGACAACATACTGGTCTCAGAGACTTGCTTGGACCAGTGGGATTTGGTTCAGAAGGCTTTTCTGGGCCTGGTGTGGTCAGAGATCCTGTTGGATCTCGGGAGACAAGCAGACACAAAACAAATGAAATCAGTGTGAGAAAGGCCAGTTATGTGTCTGAAAAAGCTCGTCTGTTCCAGCAAAGTGCATGAACTCTGAATTATCAACTCACTTTGAAGGATAATTTTAGAAACTCTTGAAGTAAATAATGTGGAGGTTTCTGTTTAATAGCACTGACCTTTTAAATAACGTCTGTCGTTTGGAAAGGGTACTCCGATCCTGGTGAGCTGTGAGATGGGCAGCGCTGCCACATGCTGACCAGCTGGGGAAGGGAGGCAAGTGAGGTGCTTCTTCTCAAGGCTAGGTGGCTCTAGGAAGCTGAGTGGCATGGGTTCTTCATACCCATCCACCCTACTGAAGCTCTTATCTTATTTCAAAGATAATTTGTAGCAGGGAAATCCAATCTGTCTGTTAAGTTTAATTTACTCAAGACAATCGCTAAGGATTTGTCTCCACTTCATACCCATCTCCCATTTATGAATACTATAGTATTGTTTGGCCTTATTCCTTAAGTAGTTTGAGAGTCAATAAGCAGACTTCAGCTTAAAACTTCAGCTCAAAACTACAAACTTCAGCTCAAAACTACAGACTTCAGCTCAAAACTACATTACATGACTGGGCCAACTACAAGCTACGCTCATAATATGCTTGGCTCTAATGTGCTGAACATGATTTCTAAATAGCAGTCATGGTGGGCCCTGATCTGGATCATGTCTGGTTATGGGAGGAGAGAGGCTCCTCCACCCAATGGTCCTGATGTTTAGAAATGGCATCTGGACACATATGACATGCTGAAGTATTGTGACACCAATAATAAGGAAAATACTGTAAGAATAAAACAAATGTGTCATCAGTGTCAGAAGTAGATTTACAAATTGATCCTAAATGCATTTTCTTGGAAATATCTTCCATTAATTTCAGAGGTGTTTACTATTGAGTAAATGCTCTTAGGGTTTAATCTCATTCTAGTTTACTAATTACTGTGGCTTATTTTTCTCATGTAATTATCATTCTGCTTCCTTTCTGGCAGTTCTAGAGATTAGAATAGTTATTCCATATATAAAATAGGGCTCAGTATAAGTTGGGGGTCATTAGTTCCAACTAGTGGTTCTTTTGCTGCTTCTGAAAATCTATTCTTTCTTCAAATATTCCATACTTGTTAAAGACCCTGCCATTTTTCAGTTGAGAATATTATGCCCAGAATTACAAATATTAATTTAATGCATTTAATGCTGTTGTAGAAGAATAGTAGCAAAGGTCTCTTTCCACCTTGTTGATTAGATTTAGCTGAGCTTTCAGTATACTAAACTAGAAATGTTCTGGGAAGAATAGCTGATTTGTAGGGATGTGCATGAAATGGATTTTGCATTTTGTTATGAACTCAAAACAAAATGCAGATGGCCGAAACTTTCCATTGAAACAGTGGTCGACCCAGTTGTTTTGATAAAACGAACTCAAAATGTTTTGAGTGTTTCAGCCATAGAGAACAATGGGGAAACTTGAAACACCCCATTGTTCCCCATGGGTAGCTTCTAGGAACACCAAAGTGGGTTGGGTGGTAGAGCATGATGGGTGTTACCTACCACCCAACCCACAAAAGAAATGGGAAAGTGGGCAATTTTTTGACGAATTTTTAACCGTTCCCCCAAACCGGCATTGGATCCTACAGGATGTTTCGAGTCGAAACATTACAACATCAACATGTTTTGCACATCCCTACTGATCTGGCTACAAAGAAGCATCTGACAGACAACAAAAACAACACTATATTCTCCCAAGATTCTAAAAAATGTAAAGAATTTTTATAAATGTATAAAAAATTGGAATCAGTTATTCTCAAAGGCTGTTTTGTTTCTGGATTGTTAATAAAATATCAAAATCTGGCAGAATGAACACAGTATGTTTGAATATTGATGATGGAAATCCTAGGTATGAGTTCTCACAGCCAGGTAAAGTCTTATAGAACTGGCTAGCTTAGAGCATTACTGTTGGAGAAAGGAATTGACACCGCAAATGTTTCCAGAGTATTATATTGTTCTAGCCTTATGTAAATATCCCAAATCTAAAACAGAAACTTTATGTAAAAGATGCCAAACAGTCTCTCTGTACTCCCAGTTATTTGGAGAATATGTTTTTCTACTTAATGACACTGAAAATTAGTCCAAGGAGAAAGAGCCAAATATGCAACATGCCTTTAATGTTTGTGATGTAGTTTGTTTACAGTTACTTATTTCTGTCATAGGACAGACATATTCTTCTGAACTATTACAACAGAGAAAGACCATTACAAAAAAAATGTATTCTGGAACCTTAGCTTCAGGCCTGTGCAGGACAATTGAGAATAGAATTAAAAATCATTGTATTGCTAATACAGCTCCCTATCTGTTTTCTTTGTAATCTATTTTCCCATTCATGTTAATGGGACTTGCACAAGAGAACTTCACAGTGGATTGTTTCCCATACGATCAACAGATTTTGACATCTGTAAGTTGTGTTTCAATGGTAGCTAATGGAGCTATGAACAATGTGTTCAATATTTTTAGATGAACTTTGAAAATAGGGTTTATTAAGTAGTTGTGGGAATGTACTTTAAACCCTGTATCGAAGTAACAATCTATATCAGAGTCCTAAAGAATACATTATTTAAAGCTACCTTTGAAGCTTGTAACAAAGCTCATGGGAATACAAAATAATTTGTTAGTGGAAAGAATGCATATCAAAGCTTTATTATGAAAATAAAGTTATTTTGAA
Source organism: Hemicordylus capensis (assembly GCF_027244095.1). Classification (NCBI taxonomy): domain Eukaryota; kingdom Metazoa; phylum Chordata; class Lepidosauria; order Squamata; family Cordylidae; genus Hemicordylus; species Hemicordylus capensis. The sequence continues at coordinate 80,988,578 of NC_069661.1, read as the reverse complement.
ATTCATTTCTTTCTTTTGCTACATCTGCATCAATTTCTGAACCTGGAAGCCATGTCATATCTTTCCATATGCCACATTATTGAAGCCAAGTCACGGCATCATTTTCTCACTGTGCAGTGATACTTGGCACGCAGTTTGTGATGGAGATCCATGTGGATCCCATTCTTTTGAACAGAGGGTGCGCAGGTGGCTGCTTCAGCTGTCCATGTCCATTTTTTAAATTGCAAACTGAACAAATAGGCTTCCAGATGATTCAGGTTCCCAATAATAATCACACTGCTTGGGTTTCTTCAGCTTTCAATATCCTCCCTTGGGAGCATGCAGTTAAATCTTTGAATAGTAGATACATCGTGACTCTAATGCACATGTAACATGTTGACTCTAATGAACATGTGCACACATGAACTCAAAATGCCAGTGCACTACTTCCCTTTTATTTCACTTTTGCTACAACCCACCAGTCCAGACAACAAATGCTGCTGATTATGCTTAGGTTGTAGCTTTTCTATAAAAAGTACAACTAGATCAATTTTGAGATTAAGCATTTTATTAAATATTCTTAAGCTTTAAAAAAAACATTTAAGTCATTTTACTAACACAGCCTGCTGCAAAAGCCAGTGCAGGACAGGCGATTGCAGATTCATATGAATATTTGTAGACAGGCAATGAGCTTTCAGCAATGTATAATTAGGCAGTGAGTGCTCAGGCAGTGCTACTAGGCGCAGAAAAACAGGTGTTAAAATGTACACAAAAGTATAACACTCATTTTAATCAGTGAAATGTTGGAAGGTATGAAAGAGAATTGTTATCTCTTATCAGTGAGTGACATCCTAACCAAGTGTGTGTGTGAGTAAAAATGCTTCCAGAGCAGAGGCAGCACTTGGAAGTATTAGTGCTCTTGTGCAACAGCACGAGTGCAAAAGGACTGGGAGAGTTGCATTGGAGTTCCTACTGCATCTCTGCAGACCCACTCACACACCTGATTCATTATCCAGGATGTCAACCACTGAGGCTATTCTCATGAGCAACCTAACACAGCCTAGGGCAGCCAACCCCAACTTTTTACCCCAGCCTTTAGCCAGGGTTAAGGGTGTGAGTTGTTGGGAATTCTCTCTGGTAGGAGAACCCCTTTTTCATTATAGCAGAGTGCACAGAGGCACAACACAGCAGATTTAGTTAGGCATGTGTGTATGCTGAGAGTAAAATAACTTGGAGCCAGTTCATAGTTTCAAATCAATATATAAGGCATTTATTAGAGAACTCCATTCTAGATAGGAAAGTGGGGAGTTAGGATCTCTAATCTAGCTAGCTAGCTGGATGCAGATGGATTCTGCATCTTCTCTGCACACATGGTGCAGGGAGAGGAGCTTGCTTGCATGTTGCAAGGTAGAGGAACAGGAAGAGAAGAGAGGAAGGAAGTTAGTCCCTAAGAGTAGCAATCTACATTCCAAAGGGATAGTGTCAAAGCAGTAGAGAAGGGATGACCAATGTCTTGACCCTCTAGCCCTCTGACTCACTAGTCTGTCCTCCACTGTCACTGAGACAAGAGACAGCGCAAAGTCCTTAACTTCCAACATGAGTGACCCTTAACCCTGATGCACGCAGCCCAAGCATACACAGTTTTGGGCACCTAGAGCATCCGACTCACAGGAGAATCCCTAAACGGAGCGCATTGCTCACGTGGTGCCTTTAGGGATTCCTGGAGGCCCACACATTGGGCAGAACTGTCTGGGGGAAAGGTAAGCTCAATCTTGCCTTTCCCCTGCACCCCCCCTGCCCACAGTAAATGGTTGTGTGCACAACCTCCATGGCCTTTTGCAAATCACATTTAGCAAAATGTTATGCCTACTTTCCAGTACCTAAGAAATTGGGCTAATTTGTGGATGTGTGAAAATACAGGACTTTAAAACCAATGAGGGAAGGTGGGACAACAGGTGACAAGGCTCAGACCAGGGGAGGCAGCAAACTTTTGTTTCCAAAAGAAGCTAACTAACTAACTAACTAACTAATAAAGAAAGAAAGAAATATCAACAAGAGGGCAAGGACCAGGTAATTTTGTTAGGGCTAGTCTTTTCTAGGGTTTGATTTCTGGCTGTTTAGGGGTTTGTTTTTGACAGGGCAGTTTCAATTACAGTTGTGCCTGGAACGACAGTGGGAGGTGTGTCCCACTGAAGGTGACACACAGCATGACAGTGTCACACATTCCTGAGGTGGCTCTGTTTGGAAGCAGGCTGAGCAAAAATGGAGTAATCTGATACTGCTGTAGAAATTCACCGATATGCAGATAATACAATTAAAACAGCATATACTAGGTGAACCCGCACAGAGCATCTTTGCAGTAGTTTACTTACTTTGGGGGGTTTAGTTGGGAGAATTCGTTTGGCTGGTCCTCCCTTTTTAGCCGTGCACTGTGTTCCCCTCCCCCCACACAACTGTCTCATTTGGCCTCCCCAACCCTCTCGCTCTGTCTCCCCCCCAGCGCTCTCTCGCTCACTCAGTCTCCCCCCCAGCGCTCTCTCGCTCGCTCTGTCTCCCCCCACCACTCTCTCGCTCATGCTCCTGCTGGCCCAAGGTTGCCGTCCAATTCCCACCTGCCGTTCCCCGCGTCCCGCCCCAGTCGCTCCCTCGTTCCTGCTCCTGCCGCCTTTCTTTCTCTCTTCCCCGAATATGCCGACTGCCCTCTGTATGCCACCCACCTTCCTTCCTTCCTTCCTTCCTTCCTTCCTTCCTTCCTTCCTTCCTCAGTTTGCTGTTCCACCCCAGCCACCCCCTCGTACCTTCTCCTGCCACCTTTCTTCCTCTGTTTCCTTTCCTTCCCTGTTTTCTTCCTCTGTCTCTGTTCCCTAGTCCTCTGTACTGTTTTCTATTCCCCGAGTCCCGCCAGCCTCCCTCGCTGCAGCTCCTTCCCTAGGCAATGGTTCCAGGCATCCACACGGCTCCAGATGCCGCCAGATGTACTCCTCAACTTGGTCGTCCATAAGTAAATTATATATATAGATGATTTTATTGTTAGTACATCCCTACGTCTTACAAAAGATGTTTCATCACATAATATATCAAAATGATTGTGGTGATCATACAATACACAGTTATGGATCTTGAATAATTTTTGTATATAAAGGTATATCTAAAGAGATCATGGCAAATGTCCAAAAGGCTGAATACTCAATGATGAGTTCCACACGACTAAATGACTAAAAGGCTGAAATCGGACTGAAACAGCTGCATATATCGGCAACTGGAAAACAGATTGTGCTAATGTTGTGTTTCGTACTCTTCTTCAATTCCAGTCAATATGGCAAACTCAAGTCTAAGTCAGAAAAAAAAAAGGTGCACATTCGAGCAAAAAACCCCCAACTTTGCATATACACTGATGGGATCTGAGCTGTCGGTGACTGACCAGAAGAGGGATCTTGGGGTGGTGATGGACAGTGTGGGTGAAATACAAAAAATGGCCGGAATCTAAAACTCCATTATGGGTATCCCTGATTGAAGCTTTGGCACATAAAGAGATTAATATGCAATCTGAATGGGGTACTATAGGGACTTGTTACATTTTCAAGAGAAGGGTTGTAAATTAAAAAACATAATCGAAGTACAAAATTTGGTTAGTAACTGGTTTCAGTATCATCAGCTAAACAAAATTTACAAGAAGGATCTTAAAGTTGGATTTGAGGATCAAATGTCGAGATTCGAGAAGGAATTGTGTGAAAATGATGAAAAAATAGTCTGTAAGATGTATAAGTTGTTGCTTTTGGAGGAGACAAGAGATGAAGTGGTTAAAACGACTATGATAAAATGGGCTCAAGATGTGGGTCATAATATAGATATGGCAGCTTGGGGAAAATTATGGAAAACTGATTTAAAGTTCATTGCATGTTATACTTAAAAAAATTATTATAAGATTATGTACAGGTGGTATTTGACACACACAAAAATAGCATTAATGTATAAAATTGTTCCAAACAAATGTTGGAAATGTGGACAATGTGAAGGAACCTTTTTTCATATGTGGTGGTCATGCGGGAAGGCAAAGGCCTTTTGGGATATGATATATAATGAGTTGAAGAAAAAATTTTAAATAACATTTCCTAAGAGGCCAGAATCCTTCCTGTTGGGAATAATGCAAGGAGAGTTCTCCAGAAGAAACTTAACATTTTTTATTTATGCAACCACGGCGGCTAGAATAGTATATGCGCAGAAATGGAAAGATAATAAAATGCCCTCAAAAGTAGATTGGTTGATAAAAAATTTGGAATACGCTGAGATGGCAAAACTTACAGCACTCATAAGGGATGAAAACTTGGAATGTTTCAAAGAAGATTCTTATTTTACTTAAAGAACTATTTTTCCAATATGGACCTTTCAGCAGGGTTTGAAATTTAGTAACAGCAGGTTGGGTAGGGTAAAATCGAGTTTACAATGTGAAGTATATGTGTTTTTGAATTATTTTAGCAATGCTAAATTTGTATAGCCAATATGAACCGTGCAGATTGGTAAGCAGGAAATCAACATTTACTTAATTACATGTAATTGGATTGTTAAGATATTGTAAAATCCAATAAAATTTTAAAATGCAAAGAAGTGCTACCTGTTCCACAAGCAGGGCCAGCGAGAAAGGTGGAGCTGAGGGGTCTCAATGCATAAATGAGATGGTGGTGCTGGGAGGGGTAGTTTAGATTTGTTAGGCACTGGGATACATTTTGTGGCAAGCAGAGCCTGTACAAAAGAGATTGACTCCACCACTTCAACCAAGAAGGAACCAGACTGCTGGCACTTGAAATCAAAAAGGTCACAGAGTAGCTTTTAAAATGATGCCTGGAGGATTGCCATTGAGGAACTGGGTGAATTATCTGGTTCAGCAAGCAAAATCCTCATAAGGTGCAAGGGTGCAAACCTTTCAGATAAACCAGAAGGGACAGAGTGAAACCAGGAGTAGAGCAGAGTGCAACGCATGACAGCTGGTCAAAAATGTCAAATGACAGTAAGGGAGATAGCGCATGCCAATGCCAGATAAGAGACTAAGTGTATAAGTGTTTATATACCAATAACAGAAGCCTCTGAGCCAAGATGTGTGAGCTGGAGTGCTTGGTTGCTAATGAAAACATAGATATAGTGGGCATAACAGAAACCTGGTGAGAACCAGTGGGACACAGTTATTTCTGGATACCAACTCTACAGAAAGGACAGGGAGGGGTAGATTGGGAATGGAGTAGCACTATATGTTAAAGATGGTATAGAATCCAACAAGTTAGAAAACCTAGGAGAACTGGAGTCCTCCTCAGAATTATTATAGGTGATAATACAAGGTCTGAAAGGAAATGTGTTTCTGTGGATGTGCTATCAACCTCTGGATCAAAAGGCTGAGAGTGACCTGAAGTTGGCAATCCAAATCAGGGAGACATCAAAGACAGATAGAGCTATAATAATGGGTGAATTAAATTAATCTCACATGGACTGGGCAAATTCACGTGTGGATATTGACAGAGAGGCCAAATTTCTAGACATGCTAACTGACTGTGCCTTAGAACAGATGGCTGCAGAACCAACAAGAGAGAAGGCAACCTTGGACTTAATCCTGAGTGGTGCCCTGGACCTAGTGCGAGATGTCAGAGTTATAGAACCATTGGGAGCTAGTGACAATAGTATGATCCAATTCAGCTTATATGCGAGTAGAGCACTGCCAAGGAAGTCCAGTACAGATGTGTTGGACTTCAGAAGAGGGGACTTCAAAAATGAGGGGACAGGTAAGAAGGAAGTTGAAAGGGAAATTCAGGAGGGAAAGTCAATCACTCCAGAAAGCATGGGACTTATTTTAAACCACTATAATAGAAGCTCAGTTGGAATGTATCCTGAGAAGGAGAAAATATACCACCAAGATCATGATGCCAGTATGGGTAATAAGTAGAGTCAAGGAATCTATAAGGGGAAGAAGATTTCCTTCAGAAAATGGAAGTCCCGCCCAAATGGACGGAACAGAAAGTAACAAAAACTCTGGCAAAAGAAATGCAAGAAGACAATAAAGGATGCAAAGAGAGAGTTTGAAGAGCATATAGCTAAAAGTTTCAAGGGGAATAATAAAAACTTCTTGAAATATATCAGAAGCAGATAATCTGCCAGGGAGGCAATTGGACCCTTAGATGATGAGGGGAGGAAAGGAATTATTAAGGAAGATAAGGAGACTGCAGAGAAACTGAATTAGTTCTTTGCATCTTTCTTTATGGCAGAGGATACTGACCATATCCCAGCTCCGGAATGGAGCTTCTCAGGCTTGGAGGCTGAAGAACTGGGCCAATTTGAGGTGATGAGAGAGGATGTTCTAAACTGTCTTTAAAAATTAAACATTAACAAATCGCCAGGGCCAGGTGACATCCACCCAAGAGTTCTGAAAAAACTCAAATGTGAAATTGCTGATCAATTATTTATGTATTATTTATTTATACCTTGCAAAAATATGTAACTTGTCCCTACAATCAGGCTCTGTACCAGAGGACTGGACTAGAGCATCTTCCTCATGAGGCAAAGCTACAACATCTGGGGCGTTTTAGTTTGGAGAAGAGGCAACTAAGGGGAGATAAGATAGATATGTATAAAATTATTTATGGAGTAGAAAGAGTGGGCAGAGAGAAATGTTTCTTACTTTCTAACAACACTAGAACCACTTTCTAACAACACTAGAACCAGGGGTCGTGCCATGAAACTGTAGGCTGGGAAACTTAGTACTGACAAAAGGAAGTACTTTTCCACACAGTGCATAATTAATCTATGGAATTCTCTGCCATGGGATGTGGTGATGGCCACTAGCTTGGATGGCTTTAAAAGGGCTTTAGACAAATTCATGGAGGATAGGTTTATCAATGGCTACTAGTCGGGTGGCTATAGGCGACATCTAGCCTCAGAGGCAAGATGCCTCTAAATACCATTTACAGGGGAGCAACAGCAAGAAAGCCCCAAGAGTCTTCACCAAAGTGATGGAGCTCTCACCTCTTCCCTGTGGGCTTCTCAGAGGCATCTGTTGGGCCACTATCTGAAACAAGATGCTGGACTAGATAGTCCTTGGGCCCGATTCAGCAAGGCTTTTTTTATTATTATTATTATTATTATTATTATTATTAATTTTATATCCTGCTCTTCCTCCAAGGAGCCCAGAGCAGTGTACTACATACTTAAGTTTCTACTCACAACAACCCTGTGAAGTAAGTTAGGCTGAGAGAGAAGTGACTGGCCCAGAGTCACCCAGCAAGTCTCATGGCTGAATGGGGATTTGAACTCAGGTCTCCCTGGTCCTAGTCCAGCACTCTAGCCACTACAGCATGCTGGCTCTCTTAGGAACATAGGAACATAGGAAACTGCCATATACTGAGTCAGACCATTGGTCTATCTAGCTCAGTATTGTCTTCACAGACTGGCAGCAGCTTCTCCAAGGTTGCAGGCAGGAATCTCTCTCAGCCCTATCTCGGAGAAGCCAGGGAGGGAACTTGAAACCTCCTGCTCTTCCCAGAGCGGCTTCATCCCCTGAAGGGAATATCTTGCAGTGCTCACACATCAAGTCTCCCTTTCGTATGTAACCAGGGCAGACCCTGCTTAGCTATGGGGACAAGTCATGCTTGCTACCACAAGACCAGCTCTCCTCTCCTCTCTCTCTTATGTGACTCTCTTGAGAATCAGATGCTTTCAAATTGTTTGCAAGAGTTCTGGAAAATTCATCTTCAATTATAAAGCAAAATCACTCATAGTCATAAAGTGTACAGTCATCCCTTGCCAACCGTGAGGATCCCACTCCTGGAAACCCTCATGGCTGGTGAATTCACGGTTGGAGAACCATTGGTTTCAATGGCAAACAGGAGGTTAGGGGAACCGTGGACATGAAGCAACCAAAAAAAGGTAAAAAAATGAAAGAATCCCCCTTGACACCCGGAAATGTCCCCCTGACCTCCAGAAATGACTCCTGACATGCCCTCCAAACCCCAAAGATCACCCCAGATCCCCCAAAATCACCCCAACCCCCTAAAAATCACCCCCTGACTCCCAGAAATGATCCGCTGACTCCGGAAATTACCCCCTGACCCCCCAAATTACCCACCAAAAAACCTATTTTTTAAATTATTATTTAATTATTATTTTTAAATCACCAAACCATGGATACTCAGGTCATGATTGGCAAGGGCAGCCACAATTTCCCAGTTGCAAATACTCAAACCCATGATTGGGAAAACCACGATAGGTGAGAGATGACTGTATTCATAAGCCCTAATTTGCAAATAGTATACAGGCAAGTGAACATTGTTTTGAACTTTGTACACATTACAACCCTCACCTGAAAAAGTAAATGGATCAGGATGATACATTTTCCATATATTTGACTTGTGGTTATAGATTTTAAAGCCTCAAATATGAAAAGGCTAGAATTTAAAATGATTAAAAATATGAAATGGAATAATCCCATACATTTTTAAATACAGTCATCCTTCACCTTTCACAGTTTCCCCAATCACAGATTTGAGTATCCATGCCTGGGAAATTGTGACCACACTCACCAACTATGACCTGAGTATCCATGCTTTGGTGATTTTAAAAAAAAAAATGGGTTGGAGCGGTTACCAGGAGTCAGGGGATCATTTCTGGGGTCAGAGGGTCATCTCCGGGAGTAAGGGGGCAATTCTGAGAGGTTTGGGGGTGATTTCCAGGGGCCTGGGGTGGGGTTCAGGGGTCATTTCTGAGGGTCAGGAGATCATTTCTGGGGGTCGAGGGGATTCTTTCTAATTTTTTTCTTTTTTTGGTCGCTTTGCGACCACGATTCTCCTAACCCCCTGTTTGCCATTGAAACCAATGGCTCTCCAATGGTAAATTCACTAACTACGAGGGTTTCCAGGAACAGAACCATTGTGGTTGGCGAAGAATGACTGTAGTGCAAACTATGACCACAATGAGAGGTTTGTTGTTAACCTCAATGGGATGTTGATTGTACCCATAGTTAACATAATTATACATCGATTCCACATTGACCCATGAAAGGTTAATTTAAATTAGTTTTTAACCAAAAACATTATTTTGGGAGTTAATTCAGGTTTAATTTTTCCTAAGAGTTAAATTATAATATAAAGCTAAGTTTTATTGACTTTCAATTAGTGCTCATGAAATTTTACTTTACAGACTCAAAATGATGTAGCTCTCATTGCAAGTATAGGATAGACTTCCTTATTGCAAACTTCCTCGATGTATCTTTTGAACATTGGCCTCTAATATTTCTCATAGTTAATTTGCAAGGTTCTTTTTCAAGTCCATTACAAGAACTTTCCAGTGAGATTCCTGATGTTTCATCTGTATCTGCTTTCTGTCTTCGTTAAAGAAATCACTAAGCACCCTGTCATGGGGCTTATAACCTTTAAATTCTCTTTAACTGCTATTGCATCTCCATCCCACAAATCCAAGCTGAATCTATAGATTTTCTTTTTTCCTAAACAATTCCAAGATATCCTTCCTTGATTAATTGCACTGCAGCATTTTGTTAAGGCTGTCACCATTGCAATATCTAGCTGCTTTTTAGCTGGACTACTTTGAGACTGAATTTTACAACAAATTTTACAAGAATTATGAAGTTCCTCCTAGTGCCTGAATACTGATTTCAAGCATAATACAGGCTGGCTGTCTCCTGACCTCACAGGCACTGTTGTTTTTGTGACATTCACAGGCATATCTGCGACCAGAAAACCCCAGTTTAATTAAACCTTAAGATTTCTGTACTGATTCCACCATCTGTTATATTCTGCTCCATATCTTTCCAGGGAGTTGCCTGGGAATTCTGGAATTGTCCTGCTATTACAACACAATCAACTTGTATTTAAATTATTGCATCCTTCTTTTTTAGCTAAATTATAGCTAACCCTTTTTTCTTTGCATCCACATGACCTTTTTTGAGCTGTGGCTTGAAGATGGACATTGCATTTCCTGAATACCACTCATAAGTTCACAGCTGAGCAAATCAACAAGCTTCCATGCAGATGCAACACCACAGAGTTGCATCACATGAATGGGGCCATCCCCTATATCCTTGGTCATTGCTCAGAAGAGGAGTTGCAGCAGATTCCTAGTAGTGGTGACTGGGAAGTGAAACTCCATAATGGTTTTAAATGTGTGCATATAAAATATAGTTTCTGAATTCATGTTTCTTGCACATCACTTTGAATCCAATAATTCTCCACTGTATCAATTAACAGTATTCTTCTTTCAGGAATTTGCATTCCACATTATCTAACTTCAATCTCCGCCTCCTGTAATGCTGCCCTAATTTCTATTTATCAACAGTAGGTTGGTTCAGATGACATATAGAACCACAGTTAAATCTTTGTTCTGTGTTACTTCCTCAAGTCTTGGGAGCATGGGCTGTTACCAGACAGCCACCTTCCTATCTGTGAAACATTGGCATATGTCCTAAACAATGCTCAACAAAACACCAGAGGAAAGTGAATCCCCAGCTGCCTCAAAGTGCTGTCTCATGTAACATTTGAACCAGTGCAAAACTACCTTTAAAAAGGTAACACCTGAAATTCCTTGTTTATGTGAGGCCAGAGATCCAAGCAAAGCTACCCAGGGATCTTTAACAAAAGATAGTTCTTCCTGCCATACCAAGCAGTCAAGACAAGTGTCCAGGCAACTAATCAGTTTCGGCACAAAAGAGCCCTTTTGTTCTAGGATCCATCTGAATAACGACTGCCCATAAACACATTTTCTCTATAGATTAAAAAACAAACCAAGGTCAGTCATGACTTCTGAACTAACCAATCTTGGGTTATTCTAATCAGCTTGCCTGAAATCAACTGAGCTCTGAATCCAAGGTTTGAAGTGGGTTTCAGATCTTGGTTTAGCTTTAGCACTTTGATTAGAAAAACCAAAATTAATTATGACATCACTTGAATCAATTAATTTTGATTTGTTTTTAACCACAATCAGGAGCAGAATTCTTCCAAAGCTCACACACGAAGCTTGGCACTCCCAAGACTTGGGCATATCACATGGAACCAAAATGAAACTGTGATTCCATGAGACATCCAAACCAGTCCAAACCAGTCCTAAAGAAAAGTATAAGACTTTTCTTTTAGTATAGACAAAGAATATATTTTTCTATACTAAAAATAAACTATATTTTTAGTATAGAAAAATATATTCTTTTTCTATACTAAAAGAAAAGTCTTATACTTTTAGAAAAAGTATAGACCAATGTAAAATACACCTCCATCACTTTAGCTGCTACCAGGTTTTAGACTGTAACTCAGCCATCTTTTACTTACCCACCCCCCGAAAAACTGGTAGCCTTCAACCAAGAGACAGCCCATACCAAGTTTCATAGAGACAGGTTAAATTATCGCAGCTTTACAAGCTATAAAATATTGAGGGCATGCACACGAGCAGCCCTACACAGGCTTGTATAGCCCTACCGAGGTTTGTATAGGCCTACCTGGGTTGGGCTACTCAAGTGGAGCACCAGGATCAGGCCCAATCCTGGTGCTGCCCTGCCAGGTAGCCCAAGTTTTGTATAGAGACTATGGATGTGCAAACCAGTTAGAATTTGAACCAGTTTGATGGTTCAGATTCGAACTGAACCAAGCATTGGGTTAAACCTGCCCGTTAGAATTTGAACCAAACAGAGCCTGGTTCGATTCAAACTTATTCGAACTGGATCAAACTGGTTTGAGCCTCCAAAAGTGGGTTGGGTGATAGGCACCCATGGGTGCCAACTACCACCCCAACCCCAAAGCAATTGGACTCTCGTATGATTTTTAATGAATTTGAGGGGGGGGATGCCCATTATCCCCTATGTGGAGTATCTAGGGGCAAAAAACTGGGGTGGGTGGTAGGCACCCCAGGCTTTTTTTCCCTGGCCAACAGATGGATGTGCCACTCCTGGCAGGGCAGTTTGTGTGTACGTGCAAGCTGAGCGGCCAAGGAAATGGAATAGATCATCTGGGGGAGAAGTAGGTGTGATCCTGCCTTCTCCCATCACCCACCCCACCCCAGTTACAAGGTCATGTGATCAACCTTATTATGATTTTGACATAGAATGCAACAGATGTAACTGCAGAGCTCCTTCCATGGCTCAATAATAAAATAATGATAATAATACATAACTGTTGTTTTGAATAGCAAGTTTGAAGTTTATTAATTATTTGTATAGCACAAATATTTCTGAATCACATTAATTCTCCCTACATCTGTAATATTCCAGTTTTAAAAATTGGGAAGAGGAAATGAGTCACTCATAGCTTCAGAACAACTTCCTTGTGGAACAGAAATTTGGGCCTAAATATCCACATGTCAGGTCAACACTCAAACCACTTAACCACACTGGCTTACTTTTTTATCTCTCTAGTATGATATGACTGTTGCACAGGAAGTTAACATTGCATTCAGGGGTGGAGTTATAATAAGGCGGATGGGTTCAAAGAACCCAGGCTGCCCAGCTCCTGGAGGCCACCTACTTGACCATCCTTCCACGCTCCAGCTGGTACTCATTTATCAGTCATATTTGTTGCTGGGGGGGTGTTTTGTTCATCCACTCCACAAAACGATGACTATGATCATTTTGCCCTTGTTCTCAGCAGCTCTGCCAGGTACATGCAGTACATGCATGCGGGTGACACCCCTTGCGCATGACATCACACACAGGGGCGCATCGCTGGAGCCCCAGAGGGCCCATGAGAGCCTCCAGAGCTCATTCCCAGCCAAGTTTGATGGAGCACTTGTATGTATGATGTCATGCATTGAAAATATGTATCTGAACTGGAACAGGGTAAGGTTCAAATTCTTCTTTGACAAAGACCCATTGCACATTCACTAACTATAATAAAGCTGAGGATAGAATGTCCCTCCCAAGGCCTTGTGCTGCAAGGAGGGTAGTTTGTCTCAGCCCCACCCTGGCATGAGCCCTGGAAGACAGATGATTGGTCTAGGGCCTCTGGTGGGGCAGGGCTTAAGCTGCAGCTATTGCTGCTCCCCGCCCCAAGCTATCAGTTGGTGCCGGGATTTCCCTTCCCTCCCGTCCCTGGGTGCAGAACGGGCTTGTGCTGGTCATCCTTTTGGGGGCCAAGTAGGAATTTTTGGCTTCCAACTTATTGGCTGTTGTTGGTTTTTTTTCCGCCTACTCCATTCTGCTTGCCTGGATGTTAGCTAGTTAGTTTGGTCACAGCTTGGCAGGGACAGTGCGGGCTGGGTTGTCAGGAAAAGTGGGATTTAACATTGGTAAGCACCCTTGGACAGTTAAATTGGTTTATTGGTCCATCGCTCCCTTGTGGTCTATGCAGCCCAGGGAGGCTGGTGGTCCATGAAACCGGCTTCAGGACTTCACAAATCCTTTGCCTCGGCAGTCCTGGAGATGTGAAGGCCTAAAAGTGTCTAGACCCCTTCAGGGTTGACTATGAAGGGATAGGAGCGGGTTGTTTACCTGCTTTCTTCCGGTGTCAGGGTGTGTTGCCCACTTAGGACACGAGGTAGGACTGTGGAATCTGAACCCGATCTTGTTAAGCCTGCACTGTCAAGGGGGGGGGTGGAGTGTTTTCCCTCCTTTGTCCGCTACTCAATTACTTAATTGATGGATAAAGTTGTGGCCCTTTTTTACCCAACAATTGGCATCTGTGTCTTCTTGGGCTAGGGTCTGGGGACAAACTGGTCAGCTCACAGTATATACAGTAAAAATGGCCCTTCTGAATTCTTTCCTGAAAATAGATCATTTTGTTGACATCTATATGATTGAACTTAATCTTTTACTTAAGATATTCTGATCTATAGAAAGAACACAAAATCTGCCAAGTAACAAACTGATTCTCTAAAAATATCCATTATGTTATTATTATTATTATTTACATTTATATCCCCCTCTTCCTCCAAGGAGCCCAGAGCGGTGCACTACATACTTGAGTTTCTCTTTCACAACAACCCTGTGAAGTAGGTTAGGCTGAGAGAGAAGTGACTGGCCCAGAGTCACCCAGCTAGTTTTTTTTTAATGGCTGAATAGGGATTTGAACTTGGGTCTCCCCGGTCCTAGTCCAGCACTCTAACCACTACACCACGCTGGCTCTCAATAATGTGTATTATTGGCGTTAATTTCTGTAGCTAAGAATCCCCCAACTCTGGAATGACTAGAGAAATACCAATATTTTGAAGTGTTTGTTTGGTACTGCATCAATAATTTACAACTGTATGGTGCTTCTCATAACACTGTTCACTTGCTATGAGCTCATGCAGTTAAAAAAAGAAACTCCTCAAAAGTGCACAAACATAAAAAAATTCACTTGAGGTTATGATTCATTTCACTCTGAGCACTTAAAGGACACTGTAATTGTAAAAACACAAGGCCAGACATTTTCCCATTCTGATCTTTTGTGCACATCTGATCGCTTAATACTTTTTTAGCCATTTTTTCTGGAAAGCCACATATGCAGCTCCCATGCTGAACTTCATTCATAAGACCTAGATCTTATCAACACATCTAATCCTGGTACAATAAAACCTTTTGCACTGCAACAAAAGGCAGCCCTCTCTAATTTGAATGCCAGTGGCTCACCTCATCTAATATTTAAAGATTTGTCTGAAGATAAAGTAACAATAAATAAATTCACGATCTACACATGCATTAGCTATGTTCACCAGGAGTTGATACCAACTCGATGGCACAACTTTACTTTTTACAGGGGGACAATGATATGGCCAAACTGGAGGATAAGATTTATGAGTTTCATTAAGGCCTTCTCTGCTTGTTCTACCTATCTGAGCACTATTGTTTTAAAAGTGTTAAATATTACACTTTGTAAAATAATTTAAATAACCCTGAAATATCAAGGTCTGTCATGTAGCTAGTGTATGTCAAAGGTTTAAAAAAGAACACAAAACATTTTACAGGGTACACCTGTTCTTATATTATATTGTTACTTGTGGCTTATAGTTTATTTGGGAAACTATGCTATACATATTTTAACTACTATAATATTTTATACTACTTTAATACTATAGCACTTGCACACCTCTGATGGTAGCTTATCATTTTTTAGAAGTGTAGGTCGTCCTGCACTAACTTTGGTCATCCAAATTAAGCCTGCATGCAAATATAGTGAACCGCTCTGTTTGTTGAAAAGTGGTATATAACTATTCCTAAATAAATAGATAACATAGGGCAAGCCATCATCCTACCTCTCTCTCTTCCTTACTCTATCTCACGCATAGGAACATACAACATTGATATAGTTTAATGATCCTTAAGACTTTAGTCAAGTCCGCAAGCCCCCAAGTCCTGCTATGCTACCTCATCATGTTGGGGTGTGTGTGTGTGTGTGTGTGTGTGTGTGTGTGTGTTCCTGGGAGGAATGAGCAATGTACATAGGGAGGTATACTTCCAGTAGGGTCTCCCAAACCGTGAAGGTCATCCCAGCTGCCCAGCTAAAGCAAGCAGGCAACTATATTGGGCAGCAGCGATATAGGAAGGTGCTGGAGGCAGATGATCACTTCAGTGACAATGACAAAGGCATCATTTCATAAGGTGTGGGAGAAGGCAATGGTAAACCACTCCTTTATTTTACCAAGAAAACCACATGGATAGACAAAATGGAAAGATTGTCTATGTAGTGCTGGATGATGGGCCCCTCGGGTCAGATGGTACTCAACATGCTACTGAGGAAGAACTGAGGATCTCTCAGAGTACCAATGGTGTTTATGATGCAGTTAGACTAAAGCCTTTTGGAAGTCTGGCAGCTGACGTTGCCATGTGGGAAAATAAAATCTGAAGCTGCAAAGACAGAATTACAATGGGGACGTGGAACGTAAGAAGCATGAATATGGGAAAGCCTGACACAGTGAAAGATGAAATGGATCGACTACAGATTGACATCTTGGGCATCAGTGAATTAAAATGGACTGGAATGGGACAGTTTCTGTCAGAAAATAATACTATTTACTACTCAGGACATGAAAACCAAAGGAGGAACGGTGTTGCTTTCATAGTCAGGAAGGATATAGCAATGACACTACTTGGGTACAATGCGATCAGTGACTGACTAATATCAATTAGATCTCATGGACAACCCTTTAACATGACAGTTCTTCAATTCTATGCCCCAACAACTGATGCAGAAGACAAGGCTGATGAGTTTTATGCTCAAGTTCAGTCTGAAATTGACAGAACATGCTTGTGGTTGGAGACTGAAATGCCAAAGCTGAAAAGGTAAGGTGGTAAACACAGTTGGCCTATATGGCCTAGGTAACAGAAACAAAGCAGGAGAACGACTTATTAGTTTCTGCCAAGCCAATGATCTCTTCATTGCTCACACATTCTTCAAACAACCAAAGCAGCACCTATACACATGGACATCACCAGATGGAATACACAGAAATCAGATTGATTACATTATTGGTGCAAGGAGGTGGAAGAGCTTAGTTATAACAGCAAAGACATGGCTGGGAGCCAACTGTGGAACCGATCATGAACTGCTCATATGCAAGTCCCAAGTCAAGCTAAAGCAGAAAACAAAGCTATCCAGCTTCCACGATATGAACTTGAGAATGTTCCCACCATTTTCAAGGAGAAAATCATAATCCACTTTGAAGTTCTGAACCTCATTGATAAGGAACCAGAGGAACTGTGGAATGAAATTAAAGAAGTTGTTAAGGATGAATGTGAAAAGAGACTGACAACGACCAAGAAACAGAAGAAAGCAAAATGGATGTCTGAACAGATGGTGGAAATTGACAAGAAGAGGAGAGAAGCCAAAGTCAAGAAAGATAAAGACCTCAGGAAGTAACTTAATAGGGAATTTCAGAAAGCTGTTAGAAGAGACAAGGAGCAATATTACAACAACATCTGTAAAGACCTTGAGAATGGAAATAGACATGGAAAAACAAGGGAAGTTTTCCAAAATATCTCTGAACTCAGAACGAGGTTCCAACCTCAAATTGGTATGTTAAGGAGAGCCAAAGGACAGATAGTATCTGATTCTGAGAAGATCAAACAGAGATGGAAGGAGTATACAGAAAATCTGTACAGCAGGGACGTCAGCATCCAAGATACTCTATTATCTACTTGCAAGAACCTCCTGTACAGGAAGATGAAGTTATGTTAGATCAGCACTCCGGTCATTACCAAGTCGGGAAGATTACAGGAATTGATGGAATAGCTACAGAAATATGGCAGGAAATAGAAGAAGTATCAGTCAAGGTACTAACCAATGCCAGCAAATTTGGAGAACAACACAGTGGACAACAGATTGGAAGAGGTCAGTCTACATACCCATACCAAAGAAAGGAGACTTAACAGATTGGGCAAACCATCGCACAATATCCTTAATCTCACATGCTAGCAAAATAATGCTCAGGATTATCCAACACAGATTAGAACCCTACATGGAAAGGGAAATGCTGGATGTTCAAGCTGGTTTCAGAAAAGGCCAAGGAACAAGAGACATCATTGCTGATGCACACTGGATAATTGAGAAAGCCAAAGAATACCAGAAAGAAGTCAATATGTGCTTTATTGACTACAGAAAAGCCTTTGATTGCGTCAACCATATCAAGTTGTGGAATATCCTTAGGAAAATGGGCATCCCAGAACATCTCATTTTCATGAGAAACTTATACACAGGACAGGAAGCCACAGTCCAGACAAAACATGATGAAACAGAAAGTTTCCAGATCGGCAAAGGAGTAAGACAAGGCTGTATACTTTCGCCTTCATCATTCAATTTATATGCTGAACATATACTGAGAGAAGCTGGACTGGGAGAAGATGAGTGTGGATTTACAGCTGGAGGAAGAAATATCAATAACCTGTGGTACGCTGATGACACCACTCTGATAGATGTGAATAAGGATGATCTGCAAGCTCTAGTAATGGAAGTCCAGGAGCACAGTGAAAAAATGGGACCACAATTAAATGTAAAGACTAAACTAATGACAACAGGTACAGCAACCAGCTTCAGAACTGATAATGAAGACATTCAAATGGTGGATAGCTTCTGCCTTTTGGGATCAACCGTCAACAATAAAGGATCTAGCAGTCAAGAAATACACCATAGACTAGCACTTGGTACGGTTGCAATGAAGGCCTTGGAAAGGATATTTAGCAATAGCAATAGCAATATAGATGCCATAACATATCTACACCTACAAAGATTAGATTCGTTCGGACAATGGTTTTCCCCATGACACTCTAGGGATGCGAAAGCTGTACTTTGAAAAAGCAAGATAGGAAAAGCATTGCCGCTTTTGAACTTTGGTGCTGGAGAAGACTTTTGAGGATACCATGGACAGCCAGAAAAACAAACAAATGGATCATAGAACAAATCAATCTAGAATTTTCACTCAAGGCACAAATGACCAGGCTCAAACTATCATACTTCAGACATATTATTTTTGTTTTATTTTATTTATCACATTTTATAACGCCCAAAATGTTACTTCTCTGGGCAGTTTACAAGACAATAAAAATCAATAAAATGATTAACAAATTAAAATTTAAAATGCTAAAACCATTAAAACACAATTAAAACACAGTTAAACAATGAGCTGTGTCTCACGATCAGTAAGACCCAGTTTCTGTGCCAGAGCAGGAGCCCTGGGTGGCCGGATCAGCCGCCCACATGATTGCCGGCTCTTTGACGGAGCCGGTGGGGGTTGGGGAGCTCAGGGGCAGCACGCCCCCGGAAGCTCCAGTATGCGCTGCATAAGCACCCCGGGCATACTGGGGAGACCCCAGAGCTGAGAGGTGGCTTTTTGCCTCCCTTCCGGGGTCTACTCATGAGTAGTCGCAGCGCGGAGCCTCACCACGGCTACTCACGATTGGGAAGCCCAGGTTTGCGGGATGCTCACTCCGCAAAGCTGGGCTTAGGGGAGGGCTACAAAAGCGAGCTAGCCACTTGTAAGCCACTGGGCTCGCCTGTGAGCCCAGTAGTTTACACGAGCAGCAAAAATCATGTTAGGCTCTCCTAGCCCAATTTTTGCTGCTCGTGAGAATAGCCCCAATGTCTAATTAAAAGCCTGGTTGAACAAATGCATCTTGACTGCCTTTTTTAAAGTTGTAAGAGATGGGAGGCTCTTATTTCAGCAGGAAGTGTGTTCCAAAGCCTTTAGGCAGCAACGGAGAAGGCCCATCCCCAAGAAGCCACCAGACAAGCTGGTGGCAACTGCAAATGAACCTCTCTAGATGATCTCAATGGGTGGTGTGGTTGATAGCAAAGAAGTCGTTCTTATACGAAGACCCAGCTCTCTTGGGAAGTCTATAATGATGGAGAAAGTTGAAGGAAAGAGAAGAAGAGCATGACCAGCAGCAAGGTGGATGGACTCGATTATGACAGCAATGAATGCCCAACTGAGAGACCTTAAAGGCCAAGTTGAAGACAGATCATCCTGGAGAGAATCTATTTACTTGACAACACTTAATCAATCAATCAATCAATCAATCAAAGATATTTTTGGCACAAGTGGTGGTAAAGAGTGGGAGATCTGTAACATATAGGGATGTGCCCAAACCGTGGTTCGAAGTGCGGTTTGAGCACTTTTAGGAAAATGCAAATGGGGACTTTAAGAAAAAGGAGAGCAGGTGCTTACCTGCTCCCTGCTGTGCTTTCCAGCTTCCTGCTGGGGCTGTGCTGGTTCCAAAAAGCATTGTGTACCATCAGCACGCACATGGTGCCCACGCATGCATGGGCACCATTTGCAAGGTCAGCAGCACCATGCTGATCATGCAAATGGCACTCATGTATGCATGTATACATGTGCATGCTGATGGTGGGCAGGGCTTTTGGGGACCAGCACCACTCCAACAGGAAGCTGGAAGGCACAGCAGAGAGCAGGTAAGCACCTGCTCTCCTTTTTCTTGATATCCCCATTTGCATTTCCCTAAAAGTCCCCAAACTGTGGTTTGGGCACTTCCCTAGTAGCATGTATCGATCCAAGTGATAATCAGACCTGATTCTCATGATCATTCTGGTATGATAACTGCACTACACAGTGATTTGACTCCCATCATTTGCATATGCTGAATTCTTTTTTTGAGTATGTTTCCATAAGATGATGTCCAGTACTATTTACCAAACTATGGGAAAGCACTGAAAGATAACTTTTCACCAGTGCAGGAGTGGGGCAGGAAGCAGAAATGACTGGTGGTGGTGACTCTGGGCCAGTCATGTATCTCACAGCCTGTTGTGAGGATAAAAATAAGCATGTACACCACTCTGAGCTCCTCAGAGAAATAGCAGGATATAAATGTAATAAATAAATAAATAAAAGTTTTTAAAATAGTAAGCGGGGAGAGGTTTGTCCTGGGCAGCAGCATTGCGGCAGTGTGTGCACATCACGCACGCATGCGCGCGCACACACAAACACATACCGAGGTTTGCATAGTCCTACCTGGGTAGGACTACTCAAGTGGAGCACCAGGATCAGGCCCAATCCTGGTGCTGCCCTGCCAGGTAGCACACCACTTATGCACAATCACTCTCATATACAATGATTTTTCCTTTCTGTGCCGTGCATTCTTTTACCTACCCCCCTATGGGGTGGGGAGCCACCGCTGCCTCCAATCCTCCCCCCCCCCCCACACCCCGGGCTCTGAGCTCTGGTTTCCATCTGGGCAGCCAGGACAGGGAGCCACTGGGTGGGAGTGGCTCCCTGCTGTCACTCCTCCCTACTGTCCTCCTCTGGCTGCAGATCTCACAAGATCTGCAGTTGGAACTGGAGGAGGAAGAGGCATGGCATGGCGGGGGAGGAGGAGATGGGAGCGGCAACCCAGCTGGGGAAAGCTTGGCAATCTTCCCGGCTGGGGAGGAGACTGCATGCCCACCAGAATCTTCTGCGCAGGGAGCTGGAATTTGGTGTGTGTGCAAAAGCACCCGCCTTAGAGGGAACAGTGGTAGTGGCTTAATTTAGAGCTCTAAGCTCTCCCCAGTCCTGGAATACACACTGCCTACTTTCCTTATGTTTTAGACGGTAAGCATCTCAGCTGTGTAGCATAAACTATAAGGTTCATGGGTGTACCATTAATAATACAGACTAATGTCTCCTGGCACACAGCCTCTGAGGGGCCCTCTGAGGGGCCCTCAAGGCCAATCCTTCCCCTCTCTCCAGTCCCGTAGCTAGGAGTGTGAACTGCAGTCCCCCAAAGCAGGTTCTCTGTGACTCCCAATTTTCTTTTGTCAGTCGGAGCAGAGGGCAGCGGCAGCGGCTGCAGCAGAGAAGCTTCTTGAGCTCCTCCCCCGCTTGGCAACTGAGTGCAGTTAGGCTAAAGCAGAGACTGGGAGCTAGCAAGCTGTTCAAGTGGAAAGGAAAGTCAAACAAGCAAGCAGACATGGGGCCAGGAGAAGGAGAGGAAGGCAACGAGGGGCTCATTTAAAAATCTCATCTCTGTGCCCACTCCAATGTTGGTTGAAGCTTATTCTCATGACCATTCACCCTGGCAGTGGGTAGGTTGGGCAGGGAGGCAAGCTTCTGCTTCCCCGTAGACAAGCAGGATGTTCTGCGGAATGTCGCTGTTCACACATCCATATGTGCATGTAGCGGTGAACAGCAGTGCACCATGAGAGGGGGGAAAGCCATGCTGTGTCCTCCAGGAGTCCAGTGTGCGAGCAGCGATTCTCATTATTGCAGTTGCTCTGCTCCACGCAGTCACTCCTTCCCCCCAGTTTGCTGCCTAAAATGGGAGTCCTGCTACCCATGGCAATCATTCACACAATCAC
The DNA here is from genome assembly GCF_027244095.1 of Hemicordylus capensis. NCBI lineage: Eukaryota > Metazoa > Chordata > Lepidosauria > Squamata > Cordylidae > Hemicordylus > Hemicordylus capensis. The sequence goes on along the minus strand of NC_069661.1, from coordinate 80,966,868 downwards.
CTATTGAGGTAGAATGAACTGCTGGTTCATTCTGCCTTGGAAACAAGCTAGGTAAAGAAGCTGGGCTCAGCAGGTCTAGAGCAACAGAGATCAGAGGACTTCCAGTGCTCCAGATGACACAAGGTGCCTGAAGTAACCCAGGTAGGTCATGTCATGTGTATAGGCTCTGTTTCTCAGAAAATCTTGAAAACAATTTCAGAGCATGGGTTTAGAAATCAGAGAGCAGGAAAACCGAATGTTAGCAACTAATGTGACACTGAAATTGGTAGAACAAACACCTAGCCACTTCGTAAATGTAATGGTATATAACTGTTGTTGTTGTTTTGCTAATTATAATAAAAGGAATTATTTGACAGAGGTTTTAATTTTTATTATACATGAAAATATAAACATATGAAAAGCAAAGCAAACCAACATACAAAACTAGCAGAAAAATAAATAAGAAACTTGATTGGCTGCTGAGCAGTATATGAACTGTGAACTAATATGATTGTCATTGCTTTTAGTGGCTGACCTTCCCTGCCATGCTATGGCGATAGAAGAAGTCCTGTGGCATCACAAAGAGTCTGGAATCTAGTTGCACTTCTTGCTTTGTCTGCAGTCCAGCACCAGGAAATGGGGGGAGATTTTAGCTGCTCTCTACTCCCTCCTAAAGGACTGTTCACTTTCAGGAATATGTTCCTGAAGATCTTGCAGTGAAAGAAGGAAGCAGCATTGTTCCTCTTTTCAACGCTGCAGGTCTTCTTTTGTTATAGCGCTGCAGAGAATGGCAACCATTATTTTTATCTATTTGTCTCAACATTGTTGGATTATTTTACAGTTTCACCTAATGTGAAGAAAGTTGTGTTTGGTGTAACATAGTGCCAGTATGGATTGGGTATGATAAGGTACATTATTTTAGATAACATGCAGTATAGTCCCACTGGTGCAGCGCATTATAAGAGTTTTCTCTTAACTGTAGTATGCCCAAATGCACAAAACCTCTGTTAATCCTCAAAAGTTAACTCCAGTTTGCCCCGACAAACTCCAATTGGGACCAGAGGTTTTCTTAAAGGTATGCTGCAGACATTTTTCAGCAAAACAGTTTTGCTGCAGAAGAGGTACGCCTGAATGCTGACTCACCCATAACTGCAGTTAAGCGCGGCTGTCTGACAGAAATCACCTCTCAGAGATTCAGCCCCGCCCCCGACATCCTTCCCTCTCTTCCCTATTCTGTCTGGCAACCATGACGTGTGCTGTGAAATTTAAAGAAACACAAACATCCAACTAATTCCTGATTCAAGGCGCTGTAAAGTCTTTTTGTTTCGCAGGAAAGTAAAATCATTCTTTCTATATCCATTGAGTTTCTTTCAAGTAGAAGTGTGGAGCTGACACATACCTCTAAAAGCAAGCCACACTTCTGCAATCCAAGGCACTCTTACTTAAGAGGAAGCCCACTGAACTAAATCATTTACTTCAGAGCAATCCCAGCAAGCCTGAAAACTGTTCTCAAAGCTCAGAAAAACAGCTACTCCCTTCACACAGCCACAGCCTGTTTTGGATCTTATCGTGATGTTTCAGGATTAACACATTGTATGTGCTTCATCATGAAATAGTAGCTGTTTTTCTGAGTTTCGAGAACAGTTTGCAAGCTTGGTGGGATTGCTCAGAAGTCAATGACTTAGTTCAATGGGCTTCCTCTAAAGTAAGAGGAACAGTTCTCTCTCCCTGCCCTGGACTGCTCCATTGCTTGCTTGCTTGTGCCCAGACCGAGCTATGAGGGAAGGTAAATAAAAGTAAATGGGGAGAACACAAAGGGGGGGGGAGACTGTGTTGAATGGCTCCTTCTGCTGATATGCTGATATGTCTCCTTAAAAAAACATAGACAGAGGAAGATGGGGGAAAGAGGAGAGGAAGATTTAACTGTTTTGCAGAGGGGACTGAGAATCAGGAGGGGACTGAAAATGCAGAGAATCAGGAGCGGACTGAGAATCATGCTGTGTTCAACCACCCCCTTCCCTCTCCTCCTCTCTGCACTTTGTGGAGGAAGCAGCCCTGGACTTGTGTGATCTGCCCCAGGAATGGCCCTGCTGGAGGATGTGTCCCTCTTCTGCCAAGTATTAGTCCTGCAATCCACTGCTTTGCAGAAAATTAATTAGGATAACATAGCTAGGAGCAGAGTGAGGAAAGGGTTAAGCTGTCATCTGCCTGATGAAGCTAGTGCAGTGTGAAGGTCTTTGAGATCGTGGCCAGTCACAACCACATTGCTGATGTGGTGATGCTTTGCCCACAGCCAGGCTGCAGAACTTGCTGGGATGTCCTGAAAATGGACTTTTGCATGCCAGAGTTAGTTGTACATCTGCAGTGCAAACAGGAGTTTGGAATTTTAACTCCAGTTTAGTGTTAACCAGTGTTCCCTGCAAGAGGGTTTCTCAAAAGTTGTGGACTACAACTCCCAGCATTCACAGCTGCAATGTCCTTTGTTAGGGATTATGGGAGTTGTAGTCAACAACATCTGGGAATCCCTCTTACAGGGAACACTGTTGTTAAATGCTGTAAAAGTGTACATCTGAAGTTGGCCTTATTGTGGCATCTTTTTCCATGGGGATATTCAAACAGAGCTTACCACGTTTGTTATCTGGTGCTCAACATTTTATATTTCGCTTGTTTTTTCCAGGAATCCCTTGGAAGTTTGATATTTAACTAAAGTTTATAGGCTTATACTTTTAGCAAACAATGAAGCTTATCTCATGAGTAGTGAAAACCGAGCTAGGGAAGCCCAACCCAGTTTTCGCTGCTTGTGAGAACTGCCAGGAGCTATGCGGCTCCCAGCAGCAGCGTGGCAGCAAGCCTTCTTATGTAGCCTGCCACTTAATGTGGATTTTGGGGCATGAGCATGCCCAAACACCAGGTTAATTGATCGTGTGTCTACTGCAGCTGCTTGCAGGCATGGTGGACACATTCGGGGGGAGGGGTTTCCCAGTAATGCTCCATGCACTTGCGTGGTGCATTATTTGGGCTCTGGGGGGTGGGGCACCACATGGAGCTGCTGGGTGAACCACAGGCGGCCCACAGGAGAGCCGCTTCTCATCTGGGCAGGCAATCTGCCCTCCCAGAGAACAACTACTGATCATCTGCAGGGAAGGGAAGGTTAACTCTCCTTCCCTGCAGTTAGTCCCAAGGCTCTTCTCGCTGATCATGAAAAGAGCTTCAATGCCTACCAATTTTGTTAACCTTGTGGCCAATTTTGTTAACCTTGTGGCCAATTTTTTTGTGGCCATGACCTAGGATTTGCATTTGCAGTTTGGAAACAAGCAACTTGTCAGTCTCAAATACTTCTGTGGTTTAAGCAAAAAGTGTTGTTCCATAGTTACAACTGTTTGGAATGAGATAAGGAGGAAAAGAAAAGCACTTGAATTGATCTTTCAGTTCGGGTTATTTTTACTGTTCTCATTTTAAAGCTCAACATTTCATTGTGCACTATGCAAGAATAATAATTTCTACTTTTAGATTAAATCAGAGTGACAAAACAGTCACATTGTCAACTGAAGGAAAAGTGTATCATTTCCCCTCTTTCAGATAGCAATCTGGTATTAATTACCAGAATACAAGGTATGTTATTATGATCCTTACAAAGATCCTGTATAATGGTTACTGTTGACAATTCTGTGAAATCATGGAAGAATAAAAATGAGGGGGATAAAAGCCACTTTGGCTTTAAAGATGAAACAGTCTGGAAAGTATGAAAGTGAAGGGATATATCTGGCTAAATTAAAAAATAGAAGCTTTCCTAGTAAATGAGCAGTAAAGACATTTCTTTACATTTTCTATCACCAATATTGCTAAAAGTTACTAATGCATTGCCAGGTTATTTAGGCTGTTTTACTTGAATGCCAGCAGCACAGCAATAAAGAAATTCATAACAGCTGTATGGTAATTGTTATGCCGACTCTTACAGTACAAGTTTAGGTATGTACATTTCCTGCCAGGTACCTGGGGAACCTCAGTATTAAAACTCCACTTAGAGAGAAACTCTATCTTTATTGTGAAAATACAATAAGCGCCAAAAGTTTAGGATTAAGCAGTGTTGGGCGGTGGGGGGGGGGGGTGTCAAGCAGTTAGAGCTTACTAGTATAAAACCAATGATCATGAAAAGTTGACCTTTCTGAAACTATGATTTTTGAGGAAGAGTTTCAACATCGATTTGATTTGTAAGTTCTGTGCTATGTGGCTTTAGTAACTCGATGGCAAGATGGCATTCTGTTGTGAAAGGCTGTGGTTTTCTAGCAAACCTCCAGATTGTTTACTATACCTCTGTATCATTTGGTTGCTTTCTGTTTGTTCTGTTTGATTCATAGTTACTCCTACACACTATGCATTGGCCCTTAAGCATTTCTGTTTGGAGGCCCATCGATTGATGGTTCATCCATTCTTTGGAGGATAATGCATTAATAGCATATTTCTGTCTATTCCATTTACTAAATATCACATATTGGATCACTCAAAAGGAGGTTGCCTGTCCTGGTCTCATCTAGGCTTTTTGCAAGGACTATTACAAGATAGTATGGAAGTATGTGGCCAACTGAAAGTTCTCCACAAAAGAAGCATCTCAGCAGACAGACTGGTCCTTCATAGAGGGGGGAAATATACAACAAAATTGCTTTAGAAAAGCAGGGACAGTGCAAGACAATTTGCTGCCTAAGGCAAATATTATGTGTGCCCCCCCCCCGCCACCTACATGCAGGTGGGTACTAAGGAGTAGGGATGTGCAATCTGATTCATGCCAAATCAGGGACAATTAGTGGATTCTGTCATGAATTGAATTGCTCCTTAAATGAAGGGACTGATTCGAGGTTGAATTGAATCAGCCCCGATTCAGCGCAAATCAATTCACGCAATTTGAGTGGCCATTTTGGCAAGCTTTCCTCCCCTTCCTGATAGGTTTTCTGGCACTGGCTTCTGATTGGCTTGAAATCTCCTTACTTCGAGATTGGCTTGTTATCAGTACAAATCAAGTGTTGGCATGGGCAACTAGGCCCCCATTGGCAGGCGGGGGGAGGAGAGCATGGAGCAGAAAACACTTTTGGAGGGAATTTCAAAATGTATATTGAAAGGAAGTGGAGGCAGAGATAAAGCCCTTATGAAGAAGAGGACACACCAGGAGTCAGACAGGAGGGAGGGAGGAGGGATGAAGGTTTGATATTGTGGTTTTCTTTTCTCAGAACTGAGTATATGCTGTGCTATTGCTCCATAACTGTTGTGCTGGATCTCATATTGACAAAGGGGAAACAAAAATGAGGGAATTTCAAAGTGTATTCAAAGAGACTGGGAAGCAGAAAGAGGCCTTTCATCAGGAGAGGAGGGAGGATTCAAAGAAGGTTTGATTTGTGGTTTTCTTTTCTCAGCATTGAGTATAATGCTGTGCTACCTATTGCAGTGATAACTATATGATTTTTCTGTATCTCAAATTGACAAAGGAAGAACTTGGTTGCATGTCTTCCTTCCTTGAGTTGTGGTTTTGGTTTGGTCTGCCTGTGAGATTGTGTTGTGGTGAAAAATGGACAGTAGCAGCTCGGCTCTGTGCGGGTATGTGTGTGATATTTCTTGGTGATTTCTGAGATGAGATCTACAAACTAAATAGTATAGTTTAGTCTGGCCTTGAGACTAACTTGTGTTTCACTCACTGCTCTGGTCTGCTCTGAAATCTGCATTCTGCATTGCAAGGTTCCACTTGAGCTTATGGTTATGCTTGCTGGCTGCTAAGGGTGCTGCTGTGGCAGCTGTTGCAATGCTGAAGTAAGGAGTCATAATTGTGTGTGGTCATCTTTGAACTGCGTGTTTGGCAAAATGTGGTGTTCTGTTCTGTGTAGGGAGGGACTGTGTGTGTTTCTGTTCAGCACTGTTGTTGGTTTTTGCAAGCAGGGTTGGAAAATGTATGCACTCTGCTTGTTTATAACTCTTTTTTGCTTGCAGACCCCTTCCCCATTTTCACAGACTGGGCAGGCTTTAATTTCACACTTTTAATTGTATAGTCTAGATCTTACTAACCACAGTTTCAAAGTCTTGGTGGTTGTGCATACTACATTAGCCCTGATCCCATATGTTTGTAAACACTTCTGACACTGCCTAATGAAGCTGTTAGAGAGAAAGAGGATCTTAAGCACAGGTAAACCTGCCACATATTTTGACCCCCCCTGTTTTTCTTAAGGGGAATTATTTATACCCATTTGTTTCTGCTAGATTCCTAGATTTTTCTATAGCCTGTGTCTTATGTTCCTGAGATGAAACTTCAGCTGCTCTTTTAATTATATTTTTCACTGTTTGGACTTTGAGTTGTTAACGGGTGTGCTGAATTGCTATTTATTTATAATTAAATTCTTTTTAGCAGATTTTCTATACTATTTATTTTGTAAATTATCCTTCTCTAGACAAATTTCTGTTTCCAGAACAGGGTAACCACCCTTGACTATCTGGTGCTTCTCTCATCAAATTTAGATTCCTTCCCCTGTTCATGATATCAAATTACCTGTACAGAATGTGGTGAAAATTATATAGGGGAAGCAGGAAGACATTTGTTAATAGATTCAAAGAACACCTAGCAGATGCCAAACATATAAATAGGGAAAGGCCATGGTCAGTTCATAAGAAGAATAAACATAATGAGAAAACAATGCCCCTTAAAGTAAGCATCTTAGAGTCTGAACAGTGTACTCTCAAAAGAAAGATAAGGGAAGCATTGTATTTAGACAAGTTACAGCCGGGGATCAATGGTAAAGAAGAACTGAAAGAAATTTTAAAGTATATAGGGTACTAAAGGGTAAGCAATAATTTAGTTTACACACTTGCTTTTTTCATGTGGTTTTTTCTTTTCGTTTCACTTTTTTGTCAACATTTGCCTGTTAAGCAGGCAAAGCCGTGAGTCATCAGTTTCCACCTTACCCTCTCCACTTTTTTCATGGGCTAATCAGATGCCTGATTAGATTTAGGGGGAATTTATTTATTTATTTATTTATTTTATTTTTATACCGCCATTCCGAGCTGGCTCAGGGCGGTTTACAATTAAAAAACAGGAAATCATTTAAAAACAATTAAAACAGAAATACAAATATAAACACCAAGTTAAAAACATCTTTAAAAACAATTATACTATCAAAACAATTAAAACCCTGAAAACCAGGTTAACATTAAAACAATTAAAACTAATTAAAAACCCTGAAAGGCCAGGCTAAACAGATGGGTTTTAAGGGCTCTCTTGAAGGTCAGTAAAGAATTAAGATTACAAATTTCTGTTGGGAGTGCATTACACAGCCCAGGAGCAGCTACAGAGAAGGCCCGACTCTGAGTCGCCACCAAACAAACCGGTGGTAACTAGAGACGGCCCTCCCCAGATGACCTTAACGTGCAGTGGAGATCATGTAAAAGAAGGTGCTCTCTAAGATATCTCGGACCCAAGCCGTTCAGGGCTTTAAAGGTAATAACCAGCACTTTGTATTTTGCCCAGAAACATATTGGTGTAACTGTTTCAAAACAGGCATCATATGGTCTCTCCAGGTTGCCCCAGAGACCAATCAGGCTGCCGCATTCTTAACTAACTAAAGTTTCCAGACTACGTACAAAGGCAGCCCCACGTAGCGTGCATTGCAATAGTCAAGCCGGGAGATTACCAGCTGATGCACCACTGTTTTGAGGTCATCCTCTTCGAGGAATGGGCGCAGCTGTTGAATCAGCTGAAGCTGATAGAAGGCACTCCTGGCCATGGCCTCCACCTGAGATACCAGGGTGAGGCCTGGGTCCAGGAGTACTCCCAAGCTGCGCACCTGCTTCTTCTGGGGGAGTGTAACCCCACCCAGCATAGGAAGATCTAACTCACCCCTCAGATTCTGAGCCCCCACAATGGGCACCTCCGACTTGCTTGGATTCAGCTTCAATTTGTTATCCCTCATCCAGCCCATTACAGCCTGTAGGCAGGCATTTAGAGAATGAGTGCCATTTCCTGAAGATGAAAAGGAGAAGTAGATTTGGGTGTCATCAGCATACTGATAACACCCAGCACCAAACCTCCTGATGACCTCACCCAGCGGTTTCATGTAGATGTTAAAAAGCATTGGTGACAGAATGGAGCCCTGAGGGACTCCATATAACAGCTCCTGTTTTGAGGAGCAACTGTCACCAAGCTTCACCATCTGGAATCTACCTGAAAGATAGGAACAGAACCACTGCAAAGCAGTTCCCCCTGTCCCGTGCTCCCCCAGGCGATCCAGAAGGATACCATGGTCGATGGTATCGAACGCCGCCGAGAGATCCAGAAGAACCAGCAGAGTCACACTCCCTCTGTTGATTCCCCGGTAAAGGTCATCCGTAAGGCCGACCAAGGCTGTCTCAACCCCATAGCCAGCTCTTAAGCCAGTTTCAAATGGGTCTAGATATATGGGATATAAGATATATGTATATTATATGGGATATAAGATAATGTGGATTTTAAACAGTGAGACATGGAACACTGAAGTTGACGTCTGTACATCGAAACATCTGTTCTTTATTTGTAGTGTTTAATTTTTCTTTTAATTTATGCAATAAAAAGGTCTGGAGAGAAGAATTTGGTGTGGATCTATTATGTATGTCTGAACTAGTTTTGAAGGTTTGTGCCTTACATAAGAACTCTTAAAACCTGTATAGGGGTATCATTTCAGAAAAGCGCTTCTTCCCATATTATGGTACATTCACAGTATATGAGCTCAATTTCTTCCAAAATAAACATGTGAATTCACCTTCAAATTTAGCCCTGAAGTGATGTAAGCTTTAGAGGACAGTACAAGATCAGTGTTAACAGCGGTGTGACCTGTGCTATTCATGATTAGTAAGGAGCAAGTCCCTTGGTTCGTAGCCTCAAGCGTACAGCCTCTTATCAGAGTAAACACCAATTCTACCCAGTGGGCCTTACTGTGCTTAGGATCATGCTACATCTGTCAGTAAAGAACTGCACATCCAGAATGCAGACACTAACAATGCTTTGAATCGATTAAGGCATTTCTGTAATGAATAAGATTTTTCATTACTTATAAACATTGCTTTTGAAATAATTGTGAATAAGAACACCTAATATAATAAAATATTGATAATGATAAAGAGTATCACATACAGACATAATACTGAAGGAATGATTTCTGACATTTGGAGGGGAGGTTCTGTGTTGTTGTTTCAATAATTTATTACCATAGGGATCTAAAGTTAGGGATATCTTAACCTCTATTTTTTCCCTTTTCTTGCATTTGATAAGATTCTTGTAGACTAAACATGATAGCACATTTTTGTCACTTATTCTTTTTATAAATGACTCCTGTTGTTTGTAACCTTCACAGATTGCAAATTTCTCTTGAATGCTCTGGATTTCTCTTCCATATGAGTTCACTGAGAGACATGCTTGAATTTAGAACTATAGGACTGATCTTAAACCAAAACCTGTTTTCTGAATTAAGGCTGCAGTTCTGTGCACACTTACCTGGGAGTAAGCCCCATTAAAATGGGACTTCGGATAAAATATACAGAGAATTCCACTGTAAGCCTTAAAAAAAACCCAGATTAAAAGCCAGAAGAAGCCAGATTAACATTTTAAGGTTCTCTCCAGCCATTGCTGGCATCATTGGTCCTCCAGCCCCGCCCATGGCAACAGCAGTCGTGAGTGGACAGAGCAAGCACATGACCCAAGGAGACCACTCAGAGGGCTCCAAGCTGCAGTCCCTCTTTGCTGCTCCCTGATGGGTAGCCTCAGTTAACCCTTTCCTGGCAATTGCAGCACTGTCAAAGGAATTCAACTCCGTCCTAATGCCCAAAAGGAGAGAGAAGACTAGAGCAGCTGCAGCTGCCAACCAGCCCCAAAGGAAGAATCACACACACACACACACACACACACCCAACGCACTCCTCAGATCCAGGGGGGACACAGCAGATGGCCCCTGGAGCAATTGCCAGATGCCGATGAGAGCAATTGCAAGATGCCCCCATAAGTAGCCCAGGCACAAGGCACACTCCGTACACCGCAGCATGGTTTGGGAAAGCTGCTTGAGGCTCCCTCCCCAGGGATACCATAGAGACTGGATAACAGTGGGCACTGGGAGGGGGTAGGCAACCTCCCCGGCTTGCTGGACCTGGTTTTAGAGGAGGGGCTGGGAACTGGGTGACCCTCTTTTGACAGAGCCCTGTTTGGTAGTTTGCCGAGGTTCCACACAGTAGTGCTAACCCCTCCTTCAGACCTCAAGCCCTGTTTTTGCTGGTCGTGAGAATAGCTTCACTATTAAATACCACCTTTCATATAATATCTTAAGTTTCCAATAAAAATATTAAAATAAAATCCAGTAAGAATACTTAAGATATTTAATATTTTAAAAATAATAAGATTGATAAATTAAATAATAAATAAACAATAAAACCATCAAAGGCAACTCAATTATGAAGTGATTATGGCCCACCAGTTTACTGTGGTAGGGTTTTCTTCCTTAAGGATCCTTGATCATATACAGCTGGAGTTCTAAGGCCATTTATTAGGAAGGAAGGAAGGAAGGAAGACTGACTTACTGAACACAGTGGAATTTAGGATTGTGCTGTGTATTACTACAAATGTGGTATAATTTTTTTCTTATGTATTGTAAAAGTAGGTGCTTTATTAAGTAGTAAGGCTTCTCCACAGTATGGTGGTGTGTATTAATAATTACTGGCTGTTGATGTAGAGTGGAGAAAGTATTCCACCAGCTTATTTTATTTTATTTATCAAATTTATACCCTGCCCAAACTTACGTCTCTGGGTGGCTTCAGAGTGTGACAGCTAGAATCTTTTTTCTAGGAATGCCTTGTCTTCCTTCCTTTTCCCCATGTTTTCCAGATTTTGTAATACCAAGTGTTGTTTATGTAGTTTGAAATGCTGCTTGTAGTTTCTGAGTAGGGTTTTTATTATTTTAACTTATGTTTTAGTGTATTTGAGGGTTATTTTTCCTTTTCGAAGATATTATATTTAGATATTTATTCATTTATTTTTACATGCATATACTGCTCTTTCTCCAAGGATACCAGAGTGGTGGACATTGTTATATTTATCTTTACAACAACTCTGTGAGGTAGGTTAAGCTGAGAAATAAGTGACTCACCCAGAGTCACCCAGTGAGTTTCATAGCTGAACAAGGATTTGAACTTCCTGGTCCTAGTTTAATACTCCAACCACTACACCATGCTGGCTCTGATATCAGTGAAGTCATTCTGTGTGATGAGTGATAAGAGCACTGGGTGGTGTGTATGTGCCCTGTTTTGATTCTTTTTAAAAAAATGTTAATGTATAAAATTAATCTTTTGGTTTTCCTGTCAGTCCCACTCCCCACCCCCTGGGATTATATTGCACACATGTGCATCATGAAGTTGTCATTAATCAATGATTATCATGACTAATAGTTTTTGATTGACCTACCCTTTTAAAAAGTTGAATCTTCTAGACTAATGAGCATCTTGCAGCAGTGAATGCCTTATGTAAATTATGCATTGTGTGAATAAGTAATGTGTATATTATTGCTTTATGAGATTGCCTGCAAAGCTGGTGCCACAGGTGAGCCAAGTCAGACACAGGCCTGATGGACCACACCAACCTACCAGGCCAGGAAAGGTCAGGATCTGGCTGACCGCTTTGTAAAGGCAGTGATGGTGCAAGGTTGTGGACTCCTGCCACCACTGTCTTGCCATTAGGTATGGGCACCAGTCAGTGAGCTTTTTCTCAGGACCATATCATTGTAGAGGTCTAGAAGAAAACCTGTTAGCTAGTGTAAGTGGGGAGAAGTGGGCCTGTCGAAGGCCTCAGCAACAGCTGCTCTTTGCTCCAGGCCTCTAGGGGAGTTGCAAATGAAGATAACAGTGGCAATAGGGAAGGAGCTGCTCTCCACCCAGATGGTTAGCCCAGGGCCCAACCTTGCTCCAGAACAACCTGGTACTGTATCTGGTTATCTGAATTTGCTCTGAGTACTCTAACTTTTTCATCAAATATAGTATGTCTCGGTAGAAGAATGGCATTCCAGCAAATTTTAGGGAAAGACTAGTAATTTTTGAAATGGAAATGTATTGCACTCAGTTTGTAGTCTTCGACAATTCACTTGTAGCTGTTTTCACCCAGCATTCTCTGGGAAGTTTGCTAGGAGAGCATAAAAGCAAGTAGTTGCATATAAACAATTACTACAATGCGCTCTACATGGGGCTGCTCTTGAAGATGGCTCAGAAGCTTCAACTGGTCCAGAACACTACTGCTAGGATGTTCATGGGCGCAAGTCACTTCAGGAGTGTCACATCCATCCTGTGGCAGCTTCATTGGTTACCAGTCCGCTTCTGGGTTGGAATCAAGTGCTGGTCTTGACTTTTAAAGTTCTACATGGCTTGAGGCCAGGGTGCCTGTCGGACCACATTCACCCATATGAATCTTCCAGGGTCCTTCACTCAACATCTCAGGCCCTGCTCATGGCACCACCACTAACAGAGATCCAGTTGTCACGGGATTAGAGACAGGGCCATTTCAGTTGTGGCCCCTTGGCTTTGGAACCCTTTTCTGAAGAGCTTCATCATGCTCCATCCCTCAGTGTTTTTTAAAAATAATTGAAAACACATCTTTTTAAATAGGCCTTTTTAATGTTATATCTGCTGCTTATATCTGGTAGGTTCTTTAGCTTTTATAGTTCTCATTTATTAGCTTTTTATTAATATGTTTTAATTTGCAACTTTTAAAACATTTGTAATTCTTATATGTGGGTTTAGCCTGTTCTTTAACTTGTTTAACTTTATTAATCTCTTATTTTACCTTGTATCTATTGTATTAATGTTGTGAGCCACCTGAGAAGTAGTGTACTGGAGGGGTGGGGTATAAATATTGAAGTCCCATTTAGGTGATAGGAGGGACCATTTATTGATGAAGTTGGGGTGATGAAGGGGTTAGGAGCATTGGTGGATAGGGCCAAGGGAAAGTGTGGTGAGAGTGTCTTGCAGCATCCCCAAGTTTATAATATATAATCTACTTTATCACTGAGTATTGGGGCCAAAGCACACATTACATTGGAACTCCATGACTGGAACCCCTAATGTAATTTTCTCCTAATAAAAATAGACTTTGTCCCTGCACCAGTTCCTTAACATAAAATAATATACTAGCCACTGAGGAAAAAATCTATAAGCACGTTTCCTGCTCCACAGCTAATGGCAACTTTATGAGGGATAGTTTAAGTTGGAAAATTGGTGCGTGGAGAAGGACCACTTTCCTCACACAATGGCCATGATTCATATCCACAGGGAGTGCATCTTCTTTTATAAAAAGAAATGTATGTTGGGAGTTCCACTCACAGAGCTATAACATAACATGTAGTTTGGTCCTTAGTAGTATTGGCTGATATACTGAGCAAGTGGTACATCAGCTGTCAGGATTACTTCTGAATTGAAGTCCCTGAGATTGAGGCCCAAAATACGAAGACCCCAGAGGCAAACCCTGACACCCTTACTTCAGATACCAGGTAGACTCTCCTCCCTCCAAAAGAACTTTTGGATTTAGAAATATGTCTTTGAGGGTTCCACAGTCCCCACTTCCTCTGCACTCTTTCTTTTTTGCGGGGGGGGGGCATTCTGGGTTTAACGCCCAGACATTTGCAACCATGCTTCTCTCTGCTGCCCTACTAATATAGGCACACAATATATATTATAATTTAACTGTACTGTAAAACTGGGATAAACAACAGTAGTTGTTCCTTCCCATTTCCCTATCATATATTTACAGATAGAAACAGTCCTTGCTTCAAATAATATATGTAACATATATTCCCACTGTTCCTATTCACCAGAAACCATTCCTATTTTCTGGTCACTGTTCCTAGTAAATCACTGTCCTAACTTCATTCTTTTTGTCTTTTGAGGATTAAACTAAATTTTTACCTTACTAAATTTTCTTGAATTTTTCTGAGAGGTACAGTTTGAACTGCTGATAAAATGTAGAGACACTGAGGCGCTTCACACAATATGTGTGAAGTACCTGACAGGATTCTGTGGGGAGAGCAGGCTTAGCCCACTTTCCCCACAGACGAGCAGCTGCTTGTAGCTGCCTGTAAGGCTGCCGTCTCCGTCACAGAGCTGGAGGGGACTGTGGAGATTGGGGGCATCCAGGCATTCCAGTTCCAGGCATCCTGGAGAGACCCCCGAGCCCGGGAGGCTGCTTGCAGCCTCCCAGTTGGGGGTCTACTTGTGTGTTGCCGCATGCCGCAGTGACACACGAGCAAAAAAACAAGGTTAATGGAGCAATCTCTCCACTAACCTCATTTAAGGAGAGGGGGATTTAATGAGGCTAGCTGACAGGAGCCATGCAGCTTCCATTGCAGCACAAAATGGGTTGGGCTCCCTTAGCCCGCTTTTGGGCAATTGTGGGAATAGCCTCACTGTGTTTCTCTAGCATATCTTTAACCTAAAGAACAAACACTCTCTTGGCTCGAAAACATGTGTAAATAAATGAATGCAGCATACAACAGATGGAGTATAGCCTTCAGCAAAGTACAGTGGTAATGGTGTGGAGGCCTTGGCAAGTGGTATATGAATATGTATGCTATAAGCATGTCACCTATGATCATCTGTGAAATGTTGGAGGCTATGGTAAGCACAGTAGGTTGGACTGGGTTTTCCTGGGGCTAGTTTTTCTCTGGTTTCAAAATTGGCTTTGATAGTCTAGGGCAGAAATTCACAAACTGGGAGCCTCCAGATGTTGATGAACTACAACTTCCATCATCCCCAGCTACAATAAATTGTTGGGTCTAGGGCACAATTTTAGAATTCAGTAAAGGGCATGGTTGAGAAGAGAAGAGAACCCAAAAAACATAAAGAGAACGATTCTCAGAAAGCCTTAAAGACCCACTCCTGGATATATTCCAGATTAAATTGTAGAAAAGAAAAGAAAACGTAGTGTCCTTTCAGAGTATTTGCTGTGATTACTGTTTTTGATAACATTGCTATGATTGTTAACTATTAACACAGATA
Source organism: Hemicordylus capensis (assembly GCF_027244095.1). Lineage (NCBI taxonomy): Eukaryota > Metazoa > Chordata > Lepidosauria > Squamata > Cordylidae > Hemicordylus > Hemicordylus capensis. Next base: position 80,951,862 of record NC_069661.1, on the reverse strand, counting down.
AAACAGTTTATTTATAAGCAAATGCCTTTTTCAATTGGGCCATTAAATTGTTTATAACAATATTATCTGACTGCATAGAATCAGTGAGTTGATCAGAAATACAGGACCGATGACATGTAGCTTGGAACACATGGAAGATGGTAAAACCCTGAATGGTATAATGGCAATATGGCAAATTCAGGGAATATTAAGCTGCCTACATGGTGAAGCAGCCATTCATTTGTTCTGTCTCTGTTATATCTGATTTTATTCATGATAAAATATGAGCCAGTAATTCAACACTTTGATTATTGGATATATTTCTTGACTCAGAGGTAATCCTGACTACAATTCAATACTCTGTTTTGTCAAATGGAAGGCAAAGGGCCAAACTAAAACAAAAAGTCAAATGGCCAGTTTAGTTTAGCAACTAAACGTTAGTTTAGCAACAAAACTTCAGGAACAGACTTCTAGGATATATTATTTGATGGCAAACACTGATAAGGAAGATGACCAGGCCTGTCTCTCTCTTTCACTCAAGATCAAGCTCCATATTATAGGTGCCACAACAAAGAAGGCCTTGTTCTCACCCTCACAGAGTGGTAAATGACTGGGATAAAAGATGAAATACAGAGTATGCTGCCCTAAAGATCTCAGATAATAACAGAAGGACTATATGGGAGATGGTGTTTACAAGTATACAAGACCAACACTGTATTTAATTGTAAGGAAAAATACTTTAATTTAGAAATTTACCAGCAACCATTGCAATTCAGCTGAGATTGGTGTAATATGCTTTGTGTGCCATATACCCACTAGGAGATGGTCAGTAGACTTGTATATATATGCTACAGTCTCTGGACCGTTTTCAAAGGTAACTCCACATAGAGCACATTGCTCTACTCTAACCAGGAAGACACCCGTGCTTGGATGATGGTGGCCAGATCTGTTAACAAAAAACCAGGCAACATACCAATCAGTTACAGCAGTTATATCTTTAGAAGTTGGGGGGGTGGGAGAGGAACCAATTGTCTTCCAAACGAATTTGTAATTTGCCACAGCATGAAAAAAGATAAAACACAGAATGGAGACTCTAGGTCTTGATGCTGGAAAATCCATTTATGAAATGTGTTTAATGAATTTTCCCATCAAAAACTAAGGGTTGTTATTGTTTGGTTTTGAGATCATTTGTAAAATAATACCAAATGTTCTGAACAATGTCCCAAATAACTGGCCTGCTATAGTTCTCTATGTGTTAATGGCTTTGGTTTAAAACATTAATGCCTTCCTATACATGTTGTTGGATGGGACCTGGTCATATAGAATTCTAACAAAGACCAAGTGAATTACTCCATAAGAAGCTGACCATTTTCAATGTTGCATATATTATATGCACTTATTTATGGCTGTTTTCCAGAAGTCCATTAGTTTTCTGGAGAATAATACTGTGTTAATGCGACTTAGGTTTATGATGTGATATTGTAGATCACATCAGGATTCAATAAATTAGAGAAAACAGTGGACCCTCCAGCTAAGCAGTATTTGTTCTATTTTTCTAAAAATGTTACCTGGTTTCACCTAGCAGTGCTTTAAGATAATAACATGGGTTTCATTTCAGAATCCATCAGTCCACATGCCTTTACAAAAGGATGTTATCTCACTTTGTAGGGTAATTTAAAAATTACAAATAGTCTAATATTTATTTATTAGACTAATATTTATTAGACTATTAGATTGATAACTTAAGGATTAGGGTTCTACTGTTGAATGCCAGGTCAGTAAATGCAAAAACATCTCTCATCCATGATGTATTTGTGGACGAGCATGCTGAACTGGTATGTGTGACTGAGACCTGGTTGGGCAATCTTGGTGAAGTGGGTCTCTCCCAGCATTGCCCTCCAGGTTTTATGATCCTACAGTAGCTCCACCTTGGGAGGAGGGGTTGAGGTAATCTATTGTGAATCTATTCTCCTCTCCAGATCCCTGCTTAAGCAATATCAGAATTTTGAGTGTTTGTACCTGTTGGTGTACTGACCATCCCATTACACCTCAGTCTCTCTGCCAGAGCTGGTGAGGGTGGTATTGGAGGTGGTGTTGGAGTCCCCTAGGCTTATTATCTTGGGGAACTTCAATAAATATACCGAGGCCCCCCTAGGAGGACTGGCTCAGGACTTCATGGCCACCATGGCCCTAGCTCAACTAGTCCTATCTCAACTGGTCTTACTCATGAGGCGGGACATACACTGGATCTGGTTTTTGAAAACCAGGAATAGAATTATCTGGAGATAGGGTAGTCTGATATAATTCTTTTGTCATGGACAGATCATCATCTGGTGGGGTTTAGTTTGACAGCTTCATCCAAACTCTGCAGATTTGGTGGGCCAGTTAGAATGATCCCCCCCTCCAAGTTTTATGGATCTGTTTGGTTTCCAGACAGCCTTTGGGGAGTTTCCAGTGTCCAGAACTGGTGACTCTGTTGGGGCCCTGGTGAGACAGCCCTGGGCTATTGTCATGGTCACTCCTATACTCCCTCTCTGGCTTGCCTGTTCTGTTCCTTGGTGGTTCTTGGAACTTAGGGTGATAAAACAACTCAGATGACAGCTAGAGCGACATGGGAGGAAGACCCATAACAAATCTGACCGAACACGGGCTAGAGCCCATTTTAGAGACTACTCCGTGGGGTGGGGGTGGCAAATAAACATTTTTTTTCTCTGCCTCCATTGCATCTACCCAGTGTAGGCCAATGAAAGTGTTTCATGTGGCAAAGTCACTGCTTCACACAGGCCCCCGTGTGACGGGGGAAGAACCATCAGCAGCCCTCTGTGACCGATTTGCTTGTCATGGTCAGATTTTGTCAATTCCAAGAGACGTGCCTCGGCAACCATCTCATCTGACTGTGATGGATTCTTTTCAGTTAGTGCAGCCTGAGGAAGTGGACAAGATACTAGACAGTGTGCAGGCAACAGCATAAGCTCTTTACCCTTCCCCTCCATGGCTAGTAAAATCTGTCAGGGAAGGAACAGGTAGGTGGCTGGAGCCAATTATGAGAGGGTAAGATGCCATAGAGCCTCAAGCAGGCAGTGGTAAGAACCACTGTTTAAAAAGCCCTCCCTTGATTCCACCAACCTTGATAACTAGCAGCCTGTTTCAAATCTTCCCCTTTTAAGCAAGGTGATAGAGTGTGTAGTGTCTGTGCAGCTGCAATGAGTCTTGGATGATACTGATTATCTAGACCTTTTCAATCTGGCTTTTGTCCTGGGTTTAGGACTGAAACTGCCTTGGGTGCCCTGGTGGATGACCTACGCTGGGGACTAGACGGGGGAGTACATCCCTGCTGGTTCTGCTGGACCTCTCAGTGATGTTTGATACCCTTGACCATAGTCTTCTTCTGGACCCCTCTCAGGTTTGGGAATCGGGGGTGGTTCATTGGAGTTGTTCCAGTCCTTTCTTGTGGAGAACTTCCAGAAAGTTGTGTTGAAGGACTTCTGCTTGACTCTTTGGCCTCTGGTGTCCCACAGCATGTTGTCCCCCATGCTTTTTAACATCTACATAAAACTACTTGGAGAGGTCATCAGGAGGTTTGGACTGAAGTGTCAGCAATATGCAGATGACATTCAGCTCTACCTTTCCCTGACATCAGATCCTAGGGAAGCAGTGGATGTACTGAAGCAGGGGCTAGAGGCGGTGATGGGCTGGATGTGGACTAGCAAACAGATTAAATCCAGACAAGACAGAGGTGCTGCTGGTCAGTAGAAAAGCCAGTCGGGATAGGGTGATTCCACCAGCTCTGGATGGGGTTGTACTCTGGATGGGGTTGTACTCCCCTTGAAAGAGCAAGTGTGCAGCCTGGGAGTGTTGATGGACCCAGCTCTGCTTTTGGATGCTCAGGTGGAGGCGGTGGCCAGGGGTGCTCTTTGGGGTCAGGGGGCCATCTTATTTATATATTATTTTACTATGTAAACCACTTTGAGAACTTTGGTTGAAGAGCAGTATATAAATATTTGTTGTAGTAGTAGTAGTGTACCAGCTGCATCTCCTTCTTGAGAAGGCAGATCTGGCCACAGTTACCAATGCCTTAGTTGAGCCATGGCTGGAATACTGCCATGCAAATCTCCATGTATTCCAAATCGCTTGCAGCATTTCACCTATTTTGAAAGAGCTGCACTGGCTGCCAAGTTGTTTCCAGATCCAAATGAAGGTGTTTGTTATTACCTTTAAAGCCCTTGCAGTTTGGGCTCTGGATACCTGAAGGACCACCTGCTCCAAAGGGTTTCTGCCAATTCAACAAGATTGTCATAAGGGCCTTTGCTTTGTGTGCTGCCGTTAGGAACATAGGAAACTGCCATATACTGAGTCAGACCATAGGTCCATCTAGCTCAGTATTATCTACACAGACTGGCAGTGGTTTCTCCAAGGTTACAGGCAGGAATATCTCTCTCAGTGTTGAGAGAAGCTAAATTGTCGTTCATGCAGGACAGGGCTGTAGTATCTTTCACATAAGTTATAAAAGCTTTCAAGGCCCAAGAACTTCCTGGCAGAATCTACATAAACATTCTGCATGTTGTTATATATTTTCAATGCCTTATCACCAATACAATGCAGAAGAACTGCATCTTATACTCTTCTGGTTTAACCTCTGAATTAGTCACAGTCAGATACAGACAAAAATTTTGTTCCCATCTTCTCCAATTTCCCCCCGTGTTGCCAGATAAACATAACTCAGAAGCAGGCTTAAAAACTTTAATTATTATTGTGTTTCTCCAAGTCTAGGCCTCCTGTGAAGAATACTCAAGCTTGCTAAAGGTGCAGGTCCACTTCTAACAACATGTAGTATCAGAGGTGCACCTAGGTAATTTTGGAGCCTGGACTAATGACCTTTTGAGGGCCCCCACTCCCCTGCAAATTAAGCTAATGCTTAAATTCAAATTCAGTTTATTATGATCATATATTGTGCTGATCTATGATCATAATAAACTGAATTTGAATTTAAGCATCATCATGCTCAGTTGGGTGACCACACCACCCGGGACAGACTAAAGAGGATTTGGGGGCCCTCAGGAGCTGTGGAGGCCCTGGACTTCAACCCAGAAGTCCAGGGTTAAGAGCAGCTTAGTGTAGTATCTTCCCCTAGGTAAGGTTGTTAGGCATACTCACAACCAGTCCTTTTGTTGGCCTGACCTTGGTCCTGTTGGAGCAGGAGACAAAGTAGGTTTAGAAGCGTTCTTTATTCAGACAAGACTGCAACAAACTTGGGGCAGCTTACACTTAGAAAAACAGAAATGCGGAAATCACAGGAGTCCCCATCCACGGAAAACCACCCTGTTCAAAGTGAAAGACCAGATCAAGTGTGTGGCTAGCAATATGCGTCAGTCACGGGACTACTTGGGATAGGCCCATAATTGTCATGGCTGCTATGAGCTCCTGAGCCACCCCTGACAAATTGGTCCCAAAGAGACCATTGAAGTCCCCCAGCACCAAAAGCCTGGGAGACTCCAACATCAAGCCCCAGACTAAGTCCATCAGCTCTTTTAGAGACTCTGCTGGGCAGTGTGCCGATCAGTACACCAACAGAAGTCCCAGTCTTCCCTGTCCCCAAACTTAAGTACACACATTCAATATGGTCAGACACTTCCACAGGGATCTTGGCAAGGTAGATGTTGTTCTTATTAACCACAGCCATTCTACCTCCCCATCGACATCCCCTCCACTGCTCCTCAACAGAGTAGCCGGGAGGGAGAAGCTGGAACCGGACTAGGCCACCAGCATCCTCCCTTTGGGGGAGCCACTTCGGGGGATAATGAGGGGAGGGTCAGGCTTATGGCTCAGGATTCTTTGTGGGTGTGTAAAGGTGGGTGGGTATTTTAATTCAGCTTCTGTTTGAAATCCAGGGTGAATTTAGTTTTTAAGTGCCTGGGTCTGTCTGGAAATGGGGAAACAGGGGGTGTATCCTCTGATTATGGAGCAGCTATTCCAGTGTTGGTGGGGAATAGAAGAAGTAACATTGACAGGTCAGCAGGCCATTGCAGGGGAAGGGAAATCAGAAACTTAATTGCTGTTTCCCTTTCTGGCTGTCCTGCCAGCTCTTTGACCTTGGAAAGCAATACCAACCAACCACAGAGCCTTGCTTTGCTCCTTTGTAATGCCAGGTCAGTCCAGAATAAACCTGAAATCATCCATGATCTGATTCTGCACAAAGAGGCCGATCTGGTATGTACACAGAGACTGTGATACATACAGTCTCTGTATGTATCATACATACAGAGACTGTATGTATCTGTATGTATACATGTGCAGATGTGATTACTATTACTATTACTATACCGCCCTTCCAAAAATGGCTCAGAGTGGTTTACACAGAGAAATAATAAATAAATAAGATGGATCCCTGTCCCCAAAGGGCTTACAATCTAAAAAGAAAGATAAGATAGACACTAGCAACAGTCACTGGAGGTAGTGCTGGGGGTGAATAGGGCCAGTTACTCTCCCCCTGCTAAATAAAGATAATCAACACATTAAAAGGTGCCTCTTTGCCAAGTTAGCAGGGGTTATGCCTGTTTTAAAACATTTGCACTGGCTCCCCCCACCACCATTGCCCTTTTGCCCACCCATCGTCATCCAGGCAGCAGGCAGGCAAGGCAAAGTAAACCTCCTCTGGCTCTCTGTCCTTCTCTTCTCCCACAAAGCAGAAAGGCAGAATGGTGGCTGCCTGCCTCTGTAAATACATTTTAAAACCCCTCCTTCAAACTCTTCCTACCCCTGTCCCTTCTTTGACCCTCCCCCTAGCCAATGTAGGGTCAGTCACCCCTGGCAACACAAGATTTGAATGGAAACCAATCTGGAACCAGGGGGAAATTGCCAGGAAATCATTGCACACTGTAAGTCACCAATCTGAGGCTTGAGAGGGTGGGATTTTCAAAAAGGTTTCCTGACACAAAATGGAGACAGCAAGAGAGATCACCACAAAATGGAGGTCTGAATCTACACATTTTTCAGGTCCGAAATCTGGGCAGTTTGTTTTGGACCCAAATCTGGCCAGCTAGTACAGGAGCAATTTGTTTTGTCCACAAATTGGACAAAATTTACCCAGGCTTTTTACCCAGGCTTTTACATAATCGTTTTTACTGCTGCTTCGGTGTGTTTTTATTTGTTGTATTGTTTTATGCCTGTTTTTATATGTTTTTATACTTTTAACATGATGTTTTTATTGTCTTTTTATTGTATGTTTTTAACTTTTGTAAACCGCCTTGGGGTTATCTTTTTAACGAAAGGCGGGATATAAATGCATAAATAAATAAATAAATAAATCGCCCAAAACAGGTAGATTTGGGTACAAATCATTTTGTACCCAAATCAGTTCACACATCCCGAGTGCCTAAGTGCTTGAAAGATCCCTAGGCTCCTGAGGGGGAACCCACAAAGAGATTCTGGAGTTGAATCCCTAGAGAGAAACCTCTGAGGCTGGATTATTCCCTACATAGACTTGCTAATCTCTGTAGCTGATTGCTTGGGAACGCTAGTGCTCCTTTTTGTGTGCTGTGGGTACACACAGTGCCATAAACCTGTGTGGAAACTACCTCTCTGTGCCCTCCTTTGGGAAACCCTTTGTAAGGGGCCCCAAATCTTCGCCAAGAGGGAGGGGAGTCCTCCCTGTAGCATCACACATGAAACAACAGATATAGACAAGTGACAAACTGCCATTTCCCCTCCATTCATTGCTTTCTGTTTTTTCTCCCCCCTCTTCTTTCTGCAAAACATCAGGCCAGCTGATGTGCTTTACTCCCTGTGCTAAGCAAGGTTGCCAACTACTTTGTGCTTCTGTTGAAATAAATTTTACTTATTTCTTTCAAAACCCTCATCTCTGAGCCTGTTGCTTCTCTGGGGTGCCCTAATGTTGGCATATGCTTATGTCCAGACTGCAATTATTTTGTTATACACACTTGAAAATTTGTTTATCAAGCTAATTCCCTCAGTCTAAAAGCAAATAGACATATGGGCAGTGTACATGTAATGCAGATGTGTGCAAGTGTAGTAACCATAGGGCACTTCTTCACTTGACAGTGAAGAGCCATACTATACTATACTGTTTCATGGCACAGTACATACTGTGCTGTTTCATGGCACAGCTGCAGTGTGCTATGCTTGCTAAATTTAACTTCCTGTGACATCTCTGATTATCGTCCACTCTCTCATGCACCTCCCTGGTTTAGCCATGGTGTACAATGTAGGCACTGGGAAATGGCATAGGATGCCTGGATATCCTTAGGTAAGTTCCAGAGTATGATTTATCTTGGTCTCTCTGAAAATGCTAATAGTGATCAACATGACTGACAGTCCTACATTGAAATTAGGTAATCATGAATGCTGCTGCACAGGTGCAGCATGATATAGCATGATAGGTCTGCTGCAAAATGTTTTTAAACTGCTTCCATGCAGTGGTGCAGTCGGAACTGCCTTTCAACTTTACACAGCAGCTCCCGCATGTCCCTAATGTTGACTTAGGGATGTGACCATGCCAGCCACTATTCTTAGAAGGAAGTAATGTATTCTATAAATTACATGATGTTGTGGCTGCCCACCAGGTTCAGAGCCCTCCTATCCCCGAATATCGCCAATGAACGCTTCGTAGTAAGCACTAGTCTGTGCAGAGTTTACTTGTACAGGATCATGTCCCAAGTCAATTCATTCTTTGTCATAAATTTTCCTGTACGTGAGGCTAGTTGTTCCAAAGCATACTGTGGTCAAAGAAGAGGTTCCCATGGAATTCTGTGGACTTTGGATTAGGGAGTAAGTATCATGCTTTTTCCACTTAAGATGGTATGGAAATAATCTTTCAGTTCCTTTTATTGTCTTTGGCAGAAAATAGGCATATTATGGCATATACTCAAAAACCTAGCATAAGTCCAGCTTAGTCAAATGTATGATATTTCATGTTTTTAATCTTGCTGAATACTTGCTGATTTATAACATTATTTATAAGTAATAGAATCTGCCATGTTATTGAATGTGAAAACTTTTCAAATCTACAAGGATGTTTTGATTTTACCAAGTAGTTTATTGTTCTCTTTCTCCAAAGAGGTAGAAGCTGATTGTAAATTCTCCAGTCAGCTGCTTCTATATAGGAATATGCAATTTTTTATTTTTTATTTTTTGCTTTAGTTTTAGTTATTCTCCCTTCATGTCAATATGATTGAACACTTCGCATTAGCAGGGCAACATCCTTAAATTTTCACTGATGCCAATTGCACAAATCAAAGCCATGCACATTGGAAAAGTATAACTGGTATCAGTATTTAATTGACTTAATATTGGTACAATTTATCGGTATGACCACTCCTAAAGAAACCCAGTCTGGACCCTGAGGATGTAAAGAACTATAGGCCTGTGGTGAATATTCCTCCATTTCCTCCAAGAGTGCCTGGAGCTGGTCAGCCACTACACGTTCAAGCACTTTGGTTGGAGGTGGTTCCAATCCTACCTCAAGGGCCATTTCCAAAAGGTGGTGCTGGAGGATTACTACTCAACCCTTTGGCTTTGGGGTTCCACAGTGTTTCATTCTTTTGCTTATGCTGTTTAACATTTACATAAAATCTCTGGGAGAGGACATCCAGAGATTTGGCCTGAGATGTTATCAGTATGCAGATGACACTCCGTTGTATCTCTCTTTTTCATCAGATGCAGGTGAGGCAGTGACTGTCCTGAATCGATGCCTGGATGCAGTAATGGACTGGTTGAGAGTGAAAAAGCTGAGACTCAATCCAGACAAGACAAAAGTACTTTTGGTTAGTGGTTCCTCTGCCCAGGTGAATGATGTTCGGTCTGTTCTAGATGGGATTGCATTACCCTTGGAGGACCAGGTTCACAGTCTGGAGATGCTCATCAATCTAGCAGGTTTTCACTAGAGGTTCAAGTGGCCCCTGTGGCTCAGAGTGCCTTTTATCAGCTTTGGCTGATACAACAACTGTGACTTTACCTGGATAGAGATAGCTTGGCCACAGTTATTCATGCTCTGGTAATCGCTTGCTTAGATTACTGCAATGCATTGTATATGACAGTGAGGCTGCCTTTGAAAATGGTCCGGAAACTGCAACTTTTACAACATAGAACTGCAAGATTATAAACTGGGACTGGAGATTTTGATCATATTACACCAGTGCTTTGTTAGCTGCACTGGGTCCAATTCAACATTCTGGTTTTAATCTCCAAAAACCTAAATGGCTTGGGACTTGGTTACCTGAGAAAGCGCCTTGCCTCATATGTTGCAACCCAGACCTTAAGATCGTCTTTCATAGCCCTGCTCTGAGTGCCCCTACCAAACAAAGTGAGGTGGGTAGCTACTAGGGAGAGGTCCTTTTCAGTGGTTGCACCCCATTTATGGAATAGCCTCCCCAGTGAGGTTCGCCTGGCTTCATCACTCTTTTAGATGCCAGGTAAAGACCTTTGTAGTCACTAAGGGCTTTTACGTTTTGATATTTAAATTTGATTTTTAAAACTGATTTTAAGAAAGTTTTTTAATTGCTTTGTATTACATTTTGTGTTTTCCCCTTTTAGTCTGTTGTGATTTTATGTGTTATGTGTTTAAATGTGATGTTTTAATATTGTGTTGTGAGCTGCCCAAAGAAAATTTGTTATGGGGCGGCTAACAAAGTTTATTCTCATTATTATTATTTCAATTTGACAGCCTAATTGTGGTCTGTTCTTGGCACAAGACATTAAAGTTTTAAAAGAGTCCTTAATGCATTATGTCAACATCATAGGCTTACTAATGCAGTTCTTGTGTTCACTGGAATCCTGATGTGACCTTTAAGAAGTGATAATTCTGAATAAGTTATTTAAAATGACTTGAAGAACAAAGGGATTGGATTTACCAGATTAGAGATGGATATCAAGAAGATGGATGAATTAATATTTTGAACTACAAGATTTAAGTGAATTTCCATTATTTCAGAAAATATTTGAAGATTTTAAAGCACATACAAACTTTCCATAAAAGTAATGCTTTCCTATTATCCTGGTTTGTCTTTTCTCCCTCACCTCTCAGCTATTCAGCCAACTATCTTTTCATTCCTTTCCTGCTAAGTTCAGAATAGAGATGCTTCCATTGCATGAAGGGGCACTTTTAGGCCACACAGTGCCCAGGCTGTTAGAGGTTGTTGATTTTTACCCACAATAGGTAAAACAGCAGAGCACTAAGGAATGAGCACACACTCCAGTTACAGAGTAGGTAGCAGAGGATGGTTTGGATATTGCAGCTATTTAGAGAAAACACATGGAGATCCTTGTGTGACTAAACATTTATTGGTTAAATACACTTAGACAGGAAAGACCTATCTCTAATCTAAAGGACTACATAGTGGATAGGTAAGAGGAGAGAGAGATGTTTCCATCTGCTCTCTAGGAGGAAAGGAAGGATTGTGACTCAGCACAGGAAGTGCTGCAGAGTCAGTTCAGGGGTCATAGAGTAGGGACAGATAGGGAGACCCTGACTCACTGTCTCTACTCCCAATGCCCCTAGTGGTCATTAGGACAGTTGGTGCAAAAGGTCGATGCACTGGAAGTTCATCTCCAACACAGGCCAGGTACACATCTGTCTCCATCCCATTATAGGGATGTGCAGAATGTTTTGAGCTCGGAATGGCCTGCCTTGAAGTGGGCTATTAGGAGTGTTCTGAGCTAAAACAGAACGTCCTTCAAAGGACTCATTCTGTCGGATCAACTGGCTCAAGCTTTTGTTCCAATGGAATGTTCTGGGCATTTTCATTCCATTTTGTAGAATGCAAATGCCCAGAACAATCCACCTTAACAACCAGTTGAGCCCTGCTAATTGAGCAAAGAGGCACCTTTTAAAGGTGGTGATTCTCTTTATTTAGCGGGGGGAGAGCGACTGGCCCTACCCAGCCCCAGCACAGCATCCCTCCAGTGGCTTTTGCTGACAGAGGTGCACTGAGGTAATTTTGGAGCCTGGACTTAAAGGCCTTTGGAGGCCGCCCCCCACCCCCGGTGCAAGTTAAGCATCATTTTTTAACATGTAGGTTCTTGAGAGCACAAACCACACCACCCAGGACAGACTAAAGAGGATTTTGAGGGCCTCCAGGGGGTGTGGAGGACCTGGACCAGGGATAACAGTGCCTCTGCTTGCTGATGTCTATCTTATGCTTCTTTTTAAAATTGTGAGCCTGTTGGGGACAGAGAGCCTATTTATATTCATCGTTGTCTGGAATGAGCCCTTCATTTGAAGGGCATTCCATTTTGGCTCAGAACACTCCAAACGGCCTGTTTCAAGGCAGGCCGTTATCAGCTCAAAACATTCTGCACAACCCTATCCCATTATCATGTTTTACTCAGAGCAGGCATGGACTGGTAGCCCCACCTCAATGGTGTGACTGGCTAAGGCCATTTATTTTATTCCTTATCAGAGTAAAAGCCATTTGTTTTTATGCAAGAAAGTAAATACAATCATATTCATAATTATGTCTATTTTACTAATTGTGTAATACTAGAGAGTTATATTAATAGACAAATGTTGAAAATTATCCGAGTTTTCAGAAGTGCAATATCAAAAAGTCAATTATATTCTCATGTTGTTGCATCACATGAAAGATTTTGTTTTCAGAATGATCAGATCATTTGATAACATCTTTTTCAGATGATAAAGATCATTGTAGATGATAAAGATAATCAAAGATCATTGTAACTTCCCAAGTTTAAAATTTTAAACCAGTTCTAGGTTCAATATTTTAAACACCAACTAGAAAAATACTAAATTTTAGTCTTCCCATTTGAATTGTGGAAATGTTCCCTGAATAGTTTTGAAAAAAAGAAAAAAAGTGAGTTGAATGGAAATGTGGTGTTCCAGCTCACAAAATTCTAGAATCCACAAATGATTTGGCAATAGTTATAAATTTTAATATAATATCTTAATTGATAAAAATAGCTTGATTTTCAATTGAAAAAAATCAGTTCAAACAGTTAGTCATAGTAGTACTTTTTCATATGTATTTAATTCCAACCTCTCCCCTCTTCCTGTTCTTTAAACATAGGCTGTGAATCATAGACTGTGAAAGATACTGGGGCTATTCTTACGATCACAAAAATCGGGCTAGGAAAATCCTAGCCCGATTTTTGTGATTGTAAGAACCACTGGGCTCGCAGCCGAGCCCGGTGGTTCTGGAGTGGCTAACCCCCTCCTGTAGCCCACCCCTTAGCCCGGGTTTGCAGAGCGAGCATTCCGCAAACCCGGGCTATCTGCTCGTGAGTAGCTGTGGCGCAGCTCCGCGCTGTGGCTACTCATGAGTAGAACCCCAGCCGGGAGGCTTCAAAGTAGCCTCCCAGCTCGGGGGTCTCCCCAGTATGCTCTGCGCGCTCGCACAGGGCATACTGGGGCTTTCGGGGGCTGCGCAGCCTCCAAGCTCCCCAGCCCCAGCTGGCTCCGTCTCAGAGCTGGCCATTGTGTGGGCAGCCGATCCGGCCGCCCAGGGCTCCCTGCCCGCTCGTGAGCAGGGAGAGTGGGCTTAGCCCACTCTGCCCGCTCAGAGCCCTAAACTGGGTCTCACTGATCATGAGACCCAGTCCACTCACTGATCATGAGTCCCAGTCCTGCAGGCTTAGCCTGCTCTGCCCGCTCAGCGCCCTAAACCGGGTCTCACTGATCGTGAGACCCAGTCCACTATTGATCAAAGATTTTTGATCTTGTTAGTTCAGTTCAGTTTATTATGATCTTTGATCAGATAATTATTAGAGCATTTTATGCAGTCAAGTACACACTCACATCCATTCATTACAATGGAGAAGAGCTAATGAACACAAACGTCAGGCTGGAAAGATGGAAAAGAAAGGGTAGAGAGAATGAAGAGGAATGAGGGAGAACAACAGCTGGTCCTCACTACTGTTTCTTTTTCACACTCTGTACATATCCACAAACTTCTCCATGTTTTTTATACCTCTCTTCCATACCTTTATATATGTGGTTTCTTTCTTTGGCATTAATTCTAACATACCTCTGTCTATGTACCCAGAATGTTGGGGGCAATATGCTAAATCATTGTAAACTGCTTAGAGAGCTCCAGCTATAAAGCGGTATATAAATGTAAGTGCTATTGCTATTGCTATTGCTATATGTCTGTTTTGGCATTATCTTTCCATAAGCACAGTATCTGCCTTTAGCAATGTGTGGGGAGAAATAAAATGAGGGTTGAGATAAATGTCTTTAAATGTGTTTCTAAACATCCAAAAAGTGCAGTTTCAGAAAACCCATATGGGTGTAATTTATGTTAACAGTAGAAGATTAGTAGTAACAGAACCACAGTGTCTTATTTCTTCTTGTTCATTCATTCAGCGGGCCTGCAGGTGGTGTGAAAGTACCTTTTTGTATTTATGAAGCTGAACAATTTTTTGTTCTGGTTCACTTATGTGCTATAGAAGCTATTGCCAGGTATCTTTTGGGGGTAATCTTCAGTATCCTAGAACCAAGTTAAAAATGGTTAGAAATGAGTCTGTGAACTTACAGCACACTCACAATACTGAAGGCAGTATGTATTTTTTTTATTCTATGGCTTAATGCATACTTTTATCAATAAACAGGGCTAGTCAAGGATAAAATCAGTGCTAATATTTAGAATAGAGAGTTTCTGTGCACACTGTGCATTCCATAAGAATACAAGTAAAATTATTTCAAGTCATATCCTTTATCTAACATTTCTTTAGCAACTTCTTCATATCCTTGTAACACATGTCTATTGTCATGCAGCATGAACCAGGAGGATTACTGTGGTTTTCCATGTATTTACATTAAAAAGCCACAGGGTCTCTGCTGTTTTTACAGCCAATCAATTAATGTCATAAGAATCCATTTACATCTCTATATCACACCAGCCTGGATTCACTTATGTTGTTATCTGGCTAATTGGAATATGATTTGCTCCATAGAGTGACACAAACATATATCCCTATGTTCCACCTCTTACAAGAATTCATGTAAAATCTAACCAAATAATATACTTCTCTACAAGACTATTTCCATAGATTTTGTATTTTTTAATTGACACATACCAGTGTTCAATTGTTTTATATAGGCTTTCCAAAAAATGGATTGGTATCACGGTATTGCCACATGGAGTTAGAGATGTGCACAAACTACGGTTCAAACCGCAGTTTGAGCACATTTCAGGAGCAGGGCCTGGGAGCTTTAAGAAAGAGGTGAGCAGGTCCTTACCTGCTCCCTGCTGCCCCATGCAGCTTCCTACTGGGGCAGTGCATGCCCCAAGAAGCCCTGTGCAGTATCAGCACACAGATGGCATCCACACATGCATGGGCACCATTTGATCTCCTGCTCTTCCTCTTACTTTCTTTGCTCTCCCAGGCCCTGCTCCCAAAATGTGCTCAGACTGCTGTCCGAACTGCAGTTTGTTCACATCCCTACATGGAGTGCAATAGGCTAAGCAAACATAATTATTTAAAGTAAGCCTATGCTCTTGATATGTGCCATGATTTTATAATATTCTGTCCCTGTCCTTATGATGAGGGTGCCTCCTTCTAAAGCTTTAAGCCTGCATGCTCTGGGAACTGGGTTAACTGAGTTGTCCTCAACATTAGCAATAGCAATAGCAATAGCAATAGCACTTACATTTATATACCGCTTTATAGCCGGAGCTCTCTAAGCGGTTTACAATGATTTAGCATATTGCCCCCAACATTCTGGGTACTCATTTTACCGACCTCGGAAGGATGGAAGGCTGAGTCAACATTCTGATTCTACTATCATCAGTTTTATGTCTCCTCCTCCCTCTTTTTATTGACTCTGATATCAGGTAGTTTTTGAACTCCCTGCTGGCTAGACCACTAAATTTTTTCCTTTGACCCTGTGATTCCTAGATAAATTGTTGTAGAAAGGGATCCTGGATTTTCTTGTTTGGGAAAGTGGACTTGTCTACAGGTCCCTTCATTCCCTCTGTGCTGAATCACATTTATCTCAACCAGAAGAAGTATCTTCAGTATACAGCCTCGACCTTTGTCCTATTCTGCACTCAGCTTCCACAGGCTATGAAAGGAGAATGTCCTATTTCAGTCAGAAGTGGTATTCTGCCAGGTTAACAGAGAAAGGCACTTCCAGAGTAAGGCACCTTTTGACATTTTGAAGGAAGTATAGTATGACATAATTTAATAAACAAAAGCCTCCACTCAGTGTTGGGAGAAAATATGTCATTTTTAATATTTTCTTATTTCATATTACAGTCACACACTAGAACAAAAATAACTTTTTAGTAAGTGCATCTGTAATTGAGCCCCACTGATTCAAAATTTTCAGATGTATTAAGAGAGCCCCACCCAATTAATCAATCAAAATAGGACTGCACAATTTTGATCCTCCAACTGTTACCACCATCTCTTACTATTGGACAGTGTGGCTGGGGGTGATGGGAGTCCTAGTCCAGCAACAGGGGGAGGGGCTGATGTACAGCCCTGAATGAAATCATGCAGTCTTTAGTACACAAACTATAATACATTACTCTGCATCTGAGGGAGAAATTGCTCTAAAGGTCAGCATTATTTTGCTGTGAAACTGCTAGGTTGCTATTTCACATACCTGCTCATTAATACACCCAGGAGCTGTTTATCCTACGTATAGAGCTATATTGAGTGTTGTACTGAGTCTTCAAAGATCTGGGTTCAAGATTCACTTCAATCACTGGTAAACGAATCTGAACTGAAGCACCCAAATGTGTAAATTCCACATTCTTCTGTGAACTTAGGTCAATATTTTGCATCAAGTGAGGACACATTTTGTGGACAGCTGCATTAAAATCAATGGCACTTCAATTCATTGATAAATGTTTTTGCTGAAATGTTTCTTTTGAGCTTGATTTAATTTTGAGCTTTAATTGTGTCAGTATAAACATGGATTGGACCATATATTTACATTATAAATTCTGCCAATAGAGTGAACATCTTTGGAGGTGCTGAGGGTGTGATATGATAGAATTCTCCCACAAACACTCAATTGCAACATCCTTATGTCATTCTAGCAGGTTCTACACACAGTTGGTGTGTAGAACCTGCAGGGCTTCTGCGGGGAGAGTAGGCTGGACTTGCTTTCCCCACAGAGGAGCATCCAGCTGTCTCTGGGTGGCCGGATCATCCGTCCACACAACTACCAGCTCTGTCATGGAGCCAGTAGGGGCGGTGGGGATTGGGGGCCATGCAGCACCCAAAAGTCCCAGAATGCCTTGCATGAGTGTGTGGGGCTTTTGGGGAGACATCTTGGAGCTTCCCAGTCAGGGGTCTCCCCATGAGTCACATCAGCACAGAGCCATGCTGTGGCGACTCACGATCACCAAAAGGGGTTAGCAGAGTGCTCATTCCGCTAACCTCATTGAAGGAGACGGAATTAAGCAGGCTAAGTGCCAGGAGCCGCATGGCTCCCGGCGGATCTCACGGCCACTCAAAAGTGGGCTGGGCTCCCTTAGCCCACTTTTGAGCGGTCATGTGAAAAGCCTCTAGGTCTATCTTTTTAAATATATAATTATTTTGTTATTGGGAATGTACATTTAGGAGGAATGAGAGCATCAGCTAACTGGAATATTTAGTTGAATAATTTGTTAAGCATAGATTTAAATATGTTTAAAGTTACATATTTAAGGACTTGAGACTTCAAATGGAATTTGGAATTGAGAAGCATTTTTTAATTTAAGCTACAACACTCTTAATCCAAGGGCTATCACTGAGCTTTGCTGGTAGAAGAACCATTGTAGAACCCCTCTAAAAATAGAGATTTAACATTTACTACTCAGTAGGGATGTGCACAAAACCGGTTTGCCCGGTTCGGTTCAAATTCGAACCAGGTTCGAACCAGGAGGGGGTGGTTCGGTTTTGGTTTTGCTCGAACCTCCCCCTGGTTCGGTTCAAATTTGAAATGGTTCGAACTGATTTGAACCAGTTAAAACTGGTTCAGAAACCTAAAAATTGGTAGGATGGTAGCTGGCATGCAGGGGTACCGGCCACCCAAACCCCAAAGCAATCGGACACTCATACAATTTTTTTATGAATTTTTGAATAATATTTCTATTTTTTCCTCATAGGATATAATAGGACTCCAACCAGCCCATTATTTCTTATTGTGGAGCACCCATGGGTGCCAACAAGCATGCAAACCCCAAAGCAATCAGACACCCCTATGATTTTTATGAATATTTGAAATATTTTTAATTATTTTTCTCATAGGGTATAATAGGACCCGAACCAGCCCATATCCCCTATTGTGGAGCACCTAGGGGCATGAAAGTGGGGTAGGTGGTAGAAAACCAGGGGTGCCTACTATCCACAAAGTTCCAAGGCAATCGGACACTCCTCTGATTATTGGTGAATTTTAAAATTATTTTGTAATTCCTCATAGAGAATAATGAGGATTGCAGAAAATGTATAGCTTCACGTCGGGTAGAAAGGGTTGTCCTAGAGCGGAGTGTGGTGGGTGGTAGTTCCCAAGGTGGGCAAGGAAGCTATCAGAATTATTTGAAAGGAATTGGGCAAAAGGCTGATTTTTACGTGATTTTTGAAGTTCTTTAAGGTTTTTCTCCATATTTTTTCTCCATAAAGAAGCATGGAGGTGTTACCAAATGTATAGCTTCACGTTGGGGGGAAAGGAGTGTCCAAGAGCAGAGTGTGGTGGGTGGTACTGCCCAAGGAGGGCCAGGTAGCTATCAGAATTATTTGAAAGGAATTGGGCAAAGGGCTGATTTTTAAGTGATTTTTGAAGTTTATGTGTCTTTAAGATTAGCAATGAGAGTGGATTCATAGTTTGTCATTAAAAATCTTACATGCTACCAAAGAATCTACACTTAGAACATTTCAGAAACAACAAAACCCAGTACCCCATGGATTAGTAACCCATGGAGGTGGTTGGCACCCTCGCTCTGGGCCACCCCAGCACCCCCCAAGTGCAGTTATGGGGCTGCTGAAACCTCCCTTCTTCCCTATGGAGAAAAACCTTAAAGCCACTTGTGGGGTGCTGGGGTGGCCCAGAGTGAATGGTGGTCTAGTGCAAAGAGGGTGTCCTAACTGGTTCCAAACAGTTCAAATCGAACCACCCCTGGTTCGGTTTGAATTAGAACCTGCAGCTCGAACCTGATGGCTGGTTCGTTTCGAATTCGAACCTGCAGCTCGAACCTGATGGCTGGTTTGGTTCGAATTTGAACCTTCGAACCACCCTGGTTCGAATTCGAACCAGTTCAAATTCGAACCAGTTCGCACATCCCTACTACTCAGGTTAGCGTAACAAATTCCACAGCATTCTGAGCCTTAGACTTCTGTGAGCTTTTTGTCAGTTTAGATTATTTTGTTTACCTGCGACATGATACTATGGCTGGTTGATTTCTTGAAACCCTCTTGACTTTATATAAAATAACTGCTGACTGTATGATGGTAACACTGAACAACAAGAAAATTCTAAGGAGGCATGATCTGCTTTAGCAGAAGCCATTTTGTTTTGTTCATACTGAATAGGAATTTTGATTTAGAATGGGCTGGGTTCTTTGAAACCTTTTCTCAGACTTTTCAGAAAAGATTGGGTTTTGCCAATACTTTTCTGAAGCTGAGAAAGATCCAGTCCAGTGTCTTAGTCATCTCCATGCTGTTAAATATCCTCATGAAACTGCTGGAAGAGGTTGTTCAGACATTTGGAGTAAAATGACATCAGAGTCACTCAGCTCTGTTTCTACTTTTCACCAAATTCAGATGAGGTTGCTAACATCCAATTAAATCTCAAATGCCTGATGGGATAAAAATGTTTTCACTTGTCTCCAAAAATGAAACTAAGAAAAACGGAGATAGCCCAGTAATAGAGCATCTGCTTTGCATACAGAAGGTATCAGGTTTAATCCTTGGCATCTCCAGGTAGGGCTAGGAAAGACCCCTGCCTGAAACCTTGGGGAGGCTCACAATGAAGAAAATACTAAGCTAGATGTACCAGTATTGAGCTAGATGCTTGCAGCATCAGGGAAAACAATTGTGGAGCCACACACTCTTTTCAGGGACCAAGAAGGGAATTTAGAGGACCAACAAAAATGTCTTTTTTTTTTCCAGTGGCAGAAGCCACACTGAAAGGCAAAGCAGCTGGCTGAGTGCTCCCTACATGAAGTGAAGAAGACATCGTAGAACCTGTTACTTGTTCCACACAGCTCTCTGGCAGAGAAAAAGGCAGGAGAATCTGATAGATATGTCAGATTCCCTAACTGGCCCCAACTCCAAAGATATGGCAAGACAGTTGGGAGGGGATGACATGGCCTCTCCTGACAGTGTCAGTGTTTTGTTATATGGGGTTAGAACTTGACATTTCGGGCCATGCAGAGGCCTATATATGAGTATTCTGAGGGATTGTATACTGCAGCTAGGGGGCAAGGCTCCCAGCCTGGATAGGATACCAGCTGAGGTTGTTAAGGCAAATGTTGCCCGGTGGGCACATATGTTAGCCAAACTATTTTCATGATGAACTGATCAGGGAGGATTCCAGCTATCATACTTCCAGTTTATAAAAAGCGGGCTAGCAGTGATTCTTGTAATACCAGTCTATTAGTTTGTTCTCTCTAATTCAGAAACTATGTATACAAACGATTTATCTAACAAGCTAAAAATATGGGCAGAAGAATGGAGGGCAGTTGCAAGAGAACACATTGGATTTAAGGTAGGTTGTTCATCCTTGGACCATTGTTTGACTCTTGCTCATCTAACAGAAAAATATTCATATTCTAAAGATGAAAAACTTTTGTGGCCTTTATTGATCTGAAATGTGTCTTTGATCTAATCTCACATGAGGTCCTGAAAAGCAAACTGGAAGAGCTGATTGTTGATTTTTGTATTCTGTTTCTGTAGATGGTCATGAACCAAAATAAAAGTTATGTATGTTTGTTTCATCATTCAGTTAAATGCACTTTGCATAGGGATTCCTCTGTTGTAAGTGCTGATCTTCTTTTCTTTTTTTCTAAGGGTGCTGTGTTTGTCCCTGCTACATTACAGTTCTATAAAACCAAGTTTGGCCACATTCGCATATAATGCAGAACCACGGGTCCAATTAACCCATGGTTCTTCCCCACCCTCTTCCCAGTCTCCCATCCCCATCTCTCTGCAGTCAGCAAGACTGCAGAGAGATGGGGGACCTGGCTGTGTGGACTTCCTTCTTTACTGAAGGTCAGTCCACACAGCCAATTTTGCTGGAGTTGAGGGAGAAGCTTCCTCTCTCAACTCTGGTTCCAGAGGCAGCAGCCTGCAGTTCCAAATATGGACACAACACAGGCTGCCTGGAACCTTGGGTTGTGGTGACAAAATTCAGTATAACCCGAAGGGTCAGATTGGAGTTCCAAATCTGAACTCTCGGTTTCATCGCAGTCCATCAGCCAGGTTGCCCGCATTTGGATGTAATGTCTGTGGAACTGCAGGTCCATTCAACTGTGGTTCAGTGTTACGTGCAAATGCGGCCATTGTTTCTCAGATACTCTACTGGCCTATTTGGATTATGTGGATTTTCCCATTCTTGTAAAGTGATTTCAATTTCCTGAAATCAATTTGCAGACTTACCAAATGTGTTCCAAGGGTGGTTTTGATCTTGGAAGTTATCTTTAGCTCCTTGTCAAGTTTAGGTTGGAAACCCATTTTAAGTTATTGTCTCCATCTGGACTTTGGCACTTCTCTTAGTTCATCTGCACATTAGTTCATCACAACATTAGCTAATACATTTGGGAGATAGCCCTCTTCCATAAGATTTTTACACTGCTTTTTCCCCCCTTTGCCACATTGCTTGAGATAAATAGTGCACTCTAGACCTAAAGTGACAATTAAACAAAGCTTCTCAGATATTGATAAACAGAAGCTGACATCTTAAAGGTTCATATGTGCTTCTAACAAAAGCACACATGCAGTGCTAGAGTGCCCATTTCCAAAAGATAGATGCCCTTACACAAGAGTGTGACTATTTTTGCCACTCTTCTCTTGCTCTTTTACCTGTGGAAACATGTCCCTATGGAAACATTAGGGGGGAAAGGGCTATGTGTTCCTCAGGACCATGTTTTCACTGTCCATGAGCATTTGCAGAGCAAGGGGAGAGTGTCAAAAATGAATGGTAACATTTTTTGCATCCATGTTTTGAAAGCAGGGATGATAGCACTACATGCATGCTTTTCTTGGAAGCATGAGTGTACCTTTAGGCAGGGTATGTTATCCTTAGCTCACCGTATTTCCTCACCATCAGTTTTTAGGCCAACTTTAATTAAAGTTTCTTTCAGTGTATAAGTAAAAAAAGGCTTCTTCTTTGATATGATTCTATGTTATGCTGCCAAGTATCTTGAAGGCCATTTTGTCCAAAAGGTTTTGTTCATCTGACTTGGATGAGATCAAATCCCTGCTACATATTTTTAAATTGCAGATCCTACTTGGATGTAAGGGACTATTTGTTGTTCCCCTTGATTAGAGCATTCCCCAGGAGACTTGCCTTCTATATAAAAGGGGCTGACACTTTTGTTAGTGTAGCAGTGGCTCAATTTTGTTACATTGTCAGGGACCAAATCGTGTGATCAAGATCAGACCTTTATAAGTAGGACTGATATTTATTTAGAGAGTGTAGTTACTGGACTGAGAATATGATCAATGGACTAATACAATATCATGAGAGCAAGTATACTACCACTCTGGAGCAACAATAAAAAAGGCTGTGTTCCCTGTGGGACCTAAATCTTCCTGAAGGAAGTCAGTTGAAGTAGAACCTCAGTAGTAGGTATTAGGCACTTGGTGTGCTCTTATGGGAGAAGACAGTCCCTGAGATAATCAGGGTCCAAGCTGCATGGGGCTTTAAAATAAAATAATAAAATAGGACTCTGAATTGAACTGATGATTAGTACAGTCTATCTGGTATATGTTCCCACCAGTTCACACATGTTAAAAAGTAAGTGGGAGCATTCTGTTCCAGATGAATTTCCTGTACCACTTTCAAAGGCAATGCACATTACAGTAGTCCAGTCATGAGGTCACAAGCACTTGCTCACACAGGAGGTCCATATGCACACATGGAGGTTTTCCAAATGGAAATGCTTCACTACACATAGGGCAGGGTGTAGGGATGTGCACAAATCAGTTTGGTGGTCTATTCACAGACCGTCAAACCGGTTTGAAAGACTGGCATTCAAGCTAGTTTGGAGGAGGAAAGCGGCTTGCTTTAAGGCATGGGGAGGGTTACCTCCCCCGCCACGTTCCCCCGCCAGCACTGCTGTCAAAATCACTGACACGGGGTAGCTGTATAATCTCTTGCCGCCCCAGTCAGTGTAATACTGGAAGTGGATGGCGTGCATGGACACATCACGCATGTGTACACCGGCCACTCCCAGTATTATGCTGACTGAAGCAACAAGAGGCTATACAGCTGCCCCACGCCAGCGATTCTGACAACAGTGCAGGTGGGGGAAACATGGTGGGAAGGCAAGGACACCCTCCCCGCACTGTAAAGGAACCCCCCCTCCCAGGAGTGCACGGAATTGGAGTAGGAGGAAGTTCATACAAGGGAGGGATTTACAGCAACTTCAGTATGATAACAGCAAAGTGTTGTTCATACATCCAACAGTTTTTTGTAACGATTAATGGTCCTTAATATGTTATATAAGTGTGTTTTAAAAGGTGCACTTTGAGAGAGTGTTGAAAATGGCATTGCGGGGTTATTCCCCCCACCCCATTCTCTTGACAGATTTTGGTTTAATCTTTTAAAAATCATTAAAAATCAAGAGATTTATGGATTAATTTGAAATTTAATACACAGAGTCCTCCTCCACTACATCTGTGACATTTTGCAGAGCTCTCTGCCAAGTCATTACTGTGTTTTGAATCTTTTTCTCTATTTCCCATAGATGGCTGTGTTGTTTTGGTTTGAGAAGGTGCTCTTGTGCAACTGTGCTATTTCAAAAGGATTTATGACTTGTTTTCTTCCTTTTGCAATAGTGGGGGTGTGCAAGAGCACTGGGAAAATATTAATAAATAAACAAAATAGGGAAATCCCTGGCAATGCAGAACCTGGTGCTTGGGCTCCCTGCCCCATCCCAGTGAGAGCTTCAAAGCAATACTCAGTGACAGTCAATGAAATATGGAACATTGGATTGTGCTCCCTTGCTGATGTACTTGATCAAGAGCACCAGGAGAAAACATATATGTATATATTTTTTAAAAAATCCAAAGAACAACCAGAAACCACAAATCTGCACACACTCATTCCCTGCCTACCTGGACACAGGTGAATGCACATTGATGAATGCACCTTGAAGCATGAGGTGGCATGCTGTAGCGTCCCTGCAACTGTATTGGCCAGAAATGGGTGGGATGGACGAGGAGAAATCTGCCATATGAACAGGGCATGGTTTGAAAGATCGTAACAAACCTTGATCAACCACAATAAAAAGCAACAAACAGCCAGAATTAATCTGATTTATGAGTATTTACACTTTGCACTTTATATACTTTCATCCTAACATATCCTAACTTGTACCACCTCTTCCCGCAATAAAGCCCTCTGTCTAGGAAACCTCATGAAACTCAAGTTCATGAATGAATCAACTGGAACAGGATTGTTCATTTTGCATTTAGAAGTGTTGTAAATGTAAATTATATCATGTTTTTGTTTTGTTCTTGAAAAAAATGCAGATTGGACATATGAAAATTTTTTTCCTCGGACTTGATTTTTTTATATGAAGGTAAATTGACTATTGTTGAATGCACTCTATCAGAAGGAAAACAAAAATAGTCAAAGGAAGAGGAACAGTTAACTGTGTGGCTTTGCCTCTTGGCATGAACTAGCAGTCAAAAGTGCATATTTATCACAATGTATAAAAAGCAAGTACTTCAGTTTGAAAGATGGTAAAGGGGAAGGTTTCTGCCAAGAAAACATTGATATATGTAACAGTCCAATGGCACAGATCCCAAGGTCAAGCCACCAGATGTGGGTTATATGATGAAATGAAGAACCCAGAGGAAAGATGTCCAACATAACTGTTGCATACTGAACACAAAGATGTGGGGTGGTGAGCAAATCATTTTTTATGGAACTAAAAAGAAAGGATAATTTCAGTAATATAAATTTTGTAGAGGAATATTTGCTCTCAGGTGGTCTGAAAGGAATACACTTGAGACAAATCTGTCTCTGTTTCTGAAGAATGCCTACAGAGCTTCAAATTTCTGAGAGTATTGAGACTATTTCTCTGTATCTAAAATCATTTCAGCTGAACATATTTTATATTAACCTACTTAATAATGATATTACAAGTGAGAGATAAACCAAACACTTTTGCCAAGTAACCCATTCCTTTTAATCATAATGCTGGATGAATCCAAGGATTAAATAGTTGTAACTCCTATTTATATCAACTATGATATCATTTGTGTGTGTGAGAGAAAATGAGCAAAAATAGTCAAAGCTACATCAATCTGCCTGCTTTTCTCTCCCTATGACTTATTTTTAACATAGCTCCCCCCTGCCTGGAATTATCCCCCTCCCGACTTATTGTGTGTATATTAAACACTCACGGCACAATGCATATTTACTCTTACATAAGTCTAGCTGTGTTCCTGTAAGTGACCACAGGACTGCAGCCTTAACATACCAAAGGTATATGGAAAACTATATATGATCTGACCTACAGGTGAAACTCGGAAAATTAGAATATCGTGCAAAAGTCCATTAATTTCAGTAATGCAAATTAAAAGGTGAAACTGATATATGAGAGACGCATTACATGCAAAGCGAGAGAAGTCAAGCCTTAATTTGTTATAATTGTGATGATCATGGCGTACAGCTCATGAAAACCCCAAATCCACAATCTCAGAAAATTAGAATATTACATGGAACCAAGAAGACAAGGATTGAAGAATAGAACAGTATCGGACCTCTGAAAAGTATAAGCATGCATATGTATTCAGTACTTGGTTTGGGCCCCTTTTGCAGCAATTACTGCCTCAATGCGGCGTGGCATGGATGCTATCAGCCTGTGGCACTGATGAGGTATTATGGAAGACCAGGATGCTTCATTAGCGGCCTTCTGCAATTCTGCATTGTTTGGTCTCATGTCTCTCATCCTTCTCTTGGCAATGCCCCATAGATTCTCTATGGGGTCAGGTCAGGCGAGTTTGCTGGCCAATCAAGCACAGTACACTGTATACTTTTCAGAGGTCTGATATTGTTCTGTTCTTCAGTCCTTGTCTTCTTGGTTCCATGTAATATTCTAATTTTCTGAGATTGTGGATTTGGGGTTTTCATGAGCTGTACTCCATGATCATCACAATTATAACAAATTAAGGCTTGACTTATCTCGCTTTGCATGTAATGCGTCTGTCTCATATATCAGTTTCACCTTTTAATTTGCATTACTGAAATTAATGGACTTTTGCACGATATTCTAATTTTTCGAGTTTCACCTGTACTTTGAAACTGTTTATTCTGGTAAGCAACATAGCAAATGCCACAGACAGTTCAATTTCACTTATCTAACATTGTACTAGGACAAAGATACAATAGCACAGTTCCAAAAGTCCCATGATTAAGCACAGCTATG
Source organism: Hemicordylus capensis (assembly GCF_027244095.1). Classification (NCBI taxonomy): domain Eukaryota; kingdom Metazoa; phylum Chordata; class Lepidosauria; order Squamata; family Cordylidae; genus Hemicordylus; species Hemicordylus capensis. Next base: position 80,925,322 of record NC_069661.1, on the reverse strand, counting down.
CAATCTTCTTGCACTATCATAACTTTGTTCATTGTACAAGTGTAGCATTAGGATGTCAGCCAGTTTGTTTTTCAACCATTGTGATTTATTTTTTTTAAGACTGTATACACTGCCCTGGTGACCCAGGACAAAAGGCAGTATATCAGTGCATTCGCTCAGATACTGATTAATGTAACATGCACCTAAGAATGTTTTGCACTTCAGGTGTTTAGTGCAATAGGCAGCAATGATTTTTGCTAATGTCCCTTTCTCTCTACTTCCCTGACATGGGTCTCTGAAGACATTTTCAGGGGCAGTAAAGAGAAGGGGGTATTGGCAAAAAATCATCTTTCTCCATTGCAAATGTAAAACATTCGTATAGCTGTTCTCGCAACCAAGCTCATGGTTAAGGGCACAAACTTGCCCTTAACCTAGCTCCCACGATCGTGTGTGAGTAGGGGTGTTCAAAGCAGTTTGAATTAAACCAGGGTTCAAATAGAACCGACCTGGTTCGAGTGGTTCAAGCTCGAACTGGACTGGCCCTCCAAAAAGGACTGAGCCTAATCTCAAGCCAAAGGGGGCCCAGTTCAGATCCAACATATTCGGCCCAGTTTGACTGGTTCTAGTGCTTGTGAAGGCGAATCTGGTAAGTATTCCCCTTTACAAGCACCTGGAGGAACCCTATAGGGGTTTTAAAGGATGGAAAGGGCAGGTGTGAGGTTTCTTTACCCACAGAGGTGGCAGGATGGCTCCTCATGTTGGTGGACTAGCAGCAGCTCCCCTAGGCTCCACCAGCACTGCCCCATTATCTTGGGCTGGCAGGGGCCTGGTTTGAGCCTCCTTGCAAGCACAGAGGTAATTAGAGTGACCTCTGTGCATGTGCGGAGGCCATTTCCGTCACCATGCAAATTTGGTGGAGATGCAAATGGGCTCCACACATGTACAGAAGTTACTCTAATGGCCTCTGCATTTGTGCAGAGGTCCAAACTGGGCCCCTGCTGGCCCAGGAAGATGAGAGGAGTGCCGGCGGGACCTAAGAGAGCCACAGCTGCTGCCACTCTGCCACCCTCAAAGAGCTGTGCCACAGCAACAGCAGGTAAGGTAATGTCCCACCCATCCCTGCCCGCTTGCCCTTTTTAACCCCCATAGGGTTCCCCCAGGTGCTTGTAAAGGGAATTCTTTACTGGGTTACACTTCTCAAGCACTAGAATCTGGGGTGAGCCATTCTGACCTGGTTCGACCCCAGTTCTAGGCATGAACCCAACCTCTGTCTGGTTCAAAAGAACCAGTGCCCAGACCTGGGGCTTGATTCAAGTCCAGTTCGGGCTTGAACCGAACCACCCAGAGTGGTTCCGTGCACACCCCTATGTGTCAGCATGAAGCACTGACATAGAGACAGGCACCTAGAGTGCCCATCCCCTAGGGGAATCCCCCAGTGCACTGTGGGATTCTCAGAGGCCAGGACAATGAGTCCTGGCCCCTGTCTACCTGTGCTGCCAGGAGCAGCATGGATAGTCATCCACGCTGCTCTTGGCAGCTCTGATCATGTGAGCACATGGCTTGTGCAACACAGGGGCTCAGAGAGGTCGTCTGGGGGAAGGTAAGTTGAACCCTGCCTTTCTCCCCACCCACCTAGGGGCACGTGGTCATGTGAATAGCCCCATGGGATGAATGGCACCCTGCTTATCCACCTGGGGCACAACTAGTGAGGTGGGTCTGTACCCAAAACTAGAAGGTTAAGAACTTTATACTTATGTGGACCAATATTATGAGAAATATGTATTTATCTCTACTTCCTTGTTTCTAGCTTTTGCTGCCACAACCAAGCTGTTCCTGCTTAGTTTTTTTATCCTGACAACCCTTAGTAGAGTAGCCAAGGGCTGCATGAAGAGAAAGCATATCTCACTAGACACAAGGTGAACTTATAGATAGAACAACATAAAGTTTATTTATGCACAAGCAGCTTAACATTTTATCTCTGCCAAAGCAGGGCTTCACACTCACAATGGTTTCTTTAATAACAGTAACAAGGCTTGATTGATTGACTGATTGAGTGATTGATTGATTGATTAAGTGCCATCAAGTTGGTGTCGGCTCTTAGTGACCACATAGATAAATTCGCTCCAGGATGGTCTGTCTTCAACTTGGCCTTTAAGGTCTCTCAGTGGTGCATTCATTGCTGTCATAATCGAGTCCATCTGCCCTGCTGCTGGTCATCCACTTCTTCCCTTTCCTTCAACCTTTCCCAGCATTATGGACTTCTCAAGGGAGCTGGATCTTCACATAATGTGTCCGAAGTATGATAGTTTGAGTCTGGTCATTTGTGCCTTGAGTGAAAATTCTGGATTGATTTGTTCTATGATCCATTTGTTTGTTTTCCTGGCTGTCCATGGTATCCTCAAAAGTCTTCTCCAGCACCAAAGTTCAAAAACGGCAATGCTTTTTCTATCTTGCTTCTTCAAAGTCCAGCTTTCGCATCCATAGAGTGTCACAGGGAAAACTATTCTCCAAATGATTCTAATCTTTGTAGGTATAGATGTGTCACGGCATCTAAATATCCTTTCCAAGGCTTTTATTGCTATTCTACCAAGTGCTAGTCTGTGGAGTATTTCTTGACTGCTGTATCCTTTACTGTTGACAGTCAATCCTAAAAGGCAGAAACTATCCACCACATCAATGTCTTCATTGTCAATTCTGAGGCTGGTTGATGTACCCGTTGTCATTAGTTTAGTCTTCTTTACATTTAACCGTAGTCCCATTTTTTCCACTATGCTCCTTGACTTTCATTACTAGAGCTTGCAGATCATCCACATTCTCAGCTACAGAGTGGTGTCATCAACATAGCACAGCTTTTTGATATTTCTTCCTTCAACTATAAAACCACGCTCATTTTCTTCTAATCCAGCTTCTCTCAGTATATGTTCAGCATATAAATTGAATAAAGAAGGAGAAAGTATACAGCCGCATCTTACTCCTTGGCCGATCTGGAACCAGTCTGTTTCATCATGTTCTGTCTGGACTGTGGCTTCCTATCCTGTGTATAGGTTTCTCATGAGAACAATGAGATGTTCTGGGATGCCCATTTTCCTGGGAAATTCCACAGCTTGATATGGTCAATGCAATCGAAGGCTTTTCTGTAGTCAATAAAGCACATATTGACTTCTTTGAAGCTTGGCGAAAGTATAAATAATGTCAGATGCAGGATTATGACAGTGAGATTTCACTAATTTGCAGACGTTCTACACAGTGTACCTGGACAGATAGATAACAATTTGACTGAGATAACCACAGTTGGATCACCTATCACCTATAGACACTGATCCTGTCTTACCTAGTCTCTCCCTGGACCCCACCAATCCCAGAACAGACCCTATCTCTCTAGAGATTCACTCTCTAGCTCTGTCCGGAAAGACCTATCTCCTGGTTTCTCTGAGCTTACAGAAAGACAGCTTAACTGCCACTTTCTGCTCTATTCTAAAGTCCCTCCCTTAGGAATCCTACCTGGAGGGTAGTTCATTGGGCTTTAAAAGGTGATTGACAGGACTGGGGCTACCGCCAACTATCACACCCCATTATGTGTATGCAAAATTAGACAATATGTTACCCATTGCATCTGAATAGACCCTCATCATTAGTCTCATTAACATTTAAATAGGAAATGCAGTATTAAAGACCTAGAAAACACTTTGCACATTGAAATTCCGATGTCAGTAAAATAATTATTAGGCCTCTGAGAACTGTTTTATACTGAATCAGGGATGCGCATGTACTGCACTACTAGCTCAGATATGGTAATCAAGCCAAATTAGGAAAACATGTTTATGCTAAAGCCCAGAAATGATGTTTTCCCAAAAAATCCTGTACTGACAGACAAGAGATCTTCAGTTTACTATAAACTCACTGTTTTCCATCATTGCACAGAAATTGCCAGTCATACAAAAAATCGTCTTTAGCAGATTTAGGTTTCTGATGTACAATTTGTTTGGTCTCAGAAAAACTCACATAAATCTTCCCTTCAGACTGTTGCAACTGACCCAGTGATATAATATGACACTGCTGTTTTCCACTAGGCACCAGGCACAGTGTCACTTGCCAGCCAGTGCTGGAACTATTGTGTTGTACATATTGAATATGCCTTTCTGGGGTTATGTTCTATTGTTTTTGGAAGTGTTAGAGTGGGTCATTTGTTATTTATAGATTCATGAATAAGAAACTAATAGATTTTCCGTTTACTATAACTTGAATAGTATACTCTGCATTTGCCCACTTGGATACTGTTTCCACACTGTAAATGCTACAAAAATATTTTGTTGCATATAAAATTTTGAAAGGCCTGACTAATTACACTGGTTGAAAGCCTTGCCTTGTAGAATTGCCAGTTGGCCAGTGGGGAAAATGGCCTGTTGTTTTGCTGAAAACAGCAGGTGTTTTTACATTTGCTAATCGCTATATCCTGACTAAAATGGCATGTTAGCTGCCTAGAGTCTTCGGAGTCAGGCATTATATTAATTGATCAATCGATCAATTGATTAGATGTAGGGTTCTGCAGAATCGTGCCAAAAACCACCTAGAGCCTTTGGAATCAGGCAGTATAAGAAGGAAGGAAGGAAAAAAGGAAGGAAGGACGGACCTAAGCACAACTCTCCCTGTCTTCCAATATGCATGATTTTGTGCCAGAGGTCTAAAGACTTTTGAGCACTAGCTGTGCTCCAGAAGCACTCTGTAAGACCAGAAGCACAATGCTGTGAGCAGTGTTTCCTCAATCTTACAGAGCGCTTCCAAAGAGTAAGCAGCACTCAGAAGTCTTCTTTCAGAACAGCACATACAAGGTCAGACTGGGAGAATTGTGTGAGGGTTCCTGGTGCATCTCTACAGAGCCTCATTACATGCACATTTTGTTAGGATGTCAGCCACTATGTTCAGCAGTGCTTACTGCCAGGTAATGTTGCCCTTTTGTGCCTGTCAGTTGAACAAGATGAGGGGACTGAGTGATGTTTCTGATCATTTGATTGAATAATATTGAAGACTATTATCTGTAACATTACCATTAGAATCTGTTCTTCCCCTGCTCCACCTTTTAGTCCAGTGTTCCCAATCTTGGATCCCCAGCTGTTGTTGAACTACAACTCACATCATCCCCAACTACCATGTCTTATTGACTAAGACATGACCAAAGGCCTGTGTTAATCAATAGAGTTAGGGAGTGATAATTGGGTTCATATTCAAGAACATCTGTTTATTCACACTTCCATTTTTAGCCATTTTTTCCAGTAGGCTTATGAGATCACCCAGCATTCTGTGTGTGTGTCCGTGTGTTGGTCCATGTGTCCCCCCAACCACAATCAACTTCTCAACGCCTGGACCAATATGAAATAAAACAGGTACAGTTGTAGGGGCACAATTTGTGGACTGCCCAACGCATTTGAACCAGTGGGTTGCAGTTGCAGTGAGTGACACACAGGGACACTTCAATGGAGTAGTTTGTGATGATGTCATCCACACCAAATCAAGATGGCGGACACGTAAACTTGTGAGGCGCAAGTGGGCTAACTTGTGAACTACTTAACCGATTTGAACCAAATTTGCTACAGCTAAAGGGACACATAGGGATGCCCTAATGGTGTGGTGAGTGTTGATGTCATCTATTCCATTCAAAATGGCAGCCATGTGAACACCTGAGGTGCAAGCGGGCTAATTTGTGGACTGCCTAACTTTTTGAACCAAATTGGGTACAATTGCAGTGAGTGACACACAGAGACACCTCAATGGCATAGTTTGTTATGATGTCATTCACACCAATTCAAGATGGCGGATGTATAAACATTTGAGGCACAAGTGGGCTAACTTGTGGACTGTCTAACTGATTTGAACCAAATTAGGTACAGTTGTAGTGAGTGACACACAGGGACACCTCAGTAGTGTAGTTTGTGATGATGCCATCCACCCAGATTCAAGACAGTGGAACCATAAACTTCTGAAGCACAAGTGAGCTAACTTGTGAACCGCTTAACCAATTTGAACCAAATTTGCTACAGCTGTAGGGACACATAGGGACACCTCAATGGTGAAGATTGTGATGATGTCATCCACCCCAATTCAAGATGGCAGACATGTAAACTTTTAAGGAACAAGTGCACTAACTTGTGCACAGTCTAACCAATTTGAGCCAAATTTGCTACAGCTGAATGGACACATGGGGATGCCCCAATGGTGTAGTTTGTGATGATGTCACCCACCCCGATCCAAGATGGCAGATGCATAAGCTTTTGAGGCCCAAGTGCACTAACCTGAGGACTAATTAACCGATTTGAACCAAATTTGGAAGCGCTGTAGTGAGTGACACACAGGGACACCTTAATGGTGCAGTTTTTAATGATGACATCCACCCCAACCCAAGATGGCCGGCACATGAACATTTGAGGTGCAAGAGATCTAACTTGTGGACCTTGATTTGCACCAAATTTAGACCAGATGTAGAGATAGTGAAAGGAAAGTAGGCTGATCAGTTCTTCCTAGAACAACTCATTCTGTCATTGTTTCAGTGCCAGTAGGTATGGTGTGAACATTAACCCTGTTCTCTAGTTTGCAACTAGAAACCCATACCCAAGATCATCCTTAGCCATCCTTAATGGTCTGGGTTTGAATTATGAACTTTCCCTAGCCATTTCAATGTATGCTTACTATGGACAAAGTGTGATTTCTAATTCACTTCCAGCTGCAGCAGTTATATGTACATAATTAGGAAATGAGTATTGATTTAATTATTGATGCTTAAATTCCTCCTGGCTCAACTCATTTACATTTGCTTTTTATGATCCATCCTTGTAAGTGTTAAAAAAACACCTCATTAAATGCTCATGAAAACATTGCAAAAAATAAGGGAATTAGGCAACTATTCCCAGTGTTCCCCTAGTCCACTGTGTCCACCTTCCCTTTTCTCCTCCCAAACTTGGGAGGTAGGAGCAGTAGGGGCAGCAGTAACAGCAAGATCTGTCTCTCTTGGGCTTCCCCACACTCCATCCTTTGCCTTGTACTTCTTTCAGGACACCTAGAAGAAAGCTGCAACAGCTCAGATAATAGAGCCCTGGAGAATACAGTTCTCTTCTGTGTCCAATAGTACCCTTGTGAAGGAAGGAGAGACAAAGAAAGAAAGAGTTTGCTGCCACCACTGACATTTCCCCTGCCCTGTCTCCAGGTGGTTTGGAAGATGGGAATGGAATTATTCAGGTAAGGAAAGGGAAGAGCTGGCTGGCATACAGGTAGTGGTGGGGGGTAGTTAACAAATGGAGCCCAGGCCCAAATCAAGGTTCAGGTACTATTGGAACTAGGTTTTTAAAACTGGAGGACTTTATTTTTCAGGCTCCCACAAGCTGAAGTTTACCCTATCACTAGAATTAATGCAGCAGGACTAACCCCTGCTGACTTGGCAAAGAGGCACCTTTTAACGTGGGGAGAGTTATTTAGCAGGGGGAGAGTAACTGGCCCTATCCACCCCCAGCACAGTACCTCCAGTGACTGTTGCTGGTGTCTATCTTTTGTTTCTTTGTAGATTGTGAGCCCTTTGGGGACAGGGATCCATCTTATTTATTTATTTGTTATTTCTCTGTGTAACCCACCCTGAGCCATTTTTGGAAGAGCAGTATAGAAATTGAATAAACAACAAACAACAAACATGTTTTCCTAATTTTGCTTGATTACCATATCTGAGCTAGTAGTGCTTCCCTCTTTCAGCATAAAATAGTTATCAGAGGCCTAATAATTACTTTATTAACAGTGGCATTTCAGTGTGCAAAGTGTTTTCTAGTCCTTTAATACTGCATTTCCCATTTAAATGTTCATGAAACTAATGATGAGGGTCTGTTCAGATGTAATGGCTCATGTAATGTCTAATTTTGCATACACATTGATGGGGTGTGGTGGTGGGCAGCAGCTCCAGGCCTGTCAAGCGTGGTGTAGTGGTTAGAGTGCTGGACTAGGACTGGGGAGACCTAAGATCAAATCTCCATTCAGACATTATACTAGCTGGGTGACTCTGGGCCAGTCACTTTTCTCTCAGCCTAACCTACTTCACAGGGTTGTTGTGAAAGAGAAACTCAAGGATGTAGTACACCGCTCTGGGCTCCTTGGGGGAAGAGTGGGATATAAAATGTAAATAAATAAATAAATAAATAACCTTTTAAAGCCCAAGGAACCGCCCTCCAGGTGGGATTCCTAAGGGAGGGTCTGTAGAATGGAGCAGAAAGTAGCAGAAACTGTCTTTTGGTAAGCTCAGAGTGTTAGATAGGACTACAAGAATGTTATCTTGCACAAATAATATAAGGAAAGATACCTAATTTTGAGTTAACTCAATCTTAGTTAATAAAAGGGTTTGATTTTGTGTGTGAAGAGTATCAAGGGAAACAGAATGCTGCAATATGTGATTTGTGGCTTTCTGCTGCACACTAATTTTGTTGTGTTGCTAAAATTGTTAGGAATTCAGCATTGCACATTCAGCATTTCTCACATAGTCCAAAACTGTTTTGCTCTGTGTTAAGTTGGATGGTTTAGTACTGGACCCAGTCCTTGCATTGCTTTCCAGTCTAAGCTTTTAATGTTCATATGTAACCAAATGGTGTTTTGAATTATAAATGTGGCAGAGTCATCCAAATTATGTTGTTCAAGCTAAAACATTTGTTTACTTCTGCATTTAATTAATACAAGTTCCTGCATGTATTTTTATGGTCCATGTGGTAGTCTCAGGATGTAGGAAGCACTTGAGATATGATTACTAACAGCTGTTAAAATATCACCAAAAAAATATCACATAAAACAATAGAAAGAACTTCTATTTCATGAACCAATAATAAGTTAGCTGCAGACAACCCGACTCACCCCTGCTAATGAAGCAAAGGGGCACCTTTTAAAGTGGTGATTCTCTTATATTTATCAGGGGAGGAGCAACTGATTTTGTCCAGCCCCAGCACAGCATCCCTCCAGTGGCTGTTGCAGGTGTCTGTTTCTTTTCAGATTGTGAGCCCTTGGAGGACAGGGAGCCATCTTTAAATTTTGGGTTTTTAAAAATGCAAACTGCTTTGAGAACTTTTGCTGAAAAGTGGTATATAAATATTCCTAGTTGTAGTAGTAGTAACACAATTGCAAGTCAGGAGGATATTTACTTTGCCTAAGGTGACTAAATTTCTTGAGCTGGTCCTGTTTAAAATCATCATGGCTATAAGGCAAGAGGCATCAAACTAGAGACATTTTAGATATGAACTTTTACTGTATGCTTATCCAAGCATGAGTTTGCAGGAGGCGACATTCATGATTAATCACGATGAAACCCGACTCAGTAAGTTGACGATAGCAAATATGTATATTGTGTGTGCTATTGTTATTTTACATGTCAGTTTGCTGTATATAGTTCTCCCTTGAGTGTCCAATAATTAAATTTCACTTCCTTTTGTTAACACATAAAGTACCCAAGAGGCCCTGGACAGCTGAAAGTAATTTGGGAAAATAATCAAATTTATTTTAACTTCTCATTATTCAATATACTATGAGATTCTGGCTTGTTCCAAGACTGCAAAACACAGCGATGAAGAGACTGCTCCTCAAACTTGTGAAAAGAATGGCCCTTGCTGCAGTACAACATTTTGACGACTGGAACTGGATGGTTTAACTCAGTGAAATGCACCGTATTGGGATCAGTGACTGATACATCCTGTTTAGCCATGTACCGGTGATGAAGCACCCAAATAAGAAGACTTGTTCTCTCACCAAATCTATGTGTATATTTTAGAGTCCTGCTATAATTGTAGCTTTTATCACTTCCATGGTATTTCTATAGTTCTGAGAGTGAATTTGTTATGGCTGGCATTCTAAGGACTTTATATTGTAAATCTTGAAGTCATTGATGAAAGGCCTGTTTTGCCTTTCATTAGGGCATTATTTTGCACTATGCTGAAACGCAAATATAAGTGAAGGGTCTGATCTGAAATCACTCAAATGTTGTGATCTGTATCTAAAAACCTTATAGATGAGTGCTAAGTTTCCAAAACAAAAAACAAAACAAAAAAACTAGGACAAGTCATAGTACTTATTACTGGACCAATTTGACAAGTTTTGCACTGTTGTTGGTGTAGCAAGGAAATATTGAGGTCACCATGGAAGCACCTCTTAAATGCCATTTTATGTAAAGATCCCCTGCTTTGCCATGATATATAACTGTATCAAGCAGGACACTTGCTTTCTCCTAGTTGTGGCTCCCTTAGGACTTTCAGGGCAGCATATCTACAGATAGGAACTGTGATGTGACTCTGAATATTATAGGAAGAAGTTTGTGCTACTGCAATTAAAGCAAGGGTGGTGTCAGCTAGCATCTGTTTGTGTGATTCTTATTTGATGAGATAATGTAAATAGCCTAGCTGTTTCACCAGAATGGAGTGCACGGCTGATTCTTCTCCCTCCATAACCATCATTTGGATTTTTCATTTAGGCAACAACAGTGAGTAATCTACTTGATATATAAAGGTTGTTCTCATGACCATTGGTTGGGTGGGGAGGGGGAGGCAGGGTGAGCAGGGTTGGACCTACCTTTCCTCAGATCATCTGGACATGATATGAGCCACACGGCTCATGCACCCACATGACAGGTGCTGCTGTGAGCGGCATGGCATCCTGGAGGCCAGGAAAATGAGTCCTAGCCTCCAGGTATCCCACCTGGGATTGAGCCCAGGTTAAGACCCAGGGTTGGACTGCTTGTGTGCCTAGCCTCACTGTATACAGTAGTGCCACAGGTCCGGAACTTGTTCTGTCAGAATTTATTACATCTTACTTTGTATCCGCATCTTGCTTTTATCACCAGCATGCATAAGAGCTGCTTCTCTCGAGCTCTATAAAAATAGCAAATACATGTGCATCAGGCACATGCAAGTTTCAAATGAGGTTTGCTCTTCAAAATACTTGCAGTGGAACCTCTATACTTTCTTGGTCTTTGCTTGCAAATATGTGCTATAGTTGAAATACTTGTGTGCCCTTCACAACTGACATGATGCATGTGTATTTTGTACATGCTCAGATGCTGCCATTTCCTGCTGGGAACAGGGAACTTCCTGTTCCTAAGCAAATGCAGCCACCAAACAGAGAACCTGGCTGCTTAATACTGACAGCACCACTCTGGGACCGAACAATGGAGCTGCAACAGAGGGGCAAGTAAGACCTGCCTTCCTCCTCTTAAAGTGCCCACTCTCTTCTGCCCCAGTTGTGCACAAAATGCTTCATGTACATTCCTATTCTGTATCATTTGCACCTGCTCAAATGCGTGCAATATTTGCATACCAGATGTCCGCAGAAAAGTGCAGCACTGCTGTTTTGTGTTTGGGTAACCACATCAGAAACATTTAGGGGTTACTTATTCTGAATAGAAAACTTCTCTATGGAAGAGGCTTTTTGGTGGTGTTCACATGGGGCTGGTAGTGTTTAAACCCACCCTCAGGTGCTGCCACATTCTCAAATATACCTGTCAAAATTGCCTTTATGTAATTTTTTTTTTGAAACTGTAGAGTTTCTCTCCTGTAGTACTTGTTCTTGGTGATTGTATAAACAACCACTCTGGCAGTTTAAGGCATAAAGTTGTGGCTTCCTCATGAGTGGAAGTAAAAATTGGATTCAACTTATAGCACAAGATTGGACTGGCTGATAGGAATGAGAGAAGATCAAATCCAAACCAAAAGTATCTAGACCCTTGGAGGTCTTTGGAGAAGAGATTATCCTCATTACAGTTCTTTCCTGAAGCCAACAATTTCCTCTGTACTAGATTGAGATGTGCAAAATGACCCCCATAAATCTGGCGAAGAGTTATAAGGGCCGTGCCAAAGGGTAACTGGAAGGAACAAAGTAGGAAATATAATTACTGTTACCTTCAAATTGCAGAAACAGATTTTTAGCTGTTGCTGGTATAAAACAACCTTCAAAGAAAGCAAAATATAATTTTGAAATATTGTAGGCTCACTTAAAGAAAAGATCAGATGAAACACCAAACAGAACTATCCTATTTATCACAGAGACCAACAAGATACCTTTGGGAAGACCACAAAAAGGTCATGAAGTCAATAGGGATGTGCATGGAACCAGCTGGCCGGGATGGTTTGAGGCTGGATCAGCCTTGAACCCAACTGGGCCAGTTCCATCCAGCACCCCCTTGCACCCCTCCAGGTTCAGTTCAGTCCAGGGAGATTTGCAGAGAATTGCTGAAAATTCTTCTTAAATTTTATTTTTATTTGCCTTGTACTCCCTTTGGGGGAGTTCCTGGAGGTGGCAGGGGGGTCCGCGGCCTCAGGAGGATCCGCGGACTCAGAGGGCATGTGCACAGGTGCCCAGCCCCCAATATGGCCACCAGCTGCTGGGTGAAGGCTGAAAACTGGCCAAAAGGCATCCGAACTGGGTGAGGGGGTGATTTAGAAGGCTGGCAGGGGACAAGGAACTCTGTGGACCTCCCCCACACACACACCTCCAGGAACTCTCCTAAGGGGAGTACGAGGTAAATAATAAATAAATAAATAAATAACATAATTTTTGGTCCACCTACCCCCCAAAATGGGGGGACAGTTTGGCTCGACCCCAAACCATTAAACCCCCCTGAACCGAACCCCCGCACCTCAAACCCCTGAACCTGTTTGCATGTTCCTAGAAGTCAATAGCCCTTTCCCACTGTTGTTCCCCATCCACTGGGGAACCACACATTCAGCTCAATTTAGCATGATTTTTCATGAGATTATTTAATATAAGGTATTCAATCAACATCAGGGTTCGACAACCTTTCAGAAGTTCTGTGCCAGTTATTTATTTATGCACTCACTCTAATTTGAGGTTTCACATGCCAGAAATACATTTTTTTTAAACTCTAGAAGGTTATTTTTTTAACATTTAGACGTAACCACCTGACCTGGCTCCTGGGGTGATTTAAAAGGGCTACATGATGGAAACTGGGGGACAGACAGCAGTGAGGCAACCCCTCTCAAGGAGCCCAATGATCCTATGTATCCCCCATGATATAGTTGCCTTGCTCCCCCTGCTCCCAATTTCCAGCATGCAGCCCCTCTAAACCACCCCCGGAGCAGAGTCAGAGAGAAACACCTTCACAGGATAAGTAGTTGACCAAAAAAATTCTTTAGCAAATTTTGTGCTGTTAATTACACTAACAGTGCAAGCATCACTCAAAGATAATTTCATGTGCCTATTTTGGCATGTGTACCATAGGTTGCCTATCCCTAGTCTGGCCACATTCTCATGTAACACAAAACTGCAGTTAAAAAGGTCAGAGGTTCAAACTCTGTTATGATCAAAAGCATGCAACCACTGTTTCATGGCAAAAGCAACCTGAGGTTAGCCTCGCCAAACTCCAATTTGAACCTTTGGTTTGTAGCATATTTCGCTGCCATAACCGGAGGGTTTTTGGTGGCAGTGTTACATCTAAATGCAGACGGCAGCATAACTGCGATTTTGTTTTGTTTCTGGAACTGTAATCACTCTGTCCCTTGTCTCCCCCACCCCACCCCGGCAATCAGGAGAGAAAGTTGACGGGATGGTAAGATTAGCACTACATGCTTTGCTCTCTGAAAATAATGTGAATTAAATGTTTGCATACATTCAACTTTAAGTGTGTAAGAGCAATCCTGATATTCATACAGCACATCTGCACAGGGGAGAACTATAATATGTGAACCGAGCAATCAGGGATATAACTGGCAACTACTGCCAATAGGTCTTTCACCATGAACACCATGTGTGTCGCAGGAAGTAGGGGGCTATTTATTATTTATTTGTTTAGATGTTTATTTATTTAATATACCGTCTGACTCCAAAGGCTCTAAGTAGTTCACAAAAACAAACAATAAAAATATAATCAACCATTTAAACAACAATTAGAAAATGTAAAACCTTCAAAGATTATAGCAATTAAATTTTAAACATCAATTAAAAATTCAAAACATTCAAAGATTACTAATAGCCTGGCTTAAAAAAAACATGTGACTTAAGGGCTCTTTTGAAGGTTGGTAAAATGTTAAACCATGGATGTCTACAGGGAGCACATTCCACAGCCCAGGAGCAACTATAGCGAAGGCTGCTCCTGAGTCACCGGCAGACATGCTGGCAGCTTCTGGAGATGGACCTCTCGATGACCTTAATGTGTGGTGGGGATCATGCAGAAGAAGGCACTCTCCCAAGTAACCAGGTCCTAAGCTATTTAGGGCTTAAAAGGTAATTACCGGCCCGGAAACTTATTGGCAACCAATGCAATTGCTTTAAAACAGGCATAATATGGTCTGTCTGAGACACCCCAGAGACCAATCTACCCCACATAGAGCGCATTGCAGTAGTGAAGCCTAGAGTTACCAGAGAGTGCACCACAGTTCTGAGATCATTATCTTCAAGGAATGGTCACAGCTGTCATATCAACCGAAGTTGAAAGAAAGCGCTCCTGGCCATAGCCTGGATTGTGATCTAAGAAGTGCATTTTGACATATCCATGACTGGCTAGTTCATAAATAACATTAAATCTTGTGCTAAAAGAACTAGCCACTGTAATCTGTGTTCTTGTGCACTCTCTACTCCTTTGTGGTTTAATATTACTCTGAAGTAAGCATTCTGTTTGTCAATACAAATGCACACTGTGATTATTATTTTTAATGAATTAATTGTCCCCAGCTGACTGAAATGGTGAGTGGTATTTAGGATACAAACATTTATAAATAATAACATGAAAGGAGATTGAAAATACTTTCTTAAATGAAAGGATTTGTGGATGGTTCCCCCCCCCCCATTAAAAACAAACTTAAAATGTGAAATACGTTAGAAATAATATAGGGGATTTATGGGGTGCTACTACTAATTCCCCAGTACTTTCACAGTATAGTAGATGTAACATGATTTTCTCCTATAATTATGGAAGCTTAGGTTTAGGATGAGAAGTTGGGGTGTTTTAGCCTGACAAATGGAAGAAATGATGGCAGTGTCCTGCAAAATAATGCTAGAAGCAATGCCAATTTGGAGTTCACAGAGGGGGAAAATTCTTCAACATAAAGGCATTTCTGTGGTTTAAATTATAGAATCTTGTAGATACGCCAAGTTACAATTTAGCACATACACAGATTTATTTGGGATGATAACAGTCTGAGATGGTTATAAATGTAGCATTAGACTAAGGGAAATAGTTTATCTTGGGATTGAGGTGTAAGCATAAATTGTCTCCAATATATTGGTAGCACTTTGCCAAAAAGCTTCATAATTTTTTATTTATAGTCAGTACAGTAGACTTATGAATGATTGTTTTCCACTTCATACTAAGATCTTAGACATCTTTAAAAAGTACTTGTTCACAGGCAATCTTTTTCATTTGACAATTGTTAAAATAGATTTGACAGTATCAGTGTTTAGATAGTAAGTTCTTATTTACTCAGCAAGACTCTTCCATCATTTCTATATTAATTTTTGAGAGTGAGTAAAATTCTAAGTGGAACCTGTGTTATTTTATTTGTAATAGTATATTTTGAACCACATCAAAGCTGACATGCTCTACTTGAAAACTGGTTTCTGAGTACAAGGTGTGCATAGCATTATTTATGAATGGTACATGTGCATGAATTACAACTTTTTCCTAAAAGATGAGCAGGACCATAGAAAGAACAAGACCCTCCTTGTGCATCTTGTAGCAAAAGTTGCAGTTCATATTAGCTGCAAAAGATGCTGTACAGATATCTATCTATCTATCTATCTATCTATCTGTCTGTTTATCTATCTATTTTAGTTCGATTTATATGTCGCCCTACTCCCATAGGACTCAGGGCAACTTACAAGCAAACATACACAACAACACAATTTCATAAAAATATATCTTACATGGCCTCATAAACCACAACCCCATACAATAATCATTCCACATGACATAATAACCATGGATTACAAGATCACTCTACGACCAGCTATCTCAGTATTTATATAGGTTGTTTGCATGATAAAATAACATCTGAGCATGGTTTCATAGAAATATTTGTGGCCCAATAGCTTCTTCAAAAAAAAAAAATCTACATTATTGTTCTAATACTGTGGCAGTTGTGCAACTGTAGCCTTTAGCATTGCAAAGGAGCAAGTGATACTCTGTTTTTCACTTCACACATTTTTATTCAGCTGAAGGAGCATAGTAACAGCCTCTGTTGTCCAGAGGCTTGTAGCTTGTTATCTGGAAGCTAAAAACAACTGACTATCCACACAGTTACAGATATCACACTGTAAGTGATTGGCAATCTTGCAGTAGTACACAGTAAGGTGAATACTTTGTTGCCACCAGTACTGAGGACCATGGACAGCGGAGGAACATAATCACCGCAGTCACATGTAACATGAAAAACTGGAGGTCCCTCCACCTCTGGTTTTGTTAACTGTAAGTCCAAATGAGGGCAACCTTGATTTCATTCAGAAATAGACCCATGGATTCCCTCCCTGAACTATATTTTGTACTTTCAGTTAGTAGTGAGTTTTGTCACTGTTGACTCCAGTTCTGCAGTGCCAGTGTTATGTGCGAACACTGGCACCACAGATTCCACCTTAAGCAACCAGAGTTGAGGAAAGAAGCTCCTCCTTCACTCCGGCTGCTATTGGCTGCCGGGGTTGTTCTTCATTAAAGAAGGAAGGAAACCCCGGCAGCCAGTTCCCCGTCCTCTCTGCAATCAGTGAGACTGCAGAGAGGGAGCTCTCTGTTTTGTCCAAATGTGGATGGGAGAGCAGTTGTAGGGAAGTGTGTTCTACATTACTTCTGAAGGTGGCCAATGTGTATTGCAGACACAACCATGCTGACTTCTAGGAGCCAAAACAGGCCTAGGATCAGGTATGCAAACACGCCCTATGATATACTGTATATTGTACTTATGTACACATGGCCTGTGTGCATATGCATTATTTCATTTGTACCTTTCATATGGAGTGTGAAAACTATGTGTCTTCAACTGTTCTACCCTAAGTATGCACATATATCTTTCAAATAGCCATTTTTATTAAATGGAATCCCAGTGTCAGGAGGTTTATGTGTGAAAATAAGTCTAACTGCCAAAGGGAAATTCCTTGGAGGATTTTGTATGCTTTACAGAGCTCTAGTTTGGGTTGTAAAGTGACTTGTACTATAGCAACAGTTTTGATTAGATAACCGGACTCCCATTCAATTAACTTCTTGTTGCTTGAAGTTAATTGGAGTAGTTTTAAGAGCCAAATATTGTGTGTGAATTTGGGCTGGAATCTAAGTATTACTGCTACCCAACTGAACATTTTCCTGATGCTTGGGTCTGAGCAGCACAGGGCCATGCAGAGGATATCAGATAGGTTGGGCTTGCACATCTATCTGCTTTATGTTTAATGCACATAGTTGGCAAAACTTTGGGAGCTAGTCAGGAACTCTTCCTATACTATTTTTTCATTTATTTTTAGCACCAGTTTGCATTAAGCTGCAAGAGGAGGCTATGTTAAATTGTTCCATATGGTGGCTGTCATCAGATGGTAAGCTGCTTGATCTTGCAGTTACTCTTGCATAACAGATTATTTTCTGCATGCCACCATTGCCTCATTTGCAGTTGCATGGATAAAAATGACTGACCTACTTGGGAAGTCATTGCACATGAACATTGCACCATGTGGTAACAGCTGCCAAGTGAAGTGATTTAAAGGAGCTTACATGTGTGTAGACACTAGGGTTGTGCACAAATTGATTTTTATGTTTTGATTTGTACCCAAATCAAAACACCCCCAATTTCATCTGAGTCCAAATCTGACCCCCCGAATTACCCCTGATTTGATTTGTACCCAAATTTTTCCAAATCCGAATAGATTCAGATCAAAAAAAGAATCCCGGGGCAAAAATAGTGGGGGGTGGTAGTGCCCAATGGGTGGAAGCTACCGCCCACATTTCAAAGAAATTGGGCAAAGGGCTGGTTTTTAAAGGAATTTTTGAAGTTTATGAGTCTTTAAGATTTCAAGATTGCTTGGGATTCCAGCAAACATATAGCTTCACATTGGGGGCATAGGGGTGGCTCAGAATGGAGTGTGGTGGGTGGTATTGCCCAATGGGGACAAGGAAGATACCACCCACATTTCAAAGAAGTTGGGCAAAGGGCTGATTGTTTAGGAATTGTTGAAGTCTGTGTGTCTTTGGGGCAGATTTAGGGCAGAAAGGGGGCTTCGGAGGCAGAAGAGTGGGTCTGGTGGTAGTGCCCCAATGGGTGCCTGCCACAACCCATATTTCAAAGGAATAGGGCAAAGGGCTGATTTTTTAGGAATTGTTGAAGTTTACGAATCTTTAAGATTTCCCCCCATAGGGAATAATGGGGGTTTCAGCAGCCCAATAACTGCACTGGGGGGGGGGGGGCACCAAGGTAGCCCATAGCAAGTGGTGGTGTAGTGCACATAGGGTGCCAACCATCCTCATGAGATGCTAACCCATGGGGTACAGGGTTTTTTGGGGTCCGAATCTGCCCCAAAGATGCAAACTTCAACAATTTGTTTAAAAAAAACCCCAGACCTTTGCCCAATTCCTTTGAAATCTAGGTGGTGGCAGGCACCCATTGGGGCACTACTACCCAACCCACTCTTCTGCCCCAAAGCCCCCTTTCTGCCCTGAATCTGCCCCAAAGAACATTAACAGCACACATCAACAACAGCAGAGCTTTGCAAAGAACCAGGTTTCCAACACGAGCATGATATCACAGATGCAGCAGACTAGGGCCAACACAACAGCATCAAATGTGCCCTGCCCTCCCTCCCCCAAGCATTTTTCGTCCACAAACAATAGAGACACAGCAACATCTGTGGCACCCGGCCATAAAAGTGGGTTAAATAAGGATGCAAAACAACATTCTGCCAGTGGAAAAGAGAGGCTTGGCCCCCACCTCCTGCCTACACAATTTGAAAGCGTGATGATGACAGCAATGGCACACAATTTTTTGGCGCATTTCTTTGACATTTCTGCAGCAGACTGGAGCCTGTGGCATGAGCACAACCTATTGTTGATGCAAGCAATCTTTGAATAAAAACGCTGATGATGCTACAACTCACGATATGACCCCATCTTCATTGCAAATAATTCCACACACAGAGAGAGAACCTGTCCTTTGCCCACCCATGAGGTCCCTCAAAACATTGGCACAACAACAAACCAAAGCATTTGAATTGCAATGGATATATACTACTAGACTTGGGATTATGTAGTGGTGTGTGTGTAGGGGGGGGGACGACGACAATAGTATACCCGTGCGTACATGCTGTGCGAAAGGGTTAATGCGTTTAGGGATAAGATTTTGACCATCGCCTCAGAATGTTGTGTGCTCTCTAAGTCTGCATGAGACAGATATTTGTGAGAGCACCAGCAGCAAGCTCATCCTTGGCTCCAGCTGTTGTGGGGTGGGGGTAGGGCTAGGTGGGTGCATGTGTATACGTGCTGCTGCTTCAGTCACAGTCCTCCCATGGATGGAAAGAAGCAAAGCAAAGTCTCAGACAACAAACATTAAATAGGCAAGTGGAAGCAAGCCACACTACAAAACAGAAAATGCATGAACAACAACAACTAATCATCATCACAGCATCAGCACCAGCGTCATATATATATATATTATTATCACATTGACAATCATCATTTTCATTTTGGCATCAATTCAAAATAGTCAATGAAAGCAATTCTTTCATATCAGCTCAGTCAGCATGCATCTTCCAAAACCCTCCCTCCTGCCTCTCCCCCCACCAGCCACAATCTGTGGATGGGTGGGGCTGCTGCTGCTGGGCCATATTAGGGGCACCAAGCCAGAACGCACCACCCCCTTCTGTCATAGGCCTCGTGGTGGTGTCATGCATGCATGGTTGAAACAAATCAAACAAGCACTGCTGTTCAACATTGAAGGGAAACAAGGCAAGCAAACCCTCTGTGACATTATGCTCCCCCGTGTGTGTGTGTGTGTGTGTGTGTGTAATTCAACGTAAGCATGTGTGAGATATAGCATCCGAGAAACATTCCTGTTCCTGCCTCTGCACACAGCAGCCTGCCTCTGTGATGGATGTTGTGCTGCTTCTGCCTTCCAGCCCTCAGGACCGGATAAGTGGTTGCTCCTGCAAAAGGGAGGGATCCACCACAGATGTGTGCTGCTGAGACAGTGACTACAACTCCCATTGCCCCTTGTCTAGATGGTGGCCAGCCATTGCAACAGTGGGAAATGGGAGATGTAGTCTCTCTCAGCAACATCTGTGAGAACCCCTCCCTGATGCAGGGAGCACTCACTTGCCCTAGCCCTTAGTGCCAGCACAGCAGCAGTCCACCATCTCACCATTCTCGGGCTGGCAGTGCAGCAGTGCCTGTGTGCATGTCTGGATGTGTCAGCAGAAGTAAAGGGCAGAGACTGTGACACACCCTGGTCAGGAAGGGATGAGCTGCCGTGGCGTGGAAGGCACTGCATACGGGGGGTGACGTGAGTCAATCGCCCTCCATGGCCAGCTTGTGGTAGCCCAGCAGGGGGAGGTTGGCTTTCAAGAAGACCAGCTGCTTGACCAACTCAGCATCCAGACATGAGCACGGGGGGGTCACCACATCCCCAGCCATGGAGAACAACTTCTCACTCGAGACACTGGTTGGCGGGCATGAGAGGACCTGTACAGCAACAGTTGCCAAGTCCGGCCAGACATGACAATGCGTTGCCCAAAAGTGGACCGGCTCCATCTCCTGGACTTCCACCAGCTCTTGCAGGCATGGCAGAACAGTCTGCTCAGCATGGCTGGAGCGAAGGGCAGGCTCCTCCCATCTCCCTGGCAAGACACCAAAGAAGCTCTCTATGTACCACGGGGTGGAAGAATGCAGAGGTGGCACTGGCCACCCCGTTGGTGCCAGTGCCAGAGAAACTGCACTGCTGGACTGGGAAGAGGGGTTGTTGTTGTTGGTGGTGGTGGTAGTGCTGCTGGGGGTGGAATGCACACTGCCAGGCTGTTTACCAGCCCCCTCCTCCAGGTCGCCTTCATCATCTACACCTAACCTCCTATTCTCTGCATGCCTGACATGCTCGACCAGGAGGTACCTCCAGCTGGGCAGCTGGCCAGGGGGCCCAGCTCTGCCTTTTATCCTTGGGTCGCAGAAGCATGACAGGACATGCCAGGCAGATGCATCCAAGGGTGTCTTGAGCCACTCCACTACCCCAGTCCTCAACTGACCTGCCAGGGCAATTGCATCTGCAGTGGTCAGAGTGGTCTGGAGATTACACATGGCCTTCTCAAAGAGAAAAGCAGCAGGCAAGGCCTGGCTCAGCATGGCTGCCTTAGTACACAAGCTGTTTGTGGCAGAATAGAACGGCTCGAGTACTAAGACCAGCTTGGAAATGAGCTGCCAGTCCGCAGTGGACAGGTCACACATATCCAAGCTACCATGCCTTGCCAGGCTGTAGAGGGTGTCCTCTTGCTCCTGCAGGTGCTGAAGCAAAAGAAAGGTGGAGTTCCACTAGGTAGGAACATCTTGAGGGATCAGGTGTTCAGGCAGGCCCAGCTCAATCTGCCTGGCCTTGAGCAGGTGCCTTGCCTTTCACTCTGGTGGAAGTGGCCAGCAATCTTGCAGCACTGCTCCACAAGAGTGGCCACAGAAGCAGCAGGATCTGGGGTGGGAACTAAACCTAACCTCTGCTGGTGCTTGGACTTCTCCTCCTTAAGCCCAAGCACATCCTGCACCACCAAGTTCAAGGTGTGTGCAATGCAAGCAATGTGCACACCACAAACCTGCCTATCCACCTTACTAATGTTGACTGCATTGTTGGTGACCATGAAGCCTCATCAGAGGTTTGGCTCCCTGGCCATCCAACTCTCCACCTGTCAGTCCATGACCGCCGCCAACTCACACAACCTGTGGTCTGTGTTCATTGCCTCTACATGCAACACTGCCCAAGAAGGCATGCATGCATGGGAGGAGCTAGATACAGTGCC
The DNA here is from genome assembly GCF_027244095.1 of Hemicordylus capensis. Lineage (NCBI taxonomy): Eukaryota > Metazoa > Chordata > Lepidosauria > Squamata > Cordylidae > Hemicordylus > Hemicordylus capensis. The sequence goes on along the minus strand of NC_069661.1, from coordinate 80,903,377 downwards.
AGCAGAGCTAGATGTCCTCTCACCCCCATACCCCCACCAGCGGGCTTTCAGGGACATGAAGGCAGTGTTCAGCCCACTGCAGCTCGTCCAGAGATCCGCAGTGAAGTGCACACTGGTGCTGAGCCCGGCTGCATGCAACCGGACCAACACAGCCTCGCTGTATGCACAGTACAGGGAGGGCACCACTCTCCTACTGAAGGTGGTGCATGAGGGGATTTTGTACTCTGGAGCGAGCAGCTGGAGCAGACGGCATACACCGACATTCTCCATTCTATTAAAAGGCTGATCGTCCAAAGCCATCATCTCCCCAATGGCCTGTGTTATGAGATATAGTTTTGGGCGATCATACCGCTTCCCCAGTGGCTGCACCCACCGCTCAGTCAGCTTTTCCTGCCTAGGAGCAGGAGCTGCTGGCTGCTTGCCACTAGTGGAGGCAGTTGGCCTAGCACTGCTGCCAGCAGAGGTCTCCACACCCGGGTGCCGCCACCGCAGGTGCAGCAGAAGACCCAAGGTGCTGAAGTGCTTAGGGTCCTTGCCTCTGCTGACAAGTGTCTTGCAGTGGGTGCAGGCAGCATGGCTGGGGTCACCAGGGCAAAGCTAGAAGTGATCCCAGACCACACTGCTAGACTCTCCCACAACACGTGGACGCTTGGCTGGTGATGCTTGTGCTGGTTCCTTCTGGTGAACACCACCAGCACTGCCCTCAGAGCTGGCCCAGAAGGGCCCAGGGACAGGAGGCGTTCCTTCCTGGGCCTCCTAAGATGCAACCTTGGGGCTCCCCCCAGCAAAGGGACTGGTGGGGAAAGCGGCAAGGTGGATCTGGCTGTATTGGCAGTCAGCTCCACTTGCACCACCTCCATACATCTGCCACGTGAAGAACTTCTTCTTCCCTGGTAGGGGAGGCCCTCCCCCAGCTGCTGCCCGGCTGAAGTCCAGCCTCTGCACTGAAGCAGGGGAGAGGGTACTTTAGGGAATCGGCCCCATTGCCACCCCCTACCATGACCAGCAGGAAAAAGCCTCCCCCTACCTGGCATCCCCCTACCTGGAACTCTTCTGCCCCTCCCAGCCATCTCTTTTGGGGCTTCTTTTTAAAACCCTGACTTTAAAAAAAAAAACTTTTTTGAAAAGGATTGGGGGCAAGGGGCAGAAGTGGCATGAGTGTAGTGGGATGGATGAGATATGCAGCAGGCAGGGTACACTCAGGAGAAGGACTAGGCTGACTTCAGCAGAGTGTCCCCCCCCACACACACACAATGCCAATGGGTTGTGGTGGTGCTGCCCGCTGCTGCTGCTTTCTTTAAGGCTGCAGTTGGGGTGGGTGGTGCAATTCCCACTCACTCACTCAGTCAGTGGTGCCTGCCTGTAGGGGCTACTGGGCAGTAGAACAGAGACAGAAAGACAGGCTAGGGATTCAAGGAATTTATTTGTAACTAGAATCAGATACAAATAGGAGGGAAAGGGAACAATGTGCCAATAACCACTAGAGGCCGGGACAGATGGATAGATACAATGCCAATAACAAACAGCAGCAGATACAATGTAACTAGGGACTGTGGGCACACAGATTGATACAATTAGGGAACTAGGGATTAACAAGATACAAAATATATCTTGGCTAGGCTAGAGCAGCACCACAGAGAATGAGCAGAGAATAGTATAGTACTGATCTATAAAATGGGCACAGAGAGCCATGGGAGGATGGATGGGGCAGGCTACTGTTTTTTAAAAACAACACAAAGTGTGCGCCCGCCCCACTGCAGAGCCTAGGCTGCTGGGCCAACAATAGCAATATTTCCTATATATTAGGGCACTGGAGAACAGACCTCTTTTTTAAAAAAGCACAAAAAAAATTTGGAAGGGGGGAAAAAGAAAATAATTTTTTTAAACCACGGGGCTATGCTACCTCTGACCACCTACTAGTACTAGCTAGCTAACTAACGGGGTTCCCTATTTAAACTCTAAAGCTAAACAGAACCCCTATTTCACACAACTTTTTAAACTCAGTTGCAAATCAAAACCTCCTTCCAAACATGAAAAAACCCCATGAATACACAATTCAAGAGGTGTGTGCATGCTTGTCTGTATGTGTGTGAAAAGTAAATGGGCACTCACTCAGTCTCGATCTTCTCCAATGTTGGGTCTAGTAGTCCACTTCTGTGGGTCTGGCCAGTCTTTCTTCTTCAGCCTCAAAGCTTTGGAAAATCTGGGGGTGGGGTGGCTGCTGGCTGGCCACAGGTGGCCAGTGCTCTGGGTCTGGTGTGGCTGCTTGTACAGGCAGACAGCAGTGATTCTTTCAGCAGCAGGAAGAAGTTTTTAAAAAATCAGAAAAAATAAAATAAAATCTCCTTTCTTCCGATTCTCTTTTTCTCAAAACAAACAAACAAACAAACAAACAAACAAACAAACAAACAAACAAACAAACAAAAAACCAGGAGAAAATCCACCCCCCAGGATGGCACAAGTAGCAGGCTGGTAGCAAGGCAGAACAATGGTGTGATTTTGTTTGTCTGTTTTTTAAAGGGAATTATCTTCTTCTCTCCCAATTCTCTTTTTCTAAGGATATTTACCTGGAAGGAACTCCCATTGCCTATGATAATAGGTATTACTGGTCACAATTACTCCTCAAGATTCCTTTGTGGTTGGCTCTGTAACATCAAAGTGTGTGTGTGTGTGTGTGTGTGTGTGTGTGTGTGTGTGTGTGTGTGAGAGAGAGAGAGAGAGAGGAGATGATGATGATGATGATGATGATGTGTGAGTATATATATATGTGTGAGAGTATAAGCAGTATATAAACATTTTATTTTGCTGTCCTAAGTTCACATTCACAGAGAAGCAAGCTTCAAGACTTAATTCTGCTTATTGTGTTTCCTACTATATCGGGCAGCAGCAATATAGGAAGATGCTGAAAGGCATCATCTCACACTGCTTGGGAGATAACAATGGTAAATCCCTCCTGTATTCTATTGAAGAAAGCCACAGGGCTCTGTGGGCACCAGGAGTCAAAAATGACTTGACGGCACACTTTACCTTTAGTACTATCCATAGAATCATCCTATAGAGTCATGGGTGTACCGTTAATAAAACAAAGGGAGATGAATGTCTCCCACAGCCTCTGAGAGGCCCCCAAGGCCAGTCCTTGCCCTCTCTCCAGACCCGTAGCCAGGAGTGTGAACTGCAGTCCCCCTCAAGCAGTTTCTTTGTGGTTCTCGATTTCCCTTTTGTCAGTTGGAGTGGTGAAGAGCGTAGCGGCTACAGCAGCAAGAGAGAGGCTTTTTGAGCTCCTCCCCCACTTGGCAACTGATTGCAGTTAGGATGGATCTGGAACTGGGAGCTTGCATGCTGTTCAAGTGGAAAGAAAAGCCAAACAAACAGCTTTTATCTGTTTTTTGTGTGTGGTTTGCTTTTCTTCTGCTTCTCACATTTATGGAGTGTGCGTGTGGGGAGGGGGGGAAGGGACGGAAGGAGGGAGGGAGATTGTTTGTGCCCAAGCTATTTCTAACTTTTTTAAAAAAATGATTTTAAACTATTGGGTTCTTCCCTCTAAGTCCTGATGACCCATGTGAAGTGATCTTCTTCCAACTTGCAATGAGTCATTTCCCTCTCTGTGGAAAGGAAAGAGGGGGTAGAGACAGGGGCTTATTGATTTGTTCTTTGATGGTGCCATGGTTGTTGAAAATATTTCCAATTGTTTTTCAGCCAAAAAAGTTCTCAAAAAAAATGTTCCTTGCTCCCAGAATGGTTCACAATACTTGAGGGTTGGGAAAGAGTGGAACTAGCCTAGCATCCTTTCTGTTTGTTTGCAAATTTTAAACTGGTTTGCCTTTCCCAATGAAAAATATTGTTGTTTTTTAACATCCCGCCATGTTACAGCCCTGACAACAATTGTTAAGCTTGGAGCAGATGCTGGATTTTTTTTTTTTTTTTTTTTTTTTTTTTTTGATCCTACAGAAGGGAAGGAGAGCTGATCTTGTGGTAGCAAGCCTGAATTGTGCCCTTATATTTCACAAAGCTGATACTGTTGTCTTATTTGGTTCTGCTGTTGTTTACACCTTGTAACTGTAGTCTCCTGTCCTCTGTTAATCTGCTACACTATATTACATGTGTCCTTAATGTTATTCTGCAGCAGAGACATAGGGCCAGAAGAAGGAGAGGAAGGCAGCGAGGGGCCCATTTTAAAATCTCGACTTCTGGCCCACTCCAACCTTGGTACGCCCCTGTGTGGAGTCATCCAGTTTCCTTAAGTGTTCTAGTTCAGGGGTAGGCAACCTTGGTTCTTCAGCTGTTGTTGAACTACGAACTCCCATTATTTTCAACAATAGAGGGAGAGCCAAAATTGCCTACCCCAGTTCTAATTTGTTGGATTTTGTACTGAATGAACCCTTCCCTGTTCTTTCTAGGCAATCTTAGATCTGATTTACAATGGTTAAATGTTTGCTCGGCACCACACCAAGCTGAATTCTGCCCTGTTTTTATGTGGCACATGATCACTCCAGCCGAGATTAATGGGGGGGGGGAGCACCTCCTCCTCCTGACTTTCAGTGGCAAATGGATCATGAGTGCCCACCCATTGTATTGAGAATACAACCACAACTTCTGTCCAACAGACAGTTGTACATGTGACACCTTAAGCAATATACTGAGTAGCACCCACTCCTCTGCTGGTTTCTTGTCTTCATAATTAGTGTTTGTTGTGTGTGTGTGAGGGGGATGATATAGGGTATGTTTACTTGGCAAGCTAAATATTAAGATATTAGTTTTTAAGGGAGCTAAATTTAGTTTGAGGTTGGGTTAGTGCTCTGTCTCTTTGCCCTGTTGCTGAATTTGCACAGATGCTTAACTCACCTGGCTACTTGCTGTTATCTTTGATGCTTTGTCAATGGGGCTGAGACTGGGGCTTCCTTGTAGAGCTGGCTCCCTGGCAAGGGAAATTCATACCCCCTGGCTAGTGCCTGGAGCTTTTCCAGATAGCAGGCTTTACTGCAGGTTTACTGTGAGGCTTTACTGCGAGTTCAAAGTTACCCCCAAAAGTGGATTTTTTAAAACCCTGGATATAAATCTCTAATGTGCAATGAAAAACCCAAATTGTGTGTAAAGTGCTCCCAGATAGTTTGCAGGGATTTTGGGGTTAATTTGGCTGATGATGCGAATGAAAAGCTGGGTGTGAAAAAATCCCTGGCAATTTCCTCTTGTGGCCAATTAGAATAGGAAGGAGTAATTTAAATGAAGAAGATATGCCTCAGGCAGGAGGCTGCACCAGATTACAGGGAGTGCTTATTGAATGGAGATTAGGATAGTGTCAGACCTTGGGAATGGTTTTCTTAGGGGAGTAGACAATGGGTGATTGAAGAAGGGATTAGAACAGTGTCAGCCACCAGGGAATGCAAAGGTCTGTTTTATAAGCTTAAACTTTCATATCAAGTCTCAACTATATTTGTTCTACCTTCAAAAAATGGTTTCTTCTGTATGTGATTAAATATAGATCTGACCAGTGCGAGGGGCCTAAACTGTGAGTGAATAATGGGGAGAAGTCACAATGTGGGGAATTTTCTCTCTCAAAAAGTGCTTACGTTATGTAACCATATTTTTGTTGAAATTGTTTGGAAATCATAAATGAGGTTAGAATTCCACTGTATTTGGATAACGGTAAGTCATACATCTCAGGTTTTATGCATTCATATGAGACACAGTACTGCTGCCATGTACATCTTTTAGCAAATGCAGATGTAACAGCCTTACCTTATGCAATGCGTTGCTCAAAAGAGCAAAGGATGGGGAAGAAGGAAGCTAGACTCTTACAAAAATGTATCCTGAGAACCATCTGGAAATGTATTCTTGTATAGAATTCATTCTCCATGTGTGGCTGTGATTTAGCTATTTATGTGGCCAAGAATGATGGTTTTCATTGCTGGGGAGAAATTACAGTTTTCTCATTGGTGGTAGAAAGCTGGGGAATAACACTGAAAGTTTTGACTGCTTTCATTAATTTTTCTGTTATTCGTAACATTATGTTGCTGGTTACATGAAGATGTATATTAGTGAAAGCAGTCCTATTGTGAGATTGTGAGCCCTTTGGGGACAGGGATCCATCTTTATTTATTTATTATTTATCTGTGTAAACCACCCTGAGCCATTTTTGGAAGAGCGGTGTAGAAATCAATCAATCAATCAAACAAACAAACAAATAAACAAATAAATAAATAAATAAATAAATAAAACCACTGATCAGAAATCTTGGATCACACTTCTGTCAATCTAGCTGTAGGGATGTGCATGGAACCAGTTTGGAGGCCCTTTATGGGCTGCCGAACTGGTTCAAAGAACCAGTGCTTCTGCCGGTCCAACGCCGGTGGGGGTGGCTCTTTAAGGGTGGGGAGGGTGCACTTACCCCTCATGCCACTTTCCCCCTGCCAGCGCTCTGTTAATTTCCCAAAATCTATGGGGCGGCAGCGTACCTCCCTGCTGCCCTTTCCCCCGTTGTTGGCTGGAATGTGCCCGCTATCACGTGTGCCCCCACTGCACACATTGCACATCACACACGCATGACGCATGCGTGGTGTGCATGCATGACGTGCGAAGTGTGCAGCAGGCACACATGCACACAGTACTTCCTTATTTCCAGCCAACAACGGGGGAAGGGGCAGCAGGGAGGTATGCTGCCACCCCATGGAAATTAATGGAGCACCGGTAGGGGGAAAGTGGTGGGAGGGGTAATTGCACCCTCCCCCCGCCCTTAAAGAGCCACCCCCACCAGCATCGGACCGCAGCTCCACGGTTTTGTACTCATCCCTATCTAGCCGCTGCATTACTTGCACTTTTATAAGGGATACCATAACCTTTAGAGGGATATCATAACACTTTTCACATCAGAAAAAAGGTCACCTGTATTCCACCTATGTCTATACAGCATTATATGATGCTTTTTTATGTTGTTGTTTTGGTGTGTTTTATGGTTTTTACTGTTCAAATGATTTTAAGGTTTTAAATGTGGTTTTTATGGAGTTTTACTGTATTTTGTCTTTTTTAAACTGCCTTGGGATGCCTTATGAAAGGCAGTATAAAAATTGAACAATAAATAAATAAAATAAATTATAGAATGCAAATGTCCTGACTGCCACATGCAATTAGGCAAACCATCCACAGATCTGAGGACACGTTTTAGGAACCACAAACCCGCTATCTTAACAAAGAAATTGGAAGAACCTGTGGCCAGAGATTTCCACTCAAGCAACCGTAGTCTCACCAATATGAAAATATTTCCTATTGAGAAATATATACAATGTGAGAAGCTGGACAAATGAGAATTTCTTTGGATATATAGACTCAAGACCCCTCACATCTCATGGATTAAACTCGGAGGATAATACATAAAACCATCCAACATACATCTACAAGATCTGTCCATCATTCTTTTCTTGTCACTTGCCTTGAAATTGTGCTAACATAAGATTCTTAATTGCCATCTTGTGAGCTGAATGCGCTCACACAATCTTTTAAAAAATGCATCCATTGCTGATGAAGGCATAGCCCAAACGTTCAACTGAAATTTGGTTTCCTCTAACTCTCTCTGTTGTCAGTCTTCTTTTTGAACTACCTACCTACTCACCTAAAAGCATGTCTTCTGCCATGAGTGAGGGCTTTTGTTTTATTGCTAGGGTTTTCCAGAGCTCTAAAATATAGTGGTCATTGCTGTCCTTTATGTCTCAAACTTCGTCCCAGAATGTCTACATGGTGCCATTGATCTCTTTCAAAATACATTTAAAACACCACACTTTCACGAAGCCTTTGACTTTTACCTCTTAGTCTACTTCCCCACTGAACTGAATACATATAACAGCATTTGCTCACATTTAGCCCGTTATCCTGAGTACTACCATTCCTTGCATCATTCTACTGGTTTCTTAGCCTTGCCTCTGCTTCCCTCCCTTGTAACTCCCAACCCCATCTACATTCAGTTTATAAGCTCCATGAGCAGAGATCTATATTTTATTTATGCTACTCTATAAAGCTTCATGTACACGAATGGAGTTTAACTAAATAACTAAATAATGAAAGGGCAAGTCCCAAGAGACTAGTTTATTATAGTGGAAAGCAGGAAGATTTCCCCATCGTAGTCTTTTCTTCTGCTCATATGTTATCTTTCAAGGTAGATATACAATGGATCAAAGATACCAAGAGTTTTCTATGTACATTCTAATACATCATCACAGTTATTTTTGTTTCAAGTATGGTTGACCATACACAGTAATCCTATATAGATTTGTCCATGGGCAGATATATATAGGATTTGTTCCATTCCTAGTTATTACATATCATCTATTAACCCCCCTTTGATTTCATCATCAGTGATTCTCTTTTGTTATTACTAAAAACTTGTACACTCTCTAGTGTGGTTGTCACTTCCTATATCTTAAAATCCTAGATCAACAAACTTACCATTACTTTTCTACAATTATTGCTCTTTCTTCACAGGTCAGTATTTCTGCCATTTTTCTCTGGCCACCCCCAATACTGTGTTTCTTCCCTGGACACACTTTCACCTATAACTTTTGTGCTCCCCAGTCAATCACTTGCATTCGTTTTTCTCAGCTTCATCTGCTGCTCGCTTCATATTCATTTTTTCTCTTTTCCTTTGTGTTCATGTCATACCAATTTAGATTGGTATATCCCTGAGGGACTGGCAAATACTTTAAGTGCTACAGCACAAAGAGTGTTCCACATGATGATTCAAGGGAACATGGCTTCCTGGGTATTGATACTGGACAGTCAGAGGCGTATCTAGGGAAAATAGCGCCTAGGGCAGGGATGGGGAACCTTGGCACTCCAGCTGTTTTTGGACTACAACTCCCATAATCCCCAGCCACAGAGGCCAATAGCTAGGGATTATGGGAATTGTAGGCCAACATCTGCAGGAGTGCCAAGGTTCCCCATCCCTGGCCTAGGGCAAGCACTGAAATTGCGCCCCTTGTCCAAACATCCAACACCCATCTTTCAGATAACTTTACCATAATATCAGCTGAAAAATACAAGTCAAGCTCGTTAATCTTTTAATTTTTCAAAAACAATTTAGAAAACTACAAATTTCAGTATGCTGGGGCTCATGAAATACCCAAATACTATGTGGAGGTATACTTGGAAAACTAATGTCTAATTCTCTACTATGCATTGTAGCATCACTATTACATAAGTTTTTAAAAGAAATGGAGAATTTGACTTTTCCCTATTTACTCTGAAAATAATTAAAAGATATGCAGAGTAAACTGTGTCAATGCTTGGAATATATTCTAGTATTTCAGAAAGACAGTTAAAATGAGAGAAAGAGAGCAAGAAAATCCCAGTGGGCCTTAATACTAAGGCTAATTAATACTAATTTCACACTGATTGAAAGACAAACTCACCATTAATGGCCATATTATTAAGACATCACATTTAACTCACTTATAACAAGAAGCAAAGAGCAAATGAATACAATCCTAGCTCATAAGCTTCAGCTCATTATTCACAAGCCCTGATTCTCTGTGCATAGTGCCAAACTGAATATGTGTACAGTGACTTATATTATATTATTTTTTAAAAAAAATAAAAATACCTGTAGCCCCTAAAGGCTGTGGGGTGGGTCTGCAAAGGTTCCCGCTCCCTTCGCTGGCCTCTAGGGCTTTGCAGGGACCATTTGAGCATGTGTGGTGGCCATTTTTATATATATATATGGCCGCTGAAAACAAAATGGCCGCCACACATGCTCAAATGGCCTCTGCGAGGCCTGGCATGGGGGCCTCACAGAGGCCATTTGAGCATGCACAGTGGCCATTTTGTTTTCAGTGGCCATTTCTTTTTTTTAATTAATTTTTGAAAATGGCGCCCCCCTTCAAGTGGCACCCGGGGCACGTGCCCTGCCTGCCCTACCCCTAGATACGCCCCTGTGGACAGTGGTTTGGGAGCCAGAAGATTCATTGGCAGCTGACATTGTCATTCTTTGCCAGCCCTCATGATGCAGCTTGCTAAACTAGAGGAACTTGGTGGGCTACAGGGCCTTCTGAGATGACAATGCCCCTAGATAGGGCAGGGCAGGTTGCACAACAAGATACCTATATTTCATTGCCCAAATGGACTGGGTTGTGCCTTTTTAAACAATGAACCTCTTTTCCCTTAAAACGCAGATGTAATTTCTGTAGCACATTGCTCAGTTTCAGCATATGAAAATATAACTCTGTAAGATCATCTGCACAATTCCCATTAACATTGTTGGAATCACAATGATACAAGTGTGACCACAAACCAGATGGACTACTGATGCAACATAATGACAATTGACCCTGTTGCCTGAAAATCTCTTTCTCTATTTCTGTGACGCATAGATATGGCAGCTAAACACTAAAACATAAGCTCCCTTTATAAACTCCTACACTAAGACATAAAACATACTGTCAATATTGGCATTCATGTTGGATCCTCTCTGAATGCAAGCAATGAATTGTAATTTAGAAAAGTGTTGAAGATTGCACTTCAGAGTAGACAAGAGTGTATTGCTGCTATTTTGCACAGTTCACTGGAAAAATATATAAAATATTTATTTGACCTAATATAAAATTACCAAAAATATAAACACACTGTTGTCATGGGCAACATTCTTCATTCAGGAAAATAAAAAGCACATGGAACACAGATTAAAAGCAAACACAAAAATGGTAAGAAGACTGTGACAAGTAGTATTCCATTCAATAAATCAAATACATTGCACACAGACATCTCTCTCCCTTTCCATGTCCTTCAATGAGACTATGTTTTTTTTTAAAGAAAGCAGTTTTTGTTATTTCCCATCCAGCTAGCAATAAAGCCAACTGTAAGTGGTATGCAAACAGAAAGCTCAAATGTACCCAATTCAGCCAGAGAGCAGCCCTGCCAATGTTACGCCTTTCATTTTATTCACCAATTCTCTGACATTTTGTGTTTAGAAATATACACAATAGTTTTCTTTTTCATATTTTTCCTGAATATTTGGAAGACTGTACTTGAATGCCTGCCTGTCTCATAATTTATAGGACATGATCCAGCCAAAGTCAAGCACTTCTTAGTTCTACTTATTTAAATGGAAGAGATTTAGGCATGTCATGTCATAGAATGGAATGGAAGAGATTTAGGCATGTCATAGCTTAACTTGCTATGGAAATAAATGGAATTAAAGGATCTTAACTTTGGCTTGATTGCACCTAAAGTTGCACCTTACTTGTACTGAAATTAGTAATACGCAGTGTGTAGAGTTTGTGTGCTCGAGGGAAATCAATCTTTTTCACCAACTTGTTTGTTTACAGATTGCAGTGTCCATCTCCTGCCATTGCTCCCCTCAACAGGGTAGGGAGGCTGGTGGAAGCCCCCTGGCCCCACCCCCGGCATCTAACATCAGACACAGAGGCCCGGCTAGCCTAGCCCCCGTGTCTGATGTCAGATGCAGGGGACATTATCTCCCTCCCAAACGGGCCCACACAGCCCCATTTGGAAGGAAGATCGGCCCATGCTGCGTTGGGCAGAGTGGGCCGGAGATACTCTTCCTGCCTTAAAGGCAGGTAGAGCCGTTCTGGCCGCACTGCCAATGCAGCATGTGCCGATCTCTCTCCTAAATGGGGCCACGTGGTCCCATTTGGGAGGGAGATCAATCGGCCCCACTGCGTTGGCAGCAAGACCATGAGCGGCTCTCCCTGCCTTTAAGGCAGGGAGAGTCACTCCAGCCATGCTGCCAATGCAGCGCAGGCTGATTTCGACTCCAAACTAGGCTGTGCAGCCGCATTTGGAACTGAAATAACGCCCCCCATGTCTGATGTCAGACATGGGGGGGCGTGTCTGGGGCCACACTCATCAGCCCGGATTCTTTGAAGCCATTCACCCAATGGTGGCTTCATCCCTGGCTCCCCTGAAACTGGTATTCTCATGCTGCCTCTGAAACTGGCGGCAGCAGATAGCCATCAAGACTAGTAGCAATTGATAAACTTGTCCTACATGAATTTGTCTAATCTCCTTTTAAAGCTTACAACAATGTTATTCACCATTCATTATCCATAGTATGTAAGGCATCACCACCTACAATAAAATCATTTTTAAAGCATTTAAAAGATTAATGGGAATAAAAAGCAGTAAAAAGATTTATGGGAATAAGCATTATATTTCTGCATTGTAGCTTGTCAATTAAATAATCTGAATGATTTAAAAATCTTTAGATTAAATGCTAGTCCTTATTAATTATGAAATATAGATTTCAAAAATATGGTTAATACAAGTACTTACAGAAACAGTGGGTGACACATCCCATCATAGGACTCCTTTTGCACAGGAGGCATTCCTCTTCTAAGGCAGTGCCTGTTGCAACATGTTTGTACATCATCTAAAAAGATAGGAAAGTAAGAATATTTTTATTTTCAGAAATATTATTTTATTCATAGGCAGATTTATGCAGATCTCACATAAAATTCATGATACATTAACTTTATTTAAATGGGCAACAGCCCAAATTTACAAATATACATGTATAGCAAATAAATTGAAAAATGGCTCATCTGACAAGATCAAATAGTACAATTAGACAAAGAACCTATTCACACAAGCAGCCCAACCCAGGCTAGGGCTTCCGCTCCCACCAGCCCGACATTTAACCCTGGCTCTTAACTTGTGTTAGAGGACACAAGGGCACCCTCAACCCCAGGTTCAGGATCATGTGTGTGCTCGGGCTGCACAAAGCCCAAACGCACACAGAGTTGGGCACCTAGAGCACCTGACTCATGAGGAAATCTGCCAATGCACTGTGCTTGCTGTGCAGTGCATTATGGGATTCCTGGAAGCGGGGACTCATTTTCCCAGCCTCTAGTGAGTGCCAGTGCACTGAAATGGGCCCTTCAGCAGAAAGGGTGGAGGCTGTCCAGCCCTCCCCGCCCCTGTTATGGTTGTGGGAATGACTTTAAAGTTTGCAGAAGAAGCAAACGTACTTTACTATCGCGAGAATACATGTTATCTATGAAAGATTAAATCAAATTTCAGGTCAAGTAACATCCATTTAAGTGCTGTTAGAAAAATAATGTGGAAAAAATTCTTTTTTTGAACTTGGGGGGGAAAGGTGCCTTTGTTGTAATTCTGTCTTGCAATGTTGCCACAGATTTTGCCCTTATCCTTTCAACCAGAAGATATATATTGTACTTTTTATTGTGTTTTGGTATACACCTAAATTAGATCCCTTGAAGGAAAAGGTAATTGGTGGGTCAGGTGTTATAAAGAGGCTCTAGTATAAACAGTACCCAGAGGTAAAACAACCACACAGATTGCATTTACTTCCACAAAGTGAGGTGTAATATAAGTGGAACATTTCTTTGTAAGCGTGCCCAGAATGCTAGATTAACTGCAAAGGGCCTGACCTTCAGAGGTGTTTGGTGGCTGCGTGCTTTCATTGAAGTCACTGGAAATCAAGCCTGCATCACAGTGCTGCACAGTCATTCTGCACCTGGCAGGATAACAAGGCATAGCTAAAAAGGCAATGCATTTTGTCAGTTATCAATGCCTCATTAAGACCCACAAGAAGTCAGTAGTTGTTTAGTTTATTCATGCTTTTGCATGTTTCACTATGTATCTTGAAACCAAAGCCAATTTCGTGTATTCCAGGAATTTGGTTGTTTCTATATACAATGAAAAAATATATGTGGATTAAACCTATGACTCAAGCAAAAGGAAGTTGCTGCTGGCTCCAACCAGTGAAATTTCTTGGGCTCATAAGCCGATTCCTTGGATCAAAAGCTAGGAATAGTTTAAATCTTAACTATTCATGACCTCTCCCTGCAAAGCGGACATTCAAAATTCAGATGCCAGGATATTCTCTTAATTAGAGATGCATACAGGCTACCTCAAACATCTGTTACAATCTAAACAGTCAGCCTCTTTTAGATATGATTGTCAGTGCAATCTTGTAACTGCTTGTATGGTGTGTTTCATAGACAGATTCTCAAAAATATAGCCACCATGGCCTCAGATAGTAGCATGAGCATGGTCCTGTGACAACACTGAAACTCATGTATATGTGTGCAGCAAAAAGGTCAGAAAAGGCTTAGAATATTGGACAGAGGTCCATGTAGTAAAGAGGCAAAAGGAGGCCATATCTGTCCAGAGTAGCTTTTCCAAATTAAAAAGAAGACTCCCTTTAATACTCCCAGTAAGGGGGTTGTCTAGTTTAACAGGAAAAAAGCCACATAGTGACCTATCCTGAAGATTACAGAACCAGAAGTAGACACCAGGTCCGACAGAACTGATGCAAACAGGCCAATGTAGGCACACCCCTCCCACTGTGCTATGCTGTACCCAGAACCAAAGCGAATGGTAATCATTGGTTGGAATAGACTGAGAAAGAGGGTAAGATGGGGATACGTTTTGACCACCTTCATTCTGTGGGCTTTTAAAGTTCAAATATGTATGCTTTGTAAGTAGCTAACATTTGATTTGATATCTGCTTGATTTTGAAAATCTATTGCATATTTGGAGCAATTATGCATTGGGTCTGGGTTTATTTGGAGCCATGTACAACTTACTGCAGTGTGTTGATTAAGAAATGATGGATGGGTCCAACTTTTCTAGATACTTGATGAGCAGGTATTTATCCTTTCTCATGCATTTACACTGGAAGTGCCCTGAACTTTCATGGTGTTTGAACTATTTGTGTCATCTATGCCCATTTCAAAACTGGCACACTTACTGAGATCCAGGCTGTGAACAAGCAGGAGTGGCTGCCACTGCAGGAAAAAGCAGGAGCTGCAGAGCCACCCATTGCTGTAACTTCCACTTCTGTCTTTTGCAATCAGTTTAATAAATAGTATATTTCTGATAGTATAGGCCAGCCCTGGATTAACCATAAGGCAAAACAAGTACATGCTTAGGGCATCAAGGGAAAGGGGGCACCATAGAGTTTTCACCCTACGTATCATGCCTTTAACTCTTTCACTGAACATAAGAACAGCCCTGTTGGATCAGGCACAGGCCCATCTAGTCCAGCATCTTGTTTTAAACAGTGGCCAACCAGATGCTGCTGGGAGCCACAGGCAGGAGTTGAGGGCATGCCCTCTCTCTTGCTGTTACTCCCCTGCAACTGGTACTCAGAGGCATCCTGCCTTTGAGGCTGGAGGTGGCCTATAGCCCTCCAACTAGTAGCTGTTGATAGACCTCTCCTCCATGAAGTTATCCAAACCCCTCTTAAAGCCTTCCAGGTTGTTGGCAGTCACCACATCTAGTGCAGAGAATTCCACAAGTTGATTATGTGTTGTGTGAGAAAGTACTTCAGTTTGTTGGTCCTAGGTTTCCTGGCAATCAATTTCATGGGACGACCCCTGGTTCTAGTGTTATGGGAGAGGGAGAAGAATTTCTCTCTGTCCACTTTGTCCACTACATGCATGATTTTATAGACCTCTATCATGTCTCCCCGCAGTTGTCTTTTTTCTAAACAAAAAAGCCCCAGGTGTTGCAGTCTTGCCTCCTAAGAAAGGTGCTCTAGGCCCCTGATCATCTCGGTTGCCCTCTTCTGCACCTTTTCCAGTTCTACAATGTCCTTTTTTAGATGTGGTAACCAGAATTGTATGCGGTACTCCAGGTGTGGCCACACCATCATTTTGCATAACAGTATTATAATATCAGCCGTTTTATTTTCAACCCCCTTCCTAATGATCCCTATTATGGAATTGGCCTTTTTCATAGCTGCCACACATTGAGTCAACAATTCCAAGCTGTCCACCACGACCCCAAGATCCCTCTCCTGGTCAGTCACCAAAAGCTCAGATCCCATCAGTGTATACTTGAAGTTGGGGTTTTTTGTCCCATGTGCATCAACACTGAAGTGCATTTGCCATTTGGTCTCCCACTCCCCCAGTTTGGAGAGATCCTTTTGGAGCTCCTCACAATCCTTTTTGGATTTCAATACCCGAAAGAGTTTGGTATCATCTGAAATTTGGCCACCTCGCTGCTTACTCCTGCTTCTAGATCATTTATGTATAAATTTAAAAGCACCGGTCCCAGTCCAGATCCCTGGGGGACCCCACTTCTTACTTCCCTCCATTGTGAAAACTCTCCATTTATACCTACCTTCTGTTTCCTGTCCTTCAACCAGTAGGGGTGTGCACGGAACTGCACAGTTGGCCTTTACAATGTCCTCCAGACCGGTCCGGACCCACCCCTATCAACCAATTAGCAATCCAGACATGTACTTGTTCCCTTATCCCATGACTACTACGTTTCCTCAGGAGTCTTTGATGAGGAACTTTGTCAAAAGCTTTTTGGAAGTCCAGGTATACTATGTCAACTGGATCACCTTGATCCACACACATGTTGACATGCTCAAAGAACTCCAAAAGGTTGGTGAGGCAAGATTTACCTTTGCAGAAGCCATTCAGGTTCTCCCCCAGCAGGGCCTGTTTTTCTATGCGCTTTACAATTTTATCCTTGAGGATGCTTTCCATCAATTTGCCTGGAAAGGACATTAAGCTAACTGGCCTGTAATTTCCCAGATTGCCCCTGGTTCCCTTTTTGAAAACTGGAGTAACATTTGCTACTTTCCAGTCCTCCGGTACAGAGCCTGATTGCATGGATAAGTTATATATTTTGTCAAAGGCATCAATTTCACATTTGCGTTCTTGGATGACTCTTGGTTGGATGCCATGGGGCCCTTGCGATTTGTTAATTTTCAGATTTTCCAGATAGTTTAGAACATCATCTCTTGTCACTTCTATCTGACTCAGTTCTTTAGCCTCCATCCCTGAAAAGTCTGGTTCAGGAACAGGTATATGCTCTGTATCCTCTGCTGTGAAGATGGACACAAAGAACTCATTGAGCTTCTCTGCGACCTCCATATCTTCCTTAATAATCCCTTTCACTCTCTCATTATCTAATGGTCCAACCAACTCAGTTCTTTAGCCTCCATCCATTGCCTGGAAAGGATGTTAAGCTAACCGGCCTGTAACTTCCCAGATCGCCCCGGATCCCTTTTTGAAAATCGGTGTTACATTTGCTCCCTACCAGTCCTCCAGTACTGAGCCTGATTGCAGGGATAAGTTATATATTTTGGCAAGGAGGTCGGAAATTTTACATTTGAGTCCTTTGAGGACTCTTGGATGGATGCCATCTAGCCCTGGCAATTTGTTAGTTTTCAGTTTTTCCAGACAGTTAACACCATGAGGCTCTTCTCACGATTCGTGAGAAGAGTCATGAGGGGGTTAGCGGGGAGAGCAGCCTTAGCCCACTCTCCCCACAGATGAGCAGGGCAGCAGCCCTGACCAGCTGGATTGGCCACCCACACGACTGCTGCCTCTGTTACGGAGCTGGTGGGAGCTGGGTGGATCAGGGGGCGCATGGCCCCCAGAAGCTCCAGCATGCCGTGCACAAGCATGCAGGGCATGCTGGAGAGACCCCCGAGCTGGGGGGGGGCTGCTTTTGAGCCTCCCAGTAGGGAGTCTACTCGTGAGTTGCCACAGCGTGGAGCCATGCCATGGCAACACACAAGTTTAAAAAAAACGGGTTTGGGGAGTGCTCGCTACACAAACCTGGTTTAAGGGCAGGGGTACTTTAGCAGGTTACCTGCTGAAGAACCACCAGGCTCGCAGCTGAGCTCAGTGGTTCACACAATGGGAGAAAATCAGGCTAGCCTCTGCTAGCCCAATTTTCTCCCATCATGTGAATAGCCTCCATATCTTGTCACTTCTATCTGACTCAGTTCTTTAGCCTCCATCCCTAAAAGGTCTGATTTGGGAACAGGTATATGTTCTGTATCCTCTGCCGTAAAGATGGACACAAAGAACTCATTGAGCATCTCCATATCCTCCTTAATAATCCCTTTCACTCCCTCACTGTTTAATAGTCCAACAGCCTCCCTGGCAGCTTTCCTGCTTCTGATGTATTTAAAGAAGTTTTTATTATCCCCCTTGATACTTTTAGCTAAATGTTCCTCAAACTCTCTTTTCGCCTTCCTTATTTTCACCTTGCATTTCTTTTGCCACCTTGCATTTCACTGCCACACTCAACTTTAGTCGATTTTTTTGTAATTGTTTTTATCTGCCGTGTTTGACTTTACTCTGCATTGTTAAAAAACACATTTTCTTTGGCTCGGTGAGTTACTAAAGTTTCGAGAAACTACTAAACTATGTATTTGAAGTAAAAAGTCATTGATTTGCAAAATATTACTGTAAAGAGCAGTACAAAATACTGATAAAACTTCACATAAAAGATGGCCAGATGTTATGATGTCTGACCTTGAAAATGAAATATTTTTCTCAATCATTACTTCTGTTGAGGCTATTTATAAGAAATTATAGGCAGTGGAACTGTTTTGTTTTACCTTAAAAATCTAGAAGAAAATTTTCTAAAATTTAAATAAATATTAAGGTATAAGTAAATAATTTGCTTGAGTTTTAATGTGTTGTCAGTTAATCAATGGAGAGGGCTGAGGGGGGCACCATTGTTGTGCTGTGCTTAGGGCATCAGTTGCCCTTAATCCGGCCCTGGTATAGGCCTAGGTAATTATACTAACAATCCTATACTGTGTATTACAATAATTTGTCACATAACACATTACTTCTTCACTCATGAAACCAAATCACATCGGTCAATGCTGATTTGTTTTTTTAAAAGCACACACAAACACCAAGGCAACACAGACAATAGCAAACTTTACAGTGCAGAAAGCCCTGCTGGATCAGGCTCAAGGCCTATCTGGTCCAGCATCCTGTTTCCACCAGATGCCTCCGAGAAGCTCACAGGCAGGGGGTGAGGGCTTGCCATCTCTCCTGCTGTTTCCCCTCTGAAACTGGTATTTAGAGGCATTTTGCCTCTTAGGCTGGAGGGAGCCTATAGCCACCAGACTTGTAGTCATTGATAGACCAGTCCTCCATGAATTTATCTAAGTCCTTCTTAAAGCCATGCATGCTGTTGGCTGTCACCACATCTTGTGGCAGATAATTCCATAGGTTAATTATGGGTTGTGTGACTTCCTTTTGTCAGTCTAAATTTTGTGGCAATTAGTTTCATGGGATGATACCTGGTTCTAGTGTTGAGAGAGAGGGAGAAAAATTTCTCTCTCAACTTTCTCCATACCTTGCATGATTTTATACACATCTGTCATGTCTCCCCTGTCTTTTTTCTAAACTAAAAAGCCCCAGCTGTTGTAACCTTGCCTCATAAGGAAGGTGCTCTAGGCCTCTGATTACCTTGATTGCCCTCTTCTGCACCTTCTCCAGTTCTCTAAAGTCCTTTCTGAGGTATGGTGAACAGAACTGTACACAGTACTCCAAATGTGGCCATACCATAGTTTTGTATAAGGACATTATAACATTAGTAGTTCTATTTTCGATCCCCTTCCTAATGACTCCAAGCATGCAACTGGCCTTTTTCACAGCTGCTTCATATGATATATTGACTTCACATTGAGTTGACATTTTCAACAAGCTGTTCACCATGACCTCAAGATCCCTCTCTGTTCAGTCACATGTGATACTAGCTCTCTTCAGAGGCTATTCATCCAAGCCCTGCTCATGCTTACAATGGGAAAAGTAGGGAGGAAGTTCTGTCATCCTGCTGTTGCTTACTCCTTCCTGCAGGATGCACACTTACAGCACCATTTGTCTGAAGGCACCATAAGCATGTTCAGTGACAATTCCGTAAGTGATCTCGGTTCCAGCCCCCTTCAGACAAACAGCACCGTAAGCATGTTTCTCAGGTGCAAGGAGGTGATTGATAGTGAAGCAGTGGGCCTCGTAAGTGTGAGCACCCACAGAAGAGAACAAACTATGATGTCACTGAAGAATCATGTGTTGAGGTTCATAATTGTGATTAACAAAAATTCACCCTAAAGGAGGCCAGCCGTTCTGGCTAAGATCTTGTGTTAATATGTATTTAAATAAAACTGCATGATAACACTCTGGTACCAATTTCAGCCTTTTGCATCTTGAACTTAAATGTTTGCACCTCTGTGATCATAATATACTGTCAACAACTAATTAACAATAGAGTAGTGTCATGATTTTTGGCGTTACATCAGAGGTTTGTAGGCCCCATCTTAATAATTTCTGTAGTGACAGAGCAGGACTTAGGTTCAGGATGCCAAAACAAAAAACTCACCCTTTCAGCAAGTGAAAGAGAGCCACTAGTACTTTTATAGCTAGTATATTGGTATATATTCAGTTTTTATTTACTAACATTATTTAAATTATATATGTGCTTTTGTCCCTGTTTAATATGGAGAAAGGGGGTAAAAAAACCAATCAGACTGATGTTACTACTGACATATTAAACTTAATCTAAACTTTAGAATTATTGTTAAAACAATAAAAAGCAGCACACACTATTGACCTCCTCCCAAATACTCTGATGTTTTTAACATTTGTTTTTTAGTATCAGAAAGCTCAAGAGAAATGCCAGAAACCAAGAATTCGTAATCCTGTACTCAAGTATTATGAAGTATAATGCACTGCTGGAACATGATTAAGACAAAAATAGAAGTTACATAAACAACACATTGTGACCTCTCTTTAACTTAATTAGAATTTACTAGATAGAATACCATGCCTCAGCAAAGGGTCCATCAACCAAAAAGAAAATTACTGAAGTATAAATTACATATTTAAAATATGTTATTCAGAAGATAACTAGAGAGAGATGAAAAGCTAGAGAGTATACTTAAGATAGTTAAACACAACTAGATTAATATGCATGGCTTAGATTTCAGTAAGGGTATTTCTTGCCGAGTGTGTTCAGGCATACTGGGAATTTTGTGGACAGACTAATACTGAGAGAAAGTAACAGGTGATAGAGAAGAGAGTGGCAGCAGTGAGGGAGGTGAGGCCAGTGTCCATATCAGGGTGGGGCCAGGAGAAAGGAAGTAAACACAATGGGGAGCGGTGTCCTGAGAGTGGCAGCCTCGGCAGCAGGCAGATGAGGTGACATTTGCAGAGGTGGAGCATGTGTCCACCACACTTGCCATCCCATTTGCCTCACCTTGCCTCATGGAGGAGCCACCCCTGGTTCTAGCACCCACATTCAGTTCACATTGTGTACTAGTCTGGCCAGACCGATTGGACCTTACCACCACCCGATACAGATCTCCACTATAGTGACCAATGCATTCGGAGGTTGAATAGCCTCTGCTTTCCACAGTCCAAACTGCCCAGCTTAATTAGCCAGGAAGCACAAGCATTAAGCATTTATGGGCTTATCCTTGTGTCATGATTCACCCTGGTTTACCTGAGGAAGACTTCAGAATAGACAGACTCAGATGTGTCTGTTGAGCAAATCCCATTCCATGTCTCTTCTGAGGAGCCCCCTGAAGAGGAGGCTGACCCACAGGATCCACCTTACTAGAAGCCAACCCAAGCCCAGATGAACCCAACAGGCCTGCAGGCCCCAGGGAAGACTCTGAGGAGACCCCTAGTGGGCAGCTTGGAGGAGCCCAAGGTGGCAATGAATTTGCAGCCTGTCTCAAGCGCTCCCTAGACTGATGTCCCCTTTGTGGAACTCTGGAGGCTTATTTTAAGTATTTATCTGGAACGGTTTGATTTTGTACCATGGAGCTGCAAAGTGGAATTAGTGTCATGGAATTGTTTTATCTTGTACTGTGGAATAGCAAAGATTGGACTGCTGTGCAGTGAGCCAGAGGTAGCAGCTTTGGATCGATGACTCCCTCCAAGCCTCTTGAACTGTAAGTTGAAACATCTCTAAAAGTATAAATGGGGTCAAAAAAGCGATTGCACACAACCCCTGAGCAGCTAAACCCCTTTAGCAACTAAATCAAGAAAGCAATTAAAGACAGACTAATTATTAATGGGAAAGGAATTGGAGAGCAATACAGCTATATTTCCTACTAGCAACCGGAAAGCTACACTGGAAGCTGAACCATCAATCCAGACTGTGGAGCCAGTGGGATACCTAGGTGATTTTGGCACCCGGAACGGCACATGGCAAGTTCCCACCTGCTGCCTTAAGCCGCCCCCCCCCCCCGCACCGCCAAAAGGCCCTCCAGCCACCTATGCAAGTGTTTTGCCATTGCCGTGAGGCCCCGCCACACCAAACCATGGCTTTTCAGTAATTTTAGCCACCATGTGCACACCTGGCTGGTGAACAGAGTAGGCCTCCCCCACCCATGGCCTGTCCATCCAGCCCAGCAGCCTTGGAAAACTGTGAGGCGCACCTGAGTTTGCTGAGCAGCTCCCGGCCAGTATTTGCTCTCAAATGGGGCCATGCAGCCCCATTTGGGAGCGAGGCCACCTCACCATCTGACGTCAGGTGCAGGGGTATGGCTGGGGTGCCAGGCACAGCCCCTGATTGGCGGCAACCCAGGTTCTTTGAACCCATCTGCTCAGTGGTGGCTCTGCCCCTGCTCTGAGCATTCTTAGTCTCCTGGAACCCTACCTCCTAAATATTGCTGCCTGATGTCAAGATTTCACCTGTAGGGGAGACTCTCTAGCTTCTCAGCTCCCTGGTGGTAGCATAACATGTTGTCCTTCAATTCTGCCCACATCCCAGGTTGAACAAACTGAAAGATATCTATAGAGACTTAAGAAGGAGCAATGACATCTCTTGCAAAGCTTCTGTAGAACTAGAATCTAAGTCAGAGCAGATATGATGAATTTAATCAGCAAAGTGTTTAGCAAATTAGTTGTAGCAGGCTTCTGAGGTTCAACTACCCCACTAGGGATGTGCAAACCAGTTCTAGATAGAACCACCTCAGTTTGAAGGTTCTAGGTAAAGCCTGTACTTTAAAATAAAAAATAGAGCAGGTTCTAGGTTGAACTGGACTGAGCCTGGTCCTAATAGAACTGGTTTGAACTGGCTAGAGCATCCATTTTTGTAAGAAAGAGACTGTCATCCATTTTGGGCTTGGGTGGTAGTTGGCACCCACGGAGGCTTACCATGCACCCCCTTTGGCACTGGCAGAACCAGTTTGAGTTCAGTTCTTATCAGAACCGAACCACAAAAAACAGTTTTGTGCACATCCCTATACTCCACCTGAGGTCCAGTGTAAAAATGCCTTACCATTTGGATCAACTCCCTCAGACAACATTGCACAGACACTACAGTGACAAAAAAAATTGTCACCATCACTGCTACTGAATAGATCCTAAAATGTGCTCTAACACATAATCTGTAGAGCTCACTGTGGGTTTTCCTTCAACATTGTTCCAGCTGTCATCCTACAAGTTCCATAGGTAAATAAACCACAGAACCACATGGGTTTTACTAAACAGGATAAAATGTTTAGAAGTGATTGTCAGTTGCTTGGGTCATTCTAGGGTTCCAAAGATCAACCAGGAGTCAACAGGACTACCAGCTATATTAACAGGAAACCTCCCATAGCCATGGGAAATGGTTTCTGATTTATATCAATTGCTGAGTATAGTAGCTGTTGCCAGACTAAACCTGACCAGGGAGTGATCTGTTCATGACAAGGGAGTCATATCAACTCCTTCTGCTCTCAGGGCTCTCATCCTTCCACGTGCAAGGTATGAGATTATTGATGAAATGGGAAGTTTTCCTTGTAGCACTCCTTTGCTGCAGTTGATACATGCCACCACTTGTCAACATATAATGAAAAAACAAACTCATGCATTTTCAGTCCCAAATATCATTCTAGCTTGTATGTTTTCTCAAGGATGAGCAGTTAGTAGCAGCATGCTCCAAATTGAACTTGCTTCTTGCCAGCCTATTGATCGCTCCATTACAGTGAGGATGACAGAACATAACATTCAGCAAGGAATAAAGGCTCTGGGAAGCATTCAAAGTTAAATTGTGAAGGGAAACTCAAATCCATGTGATCACTTTTCTGTCTTTTTAATTTGTCTTAATTGTTATCGGTGCAGGACATTGTTATCAGTGCAGGACAAACAGGCACACACACCCTCTTTAAACAAAGGGATATGTAGTTTTGGCAAGCATATCTACAGTATGCCTCCTTAATTTATAATAGTCATTAACTGTGTAGATCCTGTGAGCTGGCAAGAGGTATAACTGCTCCGGAGAAATAATTACATGTGGTCTGAAACATAGGAAGTGATCATTTCCTTCATAAATGGTGCTCCCAAGACCATTCTAATTTTGTTATAACATATTGCTGGCTTTCTTCTCCTATTACAGTAATTAGGTTTTCATTCCCATTGTGTTGGGTTCTCACCTTGTAAACTTTTTGTCCTTGTGCATTCAGTCTATATGTATATATTCTTATTGTTTTAATCCACTTAATATGAACCCAATAAAATAGAATGTTGGAAATCTCTGAAAGGTGTTCAAATTTAGGAGCATGAACCCATACTTTGCTATACAGAGGTGGCAGGTTATTGGACCAAACCAACACTAATCTCCCAAAGGGACCCACCATTTCTCTTTACACTAGTACTGGGACTTCCCTTTGCTCCCACGTTAAGTGGAGAAGGAAGAGAAACAGCAAGATTCACAGTCTGCTCCCCCACCCCATCTCCCATAGCTTGCTTCAGCTTCCTTATTGAGGTAATCCTACGCTTAGCTCTATAATTACAAATATAGATGAGTAATGAGAGGAAGAATTTAGATCACTCCTTATAATTAGGGCACTGAGCAATCGGAAAAATAACTGATAGAAGAAATAAAAGTGACATATAAAGTGCCATATAACTGGCTAGGTTTCTGAATTTTAGTTAAGAATTATGTGCCAATTTTGTTCCCAAGATAACAGTAAGATAAACAGACATACAGTATTTATACAACCCTGGGAAAAAAATACGAATGCCAACTTCCCACTGAATGTCTGGCATGGTCCCTAGCCAGCAATGTCACTACGGTTTTCAGACTCCAGGAAAACACTACGGTTTTCAGAAGTATGCACATTCAAGTTTCCAAATGTCTCCACTCAAATCATTCTGAAATTTGTCAAAGCCTGGGAGTATATAAGCCAAAGTCTATTGTCAGGATTTTGGCCAAGCAACGTTTGGGAAATCTAATAAAATACAAGTTTCAGAAATGCCATCCTTGAGAGACTAGTGCTTAGTTTGTGCCTTGGACTTGACATTAAGTATGTTATATACAGTGTACTACTTATACTAGACATACTAGTCTATTCCAGTATCATAAGAGATGCATGGAAAAAGCTGTGGCCTCTAACTGTCTTCTATGATTAATGGCTACCAATTCTCAAAACATTCTTAATAATCACTTAACTTATTGTGCTGTGTGCTGTGTTACTATGCAGAACCTTTTAAGATTGGAATTATTTCACCCCAGGTACTCCTCCTGTACTCTACCAAAGAAAACCACATGACTCTGTGGTTGCCAGGTGTCGACACTGACTCGATGGCACAATTTTACCTTTTACAATATGTCTACATTCAAATACAGTATCAGTTCTTCAACTTTTCAAGAGTTTACCAACTCTCCAAAACACTCTCATCTTTCTTGATTCTACAACAATTCACACTTCCTCTATTTCTTCAGGCAAATCAAAAGTACAACTTTTGCTCCATTTTCTATGCGAGTCCTTTATTTGTGACAACTGGTGGCAATTGATGGCCCTTCAACACAAAGAGAATGAAATAGTTGAGGCTCTCAAAAATAGATGTCTAGATGCAGTGTGACAACTGCTTCTACTGGAAGAGGTCCCTGTGACATTAAAAAATGAAATAAAGTAGTGTGTGATCCTGCATTCACAGACTGGATTCACATTCCACTAATATCAATGGCAGAGCTCCCATTAGATCCATTGGGGCTTGGTTCCAAATATGCTCTTCCAGGAGCAGAAAGCCTCTTCTTCTTATGGAAAGACTCTTTCAGATCTAGCAGTAAAGTATTACTTGAAGAAAGTGAACCAAGCCAGAAAGGTTCTTCCAACTGTACAAACTATTTTCAAGACATTTTACAGCCTGTAGAGTTTATATGCTATAGCCTCATCCTTACTTTCACAGTGTGTTTCTCATACTGTACAGGTGAAACTCGGAAAATTAGAATATCGTGCAAAAGTCCATTAATTTCAGTAATGCAAATTAAAAGGTGAAACTGATATATGAGAAAGACGCATTACATGCAAAGCGAGATAAGTCAAGCCTTAATTTGTTATAATTGTGATGATCATGGCGTACAGCTCATGAAAACCCCAAATCCACAATCTCAGAAAATTAGAATATTACATGGAACCAAGAAGACAAGGATTGTAGAATAGAACAATATTGGACCTCTGAAAAGTATAAGCATGCATATGTATTCAGTACTTGGTTTGGGCCCCTTTTGCAGCAATTACTGCCTCAATGCGGCGTGGCATGGATGCTATCAGCCTGTGGCACTGATGAGGTGTTATGGAAGACCAGGATGCTTCATTAGCAGCCTTCAGCAATTCTGCATTGTTTGGTCTCATGTCTCTCATCCTTCTCTTGGCAATGCCCCATAGATTCTCTATGGGGTCAGGTCAGGCGAGTTTGCTGGCCAATCAAGCACAGTATACTGTATACTTTTCAGAGGTCCGATATTGTTCTTTTCTTCAATCCTTGTCTTCTTGGTTCCATGTAATATTCTAATTTTCTGGGATTGTGGATTTGGGGTTTTCATGAGCTGTACGCCATGATCATCACAATTATAACAAATTAAGGCTTGACTTATCTTGCTTTGCATGTAATGCGTCTGTCTCATATATCAGTTTCACCTTTTAATTTGCATTACTGAAATTAATGGACTTTTGCACGATATTCTAATTTTCCGAGTTTCACCTGTATAACAGAACCCTGATATGCAAGAAATCTTCCACTAGCACTTCTGCAAGGAACCAAGGAACAACATGAATACATTGAGGCTATTCTCACGAGCAGCCTAACCCTGGCTAGGGCAGCCCAGCCAGAGTTCGGCTGCTCATGTGGAGCACTGGGATTGCTCCAGATCCCAGCACTTCCACTCTGCCTAACCCAACTTTTTCCTTTTTTTAAGAACAAGCTCTTAACCCCAGAACCAAGGTCATGTGCATGCAGCCCAAGCATACACAGAGTTGGGCACCTAGAGCCCCCAACTCACAGGGGAATCTCTAAATGCACCATGCTGCTCGTGCGGTGCATTTAGAAATTTCTAGAGCCCGGGAATTGTTTTCCTAGCCTCCAGAGATCCACACTGCCAGGAGTAGTGCGGATCATGTAGAAGAGCATCCCGATCGTCTGAGGGGAAGGCAGATCCAACCTTGCCTTCCCTCCTACCCTCCCCACCTCAGAAACAGCCATGTACATAACCTTATTTTCTCCTTCTGTTCACTCTTTGAAAACAAGTCACAGAATAAATTCCACTTACAGTGAAATCGTTAATTAAAATGTCTTGTGAAATGAATTCCCATGTAAGATATTTGAAATGGTTGTCTTGAATGATGAATGGTATCAGGCTTTAAAGTGTAGCATGGCATGATATTCAGAGATAGAAGACATTGCACAACATATTTTGTTGTACTGCATTGTGCAACTTACTACAATAGTACAGATCCAGATTAGTGCTGGAGACAGAACTAACTACTAGATTTATATTTTCTAAACATTACAGAACAAATCAGTTGCTTCTTGGTCTCTATAGACTATACTTTATCCCTATAGTTCATGCATCCTTAAATCACTAGGCCTGTTCACACAACCATTTGGGAGTTGGTTGGAGTATCTGGGAGCTCCCATCCTAGTTGCAGCAGACAAGCAGAACTTCTGTTTGGGTCTACAAACCCAGGGAATGCATAAGTAAGTCAGGTGAAGCCCACATTGCTGAAATTGGGAGCTGGAAGCATAGAAGGTCTTCTGAAGGCCTTGCAGGCCTCCCCAGCATGCTTTGTGCTACTGGAAAGCTTCATGACATCAGCAGCTGCCCTCTTGCCAGAAGGAGCAGGAGGTGAACCCAGCCCTGGATTATAGAGGGGCTATTCTCACGATCAGCAAAAATCGGGCTAGGAAAGCCTAGCCCCATTTTTGCCGATCGTAAGAACCACTGGGCTTGGCTATGAGCCCAGGGATTCTATAGCAGGTAATCTGCTTTGGTAGCCCTCCCATTAGCCCAGGTTTGTGGAGCAAGCATTCCGCAAACCTGGGCTTTCGGATCATGAGTAGCCACGCCGCGGCTCCGCGCCACGGCTGCTCATGAGGAGACCCCTGGAGGGGAGGCAAAAAGCACTTGCGCAGGGTATGCTGGAGCTTGCGGGGACCACTTGGCCCCCGCTCCGCCCCAGCCCTCACCAGCTCCATCACGGAGCTGGCAATCATGTGTGCGGCCGATCCGGCTGTCCAGGGCTCCCTCTCTGCTTTTGAGCGGGGAGAGCAGGATTATCCCACTCTCCCCGCTCACCCTGCAAAACTGGGTCTCACGGATTGTGAGACCCAGCTCAGAGTGTGCTTTGCTGAGTGGTACAACCATGGTAGGTAGAAAAAGTGAATGAGTTCACACAACCAGAAGAGCAAGGTAGGGAGTTCTTACTTTCAATAAGAGCAGGGTAGAGATCAGGATCGTAGTAGTTGGAGAAACCTGGGCTGGAGGGATTTTTGTGAGTTCACTTAAGCATTAGAATGTGGGTAGCCCAGCTTTTAACCTGCTTTTGATAACTATGTGAACCAACCTAATCTCTAGCACCTGGAGCTTTCCCACACAGGGGTTTTACTTCGAATCTCCTCCAGGAGACAGGCCAGAATCTCACTATACCTGGATTCCCACCGAAGTCTGTTCAATATCTTTGGAAGCAGCCCACACACAAATTGGGCTTTCCCTGCTGGATTTCAGCTCATCCCGGTTTATTTCCGAGTTTTTAAAATGCTGGTTTTCAGCAAAGTTTCCTGGAAAATCCGATGCAAAGACATCAGTCTTTGCATTTGCATGCTAAGAGCAAGTCATGCCTATGGAATTAAAAACAAAGCTGCCTAGCAGCCTTGCCTTCGCTTCTGAGGCAAAAAGTTGAAAACCCAGTTTTCAGGCTTTTTGCTCTTTGAAAGTTTTTGGAGGTGGGAGATCTGGGAAGAGAATTTGCAGTCTTTTGCAGAAATGAGCATTTCCTTGCATGCCTTCCAACTGGAGAGGGGCTGCGAAAGCAGAAGCGATGCTGCAGGAGGACTGACACATGCTGGCAACACGTGTGTGTGTGTGTGTGTGTGTGTGTGTGTGTGTGTGTGTGTGTGTGTGTTGGGGTCATGGCGGGGGGGGGGGGGAGAATAGAAAGCCAAGGATGATGGCTAACAGGCAGTCTGATCCACAAACCAATTAAGCAGAAGTGTGTGTGTGGACTTCAGCAGAGTCAGATCACAGAGGGTGCTTTAATTACTTAATTAAATTATTTTCTCCCTTGGGGAAAAGGGAGGTGTGGCGTCCTGCCTCCTCTAGGAAGCCGATAGCCACGAGGAAAACACAGAACTGTGTGTGAACCTACACAAAAGAAAACTCACAGTAGAGAGGAAAGGGGCTGCGAATTTCATAGGAAGTGGTTTCCCTGACTGGATATTCTGAGAACTAGATGTCCTGTGTAGGAAAGCTCCGGGTGAGGCTAAAAAGGGTTTGCCTGTCTAATGCTCCCTACATCTTGAGACCATCACGTCCAGATCCCCCTCCCCATTCCCCCTCCCCTGCATTTTTTCTTTGCTTACCAGCCAGCCTGACAAAGAGGTCTGGGGAACTCTAAATATTGCTGAGTTCACAATTGCATGTTATTTGGTTGGTTCTAATAAAAGTATTACCCGACTGCGGCTTTTGGATTCTTTCTAATGAGCCAACATGGCTACCTATGTTTTTTGTGTTCTTAATCAGAATCTCGATACAGATAAAACTTTATAAATGGTTCAAAAAACTTGAATTTGGCTAAACTGCTCCTACAGATTCTTGGAAAGGATTGCTAATATAACCTAGGAATTCTTGGGAAGAATTAGTGACATGTTTCTTTGGCTGCACCCCAAACCCTAACTGACATTCTTAATATCAAAATAATGTATGTGGGTGGGATAGTCCTATCATCACGTATCTTTTTATAGAAGTCCAATATCTTGTTACTCTCTACCTCAGCAGCTGGTTTCAATCAAATAAGATAGCTTTGTGGGGGTAAAGAGTACTGCAACTTGCATGTATCCGGTTGTATTAGTATGGGGAACAAAAATGTAGCTTTTAAAGTGATTGTAGACTTAAGTTAACTTGGATGTCAGTTTTTCTTCTCTCTTTTTCTCCATCATTGTAGCATTCTGCTAATGTCACTACTGCTTTGTACATATTTTGAAGTTGTGTTTGTCTCTTTGTGGAATTAAGTCTCCCCACCCCCATCCTCCCTTCTTCCCCTATAATAGTTTTTGAGACAGTATTATGGATGCAATCAACATGCCATTGACACATGTACAAGTTCTACACCTGAAATTGATGTGAAAAGCTCTTTTATTTTAATGTGGAATTGTTACAAATGCCCACAAAATGTAAATATTGCTGTACAAATCTCTGTGTAACTCTCTGACAAATTTCATGGTATTTTCTGTTGGGTGGGGGGCAGAATGCTAGCCCTTTCACAAACTGAGGCTATTCACACGATGGAGGAAAACTGAGCTAAGGGAACCCAGACCAGTCTTCCTCCATCATGAGAACTCGTGGGTGAGCCCAGTGGTTCAATGGTGGCTAGCCCGCCAAAGTAGCCCTCCCTTTAAATGAGGTTAGCAGGGCAAGTGCTCCACTAACCCCATTTTTTTATTGTGAGTCACTGCATTGTGGCTCTGTGGCACGGCGACTCACAAGGAGACCCCTGACTGGGAAGCTACAACAAGCCTCCCAGCATCAGGGGCTCCCCAAAATGCCCCATGCACTTGTGCAGGGCATTCTGGAACTTCAAGGGACTAGGTGGCCCCTGATCCCCACCACCCCAACTGGGTGGGCCCCCGATCCCCACCACCCCACCACCCCAATTGTGTGGGTGGCCAGTCTGGTTGCCTAGGGACGGCTTGGCCATCGTCTGTGGGGAGGGATAAGTTAACCCGCTCTCCCCGCAGACCGGCCTGAAGCTCTTCTCACTGATCTGCTAGACATCTGTAGTGAACATGCTGCTTTTTCCTTTTAAAATGCTATATCATTACATTTGTATGATTCAGTCATCTGTGCTGCTACAATAGGCAGTGACTAATAGAACAGGATGTACAACCCCTGGCAGTAGTGTGAAGAAACAGCTTGTTGCCTAATTAGAGTACAATCAAGACTCGTGCTGACTTAGCAGTACCGTACCTATTGGTACATGGGGATGAGCAGATTTCTCTCATTCTGAATCTTTGTTGTTGTGTGAGTTTGTTTAGCTCTCTGTCCAAAAAGTCATTGTAGAATTGAAGCACGAACAGTTTGCTACAGCTTTCACTTTCTTCTGCTCCTTTTAAACTTTTTCTCTTATAGATTACCATTCTACATATGCACATTGATGAAACTCTGCAAGAAGAAGAAGAAGAAAGGTTTCCATTTTGGAAACAAGACCAGATAACTCAGAACTCTTCAGACACTGGAGATAAATTTAGATGGAAAGGATTTATGAAGCATCACCATTAGTGCCTAGGTGTCAGCATTGTTCAACGTTTTCTGTAGACTGCTTTACCATTTACAGTTTTTTCATGTTCATGTAAGTTGTTGTATGTGCATACCTAAATTTAAGGTGGAAATATGACAAAACACTGGGCGAGTTCAGATGGACATAGCCTGGCACATGCCTGTTATCACTGGCAGACTCTGAACACACTCACAAGACATTCTTTTATCATGTGAAAGGGATATTCAGCTGAATCACCTGTCCACACATGCTCCAAAATCCTAGGTAAACACAGTTTTGTGACACATGTAGAGGGACAATTCAAGTGATTAAAGAAAGCCCTGGGAGCGCTTTTGGAACATAAGCCAGTGACATCAGAGTAGGTGTACTTCTTGGCTCATCCCCATGCCAGTCTGTATCCATCTGAACCAGATCACTGTTTGCAAGAATGTGTGTTGTGGTATTCTTTCAAAGAGCAGGAATTTGCCACAAACTCCCTGCTGACACTTAATGACCAACCCAGACTTACCACCACAGAATGCTGAAATAACCCAATGTTATTTCATCAATAATGTATGCAAAGTGACTTTATGCTATATCCCAAATATCAAGATCACCAGTTAGTGATTTTGACCCCTGCTAATTTGGCAAAGAGGTGCCTTTTAATGTGGTGATTCTCTTTATTTAGCAGGGTGGAAATAACTGGCCCTCTCCACCCCTAGCACAGTACCTCCAGTGACTGTTGCTAGTGTGTGTCTTATGTTTCTTTTAGATTGTGAGCACTTTGAGGACAGGAATCCATCTTATTTGTTTATTATTTCTCTGTGTTAACTCCCCTGAGCCATTTTTGGAAGGGCACATAGAAATCAAATAGATAGATAGATAGATAGATAGATAGATAGATAGATAGGGCCTGAGACATTATGCAATGATTTTGTCTGTTCCCCTACTCTCTCTGAGCCTTCTAATAGTTCTGGGCTGCTCATTCCATGGTATCTTAGAGAGTGATTTCCGCATTCTGCCAAGACAGGATGCTATCTATTTACTCTTAATATTCGAAGCCTATAATTTATGCAGAGCGTCCACACATACCTTGCTGTTTTTCTTAATTCAATTTATCGGTACTTTCAACTTAAAAATAACTGTTTACATTATTCCAAGAACTGATGTCCAGCATTTTCTTTGGCCCAGTTTATTTAGTTTCATAGCATGTTAGCTCTGGACTTATTGAAGTACAGATGGAAGTCTTGGGTTTGTGTTCCTCACTCCACTACATGCCCTGAGACTGCATATATATAGCTTCCCCAGGCCTTCCTTGATGAACAGATGCCTCCAGCCACACAAAATCTTCTACATACAGTGAACGAGCACACATGCGTAAAACCCTACTGTGTACTGCCTATTCTCTATATACATGTAAGTCCTTTGCGGAAAACCATTGGCATCAGAAACTTGCATCCAATGTGGTTACCAGCCCTTATGAATGTACAGTTTTTCTTGTGATCAAGGATACATATACCAATGAATAATCCTTGTGATGATACCCTTGTTCTATCATTGTTATGTCCAATCATGACACCTCTGACTGCCTTCAGTTCCATGAAAGACATGTTGCTCTTGCCTTTCATCACCATAACCCTCACCTCTACATGGCATTTAAATTAGGTTAAGTGGTTAAAATTAAATATCAGAATTACTCCTCATAAACAGAGCACAGACTGAGAAAAAGTGACATGAAACATTGCCTTCACTGTTCTGGAATAAGGTCAGTAGTTCAAAGAACATGCACATTGCTGACAGCTTTTAAAGTGAAATTTAAGAAGTTCTGATACACACTCACACACACACTGTAAAGTCTTGTGTACACAATTATCTGATACCCCTACAGAATGTGATTGGTTTTTAATGATTCATATCACTGTTTTCCTTTAAAATGTATCAGACTTGCAGGGGAAAAACCGATTATTATTTCATTCCATTTAACCATAGAAAATTATAAGGGAGAAAGGTTGGAGAGGACAGAAAGAGTTGCAAGCAATGGTCTGTGCAGAATTTTCTGTTGTTGACAGCCCAGTTAATTTAAACCTTGAATACACTATATTTCTGCAGCACAATTTATAAATGATGGTAAATACATTCATCATGAGATTGTGCTAAAGCCAGAATAATTAAAGCCACTTTACAAATTACAATGTTTTTCCTTCACATTTTGTTACAGTGGACAATTCAACTGGTTGTGGGGAAGATCCTCAACTTGATTATCACCACAGTAACAATAGAGAGATTTATTTTGAATTTACAACATTCCCCCTGTTACTGAAAATGGTATCAGTTGAAATATAACTAATGTAAATTCTCTCTGTATAAAGAACTTACATAACTTCAGTGGATATTTGTCTAGCCCATGTTCTGCTGAAACATATTAAACAGGGAACAATCCTAGATTTTGTAAGGAATTCCATATTTTTTTTTAAGAACAACATTTTGAAGCCAAATTTTAAATTCTATTTTTACCACCTCCTGGTTACATTAAAGGAATGAGGAGCCAACTTTGAAACTAGTATAAGGGCATATATGATCAACTCATGCAAATAAGCCAAGAATTAGAAATAAATTGAATGATGTGGTTTATGAAAAAGAGATATTGCCATATCAGATGTTAATAACTAGGACGCCACAGACTCCATGGGATGTAAACAACAACCTTCTTAGAATCAGTTATACTAAAGTCCTACATGTATCCACTAGCAAACACAGTGAACCCGTGGCCCCACTATGCTATCAGCTGCTTCTCCAGCTCTGCACTGGGGTAGCATAGTTACAATTCCATGCACTCTTAGCAGTAGAGAATGCAGGGGGCTGACATCCAGATTAAGTTACTCAATAGTACTACTCAGAGCTACTCTAAAGGACTACTTAATTTCAATAGGACTTATATCAAGTACTTTAGTCAGAACAGGGGCGTAACTATAGTAGGGCAAGGGGAGACAGTTGTCTGGGGGCCTACTGCCTTGCCCCCCCAGAGGCAAGTCACATGACTGACTCCCTCAGCCGCGCACCTGCCCGGGCTTCCTTCAGTTGTATTCATCCTCCAAAATTGATGTGAATGTTAAGACATGGAGCTACCAGAACAGCATGCCTTTTTCTAGTACCATTAAATGACTTGCATTGTCCACAATTTACAAAACCTTTAAAAAAAATTTAGGATGATGTTCTATTGTGTCACATAGGAGAGAGCGAGAGAGCGAGAGAGAATTTTACTATGCTTTTTGTTACCACTATTCAGCCTCATTTAAGATTTCTTTACTTCATGAGCTGAGCTTCAGTGAGCATGGGGGCCCATTTTAAAATCTTGTCTCTGGGCCCACTCCAACCTTGCTATGCCCCTGAGTCAGAATATCCACCAATAACTGCAGAATAAGCATGAGTCAGCCATCCTGGCAACTCTGCCATCCCCCACCAACCACAATGACACTCACCATACGTTCATGCACAAGAAGGTTGCCAAGAAGGCCCACAGTACTTTCCTTGTCACAGCCTCTTGGAGATCACAGCCAATATTAACAACTACAGGCATAAACTGCAGGGCTTTCCCCAGACAAGGGTTTAAATTCCTTGTCAGTCAGCCCACACATAGTTAGCAGTAGTCTGCAAACCACCCCTTTGCCGGGAGTGGGGGAAAACAGAGAAAGGAAGGATCCAGCTGCAATGTCAGCCTGGTGTTTTGGTGGTCTCTGTGTCAAAATCATAGGCAGCACCCCCGTTCCCACCCCAAGATGTATTCTAATCCTGCTGTGTTACCACACAGAGAATATCCCTTGCTGCTTCACAGACAGCTTTTAGAACACTGGATAAAATATGTTTTCATTTAGGCCTGTGTTAGGAGAACAGCCTTTTTGAATGTTGAGAATCCATGGACAAGGGAGAATGCAACTACAACAGCAAGGGTCACTGGAGGCATTACCTGCCTGGTAGCAAAGTGGCAAAGCAATGCAATTGGAAATAAGAAATATGTCATCAATCTGTTATTCCTGGGAGCTAGAAATATGTCCTCTACAAGGCAAAGCTTAGGTGTCCTGGTAGCAACAATCCTTATAAATGGAAAAGGGCCGATAGAGACCAGAACCCAAGCCTCCCATTCCACAGAGCAACAACCTAAATGTACAACCACAGAAGCAATAACAAGACGCATAATGGGGCTTCTGTAGTCTCCTATGAGTCTAGCTTGTGACATGCTTCTTTGCATCCACCCAGTACCAAGCAAAGGATCAAGCCCCCAAGTGTATAGCCCTGTATTTCAGGGATTTTATATACCACATAACTTAGTGGGACAGCAGAAGTTGTCCCAAGTTTGATCCTTTCTATGGTCTTCTTAGAGAATAGGCTAGGAAGAGCCAAATATACACCACAGTGGTCAAGAACATGGTCCAATAGTATGTTTCAAGTAATTGTCAGATTCATTCATACCCCCAGGTGCCTTCTGTTATGGTCAGCCCACAACATCCCATCTAGCCATGCCTCCTCCATGTTCACTTGTTTGATTTTCCAGCAGACTTTGTTATCAACTACACTCACACCTTAGTTTATTACACCAGCAATAATCGGGGGAAGTTAAGAGGCCATTGAGGTGTTGGTACCTCATTCTCATCCTCATTAGGATAAGATGTGAGATTCAAATAAAACTGGTAAGATTGTACTCTGAACCTTTAGGGGCAGACGCCAAACTACGGGAAATGAAGCTGTCAGCAGTGTCAAAGAAGAAACACTAGACAGGACACCAACAGTAATATATGAGAAGAGTTTTGAAATATAACGTTATATCACAAATCACTTATCTGCATTGCTATTATTGTAAGTCATTTCAAGTCTCTGTGTAAAACACTGTTCATAAATTTTATGACACCAACTTATCTACAGCTCACCGTGAGTCTGCCAGGAGCTCCACTTGCCCACAGGCACTCTGGTTTTCCAGCCATAAAAGTCCCAAATTTCAGCACTTTAAGTAACAGCATATATGGGATTGTGGAGTATATGACAATCATATTACCAAATGTATCACCAAAATGGACTTCCTGTCCTTGTTGTTGATCTTGTTGTTACAGGGCCCCTGTGCCTTAAAAGCTGCAAAATAGAACCAGAGCAATAGGTGCAGCTTTTCCCAAACACGCTGCTGGGTGTTCCTGTATTAAATTACCACTCTTACATATCTTTGAAAGGGACAGGAGCCCTGGGAAGAAAATAGTGGCAAATTCATATATAGGGAGCTGTACTCCCATGGGTCACTGCTGGTGGTGCTGTTGTAAATACCTCACTTATGGCCTACATGGCATGGGTGAGTATTGTCTCTGTGAGCAGAGGCGTAACTAGGGAAAACGGCACCCGGGGCAAGCACTGAAATTGCACCCCCCCCCGCCGCGCGCCCCCCGCCACCCCCGGAAATATGGAAATGTGTCACAGCCATAGTCAAATGTGGGTTGTGGGCTGCATCCGTGCAAGTATACTGGGACAGGAAAAAGGAAACATGAGGCTACAAGGCTCTTTAGAAATATATATTTTAAAGAAATGTCTTGCACACCAACAGCCTAAGTTTGCAGTCCTCATGGCCAGAAAATAAATGCTTTTAAACATAATAATATGTTTTGTGTCCCAAAATGGAAAAGACAAGACAGGTATTCAGAGGCGTAACTAGGGAAAATGGCGCCTAGGGCAAGCACTGAAATTGCGCCACTGTCCAAGCAGGAATGATGGGACTTGTAGTCAGCAATATCTGGAAATCCCCGTTAAAAGGAACACTGTACCATCTAGACATGGTTGTCGATCAAAACCTGAAAACATGAGCCATCTCTGTAAAAGACTTAGAACAACAGTCAGGAGTTATGCGAGGATTCCAAGTGTCATTTTCTCTGTCTCATCTCATTCTTTAAAAAACATGACTTTGTCCTAGAGGATCACCTGCCCAAATAGCCACTAGCAAAATAGGGGAAGAAGAAGGTGGGGCGGGGTTGTCTATAAACTAGTGAATGATTCCTGCCAGCCTTTGTCTTATGATGACTCTTGGCTCATGACGGGGTATATGTGCATTCACCACACTAGTGCTTACTAAGAGGGAGGAGGATACATTAGTTTGCCACACTAGACAGAGGCATTTGCAACAGGAGCAGATAGCCAAGTTCTGCCAGGGCCAAAACCAGCCCCTGCCAAACTAAGAAATCATTGTAATTTGCCCCTTCCTGTCACAAGCAGTGTGCTGTTCTGTTATTATTGACTCTAACTCTCAGATATCCCAGTCATGGATGGAAAATTCAGGGTCAATTTACAAGAGACACATTTTCTACATGGAAGTTTCTTCTGTGCAGGTGCTGTGCAGAAACCCATGTGTAGTGATCAATACATATGTAACTATTCCGCCAGGGGCATAGCAAGGTTGGAATGGGTCCAGAGACAGGATTTCAAAATGGGCCCCCAGACCCTCAAAGTCCAGGGCCTCCACACACCCCAAGCCCCAAAGGATTTAAGTCTGATATTTCAAAATAAGTATGCTACCTGGAAATACATTTCACTGAATACACACATGCACACTTCACAGTATATAGTGATATACATTGAGTACTATATATTTGTGCTACTTTTAATGCCTAGAACACACTAGCAATGCTAATTATTAAAATGGACCCCTTGCTGCAGATTAGCAAATGATTCTTTCAACCATGCAGGGTGAGCCTATGTTTGTTTTCTCAGAATTCTGAACAAATTCAGTAAAGTTTGATTCCAGGAGTCTTTTCACACCAGGCTTTTAAAGCCCTTTAACACACATCTCTTCTGGAATGGAGGTGCTGCATTCATATGTTGGCCAGATTTACCCTGAAGTCCCTGCAAGTTATTGGGGAGCAGTTCACACACAAGAAAAATAAAATAAAAGCACCACACATGCTTCACAGTTCTCACTCAGACCTTCTGGACTGCAAAATAACTTGAACATAAGTGCATTTATGAATGAATGAATGAAGATAAATAAAATATACTTGTTCCAGAATGTTTGTAATTTTCTGACATGAAACAAACCACTTATAGGCCTTTTTAGATAGTTTTTGTTTTTAAAGCCAGCACATTTTCCAGTCTGTTTTAAATTAAATATTCAGAGACTTCTCAGTCTCACCCCACCCCCCCATATCAAAGCCCTATGGCAAGCAGATCCCTATATATGGGGGTAACCACAAAAAGGAATTCACAGCCTACCTAGCAATAGCTGTTCTGGATGGCCTGGTCTGGGCAGAGGGTCTGCTGCCTGCTTCCTCCTTCCTTGCTTGGGGCCTACTCGAGTTCAGGCTTCAGGGAGGCCTACTCGGAGGCCTCTCTGGAAGCCCCGCCCACCCGCCGATCAGCTGAGAGGTGGGGAGAGAAGAGCTCTGCAGTTTGCAGGCCTTGCCGATCCTAGGCCTCATTGCCGATCAGCCGGAGCTGGAGGCAAGTGGCTGAGGGGCCCTGGGGCTGGGCAGGTGGGCAATGGGGTGGGGGTGGCAGGGACTGGTATGGCGCCCCCACCTCAGTGGCGCCTGGGCACGTGCCTCCCTTGCCCCCCCCCCCGTTACGCCTATGTCTGTGAGTACTGGATGGCTAAGAACATAATAACAGCCCTGCTGGAACAGGCCCAAGGCCCATCTAGTCCAGCATCCTGTTTCACACAGTGGTCCACTAGATGCCACTGGGAGCCTACAGGCAGGAGTTTGGGGCATGCCCTCTCTCCTGCTGTTACTCCCCTGCAACTGGTATTGAGAGGCATCCTGCCTCTGAGGCTGGAGGTGGCCTATAGCCCTTCGACTAGTAGCCATTGACAGATCTCTCCTCTATGAAGTTATCCAAACCCCTTTTAAAGCCATCCCGGTTGTTGGCTGTCACCACATCTTTTGGCAGAGAATTCCACAAGTGGATTATGCGTTGTGTGAAAAAGTACTTCCATTTGTTGGTCCTAAATTTTTTGGCAATCAGTTTCATGGGATGACCCCTGGCTCTAGTGTTATGGGAGAGGGAGAAGAATTTCTCTCCATCCACTTTCTCCACACCATGCATGATTTTATAGACCTCTATTGTGTCTCCCCGCAGTCATCTTTTTTCTAAACTAAAAAGCCCCAGGTGTTCTAGTTTGCCTCATAAGGAAGGTGCTCTAGGCTGTCTGGTTCCTAAGGAAAGATTACGGAATAGTGAGTCATAAGTAGTAGCATTTGCAACAGAAATTTGCCATGACTGGATGCTTTTTGAGAATGGGTGAGTGAGAAAGGATGGCTCCACTTGCCATTCTGCCTGCCCCTTAGAGATTCCCCATGTTTTTATTGGGTTGACATTTACCTCTTGGGGGAGATAACATTTATTATTAACACAATTTTCACATATCCATGTAGGGAGTTGCACTGGATCTCTGTCTTCAGTTATTTTTTGTTTGTCTGCCATTTGCCCTGGCTCAGATTCTGAAATAAGGACCAAACTACACATTCATTCATTAAAAATTAATTATAATGTTTTTATACCACCTGAAATGTACAAGTCAACACAGATTAAAATACACAAGACACAATAAAACAATAGCTTAAAACAAATTATTAAAATTAATTCTAATTAAGATTACCTGCAATTTGGTGCCTGGAACTTTGCAGTGTGTTTTATTTGTTTGTTTTCAACAAACATCTGCAGAGGGTAGGAACCATTCAGATTAGGGCTGCAGCGTGGTTGCCCTCAAGTTTTCTTAAAGGGGCAAATAGATGCTTCTGAGGCTGCTTCTGAGGCAATCTGGGGGAGCAAATGATTAACCTCTCCCTCCCTTACACTGCAGCCTCAATCCAGAATGGCCCCTCCATGGCTGCATACTTATCCTGCATCCGGGAAACACTGCTACCAACCATTGCATAAGGGAGAGTTTTTTAACTTCCTCATATTGCAAAGGGGACACTGTGACCATGAGTGTGTGCACCTTGAGTTACCTGTAGAGAGATGGAAGATGTCAGGAGTCCTCCTGAAGCATAGGTTCTCCTTTACCTGTGATTCCTGCTGTGTTGGCATAATGTTACCGGTGGCATAATGATGTCATCAAGAGCAGGACCAATCTCTGACCAAGCATAGGATTTCATCGAATCAACATTCTCCCCTGTCACACCCCAACTTCTATCCATTGTTATTTGTGTTGGCAGTGTCCTGGTAGGGCAATGTTTGTACCAGTGTGGCAGACAACCATCTCAGTGGTTGTAATGTGTCCAGTGTAAATCCCCTATGCCAGTGTAATATTTTGTTT
Source organism: Hemicordylus capensis (assembly GCF_027244095.1). Lineage (NCBI taxonomy): Eukaryota > Metazoa > Chordata > Lepidosauria > Squamata > Cordylidae > Hemicordylus > Hemicordylus capensis. Next base: position 80,862,617 of record NC_069661.1, on the reverse strand, counting down.
CACTAGTGCAAGGGGACTTAGTACAAATCCTATCCTGTCCATAAAGCAAAATCTGAGAATAAAATTACACTATGAAGCTAATTCATCCTGCAATAATGTCTACCCAGCCCTGGATTAACCATAAGGCAAAACAAACACGTGCTTAGGGCATCAAAGGAAGGGGGGCACCACAGAGTTTTCCCCTAGCTATCATGCCCTTAACACATTCACTGAACATAAGAACAGCCCTGCTGGATCAGTACTTCCGTTTGTTGGTCCTAGATTTCCTGACAATCAATTTCATGGGACGACCCCTGGTTCTAGTGTTATGTGAGAGGGAGAATAATTTCTCTCTATCCACTTTGTCCACACCATGCATGATTTTTTAGATAGACCTCTATCATGCCTCCCCACAGTAATCTTTTTTTCTAAACTAAATGGCCTCCTAGGAAAGGTACTCTAGGCCCCTGATCATCTTGGTTGCCCTCTTCTGCATCTTTTCCAGTTCTACAATGTCCTTTTTTAGATGTGGTGACCAGAATTGTAAGCAGTACTCCAGGTGTGGCCGCAGCATAGTTTTGTATAACGGCATTATAATATTAGCAGTTTTATTTTCAAACCCCTTCTTAATGATCCCTGGCATGGAACTGGCCTTTTTCACAGCTGCCACACATTGAGTCAACAATTCCAAGCTGTTCACCACGACCCCAAGATCCCTCTCCTGGTCAGTCACCAACAGCTCAGATCCCATCAGCGTAGACTTGAAGTTGGGGTTTTTTGTCCCAATATGCATCACTTTACAGTTGCCAACATTGAACCGCATTTGCCATTTTGTCGCCCACTCCCCCAGTATGGAGAGATCCTTTTGGAGCTCCTCACTATCCATTTTGGATTTCAATACCCAAAAGAGTTTGGTATCATCTGAAATTTGGCCACCTCGCTGCTTACCCCTACCTCTAGATCATTTATGAATAAATTAAAAAGCACCGGTCCCATTACAGATCCCTGGGGGACCCCACTTCTTACTTCCCTCCATTGTGAAAACTCTCCATTTATACCTACCTTCTGTTTCCTGTCCTTCAACCAGTTAGCAATCTAGACATGTACTTGTTCCCTTATCCCATGACTACTACGTTTCCTCAGGAGTCTTTGATGAGGAACTTTGTCGAATGTTTTTTGGAAGTCCTGGTATACTATGTCCAACTGGATCACCTTGATCCACACACTTGTTGACATGCTCAAAGAACTCCAAAAGGTTGGTGAGGCAAGATTTACCTTTGCAGAAGCCATTCTGGTTCTCCCCCAGCAGGGCCCGTGCTTTACAATTTTATCCTTGAGGATGCTTTCCTTCAAATTGCCTGGAAAGGACGTTAAGCTAACCGGCCTGTAATTTCCCAGATTGCCCCTGGATCCCTTTTTGAAAGTCGGAGTTACATTTGCTACTTTCCAGTCCTCCGGTACAGAGCCTGATTGCAGGGATAAGTTATATATTTTGTCAAGGTCAGCAATTTCACATTTGAGTTCTTGGATGATTCTTGGTTGGATGCCATCTGGCCCTGGTGATTTGTTAATTTTCAGATTTTCCAGATAGTTTAGAACATCATCTCTTGTCACTTCTATCTGACTTAGTTCTTTAGCCTCCATCCCTGAAAAGTCTGGTTCAGGAACAGGTATATGCTCTGTATCCTCTGCCGTGAAGATGGACACAAAGAACTCATTGAGCTTCTCTGCAACCTCCATATCCTCCTTAATAATCCCTTTCACTCTTTCATTATCTAATTGTCCAACCATCTCCCTGGCAGGTTTCCTGCTTCTGATGTATTTAAAGAAGTTTTTATTATTCCTCTTGATACTTTTAGCTAAATGTTCCTCAAACTCTCTTTTCGCCTCCCTTATTGTCACCTCGCATTTCTTTTGCCATCTTGCATTTCACTGCCACACTCAACTTTAGTCGATTTTTTTGCAATTGTTTTTATCTGCCATGTTCGACTTTATTCTGCATTGTTAAAAAAACATTTTCTTTGGCTCGGTGAGCAACTAAAGTTTCGAGAAACTACTAAATTATGTATCTGAAGTAAAAAGTCATTGATTTGCAAGATTACTGTAAAGAGCAGTACAAAATACTGATAAAACTTCATGTAAAATAAGCTTGTATGTTATGCTGTCTGACCTTGAAGATGAAATATTTTTCTCAATCATTCCTTCTGTTGCAGCTATTGATATGAAATTATAGGCAGTGGAACTGTTTTGTTTTACCTTAAAGCATCTGGAAGGGGACTTTTAAAAAATTAAATAAATATTAAGGTATAAGTAAATAATTTCCTTGAGTCTTAATGTCTTGTCAGTTAAGCAATGGAGGGGGCTGAGGGGGGCACCATTGTTGGGCTGTGCTTAGGGCTTCAGTTGCCCTTAATCCGGCCATGTGTCTACCACATAGCACAGTAAACAGTTTATGGCACAGTATTTCTAGATTTTCAAGAGACCCCAAATTTCTGTTTGTAATCTACACTATAGAAATACTTGATTAATCATTACAGACTTTTACATAAAATAGTATCACCATATTCCTTTAGCAGATAAGTTGCCCTGAATGTCTGATTTCACAAGAACTCAGGCTCAAAAAGCGCTATAGAGGACAAATCATTCCAAAATTAAAGACAGTCAGAATGCAACATTAATAATGCCACAGTTCAGGACTTTGAGCAAGCTCTCCGCTAACTCATAACTGGTTATTTGAAAGAAAGCTAAATCCTGATTAAAAAGTTATGTTTTCACTGGATTTTGTTCTCTTATGATTTAACATAATTTTGTATCAAAGAGGTAAATGTCTAAAATTTAGCAGTAAAGATCTAAATACATATGGAATTTTAATGAGCTGCTGAAAGTCAATCAGTGCCAGAATGTGAACAAAAGAACCCCTCACATTCTTAAGGCATCTAATTGTAGAATGTAGCAATAGACTTACACAGTTTATGCAAGCATATTTTATGAGTGACCCAGTTTATGGCATGGTTTTTGTTAGTGCTTTGGTCCCCCCACCCCACATCTCCATTAAACAATAATTAATCTAAATTATGGAAACACATGAAAAAAATAGAACAATTGAAATACGTACTAGCTTGACAAAGTAGTGCCTCATAAATAGAATTTTAATATGGTAGTCATATTGCTTTTAAAAATCAGTTTTTAGAAGGCACCAGGTTGTGTGTGTGTGTGTGTGTGTGTGTGTACACACACAAATGTAATCTTGACAAGCCTTCCAGTCTATAGGATCAAATTACAGCAGGTTTTCTTATGTGTTTGTGGGGACACTCTAAATCTATGGAGACTTTTCATTTGACAGCTCTTTATTTCATTGTCTTTCCAGTGCCTTGGTGGCAGACGAAAGCAGGCAATTAAAGCTGTTTGAAATAGTGCATGCTTTTTCCTCTTCTGGTTTCAGTAGCTGTCTGCAAGTATTCAGAGTTGCAGTTTGTCTTATATTGCCCCATCCACGTGCCTGTGATGTGGTTTATTGCCTTTGGTCAGGAACAGGCCTGGTGTCCTGTTACCTTTTCCTGCTGCTCACACCTGAGGCAACCACAAAACAATCTCATGCTATAACCAGCCCTGCCAGTAACCACAACAGAGAGAAAAATATCTATGTGTTACATGTGCAATCCAGAGAACTATGACACTTCCAAGATTAAAATAGTGATGATTTGAGATTATAGTGTAGTGCATTATTAACTGGTTATTGTGTGTGTTATTGTTTACATCAGGGATTCTCAATGTTGGGTCCCCAGATGTTATTGGACTTCAACTCCCATAATCCCCAGGCCCAATGTCCTTGGGCTGGGGATTATGGGAGCTGAAGTCCAATGACATCTGGGGACCCAACATTGAGAATCCCTGGTTTACATTAAAATACAAGTTGAAATTATGTAGCAATGAGTGCAGAAGGTTTCATTTAGATTTATTACTTGGGAACAAAAGGTTTGGCTAAATTGTAGTGCCACCTGAATATAGCAGCCATTCCACTTTCCCCCAGAGTTCAAGTTAATGGTCGCCATAAACAGAAGATTAATGTTGTCACGTCTCCTATTGCATATAGGAAGCATGTGCTTTGCATTATTTTAATTTTAATTTTATATATTGGAGGGAGGGGGCTGTAGAAACCACATACTGTACAGGCATGGGGCTTTCATTATCAAGGTTAGCATGCCTTTTTATGGTTTTGTTTTCACACATTCTTTTTAAATGACTGGATGACTGGACAATTTAGATGTTTTTCATGAGATGGTGATTGTGTGGGTGGTCATTGGCCAAGCTGGCCTGTGAAATTCTATGATGAGATTATCCAACTATAGCACTTTATTCATTGATGTCTCCCTTTCTCACTCACTGTCCACCTTACCTCAAAGACTTAAATGGATAACAACATATTTTAAACAAAGGTGAAAAATAAATGATAAAATGTTAATTATTACAATGTATTGCAATGTCTACACATTTTATCCATTTGCTGCATGCCATTTGAATGTGTTTCATTCACAGTGTTTCTCTTGGGGATATATGGCAGTTCTCCAGCCCTGGTAAATGCTATGTGAAATGTGGTTATATGAGCATCCTGGACATCTATTGGATATTGCTCATGGGTGAATGATAATGCATGCAGGAGTGGCCAGTCCGAGCTCCACCACAGGGCGAGGAGGGGGTGGCAGCAAAGGCACCTTTAAGCACAAATTAATATGTTCTTACCTATACTCCCAACTGCAGCTGCAAACTCCTCCGAGCAGCAGCATTCTGCTCGGCACTCCCTGCTGCGGCAGATCGGCTCTGCTATTCACCTGGCCACTGGTGAGGGGATGGGCTCTGCGGAAGCCAGGTGAGTGGTGGAGCCGATCCGTCGCCACAGGGATAGCTGGGCAGCATGCTGCTGCTCGGAGGAGTTTGCAGCTGCAGCTGGAGTGGGGTTAAGCATATGTGGCTATCAATGCACATGCCAAATTGCAATTGGGTTATAGGGTCAATGACTATCTGTAGAAAATCTATAATAGACTACAAACACTAGCCTAAACTGCTGCTTGATGATGCTAAGACTTGAGTAAATCTACAGGGAAATTAAAATCTAAACTTGTTTACACTGAGAATGATTTTGCACGTCATTCCATTTTCTTTGTCATTCCATTAACTGTTGCAAATCTCAGGAACAGACAGTTAACTATTGATTGGTTTTTTTATTGTATTGGAATTCACTCAATATATTACAAAAAAACCCCATTCAATTTATATTCTATTGTTCTATTCTATTAATAAATGAGTTGTCATATATACAATATCTTGCTTGGCTTGGTTAGAAAAATCCTTAGAAGATGAATGAGATGGCCTCCTTAAAAACACTAGCTAACATCCAGCGTAATGGTATGAGGATGCAAGGGGACCTGCGTCTTTGCAGCTGGAGGCTTCCCCACTGCTGCTGGGCCCATGCACGGGGGTGGGGGCGGATTTTGAACCAGCTTCAATCTTCTCTGCCTCCAGAACAGCTATGGGCCTTCTGAAAAGATGTCCCTAAGAGGTTCCTCACAATCCTCAGGGGCATAGTTTAGGCAGAGGGCACCTTCAAAGGCAGAGAAGGTCACTAGAATAACTCCCCCAGGCCACATATGTGGGCACAGTGACGATGGGGAAGCCTCTGCCTGCATCAAGCAGCCTCCTGCTGCATGCTGCTAATTTTAAAAGCCATAATGTCTTGTTTTGATGTAAAAGTACACTGGCACAGCCGTGTCGTGCACTGCACGGTTATACAATGTGATGTATAGTTTCTTGAGGCTTTCATCATGTAGTGATTTCCAGACAGAGCTCTTATTACTTTGGTAAAGATATTAGGGGGGGAAATCAGTTCTTCATTCTCAAAGGGAATTACTGCACAGGACTACATTGGATTGCATAGGAATATAAACTTACATGCTATATAAGAGCAGACACTGGTCTTCCTAGAACCTTGAATGTCAAGGCTCCTTCCAAGATCTGCTGTGCTCTTCCTCTGTTAGCATTACTTTGGCCAGAATGATTGGCCCTGAGTGCGACCTCTCTAACTCAACTCTGCTGTCTGGTCAACAGCAAGAAAGATATTGCACCCAGGGGAATGCCTTTCACAATTCTGTTTAGTGAGTAAAACATTAAATATGTGCATAATCCAGATATGTCAATAGTCGAGACAGCTGCTTGTTTCCCCTAGACTTAGCACTGATTATTTAGCAAATATAATGGACTGTGGCACTTTTACAGCTTTGGAGTGATTCTGTGCTAGCTAAAAGCTTTTGTAGGCCAGTTGGAGAGTTGCTCCATGCCTAGGCATGCAGGACTGAGAGCTGGTGTCTTGTAATGGCTAAGACTGTGAACCATGAGCGAGGAAGTTACCTATTGACAACTTGCCTCTGCCATGGACTCATTAGTAAGACTTAGGCAAACTTCCATCTCTCAGGATCAAATGTTACAAACTTCAGAAATATCAGCTGCCATCCAGACTAATGCAGAACTCATGTTGTTAATGCTGCACTGATGCTAGAGGAGAGGAAATGACCACCAGGGGTGTATTTTTGGCAGCTCAGTGGACTCAGTGAAAAGGATATTGACAAAATTAGCACTCTTACCCACCCCAGCATCAGTGCAACATAAGAACTCAGCATTGCCTTAGATGTCAGCCAGTAGGGGCTGGTCAACTTTGGTTATAAAGGTTAACCTGAATATTTTTTTTTTAAAAAAAAACTTACATCATATTCAGAAAATACTGAAGCTCAAAGTTTGCCTGCTCCTTGCAGGCAAGGAGCTTGTGGCAGCAAGTTTGCCAGTGAGAAAGATATATACATATACACTCCTCCACATGGGAGAATGTGGGGGGAGAGACATATTTCACATTTCATGCCATTTATAATTCCCAGCAGCAGTTAAACAGCTCTATCATGCTGCTTGTCCTGAACCACAAGCAGATGATATGTACCTATAAACCACATATTATGCAGGTGTGAATCTTTTCAGGGGCACTGACTAAATTCCCTCCTATTGAAATTTAGTAGTCCTTTAAAGTAACTCCAGACTAGTACAATTGAGTAATTTAGTCAGGATATCCGCCACTCTTCACAGTTCTCCTGTTTCTTTCTTTGTAATATGTTCCTAATGTGCAGTAGGACTCCATGAGCCAAAAATAAGACATAAATACAAATTAATGGAAATAAAAGATGTCAAGTTGCATTTGAAATTAGGACGTTGCTGTGCAATCATAGTAACTCACTTCACTTCTGCTGAGTCCCAATCTCCAAGAGGAAGTTTAGCCAGTTTACATGCACCAGATTATATGAGTCAAAGAGTATTGCTTCCGTTCCTGATGCTGAGTGTCAGCATCCTGGTGCTGAATTTCAAGGTCACTGTATAAGGAGCCATGCCCAGTATTGCTCAGAACTGAGTTTCTTCCAGTGAAATGTGCCTTGCCTTATATTCTGTGAAATTATTTGTAAAACTTAACTTAAATGACTTCTGTATCCTCCTCTACTATTCAATTTATGGTTAACTACACTTAGTCTATGGGATGCTAACTATTATGAAAGCTTTTAGAAGTTGACTTGCTTGAGTGAAACTATCTCAGCAGTCTCCTTTTTTGGCATTGCCAATAGTGTTTTACTGCTTAACGTAGACTGTTGTACATGGAATAATATCATGCATGAAAATTAGACATATTGGTCAAGAATAAATAAAATGTAAAATCCAAAGGTGACAGAGAAAAATACTAATGAAATTATGACAGAGGCAAGGCCTTAGATAAGTAGACTGGGGGGAAACATAGTCTTGGAGCACGCTTCCGGCATGCCCCCCAAATGCAGTTAGTAGATAACAAGGTCGTTCATGTGACCTTGGCTTACCTGGCTAAGGGAAGGCTAGGGCAGGAGCCATCCTGCCTTACCCCACATGATTCTTACCACTCTTGGGATTAGCAGCACCACACACCCACGAGACTGGCATGCAGTGGCTCCGAGAGCAGCATGGGACCAGGAGGAAAGTGGGCTTCAGCCTCACACAAAGCACCGCATGACAAGTGAAGTGCATTGAGGGATTGCCCATCAGCCAGGCACTCTTGCCACCTAACTCTATGTGCACTTGGGCTGCCTGCAACCCAAGCACATACATGACCAAAGACCCAGGGCGAAGGGCATGCTTGTGCCTTTCTACGTGGGTAAAAGCCCGGGTAAAAACCTTAGGCTTTCCAGCAGGGCAGTGCTGGGATTGGCCTCAATCCTGGAGTTTCACATGAACAGGCCTACTCTGATAGGGCTGTGCAAGTCCGGGTAGGGCTGCTTATGTGAATAGCTATAACAAGTAGTAGTAGGACTGGGGAACCTTCTCAGCTCTTTGGGATTATGGGGCAGTTTGCCTTCTCTGACCTGCATAACCGAAGGAAGAGACTGACTACTGTGAGTATCCATATTTGTTGGCCTGAAAGAAAAATAACATTTATTTTCAAATGTATCCAATGTTTCCAATGTACATATGGGTTATACCTTGCCCATATGCACTTGCAAAAGAATACATTAATCACATTCTTTTGTTTCATGCTCCCAAATCAAAATACTGCTGGGTTTTCAACTCACTAATACAGTTATTCTTCAACACATACACATTAACATAGTGGCAGTAACTAATATGCTCAAAAGCAAGACCTTTGCACTTGTGAACAGCTAACTAATCCAACAGTTCAGCAGTGTGATATTATTAATGCTTCACTGACATCATGGGAGTAGTCTTGAGCATATGAAAGATGCTGACACATTTGGCAACAATTTCTGGGAAAATGCTTGATAAGCCTTTCATTTTAGTTATAACTTTTTAATGCAATTTGTATTACAATTGCTGTGGAGAAAAGTTGACATCTATAAGATGTTCCAGGGCAACCATTCAAGGCAACTATACCACAAAACTGCAACCAATGTTCAATTTATTTATGAATTCATTTCTGAATACCTTACTAGGGTGAGCAATTCAGGCAGGATGTCTGTGATAAAATATTGCTCTTGTCTGATTCATTCAACAAAAAAACTATTTCTTGTCTGATTTCATTCTATGGAACAGTCCTACAAGTCTCATAGCTCCCAAAAGTAGAATCCATTTTACAGGAGCATTATCTTGTCAAAGGTCCTTGGACTTTTTTGTTTTCCACTTTGCAACCTGCAAGTATGTATACGAAGAAGTTAAATGCCATTAATAGTACTGTGCTTGTTCACAGCAGTGCTGGCATAATTCATAGTTTGTGGCATTTTATTATAATTATTGTGTTAATGATATTTGGGTATGCCCTGTTGTAAACCTTTCTTTGAGTGTTAATCAAGATTGTTTGTATAGCCATTCTATTTTGGCAGTGATGTGGTTACACACAGAGAGTTGTTGTAGTTTTGCTGTGTTTAGTGAATTTGTGAAGATGCTCCAGCATTATAAAGATCATGATTCTCCACCTCCTTGAAAACTTTCAATATACAGGCTGACATAATGGTTGTGTGAATAAGCTCTATGAGAACTGGACCATTTGTCGTATACCCCTGCTAAAAAAGCTCTATGAGAACTGGACCATTTGTTGTATGCCCCTGCTAACTTGGCAAAGAGGCATCTTTTAACATGGTGATTCTCTTTATTTAGCAGAGGGAGAGTAACTGGCCCTATCCACCCCCAGCACAGTACCTCCAGTGACTGTTGCTGGTGTCTATCTTGTGTTTCTTTTAGATTGTGAGCCCTTTGTGGACAGGGATTCATCTTATTTATTTATTATTTATCTGTGTAAACCGCTCTAAGCCATTTTTGGAAGGTGGTATAGAAATTGAATAAACAACAACAACAAATACCCAATGTCAGGCCTTGGTGCCACCCACCAAACTAAACACAGGCCAGATGGCCTACCAGAAGCTCCATCAGTTTCCTAGTTTTCTACCTGCTTGAAACTGCAAAAACAGGCAACGTGTTCAGATGGCACAATGCAAATTGATGGGCTGTGTTTGGCTTGAGTGGGTCACAAGTTGTGCTTCTATTCAGGTGTCCGGTGTTCTAATCTTAAAAGAAATTCAGACTAACTACATCTACAGTGATTCTAACCCTATGAGGCCATGACAATAAATTGCATTTTATTCCAATCCAGGGCAAATTCTGGCTTCTTGATCAACTGTACCTTAGCCCATTCAGATACAGATTCATAAAACTAATTTCTATCCAAGATATGTTCCTAGGATTCCTTTCTGAAAGCCCATTGCTTCATAGATGTCCACTTTACCTATTTTCACCAAGTATGAAATGAGTGTGCTGCAAATAATTAAGCCTCATGCTATCTAACTCCCAGACACTCCCCTCCTCTCCCGCCTGATCATTCCTTACCATGTTTTCTTGTTTATTTTCACATACAAAGTGTTTGCTGTCTTGGAATGTGACAGATTTGGAAACTGAATGTCTAAATGTTCTTGTACAGCTTGAAGGTTAATAGCATTAGTCTGCCCCTTGACTATAGGAAGCTGTCAATCTAGCTTGAACTGGCAGATGTGCTTTTACAGCTGGAGCTCTGTTGAAAATCTTTATATTTTTGCTCTACTGGGAGCAAAATAATGCATCAGACAGCAAGGTATTTCACTGAATAACTTTCAGCACAGATTTACAGAAGCCTGAGAAGTTTACTTTTCTCAGAAGGCACCAGAGGGTCCAGAGGTTTATCCAAAAACAATTATGAGCTCCAACAAAAGACCTAAGAATAAAAAAAAATATTTGAGAGAGCATCTCTAGAGGATTTTGAAAAATTAAGTGACTCAAATAGTACAATCCTGAAATCTTGGTATAGAAATATCCGTATACAGTAGATACTCTCCCAGGTTCTTATAGGGAGAACAACATGCTAATCACAGTTGCTTCTGGTGTCAGCAAAAAACTGTTTGACCCCTTTCCCTGAGTTAATCTTCCTTGGTTTGAAACACTGTAGGTACAATCTGTTTTCTCTGCACACAAGACTATGGAAATGCCTGCTTACCTGCAAATCTGGATTGTGGCTAATAATTGTATAAGGAATATGGGACTGACAATAGGAGTGGCTCATCCTAATGCGCCGGGGTGTGTGTGTGCCCCAGGAGCTCTGTTTGCATCTCTCTCTCCCATCCCACCTTGGCCCAGCCTTAAAGAGAGCTGTGCTGCCAGCAGGTTGGCCATTCATCAGTAGAGCTGTGCAGCTGATATGAGCCACTCCTGCTAGACAAATATACTACACTAAGTTGGTCCTTTATTGAGCATGATAGTGCTTAACATAAATCAAGCTATTTGGAATAATAAGAACAAAAGTTTGCTGTTGTGTTTGTAAAAAACCCCCTAATATTTTAACAGTGTCCACATTTAAATTGAGCAAGTGCTGAGGATTGGCAAACATTGAGCCCTTTTTCACAAGCATTGAGAAAGGGTTACCAGATTTGCAGAGAGGAAGCCCTAAAGAGCTTACCTCCCCTCATTCCGCCTTCCCTAGGCAGGTGGATCACCCGCCCAGATGTGCATCGGCTGCTGCCGGCAGCTCTGGGTCAGGGTGCCAGGACATGTCGCTCCGCGTCACACACACAGCCCTCTGCCGGAGCTTCAATAATGCACCATGTGAGTGCATGGTGCATTATGAGGATCTCCCCTCACAACTGCAGCTGCAGCTCAGAGACTATTGTAAAAATGAGCTCCCTTAACCTTGTTTTAAAGGGAGACTTCATAGGCAGGTTAGCCGCCATGGTGCCGCTGGGATTGGCTCCCTTAGCCCGGTTTTGCACGCGCATGTGAATAGCTCCTTTATTTCACTCACCGCCTTATTCCTATACAAGCTCAAACACTGACAAAGGGACTATTAAAACCCTTGATATTATACAGTCAAAACAGGAGCTCTTCCCCTATGCTTCAGCTGTCCTGTCTCATTTGCCAGTTCCTTGACTTGAGGAAAGGCAATATAAATGCATGAGACAAATATTGCTGTACACACAATGAAGAAAGGGGTCATGGATCACTTTGCTTATGCATTTTGTAATGTGTGTGGGGGGGGGGTTGCGCATGTGTGTGTATGGGTGTACAGCTGCTTATCCCTATTCTACAGATTCTAGAAAAGCTTAATAGTCACCCTAAATGCATAGGGTTATTATTAAGGGCCAGTCAGTAGGTGCAAAGAGTCATTCCTCCTCTGCTTCCTTCTCCTTGAATGCTGGATTTGAAACGGAGGGAAAGAATGGACCAGAAGAAGTGGTGGGAGGAGAGTAATGGAGAGACCACTACTCACTGCTCCTTCTCTCTCTCTTAAACTTATCCCCTGATTCTTTTTATGTTTTCCTCTCAGTCACCTGAGATTGGGAACATGTGTTGCTGCAGATGGGCATGAGGGACAGATTGCAAGGGAGGAACAATATATGAAAGCATTTTCATCCCATCAGCCAAGTTTTCTCTGTGTATCCCTATCTCTGTATCCCTATCTCTGTATCCCTATCTCTGTATCACTATTAATCACTAACCCTTGTTAGGGAAATATTTGTTTGCTGAGGTAACATGTTCCATTCTTACTTCCAAGTAGATCAGCTTGTAAGGCTTCTTTCAGTAAATATAAACAAACTGGCAATATTTTTATACAATTATTTATATAGTGAAGAACAGAAGCCACTTCTGAGATGACATTTTAAGAATGTATTCTTGCTATAGTCTGATATATTTAAGCTCCTCATGGAACAAACAGATGCCTGGAATTATTTGAGTCATTGAGAGGAGAAATGAAAGCACAAAGATCTTATGCAATGAAGATCTTCATGTTACGCAATGAAGATCTTAATCTTACACAATAAGCCGGGTCTCACGATCCGTGAGATCCGGTTTCATTTGTTGAGCGGGAAGGGAGCCCTGGGGGGCCAGATCGGCCACCCACACGATGGCTGGCCCCGAGACGGAGCTGGCGGGGGCTGGGGAGCTCGGGGGCTGTGCGGCCCCCGGAAGCCCCAGTATGCCCTGTGCAAGTGCGCAGGGCATACTGGGGAGACCCCCTAACTGGGAGGCTGCTTTTATGCCTCCTGGCTGGGGGTCTACTCACAAGTAGCCGCGGCACGGAGCCACGCCGTGGCTACTCACGAGCAGTTAGCCCAGGTTTGCGGAGCACTCGCTCCACAAACCCAGGCTAAGAGGTGGGCTACAGGAGCGGGTTAGCTGCTCCAGAACCACCGGGCTTGGCTGCGAGCCTGGTGGTTATAACGATCACAAAAATCGGGCTAGGATTTTCCTAGCCTGATTTTTATGATCGTAAGAATAGCCCCAATGAAAGCTAACTGCTTCACCAGACTTCTCAGAATTTTAAATGATCCTAAATGATTAGCTAGAAGGGTCACTTTCCTATGTAAGTCATTCCTTTTAGAAAGTGGAGAAAATGATGCAGAAAGTGCTACTGTTGATCTCTGAGGGTTAGTACTAAAGTCCCATGAGACAACACACAGATAACATCTGAAAGTTTGTTTGGAGTAGAAACAAACTGAGGTCATTCTTCAAGACAACAAACCGTCTGCTGCATTCTATGACCCTGAAAGGTTAGAGTTGAGGAATTTCCTGATGGGATTCTGTTTGGTCTAACATTTTTTATGAAAGTATCAGGGGAATTAGTCAAAGAAAATGCAGGATTATTTTCCACAGAATTGTAAAACTGTTATCTTGCCAAAGTACTTGCAGGACTGATGAGCTGTAAGAACTACATGCATATAATAGTGATTTCTTTTCTTTGTTAAAAAAAAAAAGGCATATTATTTTCTTGGAAGTTATGTCAAAATGTTATTGTTTATTTATTCTAAAGTTCTAAACCTACATATATTTAGCACATTAAGTACCAACAACATGAGGAGAAAAATGTTGTTAACACTCAAACCACAAATTCAAAAGCAATCAAGTGGTAATTATATTAATCCCTTTCCTTTTTAATATTGATGGGAGTGATTTTAGGGTCAGACCCAAATGTGCATGCATAAAAAGAATAGAGAGGCAGGAATGTACATATGTGATTTAAAAATATATTCTCAGTATAGTTCTTTCATCGATTATTTACTAGTAGGTGAGGCCCATTGTTGACCAAGAAAAGCTATTTTGCATAGATTACCCTTTTAGGAAAGTTCAAGATATTAAATGTGTTTGTAAAAGGGAAGTAAATGAACAGTTTGAAATGTGTAGAATGTCAACTTCAAGCATTATTCATTTTATTGAATAATTAACATATATGGTAAATTTGAAATTCAGAATTTCTTCTAAGAAAATATAATAAATACAAATTCATCAAATAAAATAAAGAGGTGATGCACAGCTAGGCAGATACAAATTGCATATCATGCAATAGCAGGCATTTCAAGCTCAAATAAGAACCCTCTAAAGTGTTCTGTGATCAGTCAAATACATTCTATTTTTCTAGAGTCAAAGCATATCCTTGGATAGTTCTAGCACCTCAATTACCTTTGTTCCATTTCATCTCTTGAATCTTTAATTTCACCATTGTTTGCTTTGTAATGCTTGATCCTAACATGCCAGTGCTGAATAGGTATACTGCAGCCATGTACAGCCACTTTCACATGGCATATCTGTAATCCAAACTTTCAGACAATCAGAATTCAAGCTGAACTATTCACGTAGAAATGTGTTAGAAAAGAACCCTATGGGTATATATAATGGAATTAGGCGTTTGATTACAGATGCTGATAATAACTGACTTGTGCTGTGATAATAACTCTTCCTGCATGCCGTAATCTTCCAGAGCACAAGGAGAGCTTTGAAATAAATGCACGCTTGTGCAAGAACGCCTACACTTTGGAACTATGGGGGCTAATACTGTGTGTGCTCTGGTGTTTGAAGCACACACAGAGTGTTAGACAGGATTGTCAGCCAGTGACTTCAAATTTGGGAGAAGATTTTGGATTGTCCAAACACTGGAGATATATCCTTCCAATCTGAGAGGAATGCCACTGAATAAGCACTGGAAAGTTTTTCAGACGTCCAAAATTTGAGGATACTTCAATCATAGTTCATTCACAAGCATCAAAATCTTAATTTTAAAAGGGAGGAAGTATCTCTGAAAAGGAGAAACATAAGTATTAGGCAGAATTCAAACATTACACAAAACTGGAGGTTGGTGAACCCGTGGTTTCAATATTAAACGGAAATCGCACCACTGATGTTCGTCCAACCGTGATCCACCAACCTCCAGTTCCAGGAAAAGGGAGTCCCTCCCTGCTGCTCGACTACTGAGGCCGATCCCAGCAAGCTCCATGGCCAGACTGTGGGCAAAGCATCAGCATGTCAACGGCACAGCCACAATAGGCCACAATCTTGAAGGGGGCGTGTCGAGCATGATCATGCATTTTTGAAGCTGCCTGCCTGCCTTTCACATGGGAAGGGCATTTAAATTCCTTTACCTGCCATGCCAGAGCTTCTTCAGACAGCGATGGCACCGTCGCTTCCCAAAGAAGCCTGCACCAAAATAGTCCTGCACAAGAACAGATGGGGGGGGGGGGCACTTTTACCCTGTTACTTAGGAAAGGGAAGAGAAAATGATGACTTCCTAGGAGGGGATATGTATATGAGGGAGGGTGAAGGATCCTGGGGAACCTGTCCTGCCATTGGCCTAGGATGCTGTCAAAGCAGTCCATGCAGACCAAAATACACTCCTGCTCCACTGGCAGCTTGCTGCCAGTGGGCTATTCCTCTCATGAGAGGACCAGTCTACTGGGGAGGACCATGAAGTTGTAAGCCCTAGGTCTTCCATTGGACTGCACACTCATGAGTTCAGCTAACTCTACTAAGGGACCCTTACTTGTGTGGGGCCCCCAACTCCGCATGGTAAAAGATAGAATAGAAGCACTGCAAACCCACCCACCCCTTCCCTGTGAAGCCTTGAACACATCCAAAGGAGAGTTTGATGCTCAATGTGTTAGAGGTTGGCTGCGTGCATGGGTGGGGGGAACACTAGGTTTTTGGACAGATCTTTAAACACATTCAAAATTCCTGGGTTCAGTCTGGCATTGCACCTTATGCAGATCTGCTGATGTGGGCAACCACGAGAGAGGGGGGCCTCAATTTCCAGAGACCCAGGAGAGTGGGGTTGCCATTTCGGGGCACAAGCAAAGGTGCACATGCCCACATGGGTGGATGGGCTAGCAGGGGGCACACTTTGACAGCTACTTAGCAGCAAGACAGGGAGAGCAGTTGCCAGGTACCTATCCCCACATCTTTTCTCCCTAGAGCAACCTGGCTCAATATACAACCCCATTGGCCTGTCACTCTTGTGAGAGAGTGGTCCATGGGAGAAGGAGTTTTGTGATCACACATGATTAGAGATTAGGGATGTGCAAACTGGTCTGGTGGTTTGGGGGTTTGGGTTGGGGGTTTGGGGGTTCAGAGTCAAACTGAACCCACCCCCCAGTTCCATCTGGACTGGTATCTCCCCCCACCCGGGCGGTTCACGATATTTGTTTTTGGTTTTTTAAAAAAATAATTTAATTACCTTCTGCCCCTTCGAGGAGCTCCCTATAGGCCATGGGGGGGGGGAGTCTGCAAAGATTCCCCTGTCCCCCACCGGCCTCCAAGGTCACTGCCACAGCCTGCCAGACTGTTCTTTTTTTGGCCTGTTTGGGCCTCCATAAATTGCTGTGTTGGAGGCCGCTGTGCATGCACAAATGGCCTCTGGGAGGCCTGGCATGGCCCAGGGCCTTGCAGAGATCATTTGTGCATGCACAGCGGCCTTTTTTTTTTTTTTTTTTTGGCCATTTAAAAGAAAATTAAAATGGCCACTGCACATGCACAAATGGTCTCTGCGAGGCCCTGGGCCATGCCAGGCCTCGCAGAGGCCATTTGCGCATGTGCGGCAACCTCCAAAATGGCCACTGTACAAATTTATGGAGGCCCAAATGGGCCAAAAAATAACAGACTGCGGCGGTGATTTTAGAGGCCGGCGGGGGGCAGGGGAATGTTTACGGACTCACCCACCCCTCGCGGCCTATATGAAGCCCCCTGAAGGGGCAGAAAGTAATTATTTATTTTTTTTTAATTTAAAAAAATCGCAAATCCCCCCCGGACCGAACTGGACTGGGGAGGTTCAAAGGGGTGCTGGACCGAACTGGTCCAGTCAGGTTTGAGTCTGGTTTGGACTTGAACTGAACTGAGCCAACTGGTTCCGTGCACACCCCTATTAGAGATTATGCTTGGCAACTCTCTTCTCTCTAACAGTTCTTCTCATGAGTTTTGAGAGGATGTTCCCATGGCCTGACACTCTCTTTAGCGAGTGCAGTCTGCCCCAGGTTAGCATCCGTTATCATCACAGATGTCAAATGGCTCCTTTCACTGGAACAATGCTGATCCTACTGCACAGCCCTGCTCATCAGTAAGCCTAGGGATGCAAACTCCCAAGGGGAAGGGGCTCAGCCCCACTTCCCCAAACTTTCTCTGAAAAAAAATTGAACAGTGCTGTGTCTGGGTGCCATCTGGAGTGTTTGTGCTTGTGAACATATATCATTGTTGCTTCATTCTTGGGAAGCAAAGCACTTAATGCCCATCCTGTCATCCCATCCCCTTTTCATCCTGTTTTCCACGTGGGGGGAGCAAGGGACAAAGTGGGAAGAGGGAATGCCTCTATGGGACTATGCACTTGACAGGTTGACAAGCCTGGGATGGGATGTGGTGGCATCCCTGTTGCTGGTCAGCTTCATAGCTGGATAGGTGACAGGAGGGGCAGGGCTGGTGCTCAGAGAGGTGGCCAAAAAGAAGCACAACAGCCATGGAGTGAGCGCAATCCCAGGCACCACTGTCTCTGTGATTGTGATTTGAAATTCATCACAAAACCACAGTTATGGCAATGTCTGAGATCAGATGTAATGCTTCAGTATCCAAACCGGAGGTCTCAGCAGCGAACCATACTGCAAACCAGAGTTTCAAATTGGAGTTTGGAGAGGCATAGTGCAGGCCACTTTTGACTCGAAGCCATGGGTTCACAAATTCGGAGGTAATGGAGTTCCAACCTCTGCCCCATTTAACTCCATTTTTGTGCTACATCTGAATTCAGCCATAGTATAATGAATAACTAGATAATAAGGTGTTAATTCTTATGTTTAAGGTCATAGACCACAAAATTGTATGGTGTTTTTTAAAATCTCTTCATTCCTTATTTTATTTCATATTTAAACCTAACATACAACTTTTATCAAGCAGTGTTTACATGTCTAAAAATATTACATACTAAAAATATAACTTTCAAGTGCTGAGAATCAGATATCACTTGTATAAGGTCTCTGGATTCCAGAATTCATTTTAGGACTTTTCTGACTGTGGATAAGATCTAGATTTTAGTCTTTTTGCTTTTCCCTTAAAAAAAATATAAAATAGAAAAGTATAAATATTTTTTACTCCACAATCCCAGTTTAGCAATGTAATGCTCAAATTGGCCAACATGAAGAGAGAAAGGGAAAGGGACAAGATATTGTACATGCTTTATATTTTTCATGTATTTGCTTAGGAGATTTGTATCCCACTCTTTGACCAGAATCTTCAGACTGGCTCACAGCATTCATACAATGCAATGGATACATAGAAACCACCTGCTTGAAACAATAAACTGTAATACAGAACTAGCCCAACTAGAACAGGAGCAAGCATCTGTCTTTGCCTGCCTTCCTCCCTCTCTCTTCATATTTCCCTCCCATGGGGCAGATAGCTGACCCTGTGATGGGGAAAGGACAATTCAGCTGGACCTGGAGCAGGCATCTGATGTTTTCTTCTGCTTCCCCAATGCCCTTGATACCCATACACATATTTTTTACATTATGCTTAACTCATTTTTGAAGTATTTTTTTCTTGTCCTGTAAGTATATCAGACAAAATGCAAGAGCTGAAATGAAGATTAATTATAAGCCTCAAAGCCATACATTGAGTTTAAATTAATGTTTTCATGCAAAGTGTCATATAATAAAGGAAAAATTAAAGCCACATGGTCAATTAATTCTACACTGGAAACAAATCAGTAAATTATCTTAAACCTGGGCATGTACTCTTGTTCTGTAAATGAAATACATTGCATTTCTATTTAATGCACTGATTGTTAATTTTAAGGAAATGCTTTTAGTGTAATTATTGATTGGTGGCAAAGAACACATGCAGGATCTGTCTTTGGACAGTAAAGATGGATCACTGATAAAGTCTTGGTAACTTCACAAACTATGTACTCTTTTTTGTTATGGCCCCCACCTTCCTATTTCCTTACATGGCCAGAGTTGCTGAAAGGGAATTTCTTCTTCATTCCTTGGCCTCCTTTCAAAGACAATACACTTCAACAGAAGCAGAGCATATGGGATAATGTAAGAAGACATTGTCTATTAGACACTCTATTCAGGATAAACCCCAGGAGTAGCATCTAGTCTAAGAAGTAATGACTAAGTAGCTCTGAAATAAATGAGAAAAGTAGTCATGGCTTTGCATGGGACTTAAGTCATGACTTATTATGAATGCTGCCCCTTGAACAACAATTTAAAATGAATCTAAGTATTTTTTGTTTATTTATTTATTTATTTATTTAACATATTTTAATACCGCCCCAAACCCACAAAAGCCTGGGTGAACAGATGCATCTTTAAGGACTTTTAAAAAGCTGTCAGAGATGGGAAGGCTCTTATTTCACTAGGGAGCGCATTCCAAAGCCTCAGGGCAGCAGCAGTGAAAGCCCATCCCCGAGAAGCCACCAGATGAGCTGGTGGAAAATGCAGATGGACCTCTCCTGCTGATCTCAATGGGTGGCAGGATTCATGATGAAGAAGATGTTCTCTTAAATGCCCAGGGCCCAAGCCATTTAGGGCATTATAGGTTATAACCAACACTTTGTATTTTGCCCAGAAACAGATCGGTAGGGGTATGTATATCAGGTGAACTGCACCTGAATTGAACTGGGCCAGTTCGGTCCAGCACCCCGCAAACCCCACTAGTTTGGTTTGGTCCAGGGGTGGTTCACAATTTTAAAAATACCTGTAACCCTTTTGGGGGGTTTCCTAAAGGGGGGGTGTCTGCAAATGTTCCCCCTTCCCCCACCAACTTCTTAAAAAAATGGCTGCTGAAAACAAAATGGCCACCATGCATGCTCAAATGGGCTCTGCAAAGCCCTAGGCCATGCCAGGCCTCGCAGAGGCCATTTGAGCATGCGTGGTGGCCATTTTGTTTTCAGCGGCCATTTTTAATTACAAGAAATGGCTGCCGCACATGCTGAAATGGTCCCCACGAGGCCCTAGGCTTTACCAAGCCTCACAGAGGCCATTTGGGCATGTGCAGTGGCCTCCAAAATGGCCACCGTGCCAATTTTTTCAGGCTCTAACAGGCCAAAAATCAGCCCGGGATGGGCGGTGGCAGTGACTTAAGAGGACGGCAGGGGGAGGAGGAACCTTTGCAGACCCCCCCTCCCAGAAGGAAGCCTTTAGGAAGCCCCCTGAAGGGGCTATAGATTAAAAAACTTTTTAATTAAACCCCCCCCACGAACTGGGGAAGGGGGTTCAGTTTGATCCAACCGGACTGAATGGGATTCAGTTCTAACCCAAACCCCTGAACCTCCAAACTCCCAAACCCGAACCTCCGAACCAGTTCGCACATGCCTACATATTGGCAGCCAGTGTAGTTCCTTCAATATGAAAGTAATGTTGTCTCTCCGAGATGACCCAGAGACCAACCTGGCTGCTGCATTCTGGACCAACTGTAGTTTCTGGACTGCATACAAGGGCAACTCCACAAAGAGCACATTACAGTAATCCAACTGGAGATTACAAGCAGATGTACTACTGTTCTGAGGTCATTTATCTCAAGAAACAGACGTAGCTGGCGTATCAGCCGAAGCTGATAGAAGGCACTTCTGGCCACTGCCTCAACCTGGAACACCAGGGAAAGGCTTGGATCCAGAAACACCCCTAGACTGCATACCTGTTCCTTCTGGGGAAGTGTGACCCCATCCAGAACAGGCAGATCAAACCCATCTCCCGGGTTTCGACCCCACACAATGAGTACCTCCGTCTTATCTGTATTCAGTCTCAGTTTGTTATCCCTCATCCAGCCCATTACCAACTCCAGGCAGGCATTTAAGGAGGTTATGCCCTCTCCTGATGATGCTGACATGGAGAAATAGCTTTGGGTGTCATCAGCATACTGATACCACCATGCACCAAATCTCCTGATAATCTCTCCCAGCAGTTGCATGTAGATGTTAAACAACATCAGAGACAATATGGAGCCCTGAGGGACACCATACAAAAGTTCAGATTTTGAAGAACAGCAGTCTCCAAGGGACACCATCTGGAACTTGCCCGAGAGGTAGGAGCAGAACCACCGCAAAGTAGTGCCTCCCAATCCCAACTCCCTCAGACACTCCAGAAGGATAATATTGTCAATAGTATCAAAAGCTGCCGAGAGATCCAAAAGGACCAACAGAATCACACTTCCTGTATCAATTCCCAATTAGAGATCATCCATCAGGCCGAGCAAGGCAGTATCCATCTCATTGCCCGCCCAAAAGCCAGTCTGAAATGGGTCAAGATAATCAATTTCCTCCAAGACTGTCTGGAGCTGGGAAACCACCACCCTGGGAAGCCTCCACCACCTTGCCCAGCCACAGAAGGTTGGACACAGGCCTGTAGTTGCTCAAGTCTGATGGATCCAAGGTAGGCTTCTTCAGAAGTGGTCTAATAATTGCCTCTGTAAGATGAGGAGGTACCCTGCCTTCCCTGAGATTAGCATTTATAATGTCTACCAGGCCCTCTACAAACACCCCCTGGCAGATAGTATAAGCCATATTGGGCAAGGGTCAAGAGAACAGGTGGTAGGACGCACCGTTCCAATCAGCTTGTCCATATCCTCAGGAGTCACAAACTGGAACTGATCCAACCTAACCACACAAGAGGATTCGCTGAACCCATCCACATCAGACAATGAAGTAATTGTGGAGATGGAGTCTAAGTCAGCCTGAATACAAGAGTTTTTTCTACCAAGAATTCATTAAACACGTCAGAGCAGATAATCAATGGTTCCAGATTCTGATTCCAGGGAGAAGGGGCACATACTAGCCCTCTCACAAGCCTGAACAACTCCGCTGGATATGAACTTATGGATGCAATACAGGCAGAAAAGAATTGTTTCTTTGCCGTATGTATTGCCTGAGCATAGATCTTTAAATGTGCTCTATGTTGCAATCTGTCAGATGTGAGCCTAGTCTTTCTTCACTTGCGCTCCAGTCATCTACCTCGCCGCTTCAGTCCCCATAGTTCTTCTGTATACCAAGGGGCCAGTTTTGAAGCGGGTCGGAGAGGACACATAGGAGCGATCATGTCTCCTGCCCTGGTGAGTTTGCCATTCCAATTCTCCACCAGGGCATCAACAGGATCACCGGCAGAGCCAACAATATGGAGCCCTGCTCCATATTGCTCCATAAATCCCTCCAAAGCTTCTTGGAATCCTATTGGATAAAATAACCTTCTCACGTGGACCATCCTAACAGGTGCCTTGGCCCTGCAACCTGTGGGCAGTGGTTGTGAGTCCAACCTTAACCAGATGGTGGTCCATCCATGACAATGGGGAAATCACAGGATTCCCCACCCATGGAACACCACCCTCATCAGAGTGAAAGACCAAATCAAGCGTGTGACCAGCAATGTGCATTGGTCCTGAGACCACTTGGGATAGGCCCATAGTTGTCATGGCCACTATGAACACCTGAGCTGCCCCAGACAAATTGGTCCCAACATGAACATTAAAGTCCCCCTGTACCACAAGCCTGGGGGACTCCAACACCAAGCCTGAGGCCAGGTCTGTCAGCTCAGTTAGGGACTCTGTTGAGCAGCGGGGTGATCGGTACACCAACAGAAGTCCCATTCTGTCCCTGGTCCCCAAACTAAGTACACACATTTGATATGGTTTGACACTCTGGTAAGGGATCCTGGTAAGGGAGATATTTTTCTTTTAGACCACAGCCACTCCACATCCCCACCCACGGTCCCTCACCCTCTCCTCAACAGAGTACCCTAGAAGTACCCCAGAGTACACTGGGCCCCCAGCCTCCCACAGCCAGATCTCTGTAATAATACCACATCAGTACCTTCATCCAGAATCAAATCATGGATGGTTTCTGGTTTGTTCTGGACTGACCTGGCATTACAAAGGAGCAAAGGTTACAAGGGTAGTCAGCACTGCTCCCCAAGGTCAAAGCACTGGCAGGACAGCTTAAAGGGGAAACAACTATTAGGTTTCAAAGTCCCCTTCCCCTGTAATGGCCCGCTGACCTGCCAATGTTACTTCTTCTGTTCAGCACCACCACCGGAATTGCCATCCCATGATCAGTGGATACTCCCCCTGTCTCCCCATCTCCAGATAAGCCCAGACACATTTATTACCAGAATTAAAACAAGATCACCCAGGACAAATTAAAACCACAACATTAAATACCCACTCACATGTGAATTCTTGGGCCAGGAAACCTGTCCCCCAAAGTGGCTCTCCCAAAGGGGCCACTCCACCATTGGCAAGCCCGCTGCCACAAGCAGCATCCCTTTATAGGCCCAGAGATGACCACCCTGGTTAGATGGCAAGTAGGGACTACAGAGTCACTCCTGGGCCCCAAAACTGAAGAGAAGCCACAGCCAGAGGCCACAGTCCCACAGGTCAAGCAGGGGGCTGGCAGATGTCTCACCCTCTCCCTCTCCTGCAGGGAGGCACACAACAGCAGAAGCAACAGCCATAACTAACACCTGTCTTGCACCCTCCCTGGGGGCTGTCTGGGAAGCAGGTGGTCTCTCCCTCTGCTGCAGGGCTTCTTACGTTCAAGTGAAATGCTAGCACATCGTTCTTTTTAAGTATACAACAAAATTCATCTCATGTTTTGAGGACTAGAATAATTTGATTTTCAAGAGTATGTTTTGCTTCCTTTTTCCTGTACATGTTTTTTTTAAAATTATTTCTTGATTTTTTCCTATTTCTTTTTTTCCTATTCTGCTCATGTGGAAGAGGAATGCTGCAAGTCCATCAAACAGTAGAGGAGGGAAAAAAGGCCTTGAAGAATATATAAAGGACAGTGAAGAAGATGCACTTCAAATGATGAATAATGAGAAACTATAAACCAATGAAACAAAGCAGGACTACAAGAAAGAACAAGTCAAGAACCAAGGAGAAAAATGGAAAAATAAGCCACTGCATGGTCATATTTGCACAATATCGCAGACTGACTACAAACAAAGGCATGACAAGGTAGCAGGGATGATATTATTATTTATTTATTTATTTACACAGTCAGAAAGGTGTTATTGACTGGTTTGTTTTATCCAGACATCGAGTCCTTCCCAAGTAGCTGGTATGGCTGAATTTTATTATCGGTGTTGTTGCTGTTATTATAGATATCGCCTCAGATTATAGGCTGTTCCCAGTAATGATGCTTTTCGTAATTGGCTGATGGTGATTTCTGTGGCCCCCATGGTGTTGAGGTGCTCTTCAAGGTGCTCTTCTTCCATTGGGCAGTTCTATTCCTTCTGTTTTTGTTATTTTTCCTCTGTTCATTATTAATGCAGCACACTTGTCTAGTCCAAACTCCATTGCTATATCGCTA
Organism: Hemicordylus capensis; assembly: GCF_027244095.1. Lineage (NCBI taxonomy): Eukaryota > Metazoa > Chordata > Lepidosauria > Squamata > Cordylidae > Hemicordylus > Hemicordylus capensis. The sequence goes on along the minus strand of NC_069661.1, from coordinate 80,838,004 downwards.
CTGAATATACGGACAGTGTTTTGCAGTGATGCTGTTTCTGACTGGGACTTTCCATACAACTTCAGATCGTCCATGCACAGCAGATGGTTGATTTTACTTGATGTTTTAGATGTTTGGTATCCGAGGGCTGTTTTGGTTAGTATTTGTGAAAGTGGAGTCATGGCGATTACAAACAACAGAGGGGATAGTGAGTCCCCTTGGAAAATACCTCTTCTAATGCTAACCTGTCCAAGGGTCTTGCCATTGATGGTTAACTGTGTACTCCACATGCTGATTGCTTTTTTAAATAAATATCTGAATGTTTTTTGCTGACACCAGTTTTTTCTAAACATGTCAGTATCCATGTGTCAGGCAATGAGTCAAAGGCTTTCTTGTAGTCAATCCATGCAACACTTAGATTTGTTTTTCTTCTCTTGCAATTTTCTAAAATCATTTTGTCAATCGGCAGCTGGTATTATTTCTTGTTTACACAGTCAGACAGGTGTTATTGACTGGTTTGTTTTATACAGATACTGAGTCCTTCCCAAGAACTTTGGATGGCTGAATTTTATTGTCAATGTTGTTGCTGTTATTATAGATTTTGTCACCTGGTATGATGATGATGATGATGATGATGATGATGATGATGATGATGATGATGTAGTACACAGTGAGCCAGGTATTATTGACTGGTTTGTTTTATCCAGACATCAAGTCCTTCCCAAGGACCTGGGATGGCTGAATTTTATTGTCAATGTTGTTGCTGTTATTATTATAGATATCATCGCAGAACATAGGCCGTTCCCAGTAATGTTGCTTTTTGTAATTGGCTGGTGGTGATTTCTGTGGCCCCTATGGTGTTGAGGTGCTCTTCAAGTTGTTTTGGAATTGCACCTAGGGCACCAATTACCACTGGGATTATTTGGGTCTTCTTCTGCCACAGCCTTTCAATTTCAGTTTGTAGATCTTTGTATTTTGTGATTTTTTTCTGTTTCTTTTTCTTCTATTCTGCTATCCCCTGGTGTTGCTATGTCGATTATTTTAACTTGTTTTTCTTTCTTCTTGACTACAGTCATATCTGGTATATTGTGTGGCAGATGTTTGTCTGTTTGTAGTCGGAAGTCCCATAATATTTTTACCTCTTCATTTTCTACCACTTTTTCAATTTGATGGTCCCACCAATATTTGGCTACAGGTAGCTTGTATTCTTTGCAGATGTTGCAGTGTATCATCCCTGCTACCTTGTCATGCCTTTGTTTGTAGTCAGTCTATGCGATCTTCTTACAACAGCTGATTAGGTGGTCCACTGTTTCATCTGCTTCTTTACAAAGGCGGCACTTGCTGTTTGTTGTTGACTTTTCTACTTTGGCTCTTATTGCATTTGTTCTTAGTGCCTCTTCTTGTGCAGCCAGTATTAAACCCTCTGTTTCTTTCTTCAAGTTGCCATTCTTAAGCCACTGCCAGGTCTTGGTGATGTTTGATTTTCTGGTTATATTGTGCAAATATGACCATGCAGTGGCTTATTTTTCCATTTTTCTGCTTGGTTCTTGACTTGTTCTTTCTTGTAGGCCTGCTTTGTTTCATTGGAGTTTAATAGTTTCTCGTTATTGACCATTTGAAGTGCATCTTCTTCACTGTCCTTTATATATTCTTCAAGGCGTCTTTTCTCCTCCTCTACTGTTTGATGGCCTTGCAGCATTCCTCTTCCACCTGAGCTGCGAGGGAGGTATAGCCTATCTATATCAATGCGGGGGTGCAGAGCATGATTGATGGTCATCATTTTCCTGGTCTTACAATCTAGCATCTCTAGCTCTGCCTGGGTCCAGTCTATTATTCCTGCAGTGTATCTGATAATAGGTATAGCCCAAGTGTTTATGGCTTGTATGGTGTTCCCGCCATGAGTTTGGACTTTAGGATTTTTCTAACTCTCCTGATGTATTCACTTCCAATTTTTCTTTTAACTTCAGTGTGTGTGATGTTATAAGCCTGGAGAATGCCCAAGTATTTGTAATGTTCTTTCTCTTTCAGGTTCTTGATCTTGCTTCCATTGGGCAGTTCTGTTCCTTCTGTTTTTGTTATTTTCCCTCTGTTCATTATTAATGCAGCACACTTGTCTAGTCCAAACTCCATTGCTATATCGCTACTGAATATACGGACAGTGTTTAGCAGTGATTTGATTTATGACTGGGACTTTCCATACAATTTCAGATTGTCCATGTACAGCAGATGGTTGATTTTTCTTGATGTTTTAGATGTTTGGTATCCGAGGCCTGTTTTGGTTAGTATTTGTGAAAGTGGAGTCATGGCGATTACAAACAACAGAGGGGATAGTGAGTCCTCTTGGAAAATACCTCTTCTAATGCTAGCCTGTCCAAGTGTCTTGCCATTGATTGTTAACTGTGTACTCCACATACTCATTGCTTTTAAAATAAATATCTGAATGTTTTTGCTGACACCAGTTGTTTCCAAACAGGTTGGTATCCATGTGTGAGGCAATGAGTTGAAGGCTTTCTTGCAGTCAATCCATGCAACACTTAGATTTGTTTTTCTTCTCTTGCAGTTTTCTAAAATCATTTTGTCAATCAGCAGCTGGTCTTTTGTGCCTCTGGTGTTCGGGCAATTTCCTTTCTGTTCAACTGGAAGCTGCTTATTAGTTAATAAGTGCTGAATGACTTCATCTGCTATTATTCCAGTTAATAATTTGAACATGGTTGGCAGGCAGGTTATCGGTCTATAATTACTTGGAACTGCACCTTTTGCTGGGTCTTTCATGATGAGATGAGTTTTCCCAGTTGTTAGCCATTGTTCAATATCACCGCCTTGCAAAATGTGATTGAACTGTTTTGATAGTTGTTTATGAAGGCTTGTTAGGTTTTTAAGCCAAAAGCCATGCAGTTCATCGTCGCCTGGTGCAGTCCAATTTTTAATTTTCTTTGATCTTTCACTTATTAATTCAGGTGTTATTATTAGATCTTGCATTTGTTGGTTACATTTTTTGACCTCTTTTACCCAGCCTGATTATAATCTATTGGATTGTCCCATAATTTCCCCCAGAACTGCACTGTTTCTTCTTTGGTGTTTCTGTTTCTTGCAGTTTCTCCTATGCTTTGGTAGAAACGTGTCTGATTCGACTGGAATTGGAGATGCTGCCTGTGTTGTGTAATTCTGGCTTCGTATCTGCTAATCTTCTTTGACACTGCTGTTATTTGCTGCTTTATTATTTCCATGACTTCTCTAATTTTCCCACCCCAATCCAAAAGGCTCTGGGCAGTGCTAGTTCTCAAAACAATTGGCATTTATATTAAGACTCAAAACAAAATTGTTCTTCATCTTCCACAAGTGACCTGATTCATGACATAATAGTGTCCAAATGTACAAAGGGGCCAGGCTTTTCTTAACAATCGGTATTAGTGCTCCCACTGGTGAAATCAAGTGGCAGATTAATCCCTTTGCCATGTTCTCTTGGATAAATTCTTTCAAGACTTCTAGGTCAGACTCTGATATTCTGCAACTATGCATATATGCAACATACATAGTTAACATCAGTATTTTATTTTAGCAAAGTTGTAGAATTGCACAGATTTGTGATGGTGTGCAAATAAGAAACTTTTCCTTACAAGGTGCTTCAGATTAATGTAGACTATGTGAAGCCTGCTGCTATGGAGACATAAAGGCCCAGAAGACATCACCAATGAAAAAGAAAGCAATGCAAACTGTACATAGAAAGGAAGCTTAAAATATACCTTCAGTTTTCAAATCGAATGTCTTGCATAAATAACAAGAAGTTTTGGCAAGAACTAATCTGCCTACTTTCCTTTCACTGTAATTTTAATTGATAATTACCATCTCCACAAGTTAGTCAACTTCAGCCTCAAACATTCATGTGTCTGCCATTTAGAACTGGAATATACCAATTTTCAGGCGAACCTCCCAAAGCAATTTTCATAAGAGCGTAAGTAAAGAACCATACAAGCAACATGATTACATCTTTATGTGCTGTGCTCTTCCGGCTTTGACCCCATCTCTCCTCAGATCAAGATGGTCACTGGTCACTGAGGTGGCAGTTGAGGGAGGGAGGGTCCACCTCCAATGAAACAGGGGATATGGATGGAGGCAGCTTTCCAGCCTATGTCTGACTCTCCTCTTTTCCCCTCAGAACAAGATGGTCTCTGGGCACTCTCACAGTTGACTCATACACATGATCCATACCCAGGTAAAAGGGTGGGTTAAAATCCTGAGCTACCTGGGAAGGCAGTGCTGGGATTGGTCACGATCCCAGAACTTCACACAAGTAGCCCTACCTAGGTTGCAGCTCTACCCAGCAATACCTTCATCTGAACAGCCTCAAGGAGTTCTTGGGTAGTAGGAATATATTGTTGGTCATATCAACTCATTCAGAATATATAAAAACTTATATTATCTCGAGTAGAAGAAAAAATATTCATCCTGATCTTGCAGTTCCCATTTGCACATGGCAATAACTTCCCTATTCCTTTGAGCACTGAAGAAACCTCTGCACACATCATTGTGTCAAAAGTAATACAGGCTGTAACAGGACTAACACATGCATTTTTACGCATAGTTTGGAAGCATAGTTTTGACTCATAGTTTTGAATGTTTGCACACACAAAAACAGCGCAGACTAAACATCTGAGTAGTATTTTTGTTTTAAGGAAGAGCCAAAGCCCACATTCAAAATGTGCAAACTTTTAATCTTATTTGGGGTTTTTTTAGTATTCTTGCAGCAGGTACTGTATTTACATATAAATGAGGTGATGTTAATTAAGCCTTGCCAGGCTGGGGCTGAAAAGGCCTTTGCATTGTATAACACAGTTCATTTCCTGTAAACTCAATCCCACTGAGTTCTGGTTCATTAAGTGAAAGTTATGATATGCTGCTTGATTTCACTGTTCCCACCAGTATGGCACAGTGAAAAATACTTGAGAATTAAAGAAACCATGAACAACAACAAAAATCTCATTCCTGGGCAAGGATGCATTCATATATCCCACATCCATGTGGGGAAAGAAAGAAAAAAAAGGGGGGGGGACAAAATCATGGTTTTTGGAGCATTTATTATAGACAAAAAACCAAACCCTTTTCATACAGAATTGGTTGGCTAAATGCTGGCTTTTGTACCTACTGTACTTCCAAAGCAAATGCAGTCTATTTAATGAGAACTTATTCTGAAAGCATTTGAGGAATGTGTGGAAGGATCAAGTCTGACTAAAGGTTCAAACTGGATACAGCTATCCTTCTGTTCTTTTTCTTCAGCAATTTAGGTATTGATCAAGCCCCAAAAACCTATAACCTCCAAAGTCATGAAAACTCAGGAGCCTTCAGATCTTGGCTCCAATATAGGCCAGCCTATCCAAAAGCAAGATCATTCTATCACAGAAATTATAAAAAGGAATCTCTCTCACCACCAAGAATTGTGAAGCAGTCCAGCAGGCAGGCAGGCAGAACATGTTTGCAAACAGCTTATTTGTTTGACATGTTCCACTACTCTTAATCCCAAAGCATCCTTGTGAATAAAGCTGGTTGAGAATTCAGTTGACTGGATAGGGTAGCTGAATAACAGGACTCCAGGATTATTCCTTATCTTCTTTTGCTTAAAAAATGATCTTTGGCAATTCATTTACAGGCAGATTTTGAGCATGATTTCTGCCTGACTAGCATGGAGGAGGGGGCCAAACGTTCCATGTATACTTGTTGAAAGTACATGGACTTTAAACATTACATGCTCTCAATATGCAAATATTAGACCTATCAAGTGCTTAGAGGCATTTATGTTATCAAATGGACCACATGGAATTTTTTCTCCGGTAATCCAAAAACCTTTCATTTAAGATTAGAGCTAGGATGTGTTAAATTTTTACTCATGTTCTAAAAAGTGTGGAAATTAGAAGTTATGTTGTGTGACACTCATCTTAACTTTGGTACCATATCACTTTTGTGCCCATCTTAACTTTTGTGCCAGATAAGCTATGAAGACTTTGCATAGTGCCTTGTAGAGATGCATCAAACAGAAATACATCAGGAACATTTCTAGCAACTGAGTGAAGAAATTGTACCTGTTGAATTTCTGCCTTGCCAGCCCAATGTCCTCCACAGCCCAATCAGTGTTCCCACTAACAGGGATTCCCAGATGTTGTTGACTAAAACCTCCAGAATGCCTGAGCAAGAGCCATTGCAGCTAGGGATTCTGCGAGTTGTAGTAAACAACATGTGGTAATCCCTGTTAGAGGGAACACTGAACCCAATGTCCAGCTGAAAGATCTAGGGCAGCTTCTTGCAAACTGCCAAAAGTTGATAAGTCCAGGAGAGAGAATCAGAGGTTCCCGTGTCACATGCACTCCCATGCAGCAAATTATTCTCACCTGCCCAAACTCAGTTGGCAACCAGCCAACCTGGCATTACCAACCTGTTAGGTTCAGTGTAGGTTCAGATGATATGTCACACAGGAGCATATGCCCCTTCCTAGACTTCTGATCAACTTCCAGCAGGTCGTGTGAAGCCGTGCCTAAGCAATGTGTATGTGCCTGGAGCCTCATTTGTAAAGCCAGCATAATATGCAGTTCATCATAGGTAGGCTACAACATTTCAATAGCCACTCCTAAAATCTCAAATGACATTAAAACTATTGCAACTTTTATCCTTTCCCGTCTCTATCTAGCATTCTGTTTTCTGTAAACGATCGTCTATATTTTTTCATATTTGCAGCCCACTGCTAAGCATGTTTATTTCGAAGTCAGGTCCATTGAGTCTAATGAGACCTAGTTCTAGATAAGTACAAAAAGATTGCAGCCTTAGAATTTAATTTAGATATGGAATCAGCAGAAAGGAATGCATTGGTCTGTTGTGCATTTGTCATCTGCTGTCAGACTGCATAATCTAGTGGTCCTCTTCATGACTCTGTGCCAACTAGTCATATAGATTGTACCTTTCACATTTGAGAAAGTACCAAAAATCTGGACTTGTGGGACTGACCTTATTATATTGCTATCATTTTAACTGGGTTTTAAGTATAGAGAAGTAGTTGGCAAATTGTTTCCAACAAAGTAATCTTTAGCAGATTGCCTAGTATTTTAAATTCTTGTGCAGTACCATGCAACAATCCTTAATTTGTCTTTCCACCAAGGAAGTGAAACTGTTTGTTTCATAAACACATTCATGTTGTTTTTATTGCTGTTCAACAATTCACTTTAAGCTGAAAGCAAATAGCCTTGTCCACAGCACACTGAGGTCACTGCAGATGACTGAGGTCCTTCAGATGCAACTAGTCCAACTCTTTAAGATTGCTTTTGTTTGGGTCATTTTTTTGTTTGCAACTGAGACACATTTTGCACACATGTACAGTCTAGAAACAAAGGAATCATGCAAGAGTGAGAGACCGTTTCCAAGTCACAGGAGCCAAGAACAGATTTCAAGAGGTACTTAAAGGGAAAGAATGCAGTTTAAATGGGCATCATGCAAGTTTAGTCTGCTCTTATGCCACAATTTACAAAACCCTGGTATTTTGTACTTTAAAAAATAAGGCATGTTTGCATTATTACTTAAAGCAAGCTATTCAAGTTTTCCTTAAACTAATGCTTTGATTACTTTTTTCAAGGTTATGTCCACTTACACACACACACACACACACACACTACTATACCTTCAGGCGATATAGGCATTTCTTGGCATTTTATTCGGTCTATAACCAGTATAACAATAATAAATTGCTATACCTGTGAATAAGTAGCTTTTTTATTGTCCTAGCATTGGAAGATAGGCACTGATTTAAAAGCAATTGTTTTCATTAAGTGTCCAAAGAAATTTTCATGTCATGAAAATATAACGGTTACTTCACTAAGCAGATTTTTTCAGCTATTTGATCTCTATTGACTTTCTCCATAGGTATTACTATATATCTGTGTAATTCTCTCATTGCTTCATATAACTATGCTGCATATTTGTGTATTGTGAAATCTCAAGACAAACATTTCATGTCTCAGTATAAAAGCTTTTCTGGACTTTAGACAGTGATATATAATTTTCTACATAGGCATAACAGAAAGTGTTACTACACAGTGTGCTGTGATTTATAGTAAAGTTGGCTCCAAAAAAAGCCAAGCATGAAGGCTTTGTTGGAGCCAAATAAAAGCCTGGAAGAGCCTGTTTAAACACATTGTTGTCAATGAACAAAAAGGAATGAGTGGAACCAGCAGGTATACTCCAAATACGTTTGGCAGAGAGTAGAATGATTCCATTCTGCTCCACCAAAACTCCAGAGTGGATTGCAGCACCCTGAATAGATTACAACTCTGGGCATGCACAGAACTGCCAGCATGCCAAGCTGATAGCAATAGCACTACTGCCTTGACATAATGGAGACCCCATAACACATGGATGTTGTCTCCTGCTGTTTTCTAGACCTCTCCTTACATGCTCCAAGGATTCTGACCTACGAAGCATGTTACAGTGGAGCACAGGACAGTGCAGCATTTGTAGTTTGTACCAAAAGAGGGAATGGGTTATAATAACCTATAGCCAGTGGGGAAGCAAATTGGATAACAAGAAGGATCTTTAAGCTGGTAAAATTGACTAGGGGAGTTGTTCTGGCGTATAAACGCTTTAGAGATCAAGCTGTAGCACGTGGGGAAGGGGTTTAAATGTTAAGTAGTGTTGTAGGGAAGTGCTTTGGCCTAGCAGAGAAATTTGGGAATAGTGATGGTGCTGCTTCTAGTGAAGAGAGTCTGGATAAACAAGATGTGGAAGGGTGGCAGTATGATTGGGTGACAAACCAGCCAATGATCCTGGAGATTTTTCAGTTAAAATCTGGGTGGCACCTGGACTTCTGCCGAGAGGGGAGTTTGGCCCTCCAAACCATTTGAGCTGAATGCCCCTGCTCTTTTGAGCCAAGAGTTCGCAATAGCTTGAGGAGCCCTTCAATTGTTTCTTCTTTAGTTCTGAAAAAGTTTAAGAGCATGATCAAGAAAGGCCAAGTCTTAGATATTTAAGTCTCAACATCACATAAACAGCATACATATTCTCGTTTCTTTTTTCTTGTGGGCAAGAGATATGGGAGTTCTATCATATTAAGTTCAACAAGTCTTTTCACAAGCTGTTTAAGCCCATGGAATTGGTTTCACAATACTTTTTGGCTACTAGATGCTTCCTGTAAAAGTGTTTTCCATTTTGAAAAAAAGTGCTTCCATTTTATAAAATTAAGAAGAAAGCTATATCTATAATCTATATCTATATCTATATCTATATCTATATCTATATCTATCTAATGCACCAGAGCAACCAGCCTGGGTTTGGCTGCCTGTGTGCACTGACGGGATCAAGCCTGATTCCGGCACTGCCCTTGCAGGTATCCCGACTTTTAATCCTGGCCTTTAGCCAGGGTTTAGAGTGCAAGTACGCCCATAACTCTGGTGCCAAGGTAATGTGTATGCTTGGGTTACATGCAGCTCAAGCATACACGGAGTTGGGTACCTGGGGTGTCCAACTCCTGGGGAATCCCCCAATACACAATGTTTGTTGTGTGGCATTCTTGGAGGCCCGGCCTCCAGCAATCTGTGCTGGATCCACACGGGAGCAGTGTGGATTGTATGGGTGCACAGTGGCATGCTGTGAGCATTGACCATCATCTGGGGCGGAGGTAGGTCCATCCCTGTCTTCCCCCCACCATCTGCCCATTCACTCTGTCGGTCATGTGAAGAGCCTTATAGTATCTTATCCAAAGTCCTCCTGTGGTGGCTGACAGTAGTTTTGTTTTATAGGATAACACACTCTTCCTTTGCACATGTATTTCTTCTTGTTAGTGTGGAGCATTCTTATTGTGACAGTGAGTCAAATGGCAATGCTAGGAGCACGTTACAAAACTGTGGGCTCAAGCTCAGGCACTGCTGGACTAAGACCAATATTTGCAGCCAAGGAAAAACAGCATGTTCTCTTCTAAGTTGTATTTTCTATTGCATCCACCTGGTAGAAGTTCAGAAACGACAAGCTAGTGACGAAAGTTTTTTTTCCTTATATTCCATTCAACATACAGTTCCTTGTGTTGCAACAGTCAATAGGGTAAAGTTCCACGCCCACCTGGCCTCTGCACATGCATGGAGGTCATTTTCATGGTCAGCAAAACCGTGATACCCACACAAAAGGCCTCTGCACATGCACAGAGACCAGGTTAGTGACCAGTTTGCAGGAGAGCAAGAGCAGGAGAGAGGGCATGCCCTCATCTCTTGCCTGTAGGCTTCTCGGAGGCATATGGTGGGCTACTGTGGGAAACAGGATTCTGGACAAGATAGGTTTGGGGGCTGATCCTGCAGGGCTATTCTTATGAACTCTTCTCATGTTACCAGAAAACCAATATTAGTGGGTGTGGGGTGAGCGGCGGGCTGGGATGATATATATAGCTTTTGTATTCATATTCTGACTTCACTGTTTTTAACCTTAATGCAAGGGGGGTAGGGAAATAGCTGCATACTAAGCAGCTAAATAATTTCCATGCAACCTAGAATTGACCCACTTGGGCTACCTTGTTGCTAAACACAGCCCTGCTATGAACTGATTTTGTGCAGCTTAATAGATCTTGCTAGCTATTAAACATGTACATCAAAAGCATGATATTATAGACCAGTATTACAGGACATATGGAGTTAAACTGGTTAAAACGCTGCTTTTTTGTATGATTAGGTTATGTGAATCAGCTTTAAGTTATTATGAGGTATAGCTTCTGTTTCTGCTTGTAAACTCTCTGTGGGCCTATAGCATAGTGAACGCTTTCTGACTACAAAATGGATGACTGAGGCTTTGCCTCCTTGCTGCCGCCTTCCTAAAAACATGAGAAAGTTACCCATATTTCTCCCTCACCAATGCATTGTGTACTGCATGAAAGACACAATACTAGCCATAGGTCTCATGAAGAAACAAGAAGCATGGTAGAAGCACAGGAAAAAGCAAAGCTGAAGTCAATGGTCATGTGTGTTATAATTCTCAAAGTATGTGGATTAGTTAAACCTTGAGTGTCTGTCTAAATATCTTGGCTAATTAACCATCATTATTCATTGCATGATATGCAATTTTTATCCCATTATGCAGATCATGCTTTCTTGAATCCAAGTGGGATGGCTCAACACTGCTTCTAAAAATACCATGAAAATTTGGCAATTACAAACATTTCGGTTCACCCCTGAACACCGAAGAAATATTTTGCTCAGTTTCAGGGGAGTTGGAGGTTGAAAACAACATAAAACATTCTTGATTTCTGGCTCACTAACCATTCCTTCAATTTGAGTACTAGGAAACAAAGACAAACTATTCAAGAAAATCTTTATCACCCTTGCATGTTCCTTAGATTTACTGTTAAGAGTTGCCAAATCCTCTACCAAAACTAACACATGAGAAAATTAATCAAAGCTTTAGATTCTTATAATTCAGTTCCAGTTACAGAGAAACTCTTTTACAAGAGATTATCAAGATAAATATATCAAGGCCATTCCAGATATTTTTAATAATGAATTTTAATCATAGCACTGTACTTATGCTGCCTTCACTGAAGCACCAGTACTGCAATGTCTCTTCACTGCATAAAAGATGTGAGGCAGTCCTTTCTGGAGATGAGGTAGCAATGCTGCTATTTGCAGATTATTTATGATGTGAATGGAACTGGATGAATTCTCTTGGGCTGCATTCACACACTGGGGCAGCATAGCACCTGAATTCCTGAAGTAGCTGGGCAGTGTCAATAGGGAAAGGGGGAAATATAGCCATAGGCAGATTACAACATAGGCAATAGAGGCAATTGCCTACAGCAGCAAATCTTGGGGGAGCGGCAAATCTCAGGGTGGGGTAAAGTTTTTTAAAAATTACTTTTAAAACTGCCACTATGCGGCAATGAGAGCTCTTATTGGGCCCGCCTGCCTCCCAAATCATGTTGGGTACAGGGCATTGCCTGCCTGGACAGTGGCAGAGATGGCAGTGAGAGATCTCCTCACATGGCCCGCCTTCCTCCCAAATGACACAGGTCGGGCTGAAATCAGGCTGACCTGTGCCATCTGGGAGGAAGGCGCCGGCAAAAAGCTTAATCTGCCCCTGAATATAGCTTGCCTTGCTTGAGGCTTTAAAAAACCCAACTGTTTTTTTAAATGCTTTTAAAATAACCTCTGTTAATTTCACTGAGACTTCTGTGAAAGTTAGGCAAGGCTGGTCTATGAGCAGCAACTGCAGTAGAATCAGAAGTCTGGTCTAGGAGGCAAACCAGGAACCAAGATAGAGTAGTCAAATTGGGGCAAAAGCCAGAGATCAGGAACTGTTGCGAGCAGGCTGCAGTGCCCCTCCCTGCAAGGGAGAGGGGGAGCACACAGTCCCTCCCAACTAAGCCAACAGAGGCTTATCCCTGGTTCGGTTCTGAGGTCATGGGGCAATTGGGAGGGAGAGAGAGAAGAGACATCCCACACAAGACTATAGTTTTAAAAGTTTTATTAGGGCAAAATGGTTACATCTGAGCAATTAAGCATGCAAGCAAAATCAATCAATTAATTTCTTCCCCAGTGTAGTGTAGTGTAGTGTATTATCTTCAGTGACAGCTAAAATCATTTTTCCTTCACTAGAAATACATAGCAATAGAAAGCATTTTCTTTCTCTGACTAGCAGTGTTCTGTGTGTGTGTGTGTGTGTGTGTGTGTGTGTGTGTGTGTGTGTGTATCTCCACAGCTGTTCTTAGCTAAGGCACAACATTTAGACAGTTTCGGTTTTTAAGCAGAGAGAAGGAGGGGTGAGCAAGAAGTGCTCTTGAATTCCAGGCATGAGAAAGAGGGGTAGTGGTGGGAAAATGCCGAGGAGGGAAGGAGAGAATGAGTGCTCATTCTGACGTATTAATAAATGAGTCATGATATACTATATTTTTCATTTAATGCAGCTGGGACAGAAAAGATCAGAAGATCCAAGACTTTTTAGAAATCTCCTCTTTGTTTGGTAGCGGAGAATAATACATAATAAAACATATTTTATTAAACATATAAATTATAAGATTCAATTAATTCGCCTAATGAAAGTTTTTGAATAAATTTTAGGTTTGTGGGAGATAAGTGTGGGAGGTAAGTTAGTTCTGGAGGGTGGATCTGAAGGCATTTCTTGTAGGTAAATAATTACCAGTCATGTTGGTGTAGTTCTCAGGAAACCTTGAAGATGTGCAGAGAAGCTGTGGGCTATCCAGGCAGCATAGGTGGAAATCCAGGAGTGGAAATCCAGCTGATGTAGGGAGCTGAATGGTATGGCAATCTAGGAGGCACAGGTTGCCTTTACAGACTAGGGTTCACATACTACCCCAATGGGCGAGAGCATGTGTCTCCCTTGATGGGGCCCACATACTCCTTCTCCACTGGGGTCTGAATATGTTTTCCCTTTCCTTGTGTGGGAGGGGTATTTCCCTTTTATACCCTCTCCCCAAGCCTGTTGACTTTGATTTTAGATATGACAGTCACATCAATTCTTCTGTGTCACCATCCTAAGGTAAACATCCCGGTCTCCCTCTTTGACTCTCTTTTACCATATCAGTCATGAGCCTTTCATGGTGGGGTCCGGGCCTGACATTATTTACCAATCTAGATGGAAACATACCTGTTTATGCCCAGCTTGACCGGCTTGTGGTCACTCTCAAAACTTAGTTGGTGCCTTCCAGTCCCAAGAAAATGTTATTAAGAGATAGCATGCAAAGAGGGTCAGCAACTAATTGTGTGAATATAATGTACCCCTACAATGTGTTGGTAGCTGATATCTACATGCGGTTTCCTAAGACCTTCTAAATATGATTACTCTTAGCAAGTTTCAAGCTAGTTCCCATTATTACCACTTAGCATAGCACAATGCATAAACAACTTCAAGGCAAGGAGGCAAGCCCTCCCCCACAAGCCCCAAACCCAATCCCAGCCATTCCTCAACTCTCCGCAGCAATCAAAGGCAAAGCAATTATGTAGTAGAAACAACCACTCACAGACCAACATCATCAATGTGATGGTGATTGATGCTGACCTGGCTTAGCCTGCTCCAGGTAGCCCCGGCCACATGCTCTCCTCGGCTGTGCTCAGCTCTGCTCAGTGGCCTCCATGCTCCAAGGAGGAGCCTTGGGCCACCAGTTGTGCTTGGCCAGCAGCTGAAAGCAACCGTACTCCCAGCCGCTACCACGCGGGCTGGGCCCTGCCACCGGCCTGCACCCCCTGCCTGCTGGATTAGTCAAGCAGCTGCCAGGCAGCTGTTTGCTGCAGGGAGCAGCTGCGATGGGCATAGGCTGGCAGGCTGAGGCTGGCAGGCAGTCCTGCTTTGCTCCCATATCTAGTCCCACCACTGCAGCCAGCCACTGCCATGGCTGAGAGCTCCCATCCTTGCCTCCAGTGTAAAATGTATATTGTAATCACCTTGAGGCAGAAGACTGTCTCCCTTTGCTAATTTTACTTTCCAAGGCACCAGTTTGACTCACCTCCCAGAGCAATCTTCACCTTAAATTCAGCACCTAAGTATGCTGGCATTGGAGGAAAGGGTAGAAGTGAGGTGAATTCCCTTCCCCCTTTTGCTCAAGGTAACCAACATGAAAACATCTTCTTTTCATGTCCAAATGAATATGCAGTCATTTTAAATTCTCAGACCTCAGCTAACCTTCACACTCTGGGGAAATGTGTTACAATATTGCACTTTAATATCTCTCCATCTGGAAAAGAAAGTAGGATGGGGAGACCCCCCCAGTATGTTAAATACAATTATGTATTAACCCATATGTTGGGTACTGTGCCTCGCCTAATGCAATGGCTTAGACCCAGCTCATCCACATGCTGTTTGGTCAATGAGCAAATTAGAAACAATTTCTTGGCTAGGAAGAATTATTCTTCTAACACAAAAAGGCTTATTGGAAATCTGGGAGAAGTGGGGTCGGGTGGAAAATGTGTCCAGTCAGTACATTTAACTTTAAGAAGCAGTTCCAGTTTGCCAGATTGCCCGACTGAGTGGGTTGGAAAGACAGAGGCCCTGATCCTAGACATAAACAAGAGTAAATAGCAATAGCAATAGCACTTACATTTATATACCGCTCTATAGCCGGAGCTCTCTAAGTGGTTTACAATGATTTAGCATATTGCCCCCAACATTCTGGGTACTCATTTTACCGACCTTGGAAGGATGGAAGGCTGAGTCAACCTTGAGCCCCTGGTCAGGATCGAACTTGTAACCTTCTGGTTACAGGGTGGCAGTTTTTCCACTGTGCCACCAGGAGCTCTGGAATGGCAGTGGAATCCAGTGGAATAGCAAGAGATCCCTAAGTTTAAAAATAAAAAGTAAAATGGAGGAAGGGAGCCAAGCTATTCAGTTGGTCCCAAGGTCCAACAGCAAAAGTAATCTAGCCCTGTGGGCTCCAAGTCTATCCCAGCTATATTACTTCAAGCGGGTAACACAGACATAGTTAAAGCCACGAGCCACCTTGCAATCCCTCACACACGCCCCTCCATCCTCCCCCAGGTGGGGGAAGGGGACCGAGTGCCTTTGCTGCCGATAGCCCCATGAACATGCCCTGTTTTATATTACTTGTTTAAAAACAGGCCACTGGAGGATTAAAAAGAAAGAAGGAAGGAAAAAGAAAGCACACACGAAACCAGACCCTTTGGGGGCTGAGACGCCCCAATTTTTCTAGTTCTTTACCTTATGCGAGTGGGGAAATGGTGGAGAGTGCAGGAAAAACTATCATTTATGAGCATGTCCTGTTTCTGTACCTATATATCTTTTGGGAATCATGACCACAGAAAGGAAGCGGCTTCCTAGTCTCCTACAGGGCTGGCTGCTCTGCGACAGCACACGCAGGCACACACACAATGTCCAGCAGCTGATGGGAGGAGGAGCGAGTCACTCACTCTCCGAGAACTTGAAGAAAGAATTCTGGAGCACGGGGCCCCCCTTCAAATAGGATAGTTCCTGCCCTGGCCCCGGCAGCAGGCAGCGGCAGGCAGCAGCTGCAGAAGCCCCCTGCTGACTGCTGCCAGCCCAAGAACAACATACTTGCCGTCCCTGTCCATCTGCTGCCTCCAGCCGCCTACAGCACACATGCGAGTGATGAGAGTCGAGACACGAAAAACACAGACAAATGTAAATATATTTACTTATTTCAAAAAATGCCCCTGGGGGATATTTGCCGCCGTAGGCAGCCGCCTCTACTGCCTCTCCCGTAATCCGCCTATGAGTTCAGGCAACTTTCCATAAGGGGCAACTGCTCCCAGCACCTACAGCTCTCTCAACTACCGCCCAGGTATTTTCTGGCAGATTGTTGCGCAAGCTCCTTTGAAATAATGGGAGGCTATGCTACAGCATTACCTAGAGCTTTCTGAGACAGCAGGCTTTCCTGTGGGTTTTCTGTGAGGCTTTACTGCTAGTTCAAAGTTGCACACACACACAAAAAAAGACACAGAAAGTGGGTTTTTTTTTAACCCTAGATATAAACTGGGCTGCACTCTAATGCACAATGAAAAACCCAAATTGTGTGTGAAGTGCTTCCTGATAGCTCACAGGGACTTCAGGGCAAATTTATCTAATTTTATATTATTTGATTTTATTTGTTTATTGAATTTCTATACTGCCTAATATAGAAATATCTAGGCAGTGTACAAATCAAAACATAATATAAAATATAAAAGTTAAAGTTCATAAAAACAGATAAAAATAACAATAGATAAAAATACATTAAAATTTAAAATTTAAATTTAAGTCATAAGCCTGGGAAAACAGGTATATCTTCAGCGTCCTCCTAAAAACAAACAGAGAAGGAGATGCTCTTATTTCATCAGAGAGCGCATTCAAAAGCCCTGGGGCAGCCACAGAGAAGGTCCAGTCCAGAGTAACCACCAAACGAGTTGGCGGCAACCGTAACCGGACCTCTCCAGATGATCTTAATAGGCGACAGGGTTCACAATGGAGAAGGCACTCTCTTACGTACCCTTGACCTAAACCATTAAGGGCTTTGTAGGTAATAACCAACACTTTGTATTTCGTTCGGAAACATATCGGCAGCCAGTACAGTTCTTTTTAGAATTGTTGTTATATGGTCCCTTCGGGTAAACCCAGAGACTAATCTGGCTGCTGTGTTCTGTACCAATTGTAGTTTCCAAACTATGGACAAAGGCAGCCCCATGTAGAGTGCATTACAATAGTCAAGCCTAAATTTTACCAGCATATGTACCACCATTTTAAGGTCATTTGTCTCCAGAAATGTATGTATCTGACATATCAGCCGAAGCTGATAAAAAGCACTCCTGGCCACATCCTCAACCCAAAAAACCAGGGAGATTTTGGGATCCAGGAGCACTCCCAGACTACAAACCTGATCTTTTAGGGGGAGTGTAACCCCACCCAGAACAGGCAGATCTAAACCATCTCTCAGATGGTTTATGAACAGGCACGCTGAATTAATAGTGGGCCAAATAGTTTAAATCTGTATTGAAGAAGGATAGCATGAACAGACTTGTATGTAACACGCTTCAAATCTCTAAACAGAGCTACAGTATTTCATGAATTGGCAGGATTTGTTCCACAGTAATGTAAAAATAGAAACTTGTTAATGTGTTTTTAATAGCAATGGAGCTTAGGACATCAGTAATTAGAAAAAACAATTTGCAAAGTTACTGCTTTCTTTTTGATAATTGATTGGAAGCTGTGTTGGCTATTGCTACTATCATAAACTAATTTATTTGTATGTTGTGGGAGCGGGGTGACCCACCAAAGACAGATTACCAAAACTGGATAAAAACTGAAAGACACGGTGTACTTGAAATGACAATTTGTAACTGGAGAAAAACTAATAGAGAAATCACAGCAAAAGAGATTAAGAAGAAATCAGATCTTCCTGTGAAAACTCTCCTTCTCCTTCAACAACATGAAAAATGGCTTTTTTAAAAGCACATTTTTCAAAGCTTGAGACACTGTTCTTGATCACTCAGGATTTTACATCATCCTCTTACACTTCTTATCAAATCTACTGTAAGTGAATGAATACATGAGAAATCCCTGAGTTGGTTCACATGTAACATCAAACCATGCTTGGCATTGTATGAATGAGACTTGTGCTTACCTGCCTCCTCTTCCCCTTGCCTCTCCCTACTCCCCTGGTATGGTCTCTTTTTACTCCTTTACACCTTTCTCACAAAAAACAGCAAACTGTGGTTTGAGCAATCCTTTCAAACCATGATTGCAAACGAGCATTACAAACCAGGACTGATCTTGGTTGGGATCAATCACATAATTCACGGTTCTAGTTTGTTTGTTTGATTGTTTGTTTGTTTGTTACATTTATAAACTGCCCCATCTGAAGGCTCCAGGCAGTGTACATTAAGTTTTAAAAGACACAAAAACACACACCATTTAAAACCCAATGCTAAAAACAACATACAAACAATTCAGAACCATTTAAAACCATTTAAAATACTTTTTAAAAAAATTAAACAATTTAAGTTTACATAAGTTTAGATGTAACAGCAAACTGCGGTTTCTGAGAAAGTGGAAATAACTGATTAAAACAGTGTGTATGATGGGAGGAGAAAGTGCTCAAGCACAAGGATCATTCATGATTTGGCATTTCATGTGAACCAACTAATCAAATAAAATAAAATAAATAAATAAATAAATAAATAACCAGTGCACATCTATTGTATATTTATTATCCTGGCCCAAGTTCAGATATACTAACTCAATATGCTGTTGGAAAATGTATACATAGCAATCCTTGGCCAATAAGTTTGACTTACTTGATTTAATTTAGTTGATAATTTCATTTATATCCTGCCTTTCTTCTATGGAGCTCACAACAGCATGCAAAAGGCTTCCAGGTCATCTTCCTAAACCTGCTTTACAGGATCGTGTACCTTCTTTAGACCCCGCTCTAGACCAGGGATGTGCAACTTTGGCCCTCCAGTTAGTCACCCCTGTATGTCTACTACCTACCCCACTTTTGTGCCCCTATGTGCTCCACAATAGGGGATATGGGCTGGTTCGGGTCTTATTATACCCTATGAGAAAAATAATTAAAAATATTTCAAATATTCATAAAAAATCATAGGGGTGTCTGATTGCTTCAGGGTTTGCATGGTTGTTGGCACCCACGGGTGCTCCACAATAAGGTATAATGGGCTGGTTGGAGTCCCATTATATCCTATGAGAAAGAAATAGAAATAATTTCCAAAAATTCATTAAAAATCGTATGAGTGTCCGATTGCTTTGGGGTTTGGGTGGCAGGTACCCCTGGGTGCCAGCTACCATCCTGCCAATTTTTGGGTGTCTGAACCAGTTTGAACCAGTTCAAATTCAAACCAAACCAGTGGGAGGTTTGAGCAAAACCAAAATCGAACCACCCCCTCGTGGTTCAAACCTGGTTCGAATTCGAACCGAACCAGGCAAACCGGTTTTGTGCACATCCCTACAGGAGAAGGCAATTCTGTATTCTACCAAGAAAACAACATGGCTCTGTGGTCGCCAGGAGTCAACAACAACTCAATGGCACAACCTTTCCTTTCCTTTCCAAGTTAGTGTACATGAAATAATGGCATATTCTTCCTCAGTTTATTCCTGCTTCCACTTCTCTCCCCCTTTCTCTGTTGTATCTCTTGCATCGCTTTTAGATTGTAAGCCCACTGGGACAGGGGCCTGCCTCCTCATGACTTGTAAAGTGCTGTGTACACAGATGGCACTACATAAATGAAGAACCAATAACCTACTGGTGTCTGCAGATCAAACTGGCTGACATTCTATGCAGCAGAACGTAAGGGACCCACTGGGGCTGCAAATTGTGAAAGGCAGTCCCAACAGTGTTGTGTGACAGGGCAGTAGTTCAGTGACATAAAATAGCATCTGAGCAGTTGCACGGCACTGCTTCCATTGGAAACAATGGAATGTTGGCCGTGGTTTTTAAAGACACAGGAGCAATAGTCATAAAAACTGAGAAGCCCGGGTTGGCTTACAGAAATAATGTTTAAGAGGAAGATTTGAAGACTAAAGAAAAGAGAAGACCATTATGAAAAGAGATGGAAAGATAGTTGCTGAAGTGTGTATGGCAAAGAGTTACAAAGATTAGGAAAGCCAAAGATTACATATTGATCTGAAAGAATCTCCCATAACTTTGGATGCAGGCATCTGGTTATTGTTTACAACATTTCTGTGTGACAAATCCTCATAATGTATCCCCAGGAGGAGGGAGACATGTTCAGGGACATGTCCCATGTAAAAGAGCTGACATAGATATACACATAAAGCATGTCCATATGTGAGGATTAAATCACTATTTCAGACTGTTTATTTTAATATTTGTTCATTGCTAATACAGAGGACAAAATAGAGAAGAAACATTGTAAGGCAAATTAATATTTTGGCCAGTGTAGGTTTTGCATTCTCATACAAAATGCTTGAAACAGGACCTGATGTAAGCCTCATGTATGAAAACACACTTACTCTGTTTAAGGTAGGCATTAGTCTGTGTACCAAGTAAGTTGATATGGCTTCTAACAAATGTATATAACAAAAACGCTCTGTTTGGGGTCATTACTGTTTATAAGAATACTTTTATGCTTCAGATGACTGTGACCTGGAAAATCATAGAGAAATTAACACATTTTATTTCCAAAATAAAACAAAAGCTGTGATTAATTAGGCCTGCCAAAATGTTTGGATACAGTTCAAATGGGAGATTAGTTCTCTTAAGCCACCTTCTTACAACCGGCTCTGTGATGCCGTTTATCCTTCATTAGGTCACTTGATTAATGTAAACTGAAGATACATACTGGATGTGAATGAGCATTAAAATACAGAGAAAGAGAAAGACAGAATGGAAGGAGAACTTCTATAAAAATGTGTGCATGATATTTATTGTGAGGAATTTTTCCTTGGGTGTGTTGCAGGAAAATAATGTTTGGAAGGGCTGAGCTGTTGCACTCAGAATTTTTTTTTTAGAAGAGCGTTTATTTTGGAAATACATTTATGTGGCCAGTATATGCACATAATTGAGTGAATATCCTCCATATAAATGACATTGTGCTTGTGATTTTCTGTATTCACATCAAGCAAGTAGTATGTACTAGAAGTACATGTACAGTACAATTATCTCCCTAACAGGGACAGAAGAGTTACATTTTTACTAGCTGTTGCATTCCCTAGTCCTCCCTATTGCCCACCCCTTCAGCCCCATTTCATTCTCCCCCCCCACCCCAGTTTGTTCTCCCTTGGTAGCCAGCCTTCTCCTTCCTGCCCACTGCCATTTCTCCTCCCCACCCAGCAGCCAGCAGGCCTGGCCTCTACTTCGCCGCTACCGCCATCACTGTCTTTCCCCCCACCTGCCTCCACTGTCGTTTCCTCACCAGCCCACCAGCTTCTGCTGCTGTTCGCCCCCACTTCACCCGCCCACCACCATTGAGGCCATAGATGCTATTTTCTTCCTGCTCACCCCTTTCCCCCCACCCGCCGGCCGGCCTCTTCCCCCCCACCCACCGGCCACACTGCTGCTTGCTGGCATTTTGTTTCCCCGCCTGCAGGCCGGCCAGCTGCCGCCACCACAACAACAATTTTTCTCCCTCCCGGCCATCCCATCGCTATCCTGAACTCTCGCAAGAGCTGCCACACATGAGATTGGAGACAGGTACGCCTAGGGCAATTATATATAAAGATAAGTATGGCAGCAGATCATAATCATTTTTTTATTTTTATTTTTTTTGTGTGGAGGTGTTACGTTATAAGGAGTGACCTTATACTGAGTCAGACTAATGGAGCATCCAACCCACTGTGGCAGGTCTGCACACCATAAGACCCAGGGGCTGGATCCAGCCCATGGGGACTCTTTTATTGACCTGCAGGTAGTAGTGTTCTGCAGCAACACCAGGAGCCATAAAAAGCTCTTGGCCTGTCCTACTGATAAACAGAAATGGCGCAGTGCTGTTGGCCGCTTGAGACTAGATGGCTGCCCCCACCTTGCTGGCCTTGATCCTGGACCAGAACCCAAAGACACCCTCTCTCATCCCTCTTTCCCCTCACCTCTCCCCCTGACTCCAACCCTTGGCCTTTCATTAATTTAAATCACTTTCATTACTTTATTAATGAAATTTATTAATTTCAGTTTATTTAAATAAATAAATGTAAATCACTTTCATTAATTTTAGTGTAAAAATTAATGAGCTGAAAATTGACCTCAGCCCCCACCCCCACCCCCAAACCAAGTCATAGTCGGTTCTGTCCCACCAAGCTGTGCACCCCTGCACTATGGCAGTCTGTTCTAACTGGCAGTTGCCCTTCGGGGTCTCGCACAGAGGTCTTTCTCAACCCTGCGACTTGAGATCTTGGGGTTTAAGTTGGGATTTTAGTTTCTGCTGATGAATAGCCCCTCTCTAACTGTGTCACTTTTCTCTTATCCAGAAAACTATTTTTACAGCTCTTTAAGTGTAACTGGGGGAAGGGGACCTGACTCTACCAGTGAGTGGCCAGCATTGCTACTAAATGCAACCAGTAGAAACAAAGTGGCTGATGTAATTATTAGGGCATATAAGAGCAGACATATTTGCACTCCATGCTTGCAACAATGGCTGGCATTCATTGCTAATGCTGAGCTTGCACAAATACGTTGCATTAACACAAAGATGTTCTAGCTAGTTCTGCCAAGTCAGGAGCTTGCGTTCTGGCATAACAGGGTGCTCTTGCAGAACAGAGAGTGCAAACGGTGGTGCACCTATTGCTCAGAAACCTCCTCCTCAATCCATATATTGCTGGAAATGATGAAAGACATCAAGATACTGCATGCTAGCTCCGGTCATGGGGTGGTATATAAATATGCTAAATATATAAATAAAAATAAATAACAGTGAATGACCATATCCTGCCATGCTGTCCTTTTTGTGCTAATGCAATGTTTGCACAAGTCAAAGGAGAGCCCAAGGGATTGTGCAACTTTGAACATCTGTGCAGCTACACAACCTTCTTGCATGCACATAACTTGTTCATTGCATATGTGCAGTATCAATCTGGATGTCAGCCAATAACAGAGATAATTCTTTCCCTGGTCTTTGGAGACAGGAATCCTACTTTCTTTCTTTCTTTCCTTCCTTCCTTCCTTCCTTCCTTCTTTCTTTCTTTCTTTATTATTTCTCTATGTAAACTGCTTTGGAAACTTTTGTTGGAAAGCGGTATATAAATATTTGTTGTTGTTGTTGCTCTTGGAATTAAAGCAAATGATGGGCAATTGATGCAACTAAGCTCACTTTGTGATATGTCATGCTCTATAGGCTGTAACAGTCTCCAAAGATGACCTGTCAAATGGAATGGTGTATCATTTTAATTTCATACAGTCATCATAACTGTACTGTTGAAACTGCATCCAAGCCAAAATATTTCAAGTGACTCATTCATTAATAATGGGCCTGATCCAGCAACGTTTTTCTTGTGTTCTTATGAATGGCATGAGGTGCAGCACATGAGGGTGCAGCATGGTGGGAGAATCAACAGTTCCCTTTGTGCTCACAAAAGAGCCTTCTGTATGCACCCAGCGCTGTTTGGATCCTAGCCAAAGGCTGCAATTCTATGCACACTTAGTTGTATAATTGAAATTGAAATGAGTGGCACATTCTTCTGAAAAAGCATGCATTGGATAGGGTTAAAAGACTGCAATCCACACACCACATAAACTGACATGTGAATGTGTAGGCTGGCTCCCTTCTTAATTTCAGTAGGTGTAAAGCCGCTTGAGTGCAAGTATTTTGATTGAAGCAGTGTATGCAGGTCATGGCCTTTTTAGCTTGATGTAAAAGATCAAGAGATAAAACTTCAAATACCACACAAGTTTGGCATCTCAATAGCTGGTAATTATTCATATTCTTTAATGTTAGCTCTCCTTTAACTCCAAAATACAATTCAGATGAAAAGTGTTTCTACACTTACAGACAAAAAGATAGCTTTCTGTTGATTGTTCTGTTGCACAGTGGTTTACATAAAATGAGATGTCATTTTTAAAAGCTAAATCCCTTCTAAATGCCCGGAATAAATCCTTCCTGTTTTACATAGAAATGAGTGATGAATGCAAAACCCCAAGCCTATCAGCAACTTGGAACTGCTTAAAATCAGGGATAAGCATCAAATTATAGGTCAATGTTTAACAGCTGAATTTAGATGTATAATATGAACCAAAGAGTACCAGGCACACAAGACATCAAATGTTAAAGAGTCTCCGTAAGATTCTTGTACAAATTGCCTCATGATTCTGTGATTGGTAACAGATTTATAAGATTACAGGGAGTGCAGTTGCTGCTGAAAAGCCAGTACCTTTAATGCCAGTATATTTACTGGCCACATTGGGATGATGGGGTGGGAGGAGGTTTACTAGACACTGTAGATGGAACCAGCCAAAGATCCCCTCACTGCTAGATTTCATAAGTCATGAAGGACAAGGGTCAAGCATGCACATGGTTGGCCGAATATGACTTAGGACTTTGTCCACATCCTCAGGCACCAATAACTGAAATTCATCCAACAAAACCAGATGCAGTGGTAACTCAGGACTAGGCCCAAATCCGTTTGGCACCTCCTTAGTGAAGCACCAAACCGGTTCGGGCACCGGCATGAACTGGTTGTGGGACTGGGGGTCAATTCCTTCTAAAAGTGGGTAAGCAGGACCTTACCTGAGCCTCTGCTGCCCCACTGTTTTTCCAGGCACGGTGCTTGCTATTCAAAAGGCTAAATGCAGCTGCAGTGCTGCTCCAAGCAACCTGTGCACGGTGTCGGAATGCATATAGCCACTGTGCATGTGCCATTTGGTGGTCAGCACATGTGTGGCAGCCATGTCTGTGCCAATGCCACGTGCAGGCTACTGGAAGCAGCACTGCAGCTGTGCATGGCCTTTTGAACAGTGAGTGCCGCACCCAGAAAATCAGTGGGGTGGTGGAGGAGTAGCTAAGGTCCTGCTTTTTTAAAGAACCACCCCCTCCTCATCTGCACCTGCACGAGCAGTTTGTGCACATCCCAACTCTGTACATCTCTTCCAATGATACTGCATTAATTATTAACTAGCTGGCCCAGGCACAGAGCATCTGCACCTCTAGTTCTCCCCCCTCCATCCCCCCTTCCTCTCAGCTCTCCCTCCATTCTCAGCCCCTCTGGCTACCACCACTTTCTCTTCCGATGCCACAATTTTCTCCACCGCCACTGCCTTTTTCTCTCCGCCATTTTATCCACCCCTGCCACTGCTTTCTCCCCACCCTGCTGCCCCTGTATTCTCTGTCCGCCACCATTTTCCTCTCCTCTTGGAAGCTCGTTCGCAAACTCTCGCAAGAGCTGCCACACATTGGATTAGCGACGGGTATGCCTTAGAGAATTATATAAATAGATTAATTGCTAATTATAGTTATAATCCAAATCTTGATGAATTCAAGCAACCCTGCCCTCAAAGTGTTCTGTGAAGGCATCATACAGTATGCTTCCGGGGATTTTACCAAATCTTGCCTGGGCCAGCTTTCAAAAAGCCCTACACCACCTGGAAGAGCTCTGCTTAAGCTCTGCGGGGGACATTGAGAGGATGCACTGCTAGAGCAGAAAAAGTGTCTCTTCTCTTCCAACACTACTACAGAGTAGGCTTGGTAATGAGCTCTAACCTGTGTTTGGCAAAGCATGTAATTCTCATATGTAGTTTATCCTTGGTTATCATGTGCATGGATGGATTAAAATGTCTTCATTGTACCTGCTATGTATATTTGTACTTTGTGCAAATGAAGACACACTTTTGTTTATTCTTTATTTATCAGGATATATATTTAATAAATATATATTTTGATATATATTAACTGAAATAATTTAAAACTCAATACAGCCAAAGGTTTTGTCAGTTTCATTGGGTGAGTTCAGCATATGTTTAAATCTCTTCCTTGGAATAAGTGGGATTTACAAGTGCTTTACTTTATTAAATTATATTTATTTGTAAAATGTGTTAATCACTGCAGTTGGAGGAACCCTGTTTTCTGTTTGATTATACATTTTTTAAAAATAGATTATGCTGATTGAAAGGAGGATGCTGAGTCTACACAATCTAATCTTGGCTGGATTGCAATTCAAGATTTACTATTCAGTTTTACAAAATATTGACTAGGAAAGAATAATTACTATTTTTGGCATTGCAAACATTATATGATTTGTGTATGATGTTAAAAAAAATCTGCTTACACACACCAAAAAGGGGGACATCATTTAATCTTGGTTTCAATTACATTGCCTGAAATATTCAATGTTTCTGTCTATTCACTAAACCCAGGAAATTGATATACAATGAAAGAATTATTTAAAAAAAAAATACTGAAGTAGACAACATAAAAGTTAAAATTATTAGTCAACCAAAATGTTTTAAAGGAGGTATTGTGATATCATATAGAGTCATTGGCCACAAAAAGTGCAGTTTTAAATCCCACTAACATTACATTTCTGAAGAATTTATTCCCTTAACCCCTTTCACCCATTTACAAGTATTTATAGTTTCTAAAAGTCTCTGTTGGTCTGTTTTCCCTCTTCTTGATAATCAGCAATGGCCTGTCTCTTTCATATAATAAATCATTTCATCCAATGAATATGCTGCTTGCTGGTACTTTTTATGGCACCAGGAGATGGCAAGGAACAGTTGAAGATGAAAGAGGGAAACAGGAGTTAATACTGAAAAAAGGGAAAACTAGTAAAAGTTAAAAGGACTTTGCTAATTTTACTTTTTTTTTCCTGTTTGAGAGGGAAATAATTTTAGACATTTAACAAGTTTAAATGGAACTAATAGTAGCCTATGATATTTATTTAATCAAAATAAAAAATGTGCTATACTGGACAAGAACCATATTTAATTAATTATTTCAATTATATTCTTTGTCACCTTTTTGAGGAAAACTGTATAAAATGTAAATACAAAATGGGAAATGGAGAGCTGAAAATTATTGAACAAAATAATGGTACTTTCAGCTAAAAACCTTGGCTATCCAGCTGTTGTTGAACTACAACTCCCATCATCCCCAGCCACAGTTTATTGAGGCTGGAGATGATGAAAGTTGTAGTTCAACAACAATAGGGATGTGCACAAATCAGATTTTGAGATTCAATTGGATCTCGAATCAAATTGCAAAACCTCGAATTGAATCATCAGTGCAGCTGGCATCGGCCAGCTGATTCAATGATCTGATTCATGAATCATCAAATCAATTCACGTGGAGAGCTGGTCTACCCATTAAACCCAATGAATAGACCAGCTCTCCCTAGAAAAAACAGTGCAATTTTGAGGACTGTTTTTCCTAGGATAGTTGGTCTACCTATTGGGTTTAATGGGTAGACCAGTCCTCCGAGAAAACCAATTGGTAGACCAGCTCTCCGGTTCCCCACATTGAATTTTATCTAGGTTAGTAGGGCAATGACCTGAGATGACCCAGATAAAATTAAAAAAAAATCATTAAAAATTGCCTGTTTGCCTGATTGCCCTGTGAGTTGTGTGGCGAATAGCACCCATCATGTCCCACCACTCAACCCACTGTAGTGCCCTAGCATCCACCCATGGAGGACAACGAGGTGTTTTGATTCCCCATTGTTTCCTATGGGTGAAACAAGCTGTCACACAGCACAGCACACTCACAAGCTGGCCATCCCAACACAGAATGAGAACACACATTTCAAAAGCAGTCCTAAATGCCCCCCCAAAGAATCACACTGACCCAGAATCCACTGCAGTCCCTTATAGAATCCACTGAGTCCCTTATAGTGCCTGCGCTGCAGTAACATAATTGGCACAAGTTGCTCTCTCATACACAATTATATCTTTGTCCTTACTTGCAACAGCTGCCACAGCACAGCAGTATCCTTAGCAGCCAGCAAGCACAGCCATAAGCAACATCTTCAGCCACATTTTGACTGAGGGAATATATCTTGCAATGCAGACTGCAGAGCAGACCAGAGCAATGAGTGAAACACAAGTTACTCTCAAAGCCAAATGTGGAGCTCATCACAGCAACTGCCAGGAAATATTATACATGGACATAGGCCAACCTCCTTCCCAGCAGAGGGAGGTTGGCCTTCAGGAAGTCCAGCTTATCAACCAACTCAGCATCTAACCATTAGCGATGAGGTGTCACCATGTCCCTGGCCATGGAGTTCAATCTCTTGCTCTGGACACTGGTCTGCAGGTACAAGAGGAACCATCCTGCAATTGTCACCAAGTCGAGTTCCATTGAGTCGAAACATCCTGAGGCATCAGGTGTTCAGGTATGCAAGTCAAGTTGCCTCTCCTTGAACATATGCCTAGCCTTTTCATTCCAGTGGAAATGGCTGGCTATCTGTGGCACTTCTCCACAAGAGCGGCCATGAGAGCAGCAGGGTCTGTGTAAGGGAGTCCTCTATCTCACCTGGACTCTGCCTCCTTGAGGCCAAGCATGTCTTGCACAACTAGATTCAAAGTGTGTGCCACACAACAGGTGTGTACAGATTGTGTGTACATATTGACTCAGGTGTGTACAGGTGTGTACAGATTGACTGTGCTTGGCTGCCCTAGCTATGTTGGCTGCATTGTTAGTGACCATGAAGCCTCACTGAAAGGTTGGCTCCCTGGAAAGCCAAGCACCCACCTGCCAGTCACCATGGCTGCTGACAGTTCATCTGATGTGTGGTCAGTGACCATAGTCTCTACATGCAGCACAGTCCACCAGGGCTTTGCTGCATGGGAGAGACTGTACACGCCACCAGCAACTTCTTTCTCCTTCCCTTCTCTCTCCTGTCCCCACCTTCTCTCTCTTGCCCTCACATGGTAGACACGAAGGCAGTGTGCAGCCCACTATGGCTGATCCACAGGTTCACAGTGAGGTGTACCCTGGTGTCAGGCCCTGCTGCACATAGCAGCCCCAACATGGCCTCCCTGCACACCAGGTATATGGAGGGCACCAGCTGCCTGCTGAAGGTGGTGTGTGAAGGGATCTTGTAGTTGAGGGCAAGCAGCTGGTGCAACTGGCGGAAGCAGGTGTTATCCTCTATCTGGAATGGCTGATCGTCCAAAGCCATCATGTTTGCCCAGGTAATGAGATGTGATTTTGGGTGATCAGAACACTTGCCCAGCAACTGCACCCACAATGCA
The DNA here is from genome assembly GCF_027244095.1 of Hemicordylus capensis. Lineage (NCBI taxonomy): Eukaryota > Metazoa > Chordata > Lepidosauria > Squamata > Cordylidae > Hemicordylus > Hemicordylus capensis. The sequence goes on along the minus strand of NC_069661.1, from coordinate 80,808,906 downwards.
GTCAACTTCTCCTGCTTGGGAGCAGGAGCAGCTGCCTTGCTGCCACTAGCTGAGAGCACACCAGGCCTATTGCTGCCAGTAGGAGCAAGGACCCATGGGGTGACACTGTCACAGGTGCAATAGTATCACCATCATCCCAAGATGCTTGGTGTCCTTGGCCCTGCTGACCCATGACCTGCAGACAGCATGTGTAGGGTCATCAAGGCAGAGCTCCATGTGATCCCACACCATGCTGCCACAATGCGCGCCAGTCTGTGGCTGCTGTGGTGGTGGTGGTAGGTCTGCTGGTTTCTTCTTGGGAAAACCACCACCACCACCACCCTTGGTGGGGCTTAGAAGATCCAGAAACTGGAAGTGCAATGACTTCCTTCTGTTCTTTTTCAGTCTCAGACTGGGGGCTTGCACTGCTAAGTGGGGTTAGGGAGGATGGGGAGTTCGATCTGGCTGGGCTATTAGCCAATGCAGTCTGCAGCTCATCCACAGCTGCCATGGGAAACATCTTCCCCCTAACTCCTGCTCAGCCAAAACCATTTGCTGCACTGCAGGTTCTTCCAAATAGGTGAGCCTGTGCACAGCCAAAGAAGCAGGGATGGAGATGACTTGGTGAATTGGTCCCTGTCGCCACTTCCCATCGCGGCCAGCATCACTCCTCCCTCTCCCTGGCAATATGCTTCTGGATCTTCCTCGCACCCTCCCAGACATCTTTGGGGTGTTTTAACTGAAGTCCTAACTAATGGGGTGGGGAAAGGTGGGTATCTAAGAAAATACTGCAGGGTCAGGTGGGTGGTCTATATTTATGCTTTGTGTGCCATACACATAGTGCTATATCATTCTAATGTGCACACACACACAGCAGCTAGAAAAATTAAATTCCCTCCAAATAAAGAGCAGGCTTTTTTTGTGGGGGAGAGGTTGTTGTTGTTTTGGTTTTTTTGCCTGGGAGCAAACAACAATGGGGTGAGTCTAGGGGAAGGGGGAAGGGGATTAGAGGGGAAGGGGATTACCGTGGCCTCTCTAAGCTACCCTCCCAACTTTCCAGACAGTCCTCGTACCTATTTAAGATTCCCTCCCCAAAATGAAGCCCTTAAAAAAGAAGAAGAATAAGAATTCTATCCTATTCAAGGGTATGTGTGTGTGTGGTTAGGAGACTTATCAGTCTGAAGTCTTCTCCTTTTGCTGCAGGCAACCAGGCCAAGCAGCACATACTGGCACTCAACAGCTGGTGGGAGAGTAGTTGGGCATCATGGGGTGGGCACCCAGCCACCCCAAACAATCAGAAAATAAAAAGTGGCAGGGGGAGGAATTTTTAAAAAATGGCAGCACCTAGTTAAGTAACTGTGTGCTGGTACTATTTAAAATAAAACAGCAATTGGTACTGCAAAAGGAAAGCAACAAAAAGGGAGATAGAGATAGGCAGAAGGGACAGGCTCTGTCTTCCCAGCAGTCCACACAGACCTAGCACAGCACAGTGTGCTGCAGTGATCAGCTCAGCTTAGTGATTCAGCAGTGATTTCAGCTCAGCAAGAATCCTCACACTGAGCAGGCAACTGGCAGAATCCCAGAGCAGGCAGCAGAATCCGGCAGCAGAAGTCCTCTTCCTCCTCCTCGAAGGCAGAATAGGCAGTGCCAGGCTGCTCAGAGAGTCCCCTTATGTACCTTTTGAAAATTCCTTCTTCTGCCTCCCTCCGATCCCTATCCCTCTTTCTGCCTCCCCCTCCTCTCCCCCCCGCATTCAATGGGGCACAGTTGCCCCCTGAAAACACTTGATTTCAATCATAACAAGCCAAGCAAGAAAATTATGTTGGAGTGGAGATGAGGGGAGTGAAGACCACAAGTTTAGTATTAGAGCTGGTTCTATAAGTCATCAAAATCTCTCCTCCCAAAAATATTGCTTACATGGTGTGCCAGTATAGGGGAAAAATATTTTTGATGTTTCTTCCCCTTAAAAAGATGGGAGAGCAAGGGAAAAGGGAGTGAACAATGCCTGTTTTCTGCTAAATTTGTCTTTTCACTTTAGTAACAGCTGAGAATAATTTCTGTAAGGGCTGGTGAAATCTCTTGAAAATAAAGGGCAACCATTATTACACTTGAAGGATTTAACTTGCATCTCTGAGGTAGATTGGGCCTATTCCCCTATGTCATGTAGGCCTCAACTGCTTAACAGTGGTAGTGTTGCTGCTTCTATTTGGCAGTGGCCCTTCATTTTACTTCAGAACTGCTAGGTCTCGGAGCTCCTATCTGGCTTTTGCAGACCTCCAACTTTGTACCTCATAAGCAGAAGGGGCTGCTGAATTCCCTGCATGGGCCAGGGGGCCCAGGACTTTTAGGTATGAAAGACAGACATCCAACAGGCGCAACTTTACCATATGAGGGTGGAAAGAGCACCTGCTGATAGTTTCCCTTATGCTGGCATGCCATATAAGAGAGTGATTTTGCCAAGATGGGAGGTGTTGTTTAGCTTTTTGTTTAGTTATAAAACTAGCTCTAATACTAACCTAGTGGTCTTCACTCCCATCATCTTCACTCCTGTTAAAGTGCTCACACCATCCCTTCTCCACACAGTTGCTCCCCTTTTTAAAAAGGGGCAGAGGGGAAACAAATAAAAATAATAATAATAATACATTATTGGAGGATAATAAATATTTTATAATTTATTTATACTGACACACAGACAAAACGGATTTCTCACTCAACACCTTTTCTCTTCACATTGCGCATATACCTAGCTTTCTGTCATTTCTTCTCGTATTCCACCCCTCACCCCCGCCCTGTGTTTTTTGTGGTGGTCTTACACAGTGGTGCTATACACCACTTGTACCTTCTGGATTTTTCAAAATCATGGTTATCTGGGGTTAAATTACCGCAGGAAACTTCACTCCATACTCAGAATAATCAGACCTCAAAGACAAAAAGCACCAATGATGTCACAGCACAGTCAACATGGTGTTAAGAGAACTACTCCTGGGGAATTGGCATACACCCCTGGTCAGTGGTGCTCATACCCCTGGACTTCGGGGCTGAAGTCCAGGGCCTCCACACCACCTGGGCCCCCCAAATCTGTCTTGGATGGTGTCATAGCCACTGGCCCATACTGCGCCAAGCAGCTGAGTATGACTATGACCTATGCCAAGTGCTTTAGAGATAGGGAGGAGTGGAGAAAGAAATATGTGGGATGGGAATATGTTAAGTTGTATGTTGAAATGTTTCTGCAAATGCATATTTGCACAAATATACCTGGGAAAGTAACTTGCCTAGGGAGCAAGAGGTTGCTGGTTTGAATCTCTGCTGGTATGTTTCCCAGATCGGGCAGCAGTGATATAGAAAGATGCTGAAAGGCATCATCTCATACTGCACAGGAGATGGCAATTGTAAACCCCTCCTGTATTCTACCAAAGAAAACCACATGGCTCTGTGGTCACCAGGAGTCGATACCAACTCGACAGCACAACTTTACCTTGACCTGTTTTATATTCTTATATTCTTGTGAGTCCAATTGCTGCTTGTGCCCTCAAGTACCCATGTGTTAAAAATACTGTGTGTCACAGTGTGTGTGTGTGTGTGTGTGTGTGTGTGCATGCATGCATAGGGCGATGATGCTTAACTTGCAGCTGAGGGGGTGTCCAGAGGGGGGAGGCCTCCAACGGCCTTTAGGTCCAGATCCAAAATTACCTATGTGCACCCCTGCCCCTGGCTATGTTTTAGGTTTGTGTAGGGGAAATGAGCAAACTTGAATGCAGCAGTCCACCTCAGAATAAATGTGTGCAAAGCTTTGGTCACAGGTAAAACTAAACAGAGAGGTTAAGAGTTCCAAAATAGAATCATATTTATTAGAGGCTTATGAGGCACAGGAAACAAAATAATGATTAGTAAGCAAAAATATTTAAATAACAAATAAATACTAGCAAAACTAAGAGATTAAAAAGACTAAGTTACAGCTCACAAGAAAGCAATTTGGCTTGAGTTTCCAAATTAAGTTAACTCAAGGCTGGCTAGAGAGAGAAACAATCTTTGGAGAGCAGTGGAGGATTAATGTGTAGGCAAAGTGAGCACTTGTCTATGGCAGCAAATTCTGAGGAGCGGCAAACATCCTGCTCAGTGCATTAATGTATCATTCTGCGCTTCATCTTCCCTCTAATTGATACCTCTTGCCTTCTTTTCTCTGCTATTTCACCCCTCCAACACCCCACCCATGCTGCCACTCCGGCCACCGCCTCCAGCTGCGATTAAGTGCCGGTCTAGGGGGTGCTCTGAGTTCCTGTGGCCACTGGCTAGCACTTTGGGAGTGGCATGCAGAGCAAGAAAGAGAGTAGGGCTATGTTACGTGTCAGGATTCCTCCTTCCCACCTATTCCAGCTCCGTGCTGGGGTCTCAGCTTTGGCTGGCAGGCAGCCTGAAGGTGGCTGAAGCGGGAGCAGAGAGATGCGTGGCTCCCTTGCATATGGAGCAGTTGGCCCGCCTGGCAGGTGCAAAGCGCTTCCTGACAGATCTCACGTTGTGCTTGGCTGGGGAGGAGGGTGGGGCTGGTAGAGTGTTAGATTTGTTAGGCTGGGCAGTTCTTGAATTGCTCCTCCTGGCCCAAGGGAAGCCAAGGAGAACCCGGGTTGCTTGCGACTGCTCTTGGGGCATGAAGAACCTCTCTGGAACAGAGTCTACTGTAGCCACCTTTCCTGTGGGGTTGCATCTTTACTCTCCACACCCCCATGCATAGGGTGCCTTTGTATTTGCAGTTACCCATTGGCTGTGGTGATTTTGTTTGCACTTCCACTAGGTGGAGTGATCTGGGTGATTTCGAAAAAGGAATTAAGCGGAGCTCACTGGCCAGCTGAATGAGGTAGGCAAAGCCTACTGCTGGGGAAAGGTTGATGGCTTAAAAACTGTCTCACAAGGGGTGTCTCACAAGGGGTGCAGTGGATAAACTGAAGCATCTCCCTGCCATCCCTGCTACACCTTCTTCCCCAAACCTAGCCAGGCAACGTCTCTGATGCACCCCCCCTTCATCCTCTCGCATGCTTTCTCCACCAAGGATCCAGAAGCAGGAAAGCTCATGCCACCCTGAGAAGCAGGAAAGCTCATGCCACCCCGAAAGCTCATGCCACCTCACTCTCTTTGGAGACCCCGGCAGGAAGGCAACATGCTGAGGAGGAAGAGGTGGAAAGGGCAGTAGGAGCAGCTGAGGTGGTGTTGGAGGGGCAAAATAGCAGGAAAAAGAAGGCGAGAGGTATCAGTTAGAGGGAAGACTAATCATTTAAGAGCTGCTGAAGGGCGGCAAATCTTTAGTTGCCTATGGGCAGCAAAAAGCTTAATCCAACCCTGTTGGATAGAACAACTTTGGACTTTAGAAGAAGAGGGGAGGGGAGTGAGAGGTTTGAGAAAAGGGGTTAGCTACTACCTAAATCCACCCAGTGGAGTGTTTGGACCCTTGTAGCTCAGTTGATTCCAAGAGACCTCTCTCCTCTGGGGTAGGCAGGAAGGCAAAAGGCAGGAGCAGGAACCTAGGGACCAGGTAGGGGTCTGGGAACCAGGCAAAATCCAAAGTGGGCCTGATCTCAGGAGAACAGGATCTCATAGTCAAGAGTGCTGTGTAGACCAGGCTAGGAAAGAGGGCCAGTCTGGAGGCAACAAGCAAGACTTGTTGAGAATCAGGGCACGGCGAGATGGAGGTGCCAATGCTAAGACTTATGATAGGCAGCTGGTGAATCTGAGGAAGAAACACCTGGTGAATCCAAGGGAGATACACACCAATTGATTTTTAATAACAAAAATCTTGTCTGGGCTATTATTTATTGATTGATTGATTTGATTTGATTTTTATACCGCCCTTCCGAGCAGTATTATGTCGATCACACCTTGAAAAGGTGGACAACAGGGACAAAGCCCAGTATACATCATTATCCTGTTCAAATTTGCTGAGTGTACTTCCTTTCTTCCTTTCAGTACAAAGGGTAAATAAGTCCGGAAAGATATGTGTAGGGCGAAATGTAATGAGCACATCAGGGCTTATCTTGTGTCTTTTTAGATTCCTTTGAGAGTGATTAGGAATGTTAACAAGCTTGCTTCCCGTGCCCTGAGCCAGCCATTAATATGCCTGTTAGCAAAGGAGGTGACCTACTACCTCTTATTGCACCTTCCTGAGTAAGTGATATCTTGACCTGATCAACTATGCCAACATAGGGATAATACAGGGCTAATTCATGACAAAGAATAGTGCTTGGTTAAATCATGTCTTCTCTGGCATTCCCCACCTGAAAGCAATCAAGGGGGCAAGTACAGGGAGGTTATCCTTCAGTCCTGAAATTAAACTTGACCTGAGAGCCACCATTTCCCAGGCTACATGCCAAGTGACATGCCGTATGAGTTAGCTCATGCAAACCTGTTAGAGATCTCATGGTCCTGTGGGATCTGAACAGCAAAATGTGGGAACTACAAGCCTGTAGCCCCAAACCAGATACAGGGGTGCTCCTGGGAGGCCTCAAACAGGCTCTCTTGGTAAAAATTGCTGCTGCCTGCTGGGGAGCATGGCCAGGTGGGAATTTCAGACCTTTATTTCAGTTGCATATGAGAAGGTTTCAGCAACAACAAAAAGGGGCCAGGTGAGCTGTAATCACTTTTTGTTGAGAAATAAACAAAAACATTTTTAGGAGATATGCCGATTGCAATGCTGCATGATCTAGACAGAAGTGCTTAGCAGTCTGTGAAAGTTTATGGCATCATGCTGTGCAGGTCGCACAGACTTTGCACAAACTCAGCATCGCAACACTTGTACCACATAAACTGGCCCATCCCCATTCAGCTGTGCAACTGGAAACTAGGTTTTTTCAAGAAAACAAGAGTTACCTTATAAGATCTAAATATCAATTAAGTCCAGCATTGTGCCTCCAGCAATAGCCAAACTTATGTCTCTGTGAAAATTACAAGCAGCAGGCCATGGCAGTGATATCTAGCCTATTTTACTAGTTTTTTTGCATTTGTTACTTTGAAGTATAGTGGACAACATCCAGACTAACGCTGCATGCACAGAATAATGTTTTGTGCATGCAATGGGGAAGGAACGGGAGAAGTTATTTTGGCAGTTCTTCCTTCCTTCTGCTTGTGCCTCTCAGGAATATGTTCCTGGCTGTGTATGTCTACACACACACACACATACACATTCAGGAAGCACAGAGGGTGGCAGATGAAGGGGGATTGCCAGAAATTCCGCACCCCCCCATTACATGTACAAAACATTGTTCTGCCTGCACATTGTGAGACTAGATGTTATCTTTGGTCCGTGAACATGGGGGTTCTTCTTATCAGTTATGACTAATAGTTATTGATCAATCTGCCCATCATTAATCTGTTTACCTCTTTTTGAAATCCATCTAGAGTAGTGGCCATCAGCACATCTAGTAGAGGTGGTGCTTAGTCTTCTCCTATGGGAAGAAGCACCTCCTTTTGTCTGTCCTGAAATGACCAACAATTAATTTTGTCTTCATTTCCCATTCCATACTGGTGGTAGTCTATACATGCAGCATTCACACGCACACACACACACACACACACACCCAACACACACACACACACGTGCTGCAATTGTGCTCTAACTAGTTTTAGAACAGGTATTTCATTACATGCCATCTTAGACAGGTAGAAATCTTCATTCCCATCTCAAATTAAGTATATTAGCTCTAAGGTCACCACTCAAGCTTTATTTAAAAGGTTTAAAAAGACTTCCCAAGGAGGCTCATTTCAATCCCAATGAAATTCTGCACAAGCAGAACTGCACCTTATTTGTAATGCCTGGTGGGGCACTTAAAAGCATCTATTGTTTATGAAGTAGTCCAGTGTAAGTAATTTGCTTGGGTAAAAGATCTATAGCTTGTAGGTTAAAGGTCCTGCTGGCCTGTGACCCAGAAACAAGAAATGCTGGTCTTTTGTGTGTACATAAAGTTTGGCCACTTCAAATCTTTTGAGTAATCATTCACATGCTTGTGCCTCTACAGCTTTGTGTCATCTCAGTTATAATTGTTCTGCAACGTTCTTTTTTAAAAAGCCCCTAGCAGGGGCTTTCAAGAGCCAGTAATGCGGAAATAAATGTCATGTTTAGCTTAGCATTTAGGATCTCTGAGGTAAATGATATGCTGATTAATGTTGGCAGGGGCCCCAATAGGTTAGGTAATCAAGCAGTAGTCCAGTCCATTCTCTGCTCACAAGCAGCTATTCTCTGAGAAAAGCTCTATAATAAATAAAGAGGTTGACTGATTCATGTATGGAAATCTCTGCAGATTGCCTGCCTCACTCTGGAAGCTCTGGGCTGACATTATCCTGGGGAGATAATTGTAAAAACAGCAATAAAAGTGATTTGAGTAATTGCAGTCACCTTTTTATAACAAAAGTTATGTACTCCAGTTCTTAGAGAGTATCATCCTCAGGGCCACATATCTTCAGGGTATTTGCTGTGAAATACAATGCTGGGACTCATTTGGATACCATTCTTCACCTTTGAGTACAGGAGGAAGTCTTGGATGGGTGAGATAATAGCTTCCACTCTTACATCTGGGAAAGTTGGCTCCAGCCTACTAAAGTTCATACCATGATAAATGTATTCGTCTTTGAGGTGCCATCGGGCTCTTTGTTGTTCTAAAGCCGATTAACATGACTCTTCTTCTGAGAACTCCCGCTCTTGGTATTAAAATCTTATCACTACCTGAATGCAGTTCCGTAGTACAATACCAGAAGTCTCTCTCTCTTCACTACATCTTAGGTATCACTTTGACTCAGATTCAATGATTGCTTACTATCTAGCATGCAGGAAACCATTATTGGCAGCAGCAGTACTGGCCTGGACCGCATCCTTCTCATATTTGCCAGCTTTGTAATGGGAAATGTATGATGTTAAGGCTAACCTTCTGCTGTCTTACTTTTAAAACTAGCTGGCCTGGGTGCATAGCATCTGCGCCCCTATTCCTCCATGTCTCTCCTCCCTCCCTTCAGCCTCAGTCTAGTCCCCCCCACACACACACACACGCTTGAGCCTCAATACTATATTTATGTATTTATTGATTTTATTTAGTACAGTTATATACCACCTTATACAAAAAGGTCCCTGGTGATTCACAAAACAAAAACCATCAAAACATTAATATAATTAAAACCTATAAATAAATAGGAGGCTTGGCCACTATCAACAAGGCAGGCCACACTGCCCTTCTGCACGAGGGCTGATATTTGTTACTGCAAACTTTATAAAATGATGTCAGACAGACTGAAGTGTGGAACAAGGCAAGTGGCTATAATGTAGTATGGGGGCATGGCTGCCCGGCTACTGCGCCTCAGAGCATTTCTGGGACACCAGAGGTTCATCTTCCACTCTCACCCGTAGCTCCAGGAGCCACCAAAGTCTCTCACCAGCCTCCTTGCTCCTCTAGGGGGCACCAGAAGCTCACCTGCCTGTTCTCTGCCTGCCTGCATCAGGAGGATGGGCTGGTGTCCCAGCACCTGGCGTTATTGGGAAACTGCTGCAGGGCCTGCACTGCATCATCTCCGCTTTTGGGCTCTGCACAGCACCTAGCCCTTTGGGTGCCTATCACATGGAAGGGAAGAGGCAGGTAGGCAGGGCTTGGGACCATGTGGGGCCAGCACAACATTGTTTACTACACACACACACACACCCCTACCTCTGGTGGCTGCCAAATGTTCTCACACTACGTGTGGCAACTATCTGGAGCAGTGATTGTGTATTCCCTCTGCTGCTTCCAGCTGACACTTGTGCTGGGTGCTTCTTTCTCTGCCTCCCTCCTGACAGAGAAAGCAAGCACCCAAACAGTGCTTGAATGAAGCACAGACTGGGAATGCAGAAGGGCAGCATGGCCTGCATTGCTGATAGTGGCCACACCTCCTGCATATTTATTTATTACACTTCGAGCTGCTCATGTGGTAGCAAGCATGACTTGTCCCCTTAGCTAAGCAGTGTCCTCTCTGGTTGCATATGAATGGGAGACTAGAAGGGCTCACACTGTAAGGTATCCCCTTCAGGGGATAGAGCTGCTTTAGGAAGAGCAGAAGGTTTCAATTTCCCTCCCTGGCTTCTCCATGATAGTGCTGAGAGACACTCCTGCCTGCAACCTTGGAGAAGCTGCTGCCACTCTGTGAAGACAATACTGAGCTAGATAGACCAATGGTCTGACTCAGTATATGGCAGCTTCCTATATTCCTATACTGCCCTATCCATCCAAAGGCTTTGGGTGGTCGACAACAGACCAGTATGTGACATCCTACTCATTAAGGATGTGCACGAACTGGTTCGCAGGCCATGCTGGAGGCCTGCGAACTGGTTCACTGTTCCGGCAGTCCGACGGACTGTCGCCAGGGGTGTGTGTTGCTTTAAGGGTGGGGGTTGTACTTACCTCTCCCACCACTTTCCCCCCTCCGGCACTCCAGTTTTAAGCAAAATCTTCGGGGCGGCAGCGGTCCTCCCTGCCACCCCTGCCCCCTTGTTGTTTGCAAAATGCGGAAGTATTTGCAAAAGGCTTTGGGTGGTCAACAACAGACCAGTATTGCAAAAGTATTGCAAAAGGCTTTGGGTGGTCGACAATAGACCAGTATGTGACATCCTACTCATTATAAGGATGTGCACGAACCGGTTCGCAGGCCATGTTGGAGGCCTGCAAACTGGTTCGCTGGTCCGGCTGTCCGACTTTTCCCCCTCCAGCGCTCTAGTTTTAAGCAAAATCTTTGGGGCGGCAGCGGTCCTCCCTACCACCCCTGCCCCCTTGTTGTTTGCAAAATGCGGAAGTAACTTCCGCGGATGTGCCCACCGCTGGCACACGCATCATGCATGCCACTGTGATGTGTGTGGGGCGCACGCACACGACAGCTGTAAGCGCGGCGGCGGCATGCGCATGTGCGGGAGTTACTTCTGCATTTTGCAAACAACAAAGGGTCAGGGGCGGAAAGGAGGACCACTGCCGCCATGAAGATTTTGCTTAAAACTGGAACACCGGAGGGGGAAAAGTGGCAGGAGGGGTAAGTACAACCCCCTGCCCTTAAAGCAACACGCACACCCGCCAGCGTTGGACTATGCCTACTCATTATATGACATCATACTCAGGGGTGTGGCTGGTACAGGCTCATGTGCATGCACAAGACAACAATATGGGAGAGGGGCTACCAGCAAGAGTTTGTCCCATGTCCCAATGAGTTCCCTACATCCCTGTGTGGAACACACTGTACTTAACACTGTGTAACTCCTACTGGTCTTAGAATCAGAGATTTCTACAAGTTCCCATTTATGGAACACTTTGGTTCCAATTCGTGTTGCACATGGAATGAGCCCTCTCTACTTCATGCAATGTGCTTTCCCCCTCCCCACCCTTCATTTGCTACATAACAATTTCATTCTTCATCAAAGTGCTACTTATGGTCAAGAAAAAGAAAATGTGAAAAGTCATTGAGTATGAATGTATTTACTAAAAAATAAACTCTTCCTTGCAGACCAGCGTGTTAGATTTTGCATGTAGCATGTTTTCCAAAAACATTTAAGTACATCAGGAAATTGTTGAAAAATTAAGTCGTTTGTTATCTGCACTGTAATCTTCCATTGCTTAGTCCTGTTGCTCATTCCAATAGTCCTGTTGATTCTGGTGTTATTTTATTTATTGTTCAATTTCTATACCATCTTTCATACGACATACCAAGGGACTTTACAAAAATTAAAATACCATAAAACACCATAAAAAAGAGTAACTTGTTTAGTTTTTACCATTGCTAACTAGGTATAGAAGCACCTTTTATATGTATGGTTATTTTGTTTAACAGGGAGAAAGCAATTGTCTCTTTTCAGCCAATCATAATAACTGTTACTTGTGTTTTTCTTGTGTTTATTTTTAGATTGTGTGCCTTTCTCACAGGAAGGAAAGAAGGAAGGAAGAAGGAAGGAAGGAAATGCTTTGGCTGATCTGAATTCTTCAAACACCAGCAGGCTTAAGCTTAAAATGTATAAAACGTGTGTAGAAGGTGGAATTTACAGGAGCTTGCTACAGCAGAGTTTGTCTTTCCATTGATCTCAGTGGGAATTGAGATGGTCCTTAGAGAGGAAGTGCTGAAACAGCCTTAACTGCTCTACTGCTATAACGGTGAAAGCTGAACATAAATTCTTCTACAGAAATATAGAATGTCCTCCTGTCAATACACATATTGTAAAATGTCTATAAAAAGGTCAGCTGTTTCTTTATTACTGACATATGGTTTGGATTAAGGTAAAGGCTAGCACCTTCCACCCTGCCCCCATGGTTTGCAACAACCTTCCAAAGACCTTTCACAGCAGACATTGCAGTTTAAAAATAGATAAATGCAGTTTTCCCCCCTGTTTGAGGAATATTATAAAACTGATTTGAAGACCACATTTTAAAAGGTTATTATGGCATATATCTTTAAGCCAATTCTGGCCTTTCTAACTTTTCTAACTTTTCTGGAAGCAGTATAAAGAAAAACTATGTACGTTATGGCTTAATACTATAAAGCGGGAGGAAATTGGATGAACAGGGATCCCAGAGCAGCTATTTAGCTCATGTGATAGACATACGAAGTTCCTCTATTTCACCACTGAAGCCAGTTATAATTATAAGGTTTTAACTTTATTAATAATTATAGGTTTTGACATTAATAATGGATTGGATGACTTTACAAGTTGGGAAAGACATAGCGGCAGACATCCAGCCTAGCACTTCACTGGTGCAACAGTACTATGTTCCAAACTAACACTGCACCTTCACATGAGTGGATGAAGGGGAAGTTTTCTGCAGTTTCCTCTTCCCTTTGAAATCCACTGTACATCACGAAAATATGTCCTTGAGGGTCACATGTCACTTAGGGAGATATTTTCAGGAGGCACAGTGGGCTTCAATGGAAGGGGATATAGTTGAGAATTGTCCTTTTTCCTGCTTGCACGATGGCACAGGGTCAATCTGGAACTCAGCACTGTTTCACCAGTGCAGTGGTCATCAAGATGTCAGATGCCGTATATAGAATTCAGGATTATGAGGATTTTGTTTCTTGTGAAGGAAATACGATGGGTGATACAAGGCTAGATACCCCTGTAGTACAAATATTTGCAGTTGAAATATTTTGTTCAGATTTTGACTAATCATCTTTTAGGCTGCATCAGTTGATATGTTGGGAAGGCTAGATAATTGTTGGGACTTTAATTAAATGAGTGGCTTTCTCTATACTTTAGACACTGATCCAAGGAATAGAGATTAGAAAGGATTTTTCATAAAATGGCCTGGGACACAGATTTGGGGACTTTTGGTTTAAACGAATCGAATACAAATGCAACAAATTTTTATACACCATTTTTTCAACAAAAGCTTCCATAACACCCTACAGTTTGTTACACCCTAAATAGGCTCATTACAAGATCATATACTACTACTATATGACCCCTGCAGAATTAATAGAATCTGTCATTCTAGAGTCAGCTTGAGTGGCGTAGCGGGGAAAGTAGCCAGTTCAAATCCCCGCTGCTACTATATCGAGCAGCAGCAATATAGGAAGATGCTGAAAGGCATCATTTCATACTGTGCGGGAGGAGGCAATGGTAAACCCCTCCTGAATTCTATCAAAGAAATCACAGGGCTCTGTGGGCACCAGGTGTCAAAACTGACTTGATGGCACACTTTACTTTACCTTTATCATACTAGAAGGTTCAAGTGTTGGGAAGAGCACATTAAACCACAGATATTTTGTTCATCTTTGGTGAAGTTTTGACCCCATGGTACTGGACACAGGTTGGGATCATTGCACAGATTACAATCATCTTTTTAGTATGGACCTATCCATTGTGCTGAATAATTCAAACAAGAGATACAAACTTCTGTAAAATTTCTGATATTTATTGATTGCATTAATAAAATGCAATCAAATATTAATCTGGTGAGACCTTGGAAAAGAGCCCAGGTGCCTGAAACCAAAGAGTGGTAGATTAAATATTGAGAAATTGCTGAGATGGATAAATTGATGAATACATTTCTCCATTTCTCCACAGGACTGTTTCTGGCAGATAGGTGACTACTATTTATAAATGACTGGAACTTGTACTGTAATTCTGTCACTCTGAGTTGAACTTTGTTTACAAAACTATTTGTTGTATTTTCTTAAAAATAAAAGAAGGAAATAAAATTTACATATTGTCCCTAGTACTGTCACTTAATGATATGGGTATGCACGAACCATTCAGTCCTGAACTGGTTTGCCTTGAACTGGGCCAGTTCGATCACAAACCAGACAGAGGTAAACCATTATGCTTTATGGTAAAAGGGAATCCAGTGAGGATTCCCCTTTACAAGCAAAGGTGTGGGGGAATCCCTGAAAAGTCTTCTAAAGGGAAGCGGAGGGTGGCAACGAGAGGGCACCTTTAAAAGTAGATTAAGGTTTTTACTGGCCTGGCGATGGTCACTGCCACTCCTTGAAGCCTGCTTGGCACAGCCCAACTGCATGGTTTTCCCTTCAGCAAACTGCCCATGCAGCTTTAGCTTGGTTCCAGATTCCACAGATGTGCAAAGGCCAGAATTGTGTTGCCACCACATGAGCAGGTTCCTGGACAGAGCACCATGCAGTTGGGCTGTGCCAGGGGGGCTTCAAGGAGTGGCAGCAGTGGATGCCGGCCAGTAAGAACCTTAATCTACTTTTAAAGGTGCCCTCTTGCCTCCTTCTGGCCACCGTTTAAAAGAGTTTTCAAGGATTCCCCCCACCCGTTTGCTTGAAAAGGGGAGTCCTCTTGGGATTCCCCTTTACAAGCATAGCCATCAAATCACTGAACCGGTTCAGTCAACTGAACCGGCCAGTCACTTTGACCAAACTAGTTCACAGACCAGACGTTTGGTTCTAATTTGGTCTGAACTGAAACGGAACTGCAAATTTCAATTTGTGCATATGCCTACTAAATGAAGTTTATATTCAAAGTAAGAATCCAATAGTGAACTAAACCTAATTGAAAAAATGTCACACTAGATATGTTTCAATGATCGCAACATTTGGATCATTTGTCAGCAGAGCTACTCTGCTGAAATAAGTGGGACTGCTCTAGAGTAAATTGTTTTAAAATGCATGCACCGTGTGGCTTGTTTTACATGGAAGGATCCATCACTACAAGATCAATCACTACATTTTTTACCATTTTGCTTTATGGTTATTTTCATTACAAGACAGTATCTTCCAGTTTTAAACAGGCTTAGAAATAAAAAATAATCAAAAAGGAACTAATACAATGACTGCACTTTGAATGGAAATTATTAAATTTTGATTACTTTCAAATGTGTCCATTTAGATGTAGATGGTGGTTGTTGTTAGGATCTAAGTCTGTTGGAAGGCATAAAACTAAATATTTCCATATGAATCTCTTGGCACATTTAAACAGAGGGTTTAACAGCTTTTCAGTTTTGGATGAATGATGCTGCAGTCATATAAAAATAAAAATAGGAATTCTGTGTGAAAAATGTATCATGTATTTATCCCATTTAACTTTTAAAAGCAAAGAAAATGGTTGTTGAGAATGGAAAAATGTAAGGGTGTAGTTGCTATAGGGATGTTAACTCTAGCTGGTTATAGTGAATATTATCCTGTGTTTAACCTTCTGTCACTACTATCCTGAACAGAAATGCTGGCCAATGTCATCTTTTCTGGTGCCCTGATGAATGAATCATATCAAAAATTTCTCTGAACAGTGTAATGGTTGGCAAGGGATGTTTTTCTTCCTAGGACAGCACAAAATGTTCTCAGGAATGTAAAATTTGGACAACAAGAGGTCTGCCCCATCTGGTGCTCTGGTCTACTTGATCATGTATTAAATTAAGTGACACATGTCTTTTTTCTCATGTTGAAGAACAGCAGATCCACAAAAATCTAGGCACCAGTAGTAACTAGGGATGTGCACAAAATGGATCTTGCAATTTGTTTTGAGCTTGAAACAAAACACAAACAGTTGGAACGTTTCCTCAAAAAAACGGTCAACCCGGTTGTTTCCATGGAACAAATCTCGAAATGTTTTTAGTGCTTTAGCCATAGGGAACAATGGAGAAACTGAAACACACCATTGTTCTCCATGGATAGCTCAACCATGGGTAGCTCCTAGGGACACCAAAGTGGTTGGGTGGTTGGACATGATGAGTACTACCTATCACCCAACCCACAAAAGAAATTGGCAAGCAGGCTATTTTTAACACATTTTCTCCCCTAAACCACCATAGGATTGCAAGCCAATTGGAAGCCGATGCCCGAAAACCAATCAGCCAGAGGTGGTTCATCAATAAGGGGAGGAGGGACTGTGCTCCCCTCCCACCAAACAAACAAAACAAATAAGCTACCAGAGAAACTCAAACTTACCAGTACAGGTAATCCTGTACTGCAGCAAATCCTTCAAAGCATGGAGCTTCCTCCAGCTTCTCTACCTTGCCTGTTGCTTCCTTCCTTGATCTTAATGGCTGGAACAGCCTGCTAATCAAGCTGTTCCAGCCAGTCTGATTCCTAGAGGGCACTGGTCTGGCATCAGCCACTCCAAGAATTAAAAAAATAGGTAGAAAAAAACAGCCCATGAAGCCTGAAAAAAACAGCCCCTGGAAGTGTATTTTTTACCCATTTAAAAATATTTATTTTCATGAATGCATTATAATTCTTTTTTTAAATGTGCCTCTTTCTGGTAAATTTGCTTCTGCGGAATCATTGCAGATTTTTCTCCAATTGAATCCATTACACCTAAAAAAAAAAATCAAGCAGACCATCATTAATTTATTTATTGTAGGTCAATGCATGACAATGTTGAGATACTGGTTATTGGCAGCATCTCATTGTGGGAGAAGATACTGATATTGGCAGCACCTCTTATTCTTGCTTATTTCCCAATCCAAATAAATTCCTTCTTTGGCCTCCACCTCCCTGCTCCCCTTAAATGAAGGGGCTGATTTAAGGTTGAGTTGAATCAGCCTTGATTGATCATGAATAAATTCACGTCATTCATGTTGCAGGAGCCATTTTGTCTCCATGTTTTCCCATTGCTGATTGGTTTTCTGGTGCTGGCTTCCAAGTGACTTAAGATCTCCTTGCTTCTTGATTGGCTTGATTCAAATCAAGTGTTGGCATGGGCAGCTGTGCCTCCATTGGCTGGTGGGAGGGAGCAGGGAGGTGGAGGTTAAAGGAGGGATTTTCAAAATGTATTTAAGGGGCTGTATGGAGCTGAGAGATCAGTTCCAGTGAAGGATCAGAGAAAGGCTGCAGCAGAGCAGAGCAGAGAAGTAGTGGTTTGGACCCACCTGCCTGCTGCCTGGACCCCAGTGAGTTGAGAGAGAGAGAGAGAGAGCGCGAGCGCGAGCGCGAGCGCGAGCCTGCCTGCCTGCCTGCCTGCCTGCTGGGCTTATCTGTCTCTCTAGCTATTTTTCCTTTAAATTTGCAATAACAACTGCTTAATTTTTATTAATTAATTAATTAATTTATTTATTTATTTATATTTAAATTGTTCCAGCAGCACCAGTGGCTTTAACTAGGTGCTGCTTGGAATCTTATCTTATTATTATTGCTTGTAGCCATCTCCATCCCCAGTGGCTTTTTGATGTTCTCACCTGGATGCAGCTTGGACTTTTTATACTTGTGTAATCCCGCACACAAACTTATTGCATTTTGATGTTCCTACCTACAAACCTATTGCTTGTAGCTAACTAGCCCCCAGTAGCTTTAATAACTGGGATGCTTTGCTGGTTGTTTGTGTTTGTTTGTTTGTTTGTTTGTTTGTTTCCTTTTGTTGCCTCAAGCTACACCTCTTGCTGCTGCACTCTGGACTGAAGTTTTATTTTTATTTTTTGCAGGCTGGTGTGCTGTGACTTATGTTTGGTGCCCAGACTGCCCAGGCTCCCTCTGACTGTTTGCATTTATATAGGGTTCTTTTTTGCCTTGATTGTTTGGGCGGGTTGGTACCTGACTGGTGCCAACCTTCAATTCCCCCCAGCTGTTGAGTCCTCGTGTCTGATTGGCTCAAGAGTGCTACAAAAGCAATATCTGGCAGACTCCAGACAAAGATGCCAGAAGGTGAGAGACCCCTCCCCAAACACACAACTTGGTCAGGTTCAGTTCTTTAAATAGGGCCTAGTTTGGGGGAGGGATTAGGTGGAGGGAACTGTAGGACAGGAGGGGTGGTTTAGAGAGACCGCAGTAATCCCCTGTCCTTCTTTGCTTGCCCTTCTTTAGCTGTCCCCAAAATAGAAACCCCCTCTTCCAAAGAAGCCTTCTTCTTTATAGGGGGGGGGACTTGATTTTCTAGCTTCTGTGTGTGTACCACAGTGCTATAGATAGTGCTGTGTTTGGCACACAGAGCATAAATAAACCACCCTATATCCTACACCCACTTAAAGGTTATTCCTCTCCCCTCCCTACCATCCCATCAGGTTTAGGGCTTAATTTAAAACACACACACACACAAAGATGTCCATGAGGGTGTGAAGCAGAGCCAGGAGCAGAGTGTCAGGAGGAGGGGGGTGATGCTGGTTGTGGTGGGCGACAGCGAAAGGAGCCTACTTCCTGAGTCATCCTCGCTGATGTGGTTGTGCGCAGGCTTTCCTATCCAGAGGACCTGGCCCCACAGCACAGCTGCCTATGGCTGCTGAGGTAGAAGTAATTGGGAGGTCCTCCTCTGTCAGGGGAAGCAGCTCTTCTTTCCATGGCAGCGGAGGATGAGGTGTCTTCAGATGCTAACCGAGCCAGATCACTCTCTCCATCTTCCCCAATCCCCGTCAGCAGTGCAACCCCTCCCACCACCTTCTGAGATTGAGGTGGAGCTGGCGGAAGTCATTCCAGTTGTTCTTGGACCCTCTCAGTCCTTGACAGAGGGCAGTGCTGTTGATGGTCACCCCCAGAATGAATCAGGAGCCCCAGTACCACCACCACCACCAGAAGAGTCCCGGACAGGGACCGAGAGCAGCATGGTGTAGACCACTTTACGCTCTGCCCTGGTGACACACAACATGATGTCTGCATCCACTACAGGACACAGATTAGCAGAAGTAAAGAACTGGGACGCTAGGGATGCTGCATCACCTGCAGTGGCATCACCCAGGGGTCCCTGCCCCTGCTGCCAGCCATAGACTTGGTATGGCCTTGAGTAGTGGCAAGACTCCTGCTCCCAAGCAGGGGAAGTTGCCTGTGTGCTGGGTGCAGTCAGTGGGCATGCAATGTGGTTGGCCAGAGCCTCATCTCATCACCCGAGTCTTTGGCAATATGATTGCTTTGGATGACCAGCCATTTCAGGTGGTGGGTAATGCTGTCTTCTGCCAGCTGCTCTGACTGCTTGCCCTCGACTACCAAATCCCCTAACACACCATCTTTAGCAGATGGGTGGTGCCCTCCCTGTATTGGGTGTGCAGGGAGGCCATGTTGGGGCTGCTGCACACAGCAGCGCCTGACACCAGTGTTCATTTTACTGTAAATCTGTGGAGCAGTCCCAGTGGGAGGCACACTGCTTTCTTGTCCCCTATCTGCTTCTGGTGGCATGGCCAGCCCCTCCCATGCAGCAAAGCACAGGTGGACTGTGCTGCATGTGGAGATGCTGGACACTGACCACATGGCAGATGAGCTGTTGGCGGCCATGAATGGCCAGGTGGGGGGATGGCTGTCTGGGCAGCCAAACCTTCACTGGGGATTCATGGTCACAAACAATGCCACTTACATCACAAAAGCAGCCAAGCAGGGACCGTTTGTGTCCATCAGTTGTGTGGCACACACTCTGAACCTGGTTGTGAGGGATGTGTTTGGCCCTTCTGGGGCTGCGACCAGGCAAGACAACCCTGCTGCAAGCACTGAGTGCCATCCTGCTGCTGCCATGACTGATCTTGTGGATAGTCAAGATGATCTTGTGGCAAGACAGCAGCTTAGTTCCACTGGAGCAAAAAGGGTAGGTGTATGCTCAGGAAGCGGCACCTTGAGCTGGGCCAACCTGAACACCTGATGCCTCAGGATCTACCAACCCGATGCAACTACACCTTTATCTTGTTCCACCACCTGCAGGAGCAAGATCTGGCTATTCATGGCCAGATTGATCCATGGCCTGGAGGTGTGGTTTGGAAATGGGTGACCGATCCAACCAGGAACCAAAGTTGTCTTGGCACTTGAGCCATTTTTTGTTGCCACAAACAGGTTGTGTGCTGAGACAGCAATACTGAGCCAGGCTTTGTTTGCTGCTCTTAAGAACCTAAGAATAGCTCTGCTGGATCAGGCCCAAGGCCCATCTAGTCCAGCATCCTGTTTCACACAGTGGCCCACCAGATGCCACTGGAAACCTACAGGCAGGAGTTAAGGGCATGCCCTCCCTCCTGCTGTTACTCTCCTGCAACTGGTACTCAGAGGCATCCTCAAGAAGACAATTGGTGAGCTCCAGTCCACAGTGAACATCGAGGAAGCAATCACTTTGTTAGGCTGGCTGAGGACTGGAGTGGTGGAGCAGCTCAGGAAACCTTTGGGTAAATAGGCAGAGACTTCATTCTGTCTAGGTGACCCAAGTAGAAGGGCAAAGCAGTCACCCCTGACCAGCTTCCTAGGTGTAGGGGCCTCCTGGTAGCAGAGGTTAGGCAAGCTGAGGATAAGAGGCTGGGCTGCAAGCAGGAAGTGTTGGAGCGCCTACTAGTGAACAGTCCACCCCAGCAGCAGAACTATGACCATCGCTTCCCAGTCCAGTAGTGTGATATTCCTGGCAGGGCCAAGTGAGTCAGTGGTTCCGCCTCTGCATTCCACCCGGAAGTTCATGGAGGGGTTCCTTGGAATCTTGCCAGGGGGTGGGAGAAGCCCACTGAGCCCTGCAGCAGTGTGTGCTGCAGTACTTTCAGAAGCCGGTGGCAGGCTGGGAGATAGAGTCAATCCAGTTTGGGGCAACACATCACCAAGTCTGGCCAGACTTTGTGGCAGTTGCCAGATGGTTCCTCCTGTAACCATCAACCAGCATCCAGAGCAAGAGGGTGTTCTCCATGGCCGGTGGTGTGGTGACACCCCACTGTGTGCACATGGATGCTGAGATGGTGGAGCAACTGGTTTTCCTGAAGCCAACCTCCCCCTGCTGGGCTATCCTGAGCTGGCCATGGAGGGTGAGTGACTGCTAATGAGTCACCCCCACCACTGGCAGCTCACCCCACCCTGGTCAACCCCAAACCAAGGTGCACACACAGACATGCATGCATGCCACCACTGTGGCCAATGATGAAATATGGACTGGTGCCCCAACCCATGTGTCAGGCTGTCGGCCAGGGCCCAGCACCAATTTGGAGCCATGGCGTATTATCCAGACAAAGGCAGGGATGTATGTATGTAGGAGAAGATGTATGCAGGAGAAGAAAGCATACTTCTCATGCTTTTTTTCCCTTGTCAGACCATTGATCCATCACGCTATGACTGCTCTATTCCCCTGTCTGGCAAGACGGAAGGAAGGAAGGGTTGCTTTTGTGGTTTTCTCTGCACTGAGTCACTAAGTATAATATGCTTCCTGTGCTATTGCTTGATACTACAACTATATGGTTTTGCTGGATCTCAGGTTGACTAAGGCAGAACTTGGGTGCCTCCTTGTTTTCCTTGAACTGTGGTTTGGTCTGTTTGTGAGATGGTGTTGTGGTGAGAAATGGACAGTGGCAGCTTAAGTGTGTGTGTGTGTATGTGTGTGTGTGTGTATGTGTGTGTGTGTGCGTGCGTGAGAGAGAGAGAGAGAGAGAGAAAGAGAGAGAGAGAGAGAACACACAGGGCTCTCCTTAGAGGTACCCTGGCAAGGTACGGGGCCTGGGGCAAATCAGCCAGTATGGGGGTCCCATCCAGTTAATTCTAATCGGGGTTAAAAGAGTGGGGCCAGGGGTGGTTGCCATGCTTGCCATGCCCTAAGGACAATCATGTGTGTGTGTGTGTGATATTTTCTTGGTGATTACTGTGAGATGAGCTCCATGTCTGGCCTTGAAAGTAACTTGTGCTTCACTCACTGCTCTGGTCTGCTCTGCAATCTACATTGCAAGGTGTACTCAGTCAAAATGTGGCTGAAGATGTTGCTGTAGTTGAGCTTATGGCTAGCTTGCTGGCTGCTGAGGGTGCAGCTGTCGCATTTGTTGCAATGCTGAAATAAGGAGTCATAGTTGTGTTTGAAAGCTACTTGTGCCAATGATGTTACTGCAGCATAGGCACTGTGGCTGGCTGTGGATTCTGGGTAAGTGATTCTTTTTTTGGTCCATCTTTGGACTGTGTGTTTGGCAAAATCTTTGGACTGTGTGTTTGGTGCTCTGTGTTGGGAGGGACTTTGTATGCTTCTGCAGTGTTTTTCAGGGCAGGGTTGCAAAATTTGTGTAGTACGTTGTGCTTGTTTTGGCCATGGGAAACAATATGGAACTTAAATCACCCCATTGTTCCCCATGGGTAGGTCCTAGGGACACCAAAGTGGATTGGGTGGTACAGTGCGATGAGTGCTACCTACCATACCCACAAAAGAAATGGGCAAGTGGGCAATAATTTTTAATTAACCTAAACCCCCATTGGCTTCTATGGTGTTTGGGAGAAGGAATTAAAATTTAAGATCACCCACTTGCCCATTTCTTTTTTGGGTTGGGTGGTAGGTAGCACTCACCATGCCCTGCCACCCAACTCACTTTGATGTCTAGGAACTACCCATGGGGAACAATGGGTTGATTTGAATCCCCATTGTTCCCTAAGTGAGAATCGTAAATTTTTTGTGAATTTTGGATTCAAATTGTTGAACCAGCCAGCAATAGCCAACCAGTTCAACAAATTGATTTGATTTTTTTGTGATTCAATCTGAGGTTGAATCGAATAGCAAAAAAAATAAAATAAAATCGTGCACATCCATAGTTTTACTCAACAAGGATTTCATGACTTTCAATGTGCTTATGATTTCCTCAATTCAGCTTCTTTGAAATGTCTTAATGTTTTTGACAGTGAAGTACAGCCTAGCATAGAAACTTTTAGAACATAAGAAATTATAGAAGTTTCATGAATGATTACTGCAGTTTAAACCATAGCATTTTAAAACTGTTCAGCTTTGCAGCCACCACGTGGAAGCCATAGATGAGGCTTTGCTATACTACAACAAACGAAGCCCTCCTTTTAAGAGAATTGTAATAGAGATATTAAACATGATGTAAAACTAGTCTCCTACTCCTATTTGTGTACGTTTTAACACTTTCACTACACTTTCCCTCCTTATAGAGTGGGAAATGGTGAATATTATAAGGCAGGTGTGAACAATGAAGAATTAAGGCACGTCCCCTTGAATAACCCTTACCAGAGTACTTGATGTCTGCCTTGTTTGTGTGAATGTAGTCATGCAGTACAATCCTATGCAAATCTGCTCAAAAGTAAATCCCAATAAGTTCAATAGGAATGCAGCCTTTGGACTAAACTAGACATTCCCTTAAATGCATAATTAACAGTTTTTCTTAAAGCCAGAAGCTCCTCATATTTAAGGGGGTGGATTTTGGCAGCAAAGGGGAGAATTAAGAACTCCTCCATGTGTGCCACAGTCCTGATATGGATTTGACCTCTCTGCAGCTTTCCCCCCTTAAAATTTATGGGTGTAAGTATGTCTGTTAATGATACATTTAAGGGAATGTCACGTTGGGACTTGATTGTTGATCACTTTGGGACTTAACTGTTGATCAGAAGAGAAACATTAAGACTTGATGTCTCATACCAGTTCATTTCTATGGTTCATCCATTCTTACTACCTAAAAACTGCCAGATGTTGAACCTGAAATCTTATAAAACCAAAGCATGTCTTCTGCTAGTAGTTGTTACTTTGGATAGCAGAACCAAAATTGTGCTTTAGGACTAAACCTTTCATAACATTGCACCTAGTAATGCTTAATCACACTTTAAAGTGACTTTAAATTGCACGAAAGTGGAGATCTGATCATTACTGTCCTCTCTTTGTATTTCAGCTAGAATTTTACATGACAGAATTGATGACTTGACTGGTTTTTAAAAGTATATAGAATGGGGGCATTTTAATATCTAATTACTTTATATGCTCATGTTCCTGACATTTGATTTGGTGTATTTGCACGCATTGCAAAGGCAGTTAACTGCAATGCCAGCAAATGTCATGTTTGGAATATTGTTTTGTAAGCACACACAGAATGCATCCTTCATAGCACTTATTTCCTAGCACAGCAAATCTTTGGAATGAACTAATTCTTTGGAACTAGAAGGAATATATAATGAAATAAAGCATACATTTATCTTAATATTTATCTTAACATCCTGTTAATGTGGTACATTAGCATTCTAAGAATGGAGAGAGGAATCTGTATAATAAATGATATAATCTACATCACTAGGAATGCACTGAACCTTACAAATTTAAAGAACTGACAACTAAAATTGTATATAGTAATATCTTAATATCTGGTATGATATTAATAAATGACTGAATAGCATTATACCATTTGTATGCAAACAAAATATTATTAGTGATTAATTTATTTATATAGCACCATCTACAAAATAAAATATGACAGATCCCTGCCCCTTGGAGCTTACGATCCATAATTTCTAAAAAAATAAATGAACACACAACTGCCAATTTTATATAAACCACAAGTCAAATTTTAATTAGCTAAAAACAATTACAACTCCCACATATCTGTTTTCTTTAAAAATTAACAGAAAGCTTCAGCTTTAAAAAATTCATAAAACTTTGTTTTGAAATTATCTAGATATAAATTTAACATAATTCACTTAATTGATCTGAAATTGTAAAAAATCACAGTATTTCAAAAATTAAATGTGAGTCAAAATAAATAAATAGAATAAAAATGCCATAAACCTTCTGTAAGAAAAGCATCCCTTTCTGGACTTTTAGGAGTTGCCAAGCAGTCATTTAAGGTGTTTATTTTGGGGCACAATAACTATGACACTGATATATTTGATTGTATTGCATTGGTTATACACTTTTAAAAACCCTACTTTATTCTATTTAAGTCATATTTAAACAAACCACGGGGTAAAGCTGCCTGGGAAAATGAGATTTAGGTGTCTAGAAAATGAGATTAGCTCTCTCCACTTCATCTTTGGTGAAATAAAATTGAACTGAGATGTTTCAAAGCTGACAGATCCTGGTGAATTCCACTTTATCTTTGTATTACTGAATCAGAGAGCAGAGGCCATAAGCCCTGTGGCCCTTTTATTGTTTTGTGGTTCCGCTGAGTTGAATCTTATGTGAGAATTTCTATTACGTATATCTACCAAAAAGCTAAGGCCTCACTAATCGCTTTGCTGCTTATAATGGCCCTCTGCCAACCCTATCAACTCCTTCTGGTTATTGGAGAGACTCAAGTCCCTATGATTAATAGTATTTGACATTTGATTTTTTTTTTTTTTACTTAAATGAAAAAAGAATACGTACAACAGAATCACAATGGAATAATCTCCGAAGTGCTCCATTTTAACTATCTGAATATCATAGCCTGTTATCTGAAACACATCTATTCTTGCAAGCATCCCATTAGTACTGGAAGCTTACTCTAGTGTATCAAGCAGTACTGATTAAATATTGACAAAAATATAGACATCTGATACTGTTTCATATAAAATTGCTTCAAACTTTGAAAAGCATATATCCAGCCAAAGGATTCTTTATTTTTAACACAGTCAGAAAGATGTATAAAGGTAAATAAGTATAAATAATTCTCTATTAGTTTTATTTAATCAAGGTATTGCTGAAAATGTGAACTGAATACACATAATAATGATTTTCAATTGTAGTTATATTTTGTGATATTCTTATGGCATGGTTTGCAAAGATTCTCTCATTCACCTTCCAACATTCTCTCATTCAATTTCTATTTAGTCTGATTTAAGCCAATGCTATTGTTACTGGCTTCAATCCAAGTACTCTGACTTACGTGATTTATTGATGGACTTTGTTACATGAGATAAATAAATAAATACATAGATAAATAGATAAATAAATAAATAAATAAAATTTATTATATAGGTGGTTTTATTCTGGTAGTTTGTTAGATGCTAGGAACAAAAGTTGAGAATTTATGTTCGGCTTCACTTTATGTCTATGTGAACAAATAACTTCTTCCCATCCACTATCCTGTCTTCACTGCTTCTTCCACATCCTTTCTTCACTGCTATTCATCAGCATCTGACATCTAAGATCAGCTAGCCTTGTACTTCTTGAGAAACCATAAACTGCTGTTTCTCATTAGGTTTTTAATTATACTTAACACAAAACACATACCACGAACAAAATGAAATGATTTTCCTATTGGTTATTGTAAGGGCTAGGAAATGTCTTGTGTTGTAAACAGAGCTCTGTATCCATAACAATCAGCAGTCTTTAACTTTCCAGCCAATTAAAAAGTAAATAATTTTCTTCTGATTTTTTTCCCCACTAGTGCCCAAGAGAAAGTAAAATAATAATAATAGAACTAGGTTCCACTTCTGGTCCTCAACTCTCACTGCTAATAACTAATTGCCAGTACATGTCCTCCCCAGAAGATATTGTTTGTACTTTGCAAAAAAACATGTACTTTGCATAAGTTCACTGCAAATTAAAAAAAAATATTTAAGCTTTAGAATAAATCCACATTATTTGTGATGAAGCCAACAGTGACTTGAACCTCCACAGAATGTCATAGCATCCCAATTCTGTATTTGATAGAGCATCCCAATCCTATATTTATTCAAAAGGCGAATCTAAGTTATTTCATGGCACTTCCCTGAAAATGTACTTAAAATAACAATCTAAGCCTAGCAAACTGAATTGTCCAGATCTAGTTTCTATTGCTACCCTCTCCTCTGCACCAACCTAGTCCTGTACTACATGGGGACAAGTGTAAAGGGGGTTATGCCAGCATCTATAGTTCTGACAGAAAGAGAGGCCTATAAGGATGTTGCATAGTGAGCTGTCATTGTTGTGACACAAATGAGCTGGTCTTGTGGTAGCAAGCATGACTTATCTCCTTAGCTAAGCAGGGTCTGCCCTGTTTGCATATGAATGGGAGACTTGATGTGTGAGCACTGCAAGATATTCCCCTTAGGGGATGGAGCCACTCTGGGAAGAGCATCTAGGTTTCAGGTTCCCTCCCTGGCAGGATCTCCAAGATAGGGCTGAGAGATTCCTTAGGGGATGGAGCCACTCTGGGAAGAGCAGAAGG
Source organism: Hemicordylus capensis (assembly GCF_027244095.1). Lineage (NCBI taxonomy): Eukaryota > Metazoa > Chordata > Lepidosauria > Squamata > Cordylidae > Hemicordylus > Hemicordylus capensis. Next base: position 80,781,745 of record NC_069661.1, on the reverse strand, counting down.
CTCTAAGCTCCTTCCCTGGCATCTCCAGATAGGGCTGAGAGAAACTCCTGCCTGTAACCTTGGAGAAGCCGACAATACTGAGCTAGATGGACCAATGGTCTGATAGAGCAAGCTTCTTATATTCCTATGTTCCTAAATACCTTTGTACCAGGGAAATTTCTAGTGCAGTAGCATTAGAAGAGGGAGAATAAAACATTTGCTATTATAGCTCATATGGGAGTGTGTACTTTTCTGATGCTGAGTTATGAATGGAGGAATAGACTAGAGTAAATTTTATAGCCTAGAACAGCAACTAGGGCTACCAGCTACAAGTGCATACCTGTGATGTGTGTGGTGTGTTTGGACCTTGGTAATTAATAGGAGTTCCAGCTTACACTCCTGATACTGCTGTAGTGGTTTCATCCACAGCTACTGTGGTTTGGAAGAACTTGAAGTGAAGCCATGCACATCATAGGAAGAAGAGAGAATTAACTGACTACATTACAACATGAGGTCCTTCCTTAAAAAGCCTTCATTGGACCCAGATAATGTGAATAACTTTCGACCAGTTTCTAACTTGCCCTTCTTGGGCAAGGTGTTGGAGAATGTCATGGTGTCTCAGGTGGCCCTGGATGAATATGACTACTTAGATCCTTTCCATTCTGGCTTCCAACCTGGATAAGTGATGGAAACTGCATTGGTCACCCTAGTGAATGACCTATGTTGGGAGATAGACAGAGGGAGTGTGACTCTGTTGATTCTTCTAGAACTCTCAGAGGCTTTCAATACCATGGCATCACTCTGGGGCTTGGGGAAATGGTTGGGACTTGGGGGCATGGTTATACAGTGACTCCACTCCTACCTGGAATGTTGTACTCAGAAGGTGGTGCTGGGGGATGCCTGCCACATTACTTGGCCTTTGGCTTGTGGGGTGCCACTAGGATATATTCTGTCCCCTATACTGATTAACTTCTACATACAACTGGGAAACATCATCCATGGGTGTGGGCTGTGGTGCTATCAATATGCTGATGACACCCAGCTCTACCTAACGTTTAAATCAGCAGACACCAGGGAGGCAGTGGATTCTGGAGGCTGTTCTGGACTGGATGGGGGCAAACAAGCAGAAACTTAATGCAGCTTTCGACAAAGTTCCTCATCAAAGACTCTTGAGAAAACTTAGCAGTCATGGGATAAGGGGACAAGTACATGAGTGGATTTCTAACTGGTTGAAGGATAGGAAACAGAGGGTAGGTATAAATGGAGAGTTTTCACAATGGAGGGAACTAAGAAGTGGGGTCTCCCAGGGATCTGTACTGGGGCCATTGCTTTTTAATGTATTCATAAATAATCTAGAACTAGGGGTAAGCAGCGAGGTGGCCAGATTTGCAGATGATACCAAACTCTTTCGGGTAGTGAAACCCAAAACTGATTGTGAGGAGCTCCAAAATGATCTCTCCAAACTCGGGGAGTGGGCAACCAAATAGCAAATGTGTGAAAAAGTACTTCCTGTTGTTGGTCCTAAATGTCCAAACCTTCAGTTTCATAGAATGACCCCTGGTTCTGATGTTGTTAGAGAAGGAGAAAAATTTATCTCTGTCCACTCTCTCCACTCTATGCATAATTTTATACACCTTGATCATGTCTTCTCTTAGTCACCTCTTTTCCAAAGTAAAAAGCCCAGATGCTGTAGCATAGCTTCATACAGAAGGTGCTCCAGGCCCTTGATCATCTAGGTTGCCCTCTTCTGCACATTTTCGAGTTCTATAATATCCTCCTTAAGCTACAGTGACCAAAACTGTATGCAGTACTCCAGGTGTGGTTGCACCATAGTTTTGTATAAGAGCATTATAATATTAGCATTGTTATTTTCAGTCCCCCTCCTAATGATCCCTAGCATGGAATTGGCCTTTTTCACAGCTGCCATGCACTGAATCAACACTTTCAATGAGTTATCCACCATGACCCCAAGATCACTCTCCTTGTAAGTCACCAACAGCTCTTCCCATAATTCTATGTGCCCTGTTCATCCAAGAACCCAGTCTGGCAAAGAGGTTGGTGAGAAGCTTCCCTCTTGAGAAAGAGACCAATGAAAACCTTCCTTCTTGCAAATGATCACTGATAGAGTCTCTTAAAATAAAATTGCTCTATGGGCTCAGGGTCTGTGCTCAGGCATTTGAGGGATATGCACTTTTGTCTTGTTTCTGGACCTGACACTGCCCTTCGAGGCACAGTTGGCAGCGGTGCGCAGAGGAGGTTTTTTTACCAGCTATGGCTGCTATGCCAGCTTCAACCCTATTTGGAGAAGTTGGACCTGACCTCAGTCACTCATGCTTTGGTAATATATAGATTGGACTTCCACAATGTGCTCTACATGGGGCTGCCTTTGAAGATGGTTCTGAAATTTTAACTGGTCCAGAATGCTGCCTCAAGGATGCTCGTTGGCACAAATCACTTCATTAGTGTCACAACCATCCTGCGGCAGCTTCATTATTGTTGTTCTTATCTTCTTATGTTCATTATGTTCTTGTGCTGGTTACTGGTCCACTTCCAGGCTAGATACAAGGTGCTTGTCTTGACCTTTGAAGCTCTACATGGCTTGGGGCCGGGGTTCCTGTTGGACCGCATTCTTCCATACAGTATGAACTTTCCAGGGTCATTTCATCTCAGGCTCTACTTATGGCCCTGCCACTAACTGAGATCCAGTTGGCGGGGACAAGAGACAGGGCCTTTTCGGTTGTGGCCCCTCTGCTTTCAGACGCCCTCCCTGAAGAGCTCTGCCATGCTCCCTCCCTTTTTAAAAAAGTGTTTTTAAAAAACAAATAGGTTTTTTAATGTTTTATCTTCTGCTTATATCTGGTAGGTTATTTAGTTTTTATAGTTCTCAGTTTTTAGTTTTTTAAAATAACTTTTAATTTGAAACTTTTAAAAAAATAAAGTGGTTTTAGCCTGGCATTTTAACTGAGCGTTTAACTTTATTAGGCATTTTTACATTGTATTTGTTTTATTAATGTTGTGAGCCACTCAAAGCAGTGTACTGGAGGGGTGGAGTATAAATATTTTAAATAAATAAATAAAACAAGGAGAACAATGGCCCCTTGCCTTTAGCCTTGAGTACAAAAGACAAATGACTGAATGCTCATTCACACACAAAAATTCTTCCTTGAGATGTCGGGGATTTAATCTGGGACCTTCTGTATACAAAGCACATGCTTTACAACTGTGCTACAGCCCTTCCACTACAATGTAAAATGGTATAGTCCAGACACAGATTTATCACCTCAGTGACTAGGCCAAAGTTTATGGCCAAGGTGAGTGGTCCCAGATGAAATTTTCAGCTTGAAGAATGTTTAGGTGAAGTTAGTGAAAGGGCTATCAGATGTTCATGGAGACCTATGCTCATTTGTCTCACTTGTACCTAGTATGTGGAAGTATCACTTCTATGGCAGAAGAATCATTCTTGTATATTGGAAAGAAACAAGTAAGCCCATCCAACTCCACAACATTCATGGTAAACCAGCTTCTGTATGTCAACAACTCTGCCCTCTTCCCTCTATAGAGGGCAAAGGTTAAACACCCCCTGAGGTTTTTAATTGCTGGTTCTTTATTTTGTTACTTTTTAAAAAATGCTATTGAGTTGATATTGCTGAAATTACAATGGCTTGGTTTAGCACTCTGGGGAAAAAGGAGCCTCATATAAGGTCAAGTGCTCAAGCCAACCTGAAAGAATTAACTTGTAATAATCCCAGCACCATGCATACATCAGAACAAATAACTGGTGAAATGCTAACCTTTCCCTCTAGCATTCACCTCTATAATGTGTGAACAAGGAGTGTTGTTCTTAAAAAAAAAAAAAACAGCAATGCAGATACTTGCTCTGTTTGAGACACAGTTCTTTTTGACCTTCACTAAGCATGGAGAAAAGTCATTAAAGTTTTCCTCCTCTCTGTTACCCAGAAGGACAACTAAATAAAGTCTATTATTACCATACATGGTGTAATGAGAAAAGCACCCTTAAAAGTAAAACATATTTCCATTTTAGGCCACGCTTTTTGTCATGTTATGACTTTTTCCCTATTGGAATGTACCTCTGTTTAGCAAGGGAAAATACTTTCATATGCTTTTAGTATTTATTTATAGGAATATCTTTGTACAAATACATATTTAATCCTAATACAAAACCCCATTTAAAATAAAGTACTTAGCTTTATGTCAGGGACATTCAGCACTGATCTTAAAACAGAAACTGACACTGGCGGCATTCACATTTAACGTGAAACTGGAGGTTGCTGAACCTGTGATTAATTTTTGTAACCATGAATTGCACCACAGATGTTTGTCCATCCATAGCCCGGCAACCTCTGTTTTCAGGGCAGGGGAGCCCATCTCCCTTCCTGGTCCTCCAAGGCCACATCCCAGCAAGCTCCGTAGCGCTCATGTTGCCAGACTGTGGGCAAGGCATCAGAATGTCTCCAGCGCAGCAACCATTGGCCACAATCTTCAAGGAAGTGTGCTGAGCACGATCGTGTCTTTTCAGAATTGTCTGCCCACCCTTGGCATGGAAAGGGTATTTATATCTCTTTAAATGTCACGCAAGCCCTTCATCTGACAGTGACTGCACCACTGCCCTTGTAAGAGCCCTGTAAGCAAACATTCTCGCACAAGCACAATTTCTGGTGGTGGTGGTGGTGGTGGTGGTGGTGATGCCGAGTGGCACTGTTTTTCTGTTACTCCAGGAAGAGATCATGATGACCTGGGTCTGGCCTGCTGTGAACAAGGATGGTCTTGCAATGGCTCACCTCAGCAAAGTCATCCATGCAAACCAAACCACACTCCTGCCCCCATGGCAGCTTGCTGCCAGGGAATTAGCATTATGAGAGAGCCAGTCTACTAGGGAGGACTTTAGGCTCACAAACCTTCAGTCTTCCAACAGACTGCATGTTCATGAGTTGAGCTGTGCAAAAAAGGTTGCCCTACTTGCATGGGGCCCCTGTTCTCTCTAGTTAATGGTAGAACTTTTGCGCAGTGACCCCCTCCTCTTCAGGGAAACCTTTGATACATCCAAAGGAGATTTTTACACTCCATGTGTCTGGGCATAGCCAGGTGGGCAGACTGGGGAAACACTGTGACCGGAGACACATTTTAATTCTCATTCAAATTTCCTGGGTTGTTAAAGCTTATGCAGATCTGCCACTGTGGTAATCACAGGAGAGGGGAGCCCCAGTTGTTTGTGACCCCAGGAAAATGGGGTTGCTATTCTGGGCAAATTATAAAGTTGTATATGCTCAAATGCACAGGCAGGCTGGCAGACGGCCAACTTTGACTGCTTTTTGGTGGCAGTTGCCAAGACAGAGAAAACTGTTGCCAGGGTACCTGTCCCTTCAGCTTACTTGTGTGGAGCAACCAGGCTGGGTGGCATGCACGTCTCCAAGGCCATCTCTCTCATGAGAGAGTGGTCCATGGGACAAGAAATGTCATCACACATTATTAGCGATTCTGCCTGACACCCCTGTCCCCACAGATGGTTCTTCTCCTGACCTCTGAAGGGGTATTTGCATGGCCTTCCACTCATGCAAGAGCGGTCCACTCAGGAACAGCATCCATCATCATCATCATCACCACCACCACCACCACACCGGAGGAATCGTCCATGTCACCGTTTCCTGTAGCTCCAGCACTGCATTGAGTCAGGATGTCAGCCAGCTCCCTTATCCCCATTTCAGCTGCTCGTGAGAATATCTTTACTGAATGGCTATGTCCCATATCCATTGTTCAATCTGATCCAGTGACCATTCAGGCCCAATACTAAAAATATAATAGGCTGAGAATCAATATATTATGTACTTTTAGGAGATGAATATACCAGATTACAGCAAATAGTTGTCAACTGGTATTAGGGTCAATAACCCAATATAGCAGTTCTGTAAACATAAATCTTAAGCCAGCATTTAAGGACTGCCAATCAAGCCCTTGTCACAAAGGGGCATTGGCCATTTCCAGGATAACTGTGTTAGGCACACCTTTAGGGACAAGTAACAGGGAACACAAAACAGAGGCCTGTATATTATTTAAGCCCATTTGAGCACCCATAATCCAAATTGCAGGCTTTACAGAAGTTGTTTAGAAATTTGGCATTGAAAGCTCTAATAGCAGCAAAAATAAACTGGTCACCCCTAAGCATAACTTTCTGTAGTTAAAAAAAAACTTGAAAAAGTTCCTATATGCACGAGTCTCTGGGGTTGTGCCTAACAGTCCACAGTGACGAAGGGGATTGGTTTTACATCCAACATAAAGTATTAAAGAAATACCCATTAACAGGTCATTTCACTGCAGAAGGGGCTTCAGTTTGCATTGCACTATAGCACACTTAACCTACTGACTAATCTGGCCATGCATTTGATATTAAGATTTAATTCTACCTAATTTCTTCACACCTTGTAAACATACTCAAGCACAGAAAGGGATTAAAGAAACATTAAATAGGACTAAAAAATAAATCTAAAAGCTGTATGAATATATTTGAGAATAGCTCAAGTTATGATACAATCTGCTCAGTATTCTGTGGCTTTGGCATATATTGTATAGTTTCTTATTTTGGTTTGCAGAAGGGTGAGCTTATTTCCTGCCCCTCTTTTGTATTTCTTCCATGATCCGCAGCACAGGAGTCACATATTAGCTCATTGCATCTTTATTGAAGTGTAAGGTGTGGTATCATTAGTGATCTGTTCAGACTTGCTTGCTTTAAAATAATACATGTAAATCCCTGATACGATTTTTCTCAGTAATGGTGACTTCTTATTTGTTCATTTACAGGTCTGCCTATGAATGACATATATTGTTAGGATAACAATGTCATTTTTAAAACACATGCACAATATTTGACTGTTGTAAAAGGGTGTTGCCTGAGCACGGGATTAGACAATAGAAACAACTGTTGAGATGCAAAGAAGAGACTTGTGTGTAAGAGAAAGGTCCACATTAAGATGGAGCGTTTTTTGTTCTTTAATTCACAGGAGTTCCCAATGCTGAAAAGAGAAGCCACTGTTCAGTTTTTAAAAAATGACTTATAAAATGAATACTAGTGTGGAGGGGGAGGGGATTTTTGCTACTGGTCCATCTACTGCCATAAGGGAGCTGCATCACTACATAGCAAGGCTTCTCCAAACTCAGCCAACATCTTGTCAAGCAGCAGGATAGGGCAAAGGCAGTAGGGATGTGCACAGAACCACGGAGGTGCAGTTTTAAGCCGCCGGGGGTGCCTCTTTAAGAGCAGAGGAGCGTGCACTTACCCCTCCCGCCACTTTTCCCCCACCGGCGCCCCATTTTTTGCAAAGTCCATGGGGCAACAACGTACCTCCCTGCTGCCCCGTCCCCCATTCTTGGTCGGAAGTGGCTGGAAGTACTGGGCACGCATAGCAATAGCAATAGCAATAGCACTTACATTTATATACCGCTCTATAGCCGGAGCTCTCTAAGTGGTTTACAATGATTTAGCATATTGCCCCCCAACATTCTGGGTACTCATTTTACCGACCTCGGAAGGATGGAAGGCTGAGTCAACCTTGAGCCCCTGGTCAGGATCGAACTTGTAACCTTCTGGTTACAGGGCGGCAGTTTTACCACTGCGCCACCAGGGGCTCCTTGCACCCGTCGTGTGTGCACACAATGGGCGCACATGCACCCAGTACTTCTGGCCACTTCTGGCCAAAAATGGGGAAGGAGAGGCAGGGAGGTATGCTGCCGCCCCATGGACTTTGCAAAAAACAGAGCACTGGCAGGGGAAAAGCAGTGGGAAGGGTAAGTGCACCTTCCCCTGCCCTTTAAGATGCACCCCCACTGGCTTCGAACCTTGAGCCGGCGCCGGGTTCAAACCAGTTCAGAGGCCTTTAGAATGGCCTTCGGACCGGTGCATGCACATTCCAAAAGGGAGAACTAATTTTTCCCCCTCCCTGCCTCCTTTAGTACTGTTTGCTATCCAGAAATATGTCCTTGAGCCTTGGCAACCCACAGGGACCCATTTCTGGGTGGCAAGCAGCACTAACGGAGTCAGAGGAGTCAGCGAAAATCAACCCACCACACACACACTCGACAAGCCATGGACTGAGCTTGGAGCAGTCTAGCTGCACAGACAGGCAGCTCCCTTATGGCAGCAGATGGCTGTGCAACATGTGGGCCACTAATTTCTATGCTTGAAGAGTAGCATAGTGAGAGTTATAAAATGTTATGGAAGAATGTGTGTTCTATTGACTTCAAATATTTTCTCTGAAGAATCCAGAGCTATTTATATCACTGTATGGTTCTGATTATGCACAACAGAGATTGTACTTTTTTTGGTTAAAATACATATACCTCAATCTTTAGTTTTATTGCTTTTATTCAGGTGTTTTGATTCTGAACTGCATCACTATACAAAAATGTTAACTGGCTTTCAGGAAATTAAACCAGCTTTTCAAGAACCATACTGAGATTTCTCTTAGACTCTCTGCCTCAGAAAGTAAAGTTGATGTTTGTAGATATTTTCACAGCTCACAAAAACCAAATTCATATTTGATTTTTGACCAATAAAATGGGATGTTTGGCCCAGTCTACGGCAGAAAGATCAGGAGCAGTATGCTTACATCTGATCACATTTACCAAGAAGCAATTATTTTCACTCAGTACAAAATTAGACTTCCCATGTTTGGCATTGCAAATACATATCAGCTGTTGCTAATTTGCATATTTTAGCAGCTGGCCAAACTGCAGGCAATGTATGCTTACAGCTCTTTTGGTAACAATATTTATTTATTTTGCAATATTCTCATTGTAATTGCGCGTGTGAATAATGAGTCAGACTCTGAAAAATATTTGCTATATGTAATTGCAAAAAGGAATAAAGGGGATAAAATATGGTTTCATATTTTAATCCTAATATAAGACCCTTCTGCAGTTCTTGACATCACATTTTAGAAGCATTTGAGCCATGAGAGCAGGGGCGTAGGTAGGGGAGAGGGGGCCCGTGTTCACCCCTCTCTCCAGGGGGCCTTTGGATTGAGAGAGATAATGAAGAAGACAGGGAAGGGTGGAGCTAGGGGGCCCTCAGGGGCCTGGGTTCTTTGAACTCACCAGCTCAATTATAGCTACACCCCTGCATGAGAGCTAAACACACTTTTCAATAAGTGAAAGCTGAAATCCTACAACAAATCTGTTGCCTACATAAAATTATCCCAGGGGCTACATATTGCCTATTCCGGCTTCAAATGTTTCAAACAGAACTGTTAAAAACCTTAACAGTCCCCCAAGACATTGTTTTCCTCTAAAAACATGCTTGCAATTGTTCTCAAAATATTTTTCTTGAAGCTTTCCTTATAGTATGCATCAGAAAAACTGCTGGAGTCAGAATACAAAAGAATGCTTTCAAATGTCAGCTCAGCTCAGGTACTAAGTAGTGAGGGAAGACTGAAATTTCTGCAGAAGCTAATGTGTCATGTGGATTAACAGCAATCAGCTGCTCAGGTTTTGACACATTCAAACATGAATTTCAAATCTGAATCAATGGACTTTACATTCACAGACTCCCTCCATCCAGAAGTACAATATCAGTAGTTCCCACTTCAGGGACAATGTCAAAATTTTTCTAAACTATGCAAACAGGAAACCAGGATATCCTAGGAAGTGTGGTGTTAAGGGAAGCAAACTGTGCTCTTAGAATTCAGGCATTCTTTGATATATAATAGAAGTAAAAGGTCACTAGTAGGCACTCTTTTAATTGCCTTATACTGTTCAGCATTCCATCCCATATGTTCTGCAGTGAAAAGTCAAAATGCACTGTAATAATTATGCCACTACTAGGGTTGATATGTTTCCTTACATCCCACCCCTGCCCTTTCAGCTCATGTTTCCTTATTTCTTTGTCCATCTGACATTTCCTATCACTGATATATCCTGCTTCTGAAATGGCTCCCTGTTTCAACAACCGTTTTCTGTCTTTATGCATTTGTACAAAACATGTGGCCATATCAGGTATGTCTAGACAGAACAGAAGAATGTGCTTGACAGATGTACCTTGTACATTACAAAACTAACATGATTAAAAGACTTAGATTTTAGTAGCAGTACTTAAAAATTCCATTGAGCACTGAGCTGCTCGAAATTATTCTATTTAAGACTCACTTAGGTTAAGTGCATCTATCACAGCATATATAATGCTTTGTAGAAATGTTTTTATCTGATTTTAACAACCACAGAGCCTTGTATAGCTGAACTCCAATTACATTCTTAAAATAAATTTATGTAGCTCCATCTAGCAGTGGCCTTGTGAACTATGTGCAGCTGCAGTCACTATACTAGTATAGCACTACATACTTACGATACTTTCACCTTTACTTCATATCTGCTTCCTTTTAGATCATACTTCTGCATGCTCTAAAGAGAAGAATTTTAGGTTTTGTGATATAGGGTCTTTGCACACATGTATTAACCACATCAGAGTCCAGGTTGCTTGTATGTCTGGAGCTCCTCACTACACATAGGATTGTTTTAATATCCTCAATCTGTGGCTATTTTATTTTATTTATATACCAATATATAAAGTTACTCAGGGTGGTTTACACAACAATTTAAAAATACATAACTATTTAACTCAAAAACCAATTAAAAGAGACTAAAATTTACAATTAAAAATAGATAACATTAAAACTGGATATCATTAAAAGCCAGGCTAAAAAGATGGGTCTTTAAAGCCCTCCTGAAGACCTCCAAGGAAGACAATCCTCTTATATCCATAGGGAGCATGTTCAACAACCTAGGGGCAGCAATAGAGAAGGCTGTATCCCAGGTCACCACCAGATGAACTGGAGGCACCTGAAGATGAACCCGTCTTGATGATCATTGAGATGATCATCAAGCAGTGGGGATCCTGTCAAAAAAGACACTCCCTCAGGTAATCCAGACCTTAGCCACTTGGGGCTTTAGAGGTAATAACCAGCACATTGTACTTTGCCCAGAAACATATTGGCACCCCGTGCAACTGTTTGAAAACAGGCATATTGTGGTCTCTCTCTGTGTGTTTGAGAACAGGCATATTGTGGTCTAACCCCAGAGACCAATCTGGCTGCTGCATTTTGAACTAACTACAGTTTCTGAACTACATACATAGGCAGACATTCGAAGAACTGGTGGTTCCACTGGTTCGATGGTGGGAGGTGTCTAACTTTACGAGCGGGGGAGGATGCACTTACCCCTCCCGCCACTTTCCCCCTGCCAGCGTCTGCCAGCACGGTGTCCATGCTGGTGCGCGCAGGCGCATCGGAGACTTCCGGTCATTTCCGGACAATGGGGGCAACCGAGTGGGCAGCAGGGAGATACGCTGCTGCCCTGATGGGCCTGAAATAAAATGGACGCCAGTGGGGGGAAAGTGGTGAGAGGGATAAGTGCACCCTCCCCCACTCTTAAAATAGCACCCACCCCCCCACCGCCTTCGAGCCTCCCCGCCGCTATTCTGTGCACATCCCTAATATATGCCTATATGGGGTTGCTCTGCTTTTCCCAGGATGCAACAAATATGTATCACCTAGTTAATATCAACAGTACTGATCTTTTGGAACTTAACAACTCAGCCTATTTATTTAGCAAATGTATTAACAATTTAAATGTTCATAATAGTGTACAAGAATGAAATACTATAAAAGTATCTGAAATATACTGCATAGAAACAGAGACACTAAATAAAGCAGCAACATTTGAAATGTCTCACAGAACAGAAACATATAATCCTAACATCTTAGTATCTGTTTTGCTTGGTGGGCCTTTATTGAAGGCTACTGCCACTGTAATGCCACTACTAAATAATGTTGTCCCAGATACTTTTACTTCCTCAGAGGGAGGAAGGAAACTCTTCTCAAGTGATCTTAAAGAATGGGGAGGTCCGAATAGTAAGGAAGAAAATACACTTCTTAAGTATTTAAGACACTGTTTATTTACTTCTTTATTTAAGAAACCACCCCCAAATGATTAAAGATTTATAGGCCAAACCAGCACCTTGTATTGGGCTTAGAAGCAAGTACAGGTTACAAATGCTACCTTCAACCTGTTGCCAGCAGAATTTTGTGCAGTTAGTAGTTTCTGAACTATCTTCAAGGGCAATCTCACAAAAGACTGTGGTAGGGGTGTGCACGAACTGGTTCGGCACCTCTTTAGGGAAGCGTTGAACTGGCTTGGGCACCCGCAGCCAAACTGGTTCAGCAAGGCAGGTGTTGGTTCCCTTAAGAAACAGGTAATCAGGTCCTTACCTGTTCCACTGCCACTCCAACACTTTTCCAGGCACAGTGCTCATTCTGCCAAAGGTCACACATGGCTGTGGCACTGTTCCCTGAGCCTGTGCACGGCATCAACACACACATGGCCACCACACATGTGTGGAAGCCATGTGCATGCTGACACCACATGCAGACTTCAGGGAACACTGCCACATCCATGCACGGCCTTTGGTAAAGCGAGTACCATGCCCAGAAAACCAATGGTGCAGCAGCAGAGCAGGTAAGGATCTGCTTACCTGCTTCTTAAAGGAACCACTCTCTGCCCGCCCATGGCTGCCCAAGCCCATTTCAACACATCCCTAGACTGTGGCTGATATCCAGATTAAGTTATTCAATAATTTGAAGCAAGAGTTACTCTAAAAATGCCTTTCCTCCAGTCCCTTAGTCTCTTCCTTCCCTTTCTATAGCAACCCAGGTGCCAAGGGCTTGGTGGACAGAGAGGGACTCATACCGAGTGGCAACCCAGCTAACAAGCACAGTGAAGAGGGCAGCGGGCAACCTTCACGTACAATGGTAACTCAGCTGCAGGGATGGTGGAGAGTGTGGCAACCGTCCAGAACCATTTTTGGAAGGACGGTATAGAAACCGAATTAATAATAATAAAATAACAACCACCACCACCACCAAGCTGCCGGGGGTAATGGAGTGCTGGCAGATGACTGTAACACAAAGTGGCACCTGAGTTGTCAGGGATAGCAGTAGGGGCGGTGGGTGGCCCTTGCACACAGTGGCAACCCAGTTGTCAGTGACAAACCAGTTGAAACACCAACCCTTCTTGTATCTAACGCTAACCTAGTTGCGGAGGGCTAGCAGGCAAGCCTGAGCACAGCAGCAACCCGGCTGTTGAACATGCTGAAGGGGTAGTGGGTGGCCCTTGCACCCAGCTGGCGGGAATGGGTGGCAGGCAGCACCTGCTTATACCCAACAGCAGCTCAACTACTCGTCTCACTGGAGATCCTGTGGGCAACCTCGTACACCGCAGCAACCCAGCTTGGTGATGGGCAGGCCTTACTTAGATGCAATCCACCTATCGAGCATGGGGAAAACATGTTTGGTGGGTCTCATGAATGTAGTTAGTACACAGGAAGTCTGTGTGAACCCCTGTTGTGCAGCCCCCCACCCATGGTGATGGAGACCCCAAAGTGGCATGCACTCACACACTGCGTCCTCCACTGTCCACTTGCCTCTGCCTTCTGCTGCCTCTTCTCTCCCTGCCCATATGCTGCCTCTTTCCCTCTCCTCTGCCCATGCACAAGCAATGTTTGCAAGTGCTACCTGCTTCCACATACAGAAGCAGCAGAGGAGGAGTCAGGAGGCAGGTGTGCATGCACAAAAAGCAGCAGGAATGGTGGCAGCAGCATTTGGTTGGTTGTAAGAAGAGGCTCTGCCCAGAGGACAGAAGGACCCCACAATCAAAAGAGCCCCACAGGGTGGATGGGCCCATGTTCCAGGGAGCCCAGCTGCTGGACTCAGTGCATTAGCTGATGGTGACAGTTCAGGAGTAGGAGATGGGTAAAATGTGTTGTCTAGTCGATTTTGACTCCTGGCGCCCACAGAGCCCTGTGGTTTTCTTTGGTAGAAAACAGGAGGGGTTTACCATTGCCTTCTCCCATGCAGTGTGAGATGATGCCTTTCAGCATCTTCCTATATCGCCGCTGCCCGATATAGTACCAGTGGAGATTCAAAATGGCAACTTTCTGCTTGTTAGTCAAGCATTCCTTGCTGCTCCATTTAAGGTGCAGTCCTTAAGGTGGGTCCTTTGACCCACATCCTGTGTCTCAGTTTGAAACCTACTCTCTACATAAGAGGTAAAGGCCCAAGAGCATAGCAAACAAGATGTTGGAGTTTTGCGGGAGTTTAGCAGGAAGTGTGCAGGGGAGCCTGGAACAAGCCCTTGTGATCACAAGGAGCACAGTGGAGCAGAGACGGTAAGTACAAATATCTTCCTCATATAATTACTGATTTCTTCCTCATATTCTTGAAAAAGTCTGTTTGGACAGTTAAATAGCTGACCATTACAGCTGAAACCTATCATTCTAATAAACTATCTCTAAATACTGTAAACAGCCAACAAAACCAGTATGAAGACAGAATGTCATCAGGGGAGCGGACACTTCCCAGTGTATTGCACAGAGTGCCATATGTATGAAAATTTGCTCCATGGGCAGAAGTCATGGGTGTGTGCTCGGTGCAAGGAGCTCCTGGCTTTCAGGGAACAAGTTCATTCCCTCGAGACCAAGGTGGTAGATCTGGAGAGCTCAGAGAGATAGAAAGGCATGCGGACGAGAACTTCAGGGACATGGTAGAGGCATCCCACTCCAGGACTGATAGCTCCTCTGCTGTAAGAGAGAATGAAGGACTCAGGGAAGGAGGACATCGGTCTGAAGAAGTGGGAAATGCTCCTTTAGAAGGGACCCCTTCCGTGGAAGATGAGCCCATATCCTCCTGCACAGAGGATACTCCTCTGGGAGGTGAGGGTCTCCTTGTAGTGGGTTATTCAATTATTAGAAGTATAGAGAGATGGGTTTATGACCCACGTGTTGACTGCATGGTGACTTGTCTGCCTGGTGCAAAGGTTGTGGATATCACGCAGCATCTAGATAGGCTGTTAGACAGTGCTGGGGAGGAGACAGCTGTCGTGGTGCATGTCGGCACCAACAATGTGGGGAAATGTAGTCGGGAGGTCCTGATGACCAAATTTAGGCTGATAGGTAGCGTAATGAAGTCCAGGACACTCAAGGTACCATTCTCAGAAATAGAATGCTGAGCTGAGGGGTTTCAATGTGTGGATGAGACATTGGTGCCGGGAGGAGGGGTTTAGATTTGCTAGGCACTGGGATACATTTAGGGGCAAGCAAGGCCTGTACAAAAGGGATGGGCTGCACTTGAACCAAGGTGGAACCAGACTGCTGGAGCTTAAAATCAAAAAGGTTGCAAAGCAGCTTTTAAAAAGACACCTGGGGAACAGCCGTTTGGAGCTGGGCAGTATCCAGATCTGCAAATGCCATCCTTTAAAGTGCAAGGATGCAAAGGATTCAGATAAAACAGAAGAGGACAGAGCAGAACCACATGAAGAGCAGACCGGAGCCTGTGCCAGCTGGTCAAAGAGTCAAAAGAAAGATAGCAGACACCAGGGAAGAGATTCAGCGTATAGGTGCTTATATGCCAATGCCAGAAGCCTCCAAGCCAAGATGGGTGAGCTGGAGTGCTTGGGTGCTAACACAGAAATAGATATAGTGGGCATAACAGAAACATGGTAGAACAGTGAGAACCAGGGGGACACTGTAACCCCTCGATATAAACTCTATAGAAAGGACAGGGAGGAGCACCTTGGAGGTTGAGCAGCACTATATGTTAAAGAAGGGATAGAATCTAACAAGGTAGAAAACCTAGATGGACTGGAGTCCTCCACAGAAACCCTGTGGGTGACAATACAAGGCCTGAAAAGAAATGTGCTACTGGGGATGTGCTATCGCCCTCCAGATGAAAATGCTGACGACTGGGAGTTGCATGAGGAAATCAGGGAGGCTTGAAGGAGAGGCAGGGCAGTAATAATGGGTGACTTC
This sequence comes from Hemicordylus capensis, assembly GCF_027244095.1. NCBI lineage: Eukaryota > Metazoa > Chordata > Lepidosauria > Squamata > Cordylidae > Hemicordylus > Hemicordylus capensis. The sequence continues at coordinate 80,765,904 of NC_069661.1, read as the reverse complement.
AATTATCCACACATAGACTGGGTAAATTCACTGTCAGGTAATGACAAAGAGGTCAAATTTCTAGATACGCTAAATGCCCTAGAACAGTTGGTCTTGGAACCAACCATAGAGAAGGCGGCCTTGGACTTAATCCTGAGTGGCACTCAGGACCTGGTGTGTGATGTCAGTGTCATCAACCCTTTAGGGAACAGTGACCATAGTGCGATCAAATTCAGCATACATGTGGGGACAGAATCACCAAGGCAGTCTAACACAGACACGTTGAATTTCAGAAGAGGAAACTTCTCCAAAATAAGGAGTATGGAGTTTACTCAAAACCACAATACTACAAGCCCAGTTAGATTGTATACCCAAAAGAGGGGAAAGGTACCACTAAGTCCAGGAGGATGCAACATGGCTAACAGGTAATGTCAAGGAAGCCATAAAAGGAAAGAAGACTTCCTTCCAAAATTGGAAGGTGTGTCCAAATGAAGATAACATAAAGGAACACAAACTCTGGCAAAAGAAATGCATGGTGACAATAAGAGAGGTGAAAAGAGAGTTTGAGGAACATTTAGCTAAAAGCATCAAAGGGAATAACAAAGATGTCTTTAAATACTTCAGAAGCAGGAAACCTGCCAGGGAGGCGATTGTTGGACCATTAGACAATGAGAGGGTGAAAGGGTTTATTAGGGATTAATGGTTGCAGAGAAGCTAAATGAGTTCTTTGCATCCGTCTTCATGGCAGAGGATACTGAGCTCCAGGCTTTGGGGGGATGGAGGCTAAAGAACTGAGTCAGATGGAAGTGACAAGAGATGATGTTCAAAACTGTCTGGAAAAACTGAACACTAGCAAATCACCAGGGACAGATGACATCCATCCAAGAGTCCTCAAAGAACTCAAATGTGAAATTGCCGACCTCCTTGCTGAAATATTTAACTTATCCCTGAAATCAGGCTCTGTACCAGAGGACTGGAAAGTAGCAAATGTAACACCAATTTTCAAAAAGGGATCCAGGGGTGATCTGGGAAATTACATGCTGGTTAGCTTAACATCTGTTCCAGGCAAATTGATGGAAAGTATCCTCAAGGATAAAATCATAAAGCATATAAAAGAACAGGCCCTGCTGGGAGGGAACCAGCATGGCTTCTGCAAAGGTAAATCTTGCCTCACAAACCTTTTGTAGTTCTTTGAGAGTGTCAACAAGTATGTGGATCAAGGTGATACAGTTGACATAGTATACCTGGACTTCCAAAAAACTTTCAACAAAGTTCCTCATCAAACACTCTTGAGAAAACTTAGCAGTCATGGGGAAAGGGGACAAGTACATGTGTGGATTGCTAACTGGTTGAAGGATAGGAAACAGAAGGTAGGTGTTGTTGTTGTTGTTGTTGTTGTTATTATTATTATTATTATTATTATTATTATTAGATAGGTATAAATGGAGAGTATTCACAATGGAGGGAAGTAAGAAGTGGGGTCCCCCAGGGATCTGTACTGGGACCTGTGCTTTTTAATTTATTCATAAATGATCTAGAGGTAGGGGTAAGCAGCGAGGTGGCCAGGATTGCAGATGATACCAAACTATTTAAGGTAGTGAAATCCAAAACGGATTGTGAGGAGCTCCAAAAGGATCTCTCCAAACTAGGTGTGTCGGTGACAAAATGGCAAATGCGGTTCAGTGTTGGCAAGTGTAAAGTGATGAACACTGGGACGAAAAACCCCAACTTCAAGTATACGCTGATGGGATCTGAGCTGACTGACTGGGAGAGGGATCTTGGGGTTGTGGTGGACTGCTCGTTGAAAGTGTCCACTCAATGTGCGGCAGCTGTGAAAAAGGCCAATTCCATGACAGGGATCATTAGGAAGGGGATTGAAAATAAAATGGCTAATATTTTAATACCCTTATGCAAAACTGTGGTGTGGCCACATCTGGAATACTGCATACAATTCTGGTCACCACATCTAAAAAAGGACATTGCAGAACTGGAAAAGGCGCAGAAGAGGGCAACCAAGATGATCAGGGCCTAGAGCATCTTTCTTATGAGGCAAGGCTACAACACCTGGGGTTATTTAGTTTAGAAGAAAAATGACTGTGGGGAGACATGATGATAGAGGTCTATAAAATCATGCATGGTGTGGAGAAAGTGGATAGAGATAAATTCTTCTCCCTCTCACATAACACTAGAACCAGGGCTCATCCCATGAAATTGATTGCCAGGAAATTTAGGACCAACAAACGGAAGTACTTTTTCACACCATGCATAATCGACTTGTGGAATTCTCTGCCACAAGATGTGGTGACAGCCAACAACCTAGATGGCTTTAAGAGGGGTTTGGATAACTTCATGAAGGAGAGGTCTATCATCAGCTACTAGTTGGAGGGCTACAGGCCACCTCCAGCTTCAAAGGCAGGATGCCTCTGAGTACCAGTTGCAGGGGAGTAACAGCAGGAGAGAGGGCATGCCCTCAACTCCTGCCTGTGGCTTCCAGTGGCATTGGGTGAGCTCCTGTGTGAAACAGGATGCTGGACTAAATGGGCCTTCGGCCTGATGCAGCAGGGCTGTTCTTATGTTCTAAGGTGAATAGGAGGTGGGTAGCCTCCTTCAGAACAGTGGTTTACCACCCACCCCCAAGGTTTATTTTAAAAAATTGTGCAGCTTCCTAATCTGCCTCATAGGCTTGTGGTGGGGAGAAACATAACTAGCTCTGGACACCATGCGGGATATAAATGTAAAAATAAATAAATTTGTTTGTTTTCCTGTCTTCCAGATTTCTCACAGAGGTGAGGCAAATATAAGAAGTGATTGCAGGGAACAATCTGTTAACAAAATCTTTTTATTTTTAAGGGAACAATTTTTTTTTATTATTATTTTTTAAGCGAGTACTGTGAGTCACACACCAGATAGAACAAGGCTGTTCTGGTGATTGACGTCTTCAAGAAAATGGGAGAGAATTTTGGTTTGCTTGCATGAAAAGAGTTAATTATCAAAACGGGAGTGGGGAGGGGAGTCTGTGGGCCTGAGTCAAGCTCAGGGGCGCCCCAGGCGAAGTCTAGTGGTGGACCTCCTCCCCACATCCCCTATTTATTGCTAAACCACATTTTAGGTTGAGAAGCCGCTATTCACGGGTCTGTGTGGGAAAGAGCGGGAAAAGAGGCAACACAGGTCTCATTCTCCTGGCGGGACGGTATGAGGTGCCGCAGCAAGAACTAAGCGCACGCCGAAGCAGCGCGTGGCTCTGGCTTTCCCTGGGGGCTGCCGCGCGCGCCTCCCGTCTCACATTTCTCTGTCTCCTTGGAAAGAGCTTTTGCAAGGCGGCTGGCTACTTGTGGAAAAGTCCAACAGAAGAGAGGGAGGAGAGCTGGAAGGGGGAAGTGGGGGAGAGAGAGACGACCCAGGCGCCCTCCGTATTTTGTTTCTTTCCCTCCCTTTCCTTCCCTCGCCAGCCACTCGCTCTGAGGTGCAGGCAGAGGGCGCTTTAGCCATGCCCGCCCCCTGCGGTTGCTGCCGCTGCTGCTGCTCGGCTCCACGCGCTGAAAAGGCTCCCGCTCCTCGGCCCCTGCTGTTGCCGCTGCCACTGACAGACACCCGGGGAACCGAGGAGAAAGCTGAGCCGCGCTGTTGCCCCTCGGCAGCGCTGTTCTTCCTTGGCATATAGCCCCCCTAGAGGGGCTGGTGGCTGAAGAAGAAGCCTCCCCCTCCCCACCGACTGGCTCAGAAACTCCTTCGACCTCCTTTTGCTCCCGAGGGAGCCCGGTTCGGATGTCCGGTTTCCTGGTGCTTTCCTTTTTCTTTTTTTCTGTTTTTTGTACCTGACGGACCCCAAGCAACTTGTGGGAGAAGAGAAAACTACCAGCAGAGCAGTGGTGGAGAGGGAGTCGCTGCACCTTTCCTCCATCCCAGGGAAGTTTCTGCTTAAAGGCTGCCAAGAAGGAGCTGGGCTTGGACGGAGCCTCGCAGCGCTGCCCACACGCTCTCTCCAAGGCTTCCACCACCTCCCCACCACACGTCGCGCCCGCCCGCCGGTCCTGCCGCCCTCTGCACAATGCACTTGCTGGGATTATTCTCTCTGGGTTGCTATCTGGCTGCTGCTGCTGTGGTGCTACTGGGAGCTCGCGAGCCTGCCACAGCCGCTGCCTATGAATCCGGGCAGGGCTATTATGAGGAGGAACCCGATCTGGGGGAGGCAAAGGTAAGCGACAAGTGCCCCAGTTCCTGTCCCGCCACATAACGAGGTAACTTAACTTCCCTCTGTCGCCCCAAGCATCATGTGAGCCAATCACTTGATGAGGATTAGTTCGCCCTTAATAGTTTTTCTCCATCTACTTATGAGCGAGAGTGATCAAAGAACGATTAGAGGGTGGATTCCGCCACCACCAAATGTGGTACAACATATTCCAGGTTAGCCTGCACAGAACAGACTGATAAAGTGTGTATGCATCATCACAAGATGCCTTGGACTGTATTGGTCATTGCCTTGCACCTCAAAGTGTGTGTGTGTATGGGAAGAGGGAGCCAACATTAGACACAAGGTTTGAACTGATTCTGTGCTAGTTTTATTTTGTGTTTGGTTCTGATAGGCAGTGTAACTTGTGTGTCTTGTGTATAATCATGTACATATGTATTTTTTGGCTGGTGAGCTAGATTTGATGACCTTCTGATCCCAAAAGCACAGCGATAAAACAAATGCAAAAGGTGATTCCTGGCATACATGTTTAAAGCAAGCAGTTCAGCCTCCGAGGATGTGGGGATCAGTAACCTCAGTTCTCAGCTGTTTCTTCTGTTATCTGTTGTTTGCATAGGACTTTAAGTACTGTACAGACAGATAAGAATTCAGACCCCATTGCTTCCCAGAGGAGGCACAAACTAGTTTACATACTAGTAAAGGACAGACTTGGTTTGGGGAATGCAGCATTAGTGCCCCTGGATAAGAGTATCATTGATGGTGTGGCTTCCCAGCTTCTTTATCAAGGGCAAAGTATGTAGGTCTGTGTGTCCTTGGAAAGGAAGGAGTGTGTTCCTGAAACTTTGCAATTTGAGATCTAAATGGCTGCATGAAAGGATTTCAAGAGACTGTAGTGTATTGCAATTGTAATGAAGACTCAGAAAAATATATATAATAGTAGGATATGTTTCCATTTTATAAATGCCTGCTTTATTGTTTTTGAAAGCAGTCATACTGTCTAATGAGCAAATAGTGTTCAGGAAATATATTTGACCTTTGCATTTGAAACTTCTGTCCAGATAATTCTCAATTGTCAACCACAGATTCTTGATGTTATATGAAGAGTTCTACTCAATTCAGAATGTAATTGTACCAAGATAAAAGCAAAATGTGGATTATAAGCCTTTAAAAAATATTACTATGTGAATTTGACAACATGCACAGAAACATAGTGCATACATAGTTTCCCTTTCTCTGGAACAAGGACTCCTTCATCTGGATTCATTGCTCTGGGGTACTTGCTCTACAGGAATCAAGTCCTTATTCTGGAAGAAGCAAAATTGTGGGTGCCACCTGTGTTTTCATATCTGTTTTGAAAAAAGCTGTGAAATTTATGTTAAAATATTTATATGAAAAGCAGCAATACATTTCAGAGTATTTATAAAAGTTATTCATTATGGTTATGGTTTAATCTATCAATGTCTACAGACATATTATGTTTTGCAGCCTTGTTAGTGTCTGTGCATACTGTATCTGCAAAGCTTTTAAATTTGCACAACAGACTGGATCCTTCAAATGATCCTGTCAGCTTTAAACTGTAACAGCTGATCATCCTGCATTGTGGGATGAAAACCTGTTTGATGTTTTTTCCCCCTCCAGGCCTAATGTGTGACCATCACAAAAGTAGTCTAGTTAGTAATGAATTTAATTTTACCAAGAAAACGACTCGGTTAACTTTTTGCCAAAATGTAAAAATAGAAGGGAAGGCAGAAACTCTTCTTAGTCCTAGCTTCTGTAAGTCAATTGGCAGAGACTGGACTATATTACTTGAATTATTTTTTGAAAACCTGGAGTAGTTTTCAAGATTTGCACAGTAATAGTTTAATAGTGAGTTCTGTGCTGCCATAAAACCTTGTGGCAAAAGCAGAGCGGCAGGGGACAGGGTACTGTATGTGTTGCCTGTGTTTCTTGCTTTCTGAAGTCTTAAAATTACTGTATCAGCTTTGCAGAAATTCCCCACCACACTCTGATCTGTGAAATACAATGCTCTTTGAGAATACTGGGATAGTGAAACAAAAGAAGTGAAATGGATGTTAGATTGAAAATACAGTGTATACTGGGCATCAAGTAGACTACATTCTATATTTTCTGTGTTGGGTGAAGATCAGTGCTTTGTGTGTACATAATTTGTGTGGCAAAAATGCACATTCCTTCAGATCTTCATAGAGCAATTTTTGTTACCTTAGCTGTCCATGTGCATTTTCACTTGAGTCATTTTACTTAAGTCAGTAGTTACTGACTTAAGTAAAATGACTCAAGTGAAAACAACTGGAAGGATTTAGTCCCTATTGATTCTACATATTTGTCCCTGTGTGATGAGAGAAGACTGAGGGCAAATTATGAAGGAATTAAATAAGATTAGATAAGTAAACTGTAAGTAATCATTTCAAGGAAAGTGTGATTATGCTGTCAACATAAAAGTCACTTTTCTCAGTTCAGAGAAAAATGAATGCATTTAGGCTTTGTTGAAATCATGCTTTCATTATTGCCTTTCCTCATGTATGCCATAATTAGCTGTTTAAATAGGACAGGATATTTGTAATAATCTTATATCCTCCACAGATGTAATCGTGACTATTTTATTTCCATTAGCATTAATATAATGTATATTGCCTATTAGAATTCTTCTATTGATTGTGCTGGGGGAGCTTCATGTGTAAAAGCTTCTTTAATACAGACATGATTAAGTAGGGTGGATCTGCTTTCCTAAATGTTATGCCATTAGCTGGATGTCATTTGTTTATCATCATGGTTGAACAGCCACATCCTATTATTTAACCTATAACTTTTGAAAGCTTGAAGGAACACAATTGAATGTTGGTGGGGAAGCGCAGAAATATTTGTTAGATTCTGCTAATTATCTTTCCAGGCTCTTCAAAGTATCCCACGAGGTGTTGAAAGAGGTGTTCAGTCAGCATATACAGTTTTTATTTGTTGTACTTAAATTCTGTACTTTGTTTAGAAATCTCAAGGCAATTTAACATGGGGCTGCGCTCCGAGTGGTCACACATGCAGGTGCTAACTGGATGCATTCCTACTGGACTTCAACAATGCTACATCAGCAGAAAGATCAGGATCAGTCACTGAGCCCTTTTGCATCTTCTGTTTCTCCATTCATTTGAAGCATGATGCCTTCGGGCTTCTGTTTGGGCTGTATTTATTATAGCATAAGTTAAAGAAACTTTCCTCCAACTCTGTTCTGTATTTGGGCTGGGCAAAATTAATAAAGCTGTAGATGCTTGTTGAGTTTTGGTTCTGCTTCCCTCTTATCTTGACTCTTTGTGGATGACAGTACAGAGAAGGGAAGCCATTGTTTGAATGAAGCATCCACATCAAAGGCTGAGAAAGAAAGAACATTTACAGCAATTATTATAAATGCCATGTTGTCAAAATATACTTTTGTTCTTATGTAACTGAATGGGTTTCAGTAGTAATTATATTTAGCACAAAATTAACAATTTTAAATCACTAACCTACTTATTACTTTAAAATAATTAAGGACAAACTGACCCGAATGACAGACCTGACTTTTGAATGTGGATCTGCTCCACTCACCTATGTGGCAGGTGGTGGGGGCCAATCCTAAGCAAAAGGGGCACTTGGATAAGGAGCACTGAGCCTTCCACTGCCCATAGTACCTTCTTACAGACTGCCTCGCCAGCCACTTTTCTCTCAGCCAGGCTGATACCAGAAATGAACCCAATTTGGAGGAAAGTGTCTTGAGGCTACAAGAGCTAAGAAATGAGGGAAGGGGCAAGGCCCTTGGCCAAGTGCTCTTTTTATTCTTAAGCTCCACACTTCCTATGTACTTGGGACTGACACATCCCATCCAGTTTCACCTTTAGCCCTTCATGCACATTGCACCTGTTTTGCTTATTGTTTTAATTTTAATAGGCCAAGCTGTAATTCTAAGGACGCTTTCCAGGAATAAAGTATCATTGAACTCAGTGGGACTTGTTGTTCAGTAAATGTGCTGCATGTTTTCAATATGATATCCATTGGGGCCACCAGATGTCAGATTTCTCTTTTCCAAAGAACTGTACTCCTTTCTTCTTAAGGGCACATTATGAATATCTCACTTTGTATTATGAAAAAATACATTATTGTTAAATTTTATTTGTTAGGTCCTTAGATGAGCTAAAGACAAGATAAATTGATACATACATATAGTATTTTCTGGCATAAAAAGCCTAAAATATTGTGGGGGGGGGGAGGGTCTCATCTGCTAGGAATATATTTTCATCCAAAGTTGAGTATTATGAAAGTTTAGGGTCTCATCTACTAGGAATATATTTTCATCCAAAGTTGAGTTTATTATGAATGTTTATCTGTTCACTGGTCAAGTAAGAATGCAAGGTTGAAGACTAAAGTTATTCCTCCTCAACTGAATAGGTGCAGTTATTACAAGGAAGAATGGAGGACAGCATCAATGCTTTACGGTTTGTTTCTGAAAACAGCTGCATTGACATGCTAATCCATAGGGTTGGGCTTCAACATCCTTACACTGGCATGAAAACACTACAGTCATCATTTCAACAATAAAAACCAGTTGTTAGGCCCATTCCTAGTGCAAGACAATGTCAGCAAAGCAACATTTAAATGCTGCCGCTGGGGGTGGGGCAGGTGACATGCTACAGTTGATATATCTGTAGCATGGCATTCAAGAGTTCTTCTAGTGGCCCCAAAGCTTTTTCCTTGCTCATGAATTGATGTTACTGTAAGGTAAGACATTTAAACCATTCCTGACTGCAATATTATCTTTTTGGTATTAGCAACTCATCTCATACTGAGTGGGAGGAGGCAATGGTAAACCCCTCTTGTATTCTGCCAAAGACAACCAAAGGGGTTGACATGGACTCGATGCCACATTTTACCTTTAGTGGCCAATTTAGCATCTTCCTCCCTACTGGTCAGAGCCTCAGGGATTCACAGGACCACCTAGAACTGAGTTCTAGGCCTATCCAGCCCAGCCTACTCTGCAGCACCTTTCCCAACGGTTGCCATTGGAAGCTGCTGCTGGATGAGAAGTAGCATCCCACAGTCTGTGAACTAACACCTCCTTCCTTCCGGGCAGAGCCTTGGGAAGTTCATCACACCTGGAACTGAGCTCTGACTGCACTTTTCCCAGTAGTCACTATTGGCAGCTGCTGGTGCAAGAGATAGAACATTCCAGGATGTGCAAGTTAACACTGGCATTCCTTTCTGGCAGATCTACAATCATACTGTAGTATGACATACTATGATCGTGAATGAGCTCTTTTCTCCTTTTAAATTGATTTTATGTTAACAGTGTCATTTTGATGTTATTTGGTCTCTTTTATTCCCCACACCATTATTATTTTTTTAGATTGTAAGCCCCTTGGAGACAAGAGTATTAACATTTAGAAGAAGAAAAACACTGTTTTGCTTCAGCCTGCACCCATCCTCCAAACACTCCCATAACCCCTGAAGGTACTTACCTGATTTGGGCAGTGGGTAGAAAACAGGCTAAAGGTAGCTCATCTTTCTCCTGGCAGGGAGAGAGTGGTGGTGGCAGTTTGCAATTTAGAACTGCTCCTGGAAGGATTTCCCCTGCAATCATGAAAGTGGTTGCAGCCCCAAAATGACTACAGTTTCTAGGAGGGCCTGTACCATGCCCAGGACTGCAGGGGAGACCTGTCAGAAGTCATGTTAAATTGCATTGCTGCTCCCTCACTACTGGTAGATGAGAGCTTTTGTGGGGAGAGGAGAGAAGGGGAAAGGGATCACTTTCCCTCTTCCTCCCGACATGCTGCACTGTGAGGCAGGCCTCATGCACCATTTACTGGCTTCTGGCTAAGTAAATGGAGCTATTGCTCTGCCCTCACAAGGCTATGTGGCATGTCAGCCACTACACTTTCCCTGAAATTATGTAGTTGTTTTTAAATACTTCTGGGTTTCAACATCTGTAGCATATTTTAACTGTTTGGTATCCAAAGTATTCCTGACCCCTGCCAATGTATGCTAAGCGACTAAAACATCACACTTACTTGTTAATACTGTTTTGCCAGAGCACAACCTGGTGAGCAGTCAAGCCATAATGGATGCATGTGGAACACATCTTAGGGCAGCTCTGAATATTGTGGTTGCTCACTGTAATGCCTCAGCGTTGCATCTATGTTTTCTACGGGAAACTTGTAAAGTGTGGCTGTCATACAGGTATATAATGCATCTTTAAACTCTCATGTACAGGGATCTGGGAACAGTATTATGGACTAGAAGATGGACCCTTGGTCTGATCAGCCGGGTTGTTCTTATGTTCTTAAATGTAGCTACTGGGAGAGGTTTTGTTGTATTGTAAAACATTTATTATATTCTCAATTTCTGATTGTACAAAAGTTTTGCAACAGTAAAATAAAAGTGGGACACTGCTTTCAAACTCCAGACACCTCTGTACACAGTTCAGAATGAAATTCCCTGTAGATTTTTGGCTAAAATATTCAGCAGATACTTTGGCTTTATCTTTTATTTGTGTCATAGTGCAGCTTTGTAACTCATTTCATCATGCTAGAATGTTTTGAACTTGTAACAGTTACCAGAGAGATTGCTGTTTTGGTTCCAAAGACCGAAAGATAAAATCCAAAACTGTACAGATAATAACTTTTATTGGATCAACTGTGTTAATAGAACAAGGATAGGAACCTCTTCTGCATTGCATTATGCTTCCCTGTCCAGGAAGATACAGCAGAACACACCATAGTGCAATAGTGGCTGACAGTCTTGACTTTCTCCTTAATTCCTGGCCAGACATACAAGACAAAGCTGCAAACACAGCTATCTTAGCGCTGGCTATTTATGCTGGAGGGAAACCACAGCAGAGTACAGGTGAAACTCGGAAAATTAGAATATCGTGCAAAAGTCCATTAATTTCAGTAATGCAAATTAAAAGGTGAAACTGATATATGAGACAGACGCATTACATGCAAAGCGAGATAAGTCAAGCCTTAATTTGTTATAATTGTGATGATCATGGCGTACAGCTCATGAAAACCCCAAATCCACAATCCCAGAAAATTAGAATATTACATGGAACCAAGAAGACAAGGATTGTAGAATAGAACAATATCGGTCCTCTGAAAAGTATAAGCATGCATATGTATTCAGTACTTGGTTTGGGCCCCTTTTGCAGCAATTACTGCCTCAATGCGGCATGGCATGGATGCTTTCAGCCTGTGGCACTGATGAGGTATTATGGAAGACCAGGATGCTTCATTAGCGGCCTTCAGCTCTTCTGCATTGTTTGGTCTCATGTCTCTCATCCTTCTCTTCTCTATGGGGTCAGGTCAGGCGAGTTTGCTGGCCAATCAAGCACAGTACACTGTATACTTTTCAGAGGTCTGATATTGTTCTATTCTACAATCCTTGTCTTCTTGGTTCCATGTAATATTCTAATTTTCTGGGATTGTGGATTTGGGGTTTTCATGAGCTGTACGCCATGATCATCACAATTATAACAAATTAAGGCTTGACTTATCTCGCTTTGCATGTAATGCGTCTGTCTCATATATCAGTTTCACCTTTTAATTTGCATTACTGAAATTAATGGACTTTTGCACGATATTCTAATTTTCCGAGTTTCACCTGTATAATGGCAGCTGCCAGTTTGGCTTTACACATTATGTCAGACTCCCAGAATAGTGCAACAGCAAAGGTCAATGGAGGGCAGTGGTGCAAATGCTGGTGCTGGCAGTGAGGATATAGTAGACATCAGGTGGACCTAGTCAACCACAGGTACTGGCAGCAATGAGAGGGAGGAGGGGAAAGGAAGAGAAGCTGCCAAGGCACATTGAGAACCAATGGACAACTTTTCTCCATATATTTATTTGCAGGGGCATTTTGTAATATTTTCACTTAGGTCAGAATGGGCAGTTCTGTTAAGTTATGGACATTCAGAAGTTTCCCTATATTTTCTTCTAACTACTTCATCAATTATCAAATTTGTTTCTTATTTTATTAACACAATTTCTGTTTGCTCTAATGTGGCTGATTTATTTATTTTTAAAAAACAACACATTCTGTGCTAGACTTAGATCAAACAAGGGTGACTAAGATTGCAATTAATGGTATGAGTTTGTTTTGCAATGCTTCCCTGCCCCCCTACAGTTTTATGCTGATACTGTGTGAAAGTTTAAGACTATTACGGGCCTGCTTAACATGATCCAGCAAATCAAACACAATACATCAGCTACTGGCCTGAGAAGAGTTGCAAGTTTTACATTACAAAAAGTAACAGTCTGAAGTTGAATCCAGTAAGGTCAGAGGTGATGCCTATAGCCTGTCCTCTGATCCTTGCTGGACTGAATTTACTTGAGATTGTAAGAACTGAAGATTGTCCTGTCAGATCAGGTTCAGGGTTTGGGAGCCTTGTTTGACCTAGCCCTGTTTTTTTAATAAGCAGATTAGAGCTGTGGTGAAAAGCATTCCCCCCACCCCCACATCTTAATTTGTTCTGTACCTCTGCCCCATGCCCCTACTTGGATCAGGGGAATCTTACAGTGCTGATCCCATACTTTTGTAACCTTCATTCTTGACAGCTGGGGTGCATTCTTACCCTTGAAGATAGGGATGTGCCCAAATCACGATTCATGCACAGATCTGAAGCACAGATTATGCACCTTTAAAAGTAAGGAGAGCAGGTTTGTACCTGCTTCACACAGTTTCCTGCTGTGGCGGGACTCACCCCAGTACCACTGATGTGGTGGTTGCTGACCATACAAATGGCCGGCCGCCACACATGCGTGGAGGCCATGTGTGTGCCACTGCCACACTAAGAGTGCAGGGGGGGATGCCACTGCAGCAGGAAGCTGTGTGGAATGGAGGAGGAGCAGTTACAGACCTGCTCTCCTTATTTTTAAAGGTGCCAAATCTGTGCTTCAAAGCTGTGCAAGAAACTCATGCACAAATAATACATCGTGATCCCAACTTGAAGACAACAATCCCTACTTGAAGACAACAAATCTGTTCACGAATTGTGATTTGTGCACATCCCTACTTGAAGACAACTTGAAAGGTTCAGCTAATACAAAAAACTATGGCATTCCTGTTGCTGACTGAGGCAGACGCACACATCCAGTCTAATTTGTATCAATTGTAAGGTAAAGGTAAAGTGTCCCATCGAGTCGATTTCGACTCTTGGCACCCACAGAGCCCTGTGGTTTTCTTTGGTAGAATACAGGAGGGTTTTACCATTGCCATCTCCTGCGCAGTATGAGATAAAGCCTTTCAGCATCTTCCTATATTGCTGCTGCCCAATATAGGTGTTTCCCATAGTCTGGGAAACATCCCAGCAGGGATTCAAACTGGCAACCTTCTGCTTGTTAGTCAAGCATTTCCCTGCTGCACTACTTAAGGTGTCTTGTATCAGTTGTACTGGCTGTCAATTTGCTGCCCAGCTCAGTTCAAGGTCCTAGTTCTCATCTTCAAAGGCTTTATAGCTTAGACCCCACATAGCTTTGAGACCACTGTATGAGACCATAGCTTTGAGATCATTGTATTCTCCACACCTCTTTTGTTCATTGTCTATGTCCCTGCTTTGGATCCAGATTGCATGTGAAGGGAGAGCAGTTGTGGGCTGAAGCAAGACTTATGTGTGGATTTGTTGCCCTGGGGCTGTGGGATGATCATCCTTCTAAAGCATTGAAGTTCACAATGATTTCTCTCTGATAAATTTTTATAAAGAGTATAAAACATAGCTTTCACCTGGCATTTAACATGATGCTCTGGCTTTTGATGTTCTATGGTTGTCACAGTGTTTGCAATTTTTTTTTTTTTTACAGATTTTATTCTGTTTTGTGGTGTGGAGAAAAGAAGGCTTATAAATTATCTTATTAATAAGTAATAATAAATATGCTCAAAGGAACAAGGGTAAATCAAATGCTAAGAGTACCTTGTGCTCATGCCCAGTATCATGTCTTGGTTTACTCAGGCAGGTATATGATTCCTCCAGACTGCTGTTATGAATTAGCACTTATTAGAAGTGTGAGAATATATCCATATTTCCCTTCTCACTTAAAAAAAAAAAGTATCTAACTTTCATGGTTACTAAAACAGCAACCACCACATTTGAAGTATTAAAATATTGAAAGAATATGAATCCCCCCCCCTTTCTTGGCAGAATACATGTTTATTCATGAACATATTCAATTTTTTTAATTGCTGAACTGAGAAACTGATTAACTGACAAGCATCTGAATAATATCCTAAGAACTACTACTCACAAACAGAGCAAGGATTTGCTGTTGCAACAAGAGAGCATCCGAAAAGAACTTCCCAACTAGTTGCACTGGTGCCGGGGGTGGGGGCAGCAATTTTGGATGCCCTCTCCTTTCCCAAGGAACCCTCTATGCCACCTGAAAATATGCCCTTGAAGGCAGTGCAGTACTTGGGGACACATTTTTGGGTGGGATGGAGAGATCCCTAGGGAAGGGAAGGGCATTTAAAATTACTCCTTCCTCCCTGCACTGGTTGAGCCAGTTGGGAAGTTCTGTCACTAGGCTGCCTTCTTGTTGCACCACCAGCGCATCCTTGTTCTGTAAGTCAGCCCTCATTTCTGGTTTCTCATCATGGAATGTACAGATGACTAGAAAGAAAGTATAACATTTTCACCCAGTTTCTTGTCTACTTCATAAATTAAACTATCAATTATGAATTAAATGTGCAGGTACAATATTACTTAATTACACTGCTTCAAAGTAAGGAACTGTTATAGAATGACTCTCTGAGCTGAACAGGTTGCCTATCCTAGCCCAGATGTTCAATATAAATAATGTTATTTTAAAATATTGTGATTCTAAGTTCCTTTTCTGTCACATTGTATATATTTTTGTCAGCTTACTGTTTATACTTAGTGGTACTGTGTGCTGTCTACAAGTGAAATATAGTCCTGAGAAGCAGTTGCTTTCAGTGTGATACACATCTTGACTTATTATTTAAAAGGGTTGTTTCCACATTAAAGTATAGCCTATAGCAGCTACTTCCAAAGTATTGTTTTCCACAGCAGAGTCATTTGTAGCTAGAGTGCTCAAGTTTAATTTTGAAACTTGAACAGAATTTATCAAGTAGACTTTTGCCTATAAAGGTTAATGCCACTATAAAATAATTAGCCTTTCACCTTCAAGAGACAATCTGAGATTTAAGAGAGGTTTGATTTTAATTTAGGACCAAACTACATCGTTTAAAAGTGTTATTAGTCCTGGTAGGCTTAGTTTTCCTTTAGTCAATAGCAGTGGATTACAGCCCTGCTGATAGGACCCTAACCCTGTTCTGATCCATGGAGGACTTGATCTGCAGAGCCTTAATCCAGCTGCTACTTACCCCAGAAAAAGCTCTCATTGGTGTGCCCCCCCCCAAGAACTGCAGGTGGATATAGGAGGGCTTTAGCTTTCCCTCCACTGTAGTTCCCATCCATGAGCAGGGTCGTTCTTATTTCTGGGCTTCCAGGCCAAAGTCCCCTGGGGACCTCCAAATACTCTTTAGTCTGTCATGGGTGGTGTGGTTGCTGCGTTGTGCCACCAGCCCAGGTTGCGCCAGGTGGCCAAGCATGACCTCTGCTTTAGAGACAAAGGAGGAAGTGGGGAAAGAAATATGTGGGTGGGAATATGTTAAGTTGCGTGTTGACATGTTTCTGCTAATGCATATTTGCATAAATATATCTGGTTTATATTCTTACATTCTTGTGAGTTCAGTTGCTGTTTGTGCTCTCAAGAACCCATGTTTTAAAAATACTGCGTGTGTCACAGTGTGCTTGTGTAGGGGGAAAATGCTTAACTTCCAGGGGGTGGGGGTGGTGGCATCCAAAGGCCTTTAGCTCCAGGCTCGAAAATTACTTAGGTACACCTCTGTCCATGAGGTTCCTGATCTGACTAGCATGGAATAAGGGTACAGATTATGACAATAATTGAAGAGTTTTTTAATGGGATAAATAGCTGGATCAGGGCTTCATGGATCAGACCTTTCCCCTGAGGATCAGAACTGTGTGGAGGTAGGATTAAGGCTGACTTACCCCCAACATTACTACAGTCTTGATCCACAGGGGGCTGTGATCCAGCAACTGTTGATTGAATAAAAGCTCAGTCCATCAGGGCTAATAATGCTTTCAACATCATGTATAGGTTGGCACATTGTGCCTATAAATAATTTTCAGAACTGGGTGTTTTCTTTTACTAATTTAAAAAAATGCCATTTTCTTTGACTTTAAAAAAAAAATAAATTTTCTGAGTGTACTGAGATTTTCAGTCTAAAAACATCAATCTCTTATCAGCCAGCTCTGCTTGAGATAGAAATGGATTGTGCTTTTCTTTAGAACATAAGAACAGCCCTGCTGGATCAGGCCAAAGGCCCATCTAATCCAGCATCCTGTTTCACACAGTGGCCCACCAGAGCCACTTTCAGGGCTATAGCTTGTATGTAACCTGAATTAAGTGTTGATTAACATATGTAACAACCTTCTTCCATACTACATATATATCCTGTTTTTCCTCCAAGGAGTTCAGAGTAGTGCGCATGGCTATGTTTATCTTTACATCATCTCTGTGAGTTAGGTTAGGCTGATAGAGAAGTAATAATAGCCCTTTGAATTTCATGACCCAGAGTCACCCACTGAGCTTCATGAGTTTCAGGATTTGAACTTGAGTTTCTCTGGTCCTTGTCCAGCTCTTTAACCACTACACCACATAGGTTAATTATTTGGACAATCATATGTGTTAGCAAAAAATTGTAGGAAAGGGCTAGAATGATGTATGGGTAGAGCTATATACTTAGAACCTTTTCCCCTTGATGTAGGTACACTGGTTGGACCACACATTTAATATCATGGCTTGATATTAGCAACTGTGTTTCAGCAGCATGAATTCAAATTAATGCAAAAAGAAAGAAAATCAGAAGATAGAGAGAAAATATTTTCCATGAGGAATCTACAATGAAAGTTTTGAGTAGGGTGCTCTGCTTTACCCAAGGGCATGGATATGCTTATGGGATCATTCTTCATTCTGTGTGTGTCCCCCTATCAACTTTGCAATGCCTGGACCAATATGAACCAAATTGGGTACAGTTGTAGTGAGTGAGACCTATGACACCTCATAGTTTGTGTAGGCATAGTTTGTGATGATGTCATCCACCACAATTTAAGATGGCAGACATGTGGACATTTGAGACACAAGAGGGCTAACTTATGAACTGCTTAATGGATTTGAACCAAATTTGCTACAGCTGTAAGGACACATAGAGACACCTCAATGGTTTATCCACCCCGATTCAAGCTAGTGGATATGTAAATGTTTGAGGTGAAAGTGGCTTTACGTCGACTGTCTAACTGATTTGGTACATTTATAGTGAGTGACACATAGGGACACATCAGTGGTGTAGTTTGTAATGATGTCATCCACCCCGATTAAAGATGGTAGACATGTGAACATTTATTGCAAGTGGGCTAACTTGTGAACCACCTAGCCAATTTGAACTAGGGATGTGCACGAACCAGTTCAGCACCTTCTTTGGGAAGTGTCGAACCAGATCAGCCACCCACAACAATGCCATGCTGACCATGCAAATATGCATGCTGACGCCATGAGCAGACTGCAGGGAACAGCACTGCTGATGTGCACGGGCTTTGGTAGAGCAAGCACCACACCCAGAAAAGTGATGGGGCAGCAGTAAAGCAGGTAAGGACCTGCTTACCAGCTTTTTAAGATAACCGCTCACTGCCCCACCTGCATGAGCTTTTCTGCACATTCCTAATTTGAACCAAATTTGTTACAGTTGTAGAGAGTGAGAGATAGTGACTCACCTCAATGGTGTAGTTTGTATTGATGTTATCCACCGCAATTCAAGATGGCAGACACATGAACATTTGAGGAGCTAGTGGGCTAACTTGTGAACCGCCCAACAGATTTGAACCAAATTTGCTACAGGTGTAGGGACACATAGGGATGGCTCAATGGCATAGTTTGTGATGATGTCATCTACCCCAATGGGCTAACCTGTGAGGATGGTAATTATCAATTACGATTATTGTAAAAGGAAAGTAGGCAGATTAGTTCTTACATTAGTTCTTAATAGCATATACATTTTTTGTGTCTCCCAAATGTTTACATGTGCACACATACAAATTCACCTTCCTTGCCAAAGGAAGGAACTGCCAAAGATTAGCTGGACTGCTAAAGATTGGCTGTGAGAGTGAAGCTGCTTTTGAGTATAGGAAGTAGACCACCTTGCTTTCTAGGACAACTTTCACCTTCTATGGGAAGCTTTTGGATATTGACATTCTCCGATAAAAACTCCATCCCATTAAATATACACCTACTTTAACCTTGTACTGCATCATCTGTGCAAGCTTTGGTTGGGATTGCATTTGCCATTCAGATCCGTGTGGTAATTCAATCTGAAATTCTTTTGAATGATTTTAGGAACATAAGAAGCTGCCTTATGCAGAGTCAGACTATTGGTCCATTTAGCTCAGTACTGGAGATGGCATCTAGAGATTCCAGAAAGGGAACTTGGAACCTTCTGTATGCAAGCATGCAGCTGCTCTTCCCAGATGCTCTTCCCATCCCCTGAGAGGAATAACTTACAGTGCTCACACATGTATCCCATTCAAATGCAAACCAGCATGGACCCTGCTTAGCAAAGGGGAAATTCATGCTACCACAGGACCAGCTCTCCTCCCATCTACATAATTTTAATATTAGGTATATCTTACAAGGATATTCAATAGGCAGATTTATATGTCCTATGAAGCCAAGGTTAAATCTTGGTGTTGTGTGCCATTTCTTGGCTTTGGGAGCCTACTACTCATTCCCTTTGTATGTGAGCCTTGGAAGCAGGCAATTACTTCCAACCATGGTTAGAAATGAGTTGCCACTCACACTGTCCAAACTAATCTATTTTTGGCTTTAGAGTTCTTGAAATAAACCATTATCTGAACCTGTGGTTTGTGTTCACACACAAAAATTCTTATTACAGATGTGAGCATTTTAAACTCAGATGGGCAGTCACAATTTTAAGTATACATGAACATGAAACTGAAAACTATCTATATTACTTCTCTCATTGCCTTTCAGCTCCTATAAATAACTGGAGATATAGAAGTCCAATTCAACAGCCTGCAAATAGAGTGAATTAATGGCTTCCAGATATGGGATGAAATGTCTGGAATGTTAATGTAGTTTCTGTCACACTGTCAAATCCAGCTTTGTCACAGGAAAGATAAACTGACAGACTGACACAGATGACATGTGATTTGTTGTCTTTCTGACAGTAAAAAAGTTTTTATAAATCATTTTTAAAGCATTATTAAAACTGCACACAAGTTGTGGATAGCCATCCTTAGCTGTCTTTTAATCCAAAGGGAGCTGGCCAGGTTGTTTTTTTGTATGTTCATTAAAATGTCTTAGTATGATAAGTGATTTCTTGGCCTGTTCACCTGCATCTAAAAAAAAAAAGTTAAATTCCCATTAGAAGAAATTGTTAATCCTCTATCGTATATGTACAAGGCCTATTTGTGACATGCTTGCTCTAGATTAGGATGCTCTGTCCTAAAATGGCTTTAGAATGGTTTTTGGAACAAGCAAAACAACAACTGCCTCTGGAGAAGTGCTATGCTGGGGCTGGATAGGGACGGTTGGTCTCCCTTGCCAAGTATAAATGTATGCCACTTTGAAAGATGTCTCTTTGCCCTGTTAGCAGAGGCTAATCAAAGTGTGTGTGAGTGGTGGGGTGGGGTCACATAGTTTCACAGAAATGAAAAAAGAGTCACAAATATCCCACACTTTCATGTTTTATCTTTCTTTTGGGGATTGCATGTAACTCCCTTGGGTATGTCTGGGTGTATGCACATATATATAGCCAGCATGGCATAGTGATTAGAGTGTTGGACCTAGGATCTGGAAGACCAGAGCCCCAATCCCCATTCAGCTATGAAGCTCACTGGGCCAGTCATGTATCTCTTAGCCTAACCGGGTTGCTCACAGGGTTGTTGAGGATCAACATAACCATGTACTCTGGTTCCCTTGGAGGAAGAGCGGGATATAAATGTAAAAAATACATACATACATACATATGAAGCCCTTATTACTAGTGGTACCAACTTTATTTTCAGAGATGGAGAACAATTTCAGGAACTCAGAGATTCAGAACCTACATTCCTGACCCTGGCCAATGTATTCTTCTATTCCTCCAGACACATTCACCAAGATTAATTTTTCTTCAAGTCCCTAGAGCTCCCATTGATAACAGGAGGTTAAAGCTTCCTCAGAAGCCTTCATTGGAGGAACTCTTGACTTATGCAAAGCTTATCAGCTGCCCTTCCTTCCCCACTGAAATTTGTAAATTTAGGACAGGAAAGAAAGAGGGGAGCTGGTAGATGTGAAAGCTGGTGACTTCACCACTAGGTTTTTCTTATGGACAGTTTTTATCCTACTTTCCTTAAGAAAAGTAAGCTTATGAGATCACCCATCTACATGGTGTAGTTGGTGATTATGTAATCCACCCCAATTCAAAATGGCAGATGTGTAAATATTTGAGGTGTAAATGGGCTAACTTATGAACCTTCTAACTGATCTGAACCTAATTTGCTACAGCCATAGGGACACATAAGGCCTTAGGGACACATCAATGGGCTAGACTGTGAAGATGTCATCTACCCCAGTTCAAGATGGCAGATGCATAAACATTTGAGGTGCATGTGGGCTAACCTGTGGACCGTCTAACTGATTTGAATCAAATTTAGTACGGTTGTAATGAGTGGCATGTAAGGACACCTCAACAGCATAGTTTGTGCTGATGCCATCCAACCCAGTTCAAGATGGCAGATGCGTCAATGTTTGAGGCTCAAGTGGGCTAACTTGTGAGGGTGGTAATTATCAATTACGATTATAGTGAAAGGAAAGTAGGCAGATTAGTTCTTACCAGAACAACATTTCAAAAGGCTTAGAAAGTCCATTCCAAATTGAGTTGAGCACATTACTATTTAATTTTAAAATGGTAATAGTGGTTTACATACTGTGCAGTCATCTGTCAATGGAAGCTGGTGACATGTGCTGCCTCTGTCCATTTTGAAACCATGTTGGTACACCTGGCAATGGCGTGGGAGACTCTGTCTAAATGGCACACTGCGATAGAGCCCCTCTGCCCAACTCCCAGCTTTCCCAATGGGAGACAGGCAGAGCTGCTCTGCTGCAGTGCACCTTTTGGACGGAGCTTCCCACACCATTGCCAGGTGTGCCATCAGTGGATGGCTGTGCAGTATACAAGTCAGTGGCTGTAGTGGTAATAAAATATTTATATACCACTTTTCACCAGAAGTTTTCGAAGCTGTTTAGGATAGCAAAAGGAATGAGAGCAAAAGGAATGAGAATTAGCAAGGATGCAAAGCTCCTCTTTTTGAGAATGGAATGGCCCCTGAGAATACAAATGATGTTCATTCCTTGGTCAGACAGAAAGAAGGAAGAAAGAAGGAAGTATTTTATATATCAGTGGCCAACATCCTGACTGACAAAGTGCCTCGCATGCACTTCTGCTGCCTCCCAGACTAAGGCAGTGCAGTTGGATTAATCAGTCTCCCCCTGCCTCAGAAACACTCCCTGTGACCTGGAAGTGGGTCATGCAGCCCTCATGGATCTATTTGTGGGTTGCTGAGACAACTTCAGGGGATATGGGAGATTGGCAAAAATGGCCTCCCTGCAGAACTGGCAGAGTGCTACTAATCTGCTGTGCAGAAGCACCAGCACATCTCATGGAGATCTGATGTTTCAAGGATATCATTCATTATGTTTGGCTCAGTTCAGATAATGCGAAACCATGGTAACAGAAGACTCAGTGAAGTAACAAACATAGCAATAACTTTTGCAAATTATTTAGCAGTAGTTTGAACAGACACAGTTCCTTGAATTTGTAGAAAATGGGGAACTGTGGTTTATTTCAAACTCCCAAGTGGAAGTGTTGAGTCATCTGTAAAGGAGGAGGAGGGCAGAGGGAGTGAGTTCCTTCTTGTTCTCCTAGCGAGAAACACTAGCTTCCTGATACATCTGAACTGGCCCTATACTCATTTGTTTTACTATATCGAACCTAACCTTCCTTCTTTAAAAGCACAATGCCTTCTACCAAAATGAAAAGTTCAGACATTTTGTAATGATTTTTTCTCTTCATTTTTAAACAATATTGTTTAGGAATCTTTTCTTCATCATTCAGAATATTTAATATTATTTAATAAAGGAACTTTTGCTATCTATATGAAACATTCCATTCTCATTTAGTTTCAGTGAAAATAATAATGGTCTGGCACAGTATTCAATCTCTTAAATTCTTCATTGTGAATTTTATATTGCCTTATAGCTTGACCAAATTTGGAAAGATATTCACAAGCACAGCAGGAAGGCACATCACAGATGCAAACATGGTCTTACAGCCAAGCATCAGGTTCCTTCTGGGAAGTGTAGAAGTATTACGATTTTTTTTATTAAATGTTTTTGAAAACATTTTAAAATGCTTTCTGTATGTTTTTTGTTTCATGTTGTTCTGTATGCTTGTTCTCAGAAATTACTAAATTATAATTGTTTTAAAAAGATCTAAAGCAAGAATAATGCCTACAGTCTAATAGTTCTGAGCATGGGCATCATCTGTTGTGAGGGTTCCTAGATGGGTCAATAGCACACTGCTTCTCTGTTTTCTGCATCTATACCTTCAGGGCATTGCAGGGAATAGGATGAACTTGTACATGTCCCATATGCCTTTCCAGCTTTCTGTTATTTGTGTTCTGATGCACAAATAACTTGCATAGCATAGAGCAGAGGATTGGGTGGGGATAAATATTGTGTGAATGGATCTCCTGTTTCTTGCATTGGTTTTTCATGTGTAAATAGGGCTATACTGAGCCCTATTAGCATTCTCTGCACATGGGCACTGCACCTGCTCTTAATACTTCTGTAGTACCTTACCCTAAATGCTCAAACACTGAACATATATTGAGTGGCTTCACTTGTCATAGCAGCAAGTAAGGTTCTGCCAACTGCCAGTTCTCAGTGAGTTTGCACTCCCAGCGTATCATGTGAACCCGCTAATATCAGATTCCCCAGCTGCACTTCACTGTAGGAACAAGACAATTGACGAGTTTGTATAACTTGCTGGAAGTCATCTGTGCCATTTTGGGGTAAACAGAGGGCTTCCTGGGAAAGGAGAGGGCTTCAACAATTGCTGCTTCCCTGCTGTACCAGTGCGG
The DNA here is from genome assembly GCF_027244095.1 of Hemicordylus capensis. NCBI lineage: Eukaryota > Metazoa > Chordata > Lepidosauria > Squamata > Cordylidae > Hemicordylus > Hemicordylus capensis. The sequence goes on along the minus strand of NC_069661.1, from coordinate 80,742,469 downwards.
TTAGCTGGGAAGTTCTGTTAGGCTGCTCTCTTGCTGCATCAGTATATCCTTGCTCTGTATGTTAGCCCCTGTGTTATATATCAGAGACAGCTGTGACAATAGAACTTGTATACTTATATTGTATTGACCTCACCTGTCAATCACAGAAAGCAAAATAAATGATATCTGAATGACCCCCTCATATGTTACATCTGTATCGTGGAAATGTTACATCTAGAATATAAACCATAAGGACCCAATCCGGTCTGGGCAGAGGCTTAGCACCTGCACACAGGGGCTTCCCTCAAAACTCAGTAGGAACCTATTTCCATCTCCTGCTTTCACCTATGCAGTGTATTGAAGGGAATATTGAGGTCCCTGTGCACCTCCATGTCCCCCTACAACCCTTTGCCTCTGATCTGTGTAAGTTATTTGTTTCCTGGAGCTCTCTTACATGCATAAGCAGCGTGTCTGCACTTGGACTTGATTGTGCCCTAATTCTGTAATACAATTTGTGTACAAGATTGTAACAATCATGTAGCACAGAAGACATTGGCTCCAAACAGTTGCATTAATTTATTTTTGTACTGGACAAAACTGCATGTACTTAAAGTTATGCAGTTGTGAGCTTGTATAAACACAGTGATGTAATATGCATGTAAATTAGTTACAGTACAGCTAAGGAGATGCACAAAAATCCACTCAGATTAGGATCTAGATCTTTACTAATGTAACCATGGAATTTATTTGGCTTGAATTCTGCAGTCTTCCAGTCCAGTAATTTTCAGACTTTATACCTCCAGAAACACATTTTTCATCTGCCATGGAATCCTGTATACTGCAGAGGGTTCTGTGATATGTTGAACAACACACACTGTTGGTGCAGGACACTGGCCAGGCTGTTCAGCCTCTTGTTTGCCTCCCATGAGCTGAGAGCAAACCCTAGACATCAAACACTCTCAGGCTTCTGCACAGTGATGGTGGAGGGCAGGTTGTTTTTCAGATAAGCTGGTTACTGATCTAATTAATGACACACTTCCAAAGAGTCTTAGGTTCTGTAACACAGTTTGAAAGTCACTGTTCAAGCCCCATTCTTTGAGACAGGTATGTTCAATGAGACCACTCCCAAATGAGGAATCAGAGGCGTAACTAGGGAAAATAGCGCCCAGGGCAAGCACTGAAATTGCGCCCCTGTCCAAACAGGAATGATGGGACTTGTAGTCAACAATATCTGGAAATCCTTGTTAAAAGGAACACTGTACCATCTAGACATGGTTGTTGATCAAAACCTGAAAACATGAGCCATCTCTGTAAAGACTTAGAACAACAGTCAGGAGTTATGCGAGGATTCCAAGTGTCATTTTCTCTGTCTCATCTTATTCTTTTTTTAAAAAAACATGACTATGTCCTAGAGGATCACCTGCCCAAATAGCCACTAAAAATAGGGGAAGAAGAAGGTGGTGGTGGTGGGGGGTCTATAAACCAGTGAATGATTCCTGCCAGCCTTTGTCTTATGATGACTGTTGGCTCATGATGGGGTATATGTGCATTCACCACACCAGTGCTTACTTTTACTACTTACTTACCAGTGCTTACACCAGTACTTACTTACCAAGAGGGAGGAGGATACATTAGTTTGCCACACTAGACAGAGGCATTTGCAACAGGAGCAGACAGTCAAGTTCTGCCAGGGCCAAAACCAGCCCCTGCCAGACTGAGAAATCATTCTCATTTGCCCCTTCCTGTCACAAGCAGTGTGCTGTTCTTTTATTATTGACTCTTACTCTCAAATATCCCAGTCATGGATGGAAAATTCAGGGTCAATTTACAAGAGACACCTTTTCTACATGGAAGTTTCTTCTGTGCAGGTGTTGTGCAGAAACCCATGTGTAGTGACCGCCAGGGGCATAGCAAGGTTGGAATGGGCCAAGATGAGATTTTAAAAGGGGCCCCCAGCCCCTCAAAGTCCAGGGCCTCCACACATCCCAGGCCCCCAGGGACTTAAGTCTGATATTTCAAAATAAGTATGCTGCCTGGAAATGCATTTCACTGAATACACACATGCACACTTCACAGTATATAGTGATAGACACTGAGTACTATATATTTGTGCTACTTTTAATGCCTAGAACACACTAGCAATGCTAATTATTAAAATGGCCCCCTCGCTGCAGATTAGGAAAGGAGACTTTCAACCATGCAGGGTGAGCCTGTGTTTATTTTCTCAGAATTCTGAACAAATTCAGTAAAGTTTGATTCGAGGAGGTTTTTCACACGAGGCTTTTAAAGCCCTTTAACACACATCTCCTCTGGAATGGAGGTGCTGCATTCACATGTTGGCCAGATTTACCCTGAAGTCCCTGCAAGTTATTGGAGAGCAGTTCACACACAAGAAAAATAAAATAAAATAAAAGCACAACACATGCTTCACAGTTCTCACTCAGACCTTCTGGGTTGCAAAACAACTTGAACATAAGTGCATTTATAAATGAATGAATAAATACATATTTGTTCAGAAGTTTTTGTAATTTTCTGACATGAAACAAGCCACTTATAGGCCTTAGATAGTTTTTATTTTTAAAGCCAGCACATTTTTCAGTCTGTTTTAAATTAAATACTCAGAGACTTCTCAGACTCGCCCCACCACCCATATCAAAGCCCTGTGGCAAGCAGATCCCTATATACAGGGGTAGCCACAAAAAGGAATTCACAGCCTACCTTGCAAAAGCTGTGCGGGATGGTCTGGTCTGCTGCAGGGAGCTCTGCCAGCCTCCTTCCTGGCTTGCTGGGGCCTGCCGAGTTCAGGCTTCAGGGAGGCCTACTCGGAGGCCTCTCTGGAAGCCCCGCCCACCCGCCGATCAGCTGAGAGGCAGGGAGAGAAGAGCTCTGCAGTTTGCAGGCTGCTCCGATCCTAGGCCGGAGCTGGAGACAAGTGGCTGAGGGGCCCTGGGGCTGGGCAGGTGGGCAATGGGGTGGGGGTGGCAGGAACTGGCATGGCGCCCCCACCTCAGTGGTGCCTAAGGCACGTGCCCTGCCTGCCCCCCCAGTTCCGCCTATGTGAGGGATTGAATCTCTAAGCAGAACGCTTAGCTTTTGTTATCCGTCATTATGTTGAACAGTAACATGAAGCTCTGGTAGACGCTTTTCATACTGAATTACCCTTCAAAGCTAGTGTCTAACATGTTCTGTAGTGTTTGGAGGATAGAGCAAGAGCTGTGTCCTCAGCCACTACAGTGCTCAGCCAAAGGCTTATCCCACAGTCAAGCACAAATGAAGGGTGAGGGGCAAACAATTTTTGCTGATCTCCACAGAAGTTGTTATTTTGGGGGGTTTTTGGTTTGCAGAAATATGTTCCTGAGGGTTGTGTAAACTCCACCTCCTAGAACATATTTCTGGAAGCTAAAAAGCACTTTTGGAGAGATGGGAGAGCAGTGGAAATTGTTCAACCCTCTGCACATATTCGACTGCAAGACAAGCCATTGGTTGAGCTCCACAGCATCATTTCTGCAAGGGCACAGATCGCAGAACATGTGTGTCATCATTTTACCAACAGCATAGGAGGTCACCCTATATAGTGGGTTGTGAACCTAGCATGCTCTTTGCAAACAGGACTGATTTGAACTGTAGGCTAGCTTCTGCCTGGTAGAGATGTGCAAACCGGCTCGACCTCAAACTGGTTCATCATCAAAGTGGCCCAGGTCGAGCCAAATCCCTGGGTCAGTTTAGGGTTCTAGAGACATTAATGTGTGTGTGGGCGGGTGGACTTACTGTCACTGATGGCACACAGGGTTTCTGCAGCTGCAGGGGGGTCTCTGGCAGTTCCTCCCCCACCACTGGCCTCCCCCTGCCTATTTTGGACCTCTCTGAGCATGCAGCAGCCATGACCCCAGGCATACAAAGTGCCTGTGTGCATGTGCAGCAACCTGCAAAATGGTCACTGTGCTATCAGAAAGGCCCGAAACGGGCCTGAAATGGGTGAGGGGAGCAATTTCGGAGGCCACCTAGGGAGGAGGCACTTCCAGAGGGCCTCCCACTGCAGCTGTGCTAGTGAGCCCTGGAGAGGCGGACATATTTTATTTTATTTTAATTTGTGAACACCCTCAAATCGTTGGGCATGTTTGATCTAGCGCCAAACCTAACTGGGGTGTGTGTTTGGTCCAGCACCAGACCATCGAACCAATCAGGTTTGAGGTCAAACCTGTTCAACCTTGAACCTGTTTGCACACCCCTAGTCTGTACTATAAGTTGGGTCTTAATTCATATGCATATTTCCTCCCCTGATTTCTGGATTTCTTTTGTAGGGCAGGAATTGGTGCTCAGTCCTAGCTCTCTTTCATCTGGCCCTAAAGTTTAAAGATTTAATGGTTGGTGAGGGTTCAGTTTAATGTTTTCATCAATATTTGCTGAGGTTGTAGTGATGAATACGAATACAACAAATATTTATACACCACTTTTCAACAAAAGTTCCCAAAGCGGTTTACATAGATATAAATGAAAAAGAATTGAGGTACAGGCTGTATCTAATGAATATTGTGTGAGTGTATGAGGTTATTCACACAATCAAAAACTGTGTTCTATTCAGGTTTGGGAGATTTGTTTGGGTGCTCCCAATTTTCGGTGTGTGGAAGCAAGTTAAGAGGAAAACCTTGGTAGAAGTGATTGTGTGGTGGAAGCAAGGTAGGAAAACCTACCCAGGTTTTCCTCCTACCTTGCTTCCACACAACCAAAAATTGGGAGCACACACAGCTCCCAAACCTGGGTAGAACGCAGACATTGAAGTTCTTCTCATGATCAGTGAGAAGAGCTTTCTCAAGGTCTGTGGGGAGAGTAGGTTTACCCGACCCTCCCTGCAGATGATCCCTTACCATTCCCTGGGTGTATGGATCACCCGCCCAGTCAAGTGGCGACTCTCCTGCGGGCCGCCCAGGTCGTGCCTTGCCCAGCAGCTCTGGGGGTCAGGCAAAGGGAAGTGCCATCACATGGAGCCCCTCGCCCTGGAGCCCCATTGATGTACCACTCAAGTGTGCAGTGCATTTCTGGGAGCCCTCTCCTTCCCCCTGAGGGTGCCTGCCACAGCTGACATATGATACGTTAACCCAGTGTTTGTGCATGCTCGTACTCAAAATCTGGGTTAGGCAGCGGGCTTCCTAAGAGGGCTCACCTCTGCACCGTCACCACCGCTGAGAGCCGCAGCTCCTGGCAGTTCTCACAAGCAGCAAAAACTGGGCTGGGCTCCGTTTCCCTGGCCCAGTTTTTGCTGCTTTTTAGAATAGCTTTGATTGTGTGAATGAGCTCTGTGTGCATGTGCACATACAGTGATCAGTAGATTAACAGATTACATGTGCAACTTTCCCTCCATTCCTCAGGAGAGTTCACACACATGCAGTTATCTTTATGTTATGTGGGGGGGGGGCTTAACACCCCCACACACACACACCACCAAGAGTTTAAATATGCCAACTCCCTTCCCCCTCAAAAACACAAAGCTGTGAAATGGCTAGTGAGAAAGCAAAAGAGTTTTAGACACTATTCCTTCTCAGAAGCAGGGGTTGTGACTGTCTTGAGGGACTATTCTTCAAGGTGGGAAGTTGCCCACTCTTTTTGTTCAGGCCCTCCTTCCTCACCACTGAGTTCTAGTGGCCAAGCTCCATCCACCTGGTTGTCTGTTAAATGTGCACTGAGTCCACAAATATTCCATTCCATCAAGTCATTGCAATAGTTTTGGGAGGTTTTAGTCCCCTTGAGGTTCCCCCCACCCTTCAGTTTTTGTTGTTGTTGTTGTTTTTGTTTGGTGAAACCAATATATCTCTGTGTTACTCTGAGTCGCCTAATACTGAGTCCGTGAGAGTCACTCTCTTGTCCTCATGTGATCTGGTATACATCCATAAGGATCATGAGGACATTTCCAGCTATTTTGAAAACAGATACAGTTATTTATGTAAAAGCTCTACAGTTTATATCACTGAGTTATGAATCTCTTAACATTAATTAGAAAGTTTAAATACATATTTTCTACTGAACACAAGAGGTAGTTGCCTCAAATGTGAATATATTAATTTATTTTTGATTCATTTTGTCCCAAACATAAATCATGTTGGCTAGTTACTAGACGAGTAAAAAAGTTATATTACAATTAAATAACCAAGTTTTGCAAACCTATTGTACAAGTTAAAGGAACTCTAAACCAATTCATGTCCTTAGCAGTTGACATTTTACAAGCAGAAATAAAATTATAATTCCCAACATGGTAGAAAACATTTTTTCAGAAATATGTGGAAACAGACACTTGTAAAATTTCACACTCACTGTACTTAGAGTGTATTCTTCTTCCCCACAGTGATGGAATAAGTTTGGATAGAAACTGCTATAGCGACACTGTGTTATGTTTAGCATTTACTTTGGTGAGGAAGGGGTTAGTCTTCATATTAGCTGGACCAGCAGAGAAAAATCCTAATGATGCCAGGGTGGGAAATCCCTAGTGGGTGGTAGAGAGAAAGAGTGAATGGCAGTTTGAAAAAGTTCAGTTAATGTGTGGAGTTGGCAAGAACAGTCTACATGGGAAGAGACTGGGATAACTGTGTTTGGTTATGTGACACAAAAGTATAAAGACTGGATCAGCTGTAAAAACTGTGAAGAGAAACAGTTTTTATAAGAAGATCCTTATGTGGGCTGTAATATGCCTCATGTGTGGGAGGGTAAAAATACAGTAAACTGTAATGTAACAGATCTGTAACCAAGCAAGCCAACAACCCTACTTTTCAGTAGTGTGATGGGATGTATATAGGAGCTGATAAGTGAGTGTGTTACCCTAGTAACCAGGAGAGAAAGGTTCGGGGGGGGGAGGTGGAGCTTCATATATAAAAGCCTTAGGACATATGTAAAAAATCCCGTGGTACATGGCACATCTCGGGAAAGTTCTGACAACACTCAGGTGGGAGAGAGAGAGAGGATGGAGGTGGAGGCTGAGGAGCGGATGGAGGGGCAGTTGCTGCCAAGGAGGAGCAGGAGGGCCAAAGAAAGAGCACTGGCATTGCTCACTCATTCACTCCCTCAGCTCACCCAGCCACAGCTCACTCTCTCCGATCCAACTGCCGGCCTCTGACACCTTGCTGAGTCTCCTCGTGAGGAGGACGGCCAAGCCAGGGCTTCCCATCCAGGCTGCACGGATGGCCCTCAGTACTCTCTCCCACCCCGACTTGGCCATCCTCCTCATGAGGAGACCTGGCAGGGCATCAGAGGCCGGCAGTTGGAGCTGAGGGAGTAAGTGGCAGTTGGGTGAGCTGAGAGAGTGGAGGAGAGGAGGTGGGGTGACTGAGAGTGCAGGAGTGGAGGGGGGGCTGTGGGTAGGGCAGTGGGGGAGAGGAGGTGGTTGCAAGTGGGGTGGCTGAAAGTGGTAGTGGAGAGGAGAGGGGTGGCTGTGATTGGGGTGGCTGAAAGCGGGGAAGGGAAGGAGAGAGTTAGCTGAGAGTGGGGGGGGAGGGGAGATGGTGGCTCTGAGTAGGGTGGCTGAAAGTGGTGAAGGTGAGGAGAGGGGGTGTCTGAGAAGGGGTGGGGAGAGGTGATGGTGGCTGTGGGTGGGGTGGCTGAAAGTGGGGGTGGGGAGGAGAGGGGTGGCTGTGATTGTGGCTGTGAGGGGGAGGGAGTGTCTATGAGTGAGGTGGCTGAGAATAGGGGAGTGGAAGAGAGGGGGTGGCTTCAAGTGGGGTAGCTAAGAGTGGGGGAGTGGAGAGGAGATGGTGGCTGTGAGTGGGTGGCTGAAAGTGGTGGAAGGGAGGGGATGGCTGCGACTGGGGTGGCCGCAAGTAGGGGAAGGGTCGCTGCAAGTGGGGGAGTGGATGAAGGAGTGGCTTTGAGTGGAGTGGCTGAAAATGGTGGAGGGGATGAGAGGGGTGGCTGTGAATGGGGTGACTGAGAGTGGGGGAGTGGAGGAGAGGGGTGGCTGAGAGAGACTGTAAGGTGAGGGGATGGCTGCAAGTGGGGTGGCTGCGAATGGGGGAGTGGAGTGGGGGGGTCTAGATGAAGGGGTTGTGTGGAACTTGAATGGTGAATTTGTGGAGGCTGGAGAAGCCACAGTGTTCTGGGCAGCTCCTAGTAACAGACATGAAAGTCTAGAAGAATTCACTAAGTTTACAAACCCAGTTTTAATTACCTCTGTCCCAGTAATCTCAGCCTATATGTTACAGTTTATCCAGATGAAAAGAAAGACTCCAAAAGCTGAACAGCAGATGTACCTAGTAACTTGGTAGAGAAGCTTGTGTGCCCTGCTTTGCAGAGATCTTTATTCTAATCAGTAAATAATAAACTTATTCTTGTTTTCATTTTATACCTAAAGATTTGTTTCATTTTATATCCTGAACATATACGCCTAATCTACACTTGCGAGGCAACGCAGCCAAAGGTGCTGAGTACCGAAAGCAGGGTAACAATAATTTATATGGTGGCAAAGAGGGGAAGTAAAAACTGAATGAATTCCCAGAACCTGGAGACTAAACTGTCATAGAAAAATAAAAACAAAGCACCTCTCTGGAATTGAGAGGGACCTCAGGAAGAGACCCTGACAAGCAGTGAACCAAGACAATATCAGAATGTATAAACTTTTATTTCATTCAACTAAAATAAATCTGTAACTTCAGCGATACCTCCCCTTTGCCTATAATACCATGTTGTCTCAGTGGAAGAAAAAAAAATCTATAGAAGGTCACATGGCCATTAAAATCAAGGTAAAGGTAAAGTTGTGCCGTCAAGTTAGGAGGTGGATAACCCAGATTTGAATGATCACCAGAACTCATGGATTTCCTTCTGGCCCAGGTTGCTCGAGGCAGGGCTATACAGCTTCTGTAGCTAGCTATTTACCAAGACTGTAGAGCAAAGCCCTCCTACCCTGATCGTTCAGTCATGTGAAATGGAGGGTCATGTGCCTATCTGGGCTCCTGGCACAAGCCACATCCACAGCTACTATAGATGCCTTAGCCCGGAGTGGCCATCAGTATGGCATGCACTAGCCTCCAAAGTACACTCAGTGCTCCCCAAGCCCCGACACCATTGGCAGAAGCTGACTGTCAGCACACCATATTACCTTCATTGGCCACATCCACCTATACCTGCCTCCCCATGCAGTCCCTAGCTCCTAAAAGCTGCAAGCATGCAGCCGGTGGGTTCTGACATAGGAACATAGGAAACATAGGAACATAGGAAATTGCCATAAACTGAGTCAGACCATTGGTCTATCTAGCTCAGTATTGTCTTCACAGACTGGCAGCGGCTTCTCCAAGGTTGCAGGCAGGCATCTCTCTCAGCCCTATCTTGGAGAAGCCAGGGAGGGAACTTGAAACCGGCTGCTCTTCCTAGAGCGGCTTCATCCCCTGAGGGGAATATCTTGCAGTGCTCACACATCAAGTCTCCCATTCATATGCAACCAGGGCAGACCCTGCTTAGCTATGGGGACGTCATGCTTGCTACCACAGGGCCAGCTCTCCTCATAAGGGAGACATAAGGGAGTCCCTGTGCACCCTCTCACAACATCCCATCTTGGAGGTCCTGCAGCTTCCCCATTTGTATGTGGTGTGACTGATGGGTACCTGCATGACAGGTAACCACTCCCAACAGTCCCCAAGGGTGATATGGTCACAATGTACCCTGTGCAGCAGAGACTGGTTCGTGGGAATCCCAGGGCTCACTGCACCAATATGGGACTGAAATTGGGATGTGCAGGGGGGAACATGTTGCCATTGGATTGGGTGAGGGTGCCATTGGATTGGGTGAGACTAGGGTATGTACCCACGACCCACTGGAGTGTGCAGGGGGCATGTGTGTGGTGTAGGTTCATGTTTTTTGGCTTGACAATGCTACAAGGTCATGAACATAAGAACAGCCCTGCTGGATCAGGCCCAAGGCCCATCTAGTCCAGCATCCCATTTGGTTGAACCAAACACTCTGCAGGCAATGCTCCCTATTGGAGCACACCCCAGCCTGCTGCCAGCTGCATCTCTGGCTGCCGCCTCGGCAACAACAGCAGGGTGCTGTGTGGTTGCAGTGTATGGGAAGAGATGAGGTGGAGCAACAGACCTTCCTTCTGTATTGTATATGAGTTCTATTTTTGTACCAGAATAGTGGAGGAGAACGCCTCCTACCAAAACATGGCACACCCTGGATGTAAGAAGAGCCTTGCACATATATATACGAAGGACAAAGGTGTTCCAAAAATTGGAATCCCTCTTCATATCATTCAATCTCACTACACTGGGAAACAAGGTGTCAAAGGCCACTTTTGCAAAATGGATCAGAGACACCACCATCCTGGCCTACAATATGTTGGAAGTCCTGGTACCGCAGAGCATTACCGCACACTCAACAAGAAGTGCATCCACATCATCGGTCATCGGTTACCCCATTTATCAAACATTACAGGATCTCATTGCTCCATACAGCACAGGCAGCACTAGGCCGCATGGTGCTCCAACAGGTCATCTAGTGTACTTCTGCATCCCACCCAGGCTACTCTCTGGTCTCTGGTCTAGCTTGGGTACGTCCCTAGATTAGAGGACAAGCTCCGATTATGGTGGAAACAGGAACATCGGTCTTACCTGTGAAGGTTTCTTTTTCACCGTAATCGGAGCCCATCCTTCCTCCTGCGGAAATATGAATGAGGGCCTATATATTAGTAGGGGAACCTACCTAGAGGAGGTTACCTTGTGAATAATTATCATAGGTGGTTAGTCAAGGAGACAGCCCTCTGGGGTCTGTTACTTTTCTATACTCAAGCCTTCCCTTTTGGGGCATCCAAGGTACATAGACAACTACTACTAACCCCAGGGCAAGCACTATCTCTATCTCTATACTGTATATAGCAGGGGGAGAGTAACTGGCCCTATTCAGCCCCAGCACAGTACCTCCAGTGACTGTTGCTGGTGTCTATCTTGTGTTTCATTTTAGATTGTGAGCCCTTTGGGGACAGGGTTCCATCTTATTTATTTATTATTTCTCTGTGTAAATCACCCTGAGCCATTCTTGGAAGGGTGGTATAGAAATCAAATAAATAAATAAATAAATTTATAAATTAATTAAAAAGCACCGGTCCCAGTACAGATCCCAGGGGGACACAACTTATTACTTCCCTTCATTGTGAAAATGCTCCATTTATACCTACCCTGTGTTTCCTATCCTTCAACCAGTTAGCAGTCCACACATGTACTTGTTTGTCCCCTTATCCCATGACTGCTAAGTTTTCTCAGGAGTTTTTGATGAGGAACTTTGTCAAAAGCTTTTTGGAAGTCCAGGTATGTCAACTGGATCACCTTGTGTCATACTTGTTGACACTCTCAAAGAACTCCAAATGATTGGTGAGGCAAGATTTACCTTTGCAAAAACCATGCTGTTTCTCTCCCAGCAGGGCCTGTTCTATGTGTTTTACAATTTTGTCCTTGAAGATGTTTTCCACCAATTTGCCTGGAACTGACGTTAAGCTAACCGGCCTGTAATTTTCCAGATTGCCCCTGGATACCTTTTTGAAAATCGGTTTTACATTTGCGACTTTCCAGTCCTCCGTTACAGAGACTGATTACAGGGATTACGTTATATATATCTAGCAAAGAGGTTGACAATTTCACATTTGAGTTCTTTGAGGACTCTTAGATGGATGCCATCCGGCTCTGGCGGTTTGCTAGTTTTCCATTTTCCCAGACAGTTTAGAACATCATTTCTTGTCACTTCTGTCTGACTCAGTTCTTTAGCCTCCATCCCCGAAAAGCCTGTTACAGGAACAGGTATATACTCAGTATCCTCTGCCGTGAAGATGGACGCAAAGCTTCTCTGCAACCTCCATATCCTCCTTAATAATCCCTTTCACTCCCTCAGTGTCTAATGGTTAACTGCCTCCCTGGCAGGTTTCCTGCTTCTAATGCATTTAAAGAAGTTTTTGTTATTCCCCTTGATGCTTTTAGCTAAATGTTCCTCAAACTCTCTTTTCACCTCCCTTATTGTCACCATGCATTTCTTTTGCCAGAGTTTGTGTTCCTTTCTGTTCTCTTCATTTGGACAGGCCTTCCAATTTTGGAAGGAAGTCTTCTTCCCTTTTATGGCTTCCTTGACATTACCTGTTAACCATGCTGGCATCTCCTGGACTTAGTGGTACCTTTCCTCCTTTTGGGCATACAGACTAACTGGGCTTCTAGTACTGTGGTTTTGAGTAAATTCCATGCATCTTGGAGCGAAGTGACTTTTTTTCCTTTCAGCTTTCTTTTCACCATACTCCTCATTTTAGAGCAGTTTCCTCTTCTGAAATTCAAAGTGTCTGTGTTAGACCTCCTTGGTGATTCTCTCCCCACATGTATGCTAAATTTGATCACACTAAAAAGAATTTTCTAATATGTGCCTCTGAGCATATAGTGAATGCCATTATTTCAGTAGGCAACTATAGTTAGCACTATTAGTAAAAGAAATGGCAGCACTCATATTCTCATGAGACACATGTTACCAAATGCAGTTTGGTGGGAACAAGCTTTTGCGGTTGCTACCAGCCTAAGCTGGTCGTGGATTGGAGCATCCTCTACCTGCCACAATTCTAGCCAAATGGTGTTTCCATGGTTATGATTTTGTGAGCCAGTATACTGTCTAAGACTGGATATCAAGTATAACTAACTATCCCTGTAAACCAAATATGTTTTACTTTAATTGATTTCCTTGCTTTTTAAACCAAAGGATCCCATATGTTCAGTACAAGGAAAGTGAAAACATTGAGTGTGTATTTCCAGGCATATTAAAGAAGCAGACAACATAACAAAGAGGCAGCATTTCCAGGCATAATAAAAGAAGCTTAAAACAAGTTTGACAGACAGCAAATAAAATTGTGGCATGCTTTAAATGAGGTGCAAGAGTGCATTAACTATTGTTCTGTGCTTCATTACATAACAACAGTGGCATATGTTTATACATTTCTTATTATATGGAGAAGGTCTACTTGTAGCATTGTAAGGTGGCTGTTTTCAGGTTATGTTCTTATTTTTTATTTTTTAATACATACATATAACTGTGGTAACACTATAAGGACCCTAGGCAGATACTGGTTCAGTACTGGAGATGTGCACAGTCCGTTCACTCCCTTGCAGGGCAAGAAGGGGCACCTTTAAGATGCAGGTAAGGAGCTTCTTACCTACTTGCCCCTGCCCCGCCATTTCCCCCCTGAAGGTGCTCATTTTAGAAACAGCTCTGTGGGACTGCAGTGCTGCTTCCTGCAGTCCCATGCGGTGTAGACACACATATGGCACAAATCAAAGTTGAAATTTTGGGGTGTGTGTATAAATACTTAGCTTTGCCTAGGGCACAAAATAGTCTGGCGCTGGCCCTGCGTGCATCGACCTTTTGCAGCAACTATCCTAATGACCACTAAGGGCATTGGGAGTAGAGGTAGTTAGTGAGGGCCTCCTTTACTTGTCCCTGCTTTGTTCTACTCTATGACCCCTGTTTTGACTCCTCAGATAGTTCCTGTAGTGAGTCAGTCTTCTTCCTTTCCTCCTAGAGAGAAAATGGAAACATCTCTCTCTCTCTCTCTCTCTCTCTCTCTCTCTCTCTCTCTCTCTCTCTCTCCCCCACACACACACTATTCATTATGTAGCTGATAGATAGGATAGGTCTTTCCTATCTCAAATGTACTTCACCAATAAATCAATTTAGTTTAGACTCTACAGTGATCTCCATGCGTGTTACTCTAAATAGTGGCAACAACTAAACTCTGCACTCTGTAACTGGAGGGTAGCTTCCTTCATGTTTTGCTAAATAATCACAAACCCCAACAAAATTCGTAGTTGGTGAGGCATTACAGTCTATGGGAAACAGTGGGTTAGGGGAACTGCTACCACAAAGAGACCTAAAAATAAAGGAAAAAATACCAAAAAATGCTAAAAATCACAAAAAAATCTGTAATATTGCCAAGAATCACCAAGAAGAATGAGCAGATCGAACCTCTGGAAATGTTTTTAACCCCCCAAAATCACTCAGAGGCATTTTATATCAGCAAGGGATAGCAAGGTCAGCAAGAGGAATGAGCAGATCGAACCTCTGACTGCCCCAAATTGCTGAAACCCCTCTCAAAATCACTAAAAATAACCTTGCCAACCATGGATACTTGGGTCACCGTTGACAAGACCTGTCACAATTTCTCATTCACATATACTCAAAAGGGTGGTTGGTAAAACCGTGGTTGGCAAGGGTATATACTTCAGGAGTCTGCCTAGAAGTTTCTCTGAGGTAGAATTCTCGGCATTCTCTTGATAATATTTCTATCTTAATCTGCTTCTTAAAGTTAATTTTCTACAGATGCTGCACAATCACAGAATCATCTTTACTGTTGACTGACGACTAGAATATTCTGCTTATGATTGGATGTGATAAATTATGCAGCTAGTAGCATATTTAAACTGCATAGTTAAAGCATTAAATTAAATTAAATATGCTAACAGCATATTTAAAAAGAATTAGTTCTGGACGAAACTTTCATGCATCCATAATAGTTATAACTCTGAACTATATATAGAAAGTACTGTTTGAAGGGTTTAAATCAGGCAGCATTGGAAGAAGGAGGGAATTCCACAACGCTAAGCTCAAGTACAGTATCTTACCTTCCATTAACAATCAAGGGTTTTGGTTTGGGTTCGGTTTGATTTGATTTGGTTTGGGGGAATTCTCCTTTGCTCTTTCTTATATCCCATCCTGCCAGTTCCTTCAATCATCAGGAATGGCTTGGGAGGTCTAAGAAGTTACTGTGAGGAACTTCCTTCCACCTTCAGGAGGTAGGATATACTCAATGAAAATCTAAAATGTTCATATATTTTCTTACATTCCTTGCAGTCAAAATACTGGTAGAAAGGCTTACAAGAAATGTAAGGAATCTAGAATTTTTTTCAAGGAAACAAGGTTCTAAAGTTTGAAAGCCTATCTAACTAAAAGTTACCTTTTAAAGATGGAAAAGGCTGCAGCTCACTGGAAGAGCACATGCTTAGTATACAAAAGGTTCCTGGTTCAATACTTAGCATCTCCAGGTAGGACTGAGGAATACCTCTGTCTGAAACCCATAAAAAGCTGCTGCTAGTCAGTAACCAGTGCTGAGCTGGATAGAACAATAGGTCTGACTCAGTATAAATGTTTAACTTAACATTGGCTGGTTTATGTTTATGTACATGATATGTATTTGATAGGATGAGTGAGCTTCCGCAAATTTGCAAGGTTCCCAGGACTGTAACTACATTTCTGTAGTTATCAGTAATATTTTGTGTCTGAAAATGTGCATTACTGTACTGGGCTACAGGCAGATAGCCAATGAGAAACTACCAGAGTGCCACTCTGCCTGATATGCTGCCTTCACTAAATCTCCTGGGAATCTGATATGTGACCTCATATACTATTCTTAAAATACATTATATTATTCCAAACTTGAAATGTAGTGTAATTTAACAGTATTTTAAGAACTGCAAATGCCATATTATTTTTTGATACTTACTTTGTGCTTGGGATGGGTACCCTTCATCACACCACTATAATTATGCTCATGGAGGTTTCCAGGTTAGTAGACCGCATTAAAATCATAACTTATTTGCAGCTGACATCCTCTAATAGGGGTGTGCATGGACCAATTTTTGCGGTTCAGTTTGAATTCAGACCAAATTCAAACTGAACTGCTGGTCTACAAACTGGTTTAATCGAACTGACCGTCCTCTTCAGTCTGTTCAATCGAACCGGTTCAACCCAATTCGATGGTCTGAGGGCTATGCTTGTAAAGTGGTATGTGGTGAGGATTTGCCTTTGCAAGCAAAGGAGAATCCTCCCATGAAAAGCCATCTAAAAGCAGGAGGGGAGGCAGTAAGAGGGCACCTTTAAAAGTAGGTGCTTACCGATTCCAATGGTGGCAGCTCCTCAGAACCTCAGTGCTCCCCTCAGCAGCCCAGCGCAGCATGGTTCTTCCTTGCACGGATGCTTGGAGGCCATTTGCATGACCACAAAAATTTGCTGACCATTGCATGGTCAGCAACTAGCTAACCTTGATTTAAATCAAGAGGGATATTAAGAATAGTTTCCAGCACAGCGCAATAAGACAATACAATTATATTATTGGCACAACAATGTTCAAACATTTTCCATTATTGTTCCATTAATAGTTGGTAAAATCAGTTCTGTCATGACTATTTATTACTCTTATTATGAACTTGCCAGTCACAAATGCATCTGTGATCTATCCCAAGCAAATGATGCAGAAATATTTTTAAACAAGTTCTGGTAAGAACTAATCTGCCTACTTTATATTTACTATAAGCTTGATTGATAATTACCATTGTCACGTTAGCCCACTTCCACCTCAAATGTTCATGCTTCCACCATCCTAAATTGGGTTGGATGACATCATCACAAACTATGCCATTGAGGTGCCCCTCTGTGTCCCTACAACTGTACCAAATTTGGTTCAAACCATACAGGCGAGTTAGCCCACTTGTGCCTCAAATGATCATGTGTCCACCATCTTGAATTAGGTTGGATGACATCATCACAAACTGCACCATTGAGGTGTTCCTTTGAGTCCCTACAACTGTTCCAAATTGGGTTAAATTGGTTAGATGGTTCACAGGTTAGCTCACTTGTGCCTCAAATGTCAATGCATCCACCATCTTGAATTTGAGTGGATGAAATCATTACAAACTATGCAGTTGAGGTGGTCCTATGTGTCACTACAAGTGTACCAAATTTGTTTCAAATTGATCCAGGCATTGTGAAGTTGATAGGGACACACACACACACAGAGAAAAAGCCGGTTGATCTCATAAGCTTACTTTCCTTAAGGAAAGTAGTCTAATAAAAATGAAATTGCCAAAAAAGCCCTGTCAAAAATGTCATTTGTTGTGAATTGTTTTGTCCTTACTATAAAATTACTCTCAACATCTGCCTGTTGCAAAAGAAACAATAATTTAGCTAATATTCTCCAAAGTAGTTCAGTTACAGAAGGATTGATCACTGAGAAGACAAGAGGCATAGGGGTCAAGACAAACCTGCAACTTGAAGCAAATCCTAGGAAGTTAGGGAAGCTGCAGTGTTTATTATATTTTCACTTGTGGAGGTTGATCTTCCCCAGCTTTTCACTGGCATCTAGATCAGCCATCATATTTAAAAATATTTATGTATTCTACTTCCTACTTACATATTTACCCTATCCCACTTTTCACACAAACATTCTCTTTCAAAGGGGCTCATAGCAAACATACAAGGAACACTTAATTTGCAGTACACAATTTGCTGGGACACTATTTTTAAAACAAAATCAGATGTCGGCCCACAGATTTACAATCCAGAAGATAAGATAAAGTGGAAGGCAGTATACAAAAAAGATAGAGGAGAGAAATTAGTCTGAAAATGCCACAACAAAATTATTAATATCTACTGGACAAGCAATTTTGCTGACCACCCAAATAGCCTCCATGCCTGTACAGAGACCAGGTGAGTGATGGAACTGCGCTGGCGTCCCTGCTGGTAAAGCCCTCCTTCTTTACTGTTAAAGGTGCCTCTCTCCGCCACCCCACACCCAAGGGCACCTCAAACCGCTCCTGCAGATCACGGACCAGTATGAATTTGGACTGGTCCATGAACTACAGTCCATGCACACCCCTAATGAATATATAGTTGGAAGCTAAATTTCATGTACATGTTGCAGAAAATACTATGGTTTTTCATTCTGTTTTGTTTTCTGCTATGTTTTACTCAGGTGTTAGCTGAAAAGCATGTCTTCCTTTCCATATATAGCAAGTTTTATCTCCATATTGTCAATTATTTTCATTAAATGATTCCATTGCTCAAACAACTGCTTGATAAGTGGGATCAAAAATCTAAAGAAAATTTCAAAAGTAACTACTAAGAGGCTAATACTATACAAGTATGAAGAAGGCTGAATTACAATCACCAAGTGCCTTGGCTTTCTGCCTGCTACTGCCTAGCTGTTGTGAATTGCACACAGGCCCAAGTTTGTGCCCCTAATCATTGTTTATATCTTCAGGCATACTAATGCTTCAGATATATAATTACAAAAAGTAAATGAAACATGCAGAGCAATACATACTATCTTGACTATAGCATTAGAGTGTAGCAAATTTTAATTTTTCATCTTATCTTCATTGCTTCCTTAATTTAAAAATAAGCTTTATGTTTTTATTTCATGCTTTCTTTTTATCTGTCAACCCTCGCCATACTTACACCATCTGAGGAATCTTTTTCTGTTGTTGTTTATATTATGTTTCTATAGTTATGTTTTTGTTTTAATGCCCTGTTATTTCTAATGTGGCTTGACATTTTATTTATTTCATGCATCTCTCTATGATGAATTCGTCTTCTAAGTTTCTCTAAATGTGTTTTCAGCAAATGCTTTGGGAAGAGAATAGAGAGTCTGATACTGATAAGTAAAAACAGGATTCCACCCCACCCTCCGGAATAGGTTTATTATTTCTTGTTTACACAGTCAGACAGGTGTTATTGACTGGTTTGTTTTATCCAGACATCGAGTCCTTCCCAAGGACCTGGGATGGCTGAATTTTATTGTCAATTGTTATAGATATCGTCGCAGAATATAGGCTATTCCCAGTAAAGCTGCTTTTTGTAATTGGTTGATGGTGATTTCTGTGACCCCTATGGTGTTGAGGTGCTCTTCAAGGTCTTTTGGAACTGCATCCGCCACCAATTACCACTGGGATTATTTGGGTCTTTTTCTGCCACAGCCTTTCAATTTCAATTTGTAGATCTTTGTATTTGGTGATTTTTTCTATTTCTTTTTCTTCTATTCTGCTGTCCCCTGGTATTGCTATGTCGATTATTTTAACTTGTTTTTCTTTCTTCTCGACTACAGTTATATCTGGTGTATTATTATTATTATTATTATTATTATTATTATTATTATTATTAACATTTTATATCCTGCTCTTCCTGCAAGGAGCCCAGAGCGGTGTACTACATACTGAAGTTTCTCCTCACAACAACCTTGTGAAGTAGGTTAGGCTGAGAGAGAAGTGACTGGCCCAGAGTCACCCAGCTAGAATGGGGATTTGAACTCGGGTCTCCCCGGTCCTAGTCCAGCACTCTAACCACTACACCACGCTGGCTCACATGAACTTAATAAAGTTTCATAAACTTAATGTTAATAAACTTAACTTCATAACTTAATGAAGTTTACATCAAATCTGAATGAAATAAGTTTGTCATGGTTGCTATATTTCTATGAAGCAGAATATTATGATAACGGGACAATCCAGTCACTTTCTATATTGCTGTCTCCACTCCTGCATACTCTGCTCAATATTCAGCTGCACCCTCCCCTCCTGCGAGCATTTCCTATGTGCAGAAAGCTATATTCATAGGCATATTGCTGCATGTTCCTAATACTGCATGTAAGGGTAGGGAAGAGATTGGATTGGCCCTTATTCATATACTGAAATAGATGGCAATATAGTCCTGCCAGACTTTATAAACAAATTTTTATATCTTGCCCTATTTCATGTACTAAAGAAATTTTTATATCTTGCCCTATTTCATATGCTAAGGACTCGATTATTCAGCCTTTGCAATCACAAACTATTTCAAGTGTACTATCATATAATCTTAACATACTGAATGCAAATTTTTGGCATCATCATCAAACATTATAAAATTAATAATCAAAACCTCAGTGCTGAAATGTTTATTTTTAATATATTTCTATCCTTACTCCTCAAGAGACTGTGGAAACATAAACCGTTAATAGCTATGGGTATGCATTTTCCTTTTAAAATGTCAATTTTAAAATTGTGTTTTAAAAGTTCTGTAATTGTCAATTATTTAATATATTCAAATATATTTAGTCGATCTTAATTCATTTCAGTTAGCTAACTTGTCCTGTATAGAAATAAATTAGCAGAAAGGCTTATAGACATCATTTTTCTATTAAAAGCTGTGTCAACAAATCCATGGAAATAAAATGTGCTGACAACCATAATCACTATAAATGTATTAAGTTTTATTATTGCATGTTACACCATCAGCTATGTGTTACAAGCTCAGCCAAGTATTAAGTATTTTGACCTTTTGAATTAATAATGAAGGGCACCAGGGATAGATTAAAGAAAAAGTCATAATGTGAAAATACATTCTGCACTGCACTTTACTCCTGGGTTAGCCATATTTGTGATAGTTTCTTTCAGTGAGCAATAACCTTTTTTCACATTTTAAAAAGGTGATTGTAATATTTTTTGTGTTATCCCTGCAAACCTTGAATCATAAACTGGCTTACTTGCAGCTGAAGTACCCCACTTCTTAAACTGCACCAGCATATTTGTCTGCTGTGCTATTACAGTACTGTATGTCAAGATGCCATGTTGTTATAGCATGTCACAAGAAGACAAGGAAGAATTTCAGATATGTCCGAAGTCCTTTGGAGGTTAGAACATAAATATTTGAGAGTCTGTACATCAGATTCCTTTAATATTTTATATGACAATACTTAAGTACACTTAATCAGTTTTCCATAACTCATTAATGAAATTAGAGGCAGGATAATGGAATGCATTACAGTTATGTGGGATTGGAAGAATCTCTACTAACAAGATGGCAAATACTGGCTCGCTTTCTCTGCAACATTATGTGGAATAAGAGCTCTGCCCTCTCTCAAAGCAAGGACACTAACTGTGCTGTGGACTTGCCTTGTGGAGTTTTGCTAATTGGTTCCAGAACTAATTCCTCCAATTTAAGTAAAAGCATAGTAAAGACATAACTAGTGGTTGACACATACATATATGAGCAAGTGTAGTAAGTTTCCTCTCTCTGTGGACTGAGAGAGGAAACTTACCACACTTGCCTCATATATGTATGTGTCAACCACTGGTTATGTCTTTACTATGCTTTTACTTAAATTGGAGGAATTAGTTCTGGAACCAATTAGCAAAAGTTCAATAATCAAAGATTGCAATCTAGACACAGGCAAATGTCAGTGTTAGATATTCCCAAGGGAGCAATGGACTGAGAGACTAGACCTGTGAAAACAAAAATGAAATTTAATAAATAACATAAGCACAGTGCAAAACAGGGGTACTTGGCAGCCAGTACCAAGAATAAGACTGATAATGTGGGCAAACATGTAAGGCAGTCAAATGCAATCAGGAACAACAATGTGAGCAAACCGAAAAGGGAGGGAGAGCAGTTATATGCAAGGAGGAGGAATGGAGTTAACACTGGGAGGTGGGTCTCATGATCCGTGAGACCCACTTTTTCCAAAACTGCAGGGAGAGCGGGCTAAGCCTTCTCTCCCCGCAGATGATCAGGCAGGGAGCCCTGGGTGGCCAGATTGGCCACCTACACGATTGCCGGCTCTGTGACGGAGCCAGCAGGGGCTTGGGGGAGCGGGGGCCAATTGGCCCCCGCAAGCTCCAGCATGCCCTGTGAGAGCACGCAGGGCATGCTGACGAGACCCCTGGAGCCGGGAGGCGGCTTTTCGCCTCCCCTCTATGGGTCTCCTCGTGAGTAGCCGTGGCTACTCACGATCCAATAGCCTAGGTTTGCAGAGCACTCACTCTGCAAACTCAGGCTAAGGGGCGGACTACTTGAGCAGGTTAGCCATTCAAGAACCACTGGGCTCGCAGCCGAGCCCGGTGGTTCTTATGATTAGCAAAAATCTGGCTAGGCTCTCCTAGCCCGATTTTTGCTAATCGTGTGAGTAGCCCCAAAGTCTGAAGAAATAAGAAAGTTGTATATACATTTCCTGAGTTCTTCTGATCTCATGTGATGCCAAGGGATGCTAGGGAGTCCACCTTTAAGTCTTCCCAGCAAAGGGCAACAATAAGTAATGTGGTGCACATGTCGTATCCAAGACAACTCTACACAAACCCAGAGAAATCTGGGGAGTGCTGAAAGTCCCAGGCTGTCAGGCACAAGTACGAAACTTGTGACAAGACCACCTTGGAAGAAATTGAACCTCGAAAGGATTCTCTGAGTTTTTCACTCAGGGAGTCTTGGACTCTTCTGTCTAAACACAAGATAAAATCTCATGTAAGCCCAGTGCTGAAAGTTCCCTGGAACTCAGGATGCTAAGAATGACCAAGGCAGTGCACATGTTTCCCACTCAGGGCATGTTCAGAGCTAGTGGTTCCCATGATTCTGGATCCTGTGAACCAGAGTCCCAGCCGTGGACCAGGAGCCTGCTGATTTCAGCTCAAAAAGGGAAAATGTGTAGGGCAAGATCATCTTCTGGTGGGGTGATGTTCTTGAACAGTAGTTAGCAGTGTGGGCCCCAACTCCTATGGATCTGCCAAAGCTCTAAGTGTGAACCAGAACTTTCAGCATTGCCTGGAAATTCAAGCACTGTCTGAGGGTGGGGGGCTAGATCTTTTATAGGATTTTGGATTTGAGGAAAATCCAGTGGCAGGAAAAACTTGGAGGTTGAATCCCCTGCTCAGTTGATGGACTGGTACATCTATTTTTCCTGCAAGCAGCTTCACTACATCATCCTCTGCTTCCCCCTCTTTTCTCTTAAAAATTTTAAGTTCTCTTAATGCAACCAGTTATTATGTCGCTTCATACATCACAGCAAGCAAGCTACCACCAGCCACTGGTTCCCATTGAAAGCTGCAAGTTCAGTGCATTTCATGATGTGTGAACCCCCCATGCTTGCTGAGCAGCACTTCCTTCTGCCACCTAACATCCCTAACCAATATTTGAAGTGGAGTGGTAGATGTTGGGTGGCAGAAGAAGAGCTGTTCCGCAACTTGAAATTGCTGGGTTTACACATCATGAAATGCATTGAACTTGTGTCTTGCACCAGGAGTGCACATTCATTGGGAACCAGAAGTTGGTGGCCTCACAGTTGTTGCCATGCACTGTGAAGCCACCCATTGTGCTTTGCTCTTTTAATAAAACCTATTCCTTCCCTTTGAGTCACCTTCTAAAGCAGCAAGTTTAAGATTCTGATTTTGGAGCTGACTTGCCACATAATGGACAGGAGGATGTGTCTTTCCTGGAGCATTATGGGTCAAATCAGCTCCCAAAGTGGGCAGTTTAAACTCCACACTGTTGGAGCTGACTCGGAGTGAGTCAACATGCTAATGGTTAATTGTGGTGGCATGGGGAATCCTGCACTATTTTTGCCTAGCAACAACACATGTGGCTGAACTAGAAGAAGAGCTAGGAAAAATAAAATAAAAATTGTGGAATAGCTTTGCCTACCACAAAAGAAAAGATCGGGGGGGGGGCAGTAGTATACCCCAATTTTTTAAAATGTAAGTGTGCATCAGGATGAAAAAGGTTGGGAAACACTTATCTAAAACACTGCCTGCTCCTATGTGAGCAAATTTCTGGTTTACCACAAATAAAACTGGAAAATCAAACATCACCAAGACCTGGCAGTGGCTTAAGAATGTCAACTTGAAGAAATAAACAGAGGGTTTAATACTGGCTGCACAAGAACAGGAACTAAGGACAAATGCAATAAGAGAAAAAGTAGGAAAATCCACAACAAACAGCAAGTGCCGCCTTTGTAAAAACGCAGATGAAACAGTGGACCACCTAATCAGCTGTTGTAAAAAGATCGCACAGACTGACTTCAAACAAAGGCATGACAAGGTAGGCAAAGGTGGCACTTGCTTTTTGTTGTTGATTTTTTGACTTTTGCTCTTATTGCATTTGTTCTTAGTGCCTGTTCTTGTGCAGCCAGTATTAAACCCTCTGTTTCTTTCTTCAAGTTTCCATTCTTAAGTCATTGCCAAGTCTTGGTGATGTCTGATTTTCCACTTATATTGTGTGAATATTGACCATGCAGTGGCTTATTTTTCCATTTTTCTGCTCGGTTCTTGACTTGTTCTTTCTTGTTGGCCTGCTTTGTTTCATTGGTGTTGAATAGTTTCTCGTTATTGACCATTTTCAGTCTATCTTCTTCACTGTCCCTTATATATTCTTCAATGCCTCTTTTCTCCTCCTCGACTGTTTGATGGACTTGCAGCATTCCTCTTCCACCTGAGCTGCGAGGGAGGTATAGCCTATCGACATCACTGCGGGGGTGCAGAGCATGATTGATGGTCATCATTTTCCTGGTCTTACAATCTAGCATCTCTAGCTCTGCCTGGGTCCAGTCTATTATTCCTGCAGTGTATCTGATAATAGGTATAGCCCAGGTGTTTATGGCTTGTATGATGTTCCCGCCATTGAGTTTGGACTTTAGGATTTTTCTAACTCTCTTGATGTATTCACTTCCAATTTTTCTTTTAACTTCAGTGTGTGCAGCGTTATCAGCCTGGAGAATGCCTAAGTATTTGTAATATTCTTTCTCTTCCAGGTTCTTGATCTTGTTCCCATTGGGCAGTACTGTTTTTGTTATTTTTCCTCTGTTCATTATTAATGCAGCAAACTTGTCTAGTCCAAACTCCATTGCTATATCGCTGTGATTTAGCAGTGTTTAGTAGTGATTCGATTTATGACTGTGACTTTCCATACAACTTCAGATCATCCATGTACAGCAGATGGTTGATTTTACTGGATGTTTTAGATGTTTGGTATCCGAGGCCTGTTTTGGTTAGTATTTGTGAAAGTGGAGTCATGGCAGTTACAAACAACAGAGGGGATAGTGAGTCCCCTTGGAAAATGCCTCTTCTAATGCTAACCTGTCCAAGTGTCTCACCATTGATTGTTAACTGTGAACTCCACGTGCTCATTGCTTTTTAAATAAATATCTGAATATTTTTGCTGACACCAGTTATTTCTAAACATTTTAGTATCCATGTGTGAGGCAATGAGTCGAAGGCTTTCTTGTAGTCAATCCATGCAACACTTAGATTTGTTTTTCTTCTCTTGAAATTTTCTAAAATAATTTTGTCAATCAGCAGCTGGTCTTTTGTGCCTCTGGTGTTCGGGCAATTTCCTTTCTGTTCAACTGGAAGCTGTTTGTTAGTTAATAAGTGTTGCATCACTTCATCTGCTATTATTCCAGTTAATAATTTGAACATGGTTGGCAGACAGGTTATCGGTCTATAATTACTTGGAACTGCACCTTTTGCTGGGTCTTTCATGATGAGATTAGTTTTCCCAGTTGTTAGCCATTGTTCAATATCACCTCCTTGCAAAATGTGATTGAACTGTTTTGATAGTTGTTTATGAAGGCTTGTTAGGTGTTTAAGCCAAAAGCCATGGAGTTCATTGTCGCCTGGCGCAGTCCAATTTTTAATTTTCTTTGCTCTTTCACTTATTAATTCTGGTGTTGTTATTAGATCTTGCATTTGTTGGTTACATTTTTCGACCTCTTTCACCCAGCCTGCTTTTTTATTATAATCTATTGGATTGTCCCATAATTTCCCCCAGAATTGCACTGTTTCTTCTTTATTTGGTGTTTCTAGGTTTCTTGCAGTTTCTCCTTCTATGCTTTGGTAGAAACGTCTCTGATTCTACTGGAATTGGAGATTCTGCCTGTGTTGTGTAATTCTTTCTTCGTATCTGCTAATCTTCTTTGACACTGCTGTTATTTGCTGCTTTATTTTTTCCAGGACATCTCTAATTTTCCTTGCATCTAGGTGGTATTTTTGGATCAGATACTGTTTGGTGTTTTCATTCTTCAGCTTCTTGTCTTTCATATCTTTCAATTTACTAGCATCTGATCTAACCTGGCAATTTTATTTTCTAATCTAATCTTCCATTTAGGTGATGTACTACTTTCTTTTTTGACAGGTCCACTGATCTTATATCCGAGCTCTTGTGTTGTTATTGTTGCTGCACTGTACATTAGTTGATTTGTTTCCTGCAAATTATTGGTTGTTATTTCTGCAAGTGCAGCATTGACATCTTTTAATGCCTGATCAAGTTATTTTTTGGCAACTGTTTTTAGAGCTGGAAGTCGAACCCTGGTGGTTGTTTGGTTCATGTGCTCATTTTTTTCTTTAGTTCTTGTTGCTTTTCTGTTAAATGGCATTTGGGTTTTTGAGGTGAAGGCAAAGGGGAGGTTGCCTGGTTTTGATTGTGGAACAGTTCAGCAACAGTGGCATCCTCTATTTCTGGCACCTCCTCCTCCACCTGCGCCTGAGCAACTTCTTCAGTTGGTGGTCATTCTTCTTCCATATCTTGAGCCTGTGTTGCTCTTTGCAGTTCTTCCAGCTCAACTCCTGTGAATACTTTATTTCTTATTATGAATCTTCTCTGGTCTGCTAGCCTTTGTTCTGTTATTTCTGTATCTGGATGCTTCTCTTTCCAAATTTGCTACATTCTTTTAAAATAACCTCTTTTACTTGGGCTATACTTGTAATAGCGATCATTATTTCCTTGTTGGCGTTTTTCGTATATTTTTTTCGGTTAAGCGACATTTCTTCCAGTAACCTTGCAGTC
This sequence comes from Hemicordylus capensis, assembly GCF_027244095.1. Classification (NCBI taxonomy): domain Eukaryota; kingdom Metazoa; phylum Chordata; class Lepidosauria; order Squamata; family Cordylidae; genus Hemicordylus; species Hemicordylus capensis. The sequence goes on along the minus strand of NC_069661.1, from coordinate 80,716,144 downwards.
TCCAGCCCTGGTTGCTCAACTGAAGATTCTGAATCTTGTTGCCCACTTGCCACCAGATGTCCAGGGACTCCAGCACCTGGCGCGGTCCTTGTTCACCCGGGCGACGACCGATCCGGTATAGATTTATTAAAGTTACGTCTCACCATATTGTTGATGGGAGAAGCACTCTTCGTCTGGCTCCTCTGGTAAGACCTGTCCAGTATGGTTGGACCTCTGGAATAGCTCTCTCCTTCCTCAGAGCATGCAAGTCCAACAACCATGCCAAGGTAGTGCCATATTGGGGGATTATTATTATTATTATTATTATTATTATTAACACAGTCAGACAGGTGTTATTGACTGGTTTGTTTTATCCAGACATCGAGTCATTCCCAAGGACCTGGGATGGCTGAATTTTATTGTCAATGTTGTTGCTCTTGTTAAAGATATCGTCACAGAATATAGGCTGTTCCCAGTAAAGTTGCTTTTTGTAATTGGCTGATGGTGATTTCTGTGGCCCCTATGGCGTTGTGGTGCTCTTCAAGGTCTTTTGGAACTGCACCTAGTTTGCCAATTACCACTGGGATTATTTTGGTCTTTTTCTGCCACAGCCTTTCAATTTCAATTTGTAGATCTTTGTATTTTGTGATTTTTTCTATTTCTTTTTCTTCTATTCTGCTATCACCTGGTATTGCTATGTCAATTATTTTAACTTGTTTTTCTTTCTTCTCGACTACAATTATATCTGGTGTATTATGTGGCAGATGTTTGTCTTTTTGTAGTCAGAAGTCCCATAATATTTTTGCATCATTTTCTACAACTTTTTCAATTGTATGATCCCACCAATTTTTGGCTACAGGTAGCTTGTATTTTTTGCAGATGTTCCAGTGTATTATCCCTGCTACCTTGTCATCCCTTTGTTTGTAGTCAGTCTGTGCAATCTTTTTACAACAGCTGATTAGGTGGTTCACGGTTTCATCTGCTTCTTTACAAAGGCGTCACTTGCTGTTTGTTGTTGACTTTTTGACTTTTGCTCTTATTGCATTTGTTCTTAGTGCCTGTTCTTATGCAGCCAATATTAAACCCTGTTTCTTTCTTCAAGTTGCCATTCTTAAGCCATTGCACAGACTGACTACAAACAAAGGCATGCGAAGGTAGCAGGGATGATACACTGGAACATCTGCAAAAAATACAAGCTACCTGTAGCCAAATATTGGTTGGACCATAAAATTGAAAAAGTTGTAGAAAATGAAGATGCAAAAATATTATGGGACATCCGACTACAAACAGAGAAACATCTGTCACACAATACACCAGATATAACTGTAGTCGAGAAGAAAGAAAAACAAGTTAAATTAATCGAGCAGAATAGAAGAAAAAGAAATAGAGAAAATCACAAAATACAAAGATCCGCAAACTGAAATTGAAAGGCTGTGGCAGAAGAAGACCAAAATAATCCCAGTGGTAATTGGCACCCTAGGTGCAATTCCAAAACAACTTGAAGAGCACCTCAACATCACAGGGGCCACAGAAATAACCAACAGCCAATTACAAAAAGCAACTTTCCTGGGAACAGCCTATATTCTGTGATGATATCTATAATAACAGCAACAACATTGATAATAAAATTCAGCCATCCCAGGTCCTTGGGAAGGACTCGATGTCTGGATAAAACAAACCAGTCAATAACACCTGCCTGATTGTGTAAACAGGAAATAATAATAATAATTTATATGTGGATAATATCCTTATCTGATTAGACTATGGAATCATAGGTCAATCTGATAGTTGAAGATCAGGAACATTCCAGATGTCGAGCTGAACAGTTGGGAACTGGAGCAAACCAGTAGTTGAAAGTCAGGAACATGTCAGAGGTCATGTTGAGCACAACAGCAATGAATGCACCACTGTGATACCTTAAACCAAGTTGAAGACAGATCATCCTGGAGAGAATCTATCTATGTGGTCACTAAGAGTCAACACCAACTTGATGGCACTTAATCCATCAATCGATTTTCTCCTTGTATTTCCTTTGCCAGAATTTAAGTTCCTTTCTGTTCTCTTCATTTGGGTAGGACTTCTATTTTCTGAAGGAAGACTTCCCTGACTTTACTTGTTAGCCATGCTGGCATCATCTTGAACATGGTGGTACCTTTCCTTCTTTTTATTTATTTATTTTACATATTTTTATACCATATTTTGGTATACATTCCAATTGAGCTTATAGTATTGTGGTTTTAGATAGGTTCCATGCTTTCTGGCATGATTTGACCCTTCTGACTTTCCCTTTCAACTTCCTTTTTACCTATCCCCTCATTTTTGAAGTTTTCTCTTCTGAAGTCCAATGCATCTGTGTTGGACTTCCTTAACAATTCTCCAGTTGCATATATGCTTAATTGGATCGCTGGTATCATTAATGAAAACAAAGCTTAAATGTAGTTAACTACTCTATAAAAAATATAAGATTTATGGATGATCCCCTAACCATCAAAGTATAGCCATAATTATCCTCATGCTTTAATTTCAGCAATATCTTGTTTTAAAAAGAAATAATGTCTAGTTCATCCTCTCTGGTTAGTTCTCCTATTTAATCCTCCTCCAAGGATTTGTATGACACTAGTGAGGAATCTATTGCTGTAGCTCTACTTATTTATTCCCGTAATTTTATTTCAGCAGTGTCTTGTATAGAAAAGAGATAACATCTGGTTCTTCCTCTCCAGTTCATTCTTCTAACTGATCCTCATCTGAGGGTTTGTTTAATACTGCAGGGAATCTGTTACGATTAAAAATTCCTGCTCAGAAAGATTGACCATTTATATTTCGTTCAGCCTATAAACCTAAATAATAAGCATCATTAATAAAAACAGAACTTTAGACATAGATGACTACTCTATTTAAAAAAAAGATTCATAAAAGATTCCCGGGCCATCAAATTATAGCCATAATTATTCCCGTAATATTATTTCAGCAATATCTTGTATTAAAAAGAAGTAATATTGAATTCTTCCTCTTCAGTTCATTCTCACGTTTAATCCTTATCTGAGGATTTATCTGATACTAGTGAGGAATCTATTGCTGTAGCCCTACATTGTTCCCGTAATTTTATTTCAGCAGTATCTTATATGAAAAAGAGGTAACATCTCATTCTTCCTCCTCAATTCATTCTTCTAATTGATCCTTATCTGAGAGTTTGTTTAATACTAGCAGAGAATCTGGTATAATTAAAAATTCCAGGAAGCCTTTCGTGTCGGAAAATTTATGTGCCTACGTGCATCCAGAAGAACCTCCAGCCAGAAAGGAATCACCCATCTGTATTTGATTCTCCTTGCCTGGAAATTCCTTAAAGTCCAGTTAAACAAAACGATCACAGAATTAGTGAGTCTTTTCCAAGTCAAAGCTATAAATACTTCCGCAACAGCACCGCAGGTTTAAAGACGTTTATTAACCCAGAATTTAAACTGCTAGTAAAAGAAATCAAAACTTGAAGCCTTAGAAATAAATGCCAACAAATATGAGTTTGACCTTTTTGGCAGGCTGTCATGTGTTTCCTTCTGCTCAATCCTCTGTCCCCTTCTGGTTTATCTGAAAAATATGCACCCCCACACCTGATGGGAATGTGCTGTCCGAACCAGATATCTCCCAGTTCCTGTCAACAATTCCCCAGGCATTATTTTAAAAGCTGCTCTGCGACCTTTTTTATTTTAAGTTCCAGAAGTGTGGTTCCATCTTGGTTCAAGTGAAACCCAACCCTTTTGTACAGGCTTTGCTTGCCCCAAAATGTATCCCAGTGCCTAAATCTAAACTACTCCTCCCGGCACCACTATCTCATCCATGCATTGAGCTCAGCTCCGCCTGTCTCGCTGTCCCTGTGCATGGAACAGGTAACACCAGAGAATGTTACCCTGGGGGTCCTGGACTTCAATATGCTACCTAGCAGCCTGAATTTGGCTTCCAGGACCTCCCGACTGCATTTCCCAACATTGTTGGTGCCAACGTGCACCACGACAGCTGGCTCCTCCCCAGCACTGCCTAACAACCTACCTACACTTAGAGTGACAGCCACAACCGTTGCACCAGGCTTCACAGACCCATCTCTCTATGTTTCACACCCTCGCTCAGATAGCGAGGAGGAAGGGGAAGCTGACAGCCCTTCAGCCAATGCAGGGGTACCTGAGGGGCAGAGCCCGCCTGTCAGTTCCCAAGAGATGGCTGAGGCAGGTCTGGCTGATGTTTCAGAGCAGGCACAGCAGTCTGAGGCAGCAGAGACAGTGATGGACAAACCGGAAAATGAACTGTGGAGGCAACCCCCCACTGACTCCACAGCAGAAGTGCGTCACAAGATGGAGAGCACAGCCGGAAACTATCAGGAAAAGTAAATGCCTCTTGCAGAGAGCTGATAAGCCTTGAATCCCTGCCAGCTGAGAGTTATCAGCTTGGACTATAAAGCACTTCTACAGCTTTCAGTCAACCGCTGGAAGATGACGTTTGTCATCCCTCATGTCAACAGCTTTCAGCCCAAGCCAGATAGAAATATATCTGAGCCGTGTTTTGCTGCTGCAACCCAGTTTGTATTGTGAACTATCTTCCTGGACTTCCCTTCCAGGTGGCCAGCTTGCTGACACTATGCCCTTAATGATGAAATCACCAATTGCTAGGAGGACCCCACCTCCTGGAGGAGTATCCTCTGTGTGAGAGGATATGGGTGCATCACCCAAGGAAGGGGTCCCTACTAAAGCAGTGGTTCCCTCTTCCTCAGACTGATGTCCTCCTTCCCTGAGACTTTCACTCTCCATGACAGCATAAGCATTGTCAGCCTGGGATTGGGATGCCTCTATCACATCACTGAGGGTCCCATCCACACACCTCTCTGCCTCCCTGAGCTTCTCCAGGTCAACCACCTTGGCTTCGAAGGAACAAACTTTTCCCCTGAGACCCAAGAGCTCTTTCACTGAGCACAATTGGGCAGATAGTCATACATGTGATACTGTGTGCAATACACAGAGAAGCACTACTTCCCCTGCTGTCATTCTACCTTCATAACTGGTTTGATTGGCTATTTATAATATATTGGTCTTGTTCATTTGAAGCTATGTACAGGGTGCAGTTGTCAGCTAATTAAGATTTTAAGCTTGTCCTCGAAGAAAATTACAGAAGTCGGGTAATACCTTATTCTTGCGCTGCGTGTCTTCTCTGTGATGGACCACTTGTGTGTCTCCCCACAGAGTTCCCCACCAATCTCCCACTAAACTCCAGCAAAACACCTTCAATATCTGTTTGCAAAGCTCCTGGGAACAAATTTCCTCTGGTCTGAGCCTTGTTTTCAAGATCAGCAGGCAAACTGACTCTCCGCAGGAATGTGACCCCTCCCACAAGCTGGAATGTCACTAACTTGGAATGAATCCCCTACTCAAGCTCCTCTGACAAACACACAAACACTTCCAGCCAGCCAGAAATCAAACTCTAGAAAATTACCAGTCCTAACAAACTTCTCTTCTCCTTTCCCTTTGGTTTTCCTGGTGAATATTTATTTGTTTGTTTGTTTATTTATTTTTCTTTCTGTGTTTCCTTCCTTGATATCTTTTTAATGAGAGAAATACAAGCTTGTTTTCTCCTCTTCCTTCCTTCAAGATTTTGGATGTGAGGGTGTGGAGCACTGAGCAGAGACTGCTGTAGTGAATGGTCTCTCTGGCCCATGCAACAGAACAACAGCCAGCCTTTGCTTTTCATGCCCTTGTTTGCATATGTTTTTCTTTCTACTTACATATGCATATACCTGCTGACTGTAAAAAACATATCATACATCTGACAAAGCGGGTTCTAGTCCTTATGGTCTAACGATGCCTCAAGACTCTTTGCTGTTTTCTCTAAATAACAGTTTTATAACCAAAATATGTTTGGCTTCGGTTTATTTCTGCTTTGGGATCTTCATCTGCTCAGCATTTTTTATTCATATTCTGTAATCATTTTTATCCCTTTTGCATTTTGATAATAGTTTTTTTAATAGGGGGGAAGCTTCTCCAGACACCTTCCTGTACTAGTTTTAGAAAATACAGGTGTGCACATCTGTCTGCTTTAGATGTATGAAAAGTGGCATGTGGAAGCAATAATACATGCAACTTCTTCAGCCAATGTTTGAATCTTCTCTGAGAAACAGATGTATATGTTGTATCTTCATGCTTCTTAGCCACTTGGGTGTTAGCACTTATGTCTTCTACATTTCTAAAGCTTAACAGGGATGGGCACAAAATGGATTTAACATTCCACTCCAAGCTCAGATTGGAATCCTAAATCCCCAGAAAGTTCCATTGGAACAACCAGTTGAGCCAGTTGCTCCAACAGAATGACTCTTTTCCAACTCGGAATGTTCCGAGTGCCATTTTGGATTCCAAAATGTCACTCTTCTGGCCTCTGTGCTTGTGCAGTTGCCATTTGCATGGTGGTGCTCGCCACACAAATGGCTGCCGCACATGCGCAGAGGTCAGAAGAGCACCATTTTGGAATCCAAAATAGTGCTTAGAATGTTCTGACCTGAAATGAGCCGTTGTATTTTGAGCTTGGAACAGGCCCTTCATTTGAAGTGTGTTCTGTTCCAAGCTCAGAACACTTGAAACAGCCCATTTTGAGTCTGAACAATCCGAGCGCAGAACATTCTGCCCATCTCTAAAGCTTAACAGTCTTCAGATTTGTTCATACAAAACAGAATCTTAACAAGTGCCAGGTTTCATGTTACAAGGAGGAAATGCATCTCTCAGCTGCATCTTTCTCTCTCTTTCTCTTTCTCTCTCTCCAAATTTAGAACACGGATAATTACATAGGAATCTGAAATCCATTGACCTCATTGGGCATATTTAGTAAAACAAATCAGTCTGTGATAATTTGTAACTTTTTCTAATTTTATCCTGTGTGCACTGAAATGCAAGGCAACAGAACATGGTACAGTATAATAGAATTTTTCAATAGCAATCATGTGATAAATATAAAGTCAGGTAAACATTGGGCAGAGCCTCAGCAACTCCAGAACTGAGCTCTGACCTCCACCCAGCCCACTCTGCTTTTCCTAACAGTTACCCATTTTTGCTGGTGGTGCTGCTGCTGGAGGAAAAGGGGCATTCCAGGACATATGAGTTGGTTTCTGCCTCCCTTCTGGACAGACTCTCTTGGACACCATCACACCTGTGAATGAACTCTGGCCCCAACCTGCCCAGCCTAGCTCTAGACTTGGAAATATTAATATAATTGTAAATTCACTCCTTCATGATAATCCTGAAGCTGTTGCTTTGGTATTAGCAGCCTTTGATAGTTACATCATTCCACTTGTTTGTGCCAATCTTCTTACTTACTTTAAGGAAGTAAGGAACAGGAAGGCTATAGGAATGGAAAACTGTTGGGGAAAGCATGCTTTCAATCAGAGATCCACCTGAAGCAATACGAGGATGGAACAAATTCTGCACCCTCACAGAGAGGCTGGAGCATAGCATAGCTTCTACAGTCAGACAGCTCCTTGGTATGAAACAGATAATCAATGGCTAGAATGCAATCGTGAAAAAGCTGCAGCAAATCCAGCCAATCTAGACAAGTACATTTTTAGGCTTACTTTGTGGTCATGATGATAGCAAAAAATAAATAAATTGCTTTTTCTCCCCTATTGCACCTCCATAATGGCTGACTTGATGAGGAAAATTACTCAAAGTAGTCCCATTGAAATTAAAAGGACAAGCATTGCTAGTGTCTTCCAATGGTGCTTTATTGGGTGGTCAGAGGCCTTTTGCAGGCATATTTAGACAATTATAGGGCAATACTTGGCAGCTCAATATGACATTTGCAAACATTTTGCAAATAAAATTGTTCACCTGGTCCTATTTAAATACCATGGTTACAGCAAAGTTGGAGTTGGTGCAGCCAGAGCTCTATCTGATCATACAAGTTCCAACCTTTTTAAAAAAATGTACCCCTTCTGTTGCAAATGGACCAGAAAATATGATTATCTATCACTAAGCTTAAATATAATATTGTGTGCAATGAAATATGAGCGGAAGAACTGTATCTAACTTAAATGGTTAAGTTAGTTACATCAGATTAATAAACATCAACATTTGTGTAATGTCTAAAGCAATTTTTTTTAATATATTTCTTCAACAGACTCATGCAAGCAAAGAGCTGGAAGATCAGTTGCGGTCTGTATCCAGTGTGGATGAACTCATGACAGTTCTTTATCCAGAATACTGGAAAATGTTCAAATGTCAGTTGAGAAAAGGGGGCTGGCAACACAATAGGGAACAATCCAGCTTTGATGCAAGATCAGATGATTCAAATCCAATAAAATTTGCTGCAGCACATTATAATGCAGAGATTTTGAAAAGTAAGTGTTGGAAATTAAGTACCTACCATACCATGTATCCAAATGCAAGAATATATAAGTTCTGTTGCTTTTATTTTATCTAAGCACTGAAAACAAAAACTTGTAAGCCGTATTATATTAATGCATGATTTAGGATACTTCAGAGCTCCCCAATGACAAGAATTAATTTAAGAGTTTATAGTTGTTTAAGCTGTATTTTTAAACTTATTTTGATAAATAGGGATACACTAGTGCAGCCTATCTGGAAATCTGTTATTCAGGACAGGCACTGTGTTTTGTACAACCAGAACCATCAACTGAGGCAGAGGCAAGGCAGGCAGGGGTGAATCTAAGCTAGGGAAAAGCAAACAGGTAGTACTTAAATGAAGGGTAGGCGAGCAGATCAAGACATTTCTGGTGCAACTTAGGGAAGTGTGCTTGACCTATTGTTTAAACCATTGATCTGGGAAGGAATAGGAACATGTTTAAAAAGCAATTATCTGTTACTGATGCCTAGGAGTCACTTAATCCCCATAATTTGACAGCTTCAGTCCCTGATGCAGCCTCTGGGAGAAAATTAGATTCAATTCCTTCATCTAGACTAGGAGCAGAGTGCAGTATCCTGTTCTATTTGGTGGTCCAGCTTTGCACTTGTGCAAAATGAAAAGCAAGGAATACTTCTTAAGGCCTGAATCTAGATTATCTTTTATCTGGCCCTGTTTGTTTTTGTGGACTGCATGCAGATACATGTATGGATTCTGTGCCCACACACAGCTCCATCTGGGAACTTCCTAGAACTCAAGTCTTGGAGGAGACACTTATGCCCCCACACTTTGATGGGGGAGAGAGTCTTCTTTATTCCTGCTTCAATGGATGGAGTGCATATATTTTCACTTAGTTGTTTTTCAATCATCATCACACACAGTCAACATTGCAGAAATGTTTCTCTGGGGGAATTTCTCCTCAGCAAATCCCATGAACACATTTTCTCTCCTTTTTTAGTCAAGGGTTCCTTTTATTTATTTCTAGTTTGTACTAGATAATAAGGCTGTTCTCATGAGCAGCCTAACCCAGGCTAGGAGAGCCCAACCTGCGCTAGGATGCTCATGTGCAGCGCTGGGATCCACATGGCTCCCGGCACTGCCCGCCTGCCTAACCCTACTTTGTAGCCAGGGCTTGTAGTCAAGTTTAAGGACACGAGTGTGCCCTTGGCTCCAGTACTGGGAGACTCCAGTACTGGCCCAAGCGCACAGAGATAGGCACCTAGAACACCAGTCTCATGGCGGTATTCCCCAATACACGGTACTCGTCACACAGTGCATAGGGGACTATCTGAAGGCCAGGAAAATGAGTACTGGCTTCGAATGATCCATGCTGCATGGAGCAGCATGGATCATATGGGCATGTGGTGGCACCCCAAAGATTTTTCAGAAGATCATCTCGGGGAAGGTAGGTGAAATTCTGCCTACCTGCCTAGTGGGTCGTGCGAATACCTATCTTGGTGTTTTTTTGTTTGGCTGGGTTACTATTTTGCTTTCTACATGTACTTGTGGCACTTAAGAAATGCTACATTCATGGAAGTTAAAATCCTGCCTCTGATGGCAAAAAGCACTGCCTAGTCTGTTTAGGAGATGGCATTAACCAAGGTTTAGGGCAACAGCACAAGGCTGGCTTCCATCCTCATTGTCAAAGCTTCATTAGCCAAGCTCATAGGAACTGGTCTTGTCTGTGGGCTTTCTTCTAGGATAAACTTTACAAGCCACAAAAATTCTTCCCACATATAGCCAACTCCTCTGTCCTTAGCTCCTTCACTGGAGTGCTCTTCTGCTGGGCTCAACTGCTAGATCACCACATCGTCATTGGTATTCCTCCATAAGAAATCTCTCTCCACCCTTTGATAGATGCTTATAAGGTGACCACCACTTTATTTCCTAGGGTGTTGGTTCCCCAGGTATCATTAGTATCATTGGTACTAACTTAGCATCAGACATCAGTCACATTTCTGACACTTGCAGCTTAACTGATAAATCCTAATACCTCTCTATCCAAACATCTCTCTTGTGTTTCATGTTGAGGCAGGGGCCAGAAGTGGTTTCTGTCAGCTTCGGCTGGTATGTCAGCTGCATCTGTTTCTTGACATAAATGACCTCAAAACAGTTGTTCATATGCTGGTAACATCCAGACTTTATTACTGCAATGTGCTCTATGTGGGGCTGCCTTTCTACATAGTCCAGAAACTGCAGTTGGAGCAAAACGCAGCAGCCAGATTGGTCTCTAGGTCATCTCGAAGAGACCATATTACTCCTATATTAAAAGAACTACACTGGCTACCAATATATTTCTAGGCAAAATACAAAGTGCTGGTTATATCCTATAAAGCCCTAAACAGCTTGGGCCTGGGGTATTTAGAAGAACGTCATCTTTGTTATGAGCACCGCCACTCATTGCGATAATCTGGAGAGGTCCATCTGTGGTTGCATCAGTCCATCTGATGGCCACTCGGACAAGCCTTCTCTGTTGCTGCCCTGAGGCTTTAGAATGCACTCCCTGCCAAAATAAGAGCCTCACCATCTCAGACAGCTTTTTTAAAAAGATGCATTAATTCACCCAAGTTTTTTAACTAAAAATTGTGGTTTAAAACTGTTTAAATGTTTTAATTTCCTTTTTAATTTGTCTTGTGTTTGTTGTAAACTTCCCAGAGATGAGTTTGGGTCAGTGGACAAATATACCAAATGAATGAATGAATGAATGAAGGTGTCTGCTCCTATCACTTCAGTACTGATGATGAGTGTAGTGTAATCTCTGTTCCAGTTTCTTTAATTCAAATAGTTTTGATATCTACCTCAATGTCAATTGCATGACACCGCATGAAAGAAAGGTGATATGAGCCACTGTTTCCTACTGTTTTCCAAGCATATGTTTCCAGTGTAAGCCAGAAGTTCCCCACCTTCCATGTTGTATGAACCTGCCAGTGTTGTGTTGGCAAGCAGCACTTCTCTCTGCCACCTGACATCTGTAACTAAGATTTGAAGTTGGATGGTGGAGGGAAGTGCTGCTTACCAACCCAACATTGGTCAGTTCACACAACATGGAATGTGGGTAGGGCCAGCAGTTCATGTCATCTTACTTGCCTTCATGATGTCTAAATCTGTTCATTAACATCATCCTATAGAATCCTATCCTTCTGTACCAGCAATATCAGACAACTATTGCTGGACAACCCAAGTCTTCAGGTCTCCAGCTTGACTACACTTCCATTCACAATTTTGCATTTGACAGTGCTAATTCAGAGATGTCAGATAGCTTCAGAACCTTCAGTGAACCCTAAACCAGCTTTTGCTTTTGAAGATCTGGGGCTCCATTTTGAGCAACTTTGAATGGTTCAAACTCTCCATCTGGCAGTCCAGCAAGTTACTCCTCCAGTAGATTGGTCTGCCTTCATCTGGTACAGTTTGGTTCCAGCACTCATATAGCTCTGCTCCATGTGGTGAAAAAGTCCTGACAAATGACACCAACCTCCAAGACACCAGAAAATATTTTCAAGGTGTAGCATGAGAGCTGTAGCTTTTTCTTCCTGCACTTGCTCCATTGTCATAGCAACTTCCAGGGTAAGAATTGTGAGAAGCCCTGTGCCAACAGTCCCCAACCCACCACCACCAATAAAGCGTGCAAAATAGATATCATGGGTTGAACATTTCTAATCATTCCATGGGAACATTCTGTGAGAGCTACACAAGAACTCTTCAACAGGACAGGTCAAATCCCCATTGCACCTTGATTGCTATGACAATTGTTTCCCAGATTTCTGTTCTGGCACTCAGGAATTTTCTTCTGCTGCAAGCATGAGACCTCTCGTCCTAGAATTAAGGTCATATTCTACAGCATGATGTGTAAATCTTGAGGGTAATGGCCTAAAGGACCCAACTTTCTTAGGAATTTCTGCAAGGTGTCATAAAGTCATGCTCAGCAAAAGGAAATCTTCCATGAGCTAATCCTATATAAAAAGTGGACTCAGTTTTTATTATGTTTACAAGCTCCATTCATCATAATTTGATACATCTCAACCTGCAAGTTGCTACTTCTCTCTGGGTTAGTTTGGCAGAAGTTTTGGCATATCATTTTCCTATTGAGGGATGTCCAGTGTTTGCTTATCCATTGGTTGAGTATTTCTTAAAAACCCTTAACTATTTTTAGCCATTATCATCCATTCTTGGTTCTTATTGAACTAATGCAAAGTCCTTTAATCCCATAGCCTCCTGTGATATCTTGTCTTCTGTTTCTCAAAACAGGCTTTTGATGGCCATTAGCTTAGCAAGCAGGCCCAATGAACTGTGTGATCTACATTCTGATATTATATGTGTCAACATAGACAAGCTGGGGCTATGCCCTGATAAATTCTTCTTCTTTAAGATTGTTTCATATTTTCATCGACATCAGAATTTAGCTTTTCCTGTTTTCTGGAATTCTTGAAAACCACAAGAATGATGTTGAGTGTATCATCTATACATTGATGTTCAGAGGGCTTTGGTTTTCATCCTGGACAGAACAGTTGCCATACTGACATAAACCTTTTCCTTTGCTATGAGGGTCTGACAACTTTCATGTTGAATTTTTCTGTTCTTAATTTGTGTTACAAGCTGACAAGACATACTTTCCTGTGTGCTGTTAAAGGTCTTTCTACTATAAATGTGGCCACCTGTTCTGCCTTTTTCCAAGAAGTTTTTCACACCTGGCTTTTAGTTTGCGTCTTCTCCAAAATGGAGGTGTGTGTTCACATATTGCCCAAATTTACCCCAAAGGCCCTGCAAGCTATCCAGGAACACTTCACACACAATTTGCGTTTTTCATCACCCATTAGATTGTAGTCCGATTTATATGTGGGGTAAGAAAAATTCACTTTTTGCATCAGTTTTTTGGGGGGAAACTTTGAACTTGCAGTAAAGCCTTACAGAAAACCTGTGGTAAAGCCTGCTGTCTGGGAAAGCGGCAAGGGGACATCTTTCCCAGAACTCTACAAAATAGCCCACCTGTCCAAACCATCTACATTTGTGAAGCATTAAGCCTATTCTCACAAGCAGCTTAACCCAGGCTAGGGCAGCCTAGCCTGGGATAGGCTGCTTGTGTGCAGCTCCGGGATTCACACAGATCCCAGCACTGCCCACCTGCCTAACCCTACTTTTAACCCTGGCCTTTAGCCAGGGTTAAGGGGATGAGTGCACACTTAACCCCGGAAAGATGGTGAATTTTGTGGCTGCACAGATGATCACTTGAAGAATGTAAGTCACAGGTATACAACTGGTGGCGACTGATCACAACCCAAATCCTGCTGTCTGGCAACTTGCTGCTGAGGGACCTTGTTTGTTGTTGGTTTTGTTTGTTTGTTTGTTGAGAGGAGAGCTGGTCTTGTGGTAGCAAGCATGACTTGTCCCCTAAGCTAAGCAGGGTCTACCCTGGTTGCATATGAATGGGAGACTAGAAGTGTGAGCACTGTAAGATATTCCCCTCAGGGGATGGAGCCACTCCGGGAAGAGCAGAAGGTTTCAAGTTCCCTTTCTGGCTTCTTCAAGATAGGGTTGAGAGAGAGTCCTGCCTGCAACCTTGGAGAAGCCGCTGCCAGTCTGTGAAGACAATACTGAGCTAGATAGACCAATGGTCTGAATCAGTATATGGCAGCTTCCTATGTTCCTATGACTTCTTCTTTTTCTTCTTCATAATCTCTGTGCAGGCATGCATATCAGAGACTGCAAACTGGCTTAACTGGAGTAAGAGCTGGTGTTCCTATGAAAAAGAGTAGTTGAGGACTGTTTCCCCAAAGACTGAGACAGACCTTGCAGTCAACTTACCACCCCCCAGCTCCCCTGGCAGATTATCAACAGGCTGCTGCTGGAAGGGTGTCTTGCACTCCCAGACAATCCATGCTGCTCCTAGCAATGCTGATATCTGGAGTCTGGGAAGAAGTGTCCCAGCCTCTGGATATCCCACAATGCATGGCTTGATGAGCGCGTGCATTGGGGGAATTCCCCAGGAGTTGGGAGGACTCACATGACCCCAGCAATCTGTTGATTGTCGGGGGGTGGGGGAGTAAGTTGGCAAAGCCTTCCCTCACCTGCCCACCTGCCCACTTGTGTGAATAGCCTCATTATGTTTTTGATGTGACTGCAAGGTCTGTCTCAGTCTTTGGGGAAACAGTCCTCAACTACTCTTTTTGAAAGGAACACCAGCTCTTAGTCTGGGTAAACCAGTTTACAGTCTCTGATATGTGTGCCTGCACAGAGCGTATGAAGAGGGAAAACCAGTTGTATACCTGTGACTTACGTCCTTCAAGTGATCATCTGTGCAACCATACAATTCACCCTCTTTCCCACTGCAGGTATTTCCTTTCTTTTGCTGGAACATTCTCATAAGTCACAAAGCAACTGAATAGGAGGTATGCATTCTGACCTTTGAGGTGTACAGTATGTAAAGATATGTAATCTCTCCCATTGAAAGGGGGGTATATGTGCTATTGCCCAGCCTTGAGCTCTAGGGAGTTCCTGGATGCACAGGCACAGAATCTATATTTGTACTACATATATGACCACATGAACCACTTCAGCTACAGGTAAGCAATTTGAGTTTTCTTCTCTGAACATGTGGCTGTTCTTAGCTATGCGGTCTTGACAGTTGTTGTAGCCTTTTTAAGGAGCAGTTCAGTAATCACTTATCAGATCTACTAACCTTCAGCCAAATAGTTATTTCAAATCCAAATAAAATAATGTGATTCCTCACCTCTGAAATTTTTGTGGACCTCTCTTCTCTGCCCTTTTCCTTTCTTAAGCCCCTGCATGCCCTGATTCTTTTAAGTACTGAACAGCTTAGCCAGTTCACTCAGAAACCATTCTGGCTTGCCACACAAGGGGTTTGCAGTACTGACCTAAGTATGTCACTCTTCTAAATAATGCTATTAGAAACAATGATATAAACTGAAGTCTGCATCTTTTAGCAATATATATGCAAAACAATTAAATATATTAATGGTCAGTTTCAAAAAATAAGCATGTTTTAACAATTTTCTGGGAGTCTTATTTTGCACCATTTTAAAAACTGCTTTATAACCTATGAGCTTTCCCTGTAACTTGGCAGGTATTGATAATGAGTGGAGAAAAACTCAATGCATGCCACGTGAGGTATGTGTAGATGTGGGGAAAGAATTTGGAGCAACAACAAACACCTTCTTTAAACCTCCATGTGTGTCCATCTACAGATGTGGAGGTTGCTGCAATAGTGAAGGGCTGCAGTGTATGAATATCAGCACCAGCTACATCAGCAAAACGGTGAGTTGTTATCTTAGATACATTCTGAGTTTGTATTCAATTCTCAGGCTTAGATCCAAAGAAACAGGAGAGGAAAGAGAAAATGCATTAGTGCTGCTCCATGAACTCTTGAGCAAGTGCTAGAGAAGACTTTTTTGTGGTGATGCACAAGTCATTTTTTAAAAATCACTTTTAGGGTTGTGTTTACAGTATGAGAAACATGATGGATACAGGCTATAGCTTATGAACCATATCCTCCACCCCCAGCCCACCAAAAAGGAGGGGGGGTATTGAAAAGAGCTTAGAAAAAACCTTGGCAAAAACTTGTGCAAATGGAAGAACTTATCTGAATTTGGGTCATTTCCCCCACGTAGCACTCTTCTGCTAGGTCAGAAATATTTATTTACTTATTATTTTATTTATTTTATTTATATACCACCCTTCCAAAAATGGCTCAGGGTGGTTTACAACAAATAAAAACAATTAAAATCAATTAATAGTTAAAATCAAAACTAAACCAATTTAACAATTGAAATCATTTAAACATTAAAAACACCAACATTAAAATCATTTAAAACCAGCATTAAATTTAAACATGAATCTAATTAAAAGCCTGGGTGAATAAATGTGTCTTCAGCACCTTTTTAAAAGTTGCCAGAGATGGGGAGGCTCTTATTTCAACAGGGAGCGCATTCCAAAGTCCAGGGGCAGCAACAGAGAGGGACCGTTCCAGAGTAGCCGCCAGGCGAGTTGGCAGCAACTGCAGGCAGACCTCTCTAGATGATCTCGACAGGCCATGGAGCTCATGATGTAGGAGACATTCTCTTAAATACCCAGGGCCTAAGCTGTTTAGGGCTTTATAGGTGGTAACCAGCACCTTGTATTTTGCCTGGAAACGTATCGGCAGCCAGGGTAATTCTTTCAACACAGGAGTGCTATGGTCTCTCCTAAATGATCCAGAGACAAACCTGGCCGCTGCATTCTGGACCAACTGCAGTTTCCAGACTACGTACAAAGGCAGCTCCACATAGAGTGCATTGCAGTAATGCAGCCTAGAGGTTACCAGCAGGGAAAGGGAAATAGCCCCTTCCTTTTTATTCCTACTGCTATATAAATGGATGATTTTTTGTTTAAAAGTGGTATATAAATAATGATGTTTCTATTTATTTATTAATCAATCAATCAATTAATAATTATGTGAGTGGAATGGCTTTCTGGTATCTTTGGATCCAAGCCTAAATATTTGCATGTCACAAGTATTTTAACTATTCACTGCTGCTTGGATATAGTTTAAATTTCTATTGAACAAAGTTGTCCTAGAATTGCAATATTCTGTGTATTAGTAACACAGTATAGAAATATAAGCATTGACAGGAAAGAATAATAGTGGGTATGAGATATGAAAGATGAAAACATATAAGACATTTCACAATTGTCTTCTGGTTATAAAATCTTGATGGGCTTTATAAAAGCTCCATAGATGGCTCTATTTATATATTTAAGTTAATTAAATCTTTTCCTTACCTAGTAAAATAGCACTAGAAATGTCAAGATATAACATCATTAAACAATAAAACAATACCAAGGAAAAATATAAGCAACAGACTAAAAAGAGATCAAAGTGTTTTTACAATTATAATTTTACAATTATAAAGCAAATGCTTGATGAAAATAAACTATAAACTATCTTCAACTGCTGATTAAAAATAGCAAAGGAGAAAGCCTAGCCATTCTTCCTTGACTGATTGGCCTTAGAAGTCCTACTTTCTGACCCATCTCTACCTCAGGTATTATTGATGGGTGCCAGAGACAAGGATGGTGTGATGGTGGTTCTGCACTTGTGAAACTCGCTGCCAAGGAATCGGTGGTTTTTAAGGTAATTTGGGCCCAGGTTGCGTAGGGCTTTAAAAGCCAGATCCAGCAGTTTGAATTGAGCCAAGGAGCAAATGATCAGCCAGTATAGTTGATATAATATGAGTAGGTATAATGTGAGCCATTTGTCTGGCCCCAACCAGCATCTTGATGACCACACTCTCCATTAATTAGGTTCTAACTGGTCTTCAAAAACAGAACCATTTTTCAAGCATTCTTCACTAGGTGGGATAGGCCTGATACAGTTTGCAACTGGATGTTCACAATAACTTTTATATTGCTCCACATTGCTTTGAGCAAGGGCGGAAGATCTGTTCAGTATAAAAGACTACAGGTGGGCCTCGTTATACGCGGATTCCATATCCACGGATCCACATATCCACAGTTGGGAAAAAGAAACCCAACCTCAGTATACGCGGGGGTGTGGGGGAGAAAAACAGGCCGACCTCATGTATCCGCAGTTCAGAGGTGGCTGAAAATGACCGCGGAGGTAATTTCTGGCTGCCATTTTCTTTGAGAGAGCCACAAAATGGCTCCCATCCTTGTAAAAAAAAAAGAAGGGGGAATGCCAATTTTCAGCCAATTTGAGGACACAGCATGACTTGGGAGGAACAGCAGAACAAGGTAAGCAGCTCCCCCCCCCAGTGAAATTTGGCTGATTTTCAGCCGATTTCCAGCTGACTGGGAACCTAACCCCCGCAATCGCATAGGTTCCTTTAACTTGATATTTGTGGTTTCCATATCCACAGCTGCATCCCGGAATGGAACCCCTGCGAATATCAAGCTCCACCTGTACATGGGTAGCTTGCAGAAAGCAAAAGGATAGCAACTGTTTTAACTA
Source organism: Hemicordylus capensis (assembly GCF_027244095.1). Lineage (NCBI taxonomy): Eukaryota > Metazoa > Chordata > Lepidosauria > Squamata > Cordylidae > Hemicordylus > Hemicordylus capensis. The sequence continues at coordinate 80,697,822 of NC_069661.1, read as the reverse complement.
CATATGTAGTACAATTCTTTGCATAATTATGCAGAATACTGCATAATTATACTGGGGCTATTCACACATGCAGGCAAAACCTAAGGAAGCCCAGCCTGGTTTTGCCAGCACATAGGAACTGCCAAGAGGTGTGTGACTCCTGGCAGTGGCAAACACGCTTACAGAGCCTGCTGCTTATCCCAGGTTTGGGGCACAAGTGTGCCCTTAACCCAGGCTAACTGCTTGTGTGTTGGTGCCTCATGACTCCATGCAGCACCTACACTTGAGTAGCCTCCTGGCCAGTGCCAAGATGATCCCTATAATACACCACGCACTTCTGCATGCAGTATAGGAGTTCCGGGGGCTGGGAAGACACATCTCAGCCCCCAACCCTCCATGTTGCTGGCAGTAGCCAGCAGTTGTCTGGGCGGGCATTCCACCCACCCAGGAAGGAGCCCTCAATGATCTGTAAGCATTTTAGGAACATAGGAAGCTGCCATATACTGAGTTGGACCATTAGACTATCTTGCTCAGTATTGTCTTCACAGACTGGCAGTGGCTTCTCCAAGGTTGCAGGCAGGAATCTCAGCCCTATCTTGGAGAAGCTAGGGAGAGAACTTGAAACCTTCTGCTAATCCAAGAATGGCTCCATCCTCCCAGGGGAATATCTCACAGTGCTCACACTTCTAGTCTCCCATTCATATGCAACCAGGGCAAAACCTGCTTAGCTAAGTCATGCTTGCTACCACAAGATCAGCTCTCCTCTACAGCTTTCTTTAAGGCTTCCTGCCAGGGGCGTAGCAAGGTTGGAGGCGGCCCAGAGACAAGATTTTAAAATGGGCCCTTCTCTGATATACACACACAAACACACTTCACAATATATCATGCACTCACACTCACATCCCCATTATGAATACGGTGAATATCTAGTTCACATTGAATCTAGTTTTTTTACTCTCTGCTCCTGCCGATCTCCAAGAGACTCAACATAATTCATAGGGTGTGCAACATGGGTGGGTGGGAAGTCATGTGATGTGCCTCTGGGGGGCCCCTCGAGGCAGTGGGGCCCCAAGACGACTGCCTCCCCTTGCCTAATGGTAGTTACGCCCCTGCTTCCTGCAGTTCGGAGCCCTTTCTCACTAATCGTGAGAAAGGGCTCGCTGTGTTACTAAATCCCACTGAACTGAATGGTACTCTCAAGAATTTCAGTCTTCATGATTTATAAATATAATTTATATCAAAGTTTCTGTAAACATTGTGGTTGCCAATTTATGACTGTGTCAACATGCACCAACATGTTGTCCTCCTTTGTTAGACTTCAGCAGTGACATTTTTTGCTTGCATAAGTACATGTTGAGTATTTATTTAAATATGTTCAACATTCACAAGAATACCATCTGACCAGCTAGCAATAGTAGTGTCATACATCTTTCAATCCCCACGTCCAAATATTTAGAATTGCAGATCACCCTATCAAAACAACATTTCATAGAAGTAAATGAATTGGAAGCCACAATGAATTTGAGTCTCTTTTAACTGACCTTCATTTTTATTACAGTTTGGGTCATGCATGTTAAGTTTTCAAGCTTATTTCTGCGACCATGGTTACAGAAAATATTTTTAAACTGAGGCTGAGAATCTTCAGATTTGAACAGGAATTCACTGACCATGCAAAGGTCTGTGGAGAGCCAGCATGGCCTCTGACTTGTGGTTATTTGCCTGCTGTGAGATTTGCTGGTTTTAGCATCAGTCATATCATTATAAAGACATCATTATTCTCTTCCATGGCTTTATCAGAGACTCTGTAGGGAAAATGTATCTCAAAATAGATTTAAATAAGTTTGAGAAATATTTTCTCACAGAAGCAAGCAGACAGTTTTAAGTGGCTTGCAGTATTTGAGACATACATTATGTTCAATGCACAGTTTAGAGATATGTGCATTGGTGGAATGTTTGAGTCATTTGTGAAGTATGGGACTATTCTTCCCATGCATTTTTGGTCATTTAGTATAACAACACAAATGATTTAGTAAGTGTTATTAACATTGGCATATATATTAAATACAGTCCCTCACGTTCTTTTACAGAATTTTGATTTCTTTCCATGTTTTGCAGTGCATCTTGATCTCATTGACAGAAGGCAGCACATACTAGCTAGAAGAGACCCAAATGTATCATAGTTGTTTCCTGTTAGGGACTTGCTATCAACTCATACATAAACCTGAGCATTCTGTTAAGAGAAACTTGCAGCCAAAGTTAAACATTTATTTCAATTGGTGTGTTTAGCACAGGCTTAAATATCTCCTTTTAAATCAGTGGGTTGTTTGATTTAATCTTGGCTGTATTGTCACCCAGCATTTTAGAAGAAACAATCATGCTAAGCAAAACAGTTAAGGATAAATTATGCTACCAAACATTTTGCTATCTTTGGGATCAATGTGATCTTCAAATAACATGTTTTTATTGGAAAGATCTAAAATCAATTTCTGCATTAATTTGCTACCAGTACAATTGAAAGAAATATTTTTCTACCCTAGCTTGTAATGTCACTTTAGCAAGGGATCATGGAAAACAGAAATCTGAGGGGGAAATTACATTACCAAATATGACAAATTACAGAGATAATGCAGCTCTGACAGCAAAAGCTAACTAGGCCCCATATAGATAATTATATGGAATAAGCCATCATATGAATTTTATTTTGACAGGAAAACAGCTTGTAGTGTCACAGTTAACATATATGCTTAACTATCTGTATTAGCATAAGCATTGTAATTCATCCACATTCACATAATGTAAGATATTTTGTTTTATGTTCTTTCTTTTTTTTAAAAAAGAGAGGTGATTCTCTTTATTTAGCAGGGAAAAGAGAAGAATCACCACATTAAAAGGTGCCTCTTTGCCAAGTTAGCATGACATGCATGATGCATTTGCGGGATTCCCCCCAAGAGATGGGAGCTCTAGACACCTGTCTCTGTGTGAGGTCAGGCTGGAAGCAGCCTGTGCTCACACACAAGAAAGTAGCTATGGGTAAGTGAGCATTTGTTCCCTTAACCACAGATAACAGCCAGAGTAAATAGTGGAGCTAGGTGGTGCTGCCCTGCTGGGATTGGGCCCGATCCTGGTGGCTCTCACAAACAGCCTAACCCTGGCTTGGCATCCCTTGCCCTAGTTAGGCTGCATGTGAGAACAGCCTCTCAGTATGCTTTTGCATGCGTAGAACTGCCATTCTGTACATTGCCTATCATAGAAGCAAACTAGTTGCTGGATCAGTTCAGAGATATGCTGATGAAGAATATTTGTGGGTGTTCTTTTTTGATCAAAATATAATATAGTGCAATAGTAAAAAATAAATAAATCACAGTACAAAATTCCAATGGTTGAGTGCAAAAACCTATTAGCTTGAATAAAAAATACTCCCTATATGATAATCATCAAGTAATCAGGAAGAAAAAATGTTAGAGAAAATGATTATAAAAAACTAATCAATTTCAGAGAGCTTTGCATACAAATTAATTGTAGAGCATAGAGTCTGAATTACAGATATTTCACAGTGTGCATAAAAAGTAGGTATGGAGTGTAAATTATAGATGATGTTTAGAAACATTGCACAATTTAGAAACATTGCACAGGGCTGGTTCAGCGGTCATGTGAAGCCAAGGTTAAACATTGCCGTTGTATTGTCTTGAGGAAACATGTTCCCCCCTCACTTTCCCTTGGGCCTTTCAGAAGAATTCTGTTTCCAGTTGCAGTTAGAAAGAAGCCAGTATCTAATTATTCAGTTATAGATGGATATTTTGAATATTATAAAGGAGATAATAGGATGTGTCTTAACATTTGATTCAAAGATAGTCCTGTTTGGTTACATCTAAAGAGGGTTATTCTAGAGGATGATTTAGATTTGGTATTTTGTTTGTTATCACGGCAAGATAGTAGGGCTATTAACATGACTGGGAGGGCGGGGGAGCAGGCATGTGTTGCACAAATCTTACCTTCCCCCCAGATGATACACACATGTTGCTGGAAGTGCAGACTGCACTCCCAAATGAGCGGCATACAGTTCCAGAGGCCTGGATGATCTATCCCAACATCTGGGTATTCCAAAATGCACCATGTGCTGAGCACGGTGCATTGGGGGATTCCCCCAGGAGATGGGTGCTCTAGGTGCCCATCTCTTGTGTGTGGCTGGGCTGGAAGCAGCCCAAGCTCGCACACAATCAGAGAGCTGGATTTAATGGTGCACTGGCACCCTGAGTCCTGACAAAAGTCTGGGCTAAAAGCCAGGCTAGGTGGTGGTGCACCACCAGGATCAGGCCCAATCCCAGTGGTCCTCATTCACATCCTAACCCAGATTGGGCTTTCCTAGCCTGGGTTAGGCTATGTGTGAGAACAGCCTCTTTATATTTCATCTTATTGGAAATATCCACATCCACCATTATTAACAGATTGGTATAAACCTATTTGGGACATTGAATTGCTTACAAGATTAGCTTATTTTAGAAGATCAGAACTGAATGTAAAATAACTTACATTTGTACAATGATGGATTTTGTTTATTAATTTTTGGAATTCAAAATTTAATGATGATGTACTCCCCTACTCTTTGTTTTATTTGTTAAGATTGTATTTTTTTATTAAAATATTTTTTTCAAAAGAAAAAAGAAAGAAAGAAGCCAGGATCTGTCATCTTGTATGAACCAACTAATCTTAGTTTATTCTAACCAAAATGAACCCAAAGTTTTAAAGTGAATTTCAGTTCCAGGTTTTCAAGCACTGTACTTAGAATAAACCAAGATTAGTTGCTTCAGACAATATGAAAGATTGCAACTTCTTCCTAATTATAATTGGAAGTAGTAGTCTTCTGGCTCAGGCTGAGGGAAGGGGTCTTAATGCTCCAAAGGCTTGAGGACATCACACAAAACCAAAGTTAACTTTGGCTTTGAATGATGTCTGAAGCCACCCACTGCTTGAGAATCCATAATACTTCACATAAATTATATCAGTAAGCCTTTTAACAATCCCAGGTAAGTACTATTATCTCCATATTAAGCCTGAGGCTAAAAGATGGTGGTTTGCCTAAGGCCACATACTAACTAAAGCTGAAATTTCAATCACTATAAAACAATCACTTATTTAAAATGGTAAATATACTGAAATACTGTAAATTGAGCCATCATCTTTACAGAATTGTAATATTCCTGCCCTTGCATACTATATAAGGCACATTCAGGAGCAGAATTGAAGGGGTAAAAAGAAGTAACAAACCACAGGAAAGAACCAGTGGCAACCAATAAGGGCTGCGGTGGCGGGACTGTGAGAGGTACCTTTAAAAAGTTATTATCGGCAGTACTGCCACAAACAGCGGCGCCTAGCCCAACTTCCCTTGTAGAGGCTGCCACAGCTCTGGCACTCACCTGACCTCTGTGCAAGCACTGAGGCCATTTGAGTGGTCAGCATGGTGTGGCAAATGGCCTCCATGCATGCACGGAGGCCAGGTGAGTCCTGGAGCCGTGGTAGCCAGAGCCACTGCATCCGCCATGCAGCATGCCGGGTGAGGTGCTGCTGCTCATGGCAACTTGCAGCTGCTGGCGGTACCACCGCTTATCACTTTTTAAAGATACCTCTCATGGCCTCGCAAGCACAATCCTCCCTGGCTGCCACTGGCAAGAAGGGAAATCCTCTCTTCCCCCTTCCCTTCCAGCACACTCTCCTTGTCTGTGAAATTGCCAATTTTTAAAGCTAGTTTTAAAAATAAGGCCTAGAGCAAAAGTTTTCCAAAGGTTCTCTGAAGAAAGTTCTTTTTCAAGGGCAAAGTGAGGCCTGAAATTGTTTTCACCTGCCACCCTTGTTTTGCCTCTAATGCTTGGTTCGTGATAGCAGCAGCAACAGTGCACATATCTCTTCTTTTCTGCAACTAGAGAACTCCTGAGTCCTGGGGACACAGTCCACAGAAGTTCATTATAACCCAGACCCTGAGGGTCCCATCTTAAGCCCGAGACCTTGAAATCCTTCCTGAATATATACCTTCACTTTTCCCCATAGATGTGCTTAGTTACCATTAATTCTTGTGGGCAACAGGGTCAATTCATTGGATACATATTGTAGTAGTTAAAATCAATGATACTATGTAGTATATCCCTGAACATGTTTACAACAAAACCCCAGCCACAAAGCATGACTTGCTAGTGATACAACATGAAACTCAATTGTGTTACATAAACTAAAAAACTTAACACACTTGCCCACTATCCTGTGAGCAAGTAATCTGCAGTGAAGAGAGACAAACTTTTAAAAGCGTTTAATCATGATTGAAAAATCTTTATGAAGAATCATTTACATGCTAAATCATGTCTTCCATTTTTGCTTTTAGTATTATCTTGACTTAAAGGATTTTTCTCTTTCTCTATATAGTTATTTGAAATAACTGTGCCATTGTCACATGGTCCCAAACCTGTAACAATAAGTTTCGCCAATCATACATCCTGCCGCTGCATGTCCAAACTGGATGTCTACAGACAAGTTCATTCCATCATCAGACGCTCCTTGCCAGTGACACAATCTCAGTAAGTACAAGACTCATACATTTCCTATATTAGAAAATCTCTAAAACCAGTTCAAAATTGTGTTAATTCTGACAATAACATCAGGTAGATGATTAGTATGATCAAAACATGTTGGTAGACATACTATGCAGTGTTCCATCTGTGTTTTAACAAAATGTGTGTGCAGTTGTGCAAAAGCATTAATTGTAAATGGAGTTGTGCAATTAAAAACCATTGGAAATAATGGCTTCATGCATTTGGGCAAGAGTACTATTGAGCAACTGTGTGCACATTTTGTTAAAATGCAGGTGGAGTGTTGTGCAGTATGTCAGACAGAATGAAGTTTTACCTGGGAAGAAACAAAAGTGGTTGTTTTTTAATTCAGAAGGCAAGCTTATAAAGATGGTTTTATGGGCGAAAATTCATACAAAACAGGATCCTGATCCTAATGTCAAAATCAATTAAAGGGTATTTTGTCATTAACTTGAATGATGAAAGTACTAACATACTTTATACATGAGAACCTCATTATATGTGGATTCTACATCCACTGTTTCACATGTTTGTGTGTATATAATTGACACCTGATTTCAGTATCCATGGATACTAAAGGGTTAAAACCTTTATGGTTCCTAGAGGCTGGAAGTGACTGCTTAGGTCACTTTCACTCTCCATTTTGTCAGCAGAAGCTAATTTTGTGGCTCATTTCTTTGAAGAAAACTCATTTCCCCCTGCTATTTTTGCAGTTTTGGGGGGCATTTGGCAGTCTAGGGGGCATTGCTGGGCACAAGAAGGGCACAAGGAGACCCCACAGAGCAAGGTAGAGTGCTTTTTGCTGTTTTTCGGCCAGTTTTTGCCTCTTTTCTTAATAAAAAGCATTTTCAAGTGATATTTTTGGTTTGGAGGGGCATTTCATGGTCTGCAGGGCATTGCTTGGCACAAGGAGACCCTGTGGAGCACACTACTGTAGTTTCTTGCCGATTTTTTGCTTTGCAGGGGAGGGGCTTCTTTACAACTTTTGTGTGCATTCTGGAACCTAACCCCATTTTCCCCATAGGAGTAATGCCTCTTTGCTCACGGTGGTAGGCAAGGAAGGGAACCGTCACGGGTGGAGGGTTCTGCTGTATTTCTATAGGTTCTCCTGTATTTCTATTCAGTAAACCTAGTTTTCAAACATATAAACAGTTATATCGTGACACATTATTTAAAAACTCTGACAAATTTATGATTTATTTTCTGTCCAAGTTATGAATTGTTTTCCAACATATTATATAAACAGTTATATAGTGACACTTTATTTAAAAATTCTCTGATTGATTGATTGATTAGAAACTTTTTATATACCACCCACTCCGAAGACTCTGGGCGGTGTACAAAAACATGCAAAACAAGACAGCATTAAAATTACATTCTAAATAAATCTAAAGTAACTAACAAAAAAGAAAAAAAGAAAAAGAAAGGCAAATAGGTAAACTACAGGGTATTTATGATTTATTTTCTGTCCAAGTTATGAATAGGCTTCAGTCCAGCATTTGACTTAGGGTCGAAGAATAATAGAATACCCTTTCAACTCATCATGAGATATTGACTGTAATTGCTGCCCAACTACAGCTGCAATCCTATGCAGTTTAACATGTCTCACTGAGTTCAGTGGCCTACTGATTTCAAGAGTGCACCTAACTCAGTACAGGTATAAGCTGTAATTCATCTAAAAGTATAAACAGATGCTGAAATTAGACTAAGTAATGATGCTGCTGAAATGATCAAGCAATTCTGCTGGTTATTCCATACTCATTACCTGGAGCAATTTCCATACTCATTACCTGCAGAATTTCAAGGTTTCAAATTGGATCTTGCCCCTCCGAATTGGAGCAGTTGGAATAATGAGAATTTGCAGTTTCAAAATTTCTCCAATGTGTTCTGGCCTCACCAGTTCATGGTGCTAGTGTATGCTGAAAGGCCTCTGTGAGGGGAATTCACAACCTGCTATGGATTCTAGCAACTCTCTGCATCCACTACCCCCAAATCCATGATTGAATCTGAGATCTGGCCTAAAAGCCAGATTTATTGTAATTTGTAATTTTGTTTTTCTCTGCCTATGTACAAAATTATGCTGGAGTCTCTTCCACATACACATCCATCTTTCTTGTTTGAATAGACATCTTTCTTGTTTGAATAGACAATTTAGGATATCCAATTCACCTTACACACCTTGAGATACTGTTCTTGTAGTAGTAGTAGTTCTTTTATTGCAGCCATAGGCCAAACAGATACTGTTCTTGTATTAATCACTTTGGATTTCAACCATAATGTAATTATATTTCATTTTACAAAATTTGGTGCATGCATCCTCTACAACACCAGCATATTTTGTGGTAGTGTTAGGGTGTATATGAACAAGTTTGATACTGTCAGTTTTTATATTTTAGTTTTTAAGCCCTCTGTCGATCAAAGTCTGCTCACTGCTGGCAAAGAGACCAACCTATTACAAAAAATTTCAAGGGTAAAATAATTCTCTTTTTAAAATCAGTTCCCTTGTTTAATGGAACTTAGGGACACACCGTGAAAATTGGGATATATTTTCTGCTGTGGTTTTTAAGTACTTTTCTTTGTCCTTTTTTGGGGGGGGGGTGTCCTGATCATGCCTGACACTAAGATAGGAAGTAACCTAACCTGAGTTCCCAACCTGTGGTACTCCAGATGTTGCTTAACTAAAACTCCTTTCATCCCAGCTACAATTTATTGTGACAGAGTGTGATGAGGGTTGTAGTTTAGCAACATCTGGAGTACCACAGGTTGGGAACCCCTGTCCTAGGTGGACTGACAATAGTGGTGACTGACTGTTGCTACCCCTTAGCTAAGCAGGATCCGCTCTGGTTGCATATGAATGGGAGACTAGAAGTATGAGCACTGTAAAATATGGGGATGGAGCCGCTCTGAGAAGAGCAGAAGGTTCCAAGTTCCCTCCCTGGCTTCTCCAAGACAGGGCTGAGAGAGATTCCTGCCTGCAACCCTGGAGAAGCCACTGCCAGTCTGTGTAGATGATACTGAGCTAGCTGGACCAATGGTCTGACTCAATATATGGCAGCTTCCTATGTTCCTATGCATACATACACAGACACAGGCACACTGGTGACTGTTTGTCTGAAACTCTTCAGGAACACTGGAGCTCTACCAGTGCTTCTCTTGTTGCACGAATGCTTCATTAGTCATGGTGTCACCCACTGATTGTGTACAGGAGAGAGTTGAACAAGCTTAAACTAATATCAGTACTAACCATTCCCATTCTTGTCCTTTCTGAGGTCTTCTTTTAATCATTTTATGTTTTACTGAGTGGTTATGTTTTTTATGTTTTTATGAATGGGTATGTTTTTCTAGTGAAAACACTTTAGTGAAGCAAAAGCATGGTGTTTTCATTATGTAGTGCACTAAATCACCACCTGTATAATGTTATATATTCTGGCTTAAATTAAATTGGATTCCATAGCCTAGTAAGTTTTAAAGAAGCCTTGCCGAAACTTGGAATACAGTGAATAGAATGTGAATGAAATCAAGGTTTCTAAAGTTGTGTGGTCTGCTGATGCATCTGTGACCCAGTACAGAAGCACCTGTCCTGCATGTTCAGTGCAATAAATCAATAGTTTGTTTCATCCCTAGGTGTCATGTGGCAAACAAAACTTGTCCAAAAAATCATATCTGGAATAATCACATTTGCAGATGTCTGGCGCAGCAAGACTTCAGTTTCTCTTCCTACTTTGGGGATACTGGTAAGGAAATATGCTTTTCAGGATTACATGCACTTATTTGATTTTATTCAAACAAAAGAAAATTAAACTCATAACAAACTTCATAAGCTTAAAACCTTATTTAATTCTTTGTATGTTTATAAAACATGACACAATTTACCCATGTTTACTCTCTCTACATTGTGGGATTACAAATTCAGTGATTTTAACATGGATAAGACATAATTCTCTAGCTCAAGTGTATGAAGTTAGCAGATGTGTGCTCCACTTTTTGCAATGCCTGGAGCGGAATTTATTTTTCCCAATGCTTGCTGTGCTCATAGACACTGCTGAAGGATACCATGATATCTGTGGACCTAATAAGGAGCTTGATGAAGAAACCTGTCAGTGTGTCTGCAGAGGAGGAGTGAGGCCTTCCAGCTGTGGACCCCACAAGGAATTAGACAGAACATCATGCCAGTGTTCATGTAAAAACAAACTGCTGCCCAGTTCATGTGGACCCAATAAGGATTTTGATGAAGAAAAATGTCAATGTGTATGTAAAAGAACATGTCCTAAGCATCAGCCATTAAATCCTGCAAAGTGTATCTGTGAATGTGTAGAATCTCCAAACAAATGCTTCTTAAAAGGAAAAAGATTTCATCACCAGACTTGCAGGTAAGCAAAACAATAAAAACATCTTTCCTAATCCTGCAGTAGGCATGGTGTTAAGAATACTTTTTAAAAAATTTTATTGACTGTTTTTGTAAAATAAAACAGTTTTGGTTTTTTTACTGAATACTTTGAAAAAGGAATTTTCAAAACTATGTATTCCAGTTCTTTTTACCTTCCTTCCAAAGGGCATTCCAAAGCACTGGGATAGCATCTCATCCCAGAATAGTAGGCAGAGTTGTACTCATAGTTTTAGCAGCTCCTACAGAAGTGTCTACCCCAACCTCCTAGTCCTAAAGCGTTACTGCAGGAGAGCTGCAGTAACACTATATCTTAAAAAATACAAAATTAACAGTGTCAGTCATTGGCAATTAGGAACAATTGAAAAACAGGGAAGATAAAAGTGGGACTCGGACTATGCCTTCACACCCTGGTGCCAACATGCCCTCTGGCTGTATCCCCTGTTAACTCTGCATTTGGCTTTTATGAGAAAAGTACCCTACTATATAATCCAGATAAACAAAATTTCTGGACAGTCAAGATTTCCACTTGCATAAAATACATGGGTAGGTCTGCTTTCTCTTGAAAGCCAAACATGCAGCCACCTAGAAGGCATAGCCTTCAGGTACATAGGCATCAGGGAGTGGGTACAACTCTGCCTACTATTCTGGGAATAGTCCTTTTAAAAAAAATGTATCAGGGATCATATGAAAAGTGAACTACTGTGATTTTTCTGTTTAAATAAATATGAAGTGTCCTGACCATGTCTGGCTTCTGCTAGCTCACTTCCTGTGGGTGGACTGGCTTAGGGCAGAAAGACAGCAAATAAATTTCCTGTGACCTGTAGAAAGCAAAATTAACTGTAGTCATGAATGAGGACTCAGGCCTAAGCATCATTTTGTATATATGGAAAATACAAAATTGTGGATTGAAGGAGACTGTCCCCAGCTCAGAGATCCAGTGAACTGAGGTGATGGCCTTCAAGTAAATCAAGTTCAAGTTCAAATTCTTAAGCACACAGGCATAAGCTCAAAAAGGGACACCAGAAAGCTATGTATCATGGAAGAATTCAGGAAAACCACTTCCTTCAGATATCTACAAACCTGCAAGTGACTAGAAATAAGCATGTGCCCCGATTACCTAAAATGCTATTAAGGTCTACTGCTATTATTTAAGTGTGTTTGTGCTTAAAGTTTTGTACAGGGTCACATGAAAACTCTAGAATATCCTAGATATTCTCACTGTTGGGTGCCCTGTCCACTTCCCAAGCAACGTCTGAATACCATATAGTCCAGAATGCTTGCTAACAGAGTCCTTCTGTGAATACAATAGAAAGCCAAGAATCTCTTCCAAGCTTCCAACTGCTTCAACTACTATGCTTCGGTCTCCAGGCTGTCAGTTAGAACAAGCCAGCTAGATATGAAGCACTGGGTCCTAGAAGAGAAGTGCCCAGCTTTTGTGAATGAACATGTTGACCAGGTTGAAAGACTAGGGATATCTGGACCATGTGGTACTACACATCTGTCACCATCTTGTGAATCTTCTGGAACAATTAAGGAACCAGTGGAAGTGGTAGAAGTCACAGAGCAGCCGTGGTAGACAACTTGGTTCCAGCACATTTGCCTTTATAATGAAGCTTTGCACCTAGGTGTTCTCTGGAGTGACGAGGAGAACTACCATTGGTGTCCAAAGTGATTTGTGATTCTGGGGGAAACCGATGGGTGATGCATCCACTCTGATTCCTGGATTGTAGACCTGCTGAATCAGTCTGACTCCAAGTCAGTTAAGTTCCACATCAAGAAGTCCATCAAAATGAAGTAAAATTGAACCAATATAGGTGATCACTGACTTGCTGTAATATGGAAATGTGATCCATGGAAAACAGCAGAAAACCATCATGGAGAACAGCTGAGGCAGCTATCTTTGTCTCCATCTCTACCTTAAAAACCAACTTAAAGCTCTTGTGCTGTTCATCTGAAAGGATCATCTTGTATTATACAAGGGCAATCCTGAGATACTTTAGCATTTTGTCAGGGGCACAGAGCTCTTCTTCACGGTGATCACAAATCCATGTATAAACTTCCCTCTGATCTGAGGCTCTGCATGTGGTCCTGCACAGACACTTTTAAAGCCTTTAGGCTCTGGGCAAGCCCCTCTCTGTGGAATTGCTGTTAGATTTCCTTGTAGCAGGAAGGATAAGAAGGTTCCTGGCTTTGCCTCAGTATCATGGTCCTCTTATTCTGGTGCGTTTGTTTCCTACTTGCTTCCTTGAATTCTCTGCTTGGCTTGCACTTTGGTGTGCTCTTGACCTTCAGCAACCATTTTGTCCAATTCCTCTCTATTTGCTCAGCTTGACCTCTAGCATGTTCCTGACCTTCGACTACTGGTTTGCTCCAGTTCCCGACTGCTCAGCTTGACTCCTGGAATGTTCCTGATCTTCAGCTATCATTTTGACCTCTGATTCCATACAGTCTGCTCAGCTTGACCTCTGTCTGAACCTCTGGTTCAGTCCCTGTCCCTCAAACAATTGCCTAACTTTCCTTGCCCTGACTTCTAGCTTTGTACTGTCTAGTGGCTGCTGCCCACAGCTCAGCCTTGACACCAGCATCCCACAGGCAACACAATACTTTCTTCTTATCCTTCAGCCCATTGGATTTGGAAGAGATCGGATAAGGATGTTATCCACATATAAAAGAAGACAGATATCTTGTTCTCAGAGAAGCTACCAGAGCCTCAAGTACCTTAGTAAATACACTGGGTGCCAAAGTCAGCACATGATGCTGCAGTTATCAAGTGATAACTTTGCATCGTGATAACTTTGCAATTAAAAAAAAGAACATTGAACACTGCTATACAATCATGATCATGATCATGATGATGGAGGATAACTAGCTTATCTGAAGCTAGAAAGAAGGTAATATGCCTGACTTGAAATCAAAAAAACAGAACCTTTTTTTTTTTTGCAATGTACACACCACTATCTGGCTTCTGTAGATACATTTCATACAAATAAACTGGAGGATGAAAACTCATAGTTGAACAATTAATCCATTAGAGATTATTTTCCCTCTTAGCTTCATCTTTAATATATGTGCCAGGATTATGCCAGATAGTTTTACTTTAAAGTTTTAACAGGCATGATGTAACTTGAGATTCAAAATTATGTATAACATACAAATGAGTTGAGCCGGCGTAACAAGTTATACAGAAAACTTTGCACAAGACGTGGCAGGCTGGCCTAGAATTCTTACAGCTCCTATGTCTTTCCCATTCTTTGCTGATTTCCTCATAGCTGCCTTAATTTGTTGAAAGAATTGGCTGTAATCCTGTTACAAACATGGAATGTCAATTTTTGTTTTTGAAAATACAGCCCCCTGATTCAAACTTTCTTTTTGTCATCTCCAATACATATGTCTCTGAGTCTACTCTCATTAGCAGCACTTAGAAATATATTCCAATGTATACCAGTAAAGTTCAAACCCTAACTCGTTTGGCATATTGCTTCCCTTAAGGAGAATTGGGTATTACTTTTTGAGAACACACCAAACATGATCACTTCTGTTTAATAAAAGCACTTCATTTGGCTTTTCTCATCAAAGGAGAGTCACAATGAGAAAGGAGCAAAGATAGACTTCCTTTTACTGAGGAACCATACCTCAGCTCTTATATGGATCATATGAACATTACATGAGGATTGTCTGTCTATATGGAAAAAATTCTGTGGTGGAGAGATGGGAGAACAGGCATAAGGCAAAGAGGACATTTATCCTTCCTTTCCAGCCCCACCTGCACTTCGGAGATCTGCTGCCAGAAAGCTGTTTCCACATCTTACAGTAGGCAATACGTATCATCAGGGGTCAAGAAATGTTGGCTCTGTTCACCAGCCAGATGAAAATTGTACTCATCAAGCTATTTTGGTGCATTACTCATCAGAATGTTTTTCGCTCATTGAGCATCATTTTTCACTCATCACAGACAAGTAGACTAGTAGATTTCCCGAGCCCTGCCTATAGTCCTATTTTGCTGTTGTCTACTGTAGGATTTGAAAGCAGACTTCCAGCCGTAGATCATCTTTGTTGGATCAGGATGGGAAAGTGCAGACAGTGGGGAGTGGGTAGAGAGGATAAATGTCCTCCTCTTTATCCCGCACCTCTTCTCCCATACCTCCTGGACTTTTTGCCCTGCAAATGCACCCTTGTAATGCTTTATTTGTAAACTGAAACATTAATCAGAAGGGATGTCAATAGAGCATAGCAATAGTACTTTCTTTTATAAAAACAGAAACAAATTTAAAAACTATTTTCAAGGATTTATTGTGCTGAAACGTTAAACATATACTTTTACTCTTGATTCACTTAGAATTTGAGAAACAAACAAAGATTAGCCAAAGACCTTATCTATATTACATACCAGAGGTTATTTGGCATTGTTAGTACAAGGTTATATTAGGTCAGCCAGTTTTAAAAACAACCATAAGCAATTATCATGCTATGACATATTTGTGTGTGGTTCTTGTTCTGCAATCCTTATAGAAACAAACTTAACCACTGATGCAAAATATTTATCTTGTAATCATGAAGTGCTGGCTAGTGGAGTAGTTTCCTGAGTGAAGTGCTATAAATTACCCCTGTCTTTTCATCATCTTTTAAAGTTGTCATACAAATAGACACAAGATGTGCATACCAATTCAGCTCTGAACATGCATATTGGTTCCACTGATGTCATAGGAGCTCTACGTGAACAAAAGTGTGTTTTCTCAGTACAGGCTCAGGGCCATATTACAGAATTACACTATCTGTAAGAGAAAATTATTGGCAAAGTTTTAAAAGAAGAAAATAACTCTGATCTGTAGGGTAGCTCCATAGCTGAAGGATTTGGCTGAATTGTTCAAACTAGTAGATCTTGTGAGAAGCTCAAAATCCGAAAATGATATGTTGTTGCATTATTCCAGATAACTAGATAGTTGGGCTGTACATCACTGGAAGGATCAGAATTGGACCAAATCTGCCTGTGTAGATATGGGAGGTGCCTGTATCAAATTGATCAGTGAGCACAGTACTATTTCTATGTATCAGGAGGCGGGGCTTACCTGGCAGCAACATGTTGGAATCTCCTTTCCTTTAATTTTTAAAAAAATGTTTAAAAGTTTTAGAAGTTTCAAGTTCAAACTTTTTGTTTTGAAATTTTGCCTTAATTTTTATGTGTTTTTATTTGTATGTTGTTTATCACTTTATTTTGTGAGCCACCATGTGTTCTCTGGAACACATGTTATAAGGTGGCTATATAAATAAAGATATTAATTAATTAATTATATTATAAATTAATTCTTATTATTATTAGCCATCTTTCTCCCCAGGCGTAACCTCTCCCCCCCCAGTAATGCTCTGGAGAAAGGTTGCGACATCATGACATTGCTTCATTCCTTGGACTACTATGGGCCGGCTGCCAGGAAGGAAAATTGAGTTTTTATACTCCTGTTGCCTTTGAGGCAGCAGCTTTTTTAAGTTAAAAGGAGAGCCTACTACACTGCTACTCACCAGGTCTGATTAGTGGCACAATGCAATGCACAGTCCTACTAGATAGGCTTTAAATATTTTAAGTTAAGAATCCATGGCTGCGTGTTCATTGCATAGCTTTCATAGCTACTTGTTTCATAATGAATAATATTAGAGATGCATGTTTATTTCAGTTGTGTGTGATTTGAGACAATTATTTTTACACAAATATTGACTCAATTTAAATTCTATACAAAGGATTGTATATACACAGGTACATAGTGACACACATATGCACAGCAGCAGATTGACAGGAGAAGGGCTGCATGTTCACAAAGATCCTTCAGTGTGCCTATAGCAAAGGCTTCTTGCTGCAAGAGACCTCTCTGCTTCCATGTCCATGAAAGTCATGCAACCTTCACTGACATATTCCTGGAAGCAGAAAGGTCTTTTGAAGTGAGGGGAGATAAGTGAAAATCACTACTACTCCCCACCCCATGCACCTGCTCAGCCATTCAAGAAGCCTTCACTGCAGGGAAGCTGAATGTTCTTTGCAAATGTGCAGCCCTTCTTCTGTCAACCTATTGTTGTGCATAAGCATAATGCTTAAGCAGCCTCATGGTGTTGTTGGTTTGTTTGTTTTTTATACAGTATAACAGAAATGCAGTGGTGACCTCACTACAAGAATTTCTGTTTCTTTTATCAGAAAGACTAGCTCTACTGGATCAGGCCAAAGGTTTATGTAGTCCAGCATTCCATTTCCCACGGTGGCCGACTAGCTACCTTCAGAAAGTGGGGAACGGTGGCAAGAGCCCTCCTCAGCTGTTCCCCCAAACAGCATCTTACCTCTGAACATGGACTAAGCATTATTTTGTATATCTCTTGTTGAATACCTATAATAAAAAATAAAGATAAGGCTTGTGCTGTTGTGCAAACACAACAATTTCACAAGTGGTTCAAGACAAGTGAAGACATTATATATAATGGCCACACTGTCGCACAACTCTGCGCAATTTTTGCAATAGTGCAGATATGCAATTGTTACATTTTACCACGTGCACAACATTGCACAGCATGTCAGTCACTGCCATTTTCTTAAATCTTTCTTAAATATTTGTTTTATAGCTGCTTCCCTCACAAATACAAATACAAATACTGAGCCAGCCTGGTGTAGTGGTTAGAGTGCTGGACTAGGACCGGGGAGACCCGAGTTCAAATCCCCATTCAGCCATGATAATTGCTGGGTGACTCTGGACCAGTCACTTCTCTCTCAGCCTAACCTACTTCACAGGGTTGTTGTGAAAGAGAAACTCAAGAATGTAGTACACCGCTCTAGGCTCCTTGGAGGAAGAGTGGGATATAAATGTAATAATAATAATAATCTTATGTAAATTTAACTAAGTGTTTATTCAGAAACAACTCCAATTTCTCCTTCTACTTTTCCTCCCTTTTCTTTTCTGATTCCACGCTCACTATAGGATCCCCACTGGGACAATCATCTAGACAATGAAACATAAAAGATTACTAGATAGAATAAAACACATCCCTCCCCTTTACAACAACCAGAATTGAATTAATTTGAAGTTCAGTGACAAAGTCTGGAAGTCTTTTATGTGGTCTCCTGAAATGTACATATTCACTTCTCCTAATTCTTGCAATCTCTGGCACAGAAGCTGTTAGTGATATATTTTCTTGTATTGCCAAATGCTTTCATCAACCTCCTCTGTGAACACAAAAATGGAGGCAAGATCAAAGGTCTCTCCAGTTGCTCTCTTGCAACCAGACTGACTTCCCTCTTTTCTCCTAGTATGCATACTAGAAAGTCTCAAAATGTTTCCTTTCTTTCCATCATCCAATATGACAGAATCTCTTCAGATTTCAATTATTTGTTTTGGTCCAGAATATCAGGAATATCCCTTTCTCACTTTATAAGGCAGCCAAACTTGAAAAAAGTTCACCACCTGAAATGTTTGCTGTTTCGCACTCCATTTCTGATCCACATACAATTTGTATTGTTGTCGATTCTCCCTTACCCAATCACAAATCTCTACAACCTTAGGGTGAGAAGGCACAGAAAGCCCTATCAGTTGTTGCCATTGGGTACGTTTGGTGGTAGCTTTGCATCCTCTCAGTAGTACAAAATGTGATTTTCCTGTAGCAGAATGAGTAGTAGTTAGATAAGCAACCCTTTCCAGGGTTGTTGTTGCATAATAGCCAGTTGTAAACTTTCCTTCACTAACCTGCTCATTCTTTCCAGGAAGCCATTCCCTCAAGGATGGTGCAAGAAAATAGTCTTGTGTTGTATCCCATCCTCACCGCCAAATGTTTGCTAGCTGCTTCATTCACAAACACAAAGTAATCTTATGTAGATCTAATTAAGAGTTTATTCAGAAAACAACTCCATTTTCTTCTTCTTTCACTCTCTTTTCCTTTCCTCCACACTCTCTATAGGATCCCTTCTGGGACAAACTTCTAAACAACAAAACAAAAGATTACTGGATAGAATACAACTATCTTTTTCTTCAATTTACAAATGTGTATAATTTTGTTTCAGTTTCAGTTTGCATTTCAAAACTGATAGGCAGTCAACCACCCAACCTTGCTATTAGAGAAAATATTATACTGAGAGTTCTATTATGCCCTCATGTTAAGGTGGTAGAACAGCCTGCATTGTTTTTAACTCACATTCTTCTCTTCTGCTTTCATTGATTTATTTCAAATAGTTATGTTTTACACACACACACACACACATACACACACTGAATGTACAAGACCAAGCCCTCTTTCTGGTGCAGCATAGTTTCAGCTCACAATACAATTTCTATACAAACACAAAGTTTAACATGACAAAGTTTAAAAGGGTTCTGTGTGAGAAAAGGGAGGAGGATGGATTAACACCTACTGTATAACTAAGTCCTCAGAGTCCAGTTTTCTTAGCACTACCAGAGTCCACACACAAAGGTCTTGGAAAGCATTCTTTAGCAGGTATATCAGCTTTTCCAGGAGCACACTATAGACATTAGCGCTATCACAATATGGAAATCAGGCTCATTTTTCATGTATGTTTTTAAGCTTTCCAACACCTGTTTTTCCCATCTTCTTCCAGTTGCTACAGACCACCATGTACAGTTCGAATGAAACGCTGTGAGACTGGATTTTATTACAGTGAAGAAGTGTGCCGTTGTGTACCTACATATTGGAAAAGACCACTTAACAACTAGTAGGAAATATATCATAAGACAATTTGGTGTACATTTTTTCTGTTTGTTTTTAAAAAGACTGCTGACTTTTGGATTTATTGTGCACCAGAGACATTATGGAACTATCAGAGACAGACTCATTTGAGCTCTGACAAATGTGGAAACACAGGAAAAAAACCTGAGACTCTTCATATTAAGAACTCACTAAGGACTTGATTTTTGCCAATGACCAAACAGCCTAGATTTTCTTCTTCGTGATTTTTTTGTAAAGATAATGACTATATAATTTATTTCCATTAAAATATTGTTCTGCATTCTTGTTTATAGCAGTAACAATTGTTAAATCGCACTGTGATCAATATTTTTATATCATGCAAAGTATGTTTAAAATAAAATGAAATTGTATGATATGCTGCTGACAATATTCAGTCTATTATATTGTTACCCAATCTGTGTAGCTGTGATTCAACAAAATTAATGGTTGTTTCTGAAATCCTAAACTAGATTTCCTATCCAGTAAAAAATATGTGATTGTGTGCATGGAGGAATACTTGAGACAGAAATAGTATTTTGTAGGGAGTAAACCCTCCGCATAAGGATGTGCAAAGCCCTTTCATAGGAACAGAGCATTATAAAAACTTTTTTAAAAAGATAACCCAGACAGTGACAAAAGCAAGAACGAGGGAACAGCTCCCACCCAGCTTTCAAGAAGCAAAAAGGAAACTTTTCAGTCAGTGTGGGGAGAACTCCTGCTCTGGACTACTTAGGCAGTCAATCTTGAAACTTTCCTCTCACACAGTAACCTAGCAGTCAGATTTGCTCGCTGTATAATTTGTTGCAAACCCACCACTGAACTTTCCAATATGGGGAAGAAAGAATGGTTAGTTCTACTCTTCATGCTCTACCGCTCAGTTGGGACTATATGAACAGCTTGCTGCACAGCCAGCCTCAAAATTTCAGGATGGGGTTAGTGATTCAGCATGGGGAGCAGTGTTTAAAACTCCCTGTCTGCAATGTAATGCTTAGGTTGTGTAGTTGCCCCCACCAATCCCCCTTCATTGCTGCTCCCCAGCTATTGCCACTGTGAGTCTTTGTTCCCCCATTTTGTATTTTTCGAATGCTGTCAGTGCCTCTTAGATTGCAGTGAAACCACAGCAACTCAGAGTCAATGGTATATGCAAAATATAGGCAACTCATGCAGCTGGAATTGCCTTGATCCATGGATCCCTTGTGGGCAAAGTCTTTTCATCCCTCCCCATTAAAATTAAATTGAGACAATTGCACATGCATAATATGATTTATATATGGGGCTGCCCCTTCTGTTCGTCAAAGGGGAAGCCCATACTTAAAGGAGCTCTGTATGCAGATTACAAAGTGGTCTCCAGGACCCACTAATTATTTCATCTTGTATCCTTGGTGGCTGACATACCGCACAATGCACCATCTGCCTTAGAACTGGGTGTCTGTGCAGTTGTGCAAAATGCTGGAATTGTGCAAACACAGTTGCACAATCAATTGCCATTGTTTCCAAAGGCTGCTGATTATGCAGGTGTCTCATGCAAAAGTGCATAAATAACTGTACGAACACTCAATACTAAGGCAAACCTAGCGTTGAGGTATGTCAGCCAGACTACTCTGGTTGCAGCTCTTTTGAGACAGTTACATGTAGAAACAAGCCACCTTGAAAACTAGTTTCAAATATAAAAAACCTTGTCACAGATATGCTTACAGTTCTCTCCTTTTGCATTTTTAAAAAAGATTTGGGGGTTCTGTCGTACCCATTTCTGACCATCGACCTGTGTCACGGATGCATTAATTATCTGACTATTTATTTTATATTGGACTTCTAGACTGTCTTGATTTCTAGTAAAGATTTTCATATTTGTGCATATACGTATAGTTTACTCTTGCTGCACCTTTCTGTAACTTCCTGTTTTACATTTCACTACAAGTCGCATTTGAAATACTGTGCACAATCTTTCAAGATTGTGCTTGAGGATTGCCCCATGTGTATTTCAGTTTGCTTCTTTCCAATGTTCTTTTCTAAGCTTTTGAAAATTTGTAATTATGTGCTTGTACAAAATCATGTGGGAATATCCAGAAGCTTAATGTTTTGGCACCAAGTGACATAAAATCTGTAAGCTTATGTCACCACAAGTACTTCTGCTACAGCTATCATCTGAAAGAAGAGCAGAAGAAGCCCTTGAACTCTAACAAAGTGCTGGTGCAGTGAATGTGTAGCACACATAATGGGGGAGGAGCAATTTAAATTGATCTCCCCTTCCCTCTGAAGCTGATTGTAACTCTTGAAAAATATGTCTCTGAGGGTTGCGCAACTCTCAGGGGCATCTTTATGGGAGTCATAGTCAGCTTCAGAGGGAAAGAGAGATCAACAAACATTGCTATGTCTAGGATTTTGACATTGTGATTCCAGTGGAAGCAGATTAGACCTTTTAAAACCTTAGCCGAGTGTTCTTTTTTATCTTGCTCATATCAGGTAAGTCTATAATCCCAGTTTTCTCACATACCCCCACCCACTAACTTAGCCTCAACAAAAGAACTTTAGAAATCTCTAAAAGGTAAACAAAAATTGTCAGTAATAGTTTCCTGAATGTATAGGACAATTTTAAAATAGATTTCTTTAAAAAGTAGGGGAAATGATAGTAGAATTGAACATATGGCTGACAAGAGGAAAATTACTCAAAGTAGTCCTATTGAAATTAAAAGGAAAATGACTAAATTGTCTAACTTGGTGTGTTAATTTCAATGGGACTACTCTGAGTAATTTTCCTCATGTCAGCAATTTTTACATTACTACAGGCATATAAATAACTCTGAGCAGGTAGAAATTGTCCCTAGGTGAGTGCTTTCTCAGATACCCTCCTTTTCAAGACATCCTCAGCATGTCTGGGCCTTTAAAAACAAAAATAACCCATTCCACAGAGTTTTTAGGGCATATGTGCCAGTCTGCATGCTAGAACCTTCATGCTTTATTTTGTAAATTGAATAGCTGCTTGTTTCCTTTCCTTTGCACCTACTTTCACTGCTTTCTGGGCCACTGCTGATAACAATTCATCTGCCAGTTACCAGAGAGGACTTTTTCAGTAGTGGTACTGCACCTGTAGAGCTCAGACGGGAGATTAATGTAGCTCCCTCTTTTTCTGCCATAATCAGAGACTGATGACTTTCAGAAAGCTTTTCATACCATACAGTAGTGACTTTATAATGGTTTTATTAATATTGTTACTGCTGTTTGTTTTACTGTGTTTATTGTATTTTTAAATAGTTTACATTGGTTTTCTTTTGCAAGCTGTTTTGCTACTCTTTCCATGAAAATTAATCTCTCTCCCTCTCTCCCTCGCCCCTTCCCCCTCTCTCTATATATAATTGAGACCTCGGAATTAGCAGTCTCATCACGATCAACTCAGTGGCTGACATGATGTGGAAAATTACTCAAAGTAGTCCCATTGAAACTAAAAGGATGTTAGGCAATGCCTAACATTTCCACATTGTGTCAGCCAGTGTTTTCCTCTGCTTATTAGATACTGGAGTATTCCTCTTTGGAAGAAAGCTTCTCTCACTCTCTTTATTTTTTCCAGCTGAGTTTCAGTCACTGAGAATGGATGTGAACTCAAAGTTTTATAGTATAGCAAAGATTACCGATTATTGATTGAGGAATCAACTGCAGCTGCCTGAACGAGCCTTTCTATGCTTATTATTGCAGCATTTTTTTATTACAAACTGATTATTGCTTATTCAGTGATCAAGCATTACCATCATATTCATGTATGCTCTTTTTAAAGGAGAGGAGAAGAATAACTCTTTTCAAGTTATATCAAGTAGAAACAAAATTTCAGATCCTCCCCGCTTTGTGGACAGGAGCGGCAAACATTTAGGTAGGTAGTAACTTTTGTAGATTTATTTGCAATATTTTAAAATTAGATTACAGAAACCTATTTTAAGCAGCACCATCTTCAGTTTCAATTATTTTTGATAGTACATGTTTTGAAATAGTTACAAAATCCATCAGTACTACCAGTGAGGGACTGCGATGCCTCTTCTGGATCATCAGAGTGTGGGTTTTCACATATTGGTTGTGATACTATACAATTTTCTTATGTGGTTCCCAACAATGGGGCACATCTACATTATTCACTCCATCCAACTCATTACCTACAGACTCACTGGAGGCACAGGACTCTTCATTACTCAGTCCCCACACCTCCACCTCACAGGGAGGAACCACCACCAAAGGAAATGCACCTCCAAGGGATGATTTGAGATTGTATCAGCCACCTGTCCAATCAGTAAAAGAAATCCATTGCTTACTGGGTCGCATAGCATCTTTGCACAGCAATGATATCTTTTGCACATTTAAGAATGATACCTCTGCAACGATGGTTTCTGTCTGTCTTCCACCCTTGTAGGATTGTAAGTACACAGAAGGTAAGTCCACACTACTGTGGCAGTTGAAACTGCACCATCTTCATTTCAGCCTCCAATAACCAATTATAATTGCAGACATTTCTCTGACAGGCAGAGTAGCTCAGAAATACAGTGTCAGTGGAGTGTGGTCAAAGAGAGAACAAGAATACCACAAATACTACTTAGATTTACTGGCAATATTTCTGGCAATGAGGCTCTTCCTGCCCATGATGAAGGGCATGATAGTGAACACTACGGCAATGTGTTACAAACAAACAAGGAGAAACACTGGAAATATGGAGAAACACAGGCTTTCTCTCTGGCTGCCTCGGGGCTTTGGAATATGCTCCCTACTGAAATAAGAGCATCTCCTTCTCGGTTTATTTTCAGGAAGAACTTCAAGACTCTCCTGTTTTCAAAGGCTTTTAATTAGAATTAATTTTAATAATTTTAAAATCTTGTTTTAATATTATTTTATTCTATTGTTTTTATTGTCATGTATTTTAATTTGTAACTTTTAAATATTTTAAATTTTGCACACCGCCTAGAGATGTACATATCAGGCGGTATAGAAATATGATAAATAAATACATTTCCAATTCTGATTTGGAACTGGTGTGTACAAGTTTAGTGGGTACACCTGTGGTGATCACATTCAAGGGGTGGACATGAACAGAATATCTCAAACTGAAGTTATTCCTTCCTCAGATCTACAAACAGCATCTCATGGCTTTATCAAAGAATGGTGGTTTTCGACAATTCACCTATTTGCTACCAAGGTCAACAAGAAATGCAGTGATTTCTATTCAAGCACAGAGATGACATCATTCTTTGGGGGTTGCATTATTTGTTCTGTGGACAGGAACACTGTTCTACTTTTTCCAGCTTTTCTTCTACTCCTAAGGGTCTTCAACATACCGAAATCTCAAGCAATAGATTGCATTTTACTTACATAACTCATGATGCCCAACACAATATTGGTTCCCTCTTTATACTTCAACTGCCTCAAGGAACTTGCAGGAGACTTCCACTAGTTACAAATCTGCTTTTGCAGGACCAAGGTAGGATTCTACACAATGACACACAACCTCTGAAAATAACAGCATGGAGAGCAAAAAAAACCCCAACAACAAAACCCAGCTGGGGACTCAGATGTTGGTGACTGACCAGGAAAGGGATCTTAGGAAGTGGTGGATAGCAACTTGAAAGTGTTGACTGAAAACTGTAAAATCCATGCTAGGGATAATTAAGAAGGGGATTGCTAATAAAACTGATAACATTATAATGCCCGTGGCCACATTTGGATTACTGTGAACAGTTTTGGTCACCATATCTCAAAAAGGACATTATAGACCTAGAAAAGGTGCAGAAGAGAGCAACCAAGGGCCGGAACACCTCCCTTATGAGGTAAGGCTACAAGATCTGGGGCTTTTTTGTTTAGAAAAAAAAAGGTGACTAAGGGGAAACATGATAGAGGTTTATAAAATTATGCATGTTGTGGAGAGAATAAATAAAGATAATTATTATCCTTCTCCACTAACATTAGAACCAGAGGTCATCCCATGAAACTGATTGCCATGAAATTTAAGACTGACAAAAAGCAGTGCTTTTTTCATACCACACACACTTAATCTATGGAATTCTCTGTCACGTGGTGTTGGTCAGCAACTTGGATGGTTTTAAGAGGGGTTTGGACAAATTCACTGAGGACAGGTCTATCGGCATCTAGTTCTGATGGCTATAGGCCACCTGCAGGCTTATACTATCAGTTGCAGGGGAGAAACAGCAGGAGAGAGGATATGCATTTTCCTCTTGCCTGTGAGCTTCCCTGAGGCATCTGGTGGGCCACTATGGGAAACAGGATGGTGGACTAGATAGGCCTTGGACCTGATTCAGCAAGGCTGTTATGTTCTTATGAGAATTCAGATGACTATCTGAATGCAAGAAAACAATCTGCATATATATGTTCAGAATCCTTGGGATTCTCAGAATGTTCTCTAAAAGTAAATTTAGCTGCTGTATCATATCTAAATACAGATTATATCATGGTTTTTTCACATCCCCCAACAAGGTAATTTATGAGAGGTATAAATCTGTTTCCTACAGTAAAGTCTTTCTTTAGTCTTGTCAGCTCATCATTCAAACACATGACTACTGTTTCTTTTAAATAACTTGTTTTTAAAACCTAGTCTGCAGTGCCTATTACAAAGGCTAGGAGAGTTAGTGAGCTCTCAGCATTGAGATTTGACTCACTGTTCTTGACCAGACACTTTCTTCAAACATAAAATTTTGTTATCATTCAATTAAAATCAAGATATTGTTATGTTAGGTATGTACTTTGGAAATCAGATGGGTACTGGCCTCTTATTTGGACAGAACTAAGTTCAAAATTGGCAATGCCTTGTTCAGCTCAAGAAACAAGGAGAACGAAATTTCAAAACAGATTGTGGATGCAATAAATACAGGTTGTATCAGCCAGCCCTGCTGATTATAAAATCTCATTCTTCCAGAGCAGTGTGCCTTCTGTATCCATTCTGCAGGAGTCTAGATGCAGGAATCTGCTATCAGCATGGTCCTCTGCACTGCCTTTTATTAAACATTGCACTTGCATTTGTGTGTGAAAGAGGTGTGAGCATATAAGCATAAGAAAGTTTGCTTGAAATTGTGTCAGAAAAGTTGTCTTTATAAAGTCTGCTTTATGTAAGTGGACTGTATGTGGAAGGATTTGGCTCTTAATTTCTGCCATTTGACCAGTTATACCCAGGTATTCCTTATACACAGCACTATTTACTGGGAATTGCCTTCCAAACCTTCAGTCAAAATGAACTGGAACTGTGTGCTTTTGCATGTGAAGTCCCTGGAAATTGTTTTGAGTGGCCATTTTATCTCTCAAATTTCTAAGGTATTCCTGATTTTCAAATGAGAGGTTGAAAAGAAAAGAAATCACAATTGCAAGTCAGTTTCAATACAATGGCTTATGTTATGATCTGATCCAAATTGCACACTGGTTCTTTGCAACTCCAAAGCCCTTTCACACACTGCTAGTGAAGGTGCAGAGTTTCCATCCTACAAAGGACTGTATTGGTGCTGTAGCAACAATTATTTCATTTGGAGCACAAAACGTAAGCCAAGGAGCTTAACCCAGTTGAATGTAGATGTAGCATCCTTACACAGATAAATCCTGTCAATGCAGGTGCACAGATACATGAGAAACCATTTCAAGATATGGAAGGTTCATGGGCACATCCCATATCTCAAATTAGCCCTCCTTCCATGTACCATTTGAACACCTCAGTATCAAGGTTTTTCATTTTTGTTATTTGCAGCAATGGGCTTTTCTATAGTAAGTGTTCATAAATTAGATTGTGTTATGTACAGGTCTTTGGAACTTAGAATATTTTGTCACATTATTCAATTGTTAAGTGATAATTTAGCACATTATTTGTGGGGGGGGGAGTTTTATTCACATGGGAGGATACATAGATATTTCAGGGTTTTGTCTCTGCATTGGTTAATCCTATCCTGATGTAGCCACCCTTTAGGAGAAGAAGCCACTGCAAACTACATTTGTTCTGATAATAGTGACTGGACTTCATGGAGGACTTTGGAGGAAAAAAATCACAGTATCTACACCAATTTCTTTTACACATAGTTGTCCTGATGATGATGATGATGATGATGATGATTGATGGAGAAACAAAATAAGGATACTAACCTGATTCTCTATGCCTCTAGATGAGAACAGGAATATACTAAAGATAAAGAAGTTTTCTAAATGGAAATTGGTTAGGGAGCAAGTGTACATATGGAAGACACTAGAGCAGGGTTTCTTAACCTTGCGCCCCCGGATGTTGATGGACTACAACTCCCATAATTCCCAGCCATGTCCATTGTGGCTGGGGATAATGGGAGTTGTAGTCCATCAAAATCTGGGGGCCCAGGGTTAAGAAACCCTGCACTAGAGTGTTCAGCCTTGCATAGTAATATGTATTTCTAGTGAAATATGCAGCCCTATCACAAAGGAAGCCCTATATTGAAGCCTAAGGCTGCATTCCTATACACCATCCCCTCGGAGTAAGTCCCACTGAACAAAGGAGAAATTAATTCTGAGAAAACATACATAGGAATGTGCTATAAATAGTGCAAAGTGCAGGTATTTTAATGAAATATTCTGTCATATCAAAATTATATGATTGATTATTGATTTCTACTATATATCTTCTGGGGTGTGTGCAGGACAGTAAAAAATTATGGTGTTTCCTGCAAAGAACAAACTGAATTAAGGTGTTAACAATAGTGGCTGACATACTGCACATAGGGATACGAGTGACCTGAGCACTGCCTGCACCCCTGTGCTCAGGTAAACAGGTGTAATGGGGATGTGAGCAATGCTCAGTGATAAGGGCTTTGTGCATGGAGTTGCATGATCTTCCAGCCATTATTTCCAGTTGGGAGCATGTCAGGCAACTCTGTGTATGGAGACCTGCTGCTGAGCACTGCTAACCTGTGGAGCAGCCCCTTCATAGCTGTTTACGCACATACAGAGATGTGGGTAGTGCTTAAGCCTCTTGTGCAGTATGTGTTTAAAAAAAAGAAAAGGCCTGTCTTGTCAATGGAATGAAAATTAGTGACACAACGTTGGATAATTCAATATTTTATCTCAGTTTTATTCCAATAATATGTTTATTAAGTATTTAGCATTTGCTTTATACTTTTTAGTCTATTTCCCTGGCCTTTCTGGCGCAGTGTACTATTTTGGTTAATAGTACATTATATTTTGATGACTTATTGTTCAGTATTTCATTTTTTTATTTTGGGGAAACAAAGTCTAAAGTTCCTTGGTCTTTTTGTAATATGATTTTTTGTAATATTAATGTAATGCCACATGCCTTGAATTCAAGTGTCCATTAAACCTATTCAGAGTCTTATTGTATATCAGACTTTCATTCTTCTGTGCTGAAAAAGAAATGAAACCACTGCCCCTTATACTGTGAAGTTGAAACTTAACATAAAGG
This sequence comes from Hemicordylus capensis, assembly GCF_027244095.1. Classification (NCBI taxonomy): domain Eukaryota; kingdom Metazoa; phylum Chordata; class Lepidosauria; order Squamata; family Cordylidae; genus Hemicordylus; species Hemicordylus capensis. Next base: position 80,668,769 of record NC_069661.1, on the reverse strand, counting down.
ACAATTAGTGCTGAGCAATAATTAGAACCAAACTGGAACAAGAGTTATTTATGTATGTTTAGAAAAAGTGATGATAGAAAAATAAAGCCAGAAGCCATGCAAGAACCCTGGTGATCTTTGGCCAAATAGAACGGGGGCATATAAGGAAAGAAATCAAAACAGTAAAACCAAAATTATGTCAAAAACAAACTGGATACTAAAAATATATCAAAAGCTTATGTTGTATCTATCAAGTTCCAAATGGCACCACGAGCCACTCTCTTTCCAGGGCAAATAGCTTCAAGGGAGGATTTTTGTCAGGACCACATTGCAAAAAGAAATATTTTAAAGAATCCTCCCACCACTCTGCATCCCCATCAGGCCCCTCTGCAGCTGCTATTATAAAAAGAAACAAGAAGAAACAGAAGGGAAAGCAACACATAACATGCAGTTTGACTTAAGATACACAATGGTACATTGAAAGTGAAGATAAGATGTTATCACAGAAAAATAGGCTGCTTTCCGTTTTCTCTGACCTGGGACTCTTAAGACCACATTAGAATCTCTCCAATGTCTCAACAACTTCAGAATATAAAATACATTTATTTAAAATATCTATATCCCGCCTTTCTGTTTTGTCTTTGAAACCCCCTTGATAAATAACAATAACAGCATTTAAGGCATAAAGCATTACATTACAACACACCCAGCAGGTACCATTCATTTTCAGAAGAGTCAGAGAAGACAAAATCAAGAACTGCCCAGCCAGTTAGTTAGGTGTTTATCTTCTGACTAAATAGCAGTGCAAGTTTCCCCAATCCGGATATGTGCAATACACGATTCTGTATGCTGGCCTTGGGCCGAAATAAACAAATACACATACAATACACGATTCTGAGTAAATGCCTTGACTGTACAGATGTCTAATTGCCCATTATGAAATATGAAAATTTCATTTAAAACAACATATTTCTAGCCCCTAGAGCAGGTGAAATGATACTTGATAATTACGTAACTGACAAAATTATAATTAATTTCATCCTAAAACATAGGTGAGGAGCAGTGTTCTCTCTAATAGGGATTCCTAGATGTTGTTGACTACAACTCCCAGAATCCCCAGCCAAAGCCCATTGCAGCTGGGGATCCTGGGAATTGTAGTGAACAACATCTGGAAACCCCTGTGAGAGGGAAAAGTGGTGGGGGAGGGGGAACAAATAGCAATATAATAGTGAGGAGCTATTTAAAACTTCTGATATTTAAAAGACTGTGGAAATGGGAAGTTACAAGTTCTCAAATGTTTTAGCTATACAAATGTATTAGATAGCCAAAAAAAATACCTGCTGGTTTCAGACCAGAGTTAAGGCTATCTCATTTTGGCTCCACTAAGCTGGGAAATTGGAACCTAAGGCTGATGCCTTAACAGACGTGCCACATGATCCATAATGATATTGTGCTTCCTTACAACTTACCGTCCATGAACCCACACTTTTCCTTGGTCCTTGAGGCCCAAATCAAGATGGGGAGGATGGAGTTCCTGGCACCAGCAAAGATGCCCCACATTGTCCTGTTTCTGTACTGCTCTATGAAGCATCAGAGTCTTATGGCAGGGCTTTTCAAACTTGGGTTGTCAGACATTGTTAGACGGCAACTCCCATCATCCCCAGCCATTGCCTTGCTATATTCTGTAGGGAAACAGAGAAAGAAACTCTTACATCATTCAGTCCCTAGAGTGCTGGAGCAAGCTTCCCTGCCTAGAGTACTATGTGACCCGTTCTAGAGATGTGCAAATCACATCTCGAGTTGAATCAATTCAAGCTCAAATTGGGCCATTTTAAGTTATCCAAAAACAAATAGAATCACCCCTAGAATAAAGGACCTGATTCAAGTTTTAATTAGGGCACAAACTGTTCAATCCTGAACCAGTTCGCCTTCAACGGGGCCACTTGGGTCATTCAATCGTGGACTGAACCGTAGGTGGATTGGTCCAGCCCGGTTCTGGAAAACCAGTTCGAGAATGAAAGGGTGGCTGGGGGCAGCGAGAGTAGTTTAAAGTTCTTACCAGCCCAGCAGCAGCCACCAGTGCCAGCGCTCGCTTCCCCCCAGCGCAACCCTCTGTAGCAAGCCACCCATGCAGTAATGGCGCAGTTCCAGCCTCCATGGATGCTGAAGATGGAGCATCACACACTTGGGCTGTGCTAGAGGGGCAAGCAACTGTGCCAGTGGCCACCACCAGGCCAGTAAGAACCTTAAACTACTTCTCTAGCTGCCCACCACTCCCGCTACTCTTTAACACACTTTGTAATGATTCCCCCACCCCTTTTCATGTAAAGGGGAATCCTCACCAGAATCCTCACCAGGAAGTGATTAGGGAAACTGCACCTGTTAAATTAGGGAAACTGCACCTGCCTAGATGCATCCCTCCCCAGTCCAATGTCCAACTGAAAGGCCAAGGCAAATTGTGGTTGCATGGAGCCACACACCGACGACCGTGGAGTAACTGACGACCAGTGTTGAACCACACTTTTTCTAAGGCAAATGAGCAGGATTAAAAGGTATAGCTGGGAAAGAGCTGACCACCATACTGGTTGTGGGCAATGCTGTGAGCACCGCAACTTCAAAAGTTTGTACTGTTTTTATGCTTGTGTTTTAATTTATTTTTTTAAAATCAGATTTGTTTTTATAATTTTTAGTTCAATATTTTAATGTGTCTTATTTATAATTGTGTTTTTAAATTTTATTGTGAGCCGCCTTGAGATTTTCTTAATGAAAGGCAGGGTCTAAATTCAACAATAAACAAACAAACAAACAAACAATAAAAAGTCCTCTGAGAGCTTGCAGCAGCATGGGTACATCCCTAACACCCATGTTATGCTGTGGAACACATGGGCTACTACATTTTAAAAATACATGCTAAGTGCTGGTCAATCAACCCAATGCCTTTTCATTCATGGGAGAAAAAGCTGGGAAAAAGCTGCTTTTTTGCTAAGCAGTTGGATAGAATAGTTTCTGCACATATTTCTTAGTATCCCTCTAAGTACTTGGGACTTGCTGTTCTTTTTTTTTTTTAATGCTTTTATTAGTGTTATAAGTGGAAACAGAAAGGTTACATCTCTGAGAATCCAACAAAACCAAACAAGTTAACATACAAAGTCTTATCCATCAAAACCAAGACAGAAGAAAAATACAGTAGAATTGAAGGAAAGTCCTTAACTGGATATCGGTAGCTATCAATAAAAGAATCTTGAACCCTAACCCTAAAGGGTGGGGGGATGAAGGGGGAAAAACAGCCCCAACCTGGTTGATCATCCTACTGTCAGGTAATCTAAGGAGAAAGGAACCAACCCACCCAACTATAAAATACAAAATAGAACATAAGAACATAAGAACAGCCCTGCTGGATTAGGCCCAAGGAGGCCCATCCCGTCCAGCATCCCGTTTTGCACAGTGGTACACCAGATGCTCCTGGAAGCCACAGGCATGAGTTGAGGGCATGACTACTCTCCTGCTGTTACTCCCCAGCAACTGGTACCCAGAGGCACCCTGCCCTCGAGGCTGGAGGTGGCCTACAGCCCTCTGACTAGTAGCCATCAATAGACCTCTCCTCCATGAAGTTATCCAAACCCCTCTTAAAGCCATCCATGTTGTTGGCTGTCACCACATCTCGTGGCACAGAATTCCACAAGTGGGTTATGTGTTGTGTGAAAAAGTACTTCTGTTTGCTGGTCCTAGATTTCCTGGCAATCAATTTCATGGGATAACCCCTGGTTCTAGTGTTATGTGAGAGGAAGAAGAATTTCTCTCTATCCACTTTCTCCACACCATGCATGATTTTATAGACCTCTATCATGTCTCTCCGCAGTCGTCTTTTTTCTAAACTAAATAGCCCCAGGTGTTGTAGCCTAGCCTCATAAGAAAGGTGCTCTAGGCCCTTGATCATCTTGGTTGCCCTCTTCTGCACCTTTCCAGTTCTACAATGTCCTTTTTTAGATGTGGTGACCAGAATTGTATGCAGTACTCCAGGTGTGGCCGCACCATAGTTTTGTATAAGAGCATTATAATATTAGCAGTTTTGTTTTCAATCCCCTTCCTAATGATCCCTGGCATGGAATTGGCCTTTTTTACAGCTGCCACACATAGAGTTGACACTTTCAATGAGCTGTCCACCACGACCCAAAGATCACACTCCTGGTCAGTCACCGACAGCTCAGATCCCATCAGCATATACTTGAAGTTGGAGTTCTTCATTCCAATGTTCATCACTTTACACTTGCCAACATTGAACCGCATTTGCCACTTTGTCACCTTTGTATTTCTTGCCACTTTGCAAGAAATAATGCAAGTAATTCAAGCGCAGAGCCAGACATCCCCAATACTCTGTGGTGTGAGCTCCACACCACAAGCTCAAGAAATGTTGTTAAATATTGGTGGTTAAATTCTGTATTCTAGAGGAAAGAGAGTATAAATTCTCTCACTCCAATTTCATCCTGCATCTGATTCGAAACCTATATAAATAATAAGAAGAAAAGAAGTTTATTCGGAAACTTCATTAAGTAAGTTAACTGATTCTCATAATGTATATATTTAATAAAATATGTTTTGTTCTGTATTACTCTCCAGTGCTAAATAACAGGGAAAATTCTGAAAAATCTTGGATTTCTCTAGTCTTTTCTGTCCCAGCTACATTAAATGAGAAATTTAGTATATTATCTTATAAATCAAGCTGATGGACTGAGAGAATCTAAAAAGATCAAAGGACATCTATGTTTCTAGCAGAGCCAAAAATGAATTCAGAGAACTTTAAAATCCTTGTTCTTTTTTTAAAAAAAAAAGGGAACAGGACATTCCAGGAAGAGGCTGGTAGAGCCATCATTAGTGCTGTGCACGGACTGGTTGGCACGGTTCAGTCCGAATTTGAACCGAATTCGATATACCACAAATAAAACCACAGGCATATGAATGAGTCCAATTGAACCAATTGGCTGGGCTGGTCAGTTCGATGAACCAGCTTGAACCAGTTTGGAGTGGTTCACAATTGAACCACTTGAATCAGCCTGGTTCGTGGTAGTCCAGTTCGCAATCTAACCAATTCTGCATATCCCTACCCATGACACCTACCACACTAGCCCCAGTCCTATACCCTATTCCTTGCCCCTGTAGCTGAAGCCCTGGATCCAATAATACATTTCTATATAGTCACATGTTATGAAAGTACAAGTATATGTTTAACTGCATATATTACATGAGTATATATACTGGAAACTGTGACCAATCAGTTTCCTAGCACATGTACATGCAATGAAATACCCGTATGGGCATCTCAGCTGACATTATACATACAAGACTCGTGCAGGTTTTTCCCCCCAAATGCCTTCTTTGTAGGAATTGTGCGATGTTAACAGCAACCTTTAATGGACAACATTTTAAAGATATTTTTTAATATGATTAGTTGTCCTGGGATAACAGCCATCAATTTCTGTTTGTTTCCACATCAAATGGGCAAATTAGAGGCTAAAGATAGGGAAGGAATCCCTGATAAAATCAGAGGCTCTTAAGTTTCTGAAGGTTCTTCAAGGGCAACAAAAAATATTTTGTTGTTGTCAAGGGGGCTCTTGACACATCTTATTTTCATCTCCAGAAAAGTTATCATGATGTTAACAATCACAGAGTTAACATCAGCAGAGTTATTTCTGGTATACAAAGTTGGATGAAATGTATTGTTCCTGGAAACAAAAGTGAACTGTGAAGAGAGTGAGCAAGGGTGTGTGGCTGAATTGCCCTTCAGCTTTTGCCCTGAAGTGGAGGATCCCTGATTCAGTGAGGCATCTTTAGGCCAGTTCATAGAAACAAATGATTCTTATTCCCTCCACAGTGTACTCTGGCACACAGCCAAATAAAGAAACTTCAGTGAGGCTCAGTTGTTAACACAGGGATAACCATGGTGTAACCATTTGTGCATTAACCAAAGCTAGAAATGGGCAGCTTCACTCACACAAACGGTTGCAACTGTTCACTAACATTTCTCCACACAAATATAATATATAATTGCATGGGGAAAACTCCAAGTGTCTTCTGTATATGAGAATCAGACCTCCAACACAGCAATCACAGAAATACCCTTCTGGATCCTTTCACGCCCATATATCCACTTGGGATAAACACTATGAAAACTTTAAATTTACAGTTGTGGAATTGGGAATGAAGGCCATTTGAACCATTCAAATAAGTATACATCTCTCCAAATCATCATTCTCAACACTTTCCATTACCTTAAGAATCTGCCAAATGTTATGTAATTAAATCTTCCTCCTATGTCAGTGTAAATCACTGAAAACAATGTTAAGCATATCCTCCTGGGAGTCTTAACCACAAATTTTGCTCAACGTGTTTCAAGGTTTTCATGTCATGATAAGAAATTATGGACCCAATACCATTCATCCTGTTTCAACAAAGGAAAATTAATAAAGGTTTTTAGTGACAGTACTCTGAAAGGGGAAAAATCTATATCAAGATCAACATCTTGCATTCAAAGCCGCCTTTACAAATGTAGCACTATTCTTTTAATCCTTTAACTTCCTAAGTGCCTCTCATGACTCTTACAACCTACCCTGTGTTGTATTAAACATTTTCAAACCCAGGACCCACCGTTAGCCCAGACCAGCAATACAGAATCAAGTTTCCATCCATTTATGTTCTCTCTTTTCCTTCCTCTCTTTTTCTCTTAGTTCTCCTTCCTCTTGTTTTTTAAAAAAGGTTTAGAAAAAGAAACACAAAATAAAATCAAGGTGGTGTAATGTTCTAGTCTAAAGCATTACTTTGACCTACACCAGACTGGGAGATGAGGAGAGAGAAACTCAAGGTGTGTTTGAAAAAGAGGCATTGAAAATGAACACTTGTGGGGTAAGTGAATTGAAAAGGCAGAAGAAAAATGCCATGCAAACATGACTGGAATTTTTCACATGACCACAAAGGACCAAAAAGTGCATGCCCAGAGTGATTTGCCCTTGAACCCTAGCAGGGATGGGGAACCTTGGCACTCCTGCAGATGTTGGCCTACAATTCCCATAATCCCTAGCTATTGGCCTCTGTGGCTGGGGATTATGGGAGTTGTAGTCCAAAAACAGCTGGAGTGCCAAGGTTCCCCATCCCTGATATAGAGAATAACTTTCATTAACAGTATAACACTGGTGGCTAATATGGTGCACAGCAATACAGAGCTGTAATGGACTCCTAAGCAGCCCTGGCGCTGTTCTGAACAAGCAATTGCACAAGCAATGCTACTGCAGTTTTCCTCATTGTCATGAATGGGGAAAACTGCAGTAGTGCTGTTTGTACAACTGCTTCTTCAGAGCAGCATCAGGGTTGCTTAGGAGTCCATTACAGCTCCATATTGCTGTGCAATACGTTAGCCACGAATTTTATACTGTTAATAAACGTTACTTTCTTCATGGGAGGGTTCAAAGACAAATCACTCTGAGTACACACTTTTTGTTCATTTGTGGTCATATACAAAACTCCAGTAACGTTTTAATTATGACAAAGGCAAATCTGGAGTTATGTCATAGGGAAGGATTCAATCACCATCATTTTATGAGACCTTCACTGAAATTACAAAGCCTGCAGATCCACTAACAGACTCTTAGAAGTAGTTCAGTTTTTCATTGAGAGTTCATGAAGTCTGCCGTTCTGTGCCAAGTTATGCCTTTCTGTTTAAAAATTGCTTAGGAATACATAGGTGCAGGATTGTTCCCTGCTTAATTTATATGCTAGTGTACAGCATTGTCTAGTACTTGCTCATATACTAAAAATGCGGAGTACCTATTTCTAACCAATGGTTTAGAAATATACAACTACATGTCCCTTACAGAATCCTTGTTCATAGCCCAGAGTTTTCATCTTCAAGATACTGGAAAATTGTGGTCCATGGACCATAGTAGCTGAATATACCAGATCCATATTGCTCTGTTCAAGTGATGCTATGCAGTTCAGTATCACAAGTGGAAATTAGACCAGCATTTCCTGTGACAACAAAAGACAATTTTTTGTTGATCTAATTAACAGGGCATTAGACAGATCTTATGCCCTGATCTAGGGTTTTTTGCAGGCATGGGAACACTGTTGTTTAAGTGCTATACACACTCTTTACACACAAACCAATCTGTGCACACATGAATTATTACTTTTATTTTATTTTTATTGATATTATTTGATATCTTTTCAGGCTAGAACAAATAACATTTCAATGCAAAGATATTGCCTGATGTCTCAAAACTGTGTGCATGCATCCAAACAAAGCACACATGCAGTGGCTACATTTCCACTTCTACAATGGGAATTGTAGAATTACACATGCAGTGGCTACATGCCTACTTCTACAATGGGTGGGTGCTCACCCATGCAAGGGGAGTGTTCTGCTAATCTTCCCTTCCCATTGGAAGTGCTCCATACAACCAACATATATGTCCCTGAAGGCTGCTTTAAAAAAATAATAATTCAAAGAATAACTTGTGTAAACCAGAAAGAACAGAAGTTTCTCTTCTGTTGTGCAAGGAGGTGTTGTGCAGTAAGAAAACAAAAGAAAAAAGAGATTAAGAAAAGGGAGTAGGAGATCAAAAGGAAAAAAATGAGGGAAGGGAGAGAAATAACTTCCACACAATGACAGAAAAAGAAAATCAATTGATTTGGAAACAACAGGAATAACAGGAATAACCTTGTGGCTAATGGAATAGCAGTATAAAACCAGAATGACATTTAAAAGGGGGGGGGAGTAGCCAGAGACTACTATTTGGTCCACATGGACCAAGAACAAACTCCCACATGGACCAAGAACAGGAAAGAAGTTTCACCAAGAGCATAGGTGCTCTCAGTTGTGCAAATTAGAGGTCATGCTGCAGTGGACCGATGGGAGGCCAGCCCTCCAATAAGTAACTATTCACACAGGCAGCCATATCTCTGTAGTGTGTGGCCATGACTATCCAAAATTTCTCTCCCCCCAGTGATTTATCTTTCAAATTCATGTTGGTAGGGGAGTACTGGTCAAGAACCAGGGGCGTAGCTTCAACTGAATAAAGGGGGATGGATGTCCCTGGGCCCCCAAAGGATGGGGACCCACCGTCTGGGTGATAGCTTGGTCTTTACCTTTCTCCTTCCACCTCTCACAAGAAGAAGATGGGAGGTGCAGGGACCCATCCTCACTTTTGGTCCCAGGGCCTACTCTACTCTTGCTATGCTCCTGTCAAGAACTACTGATTTCCCATGACTTTGAAGACAAATAGTGGTAAGAAAATTATGTGAGGAAAATCTAGACTTGGGAAAGAATTTTCAGAAATGCTCGACATTGTCTGGGAGATCAGCAGCATTGCCTGTAAGAAACAGCAAGAAGTTCGAATATATCACCGCCTGGAAGTAGTATATCACTAGTGTATTGTAATAGCACAGAACAGGGATGTGCATGAACCTGTTTGAAGGTCCTTTTACGGCCCTTTCTCTTCAAACAACCAGCGGTTCAGCTGGTTCAAAGGTGGGGGGATACCTTTAAGGGCGGAGGAGGGTGCTCTTAGCCTTCCCATCGCATTTCCCCCACCAGCGCTGCACGATAAAAGGGTCCATTAAAAGCATACCTCCCTCCCACCCCGTTGCCTCGTCAGACCGGAAGTGACCGGAAGTACCTGATGCATGTGCGCACATCAGGCAGGCGCATGTTATGCTCATGCGCACGCATGTTGGGTACTTCAGGTCACTTCCAGCCCAACAAGGCAACGAGGTGGCAGGGAGGTATGCTGCCCCACTGGACCCTTTTAATGTGCAGTGGAGGCAGAGGAAATGCAGCCTGAGGGGTAAGAGGACCCTCCCCTGCCCTTATAGGGATCCCCACCACCTTCGAGCCGCCCCATCAGTTCCGTGCACATCCCTAGCAGAATGTGTATGTGGGCAGGCTACATTCAAATCCTTGCTTCGCTCTAAAGCTTTCTTCATAACTCAGGGTGTCTCAGGTTATCTCTCAACCTAGCCTACTTCACAGGGTTCTTGTAATATTAAATCAACACTCCAATCTCTTTGGAGAAATGATGGATGTAAATTGGGCAGAATCATTGTCAATTTCCTGAAAGTAGATATTTCAAAAATCTAGTGTACAAAACATAATGATATAAAACTTGGGCTGAGAAAAATGCTCAAACAGCTGAAGCTCTTAAAACACTGCATCCTAATACTGATGCAGTTCAGGATTCCCTTGCATATTACTTTTCCCAACACAAATTGATGGCTATGTTAGGAAAAACATGCACGCCTACAACACAAGCATTTCTTCTGGTATGGATGCATAGAATTGGAAGCCACCCCATGGATCAGCACTCTCATTTGTGTATATGCAATCCAAAAGATACTTACAAAGCTATGCACTTATGAAATGCTTCCTCCTTTTTTCTGTGATAGAGGAAAACTAACACGTTCAATAGTAGAGTGTGTATAGGATGATTTCCCAATCAGTCTCCATTCATTATATTTTTGTGGTCAACATAATAAACACAACATTTGCCAGCTTTTACCACACATGTATATAAAAGACACCACAGTTTCACCCACATTTGGAGACAGGAAATTACTATGGTGTCTCAGATATTACTTTGTGGTAACTACAGGAAAATGTTGATTTATAAACCTTATAAAGTCATGCGGATATCCTGATAAGGTGCTAAGGTTGCAATTAGATGTCATTTATTCCTATTTCAGAACTTCTCACATATTAAGGCAGACCAAAAAGAACATTACAACTAATAGTATAGCCAATTGTTCTGATAATGTTACCTGATCTCTTCATGCCCTCTGACATTAATAATGTCCAAAATCATCCACAAACTTCACATAAATTTCCTAGCATTTGCAGAAAACACAAAAATCAGCTTTCATAAGAGACTTGAAAGAATCCAGATGTTTCAGTTTTTACCCCTGTCATTGGAATATACTTGTTTTCTTTCTGAAGGAATCTAGTTCATTTAATTCAGCTTCAATATTTTTTCCTTTGGGAAATATCAGGAAAGGCTCAGATCCTGAAGAAACATACATGTATTCTCTTGCAGGGCCGTGTGTGTGTGTGTGTGTGTGTGTGTGTGTGTGCGCGTGTGTGCATTCTTTAAAAATGCAGAAGTTTTTATGTGGGCCCTAGAATTATATTTCAAAAATACTGCTATAAAAAGGGCCAAGTGTCAAATTGTACTAAACACGTTTTCCAGGATTCTTTTGCTATTCTACACACTAGCTCTTGACATTAATTCAACTATCACTACATTTCAAAACTCTGTAAGGGTAGAGCTGGTTACTGTCATACAAATTGAAAGGGGAAAAATTCAGTGATTCCTGGAAGGAAGTCAAAACTATATTTCAAATGTTTCCGCTGAAGACAGAGCCTTCATTGTTTCATAGGTCAGCACAATACAGTTTTTGAAATAAATTCATACCTTTCTTATTGTTGGAAGAGACAGCTCAAAGTCCTTTAACTTCCAACACTTATAGCATAAACAATATTTCTTTTGTATATACTTGACAAGTCCAGCATTACCCAGAAAATATTTGATTCACAAATACAACCGATTTGTAAGGTAGAAAACAGAAACACGAGGGCTTATCTGCACTGCAAGTTAACTCATATCTTTTCAGCATACTGCTTTACATCCGTGCCTTTAGAATTAAACTATGCTTGGTCATCAGATCCTTTTGCTTCTGCACTGAAAGTATTTCCTCTGACTGAATGCAATTAAACTCATTTGGTGGCAAAATGGTTTTTATGGAGGTGTTGTTTGATTTCTGCACACATACACACTCCTTTCTTGTCTTTCACAGCTTTTAACAATGTAAAGCCATATTTCTATGAATGCCTGTAATGAAAATTAAATGACTTGAAACTGCTAGTGTCTTTGTTAGTTATTTGACAAACACTCTGTAGAGATCCAGGAGCAAGAGTCTTCGTATCAGGATGGTCCCTGATGGGTACAAGAAGTTGGCTCAGAGCAATAGGTAGTAAGCAAACCAGTCACTGCCCCACCCACAATTCTCTCCCATCCATTTCTTTCTCTCCGTCCCTGCTTTTCCATGCTCTCTCTTCCACAGTTCTATTGATTTCCAACAGAGGAAAACTTGACTGGATTCCAGCCAAGTGTCTTCTTCCCAAATACATTTCCCTCAAGCAGGGCATCAATACTGAATGCTCAGAAATCAAGACATTCTCATACTTAGCCCAAATAGCATATTTAGTGTTCAGCACCAATCAGGTTATGCTTTCCCTGTTGTTGGCATTGGCTTCCAGTGCTCCCCCAATCACTAAGAGGCAGATTGGAATCCCAATCAACCACAGTGCCATTCCATTGGATGCAGGCCAGGCACAGTACCTGAAGCTAGCTACCCTGCCAGCTGGTCAGTCCCAGCAGGGAGGCATAAGCGTGGGCTGAGGTAGAAATTTTGCTTGGTGCTGCTTACCACTGGGCAACACTCAATGCTCATTCAAAGATTTGCATTCATTATATTTCAACTTAATCAGAAGAAAAGAAAACACACCAGTATTTGAATAATCTATTTGAGGAAAACAGAATCATTTTGTAGGATTGCTTGCTAGTCATCATAGCAAATCATTAGCAGAAAGAAAGCAGGTAAGTCGTGAAGCACATACGTCTGCTTAGAAACATTAATTCAGCGTTTAACATTTAATTAACATTAAAATGCGGATTAATTTTTAGTTATTGCATTTGGGAAGCTGGTGTGCTGCAGTTCAGTTCACACAGCTTGCTTGATGCTGAAAAAGGATAACAGTTCATGAAACCAGCCTGGCAATTTCTGAACCACTTGTTCACCCAACACTGATCTTCCATTATAGGGAAGGGAAACATGATCGCACATGTGTTTGCTTCCAAAGAAAAGCAACTTAAGCATTTGGCTTGGAAACCGAAAGAACTTGACCAGTTTCAAGCAACTGGGCCAGTCACTAGTCTTCCTGTCAAAATGTTGCAATCTCTTGCGGCTTTCCTAGGTTGTTTCATTTCTCCTGCTGGAGCCTCTTGATATTTTTACTAACCCTATGCAGAACTATTTATTTACTTTTCCTGTTATCATTTATTCCTGCCTATGCAGGATAGTGGTTTTTATATTATTACATTATGTTAACATGCATATATACTCCCAGAAATTATTTAGTAGGACTGTACGCGAATCAGTCTAATCATCAGAACTGCCATATGCCTTCTTGGACATTGAATAAGATCCAATGAAGAAGAAGAAAAAATTCTGATCCAATCAGATAGGATACAAGGATTTCCTTTTTCACATCAGTGGAAGGATTTACTTTGCAGAAATATGGTGGATGCTCCTTCAAAAATCTGTTGTTCAATAGGTAGTAGCAATGCTGTTTAAACATGCTGCTTTTCTTCCTCATCAGTTAGCCAATAATGTTTCATGGAAAGGCACAACATCACTTTTCACAGAAAAGTGATGCACTTTTCACAGGGGGAGGAATGGCTGTCTGGGGATAGCCATTTTCTTTCCTCCAGCAATGCAATGGAGGAAAGGATTCAATATCATTATATTGCATTCTTCCCCAGAATACTATTGATTGGAAAGAAAAGCAACATGCTTAAACAGCACTGCTGTCTGTTGAAGCAGCAGGTTTTTGAAGAAAAACTACTCACAACTCACTGCATTGCTACAAGGTAAGTCCTCCATCCCCATAATATCTCAGCTCAATCTGATGCACCTCACAGTATTGTGTGATGAGGGTTCCCCCATGTGCACCATCAAGCCAATTCACTGTTAGAAACCAGAACCAATTCAATTCCATTCATTCTGGAAATGCAAAAGCCTGCTATTTAGAAACCCATGACTAACATACCGCATAAATGATTGTAAAGTAGGTCTACTGTAGTTCAATGAAGAATACTGGATATGGTAGTAGGTATGGCCAAATATAGATTTCTTCCTATTGTGCTGTTCATGGAACAAGCTCAAGCCAAACAGGAAGGTGCTTCTATTGCCATGTATTTCTCTGACCCTAACAAAGTAAGACTAAGATAGGAGGGCTTTAAAGGGTTTGAATGTGGGTTTCCATAACAGTTACAGAGATAGGGTTGTAGATAGTTCAGTGGCAGAGCATATGCTTTGCATGCCAAAGGTCTCAGATTCAGTCCTTGGCATTTCCAAGTACAGCTGGGAAAGACTGCTGTCTGGAACCCTAGAGAGCTGTCAGTCAGAGTGGACAATACTGAACTAGATGGGCCAGTGATCTAGCTTGGTATAAGGCAGTTTCAAATAATATGACATAATCTTTGCAGATTACAGCAATGGAATATTATCAGGAACATTCAAAATGCTGAGAAATACACCACCACCCCCAGAGTTTTGGAAGAACTGGTTCGTATCAACAAGTAGATGCTCTTTCTGCAACTCTTTCAACAGTGCATATGTTTGCAAAATCAATTACATTAAGCAAGCAGCAAGTCAGGAATTCTTTTGCCACTAGTCTCTCTCAAGCAAAGACACTTTCTGGCAAGTCTTCTAATTGTTTTGGCCTAATACAGCTATAAATTTCTGTCAAGCAGTTTTGCTATTTACTTTACTGGACCTTATGTACTAGAAGCTAAATGTCACAATATTAATTTCAGCTTTTCATACAGAATAAATCATTTACTTTTTTAAAAGCGTGTATATTTCTAAACTATAGTCACTGGTGGGGCAGGGGGAGCTGTCTGTGGAAGGCTGCTTAGCCATGAAGTTTTTTTGAGTGATCATCTGTGCATCGGATGCATGACTGCAGGGAGCCCTGTTTGTAACTTTCTAGAGTTCAGGCTTGTTGCCAGACAGCCCGATTTCAAGATAGCCCAGAGAGCAAGAGGGCTATACAGCCCAAGATTGCGGGATTACAGTCCCTGTGGTGAACCTTTTGCCTGTCTGGGTTTGGTAAGACCCACAACTGGTCACTCAGCATGAGCAAAGCATGGGGCAATGTGCCCCAAGGTCAGAATAGTGAAGACAGAATGGGACGCCCCCACCCCTCTCTTTCACAGGAGCAAGCAGTAGCTGGCGAGCAGACCCCATTTCAAAAAGGAAAATCAATCAGGGAAGACTCCTCCCATTCACAGGAGATTACAGTGAAGCACTCCTTGAGAGGCACATACATAATTGGTGCATTTCCTAACCCATTCTTGAATTAACAACTAGCAAGGACTCCAGGAAATGAGAGCATCAGCATTGGAAATGTGCAATCTATACATCTGAAGGGAGACATCCTGTTCTTCAGATAATCAGTCCCACAGCTCTATTCAACACATACATCATATTTACATAGCTTCCTCTTGCCTTTATTGGGCAAGCTGCCCTCAGAGTGATTAAGCTGGAGTGTCAATAGATTTCTTTGTTTTCCAAGGAATCTGCCAGCCTCTGGGTAGGCAGAATGGCTTGGAAATTGCCTCAGGGCACATCTTGAGGTATTTCTACCTCTTGCCAAAGCACATGACCCTAGAATCTGTTTGGATCACTATCATACAGACACTCATACAAGCAGATGGTAGCCCTTTACCCCCTCCTTTCTTTCCTGCTTCTCCCAACTTGCCTCACTATCACTT
This sequence comes from Hemicordylus capensis, assembly GCF_027244095.1. NCBI lineage: Eukaryota > Metazoa > Chordata > Lepidosauria > Squamata > Cordylidae > Hemicordylus > Hemicordylus capensis. The sequence goes on along the minus strand of NC_069661.1, from coordinate 80,653,191 downwards.
ACAAGTAAGTAGCAACTCATCCTCATCCTCCTCATCCTCCCAGGCATAACTATGGGAGACTTACCTGAAGGGAGGTGCAGCAATATTAATTGAACAAGGACTGGAGGACAACTGTGTTGAAAGTATAGGGGCAAACAGAGGTAGACAGTTCAGACCATGTGGCTTCTTGAAAGAGTTCAAGAACTATGACACCAGCGTCAAATATGGAAGATGCCATCATAACACTTGTGGGCTGGGTCTTGACAGTTTCAAGGACAGGGTGACAAGCCAGTCGGCATGCCAATTTGACTATCAAGGAGCTCCATTTCAAAAGCATTTTATTTCACAGTAACCTTACTAACCTGATCAAGAAGGCTTTGAACTAAATTGCAAGGGGGAATAGAGACAACAGCCAAAATGTAAGTACAGTGAAAACTGGCAGAGCATGAAGAATAGAACTACTGATAGTATAGTGTTGTGTGGGCTTCGCAGGCCAGGGCAGACAGCTTGTAGGCTTAGGTCTCTGGGCTTGTAAGAATCAGGTGAAAGGCATTATATACTATGTGAGGCTGGAAAAGGTGAGGAGATATAAAATTTAATTTAGCTCCCTTCCCTTTCACTTATGCACGTGTTCCCTGTTTTTCATCCCTACAACCATAATTTTGTACATATTCTAACAAGGTCTTTGGCTGTAGACACATCTCTCTCCAGTTATTTTCAAGGATCCTTCAAGGCGTGTCGTTTCATTTTCTGAAGCAGCAACAGCAATTTTTAGTTGCCTCCATTAATTCACAAGTTAACCCTAAAATGCAATCATATCCCAGGATGAGCACATGGCTAACAACATTTGACATTCATTCTGCCTCTGGCTTTTTACACCTAAAAATGCATTTGATCACAATGCTTTCGTAATTCTATTGTTCTATTAAAAAGCATTTGAAGGATTTTCTGTGTGAAAATGGCATGAGAAGGCTGATGACTGAAGCTTCTGACCATTTTAGTTTTTCTGAGAAAGTCTGAAGAATCCCAAGAGAGTTACAAAGAACAATCAAGTCTTGCATCAAGGAAGTAAAAAAGGAAGTGCCAACCCAATGGAAATTTATTTATTACACGTTTGAAGACTGCTGAAATAACAAAACGTCTGACCTTATAGCCAAACAGGGCATATACCAAAGCAATGGGATTAATCTCACTTTAAGACAGCAAACTGTATTCAAGTAAGCATTAAAACGGTTTGCTTTTTTTGAAGTCACTTCCATAAAATAAAGATGAGAAAAATGCAACATAGTAATAAAAAGTGAAGTTGCCATCAGTGATAAATTATCCCTGACTTTGACTTTGCAGTAAATTTATTCAGTGAAGGCCCCTGGCATGCAAGTTAAATGTTCTAATTTATTGTTCATTATTTTATTTATTTATTTTATTTCTATGCCACCTGACTCCAAAGCTCTAAGTGTTTCACAACAGTAAAGAAACACAATAAAACAAACTATTAAAATAACAATGAATTAACAATTCAAAACATTCAAAGATTACTAAAAGCCAGGCTTAAAAAAATGTGTCTGAAGTGCTCTTTTAAAGGCTGATAAAGATGTTAAGCCTCAAATATCTATTGAGAGCTCATTCTATGGCCCAGGAGCAACTAGAAAGAAGGCCCGCTCCTGAGTCACCTCCAGCTAAGCTGGAAGCATCCAGAGGTGGATCTCTCTCAATGACCTTAATGTGTGGTGGGGATCATGCAGAAGAAGGGTTTCCAGGTAACTCAGTCCTATGATCCTAAATAGCTGGAAATCCCAAGTCCCCGGCACAATGAGTTAAACTAAGGTTTTTAATTATTTGGAATGTGTACCAATGGTTCTGTATACAAGTAAAATTGAATACATCAGCCTTGGTGGCTAAGTGGAGGTGCAACGTGGTATGAATGAAACCAGAAGTGACAAGGCCTATTATTTGTGACAGAAGTGACAAGGCCTTTGACTTTGACTTTGACTTAAAGAGATACTGGTACCTCTTTTGTAGGCAGCCACATATTTAATGTCCGAGTGGAAAGCTACACACAACAGTTATGAAGTTATACTACAAAATATAGCTTCATTTCCTGTAATCCATAATAATTTCATTAAACCCATGGAAACTGGTGTGGTTCAGTTTAAGTGTGCCTGTCTATGAATTTTCAGCTGATTTCAAACATTACCAAGAAACACCAGCAGATGTGGGTGTTGTAGTTCCGTTCTGCATTTCCAGTATAATGTGCAAAGGGAGAACTATCTTTCAGTAGAGACCTGCATATGCCACACATGGATATAGCACACATCTGTACACAGTATTACATCCTACATATGTTTCTGGAAGAGCAACAGAAAAGCAAAAACAGAACCATGACTCATCGCACTTCCTCTGTTGGCACTTTTACATAATATCCAAAGCCTTTCTTTGTATATTTTACAAAGTAAATGTTTGATAACGTACAATGATAAAATGGACATGAAAAATAATCATCCATCCTCATCAAAATAGTATAGCTAGGACTGAGAGCCTAACACAACTAAAGACAACACAATATGCATTACTCATTTAAACTGAATATCTGCATACTCTTTGAACTCTAGCACAGTCACGTTCCGTCCCACACCACAACATACCAGAACACAGCACTTTCTCTCCCTATGATACCTTTCACCCACATGAAGCAAGTGAAAACCAACAGAAAGAACAGAGTATGCACGATCATGTGGTTGTGTATGTAAACACAGCTGCTGGAACACTCAATATGACAAAGAGGTCTGTGATAAGGAGCCTTCTAGAGGATACATATGAGGACGAAATGTTTCACTTCAATTGGAAGGTTTCCTTCACGTGCCAAATAGATCAAGTAGGATGAGCAGGGAAATCCTCAGAGGCAGATGCAAAAGGTCCAATGCTTACAAAGCTTGTGTAGGACTATTGATCCTTAGCCAACTATTATAGAGGGTCGTTGTTGGTTTTTTTCAGAAAAGTGAGTGCCTGAAGCAGGTTGCCACCTTTCAAAGAACAATTTCCAAAATGTTCGACCAATTAGATTAGACAAATGTCTTCAAGGATACTCTCACACACATTCCTCTCACTATCAGAATTAGAAAGGGAAAGAGAGCAAGGTTTTAACTTTCTTTCAGTTCCTTCCTGTTTTTTACCCCCTATTTTTTTCCAGGCATTGTAATTACAGATTTGGAAAACCAACCAATATGATCCTGAAAATGATATCTTCCTAGCTGCTGGTATACTAGAATTTGATAAAATTGTGGCAAATATTGTAATATGATATCTAGAAAATATATCATCTTTCAGTATACCAGTTGATCCTTAAAAATTACATGATTGTTTGCAATCTTTATGATGCAGCATAACACAAACATTCAATAATGTATAAAATAGATAACAAGACTATAAGATTTGCTTTCCTGGATCAACCAAGGTTTATCCAGTCTAGCATTTGGCCAACAGCAGTGGGCCAGATGTCTCTTGAAGGTCATCAGCAGCCCTGGCGAAGGTGATGATATATCCTGCTGTTTGTCTTCAGCAACTTCATTCATGCTATATAGACATGCAAGTGCAGATCCACTGTACCTGTATTATATATATTTTATCCCACATGGCTAATACCAGCTTTAGTGTGGTAACTGAGATCAAAGAAACAGCAGGGGAGGCTTAAACATCTCCTCTTCCAGCACTCTTGCTCCCAAACAATTCCAAATCCTTCCACTGGTTTTAAAGCTATTTAAAAGAAAACGTCAAGGGATACACTCATGGATATAAATCCCACATAAGCCCAAATCAGACATTATGTTGTACAAGTGTACAGATATATGTACACCTGTACATGTTTTTGTGTGAATTACTGTACCAGAGTTCATTTTGAAAGTGCTCCTGGGTACTAGACCCTCAAATGCATGATACCGATACGAAGTATACTGCTGTACCTGTGATCAACATAACATGTGAATCACAGTACCTGTGTACAGATCTTTACCTGTGTCAACTGTACACTCATTGTATGAGTGTTGAACATAATGCATGCATACCACTAGTGCCTGGTCCTTATTTGCTGTTTCGTGCTCCTTTTAGCCAGTCTGGAGTTTCTTTATAAGCTTTCTGTGGTCTGCTTAAGATTTCACCAGCCTGAATAATTTGCTGCTGTCTAAAAATTCATCAGTCACCCTGAATTCTAGGTAATGTGTTAACAAATAGCACTTGGCCCAATTAAGATAACTGAATGGGTATCCCCAGAATGGTGAATAGTTCTGAAGCTCAGAGGCACCCTTAGGCCTTGGGGCACAGGTCCATGGCCTCGGCAGCCCCTCTTTCATAGAGGTCCCCGGTGTGCCTGCCTCACTGCCCTGCAGCCGGCACCGGCTCTTCCATGCCTGGCACACTGGCAACATGGGGCTGGCCATCATCGGAAGGCTTGCCTATCTACTGGCTGCCTGTTACAGCTTCCCCCACCCGACTATCAGCTGTTTGGAAGATAGATGGGGTTTCTGGAGGCCTCTCTGCCAGCCTCCCTGAAGCTCTCCAGTACAGGCAGCCTGCCAGCCTGCACTGGAGAGCTGCCGGCACTGCCGCCTTTCAGAGAGCTACAGGCACTGCCAGCCTGCACAGAGGAGAGGAGGCAGAGTGGCCAGTGCAGGCTGCCCAATGTTGGACAGCCAGCACTGGCCACTCTGCCTCTGCTTCACAAACGTGCAAAGCAGCCCTCTTTTTGCTCTGCCCTTTAGATCTCCTGGAAGGGCTTGGCATAGGGCTTTGATATTGAGCACAGATGTAGGACAGGGTGGGAAAGCTCTGCATATTTAATTTGAAGTGGATTAGTCAATCCCATTGATTTTTAATCAATTTTCCCTACTACTGTAAAGCTGCCAGAAAGTTATCTCTGTCCGTAGAGTACTTCACAACTAGTGACAGTTGCAGTCTAGAAGGTCTGAGTGAGAACAGTGAAGCAAGAGACATGTGTTGTGGTTTTTGATGTGTGAAAGGTGCTGGCTGAGGCAGAGCACTCTGTATGCGTTCTGTGCCTGCCTGCTGCGCCTGCCTTCCTCTTCCTGCCTGCCCATGGGGTGTATGTATGTGTGTGCGCATGTATGTCTATATCAATATCTTTATTACAGTACTTGACCAGGATTCAGCATTATATACAAGGCTGACATTCAGTGCAGTTGGTATAGTCTGTCAGATATCACAGTTGCATTTAGGTAGAGAAAATTTACCCATCAGGGACATCCTTACCTAACTGATGGGGGGTGGGGGCTGAGCCATTGCTTAGTGGATCTTGTATGCAATGGCACAAAATCTAGGAACACAAGAAGTAACAATACAGTCTTACCTGCAAGAGGATAGGTTACATAAAAAACCCATTGGTCTTCCCTGGAGGTTCTCTAAAAGAGGTAAAATTAATTTGCTATGTGGAGTGCTGTAAAATTTACAATGAAGTAAAATATGAGCCAAATTATCAACTTTGTCTGATCCACAGGAACACTTGTGCAGGTAATAGGATGTTTTTTAATATCTCCCCTCCAACCAAGCTGATGGAAAAACATTATAATCAGCTAAGGTTAAGGGTCTCCGATGAACATGGTTGGACATGTCAGATTATAAATATAGCTTGACGGAGCTAAAACTGAAGTGACAGAGCAATTCTTAATACAGTTAGGGAGTTTGCTTCTCTCTTCTTGTTATTGTATATCTAGAAGACATTGTTCTATGATTCTATTGGCTTGATCAAACATCACAGCAATTAGAGATTCAGAAGAGAGTCCAACCGTTTAGAGTTTTCTCATTAACTTGGGTAACCACTTAGAGCGGGTCTGATTCCTCCAGAACCAAGGGGACCAATCCCTTGGTTGACATTTTAGCTTTAGCCTATATTTAAAGACTGCCAACCACACTCTGGTATCCACTTTATTCACCCCAGCCTCCAGCCTTAAGGCTGAGTTGGATATGCCTTTTGGCATTTGAAGACCCATTCTTAGAAATTTAGTTTGGACAACCTCTGCAGGTTGTCGAATACGGACCCAATTGAGCTCCAAGGAGCAGCTGGGCAATTGACTTGGCTTGAAACCTCCTAATAGCTGCTGAGACAAATTGTTCCCCTTTGGAGCGATCAAACCTTGAAATCACAGTAGCACTTCACTGTCCTGTTTGTGCTATATTTTCTAAGTGCGCTTTCCTCCCCCAGGTAGTGTGAAACACCACCCCCAAGTACTTAAAACACTTAACCTGTTCAATCATGTTGCTATTGATTCTCCATCTGTGAGATTTGGGTCTCTTGGTGAAGACCATTACTTTAGTTTTTTGGTAGTTAATTAGCAAGCGGTCTTCTAAACAGGAGCCAACTAATGGCACAGCAGGGAATTGACTTGATTAGCAAGCCAGAGGTTGCCAGTTTGAATCCCCGCTGGTATGTTTCCCAGTCTGGGAAACACCTATATTGGGCAGCAGCAATATAGGAAGATGCTGAAAGGTATTATCTCATACTGCGCGGCTTTTCTGGCAGGAGAAAACGGTAAACCCCTCCTGTATTGTACCAAAGACAACTACAGAGCTCTGTGGTCGCCAGGAGTCGACACTGACTCAATGGCACACTTTATTTTACTTCTAAACAGAAGTGGGAAAGTGCCTTTAGTACTCTCCGAAGGCCAATGAGTGTCAAAGATAAAATCACTGCATCATCAGCGTAAAAAAGTATAGAGATCTGCCTACTTGCTATCTTAGCGGGGTTCATGTCTACCCTATTCAGATATTTAACAAGTGGGTTAATATAGAAGTTGAATAGCAGTGGGGCTAAGACATATCCTTGCATAATGCCAGTGCCTGTAGGAATTGAGTTAGATAAATTGTCATTGGGATTATGTCTTACATGAAGAGAGATATTGCTGTATAATTTATGAATAAAAAATAACAGATGTTTGTCAGCTGAGGATGCACTAAGCTTGGACTATAACAGATCTCTCAGGATAGAATTGAAAGCAAATTTGAAATCAATAAAGGCAGCACATAATGAGGAACCAGATTTACTGCCATATTTTTCCGCAAGTTGTTGAAATATTAGGCTTTGATCTATTACAGAGTAATAGAAAAGCCAGCCTACTCCTCAACCAAGATTGCTTCCTGATCTAGCTAATCTTGAAGCTTCAATTGTAGGTGTTTAGCATAAAGTTTGCTAATAATGTTCAATAGGCCTATAGACCTATATTGTAGGTTAGATTATAGGTTATATGTATGTATAAACATGCTGTGTGTGTGTGTGTGTTATAATTATACACAATTATATACACAAACACTCTATATACATTGTGTGTGTGCACATCTTCTCTCTCTCTCTCTCTCTCTCTCTCTCTCTATTTATATATATATATATATACATACACACACACAGTACACATTTCCCTTTCCCTCTCCCTCTATAGAATATATATTCCATGCACATCTCTCTCTCTCCCCCCCCCCTCTCTCACACACACATACATACATGTGCATGGAACCAGCTGGGGCCAGTTCAAAGGCAGGGGGGATACCTTTAAGGTATCCCACCACGTTTCCCCGACTGGTGCTTTACCTTAAACGGTTCTGGCAGGGCAGCAGCGTACCTTTTAAAGTGCAGTGCTGGCAGGGGAGTGGAGCGGGAGGGGTAAGAGCACCATCCCCTACCCTTAAAGATATCCACCCCCACCTTCAAACCATCTGAACTGCCGGTCATTAGAACCTGTTTGGAGTCCCGTAAAATGGCCTGCAAACAAGTTTGTGCACATCTAGATAGATAGATAGCAATTATTTTGCAGGAGTGGTCCCCAGTAACCAACTAGGTCCAGGCTCCAAAATTATCCACCCCTGCTAGAGCTCAAAGCTGTGGTTTTATTTTATAGTTTATTTTATTCATTTATTTATTATTTTATTTATTGTTAAATTTATATATCGCCTTTCATTAAAACAATCCCAAGGCGGTTTACATAAAAATTTAAAACAAATTTATAAAAATGACACAATTAAAATATTAAGCTAAAATATAAAACAAATCTGATTTAAAAAGATTTAAAATACAAGCATAAAAACTGTACAAAATACAAAGAAGCTAGAGACAATCATATAAAAGCCCAGGTAAAAAAACCAAGATTCAACACACTTTCTCAAAACTGTGATGGAGACCGAGGAGCGAATAGACTGAGGAGAGCATTCCAGAGTCTGGGGGCAGCAACAGAGAAGGCCCTGTCCCACATGCATGACAACCGAGCCACCTTCATTGTTGGCACCTGGAGCAGAGCCCCCTCAGATGACCTCGTCAAGCGGGCAGCAACCCTTGGGAGCAGGCGGATCCTCAGATATCCCGGGCCCAAACTGTTAAGGACTTTAAAGGTCAAAACCAAACACCTTGAATTGGACCCGGAAACAAACTGGTAACCAGTGCAGCTCTTTCGAAATGGGTGTGATGTGATCCCACCAGGCAGCTCCAGGTAAAACCCTAGCTGCCGCATTTTGCACTAGCTGCAGTTTCCAGATATTCTTCAAGGGCAGCCCCACGTAGAGTGTGTTACAGTAATCCAGCCGTGACATGACTAAGGCATGGGTAACTGTAGCCAGATCTGCTTTCTCAAGAAAGGGACGCAGCTGGCACACCAGCCGAAGCCGTGCAAAGGCACCCCTGGCCACCGCCTCCACCTGAGCTTCCAAAAGCAGAGCCGGGTCCAGTAATACCCCCAAGCTGCATACTTGCTCTTTCAAGGGGAGTGCAACCCCATCCAGAACTAGTAAAATCTCCTCATCCCGACTGGCTCTCCTACTGACCAACATTACCGCCGTCTTGTCCTTATTCAGTCCAGGTCTATTAGCCCAGGTCTATTGTTTGCATTGGTTGTGTAGTATATGTCCTGATATATATAATGTGATGTGCAGAGCACATTTTGGTTCTTAGCAGTTTGCTGCTTTCCTCCATCTTGCTATCAGCTTGCCATGTTCAGATGCAAAACAACTAGCTATTTTGCAAACATAAAAGTAGCCTCTGTTAACCCATGTCCATTGTGGTGACTGGGGAAAGCACACACAAACTTAGTAATATGAATCAAAGCTTTCATATTTGAAGCTCAACGGAGAAATATCCCTCAATACTTACAATTAGGCTAAGGTAACTCAGGCAACTGGGCAATGGTCTGAAGAATGCATGAGCAGAGGCTGCCAGTCACAGCTGTCAGTTCTGGTCAAGATGGATGCTTTGTGTGATTCAGCATTAAGCAGTCGAGCTTAATAAATTATGAGTGTCTTAAAATCAATGGTTCCAAAAAGAATAGTTAAGACACAGATGAACTGCTTAATGTCACATAATGGCTGAAGCAGAGGCTGACATGGAATCCAGGTTCTTTTATGTTCCAGATCAAACCCATAAGTACAACACCATTCCTAACTCCAACTGCCTTTGGAAGAATGTCTTTTTGTGTTGCAATGCTATAACTGCAGATAATTTATAAGAACAATTCATAACTGACAGGGCCTGGTAAGCTATTCTTGAAAGGAGTGCATAGCCAAGCATTACAGAATTTCCTTCCTGACATGGTTTGGTAAAGCCAGATAACTGATATGACTGGCAAAACACAGCTTGTGTTTTCAGACATAGGATGAACATATGAACAGTTAAACATATATGTGGAGTGAGTGAGTGTGTGTGTGTGTGTGTGTGTGTGTGTGTGTGTGTGATGCATTAAAGGCATCTCTCTGTATCTGGGGCTCCCCTCTTCCCTCTCCTGGTAATTTTAATGGCCAGCACTTTTGGGGGGTGGGCATTACTCTAATTTTTTATTAAACACTTCACTTCAAAGAATTGCCTTAGTACATGTCCCAGAATCTTGCTGCCATGCTTATTGTTTGAAAATACCCAATATATACCTACCTTTACTGTAAATAAACCGAAAATAAACTGAGTTAAAGGGACACTAACACTTTGCACTATAATACAATACAAGCAGGCGTTCTTCCAAACGTTGTAGTAATATGAGATTTTCATTCACAAGATTCTGATTAGGATTACAGCACCATCTAGTGTGTTGCAACACTGCAGTTTCATTATAGATTTTCATTTCCCATTAAATATGTGTTTTGGTCCATTTATTATAAGACAGACTTTATTTTTTAAGGACGTTATTGTCCTAACAATCATATAAGAAACAGTGGGCTTAACCATAAGTTTATGAACAGCCTGGCAGCTGTATTCTATACATTTTTATAAAACAAAGCACTCTGACTGCAATTGAATGTATAGTTAAAGTATTAGTAACTACAATTGTTGACTGGTTGTTGACTGGGCAAAGTCATTTTGCATAAACTATACTTCAAAGAAATGTAGTTCAAGAAATGAAATATCTGTCATAGATTTTTTTTTATCAATGTGTTTCCAAAAGGGACATAGGATTTCAACTTCAAACATTATTCATTTTATTGAATTATTACCATACAAAGTGAATTTGAATAATAATAAATTTGAATCTGAGATCTGCTGCTTCTCTTGGACATGACGTCATTTCTAAATTATTGAACGGATTATTGAGTGTTAAAAACTGTTGAGAACATTTAAAAGATAATATATGATCATTATATTCAGCATGTCTGCTAAAAATACAAAAAAAATTTACACTTTTCATCTCTCATATTCTGATGCTAAATGCAGTACATTCAGATAATTTAAGTGGCAGGATTATGCATGTAACATTTCATACTTGTAGGTAATTGGGAAGTATGACTTTATTTTGCACAAACAAAAAGCTTTTCAAAATACATAATAGATTTAACTATAAATTCATTGCAGTCTGCCTTATTTCTATAAAATGAATAGATATACAATCTATTTTTCCTAATCAATATCAGGAAATGACATTAGACCCTTAAATACTTGCCTACAGGCAGTAATGTTTTGGATGAGGGATAATAAACTAAAGCTGAATCCAAACAAGATGGAGGTGCTCATTGTTAGGGGTCGTAATCTGCAAGACGGGATAGTACTTCCTGTACTGGTTGAGGTTACACTCCCCCAGAATGAACAGGTTCTTAGCTTGGGAGTGCTCTTGGACCCAGGCCTTGCCCTGGTGCCTCAGGTTGAGGCTGTGGCCCAAAACACTTGTTACCAGCTGCAATTGATTTGACAACTGCACCCACTCCTTGAGGAGAATGACCTGAAAACAGTAGTACACCAGCTGGTAACCTCCAGGTTGGACTACTGTAATGTGCTCTATGTAGGGCTGCCTTTGTACTTATTTCAGAACTCCAATTAGTCCAAAATGCAGCAGCCAGATTGGTGTCTGGGATATCCTGGAGAGACCACATTATGCCTATTCTTAAACAATGGCACTGGCTGCCGATTTCTTTCTGGGCAAAGTACAAAGTAGTGATTATTATCTTTAAAGCCCTGAATATCTTGGGTCCAGGTTACCTGAGAGAGTGCCTTTCTCTACAAGATCCCCTGCTCATTAAGATCATCCGTAAGGGTCCATCTTCAGGTGCCACCAGTTGATCTGGGGGCAACCTGGGATCAGGCCTTTTAAGTTGTTGCTGCTAGGCTGTGGAATTCACTGCCCGTGGATTATCTTCCTTGGAGGCCTTCAGGAGAGTCTTAAAGACCCCTCTTTTTAGCCTGGATTTTAATGATATCTAGTTTTAATTCCAATTTTAATGAATTTTAATCTGGTTTAAAGGATTTTTTAAAAAATCTGTTTTATTACATGTTTTTGGTTTGAATGTAAACCGCCCTGAGCCACTTTAGGAAGGACAGTATATAAATTGAATGAATGAATGAATGAATGAATGATTTAATGAATGAATTACAAATGCTAGGCTTTCCCCTGGCAAAGGCTAATTGTAAATCTATATCAACCTAAAACTCAGGGCAGCCTTTTGGCCAGCATAAGCAATTTCCACTCTGTGCTGTGCTTTATTTTAGCCTCTGTTTCTTCACTGGTATCCATACTAGTACCATTATACAAACAGCTAGCCATGTCAGGGTTTCTAGTGCTAGAAGGATTGCCCTTTTTGCCTGATAGAGGCTCTAGGCCTAACAGCTGCACATTAAAAGGTGCACTTTTCTCAAGCATAAAGATGTGTTGGTGGGGAACATGGGGAGAGAATGGTAACTATAGCCCCTTCACACGTTATGCTGTGCCTGCATTCAGACAACGGTACATACATACATGTTCTTGGGTAAATGACTGTACATGTGTACATTTTAAAAGTGAATCTGAATACAGGTCTCTCAAATGCCTGGTACAGAGAGGAAGTTTACCTGCATTCAACAAAACATGTTTATAACTGTACCTGCATACAGGTAAGACATTCCCCCCAACAACCACTCACAGTTACAGTGTCAAATGTGGGTGGGAAGCCCTGCCCTGGCACTGGCACTCGCCCCCTCTCTCCAGCCTCTAATAGTTACAGCAGCTGTCATTTGCAGAGGAGCCTGCTGTAACAGTGAGGGAAGGGGCTTCCATGATCGGCAGCCTGGGGAGATCACGCAAAAGTCACTTTAAGGCACACTTGTGGTGAGTGTTGTCCCATGCTGGACAGCATGTATAGCTTTAAGGCACACTCATAAGAATAATTTATTTTTCTGCTTTTTATTTTTCAACCTTTTTATTTCACATATTGACATTTTCAGTCAATGCAGGTTGAATTTGCACATGCTGATCTAATCTAGTGATGGTTACTTCACATTTGGGGAACGTTTAAGTCATCCCTATCAGGTCAGGTCCCATTTGGAAGGCTTTATGACATGCACAGTACAGTTATGGACCGATAAACCAGTCACAAGATTCAACAAAAGTTATAGAGAATTCAAAAGTGCAAAACAAACTTGTTAAAAAGTGTTTTATTATGCTCACATTAATTTTTTTAAAAAACAACAACAACCAAGGTCCAGGGATGAACAGTTCCCTGGCGTACTTTCAGCTAGTGCCCAAGATCCTGAGGAAAATGCTGAAAAGCCAGAGAATTGAAATACACTATGAAGCTATTTTTAGTTTACATTTTAACTGAAAGGCAGCTTGTCTCTTCACCAGTACAAGCAGTAGAAATGTAAAAAGGGAGGGTGATTAATGGAACCAAGTGGACAGGATTAGACCCCAGAGTGAAAAACAGTTGGCAACGGACCAAGAAGCCTCTTGCAACATGTTCCAGGAGTCACCCTTTCTGCCCTGTAGTATGCTGAGAGCAGACTTGCAACAGAAAGCATCTTGGCATAATAAAGTATATTTCTCAGTAAAATACACTGGCCGCCAGCTTTGTTTAAAGGTTCTGGAGTAACTTAACTTCAGGCAGCTATGGGACAGGCACAGACCTCTCCCCCAAGCACACCGGGTGCCCTGGACATTGCAGACAGGAACTTAGGTCAGGAGCAGACCCTAAGGAAACAGACATTTAGTTTGCAAAGATACAACCAAGGCTGAAGAGATGGAAAGTTAAATTTATATTTTGTTCATGGGCAGACAGGGCACTGCTTCAATGCAGTCAGTTCTGATGGCAGCTTTGGAGTGTACTGTTTCGATGCAATGAAACAAACAAACTATGTCTCCCCTGGTCAAGCATCCCACAGGAGCTCCGAGGAAAGGACTCTTCTATCCTCTGCCCCCGCCCCTACATTTCCTTTCTCTGGAGATCCTGTGGGATGCTTGGAGGAAACGAAGCTGAGAAGCGTAGTGCCAGAGAGACAAGTAGTGGTGGGTATGCAGCTACTATGGATAAACTCTGAGCAAGCAAACCCGCTAGATGCATGCTCCTGCATTAAGAGCAACAAAGACAGATGGGCAGGGAGAGCATGCCCCAGAGGGATGACGACAAAGGAGAGAAGAGGGTGTCATTTGTGAGTTCTGACCCCAGGGGGGAGAGGCAAGAAAACAAAGAGGAGAAAGAACCAGGAAGAGGGGTGGCAAAAGGAAAGAATGAGCCAGGAACAAGAGTGGCAGCAGAGAGAACCTGCAGTAGGCAGGTAGGGGAGGCCTGTGGCAGGACACCTGCATTCATTGCCCCATGTCACACAAACCACCTGAGGCCATCACATCAGTTCCCTCATGGTAGGGGCACCACTGAGAACATGCACAGCCTAGCACAATAGGTTGAGCAGTGGCATATAGAGGTTAGTTTGGAGGCTATTCAGTTAATAGTATGTCTAAATAGTGCCAACATACAATGGTTTTATTTTAACCTACCAATTGAGACTAAAGATATTGGTTCACATACTGTGCAGTGAGCCACCTGCCTAAGCAACAGGTGTGCTTGCTACTTCCATGGCACTTCCATGGCACTTTAAACCCCACCGGCACGGCTTGTGAACACAGGGAGGATCCATTTCTACTAAGGAGTGCATCCTTGCACTCCTGTTGCTACCCCCATTATTCCCAATGGGAGCAGAAGTGGGAATACAAGAACACACTCCTTAGTAATAATGGAGCCTCCTCACCTTCACAGATCATAGCGGCAGGGGCATGGAAGCAGCAAGCTTGTGGGGATTCCTCCTGCTTCAAGGTACCTTTGCTGCAACTACTCAGATCTGATTAGGCAGGATCTGAGACTCTCACTTCTCAGCCACCCACCCACCCACACAGCCGCCTTGCCTGTGTAGTAGTGTGTGGGTCACTCTTCAGGTGAGTTGGGAGAGGAAACAAATGCACTTGATACAACTAAACAACAGGATTTATTGTTTGGCACAAGTTCTTTAAGCATATTGGAAACATGTTCTAGAGGTCCAAAAGCATAGTGGTTTCAAAGTGTTGTAACAGCTTACAGAGAAGTTTCTGGGGTTCTTTCTAGGGTTCAGGTGCCTTGCTTGGTTACAGAGTTAATGCTCAGCCCCCCTGCTGAGGACTATTGAGTCTTCACCTGAACAGGCACTGGATCTACAGTAGATGAAAGATTCACCAAGCCTCCACCTATGCCCCACTTTTCTCTTCACCACAGAAATTCCCCCTGTTCAGAACCCATCTCTCTCCAAGCCTCTGGCTCACCTTCCGCTCTCTTCACCATCTGACTAATTCGCCACATTTGCATGTAACATGGAGCCACAGTTGAATGGGCCGGAGGTTCCGTGGGCAATACTTCCGAATGTGGGGAAATGTGGTTTGGCACAGCAATGAAACCGAAGGTTCAGATCTGGAACTCCCATCTGAACTCCCGGGTTACAGTGAGTTTAGTCACCACAACCAGAGGTTGGACGCAGCCTGGGTGTTCTCCGAATTCGGAACTGCAGGGTTGAGTTCCTCCCTCAACTCCAGCGTGATTGGCTGTGCTGGCTGTTCTTCATGGAAGAAGGAAGCCTGGACAGCCAGTTCCCCCTCCTCTCTGCAGTCTTGCTTGCTGCACAGAGGATGGTCTCCCTGTTGTCTGAATGCAGACAGGAGAGCAGGAGATGAGGTGACCATTGGACCCATGGGGGAACCATTGCTCTGTGTGATGTGCGAATGCGACCAACGTCTTCCAGCTACTTTCCCTGTCAACTCTCTCAAATGGTTTGCATCCTTCTCTACCCTCCCTGCAGGGGTCTAGCTACAGCTGCTGCTGCTGCCGCCGATCAGCCTCCTGCACAGACTTACACGTTACTACAAACATACATTCCAAAACACATAACACAATACATAAATTTAACCACCAATGCAAAAATATATAAACTTCACTTCACAAGTCATATTGGCAGGGTTTACAGGGGCATGGAAGCGGTGAGCTCACCTGTTGCTGCACAGTATGTAAACATACTTAGACAGGTGACTCACTGCACAGGATGCAAACCATTGGATGCAATAAAATAAGTGAAACCATACTATATTTACAAACTGGTGGAGATACTCATCTCCCTGTCCTGTTCCCAAAATATCATGTGTGTTAAGTTTTGAACTTGAATAAGATAAAGTAAAGTTGTGCCATCGAGTTGGTGTTGACTCCTGGCGACCACAGAGCCTTTTGATTTTCTTTGGTAGAATACAGGAAGGGTTTACCATTGCCTCCTCCTGCACAGTATGAGGTGATGGCTTTCAGCATCTTCCTATGTCGCTGCTGCCCAATATAGGTGTTTCCCATAGTCTGAGAAACATACCAATGGGGATTCAAACCAGCAACCTCTTGCTCCCTAGGCAAGTTACTTCCCCGCTGCACTAGGCCTAGGGATATAGGGAGCTGCCTTCTACCAAGTCATACCATTGGTCCATCTAGCTCAGTATTGTCTACACAGATTGGCAGCAGTTTCTCCAAAGTTACAAGCAGGAGACTCTCCCAGCCCTTTCTGAAGATGCCAGGGAGGGAACTTGGAACCTTTTGCATGCAAGCATGCAGATGCTCATCCCAGAGTGGCTCTATCCCCTAAGGGGAATATCTTACAATGCTCACACATGTAGTTTCATGTTGCTGCAAAACATTTACTATACCCACTCATGGAGCAGGCATTACCAGATCGTATAACTTCAGGCTGCAGGTGGGAAAACTGCATGTCTGAATACTTTCTCTGTGAAAAGGTGATGTGCGTATGAAGAGTATGTTAGGGAGAAGAGTGTTTCTCAACTAGATAAAGTGGAGAAATAACTCTCTCTTTGGTGTCATGGAAGCAGTGGAATAAGAGAGTCATTGACTTTGGCAAGAAAAGAATAAGTTGTTGACTATTCAGGTCATCCTGCTAGAACAGGGTCTTGTAGTGCTTGTTTCAGACCAAGTCAACATAGGGCATTCATGGTCTCCCATAACACCTGTTCAACATGTATGTTGTAAATAAACAAGTTACTACTAGTGTTCTCACCCCCAAACAAACCTACCCTTAAGAAAGCTGCCCTGAATCCTTCCCCCCCCCCTCCGCACTCAGGGAAGGAGGCACATGAAGCAATATTTGTACACTACATAGCTTTGAACATAGTGCTTACAGAAAAAGCTGGCTGATGGCAGGACACCAAATAGAATAGGCAGTGAATCAATCAAAGAAAGCTGAATTAAAAGCTGAACACAGCTGTGTAATCAAAGAGACTCTTAAGCACATTTTTTAGCATGTACACAGGCAACGCATGCATACAAGAAGCCTGAAGAATATATTCATCAAAAAGACCAAAGGGGGAAAAAACCATAGAAGCAGGCATCAAGTGAAAGATAACATTGCAAGTTATCTCTGGTAAAGCAATGTTAAAACATATCCCAAAGTTTAAAGGGATTGTCAGTCTCTCAGAAAATGGTCTTCCATTTTGTATGTTATCATATGGCATGAATTCAAAATCTGTCTGTAGAGCCATAGATCAGAAGAGAACTTGGCAGTTTTCAGACTTAATACTTTCCAAGTGCACTGTATTATAGTGGCATGTTTTAGCTAATGCCTCATTTAAAAAATAATCTTACAAGCTTAATTTACTTTTATGCGCCCCAACTGCCATTTTACGGATAATTAATCTTTGGACAACAATTTATTTGTGGCTCCATTTACTGGATTGTATAAATTCTGACCCATTACCCCTCCAAAATAAAACTTCAGTGACCTTAAGAACTGCAAATAAAACATCTGAAACATAACTATATTTAATGGAGCAGAATTTAGGAGTATTTTTACAAGGATTCAGCTTTTCCACATAAATTACTTTTCAGTTAGTCATAAAAATAACAGCTTTAATTGCCAAACTTAGAATACTCTAAGAGGATCCTCAAAACTTATTATATCCCTGCACTGAAGAGGTGAAGATGAGCCAACTTCTGGCAATAAGCTTATTTAGATAACTTAATATTTCAGTCAAACTTTGATTGCCATCTTTTCATATGTCTTTGTTTCCATTGGTGCGTCATTAGGACCCTTGTAACAGAAGCATATCACTAGCTCTATCCACAAAACAATTGATGCACATGAATGTGTGGCTAGTGAGTCTGGAGAAAGCCTGTGTCTGATTCAGCTTGCCACTATTCACATCCTCCACATGTTGTGCTAAAGACCAATTAGGGATAAATGGTGGGATATATTACAAATGTGACAAATAATATAATGTAGCCAGGATCAGGAAGCGTCATATCCATACAATATCATTGCACTGAATCATGGTGAGTTTTTTATCACAGCTTTGTCTTGTGGAGTTGGCTTTATGCTTTCATGGTTTTTCCCCCCTATCATTTATTTCTTTAAAGATGGTATACTTTCCTCTCAAATAGCACAGTGCCCATTTCATTCAGATCCGCATGCACGTGGCACCAAACAATTTCTTATGCCTAAGTTTCACGTTTATGCCCCCAGCTAGCCAGCACTGGTATGTCCAGCATTATTGGGAGAAATTGATTTAGAAGAACAACAACAAATATTTATATACCGCTTTTCAACAAACGTTTCCAAAGCGGTTTACATAGAGAAACCACAAATAAATAAGATGGCTCCCTGTCCCCAAAGGGCTCACAATCTAAAATGACATATTCCTAGGCCTCCTGCTTATGAGAGTCAGCTAGCACCAAGTGTGAAGCTTCCACTCTTCCTCTGCCTGCTCTTGCAGTTTGGAGGAATACAGAAGTACCCTGCTTGAATTTGGTACCAAATGTACAATCTGTAATCCCACTGCACTAAACAATGTCTCTGTTTTACCATATTCGAGAAGAACAGGGAACCCAATGCAGCATCATATTCATGTTGGCAGATGGGCAGTGGCATGCTCATCTCTAATAGGAGAGCCAAAATTACCAGCTGGCCCCCAAATGATTTGAACTGGTCTATAATCTGTGGATCCAAAGCTAAATAGCAACAGCTCCAGCGGGAACACAGTTCCTCTCTTACATTATTCATTAGATGTGTATCTTTGCCATTACAGGATTCAAGGTTATTAAAACCAAGCAGCAAGGATGTTATTGTTTCCTTGACCTTGACACATGATATTTTATCCTACGTCAACACATTTTACAACAGTGTTTGGCTATGCTGTTAATATATGTGGAGGCAATAAAGGAGTACTAGATATTCTTTTTAGAAGCATCTTACTGTGCTAGCCAATAAGCTGAAAAAGCATCTCTTTCCCTATGTCTTATTAAGAATTTCTGTAGAATCGTTAAATAATCTTAGAACATCAAAGGCTAACATGGTCAGACACATTGACTTCCACATTTTCTTGCACCCCAAAGTCATAAATTCACAACTAACTTATGTCAGATTATTAGACTGAGGCTGTTCTAGGGGAGTGTGTCTAAGTCCCCTAGATGTCACATGTTTAACACAAAGCCTAATGAGCAAAGAATGGCCCACTCACACAGCCATATCATTTCCATTTGTTCCTTCCTATAACCAAAAATCAATTTTCCACAATCAAAGTGGTATCAAGTGTGGGCCAACTTCTTGTAAAACTCTGTAAACAATTGTACACACTCAGAATCTCTTAAAAGTAAAAGAAAGCATAACTAATATGAATCCATTGATCTTCTGAGTACCCTTGGTTAAGAAATATAGTGTTGTGTCAGCACACAAGACAGCAGGATATTACAGGATCACTGAACTATTTACTAATAACAGTCTTTGGACAAGCATGTAGAATAAGTGAACTTATATGAAGCAGAACATCAGCCTGAATCTAGCAGCAGAGCCACCTGTTGTCTAGCAACAAACTTTAACTCCACCCTACAGTAACAACCACTAAGCAGGCTGAAGTCCTGTCTTAAAGCAAAATTGTATTAACATTTCCCACAATACAACACAAGAACATAAGAAGTTCCTTGGATGGAGCAGACCCAAGGTCCAGCACTTTTTTTTCCTTTCCTTTCCTTTCCTTTCTTTCTTTTTCTTTTTTGTTGTTGTTGCACAAATCCTAACAACCAGGAAGGGCTACATGGTCCACTGGAATTTGGTCCTATACTATAGAGATGTTGAAACTGATCCAAACTCGAATTGATTCACACTCAAATAAGCTGTTTCTATTGTTGTGAGCACGAAACAAATTGCCCTTAGAATTAAGGGCCTCTTTTGAGCTCGAAACAAATCTACCCCATTCAATCAAATTGATTCAGGGGTTTTGAGCACCAATTAGAGGCCCATTTTTCTGGAGAGAGATGGGCTACCACTTGGGGTTGATGGATAGATCAGTCCTCTGAGGCAGGCTGACATGATAAGTCTGGAACAGAGGGCTGGTCTGCCCACCTATCCCAATCGGTAGACCAGCTCTCCCCAGAAAAGCAGGAGAGCTGGTCTACCCTTTGGGGTCAGCGGGTAGACCAGTCCTCTGCTCTGGACTTTGTGCATTGGCCTTCCTCAGAGGACTGGTCTACCTGCCAACCTCAAAAAGCTGGTAGACCAGCTCTCCCTGGAAAAACAGCCCTCAAAGTGGCACTTGAATGGCAATTGAGTGCCAATTAATGTCTAGGATTGGTACTCAAATTGATTAATTTATTGAAACAATGCTAATTGATTCGAGTGATTCGAGGTTGATTCACCGAAACAGCCAATTTGGGCTACTGTTTCAACAAATCGATTAAAGGATTTTGTGATTCAATTTTAGCTTGAAACAAATTGCACTATCCGTTTTGTGCATACCACTACTGTATTGCTCACTTCTCTATAAAAGGACTCAGCCCAGCAGTCATTATTATAGTCAAAAATTGATTTGATTCTAATGGGACTTTTGCTTCTAATAAACATTGTGCAAGGCCCATAATCACAGGGAAAAAGGTATGATGACTAGGATATCCTGCCTCCTCCCTGAAACGTAATTGCCTACCTAAACAAAGTGCAATGTGCAATTTCACTCTTTAAGGTTAATTAGAATCCTTCCCATATTTCCTTTCAAAAAAAACAAAGGCTCTGTAAACATTCTTCAATGAACATTTAGAATGCATTATTTTAGGATTTTAAAACAAGTAATTACCACTGTAAAATATCAAAGTATTGAGAAAATGCCTTCATTTTACACACACAGTCTGGCGAGGCCAGCTGTCCTCACCTCCAAGGACGGAGTGGTGAGGGAGTGCCAGGGGACAGGGACGGGTGGCAGCCGGGGAGAAGCAGAGGAAATACACTGGCAGCAGCTGTAAAGGGTAGACAATTACATGGAATAAAGAGGGGCATTGACCCCGTAATTGGGGTGGGCGATGCATAGCCTGTGAGGAGGCATATAAGCAGCTGGCCGGGGATGAGAGGCTGGCTGGTGGCGAGTGTCAGGGGCCCCAAAGAAGGGAAGACAGAAGGAGCAAAGCAGCCTGGGACGGAGTAGGCACAGGGTGACACTTGGCAAGAGTGGCCACAATACTCCCCGTCCCTACTCTGAGGCCGAACCCGCTAAGCCTAGCCAGGCTTGGCAAAGGGGACATGGACATGAAGACATACATATATATATTTCTATATCACAAAATATAGAAACCCCAGCTAACTATATCACCCCTGCTAACTGAGCAAAGAGGCAGCTTTTAAAAGTGATGATTCTCTTTATTTATCAGGGAGAGAGCAACTGGCCCTGTCCAACCCCAGCACTGCATTGCTCCATTGGCTGTTGCTGGTGTTTATCTTATGTTTCCTTTTTAGATTGTGAGCGCTTTGGGGTCAGGGAGCCAATTTAATTTAATTTAATTTAATTTTTATCTATCTATCTATCTATCTATCTATCTATCTATCTATCTATCTATCTATCTATGTAAACTGCTTTAGGAACATTTGTTGAAAAGCAGTATATAAACCACAAAATGATTTCAAATATGCAATTGCTTTAATTAATTCTGCAATGGCATTTAATGTTTCAAATGTGGATTAGCATCAGGATGGACTCCAGGTTTCAGGAGCCACCATCAAATTGCTCTAGATGGACTTCATCTTACACAAGTTTGTCCCCAAAAGGTGGCTCTGTAGTCACCGCACACAGGTTACAGGCACAGAGGTTATCTCAGATATTATTAGCGGGCCTTCAAAAGGGTTGGGCCCTTGGCAGATAACCAACAATGCCAAACCCTGATGCCAGCCATTGCTATTTTGCATAAACTAGTGTATATGTATTTGATGAACTGTTGTGGCGTCTTTTTTAAATTAAAGGTACCATTTGCAAAAAGGAAGCACGTGCTGACTGCAAGTGTGTGCAGCAATGAGATAGAGAGCTTGCAGTATAAACATGCAGTTCCTGAAGAAGGGAAATTATATTTTAATTGATGTAAGCTTGGCAGTACTTAGCATACTTGTGTCAATGAGAGAAAAAGATCATTTGGCTGGTTTTAGATCAGCGATTCCAACATTGGCTGTGTTGCAAGAAATCCACCTAGAAAAGCCAAACAATGCTTTGGGGATGGGTGTTGATGAAAAGGTTTCCTTGTATTATTTTCATTGTTTCCTGCTTGCCTCATCATTAATGATTGAGCTGTAAAGCCAGAAAACAGAGTAGGTCCCCACCCCCACCCACCCCCGGCTAAGGAGCTATTTGTAACTTGAATTTGCTACGTGAATTTGCTACGTAAAATTGCTATATGGCAACTTTTTTTTTTAAGGGACTACCAATGTGGGTTATTGAAGGCCAGATCCTGATTTTACTACTCATCTAGAAAAATAGTTAATTGACGGAACATCTGTTATCACAAAAAGTATCTGAATAGTTATTTAGAAATCAACTACAGATACATTCAGAATGGATATTTTAAAAGGATCAAATCAGAGCTGAGCAAAACGGAACTAACAACATATGTCTGTGCAGTAGCTATACACGTAACATATAATCATAGGAATGCAGTAGCTTAATTGCACGAGATTTTTAAACACCTGCAATCTGATTAATTTGTTTTGAGGGTGAAGGCTCAAATAAACAACAGCACCCCTTTGACTGCAAGGGCTGCCCCATTAATATTAATGAAGTGAGTTATTTGCATATATTGCTTTGCATGTATGTCATCAATTGACATTAATGGGGCAGTCTGAACATGCAAGGGGAGGATCTGGATTGACTGGCTGGCATTTTGTTATTCCAAGCCTGAACTGTGAGTCATATTTTTACATTTTCTGGTTTAGATGTTTAAATACCTTCAGTTTATAAGCAAAGATAATTTGTATTTTGATAGCTCTAGAACTATTTCTATAATTTTTGAGCATGGTGTGTTTGTAATTTGCAGAATCTGCCCATATAATTGATAGTAGAATCACTCCTGATATCTGAGAGATGACTGGCCTTCAACTCTGTAAATTGTCTAATTGTAAACGGTGGCTTCATATGTAGCAGCATCACCTGAGGCCTGCACGAACATCCACTGCCCCAGGAGCACATGCTCCCCACATCCCATCCCTATACTTCCTTCCCAGATTCCAATGTGCCAAGATCGGTCATGATGGCTGAACCCACCAATTTTGGCATATCCTGCCCTATTTCCAACAAGGAACCTGACATCTGAAATTTGAAGTAAGTTACAGATGTCAGATTCCCTGATGGAAGTATGGCAGGATATGCTGAGATGGGGGGGGGGAGGGCTGGACATCATGACCAATCTCAGCATTTCAGAACCTCAATAGGAAGTAGAGGTTCACGTGGGGATGGGGAGGAGCACGTGTTGCTGGGACTGTGGGTGCTTGCATGAACCGCAGGTGCCACCATTGCAAACTAAAAACAAGCCTCCAAGTAATCAGGACCATATTTTACAGCCATATGATTCTTCTACTAGTGGACAGAAAAAAGAATCTGACCAAAGCAATTGGAGGATGGGAGGGAAGCTGGATAACACT
Source organism: Hemicordylus capensis (assembly GCF_027244095.1). Taxonomy (NCBI): domain Eukaryota; kingdom Metazoa; phylum Chordata; class Lepidosauria; order Squamata; family Cordylidae; genus Hemicordylus; species Hemicordylus capensis. Next base: position 80,629,559 of record NC_069661.1, on the reverse strand, counting down.
GAAGTCATCTTTATTGGCAGGTGTTTTCTATGGATGGAAACAGTGTCTGCAAAATCTATTTGCAGTTGGGTTTTTAAAAAGTAAAATAATATGGCCTCTGACTCATTTAATAATGGGTGCGGCTCATTGCATTTTATCAAGGGGCATATAGGTAAAAATAGTCCTACAGGCTCTCTAACCTTTACTGACACGGGTGTGGGAAGCAGGAATGGACATCCTCCCTGATTATATTTTAAAATGCCATTACTCTGGGGAATATCTTCATTAGGCAGATTTCCACACACAATCCAAGATATACAGATAGGTGAAATGTTGAATTTCTGAGCGCAGATCAGCTCTAGAAACTGAAAAACAACCTTACAAAATAAACCAAAACCTTTACTAGAGAAGTGAAAATCAGTGATATTTCAAATCAGATTTAAAAACAACTTTAAAAATAACCACAGGTAAATAAATGTCTGCAAGAGTTTCAGTATATCCCTAATTTGGTTAATGTTTTCCACAGAACCACAGAACTGGTTGAAGGCCACTGAGTCCAATCTCCTGCTCATTGTAGGAAATCCAGAGCTAGAGTGTTCCCAGCAAATGACTGTCCAGCTGCTGAAGACTTCCAGAGAGGGAGAATCCACCATCTCCCAAGGAAACAGTTTATATTATCAAACTGCTCTTAGGCATTCGTTTCTGTTATCAAACGCATGAGGGCGTTTCTCCTAACATTCAACCAAAATCTACGTTCCCGCAATGTAAGCCTTGTAGATCTAGTCCTGCCCACTGCGGCAGCAGAGGGCAATACGTCTTTCATCTTCCATGTAACAGCACTTCAGGGGACAGGATAGCCCTTAAGAGTGCTATCACGTCCCCCTTCAGTCTTCTCTTCTCCAGGCTAAAGATATCAAGTTCCTTCAACCTTTCTTCACCTGGCTTGTTTTCAGACTTGAATTTTCATTGCCCTTCTTTGACCCTGTTCCAAATTCTCTACATCCTCCTTAAAATGATGTGCCTAGAACTAGACACAGTATACTGGCCCTATCCAACCCCAGCACAGCATCCCTCCAGTGGCTGTTGCTGTGTCTACCTTATGTTTCTTTTTAGATTGTGACCCCTTTGGGGACAGGGGACCATCTTATTTATGTATTATTTATTTTTCTATGTAAACTGCTTTGAGAATTTTGATGAAGAGCAGTATATAAATAGTAGTAGTAGTAGTAGTAGTAGTATTCTACATTAGGTCTGATGAGTACATAGTAAGTCAGAACTATTACATCTTGTATCTTAAAAATTATGGGTCTATAAACACAGCCTAAAATTGCATTAGTCATCACACTGCTGACTAATGTTCAGCTGTAATCCCAAATTTTAAAAATTTCCAGTTTAATAAAGAGTTGTGATGAATACTTTGAGTTCAATTTTCCAACAAGTTGTGAATCCACCTGATCGTATTGTCACCTTGTCCACATTTGACCAGTTTGCTGCTGACAGAAATATCATGGGGGGACTTTGCCAAATGCTTTGCTGAAACCATGAACCAAAGCATTCCCACAGTCTTATTGACTGCTTTAGCATCTGTTCTAGTATCTTCCCTGGTATCAAAGTCAGACTGACCCAGATCTTTTTATCCTATATGAAGACTGGAACAACATTAGCCTGTCTCAGTCTGGTAGCACCTCACCCATTTTCCAGGATCTTCCAAGAAGGACAGAGATTCTTAGAGCACACCAGCAAGGTCTTTTAGGAACCCTAAGCCAAAATTCATTTCACCCAGGGTTTAACTCATTTAAGGTAGATAGGTGTTTCCTGATCTTTCCTGATCCATCCATTCACGCTGCTTTTGTGAAGTTGCACACAGTTCCCCTTCTGCAAGAAGATGCAGCTACTGTACAATAGGAGCTGAGCTGGCTGCCATCTCTTTATTAACATTTCAGCATCATTTCTGAGCAACAGGCCTACTATTTCTTTCATCTTCCACCAAACATACTTGAAAAAGTTCCTTTTGGCTGCCCTTTGCTTCCTTCACTAGCCTCTTTACCTTTCCTTGCACAGGCTGATACACAGAGCAAAGAAATACCAAGAGGAGCAGCAAGAGCAGCAGACTAACAACACTCCCAAACTAAATGCACCAGTGCACCAAGGAAGGGCCAAGAACGATCTCCTTGTCCCCAGAAGGTTCTCTGTGCCACCTGAAAAGATACCTCTGAGGACTACACAATGTTCACTGACCTATTTGTGCACAGAAGATTCATGGGGAAGGGAAAGTTGTCAAAAATTGCCCCTTACCCAGTTCACTGGTGAAGTTACCTGGAAGTGCTATTAGTCTGCTCATTCCCAGCCATATTAGCAGTTATTTCCCTTTTGCTCCCTCAGTAGAGAGAAAGTGGCCACCAACTGAAAAATAGTGGAAATCATTGCACTAGACAATCAACTCCCAAATTCATCTAGTGATCTAAAGGCACTGTTTCATTCTTGTTTGCCTCACTGTTGTGGCTGCAAAATCCTTGCATTAGGGAGAAGCATAAAATTAAAATTTTATTCATTCTGAACTTAGAAATAAGAAATCACTTTCAGTATCTTTCCAGTGAGTGTGACTCTGCGTATCTTGATGGTATTTGCAGCAGGTTATATTGTGAGAAGGAAGACTTTTAAAAAGAAGACTTTAAAACAGAGGTGCCTAAATCACTATCTGTGGGAAGAGCATGAAAAGAGTGGAAGTGGCTGATGACTCCCTCTGAGCAGTGGTGCACCCAGGTCAACCGCCCTGAGCCATTTTGGAAGGGCAGTATACAAATAAAATAAATAAATAAATAAATAAATAAATAATAACAATTTGGGAGCCCAGACCTAAAGGGCTTTGAAGGCCCGCGCCCTCCCCCCATCATGATGGTGGGTGGTGAGAAGAAAGTTTCCCTCCATTTGCACACCGTTTTAAAAAATCACTGCTGCATGGAAGCAGCACTAGCTGTGGGGAGAGGGGAGAGTTTCCCTTTAAGGAGATGTTTACCCGGAGGAGGATGGGATGAGATGGCACAGACAGCACAGCGGCAGTTGCAGGGAGGGTAGGGTGGTGAAATGGAGAGAGTTCCCCCTATCACCCTCCGGGATGGGAGGTGGTGAGCTCCGTCCCACTCTGCTCCCTCCTCTCGCCTCTCTGCTTAGTGGCCTTCCTCCATATGACAGAAGCAGAGAGAGGAACGGCTGTCACTTGGGAGGAGGGAGCTGAGCTGAACGGAGCTCACCACCTCCCATCCTGGAGGGTAACAGAGGGAACTCTCCCCTCCTTGCCACCCCACCCTCCCTGCAAACCATCACCGCCACACCCCATCCCACCCTCCCCCCAGTTAAACATCTCCTTAAAGGGGAACTCTCCCCTCCTCACCCCCCTCGCAGCTAGTGCCACTGTCTTTTTCTTTTTCTTTTTCTGGTAAAGTTGCACTGGAGCTGCCCGGCAGGGCATGCGGTAGGGCAGTGGCAGGGTGGGGCGGAGTCACTGCAGGAGTCCCTGACCTTTGGAGGGGCCTCCCCAGACCTAGGAGGCCATGGTCCAGAACACCAAGTGTCCGCCTCTGAGAGGTATGGAAGCAGCCATTTGCTGGCCAGAGCAGTTAGGTCATAGTTAGGGTTTATTTATTTATTTATTTATTTATTTATTTATTTATTTATTTATTACAATTCTATACCGCTTCATACCAATGCCTCATGGCCATTTAAAGTATGTTATCTCCCCAATGTGTGACTATAGAATGCGATGGACTTATCAGCTGACAACTTGGCTTAGCAAGACTTACAACTGAAGGGTAGGCAACTTGAAATGGGCCATTTTGAGTATCTTGAGCTCAAAACCAAATGCCCTTTAAATAAAGGGTCTGTTTCAAGCTCGGAGCAAACACAACCTCATTTCGATTCAAAATGTTTCAACATTTCGAGGCCTGTTTTTCCCTTGCTGACTGGTTTTCTGGCACTGGCTTCCGATCTCCTTGCTTCTTGGTTGGCTTCTTATCATACAAATCAGGTGTGTGTGGGGTGGGTGGGGGGTTGTCAGACCATTGGTCCAGCTCAGTATTGTCTACAGTACACAGTCAGACTTCTCCCAGGTTACAGGTAGGGGTCTTCCTCAGTGCTATATCCTATATTCTAGGATCGTATGAGGGTTTGGAGCAAAGACAGCCACATACCCACACAATTATGAAGGACTCCTCAAAAATCATCATGCTTACATGTTTGGAATCCATGTGTTGTGATTAATTTTCAGGTGTGGGGGGGATGATGGGGAAATCTACAGAACAGTCATTTAAGTGAAATCATTATGTTTCTATTTATTGTTTTTTGATATCCAGATATCATTTAATTACTCATTAAATACCACTTATGCTGAGAGCCATTTACTATCATCAGGACAGTCATAATCAAAAGCACAATATGAACAAAACACAACAAAAGATTAAAATCAATTCATCAGCCAAATATGAGCAATTATACAACCGAGGTGTGTAATTGTTTGAGGCCTGGTGTTGCGATAAGCTTAATTGTCTTTCTGGCTTCAATTCAATTATATATTATCTGAGATGAACTAAATCTGGTGAAGCATGAATATCCGCTTCAATATAGTTTGTTTTGGCACTGAATTCAACAAAAGGTATGTTAATTTACCTACTTTAGGCCTTGGGGGGAAACACAAATTATTGTTATTAATAAAGTATGCTCTCATATAACTCAACACTTCTTTCCCCAGTGCAGTAGTGTTTTTCTTTTATTCAGAAGATTGCTAATCCATGCCAATGCACTGTGCACATTTTTATTTTCATTGCAAGTTAAAACTATTCCAGAAACTGATTTCAAGAACATAGAATGTGTAAATTATTAGTAAAAAGAGTAGGGTGCTTTGTCCATAATTTGCAAGACTCAACTGCATGTGATCACTTTGTGCCATGAGAAAAATAAAGTCATTTAAAACTGAGGTTATCTGTAATGCTGAAATCATCAATGAAAGTAGAAAGTCAAAAGGAAAGAGGTGGACATGCAAAACTCAAAGTTTGCGCTTTGCATAAAGGACACAATGATCTCACAGATAAGGATGTCAACTAGCGACTTTATAGAGGAAAAGTGACTATTGGGGGACCAAATGACTTTTTTTTTTTCATTAGGAGGAAGATAAACTATTTTGGGGACCAAATATAATATGATGCTGATGTTACCTTATCTTTCTTTTTTTGGTTGTGAGCCCTTTGGGGACAGGGGAGCATCTTATAATTTTTTGCGCGTGTTGTGGTGTCCAGAGTTCTGGGAAGCAGCTGGGACACTTTGTTCATTCTGAACACTTTGCTTTCATGAGCAGCTTCTCTTCCTTTGTCTCCTTCCCCTGCTGGCATCCTACTGACCATCCATCCAATGGGGAAGCCAGAGTGGAGGGTCTGCAGTTAGCTAACTAACTTTACTCAGTTAGCAGCTACCCCTGCTAATTGAGTAAAAAGGCACCTTTTAAAGTGGTGAATCTCTTCTATTTATCATGGGAAGAGCAACTGGCCCGATCCAACCCCAGCACAGCATACTTTCAATAGCTGATGCTAGTGTTACCTTGCATTTCTTTTCAGATTGTGAGCCCTTTGGGGACAGGGGAACATCTTATTATTTATTCTTCTTTGAAAACCACTGTTAAACCTTCTGTTGAAAAGCAGTCTATAAATGCTTGTAGTAACAGAGAACAGCAAGTGAGTGGGAGAGGAGAGCTGGTCTTGTGGTAGCAAGCACGGCTTGTCCCCTTAGCTAAGCAGGGTCTGCTCTGGTTGCAGATGAATGGGAGACTTGAAGTGTGAGCACTGCAAGATATTCCCCTCAGGGGATGGAGTCGCTCTGGGAAGAGCAGAAGGTTCCTAGTTCCCTCCCTGGCTTCTCCAAGATAGGGCTGAGAGAGATTCCTTCCTGCAACCTTGGAGAAGCCGCTGCCAGTCTGTGAAGACAATACTGAGCTAAATAGACCAATGGTCTGACTCAGTATATGGCAGCTTCCTATGTTCCTATGACTGTGCATGCACCACTGTGCCAGCATGCAAAGAGGCTGGTTCAGTAGCTAGCTGGCTACCCCACCAAGAGCCAAGAGGTGAAGTTGCTGGCCTGGCTGGGTAGGAGGACAGAGGACTCTGTGTGTGGTAAGTCTAACCAGGGGATAAATTTAAAGTTCAGAAGCAGGGGCCCTGAGCACTCTGCACCTATACAGCAGACGGAGCAGACATACAGCTCAACTGGTCATTAGATTCTCAGTGGTGATCTGTATTTATTCCCAAATTATCCAATTTTTATTAAAACAATGCAGATGCATACACCACCTAGAGATATACATATCAGGCAGTATTAAAATATAATAAAATAAATATATATATATAATACCAATAAGCATATGCAAATTGTATGCTAATTTGAGCCTTTTTGGTGAAAAGCTTCTTCTAGTTCCACTTTTTATGTGCGATGGATATTGATATTTTCACCATCTGGACCAGGCAACCCTACTCACAGACCACTACTTCCCACTTGAGTCCCCTAACTGCCTACAGACGGCAAGATGACCTACACTGTCTGAGGCAAAGGACACCTAAGACAAGGAGCAGTGCTTGTACTGCAGTTGGTCTAAGGTGGTAGATTTACCTCCCCAAAGAGGTTCAGAGCTTCTCTGGCCTTGCAATCTTTTGTTGTGGATGTGAAACCTACCTCACCCAGAAGCCCGATTGTGCCTGTGTTGTTACTGCCATTTATGCTGTTGTATTTATTGATTTTATTTTATTGCTTTTTAATTTTTTTATTATGTTGGAAGTGAGGTATAAATGCTTTAATAATTAAAGAAATACAATACCATGAAAGCAATGGAATCTGATGTAATAGCAACTAATTAAAGAGAGACAGGAAGCCTAATCCTGTACACATTTATTTGGCAGTAAGTCCTACTGAGTTCAGTGGGACTTACTCACAAGTGTGGTATTGCTGCATTAACCAAGAATAACGTTTCTGAATTGTGTACAAAATGTGCAGTTCAAACAAATGCATTTAAACAGGGACATATTCCACTGATTTCTGAAAGTACTGATAAGAATTACCAAATCACATTGCCGGAACACTGAAGTTCTACAAAAGAAGATTGGAGCAGGGGAGATTTGACAAAGATCTTTGATTTTTAAAAATTGACAAAGAATACACACATTTAATACCTCAGATGGTGATTTATTTACTAAAGCCACAGGAAGAGTAACAGATTACTCAACCTCTCTGGTTATACTTCAGCAATTACAATAATTATTCATAGGCTGAGAATTTCCTAGGGCAAAACTAGCTCATGACATTGTGAGCCTCTCTCCTGGCAGAGCATGACTTGTTCTGCATGAACTGTACTCATTCTATTGCCTTTGTTTCTGATCTCAACAGTGGCAGCCAGGAGCTTCAGTGGTGCATTCCACCATAGGGGTGACTGGTACAGTTCCCCGCTTCCGCAACCACCTCTGCAAGCTATACGAAGTCATTCCGGAGTTTGCAGCAGGAAGAACTCAGTCGCCACTGTCAAGGCCACAGCCATTGCAAAGGCTTTGAACTGCAAAAGCCAGGTGTGGGCTTCATACAAAAAGTCAGCAATGACATAGACATGTAGACCTCTTTTTGGAGCACATGTCAGGCATCCCTGCCTGAAGTACTTCCCATGGCAGAGGAACAATTAGCAGAGCTTTCATTGGTGAACTAAGTGTCTGGATAGGTTTGTATGAAATGAGGTGGTCCTTAAAATATTCTGCTCTCAGCCCATGGGGGGGGGGGCGCTTAAAAAGTAAGCTCAGCAATTTGAATTGGACTAGGAACCAATATTTTATTATGCACCTCCAAACCTGATTCTTAAGGGGGAATTAGGCTGAACACCCATTCCCATAGTGGGATCCTGAAACCAAAGCAAGACCTGGTCCAGAAATTCTGCAGGAATCAAACTCCTTAATGTGGGGCTATTTGCAGGCTTCCTGTTTCACCCAGCCCTACAAAGATGACCATCACAGCCTCCAGATGGTGACTGCTTCAGGACTGATGAAAAGATAGAATTCCATAAGGACTCTTTGAGGAAATATTAACTCTATATTAACAAGGGAAGCAACTTTTTTTCAGCATTCTGTGAAAATGATGGGATGTATAAAAGCAGTACAGCGGAAGAGAATGACATTAACTTCATCTGCCTGTATTTTCTTTCCCATGCCATGTGCAATATAAGATTTATTTTTCCCATTAAGTCAGCATTTGGTATTGTCATTTGTCCTTAAGTATTGCTCACAGAGATAACATTAAAAGTTTAACAAATGAGATTTCCTCTGATTGTGAAGAAGAAAACACTCCCTTTTAGTCAGAGCTAGTGGCAGAGGGATGCGGAGAGCGGGGGGGCCAGCAGCAAGATCATTTCTGCCGTGTATAATAACTACCAGTTTGAATTGCATTCACATTCATCAGCTTCAAAAACCTTCTTTGGGACTTCACTACTACTAATAAAGTAGTATAGACAATATGCACTATGTGATTTCAATATATTAGGTCAACAGCAATAAACGTTTTGACCAAGAATGAAAACAGAAGTTTGGTTTTACTTACTAAGAATACTACTAAAAGGTTTTCAAATGTGCAATCCCATCCTAAGACTTTCTGAGGAAACAATTAAGTACTTAAGATAGGAAAAAGCCCTGTTGAGGCAGCACTGCAAGGATATTGCATTGTTGTCAGAGGCAACGGTTATTGGTGCCCAGCTAAAACTTGGCAAGTTACATGTTGGAGAAATCATTTATGAGGCACTTCTGGTGAATTATATAACCCATACTGGCCTGATTGCTAAAGTCTGGCAAGCCTAGTATAGCTGGCTTCCATCTTTTAAAAGTCCTAGGACCCCTTCCCCTGGTTAGCAATTATTTTAGTAGTATCATTTATTATGGTCAATAAAACAGATTTAACACAATACATTCACAGAGGTGTCCAAGTATAAAACTTTATAGAGTGCAATACCAGCAGCAAACAAAAATAGGCCAACCTAAGCAGCCCATAAGTTCATTCTTTGCAAACTATATCACTAGCTGCATTCTGATTTTAAACATTTATCACCAGAAACTTGGCCACGGCCAAAGAGACCCAGGGAAGCCTATCAGCTAATAAATAACTTGTATAATATGCCAGAAAATGTGTTCAGTAAAGGGGCTAGTTGTTTCCTAACACCAACATATCAGAGAGAGAGAGACAGAGAGACAGAGAGAGAACGAACATGTCCCAAGGATTCAGGATTCAGTTTCTAGACTGTTGCATGGACAAGTCCCGGAGACATTGGAATGGCAGCATAATGCCCTGCCAGCACTTGGGGAGGCAGAACATCAAGTCTTGCTAAAAGAAAAGCTCTATAGTATTTAAGTACATACAGTCTTTTGAGATAGTTATCTGGCTGGAAACAATCTATGCATGTGGTGCCCAATGAAGGCAGGGAACATGCTGTGTTTGCATGAGCAGATAAATCTTGAAAAGCCCACTTTCTGTCATGGCAATGTGGCATGTGGTTGCGTGTGAGCATGTTCCATTCCTTTAATTAAATCCTAATTGTCACTGTGAATTTCTTGTCTGGCCTCCCATTTCCTCATGTAAATACTAAGGCTGAGTTCAGACATACAAGATAACCACAGTTTTAGCTGGCTGAGGTTACAACTGCAGTACGCCCAAACGTGTGAAACTGCGGTTACGTGCCAAAAGCTATCTCCGGTTTGCCTCACCAAACTCCAATTGGAACCTTCAGTTACTGTATCTCTAAGTTTCACCACTGATAACTGAGGTTTTGCTGCCGAAGCATTATGCCTGAATGTTGACTCAGCTATAATCACGGTTTCGTGCCTATTCCAAACTCCAGTCATAGAAGTGGTGGGGATGTGCCTCGGTGGGCAGACAACACAGAGGGTCTCTCTTCTCCTTCAACTGGAGTTTGGCTGGCCACAATTTGGTGAGCGTCTGTGGCGCGATTTGGAATTAAGAACTGAAACCTCGGCCATGCTTAACTCCAGTTAACTTGTACGTCTGAACTGGGCCTAAAACATCTATTGCTAAAGATAACTGCTTTGCTCAGTTTAGGTGCATATCAGTTACACTTTCCCAGCCATGATAGACTTTTCACAAGTCATGTCACATGCCCACTGATAGTTAGTGGTTGACATCCCAGGGGAGAGGAATACTCTGTCACTTATGCTGTTATGCATTTGCCCAACATATCTAGTCCTCTGAGAGATTCAGATTTGAAGATCCAGTGTTCAGTTGAGTCAACTGTGATGTGATAAATGTCCTCATTTTTCTTTGTTCTAACATGCTCAGGCCTCATGGGGGTTGCCTACTTCCTTGAGTATGGAAAATCAAAAAGGGCTTGATTTTCTGAAATGGAAAATCAGCTTTAAACGTCTAAAATCATGATATTTAGCAAATATGAACTCATCCTGGGGAAAATTTTGTGCTTTTTACCTAGATTTTGAAATTCCTTCTCATGCCCTGTGATACTGATTTCCCAAAACATAAACCTATTTTTCTATTTTATTGCCATTATGCTGTTTAGTGCATTATTGAGCTTAATCATGTGTTTATGCTACTGGCAAACATATATTTTGGATTATTAAATAAGGCTCTCCAGATGCCTAGAAAAGTTGAGCTGGTGGCAAGCAATAACTTTTTATGACCTTTAAAATGTTTCAAGGAAATTGGCTATGGGGCAACTAAAGGTTAGTAGAACAGCCCTGCTTGGCCCCAGAGTTACCCACACTTTCCAAGTAGGGTGACTTGTAAATGCTTGCAGCTGAGTGGGATTTCCTGCTGAAATAAGAGCCTCCTCATCTTTTACAACTTTTAAAGGGCAGTCAAGATGCATTTGTTCACCCAGGCTTTTAATTAGATATATTTTAATTGTGTTTTAATTGTTTTTTAATTGTTTTTTAATAGTTTTAACTTTTAAAATTTTAATTGTTGGAATATGTTAATCTTTTTTATTGGTTGTTTTTATTGTTTTGTAAACCACCCAAAGAACTTGCGTTTTGGGCAGTATAGAAATATGCTAAATAAATAAATAAATAAATAAATAAATAAATAAATAAAGGCCAGTCTGAAATAAAACATAATTTGTGAAAAAATAACTTAGACTCAAGTTATAACTAGCATGACTCAAGTCAAGAAATGGAAGTACAAGTAGCCATTTAAATTAAAACTAATTTTTCAGCAAATCATATGTACCTGTTTGCAATAATATATGCTCCAGCTGCCCCTATTTACCAGGATTTTTCCTATTTTCTGATACATGACCATAATAAAACACAATTTCATGCCTGTGGCATGTGTCTTTAAGAGAGCAAGAGTTTTCATCATGTCTAAGTAAGAATGCAAGAGAATGTTTTTGTTTATGTGTAGGCGGTGAAGTGTATAATGGGTACATTTTCTCTCTTTGGTGCTTCGTTGCTGGCACATATAATATACATTGTAGCTTGACCTACAGTAACTGGCTAAGAGTTTCTTGAGTGATTCTCTGTGTAGGTTTTGAGTTCTCTGCCATTAATTCATTTAGTCCAAAGTCAGAATCTCAGCCTCTGCATTTCTCTTGTAAAATGGTTAAATATTTCCTGTAATTTCTTCTAAATGCTTAATTCCTTAATAGTATGCTGTATTATATAATAATAATTATTATATTATATTATTATTATATTATATTATATTAATGTATGTGTTATGCATAGGACTTTCCCATGTAATCTGAGGCTGAGCTCATCTACTTGAGTTGTGCATTTTTCTTGCACTATTCTTGTGACACAGTTATAGTCTAATGTTAAGTTAACATGAGTCTGCCTGACATCATATATGGATGCATTGCTTGTCATGAGATTTACACAAAGTTTTCAGCAGACTCCTCCACCCCTTTACTTCTGGACTTTGCCCACTGACCCTATGGGTTCTGTCTCTTGACCTCCTAGTGATTTGCATTTCTGGAAGTGGAAATTTCACATTTGCACCCACAGTTTAGAGCTCCAGATACAGGAACAGGTTTCCAAAATGTTATCTTGGATACACAAATAATCAATGATACTCAACAAGATGAAGTGAAATTAAAAAATGGGGAAGACTACTCAGTAGTAAGTAAGTCCTCAGATGAATGGATATCTATGATGAGCAGTAGCTGAACATATCAACATATGAATGTTAGTCTGTTAGACTACTCAAAGTGGCACCAGCTCTCCAAAGTCTCAGGAAGAGACTTTTTCTGAGCTCTGCTTGCTGAGATCTTTTTATTGGAAAGGCTAAGGATTGAGCTTGGGACTTTCTGTATGCAAAACATGTGCTTTACCACTGAACCATTAGCATCCTTCAATGGGTGAAGAATAGTTATTTTTTGACCAGACATACATACAAAGAAATCTGGTCTGTGTGACTACTTTTTGAGATTCCCACTAGGTGTTGCTGGCAGTCAGAAGTCTGTGAAAGTTGCCAAACAATGCTTTCACATCTTGCCCACAAGGGCAGCAGAAATTAAAACATTACTCTATTGGCATATGCTCATATGAGCAAATGTAATGTAATGAGAGCAAATAGCTGAAGCTATGGTTGATAAAATGCACAAAATAACAGAATTTGCTGCTGACTATGCTGATGATCATCTGGTCACTTAAGATGTTTGCCAATGCAAGGATGTATTCAAGAAAGGTCAGGGATCCATGTATGTTTAACAGATGCATTGTGTGATCTGGCCCTTAGTATGTTAAGTAATGTATGAGGTCAACTAGCTTGTTTGAGATGTGTCAACAATAAAGAAGAATGTCCAGAAGATTTAAGGCAGGCCTGCTCAACTTTAGGCCCCCAAGGTATGTTTGAACTACAACTCCCATAATCCCCAGCCACAGTGGCCAATAGCCAGGGATTATGGGAATTGTAGGCCAACATCTGCAGGAGGGCCAAACTGGAAAAGCTCTGATTTAAGGAGTGTTTGATTATGACCTTAAATGACTGTATTAGTAAAAAACATTCCCACAAATAATATTAATATTCCTGCAAGAGCTTTTTCAGACAGCAACTTTACCGTGACTTTGCTTTGGGAGAGTGGGTGTGTGTTCACATATCAGCCAGATTTACTTCAAAGTCCTTGTGCTATTTCAGAGATAACTTCACACACAATTTGGGTTTTTCCCTCCATATTGGAACCTAGCCTGATTTATGTCCGGGATTTAAACAATCCTCTTTTAGCATAGGAGTATTTGTTATGCCCCGCTCCCAAACACATAGTAAAGCCTTGCGGTAAATCCGTGGTAAAGCCTGCTGTCTGAAAAGCCTCCGTGAGAAGCCAGATCAAAGAGAAGAAATAAAGAGGGATACGTTAATACACTCTCTACAGTAATTGCCTCCTTCACAAAATTTGCAGGAAACATATTCCAGTAATGTTTACTTAAATGACAACTCAAGACTTTGTAATCTTCATTTTAAAAATATTCAGAGAATTATAAGAAAATAAATTACTGCTTATGTGCCATGTTATGTGCTTAGTAATGTGTCTGAACTAGACAATAATACCTGTTCATCAATTGCCAGGACCACCCAGTTAAGATTTTAGTTTTTAAACACTGTATGCTCTTATCATATGGCAGATGTTTGTAACAGATAACCAGTACATTTTTAAAGATAACACTTGCTATGCTATAGCTTAACAGTATTAGGTGTCTGGAAGACAAGCAATTCTATATTTGGGGAAATGTTATCTAACTCATGGAGGTGTGATAAAAAGGGCATGAGGCTACTGAATGTCAATGCCTCACAGCTGTTAAAAAACTTTATCCCCCCCTCCCCAAGGTATAAAAGAAATAGTTGCAAATGCTACTGCGAATAATCTTGGTGTTTTATTGAACAATTACTGCAATGAAGATGTGGACGATTGTTATCTATCCCAACAATTTTGAAAAATTTGTAACTACAAATATTTAGCTTTAAAATAGTGAGAAAAGAGCTTCTTCTTTTCTCCCTCACATCTGTCAAATATTTTACACTAAAACATAATGGAGAGTATTTCATAACACTTACTTTAAAGCAAGAAAATATACCAATTGCTTGCAAAAAAATAAATTTATCAACTCAGACAAAGGAACAGTAATACTTATGGAGAGAGGCTTCCAGTAGCCTCTTTGGGATTAGACTGTGTGTGCAAAAAGATTCTACATCAATGAGTTTGCACCCAGGACTACTCAGCACCCAGTATTTCTAATGTAACCCTGCATGTTACAGATCACCATTCCTAGACCTAAGAGTATTGATCAGTTTAATGAAACCAATTAGTTATCCCTTCTTCAATCAGTGGCTCACCAGCAGTCAACATCAGACATGTCTTTAGCAGGGAGTTCCTGATCACAGCAGAGAATACCAACCTTTGGAAAAGAGGCAACTACAGGGACACACGTTAGAGCAGTGGTTCTTAATGTGAGGTCTGCCAGATGTTGCTGAACTACAACTCCATGCATCCCCAGCCACAATTTGTTGTGGCTGGGGATGCTGGGTGTCGTAATTCAACAACATCTAAAGGACCTCACATTAAGAACCACTGTGATAGAGGAATATAGAATTATGCATGGAATAGAGAGAGTGGACAGATAATTTTTTCCCCTCTCTCACAACACTAGAAACAGGAGTCATCCCATGATGGTCAGGATATTTAGGATCACAAAAGGAAGTACTTTTTCACACAGCACTTAATTAATCTATGGAATTCTCTGCTATGGGATGTGGTGATGGCCACTAGCTTGGATGGTTTTAAAAAGGGGCTTGGACAATTTCAAGGAGTACAGGTCTATAAATGACTACTAGTCTGGTGGCTATGGGCCACCTCCAGCCTCAGAGGCAAGATGCCTACAAATACCAGTTGCAGGGTAGCAACAGCAGGAGAAAGGGCATGCCCTCACCCCTTGCCTCTCAGAGGCAATTGGTGGGCCATTGTGTAAAACAGGATGTTAGACTAGATTAAGCTTTGGGCCTGATCCAGTAGGGCTTCTCTTAACTAAATTAGATCTTTTGCTTGATGCCCTGCTTCTAGAACATAACAACATAAGAACAGCCCTGCTGGATCAGGCCCAAGGCATATTTAGTTCAGCCACCTGTTTCCCTCAGTGGAGCACCAGATGCCTCTGAGAAGACCACAGTCAAGAGATGAGGGCATGCTCTCTTTTGCTGTTGCTCCCCTGCATATGATATTTAGAGGCATCTTGAAAAATAAGGGGTGTACAGTGCATCTAAAGAAAGTTTTAAAAACTAAAATTAACTTTTTTGTTTGTGATTGCCTTCTGGATGACCACACCAGCACCAAGGTTGCACAGCTTGGAGCACAATGATGACTCTAAGTTTTATTTTGTTTTGTTTTTAAATAAAAGGAAACACACACAAACACTTTTTTAAAATGAATTTTACAGAAACTGAAAGAAGTTATGCTGCTCATCCAAAAGGAAAACCCAAAAGTACTGCCTGAGACAGTCGTGAAACCATATTCTACAGAGCAATGACTGCAGCAATGGAATATTCTTGGATACCATGCAAGAAGCTGCTGTCAAGGACGAGGCAAAGTCCCTGAGAATGCACGCAAGCTAAAATATATAACTTATCTCTGAAATCAGGCTCTGTATCAGAGGACTAGAGAGTAGCAAATGTAACACCAATTTTCAAAAAGGGATCCAGGGGTGATCCAGGAAATTACAGGCCGGTTAGCTTAATATCCGTTCCAGGCAAATTGATGGGAAGCATCCTCAAGGATACAATTGTAAAGCACATAGAAGAACAGGCCCTGCTGGGAGAGAACCAGCATGGCTTCTGCAAAGGTTAATCTTGCCTCACCAACCTTTTGGACTTCTTTGAGAGTGTCAACTAGTGTGTGGATCAAGGTGATCCAGTTGATATAGTATACCTGGACTTCCAAAAAGCTTTTGACAAAGTTCCTCATCAAAGACTCCTGAGGAAACTTAGTGGCCACGGGATAAGGGGACAAGTACATGCGTGGATTGCTAACTGGTTGAAGGACAGGAAACAGAGGGTAGGTGTAAATGGAGAGTTTTCACAATGGAGGGAATTAAGAAGTGGGGTCCCTCCGGGATCTGTACTGGGACCGGTGCTTTTTAATTTATTCATAAATGATCTAGAAGCAGGGGTAAGCAGCGAGGTGGCCAAATTTGCAGATACCAAACTCTTCCGGGTAGTGAAATCCCAAACGGATTGTCTGTATTATGCCAAACTTTTCACCTGAGAATATTTTGGGATGATAGGTCATGATCTCAATCAGGAAAGGAACATGGGGAAGGATTAAACAACTCCATCCCTGTGCTTGTGTCCTGGCACAATTTGGTCTCATTTTAACTACAACAACAACAAATGAAGATGCAAAAATATTATGGGACTTCCGACTACAAACAGACAAACATCTGCCACACAATACACCAGATATAACTGTAGTCAAGAAGGAAGAAAAACAAGTTAAAATAATTGACATAGCAATACCAGGCGATAGCAGAATAGAAGAAAAAGAAATAGAAAAAAATCACAAAATACAAAGATCTACAAATTGAAATTGAACGGCTGTGGCAGAAGAATAACAAAATAATCCCAGTGGTAATTGGCACCCTAGGTGCAATTCCAAAACACCTTGAAGAGCACCTCAACACCATAGGGGCCACAGAAATCACCATCAGCCAATTACAAAAAACAACTTTACTGAGAACAGCCTATATTCTGCGATGATATTCTATAATAATAACAGCAACAATACTGATAATAAAATCCAGCCATCCCAGGTCCTTGGGAAGGACTCGATGTCTGAATAAAACAAACCAGTCAATAACACCTGTCTGACTGTGTAAATTAATGAATAATAATAATAATAATAATAATAATAATAATAATAATAATAATAATAATAATCAGAATAGAAGAAAAAGAAATAGAAAAAATCACCAAATACAAAGATCTACAAATTGAAATTGAAAGGCTGTGGCAGAAAAAGACCAAAATAATCCCAGTGGTAATTGGCGCCCTGGGTGCAGTTCCAAAAGACCTTGAAGAGCACCTCAACACCATAGGGGCCACAGAAATCACCATCAGCCAATTACAAAAAGCAGCTTTACTGGGAACAGCCTATATTCTGTGATGATATCTATAACAACTGACAATAAAATTCAGCCATCCCAGGTCCTTGGGAAGGACTCGATGTCTGGATAAAACAAACCAGTCAGTTACACCTGTCTGACTGTGTAAAATAATAATAAATAATAATAATAAACCAAAAGAACTTGAACATCATCTTGACACCTTGGGCATCGATAAAATTACAACACATCAGCTACAGAAGGCCACACTACTCAGGACAGCACGAATACTACAACACTATCTTTAATTTTTCTTTAGTTATCCTTAGACCCTTGGAAAGGGCCCAATAATTAAAGCATCAAATCCCGTCAATAACATCTGGTAGACTATGTATAAATAGCATAATAATAAAAATCTGGTGATCCAGTCATAGATCTTCTGCATCACACGTAGTCTGGCAACTTACAGAAGTTAGAATCTGTCAAAATGTTCTCCTGCCCTCCTTTTAAACACTATGGAACAAGTTGTAAAATATTTTATTTATTTTATTTTATTTTTGCATTTTTATACCGCCTTTCATTAAAATATAGCCCCAAGGCGGTTTACAAAAGTTAAAAACATACAATAAAAACACAATAAAAACAACATGCTAAAAGTATAAAAACATATAAAAACAGGCATAAAACAGTAAAACAAATAAAAACACCCAGAAGCAGCAGTAAAAACGATTATGTAAAAGCCTGGGTAAAAAGCCAAGTCTTTACAAGCTTTCTAAAAGCCATGATGGAGTCCGAGGAACGAATGGCCACTGGGAGAGCATTCCAGAGTCTGGGGGCAGCAACAGAGATGGCCCTGTCCCGAGTGCACGACAGCCGGGCCTCTCTCATTGTCGGCACCCGGAGCAGGGCCCCCTCAGATGTCCTCGTCAAGCGGGCAGCAACCCTTGGGAGAAGGCGGTCCCTCAAATACCCCGGGCCCAAACCGTTTAGGGCTTTAAAGGTCAAAACCAGCACCTTGAATTGGACCCGGAAATGAACCGGCAGCCAGTGCAGCTCTTTCAAAATGGGGGTGATATGTTCCCAACGGGCAGCTCTGGATAAAACCCTCGCTGCCGCGTTTTGCACTAGCTGCAGTTTCCGGATATTCTTCAAGGGCAGCCCCACGTAGAGCGCGTTACAGTAATCCAGCCGTGACGTGACTAAGGCGTGGGTAACCGTGGCCAGATCTGCCTTCTCGAGAAAGGGACGCAGCTGGCGCACCAGCCGAAGCCGTGCAAAGGCACCCCTGGCCACCGCCTCCACCTGAGCTTCCAAAAGCAGAGCCGGGTCCAGTAGTACCCCCAAGCTGCGTACTTGCTCCTTCAAGGGGAATGCAACCCCATCCAGAACTGGTAAAATCTCCTCATCCCGATTGGCTCTCCTACTGACCAACAGTACCTCCGTCTTATCTGGATTCAATTTCAGTTTGTTAGCCCACATCCAACCCATCACGGCCTCCAGCCCCCGGTTCAGGACATCCACCGCCTCCCTAGGATCAGATGACAAGGAGAGATAGAGCTGAGTGTCATCCGCATATTGCTCACAACTCAGTCCAAATCCCCGGATGACCTCTCCCAGCGGCTTCATGTAGATGTTAAACAGCATGGGGGACAAGACCGAACCCTGTGGGACCCCACAGGCCAACGGCCACGGGGCCGAGCAGTAGTCCCCCAGCACCACCTTCTGGACCCTCCCCTCAAGAAAGGACCGGAACCACTGCAACGCAGTGCCTCCGATTCCCATACTCGAGAGGCGGCCCAGAAGGACCATGGTCGATGGTATCGAACGCCGCCGAGAGGTCCAGCAGAACCAACAGGGACGCACTCCCCCTGTCTAGTTCCCGGCGTAGGTCATCCACTAGAGCGACCAAGGCAGTCTCAGTCCCATACCCGGGGCGGAAGCCAGATTGAAAAGGGTCCAGATAATCCGTATCATCCAAGACCCTCTGCAGCTGGGACGCCACCACACGCTCTATCACCTTGGCCAAAAAGGGAAGGTTAGACACAGGTCTATAGTTGTCCAGGCTGGAGGGATCAAGGGAGGGCTTTTTTAATAGAGGTCTTACCACCGCCTCCTTAAGGCCCGATGGCATCCTGCCCTCCCTTAATGAAGCATTAACGATCACCTCCAGCCATCTGCCTGTCCCCTCCCTGGCAGCTTTTATTAGCCATGAAGGGCAAGGGTCAAGAGCGCACGAAGTCGCCCGCACACTGCCCAGGATCTTGTCCACATCCTCAGGCCACACCAACCGAAAAGAATCCAACACAACGGGACCAGATGGTACCAAAGGCACGTCTGCCGGAACTGCCAAAACTCTGGAGTCCAGGTCAGCACGGATGCAAGCGACTTTATCTGCAAAGTGACAGGCAAACCGATCACAAAGAGCTGTAGATGGCTCCTCCCCCATTGTCCGGGGGGATGTGTGGAGCAATGTTTTCACCACATGAAACATCTCTGTTTGCCTACACTGAGCAGACGCAATGGAGGCGGAGAAAAAACGTTTCTTCGCCGCCCCCACCGCCACGGCATAGTCCCTAAAATGGGTTCTAGCCCGTGTTCGATCGGATTCGTGACGACTCTTCCTCCAGCGTCGCTCCAGCCGTCGTCCGAGTTGCTTCATCGCCCTAAGCTCCGAGGAAAACCAAGGAGCGGAACGGGCTCCACCAAGCCGGAGAGGGCGCTTGGGGGCAACCGTGTCAACAGCCCGGGCCATCTCCCCATTCCAGAGATCAACCAAGGCGTCGACAGGGTCACCAGCTCTGGACACTGGAAACTCCCCGAGGGCTGTCTGAAATCCAAGCGGATCCACAAGCCTCCGGGGGCGGACCATCTTAATCGGTCCACCACCCCTGCAGAGGGCAGACGGAGCAGTCAAACTAAACCCCACCAGGTGATGATCTGTCCATGACAAGGGAGTGGTCTCAAATTCCCCCACCTCCAGATCATTTATTTCCCGGTCGGCAAAAACCAGATCCAGAGTGTGTCCCGCCACGTGGGTAGGGCCCGATACCAATTGAGACAGGCCCATGGTTGCCATGGAGGCCATGAAATCCTGAGCCGCACCCACTAGGGGGGCCTCAGCGTGGACATTGAAATCCCCCAAAACAATAAGCCTGGGGGAACCCAAGGCCACCTCCGAGACCACCCCCGCCAGCTCAGGTAGGGAGACTGAAGTGCAGCGGGGTGGTCGGTACACCAACAGAATCCCCAGCCTATCTCGGAGGCCCACCCTCAAGGACAAACACTCGAAATTCTGAGATTGCCTGACCGGGCACCTGGAAACAGGGAGGGTCTCTCGAAAGATGACTGCAACACCTCCTCCCCAACCCTCGAGGCGGGGCTGCTGCACGATCTGGAAACCTGGAGAACAAAGCTGAGAGAGACCGACCCCGCCCAGCGCATCCAACCAGGTCTCCGTCACACATACCAGGTCAGCACGCTCATCCACAATCAGATCGTGGATGAGAGATGTTTTTGCGTTAACTGACCTGGCATTCAGCAGCAGCACCCTAATCCTCGAAGGAGTGATCTCAGAGCTCCCTAGGGTCAGAGGGTTGGGAGAAGGGCCGGAAAAAGGAACAGGCCTCAATTGCCTGGACCGTTTCCCCCTGTAACAGCCTGCCCAACTCCCACCGCCATACCTCCCTCTGCCCGCTACCTGTGATATTGCTGCCCCCACTCCAGACCCACTTTTTTGCTCCCCCAGACACATCTCCCCAGACTAACCCACCACGGCTTCTTGGCTTAATTAAAAACAAAACAAAACCAGGCTTGCGTAGTCTCCTGCTGACTTCTTAATTGTGAGAAGATGGCTCTTCAGGGCGGAAGGAGAGAGATCTTCTGGGCCTCAGGCAGCTCGCCCCACGGCAGAGAGCCACAAGGACGAGAGCCCTTATGCTCTCGCCCTTCGGCTCGCGCCAAGAGGCTCATGCCCTTGGGCTAGCCTGCCCCATATAGCAGCAGCAGCAGCAGCAGCCAAAGCCCCAGCAGCAGCCCAAGGAGATGTTACACACACCTGAGGAAAGGTGGGGCAGGGGCAAAGACAGCAGTCAGTCAGTGCCCCACCCAAGCTGTTCTCCTTCTGTCTCCTTCTGTCTTCTTCCCCCAGGCCCTTGGGCTAGCCTGCCCTATATAGCAGCAGCAACAGCCAAAGCCCCAGCAGCAGCCCAAGGAGATGTTACACACACCTGAGGAAAGGTGGGGCAGGGGCAAAGACAGCAGTCAGTCAGTGCCCCACCCAAGCTGTTCTCCTTCTGTCTTCTTCCCCCAATATTGTATTGGCAACACTTCTTCCCAAGGCATCACAACTGCCTGGTTGAGGAAATTAAAAAAAAAAAAAACTTTTTCAGAGGAAAAAATAAATGAAGTTGTCAAGGCAACAGAAAAGCATACTCCATGCATTGTATGTCCTTAAGCAGAAAAGCTTACATTTCAAAGACCCACTGTGTTCTACCATCTTTCCTAAACCTTTAATTTTAAAGGGTGTTTGTTCTCATGCCTAGAGATTGTATGCAGTGCATGCCTTATATACATGGCTTGCATTCTCATGGAATAGCTCTGGTCTGGGAAAGTAAGACAAAATGTTCTGAAGATTTAAACAGAAATCAATCCTCAAATGTTGTGGGTTTTTAAACCCAACCATACATTGATGTTCTATGTCATTTGCCTGATGGCCCAAACCTTTTCAATACAATCAGCTTCCATACAAATGCCAGTGCTGACTGCACGCTTTGAGCCATGTAGTGCACATCCTTCAGGGATTGGTGCACATGTTACAGCAAGAGCAGTCACTGGAGTACCTACTCTCTTCTCTCAGTCTCATTAACAGGGTACATCAAAGTATCAGGGGAAAAGTGAAAAGTCAAAGACAGACTTGAAAGGAGACCATGTCCTACTTTAGCCTTCTTTCCTCCAGATTGTACTAGGGGTGTGCACAGACCGCGGTTCATGCACTGGTTGGAATTTGGACCGGTTCATGGTCCAGTTCAGCCAAACCTCGAACTGGTCTAGCAGTCTGAGGTGGGGTCAGGGGAAGAAAGGTAAACATGTGTGGAGGCCAGGTGAGGGATGGAGCTGTGCTGGCACCATGCACAGGATGTCAAGGGGAGTGCTGCTACAGCAGGAAGCTGCTTGGAGTGGTAGTCTGGCTGGTAAGGCCCTCCATCTAAAGGTGCTGCTTGCCACCCCTCCCCCAGTGCCGCCTCAAACCACTGGGGCAGTTCGAGGTTTGGTCGAACTGGTCTGCTGCACTGTGGACTGGTCTAAATTCGTCCATGCACACCCCTAGACTGTACATACCCAATTCCTTCAACCTTTCTTCATAGGTCCCTGACCATCCTCATTCCCTTCCTTCAAACCTGTTTCAGTTTGTCTACAACACATCTTTCTTAAATGTTGGCACCCAGAACTGGACAGAGTACTTGCACATAAGATTTGACTACTGTACAATAGGGCAGAACTATTAATATTGAAAGCAATTTCAATATTAATTCATTGCTTCATTCCAATGGTTAGAATGCCTTCTAGTTTTCCTGCTCTTGACACTGTCTTCCATACAAAGGATGAAGTGTGGAAACTCCCTCCTCTAATACAGGAGCGGCCAGGTTACACTTGCTGCAGGTACACAAAGATTGTAAGAAAATACACACACCCCAGGTCACTTCCACAGAGAACTTTCTGCCCATCTTCTTACCTCATTGTCATGTCCTACTCCCTGCGGAGGGAGTGGGCTTTCTTTTCTTTCTTTGCTTATTGCCTGAAAGTTGCCTCAGGCCTTCATTTGTTTGTTTGTCTTTAAGGCGCCACAAAACTGTTGATGTTACAGACTGGAATGACTATCCCTCAAGACTTTGCTCCATTGTAACTTGCTTCAGGGGGCCTGCAGATGTTCTCTAGAATGGGGTTGTAATAACCACCATACCAAATGTTCTAGGGCAAATGAGCCAAGGGCAAAATCTCCTAGATGATTCTTCATGCAAGATATTGAATGCTTGTAGGGGGGTCAGGAAAGAGGGGTTTCACCTCACCTCTGTGTGTGTTCAGCATAACTTAGGAAAGAGGCTATGCATGTACAAATTATCAGCATGTAGGCAGCGACTCTTTTGGCAGGATCCCTGACCATGTATACAGTTAGTGCACTCATAGGTTGTTTCATAAGTTGCAGGCACTTTCAGTGTAATGTGTGAAGAGTCCTTAGATGTCAGATATTTGGATGCAATTCTTGCCACCTTCAAGAGCTGAGCAGTACCTATGCAAATAGACCCTGAACTGGCAGACCCAGGAAGATACCCCTTTTTGTCTTGCACTGCACATTTCCACTCACCTACCCTTCATTTGCAAATCTGATTGTGATAGATAGATAGATAGATAGATAGATAGATAGATAGATAGATAGATAGATAGATAGATAGATAGGCAAACCAAGCCCCCAAACCCCAAAAACCATTGGCTAAAGTTCAAGTAATCTTTTATGAAAAATTGAGACTTGGAAAAACTAAAATATTAGTCACTCAAGCATGGACACTAGGCATGGACAAAGATTGTTAAAGATTAATGGAAAGATGGTGGATGTTGTCATGCTGTAGTATCCAGGGGCTTTTTGGAAAACACAATAGCAGTCCTGGGCCTGACTTGTGAAACCAAATTCTTTTTTTGGATGCTTCTTTCCCCCCAGAAAGCCTGTGATAGAGCTTTATGAATCTTTGTAGACAAGATTAATTTCATATATGACCTCAATAGGCAGAGATTATCACTCTCACATATCAAGACAAATGTGTGTGCCAGAGGTAATGCAAATATTATATATCTATAAAACAAGATATGCGGCAATATTCCCAGTTTAATTTCTGGCATGATCATAGTCAAAACAAAGAAAGAGAGGAGACACAAAGCAGTCAGTATTACAGGGCTGAGGAAACAACAGATTTCCCCAAGCATCTTCTAGGCATAGCAATATGATTAATGAACAATATCCCAAGTCTCCTTTCTTTGGAATGATTTTATCATATCAGCAAACAATCTTATGTTTTGAAAGAGATGTATAGTGCATGTTTGCTAGCTCCCTGCTGGTCAATGTTATCTTGCAAGTTCAGAATGATAATGCTTCTTAGATTGGGCTACTATCCATTTGCAGTGATTAAAAGTATTTAGAAAGTTGACTTTGCTTTCTGTACATTAGTATCGCTCCCAGCATTAATTTAGTGTTGTGTGCTCTGCACTGTACTGAGTTTAAAGGTACCATGATTCATACATGTAGGATATGCAGGACCCACAGGACTGGCACACCATGGGAATGCATTAAGTAAACGAGCAGTAAGGAGCAAATAAAGTCAGAAGCAAGGTGCCTTCTGATGGCTATTTCCCAGCTCTACCTGGAGATGCCAGGAATTTAATCTAGGATCTCCTGTATGCAAAGCAGATGTTCTTTCACTGAACTATGGGTCTTCCCTATAACAAAATATTATGTATTATCCCCCAGTGAGGCACTACCTTGGCGTGGTTGTGGGGCTTGTGTGCTCTGATGAAGGTGAGAGCTATGCCAGAGGTCCAACCATACTGGACAGGTCTCACCAGAGGAGCCATATCTCCTGTATGCAAAGCAGATGTTCTTTCACTGAACTATGGGTCTTCCCTATAACAAAATATTATTTATTATTATTATTATTATTATTATTAATACAGTAATTACATTTTCATGTTGCCCCATCCAAAAGCTCTGAGCGTGCACAACAAGTAAAATACAAAAACAAACACAATTTAAAACAAACCGATTAAAACAATATAAAAACAAATTTAACACAGTTCAGAACCATTTAAAACCAATTAAAATGATTAAACACAATTTTAAAACCTTGGAAGGCCAGGCCAAACATGTAGGTCTTTAGGGCTCTCTTGAAGGCCAACAAGAAGTCCAAACTATGGATATCTGCTGGCAAGGGATAAGACTGAAGGGCCAGCCAGTCGACTTTTGTTCTTGGGGATTAAGCTGGACACCGTGGTGGATTTTGTTTACCTCCCAAGGGATAAGTTGGAAGTACTGAGGGAGCTAATTAAATAATTGGGGTCAGCTAAGAAAACCACTCTTAGGGAGCTGCAGGTGATCATCGCCCACCTTAATTTCACCTGTCAGGCTGAGGCGCTCGGCTGGGCCTTTTTGAAGTGCCTCTGTGACGCAGTATCCGGGGTTAAGTTACCACATCACAGGGTTCAAATTACTGAAGACATGCAGGTTGACCTGACTGTCTGGAATTTATTTTTGAGGAACTTTAATGGGGTGTCATTCTGGAGGTCCAAACAGCTTTTAGAAGCTGAGCTACAGGTACACTCTGATGCCACCGGGGGCATCGGGTTCCGGGTCTATTTCAGGGGCAAGTGGTGCTCCGCCCAGTGGCCCTTAAGATGGGCTCAGGAGGGGATTACAAGAGATCTCATGTTCCTGGAGCTTTTCCCCATCATAGTGGCTGTGCACCTCTGGGCGGAGAAGTTTCACGACTCTACTGTCCGTTTCTTGTGTGACAATCAGGCAGTGGTCCAGGTGATGAATTCTCAAACCTCCCATTCACCCAGGATGATGGGGCTACTGTGTGCCTTTATCCTCTGTTGCCTCCAATTTAATATCCTTTTCCTGGCAAGGCATGTCCTGGGTCTTCGGAATGACATCACAGATGCCCTGTCTCATTTTCAGGTAGCCAGGTTCAGGGAGTTCGTGCCAGAAGCCAGTGTGGATCTGTAGACAATGCCAGAGGCCCTTTGGAGACTTGGCAAATAGAAGCCCATCAGGCCATTGTTGTGTCTCTGGCCACCAGTACGAGGCTTAGCTACTCCTCTAAGGTAGTTGCTTTTCATGCCTTTAGATGGAGAGATGGTATTTTGGACAGCTGGCCTATTCCACCTGACCACCTTATGCAGTTCTTGGTGTTCCTACATGCTTCCGGTATAGCAGTTTCCACCTTAGCCAGCTATTTGCCTGCACTGTCCTCTGAGGGGTTCATGACATCAAAGGTGGCTGTAGGGTGAGCCATATGCTGGAGGACTGGACTAGAGAGTGACCCCTGGCTGTAGATCACAGGCGGCCGGTGAGTGTTGAGCTGTTATTGACCCTTCACATACAGCTCCAATCTCTATGTAGTTTGTTGTGGGAGGTGGCGCTGTTTAAGGCAGCTATGGCATTAGCTTTCTTTGGGGCTTTTCGGCCTAGTCAGGTGCTCCCCTGTAGCAATCATGCTCCACTAGATCATTGCCTGCAATACACAGACCTTTCCTTTGCAGGGGCAGGGATGCCACTGTACTTTTACCATTCTAAGACTGACCAGAGGGGAAAGGGCCAGTTGATTGAGTTGGCTGTGGCAAGGAGTGACGACCTGTACCCAGTACGGGCTTTACGGCAGTATGTTGCCTTTCGGCCTGGTTCAGCAGGGGTTTTGTTTGTACACACAGATGGCACACCCCTGACTCAATACCAGATGTGGGCTGTGTTGCGGAAGACAGTTATCCATCAAACCACCTCCGATTTTGCCATTAGTTTTTGGGTTCCTAGGGTGATTATAGTTTGGGCCAATTGGCATCAGTGAAGAGTATGGAGGGGGGTTTGGAGTTGAAAGGGCAAGAAAAAAGGTTAATGCCGCCATGGACAAGCACGCAGTGGCTCGAGGGGGTGCATTTATCCCGCAACCAGGTATTGTGCATTCCTTATCTCACCTTTTTCACCCTGACGGGATACAGCTTTCCTTGGCAGGGTTTGATGTATATTTGGCTAACCTTCGGAGGAGGCTTGCTATGGTTTTAGAGGGTTGTGGGGCAGGAAGGCCAAGCTAGGCTGACCTCCCTTGGTGGCAAGTACAGTGTGGGCTGGGTGGAGGTCTAGTTGGGTTTGAGATCGGCGAGCACCCTTGGGCAGTTAAAAGGAGTGGATTGGTCAATCGGTCCTTAGAGGCTTTGCAGCTCAAGGATCTTGATTTGCCATGAAACCTGCTTCAGGGCGTCACAAACCTTAAAGGCTGTGTGGCTTGGGGGATGTAAAGCCCTAGAAGTTGCCCTGACCATTTAGGTTGACTATGAATGGGATGATGTGGGTTTAACCTGCTTCTATCCTGAGTCAGGGTGTGTCACCCATTTAAGGCTTGGGGAGGATAGTAACGTTTGAACCCGGCCTTTGGTAGGCCCGAACTGTTGGGGGGGTGGAGTTCTTGATCCATGCACAGATTGCTGATCTGATCAATTAATAAAGTTGTGGCCCTTTTATCCAACTTGATTGTTTCTGTCTTCCTTGAATCTGGGGACAAATATATCGGCAGCTAGTGCAATTCTTTCAAAATCAGTGTTTCAAAACCAGAGACCAATCTGACTGCAGCATTCTGTATCAGTTGTAGTTCCCGGACTCTGTAAAAAGGCAGCATAGAATGCATTATAAGTCAAGCCTGGAGGTTACCAGCATATGTGCCACTGTTTTAAGGTCATTTACTTCCAGAAATTGATTTGACTGATGTATCAACTGACGCTGATAAAAAGTCCTCCTGGCCACTGCCTGAACCTGAGCAACCAGACAGTTTTGGATCCAGGAACACTCTCAAGCTACATACCTTATCTTTCAGGGGGAGTGTAACCCCATCCAGATCTAAACATCTCTCAGGTCCCAACCGCCCATAGTCAGTACCCCCGTCTGTATTTTAAATAGAAATGCTTGCATATAGTCCCAACTCAGAAAGGAATACTTATGTAACAACTAGCAGTGTGTAGGGTAAATCTGTATGTAGAAGCTCCAGGTAGCCTAGGAGGATGTGAATTCCCATCTGCACCAGTACAGAGTTGTGAATGAACATTTCCATCTACATTACATAGGGGAATCGGAAACATTTCTAATGATGCACACACAGATACACCTGCGAGTCTGTCTCTGGCAAACTGCACCTGCATCAACATACGTAGCTTGACACACAATAGTATTCAATAGCAATAGCAATAGCAATAGCAATAGCACTTGCATTTATATACTGCTCTATAGCCGGAGCTCTCTAAGCGGTTTACAATGATTTTAGCATATTGCCCCCAACATTCTGGGTACTCATTTTACTGACCTCGGAAGGATGGAAGGCTGAGTCAACCTTGAGCCCCTGGTCAGGATCGAACTTGTAACCTTCTGGTTACAGGGCGGCAGTTTTTACCACTGCGCCACCAGGGGCTCCAGTATATGTGCAGTATATGTGACCTGTGTATTAAAAAAGGTGGGTCTTTCATCTGCCCTTTTTTCTCACAGGTAGCAGAATGTCTAGTAGATGTTTACAAATTGCCACACCTGTGCCATACACACAATTCTCCTACGGTGCTGGTAAACGTATTTATTACCGGATAGAGGTGATTAGCCACAAATAGAAACACTAATGCTCTTAACCTCCCAAATTCTTTGCTCAGAAAGCAATCCTTAAACCACAATTTTAGTGTCTTTTGTAGGAAACACTAAGTAACCACCTGCATTTGGATGTTCAGCACTTTCACTTAGAGACACCTGTTTCACTGAGACAGATTTAAATCTAGATGCACACCTTTAAGATGTACACCTAAAAAAACTAGGTTCACATCTTTAGCCAGGTATTTATTAAGAGGTTGTGAGTTCAGGTGCTTTCCTAAAAGATGCGGAAACCTCTTTTGGGATTTTGCATTTCTCTGACGCAGAATCCAAAATCTATATTCAATCAATCATCTTTATTACAGTCCAAGACCAGCATAAGATAGTACAGTAGAGCATGACTGAAAGCATTTATGAAACAGTATGGTCATAAGAAAAAATTATGAAGTCATGTTACATTAAAATTACTATTAACTATAATTACTGCATGGTAAGTACTATAGGTATTCTATAAAATTACTAGAAAATATTAATATTTATTGTAAGTCCTAATTACTAAAAGAACTACTCTAAAATTGTAAATAAAACTACTACTAAGATCTGTTACAGTATTAGATGAGAATAAGACACTACATATGGAACCATAAAACTACATTCATTAAAATTATTACTCTAGTATTAAAAGCTATTATATAATATAATACTTAAAAACAATAAATACACTACTGAGAGACCTTAAAGGTGAAGTTGAAGAGAGATCATCCTGGAGAGAACCTATCTATGTGGTAGCTAGCAGTCAACACCAACTTGACAGCACTTAATCAATCATTTAAAAACTGCTACCCTTGCAGGGTATGAGATTAAGATTATAGCTATGAGATTATTAAAACTGTAATATATATAATAAAAAGTGGTGACTAGAACAGAGTATATATGATAAGAGTGCTATAAAATAGTGGCATAGATCAGGGATTCTCAGTGTTGGGTCCCCAGATGTTATTGGACTTCAGCTCCCCCAGTGGCCTTTCGTTGAGGAATATGGGAGTTCAATAACATCTGGGGACCCAACACTGAGAATCCCTTGCATAGATAACAGTTCAAAACTATGCAGAGCTGATGCGAGGTAAAAACCTGGTCATCATGGTCCGACGGATCTTACACACTGCCACACAGAACTTGGCAGTATTAAACGTGAAGGCCGGGACTTCATCTAAAAGCAGCAACCAGGTATAGATATGGTTTGGGCGGCTAGGGTACTTGTGAAACAGTGGAGAAATAAGCTTGGCCCGAGTTTCTCTGTAAAAGGGGCAGAGCAAAATCTACATTATTCTATTCACAATGAGGGAATGTTGCACTCCTAAGTTAGAAGAGGCCTTTAGCCATTTGGAAGAGAAATCAAAATAAAGATTATTAACTGTGTTGCACATTAAAAGTTGTACAGGTCTTTAAAAACACCACCACAAGCTATTCCAGTTATCAAAGACATCATTCTGTCACCATTATTCTGATCTGCCACTTCAGGCACCAGTCAAGCTATAGGTACAGCAGCATGTACCAAACACCAGGGATGGCCCAAGGTATTGCAGTGCCTGAGGCAAGGTACAAAATGGGGCTACCTTGCCCCCAGGCCCCTGAGGAGTGCCATCCCCCTTTCAAAACCAACCCTTGCAAGCTTTTAAGGTGCATGGGGAGCAAGGAGAAGGGAATGTTGTTGGCAGCCTCCTCTTCTCTCTTCATGTTTTGTGCTAAGTTTTGCAAGGAGTGAGAGGAGGCATTCTTTGCAAAGTTTGCAAGGGTTGGATCAGTTCTAAAGAGCTGTTCCAATGGCAATAGTTGAGGGGGGGGGGGCCTCTTGCAGCCCTGATGGCACTCCAACCGTCTGCCGCCTGAGGCAACTTCTTCACCTTGCCTTATAAAAAGGGCTGCCCTGCCTAACTCCCTTTCACTTGGAAATACTTATTACAGCATAAGTCACTCAATGGGGCTTTGGAGGGAATAACTGCAGTCCTGTGTTGTAAAACTCATTTTTGGGAACAAGAAAAGGGCTTGAAGGGAAGAATCCCCCCTCCCGCCCTCTGCATGGGTGCACAAGAGTACTTTTGCAATGCATTTTATCATCAGCACCAGCATCAAGAATATTAAAAATTACAGTGACTTTTATAAATGAACATGAAGAAAGCATAAATCCTCTTTTCCTCAATTTCTTAGATATAAGGCAATAGTTTTATTTATGAAAAAATAAATATTACTATTATAAATATTATTATTTATGAAAAAAATAAATATAAATATTATTAAAAATAATCTGAACTGGCAACAGGACTGATTCCTTATTCTAATGAACAGCCACAGAAGCACATTGTAATGCTAAAGGAAACTGCACTTATTGGTATGCCAACAGATGTGGCTGGCATGCTCTGTGTTTTTCTAAGGAAAAAAACTGGGGTCCACGGAATAGGAGAGGGAAGAATTGAAGACATTTTGAAGACATCTCGGACTGTGTGTGGACATCTACATATACTGGTTTCTCATTTTCTCTTTGTATTCCGAAATTCCACTTGGTATTTTGTTATTGTATTCTTATTTGAATTTTTACATGTATTTTCATATGTGTCATACAGATGTGTTTGATTATCTTTACATGTGTTGAGAGCTGGATATTCATTCTTTCATTATTTATTATTTTTCATTCATTTTTCACCCTTGTCTTTTTGTTCACGGGTCTTGCATTTTCTTCCCTCTGTGTTTTTCTAAATCATAAGACTCAAAGGGCTATATCGGCAATGACCAGAACTCATTTATATTACCAAATTAGGAGATTTAAATGATAACATTTTCATCTCCTTTGGCTGCACAATAAACTACCACACAAGTGGTTCAAGTTCTGTTGTCACAGGAGTCCTTCAAAGGATTGGACTTGGAAACATTGCTGGGGAGATGTCAAGTGCAATGAAATCTACGGACTGTTTTTTAGACATGTCATACACTTCCTCCATCTCACTCCATCTAATGGGCAAAGTGTTTTGAATGGAATGGATGGCATGTTTTGATATGCTTCAGTTTTGCAGTCACCCATTACTTCTACTAAATAGCCAGAATTAACAACTCCTTTAGGGCTTTCATCAGTTGGGATTCCTGCTGTTTTCCTTGGAATCAAATTCAAAAGACGTCATTTGGCATGCAACCCACGAATCATATTTGCTAATCCATCAATATGACAACACAAATGAAACTGAAACCCTACTGTCCTCTCTATTGCTCTGTGGTACAATAGCATTTACAGATTAAAACCAGCTCATACTTCACTAGCTCTCTGAGGTTTATTTTTTTTTTCCTGTAAAGGAAAAGTGGAGCCACTTGATAGGCCTGACTGCTTTAGAAAAATCTCAGATGTAAAGCATAATGAGGACAATGTCCATGCAATTCAGTTTCCATAGCTGGATGAATTTGCAGAGCTACGCTGGAATTCAAAATGTTCTAAAAGTGTTTTGAACTTGCCATGTAAAAAATGTTACCATGTTTAAGTTGTATGCAAGCTACTCCTATATTAAAATCAATTCCAGCAGAAGTTCTGGAAAGTTACTCTAAAAGAGTTATTTATACTTGCATGTTGTGGCTCTCTGCTATGCTTCATATAATATATTTTCTTGTCCTCTAGTCAGAAGACCATTGGGGGGGGGGTAGAAATAGCAATAGAAAATATTAGATACATAATTTGGGGCGGGGGAGCCAAACTTGTTCCAAAAAATAGTGTAACATCCTGTCATCTTCCCTGTGCTCCAGTTCAGACAATATCTTACTGTTTCATGCAATTAGGAAGGAGGTGCTGAGTGTGCTCCCATTGTGATGTCTACTACAGACATCAATGCCTTTCTGGTACATCCCTTTATCATGTGGGGAGGGGCTGTTTATCCAAATGGCTAATCCGTGGATGATAGGCACACTCTCAGCACATCTCCTTCCTAATCTCATGGGCCAGTGACGTATCATCCAAACCAGCCCAGAATCTCTAAATCCATTGTCATAATTAGCCGACATTTAATATACAGGGCCTCTTTGTTACTCATCATTTGAATGCCTTCAATGATTTTGCCTTCTACTCTTTGTGAATTTCTGAAACAACTTTCATCCTGTGCCTCTGTACATTGGATTGTGCGGAGATAACCAAGCTGAGCCTTTGGAGGGCTGCATAGAGTTTTTTAATCAACCTATTAAATCAGGAGTTTGGGAGAGAGAATCTTTCTCCAGGATCACCAGAGAGTCACCCAAACACTCCCAACACCTTCTGCAGCTTGCCTTGAGAACTATAGAAGGTGCAAACCTTCAGATCCGACAGGCAAACAGCTTCTAGTCTCAATGATCTCATCCAAAGCTCCCAAAGGGAAAGGACTGGGTATAGCTGCTTGAGCAGGAGGAATGCTTCAGAGACCCCACAACACAGAAGCATGGGAAAAGGAAATAAGAAGTGCAGTCTCCCAATGCACTGACAAAATGCAAATCTGCCACAATGAATATGTTCCTATTCTGTCTTCAAATAGGACTTTAAGCTTGGGAACAGGAAAGAAGTAATTCATGTTCCATAACTTGTGTTTTTCTTGTTCTACTTCTTTCAAACATTCAAAGCAGTGCTCAGTAGGCACTAGAGTCTATCCTGACTGTTATATTACAATAATTTTGGGCTGCACTTCTACAAGCATGGTTGATGTGCTGTGTGCAATTTGAAAAAGAAAATTATTGTTCCAACTAGTGCTACATGCTGTCAAATCATTAAATGAAACACCTAGATTATTATCAAAATGCAAACATTAAAAATCCACAGGGATTTCATATAAATCACTCAGTTCCTAAGTACCAGGATTTCTCTTTGCTCAAACTGCCAAACCCATATTGCTCGTTATAAACCATCAGAAGGGCTACCATATATCCTTAAATATTATTTAATAAAGTTGTCTCTTCAATGACATTCTACATATTGTTAGAGCCAGGGATATGCTGGACTGCGTGATATTTCTAAATCCTCCTTTTCTAAACAGATTTTTCTTTGGCAGAATCTTAGACATTTAAAAAACACACACACATTCCATATAATAGGAAAGTTATACCACCTAAATCACTATCTGTTAATATTGCCTGAAACTTGGATTTGCAATAACCCAAGGACCTTTTCTATAGATAAGTAAATAAGGTAAATTGTAAGCACCTTGGGGCAAGGATCTGACTTTTGCTTATCCTATGTAAAGAGGCATGTACACTGCTGGCACTTTATTAACAATACTTCTTTATAAATACAATTGAATTTATAGATAAAAAGAAATCATACAAAGCTCCCTCCTCATTTATATGAACTTCCCAACCCAGGTTTGTTGTCTGTTCAGGGCTTTGGGGGGCCTTTCTATTCTTGAGCTGAACCTCCACCCTATGGGTTTGACACTGTGCCTAGCAGGAGGAACGGTCTCCATTATTTGCATACCATATATATTCTGTAATATATATTTCAATTTCAACTTTCGAGCTTTCAGCTTTAGAGATCCAATTTGTGTCATAGCTCACAATTAAATGATTAGGTGAATTATCCTAATAACACAGTGCCATAAAAATAAACTAGAGAGGAAAGGGTTGTTGGAAAATCTACTTCAGCAAGACCCATGCTAAAGATAGGCCGTTTTTGACTGTCTCATGAATGTGTCTGAGCTTGTTGCAACTTTACTGATGTGTATCATGGTAAGAACGATGGCTTCGGAATACAAATAGATCATTGCAACGGCCTTCAAATTCATACAAAGTTATTGGTTTAAAAGATACTGTTTATTTGGCATACAGACATTTTTTCATTCATGACTGACATCTAATGAAGATCATGCAGAAATACTCTGCAGGGGTGCCCCTGGAGCTCTTGTGGAACTTCCCTAGTCCTTCTGAGTGTGTGCTTTGCACCACAGGGCTAACACTTCCAAGCACTGCTCACACTCTGGAAGCACTCTGCAAGGTCATAAACACACAACTGAGGGTCAGCTATGTGTTTCCAATCTTGCAGAGCATTTCTGGAGCACAAGCAGTGCCCGGAAGTGTTCGCTCGGTGGCACAACAGCTTTTGCACAGGACGACTGGGGGAGTTCTACAAGGGTCCCCTGTGCATCCCTGCAGTTTCCTTACACATGCTCTTTGTTAGTCAGGATGTCTGCCCATGTATTTGTTTTGAATTTTATCATACTCTAGCCTCAGGACAACTTATTTAAACAAGACTGTTTATTTGAACAAGACTGAATTAATAACCTGAAAATACCAGAGAGCAGAGAGGAAATACCAAGACTGCAGAGAGGAAGGGGAGGTGGCTGTGCGGCTTCCTTCTTTACTGAAGGACAGCCAATCACTGTCTTTCAGACAGTGAGAGGAGCTTCCTCCCTCAGCTCCGGTACCAGGGGAAGCAGTCTGCAGTTCCAAATTTGGACATACTGCAGGCTGCCTGGAATCTCTGGTTGCAGTGATGAAACTCACTACAACCTGAGGGTTCAGACTGGAGTTCCAAATCAGTTCATTGCCACACATAGCCTGGGTTGCCTGCATTCAGATGTAAAATCTGCGGAACAGCAGGTCTATTTGACTATGGTTCCGTGTTACATGCAAATGCAGCCTATCTGTGCTAATAGTGTATAGATGTGGTCAATAGAGGCATCAAGAGGACACATTCAATTGATACTAGAGAGCAAGAAGACTAGTTTCGGAAGTATGCTCAAAGTTTATGTTTTCCACATTTTAAAACAGAGAAAGTATAGAAACATTCTTCCCAATATAAACTAATTCTCCCCCCGACAAATCTTAAGTTGTATCCCAAGCAAGTTAGGTTGTATCCTAACCAAGTCCCATTGCAATTAATGCAACCTAAGTTGGTCACAACTAATTTGTCTTGTTGATTTTCATTATG
Source organism: Hemicordylus capensis (assembly GCF_027244095.1). Classification (NCBI taxonomy): domain Eukaryota; kingdom Metazoa; phylum Chordata; class Lepidosauria; order Squamata; family Cordylidae; genus Hemicordylus; species Hemicordylus capensis. The sequence goes on along the minus strand of NC_069661.1, from coordinate 80,594,161 downwards.
CTGAGTCATCACTATCTTTCTGAGGCATGGCTGGCCCATTAATGAGGCTGGGTGAGGCAGCTGCCTCAAGTGGCAGACTGGTAGAGGCAACAGATAACCTGCTAGCCCATTTGTCCTACACACTGCCCCCCACCAGTCCACCGACTTTCCTAAACTTTACTGAGAGGCGCATGCACACCAGCAGCTGCCCCTCTTACCTGGATCTTCCCCTTCCCCATCCCACCCTGCGTTTTAAAATGTCTGGGGAACAGAGAATAAAGCAGCATGAAGATTACTTTCTGCCACCCCATTTCCCTACTCCCTGCATTTTCAAAAGGCAGGGCAGGAAGACAAACAAGAGCAGCCCCCACCACAAGGTAAGGGAATATGTGGAGGAAATTGGTAAGAATAAGGAGAGACTTTGGGTGTGGGGGGAGGGTTACTGTGCAACCATGTGTACATGTTTGTGAGAGGAATCATGTAAAGGAAGGGAGTGTGTGAAGGATACCAAGGTGCTGAGTGTACAAGGTCTTTTTGAGACAAGGAGCATCCAACTGAGCATAGAAGGAGGAAAGGCTGAAGTGGAATCTGAAAGGTCTTTTGAGCATGAGTGAGGGGCAGTGAGAGTGCAATGATTGCAAGCATAATGATTTGGGCATAAGCCTCATTGAGCTTGGTGGCAGGACTTATATAAAAGCAAGCAAAAAACGGCTGAAACATACACACAGCTGTTGGGGTGTACAGAGGTTAGGGATGTGCACGGAACCACAGCGGGGCAATTCAAAGGCGGCGGGAGTGGGAGGGTTCACTTACAAAAGAGTGGAAGGGTTCTTCACAAAAGAGTGGGAGGGTTCACTTACCCCTTCCGCCGCTTTCCCCCTGCCGCTGTCCGTGTTTATTAATGCCTGTCGGGGCGACAGTGTACCTCCCTGCCACCCCGTTGCCCTCATCTTCCGGAAGTCACCAATGCACCTGCATGTGCCAGCATGGGAGTATGAGCGTGTGTGATATGCACGCAGACATGTTGGCAACTTCCGGTCATATCCAGAAGATGAGAGCAATGGGGCAGCAAGGAGGTACGCTGCCGCCCCGATGGGCATTAATAAACATGGACGCCAGCAGTTGGGAAGCAGCGTGAAGGGTAAGTGTACCCTCCTCCGCTCTTAAAGGGAGACCCCCTCCACCTTCGAACCAGCAGAATCGCAGGTTCTTCGAACCGGATTGGAGGCCAATAAAGGGCCTCTGAACCGGTTCTGTGCAGATCCCTAACAGAGGTGTGTGATTGTGAAAGGCCCCAAATTCACAAGTTTCTTGCAGGTACAGGGAACTAAGGACAATTGGGATGTGCGTGCATGTTGGACTGCCTGTGATGCATTTGACGAGTGTCTGTCGAGGGCTGATTTTCAATAGATCAGCCTCTTATATGACTTCACCATTGCCTCTGACACCCATCTTCCTCAGAGCAGGGAATTGGTGCTCAGTGGTGCAGTTTCTACACCGCACAGTTAGAAAGCAGATCAGGCAGAAGGGAGATTAGTCAGGGCTTGCAGGGAGGTCAGCAGGAAGAGGAAACTGGTGTGCCTCACACTCTGCATGTGGCATAGGTGGAGCTCAGATGCTGCTGGTGGAGCAGGTCATCAGAAGAACTGTTTTAGGACACAACCTAGTGTTAATGAACACATCACAAGAATATTTAACCATGTTTAATCTTAATATTATATTTCTAGCAATCTGCAGTGCTCATGAACCACCGAAAGACAGACAGACCACAGGCAAGTGTGTGGGGTTAATCACTTGTGAGTTACAGAAACATTGCTGAACTCCCTCTTATTTGGCATGAAAAGGACTGATCAGCATATGCTGGAAGACATCCTGCTCCTAGCAAACTAATAACAATAAGTCCAGTGATTCCATCAGGTGCAAGACTTTCATCTGTTCATTCAGATCATAACCCCTTTTCTAGCCTCCTCTCCAGCAGAGAACTATAAGGAGATGCATCATCCACCACATCTAGCTATCAGAGCTCTTTTGAAGATGAGGGTCTTGGCAGTATAATATCAGGCCGCACAGCTAGTCACTGGGGAAAAAATTGTTCTGTAAACTAGACAACATTTATCTTAAAGAACAACAAAGCACACCCATTGTGAGTCAAAGGAAAGACTGGGTTTTTGGTGAAAGGAAAACACAGCTGTACCTGCAGACCTTTTGGCTTAAGTAAGCATGTGGGCCTTCCTATAGAACTGGTTAGAAAGCTGGGATGCAACGGCCTTAAAATCGTGTAAAAATATATATATTTAAAGGCAACTCTACCACCCAGGATTTCCATTTAGGTATTCTGCCTTGTGGTGGGATTTATTTCACAGAAACAATACACTAATATAGATGTGAAGAAGCTAATAGAAACATGCACTGGTTGGAGGATGTAATTTTTCAAACAATATTACAAAACAGAGAAAAAGTTCATTATGAAAGTGTGTTGCGCACTATAAGATGTATCCTTACACCACTGCCACCTAGTTGCTGATTAGGAAACCTCCACATATTTGACTATATTTTTATGATACTGTTTGTGAATAGGATTGCTAATTGATTCAGTCAGATCGCTCCTGAGTAATACCTGGAGATTATTCTTCCCAGTACTTTTTCCAGTATCAAGCTATTATAATCTCCAGGACTGCTTTGGATAGTTACCAGGAGATTCCAGACTAATATCAGGGGACTGGCAACCTTATTTGTAAGACTTACTTTTGGCAGGATATTTCAAGGTCATTAATGCCCCTTTCGAAACATCCACTGGCCTGCCCAACTATTAGGCCTGGACTTTTAGATGACAAGAAAAGAGCTTTCAAAACGATTACATTATTATTTCTCTTCTGCATTCACATCATCAACATGCTCAAAGTTTTATTTTACTTGTTTTGAGGATTTCTTTAGCGCCTGAGCACTTTCCCACAAAGCCATTCCAATGTAGGAGCTGCTTAGCCTTGGTATGCTGTTTCTTATTCTGTTCTGTTTTGTTTTTAATTTAGTTCTTAGAATGCTGTGGACCCTTTCTCGTGATCTGTGAGAAGGGCTTGACGGGGCAAGGGGAGGAAGGCTCAAAAAGCTCACCTTCCCTGCAGATGATCCTCTCCTCACTGCTGGGCAGATGGATCGGCTTCCCTGACGATTGCCCCAGAACTCCCATAATGCACTATGTAAGTGTGCGGTGCATTATGGGGAGCTTGTTGACACCAGCCAAGAGGCTACTGGCGAGTGGTGTGTTTGTGCTCTTAACCCTGGCTAACAGTTGGGCTTCCCTTGCAGTTTGCTGCCAGGAGCCATGCAGTCTCAGCGGTTCTCACACACAGGCAAAATTGGGCTGGGCTGCCCTAGCCCAGTTTTGCCTGCGCATGAGAATAGCGTCTGTGTTTTTCTCCTAGAATTTAAAAGTGGTAGCCTTTCTTTTAAAAGTACAACCTTCTTCACATCAAAGGGCTATTTTTGTCCCCTTTTATATGTGGGGACAAATTAGTGCACTCATGTCACTGGAGCTGCACCATGCAAGTATACTGCTAACCAAAAAGTGCAGACTGGAAAGGCCTAAAAGTATTTTCTGTTGCCTATTAACTTCTGACATGCTTCCTTTCTATGTTCCATGCTAAAACTAATTTATGGTAACTTACAGAAAACCAAAAGTCAATACACTTTGAGCAGGCTAAAACATGCAAATATGTCTACTAAACTAAGCTAAGATGGTTACATCGCTCATGGAATATTCTGAATCCAATAATGAAGCAGCCAGATTAATTACAATAGCATTTTCATCAGATCCTTTTCCAGAGAGCTCACAGTTGCACACATGTGGTTGTCCCATTTTATTCTCACAACAATCCTACAGTAGATTAGTGGTTGTCCCATTTTATTCTCACAACAATCCTACAGTAGATTAGTCTGGGAAAGTGATTGTCCAAGGCCACCCCACAAGCTTCATAGACAGCAGGAATGTGAACATAGGTTTCCTTAGTCCATCTGATATTATATCCACTTAGCACTCTAGCTTCTCTAGTGGCCAAGGAAATGGTGTTCAAGTGATAGAACTGCCCATCAGTTGATCAACAATGTGCAATACTTAGGAACATAGGAAGCTGCCAAATACTGAGTCAGAACATTGGTCTATCTAGCTCAGTACTGTCTATACAGACTGGTAGCATCTTCTCCAGGGTTTCAGGCAGGAATCCTGGGGTGTAACTATAATAGGGCAAGGGGAGACAGTTGTCTGGGGGACCACTGCCTTGGGGGGCCCCCAAAGGCAAGTCACACGACTGACTCCCTCAGCCGCACAGCCACCCGGGCTTCCTTCAGTTGTATTCATCCTCTGAAATTGACGTGAGTGTTAAGAACAGCATGTCTTTCTCTAGTACCATTAGATGACTTGCATCATCCACAATTTACAAAATCCTTTTTAAAATAATTTAGGATGATGTTCTATTGTGGCACATAGATAGATAGATAGATAGATAGATAGATAGATAGATACTTTACTATGCTTTTTGTTACCACTTTTCAGCCTCATTTAAGACATCCCCTGAGGGGAATATCTTACAGTGCTCACATGTGGTCTCAGATTCAAATGCAACCAGGGTGGACCCTGCTTAGCTAAGGGGACAAGTCATGCTTGCTACCACAAGACCAGCTCTCCTCTCCTCTCCAGTTTCCACAAGAACGCTCAAGTTCTTGGGAAGAACTTCTGTTCTTCCCAAAGTTGCCTTCACATTCACAGTCTTTGTGTTGACAGACCCTGCCCTCTCTCCAAGTAGCCACCATGCTACAAACATGCCAATTAAATAATATTGGAAGCATCTTTAGCCAGTTCTGAAACTGACAGTTGCAGCAATAATGTCCTTGTTGATTTGCAGATGACAGAAGTTATTTCTCTGACCCTCCCCAGTTGAACCACATCACACCCACTGTACCAGTGTAAATTTGTAGCCTTAACATGAGTAAAAGTTCATCAGCAAGTTTTCCTGGGTATATATAAAACAATACAGCCACAGGTGTTTAACGAATGAACCAAGAATAAATATACTTAACACTGTAGGGACTTTGCTGTAGAATGCTGGAAAGATACTGTAATACAAATTAGTGAAGATATGGAAGGAAATGTTAATCACACTTGTCTTCTGCATGGGTGGTCCTCTTCATCTTCAGAATGGTACACAGAGCTAACACTCACAAGGTTGTGTGATTTCTTGTCTTTTTTCAATCAGCTGTTTCCTGCCATAAATATCAGAAGTCTCACAGTGTACACTGTGTTTCAAGCTCTGTGCATTTTAAGGACATACTTTTCTATGAGCTAAACAAACAGTTGAATCCAAGAATGAGAACATCTGTACTAGTATACTGGAGGACATTCTAAAGCAAGATACAGCCAGAAGCTCAAATGCTAATCCTTATTATACCAGAGTATGAGCAGACATTAAGACAATACCCTATGTTCTGTGCCAGATCACTGATCTTTAAGAAAATATCAGCACCTGGTTTGTTTGTTTGTTAAGCCCACCAAATTGTGATGGGTGTGTGTGTGTCAAAATAAAAAAGTAGCATCCTAAACATATGCTGCTTCGCAACCCCACTCTATAAAATAAGCATTCTATGTTCAGTGTACAAAACTCCTTAATTTCTGCCAATAACACTGTTTTATGGTTTCTTGATTCTCGTCCTCACCTTTACTAGCTGAGGAATTTCATGAATATCTCCTCACACTAGTCTTTTCAATGTACAAGAGCAGTATTTACAATTCAAAAGAATAGCAGGAAATGTCTAATAGACTTAGTACTTGGTCTCTAGGAAACACAAACATACCATGCTAAGCTGAAGGACTACACTGCACTTTAAGTTAAGATGGCTTTAACTTTTTCATAGGTGTTATGAAAGAGTAAATGCAGACATATTCAAAAACAAGAGATCAAGATTAATGACAAACCTTATAAGTACATGTAAAGAATACCCCAATGTTGGTTCACAATAGCCCTAATAATAAAAACCTGAAGATTGATTTCTATTTCCATGTCAAGTGTACATGGCTTTCCTTAAGTCATTGTCTGGGAAAAGAGTAAAAGTGTTTACATTCATGCACAAAATAGCATTCAAAGCATACGATACAGCACTGCCTTAATGTCCAAGTCATGTAAACAAACACATTTCATGGTTTCACATATTGTGCCTGCTTACAACTTTCATGAACCCACATTTTTGTGGGTTTTTCAGCCCCAGTCCTCTTCTTCCGAACACTGACACTCAGGATTGTGCCCACACTGATCCTCCTGCTTTCTCTATATGCTTTCTTTTTTATTAGAGCGGATGTCATATGTTAGTAATGACCAGTGTTCCCTCTAACAGGGATTCCCAGACGTTGATAACTACAACTCCTCTGGAGTTGCAGTCCTCTGGAGTGCAGCTCAGGCCTCCAGCTGCCAGGCACGCTTACCTGGTGGTGGGGATAAGAAACAGATAAGAAACAAAGACAGATATTTTCTAAATGTGAATTATCTTATTGTCCCTTACATGTGCAGCAGCAGCACCTTTCACACACAAAGCCCACACTCAGTAGCATGACACACAAAGAGCATCAGCTCCCTTTTCTCGCTCCTTCTTACATGTGCACACACACACACACACACACACACACACACACACACACACACACAAGACCATGCTCTCTTCCCCTACCTATTGCAATTTATTCCTGCCTGTTCAGTCCAGTGGTGGCCATTTTTCTTTTGGAAATCATGTTGCAGCAGGGAAGACTCATTTTGCTGAATTAGCCATGTGCCCTAATGTGTCCTTCACTCAAAGCTCAATTACTATGGGGGCTTTGAAACATCATTACTTAATTGAATTGAATTAACTGATTTTAACACATCTGTATACCGCCCAAAATGCAAGTCTCTGGGTGGTTTACAACAAAACAATTAAAACAACAAATAAAAAGGTTAACACATTACAACAATTTAAAATTTGAAATGTTAAAACTATTAAAAACACAATTAAAAGACTACCTGATTAAAAGCCTGGGTGAACAAATGTGTCTTGACTGCCTTTTTAAAGTTGTAAGAGATGGGGAAACTCTTATTTCCGCAGGAAGTGAGTTCCAAAGCCTCGGAGCAGCAATGGAGAAGGCCCGTCCCTGAGTAGCCATCAAACAAGCTGGTGGCAACTGCAGACAAACCTTTCCTGATGATCTCAATGAGCAGTGTGGTTCATAGTGAAGACTTACTTCAGTAGAACATAATGGATTTTCACCAACTAGTGAAAAAGGAGACCCCTGCAATATAATTTGGATACAATCTAATCTGCCTAAGGATACATTTAAGGCATATTTTGGGTGCACACAAAAATGGTGTGTAGACACTGGAGGTTCCTGAACGTCAAGGCAAAACATTTAACTGCTATTCATTATCAGACTTTTCTGACTATGGATATATTTATAGTATTTACTAGCCAGATTCCAGTAGTGTAGGGAGGCCAGCGGTGGCCCTGCCAGTGGCCTCCCTAACCACGCCCCCCGCCCCCACGACATCAGATGCAGGGGGCATGGTTTCACTCACAAATGGGGCTGCACACTCCATTTGTGAACAAATTCCAGCCAGCGCTGCGCTGTGGTCGGAAGCAGCTCTCCCTGCTTTAAAAGGCCATGTTCCTGGCCGCGCTGCGAACATGGTGCTGGCCGGAATTTGCTTGCAAATGGGGCACATGGCCCCCTTTATGAGAGAGTCATCAGACGCAGACACAGGGCGCATGGCTGGGGTGCAAGGCGTGGCCCCTGAGCGCAGCGGCCTAGGTTCTTTGAACCTGTCTACACAATGGTGGCTCCGCCCCTGCTATATTCTCCATGCCAAATTTCATACTATCAAGAAAAAACTATTTTGACATTCTAACAAAGATTTTTTCAGGTGTTATAAAATAAGGAATACTGAAAAGACCAGCTGCCTTAACTATACAGCTACTCCAGTGGTAGCATATTAAGAAAAAATACAGGCAAAGAGAAGTTAGCTGACAGTTCTTCATGTTCAAGCAAGACTCTCTAATTACAACTGGTTTTAAAAAACCCTTCAGACCATGAAAGAAAAACTCATCAAGGATTCAGTTTCATCAATTCAACAAACAGTCAATGACAAATCTGAACCAAACTGCTGACCTCTTCCTCCTTTCTTATTTAATAATCAATTGTATTGAAAACATCCTCTCCATTCAGCCATGAAACTTACTGGGTGTCTATGGGCCAGTCACTTCTCTCTCAATCTAACCTACCTCACAGGGGGTTTGTGAGGATAAACATACCCATTTACAAGGGTTAGATAAGACAGAACAGTGCGAAGTAAAGAACTCAGATACTAATATAACCCTGAGAACTGGCTTAAAATGATGTAAGTAGATACCCCTCCCGACCCAAACCCCAGAATGCTATAGGTCCTGCAGAAAAACATCTGGGTGGGCCTGAGGCTCTCCTACTTCAGGGAAAAAGAACGCTTCATGGTAGGACCAATGTTCCTTTTTCCCCTGAGTAGGAGAGCCTCAGTAAGGGACATGCCCAAGCTGAGAGACAACGTCCCTGGGAGGGTTAGGATGAATCAGAGAACTTGTTGTAGGACCGTACACCCAAATGCAGCCTGAGGCTCCGAGAACCCGGAAATTTTGTAGTGGCGGATGAAAGGCGTTATGGAGGACCAAGTAGCGGCCCTACAGATTTCAGCTAATGGCACGTGAGCGGAGAAGGCAGCCGAAGTGGCCGCACTTCTGGTGGAGTGTGCCGTGATCCTGCCTGGGGGGGGAAGGCGAAGAGCCTCATACGCGAGCAGGATACAGGACCTTATCCAGCCGGCTAAGGTGGGCCTGGACACTTTGTTCCCGAGGAAGGGAGGGTAAAAAGAAACAAAGAGGGAGTCGGACTGGCAAATTTCTTTGGTCCGTCTTAAGTACATTCGGATCGCCCTACGGATGTCTAGGTTGTGCCACAACCTTTCCGTGGGATGAGAGGGGTTAGGGCAGAAGGAGGGGAGGACGATCACTTGAGACCTGTGAAAGGGAGAATTGACCTTGGGAAGAAAGGTGGGATCCAAGTGAAGGGTAACTGAGTCAGATTGAAAAATGCAAAATTCTTTCTTTGCTGACAGGGCATGTAGTTCGGAAATTCTACGGGCCGACGTGATGGCGACCAGGAAAAGAGTCTTGTAGGTCAAGAGCTTCAGCGGAATTGAATCAATGAGTTCGAATGGAGGTTTGGTGAGGGCAGTAAGGACACGGTTGAGATTCCAGGATGGGAAGCGTTGGATGGGTGCTGGAGCGATATTAGATGCACCCCTCAAAAACCTCGAGATGTGTGGATGGAGGGAATGTTGATTCGAGGAGGTAGCGGAAATGTCCAGGACGGAGGCCAGGGCTTGCCTCTTCAGGGTGTTAGGGCGCAGCTTCAATTCTAGGCCCCGCTGCAAAAAGGCAAGGACTTCTGGTACTCCTGCCTTCAAGGGGTCGAATCCCTGTAGGAGAGACCATCGAGAGAAGGCCTTCCAGGTGGTTTGATATATTCTCTGCGTGGAAGGTCAACGAGAGGCTAGGATGGTGTCCTGGACTGATTTGGCGTACCCTTTGGCCTTGAGGATGTCGCGTTCAACCTCCAGGCGTGAAGTTGAAGCCACTGAGGGTTGGGATGATGGAAGGGACCCTGGCGAAGTAGGTCGTGGCGAACTGGGAGACGCCATGGGGGGCAGGAGGCGAGTTCGAGACGGTCCGAGAACCACGGTCTGCGCGGCCAGAAGGGCGCCACCAGAATCAGTTCCGCTCTTTCGAGGAGAAGCTTCTTGATGACCTTTCTGAGAATGGACGTGGGAGGGAAGGCGTAAAGGAGACCCCTGGGCCACGGAGAGTTGAGGGTGTCCATGGCTTCTGCTAGAGGGGAGAGGTAACGCCCCATGAAACGGGGGAGTTGATGGTTTAGTGAAGATGCAAATAGGTCCAGTTGAGGTTGACCCAGGATCCTGCAGATCTGCTGAAATGTTTCTGGGAGAAGCATCCATTCGCCTGGATCCAAGGTCCGTCGGCCGAGCCAGTCTGCTAGATGATTTTCCGTTCCCTTGACGTGTTCTGCGTTTATGGAAAGAACGTTGTCCTCTGCCCATTGGAAGAGCAGGTCGGCTTCCCTCATCAGTGACCGGGATCTGGTGCCTCCCTGACGGTTGATGTGCGCTTTTACCGTCACATTGTCTGTCCGGAGAAGGACATGCTGTCGACTTAGAAGGTGCTGGAAGTGGAGAAGAGCGAGACGCGCAGCTTGAAGTTCCAGCCAATTTATGGGATGCTTGGCTTCGTTCGCCGACCAGGAGCCTTGAGCTGTCTGGCCGAGACAGTGGGCACCCCAGCCCGATAGGCTCGCATCGGTTGTGAGCACTACCCGCCGAGGCTCTTTCAGAGGATTCCCTGCACCCAGCGCTGGAGAAAGCCACCAATGGAGGGATAGATGAACCTTCCGTGGCACGGGAACCTGTTTGTGGGTGACCGCCATGATGGCATCCTGATGTGGTAGAAGGGCCCATTGAAGCGATCTGGAGTGGCACCTGGCCCATGGGACACATTCGAGACAGGCTATCATCGAGCCCAAGACTCGGGCCAGCACCATGAGGTCCTCCTGTCCTTTGCGTAGCAGGGGCTGGATCTGTTGGGTAATCTTTTCCTTGCACTCGTTGGGGAGAAAGACTTTCCCCCGTGCCGTGTCGAATAAGGCCCCCAGGTGTACCAGGCGCTGAGACGGGTGCAGGGAACTTTTTTCTTTGTTTATCACAAAGCCGTGGTCCTATAGGGCCTGTACTGTGGTCTGAACGTCGTGTACAGCTTAATTGTAGGAGTGTGCCCTTACGAGTAAATAATCCAGAAAAGGGTGGATATGTACCCCCTGTAGACGCAGGTGTGAGATGAGAGAGGCCATTAACTTTGTGAAAACCCGTGGTGCTGACGAGAGCCTGAAGGGCAGTGCCTGGTATTGGTAGTGTTGGGAGTTGTATGCGAAGCGGAGATGACGATGATCCGGAGTTCTGATGGGAACGTGTAAGTATGCCTCTGAGAGATCGATGGATGCCAGAAAGTCCCCCGGGCGGACCGCTTCCTTGATTGTATGAAGAGACTCCATGTGGAATTTTTTCTTTTTGACATAGCGGTTGAAGGATTTGAGATCGAGCACGGCTCTCCAAGACGCGTCTTTCTTTGGTACCAGAAAGAGGATGGAGTATGTGCCTTGAAATCTTTCTGATGATGGAACAGTCTCGATCGCTCTGATTTGCAGAAGATGTTGTACTGCTTGCAGCACCCGCTGATGCTTGGTCGGATTGGATGACCTGGGAGTGGGAATAAAGCGGGGTCTTGGGGGGGAAGACAGGTCTATAGCATAACCCTGATCTACAACGTTTAGAACCCACTGGTCTGAGGCTGTGGAAAACCAGGTGGTGCAGAATTCCGCTAGCCTGCCTCCCACCGGGATGGCGTCATTGCTTACGTTGGGAGTATGGGACGTTGGAGGACTTGGGGGGGGAGCTCTAGAGCTGCCCCGGAATCTATTCCTCCACTGAGGGCAAAAGGAACCTCTGAAAGGTTGTGGGCGCTGGTCCCTGGAGGAGTAGTTGTGAGAGGGAGGCTGTCTATAGGGACGAAAGGAGGACCGAGGAGGTCGATAGAACGGCCTGTTCCCTCTACAGGAAGAGGGCATAGCTTTCTTCTTGTCATGGGTCTCGACTAAGATAGGTTCTAAGGCAGGACCGAAAAGATTCGTCCCAGAGAAGGGGGCTGTGGTAAGGGCCAATTTAGATTTGGAATCCGCGTTCCAAGACTTGAGCCAAAGTATACGTCTAGCAGCAGATGCGGCCGCCAGGGCTCTAGACGAGTGTTGTAAACTGTCTAGGCTGGAATCTGCTGAAATAGCAGCCGCTTTGGCCATCTTATTTATTCCCTGGCGTAATTTGGGGAGCTCAGGGGGTACTAGTTTAACCAGCTCTTTAGCCCATAAAACAGCTGCCCTAGAAAAAATGGAGTTAGTCGTAGACATTTTTATGGCAGAAGCCGATGCATCGTGTACCTTTTTCAGGAGCGTGTCACAGCGCCTATCCTCCTGGGATCTGAGCTGTTCTTGGCCCTCTGCGTAGACTAAGGCTCCGGACACCAACTGTGCGACCGGCGGATCTACCTTGGGTGTGGCAAGTTTGTTAATAATTTCTGTAGGCAAGAAATTATTGTTTTTTAGGTAAGTTACCCACCGGTTTGGTAGAGGCGGGGCGTTGCCATTCTGCACACATCACCTTATCAAAAAGAGGTGGGAAGGGAACCACGGGGTTCGTTGGCTCCAGGGAGGGAAAAACCTGTGAGTCAAAGGTAGAGGCTTGTGGAGCCGGAGCTGCAGGTTCAGCAACATCATTGATGGTGCGCTTGGCTTTGGCCAATAGTACTTCGAAATCTGTTGACGAAAATAATCTGATAGAATTAGAAATGGGTGGTGGGACTTCTTCCTCAGATAGCTCTCCCTCTTCCTTATCAGAGTCCATGGGCCTTTCGGGGTCCGTAGGGAGGAGGGGGGGTTCAGAATCACTCCCAGAGGATTGGGAGGAGGAGGGGGGTTGAGGAGGTCTAGAAGGAGCGGTAGGGGGGGCTTGTGGAAGGACGGGAGGAAGATTAGTTACTATAGGGGTGGGTGGGGAAGAAGGCTTTCTAGGCTTTTTAGTTTTCTGAACAGGTGAGCCCGATGAAGATGAGGAGGATGATACCCTGCGTTTACGCTTGTGTTTGCGAGGAGGGGGCCTGGGAATGAAAAGACCCCTCTCAGAGAGAGGGATGGCTCTGCGACGTGGACTGGAGTCGGAGGATGAGAGTCTCCCCTTTGCAGGCCTACCATGTCTCTCCCTGTGCGTTACCCTTGAGATTCCCAGGTGATCCTGTGTAATCTGTGACGGGAGAAGCAAAGTGGATGTGGTGGGCAGAGTTTGATGTAGGGTCCCTTGAGGGCCTAGGGCAGCCTGACTTGCAGTAGGCAAACTCGGAGCCGCCGGTGGCTCAAGTGCATATTCCTTATGCAAAAAATCTTTCAGCCACTGGGTGGCGCTAGGAGAGAAGGAAAGCATACTCACAGGCTGAGAGTCCCTGGTAGTTCCAACAGGGACCGGATTCAACAGCGCGGAGGGAATGCGTGGGCTAGACGGTTCCCCCTCAACCACTGGGCCCTCAATGGGCGGAGGAATTGGTGCCGGGAGATTGCCCACCGGGCACCGGTCAACCACCTCCAAGGCGGGCCACTTGGGCGCACTCGCAGAAGATTTAGCGCCATTTTTATTTACTTTCACTTTCGAGCGGCGGCAAACCACTTGAACGAGCAGCCACTCGCTGAGGCGCCTTCCAGACTCAAATTTCTTCAGTTTTAACTCCTTCTTCTTTTTCCGTTTCTTGGGGGAAGAGGGCTCCGCAATATGCTTAGTTTTCTTTTTTGCCTTAGTTTTCTTTTTTGCCTCGTCGGCGAATTTGCCATTGCCACCAGGCGCTGAAGCGCGGGCGTGAGCAGGGGGTGCCAGAGAAATGGCCCCTAGGGGCTCTGCGGAGCGCGGGGGAGAACATTTCGCGCCGCCCAGTTTCTGCGGCGGCGGAGATCCCTCCGAGAGGGAACCCTGGAGGAGCTCTGCAGCGTGTGCAAGCTCCATTGTAAAAGGGGGAACAGAAAACAAACTTAGGTAATTTAGAAGGAACCAATCAGCCGAATTGGAAAGTAAAAAGATGAATTTGCTTACTGTTTGGTAGAGCCGAATGAAGCCGGAACCCTTCCCACCCTGGCACAATATAGAAGGGCGGAGAGAGAAGGGATAGAATAGCGCTACGAGAAGTTCCAGGAGAAAAATTTTGTGCAAATTGCAGAGCTCTTCCTCTAACGTCCTGCCCCGAGCGAGACAGAACTGGAACTGGGACTAGGAGGCGGGACCGCCTACAATCAAGTCACATGGTCCAGTTCTGTCTCGGGCATGCGCAGTTCACTACCCTTACTGAGGCTCTCCTACTCAGGGGAAAATGATAATGGTTTCCATCATCCTCTACTACTCACTTTTCTACACTCTACTTTTCCACTCTATTCTATCACAAATATTAACAAAAATCTTGCTACCTTGTGCGCAGACAAGCTTTAGTAGTAGTGAGACAGGGAAGGATGTGAGCAGCCTGATTATGTAAGGGTTATCTTAGCGGTGGCACTTTGGATGTGGAACACATACATCTGCCTGGTCCTTCATTCTTGGTATTCCTATTGCCAGTGGAAGACACACTTACTTCAATAGGGTTTTGACCGGTTTGATTTATTGTTTTTGGGGCGATTGTGTTTGCTTTTATGGTTTGCTGGCTTTGGTTAATAATTAAAATACAACAATAACTCAGTTATGTAAGCTGCCTTGAGTGCTTTGTTTGAAATGGAAAGGTGGGGTATCAATTTTTTAAAAAAACACCCTAAGTTGATTAACTAGTAAAAGGATAACAGTTTTTTTTAAAAGTGGTGAAACTATATCTAAAGACAGACTTCATATTTTTATTCAAAGAAGATTAGTCCAAATTAAGTATTATTTAACATTGCAGCAGATTAAACTAGCCTTTGTCTCAAAGCAAACCCACATGAAGGGAAGAAAAATGCTGAATCATCCTCTCTCCTGCTTTCACCCACAAAGGCTGTTCCTTTAAAACTTTCCTATTTCCCCAGTAACTTAGTTGCTGCTACCATGCCAACTTTTTAACATAGTTTAGTTCCCTCCACACACACACCCCATGGACAAAATTCCAGGGAACTCTCCTTCTCTTTCCCAGTGGAAAAGTACAAAAAACCTTCCATGTGCAAGCCTACACATGATGAGAAACCTTGGTAGAGTTGCTAAACAATCAAATTGAGGCATGTGTTGCACCAGAGACAAAAACCTGTTTCCAGCCCCCCTTTCCTGAATTAAAAATCCACTCAAGAGGCTTATTGAAATGGTAAAAAGAAAGAAGAAAAAAGAAACTTTATTCCAAACACTACAGACTGTTTCCATATGAGGCTCTCTCAGCTTTTAGTGACAGGTAAAAGGAACACTCAGTAGCTGCAATACTTCAAAAAGCACCCTCAGATGATATTAGAGTGGCACACTTTAAAAATCGCGGTTACTGAGTTGCAAAGTACATAGATGTAGCAAAATGCAAAAAGCACCTTTGAGAGTTTACAGAGACTTTTGCATCACCCTAGCTAGATAGATGGGCATAGGCTATGGTTTCTTAACATAATTACATTACAGATAAAACACAACAGAACAGTATCAGGGAAATGCAGAGCACACAAAAGAAAGCTAAGTTTCTGATGCAAACTGACTAGCAAACTGCTCCCTAGACTAAATCCTCTTTTCCTTGAAAACTCACCCCTCACCTGAAGAGATTCAGGTATCCTGAAATCCTGTCTCTCAAGGATCTGCAGTTCTTTTTGTAGCCATCTCCATGACTAGTCCACCTCCTGTTGCAAGACCAACCTGGCTCCAACTGCACAAAGTAAAGATCTCTTCCTACAGCATGACACTCAAGTAGGGATGTGCAGACCGGTCCAGCGGTCCAGTCTGGCAGTCCGGGGATTCGTGGTCGAATCGAACCATCCCCCCGCCGGTTCCGTCGGACTGGGACCGGACCGCCAGGTCCAGTCTGGCAGGTCTGCGAACAATTTTTTTTTTATTTTAAAGTCAATTAAGTACCTATAGCCACTTCGGGGGGCTTGCTAAAGCCACGGAGGGGGCTGCGCAGGTTTCCTCTCCCTCCACCGTCCTTCATCATCACCACCACGGCCAGGTAAGTAATGCCTTTTCGGCCCTTTCGGGCCTCCGTAAGATCGAGCGGCCGCCATTTTGGCGGCCGCCACACATGCACAAATGCCCTCTGTGAGCTGCAAGTGCAGAGGGCATTTGCAAATGCGCAGTGGCCACCCAAATGGCAGCCGCTCGATCTTACGGAGGCCCGAAAGGGCTGAAGAGGCATTACATACCCAGCCGCAGCGGGTGATGACGAAGGCCGGCGGGGGAGAGGGAACTCGCATGGACACACACCCCCACCATGGCTTCAGCAAGCCCCCCAAAGGGGCTACAGGTACTTAATTTAATTTAATTTTTTTTTTAAAGTTCACAGACTGGTCTGGGACCAGACCGGACTGGGGGGGGGGGTTTCGATGGGGGGCTGGACCAAACTGGCCTGGTTCCATTTGAGGCCACCCTGGCCTCGAACTAAACTGGGCCAGACGGTTCCATGCACACCCCTACACTCAAGGTCCCACCCACCATGTGCTGAGTGGCTGATCCTTAGAGGTCACTGCCTGTCAGTCTTCGGTTCACTCTTTAGGGGAAAGATGGGGCTGATCACTACAAACATGTTCCAGTTATTATGTCAGTGATGATTTCATAACTCATTAACATTTGCCTTAGTAACTTTGATTCATATGGAGTTCACAAAGAAAGAAACTCAATATTTACTTTTTTAAACTAACATTTTTCAAAACAGCATTATAGATTACTGTGTTAGTATCCTCAGAACACTATAAATGTACAACAAAGGAAATTAACCTTTCCCAGGAGGAGTATTTGGAAATATACTACATGGATCGTTTGATTTATACTGCCTTCAGTAGATATTCAAATAATTTATTGTGACTTTCCATTTGTTTGAGTTGCGGAGGGAGAATTCAAGAGAATCTAGGGAAGCACTGTTTTTAAAGCACATCATAAACAAGACCACAATATCCACTTTAACTAAATTTAAAGTATAATATTCAATATTAAATCATTGCAAATATATATTTTCCAAACCTATTTCTTTGTAATAACAATTCTAGTAATTAATAAATGAAGTCCATTATCCTACAAAGCATATAACTATCATTTCTTCTTCAGTCCAACTCAGCTAGTTTTCCCAGTTCCACAGAGTACAAGATCTTTCTTAACTATTCTGACACAGATGGAACATCCACAGTTTTCCAATATCTTGCCAAAGCTATTTAGCATCAACAATACGATTTACAAACAATTTTCCTCTAATCAAAAAGAATCAATGGAAACATTCAACAAAACTGGGAGGGGATGCAAAATTATCCTACGAAGAGCATGCTTTATCCTTTTATGTTGTCTTTGTATTCTAAATATTGGCTGCAGTATGTGTACATTTTATTTTATCAACAAAACCCCAAATGACTGATAGTTGCTTCTTGCTTGTGGAGCTAGCTGCCATCTAAAAGCTCCATGCTGTGTCAAGGAAAACACTGTGAATACAATCATCTCCTAAATGTTTCCTGGCAAAATTTAAACAGGTTCCCACACCTCTGTACTGAAATACTAAGATAATCTCAGAAACAAAACAGATGTTAATATTTCCATCTCTGCAATCAGTGAAAGAGTAGAAATCCAAACATATGTTTTTAGTATGTCCAATGCCAGCATAAATATACAGCACTTTGACACTGCTCCCATGTTTATTTCAATTGAAATATTTCTACCCCATTTTTCATTAATAATGTTCAAAGCCGCTTACAACATTTTAAAAGATCACAAAAACAAAATCAACAATACATAATTACTGAACGTAGCATTTGCTGCTTGGGCTTTTGTTTGATAAGCAAAATCAAACTGTTCTAGAAAATACAGTAGTCTTTCCCTAGCAGCTAAATGACAAAAGCATGGGTGTCAGATAAACCACGTTTTACAGTGCTCCAAAGACATGGGGGCGCTTCTCACGATCAACAAAAATCGGGCTAGCAGAGGCTAGCCCGATTTTTGTTGACCGTCAGAACCACCAGGCTCACAGCCGAGCCCGGTGGTTCTGGAGCGGCAAACCCACTCGAGAACCCCTCGTAAAAAGCAGGTTTGCAGACGGAGCGCTCCTGCAAACCTGCTTTTTGCGATCGTGTAGCTGCGGCGTGCCTTCGCGCCATGCCTACTCATGAATAGACCCCCGGCCGGGAGGCTTAAAAGCAGCCTCCCAGCTCCGGGGGTCTCCCCAGTATGCCCTGCGCGCTCGCTCCCCCCACCCCCTGCTGGCTCCATCTCGGAGCCAGCCATCCTGTAAAGATTACATCTGCTTCAAATACTGGCAAAATCTACTTATGATTGTTGTCTGTAAGATTGTTATATTGTATCACTGGGTCCTCCATGCTTCGGTCGACCACCTGTGTAGGCTGCTGGCAACCGCAAAAGCTGCAGATTAGTGTTACAGTAATGTTAAAGAATAATTTGTAACATGTGCCCTTTGTATTAGTGCTGTGCAAATGTTGGTACACACCCAGTTTTCTTGGCTGCACTTGTAGTACAGATCAAGAAATAGAGACAAACGTTGAAGGTGTTCAGTCTCAGGGAAAGAAGCCTATTTCTCTCTCTTTGGGATTTGTAGAAGTCATGTTTTTAAAAGCTTTCGTTCCGCTATTGGTACTTAAGTATCCCTGTACTAGATTCCTGGAAACTGTCTTGGGTTACAAATAGATCACTCTTGAACCCAAGCTGGCTGCCCCCAGGCTGAGGTTCCCCCTATGCAGTGGCAGCCTGTGAACACTCCTCCGGGTGCGGGGTGGTGGTGGCAGGAGGCAGCTTTAAGCATAAAGTAATCGGGGACTCTCCTCCACTACCGCGGCACCTGAATTCTATTCGGAGCTGCAACGTGCCACCCAGCAGCCCCTATGGCAGGGAAACACCTCCGCCACTCACCTGGCTTCCATGGAGCCAAGTCCCCGCCAGCAGCCAGGTGGGTGGCGGAATCGTTTCCCTGCTGTAGGGGCAGCTGGGTGGAATGTTGCAGCTCCAAATAGCATTCAGGTGCCGCTGCGGCGAAGGTGAGTCCCAAATTACTTTACTCTTAAAGCTGCCTCCCGCCGCCCTCCCAGAGGCGTGTTCACACGCCGCCCCTGCCCCTATACTGTTGGTTTTTACCCCTAATAGACACATTGCTCCCAATCAATGGGTGTCATTACAGAAAAGAAGACAAAAGGTTATAATAGGCTACTAGATCCCGAGTGTGTTGCATTCAGCCACACTGAACTAAATATGCACTGTCCCCTTATGGACAGCTGGCCTTCAGATCAATCCACCCCACTTCCCTTGACATAGGAAAAACCAGGCCTGGAATAAGAGTCACACCAGGATATGAATATGGTGAATACTGCTTTTCAACAAAAGTTCACAAAGTGGTTTAGATAGATAGATAGATAGATAGATAGATAGATAGATAGATAGATAGATAGATAGATAGATGGCTCCCTGTCCCCAAAGGGCTCCCAATCTAAAAAAGAAACATAAGATAGACACCAGCAACAGCCACTGGAGGGATGTTGTGCTGGGGGTGGATAAGGCCAGTTGTTCTCTCCCTGATGGATATACACTTGTAAATAGATTAGTTATATTGCCAACACTTTTGAGGAGCTTCCGTTCCATAGTCAAGTGTCATTAGAGAACATAGAGTGGTTACTAAGACTACATACTGCAAGACAGTTAACTGAAAGGCCCCTTTAAAACTCAAGCTATATGGTTAGGAAAGCCAATTTAACTTCTTCTTAGGCTAGTTTGACTAATGATCTGATATAGAAGCTGATGTTTAAGCAATAATACTTAATAGTACTTATTATTGCTTAATAATACTTAAGCAATAATACTTGTATGGAGAGAGTCCTAGGGTTGGGCATTAGCACATCGATGCCAGTGCCTCCCTCATAGAGGAACAGCTGCACTATGCAATAGCTAACAGCTTGCTCGAGTAGGGAAGGGACTACAGATCTATGCTTCAGCATTTTGGGCTGCGGACATCAGCACAAAGGTGTACCAGTTGTTATAATAATGGACTTCATCTACAGAATGCATTTTCCTATTTGTGCCATTACAATGGAAGCCAACCCATAGAACTGAGTGCCAGTTTAATATTAATATGTTTATTAAAATATCTTCTGCCCATTTTTAGCCTACTTTCTGGTAGGTTTATGAGATCACCTGGCATTCCGGGCATGTGTGTGTGTATCCCCCTATCAACTTCACAATGGTCCAATATTAACCAAATTAGATACCGCTGTAGGGACACATAAGGAAACCTCAAGGGTGTGGGTTTTTTATTATGTCATCCACCCAATTAAAGATGGGGGACATGTGAACATTTGAGGTTCAAATGGGCTAAATGGTGTACCATCTAACCAATTTGAACCAAATTTGCTATAGATGTAGGGACACATATGGGTGGCTCAGGGCATAGTTTGTACTGATGTCATCAGTCCTGATTCAAGATGGCAGACACATGAACAGCTGAGATGCAAGTGAGAACCAATTTGGACCAAATTTGCTACAGTTGTAGGGACACATAGGTACCTCAAACGCATAGTTTGTGATGATGTCATCCACTCCAATTCAAGATGGCAGATGCATGAATGTTTGAGGCCCAATGGGGCTCAACTTGTGAACTGCCGAACCAATTTGGACCAAATTTAGTCCAGTTGCAGGGATTAGGGATGTGCAAACTGGCTCAAGGTCGAGCCAGTTTGCCATTGAAATGGGCCTGTTCAACAGCTCACCCTCAAGCCAAACCTGGACACACAAATGGCCAGTGCGCACACACGGCAGCCTTCAAAATGGCCACTGAGAGCAGGCAGAGGGCTGAATAGGACTTTAAATGGGCCTAGCTGACCCTAAAAAGACTGGGGGAAGCCAGCAGAGGGAGCGGGTACCACCAGAGACCCCCTGCAGCTATGGCAACACCCGCTGGAGGCTGCCGGACCAGGTAGTAAGTTTTGTTTTTTAAAAAATTGTTTTTGAACACACACACAGAGCCAGGCCTGAACCGATTTGGCCTTGAGCCAAACCGGGGCCCAGCTCAATGTGCACTGAACCAAACTGGGCCCAGTTCGGTTCGAACCGGGCTTCCCAGTTACACGCACACCCCTAGTAGGGATAGCGAAAAGAAAGTGGGCAGATTAATTCTTACTAGAACAACTTATTTGATCTAAAATTACCTGCAAAGTGACTTACAAACTGTATTAACATTCTATGGTAGAAATTAAAACAAAAATCTTACAAAATTAAAATGCAATAATAAAATAGAACAAGTTAAATTATTAGTCAGAAAAACAAAGCATAGAAATTCCCTCTGTCATTAACAATCAGAGGGTCCAAAGGCACTCTGAAAAAGAACTACCTTTACCTAGCACAAAAAAGCCAACTGAAAAATGGCAAAACAACTTTCCTCATGGGAGGGAGTTCTACAACCTTGGTGCCACTGTAGGAAAGGCCCTGTACCAGGTAACTGTCTACTGTATTGCTGACAGCAGCAGAACTCAGAGCAGGTCTCTAAGGAAACTTGTAGAGTACAGATAGGTTCAGATGGAAGGGTTTGTTTTTACTTGGGGTATTAGTATGTATATTTTAAAAATATTTTTACAACATCATGCAAGATATATGAAACACTTTAAAAGAGGCATGCCACATCTGGTGATTAGAATGCCCCAAAGCAACAAATCTGATCTTAATCTACAGTCCCTCCTCTTAAATTAGGAACATGAAAATACAAATCACCACACTATTAAAAAAAGAAAAAAAGGTGGGGGAGGTTCTAAGGTCACATTGTCTAGACCGACTGAGTTAAAGATTACAGAAGAATAACAGAACATTTGTTTTAGGAGTATGCATGAAGAGATGAAGTGGTCTGTGTTGGCAAGATCTGAGGAACTAAGTGACAGCTGACTTGGGTCTTAAGAAGCCTCAAGACTGCTAGAGTTCAAAAACTGCTTTGAACAGCATATAATCTGGTAATTAGACACTTTTTGTACAAATATTTTAGAGGTTTTCCACATGCTTCTAACAATTAAAACCACCCCCACACTGTAACAGAATCATTTCAGACATCACCAATTAGCATGTTACGTTATCAATTAATGCTGCTTGTTATTTTTCATTACTGCTTCTCTCATTTAAAATGGCTTTTTCTTTAACACCCCTGTCATTCTCATGTACGATATAAAGTGAGCCAGATTTATCCTTTTACAGAAAACCGTATGTTGCATATGTGAAGCCTCCAAAAATGCTGAATATTTGTCAAACGTTTACAAGAATAGCTTAATATATTTAATTCTAAAGCAGATTTTAAATAAGTCATATCAGATGTTCTGGCATGGCTGACACATTCACAAGGAGACAAATCTCTAGATTAAGAGACTAAACATTTTTGTTCCTTTTATGGCCAGAAGAATTGTTCAAAGAGAGAGAGAGAGAGAGAGAGAGAAATACCACATGGGCTCATACACAAAAGTGGCTTTGACATTTTTGTTCCCAAAGTGTTCTGACCTTTTTAATATTGTTATATGTTGCTCTTTATCAGGAACATAAAACACACACACACACACACACACACACACATCTACATCATATACAATAATACCAATGTGATTACATAATTAGTTAAAACCAGATGCTGATATCCGAATTTCGTGAGCGTGGTGGTGGAGGGAACCAGAAAATGGAAATGGAAGGAAAGCTGGTCTTGTGGTAGCAAGCATTACATTTACCCTTAGCTAAGCAGGGTCTGCCCTGGTTGCATATGAATGGGAGACGATGTGTGAGCACTGTAAGATATCCCCCTCAGGGGATGGAGCCGCTCTGGGAAGAGCATCTAGGTTCCAGGTTCCTTCCCTGGCATCTCCAAGACAGGACTGAGAGAGATTCCTGCCTGCAACTGTGGAGAAGGCAGTCTGTGTAAACAATAATGAGCTAGATGGACCTATGGTCTGACTCGGTATATGGCAGCTTCCTATGCACTTGTGTTCATAACGCTAGTGCAAGATCGGTTTGTCTGCACAGCCCCCTTATCCAATAAGACTAGACAAGTCTAGATAGCAAACACAGAAGGGAAAGTTAACCACCACTCTAGATAAACCCAAATATATGGGAATAAAAAGACACACCACGAACATGTTCATGTCAATGCAACCACCATGAGTCCATTGGAAAAAGCAGCAGTAGGAACACCACCAACAGTGTTCCAGAGAAGACTTTGATCATCATCACCACCATCTAGCACTTTTATTAGCCACTCTTGCCAAAAACCAGGTGCAACCACCACCCCTCCAACAGGCCAGGGCCCAGAGATTTGAATGCAGAGAGAGGACTGGCCTGGTGTTGTCCATCTGCCAAAGTTTTAATAGCTGTTCTGTGTCTGCAGAACATCCACTTTAACCAACAGGTAACTCTATTCCTGCTAACTTGGCAAAGAGGCACCTTTTAACATGGTGATTCTTTTTACTGAGCAGGGAGAGAGTAACTGGCCCTATCCACCCCCAGCACAGTACTTCCAGTGACTGTTGCTGGTGTCTATCTTATGTTTCTTTTTAGATTGTGAGCCCTTTGGAGACAGGGATCCATCTAATTTTTTTGTTATTTCTCTGTGTAAACTGCCCTGAACCATTTTTGGGAGGGCAGTATAGAAATCAAATCAAATCAAATCAAATCAAATCAGTCAATCAATCAATCAATCAATATCCATAGCCACCTACACAGGAGCCACTTTGTGCCCACTTAGACAGGAATACATGAAACTGATAACAACAAACTGAAAGCAGTGTACAAAGAGGGTAAATCAAGAAAACACATTAGCTTTTGCAGTGCCTCAGCCTGCTGATCATGGAAATGGGCACAATGATGCTTATGGCATTCATGTCTTTGAAGGAATACTGTGGCCATGAAGAGCATGGGTTAGACTATAAATGAAATGCTGATGATGCACCTTTTGGATGCTGTAACTGTGTACAGTAGAGGTGTTGTTGTTTTGACTGTCTGAACAGGGTTATTAGCATCAGCAGAAGACCTAAGCATAGCACAGAACCTCAGAACATCAGCACAACATTTCAGAGAGTTAATTCACAGTAGAAACATTTTTTGTGCATTACTTATTGCCAGCCACTTTGATTCTCTGTGAGAACAGTGGGGTCAAATAAATAAATGCATATTTATATATGGGTTGCCTGACCAATAAAACATTTACAATTTATATACATAGCCATTTATTTTTCTCAAAGTGCCCCAAACATTTGAAAAATATGGCTAAAGATAAGAGCTACGGTACTTGTATAGGATTACACATAGGCATGAGGGTGCTTAGAGGAAGCAGACTTTGAGCAATCATTGGCACAATGCACATAAGTACATGCAAGGACTTACACAAGTGGATCAAATTTGTCTGTTTTCTCTCTTTCTAGCAATTCTGTGCTCAGTTGAAAATGTCTACTGTTGTTAGCCCTGGGTTTTAGTAGTGAGAGACACTGTTTCTGAAAAGGAGGACCAGATGCCACATTGCATGCAGAAAGTGCTGAATGCTTTCTGAACCTTTGGATGGGGACCCAAGACACTAAGATTCTCAAGAGATGGATTACAGAGCTACTTTGCTTGACTGAAAATCAGACACAGTACATTGAGGTTTTAGCTATGCTACAATGAAATCATCTGTATCTTTTTTCTCCATAGTTAGTGAAGAGAGAAGTGCAGCAGATAAAGCAGTAGGTAATGAGAGAAAGGTATTTGGTTTTTTAATTTTAATTGCTTCATTATCGTGTTATATCTACAACTTCAACCACTATTATTCAACCACTATTTGTGAAAAGCTATTCTGACGAGCAGCAAAAACCGGGTGAAGGAAGCCAAGCCTGGTTTCTGCTGTGTGTGAGTACTGCCAGGAGCCGCAGGTGAGGACCACCAGGAGCTGCATGGCTCCTGGAGGCAGCATGGTGGCAAGCCCTCTTAAGTAGCCCACTGCTTAACCTGGATTTGGGGTGCAAAGGGATCATGTAGCTGCCGTGGCTGCTTGCAGCCATGGTGGGCACACTCAAGTGTGAGAGGGGGGCTCCCAGTAATGTACCATCTACTCGAATGGTGCACTCTTGGGTTTCCAGGAGGCAGAGCACCACACCGCAGCACTTCCCTGCACCCACCCCCGGAGCACCCAAGCGAGGCGCAGGAGCACTGCAGGGAAGCTGCCACTCATCTGAGCACGTGATCTGCCCACCCAGAGACCACCCAGAGGATCATCTGCGGGGAAAGTAAGGTTAAACCTTCTTCACCACAGTTAGCCTTAAAGCTCTTCTCGCTGATCATGAAAACAGCTTCACACACACACACACACACACAACTGCCAACTCTTGAGGGGAAGGTCTAATACCTGTCCAAGGCCCACATACATGCTCTGTTAGTGTACAGTTAATGCAAGTGCTTACAAGTCCCTACCGACACACAATACCATCCATTATATCAGCCCCCCAGAGACCAATCCAAACTCTAACTATGCCAAAATTTAAAAAGCAAGAACTAACCTACATGCAGCATAGATAACTCAAGAAAGCCAGTCAAATCACAGGCTACAGCTCAAGTCACACACAGCCACGATATGGTCAAGGGCATAAGAATGATATAGGAAACAAACACTCTCAGGGAATTAAGCATACACAGACATGTTCACTCCCATTATGCGCATGTGTACGCACGCACAGGACAAACTAAAGCTGAACAGACACAGAATGAAAGCCAGTCCCTTCCGCTCATACAAAAAGATGAGCTGTTGACCCAGATATGGAGTGGCTGCTAAGCTGGCTACTGCTCTGTCATTGTGTGGGAGTGCTTCCTGTCATGAACTCTTCTCTTCCCTGGACAACTAGGTAGGCAAGTGCTGTGCTGGCAAGGATAGTGGGCTCCCATCCTGCAAGATATTGAGGTGGCTGCAACCTGCTCTTCCAGGCCTTACAGTGTCTTCACCATGCAGTGACAGCCTACTACTATGAGTCTTCACCGTGCAGTGACAGCCTACTACCAGCCAGTCATGTTTTTTTAAAAAAGAATGAGATGAGACAGAGAAAATGACACTTGGAATCCTCACATAACTCCTGACTGTTGTTCTAAGTCTTTTACAGAGATGGCTCATGTTTTCAGGTTTTGATCAACAACCATGTCTAGATGATACAGTGTTCCTTTTAACGGGGATTTCCAGATATTGTGGACTACAAGTCCCATCATTCCTGTTTGGACAGGGGTGCAATTTCAGTGCTTGCCCTAGGTGCTATTTTCCCTAGTTACGCCGCTGAGTTTGGTGTGTGTGAGTGAGAAAAAGCAAGCACCTTGGTGAGGGGTGTGTGAGAGAGATAGACAGGTTTGGTGATGGAGAGGGAGAGAGTGGGGGCATGGCAAGGCTTGACATGAAAGGGTGAGAGAGAAGTCCACAATTAGCTCCACCTCTCACTATCTCTAGCTCTGCCCATCACCTGGTCTGCCTAGCATTCCCCCCCCTCCACCCACATCCCAGTTTTACCAGCCACCACTGCCCTTAGTAGTGTACATAATTCCAGTTCTAATTTGGCTGCATTTTCAAAGCTATCATTGCACTCATTAGAGACTTAATATTTGCAGCAAATGCAGTGATTAACCTTCCTTGACATTTTGGTCTCTCTAAAAATAAAGTAATGCATAAAAGCAGGTCTCAGAAGGAATTATTCTTAAATGTCAGATCTTGGACAAATGGAAGATACTATGATTACACCAAATCAAATGTCAATAATTCCTCCAAGACTGATCAGATGGTTACCAACTGTGAACAAAAGGAGGATGTAATGGTCTTGGGGGGCTACCTCTGGAGCACTGTCCTATAAGTGAAGTTCTTAAATAGGAGAAATGTAGGCATAAGAGAATATGGACAACATGGTGCAAACACTGAAAAGAGATATGAAATGTAGGAGCATAGTCAACAGCACAATTTTGGATGGAAACTTTCTGTGGACCTTACAGGAACCTCTAAGTGTTGTCAAAGTCCTTCACCTTGTAAGTGATGACATTAAAGATTTATGATATGTGCACATGTATGCAAACAAGCACAGCAATACAGGATATTTTGTTTAATTCTTTTCTGTGTGAAGACTATCACATGAATCATTACTATGAAAACTAGCTGTGTAGAGGTCCAGGAACTCATAATTCATAGAAACTAAGATCCCTGAACTGAACAAATATTCTAAGAATCCGAATGTGGTTTGTGAGAACAAGCAGTCATTACTCCATCAGGCTAAAGGGTCATTATGGATATATTACCCCTAGGAATCATTCAACCAACTTCACATAGTTCCATTAATCCATAGCATTTGTGTGTGATTACTTGATATTAAAAATGTAGCAATATGCAAAGAATATATATCAGAGATTAAGATGCTTAATAGGACATATGTTGCAACTAAGAGCATAAAGCAGTTGAAGAATGAACAAAAATCAGTTAGCAAAAACAGAAACATTATCAGAAGTATATAGTGCACACTTTCTTTGTAAAATCCACAGTATAAGAGACCCTCGTTATTCACAGGTTGCTGGATTGCAGTTTCAGTTATTCACCGGTCACTAATGCAGTCCAGGTCTCTCTTTCCGTGGTACATGGTTTTGGCTATTTGCAGTTTTCACAGCATTATTTTTGGTTTCACTTTCAGTATGTGCCTATATCTGCAGGTCTCATATGTGCTGGTGAAACCTTTGACTATAGTCCAATTGGGGTAACTGGTGAAGTCTAGGCTACAGCCCAGTCTGTAGCTATAGTCCAATAGTTGATTAGTGAAGCTGAAATGTAGTCCAGTGGTGCACTGGTGATGTCCGTGGCTAGACTACAATAATAGCTGGTGAAGTCCCAGACCATAGCTCAATGCTTGGCTGGTGAAGCCTGGCTATAGTCTAATGGTGCTTTGGTTAAAACTGTGGCTACAGTCCAATGAACCACTGAGGGATGTATCTGGCTACAGTCCAGTTAGAGAAACCCCATGGGGAGCAGCCAATTAGTGGTCAGGGAGCAGAAGGCAGAGCCCCCTTGGTGCATAACAGTGCAACAAGCTTTGCTTGTTACACTGTTATGCACCAACAGTGCATAAGTCCCAGCAGTGGATTTTGGAGACCTGAGGTCCAAGGGGCTACTCAGTGGCTGACCTTTGGATTTGACAGGTTCCAGGAGTGCAGCGAGACATTTTTTATTGGTGGAGGGGGCAATGAAACAAACGCTGAGGTAGCAGGAGTGTTGGGGAATAGGCCACCATAAAGGTTTCTGCTAAACAAATTTGATAGGTAATGATGACCCAAAAAGTCCCCAATTTGTGAATTTAAATTAGGAACTTGAAATGTAAAATTGATGCTCTGATAAGAAAAGAGATTCACACATTGAGCAACCACTTATATACAGAACCAATATATAGTGCATATCTTATTCCATTCATTCTCTTCTATTACTTTTCAGAAAATAGGAACTGGATTATTCCATCTAGTCCTGTGTTCTGTTGTCATCAGAACAAGTGCACCACATGCAGGAATCTGTGTCTGCTCATGGAAAAGAATCTGTAAGGTGGAATTTGTGAGCAGTGCACATTCTGGCTGTGTCCATTTCTACTAAGCCCTAACTGCCTCATGACTGTGAGCTCAGGCAATTGCTTCAGAACCAATAGCTGCCCTGGTGCCACTCTTTGCCATGCCAGAAATGCAGTTAAGAAGTTTCACTTTAAAATTAAATGGATACTGTTTGTTTGTTTGTTTGTTTGTTTGTTTGTTTGTTTGTCTGTCAAATTTTGAGAGAAGAGGTGGGTTTTCCAGTGCTTTTTAAAAATTGTCGGAGATGGGGAGGATTATATTTCAGTAGGGAGCGCATTCCATAGTCTCAGGGGAGCAGTGGAGAAGACCCGTCCCTGTGTGGCCACCAGCCAAGCTGGTGGCAACTGGAGATGGAGCTCTCCAGATGACCTCAATGGGTGGTGTGGCTCATAATGAAGAAGACGTTCTCTTAAACATCCAGGGCCTAAGCTGTTTAGGGCTTTATACGTTATAACTAGCACTTTGTATTTTGTCTGGAAACCTATTGGCAGCCAGTGTAGTTCTGTCATCAATGAAGTGATGTAGTGTCTCCGAGATGACCCAGAAACCAACCTGGCTGCTGCACTCTGTACCAACTAGAGTTTCCGGACTACATACAAAGGCAGCCCCACATAGAGAGCATTGCAGAAGTCAAGTCTGGAGGTTACCAACATACTCATCTCAAGAAACAGGTGCAGCTGGCGTATCAGCCAAAGCTGATAGAAAGCCCCTCTGGCCACCGCCTCAACCTGAGACACCAGGGAGAGGTATGGATCTAGAAGCACTCTCAGACTGCATACTTGTTCCTTTTGGGGAAGTGTGACCCCATCTAGAACAGGCAGATCAAAACTGTCTCTGGAGTTCTGACCCCGCACAATAAGTACCTCCGTCTTATCTGGATTCAGTCTGTTTATTCTCCCTCATCCAGCACACAGGCTACTTCTGGTCCGAGGAGCAGATGGGGTGGCAGGGAAATATGCTGTCGTCCCGCCAGACCAGTTTTTAAGCAAGAGCCGGTGAGGGAAACGGGGGTGGGGGCTGGGTAGGTGCACCCTCCCCCACCCTTCTTAAAGTTTTTTTTTTCCCCACTTTTGAACCGCCTGGTCTTCAAACCTGTTAGGCCCATAAAAGGGCCTCCAAACAGGTTTGTGCACAACCATATTGGCCAGCCAGCAAACACTGCTTCTGACTGGCTTCACCAGCAAATCTCACACGCTGTTTTAGTAATTAGTAAATTGGCTTCATAAAAGTCAAAGGAGGTGAATTATTTATAGTGATCATTTGCACTGTAGGTTGGAGGTCTAAAACTGTTGCAACTACAGCACTCGCTGCATCACATTCTTCAAACCTGCATTAAATGGAACCAGTGGACTAGGAGTGTTCAGCACCAGCTCAGCAACTTCCCAAAATTCTTTTGAACTGGTTCAACTTCAAAACTGTTTCGAAGAGAGCAGTGTGGTAGCTAGAGCCAGTGTGTCAAGATTAAGTGCCATGAAGCATGCGTGTGCAAACAAAAATATATTCTAAGTTAATACTTAACAAATGCATGCTATTTTATTTATACTGTTTAATTTTAATCATACACCCAGAGGCACGTGTAATGTATAAAGAAGCTAATCAACAAAGAAAGGAGGACTGAATAATATAAATTATTATTGTCACTCTGATGGTTAAGTTGTCAAAATTACTTGTCAAGTTAAAAGCTTTTCACCCAATCTTTTAAATTTAATTGTAGTTTTAAACTGTTGTAAGGTTTTTATTTCTGTGTTTTAACTTTTTATAGTGTTGTGAGCTGCCGAGAGACAGAAGTTTGGGTTGGCATATAACTCTGATAAATAGATGGATAGATAAGATTATTCCTGGGATCCTGACTTGACAAGTTATGCATCATGATGGGTCTGCTCTGAGGGTCCTGATCTATATATTTTTCAACTGATTTAATAAACATGGAAAGAAATATTCCCATCACCCCCCCCACACACACACAACACACACAGAGACACACACACAGACACACACAGACACAAAGAGAGAGAGTCAGATAGACACACAATACTCCAGCTTTCCCTTTGCCTGAGCTACTTGCCTCCACCTTGTCTGAGCAGTATTCCAGTTCCCTCATTGCCAGAGCTCCCAAGCCTTTCTGGGATTTGGAGAGCCTGAGCACACTCACACCTCTGCTTCTGCCCTGCACTAGGCTAGGCTGCTGAACACTGTGCTCCCTCTACCCAGGGCTATAAAGGCCTAGGTCAGGGGTTCTCAACCTTGGGTCTCCCGGTGTTGTTGGACTTCAGCTCCCATAGACCCCAACCAAAGGCCATTGGGGCTGGGCATTATGGGAGTTGAAGTCCAACAACATCTGGGGACCCAAGGTTGAGCATTCCTGGCCTAGGTAGTCGCCAGGACTCGACACCGACTCAATGGCACAACTTTACTTTACTCCTGCTGTGCTACATCACCTACAGAGGCTGGCTTAGCACTGCAGGGTGAGAGAATTGTTTCTCCAGTGCATAGCAATAGAGTATCCCCCACCTTTCCTTCCTTCAATGGCAAAGCCCTAGGTTTGTCAACTCCTTCTCCATCCTGCCCCATTTGTGCTAACATCCATTCATTTGAATGTGTCCAGTTGCTTTTGTAGCTCTGCTTGTCCTATCTTTCTGTAATCATCTGTCTGTTTGTTTTCCATGGATTAATCCTCTTTCTTCAAACATCTTCTTACTTCACTGTACAGTTACATGTAATTCTCTTCTTTGCTCTGTGTTGTACAGTAAAGGCCATTTGATACAGGTACCAAATATGTCATGCATTGTCCTGTCGTTTATTGTTGTCATAGGTGTACTGTAGGAGGTTCTAATGGTACTTATCACGCAAGCATGTGCATGCGTTTGCACGGAAATACAAAGCATTACCATCAATAGCTGATATGGAGGCTGCAGTATTTTGACTGTGCAATTTACAAATGTTGGCTGTTATCCCTTGTTTGCTCCTGGCACTGGGCTTGTATTGGAATTTCTCCAAGTGAGTGAAATTTAAGATGGTTCTCACCTTTTCTCTTGTCTTTGTTTTCTGTGTTGACATTTCCTTTGCCCCACCCCAGTCCCCTTTGAATGTCCAAACTGTATTTCTAAAAGTTGACGTTCTAAGCTACTGAAATGTCAGGAAATTGAGGACTGAAAGAATATTTCATTTGGGGAGGCATTACTTCCATTTGCCTCCCTGTCACTACACTCGTGACAGGTTCTGAACAAGCTAGTCCTTTTAGAAAAGTTTGGAAAGCTGTACTGTGTCGGACCAAGAATCTCTGGACAACTCTAAGCTTTTTCTGAACTCAGAGAGAACCAAGGACCCTACAAGGTGGTATACAGCCAAGCTGTACAAAGTGAATTATAACTCTTCAGAGAAAAGAAACTATTCAGTGTCTCTTGTCTACAGGGAAATTATTTTATCACTATAATAATTCAAGTGTATAGCATAAAGGCAGGAACTTTTGTCCATTTCTAAAGAAAGGATTTGTTCTGGACAATATAGTACTAATAAAAATAATTCTGGCTTGCCGTCAATATTCTTGCAGATTTTACCTCACATTAAAGGTCTGCTATAATGGGAATCTACAAAATTCCAAATATAAACTCATTACTATTGTTTTCTCTAGTTTTTCTCAGCATCTTATCCTGCCCTACTTCCTTGCTCACATGAATGAAAAGTGTTATTGGAAAAATCAGTGTTTAAAAATACATTAATATATTCGGAGTAACTGACTGTAATTATCTCACATTTCAGTGCCCCCAAATTTGTGTTTAATTACAGTAGGCTAGTTATTGATTTTGGCTTTAGTTGAACATTTTTTAAAAAATGTATATGAACATATTATTATTATTATTACATTTATATCCCGCACTTCCTCCAAGGAGCCCAGAGCAGTGTACTACATACTTGAGTTTCTCTTTCACAACAACCCTGTGAAGTAGGTTAGGCTGAGAAAGAAGTGACTGGCCCAGAGTCACCCAGCTAGTTTCATGGCTGAATGGGGATTTGAACTCGGGTCTCCCTGGTCCTAGTCCAGCACTCTAACCACTATACCACACTGGCTCTCTCATATGGCACTAACTTTTGCAGAGCCATGGATTTAACCAGCACAGTACAACTCCAGCTGACAGTGGTTCACCAACATCTAGATTGGGGATATTTCCCAGTTCTTTTAACTTGTCAGTGATTTGACTCTGGGGCCTTCTGCATGCAAGGATGTGCTCTAGACTGAGCTATGACTCCTCACTGTTAATCTGTCTTTATGAATCAAACCATTAATCTGTCTTTATGAATTAAACCATTGGTCCATCCAGGTCAATATTGTTTACCCTGATTGGCAGTAGTTCTACAATAGCTCACTCTGCTTTTCTACCTAAGACCTCTAATTATTATTTATTTATTCAATTTCTATACCGCCCTTCCAAAAATGGCTCAGGGCAGTTTACACAGAGAAATAATAAATAAGTAAGATGGATCCCTGTCCCCAAAGGGCTCATAATCTAAAAAGAAACATAACATACACACCAGCAACAGTCACTGGAGGTACTATGCTGGTGGTGGATAGGGCCAGTTACTCTCCCCCTGCTAAATAAAGAGAATCACCACGTTAAAAGGTGCCTCTTTGCCAAGTTAGCAAGGGTTTTGCCAGGAGATGGTAGAGACTGGACCTTTCCTTTGCACAAGGAAAGCATGTGCTCTATGTGGACATCTGGGAACCATCCCCACCCACCCACCCCCAAAACCCCAGCATGATATAGAGAACATGGAAGAAAGTCGAATCTGCCAAGGGAAATACAATAGGATCTCTACAGTAAACTGATTTCATACAAGACAGAGGTGCTTCTGTGTTGGATGAGGTCACCCTCCCCTTGAAGACTCAGGTGTGTCATTCAGGGATGTTTCTGAGTCCATCTCTGAACTTGGGTGACAACCATGACCAGAGGCTTTTGCATAACTGGTTGGTACATCAGCTGGACCGGTTCACTGTGCCTGAATTGGTCCACTCCAAGGGCCCACACCTGCTCACTCAGCCGACCACTTTGTGGTAGCCATGGTGGTTCAAGAAAGCTGGCAGACTCATGGAGCTGCTGTCTCTGCCACCAGCTGGACCTCACCTTTTTGGCAATGGAAGCAGCCTCTGGATCCCTGAATCATCATGAGGATACAGGGACCTTTGGGCAGAGGCGTAACTAGGGAAAACGGCGCCTGGGACAAGCACTGAAATTGCCCCCCCCCCCGCCGCGCGCTCCCCGCCACCCCCGGAAATATGGAAATGTGTCACAGCCATAGTCAAATGTGGGTTGTGGGCTGCATCCGTGCAAGTATACTGGGACAGGAAAAAGGAAACATGAGGCTACAAGGCTCTTTAGAAATATATATTTTAAAGAAATGTCATGCATACCAACAGCCTAAGTTTGCAGTCCTCATGGCCAGAAAATAAATGCTTTTAAACATAGTAATAGGTTTTGTGTCCCAAAATGGAAACGACAAGACAGGTATTCTAGTCTTTTCCATCATAGATATTCTAGTCTATTCAAGATTTATGCTTATATTATAATAGAGACTTAAATTATAATAGACATATATTCTAGTCTATCATAGATATTCTATGTTTATTAATTCTATAATAATGTCTATTTGTAGCACACTTTACGTTGGTTGTATTCCTGGGAAACTCAATGGCCACATTCAGCCACCATTATTTGAGCCATGATCTCCTCCTCTTTATGCTTCCCTCTCATACACAGTCTTAATAAATAACCTCCTGGTTTAATTAAATCACCGTTTGCCTATGCACCTGAACAGCAAAACTGAGGTTTGGGCCCTTCATATAGCAGAATTGCAAACCACACTGTGTGATCCTAGTTTGGAGGGCTTACTCAGCAGTTTATTGGATGTAAGCTGTGAATGTGAATGCATCCAATTGGATTGAACGTAAGGGCAAGTTATGGTTTGATTACGTAGGAAGCTGTCTACAGAGTCAGATATTGGTCCACCTAGCTCACTATTGCCCACATTGACTGGCAGCAGCTCTCCAAGGTTTCAGGCAGGAGTTTCTCCCAGCCCTACCTGGAGGTAGGGATTGAACCTGGGATCTTCTGCATGATATTTGCAATTACATCTGACTTGCTTGAAATAAATACACATAAATAAATACCCCCCAACATACATCTGACTTGCTTGAAATAAAAACACAGGCAAATCAAAAAGATCATGAATAAGTAGGGGTGAGATTTTTCTTTGTTTTAAAAAAGCCTTCCCAATTTCCTCTTATTTTTAAAACTCTCTCAAAGGAAAATATAAGTTTAATATGTAAAACAAAATACACATTGAATGAAAAACCGTGATTAACTTTTAAAAAACTATTAAGTATGTAATTAGAAGGATTCCATTATATTAAGATACCAATTTCTTTAAAGCCAGAAATAATACCTACTGAAACTTTAATTATTTAAACAAGGAGAGAAAAAGGCATGTTATCTTCCCTAACAAAGATTAAAATCAATTTAATTGGTTCTCCACTGCCTTGACATGATTCTCACTGTGAGTCAAGCAACCAAAAAGGGAAATTAATATCGCAGCTGTTAATCAAGTGATATTTGTGCACTCTATCTTATTAAAGCTACAGGGGCAGAAAGAAAAACTTCCCATTGCTACTTTTTGGACCAATTTGTTCACACTGTATTAAATGGGATTTCCCCCCCCTTCAAAAATATAGATGCTGTACTTATGTTTTGGAGACAGAATATCTACAATATGCACAAGGCACAAATGAACATGGCTGAAAATGTTGTAGACTGTATGTTGCTAATAAAAATCTGCTATAAAGAATAAACCTAGTATTAATCCAGACAGACTGAACATTATTCAAAAATTATATTAATGAGTTCCAAATTAAATTTGCCACCCCACCCCGCCATGCTAAGGGATGATCCAGAAGTTGTAATTATTAGCAGAGCTGCAAAGATCTTGTGTACTAGTACTACTAGTTTCCTTTTGCAATCCCACCTCTGCAAAAGGAAACTCATGCATGCAAGCCAGGAGAGCGACTTGTGGCTCCACTTGCATTGCATGAGTTTCCTTTTGCAGAGGTGGGATTGCAAAAGGAAACTCGCACAATGCAAGTGGAGCCACAAGTTGCTCTCCTGGCTTGCATTGCGTGAGTTTCCTTTTGCAATCCCACAATGCAAGCCAGAAACACAATGCAAGCCAGAAACTCACACAATGCAAGCCAGGAGAGCGCCACTGGCTCCACTTGCAGGCAACTACCCTCGGTTGGGAGGGGGGGAGCCTGCTATGTAAAGCACAGAAGAGCTAAAAGGAGGACGTTATGCAAGGGAGTAGGGGCATTCTCTCACACACAACACACACGGGGGAGAGAGAGATTTGAGCAATGAAACTTACTTTGTTAATGCAGAACAGAAGAATAAAATGCAGCCAGAGGGCAGTGTGGTGGGCAAACGGCAGGCAGGCAGAGTCAGAGAACGTCCCCAGCAGCAGCTGCTCTCTCAACTAAACCAAGCTACTCCGCTCCTCCTCGTGCGTGCAGCAAGCAGGGAGGGAGGAACTGAGACAACCAGCATGGTCGGCATGTGTTCTCCGGCAGCCAGTGGGAGCTCCCGCCCGCCGGAGATCTCCGTAATGAGGGAAAAAATCACAAAAAAATTCTTTTTTGCCAAAGGCAGGGGATTAGTGGGGGCACTTTTTGGCGCCCCCTGCCAAGTGGCGCCTGGGGCACGTGCCCCCCCTGCCCCTCCTATCGTTACGCCCCTGCCTTTGGGAGAAAGCCAGTGGCAAGGGCAGGAGGATGTAGGGGCCTTAAGAAGAAAAGCCCATTTGGAGGACACAGAGGCCTTTAGGAGAAAGCCCACTGCCCTAGTTTTTAGAAGGCATAAAAATGACATGAGATAAGTTGGAAGACAACATTAATTTGGGACACCTGGTTTTAATCACACATTTCCCACAAAAGACATATGTAGAGGCTTGAAAATTCATGGTATGATTCAATCTGTGCATGACACCATACACAGGGGATGTGGATACTATAGGCAAGATAGGCCATGCTGCCCTTCTGCCACTTGCATTCAGTGCCTCCTTCAAGCACTATTTGAGTATGTTCTCTGCTTCGAACAAAGCAGAGAAAGAAGCACCCAGCCAGCATTTGAAGACAGCCTCAGCTGGGCACAGCAGAGGGCCCTCATGGCCAAGGGGGGGGGGGGGGAGGCAGAGAGTGGACAGATGCGACCAAGGCCCCCAGAGGGAATGAGCGAGTGAGCAGGGGTATGTGTGTGAGAGAGCCTTTGGTAGCCCTTGGAGATGCCGGGGGAGCAGGTAGCAAACCTTTAACAAATCCTGGAAGTGCTCAGAGTGGCAGTGGCCTGAGATCTTGGCACAATGCTTCATGGCAGGGAGTTGCCACTGAGAGGGGTTAGCCTTCATGTGAACCTGACCAAGATATCATTATGCTCACGTGTAGCAAATTGATGTTTGAAAAATTACTTAACAAGGAATTTATTTGTAAGAGTTATTATATGCTTTGTGGTTTATACAAATTCTCGAAGTAGAGAATGAGCCGGGTCTCACGATCCATGAGACCCAGTTTTGTCCGGTTAGTGGGAAGGGAGCCCTGGGCGGCTGGATCGGCTGCCCACACGATGGCTGGCTCCGAGACGGAGCCGGGGGGGGGGAGCGGGGGCCGCGTGGCTCCCACAAGCCCCAGTATGCCCTGCGTGAGCACGCAGGGCATACTGGGAAGACCCCCGAGCCGGGAGGCTGCTTTTAAGCCTCCTGGCTGGGGGTCTACTCGTGAGTAGCCACAGCGTGGAGCTGCACCGTGGCTACTCACAAGCAGTTAGCCCGGTTTGCAGAGCACTCGCTCTGCAAACCCGGGCTAAGAGGTGGGCTACAGGAGTGGGTTAGCCGCTCTGGAACCACCAGGCTCGGCTGCGAGCCCGGTGGTTCTAACAATCACAAAAATCGGGCTAGGATTTTCCTAGCCCGATTTTTGTGATCGTAAGAATAGCCCCAATGTCTACCATAAAGCAGTAATTAAAATATAGCAATAATGCAAATAATCACATCAAGAGACAAGCAAATGCTTAATACTAAATCAGCTTGCAAGACACTTTCCTACGTAGAAAAGTCTTGTTTGCACCTCTCAGCAGGTCAAGCTCTCAGACCTGGCATATCACTAATGGAAAAGAATTGCATAAACATGAACCACTCATATGATGTTGTTGGTAATGTGCTAACATTTGGATCTTAAAATGAAGTCTACTTGAATCTAATGCAAACATGGGCACTTAAGTACTGTTGCTTTTGAAGGGAAAGCATTGACATCTAGTGGTAGCAGCTTGTAACTTGAATAAGCAAGTCTTGAAGATAAACCTCACTTATATCCTTTCTCATCTTTCAGGCATTTTGAAGCATTTGAAAGTGTTCAGACCATTTAAGTGGGTATTAAACATTACATCTTAACTCTAAAGCCTGTTTTAAGAATCCTCTGCGACCTACTTTGTGCGAGCCATTTGGTTGCAGATCCATATGATCTTATTTGCTAAGGCTGAAGACAGAAGTAACCTTGGGGATGGCGGGGGATACCAATTATACAAATCAGGGTATTACCTTTACCCCTAACTTGACTACCAAATATTTCTTCTCCATCAAAAGTGCAAATGTAGTAAGAATTCAGACCACTTCTTCTTTCAGGTCTTACAAAATTTCTGAAACAATTCCTAGCCCTTGAGTGAAGACTCCAGAGAGACGGCCAGATAATTAGAAATTCAGCTGTTGACCATTATATAAGAATTACTGAAATAACAATCTTATGTGCGGAACTGCTGGCATATAAACTGTTTTTACCAGCTCCACTGCTTTTTCAAAATTATTGTACTGTCTGTAAAATACAAAAAGAGCACAATGTTTTATGACAGCAAGCTGGCATACAGATATTCTTCTAGACAGCTTAAGGGCAGAGGGATATATAATCCTTTTATCTGGCTGATGAAAGTATAATATAAAAGTATATGAAAGCAGAGTGTGGCTTGAATTTGCACAGTTTCTCATCCAGAATGCACTTGTGTGAAGGAACCAATACAGGTGCCCTTTGTCATCCATGGGGGGTTCTTGGCTACAGCTGTAGATAACAAAATTGCATATAACAAGACCTTGAGTCAATGGTGGGAGAAGGCAATGGTAAACCACTCCTGTATTCTACCAAGAAACCCTGGCTCTCTGGTCCCCAGGAGTCGACACTAACTCAACGGCATAATCTTTTTTCCTTTTAAGTCAATGACAATGGGTGGGGTGGGGGGAGGGGTTAGGTTCTTGGAGGGAAAAGAAAGGGCAAAATAACAAAAAGCAGAAATACGTGAAATAAAGTACTGTGTTATGCTATCCAGGTGCCCAGAAATGCCCCCCACTCCCAACTCCAAATTTATGTGAAAAATCGCAAGGAGTTTGTTTGTTTTTTAAACTAAGAGCCACAAAATGGCTTCTCTGAGCAAAATGGTGGCTGGAAATGACCTTGGAGGTCATTTCTGGCCACTCAAGTACCATGGATAGGTGAATTTTAACCTTTTTAATAACCATATGTAATAAGGTTGGGTCTCCATTGCCTGACCACGGATACATGAAACCACAGTTGCTGGGATCATGGATGATAAGGGCAACCTGTAAAGGTCAAAAACCTGTAAGTGGACCAGGAGGGAAGATCCAGTATACTGTACACAGAACTAGTGTCAGGAATAGCATTCTCGGACAGAAGAGACACTTGGACAGGTTAGCATTAGAAGAGGCATTTTCCAAGGGGACTCACTATCCCATCTGTTGTTTGTAATCGCCATGACCCCACTTTCACAAATACTAAACAAAACAGGCCTCGGATACCAAACATCTAAAACATCAAGTCAAATCAACCATCTGCTGTACATGGACGATCAGAAGTTGTATGGAAAGTCCCAGTCAGAAATTGAATCACTGCTAAACACTGTCCGTATATTCAGTAGCGATTTAGCAATGGAGTTTGGACTAGACAAGTGTGTTGCATTAATAATGAACAGAGGGAAAGAAAGAAAAACAGAAGGAATAGAACTGCCCAATGGAAGCAAGATCAAGAACCTGGAAGAGAAAGAACCTTACAAATACTTGGGCATTCTCCAGGCTGATAACATCGCACACGCTGATGTTAAAAGAAAAATTGGAAGTGAATACATCAGGAGAGTTAGAAAAATCCTCAAGTCCAAACTCAATGGCGGGAACACCATACAAGCCATAAACACCTGGGCTATACCTGTTATCAGATACACTGCAGGAATAATAGACTGGACCCAGGCAGAGGTAGAGACGCTGGATCGTAAGACCAGGAAAATCATGACCATCAATCATGCTCTGCACCCCCGCAGTGATGTAGATAGGCTATACCTCCCTCGCAGCTCAGGTGGAAGAGGAATGCTGCAAGTCCTTCAAACAGTAGAGGAAGAGAAAAGAGGCCTTGAAGAATATATCAAGGACAGTGAAGAAGATGCACTTAAAATGGTCAATAACGCAAAACTATTCAACACCAATGAAACAAAGCAGGCCTACAAGAAAGAACAAGTCAAGAACCGAGTAGAAAAATTGAAAAATAAGCCCCTGCATGGTCAATATTTGCACAATATAAGTGGAAAATCAGACATCACCAAGACCTGGCAATGGCTTAAGAATGGTTACCTGAAGAAAGAAACAGAGGGTTTAATACTGGCTGCGCAAGAACAGGCACTAAGAACAAATGCAATAAGAGCCAAAGTCGAAAAATCCACAACAAACAGCAAGTGCCGCCTTTGTAAAGAAGCAGATGAAACAGTGGACCACCTAATCAGCTGTTGTAAAAAGATCGCACAGACTGACTACAAACAAAGGCATGACAAGGTAGCAGGGATGATACACTGGAACATCTGCAAAAAATACAAGCTACCTGTAGCCAAACATTGGTGGGACCATAAAATTGAAAAAGTTGAAGAAAATGAAGATGTAAAAATATTATGGGACTTCCGACTACAAACAGACAAACATCTGCCACACAATACACCAGATATAACTGTAGTCGAGAAGAAAGAAAAACAAGTCAAAATAATCGACATAGCAATACCAGGGGATAGCAAAATAGAAGAAAAAGAAATAGAAAGAATCACAAAATACAAAGATCTACAAATTGAAATTGAAAGGCTGTGGCAGAAAAAGACCAAAATAATCCCAGTGGTAATTGGCGCCCTGGGTGCAGTTCCAAAAGACCTTGAAGAGCAGCTCAACACCATAGGGGCCACAGAAATCACCATCAGCCAATTACAAAAAGCAGCTTTACTGGGAACAGCCTATATTCTGCGACGATATCTATAACAGTTGACAATAAAATTCTGGCATCCCAGGTCCTTGGGAAGGACTCGATGTCTGGATAAAACAAACCAGTCAATAACACCTGTCTGACAGTGTAAACAAGATAATAATAATTCAATTTCTATACCGCCCTTCCAAAAATGGCTCAGGACGGTTTACATAGAGAAATAATAAATAAATAAGATGTATCCCTGTCCCCAAAGGGCTCACAATCTAAAAGAAACACAAGATAGACACCAGCAACAGTCACTGGAAGTAGTGGGCTGGGGGTGGATAGGGCCAGTTACTCTCCCCCTGCTAAATAAAGAGAATCACTATGGAGCCCCTGGTGGCGCAGTGGTAAAACTGCCGCCCTGTAACCAGAAGGTTACAAGTTCGATCCTGATCAGGGGCTCAAGGTTGACTCAGCCTTCCATCCTTCCAAGGTCGGTAAAATGAGTACCCAGAATGTTGGGGGCAATATGCTAAATTATTGTAAACTGCTTAGAGAGCTCCGGCTATAAAGCGGTATATAAATGTAAGTGCTATGGTAAAAGGTGCCTCTCTGCCAAGTTAGCAGGGGTAATCAGTCCTAAATCCAAATCAAATCAGAATCAGAATCAGTCCTAAATCCAATTCAAGCTCGTCTATCACATTGATCTGAGATATGTAAGCATAAGAAATACAAGAATATGAATATGAAGACACATGTAATGAAAATAAACACTGGTTCAAGTAAAGAACATACATATGCTAGATGAACACAAGAATAAAATAAGCACAACCCTGAACAAACTAGATGCCCCTGTTATAAAACAGTTTCAGCCACACAGACATTTACACCTTTTCACTTAACACAAAAAAATGTACTATAAGTTGCATTATAGTCATGATGAAAGGGAATGTGCTAGAAATGTTTACAGTCAAACTAAATTAACCACCACTAACGTGCTTCCTCTAATATAAAGCAACAGTGCCACCTGATGGTAAACAATAGCTTCTGTACACATTTTCCCATCAGCTTGCCTTTATTAGGGCCAACAATAGTTAGCATTTCTATACAGATTTCAAAGCATATTAATTATCTTGTGGTTATCTTCACAATAAGCGTGTGGGTTAGTATTTTCCAAATTTTGTGGCCGAGGCTGAGAGGAAGCAACTTGGTCATAGCCATGTGGTGAGATGTGTAAGAAATTGATTTTTCAATTTGTTTTGAATTCAAATCAATTTCCAAAAATTCATTTCGCCTTCAAATCAGATTTGAATTCGATCCAAAAATTTGATTCAAGTTCAAATTGATTCAACCCTATTTGGGCACCTTATTAAATTAATAAGTGGGCTTGAATGTTTTGAGTTTCTTAAAAGTGCCAAATGGCTTTCAAATCAAATTAGAATCAAATCCTGAAAATTCATTTTGAATCTGAATCAAATTGCCCTTTTAAGGGGTGATTTGATTCAAATTCAAATAACTCAGGTCACCCAGATTTGAGTCGAATTGAGTCGAAGATTTTCGGATCTGAAAAGATTTGCACATCCCTAGAGTTCATAGCAGAAGTGAGACTGAAGCCAAGGGACTCCTGGTTTGTCATGTTAATAGCCACTATACTACACTAGCTCATAAACATCATGGAGTAGCAAGCAAACTTTCATTCTTCAGGCCGGATTGAAATCAAAACGGGGCAGCGGGAAGGTCAGAGGTGGAGAAAATATATTGCTGGGCATGATAATAAAAGCCCCAGCTTACAGGTTGTGAGGATAAGGAGAAATAGATTTGGGTGTCATAAGCATACCGATAAGGAAGGCCTTAAGAGGAGGTGTTCTGTCACCAATGCTTTTTAACATCTACATGAAACCACTGGGTGAAGTAATCTGGAGATTTGGTGCAGGGTGTTATTGGTATGCATATGACACCCAAATCTATTTCTCCTTTTCCTCATCATCAGGAAATGGCATTCATTCCCTAGATGCCTGCCTACGGGCAGTAATGGGCTGGATCCAAGCAAGATCGAACAGCTCATTGTGGGGTATCAGAATATGAGGGATGAGTTAGATCTTCCTGTGCTGGATGGAGTTACACTCCCCCAGAAGGAAAAGGTATGCAGCTTTGGAGTGCTCTTGGATCCAGGCCTCACCCTGGTATCTCAGGTGGAGGCTATGACCAGGAGTGCTTTTCATCAACTTTGGCTGATTCGACAGCTGCATCCATTCCTTGAAGAGAACAATCTCAAAACAGTGGTGCATCTGCTGGTAACCTCCAGGCTTGACTATTGCAATACGCTCTACATGGGGCTGCTTTTGTATGTATTCAGAAACTTCAGTTAGTTAAAAAAAATTTTAAAAAAAATTTTTTTACATTTATATCCTGCTCTTCCTCCAAGGAGCCCAGAGCGGTGTACTACATCCTTGAGTTTCTCTTTCACAACAACCCTGTGAAGTAGGTTAGGCTGAGAGAGAAGTGACTGGCCCAGAGTCACCCAGCTAGTATTATGGCTGAATGGGGATTTGAACTCGGGTCTCCCCGGTCCTAGTCCAGCACTCTAACCACTACACCAATGTGGTAGTCAGGCTGGTCTCTGGAGTAGCCTGCAGAGACCATATTATGCCTGCTCTCAAACAGTTGCACTGGCTGCCAATATGTTTCCAGGCAAAATACAAAGTGCTGGTTATCACCTTTAAAGCCCTAAACGGCTTAGGTCTGGGTTACCTTAGAGAGCACCTTCTTCTGTATAATTCCCATTGCATGTTTAGGTCCGGGTTACCTTAGAGAGAGACCACCTTCTTCTATATGATCCCCATGGATTTCAGTGATGGAGAGGAGCCGCTTCTGTAAGATGGTAACATTACAGCAAGGATTCTCCTTTACAAGTGCAGGCAGGGCTGCGGGGGAGGGAAAGCTCTTAAAGTCTATTTTTTACCTTTTTAAAAAGGCTGTTGCGTGGTGGGGTGGTGAAGGCAGCAGCTGCCAGCTGCAGTGGCAGCAGAGGCAGCTGCGGAGACCCCTTGCATCCTCCCGCTGGCCTCTCAAATGAGAACCCAGACCAGCTGCAGCCC
This sequence comes from Hemicordylus capensis, assembly GCF_027244095.1. Classification (NCBI taxonomy): domain Eukaryota; kingdom Metazoa; phylum Chordata; class Lepidosauria; order Squamata; family Cordylidae; genus Hemicordylus; species Hemicordylus capensis. The sequence goes on along the minus strand of NC_069661.1, from coordinate 80,550,347 downwards.
ATTTCGGGTCTCTCTGTGCATGCACAGTCCATGTAGACAATACTGAGCATGGACCAATGACTTGGTATAAGGCAGCTTCCTATGCATGTAATGTAGCAGAGATTTAAAACTCACTATAGATGCATGATAGATGCCCCTTAAAATATAGTTTCCCCTCATCACAATTCCTCATGTTGAAACAGATCTCTTGTGAGTTTTAAAGGTAAAGTTGTGCTGTGGCATGGGTGCCAACTCCTGGCGACCCCAGAGCCCTGTGGTTTTCTTTGGTAGAATACAGGAGGGATTTACCATTGCCTCCTCCCTCACAGTATGAGATAATGCCTTTCAGCATCTTCCTATATCGCTGCTGCCCGATATAGGTGTTTCTCATAGTCTGGGAAAGATACCAGTGGGGATTTGAACCAGCAACCTCTTGCTCCATAGGCAAGTTACTTCCCCACTGCAAGTTTTACAGCTGCCTAAAATAATATGCTGCCCCCACCTTCAGTGTTTGCTGATAACATGCAGTTGTTAGCAAGAAAATTGATTAGTATCATTTTTGCACAAAATATATCAGATTTTCAGACTTCCCCCAACTTAAGGGGGTGGGTTGTACTTTTTGAATGTATCAGTGATAAATGCTTCTTTGCTTACTGTTATTGTCCCATTAGTCTCCTGAATGTTATAAGCAAGATGCATGTGATGCATCAGCTCAATAAATTTCAGGATTGGCTGGAGGACAGACAGATATTGGCTGAGGAGCAAGCCAGTTTTAGGACCAGCTGTTCTCCAACAGAACAGGCCTTAATTTTACATCTGGTTGAAAAGTACTCATTTATGTCTAATACTGCCCTATACACTGCTTTTATAGACTTCAATTTTACCTTTAATCTAATCTCTGGAGACAAACTATGGGACAAGGTTTTAAATACATCACTGGACTGCCAACTACTACTACTTTTAATTTATAAACTTCATGAGAACTCTCGACTGAAGGTTCACTGTAGTGTTGGTAGCTATTACACAAAAGAAATCACAACACATAGAGGAGTCAGACAAGGCTGCATTTTGGCTCCATCATGGTTTAATTTTTTCATTACCTCCAAAGTCTCTCTTTGAATAATTTGGCTTTTCATCCACCCAAGCTAGCCAATAGACACTTTACTATCCTACTTTATGCAGATGACAGTTATTCTCTCACAGACCCCAGTGGGCCTTCCCAAAGCTTTATGTGCTCTGGTAGTATTTTGCCAGGAACAAGCAGTTGAGATCGACTACACCAAAACAAAGATACTTACCTTTGTGAAGCACCCAAGAGTTCAGAATTGGTCACTGAATGGCATAAAATAAAGCCACTCAAAACTTTTAAATATTTGGGCATCATTTTCACACCTCAGGCAAGGTGCCATATACAGAAACAAAAGGGGAGCATGGTGGAGAAAATATCATTTTGGCCAATGCATTTTCAGTATCAAAGGTTATTATGGGATAATGTGAAGGCAGTTCCAGACACCCCTTGAAAGAATGAGGAGGTGGGGGAGAATGAGAGGAAAGGGTGAATTGCTGACCAGCTATCCCCCCCACCTCCTACGGGCCACTTGCTCAGTTATAGCGATGCTTCTGGTGGGCATATGTTAGGTTTTAGGTTAAAAATAGGTTTAAAAACCTATTTTATGTTTAAGGCAGTTCTTTACTCAATAGACACACATTTCTATCACATAGCATACACAACCATGAAATCTCCATGTCTGTTTCCTCTTACCTCCCTGGTAGGCGATCAGTGCTCCATTGCTGGGTGCACGAATCGTGTGCCAGCTATGAGTAGCTAACGGTGCACATTAACAGGGAAATGGGGCTTGCTCCATTAATCTCATTTAAGAGGCTGGTTCCGCAGGAGGGTTTGTTGCCAGGATCGGGTGTTGTCCTGGCATTCTCACCAGTGTTCCTTCTAACAGGGATTCCCAGATGTTGTTGACTACAACTTCCATAACCCCCCAGCAAAAGTCATTGAAGCTGGGGATTCTGGGAGTTGTAGTCAACAACGTCTGGGGATTCTTGTTAGAGAGAACACTGGTTCTCATGCACAGCCAAGACTGGGCTTGGCTTTCTTCGCCTGGTCTTGGTTGTGCGCGAGAACAGCCAGATACCAGCACTTTCTGTAAAACATCTTTCTCCCTTCCCTTTCTCTGTATAGTTTCTGTGTGAAAGCAATGCAGTGGTGTAAAAAATAATATTTAGAGGAGGCTTTCTCTCTAGGTTTTCCCATCATCCTTGTTTTCATTTTCTTGCAAAAGTAGGGGAATGTATATTGTATACTGAAAGCAAATTGTGAAGGTGGGCTGGAGGGGGACAGAAATTGTTCATATAGGCTGGCTCAGGCTAACCAGGCTAAAGGCATTTTTGAATTGTAACGGCAGGTGAAAGCGACTAAGTAAATTGTCCTAACAACTGTTAAGGAAACTGGTTTAATAAAGCAGAAAGAAGAGAACAAATTTGATCTTACAAATGTCAGTTGAATTACCAATATGCCAAGGTAGCAAACAGTCTATAAATATTAAAGTCTGTTAATCAACTAAAGATCTTTTTTTAATCAGTTAATTCCCTGGCTGTTAAACAATTGATCAATTAATAAAGTGATTGAATGTAAATAAATGTACACACTGCAACATGAAGGTAACCTTTGTGGTTCCAAAGGAATGGGTCAGTTTATCTTTTTTAAACATTATAATGTGCAAAAGCTACCACTCATTGAAGGAAGGAAAAATCCATCTTCTTATGAACTGAATATTTGGGAGACACATTTTTATATGTAATTAAAACCTTAGCTAAAGAATTGCTCTAGTAAATTAAAGTATGCAGGGCTATATAAAGCTGATGATGCACTAAGCCCTCCTCTGCTCTCTTGTGAATTTATTGACATCTCTCTGTTTTAGAACATCATCTTCATATTAACGTTGTGCAAAACGATTTGGGTATAGAACAATTTGTATCCAAATCTATTTGGGGTGATTTGTATACAAAACAAGTCACCCCTCTGCTAGCCTGGCCAGATTCGGGTCCAAAACAAATTGCCCAAATTTCGGAGCTGAATGTTTTGTTGTTTCAGACCTTCATTTTGTGGAGATCTCCGTGCGGTCTCCATTTGGTGCTTTGACATGGTTTTGAATTTCTCGCCCTTCCAAGCTTCAGATTGGTGAACAAAAGCATGGACTGATTTGCTGACAATTCCCTCCTGGTTCCAGACTGGCTCTTTTGGCTCCTGCCACTGACCCTGCATTGGCCAGGGGAAGGGTCGAAGAAGGGGCAGGGGTGCAGGGAGTTCAAGGAGGGGTTTTTGAATGGATTTAAAGAGGCAGCAGCCACCATTCTACCTTTCTGCCTTGTGGGAGGAGAAAGAGAGAGAGAGCTTTGCTTTCCCTTGACTATTGCCTTGCCTTCCCTTGCCAGCCTGAGCCCAGCCTGCCTTGCGACCCTGCCTGCCTGCCTCTGCTGTGTGCCAGCCTGGAGTGGATTCTCTGCTGCATTGTTTTTTTGTTCCTGCTGCTAATTCAGGAATAGAGAAGAAGAGAGAATTCTTTTTTAACCCCCTTCCTGCTTCTGAGAGAATCACTGCCTGCCTGTGCCTGCTTTCTGTGCCAGCCACCAGCCCCAGAGCCCCTGTGGCCACTGGCCACCTGGCCAGCTACCCCTTCCCCCAAAAAAATTTCCAGGCTTTTGCTTCAGCCCCACCCCTTCCAAATCTGAAGACTGACGAAGGAGAAGAAGATTGAAGAAGAAGAGAGTAGACTCAGCAGAGAGCAGACCACAGAAGAGGACAACTGGACGCAACATGGGTAAAGTCCTAGACTTGAGTGAGTACCCTTTTTAAAACCAAGCACACACACACACACGTACATCTCTGGAATTGTGTGTTCTTGGGGGGTTTTCTGCTTGGAGGGAGGTTTGGGTTGCGATTAAATTTTAAAAGTTGTGTGTTGTTTAGTTTAAAAGGGGGTTCTTTCTGTGGGAGGGATACCTGTTAGCTCGTACTAGTAGGTGGTTAGAAGCGCAGCGTAGCCTCATGGTTTTAAAAAACAATTCTTTTTTCCCATTCCAAAGATTTTATTTTGCATTTTTAAAAAACAGAAGCCTCTCCTCCAGCCCTCTTTGCCCATAACATATTAGTATTAAGATTCTCTAAGCCTTGAGCCACCCACACAAGTCCACCAGCAGCCTATATTTGTGTTTATTCTTGGCCCAGCAGCCTACAGGCTCTGAGTGGGCACACACTCTAGCCTCCTCACTGTGCTCATTTACCCCCCACCCCCAACTCAAGCCTTTAAACAAAGAAAGCTTGGAGCTTTCCCAGCCTCCAGCCTCCTCCACACTGTGCCCATTTTGCCCATTTTCAGCTTGCTTCCAGTCCAAGCCCATGTTCTGTGCAGTGCGTCAGCAGCACCACAACCCATTGGCAATGGGTCTGGGGGGTGTTGGAAGTGAAGGACTTTGCGCTGTCTCTTGTCTCAATGGCATAGGAGGACAGACTAGTGAGTCAGAGGGTTAGAGGGTCAAGACACTGGTCATCCCTTCTCTACTGCTCTGACACTATCCCTTTGGAATGTAGATTGCTACTCTCAGGGACACTTCTTTCCTTCCAGCCACTTCCTTCCTTCCTCTCTCTCTCTCTTCCCTTCCCTTCCTTCTACCTTGCAATAGATTAGAGATCCCATCTCCTCACTTTCCTATCTAGAATGGAGTTCTCTAATAAATACCACTTATATTGATTTGAAACTATGAACTGGCTCCAAGTTACTTCACTCTTAGCATACACGCATGCCTAACTAAATTCTGTTGTGTTGTGCTCTGTGCACTCTGCTATAATGAAAAGGGGTTTCTCTTACCAGAGAGAATTCCCGACAAGGGGGTGGGCACACTCCGCTGAAGTCAGCTCAGCCCCTGTTCCTGGCTCTTCTCCCAACTGAGTGTCCCCTGCCCTGAGACACTGAGCCCACTTCTGCCCCTTGCCCAATTCTTTCAGATTTTTCTTTTTTTAGAGTCAAGGTTTTAAAAAGAAGTCCCAAAAGAGAGGGCTGGGGGGGTGGAAGAGTGCCAGGTAGAGGGAGGCAGAGGGAGGGTTGTTGCTGCTGGTCATAGTGGTGGGGAGTGACAGGGGCCTATTCCCCGTTTCACCCCCACCCCTGCTTTGGTGCACAGGCTGGAATTCTCATATCTGCCTGGTCCTATGCCAGGGCCTGTGGCTGGGCAGCAGTTAGCGGGGAGGGCCTCCAGGGAAGAAGTTCTTCCCATGGCAGCTGTGGAGGTGGTGCAGGTGAAGCCAGCTGCCAGTCCAGCTGGATATATCTTGCCACCCTCCACACTGGTCCCTGTGGCGGGTGGGGGGCCCCAAGGTTGCATCTGAGGAGGCCCAGGAGGAAAACCCTGTGTTTCCTGTCCCTGGGACTTCCCAGGCCAGCTCTGAGGGCAGTGGTGGTGGCATGCCCCAGAAGGAACCAGCCGAAGCGCCGCCACCCAAGTGGCTCCGTGTCGCAGGAGAGTCCAGCAGCGTGGGATGGGATCACTTTGAGCTTTGCCCTGGTGATCCCAGCTGTGCAGCCTGCACCCACTGCAAGACACTTGTTAGAAGGGGCAAGGACCCTAAGCACTTCAGCATGTCGGGTCTGCTATTACACCTGTGGCGGCGGCACCCAGGGGCCCAAACCTCTGCTGGCAACAGCGCTAGGCCAAGTGTCTCCTCTAGCAGCAAGCAGTCAGTAGCTCCTGCTCCTAAGCTGTAAGACGGGATGGATTAGGTTCGAAACTGGCATAAGAAGCCAGGAAGTTCTTTGAGGGCATATGAATGGGTTTTTTTAGGGCATATGAAACTGCTTTTCAAACCCATTTGGTAAGTAGAGAGCGAACCAGGCATTTCTCTGAATTGTGGCCAGTATCTGTAACATTAATATGTCCCTCTGTAACATTAATATTGGGCAAGGATTAAGGGAGTGATCTTAATTTTTTTTTTAAAAAAAAAAAATTGTCGCTTGCTAGGACGAACACTCAGACAAAGTGGTGGACACCCAAGACGGGCAGAGAGTGTTACCCAGCTGTTCAGCAGGCATGGAGTAGGTGGAGAGTGTCCTCATGCATCTTTGCTTCCCATGGTGTCCTCTAAGTTACAGGAAATAGTTCATGGCTGCAGCAAGCATCACTGGAAACCCTGTGATTTTTCTATTGTGTATGTATGCATTTTTGAAATAGGGTGGCAGAGCTGCCCTTTTAGCTTCAGGATGCATTCGTTCTCCACTTTTGTAGCTGGTGTCTGCTTTACCTGTGCCTTATATAGATTGATTTACTTTTACATGAATAGCTTCCAATCAGGGCAAACACAAACCAGATGAAAAATAGTGACTCCGAGACACAGTGAAATCTAGCTGAAAAATAGTGACCCCCAAAACAAATCTGGGATGGATGAAAGGCCAAGGTTGCTTAGCCTTTAGTATGAGGACTCAAGCAACTCTAACATGAGATGGGGGACAGGCAGTCATTTTATACACACACACACATACACACTCACAGTATGTGTGTAGTAATTATTCCATAGGCGGAACTGGGGGGGGCAGGCAGGGCACGTGCCCTAGGCGCCACTGAGGTGGGGGCGCCATGCCAGTTCCTGCCACCCCCACCCCATTGCCCACCTGCCCAGCCCCAGGGCCCCTCAGCCACTTGCCTCCAGCTCCGGCCTAGGATCGGCAATGAGGCCTAGGATCGGAGCAGCCTGCAAACTGCAGAGCTCTTCTCTCCCTGCCTCTCAGCTGATCGGCGGGTGGGCGGGGCTTCCAGAGAGGCCTCCGAGTAGGCCTCCCTGAAGCCTGAACTCGGCAGGCCCCAGCAAGCCAGGAAGGATTTTTCTTGTGTGTTAACTGCTCTCCAATAACTTTCAGGGACTTCAGGGTAAATCTGGCCAACATGTGAATGCAGCACCTCCATTCCAGAGGAGATGTGTGTTAAAGGGCTTTAAAAGCCTCGTGAGAAAACAAACACAGGCTCACCCTGCATGGTTGAAAGTCTCCTTTGCTAATCTGCAGCGAGGGGGCCATTTTAATAATCAGCATTGCTAGTGTGTTCTAGGCATTAAAAGCAGCACAAATATATAGTACTCAATGTATATCACTATATGCTGTGAAGTGTGCATGTGTGTATTCAGTGAAATGTATTTCCAGGCAGCATACTTATTTTGAAATATCAGACTGAAATCCTTGGGGGCCTGGGATGTGTGGAGGCCCTGGACTTTGAGGGGCTGGGGGCCCATTTTAAAATCTCATCTTGGCCCATTCCAACCTTGCTATGCCCCTGGTGGTCACTACACATGGGTTTCTCCACAACACCTGCACAGAAGAAACTTCCATGTAGAAAAGGTGTCTCTTGTAAATTGACCCTGAATTTTCCATCCATGACTGGGATATTTGAGAGTTAGAGTCAATAATAAAAGAACAGCACACTGCTTGTGACAGGAAGGGGCAAATGACAATGATTTCTTAGTCTGGCAGGGGCTGGTTTTGGCCCTGGCAGAACTTGGCTGTCTGTTCCTGTTGCAAATGCCTCTGTCTAGTGTGGCAAACTAATGTATCCTCCTCCCTCTTGGTAAGTAAGTACTGGTGTAAGCACTGGTAAGTAAGTAGTAAAAGTAAGCACTGGTGTGGTGAATGCACATATACCCCATCATGAGCCAACAGTCATCATAAGACAAAGGCTGGCAAGAATCATTCACTGGTTTATAGACCCCCACCACCACCACCTTCTTCTTCCCCTATTTTGCTAGTGGCTATTTGGGCAGGTGATCCTCTAGGACAAAGTCATGTTTTTTAAAAAGAATGAGCTGAGACAAAGAAAATGACACTTGGAATCCTCGCATAACTCCTGACTGTTGTTCTAAGTCTTTTACAGAGATGGCTCATGTTTTCAGCTTTTGATCGACAACCATGTCTAGATGGTACAGTGTTCCTTTTAACAGGGATTTCCAGATATTGTTGACTACAAGTCCCATCATTCCTGTTTGGACAGGGGCGCAATTTCAGTGCTTGCCCTAGGTGCTATTTTCCCTAGTTACGTCTCTGAATTATTCAATGAAATGAATAAAGTTTGAAGTTGAAATTTTCATTACAAATATCCAACTGCCCTTTTAGCTCCCTTTTGCAAGCACATTCCTAAAACAGTCTATGACATACACAGTTGGCCCTCGGACAGCAGTTTCACCCGTTCACGGTATAAACTATATACCAGTTTAGTGATCGTGGTGGGGAGAAGTTTAGGTTCTTCGCAGTTTTCTACCCCAACCACCACCACCCCTTGGCTAAATGGTATACAGTTTTTAAAGCCACTCTTCCTGCTTCTCAGTTGGTGTGTGGGGAGATGGAAAGAAGTGGCGTGAGAGGCACAGGTTCTCATCCATCTCTCTCTCACTAGGTAGGGTGTTGTGGCATTTAAGGAATACAGAGTAGACAAGAACTGGATCAAAGGTGAAGTTTTTACTTGAAATTGGGGGGGGCAGTTCAAACAATAGCATTTGCAGTGTTTTAAGAACAATAACCATAAGAGCAAGGAGAAAAATGACAATGTGGTAAGCCAATGCCGTGATTATCCTTTACTCTATGCTGGCCCTAATAGAATCTCTCCAGCAGCTCTTAGTCATCCTGTCTCTCTGCTCACTGCCATGTCTGATCCTGCTGTTGACTTTTCCTTCAGTTGTCCCGAAGAGTGATCCAGTTCTCCTGTGCGATATTCAGCTCTCGTCTTTAGGCCCATTCACGTTGTGTTCAACACTGGTATGGTGAGTGTACAGTGTGTACAGGTACAGATCTGTACACAGGCACAGTCATTCAAATGTTATGTTGAATGCAGGTACAGAAGTACGCTTCCTTTCTGTGCCAAGGGCCTGTATCCAGGTTCACTTATCCAGGAACCCAGTCACATCTGTACCACACAACACTCATACAGCGTAACATCTGAATTGGCTTTTGTGATTCAACGGCTCTTACTGCTGCCTAGCATAGCTGTTCCAACCTCCCCTTTCTGATCCCCCAAATTTTGCCCACTGCCTCTGTATTAGCCAATCATGGCAAATACAAACCCTAATGGAATAGAATGACCTCCAGACAGAAAAATACAAACCTTAGATGGATCAAAGGCCAAGGCTGCTTTACCTTTTGTCTAAGGAACTCTAACACACAGTGGGGGACAGGCAGCCATTTTAAACATCTCAAAAGGAGGAACAAGCAAACGCACAACAAAATGGAGGTTTTGGCCACATCGTCCACAGAAGTCCAGAAGGATATTGTGAGGGCTGTGTCAAACAAGAGGTAGAAATCAAGGCACACAGCAATGGCTGCAGCATCTCCATGCTCTACAAAACTAGGAACTCCGTTGAAGAAGGAGGGGAGGTGACTCTGGCATGACTTGCTCTTGACACATTCGTCATGCTGGCTCCTACTAGTGATCGCCAGATCTTTTCTTTCTGCAGTGCTCACAGTCTGAAGTCTTCTGAGAAGATTTGCCCATTTAAACATTCAGCAAAACCAGGCAGTTACACTTCCTGGGACTGTGTCACTTCAAGCTTCAGGTGTGTAATTTGTGTGATCCTCCCCCCGAAAGGTCACCACACAGAAAGATAGCAATTTAGGGAAAGAGTTCCATTGAACCAAGGGTACACATCACCCCAGCCAATTGAGGAGTTTCCCCCACATTTTACTGCACCCCCCCACCGCCGCCGCCAAACCTAACAACCCATATCTACTCACAAAATAAATGAATGAGTTTAAAAGCTCCTCAAGCTTTCCCTCTGTCTGCTCACCTGTGTTGGAGCCTTCTCCCCAACACGCTAGGTTTCCAGACCCAGAGAGTTTCCTTAAAATTATTATTATTTTAAAACCCATCTTCAACTTGCAGCCTGGATGCAGAGCTGCATAGATTGTGTGAGTGTATGAACCAGCCTCCCGTTTGGAGGATTTGGAGGGTGGGGCTGGCTCCCTGAGTCCTGCTAGGACAGAATGAGCAATCCTGCTTCTCTTGGATTCGTGGATCCTGCCTCTTTGCAAAGCTTGTCCTTGTGGCTCTAGATCCTACTCAGGGCTACTTGTGAACATCTTGCAAGAGTTCTGTCATGAAGTTCCTTGGAACCCATAGCCCCAAATAAATGACACGACACAGAAAATGGGTTAAAACTAGGGCGATAACTTTATTAACTTAGTTTCAATAAAAAGATGCAGTGTAGCCAAGCCACAGTGCAGCTGCCACCCCTAGGGTGCAGCACCGTATCCCCTCCTCTGACCTGTCATCATGCTGCTGGTGACCATGGGGCTACTCTATTTAAAGGCACCACTCCTAACATGGGCCAGATCAAAAACCCCTTCCAGTGCAACAGTGCGGAGTAGGCAAAAAACCAGCCACCTCCAGGCCAATCTGGGTGGATGGGAAAAATTCCTACTCGGCCCCAAAAGGCAGCCAGCTAATCCCACACTGTCACCCGGGGGTGTGTGTGAGCAGATGCCAAGGTGTTCCTGCAGAAAACCAACAGAGGTTGGGGGTTGCTTTTATTAGCATGCCCTCATCCCCCTGGTTGGCCCTATGGACCAAGGATTAGGGATGTGCTCAAATCCTTTCAGCGCCTCGTAAGAGGGACACCAAAACGATTCATCCGGTTCAGACATGCTGATCCAGGAACAGCCCTACTGAGGATGCAGTCACAGCATGGTCCACTGTGTTTTCCAGGCTTGTTTCTTATACCTTACCAGGAATGGATGCAAAACCAGCACCCGCCACACTGCATGCAGTGCTAGGAGAAGGTGTGGTCTTGCACCCAGGCTCAGAATCAAGAGATGGGGCAGCGGAAAGGGTTGCAAACTCAGGCCACAACTTTAGAAACTAGTTTGAAAGGGGTTCTGTGAACTAAGGTGTGGCTTTCACTCCTGGGGTGAAGCTTTGTGGTGCAACAATGCCTCCCTGATAAGAAGGGGGTGATTTTTGCCTCAGAGGTGAAGGCAAAAAGCCTCTGTATGGAGAACTATCCTCCCTTCCACACAGAAGAAACCTTTGGTGGTGGTGGGTCTTCTCCAAACACCTTGAATGACTTGAGGCTTTGGGGGACCTAGCCATAAAGGGAGTGGGAATCTGGTGTGGGCTTGCTCTCCTCAACCTCTTCCTGCCTTGTCTAGGGCCCACAACTCCATCCACCCCGAGGGGAGATTTGTCACAGTGTTGAGGTGTATTGACCTGGCTGAGGTTGCCCTCAGCGTTTGCCTCAATAACAATGCCAAGAGGGATTCTGGGAAGGGCTTCTTTGCTGCTAGGATGGAGAAAGAAGAAAAAGATAACAAGTGTGAGCTTCAGATTGGCAGACCTGCTACGACTTAATTGACATTTTCTCAATGACCCTCAGTTTCAACTCCCTTGGTTTCATGTTGATGTCTTTATCCAGCCCCCTACCAAAGAGCTGCTGCCCAAAATGTGTTGGGTTTTCTTCATAAACACATTGGGTTCTGCACCAGCAGACTATATTAATTATTGCAGGGGTGGCCAAACTTTAGCTGTTGTTGGGCTACAACTCCCATCAACCCCGCTGCTGTTGGAGGCACTAGGGTTTGTCTTTATTCCTTCTTCCCTTCCCCTCCCCTTCTTTTGCCCGACAGGTAGTATTTCTGTTTGGAGATTCAGCTGTGTGCTTCCGATAAGAAAACACTCAGACTCACTCAAGCTAGCTCAGCTGCAAGGAGTTAGATGCGCAGGTCAGCCTGGGCGCTTTCCAGGTTAACCCTTTCCAAAATGTCACTACAGATCTGCAAAGAGTGCTTTCCTGTTGCCTACGTATTGACATTGCGGCCCCTGCACTTTCAGCAAGGTGCCATTCACATTTCCAATGCCTTCTTTTGGTTTTTATGGAGTTGTTACAGTCCTGCAACGTTGTAAAAAGATTGCTGTGTTTTCCATTTTCGGGCATTTGGGGCAAACTGGAAAATACTTCTCCCCCTGCTGGTGGACTTGCACCACACCCTTTCATTACGTTGTCAATTCGATCCCGCCAGGCTGAAGCATTTTACGGCGGTTGTAACTGTAATCTGGAAAGTGCCCGGCAGTGGAAAGGTGTTTGCGCTGTCACTGGATGGGGTGCTTTATCTTCCCAGAAACTGGGGGGAAGCCCCACTTTGGAATTAATAACTGGGATCTACTGAAATTAATTACAAGAATGCACTCCTCCCTGCTAGGGATCCGATGGGCTGCACACCACCCCGGGGTGTCTTAACAAAGAGCAATTTGGATATAAAAGATAGAAACATTTTAAAGATATATGAAATTAAAGGCTTAGAGGAGGGCAGCACACCAGTGTCCCATGGAGTCCAGTAGGGCTGCCCCACCTCCACTGCCCCACTCTCCTCCCAAGCTCCCCACCCATCCTGGCTTGGTCCAACTCTTGTCTTCTCCAGCCCTCCACAGAATTGGAACTTCGATGCAGCCAATCCCTTCTGCATAGCCCCTTTGCTCCCCACATCCAAGACTTCTGAGGATCCATCCCCAAATTGGGTTCACCATGTCTTTGCACCCAAATTGGGAACTACGGGGAAAGGAAAGGAGCAATTCAAAAACAAAAATACAAAGCCAGTAACTGATACTGACTATTACCTTAGTTCAGCCGTGAGGCGGGTCCTTGGGTAAGAAGGCGTTAATCTCAACAGTATTTTCCACTCCTGGGTCACCGACTGCATATGTTCCATCTAGAGCTGCCCCATCCTCCTGGGAGTCTGCATTTCCCTTGCCTTTACTGGCTGTAGTAACTTCTGCAGGAGTTCTCGTTTCTTGGCCAGCATTTTAATCCCTACCCTGAGGAAAATCATGGGGGGGGGGCAGGACTGAATTGTGGCCATTGCAGAAGGGGGGTACGGGAGTGTAGAAGGGAGCCATCTGCAGGAGGATGTGTGGGAGTGTCCCAGGGCTGGCTGCAGAAGGGAGGGGTGCGGGAGTGTCCTGGGGCCGGCTGAAGGTGGTGTGTGGGAGTGACACGGGGCCAGCTGCAGAAGGAGGATATAGGACAGTCCTGGTTCGGGCTGCAGAAGGGGGGTGTAGGAGTATCCTGGGGATGGCTGCAGAAGGGGGGTGCGGGACAGTCCCGGGGCCGGCTGCAGAAGGGGGGTGCGGGACAGTCCCGGGGCCGGCTGCAGAAGGGGGGTGCGGGACAGTCCCGGGGCCGGCTGCAGAAGGGGGGTGCGGGACAGTCCCGGGGCCGGCTGCAGAAGGGGGGTGCGGGACTGTCCCGGGGCCGGCTGCAGAAGGGGGGTGCGGGACAGTCCCGGGGCCGGCTGCAGAAGGGGGGTGCGGGACTGTCCCGGGGCCGGCTGCAGAAGGGGGGTGCGGGACTGTCCCGGGGCCGGCTGCAGAAGGGGGGTGCGGGACTGTCCCGGGGCCGGCTGCAGAAGGGGGGTGCGGGACTGTCCCGGGGCCGGCTGCAGAAGGGGGGTGCGGGACTGTCCCGGGGCTGGCTGCAGAAGGGGGTTATGTGAGTGTCCCGGGGCCGCCGGCAGAAGTGGGGAGGTCCTCCTGAAATACCAAAGTTAGTATATGGACCCTTCTTATTTCTGATCTAGTCCTATTCAATGGTGCCAGTTTCATTTGGAAGTGGATAATGGGATTTTCCTCAGGGCAGGGAAGCACTATATGGCCAGCCTGGTCCTTCTGGCATACGTGAAGGAAAATGACAAAACAGAGAAAGCTTTTGATTACATCTAGGTACTATTTATGAAACAAATCTAAGCAGTTTCTCAGATAAAAACAAAACCAAATAGCAAAATAAAACAGCAACCAGTTAGGAACCGACTTAGACAATTTAACATATCAGCTGAAATGATGAAGCAGACAAGGACTGCAGTACTTACAGACACTTGGAAAACTGTCCCTCTTTCTAGGACTCTCACTCACCACTGTCAGCACTACATGCGCAGACCTGCTACTTAAATGACTTATTTTCTTAATGGCTTTCAGTTTTAACTAGGGATGTGCAGAACGACTTGCCCGTTCAATGGTTCCCTGCAAAACGGGGCATTTCAAGCAATACAATCTTGCCACACAACACCCTACGAAAAGGTGTCTTCTTCTAGATCAACCCAGAACCAACTGGTTTGCTGTTTTGAGTGGCGATTGTGGGTGCTATTTTGGAGGGCTGTTTTAGTGTTTTTCCCTTGCTGGTTGGTTTTCTGGCATTGCCTTCCAACTGTCTTGTGATCTCCTTGTTCCTTGGTTGGCTTGTCATCATACAAAATCAAGTGTTGTCAGGGGCCATTGTGCCCCCAGTGTTTGGGGGCAGGGTGGAGGGAGGGGAAGCCAAAAGCAGGGAGTTTCAAAGCGTATTTAAGGGGCTGCTCGACAGAGAGAGCCACACTCTTTTAGAGGATATTGAAGGAGGGAGCCTGCAGCAGGGCAGAGAGTGGTGGCAGAGAGACTGTGCCAGTGTCTGGCTTACTGTCTTTTTAGTTTCCTTGCCAACTGCATATTTTTCTATTATTTTAAAAATGGTACCAGCAGCCCTAGTGGTAGTGACTTTAACTGGGTGCTGCTGTGGGTTGAATTCTGCATATTTGCTCAGAATCAAGAGATGGGCTCAGAATCAAGAGATGGCGCAGCGGAAAGGGTTGCAAACTCAGGCCACAACTTTAGAAACTAGTTTGAAAGGGGTTCTGTGAACTAAGGTGTGGCTTTCACTCCTGGGGTGAAGCTTTGTGGTGCAACAATGCCTCCCTGATAAGAAGGGGGTGATTTTTGCCTCAGAGGTGAAGGCAAAAAGCCTCTGTATGGAGAACTATCCTCCCTTCCACACAGAAGAAACCTTTGGTGGTGGTGGGTCTTCTCCAAACACCTTGAATGACTTGAGGCTTTGGGGGACCTAGCCATAAAGGGAGTGGGAATCTGGTGTGGGCTTGCTCTCCCCAACCTCTTCCTGCCTTGTCTAGGGCCCACAACTCCATTTACCCCGAGGGGAGATTTGTCACAGTGTTGAGGTGTATTGACCTGGCTGAGGTTGCCCTCAGCGTTTGCCTCAATAACAGTGCCAAGAGGGATTCTGGGAAGGGCTTCTTTGCTGCTAGGATGGAGAAAGAAGAAAAAGATAACAAGTGTGAGCTTCAGATTGGCAGACCTGCTACGACTTAATTGACATTTTCTCAATGACCCTCAGTTTCAACTCCCTTGGTTTCATGTTGATGTCTTTATCCAGCCCCCTACCAAAGAGCTGCTGCCCAAAATGTGTTGGGTTTTCTTCATAGACACATTGGGTTCTGCACCAGCAGACTATATTAATTATTGCAGGGGTGGCCAAACTTTAGCTGTTGTTGGGCTAAAACTCCCATCAACCCCGCTGCTGTTGGAGGCACTAGGGTTTGTCTTTATTCCTTCTTCCCTTCCCCTCCCCTTCTTTTGCCCGGCAGGTAGTATTTCTGTTTGGAGATTTAGCTGTGTGCTTCCGATAAGAAAACACTCAGACTCACTCAAGCTAGCTCAGCTGCAAGGAGTTAGTTGCGCAGGTCAGCCTGGGCGCTTTCCAGGTTAACCCTTACCAAAATGTCACTACAGATCTGCAAAGAGTGCTTTCCTGTTGCCTACGTATTGACATTGCAGCCCCTGCACTTTCAGCAAGGTGCCATTCACATTTCCAATGCCTTCTTTTGGTTTTTATGGCGTTGTTACAGTCCTGCAACGTTGTAAAAAGATTGCTGTGTTTTCCATTTTCGGGCATTTGGGGCAAACTGGAAAATACTTCTCCCCCTGCTGGTGGACTTGCACCACACCCTTTCATTACGTTGTCAATTCGATCCCGCCAGGCTGAAGCATTTTACGGCGGTTGTAACTGTAATCTGGAAAGTGCCCGGCAGTGGAAAGGTGTTTGCGCTGTCACTGGATGGGGTGCTTTATCTTCCCAGAAACTGGGGGGAAGCCCCACTTTGGAATTAATAACCGGGATCTACTGAAATTAATTACAAGAATGCACTCCTCCCTGCTAGGGATCCGATGGGCTGCACACCACCCCGGGGTGTCTTAACAAAGAGCAGTTTGGATATAAAAGATAGAAACATTTTAAAGATATATGAAATTACAGGCTTAGAGGAGGGCAGCACACCAGTGTCCCATGGAGTCCAGTAGGGCTGCCCCACCTCCACTGCCCCACTCTCCTCCCAAGCTCCCCACCCATCCTGGCTTGGTCCAACTCTTGTCTTCTCCAGCCCTCCACAGAATTGGAACTTCGATGCAGCCAATCCCTTCTGCATAGCCCCTTTGCTACCCAGACACACCCACATCCAAGACTTCTGAGGTTCCATCCCCAAATTGGGTTCACCATGTCTTTGCACCCAAATTGGGAACTACGGGGAAAGGAAAGGAGCAATTCAAAAACAAAAATACAAAGCCAGTAACTGATACTGACTATTACCTTGGTTCAGCCGTGAGGCGGGTCCTTGGGTAAGATGGCGTTAATCTCAACAGCATTTTCCACTCCTGGGTCACCGACTGCATATGTTCCATCTACAGCTGCCCCATCCTCCTGGGAGTCTGCGTTTCCCTTGCCTTTACTGGCTGTAGTAACTTCTGCAGGAGTTCTCGTTTCTTGGCCAGCATTTTAATCCCTACCCTGAGGAAAATCATGGGGGGGGGGCAGGACTGAATTGTGGCCATTGCAGAAGGGGGGTGCGGGAGTGTAGAAGGGAGCCATCTGCAGGAGGATGTGTGGGAGTGTCCCAGGGCTGGCTGCAGAAGGGAGGGGTGCGGGAGTGTCCTGGGGCCGGCTGAAGGTGGTGTGTGGGAGTGACACGGGGCCAGCTGCAGAAGGAGGATATAGGACAGTCCTGGTTCGGGCTGCAGAAGGGGGGTGGAGGAGTATCCTGGGGCCGGCTGCAGAAGGGGGGTGCGGGACAGTCCCGGGGCCGGCTGCAGAAGGGGGGTGCGGGACAGTCCCGGGGCCGGCTGCAGAAGGGGGGTGCGGGACAGTCCCGGGGCCGGCTGCAGAAGGGGGGTGCGGGACAGTCCCGGGGCCGGCTGCAGAAGGGGGGTGCGGGACAGTCCCGGGGCCGGCTGCAGAAGGGGGGTGCGGGACTGTCCCGGGGCCGGCTGCAGAAGGGGGGTGCGGGACTGTCCCGGGGCCGGCTGCAGAAGGGGGGTGCGGGACTGTCCCGGGGCCGGCTGCAGAAGGGGGGTGCGGGACTGTCCCGGGGCCGGCTGCAGAAGGGGGGTGCGGGACTGTCCCGGGGCCGGCTGCAGAAGGGGGGTGCGGGACTGTCCCGGGGCCGGCTGCAGAAGGGGGGTACGGGACTGTCCCGGGGCCGGCTGCAGAAGGGGGGTGCGGGACTGTCCCGGGGCCGGCTGCAGAAGGGGGGTGCGGGACTGTCCCGGGGCTGGCTGCAGAAGGGCGTTATGTGAGTGTCCCGGGGCCGCCGGCAGAAGTGGGGAGGTCCTCCTGAAATACCAAAGTTAGTATATGGATCCTTCTTATTTCTGATCTAGTCCTATTCAATGGTGCCAGTTTCATTTGGAAGTGGATAATGGGATTTTCCTCAGGGCAGGGAAGCACTATATGGCCAGCCTGGTCCTTCTGGCATACGTGAAGGAAAATGACAAAACAGAGAAAGCTTTTGATTACATCTAGGTACTATTTATGAAACAAATCTAAGCAGTTTCTCAGATAAAAACAAAACCAAATAGCAAAATAAAACAGCAACCAGTTAGGAACCGACTTAGACAATTTAACATATCAGCTGAAATGATGAAGCAGACAAGGACTGCAGTACTTACAGACACTTGGAAAACTGTCCCTCTTTCTAGGACTCTCACTCACCACTGTCAGCACTACATGCGCAGACCTGCTACTTAAATGACTTATTTTCTTAATGGCTTTCAGTTTTAACTAGGGATGTGCAGAACGACTTGCCCGTTCAATGGTTCCCTGCAAAACGGGGCATTTCAAGCAATACAATCTTGCCACACAACACCCTACGAAAAGGTGTCTTCTTCTAGATCAACCCAGAACCAACTGGTTTGCTGTTTTGAGTGGCGATTGTGGGTGCTATTTTGGAGGGCTGTTTTAGTGTTTTTCCCTTGCTGGTTGGTTTTCTGGCATTGCCTTCCAACTGTCTTGTGATCTCCTTGTTCCTTGGTTGGCTTGTCATCATACAAAATCAAGTGTTGTCAGGGGCCATTGTGCCCCCAGTGTTTGGGGGCAGGGTGGAGGGAGGGGAAGCCAAAAGCAGGGAGTTTCAAAGCGTATTTAAGGGGCTGCTCGACAGAGAGAGTGCTTGAATGGCACCTTATCCGGCATATCAGGGAAGACAGGAGGCCGCAGCAGGAGGAAGGAAGGGTTCTCTTTCCTTCTCAGAGAAAATGTCTGTCTGTGGTTTTTCTGAGGAAGCCAGAGGTGCACCTAGGTAACGTTGAAGCCAGGACCTAAAGACCTTTGGGGGCTCCCCTCCCCTGCAAATTAAGCATCATCATGCTCCGCCGGGCGACCACTCCATCCGGGACAGACTAAAGGGGATTTGGGGTCCCCAGGGGCTGCGGAGGCCCTGGACTTTGCCCCCAAAGTCCAGGGGTAAAAGCACCTCTGGAGGAAGCTGTAAGGATCCCTCCGTAGCAGGTGTCCGTGTTGGCTTGGTTGCTCCCGAGCCCTCACTGACTGTTCCTGCCCAGTAGGCCTTTCTTCTCTTCTCATCCACCCCACAGCCCAGCTACGCCTTTTCCCTTCTGTTGCCCCATGAGGTTCTCTTTTTCTTCTACCCCCTCTCCTCCCCAGATACACCTCTTCTCTTCTTGACTACTACACCTTCTTTCAAAGTCTGCTGTTTCCTTGCTGGATCCTGCTTTATCTTTACGCATCTTGACCTTACACCAGATAGATCAAAGGAAACACCACTTGTCCCCCAAATCTTCCATGATCCTGTTCTGGTGCCTCTTTTCCTATGGATATAAGGAAAAAACAGATACATCCAGTTGTGTAAGCAGTTAACCCACAGTACCCAGGTCTGGGCAATGTGCAGCCTGGCACATGAGTAGGGAAGAGGGACTGTGTGACTTTGTAACTCTTTCCATTTACACACACGATCCACAAATGTGAAAATTTGCTATTTTCAACCCAAAGGGATTCTCAATGTGATTTACATTGCCAAAGGAATGAGAAGAGAGTTCCCTACCCCAAAGGGAATTGGGACACAGACTGTGCGGCAGCACAGCAGAGAGACCAGCAGTAGCCCCAGAAGGATGCTAGGCTGGGTTGATTAGGGGACAGTTGCTCCCCATCCTGCTAAATAGAAGAGTGTCACCACTTTACAAAGTCGTGCTTTGCTCAATGGGCAGGGGTGAAGTCCTTGTGTGCCACAAGGATGCCTGAAGAGATTTCCTTGTCTTCAAAGGACAAGCCAGAGGTTGCCAGTTGAAATCCCCGCTGGTATGTTTCCCAGACTATGGAGAACACCTAGATCGGGCAGCAGCGATATAGGAAGATGTTGAAAGGCATCCTCTCATACTGCGCAGGAGATGGCAATGGTCAATCCCTCTGGTATTCTAGCAAAGACCCCACACTTTACCTTTAAAGGACTCACAAGCATGCACACACACACACACACACACACACACGACACCATCAACAGCCAAGGTGCTGAATAGGGACAGTTGCCCCCGCCCCCGACCACGAAATATGAGAACTACCCACAAAGGTACCTCTTTGCCCATTCAGCAGTGCTGATTCTGACACAAGGGAGACCCTGGAAGGGCCACTGTGCTGGACTGAATAGGGACAATTGCTCTCCAGGTGCCCAGAAGAAGAGTCTCCAGGTTAAAAGGCATCTCTTGGCCCAGTTAACAGAGGTCCAGCTATTAGCAGATAAAGCGGTTTTTTATAGAAACCACCCTAGTCTCCTCCAAAGGGAACAGAGGGAGGGCAGGACTCCCTTGAAACTCACCCCTTGATGAAGTGGGCCACAGCACAGAAGAGAAGGCCTTTCCATCATGATGACGACAACTCCCCTGGCAGGATGCTGAAGGTGCCCAGGAGTTGCCCGTTGGGGCCCTTGAAGCCTTTCACTGCATCTGGAAAATAAACCTTCTGCTAACCCTGGCAGAGGAAAGCGGAGAAGAGAGGAAGCAGCCACTCTCCCAGATCCACTCTCCCATTCAAGGCTCGAAACTGCTTCAGAAACAGCAGAAATGGACTCCCAGGAAACTTCTGAGCAGTTGACAGTTAAGAGGACAGTTAGGTGATGTCATAGAGGGTGATGCCAGAAAGAGAACAAAGAGTTGGGAAAAACCCCAGTGAGGCTTGCTTAGAAAGCAGGCACTTTCCCCAAAGCATTGCGAACCACAAGTTTAAAATCCAAATTAAAAAATATTGTATTGATTTATCATATCTTTATACCATATGGGGCAGTTCACAAGTTAGCCACTTGCACCTCAAACATTTACGCATCTGCCATCTTGAATTGGGATGGTTGATATCACAAATTATGCCGACGAGGTGTCCCTATGTGTCCCTACAACTGTACCCAATTTCTTTCCTGTTGGTCCGGAAACACACACACACACACACACACACACACACACACACACACACACACAGAGCTGGGTGAGCACATAAGCCTACTGCAATGTAGGCTAAAAAGGGGGAATCTTGCAAGCTATGAACACTAAAAGCTAAACATTTGGTTTCTAAAAATATGACAAGTGGCAGATTTTTCATGTGTTCCCAATTTATTTCTTATAAGGTTAATATAGATAGCCAATAGGGATGTCCGATACGATTCAGGTATAGAATGATTTGTACCCGAATCCACCTGTTTTAGGCAATTTGTATACAGAACAAGTCACCCCTCTGCTAGCCCGGCCAGATTCGGGTCCAAAACAAATTGCCCAAATTTCGGAGCTGAATGTTTTGTTGTTTCAGACCTTCATTTTGTGGAGATCTCCGTGCGGTCTCCATTTTGTGCTTTGACGTCATTTTGAATTTCTCACCCTTCCAAGCTTCTGATTGGTGAACAAAAGCATGGACTGATTTGCTGACAATTCCCTCCTGGTTCCAGACTGGCTCTTTTGGCTCCTGCCACTGACCCTGCATTGGCCAGGGGAAGGGTCGAAGAAGGGGCAGGGGTGCAGGGAGTTCAAGGAGGGGTTTTTGAATGGATTTAAAGAGGCAGCAGCCACCATTCTACCTTTCTGCCTTGTGGGAGGAGAAAGAGAGAGAGAGCTTTGCTTTCCCTTGACTATTGCCTTGCCTTCCCTTGCCAGCCTGAGCCCAGCCTGCCTTGCCACCCTGCCTGCCTGCCCCTGCTGTGTGCCAGCCTGGAGTGGATTCTCTGCTGCATTGCTTCTTTGTTCCTGCTGCTAATTCAGGAATAGAGAAGAAGAGAGAATTCTTTTTTAACCCCCTTCCTACTTCTGAGAGAATCACTGCCTGCCTGTGCCTGCTTTCTGTGCCAGCCACCAGCCCCAGAGCCCCTGTGGCCACTGGCCACCTGGCCAACCACCCCTTCCCACCAAAAAAATGTTCCAGGCTTTTGCTTCAGCCCCACCCCTTCCAAATCTGAAGACTGACAAAGGAGAAGAAGATTGAAGAATAAAGAGTAGACTCAGCAGAGAGCAGACCACAGAAGAGGACAACTGGACGCAACATGGGTGAAGTCCTAGACTTGAGTGAGTACCCTTTTTAAAACCAAGCACGCACACACACACATACATCTCTGGAATTGTGTGTTCTTTGGGGGTTTTCTGATTGGAGGGAGGTTTGGGTTGCAATTAAATTTTAAAATTGTGTGGAATAAGCGACCTCTGTTCGCCGCTTTTATAGACCTTAAGATGGCTTTTGACACACTTCCTAGAGGCCGTCTTTGGTCTAAATTGGCGGCTACTTCTATGGACCGAAGGCTTCTACTCTTGCTCATCAAAATGCATGAGAATTCTTTTTAAAGAGTGCGTTTGGACCGTGCTGGTAATCTTACAAATCCAGTACCCATTAGGAAAGGGGTGCAACAAGGGTGTGTGTTGGCCCCTTACTTGTTCAATCTTTATATTAACGACTTGATAAAGTGTTTGCAGACATCTGACATTCATCCACCAAAACTAGCTAACAAGAAAGTCCCAATCCTGATGTATGCCGATGATGCGGTGATTCTATCTCAAACCAGGGTTGGGCTCAAAAGAGCGTTAGATGCCTTAGCACTTTACTGCAGAGACGAGCATCTACAGATTAATTATGATAAATCTAAAATTATGTGTTTTGCCAACAAAGTAAAAAAATGTGTATGGATGCTAGATGGACACCGATTAGAACAGGTAAATCAAATAAAATATTTGGGGGTAATTTTTCAACATAATGCTGGGAAATCAGCACATATAAGCATGGTCACAGAATCGGCAAAACGCAGCACAGCAGCAGTTTTAAGATTTTTTAGAACTCAGGGTGCAGGCTTCATACCAGCTGCCTTAAAGCTCTTTACTGCAAAGGTCATTCCGCAATTATTGTATGGCATACAACTAGGTCCATACTCAAGGTTTGACACTTTGGAAAGAACCCAATCAGGGTTCTTGAGGAATTTATTTGGCACGCCAAAATGTACAGCAAATGTGACTTTAAGGACAGAGGCTGGCTTTATAAAAATGGAATCTCAGGCCTGGCTTTTGATTATTTATTTCTGGTTGAAAATACATCTGCAACCAGTTGGTTTAATTCCTGAGTTTCTCTCGGTTAGCCCCCAGTCACTATGGTGTGTTACAGTAAGTACGAAACTCACCTCTCTAGGCTTAGACGCAACTCAACTGCTGGAACTGGGTCTAGTGAATGCGAAAAGAGTGGTGAGACAACGCTTTGTTGATATTGAGATCCAAGAAAACTGGGCTGCGCTTCCAGAGTTTTATAAAACTATAAGAACTAATATGGATCTTTTTCCCGCAAGATATCTGTCAACAATTACTTTTTCTAAGTTTCGATGGATATTCACGAGAGTAAGGGTTAATTCCCTTCCATCTGCACTTCTAGCTGGGAGGTTTCAGGGTGTGCCTTTACAAGAACGACATTGCAGTTGTGGGTCAGGAGATGCAGAAACTGTCGCACATGTTCTTCTCCACTGTAATCTCCATTTATATCCCAGGGAATGCCTTATTGCTCCTTTAATATGTAAACTGGCAGATCAATCCGATGCCAACCTTGTAAAACATCTGCTTTCAGATAAAGATGCTTTAGTTTCTATTCCTGTAGCTAAGTTTAGTTATATTGCTTTTAAAAGGTATAATGGGATATCATCCCAATTTTAAATTGTATATATATACACACACATTTTAATGCTTGCTAGTTTTCATTTTCTGTTTGGTCAATGACTGTAAATAAAATTATTACTATTACTATGACTATTTAAAAGTTGTGTGTTGTTTAGTTTAAAAGGGGGTCCTTTCTGTGGGGGGGATGCCCGTTAGCTAGTACTAGTAGGTGGTTAGAAGCGCAGCGTAGCCTCATGGTTGTAAAAAACAATTCTTTTTTCCCATTCCAAAGATTTTATTTTGCATTTTTAAAAAACAGAAGCCTGCCCTCCAGCCCTCTTTGCCCATAAGATATTAGTATTAAGATTCTCTAAGCCTTGAGCCACCCACACAAGTCCACCAGCAGCCTATATTTGTGTTTATTCTTGGCCCAGCAGCCTACAGGCTCTGAGTGGGCACACACTCTAGCCTCCTCACTGTGCTCATTTACCCCCCACACCCAACTCAAGCCTTTAAACAAAGAAAGCTTGGAGCTTTCCCAGGCTCCAGCCTCCTCCACACTGTGCCCATTTTGCCCATTTTCAGCTTGCTTCCAGTCCAAGCCCATGTTCTGTGCAGTGCATCAGCAGCATCACAACCCATTGGCAATGGGTCTGGGGGGTGTTGGAAGTGAAGGACTTTGCGCTGTATCTTGTCTCAATGACATAGGAGGACAGACTGGTGAGTCAGAGGCCTAGAGGGTCAAGACACTGGTCATCCCTTCTCTCCTGCTCTGACACTATCCCTTTGGAATGTAGATTGCTACTCTCAGGGACACTTCTTTCCTTCCAGCCACTTCCTTCCTTCCTCTCTCTCTCTCTTCCCTTCCCTTCCTTCTACCTTGCAACATGCAAGCTCCTCTCCCCTGCACCATGTGTGCAGAGATGCAGAATCCATCTGCATCCAGCTAGCTAGCTAGATTAGAGACCCCATCTCCTCACTTTCCTATCTAGAATGGAGTTCTCTAATAAATACCACTTATATTGATTTGAAACTATGAACTGGCTCCAAGTTACTTTACTCTTAGCATACACGCATGCCTAACTAAATTCCGTTGTGTTGTGCCTCTGTGCACTCTGCTATAATGAAAAAGGGTTTCTCTTACCAGAGAGAATTCCCGACAAGGGGGTGGGCACACTCCGCTGAAGTCAGCTCAGCCCCTGTTCCTGGCTCTTCTCCCAAATTAGTGTCCCCTGCCTTGAGACACTGAGCCCACTTCTGCCCCTTTCCCAATTCTTTCAGAAATTTATTTTTTAGAGTCAAGGTTTTAAAAGAAGTCCCAAAAGAGAGGGCTGGGAGGGGCGGAAGAGTGCCAGGTAGAGGGAGGGTTGTTGCTGCTGGTCACAGTGGTGGCGAGTGACAGGGGCCTATTCCTCGAGTCACCCCCACCCCTGCTTTGGTGCACAGGCTGGACTTCTCAAATCTGCCTGGTCCTACGCCAGGGCCTGTGGCTGGGCAGCAGTTAGCTGGGAGAGCCTCCAGGGAAGAAGTTCTTCCCATGGCAGCTGTGGAGGTGGTGCAGGTGAAGCCAGCTGCCAGTCCAGCTGGATATATCTTGCCACCCTCCCCACTGGTCCCTGTGGGGGGTGGGGGCCCCCAGGTTGCATCTGAGGAGGCCCAGGAGGAAAACCCTGTGTTTCCTGTCCCTGGGACTTCCCAGGCCAGCTCTGAGGGCAGTGGTGGTGGCATGCCCCAGAAGGAACCAGCCGAAGCGCCACCACCCAAGTGGCTCCGTGTCGCAGGAGAGTCCAGCAGCGTGGTATGGGATCACTTTGAGCTTTGCCCTGGTGATCCCAGCCGTGCTGCCTGCACCCACTGCAAGGCACTTGTTAGAAGGGGCAAGGACCCTAAGCACTTCAGCATGTCGGGTCTGCTATTACACCTGTGGCGGCGGCACCCAGGGGTCCAAACCTCTGCTGGCAGCAGCGCTAGGCCAAGTGTCTCCTCTAGCAGCAAGCAGTCAGTAGCTCCTGCTCCTAAGCTCCCAGGATGGATTAGGTTCGAAACTGGCATAAAAAGCCAGGAAGTTCTTTGAGGGCATATGAATGGGGTTTTTTTTAGGGCATATGAAACTGCTTTTCAAATAATTGCAGAAGTGGCTTTCCATGTGGGTGTTGAAGTGGGGAAAATCCACTAGATATCAGTTGAATGAGTGGAGGCCTTTATACCATTGGAGAGAGTTTAAATTCAGAGTAAATTCGGAGAAGAACTTTATTTGTTAATGGCATGTCGGGAGCTCTCTCAATAGAGTCACACCGGAAAAGAAAGCTACAAAGTAAATATGGTAATACTGATGTCATTTGGCAAAACCACCTCAGGAGAGGTAGTTTAGTCCAATCACAGAGCATAGCATCAGGGGCCAATCAGAGAACTAGTTCACAGTTTCATTGAATACAGCAGCATATTAACCGTGTGCAAAAGGAATAACCCCAATATGGTTATCACATTCATGACAGTACTTCCATTTATTGCCAACTTCCGACCTGCACAAGCCAGGACCAGTCAAAACCTGTTTTTCCTTCATCAGTCTCTCCCACCCCCCACTTCTTGAAGTGTTATGGTGCTCGGTGTGGTGTTTGTAGAGAAGGCATGGATTCTGGATTCTGCTGGAAGGAAAGTGATTTTTAAAACCCATTTGGTAAGTAGAGAGCGAACCAGGCATTTCTCTGGATTGTGGCCAGTATCTGTAACATTAATATGTCCCTCTGTAACATTAATATTGGGCAAGGATTAAGGGAGTGATCTTAATTTTTTTTAAAAAAATTGTTGCTTGCTTGGACGAACACCCAGACTAAGTGGTGGACACCCAAGGCGGGCAGAGAGTGTTACCCAGCTGTTCAGCAGGCATGGAGTAGGGGGAGGGTGTCCCCATGCATCTTTGCTTCCCATGGTGTCCTCTAAGTTACAGGAAATAGTTCATAGCTGCAGCAAGCATCATTGGAAACCCTGTTATTTTTCTATTGTGTATGTATGCATTTTTGAAATAGGCTGGCAGAGCTGCCCTTCAGACGCATAACCAGGGCAGGGCAGGCAGGGCACGTGCCCTAGGTGCCTGCTGACTGGGGGCGCAATGTGCCTGCCATGCCCCACCCCCAAGCAAAACAATTTTTTAAAAAAACCCCATTCATTCCCAGCGGGCACCGCTGGGCGGGACCGCTGCTGCTCACCACTGCCGCTGCCGAGCTGCAGCCCGCAACCCCCCACCACACACAGGCACTACTCACGAGTTGCGAGATCTCTGGGCGAGTGGCTCCGGTGGGCAGGCACTCTCCCATTGCCTGGTGCCTGGTGGAGAGCATGCATGGCGCCCCCGCACCAGAATCAAGGCAAGCCTGCACGCAGAAGATGACCACGTGGGTAAGAGAGACAGAGAGAGACTAGCAGCTTGCTGTGCTCGGTACGTGCTGTGTCCTCTGTGTAGAAAAGATTAACCTGCTGCTGTGTGGCTGCTTTGAGTCTTCTTCCTCTTCCCCACCTCCCTCCAAGGAGCCCAGGGGGTGTATATGTTCCTCTCCCCCGCCCCATTACTGTTATCGGAACTGCCTTTTGCTGGGTAAGTCAGGGTGTAAAGTGGTGGCTGGCTCTCGGTCAGCTAGTTAACTTTATTGGTGGGAGAAGAGGATTTTCAGCTGCAGTCCGTCCTCCTCCCCCCGCTTCCCGTCCCTTCCGCCCTCCTGCTGCTGCCGCCGCCAGGGAGGCTTTTGTGTTTCTTGGGGCAGCGAGAGAAGGAGAAGCAGGCTGCGGGACTTCTACTTCTGAGTAAACAAGCACCAGCAGGGGCTGCACGGCTGCAACCCTGTGCACATTTACGTGGAGCAACCCTCAGGGCTCAATGGGGCTTGCTTTTGGGTAGAAGTGCTTGGTCGGGCTGCACAAGGAATGGAGAAGTTGGTTGCTCTGTGCTTGCTTGGGTGCCTTGCAGCCTAGGAAAGCAAGTCCAGGCTCCTGCGCAAGCGATGGGAGGGAGGAGGAGGAGGAAGTTTTTATTTTTTATTCTATTTGTCCTTGTGGAGGGGGGAAACCTCTCACCTCCTCCCCCCACATCCTTTTTTGACGGCAACGTTGCTCCTCTCCTTCCCCCACCCTCGTGTTTTTCTTCCTCGGGGAGCCTCCGTCCCATCCCTTCTTTGCTGCTGCTGCTGCTTTCCTAGCTCTTTCTCTGCCTCTCGTCCTGAGGCAGGCACAAGTATATCGGCTGCAAGAAAATGAAGAGCAACCAACTTCTCCGTTCCTTGTGCAGCCCGACCAAACACTTCTACTCAAAAGCAAGCCCCATTGAGCCCTGAGGGTTGCTCCAAGTAAATGTGCACAGGGTTGCAGCCGTGCAGCCCCTGCCAAATGCTTGTTTACTCAGAAGAAGAAGCCCCTCTGGATTGAGTGCTTGCTCCCAAGTAAGTGTGTTCAGACTTTCAGCGTGAGACACAGCAAAGTTTTACTGCTGCCTTCCAAAAGTGTCCCTCTTCCGACTGAGCAAGCGACAAGCAGCACATTTCAGTTTTTAGCCCGTTCCCTGGGGAGCTTTTAAATTCAAAAACCAAAGTGGGTGGGGGGATGCAGAGAGATAATTTTCTCTTTCTCCTTTTGCTAAATGACTTCAATTAACAACGTAGCCGGCTGCTCTGAAACGGGAGACTTGCCATTTCCAGAGAAGCCTGGCAGGCTTTCCCATTTTTAAATGTTAAAAAATAATAATAATAAAAATCTCATTCACTGTGTGAATTCACTTGGCGGGCTGATTTGGTGAATGAAAAGTGGAACTTTTTTGTTAACTAATGAACCACTTTAGACCATCCACGGTTGGTAGATATTGATAATTAAAAGGTTTTATTCTTTAACGTGCATTCTCTCTTTTAGTAAACTTTATATTTGGGACAACAATCCATTAACAATCCTCTCTTTTTTCTTATATCATTTCCTTGTTGCTTTTTCAAAAGTTCCTAGCATTGCTAAACTTGCTTCTTTGCTTGAGGTGGGCAGAAATGCAAATCTCTTTATGCAGATTCTGCAGGTAGAGTCTGAAAGGGCTTAGAGTGGGAAGAGTATCAAAACACAAGAGTGGCTTTTACATTCCCCCCTGCATCTCTGCTAGTACCTGAATGACTAAACTTGCACTGAAGTCTTTGCTCTCCGCTTAGGTATGTTTGTCAGCCACAAGTAAGGAGCATATTTCTAGATAACTCTGCAATTTTGTCATGTGGAAGGTTTCATTTGTCAAGTGCACAATACACCACACTTCTTCTAGGCGCGCTCTCTCTCTTTCTCTCTCTGTGAGATGTGCTTGCAGCATATATGTATAGCTATAAATTATATACAGTAATTGCATTAAAAAAAAATTCCAAGGTCTCCCCTATCCTCCCTTAAAAAAAACCCCATTACCTTGTGTGTTTTCTTTTTACATCTTTATATTCTTGGAAATTCAGTTGTTTAAATATTGGTTGCTTTAGAGATAGAGAGGGGAGTGGATAAAGAATTGTGCAGAATGTGGGAATATGTTAAGTTGTGTGTTGAAATGTTTCTCCTAATCCATATTTGCATGAATATGCTTGTTTTATATTATTACGTTACTGTGAGTTCAGTTGCTGTTTGTGCCCTCAAGAACCCACGAGTGCCGTGTTGTGTATGTATGCAGGGGGGAAAGATGCTTGACTTCCCAGTCAGTGTACACAGGATTGCAGTTTTATTATAAAAGGTCTGTCTAGTGCAGTATTGTCTACACTGACTGGCTGCAGCTTTCCCAAGGTTTCAAGTAGGAGCCTTTTCCCCTCCTACCTGGAGATGCCAAGGACTGAACCTGGGACATTCTCCATGCAAAACAGTTGCTCTTCCCAAAGTGGCCCCATCCCCTAAGGGAATATCTTACTGTACTCGTATGTATGTATGTATTTGATTTCTATACCACCCTTCCAAAAATGGCTCAGGGTAGTTTACATTAGGGAGAGAGTAATGTAATTTAGCCTCCTATTTAAATGCAAACCAGGGTGGACCCTGCTTAGCAAAGCAAACAATTCATGCTGGCTACCACAAGACCAGCTTTCCTCCTCCAGACCAGCTCTCCTCCTACTTGAAAAGGGGCTTGGACAAATTCATGGAGAAAAGGTCTATCAATGGCTACTAGTCAGGTGGCTATAGGGCACCTCCAGCCTAAGAGGTAAGATGCCTCAAAATACCAGTTGCAGGGGAGGAAAGCAGGATAGAGGGCATGCTCTCACCTGTTGCCCATGGGCTTCTCAGGGGCATCTGGTGGGCCACTGTGTGAAGCAGGATGCTGGACTAGATAGGCCTTGGGCCTGATCCAGCAGGGCTGTTCTTATATTCTTATATTCTTAACTTGTACAGCTGGGTCAGCATCTGAGAGAGTGTTTGTTTCTGCCCTCTCCACAAGTATATTCGCCTTGGGGCTTGCCAGAGGTTTGAGCTTTTGGTGCAAGACAAACGACTGTCAGTTTTTGGCTCTTGCCTGTGGTGTGAAGTCTGTGAGCAGTGGCAGTAAGATATTTTCAGAGTCCATCAGTAATTTTGAATTTTAGAAGTAGAAAACGTGGCTTCAAAAAATAATAATAATGGTTTGTTCAGGGGTGCAATTTTAGTGTTTGCCCTAGGCGCTATTTTCCCTAGATACGCCTCTGCTGCCCTTGTAGCTTCAGGATGCATTCGTTCTCCGCTTTTGTAGCTGGTTTCTGCTTTACCTGTGCCTTATATAGATTGATTTACTTTTACATGAATAGCCTGTGCTTCCAATCAGGGCAAACACAAACCAGATGAAAAATAGTGACTCCCAGACACAGTGAAATCTAGATGAAAAATAGTGACCCCCAAAACAAATCTCGGATGGATACAAGGCCAAGGTTGCTTAGCCTTTAGTATGAGGACTCAAGCAACTCTAACATGAGATGGGGGACAGGCAGTCATTTTATACACACACACACATACACACTCACAGTATGTGTGTAGTAATTATTCCATAGGCGGAACGGGGGGGGCAGGCAGGGCACGTGCCCTAGGTGCCACTGAGGTGGGGGCGCCATGCCAGTTCCTGCCACCCCCACCCCATTGCCCACCTGCCCAGCCCCAGGGCCCCTCAACCACTTGCCTCCAGCTCCGGCCTAGGATCGGCAATGAGGCCTAGGATCGGAGCAGCCTGCAAACTGCAGAGCTCTTCTCTCCCTGCCTCTCAGCTGATCGGCGGGTGGGCGGGGCTTCCAGAGAGGCCTCCGAGTAGGCCTCCCTGAAGCCTGAACTCGGCAGGCCCCAGCAAGCCAGGAAGGAGGCTGGCAGAGCTCCCTGCAGCAGAACAGACCATCCAGCACAGCTTTTGCAAGGTAGGCTGTGAATTCCTTTTTGTGGCTACCCCTATATATAGGGATCTGCTTGCCATAGGGCTTTGATATGGGTGGTGGGGCGAGTCTGAGAAGTCTATGAATATTTAATTGAAAACAGACTGAAAAATGTGCTGGCTTTAAAAACAAAAACTATCTAAGGCCTGTAAGTGGCTTGTTTCATGTCAGAAAATTACAATAACTTCTAGAACAAATATTTATTTATTTATTCATTCTTTCATTCATTTATAAATGCACTTATGTTCAAGTTGTTTTGCAACCCAGAAGGTCTGAGTGAGAACTGTGAAGCATGTGTGGTGCTTTTATTTATTTTTGTATTTTTCTTGTGTGTGAACTGCTCTCCAATAACTTTCAGGGACTTCAGGGTAAATCTGGCCAACATGTGAATGCAGCACCTCCATTCCAGAGGAGATGTGTGTTAAAGGGCTTTAAAAGCCTCGTGAGAAAACAAACACAGGCTCACCCTGCATGGTTGAAAGTCTCCTTTGCTAATCTGCAGCGAGGGGGCCATTTTAATAATTAGTGTTGCTAGTGTGTTCTAGGCATTAAAAGTAGCACAAATATATAGTACTCAATGTATATCACTATATGCTGTGAAGTGTGCATGTGTGTATTCAGTGAAATGTATTTCCAGGCAGCATACTTATTTTGAAATATCAGACTGAAATCCTTGGGGGCCTGGGATGTGTGGAGGCCCTGGACTTTGAGGGGCTGGGGGCCCATTTTAAAATCTCATCTTGGCCCATTCCAACCTTGCTATGCCCCTGGTGGTCACTACACATGGGTTTCTCCACCACACCTGCACAGAAGAAACTTCCATGTAGAAAAGGTGTCTCTTGTAAATTGACTCTGAATTTTCCATCCATGATTGGGATATTTGAGAGTTAGAGTCAATAATAAAAGAACAGCACACTGCTTGTGACAGGAAGGGGCAAATGAGAATGATTTCTTAGTCTGGCAGGGGCTGGTTTTGGCCCTGGCAGAACTTGGCTGTCTGTTCCTGTTGCAAATGCCTCTGTCTAGTGTGGCAAACTAATGTATCCTCCTCCCTCTTGGTAAGTAAGTACTGGTGTAAGCACTGGTAAGTAAGTAGTAAAAGTAAGCACTGGTGTGGTGAATGCACATATACCCCATCATGAGCCAACAGTCATCATAAGACAAAGGCTGGCAAGAATCATTCACTGGTTTATAGACCCCCCACCACCACCACCTTCTTCTTCCCCTATTTTGCTAGTGGCTATTTGGGCAGGTGATCCTCTAAGACAAAGTCGTGTTTTTTTAAAAGAATGAGATGAGACAGAGAAAATGACACTTGGAATCCTCGCATAACTCCTGACTGTTGTTCTATGTCTTTTACAGAGATGGCTCATGTTTTCAGCTTTTGATCGACAACCATGTCTAGATGGTACAGTGTTCCTTTTAACAGGGATTTCCAGATATTGTTGACTACAAGTCCCATCATTCCTGTTTGGACAGGGGCGCAATTTCAGTGCTTGCCCTAGGCGCTATTTTCCCTAGTTACGCCTCTGAATTATTCAATGAAATGAATAAAGTTTGAAGTTGAAATTTTCATTACAAATATCCAACTGCCCTTTTAGCTCCCTTTTGCAAGCACATTCCTAAAACAGTCTATGACATATACAGTTGGCCCTCGGACAGCAGTTTCACCCGTTCACGGTATAAACTATATACCAGTTTAGTGATCGTGGTGGGGAGAAGTTTAGGTTCTTCGCAGTTTTCTACCCCAACCACCACCACCCCTTGGCTAAATGGTATACAGTTTTTAAAGCCACTCTTCCTGCTTCTCAGTTGGTGTGTGGGGAGATGGAAAGAAGTGGCGTGAGAGGCACAGGTTCTCATCCATCTCTCTCTCACTAGGTAGGGTGTTGTGGCATTTAAGGAATACAGAGTAGACAAGAACTGGATCAAAGGTGAAGTTTTTACTTGAAAGTGGGGGGGGGCAGTTCAAACAATAGCGTTTGCAGTGTTTTAAGAACAATAACCATAAGAGCAAGGAGAAAAATGACAATGTGGTAAGCCAATGCCGTGATTATCCTTTACTCTATGCTGGCCCTAATAGAATCTCTCCAGCAGCTCTTAGTCATCCTGTCTCTCTGCTCACTGCCTTGTCTGATCCTGCTGTTGACTTTTCCTTCAGTTGTCCCGAAGAGCGATCCAGTTCTCCTGTGCGATATTCAGCTCTCTTCTTTAGGCCCATTCACATGTTGTGTTCAACACTGGTACGGTGAGTGTACAGTGTGTACAGGTACAGATCTGTACACAGGCACAGTCATTCACATGTTACGTTGAATGCAGGTCCAGAAGTACGCTTCCTTTCTGTGCCAAGGGCCTGTATCCAGGTTCACTTATCCAGGAACCCAGTCACATCTGTACCACACAACTCTCATACAGCGTAACATCTGAATTGGCTTTTGTGATTCAACGGCTCTTACTGCTGCCTAGCATAGCTGTTCCAACCTCCCCTTTCTGATCCCCCAAATTTTGCCCACTGCCTCTGTATTAGCCAATCATGGCAAATACAAACCCTAATGGAATAGAATGACCTCCAGACAGAAAAATACAAACCTTAGATGGATCAAAGGCCAAGGCTGCTTTACCTTTTGTCTAAGGAACTCTAACACACAGTGGGGGACAGGCAGCCATTTTAAACATCTCAAAAGGAGGAACAAGCAAACGCACAACAAAATGGAGGTTTTGGCCACATCGTCCACAGAAGTCCAGAAGGATATTGTGAGGGCTGTGTCAAACAAGAGGTAGAAATCAAGGCACACAGCAATGGCTGCAGCATCTCCATGCTCTACAAAACTAGGAACTCCGTTGAAGAAGGAGGGGAGGTGACACTGGCATGACTTGTTCTTGACACATTCGTCATGCTGGCTCCTACTAGTGATCGCCAGATCTTTTCTTTCTGCAGTGCTCACAGTCTGAAGTCTTCTGAGAAGATTTGCCCATTTAAACATTCAGCAAAACCAGGCAGTTACACTTCCCGGGACTGTGTCACTTCAAGCTTCAGGTGTGTAATTTGTGTGATCCTCCCCCCGAAAGGTCACCACACATAGAAAGATAGCAATTTAGGGAAAGAGTTCCATTGAACCAAGGGTACACATCACCCCAGCCAATTGAGGAGTTTCCCCCACATTTTACTGCACCCCCCCACCGCCGCCGCCAAACCTAACAACCCATATCTACTCACAAAATAAATGAATGAGTTTAAAAGCTCCTCAAGCTTTCCCTCTGTCTGCTCACCTGTGTTGGAGCCTTCTCCCCAACACGCTAGGTTTCCAGACCCAGAGAGTTTCCTTAAAATTATTATTATTTTAAAACCCATCTTCAACTTGCAGCCTGGATGCAGAGCTGCATAGATTGTGTGAGTGTATGAACCAGCCTCCCGTTTGGAGGATTTGGAGGGTAGGGCTGGCTCCCAGAGTGCTGCTAGGACAGAATGAGCAATCCTGCTTCTCTTGGATTTGTGGATCCTGCCTCTTTGCAAAGCTTGTCCTTGTGGCTCTCGATCCTACTCAGGGCTACTTGTGAACACCTTGCAAGAGTTCTGTCATGAAGTTCCTTGGAACCCATAGCCCCAAATAAATGACACGACACAGAAAATGGGTTAAAACTAGGGCGATAACTTTATTAACTTATTTTCAATAAAAAGATGCAGTGTAGTCAAGCCACAGTGCAACTGCCACCCCTAGGGTGCAGCACCGTATCCCCTCCTCTGACCTGTCATCATGCTGCTGGTGACCATGGGGCTACTCTATTTAAAGGCACCGCTCCTAACATGGGCCAGATCAAAAACCCCTTCCAGTGCAACAGTGCGGAGTAGGCAAAAAACCAGCCACCTCCAGGCCAAACTGGGTGGATGGGAAAAATTCCTACTCGGCCCCAAAAGGCAGCCAGCTAATCCCACACTGTCGCCCGGGGGTGTGTGTGAGCAGATGCCAAGGTGTTCCTGCAGAAAACCAACAGAGGTTGGGGGTTGCTTTTATTAGCATGCCCTCATCCCCCTGGTTGGCCCTATGGACCAAGGATTAGGGATGTGCTCAAATCCTTTCAGCGCCTCGTAAGAGGGAAACCAAAACGATTCATCCGGTTCAGACATGCCGATCCAGGAACAGCCCTACTGAGGATGCAGTCACAGCATGGTCCACTGTGTTTTCCAGGCTTGTTTCTTATTCCTTGCCAGGAATGGATGCAAAACCAGCACCCGCCACACTGCATGCAGTGCTAGGAGAAGGTGTGGTCTTGCACCCAGGCTCAGAATCAAGAGATGGGGCAGCGGAAAGGGTTGCTAACTCAGACCAAAACTTTAGAAACTCGTTTGAAAGGGGTTCTGTGAACTAAGGTGTGGCTTTCACTCCTGGGGTGAAGCTTTGTGGTGCAACAATGCCTCCCTGATAAGAAGGGGGTGATTTTTGCCTCAGAGGTGAAGGCAAAAAGCCTCTGTATGGAGAACTATCCTCCCTTCCACACAGAAGAAACCTTTGGTGGTGGTGGGTCTTCTCCAAACACCTTGAATGACTTGAGGCTTTGGGGGACCTAGCCATAAAGGGAGTGGGAATCTGGTGTGGGCTTGCTCTCCCCAACCTCTTCCTGCGTTGTCTAGGGCCCACAACTCCACCCACCCCGAGGGGAGATTTGTCACAGTGTTGAGGTGTATTGACCTGGCTGAGGTTGCCCTCAGCGTTTGCCTCAATAACAATGCCAAGAGGGATTCTGGGAAGGGCTTATTTGCTGCTAGGATGGAGAAAGAAGAAAAAGATAACAAGTGTGAGCTTCAGATTGGCAGACCTGCTACAACTTAATTGACATTTTCTCAATGACCCTCAGTTTCAACTCCCTTGGTTTCATGTTGATGTCTTTATCCAGCCCCCTACCAAAGAGCTGCTGCCCAAAATGTGTTGGGTTTTCTTCATAGACACATTGGGTTCTGCACCAGCAGACTATATTAATTATTGCAGGGGTGGCCAAACTTTAGCTGTTGTTGGGCTACAACTCCCATCAACCCCGCTGCTGTTGGAGGCACTAGGGTTTGTCTTTATTCCTTCTTCCCTTCCCCTCCCCTTCTTTTGCCCGGCAGGTAGTATTTCTGTTTGGAGATTCAGCTGTGTGCTTCCGATAAGAAAACACTCAGACTCACTCAAGCTAGCTCAGCTGCAAGGAGTTAGTTGCGCAGGTCAGCCTGGGCGCTTTCCAGGTTAACCCTTACCAAAATGTCACTACAGATCTGCAAAGAGTGCTTTCCTGTTGCCTACGTATTGACATTGCAGCCCCTGCACTTTCAGCAAGGTGCCATTCACATTTCCAATGCCTTCTTTTGGTTTTTATGGCGTTGTTACAGTCCTGCAACGTTGTAAAAAGATTGCTGTGTTTTCCATTTTCGGGCATTTGGGGCAAACTGGAAAATACTTCTCCCCCTGCTGGTGGACTTGCACCACACCCTTTCATTACGTTGTCAATTCGATTCCGCCAGGCTGAAGCATTTTACGGCGGTTGTAACTGTAATCTGGAAAGTGCCCGGCAGTGGAAAGGTCTTTGCGCTGTCACTGGATGGGGTGCTTTATCTTCCCAGAAACTGGGGGGAAGCCCCACTTTGGAATTAATAACCAGGATCTACTGAAATTAATTACAAGAATGCACTCCTCCCTGCTAGGGATCCGACGGGCTGCACACCACCCCGGGGTGTCTTAACAAAGAGCAGTTTGGATATAAAAGATAGAAACATTTTAAAGATATATGAAATTACAGGCTTAGAGGAGGGCAGCACACCAGTGTCCCATGGAGTCCAGTAGGGCTGCCCCACCTCCACTGCCCCACTCTCCTCCCAAGCTACCCACCCATCCTGGTTTGGTCCAACTCTTGTCTTCTCCAGCCCTCCACAGAATTGGAACTTCGATGCAGCCAATCCCTTCTGCATAGCCCCTTTGCTCCCCAGACACACCCACATCCAAGACTTCTGAGGATCCATCCCCAAATTGGGTTCACCATGTCTTTGCACCCAAATTGGGAACTACGGGGAAAGGAAAGGAGCAATTCAAAAACAAAAATACAAAGCCAGTAACTGATACTGACTATTACCTTGGTTCAGCCGTGAGGCGGGTCCTTGGGTAAGACGGCGTTAATCTCAACAGCATTTTCCACTCCTGGGTCACCGACTGCATATGTTCCATCTACAGCTGCCCCATCCTCCTGGGAGTCTGCATTTCCCTTGCCTTTACTGGCTGTAGTAACTTCTGCAGGAGTTCTCGTTTCTTGGCCAGCATTTTAATCCCTACCCTGAGGAAAATCATGGGGGGGGGCAGGACTGAATTGTGGCCATTGCAGAAGGGGGGTGCGGGAGTGTAGAAGGGAGCCATCTGCAGGAGGATGTGTGGGAGTGTCCCAGGGCTGGCTGTAGAAGGGAGGGGTGCGGGAGTGTCCTGGGGCCGGCTGAAGGTGGTGTGTGGGAGTGACACCGGGCCAGCTGCAGAAGGAGGATATAGGGCAGTCCTGGTTCGGGCTGCAGAAGGGGGGTGGAGGAGTATCCTGGGGATGGCTGCAGAAGGGGGGTGCGGGACAGTCCCGGGGCCGGCTGCAGAAGGGGTGTGCGGGACAGTCCCGGGGCCGGCTGCAGAAGGGGTGTGCGGGACAGTCCCGGGGCCGGCTGCAGAAGGGGGGTGCGGGACAGTCCCGGGGCCGGCTGCAGAAGGGGGGTGCGGGACAGTCCCGGGGCCGGCTGCAGAAGGGGGGTGCGGGACAGTCCCGGGGCCGGCTGCAGAAGGGGGGTGCGGGACAGTCCCGGGGCCGGCTGCAGAAGGGGGGTGCGGGACTGTCCCGGGGCCGGCTGCAGAAGGGGGGTGCGGGACTGTCCCGGGGCCGGCTGCAGAAGGGGGGTGCGGGACTGTCCCGGGGCCGGCTGCAGAAGGGGGGTGCGGGACTGTCCCGGGGCCGGCTGCAGAAGGGGGGTGCGGGACTGTCCCGGGGCTGGCTGCAGAAGGGGGTTATGTGAGTGTCCCGGGGCCGCCGGCAGAAGTGGGGAGGTCCTCCTGAAATACCAAAGTTAGTATATGGACCCTTCTTATTTCTGATCTAGTCCTATTCAATGGTGCCAATTTCATTTGGAAGTGGATAATGGGATTTTCCTCAGGGCAGGGAAGCACTATATGGCCAGCCTGGTCCTTCTGGCATACGTGAAGGAAAATGACAAAACAGAGAAAGCTTTTGATTACATCTAGGTACTATTTATGAAACAAATCTAAGCAGTTTCTCAGATAAAAACAAAACCAAATAGCAAAATAAAACAGCAACCAGTTAGGAACCGACTTAGACAATTTAACATATCAGCTGAAATGATGAAGCAGACAAGGACTGCAGTACTTACAGACACTTGGAAAACTGTCCCTCTTTCTAGGACTCTCACTCACCACTGTCAGCACTACATGCGCAGACCTGCTACTTAAATGACTTATTTTCTTAATGGCTTTCAGTTTTAACTAGGGATGTGCAGAACGACTTGCCCGTTCAATGGTTCCCTGCAAAACGGGGCATTTCAAGCAATACAATCTTGCCACACAACACCCTACGAAAAGGTGTCTTCTTCTAGATCAACCCAGAACCAACTGGTTTGCTGTTTTGAGTGGCGATTGTGGGTGCTATTTTGGAGGGCTGTTTTAGTGTTTTTCCCTTGCTGGTTGGTTTTCTGGCATTGCCTTCCAACTGTCTTGTGATCTCCTTGTTCCTTGGTTGGCTTGTCATCATACAAAATCAAGTGTTGTCAGGGGCCATTGTGCCCCCAGTGTTTGGGGGCAGGGTGGAGGGAGGGGAAGCCAAAAGCAGGGAGTTTCAAAGCGTATTTAAGGGGCTGCTCGACAGAGAGAGCCACACTCTTTTAGAGGATATTGAAGGAGGGAGCCTGCAGCAGGGCAGAGAGTGGTGGCAGAGAGACTGTGCCAGTGTCTGGCTTACTGTCTTTTTAGTTTCCTTGCCAACTGCATATTTTTCTATTATTTTAAAAATGGTACCAGCAGCCCTAGTGGTAGTGGCTTTAACTGGGTGCTGCTGTGGGTTGAATTCTGCATATTTGCTCAGAATCAAGAGATGGGCTCAGAATCAAGAGATGGCGCAGCGGAAAGGGTTGCAAACTCAGGCCACAACTTTAGAAACTAGTTTGAAAGGGGTTCTGTGAACTAAGGTGTGGCTTTCACTCCTGGGGTGAAGCTTTGTGGTGCAACAATGCCTCCCTGATAAGAAGGGGGTGATTTTTGCCTCAGAGGTGAAGGCAAAAAGCCTCTGTATGGAGAACTATCCTCCCTTCCACACAGAAGAAACCTTTGGTGGTGGTGGGTCTTCTCCAAACACCTTGAATGACTTGAGGCTTTGGGGGACCTAGCCATAAAGGGAGTGGGAATCTGGTGTGGGCTTGCTCTCCCCAACCTCTTCCTGCCTTGTCTAGGGCCCACAACTCCATCCACCCCGAGGGGAGATTTGTCACAATGTTGAGGTGTATTGACCTGGCTGAGGTTGCCCTCAGCGTTTGCCTCAATAACAATGCCAAGAGGGATTCTGGGAAGGGCTTCTTTGCTGCTAGGATGGAGAAAGAAGAAAAAGATAACAAGTGTGAGCTTCAGATTGGCAGACCTGCTACGACTTAATTGACATTTTCTCAATGACCCTCAGTTTCAACTCCCTTGGTTTCATGTTGATGTCTTTATCCAGCCCCCTACCAAAGAGCTGCTGCCCAAAATGTATTGGGTTTTCTTCATAGACACATTGGGTTCTGCACCAGCAGACTATATTAATTATTGCAGGGGTGGCCAAACTTTAGCTGTTGTTTGGCTAAAACTCCCATCAACCCCGCTGCTGTTGGAGGCACTAGGGTTTGTCTTTATTCCTTCTTCCCTTCCCCTCCCCTTCTTTTGCCCGACAGGTAGTATTTCTGTTTGGAGATTCAGCTGTGTGCTTCCGATAAGAAAACACTCAGACTCACTCAAGCTAGCTCAGCTGCAAGGAGTTAGTTGCGCAGGTCAGCCTGGGCGCTTTCCAGGTTAACCCTTACCAAAATGTCACTACAGATCTGCAAAGAGTGCTTTCCTGTTGCCTACGTATTGACATTGCAGCCCCTGCACTTTCAGCAAGGTGCCATTCACATTTCCAATGCCTTCTTTTGGTTTTTATGGCGTTGTTACAGTCCTGCAACGTTGTAAAAAGATTGCTGTGTTTTCCATTTTCGGGCATTTGGGGCAAACTGGAAAATACTTCTCCCCCTGCTGGTGGACTTGCACCACACCCTTTCATTACGTTGTCAATTCGATCCCGCCAGGCTGAAGCATTTTACGGCGGTTGTAACTGTAATCTGGAAAGTGCCCGGCAGTGGAAAGGTGTTTGCGCTGTCACTGGATGGGGTGCTTTATCTTCCCAGAAACTGGGGGGAAGCCCCACTTTGGAATTAATAACCGGGATCTACTGAAATTAATTACAAGAATGCACTCCTCCCTGCTAGGGATCCGACGGGCTGCACACCACCCCGGGGTGTCTTAACAAAGAGCAGTTTGGATATAAAAGATAGAAACATTTTAAAGATATATGAAATTACAGGCTTAGAGGAGGGCAGCACACCAGTGTCCCATGGAGTCCAGTAGGGCTGCCCCACCTCCACTGCCCCACTCTCCTCCCAAGCTCCCCACCCATCCTGGTTTGGTCCAACTCTTGTCTTCTCCAGCCCTCCACAGAATTGGAACTTCGATGCAGCCAATCCCTTCTGCATAGCCCCTTTGCTCCCCAGACACACCCACATCCAAGACTTCTGAGGATCCATCCCCAAATTGGGTTCACCATGTCTTTGCACCCAAATTGGGAACTACGGGGAAAGGAAAGGAGCAATTCAAAAACAAAAATACAAAGCCAGTAACTGATACTGACTATTACCTTGGTTCAGCCGTGAGGCGGGTCCTTCGGTAAGACGGCGTTAATCTCAACAGCATTTTCCACTCCTGGGTCACCGACTGCATATGTTCCATCTAGAGCTGCCCCATCCTCCTGGGAGTCTGCATTTCCCTTGCCTTTACTGGCTGTAGTAACTTCTGCAGGAGTTCTCGTTTCTTGGCCAGCATTTTAATCCCTACCCTGAGGAAAATCATGGGGGGGGGCAGGACTGAATTGTGGCCATTGCAGAAGGGGGGTGCGGGAGTGTAGAAGGGAGCCATCTGCAGGAGGATGTGTGGGAGTGTCCCAGGGCTGGCTGTAGAAGGGAGGGGTGCGGGAGTGTCCTGGGGCCGGCTGAAGGTGGTGTGTGGGAGTGACACGGGGCCAGCTGTAGAAGGAGGATATAGGGCAGTCCTGGTTCGGGCTGCAGAAGGGGGGTGTAGGAGTATCCTGGGGATGGCTGCAGAAGGGGGGTGCGGGACAGTCCCGGGGCCGGCTGCAGAAGGGGGGTGCGGGACAGTCCCGGGGCCGGCTGCAGAAGGGGGGTGCGGGACAGTCCCGGGGCCGGCTGCAGAAGGGGGGTACGGGACAGTCCCGGGGCCGGCTGCAGAAGGGGGGTACGGGACAGTCCCGGGGCCGGCTGCAGAAGGGGGGTACGGGACAGTCCCGGGGCCGGCTGCAGAAGGGGGGTGCGGGACTGTCCCGGGGCCGGCTGCAGAAGGGGGGTGCGGGACTGTCCCGGGGCCGGCTGCAGAAGGGGGGTGCGGGACTGTCCCGGGGCCGGCTGCAGAAGGGGGGTGCGGGACTGTCCCGGGGCCGGCTGCAGAAGGGGGGTGCGGGACTGTCCCGGGGCTGGCTGCAGAAGGGGGTTATGTGAGTGTCCCGGGGCCGCCGGCAGAAGTGGGGAGGTCCTCCTGAAATACCAAAGTTAGTATATGGACCCTTCTTATTTCTGATCTAGTCCTATTCAATGGTGCCAATTTCATTTGGAAGTGGATAATGGGATTTTCCTCAGGGCAGGGAAGCACTATATGGCCAGCCTGGTCCTTCTGGCATACGTGAAGGAAAATGACAAAACAGAGAAAGCTTTTGATTACATCTAGGTACTATTTATGAAACAAATCTAAGCAGTTTCTCAGATAAAAACAAAACCAAATAGCAAAATAAAACAGCAACCAGTTAGGAACCGACTTAGACAATTTAACATATCAGCTGAAATGATGAAGCAGACAAGGACTGCAGTACTTACAGACACTTGGAAAACTGTCCCTCTTTCTAG
The DNA here is from genome assembly GCF_027244095.1 of Hemicordylus capensis. Classification (NCBI taxonomy): domain Eukaryota; kingdom Metazoa; phylum Chordata; class Lepidosauria; order Squamata; family Cordylidae; genus Hemicordylus; species Hemicordylus capensis. The sequence goes on along the minus strand of NC_069661.1, from coordinate 80,508,557 downwards.
GACTCTCACTCACCACTGTCAGCACTACATGCGCAGACCTGCTACTTAAATGACTTATTTTCTTAATGGCTTTCAGTTTTAACTAGGGATGTGCAGAACGACTTGCCCGTTCAATGGTTCCCTGCAAAACGGGGCATTTCAAGCAATACAATCTTGCCACACAGCACCCTACGAAAAGGTGTCTTCTTCTAGATCAACCCAGAACCAACTGGTTTGCTGTTTTGAGTGGCGATTGTGGGTGCTATTTTGGAGGGCTGTTTTAGTGTTTTTCCCTTGCTGGTTGGTTTTCTGGCATTGCCTTCCAACTGTCTTGTGATCTCCTTGTTCCTTGGTTGGCTTGTCATCATACAAAATCAAGTGTTGTCAGGGGCCATTGTGCCCCCAGTGTTTGGGGGCAGGGTGGAGGGAGGGGAAGCCAAAAGCAGGGAGTTTCAAAGCGTATTTAAGGGGCTGCTCGACAGAGAGAGCCACACTCTTTTAGAGGATATTGAAGGAGGGAGCCTGCAGCAGGGCAGAGAGTGGTGGCAGAGAGACTGTGCCAGTGTCTGGCTTACTGTCTTTTTAGTTTCCTTGCCAACTGCATATTTTTCTATTATTTTAAAAATGGTACCAGCAGCCCTAGTGGTAGTGACTTTAACTGGGTGCTGCTGTGGGTTGAATTCTGCATATTTGCTCAGAATCAAGAGATGGGCTCAGAATCAAGAGATGGCGCAGCGGAAAGGGTTGCAAACTCAGGCCACAACTTTAGAAACTAGTTTGAAAGGGGTTCTGTGAACTAAGGTGTGGCTTTCACTCCTGGGGTGAAGCTTTGTGGTGCAACAATGCCTCCCTGATAAGAAGGGGGTGATTTTTGCCTCAGAGGTGAAGGCAAAAAGCCTCTGTATGGAGAACTATCCTCCCTTCCACACAGAAGAAACCTTTGGTGGTGGTGGGTCTTCTCCAAACACCTTGAATGACTTGAGGCTTTGGGGGACCTAGCCATAAAGGGAGTGGGAATCTGGTGTGGGCTTGCTCTCCCCAACCTCTTCCTGCCTTGTCTAGGGCCCACAACTCCATTCACCCCGAGGGGAGATTTGTCACAGTGTTGAGGTGTATTGACCTGGCTGAGGTTGCCCTCAGCGTTTGCCTCAATAACAGTGCCAAGAGGGATTCTGGGAAGGGCTTCTTTGCTGCTAGGATGGAGAAAGAAGAAAAAGATAACAAGTGTGAGCTTCAGATTGGCAGACCTGCTACGACTTAATTGACATTTTCTCAATGACCCTCAGTTTCAACTCCCTTGGTTTCATGTTGATGTCTTTATCCAGCCCCCTACCAAAGAGCTGCTACCCAAAATGTGTTGGGTTTTCTTCATAGACACATTGGGTTCTGCACCAGCAGACTATATTAATTATTGCAGGGGTGGCCAAACTTTAGCTGTTGTTGGGCTACAACTCCCATCAACCCCGCTGCTGTTGGAGGCACTAGGGTTTGTCTTTATTCCTTCTTCCCTTCCCCTCCCCTTCTTTTGCCCGACAGGTAGTATTTCTGTTTGGAGATTCAGCTGTGTGCTTCCGATAAGAAAACACTCAGACTCACTCAAGCTAGCTCAGCTGCAAGGAGTTAGTTGCGCAGGTCAGCCTGGGCGCTTTCCAGGTTAACCCTTACCAAAATGTCACTACAGATCTGCAAAGAGTGCTTTCCTGTTGCCTACGTATTGACATTGCAGCCCCTGCACTTTCAGCAAGGTGCCATTCACATTTCCAATGCCTTCTTTTGGTTTTTATGGCGTTGTTACAGTCCTGCAACGTTGTAAAAAGATTGCTGTGTTTTCCATTTTCGGGCATTTGGGGCAAACTGGAAAATACTTCTCCCCCTGCTGGTGGACTTGCACCACACCCTTTCATTACGTTGTCAATTCGATCCCGCCAGGCTGAAGCATTTTACGGCGGTTGTAACTGTAATCTGGAAAGTGCCCGGCAGTGGAAAGGTGTTTGCGCTGTCACTGGATGGGGTGCTTTATCTTCCCAGAAACTGGGGGGAAGCCCCACTTTGGAATTAATAACCGGGATCTACTGAAATTAATTACAAGAATGCACTCCTCCCTGCTAGGGATCCGATGGGCTGCACACCACCCCGGGGTGTCTTAACAAAGAGCAGTTTGGATATAAAAGATAGAAACATTTTAAAGATATATGAAATTAAAGGCTTAGAGGAGGGCAGCACACCAGTGTCCCATGGAGTCCAGTAGGGCTGCCCCACCTCCACTGCCCCACTCTCCTCCCAAGCTCCCCACCCATCCTGGCTTGGTCCAACTCTTGTCTTCTCCAGCCCTCCACAGAATTGGAACTTCGATGCAGCCAATCCCTTCTGCATAGCCCCTTTGCTCCCCAGACACACCCACATCCAAGACTTCTGAGGATCCATCCCCAAATTGGGTTCACCATGTCTTTGCACCCAAATTGGGAACTACGGGGAAAGGAAAGGAGCAATTCAAAAACAAAAATACAAAGCCAGTAACTGATACTGACTATTACCTTGGTTCAGCCGTGAGGCGGGTCCTTGGGTAAGATGGCGTTAATCTCAACAGTATTTTCCACTCCTGGGTCACCGACTGCATATGTTCCATCTAGAGCTGCCCCATCCTCCTGGGAGTCTGCATTTCCCTTGCCTTTACTGGCTGTAGTAACTTCTGCAGGAGTTCTCGTTTCTTGGCCAGCATTTTAATCCCTACCCTGAGGAAAATCATGGGGGGGGGGCAGGACTGAATTGTGGCCATTGCAGAAGGGGGGTGCGGGAGTGTAGAAGGGAGCCATCTGCAGGAGGATGTGTGGGAGTGTCCCAGGGCTGGCTGTAGAAGGGAGGGGTGCGGGAGTGTCCTGGGGCCGGCTGAAGGTGGTGTGTGGGAGTGACACGGGGCCAGCTGCAGAAGGAGGATATAGGGCAGTCCTGGTTCGGGCTGCAGAAGGGGGGTGTAGGAGTATCCTGGGGATGGCTGCAGAAGGGGGGTGCGGGACAGTCCCGGGGCCGGCTGCAGAAGGGGGGTGCGGGACAGTCCCGGGGCCGGCTGCAGAAGGGGTGTGCGGGACAGTCCCGGGGCCGGCTGCAGAAGGGGGGTACGGGACAGTCCCGGGGCCGGCTGCAGAAGGGGGGTGCGGGACAGTCCCGGGGCCGGCTGCAGAAGGGGGGTGCGGGACAGTCCCGGGGCCGGCTGCAGAAGGGGGGTGCGGGACTGTCCCGGGGCCGGCTGCAGAAGGGGGGTGCGGGACTGTCCCGGGGCCGGCTGCAGAAGGGGGGTGCGGGACTGTCCCGGGGCCGGCTGCAGAAGGGGGGTGCGGGACTGTCCCGGGGCCGGCTGCAGAAGGGGGGTGCGGGACTGTCCCGGGGCCGGCTGCAGAAGGGGGGTGCGGGACTGTCCCGGGGCTGGCTGCAGAAGGGGGTTATGTGAGTGTCCCGGGGCCGCCGACAGAAGTGGGGATGTCCTCCTGAAATACCAAAGTTAGTATATGGACCCTTCTTATTTCTGATCTAGTCCTATTCAATGGTGCCAATTTCATTTGGAAGTGGATAATGGGATTTTCCTCAGGGCAGGGAAGCACTATATGGCCAGCCTGGTCCTTCTGGCATACGTAAAAGAAAATGACAAAACAGAGAAAGCTTTTGATTACATCTAGGTACTATTTATGAAACAAATCTAAGCAGTTTCTCAGATAAAACAAAACCAAATAGCAAAATAAAACAGCAACCAGTTAGGAACCGACTTAGACAATTTAACATATCAGCTGAAATGATGAAGCAGACAAGGACTGCAGTACTTACAGACACTTGGAAAACTGTCCCTCTTTCTAGGACTCTCACTCACCACTGTCAGCACTACATGCGCAGACCTGCTACTTAAATGACTTATTTTCTTAATGGCTTTCAGTTTTAACTAGGGATGTGCAGAACGACTTGCCCGTTCAATGGTTCCCTGCAAAACGGGGCATTTCAAGCAATACAATCTTGCCACACAACACCCTACGAAAAGGTGTCTTCTTCTAGATCAACCCAGAACCAACTGGTTTGCTGCTTTGAGTGGCGATTGTGGGTGCTCTTTTGGAGGGCTGTTTTAGTGTTTTTCCCTTGCTGGTTGGTTTTCTGGCATTGCCTTCCAACTGTCTTGTGATCTCCTTGTTCCTTGGTTGGCTTGTAATCATACAAAATCAAGTGTTGTCAGGGGCCATTGTGCCCCCAGTGTTTGGGGGCAGGGTGGAGGGAGGGGAAGCCAAAAGCAGGGAGTTTCAAAGCGTATTTAAGGGGCTGCTCGACAGAGAGAGCCACACTCTTTTAGAGGATATTGAAGGAGGGAGCCTGCAGCAGGGCAGAGAGTGGTGGCAGAGAGACTGTGCCAGTGTCTGGCTTACTGTCTTTTTAGTTTCCTTGCCAACTGCATATTTTTCTATTATTTTAAAAATGGTACCAGCAGCCCTAGTGGTAGTGACTTTAACTGGGTGCTGCTGTGGGTTGAATTCTGCATATTTGCTCAGTATCAAGAGATGGGCTCAGAATCAAAAGATGGGGCAGCGGAAAGGGTTGCAAACTCAGGCCACAACTTTAGAAACTAGTTTGAAAGGGGTTCTGTGAACTAAGGTGTGGCTTTCACTCCTGGGGTGAAGCTTTGTGGTGCAACAATGCCTCCCTGATAAGAAGGGGGTGATTTTTGCCTCAGAGGTGAAGGCAAAAAGCCTCTGTATGGAGAACTATCCTCCCTTCCACACAGAAGAAACCTTTGGTGGTGGTGGGTCTTCTCCAAACACCTTGAATGACTTGAGGCTTTGGGGGACCTAGCCATAAAGGGAGTGGGAATCTGGTGTGGGCTTGCTCTCCTCAACCTCTTCCTGCCTTGTCTAGGGCCCACAACTCCATCCACCCCGAGGGGAGATTTGTCACAGTGTTGAGGTGTATTGACCTGGCTGAGGTTGCCCTCAGCGTTTGCCTCAATAACAATGCCAAGAGGGATTCTGGGAAGGGCTTCTTTGCTGCTAGGATGGAGAAAGAAGAAAAAGATAACAAGTGTGAGCTTCAGATTGGCAGACCTGCTACGACTTAATTGACATTTTCTCAATGACCCTCAGTTTCAACTCCCTTGGTTTCATGTTGATGTCTTTATCCAGCCCCCTACCAAAGAGCTGCTGCCCAAAATGTGTTGGGTTTTCTTCATAGACACATTGGGTTCTGCACCAGCAGACTATATTAATTATTGCAGGGGTGGCCAAACTTTAGCTGTTGTTTGGCTAAAACTCCCATCAACCCCGCTGCTGTTGGAGGCACTAGGGTTTGTCTTTATTCCTTCTTCCCTTCCCCTCCCCTTCTTTTGCCCGGCAGGTAGTATTTCTGTTTGGAGATTTAGCTGTGTGCTTCCGATAAGAAAACACTCAGACTCACTCAAGCTAGCTCAGCTGCAAGGAGTTAGTTGCGCAGGTCAGCCTGGGCGCTTTCCAGGTTAACCCTTACCAAAATGTCACTACAGATCTGCAAAGAGTGCTTTCCTGTTTCCTACGTATTGACATTGCAGCCCCTGCACTTTCAGCAAGGTGCCATTCACATTTCCAATGCCTTCTTTTGGTTTTTATGGCGTTGTTACAGTCCTGCAACGTTGTAAAAAGATTGCTGTGTTTTCCATTTTCGGGCATTTGGGGCAAACTGGAAAATACTTCTCCCCCTGCTGGTGGACTTGCACCACACCCTTTCATTACGTTGTCAATTCGATCCCGCCAGGCTGAAGCATTTTACGGCGGTTGTAACTGTAATCTGGAAAGTGCCCGGCAGTGGAAAGGTGTTTGCGCTGTCACTGGATGGGGTGCTTTATCTTCCCAGAAACTGGGGGGAAGCCCCACTTTGGAATTAATAACCGGGATCTACTGAAATTAATTACAAGAATGCACTCCTCCCTGCTAGGGATCCGATGGGCTGCACACCACCCCGGGGTGTCTTAACAAAGAGCAGTTTGGATATAAAAGATAGAAACATTTTAAAGATATATGAAATTAAAGGCTTAGAGGAGGGCAGCACACCAGTGTCCCATGGAGTCCAGTAGGGCTGCCCCACCTCCACTGCCCCACTCTCCTCCCAAGCTCCCCACCCATCCTGGCTTGGTCCAACTCTTGTCTTCTCCAGCCCTCCACAGAATTGGAACTTCGATGCAGCCAATCCCTTCTGCATAGCCCCTTTGCTCCCCAGACACACCCACATCCAAGACTTCTGAGGATCCATCCCCAAATTGGGTTCACCATGTCTTTGCACCCAAATTGGGAACTACGGGGAAAGGAAACAAGCAATTCAAAAACAAAAATACAAAGCCAGTAACTGATACTGCATATTACCTTGGTTCAGCCGTGAGGCGGGTCCTTGGGTAAGACAGCGTTAATCTCAACAGCATTTTCCACTCCTGGGTCACCGACTGCATATGTTCCATCTAGAGCTGCCCCATCCTCCTGGGAGTCTGCATTTCCCTTGCCTTTACTGGCTGTAGTAACTTCTGCAGGAGTTCTCGTTTCTTGGCCAGCATTTTAATCCCTACCCTGAGGAAAATCATGGGGAGGGGGCCGGACTGAATTGTGGCCATTGCAGAAGGGGGGTGCGGGAGTGTAGAAGGGAGCCATCTGCAGAAGGATGTGTGGGAGTGTCCCAGGGCTGGCTGCAGAAGGGAGGGGTGCGGGAGTGTCCTGGGGCCGGCTGAAGGTGGTGTGTGGGAGTGACACGGGGCCAGCTGCAGAAGGAGGATATAGGACAGTCCTGGTTTGGGCTGCAGAAGGGGGGTGTAGGAGTATCCTGGGGATGGCTGCAGAAGGGGGGTGCGGGACAGTCCCGGGGCCGGCTGCAGAAGGGGGGTGCGGGACAGTCCCGGGGCCGGCTGCAGAAGGGGGGTGCGGGACAGTCCCGGGGCCGGCTGCAGAAGGGGGGTACGGGACAGTCCCGGGGCCGGCTGCAGAAGGGGGGTGCGGGACAGTCCCGGGGCCGGCTGCAGAAGGGGGGTGCGGGACAGTCCCGGGGCCGGCTGCAGAAGGGGGGTGCGGGACTGTCCCGGGGCCGGCTGCAGAAGGGGGGTGCGGGACCGTCCCGGGGCCGGCTGCTGAAGGGGGGTGCGGGACCGTCCCGGGGCCGGCTGCTGAAGGGGGGTGCGGGACTGTCCCGGGGCCGGCTGCAGAAGGGGGGTGCGGGACTGTCCCGCGGCCGGCTGCAGAAGGGGGGTGCGGGACTGTCCCGGGGCTGGCTGCAGAAGGGGGTTATGTGAGTGTCCCGGGGCCGCCGACAGAAGTGGGGAGGTCCTCCTGAAATACCAAAGTTAGTATATGGACCCTTCTTATTTCTGATCTAGTCCTATTCAATGGTGCCAATTTCATTTGGAAGTGGATAATGGGATTTTCCTCAGGGCAGGGAAGCAGTATATGGCCAGCCTGGTCCTTCTGGCATACGTGAAGGAAAATGAAAAAACAGAGAAAGCTTTTGATTACATCTAGGTACTATTTATGAAACTGTCCCTCTTTCGAGGACTCTCACTCACCACCGTCAGCACTACGTGCGCAGACCTGCTACTTAAATGACTTATTTTCTTAATGGCTTTCAGTTTTAACTAGGGATGTGCAGAACGACTTGCCCGTTCAATGGTTCCCTGCAAAACGGGGCATTTCAAGCAATACTATCTCGCCACACAGCACCCTACGAAAAGGTGTCTTCTTCTAGATCAACCCAGAACCAACTGGTTTGCTGCTTTGAGTGGCGATTGTGGGTGCCATTTTGGAGGGCTGTTTTAGTGTTTTTCCCTTGCTGGTTGGTTTTCTGGCATTGCCTTCCAATTGGCTTGTGATCTCCTTGTTCCTTGGTTTGCTTGTTATCATACAAAATCAAGTGTTGTCAGGGGCCATTGTGCCCCCAATGTCTGAGGGGAGGGTGGAGGGAGGTGAAGCCAAAAGCAGGGAGTTTCAAAGCGTATTTAAGGGGCTGCTCGACAGAGAGAGCCACACTCTTTTAGAGGATATCGAAGGTGGGAGCCTGCAGCAGGGCAGAGAGTGGTGGCAAAGAGACTGTGCCAGTGTCTGGCTTACTGTCTTTTTATTTTCCTTGTCAACTGCTTATTTTCTATTATTTTTAAAATGGTACCAGCAGCCCTAGTGGTAGTGGCTTTAACTGGGTGCTGCTGTGGGTTGAATTCTGCATATTTGTGTCTTTCTCCCACCATTCTGACTTGTAACAGCCTTCAGTGCCTTTGATAGCTGGGATGCTGAGATTCCCCCCCCCCCACTTCCCCTCTGGTGTTCCCAAACTGTGCCTTGCTATCTGCTGCTGTGTGCCTGGGCAGTTTATGTTTTTGTAGGCTGCGGCTGCCCAACCTGCCAGGCTCTCTCTTTTCCCCAGGTGTCTCCTGGATTGATGGATTGATTTTGCAAGCTTTCTCTTTTAGTCTTTGGGTGGATGGGTGGCCAACTACCCTCCCGGCTAGCTGTTAGGTGCCAGTGTCTGCTCTGCCCAAGTGCCGCCTGGAGATCCTGGTCGGGCAGACTCAAGCAGAAGACGCCGAGTCAGGTGGTCCCCAAACAATCAGACGACAGAATATCTTGAATGGCACCTTTTCCGGCAAATCAGGGAAGACAGGAGGCTCCAGCAGGAGGGAGGAAGGGTTCTCTTTCCTTCTCAGAGAAAATGTCTGTCTGTGGTTTTTCTGAGGAAGCCAGAGGTGCACCTAGGTAACGTTGGAGCCAGGACCTAAAGACCTTTGGGGGCTCCCCTTCCCCTGCAAATTAAGCATCATCATGCTCCGCCGGGCGACCACTCCATCCAAGACAGACTAAAGGGGATTTGGGGTCCCCAGGGGCTGCAGAGGCCCTGGACTTTGCCCCCAAAGTCCAGGGGTAAGAGCACCTCTGGAGGAAGCTGTAAGGATTCCTCCTTAGCAAGTGTCCGTGTTGGCTTGGTTGCTCCCGAGCCCTCACTGACTGTTCCTGACCAGTAGGCCTTTCTTCTCTTGTCATCCACCCCACAGCCCAGCTACACCTTTTCCCTTCTGTTGCCCCATGAGGTTCTCTTTTTCTTCTACCCCCTCCCCTCCCCTCCCATCCCCAGATACACCTCTTCTCTTCTTGACTACTACACCTTCTTTCAAAGTCCGCTGTTTCCTTGCTGGATCCTGCTTTATCTTTGCACATCTTGACCTTACACCAGATAGATCAAAGGAAACACCACTTGTCCCCCAAATCCTTCATGGTCCTGTTCTGGTGCCTCTTTTTCTATGGATATAAGGAAAAAACAGATACATCCAGTTGTGTAAGCAGTTAAGCCACAGTACCCAGGTCTGGGCAATGTGCAGCCTGGCACATGAGCAGGGAAGAGGAACTGTGTGACTTCGTAACTCTTTGCAGTCACACACACGATCCAAAAATATGAAAATTTGCTATTTTCAACCCAAAGGAATTCTCAGTGTGATTTACATTGCCAAAGGAATGAGAAGAGAGTTCCCTACCCAAAAGGGAATTGGGACCCAGACTGTGCGGCAGCACAGCAGAGAGACCAGCAGTAGCCCCAGAAGGATGCTAGGCTCGGTTGATTAGGGGACAGTTGCTCCCCATCCTGCTAAATAGAAGAGAGTCACCACTTTACAAAGTGGTGCTTTGCTCAGTGGGCAAGGGTGAAGTCCTTGTGTGCCACAAGGATGCCTGAAGAGATTTCCTTGTCCCCAAAGGACAAGCCAGAGGTTGCCAGTTGAAATCCCCGCTGGTATGTTTCCCAGACTATGGAGAACACCTAGATCGGGCAGCAGCGATATAGGAAGATGTTGAAAGGCATCCTCTCATACTGCGCAGGAGATGGCAATGGTCAATCCCTCTGGTATTCTAGCAAAGACCCCACACTTTACCTTTAAAGGACTCACAAGCATGCACACACACACACACACACACACACACACACACACGACACCATCAACAGCCAAAGTGCTGAATAGGGACAGTTGCCCCCGCCCCCGACCACGAAATATGAGAACTACCCACAAAGGTACCTCTTTGCCCATTCAGCAGTGCTGATTCTGACACAAGGGAGACCCTGGAAGGGCCACTGTGCGGGACTGAATAGGGACAATTGCTCTCCAGGTGCCCAGAAGAAGAGTCTCCAGGTTAAAAGGCATCTCTTGGCCCAGTTAACAGAGGTCCAGCTATTAGCAGATAAAGTGGTTCTTTAATAGAAACCCCCCTAGTCTCCTCCAAAGGGAACAGAGGGAGGGCAGGACTCCCTTGAAACTCACCCCTTGATGAAGTGGGCCACAGCACAGAAGAGAAGGCCCTTCCATCATGATGACCACGACTCCCCTGGCAGGATGTTGAAGGTGCCAAGGAGTTGCCCTTTGGGGTCCTTGAAGCCTTTCACTGCATCTGGAATATAAACCTTCTGCTAACCCTGGCAGAGGAAAGCAGAGAAGAGAGGAAGCAGCCACTCTCCCAGATCCACTCTCCCATTCAAGGCTCGAAACTGCTTCAGAAAGAGCAGAAATGGACTCCCAGAAAACTCATGAGCAGTTTACAGTTAAGAGGACAGTTAGGTGATGTCATAGAGGGTGATGCCAGAAAGAGAACAAAGAGTGTGAAAAACCCCCAGTGAGGCTTGCTTAGAAAGCAGGCACTTTCCCCAAAGCATTGCGAACCACAAGTTTAAAATCCAAATTAAAAAATATTGTATTGATTTATCATATCTTTATACCACATGGGGCAGTTCACAAGTTAGCCACTTGCACCTCAAACATTTACGCATCTGCCATCTTGAATTGGGATGGTTGATATCACAAAATATGCCGGCCAGGTGTCCCTATGTGTCCCTACAACTGTACCCAATTTCTTTCCTGTTGGTCCGGAAACACACACACACAAACATACACACTCACACACACACACACACACACACACACACACACACACACACACACACACACACAGAGCTGGGTGAGCACATAAGCCTACTGGAATGTAGGCTAAAAAGGGGGACTCTTGCAAGCTATGAACACTAAAAGCTAAACATTTGGTTTCTAAAAATATGACAAGTGGCAGATTTTTCATGTGTTCCCAATTTATTTCTTATAAGGTTAATATAGATAGCCAATAGGGATGTCCGATACGATTCAGGTATAGAATGATTTGTACCCGAATCTACCTGTTTCAGGCAATTTGTATACAAAACAAGTCACCCCTCTGCTAGCCCGGCCAGATTCGGGTCCAAAATAAAACGCCCAAATTTCGGAGCTGAATGTTTTGTTATTTCGGACCTTCATTTTGTGGAGATCTCCGTGCGGTGTCCATTTTGTGCTTTGACGTCATTTTGAATTTCTCACCCTTCCAAGCTTCAGATTGGTGAACAAAAGCATGGACTGATTTGCTGACAATTCCCTCCTGGTTCCAGACTGGCTCTTTTGGCTCCTGCCACTGCTGACTGACGCTGCGTTGGCCAGGGGAAGGGTCGAAGAAGGGGCAAGGGTGCAGGGAGTTCAAGGAGGGGTTTTTGAATAGATTTAAAGAGGCAGCAGCCACCATTCTACCTTTCTGCCTTGTGGGAGGAGAAAGAGAGAGAGAGCTTTGCTTTCCCTTGACTATTGCCTTGCCTTCCCTTGCCAGCCTGAGCCCAGCCTGCCTTGCCACCCTGCCTGCCTGCCCCTGCTGTGTGCCAGCCTGGAGTGGATTCTCTGCTGCATTGCTTCTTTGTTCCTGCTGCTAATTCAGGAATAGAGAAGAAGAGAGAATTCTTTTTTAACCCCCTTCCTACTTCTGAGAGAATCACTGCCTGCCTGTGCCTGCTTTCTGTGCCAGCCACCAGCCCCAGAGCCCCTGTGGCCACTGGCCACCTGGCCAACCACCCCTTCCCACCAAAAAATTTTTCCAGGCTTTTCCTTCAGCCCCACCCCTTCCAAATCTGAAGACTGACAAAGGAGAAGAAGATTGAAGAATAAAGAGTAGACTCAGCAGAGAGCAGACCACAGAAGAGGACAACTGGACGCAACATGGGTGAAGTCCTAGACTTGAGTGAGTACCCTTTTTAAAACCAAGCACGCACACACACACATACATCTCTGGAATTGTGTGTTCTTTGGGGGTTTTCTGATTGGAGGGAGGTTTGGGTTGCAATTAAATTTTAAAATTGTGTGGAATAAGCGACCTCTGTTCGCCGCTTTTATAGACCTTAAGATGGCTTTTGACACACTTCCTAGAGGCCGTCTTTGGTCTAAATTGGCGGCTACTTCTATGGACCGAAGGCTTCTATTCTTGCTCATCAAAATGCATGAGAATTCTTTTTAAAGAGTGCGTTTGGACCGTGCTGGTAATCTTACAAATGCAGTACCCATTAGGAAAGGGGTGCAACAAGGGTGTGTGTTGGCCCCTTACTTGTTCAATCTTTATATTAACGACTTGATAAAGTGTTTGCAGACATCTGACACTCATCCACCAAAACTAGCTAACAAGAAAGTCCCAATCCTGATGTATGCCGATGATGCGGTGATTCTATCTCAAACCAGGGTTGGGCTCAAAAGAGCGTTAGATGCCTTAGCACTTTACTGCAGAGACGAGCATCTACAGATTAATTATGATAAATCTAAAATTATGTGTTTTGCCAACAAAGTAAAAAAATATGTATGGATGCTAGATGGACACCAATTAGAACAGGTAAATCAAATAAAATATTTGGGGGTAATTTTTCAACATAATGCTGGGAAATCAGCACATATAAGCATGGTCACAGAATCGGCAAAACGCAGCACAGCAGCAGTTTTAAGATTTTTTAGAACTCAGGGTGCAGGCTTCATACCAGCTGCCTTAAAGCTCTTTACTGCAAAGGTCATTCCGCAATTATTGTATGGCATACAACTAGGTCCATACTCAAGGTTTGACACTTTGGAAAGAACCCAATCAGGGTTCTTGAGGAATTTATTTGGCACGCCAAAATGTACAGCAAATGTGACTTTAAGGACAGAGGCTGGCTTTATAAAAATTGAATCTCGGGCCTGGCTTCTGATTATTTATTTCTGGTTGAAAATACATCTGCAACCAGTTGGTTTAATTCCTGAGTTTCTCTCGGTTAGCCCCCAGTCACTATGGTGTGTTACAGTAAGTACGAACCTCACCTCTCTAGGCTTAGACGCAACTCAACTGCTGGAACTGGGTCTAGTGAATGCGAAAAGAGTGGTGAGACAATGCTTTCTTGATATTGAGATCCAAGAAAACTGGGCTGCGCTTCCAGAGTTTTATAAAAATATAAGAACTAATATGGATCTTTTCCCCGCAAGATATCTGTCGACAATTACTTTTTCTAAGTTTCGATGGATATTCACGAGAGTAAGGGTTAATTCCCTTCCATCTGCACTTCTAGCTGGGAGGCTTCAGGGTGTGCCTTTACAAGAACGACATTGCAGTTGTGGGTCAGGAGATGCAGAAACTGTCGCACATGTTCTTCTCCACTGTAATCTCCATTTATATCCCAGGGAATGCCTTATTGCTCCTTTAATATGTAAACTGGCAGATCAATCCGATGCCAACCTTGTAAAACATCTGCTTTCAGATAAAGATGCTTTAGTTTCTATTCCTGTAGCTAAGTTTAGTTATATTGCTTTTTAAAGGTATAATGGGATATCATCCCAATTTTAAATTGTATATATATACACACACATTTTAATGCTTGCTAGTTTTCATTTTCTGTTTGGTCAATGACTGTAAATAAAATTATTACTATTACTATGACTATTTAAAAGTTGTGTGTTGTTTAGTTTAAAAGGGGGTCCTTTCTGTGGGGGGGATGCCCGTTAGCTAGTACTAGTAGGTGGTTAGAAGCGCAGCGTAGCCTCATGGTTGTAAAAAACAATTCTTTTTTCCCATTCCAAAGATTTTATTTTGCATTTTTAAAAAACAGAAGCCTGCCCTCCAGCCCTCTTTGCCCATAAGATATTAGTATTAAGATTCTCTAAGCCTTGAGCCACCCACACAAGTCCACCAGCAGCCTATATTTGTGTTTATTCTTGGCCCAGCAGCCTACAGGCTCTGAGTGGGCACACACTCTAGCCTCCTCACTGTGCTCATTTACCCCCCACACCCAACTCAAGCCTTTAAACAAAGAAAGCTTGGAGCTTTCCCAGGCTCCAGCCTCCTCCACACTGTGCCCATTTTGCCCATTTTCAGCTTGCTTCCAGTCCAAGCCCATGTTCTGTGCAGTGCATCAGCAGCATCACAACCCATTGGCAATGGGTCTGGGGGGTGTTGGAAGTGAAGGACTTTGCGCTGTCTCTTGTCTCAATGACATAGGAGGACAGACTGGTGAGTCAGAGGCCTAGAGGGTCAAGACACTGGTCATCCCTTCTCTCCTGCTCTGACACTATCCCTTTGGAATGTAGATTGCTACTCTCAGGGACACTTCTTTCCTTCCAGCCACTTCCTTCCTTCCTCTCTCTCTCTCTTCCCTTCCCTTCCTTCTACCTTGCAACATGCAAGCTCCTCTCCCCTGCACCATGTGTGCAGAGATGCAGAATCCATCTGCATCCAGCTAGCTAGCTAGATTAGAGACCCCATCTCCTCACTTTCCTATCTAGAATGGAGTTCTCTAATAAATACCACTTATATTGATTTGAAACTATGAACTGGCTCCAAGTTACTTTACTCTTAGCATACACGCATGCCTAACTAAATTCCGTTGTGTTGTGCCTCTGTGCACTCTGCTATAATGAAAAAGGGTTTCTCTTACCAGAGAGAATTCCCGACAAGGGGGTGGGCACACTCCGCTGAAGTCAGCTCAGCCCCTGTTCCTGGCTCTTCTCCCAAATTAGTGTCCCCTGCCTTGAGACACTGAGCCCACTTCTGCCCCTTTCCCAATTCTTTCAGAAATTTATTTTTTAGAGTCAAGGTTTTAAAAGAAGTCCCAAAAGAGAGGGCTGGGAGGGGCGGAAGAGTGCCAGGTAGAGGGAGGGTTGTTGCTGCTGGTCACAGTGGTGGCGAGTGACAGGGGCCTATTCCTCGAGTCACCCCCACCCCTGCTTTGGTGCACAGGCTGGACTTCTCAAATCTGCCTGGTCCTACGCCAGGGCCTGTGGCTGGGCAGCAGTTAGCTGGGAGAGCCTCCAGGGAAGAAGTTCTTCCCATGGCAGCTGTGGAGGTGGTGCAGGTGAAGCCAGCTGCCAGTCCAGCTGGATATATCTTGCCACCCTCCCCACTGGTCCCTGTGGGGGGTGGGGGCCCCCAGGTTGCATCTGAGGAGGCCCAGGAGGAAAACCCTGTGTTTCCTGTCCCTGGGACTTCCCAGGCCAGCTCTGAGGGCAGTGGTGGTGGCATGCCCCAGAAGGAACCAGCCGAAGCGCCACCACCCAAGTGGCTCCGTGTCGCAGGAGAGTCCAGCAGCGTGGTATGGGATCACTTTGAGCTTTGCCCTGGTGATCCCAGCCGTGCTGCCTGCACCCACTGCAAGGCACTTGTTAGAAGGGGCAAGGACCCTAAGCACTTCAGCATGTCGGGTCTGCTATTACACCTGTGGCGGCGGCACCCAGGGGTCCAAACCTCTGCTGGCAGCAGCGCTAGGCCAAGTGTCTCCTCTAGCAGCAAGCAGTCAGTAGCTCCTGCTCCTAAGCTCCCAGGATGGATTAGGTTCGAAACTGGCATAAAAAGCCAGGAAGTTCTTTGAGGGCATATGAATGGGGTTTTTTTTAGGGCATATGAAACTGCTTTTCAAATAATTGCAGAAGTGGCTTTCCATGTGGGTGTTGAAGTGGGGAAAATCCACTAGATATCAGTTGAATGAGTGGAGGCCTTTATACCATTGGAGAGAGTTTAAATTCAGAGTAAATTCGGAGAAGAACTTTATTTGTTAATGGCATGTCGGGAGCTCTCTCAATAGAGTCACACCGGAAAAGAAAGCTACAAAGTAAATATGGTAATACTGATGTCATTTGGCAAAACCACCTCAGGAGAGGTAGTTTAGTCCAATCACAGAGCATAGCATCAGGGGCCAATCAGAGAACTAGTTCACAGTTTCATTGAATACAGCAGCATATTAACCGTGTGCAAAAGGAATAACCCCAATATGGTTATCACATTCATGACAGTACTTCCATTTATTGCCAACTTCCGACCTGCACAAGCCAGGACCAGTCAAAACCTGTTTTTCCTTCATCAGTCTCTCCCACCCCCCACTTCTTGAAGTGTTATGGTGCTCGGTGTGGTGTTTGTAGAGAAGGCATGGATTCTGGATTCTGCTGGAAGGAAAGTGATTTTTAAAACCCATTTGGTAAGTAGAGAGCGAACCAGGCATTTCTCTGGATTGTGGCCAGTATCTGTAACATTAATATGTCCCTCTGTAACATTAATATTGGGCAAGGATTAAGGGAGTGATCTTAATTTTTTTAAAAAAAATTGTTGCTTGCTTGGACGAACACCCAGACTAAGTGGTGGACACCCAAGGCGGGCAGAGAGTGTTACCCAGCTGTTCAGCAGGCATGGAGTAGGGGGAGGGTGTCCCCATGCATCTTTGCTTCCCATGGTGTCCTCTAAGTTACAGGAAATAGTTCATAGCTGCAGCA
The DNA here is from genome assembly GCF_027244095.1 of Hemicordylus capensis. Lineage (NCBI taxonomy): Eukaryota > Metazoa > Chordata > Lepidosauria > Squamata > Cordylidae > Hemicordylus > Hemicordylus capensis. The sequence continues at coordinate 80,492,017 of NC_069661.1, read as the reverse complement.
AGCATCATTGGAAACCCTGTTATTTTTCTATTGTGTATGTATGCATTTTTGAAATAGGCTGGCAGAGCTGCCCTTCAGACGCATAACCAGGGCAGGGCAGGCAGGGCACGTGCCCTAGGTGCCTGCTGACTGGGGGCGCAATGTGCCTGCCATGCCCCACCCCCAAGCAAAACAATTTTTTAAAAAAACCCCATTCATTCCCAGCGGGCACCGCTGGGCGGGACCGCTGCTGCTCACCACTGCCGCTGCCGAGCTGCAGCCCGCAACCCCCCACCACACACAGGCACTACTCACGAGTTGCGAGATCTCTGGGCGAGTGGCTCCGGTGGGCAGGCACTCTCCCATTGCCTGGTGCCTGGTGGAGAGCATGCATGGCGCCCCCGCACCAGAATCAAGGCAAGCCTGCACGCAGAAGATGACCACGTGGGTAAGAGAGACAGAGAGAGACTAGCAGCTTGCTGTGCTCGGTACGTGCTGTGTCCTCTGTGTAGAAAAGATTAACCTGCTGCTGTGTGGCTGCTTTGAGTCTTCTTCCTCTTCCCCACCTCCCTCCAAGGAGCCCAGGGGGTGTATATGTTCCTCTCCCCCGCCCCATTACTGTTATCGGAACTGCCTTTTGCTGGGTAAGTCAGGGTGTAAAGTGGTGGCTGGCTCTCGGTCAGCTAGTTAACTTTATTGGTGGGAGAAGAGGATTTTCAGCTGCAGTCCGTCCTCCTCCCCCCGCTTCCCGTCCCTTCCGCCCTCCTGCTGCTGCCGCCGCCAGGGAGGCTTTTGTGTTTCTTGGGGCAGCGAGAGAAGGAGAAGCAGGCTGCGGGACTTCTACTTCTGAGTAAACAAGCACCAGCAGGGGCTGCACGGCTGCAACCCTGTGCACATTTACGTGGAGCAACCCTCAGGGCTCAATGGGGCTTGCTTTTGGGTAGAAGTGCTTGGTCGGGCTGCACAAGGAATGGAGAAGTTGGTTGCTCTGTGCTTGCTTGGGTGCCTTGCAGCCTAGGAAAGCAAGTCCAGGCTCCTGCGCAAGCGATGGGAGGGAGGAGGAGGAGGAAGTTTTTATTTTTTATTCTATTTGTCCTTGTGGAGGGGGGAAACCTCTCACCTCCTCCCCCCACATCCTTTTTTGACGGCAACGTTGCTCCTCTCCTTCCCCCACCCTCGTGTTTTTCTTCCTCGGGGAGCCTCCGTCCCATCCCTTCTTTGCTGCTGCTGCTGCTTTCCTAGCTCTTTCTCTGCCTCTCGTCCTGAGGCAGGCACAAGTATATCGGCTGCAAGAAAATGAAGAGCAACCAACTTCTCCGTTCCTTGTGCAGCCCGACCAAACACTTCTACTCAAAAGCAAGCCCCATTGAGCCCTGAGGGTTGCTCCAAGTAAATGTGCACAGGGTTGCAGCCGTGCAGCCCCTGCCAAATGCTTGTTTACTCAGAAGAAGAAGCCCCTCTGGATTGAGTGCTTGCTCCCAAGTAAGTGTGTTCAGACTTTCAGCGTGAGACACAGCAAAGTTTTACTGCTGCCTTCCAAAAGTGTCCCTCTTCCGACTGAGCAAGCGACAAGCAGCACATTTCAGTTTTTAGCCCGTTCCCTGGGGAGCTTTTAAATTCAAAAACCAAAGTGGGTGGGGGGATGCAGAGAGATAATTTTCTCTTTCTCCTTTTGCTAAATGACTTCAATTAACAACGTAGCCGGCTGCTCTGAAACGGGAGACTTGCCATTTCCAGAGAAGCCTGGCAGGCTTTCCCATTTTTAAATGTTAAAAAATAATAATAATAAAAATCTCATTCACTGTGTGAATTCACTTGGCGGGCTGATTTGGTGAATGAAAAGTGGAACTTTTTTGTTAACTAATGAACCACTTTAGACCATCCACGGTTGGTAGATATTGATAATTAAAAGGTTTTATTCTTTAACGTGCATTCTCTCTTTTAGTAAACTTTATATTTGGGACAACAATCCATTAACAATCCTCTCTTTTTTCTTATATCATTTCCTTGTTGCTTTTTCAAAAGTTCCTAGCATTGCTAAACTTGCTTCTTTGCTTGAGGTGGGCAGAAATGCAAATCTCTTTATGCAGATTCTGCAGGTAGAGTCTGAAAGGGCTTAGAGTGGGAAGAGTATCAAAACACAAGAGTGGCTTTTACATTCCCCCCTGCATCTCTGCTAGTACCTGAATGACTAAACTTGCACTGAAGTCTTTGCTCTCCGCTTAGGTATGTTTGTCAGCCACAAGTAAGGAGCATATTTCTAGATAACTCTGCAATTTTGTCATGTGGAAGGTTTCATTTGTCAAGTGCACAATACACCACACTTCTTCTAGGCGCGCTCTCTCTCTTTCTCTCTCTGTGAGATGTGCTTGCAGCATATATGTATAGCTATAAATTATATACAGTAATTGCATTAAAAAAAAATTCCAAGGTCTCCCCTATCCTCCCTTAAAAAAAACCCCATTACCTTGTGTGTTTTCTTTTTACATCTTTATATTCTTGGAAATTCAGTTGTTTAAATATTGGTTGCTTTAGAGATAGAGAGGGGAGTGGATAAAGAATTGTGCAGAATGTGGGAATATGTTAAGTTGTGTGTTGAAATGTTTCTCCTAATCCATATTTGCATGAATATGCTTGTTTTATATTATTACGTTACTGTGAGTTCAGTTGCTGTTTGTGCCCTCAAGAACCCACGAGTGCCGTGTTGTGTATGTATGCAGGGGGGAAAGATGCTTGACTTCCCAGTCAGTGTACACAGGATTGCAGTTTTATTATAAAAGGTCTGTCTAGTGCAGTATTGTCTACACTGACTGGCTGCAGCTTTCCCAAGGTTTCAAGTAGGAGCCTTTTCCCCTCCTACCTGGAGATGCCAAGGACTGAACCTGGGACATTCTCCATGCAAAACAGTTGCTCTTCCCAAAGTGGCCCCATCCCCTAAGGGAATATCTTACTGTACTCGTATGTATGTATGTATTTGATTTCTATACCACCCTTCCAAAAATGGCTCAGGGTAGTTTACATTAGGGAGAGAGTAATGTAATTTAGCCTCCTATTTAAATGCAAACCAGGGTGGACCCTGCTTAGCAAAGCAAACAATTCATGCTGGCTACCACAAGACCAGCTTTCCTCCTCCAGACCAGCTCTCCTCCTACTTGAAAAGGGGCTTGGACAAATTCATGGAGAAAAGGTCTATCAATGGCTACTAGTCAGGTGGCTATAGGGCACCTCCAGCCTAAGAGGTAAGATGCCTCAAAATACCAGTTGCAGGGGAGGAAAGCAGGATAGAGGGCATGCTCTCACCTGTTGCCCATGGGCTTCTCAGGGGCATCTGGTGGGCCACTGTGTGAAGCAGGATGCTGGACTAGATAGGCCTTGGGCCTGATCCAGCAGGGCTGTTCTTATATTCTTATATTCTTAACTTGTACAGCTGGGTCAGCATCTGAGAGAGTGTTTGTTTCTGCCCTCTCCACAAGTATATTCGCCTTGGGGCTTGCCAGAGGTTTGAGCTTTTGGTGCAAGACAAACGACTGTCAGTTTTTGGCTCTTGCCTGTGGTGTGAAGTCTGTGAGCAGTGGCAGTAAGATATCTTCAGAGTCCATCAGTAATTTTGAATTTTAGAAGTAGAAAACGTGGCTTCAAAAAATAATAATAATGGTTTGTTCAGGGGTGCAATTTTAGTGTTTGCCCTAGGCGCTATTTTCCCTAGATACGCCTCTGCTGCCCTTGTAGCTTCAGGATGCATTCGTTCTCCGCTTTTGTAGCTGGTTTCTGCTTTACCTGTGCCTTATATAGATTGATTTACTTTTACATGAATAGCCTGTGCTTCCAATCAGGGCAAACACAAACCAGATGAAAAATAGTGACTCCCAGACACAGTGAAATCTAGATGAAAAATAGTGACCCCCAAAACAAATCTCGGATGGATACAAGGCCAAGGTTGCTTAGCCTTTAGTATGAGGACTCAAGCAACTCTAACATGAGATGGGGGACAGGCAGTCATTTTATACACACACACACACATACACACTCACAGTATGTGTGTAGTAATTATTCCATAGGCGGAACGGGGGGGGGGGGCAGGCAGGGCACGTGCCCTAGGCGCCACTGAGGTGGGGGCGCCATGCCAGTTCCTGCCACCCCCACCCCATTGCCCACCTGCCCAGCCCCAGGGCCCCTCAGCCACTTGCCTCCAGCTCCGGCCTAGGATCGGCAATGAGGCCTAGGATCGGAGCAGCCTGCAAACTGCAGAGCTCTTCTCTCCCTGCCTCTCAGCTGATCGGCGGGTGGGCGGGGCTTCCAGAGAGGCCTCCGAGTAGGCCTCCCTGAAGCCTGAACTCGGCAGGCCCCAGGAAGCCAGGAAGGAGGCTGGCAGAGCTCCCTGCAGCAGAACAGACCATCCCGCACAGCTTTTGCAAGGTAGGCTGTGAATTCCTTTTTGTGGCTACCCCCGTATATAGGGATCTGCTTGCCATAGGGCTTTGATATGGGTGGTGGGGCGAGTCTGAGAAGTCTATGAATATTTAATTGAAAACAGACTGAAAAATGTGCTGGCTTTAAAAACAAAAACTATCTAAGGCCTGTAAGTGGCTTGTTTCATGTCAGAAAATTACAATAACTTCTAGAACAAATATTTATTTATTTATTCATTCTTTCATTCATTTATAAATGCACTTATGTTCAAGTTGTTTTGCAACCCAGAAGGTCTGAGTGAGAACTGTGAAGCATGTGTGGTGCTTTTATTTATTTTTGTATTTTTCTTGTGTGTGAACTGCTCTCCAATAACTTTCAGGGACTTCAGGGTAAATCTGGCCAACATGTGAATGCAGCACCTCCATTCCAGAGGAGATGTGTGTTAAAGGGCTTTAAAAGCCTCGTGAGAAAACAAACACAGGCTCACCCTGCATGGTTGAAAGTCTCCTTTGCTAATCTGCAGCGAGGGGGCCATTTTAATAATTAGTGTTGCTAGTGTGTTCTAGGCATTAAAAGTAGCACAAATATATAGTACTCAATGTATATCACTATATGCTGTGAAGTGTGCATGTGTGTATTCAGTGAAATGTATTTCCAGGCAGCATACTTATTTTGAAATATCAGACTGAAATCCTTGGGGGCCTGGGATGTGTGGAGGCCCTGGACTTTGAGGGGCTGGGGGCCCATTTTAAAATCTCATCTTGGCCCATTCCAACCTTGCTATGCCCCTGGTGGTCACTACACATGGGTTTCTCCACCACACCTGCACAGAAGAAACTTCCATGTAGAAAAGGTGTCTCTTGTAAATTGACTCTGAATTTTCCATCCATGATTGGGATATTTGAGAGTTAGAGTCAATAATAAAAGAACAGCACACTGCTTGTGACAGGAAGGGGCAAATGAGAATGATTTCTTAGTCTGGCAGGGGCTGGTTTTGGCCCTGGCAGAACTTGGCTGTCTGTTCCTGTTGCAAATGCCTCTGTCTAGTGTGGCAAACTAATGTATCCTCCTCCCTCTTGGTAAGTAAGTACTGGTGTAAGCACTGGTAAGTAAGTAGTAAAAGTAAGCACTGGTGTGGTGAATGCACATATACCCCATCATGAGCCAACAGTCATCATAAGACAAAGGCTGGCAAGAATCATTCACTGGTTTATAGACCCCCCACCACCACCACCTTCTTCTTCCCCTATTTTGCTAGTGGCTATTTGGGCAGGTGATCCTCTAAGACAAAGTCGTGTTTTTTTAAAAGAATGAGATGAGACAGAGAAAATGACACTTGGAATCCTCGCATAACTCCTGACTGTTGTTCTATGTCTTTTACAGAGATGGCTCATGTTTTCAGCTTTTGATCGACAACCATGTCTAGATGGTACAGTGTTCCTTTTAACAGGGATTTCCAGATATTGTTGACTACAAGTCCCATCATTCCTGTTTGGACAGGGGCGCAATTTCAGTGCTTGCCCTAGGCGCTATTTTCCCTAGTTACGCCTCTGAATTATTCAATGAAATGAATAAAGTTTGAAGTTGAAATTTTCATTACAAATATCCAACTGCCCTTTTAGCTCCCTTTTGCAAGCACATTCCTAAAACAGTCTATGACATATACAGTTGGCCCTCGGACAGCAGTTTCACCCGTTCACGGTATAAACTATATACCAGTTTAGTGATCGTGGTGGGGAGAAGTTTAGGTTCTTCGCAGTTTTCTACCCCAACCACCACCACCCCTTGGCTAAATGGTATACAGTTTTTAAAGCCACTCTTCCTGCTTCTCAGTTGGTGTGTGGGGAGATGGAAAGAAGTGGCGTGAGAGGCACAGGTTCTCATCCATCTCTCTCTCACTAGGTAGGGTGTTGTGGCATTTAAGGAATACAGAGTAGACAAGAACTGGATCAAAGGTGAAGTTTTTACTTGAAAGTGGGGGGGGGCAGTTCAAACAATAGCGTTTGCAGTGTTTTAAGAACAATAACCATAAGAGCAAGGAGAAAAATGACAATGTGGTAAGCCAATGCCGTGATTATCCTTTACTCTATGCTGGCCCTAATAGAATCTCTCCAGCAGCTCTTAGTCATCCTGTCTCTCTGCTCACTGCCTTGTCTGATCCTGCTGTTGACTTTTCCTTCAGTTGTCCCGAAGAGCGATCCAGTTCTCCTGTGCGATATTCAGCTCTCTTCTTTAGGCCCATTCACATGTTGTGTTCAACACTGGTACGGTGAGTGTACAGTGTGTACAGGTACAGATCTGTACACAGGCACAGTCATTCACATGTTACGTTGAATGCAGGTCCAGAAGTACGCTTCCTTTCTGTGCCAAGGGCCTGTATCCAGGTTCACTTATCCAGGAACCCAGTCACATCTGTACCACACAACTCTCATACAGCGTAACATCTGAATTGGCTTTTGTGATTCAACGGCTCTTACTGCTGCCTAGCATAGCTGTTCCAACCTCCCCTTTCTGATCCCCCAAATTTTGCCCACTGCCTCTGTATTAGCCAATCATGGCAAATACAAACCCTAATGGAATAGAATGACCTCCAGACAGAAAAATACAAACCTTAGATGGATCAAAGGCCAAGGCTGCTTTACCTTTTGTCTAAGGAACTCTAACACACAGTGGGGGACAGGCAGCCATTTTAAACATCTCAAAAGGAGGAACAAGCAAACGCACAACAAAATGGAGGTTTTGGCCACATCGTCCACAGAAGTCCAGAAGGATATTGTGAGGGCTGTGTCAAACAAGAGGTAGAAATCAAGGCACACAGCAATGGCTGCAGCATCTCCATGCTCTACAAAGCTAGGAACTCCGTTGAAGAAGGAGGGGAGGTGACACTGGCATGACTTGTTCTTGACACATTCGTCATGCTGGCTCCTACTAGTGATCGCCAGATCTTTTCTTTCTGCAGTGCTCACAGTCTGAAGTCTTCTGAGAAGATTTGCCCATTTAAACATTCAGCAAAACCAGGCAGTTACACTTCCCGGGACTGTGTCACTTCAAGCTTCAGGTGTGTAATTTGTGTGATCCTCCCCCCGAAAGGTCACCACACATAGAAAGATAGCAATTTAGGGAAAGAGTTCCATTGAACCAAGGGTACACATCACCCCAGCCAATTGAGGAGTTTCCCCCACATTTTACTGCACCCCCCCACCGCCGCCGCCAAACCTAACAACCCATATCTACTCACAAAATAAATGAATGAGTTTAAAAGCTCCTCAAGCTTTCCCTCTGTCTGCTCACCTGTGTTGGAGCCTTCTCCCCAACACGCTAGGTTTCCAGACCCAGAGAGTTTCCTTAAAATTATTATTATTTTAAAACCCATCTTCAACTTGCAGCCTGGATGCAGAGCTGCATAGATTGTGTGAGTGTATGAACCAGCCTCCCGTTTGGAGGATTTGGAGGGTAGGGCTGGCTCCCAGAGTGCTGCTAGGACAGAATGAGCAATCCTGCTTCTCTTGGATTTGTGGATCCTGCCTCTTTGCAAAGCTTGTCCTTGTGGCTCTCGATCCTACTCAGGGCTACTTGTGAACACCTTGCAAGAGTTCTGTCATGAAGTTCCTTGGAACCCATAGCCCCAAATAAATGACACGACACAGAAAATGGGTTAAAACTAGGGCGATAACTTTATTAACTTATTTTCAATAAAAAGATGCAGTGTAGTCAAGCCACAGTGCAACTGCCACCCCTAGGGTGCAGCACCGTATCCCCTCCTCTGACCTGTCATCATGCTGCTGGTGACCATGGGGCTACTCTATTTAAAGGCACCGCTCCTAACATGGGCCAGATCAAAAACCCCTTCCAGTGCAACAGTGCGGAGTAGGCAAAAAACCAGCCACCTCCAGGCCAAACTGGGTGGATGGGAAAAATTCCTACTCGGCCCCAAAAGGCAGCCAGCTAATCCCACACTGTCGCCCGGGGGTGTGTGTGAGCAGATGCCAAGGTGTTCCTGCAGAAAACCAACAGAGGTTGGGGGTTGCTTTTATTAGCATGCCCTCATCCCCCTGGTTGGCCCTATGGACCAAGGATTAGGGATGTGCTCAAATCCTTTCAGCGCCTCGTAAGAGGGAAACCAAAACGATTCATCCGGTTCAGACATGCCGATCCAGGAACAGCCCTACTGAGGATGCAGTCACAGCATGGTCCACTGTGTTTTCCAGGCTTGTTTCTTATTCCTTGCCAGGAATGGATGCAAAACCAGCACCCGCCACACTGCATGCAGTGCTAGGAGAAGGTGTGGTCTTGCACCCAGGCTCAGAATCAAGAGATGGGGCAGCGGAAAGGGTTGCTAACTCAGACCAAAACTTTAGAAACTCGTTTGAAAGGGGTTCTGTGAACTAAGGTGTGGCTTTCACTCCTGGGGTGAAGCTTTGTGGTGCAACAATGCCTCCCTGATAAGAAGGGGGTGATTTTTGCCTCAGAGGTGAAGGCAAAAAGCCTCTGTATGGAGAACTATCCTCCCTTCCACACAGAAGAAACCTTTGGTGGTGGTGGGTCTTCTCCAAACACCTTGAATGACTTGAGGCTTTGGGGGACCTAGCCATAAAGGGAGTGGGAATCTGGTGTGGGCTTGCTCTCCCCAACCTCTTCCTGCCTTGTCTAGGGCCCACAACTCCATCCACCCCGAGGGGAGATTTGTCACAGTGTTGAGGTGTATTGACCTGGCTGAGGTTGCCCTCAGCGTTTGCCTCAATAACAATGCCAAGAGGGATTCTGGGAAGGGCTTCTTTGCTGCTAGGATGGAGAAAGAAGAAAAAGATAACAAGTGTGAGCTTCAGATTGGCAGACCTGCTACGACTTAATTGACATTTTCTCAATGACCCTCAGTTTCAACTCCCTTGGTTTCATGTTGATGTCTTTATCCAGCCCCCTACCAAAGAGCTGCTGCCCAAAATGTATTGGGTTTTCTTCATAGACACATTGGGTTCTGCACCAGCAGACTATATTAATTATTGCAGGGGTGGCCAAACTTTAGCTGTTGTTGGGCTAAAACTCCCATCAACCCCACTGCTGTTGGAGGCACTAGGGTTTGTCTTTATTCCTTCTTCCCTTCCCCTCCCCTTCTTTTGCCCGGCAGGTAGTATTTCTGTTTGGAGATTCAGCTGTGTGCTTCCGATAAGAAAACACTCAGACTCACTCAAGCTAGCTCAGCTGCAAGGAGTTAGTTGCGCAGGTCAGCCTGGGCGCTTTCCAGGTTAACCCTTACCAAAATGTCACTACAGATCTGCAAAGAGTGCTTTCCTGTTGCCTACGTATTGACATTGCAGCCCCTGCACTTTCAGCAAGGTGCCATTCACATTTCCAATGCCTTCTTTTGGTTTTTATGGCGTTGTTACAGTCCTGCAACGTTGTAAAAAGATTGCTGTGTTTTCCATTTTCGGGCATTTGGGGCAAACTGGAAAATACTTCTCCCCCTGCTGGTGGACTTGCACCACACCCTTTCATTACGTTGTCAATTCGATCCCGCCAGGCTGAAGCATTTTACGGCGGTTGTAACTGTAATCTGGAAAGTGCCCGGCAGTGGAAAGGTGTTTGCGCTGTCACTGGATGGGGTGCTTTATCTTCCCAGAAACTGGGGGGAAGCCCCACTTTGGAATTAATAACCGGGATCTACTGAAATTAATTACAAGAATGCACTCCTCCCTGCTAGGGATCCGACGGGCTGCACACCACCCCGGGGTGTCTTAACAAAGAGCAGTTTGGATATAAAAGATAGAAACATTTTAAAGATATATGAAATTACAGGCTTAGAGGAGGGCAGCACACCAGTGTCCCATGGAGTCCAGTAGGGCTGCCCCACCTCCACTGCCCCACTCTCCTCCCAAGCTCCCCACCCATCCTGGCTTGGTCCAACTCTTGTCTTCTCCAGCCCTCCACAGAATTGGAACTTCGATGCAGCCAATCCCTTCTGCATAGCCCCTTTGCTCCCCAGACACACCCACATCCAAGACTTCTGAGGATCCATCCCCAAATTGGGTTCACCATGTCTTTGCACCCAAATTGGGAACTACGGGGAAAGGAAAGGAGCAATTCAAAAACAAAAATACAAAGCCAGTAACTGATACTGACTATTACCTTGGTTCAGCCGTGAGGCGGGTCCTTGGGTAAGACGGCGTTAATCTCAACAGCATTTTCCACTCCTGGGTCACCGACTGCATATGTTCCATCTACAGCTGCCCCATCCTCCTGGGAGTCTGCATTTCCCTTGCCTTTACTGGCTGTAGTAACTTCTGCAGGAGTTCTCGTTTCTTGGCCAGCATTTTAATCCCTACCCTGAGGAAAATCATGGGGGGGGGGCAGGACTGAATTGTGGCCATTGCAGAAGGGGGGTGCGGGAGTGTAGAAGGGAGCCATCTGCAGGAGGATGTGTGGGAGTGTCCCAGGGCTGGCTGTAGAAGGGAGGGGTGCGGGAGTGTCCTGGGGCCGGCTGAAGGTGGTGTGTGGGAGTGACACGGGGCCAGCTGCAGAAGGAGGATATAGGGCAGTCCTGGTTCGGGCTGCAGAAGGGGGGTGGAGGAGTATCCTGGGGATGGCTGCAGAAGGGGGGTGCGGGACAGTCCCGGGGCCGGCTGCAGAAGGGGGGTGCGGAACAGTCCCGGGGCCGGCTGCAGAAGGGGGGTGCGGGACAGTCCCGGGGCCGGCTGCAGAAGGGGGGTACGGGACAGTCCCGGGGCCGGCTGCAGAAGGGGGGTACGGGACAGTCCCGGGGCCGGCTGCAGAAGGGGGGTACGGGACAGTCCCGGGGCCGGCTGCAGAAGGGGGGTGCGGGACTGTCCCGGGGCCGGCTGCAGAAGGGGGGTGCGGGACTGTCCCGGGGCCGGCTGCAGAAGGGGGGTGCGGGACTGTCCCGGGGCCGGCTGCAGAAGGGGGGTGCGGGACTGTCCCGGGGCCGGCTGCAGAAGGGGGGTGCGGGACTGTCCCGGGGCTGGCTGCAGAAGGGGGTTATGTGAGTGTCCCGGGGCCGCCGGCAGAAGTGGGGAGGTCCTCCTGAAATACCAAAGTTAGTATATGGACCCTTCTTATTTCTGATCTAGTCCTATTCAATGGTGCCAATTTCATTTGGAAGTGGATAATGGGATTTTCCTCAGGGCAGGGAAGCACTATATGGCCAGCCTGGTCCTTCTGGCATACGTGAAGGAAAATGACAAAACAGAGAAAGCTTTTGATTACATCTAGGTACTATTTATGAAACAAATCTAAGCAGTTTCTCAGATAAAAACAAAACCAAATAGCAAAATAAAACAGCAACCAGTTAGGAACCGACTTAGACAATTTAACATATCAGCTGAAATGATGAAGCAGACAAGGACTGCAGTACTTACAGACACTTGGAAAACTGTCCCTCTTTCTAGGACTCTCACTCACCACTGTCAGCACTACATGCGCAGACCTGCTACTTAAATGACTTATTTTCTTAATGGCTTTCAGTTTTAACTAGGGATGTGCAGAACGACTTGCCCGTTCAATGGTTCCCTGCAAAACGGGGCATTTCAAGCAATACAATCTTGCCACACAGCACCCTACGAAAAGGTGTCTTCTTCTAGATCAACCCAGAACCAACTGGTTTGCTGTTTTGAGTGGCGATTGTGGGTGCTATTTTGGAGGGCTGTTTTAGTGTTTTTCCCTTGCTGGTTGGTTTTCTGGCATTGCCTTCCAACTGTCTTGTGATCTCCTTGTTCCTTGGTTGGCTTGTCATCATACAAAATCAAGTGTTGTCAGGGGCCATTGTGCCCCCAGTGTTTGGGGGCAGGGTGGAGGGAGGGGAAGCCAAAAGCAGGGAGTTTCAAAGCGTATTTAAGGGGCTGCTCGACAGAGAGAGCCACACTCTTTTAGAGGATATTGAAGGAGGGAGCCTGCAGCAGGGCAGAGAGTGGTGGCAGAGAGACTGTGCCAGTGTCTGGCTTACTGTCTTTTTAGTTTCCTTGCCAACTGCATATTTTTCTATTATTTTAAAAATGGTACCAGCAGCCCTAGTGGTAGTGACTTTAACTGGGTGCTGCTGTGGGTTGAATTCTGCATATTTGCTCAGAATCAAGAGATGGGCTCAGAATCAAGAGATGGCGCAGCGGAAAGGGTTGCAAACTCAGGCCACAACTTTAGAAACTAGTTTGAAAGGGGTTCTGTGAACTAAGGTGTGGCTTTCACTCCTGGGGTGAAGCTTTGTGGTGCAACAATGCCTCCCTGATAAGAAGGGGGTGATTTTTGCCTCAGAGGTGAAGGCAAAAAGCCTCTGTATGGAGAACTATCCTCCCTTCCACACAGAAGAAACCTTTGGTGGTGGTGGGTCTTCTCCAAACACCTTGAATGACTTGAGGCTTTGGGGGACCTAGCCATAAAGGGAGTGGGAATCTGGTGTGGGCTTGCTCTCCCCAACCTCTTCCTGCCTTGTCTAGGGCCCACAACTCCATTCACCCCGAGGGGAGATTTGTCACAGTGTTGAGGTGTATTGACCTGGCTGAGGTTGCCCTCAGCGTTTGCCTCAATAACAGTGCCAAGAGGGATTCTGGGAAGGGCTTCTTTGCTGCTAGGATGGAGAAAGAAGAAAAAGATAACAAGTGTGAGCTTCAGATTGGCAGACCTGCTACGACTTAATTGACATTTTCTCAATGACCCTCAGTTTCAACTCCCTTGGTTTCATGTTGATGTCTTTATCCAGCCCCCTACCAAAGAGCTGCTACCCAAAATGTGTTGGGTTTTCTTCATAGACACATTGGGTTCTGCACCAGCAGACTATATTAATTATTGCAGGGGTGGCCAAACTTTAGCTGTTGGGCTAAAACTCCCATCAACCCCACTGCTGTTGGAGGCACTAGGGTTTGTCTTTATTCCTTCTTCCCTTCCCCTCCCCTTCTTTTGCTCGGCAGGTAGTATTTCTGTTTGGAGATTCAGCTGTGTGCTTCCGATAAGAAAACACTCAGACTCACTCAAGCTAGCTCAGCTGCAAGGAGTTAGTTGCGCAGGTCAGCCTGGGCGCTTTCCAGGTTAACCCTTTCCAAAATGTCACTACAGATCTGCAAAGAGTGCTTTCCTGTTGCCTACGTATTGACATTGCGGCCCCTGCACTTTCAGCAAGGTGCCATTCACATTTCCAATGCCTTCTTTTGGTTTTTATGGCGTTGTTACAGTCCTGCAACGTTGTAAAAAGATTGCTGTGTTTTCCATTTTCGGGCATTTGGGGCAAACTGGAAAATACTTCTCCCCCTGCTGGTGGACTTGCACCACACCCTTTCATTACGTTGTCAATTCGATCCCGCCAGGCTGAAGCATTTTACGGCGGTTGTAACTGTAATCTGGAAAGTGCCCGGCAGTGGAAAGGTGTTTGCGCTGTCACTGGATGGGGTGCTTTATCTTCCCAGAAACTGGGGGGAAGCCCCACTTTGGAATTAATAACCGGGATCTACTGAAATTAATTACAAGAATGCACTCCTCCCTGCTAGGGATCCGATGGGCTGCACACCACCCCGGGGTGTCTTAACAAAGAGCAGTTTGGATATAAAAGATAGAAACATTTTAAAGATATATGAAATTAAAGGCTTAGAGGAGGGCAGCACACCAGTGTCCCATGGAGTCCAGTAGGGCTGCCCCACCTCCACTGCCCCACTCTCCTCCCAAGCTCCCCACCCATCCTGGCTTGGTCCAACTCTTGTCTTCTCCAGCCCTCCACAGAATTGGAACTTCGATGCAGCCAATCCCTTCTGCATAGCCCCTTTGCTCCCCAGACACACCCACATCCAAGACTTCTGAGGATCCATCCCCAAATTGGGTTCACCATGTCTTTGCACCCAAATTGGGAACTACGGGGAAAGGAAAGGAGCAATTCAAAAACAAAAATACAAAGCCAGTAACTGATACTGACTATTACCTTGGTTCAGCCGTGAGGCGGGTCCTTGGGTAAGATGGCGTTAATCTCAACAGTATTTTCCACTCCTGGGTCACCGACTGCATATGTTCCATCTAGAGCTGCCCCATCCTCCTGGGAGTCTGCATTTCCCTTGCCTTTACTGGCTGTAGTAACTTCTGCAGGAGTTCTCGTTTCTTGGCCAGCATTTTAATCCCTACCCTGAGGAAAATCATGGGGGGGGGCAGGACTGAATTGTGGCCATTGCAGAAGGGGGGTGCGGGAGTGTAGAAGGGAGCCATCTGCAGGAGGATGTGTGGGAGTGTCCCAGGGCTGGCTGTAGAAGGGAGGGGTGCGGGAGTGTCCTGGGGCCGGCTGAAGGTGGTGTGTGGGAGTGACACGGGGCCAGCTGCAGAAGGAGGATATAGGGCAGTCCTGGTTCGGGCTGCAGAAGGGGGGTGGAGGAGTATCCTGGGGATGGCTGCAGAAGGGGGGTGCGGGACAGTCCCGGGGCCGGCTGCAGAAGGGGGGTGCGGGACAGTCCCGGGGCCGGCTGCAGAAGGGGGGTGCGGGACAGTCCCGGGGCCGGCTGCAGAAGGGGGGTGCGGGACAGTCCCGGGGCCGGCTGCAGAAGGGGGGTGCGGGACAGTCCCGGGGCCGGCTGCAGAAGGGGGGTGCGGGACAGTCCCGGGGCCGGCTGCAGAAGGGGGGTGCGGGACTGTCCCGGGGCCGGCTGCAGAAGGGGGGTGCGGGACTGTCCCGGGGCCGGCTGCAGAAGGGGGGTGCGGGACTGTCCCGGGGCCGGCTGCAGAAGGGGGGTGCGGGACTGTCCCGGGGCCGGCTGCAGAAGGGGGGTGCGGGACTGTCCCGGGGCCGGCTGCAGAAGGGGGGTGCGGGACTGTCCCGGGGCTGGCTGCAGAAGGGGGTTATGTGAGTGTCCCGGGGCCGCCGACAGAAGTGGGGATGTCCTCCTGAAATACCAAAGTTAGTATATGGACCCTTCTTATTTCTGATCTAGTCCTATTCAATGGTGCCAATTTCATTTGGAAGTGGATAATGGGATTTTCCTCAGGGCAGGGAAGCACTATATGGCCAGCCTGGTCCTTCTGGCATACGTAAAAGAAAATGACAAAACAGAGAAAGCTTTTGATTACATCTAGGTACTATTTATGAAACAAATCTAAGCAGTTTCTCAGATAAAACAAAACCAAATAGCAAAATAAAACAGCAACCAGTTAGGAACCGACTTAGACAATTTAACATATCAGCTGAAATGATGAAGCAGACAAGGACTGCAGTACTTACAGACACTTGGAAAACTGTCCCTCTTTCTAGGACTCTCACTCACCACTGTCAGCACTACATGCACAGACCTGCTACTTAAATGACTTATTTTCTTAATGGCTTTCAGTTTTAACTAGGGATGTGCAGAACGACTTGCCCGTTCAATGGTTCCCTGCAAAACGGGGCATTTCAAGCAATACAATCTTGCCACACAACACCCTACGAAAAGGTGTCTTCTTCTAGATCAACCCAGAACCAACTGGTTTGCTGCTTTGAGTGGCGATTGTGGGTGCTCTTTTGGAGGGCTGTTTTAGTGTTTTTCCCTTGCTGGTTGGTTTTCTGGCATTGCCTTCCAATTGGCTTGTGATCTCCTTGTTCCTTGGTTGGCTTGTCATCATACAAAATCAAGTGTTGTCAGGGGCCATTGTGCCCCCAGTGTTTGGGGGCAGGGTGGAGGGAGGGGAAGCCAAAAGCAGGGAGTTTCAAAGCGTATTTAAGGGGCTGCTCGACAGAGAGAGCCACACTCTTTTAGAGGATATTGAAGGAGGGAGCCTGCAGCAGGGCAGAGAGTGGTGGCAGAGAGACTGTGCCAGTGTCTGGCTTACTGTCTTTTTAGTTTCCTTGCCAACTGCATATTTTTCTATTATTTTAAAAATGGTACCAGCAGCCCTAGTGGTAGTGACTTTAACTGGGTGCTGCTGTGGGTTGAATTCTGCATATTTGCTCAGTATCAAGAGATGGGCTCAGAATCAAAAGATGGGGCAGCGGAAAGGGTTGCAAACTCAGGCCACAACTTTAGAAACTAGTTTGAAAGGGGTTCTGTGAACTAAGGTGTGGCTTTCACTCCTGGGGTGAAGCTTTGTGGTGCAACAATGCCTCCCTGATAAGAAGGGGGTGATTTTTGCCTCAGAGGTGAAGGCAAAAAGCCTCTGTATGGAGAACTATCCTCCCTTCCACACAGAAGAAACCTTTGGTGGTGGTGGGTCTTCTCCAAACACCTTGAATGACTTGAGGCTTTGGGGGACCTAGCCATAAAGGGAGTGGGAATCTGGTGTGGGCTTGCTCTCCCCAACCTCTTCCTGCCTTGTCTAGGGCCCACAACTCCATTCACCCCGAGGGGAGATTTGTCACAGTGTTGAGGTGTATTGACCTGGCTGAGGTTGCCCTCAGCGTTTGCCTCAATAACAGTGCCAAGAGGGATTCTGGGAAGGGCTTCTTTGCTGCTAGGATGGAGAAAGAAGAAAAAGATAACAAGTGTGAGCTTCAGATTGGCAGACCTGCTACGACTTAATTGACATTTTCTCAATGACCCTCAGTTTCAACTCCCTTGGTTTCATGTTGATGTCTTTATCCAGCCCCCTACCAAAGAGCTGCTACCCAAAATGTGTTGGGTTTTCTTCATAGACACATTGGGTTCTGCACCAGCAGACTATATTAATTATTGCAGGGGTGGCCAAACTTTAGCTGTTGGGCTAAAACTCCCATCAACCCCACTGCTGTTGGAGGCACTAGGGTTTGTCTTTATTCCTTCTTCCCTTCCCCTCCCCTTCTTTTGCTCGGCAGGTAGTATTTCTGTTTGGAGATTCAGCTGTGTGCTTCCGATAAGAAAACACTCAGACTCACTCAAGCTAGCTCAGCTGCAAGGAGTTAGTTGCGCAGGTCAGCCTGGGCGCTTTCCAGGTTAACCCTTTCCAAAATGTCACTACAGATCTGCAAAGAGTGCTTTCCTGTTGCCTACGTATTGACATTGCGGCCCCTGCACTTTCAGCAAGGTGCCATTCACATTTCCAATGCCTTCTTTTGGTTTTTATGGCGTTGTTACAGTCCTGCAACGTTGTAAAAAGATTGCTGTGTTTTCCATTTTCGGGCATTTGGGGCAAACTGGAAAATACTTCTCCCCCTGCTGGTGGACTTGCACCACACCCTTTCATTACGTTGTCAATTCGATCCCGCCAGGCTGAAGCATTTTACGGCGGTTGTAACTGTAATCTGGAAAGTGCCCGGCAGTGGAAAGGTCTTTGCGCTGTCACTGGATGGGGTGCTTTATCTTCCCAGAAACTGGGGGGAAGCCCCACTTTGGAATTAATAACCGGGATCTACTGAAATTAATTACAAGAATGCACTCCTCCCTGCTAGGGATCCGATGGGCTGCACACCACCCCGGGGTGTCTTAACAAAGAGCAGTTTGGATATAAAAGATAGAAACATTTTAAAGATATATGAAATTAAAGGCTTAGAGGAGGGCAGCACACCAGTGTCCCATGGAGTCCAGTAGGGCTGCCCCACCTCCACTGCCCCACTCTCCTCCCAAGCTCCCCACCCATCCTGGCTTGGTCCAACTCTTGTCTTCTCCAGCCCTCCACAGAATTGGAACTTCGATGCAGCCAATCCCTTCTGCATAGCCCCTTTGCTCCCCAGACACACCCACATCCAAGACTTCTGAGGATCCATCCCCAAATTGGGTTCACCATGTCTTTGCACCCAAATTGGGAACTACGGGGAAAGGAAAGGAGCAATTCAAAAACAAAAATACAAAGCCAGTAACTGATACTGACTATTACCTTGGTTCAGCCGTGAGGCGGGTCCTTGGGTAAGATGGCGTTAATCTCAACAGTATTTTCCACTCCTGGGTCACCGACTGCATATGTTCCATCTAGAGCTGCCCCATCCTCCTGGGAGTCTGCATTTCCCTTGCCTTTACTGGCTGTAGTAACTTCTGCAGGAGTTCTCGTTTCTTGGCCAGCATTTTAATCCCTACCCTGAGGAAAATCATGGGGGGGGGGCAGGACTGAATTGTGGCCATTGCAGAAGGGGGGTGCGGGAGTGTAGAAGGGAGCCATCTGCAGGAGGATGTGTGGGAGTGTCCCAGGGCTGGCTGTAGAAGGGAGGGGTGCGGGAGTGTCCTGGGGCCGGCTGAAGGTGGTGTGTGGGAGTGACACGGGGCCAGCTGCAGAAGGAGGATATAGGGCAGTCCTGGTTCGGGCTGCAGAAGGGGGGTGGAGGAGTATCCTGGGGCCGGCTGCAGAAGGGTGGTGCGGGACAGTCCCGGGGCCGGCTGCAGAAGGGGGGTGCGGGACAGTCCCGGGGCCGGCTGCAGAAGGGGGGTGCGGGACAGTCCTGGGGCCGGCTGCAGAAGGGGGGTGCGGGACAGTCCCGGGGCCGGCTGCAGAAGGGGGGTGCGGGACAGTCCCGGGGCCGGCTGCAGAAGGGGGGTGCGGGACTGTCCCGGGGCCGGCTGCAGAAGGGGGGTGCGGGACTGTCCCGGGGCCGGCTGCAGAAGGGGGGTGCGGGACTGTCCCGGGGCCGGCTGCAGAAGGGGGGTGCGGGACTGTCCCGCGGCCGGCTGCAGAAGGGGGGTGCGGGACTGTCCCGGGGCTGGCTGCAGAAGGGGGTTATGTGAGTGTCCCGGGGCCGCCGACAGAAGTGGGGATGTCCTCCTGAAATACCAAAGTTAGTATATGGACCCTTCTTATTTCTGATCTAGTCCTATTCAATGGTGCCAATTTCATTTGGAAGTGGATAATGGGATTTTCCTCAGGGCAGGGAAGCACTATATGGCCAGCCTGGTCCTTCTGGCATACGTAAAAGAAAATGACAAAACAGAGAAAGCTTTTGATTACATCTAGGTACTATTTATGAAACAAATCTAAGCAGTTTCTCAGATAAAACAAAACCAAATAGCAAAATAAAACAGCAACCAGTTAGGAACCGACTTAGACAATTTAACATATCAGCTGAAATGATGAAGCAGACAAGGACTGCAGTACTTACAGACACTTGGAAAACTGTCCCTCTTTCTAGGACTCTCACTCACCACTGTCAGCACTACATGCACAGACCTGCTACTTAAATGACTTATTTTCTTAATGGCTTTCAGTTTTAACTAGGGATGTGCAGAACGACTTGCCCGTTCAATGGTTCCCTGCAAAACGGAGCATTTCAAGCAATACAATCTTGCCACACAACACCCTACGAAAAGGTGTCTTCTTCTAGATCAACCCAGAACCAACTGGTTTGCTGCTTTGAGTGGCGATTGTGGGTGCTCTTTTGGAGGGCTGTTTTAGTGTTTTTCCCTTGCTGGTTGGTTTTCTGGCATTGCCTTCCAACTGTCTTGTGATCTCCTTGTTCCTTGGTTGGCTTGTCATCATACAAAATCAAGTGTTGTCAGGGGCCATTGTGCCCCCAGTGTTTGGGGGCAGGGTGGAGGGAGGGGAAGCCAAAAGCAGGGAGTTTCAAAGCGTATTTAAGGGGCTGCTCGACAGAGAGAGCCACACTCTTTTAGAGGATATTGAAGGAGGGAGCCTGCAGCAGGGCAGAGAGTGGTGGCAGAGAGACTGTGCCAGTGTCTGGCTTACTGTCTTTTTAGTTTCCTTGCCAACTGCATATTTTTCTATTATTTTAAAAATGGTACCAGCAGCCCTAGTGGTAGTGACTTTAACTGGGTGCTGCTGTGGGTTGAATTCTGCATATTTGCTCAGTATCAAGAGATGGGCTCAGAATCAAAAGATGGGGCAGCGGAAAGGGTTGCAAACTCAGGCCACAACTTTAGAAACTAGTTTGAAAGGGGTTCTGTGAACTAAGGTGTGGCTTTCACTCCTGGGGTGAAGCTTTGTGGTGCAACAATGCCTCCCTGATAAGAAGGGGGTGATTTTTGCCTCAGAGGTGAAGGCAAAAAGCCTCTGTATGGAGAACTATCCTCCCTTCCACACAGAAGAAACCTTTGGTGGTGGTGGGTCTTCTCCAAACACCTTGAATGACTTGAGGCTTTGGGGGACCTAGCCATAAAGGGAGTGGGAATCTGGTGTGGGCTTGCTCTCCTCAACCTCTTCCTGCCTTGTCTAGGGCCCACAACTCCATCCACCCCGAGGGGAGATTTGTCACAGTGTTGAGGTGTATTGACCTGGCTGAGGTTGCCCTCAGCGTTTGCCTCAATAACAATGCCAAGAGGGATTCTGGGAAGGGCTTCTTTGCTGCTAGGATGGAGAAAGAAGAAAAAGATAACAAGTGTGAGCTTCAGATTGGCAGACCTGCTACGACTTAATTGACATTTTCTCAATGACCCTCAGTTTCAACTCCCTTGGTTTCATGTTGATGTCTTTATCCAGCCCCCTACCAAAGAGCTGCTGCCCAAAATGTGTTGGGTTTTCTTCATAGACACATTGGGTTCTGCACCAGCAGACTATATTAATTATTGCAGGGGTGGCCAAACTTTAGCTGTTGTTGGGCTAAAACTCCCATCAACCCCGCTGCTGTTGGAGGCACTAGGGTTTGTCTTTATTCCTTCTTCCCTTCCCCTCCCCTTCTTTTGCCCGGCAGGTAGTATTTCTGTTTGGAGATTTAGCTGTGTGCTTCCGATAAGAAAACACTCAGACTCACTCAAGCTAGCTCAGCTGCAAGGAGTTAGTTGCGCAGGTCAGCCTGGGCGCTTTCCAGGTTAACCCTTACCAAAATGTCACTACAGATCTGCAAAGAGTGCTTTCCTGTTTCCTACGTATTGACATTGCAGCCCCTGCACTTTCAGCAAGGTGCCATTCACATTTCCAATGCCTTCTTTTGGTTTTTATGGCGTTGTTACAGTCCTGCAACGTTGTAAAAAGATTGCTGTGTTTTCCATTTTCGGGCATTTGGGGCAAACTGGAAAATACTTCTCCCCCTGCTGGTGGACTTGCACCACACCCTTTCATTACGTTGTCAATTCGATCCCGCCAGGCTGAAGCATTTTACGGCGGTTGTAACTGTAATCTGGAAAGTGCCCGGCAGTGGAAAGGTCTTTGCGCTGTCACTGGATGGGGTGCTTTATCTTCCCAGAAACTGGGGGGAAGCCCCACTTTGGAATTAATAACCGGGATCTACTGAAATTAATTACAAGAATGCACTCCTCCCTGCTAGGGATCCGATGGGCTGCACACCACCCCGGGGTGTCTTAACAAAGAGCAGTTTGGATATAAAAGATAGAAACATTTTAAAGATATATGAAATTAAAGGCTTAGAGGAGGGCAGCACACCAGTGTCCCATGGAGTCCAGTAGGGCTGCCCCACCTCCACTGCCCCACTCTCCTCCCAAGCTCCCCACCCATCCTGGCTTGGTCCAACTCTTGTCTTCTCCAGCCCTCCACAGAATTGGAACTTCGATGCAGCCAATCCCTTCTGCATAGCCCCTTTGCTCCCCAGACACACCCACATCCAAGACTTCTGAGGATCCATCCCCAAATTGGGTTCACCATGTCTTTGCACCCAAATTGGGAACTACGGGGAAAGGAAAGGAGCAATTCAAAAACAAAAATACAAAGCCAGTAACTGATACTGACTATTACCTTGGTTCAGCCGTGAGGCGGGTCCTTGGGTAAGACGGCGTTAATCTCAACAGCATTTTCCACTCCTGGGTCACCGACTGCATATGTTCCATCTAGAGCTGCCCCATCCTCCTGGGAGTCTGCATTTCCCTTGCCTTTACTGGCTGTAGTAACTTCTGCAGGAGTTCTCGTTTCTTGGCCAGCATTTTAATCCCTACCCTGAGGAAAATCATGGGGAGGGGGCCGGACTGAATTGTGGCCATTGCAGAAGGGGGGTGCGGGAGTGTAGAAGGGAGCCATCTGCAGAAGGATGTGTGGGAGTGTCCCAGGGCTGGCTGCAGAAGGGAGGGGTGCGGGAGTGTCCTGGGGCCGGCTGAAGGTGGTGTGTGGGAGTGACACGGGGCCAGCTGCAGAAGGAGGATATAGGACAGTCCTGGTTCGGGCTGCAGAAGGGGGGTGGAGGAGTATCCTGGGGATGGCTGCAGAAGGGGGGTGCGGGACAGTCCCGGGGCCGGCTGCAGAAGGGGGGTGCGGGACAGTCCCGGGGCCGGCTGCAGAAGGGGGGTACGGGACAGTCCCGGGGCCGGCTGCAGAAGGGGGGTGCGGGACTGTCCCGGGGCCGGCTGCAGAAGGGGGGTGCGGGACAGTCCCGGGGCCGGCTGCAGAAGGGGGGTGCGGGACTGTCCCGGGGCCGGCTGCAGAAGGGGGGTGCAGGACTGTCCCGGGGCCGGCTGCAGAAGGGGGGTGCGGGACCGTCCGGGGGCCGGCTGCTGAAGGGGGGTGCGGGACTGTCCCGGGGCTGGCTGCAGAAGGGGGTTATGTGAGTGTCCCGGGGCCGCCGACAGAAGTGGGGAGGTCCTCCTGAAATACCAAAGTTAGTATATGGACCCTTCTTATTTCTGATCTAGTCCTATTCAATGGTGCCAATTTCATTTGGAAGTGGATAATGGGATTTTCCTCAGGGCAGGGAAGCACTATATGGCCAGCCTGGTCCTTCTGGCATACATGAAGGAAAATGAAAAAACAGAAAAAGCTTTTGATTACATCTAGGTACTATTTATGAAACTGTCCCTCTTTCGAGGACTCTCACTCACCACCGTCAGCACTACGTGCGCAGACCTGCTACTTAAATGACTTATTTTCTTAATGGCTTTCAGTTTTAACTAGGGATGTGCAGAACGACTTGCCCGTTCAATGGTTCCCTGCAAAACGGGGCATTTCAAGCAATACTATCTCGCCACACAGCACCCTACGAAAAGGTGTCTTCTTCTAGATCAACCCAGAACCAACTGGTTTGCTGCTTTGAGTGGCGATTGTGGGTGCCATTTTGGAGGGCTGTTTTAGTGTTTTTCCCTTGCTGGTTGGTTTTCTGGCATTGCCTTCCAATTGGCTTGTGATCTCCTTGTTCCTTGGTTTGCTTGTTATCATACAAAATCAAGTGTTGTCAGGGGCCATTGTGCCCCCAATGTCTGAGGGGAGGGTGGAGGGAGGTGAAGCCAAAAGCAGGGAGTTTCAAAGCGTATTTAAGGGGCTGCTCGACAGAGAGAGCCACACTCTTTTAGAGGATATCGAAGGTGGGAGCCTGCAGCAGGGCAGAGAGTGGTGGCAAAGAGACTGTGCCAGTGTCTGGCTTACTGTCTTTTTATTTTCCTTGTCAACTGCTTATTTTCTATTATTTTTAAAATGGTACCAGCAGCCCTAGTGGTAGTGGCTTTAACTGGGTGCTGCTGTGGGTTGAATTCTGCATATTTGTGTCTTTCTCCCACCATTCTGACTTGTAACAGCCTTCAGTGCCTTTGATAGCTGGGATGCTGAGATTCCCCCCCCCCCACTTCCCCTCTGGTGTTCCCAAACTGTGCCTTGCTATCTGCTGCTGTGTGCCTGGGCAGTTTATGTTTTTGTAGGCTGCGGCTGCCCAACCTGCCAGGCTCTCTCTTTTCCCCAGGTGTCTCCTGGATTGATGGATTGATTTTGCAAGCTTTCTCTTTTAGTCTTTGGGTGGATGGGTGGCCAACTACCCTCCCGGCTAGCTGTTAGGTGCCAGTGTCTGCTCTGCCCAAGTGCCGCCTGGAGATCCTGGTCGGGCAGACTCAAGCAGAAGACGCCGAGTCAGGTGGTCCCCAAACAATCAGACGACAGAATATCTTGAATGGCACCTTTTCCGGCAAATCAGGGAAGACAGGAGGCTCCAGCAGGAGGGAGGAAGGGTTCTCTTTCCTTCTCAGAGAAAATGTCTGTCTGTGGTTTTTCTGAGGAAGCCAGAGGTGCACCTAGGTAACGTTGGAGCCAGGACCTAAAGACCTTTGGGGGCTCCCCTTCCCCTGCAAATTAAGCATCATCATGCTCCGCCGGGCGACCACTCCATCCAAGACAGACTAAAGGGGATTTGGGGTCCCCAGGGGCTGCAGAGGCCCTGGACTTTGCCCCCAAAGTCCAGGGGTAAGAGCACCTCTGGAGGAAGCTGTAAGGATTCCTCCTTAGCAAGTGTCCGTGTTGGCTTGGTTGCTCCCGAGCCCTCACTGACTGTTCCTGACCAGTAGGCCTTTCTTCTCTTGTCATCCACCCCACAGCCCAGCTACACCTTTTCCCTTCTGTTGCCCCATGAGGTTCTCTTTTTCTTCTACCCCCTCCCCTCCCCTCCCATCCCCAGATACACCTCTTCTCTTCTTGACTACTACACCTTCTTTCAAAGTCCGCTGTTTCCTTGCTGGATCCTGCTTTATCTTTGCACATCTTGACCTTACACCAGATAGATCAAAGGAAACACCACTTGTCCCCCAAATCCTTCATGGTCCTGTTCTGGTGCCTCTTTTTCTATGGATATAAGGAAAAAACAGATACATCCAGTTGTGTAAGCAGTTAAGCCACAGTACCCAGGTCTGGGCAATGTGCAGCCTGGCACATGAGCAGGGAAGAGGAACTGTGTGACTTCGTAACTCTTTGCAGTCACACACACGATCCAAAAATATGAAAATTTGCTATTTTCAACCCAAAGGAATTCTCAGTGTGATTTACATTGCCAAAGGAATGAGAAGAGAGTTCCCTACCCAAAAGGGAATTGGGACCCAGACTGTGCGGCAGCACAGCAGAGAGACCAGCAGTAGCCCCAGAAGGATGCTAGGCTCGGTTGATTAGGGGACAGTTGCTCCCCATCCTGCTAAATAGAAGAGAGTCACCACTTTACAAAGTGGTGCTTTGCTCAGTGGGCAAGGGTGAAGTCCTTGTGTGCCACAAGGATGCCTGAAGAGATTTCCTTGTCCCCAAAGGACAAGCCAGAGGTTGCCAGTTGAAATCCCCGCTGGTATGTTTCCCAGACTATGGAGAACACCTAGATCGGGCAGCAGCGATATAGGAAGATGTTGAAAGGCATCCTCTCATACTGCGCAGGAGATGGCAATGGTCAATCCCTCTGGTATTCTAGCAAAGACCCCACACTTTACCTTTAAAGGACTCACAAGCATGCACACACACACACACACACACACACACACACACACGACACCATCAACAGCCAAAGTGCTGAATAGGGACAGTTGCCCCCGCCCCCGACCACGAAATATGAGAACTACCCACAAAGGTACCTCTTTGCCCATTCAGCAGTGCTGATTCTGACACAAGGGAGACCCTGGAAGGGCCACTGTGCGGGACTGAATAGGGACAATTGCTCTCCAGGTGCCCAGAAGAAGAGTCTCCAGGTTAAAAGGCATCTCTTGGCCCAGTTAACAGAGGTCCAGCTATTAGCAGATAAAGTGGTTCTTTAATAGAAACCCCCCTAGTCTCCTCCAAAGGGAACAGAGGGAGGGCAGGACTCCCTTGAAACTCACCCCTTGATGAAGTGGGCCACAGCACAGAAGAGAAGGCCCTTCCATCATGATGACCACGACTCCCCTGGCAGGATGTTGAAGGTGCCAAGGAGTTGCCCTTTGGGGTCCTTGAAGCCTTTCACTGCATCTGGAATATAAACCTTCTGCTAACCCTGGCAGAGGAAAGCAGAGAAGAGAGGAAGCAGCCACTCTCCCAGATCCACTCTCCCATTCAAGGCTCGAAACTGCTTCAGAAAGAGCAGAAATGGACTCCCAGAAAACTCATGAGCAGTTTACAGTTAAGAGGACAGTTAGGTGATGTCATAGAGGGTGATGCCAGAAAGAGAACAAAGAGTGTGAAAAACCCCCAGTGAGGCTTGCTTAGAAAGCAGGCACTTTCCCCAAAGCATTGCGAACCACAAGTTTAAAATCCAAATTAAAAAATATTGTATTGATTTATCATATCTTTATACCACATGGGGCAGTTCACAAGTTAGCCACTTGCACCTCAAACATTTACGCATCTGCCATCTTGAATTGGGATGGTTGATATCACAAAATATGCCGGCCAGGTGTCCCTATGTGTCCCTACAACTGTACCCAATTTCTTTCCTGTTGGTCCGGAAACACACACACACAAACATACACACTCACACTCACACACACACACACACACACACACACACAGAGCTGGGTGAGCACATAAGCCTACTGGAATGTAGGCTAAAAAGGGGGACTCTTGCAAGCTATGAACACTAAAAGCTAAACATTTGTTTTCTAAAAATATGACAAGTGGCAGATTTTTCATGTGTTCCCAATTTATTTCTTATAAGGTTAATATAGATAGCCAATAGGGATGTCCGATACGATTCAGGTATAGAATGATTTGTACCCGAATCTACCTGTTTCAGGCAATTTGTATACAAAACAAGTCACCCCTCTGCTAGCCCGGCCAGATTCGGGTCCAAAATAAAACGCCCAAATTTCGGAGCTGAATGTTTTGTTATTTCGGACCTTCATTTTGTGGAGATCTCCGTGCGGTGTCCATTTTGTGCTTTGACGTCATTTTGAATTTCTCACCCTTCCAAGCTTCTGATTGGTGAACAAAAGCATGGACTGATTTGCTGACAATTCCCTCCTGGTTCCAGACTGGCTCTTTTGGCTCCTGCCACTGCTGACTGACGCTGCGTTGGCCAGGGGAAGGGTCGAAGAAGGGGCAAGGGTGCAGGGAGTTCAAGGAGGGGTTTTTGAATAGATTTAAAGAGGCAGCAGCCACCATTCTACCTTTCTGCCTTGTGGGAGGAGAAAGAGAGAGATTGCTTTGCTTTCCCTTGACTATTGCCTTGCCTTCCCTTGCCAGCCTGAGCCCAGCCTGCCTTGCCACCCTGCCTGCCTGCCCCTGCTGTGTGCCAGCCTGGAGTGGATTCTCTGCTGCATTGCTTCTTTGTTCCTGCTGCTAATTCAGGAATAGAGAAGAAGAGAGAATTCTTTTTTAACCCCCTTCCTACTTCTGAGAGAATCACTGCCTGCCTGTGCCTGCTTTCTGTGCCAGCCACCAGCCCCAGAGCCCCTGTGGCCACTGGCCACCTGGCCAACCACCCCTTCCCACCAAAAAAATTTTCCAGGCTTTTCCTTCAGCCCCACCCCTTCCAAATCTGAAGACTGACAAAGGAGAAGAAGATTGAAGAATAAAGAGTAGACTCAGCAGAGAGCAGACCACAGAAGAGGCCAACTTGACGCAACATGGGTGAAGTCCTAGACTTGAGTGAGTACCCTTTTTAAAACCAAGCACGCACACACACACATACATCTCTGGAATTGTGTGTTCTTTGGGGGTTTTCTGATTGGAGGGAGGTTTGGGTTGCAATTAAATTTTAAAATTGTGTGGAATAAGCGACCTCTGTTCGCCGCTTTTATAGACCTTAAGATGGCTTTTGACACACTTCCTAGAGGCCGTCTTTGGTCTAAATTGGCGGCTACTTCTATGGACCGAAGGCTTCTACTCTTGCTCATCAAAATGCATGAGAATTCTTTTTAAAGAGTGCGTTTGGACCGTGCTGGTAATCTTACAAATCCAGTACCCATTAGGAAAGGGGTGCAACAAGGGTGTGTGTTGGCCCCTTACTTGTTCAATCTTTATATTAACGACTTGATAAAGTGTTTGCAGACATCTGACATTCATCCACCAAAACTAGCTAACAAGAAAGTCCCAATCCTGATGTATGCCGATGATGCGGTGATTCTATCTCAAACCAGGGTTGGGCTCAAAAGAGAGTTAGATGCCTTAGCATTTTACTGCAGAGACGAGCATCTACAGATTAATTATGATAAATCTAAAATTATGTGTTTTGCCAACAAAGTAAAAAAATGTGTATGGATGCTAGATGGACACCGATTAGAACAGGTAAATCAAATAAAATATTTGGGGGTAATTTTTCAACATAATGCTGGGAAATCAGCACATATAAGCATGGTCACAGAATCGGCAAAACGCAGCACAGCAGCAGTTTTAAGATTTTTTAGAACTCAGGGTGCAGGCTTCATACCAGCTGCCTTAAAGCTCTTTACTGCAAAGGTCATTCCGCAATTATTGTATGGCATACAACTAGGTCCATACTCAAGGTTTGACACTTTGGAAAGAACCCAATCAGGGTTCTTGAGGAATTTATTTGGCACGCCAAAATGTACAGCAAATGTGACTTTAAGGACAGAGGCTGGCTTTATAAAAATTGAATCTCGGGCCTGGCTTCTGATTATTTATTTCTGGTTGAAAATACATCTGCAACCAGTTGGTTTAATTCCTGAGTTTCTCTCAGTTAGCCCCCAGTCACTATGTTGTGTTACAGTAAGTACGAAACTCACCTCTCTAGGCTTAGACGCAACTCAACTGCTGGAACTGGGTCTAGTGAATGCGAAAAGAGTGGTGAGACAACGCTTTGTTGATATTGAGATCCAAGAAAACTGGGCTGCGCTTCCAGAGTTTTATAAAACTATAAGAACTAATATGGATCTTTTCCCCGCAAGATATCTGTCGACAATTACTTTTTCTAAGTTTCGATGGATATTCACGAGAGTAAGGGTTAATTCCCTTCCATCTGCACTTCTAGCTGGGAGGTTTCAGGGTGTGCCTTTACAAGAACGACATTGCAGTTGTGGGTCAGGAGATGCAGAAACTGTCGCACATATTCTTCTCCACTGTAATCTCCATTTATATCCCAGGGAATGCCTTATTGCTCCTTTAATATGTAAACTGCAGATCAATCCGATGCAAACCTTGTAAAACATCTGCTTTCAGATAAAGATGCTTTAGTTTCTATTTCTGTAGCTAAGTTTAGTTATATTGCTTTTAAAAGGTATAATGGGATATCATCCCAATTTTAAATTGTATATATATACGCACACATTTTAATGCTTGCTAGTTTTCATTTTCTGTTTGGTCAATGACTGTAAATAAAATTATTACTATTACTATGACTATTTAAAAGTTGTGTGTTGTTTAGTTTAAAAGGGGTTCTTTCTGTGGGAGGGATGCCCGTTAGCTAGTACTAGTAGGTGGTTAGAAGCGCAGCGTAGCCTCATGGTTTTAAAAAACAATTCTTTTTTCCCATTCCAATGATTTTATTTTGCATTTTTAAAAACCAGAAGCCTCTCCTCCAGCCCTCTTTGCCCATAAGATATTAGTATTAAGATTCTCTAAGCCTTGAGCCACCCACACAAGTCCACCAGCAGCCTATATTTGTATTTATTCTTGGCCCAGCAGCCAAGAATACAGGCTCTGATTGGGCACACACTCTAGCCTCCTCACTGTGCTCATTTACCCCCCACCCCCAACTCAAGCCTTTAAACAAAGAAAGCTTTGAGCTTTCCCAGGCTCCAGCCTCCTCCACACTGTGCCCATTTTGCCCATTTTCAGCTTGCTTCCAGTCCAAGCCCATGTTCTGTGCAGTGCATCAGCAGCACCACAACCCATTGGCAATGGGTGTGAGGGGTGTTGGAAGTGAAGGACTTTGCGCTGTCTCTTGTCTCAATGACATAGGAGGACAGACTGGTGAGTCAGAGGGTTAGAGGGTCAAGACACTGGTCATCCCTTCTCTACTGCTCTGACACTATCCCTTTGGAATGTAGATTGCTGCTCTCAGGGACACTTCCTTCCTTCCAGCCACTTCCTTCCTTCCTCTCTCTCTCTCTTCCCTTCCCTTCCTTCTACCTTGCAACATGCAAGCTCCTCTCCCCTGCACCATGTGTGCAGAGATGCAGAATCCATCTGCATCCAGCTAGCTAGCTAGATTAGAGATCCCATCTCCTCACTTTCCTATCTTGAATGGAGTTCTCTAATAAATACCACTTATTGATTTGAAACTATGAACTGGCTCCAAGTTACTTTACTCTTAGCATACACGCATGCCTAACTAAATTCCGTTGTGTTGTGCCTCTGTGCACTCTGCTATAATGAGAAAGGGTTTCTCTTACCAGAGAGAATTCCCGACAAGGGGGTGGGCACACTCCGCTGAAGTCAGCTCAGCCCCTGTTCCTGGCTCTTCTCCCAACTGAGTGTCCCCTGCCTTGAGACACCACCTGAGTGTCCCCTGCCCCTTGCCCAATTCTTTCAGAAATTTATTTTTTAGACTCAAGGTTTTAAAAAGAAGTCCCAAAAGAGAGGGCTGGGAGGGGCGGAAGAGTGCCAGGTAGAGGGAGGGTTGTTGCTGCTGGTCATAGTGGTGGGGAGTGACAGGGGCCTCTTCCCCGTTTCACCCCCACCCCTCCTTTGGTGCACAGGCTGGACTTCTCATATCTGCCTGGTCCTATGCCAGGGCCTGTGGCTGGGCAGCAGTTAGCTGGGAGGGCCTCCAAGGAAGACGTTCTTCCCATGGCAGCTGTGGAGGTGGTGCAGGTGAAGCCTGCTGCCAGTCCAGCTGGATATATCTTGCCACCCTCCCCACTGGTCCCTGTGGGGGTTGGGGGCCCCAAGGTTGCATCTGAGGAGGCCCAGGAGGAAAACCCTGTGTTTCCTGTCCCTGGGACTTCCCAGGCCAGCTCTGAGGGCAGTGGTGGTGGCATGCCCCAGAAGGAACCAGCCGAAGCGCCACCACCCAAGTGGCTCCGTGTCGCAGGAGAGTCCAGCAGTGTGGGATGGGATCACTTTGAGCTTTGCCCTGGTGATCCCAGCCGTGCTGCCTGCACCCACTGCAAGGCACTTGTTAGAAGGGGCAAGGACCCTAAGCACTTCAGCATGTCGGGTCTGCTATTACACCTGTGGCGGCGGCACCCAGGGGTCCAAACCTCTGCTGGCAGCAGTGCTAGGCCAAGTGTCTCCTCTAGCAGCAAGCAGTCAGTAGCTCCTGCTCCTAAGCTGTAAGATGGGATGGATTAGGTTCGAAAGTGGCATATGAAGCCAGGAAGTTCTTTGAGGGCATATGAATGGGTTTTTTTAGGGCATATGAAACTGCTTTTCAATCCCATTTGGTAAGTAGAGAGCGAACCAGGCATTTCTCTGAATTGTGGCCAGTATCTGTAACATTAATATGTCCCTCTGTAACTTTAATATTGGGCAAGGATTAAGGGAGTGATCTTAATTTAAATATATATATATATATTGCTTGCTAGGACGAACACCCAGACTAAGTGGTGGACACCCAAGGCGGGCAGAGAGTGTTACCCAGCTGTTCAGCAGGCATGGAGTAGGTGGAGAGTGTCCTCATGCATCTTTGCTTCCCATGGTGTCCTCTAAGTTACAGGAAATAGTTCATGGCTGCAGCAAGCATCACTGGAAACCCTGTGATTTTTCTATTGTGTATGTATGCATTTTTGAAATAGGCTGGCAGAGCTGCCCTTGTAGCTTCAGGATGCATTCGTTCTCCACTTTTGTAGCTGGTGTCTGCTTTACCTGTGGCTTATATAGATTGATTTACTTTTACATGAATAGCTTCCAATCAGGGCAAACACAAACCAGATGAAAAATAGTGACTCCGAGACACAGTGAAATCTAGCTGAAAAATAGTGACCCCCAAAACAAATCTCGGATGGATACAAGGCCAAGGTTGCTTAGCCTTTAGTATGAGGACTCAAGCAACTCTAACATGAGATGGGGGACAGGCAGTCATTTTATACACACACACACACACACATACACACTCACAGTATGTGTGTAGTAATTATTCCATAGGCGGAACTGGGGGGGGCAGGCAGGGCACGTGCCCTAGGCGCCACTGAGGTGGGGGCGCCATGCCAGTTCCTGCCACCCCCACCCCATTGCCCACCTGCCCAGCCCCAGGGCCCCTCAACCACTTGCCTCCAGCTCCGGCCTAGGATCGGCAATGAGGCCTAGGATCGGAGCAGCCTGCAAACTGCAGAGCTCTTCTCTCCCTGCCTCTCAGCTGATCGGCGGGTGGGCGGGGCTTCCAGAGAGCCCTCCGAGTAGGCCTCCCTGAAGCCTGAACTCGGCAGGCCCCAGCAAGCCAGGAAGGAGGGTGGCAGAGCTCCCTGCAGCAGACCAGACCACCCAGCACAGCTTTTGCAAGGTAGGCTGTGAATTCCTTTTTGTGGCTACCCCCGTATATAGGGATCTGCTTGCCACAGGGCTTTGATATGGGTGGTGGGGCGAGACTGAGAAGTCTCTGAATATTTAATTGAAAACAGACTGAAAAATGTGCTGGCTTTAAAAACAAAAACTATCTAAGGCCTATAAGTGGCTTGTTTCATGTCAGAAAATTACAAAAACTTCTGGAACAAATATTTATTTATTCATCCATTCTTTCATTCATTTATAAATGCACTTATGTTCAAGTTGTTTTGCAACCCAGAAGGTCTGAATGAGAACTGTGAAGCATGTGTGGTGCTTTTATTTTATTTTTCTTGTGTGTGAACTGCTCTCCAATAACTTGCAGGGATAACTGGCTCTTTTGGCTCCTGCCACTGCTGACTGACCCTGCGTTGGCCAGGGGAAGGGTCGAAGAAGGGGCAAAGGTTCAGGGTATTCAAGGAGGGATTTTTGAATTTATTTAAAGAGGCAGCAGCCACGATTCTACCTTTCTGCCTTGTGGGAGGAGAGAGAGAGAGAGAGAGAGAGAGAGAGCTTTGCTTTGCCTTGACTATTGCCTTGCCTTCCCTTGCCAGCCTGAGCCCAGCCTGCCTTGACACCCAGCCTGCCTGCCCCTGCTGTGTGCCAGCCTGGAGGGATTCTCCATGGGCCACTGGGTTTTGTTGTTTTCAGTGTCTGAGGTGTTAGATTCTCTGGTAGGCCTTTTGGCTAAGAAAGCATTTTCTACTAAAGTCTCTGATAGGAAATGAGAGAAGACACTCTCAATCATTTCCTGCCAAAGAATCTAGTGCCCCATGGGCTTGTGGTTTTGTGGGTGAGTTGGCACCCTAAGTGCACTACACCACAATCTGCTCCAGGCCACCCTGGTGCCCCCCAAGTGGAGTTATGGGGCTGCTGAAATCCCCATTATTCCCTATGGGGAAAAGCTTAAGATGCACACACTTCAGAAATTCTTTAAAAATCACCCCTTTCCCAATTCGTTTGAAATCTGGGTGGTAGCTTCTTTGCACCCATTGGGCACTACCACCCACCACAACATGCTCTGGGCCCCCCGGTGCTCCCCCCCCTCGGGAGTTATAACTGAGGCTGCTGAAATCCCCATTATTCCCTATGGGGGGAAGCTTAAAGACCCGTAAGCTTCAAAAATGCTTTAAAAATCACCCATTTGCCCATTTCTTTGAAATTTGGGTGGTAGCTTCCACTCATTGGGCACTGCTACCCACCCTACTCTTTTGGCCCCAGGACTCTTTTTTTAATCTGAATTGATTCAGATTTTGAAAATTCAGGTAGAAATCGAATCTGGAATGATTCAGGGAGGGGAGATTTGGACCAAAAACAAATTGGGGGTAATTCAATTCGGGGACAAATAAAATTGAAAAAATCTGTTTGTGCACATCCCTACTTCATATACAGAGCTATTGAAGAGTTCAATGTATCTCTATGAAGGTGCAAGAAGACTCTTCAGAGACTGCACTGATTCTAGGTTATCTCCTACTGAGCTCATACACAGCAGTGGCACCCCTCAGATTAGCCTATCACAAGGTAAAGAGATAGATTTCCCTTCTACCTAGTGCAAAAAGATGAAATAGGATTCTCAGGACATAGGACAACCCCATCCATGTATTACTTGCAGCAGCAGTACTAGAAGGCAGAGGACACAGTTCTTTTTTCCATTTGTAACTGATCAGTGGACATATTCGTGTCTGAAACCATTGGTACTTTGGCCTTTACTTTCCCAGGATTCCTCTGGCACTATTCTTGGTCTTGCTATGGGTTTATGAAGGTGAAATAGCCACATTTCTTATAGGCTGAGCACTCCTGTCTGGGGATGTTTTTGGTTTTTTTAATGGGAGTGCTCTTAATTTGAACAGCCTCCATTGCTTCAGCCAGAAATATTAGCCCTCTCACCCAATAAGTTCATAGTAAGTCATTTCATACAGGTGGAGAGAAAGTAGTAAAGGAAATACGCTATGTTGAAGCAACACAAATTAAGGATAATTGGCCAGAAGCCTAAAAAACGGAGCTGTGCATCATGGTTTAAAGGGGCAGGCTCTAACTTTACATGACACTGTGCCATCAAAGAAATGAAGGCTGCAAATCCTAAACATACATCCTTGTGAGAACACATGGCTAGGAACATACCCCATCTCCCAAGTTCTTTAATTAGCATCCTATTTGTATCCTGATCTTTTGAGAAGAATACATGGAGGTCTCCTCATTTTATCATCAAAGCAACCCTGCGAGATATGTTAGGATGAGAATTTTTGGGTGGCCTGGACACCCATTGAGCTTTATAGATGAGCAGAGAGGTCTCCCCAGTTATTCAAACCACATCACACCAGTATGAAGATCACAATCCTTAAGTAACCTTGCCATCTTTTCAAGTTGTTTGGGAGCATTCATTCATTCATTCATTCATTCAATTTCTATACCACCCTTCCGAAATGCCTCAGGGCGGTTTACAGATAAAACAAACACAGTTAAAATCAATCAACAATTAAAACAGATTTTAAAATAACATGAAACAAGAGTTAAACAATAAAAACAGTTTAAAAACCCTGAAAAACCAGGTACATTAAAACCCTTCACAACAATTTAAAAACCCTGGAAGGTCAGGCCGGATAGGTCTTAAGGGCTCTCCTAAAAGCCAATAAAGAGTTCAAATTATGGATTTCTGCAGGGAGTGCATTCCACAGTCCGGGAGCGGCCTCTGAGTCGCCACCAGACGACGTAGTGTCGGTAACTGGAGGCAGACCTCCTCAGATGACCTTAACGTGCAGTGGGGATCATACAGAAGAAAACGCTTTCAAAGGTAACCTGGACCTAAGCCATTCAGGGCTTCGAAGGTAATAACCAGCACTTTTGTATTTTGCTCGGAAACATGTTGGCAGCCAGTGCAACTGTCAAAACAGGCATAATACGGTCTCTCCAAGTTGCCCCGGAGACCAGTCTGGCTGCCGTATTTTGAACTAATTGAAGTTTCTGAACTACATACAAAGGCAGCCCGATGTAGAGCGCATTGCAGTAGTCAAGCCTGGAGGTTAGCCAGTGATCTCTTGCACAATTCTGGGTTGGTCCAACAAACAAGATAATGCAGTTTGCTTTGGCCATTTTGGCATTTTATTCTTAACCTATTTGTTGGTTGGTTTTTATCAATGAAAGCAGAATCAAAGTATTACCTGCCAAGTTCACTCTTATCACAAGGCAATCTGGGTTAAGGACTATTCGGCATATAGGCAGAATATTCCCCTCGGTTGGGGAATAGGCACCTGACCTTGGCATACGTGGTGGTGGGGGGCAGAGGTCAGACGCCTATCCGCGGGTCAGGCGCAGCCGTACTTGTAAATGGGAATCCGGCAACAATTCTCGTTTACAAGTAAAAGGCTTGGGTTGGAGGGGGGCGAGGGGAAAGGAGGCAGCATTTTACCTGCTAAAATCGCCACAGACAACAACAAAGGCAGGAGCAACAGCGGGGATTGCATAGAGGCAACATTACATTTTGCCTTTTTAAATTGCTGCGAAGGCAGTAACAGACTCCTTCTCCTTTCAAGCTTCTCCTCCAACTGCTCGCGGGGGGCTGGACTACATTCCATTTTGCACATGCTCAGAGAGGCCTGAAATGGAATTCAGACTAGCCCCTGCGATCGGTTAGAAGAGAGGCATGGAGGGAGAAGCAGTCTCCGATACTGCCTCCATTACAATCCCTGCTGCTACGGGCACCTCCGCAGCAATTTGAAAAAGCAAAATGCGCTGTCACCTATATGCAATCCCCTGTTGCCGCCACTTCTGCTGTCATGCGGCAATTTTAGCAGGTAAAATGTTACACCTCCACTGCAATCCCTCCACCTCCACTGCCATCTGCGACCATTTTTAAGGTTAAAAAACAAATGCCATTTTGGCCTGATTTGGGGCTGTTTTTCAGCCAATTTCTCAAAAATTCCTCCACTTTAGGAACCTAACCCCTGTGGTTCCATAGCCCCAATCACCGCTTCGGTATCCTTGGCAATAGCCGGGAACAGAACCCCGGCAAATACCGAGGTTTTCCTGTATTTGTAATGTTTCATGTCCTGCTTTGGTTGTGACCAAACCAATACGAAATATCTTCTAAGCTGTTATTTTAGAAAAGCAATTTGATATGCTCATCAAAGGTTTACTTTAAATGTTTATCTACTGACTTGCATTATAATCTAAAATCTTTTTTTATAATTTCAGATCACCATAAGTCTTTACTTTTAATTTATCCATATCTGTAAGTTGCAACTGTGTCTGTATTGTAATTTATTTATAAGTTTATATCTCTATTGTATTATACTAATAATTAGTATGTTGTATAGTATATTGTAGTAACTAATATAATGCATTTTGCATTATACTATTAAGTAAGTGTCATCAAATTTGCTATTAATCCTATAGGTTAATTTTTTCCTAAAGTGCTGGGAAGTTTGGCTAACTGGTGTTTTGAGACACATTCAAACCTAGAGAGTGGAGAACCTTAGAAGCCCCTTAAAAACAACAAAACACACCCAAAGAGCCCCGCTGCACTATCTCTGTCCAGCTCCATTCAGTTTGGATAAGACATGTACTCATCTGTGTAGGAGAATCAAGATGGAACCACAACGTGGTACTGAGGGCTGATGTTTGTGATCCTTTGGTAACATCCATTTGAACTGATGCTTATGAAATGGCCTCCTAGGTTTAGCCTTCTGTAAAATATTTTCATATAGATTTCAGTTGCACTAAATGGGCAAAGTCTTTTAAACCTTTCTGATAGCAGCATTGATAAAGACCTTATATTTAATGCCACAGCACTGATTTTCTTGAGAGAGATTACCTGCCCAATACACTGGTAGGAGTTTGCAGAGGGAAAGAGATATTAAGAACTCTCAGTACACTTATAACAAACTTTTCTGGTTCCAAAAATTTTATTTGTAAGAAAGGTATTGTTGTCCCAATAACCAACACAAAAAACTCCCCCTCCTGCCAGATTTCGTCACCTTTCTTTGAGATCTCCATTTCTTTTTAAATTTAAAATTAAGAACAAGCCAAACAGAGTTTCTTCCCTTCCGTCTCAGCTAAACCTAAATAAATCAAGTACAGTACCTTTGAATTGCATTGGGTGGGAGACGAGAAAGTGATAAAATGTATAATGTACAAGTATAAAAATAGGTTACTCAAGGTTCAGCATAATAATTTAATAGCTTTTTGCAATTTTGTAAGTATCTGGGAATGGAACAGATACATGTCCCGCTCCTGTCACAAGAGGTAGGATGCCTGCATTTGGTACAACATTCCACGAGAGCGTCAGAGTGACATTTCTGTTGCCCCTGAAATGCAAATACAACATTAGCAAGAACACTTGCAATTTCTAAGCTGTAAATGTTACAGTGAATGCTACAGTAGGTGTGTCAGAAACATTACAGATGTCAACATTAACAATTCACTAGTCTGATTTGCAGTATATTCTATTATACTGTAGTATAATAATGTATTCTATTATAAGTAATCACATGCAAATGACTTATTTTTCATATCACAGAAGTCTAAGGGTGGGGTGGGCAATCTCAGACCTCCAGATGTTGTTGGACTACAACTTCCATCATTCCCAGCCACGATTTATTGTGGAATTAAAGGAATTTGTGACTGGAGATGGCACAGGTTGTTGTCCAACAAGATCTGGAAGTCTGAGAGTGCCCACCCCTGGTCTAAAGATTCAATTTGTAGAAAGTGTGCTTCCATCAAAAAAATCAAAGGGACTAATGTTAAGCACTAGAGTGCTGCCTATGTCAATACAGCATAAAATTTTCTCTGGACTGTATGCTAAGTTTGGAAGCAGAACAAAAGATGGAAATTCTACTGCCTCCTGTGAACACATTTCTAGTCTACTAAAATATGAGGCTCCCAAAACTTTAGCACTCAGAAAGAGGCTTCAGAAGTCAATGTTTTATTTTCACACTGCTTATATCAAAATAAGAAGGAATTATTGTTTCGGTCATTTGCCATGGCTTTGTTGCTAGAATATTGGAGTGGGAGGTGGGGGCAGTTTCACTCACCAGCTTGCTTCCCTAAAATTTTGAGACACAAAGATGAGATGTCATAATGAACGGCCACAGCATCGGGCCACTTCACACAAAAATACTGGCTGACATCCAGAGCAATGAACCACTTGAGAATGGACCTTACTCTAGTGCAAAATTGTTGTGCTAGTTGCGCCATGTCTGGAGCTTGTATTCCAGACTAGTAAGTATTGTTCTACCACAAGCCTTTCTGCAGCTGTGCAACTGCAGCACACCTCATTCATTTCAATGGGAATCTGTGGCTAAGAGAGCTATAGCACAATAGCCCTCTTGAGCAACCCCTGCATTTTGCCAAACTAAACCATCCTCTTGCACTAGCACAACAGTGCTCATTCAGCATGCAATTCTTTGTTCTGCATATCGGACACTAATTACAAAATATCTGCAACTAATGTGCAATAGCTTTATTTTTTTTAAAAGAGTCACCACAGCTTTCTTATCTGATTGATTAAGCTGTTAATCAAAGGAAGCTCCCAAGCATGACAGATAAGCCTACTAACCAATAATGTATTGCTTCTTATCATGCAAGCAATAATTCTGAATTTCAGTGTGCTTTTCACAAGCTGCCGTAGAAGGGTAGTGCTAGGGCACGGTCAAGCAAGAAAGTAAAATGTCCCAAACTTCACAAAGGACGCTATGCTGTCAAAACTGACTGGTAGCTGGTGTAGATGCATCAGTCTAGACTTCTGATAAAGCACATTCCAGAATGCTACATATGTATGTGTACATCAGCTATAGGCAGGAAGGTCATCATGAACATTTCTCCATTTTTGCTGGCACCTTGTACCAAGTCACTTCGGGAAAGGTAAATCAGCAACCACTGCCATTATCAATAAAGTGTGCCCTCAAGTCAATTCTGACCCCTGGCACCCACAGAGCCCTGTAGTTTTCTTTGGTAGAATACCAGAGGGGTTTATCATTGCCTCTTCCTGTGCAGTATGAGATGTTGTGCAGCTACAATCTAGAGCAAGGAGTCCTTTTCCAGGCTAAGGACAACTGTGGATGCTACCCACTGGCAGGCTTGTGATATTGTGGTTCCTCAAACATTATATATTTAATATAATATATGTATTATAAAAATATATTTATTGGAGGAACACAGGTGTCATGAGTATATTCTTCACAAATATAGGCATCACAAATATACAGGAGCTTCAAAACAACACAGGGTGGGGATTTACTCACTTGAGACCATTTCCATCATCAAAGAAAAAATATTTTGATTTCATGTCTTTTAACAGCAGTTTGGGATTATCTCCTCTCAAAATGATCTTATCCCAGAGAACTACCTGGTTCAAAGCCTGCAATTAGAAATTGAAATTTATCCAGATTTATCCAGTGGGAAAGAATCACAAAAATATTCATCCAGGAAGCTGAAGGTATGAAACAATTTCTGTAGGTGAACTAATAAAAATCAAAATGTTGATAGAAAGATTTCTATAGTAAAGAATAAAGCAACTAAATATCTATATTTCTAACGAAGTTAAGAAGTAAACTATATAGACAACATTAGCTTAGTTCTCAAAATTTAACAACAAAAAGTTTTTATAAAAATATTTGGGACTGCTTTGAGGGAAAATAAAATAACCTATGGTAAAACAGACTTTGAGCTTATGTTAACATTTGTACATCCAGGTGACCAACCAGTGTTACTGAAGTATTACAACACTACAACTGTGCAAATAGGTGTCATTTTTATTCCATAATATGATACCTACCTGTCATTGTATTTTGAAGAGAAAAACTAATAGTTTCAATTTAAACAATACTACAACTGTGTATCTGACACAAGTTCAGAACTGTAGTCTTTTTTAAAAAATGCTGTGCTAACATAAGCAAAGAAACACATGGAAATTGGGATACTTCAGGTCCACTTACACCTCTGCTAACATTTAACATCTAACATAACATCTACACCTCTGCTAACATTTAATTAGCAGTGAGGATATTTTTGAAAATACTCTTAACATAGCATACTGTTCATGAACAAACATATGACACATAAGAACTGGGTTCACTAGCTCCAACTAGTAAAACAGTATAACAATCTGCCACCCCAATTTGTGTATGTTGCATGTATTCTGACTGATGAAACAAACAGCAGGGAATTATGAAAAATTTTGCTGCAGTGATCCTGGAAGCCAAGATCACTATTCAAACAATTTTTCTCCCTCCCTCCAATAACTAGCATCATTATGACCCCACAGAAATATCTTTTCTAGATTGTACAGGATTTCTATTAGAGCAAGGACTAAGGGTTTTATAGAAGCATACCAATTTCTATCTAGTAACACAGTTTTAGAAAATATCAATGAGCATAGCTATTGTATCAGAATAAAGAGATAATACAAGTTACATACTAGCAACAGGAATTATAATGTAATGCAGATTTTTAGAAGACTAAGGACATGTGAAAACCAAATCGCTTCTGTTTCTTGAGACACAGAATTGTGAATCAGCTTTCATAACAGCATTTAAGCTGTAGCTGTCACACAACTGCAAAACTTTCAGAACAGGGATAG
The DNA here is from genome assembly GCF_027244095.1 of Hemicordylus capensis. NCBI lineage: Eukaryota > Metazoa > Chordata > Lepidosauria > Squamata > Cordylidae > Hemicordylus > Hemicordylus capensis. Next base: position 80,451,228 of record NC_069661.1, on the reverse strand, counting down.
ATTTTCCAGAAGCCATACATTTAACTGCTCAATAGAAGCACTTCTAATTAAGCACAATGACAGCAGACCATTTCCCACTGTTTGCAAATAGTAGCACATATGCTTCCCACAATAGATCAAACTGCATTTAAAACCTCCCTCGTATATGTACACATGCTCACACTGGGTGACAGTGGGTTGGGAGGAAGGGCATAGGAATTTGTATAATTCCAGTTTTTATCGGGGGGCAGGGAATGAACCTGCTCACTGGGCTGTACCAAATCTTACAGCTATTTCATAATAGTCACTAAGTCAGCTATTTCATAATAGTCACTAAGTTAATATGATTTTCCATTCACGTTTCATACTTACATTGTTCTTTGTTGAGTATTCCGCCGATAAATACAGAAATAACTGTTTAACATTCCAGTCAAATATACTATTCAGATGTGAAAAAGTTAAGGAACATACAGCATAACAAATTTTAGTATTTTTAATATACACATTCAACACAGATCAAAATCCAAGCTTTAACAATGATGTTTTCTTCAAAAGTCATTTATCAACATTAGAATTGTCTAACTATGAATTATAGGTTTCTCAAGTGTATGGGACCCAAATCTTAAATTCTAGAAACAGTTTTCCTCTGCAACCTCATGGACCAGGCAGGCAAGAAAAGCCTTTACTCTTGAATTACCTAGACTTAAAGGTGGGGTGAATACCCGTCCTTTACAAGCCTATTTTTCCTTTTCTGTACTTCCCAATCTTTCCAGAAGAAGCTTTACGACTTAAGTTGTATAGTTTCAATGTATGTTGCTTATTTTAAACAAGTTAGGATTCTGGATATTTGGACTGAAGAATGGGATTCCAAGTCTCTTATGTAACGGAGACTAAGTCCCATAGGCTCCGAATTGCCGTTTCTCAAACAGCAGCTCTCTATGCCACAAAGCAAATCACAATGAAGAGAATTTCTGATATGGATTGGATTTGTTGTTCAAAGAAAAAGGCCCACTGGGCTAATGCAAGAATTCAGGAAGGGCCTACACAACACAAGAAGCCAATCACTGCTCCCCTATTTGTGTCCAATGGGCAACCTCCAGTTGTCATTTGCCACTTGTTTTAACCGGTTTGTGAGAACATTTGCAGTCTGAACAGGTTTTGTTCAAAATGGAAGAATGGCCTCTATTACATTCTGCAATATTCATCCTGAACTCAACATTTGAAGGCACAGAGGTTATGGTGACAGCTGTTATATTCACTACAGCCAGCCATAATGCCCACCTGTGTATGAGATTCCTTAAGGTATGTGAACTGTTGCGAAAATAAGAGTCTTCTGTGATGTTGCTGCCAAGCTCAGCAAGGAGTGATAGCGAGCCGGTTAGAATAAAAGATGAGCCAGAGAACCAAAAATGAGGCAGAAGGAAGATTTCCTCTATTGTAAAGAGGAAAAGGAGGGCATCTAACCAAATGCAAAGAGAAAAATTAACTCATAGTGATGAAGAAGAGTTAATAGCAACTGCTGTATAAAGAGAAAATATTTTCCCAATATTAACTTAGTAATCTGGCTCTCCAGTTGATAAGTGTTTTCAGAATGACCCTAGAATGATCTGTGTAGCCCTGCATACCTTAAGCAGCTCTTTATATCCAGGCCTTAGAATGGAGTTGTGCAGACATAATGCTTCCCAATCTTTTAAACATAAGAAGATATTGGGTACAGGCCACAGGTTCATGGACTCCTGTCCCACACACTTCCTATGGTGCAGAGTTGCAGCTGTACAAAGGTAGTTTGAAACTGGTTTCCCAACACATGATTAGCAGCATCCATTCAGACATAATGCTACACTGCTAAAAGAAAGAGGGAATTAGTCAGGCAGAGCCTGTAATCCATTCCCAGTCTCCTAATCTTGGTTAAAATATCAGAAGAGATTACATGTGCACCAGGCCATTATTAGTCCTAGTAATTTCTATATTTGGCAATATACAAATTCAATAATAAATAAATAGATTGATTAAATAAATAAATAATTGACAATGCACCAGGCCATTACTAGCCCTCGTCTCAACAACAGTTTAGACAAGATTCAAATATAAACTATACATTTCGCCTCTAACATATGTAATAGAATATTCCATGCATCATTTGTTCATAACTTTGTTAAAAGCTTAAAGGAGATATATACACATTTCATCTTGTCACCTATCCTTCCTTGTTCTCCTGCTAAGCCAAGAGGCACCTTCTTAAAATGGCGATTCTCTTTACTGAGCGGGGGAGAGCAACTGGCCCTATCCAGCCCCAGTACAGCATCGCTCAAGTGGCTGCTGCTGCTATCTGTCTTATGTTTCTTTTTTAAGATTGTGAGCCCTTTAGGGACAGGGATCCATCTTTATTTATTTTTATGGCCACAGGGCTGAGTCACTTGATACTAGAGGATTCTTACCAGTCGGCCTGGAAGTGTGCTTTGAACCAAAAGCTGACTGTTTGGGGCCTTGATCAGTCTGCTTTGCTTACGCAAAATCTGGAGACAGCTAGGAAGCTCATCAAACAGAGAACTGAAGACATAGAGAGGTAAATGGATTTAGTGAGGGCACCTGATTTTCAGAGCCAGGAGTCATTTAGATATAGACTGGTTCCAGCACCCCACCTTACTATCTTGGAGGTGCCCTCCCTTAGAAGAGTCTTCACTTTGGCGAGATATGTCCTGCCTTCAGCCCTTTTAGAGGGCAGATATAGAGGGATTCCCTACAGGGAGAGGCTCTGCCCATGCGGGGAAGGACCAGTGGAAAAGTTCTCTCACGTGTTGCTTGAATGCCTGTTTTATAGAGACCCGAGATGGGATCCCATTCACCCTTTGATGGCTAAATGGCCAGGTTTTGACCCCTTTCAGGCAATAGGAAGACTGCTGGAAGGAAGTAATTCCATCACCACCAGACAGGTGGCCAAATTTTGTGTTGTAGCCCTCCTTTTGCATAAGTGTCTGACAACAGGAAAGTAGGTGACGGTCTTAAGGTCAGAGTAATTTTGCAGGTATAGAGCGGATAATTGTATGTGGGCACGCAGGTTCTGGGACCATATGCATATTAGCAGTAAAATTAACAACTAAATCTTCCTAAGCCCTTTAAATGTTTAACCCACCCAGGAGTTAGGAAGGCAATTGTTTAAGCTTTGATATGTATGTAATAATTTTACAAGCATGAAATGCTGCTGTCTCATTGTTAGTTTAAGCTGTGTATTTTTAGTTGATTTATATTTAGAAGGATTTTCTTAGTTTATTTGGTTTTATTCGTTGAAGTAGAAGTTTGACTAGCTTCTCTTTTATATTTGTTTTAACTTTGTGCTAGTTGTTGACCGAAATAAAGATTTGATTGATTGATTGATTTTTATCTCTCCATGTAAACCACTTTGGAAACTTCTGTTGAAAAGCAATAAATAAATATTCATTGTCAAAAGTAAGATTTTGTTACAGTTTAAATATAAATATTAGCATTCGTTATAAAGGATATCTGCAATAATGTCAAAAGTAATGATTCCAAGGTCACTTCTTTCTCCAGGTCCAGTGAAATCTTCTACATTTTTTCTAGAGAAAAAATAAATAAATATTATTTGAAGTAGTCACAACAGAAAACAAATGTTCTTCAGTGAAAGAATATGCTTTTTCAGAACAGGGCAGAGTGGGACTGAGATAGTAGTAGTAGTAGTATTACTGTCTACTTTACAATCTATATTTAGCAATATTAAGAGTTTGAAAACCCTTTTCTTGACAATAGCATCAAAAAGAAATCAAGCATAATTGATATTAGGCATTTGAGATTAGTTGTAAGAGTAGTGATGTGGTTATTTTGGTTTATAACAATTATCAGGCAGCTACAATGCCTGCAGAAGTGCTACTCAAATTTGAAATATTAAAGCATCAAAATTATTATAAATGCACGTGTTCATGGGTATAAATTACACAATGAAATTTTATTAGAACTAGATCAAAGATATAGTATAGTAGCAATGGTGTCAGATGAAATCCATGCACAGGATTTCAGTAATTTAACTATATGAAGATCTTCCTAACCTAACCATCAAAATCTAAAACGTAACATTATACCATTCGGAAGTATATCATTACTTGAGGGGGCAGAATGAAATGTAAAGCTTGCCAAAACACAAAAATCTGCTCAGATGAGCACAGAAATAAATATTCTGACACTTAACACACCTGTATGTGCTTTAATTATGAAATATTTATTTAAAATTGGGTGTAGATAGATAGATAGATAGATAATTGAACTTGATCTTCTTGCCCAAGTGCCAACAGAACACAACAGCCACACACTCCAAGCATTGCCATGATTTTATGTATATTGGGAAAGCAGTTTATTTAGCACAAGTGAATTTTAGCCCGTTGAAAAACGGGCGCTAGTAATGCTTTCGGCCCCCGCCGCCGAACCGCCCTCCCAGCTGCCCGATCCCACCATTTGTACAGGAAAGAGGAGCTCACCAGCAGAGCTCCTCTTTCTGCAAAGGCTCTTCTCAAACTGGCGCTTTGAGCAGAAAGGACGCCCTTTCCGCTCAAAGCGCCAGTTTGAGAAGAGCCTTTGCAGAAAGAGGAGCTCTGCTAGCGAGCTCCTCTTTCCTGTACAAATGGTGGGATCGGGCAGCTGGGAGGGCGGTTCGGCGGTGGCATTTTTCAGGGCCAATTTGGCGGGGGTAATTTGGTAATTAGTAATTTGGCGGGGGGACGGGAATGGTGGGATCGGGCCCCAAGGTTCCCCCCCCGCCCGGCTTTACTGGCGGCGCCAGGCCTCGGCGGCGGCTCCGGCACCACCTCGGCCAGCTTCCCCGCCGCCTCTTCCCCCGGCGCCTCTCTCCTTTATTTGCGGCGGCCGCTTCTGGCCCTGCCGCCGCCTCACCCGCACTCCCGCCGCCAGTTGCCCCGCCGCGGCCACCGCCACCTCTGGCCGTGGCCACGGCTGCGCCGCCGCCTCTCCTGCACTCTCCTCCTGGCGTAGGCGGCGGCCACTTCTCCTTCTCCCGGCCCCAACATGGCCGCCGGGTCCTGCCGTTCGTGCCTCCCTTGCCCTGTTCTGGGCATGCCCAGAACAGGCCAGGCACGAACGCACGCTTGGTGTCCGTCCATGGACGGACACCAAGCGTTTTATTAGAGAGGATATTTTAATTGCAAAGTGTATCAAATGTCTTTAGTGCATAATTTTACACACAGAGAGCTGAGATAGTGTTTTGTGTAACTTCTTATATCAAAGCACACTAAACTGGGATGTGAAAATCAAATTATCCCACTAAAATCAATAAAACTACTCAGAATAATATTAACACCTATGTGCAGTGCTTCCCAGAACAGGATTTGCATTTGTCAGAAGAATCTGCTACATAACCCTTTTCTTTTTCTAGCCCAACAGAAACTAATATATGCTTGGCACTAGAGCAACAGACACTGACGTTTGCTAACCCCTACAGCCGAACTGCCTTCCCATGTAGACCCAAGGGAGCCTGCCAGAGGGCAGACTACAGCACTGGAGAGTTCGTGGTGTTCGCTCATTGGCTCAGAGAAACGGGAAATGAGAGAACAGGAAGGGAAAGGACACCGTTCTGAAAGCCACAACGTACCAAATAGAATCGAGTTAGAACGTAGGCAATAGCGTGGAGAAAACACGAGCAAAAGGTTGCAGGATCAGCAAAACGTGTCTTTTGGAACTGAGCACCAGATTTAACACGAAGTTCCTTCGAGACACTCGTTCCTAACAGAGCCGGGCTTCGAAAGCACATTCTGAAGGGGAGTAACAGCGGCAATCACAAGCCACTGCCATAATCATGTAGAAACACACAATGGACTAATGACAGTTACGTGCCCCCATCACAAGCAAGTACTGGCTGTATTACGCGATTATATTAGAAGAAGAGGGAGAGGGATCGTTGCAAAGTTAGTGCTCCTTTTCCATAGGAGGATGCTCGCAATTAGCAGGGGCGGGGGGGGGGGAATCCTTCCAAGCAAAGAAGTCAACCCACAGCAACCCAGTTTTCCTCAGCCACATGCCCGTGGTGGAGCAAACAGGGATGAGACGTGGCCCCTCTCCACCCCACCCCCCGGGGGGGGACACACTTCCCCACACCCCTTCAAGATCGGATGCGCAGCGGAGGTCCAGAAGGAGAAGGGCCCTGGAGCGGCAAGGGCAGGAAGCCACTCGCCACCGCCCCCAGCCTCACACTCACTCACAGCATGACACGGGAGACGGCGATGCTGACGGGCACGGTGCGCTCCTTGAAAGCGGTGGTGATGAAGCAGCCGAAGGTGAGCGCCGCCATCACGCTCAGCGAGAAGGCGAAGAGCGAGTTGGCGCGGGTCAGCACGGTGTTCATCTCCCCGCCGGCCGCTCCGGCCCTCACCACACACACGACAGCCCGCTTCCTTCCTTCTGCCCTCCGCGCCGGCCAGGCCTCAGGGCTGGCGGGCAGGCAAGCCCGGGAGAGGGGACGACACTGGCGCCGGGCAACTTAGGGAGGAAAAGGGGTGGTGGTGGTGGTGGTGATGCTGCCGCTGCGCTGCGTGTCGGAAGAAAAAGGGAGGCCCAAAACGACCGCCGGGAAGCGAGCCCGCCCAGTCGGCGCACGGGGAGGAGCCCCAAGCCCAGCGTCCCCGCCCACCCATAGGCGGGAGACGGCCTCCCAGCTCCGCCTGCCCAGAGGCCCCGTGAGCCTCAAGTGCGGGCTTCTGCCTTCTGTTGCGCGTTCCCGCGTCCTCCAATGAGCTTCGGAAGAGGCGCTGTTCTGGGGTGGGTCTGTGGGCAGTGCAGGGTGTCACTCCGCGAGCGCGGCAGCATCAGCCTCCCACTAAGCCCGAGGGCGGGGCGGGGCGGGTTGAGGGGACTGTAGAAGCACCCTCTAGACGTAGATCACACGTGTTTGCTGCACCTGGGAGATACGTGTTGCGTGGGAAACCTGTGGCTTTAGTGTCCCATTTCCGATGTAAAGCGCCTTCAGGTGGACAACTGAGCTTTGTCTGTTTTGTAACTATTCTACTGCCTGCCTCCTCCCTGCGTCTGATAAAATATGTGAAAACAACGACGGATCTTCTGGCACCGCAAAGACTACCATTTATTGTGCGCTTAGCAAACCTCGCTGCTGCAGCCCACTTTAAGTGCACGTTCGTAAACGGATGTATGTGTGGCATCGTGCTGTACACTGACGTTGCATTTCGTCAAGATTGCGTAGGTTTCTTAAAGCCTTTATTGGGGAGGAGTTTGTTAGAGTCACGATCGATCTCACCCCACCCCTGAAATATGGATAAGATAAAACATGCTGGTAGTAAACCTCACCCCAACCCCCTTGAGAACTGGACTACAGTTCAGGATTGTGGTCAGTCAATAGGTAATTCACGCAATCCACCCCACCCTGTCCTCGCAAATGGGGTATAACACCGCACTGAAGTCTATTACAAGGCGGTTGGAATCAACCTCAGCGTCTTTACTTCCCCGCAATATCAGGACAAGCACATTTTGCTTTTCTTTCCTAGTGTAGGAAGGGTTTTGCAGGGCAAGATTCATAGCCTATTGTTTCCTATAAACACTGTTTACCATCCTAATAGAAACACTTTTGGCCTCCAAAATAGCCAGGAAATACGATCTGCTGATAATGTACTTATCAGTCTAGGTTTTTCTTACCTCTTTGTTCTACCCTGCATGCCTTCCTGCTGCAACTCTTGGGTGCCGCCTTACGGCCCCTGCTGCGGGGGGGAGGGGAATAGACAACAAAATTCTCATTATAATTCCTTATCCTAACAAACAACTGACGCTTAGGTACAGAAATATAACGTCCAGAGTGGATTGAAATAGATTGCTGTGGTTTTTTTTTTTTTTAAATCGGATTTTCACCATGATTTTTAAAAAATCGGATTAAAAATGCTTTCCAGATTCTGTTCTAAGATTTCTTTGCTCACAATTTACGAATAGGTTACAACTTTGTCATTCTATTAAATGGTCAACAATTCCGATTTACTTTTCTCCCAGAATCTCTATTGCACCTTTCATGCCCCAAATGAACATTCTGTTGGTTCAAAACAGTGGATCTATGGCAAGTAGCGTCAAGCAACTAAGCTAGAACTCCATGTAACTCCAGTTTACATGCTGGCTTCAAAACCCTTTAATAAGCCAACAAACAAAACATTTTTGCAAAATTTTAAAATGTATAGTTTTAAATTGGTGAAGTTTTCTACCTGTTGCTTTTCAAGCTTCTTTCCTCTCATTAGTTTTTAGGTATATTTATGCAGTTTATTATCAAGGCTTTTTGTCAGTATCATTCTCCATACCTTCTAATCATTATTACAATATTTCCTTTACTCTCTGGATTTTGGAACATATTCATTTTATTTCACTAATAAAAAGTTATGCACCTGTTGTAGAATGATTATCACAGTATTACATGTGAAAGTATTCACTGTGGTTATTTCATCCTGTTTTACCTGAACTTTTGTCCTTCGATTCCCATCATAATCATTGAGAGAGAGAGACAAGCACTGACAAGGCCATTTATAATAATAATAACTTTATTTGTTGGCCATCCCATAACAGCCATTCTCTGGGCAGCTCACAAAATAAAACAAAATAGAATAAAATATACAATTAAACAAACATGCAATAAAATGCAAAAAAAATTTAACCTTTAACCTTTTTTTAAAAAGCCTAGGTAAACAGAAAGGTCTTCACCTGGTGTCTAAAGGAATCAAGTGATGATGCCATGTGAACCTCACTTAGGGAGGAGAGCTGGGCTTGTGGTAGCAAACATTTATTTATTATTTCTCTGTAATTTCCTTGAGCTGTTTTTGGAAGGGTGGCATAGAAATAAAATAAATAATAATAATTAATTATTAATAATAACAATAAACATGAATAGACTCATTTGCTAAGCAGGGTCTGTCATGGTTTGCATTTGATTGTGAAACTACATGTGAACACATCTCTTAAGGGATGGGGCCGCTCTGGGAAGAGCATCTTCATGCTTACATGGAGAAGGTTCTAAGTTCCTAGGGTTGCCAACATTGAGTTGGCCAAAATCGGGACACAAGTTGGGGGCAGGGAGGAGTCTTGGGGGTGGGGCCTGGCTTCTTTTAGTATTTTCAGTCCACTTGCACCCACCCAGCAAAACCAGGGCAGCATACGAGTCCCCCTATTGTATTTTTAATAATCTCCCAGCAACCCAGTAAGGTGGGTTTGGTTGACAGAGGATTACCAGTGTCAGAGTGAGTTTCATGGCTGAATGGGGATTAGAATTTATTTTATGTATTTATTTGATTTCTATACCACTCTTCCAAAAATGGTTCAGAGAGATAATAAATAAGATGGATCCCTGTCCCAAAAGGCCTCACAATCTAAAAAGAAACATAAGATAGACACCAGCAACAGTCACTGGAGGCATGCTGTGCTGGGGGTGGATAGGGCCAGTTACTCTCCCCCTGCTAAATAAAGAGAATCAACACGTTAAAAGGTGCCTCTTTGCCAAGTTAGTGGGGGTCTTCCAAGTCCAAATTTGTTACTCCAACCACGACACCAGGTGGCTACTAATGATTCCAGCTGGCTCTGCCTAAGATTAATTTCTGCTTCTCCTTTCCTAGTTCTCACGCCTATCTCAGCTTCCCTTCTTTCATACTACCTCCCTTCTGTTTACTATTCTCACTCCTTAACTTTCTGCCTCTCTTTCTTTCAGTCCTATTCACATATAGCCCTTCCACAGGGCTGTTTTCATACATATTCCCATTGGAGTGACCTAGGGCAGAGAGAGTCCTGGTGCAATGAGCGTATTTTAACCTGTTTTGGTAGAAACCGTAATGTATATATTCTTCATTTTAAATGGATATAAAATGTTAAAAATAATAATAAATAAATAAATAAATAAATAAATTTTTCAACTCCCTGATTAGCAATAAAGTGGGTCTAAGCAGCAGTTGCTGGTTTCCACTCGCCTTCATGCCTGACTTTTTTTACCATGTCTAGTATACATGGCATTCATTGCCACCTGCCTGGAACTCCTCTCTCCCCCTATTTTGTTCTCCCAACATCAGCTATGTTCTGATCACTTAGTTTCTATGAGCATTACGAAAGTGCCATGTGGGTAAGTGCCACTGGGAAACTCATAGGAAGGATAGTCTTGGTTTGTTCCCCTGTGACCTTGCACCTCACGGAACTCTTCTCAAATGTCTCTTCCTTCACCACATGTAGGTAAGCCCTGTTGGTTGCTAGGTCTTTTGATCTAGCAGAAGAGGAATGTTTGTCAGCTAGTCCTTTGGTGTTTATGCAAACAGCTGTGAGAGGAGAAATCAATTGGTACATTGGCTGACAAAGGCACTGACATGGACAACACCCCCTGCCACATGTTAAATGAACTCTTTCGGAACGCTGGTGGGACAACCTGAGACTACTTTGAGGCCTGTGTGGGGAATTAGTGAGGCTTGCGTGAACAGTCCATTACAGTATCCATTTGTGCAAAGCTTTGGTCTGGATTGAGATAGAAATATGGTACATTCAGAATTATTTAATGGTTATTGGGTTACAGGAAATGAAAAATAGTTAGGCAATTGACAAAAGGCAATTAAAAAAACGTAACTAGTAATATAAATCAGAGATTCACAAACAGGCATTTTTAGCTTAAAGGTCTAAATTGTGATTAAATCAGCTTAAGGCTTGCCAGACAGAGAGGACCTGGAGTGCAGAGTTTAGATTTACGAGGAAAGGGATAGAGATAGATAATTGAATGAATTTATTACTACAATCACTGACCAGCAATCAGAAAAACAAAATGGAAAATAAAGTAAAATAAAATCAAGAACAGGACTGGCTAATAGAGTATCAAAACATATACATACATAGGTCTCATTTACAATTCATCAACTGCTCCCGTCTCAGTTTGCATGCTGTGGCACAGAATCTTGCTACCCCAGCTGTAATTGCTGTATACTGGTCTGCCATAAGAAAGGAAGTATAATATTCTGTTCAAGTGACCCTATAATATAAACAGTATAAAAACACATGTGAGATGGACTCGATATTGTCCAAACCGCATGGACATAGCTGGTTCCTGAGTGGTATTGTTTAAATCTGCCATACAAAATGGCATTAGGCAGGGCATTAAACCGCGCCAGTGAGAATGCTCTCCTCTGGTTTAGACTGGTCAAATTTGTAAGGCCACTGGCTGAGGGTAGTATGAGAAGCCACCTGCAATGCTACTAAGGTTAACAAGACTTAAATCAGATTGCTTCTAAATATCCACAATACATAGTTTAATAGTTTCTTTGGCGGCGTCATGTCCCAATGAAAGTAGATATTGTGGAGAGAGGCCATATCTGCCCAATTTATAATGGAGGCTCTTACACCAGTTAGAATGGAATTCATCTTTCAGTACTTGGGGGGTGGGGGTGGGGGTGGGCAGCAGCTCAGGCCCTGATGGCAAAAATATAATTTGAGCCATCTCTCTCTCTCTCTTTCTGGTGTACCCATGGCTAATCCCATGTGTGGCAGGTCTCGCGAGAGTTCGTGAACAGAAGCACCGTGGTGATTGGGTACTGGGGATTCCATATGCAGATAGGGAGGAGGAGCCTGTGATGGTTAAAGTCAGTTGGAATGCAACTGATACTGGTTGGAAGATGTTTTTGATTGTAGGAGAGGGATATATATATATTAGCCCCATCAAGAGAAGGAGGCTGCCATTGTGTGAATTAGATGAGGAAACAAAATGAACAATACCTATTAACTCAGGAAGGGAGAAAAAGAAGGGAGGGGAAGAAAGACAGAGGGGAAGAGCGAGTGGAGGAGAGCGAAAGAGGGGGAAGAAGGAAGGGCAAGCGATGGGCCCGAGCCTGTCAGGGGCCTGAGGGGAATGAGCGGCCATAGCGGCAGCAAGGAAGGGCCCAACCAACCACTGCTGCTGTTTGGGGCTACCGAGTCCACGGGTGGAGGGATGCAGGTAGGCAAGGGATGGGCCCGGGCCTGTCAGTGGCCTGAGGGGAAAGAGGGGCCATGGCGGTGGCAGCAGTGAGGAAGGGCCTGGTCAACCACGGTTGCTGCTGCTTCTGTGGGGAGGAGGAGGAGTGGGGCTTGGTGAGGTCTCTGGGGATAGGGGGCTACAACTTGGCCAATAGGCACCAGCAGTGCTGCAGCCACGACCAAGAGGGATGAGGGGGATGGAAGCAACAGGATGGAAGAAGAGGAGCAGGAGTGTAGCTCAGGTGAAGCTGGAGAGATCTGAGGTGGGGGACTGTGGGGAGGGGGGGAGGGAGCAATCAAGTACTAGCACACAGATGCTCTGCTCAGGTTAAGCCAGTTAGTACCTTCTTCCAGGGATGACTGTCATCCTTGCAGGATGTGAAATGCTGGGATATTCCTTCCTAGGGACCAAGCAGAAGGACAGGGTAGAGAGAGGCAAGTGTGACACTCGCAAGCCAGGGAACCAGGAAAGCAGCTGGTTCCAGGGAAAATCCAGGGGAGGTCGGTCCTCTAAGGCAGCCAAGTGACCAAGAGATAGGTCCAAACCAGGAATCTGGAAACAAAGCTGGAGCGATGGCTGTGGTAGGTGGAGCTGACAAACAACCTTGCACAAAAAAGGCGGTCCCCACATTGTCACACCCAGGAAGAACGATGAGACACAATGCATTCCATCCAGGCCCACCATGGCACTTCTAATCAGCAGAGTATGACAGTAGGAATGTGCCCCCAAGTCATGTTTTGGGAGATAAGTATCCCCAGTTCCATGACCTGGTGTGTTCCCTCGTGCCTTTTACTTGGGACTTAATTGCTACAAGCATTCTCTTGTGCTCCACTCGGGATTCTAGCAAGCAGTCTTCGTGCCCCCTCATATGCTATACGTGGGACTCCACCCTGTGCTCTCTTGCACCCAGAAAAGAGCTTGAAATCACTACCAGCTTGGGCGATCTACTGTCCACCCGCCATGGTGGTGTTCAGTTTTGTGTCATCACCCAGATCGATCCTTTTGCCAATCCATCCAGCTTACCTCATACCCACAGGAAGCTGAACCCACTGAGAAGCCCTTCTCATGGGCACCTCTCCCCCTACTAATCTCCACAACTTTCCTGCTTCCCCACCACGCTGAGGAGCAAGACTCTGCAATCCAGATCAGGTGAACACTTGCCCCGCTCTTGGGCCCCTGTCTATCTTTTCCTTAAATCCAAACCCATTTCTCTCTCTCTCCTGCCTCTTTCTCTTGCCTGCCTGGGATCTCACACAATTAGACTTTAAGCTAAAATGCCTCATTACAGTTGGTTGATTTAGAAACGTACTTTGTTGCTCTTTAAGTTAGAAACACCTCATTGTAGTTAATTTGCTTAGTAATGTATTTTTATTGCTTTAACCACATATCTCTTTCTGTATCCCCCCTCCCTCCAATAAATTCTTTTTTAGCCTACTTTCCAGTAGGCTTATGAGATCAACCGGCATTCTGTGTGTGTGTCCATGTGTCGTTCCCCCCCCCCCAACTTCGCAACGCTTGGACCAATATGAACCATATCGGGTACAGTGTAGGGACACATAGGGACACCTCAACGGTGTAGTTTGTGATGATGTCATCCACGCTGATCCAAGATGGCAGATACATAAACTTTTGAGGTACAAGTGGGCTAACTTGTGAACCGTCTAACCGATTTGAACCAGATTTGCTACAGATGTAGGAACACATAGGAATGCCCAAAGTATGGTGTGATTATTTCCTCCACTCCAATTCAATATGGCGGCCACATGAACATCTGAGTTGAAGCAATCTAATTTGTGGACTGACTAACCAATTTAAACCAAATTAGGTACAGTTGCAGTGAGTGACACATAGCGACAACTTAATGGTGTAGTTTGTGATGATGTCCTCCACCCTGATCCATGATGGCAGACACATAAATCTTTGAGGCACAAGTGAGCTAACTTGTGAACCACTTAACCAATTTGAACTACATTTTCTGCAGCTGTAGGGACACCTCAACAGCGAAGACTGTGACAATGTCATCCACCTCAGTTCAAGATGGTGGACACGTAAACTTTGGAGGCACCAGTGCACTAATTTGTGGACAGTCTAACTGATTTGAACCAAATTTGCTACAGCTGAATGGGCACATAGGGATGCCCAATGGTGTGGTTTGTGATGTCACTCACCCGGATCCAAGATGCATAAACTTTTGAGGCACAAGTACACTAACTTGAGGACTATAACCAATTTGAATCAAATTTGGAACAGCTGTAATGAATGATACAGGGACACCTCAGTGGTGCAGTTTGTAATGACGACATCCACCCCGATCTAAGATGGCAGACACATTAACATTTGAGGTGCAATAGATCTAACTTGTGGACCTCGATTTGCACCAAATTTAGTCCAGATGTAGAGACAGTGAAAGGAAAGTAGGCTGATTAGTTCTTACTAGAACTACTTGTTAATTTTGAAACTATAACCTTGTTGCCAAGGTCACTGACTTGGTCTATCAATGGATGCAAGATTGAGCAAGTCCGTTATAAGTATTTGGGTAAAGTTTTTCAATATTCTGGCAGTCATAAGGCCCACTCTGAGTATGTGTTACAAAACGCATGTAAGTCTACATCAGCCATTTCGGCTTTCTTCTCCTCTAAAGGGGCCTGTTTCATTCATGCTGCAATGAAGCTGCTCGAATCCAAGGCCATAGCTCAACTGTTATATGGTGCCCAACTTGATCCATATTCCAATTTTGCAGTATTAGAAGTTGTACAATCCAAATTCCGTAGGAAGTTACTTCAAACAGCCCATTACGTCCCCAGTGCTGTTTTTGGCCTGGAGGTGGGTCTTCCCAAGGTAGATTCCAAGATCTGGCTTTCTGTTTTTAAGTTCTGGCTCAAGCCACATTTTTATCCTCTGGGGTTGACCCCGCTGATTAATTCATTCCCAAATGGGAACGCTCATTTGAGCAGAAGCTTCCTACTTATGACCTATCACTGTAAGTACGAACAATGATGGGCTATGACAGGGCCAAGCTGGTGGTTACCCAAAGAATCTTAGATGCAGAACGGCAGACAGACCAAAGTTTCATTCCAAGGGGAGTAGTGCTGGGAAATCAAACTTTGAACATACACCCTGCCAGATATCTTAACCAGATATCTGGTTAACCAGTGTCCAAGTATTGCAGAGCGTTTACCCAAGCACAGTTTAATGTTCTGCGTACTGCAGTGCACGAGGGCAGATTTAACAAAGTCCCGTTTGCAAAGCACTTTTGTCCCTGAGATTCAGGAGCTATAGAATCAACAGCACATGTTCTATTATACTCTAATTTTTATAGGGACATCCATGATATGCATATTACTCCATATTTATTAAATTTTCTGGGCTGCGCTGATGATTTCTACATAAGATCTCTTATGCACTTGCAAGGTTCTGCCAAATTGCTAGCAGAATTTGTAGGTCCATGTTATGTACCTGAACAACTAAGTATCACTATCTACTGAGGTCAGCTGTTATAAATTGAGTCGGTTTTTGTGAATGGTGGTTCTCCCCCAACCCCTTGCTTCCCCGATGCTGGTGCTTCCTCCACAATATGTTTAAACGTTTCTAGGGACTTTTAGGAATTTTATGTATTTTTATTTTTTCATTTTTACTTTTGCTCTTCTGTATTTGCTGGTCAGTGACCAAAACAAAAACTTACTTACTATAACCTTGTCTCAATCCAGTCATTTATTGAGTCCAAACGTTTGCACAAACTAAAACTGGTGAAGCTGACCCCCTTTAAAAGCTGATTACCCCACAAAGCTGATTACCCCACTACCCACAAAGCCCGAACATTGGGGTGCTGACCAAACACCCCTGGGCCAGTTCCATTAACACTGATTGAGTACCTTGCAGATGTTAATGGAACACAAACATATTAAGCTGTCTCTGAATTGCACCAAGTTATCCAGTCCAGTTATTTGTTTCAGGCACAGCAGCTCCAGTTAGTACTCTGAGCAATGTTGTCTGGCATGCCTTCCCCTTCTTTCAGTTCAGTTAACAGAGCTGATCTGTGTGAAAGAAACATTGGTAGACTTACCGTGAAGGGTTCTTTTTCAGTATGGGGAGGGCATCCGTCACCAGATGGGTTGTCAATCACTGCATGCTCCGAGACAGGGCCAATAAGATTTGAGCATGTCCACTACTCCCCCTGTCGAGCCCCGTTATGCCCAGTTCTGGTCTTGCGGAGCGATCAGTCTCTCAGGGAGTAGCCCTCAGTTCAGCTCAGCTCAAGAAAGGGAAGATAGAAGCAACAAGATAACAGAGTCGAAGAAAAGCCGGAAGACAAGGTTCAGTGATATATGAAAACTGTGTACCCTAGGAGTTGCTCCGCCACCCGGAGGTACCCCCCCATGCATCCGTGGGTGGGCCGGATGCCCTCCCCATACCTGAAAAAGAACCCTTCACGGTAAGTCTACCAATGTTTCTTTTTCCAAGTATGGGGAGGGCATCCGTCACCAGATGGGACATATCCAAGCTAATGAGTGGGTGGGTAGTGGATGCCGAACGAATGACTATAGCACCTTCTAGAGAACCGTACGGCCCAGGGCCGCTTGTGGCTCATAGAATGACGGAATTTTGTAATGTCTAACGAAAGGTGACGAAGAGGACCAAGCTGCCGCTTTACAGATGTCTTCCACTGGAACCTGTGCCGAGAAGGCTGCCGATGTGGACGCACTCCTAGTGGAATGCGCCGTCACACCTGAAGGCAACTTCAGCTGCGAGGTTTCATATGCCAAGGAAATAATAGCTCTCAACCATTGGGCTAGGGTATCCTTAGAGACCTTTGCGCCCAGCTTTGAAGGTAAGAAGGAAACAAACAAAGAGTCTGACTTCCGAAAGGCTTTGGTCCGCTTGAGATATATGCGAAGAGCCCTTCGAACGTCTAGAGTGTGCCAGAGACGCTCTTTTGGATGTCGCGGCCTAGGGCAAAAGGAGGGCAAGACAAGCTCCTGAGCCCTATGGAAAACCGAATTTACTTTAGGTAGAAAGGTAGGATCTAATTTCATTATGATGGCTTCCTTTTGGAAGATGCAGAGTTTGTCACGCACGGAGAGAGCTGCCAACTCGGATACTCGCCTGGCCGAGGTAATTGCCATGAGGAACAGAACTTTAAATGACAGTAACTGTAAGGAGACCTTCCGCAACGGCTCGAAGGGATCCTTCATGAGAGCCTGGAGAACATTATCCAAATTCCAGGAAGAAAACCTGGGAATCGGGGGAGGATATAAGTTCGCCGCTCCTTTCAAAAAACATTGAACGTCGCGATGTAAATGACGTGAGTCCATGCCAGAGATGTCTAAAATGGAAGATAGAGCAGAAGTTTGGCGTCTCAGCGTGCTGGTGTGGAGACCTTTATCAATCCCTGCCTGCAGAAAGCTAAGAACCGCAGGAACTCCGGCATGCAATGGGTCAAGATCCTTCCTACTTGCCCACGAGCAAAAAACTGACCATGTCATCTGATATATCCGGTGAGTGGATTGGCGTCTGGCCGCCAAGATAGTCCGTTGAACCGCCTCGGGATAGCCTTTATCCTCTAGTGCCCTGCGCTCAACCTCCACGTGTGTAGGCATAGCCAATCTGGATCCGGATGAAGTACCGGCCCTTGGCTCAGTAAGTTGGGTCTCGTGGGCAGGGCCCATGGTTCCTGGATCGAGAGGGCCAACAGATCTGAAAACCATGGGCGCCTTGGCCAGAATGGCGCTATCAGGATGACTTCGGCCCTCTCGGCCACTACTTTTCTGATGACCATCCTCAGGATGGTTAACGGCGGAAATGCGTAAAGGAGTACTCCCCGAAGCCATTTGGACACTAGGGCGTCCACCTGCTCCGCCTGAGCACACAGGTGTCGAGAGAAGAATCTTGGGCGTTTGTGGTTCGAGGGCGACGTGGAGAGATCCACCGTAGGGAGACCCCACATCCGAGCGACCTGTGTGAACACTTCCGGGTGCAATGCCCACTCTCCTGGATCTAGAGATTGTCTGCTTAGCCAGTCTGCTAGTATGTTCGCGTGTCCTGCCAGATGTTCCGCAGCTATGGACCTCAGGTGAGTTTCCGCCCAGGCGAACAGTGCATCCGCCTCGCGCATCAGAGCCCGCGATCTTGTGCCCCCCTGATGATTTATGTGGGCTTTCGTCGTGACGTTGTCTGTTCGTACCAGCACATCCTGACCCTCCAAGAGACCTGGGAAGCTCATCAGGGCCAAACGCACAGCCTTCATCTCTAACCAGTTTATGTTGTGCTTGTGGTCCTCCTAGAAACGGACCACAAATGACAAAGACGGGAAACCAAAACGGGGCAGACAAGAGGCCAATACTCAACCGCACCGAAGGGAGATCCGATCAGGACACACACAACTCCTTTCCCCCCCTTGCACACAGTAGAAAGGCAGATAAGGAAAGCTGAGCCAGAGAAAGCAGTACTGTCCTGGAGCGAAGACAGGACCAGAACTGGGCATAACGGGGCTCGACAGGGGGAGTAGTGGACATGCTCAAATCTTATTGGCCCTGTCTCGGAGCATGCAGTGATTGACAACCCATCTGGTGACGGATGCCCTCCCCATACTTGGAAAAAATTCCTTTGCACATAGAGATTGATTCATTTCAATAAAATGAATGCTGGCTATGGTTAGTGCAGTAAATGTGTATGTGCATTTGAGTCCACATGGATCTCTTGAGGATTTTCTAAAAAGACTTTTTAAATCTCCTTCCAGTTAAGATAGACTGCTTTTCATTAAATAATCCTGAATTCAAGTACAAGTGAATTGTATAGCAAAAGGGTCCAGGGGTGTAGCAAGGTTGGGGTGGGCCCGGAGACAAGATTTTAAAATGGGCCCCCCCTCACTGAAGCTCAGCTCATGAAGTAAAGAAATCATAAATGAGGCTGAATAGTGGCAAAAAAAAGCTCGCTTTCTCTCTCTGTGTGTGTGTGTGTATATATATATATATATATATCCTATGTGCCACAATAGAACATCATCCTAAATTATTTTTTTAAAGGTTTTGTAAACTGTGGACGATGCAAGTCATTTAATGGTACTAGAGAAAGACATGCTGTTCTAGTAGCTCCAGGTCTTAACACTCACATCAATTTGGGAGGATGAATACAACTGAAGGAAGCCCAGGCGGGTGCGTGGCTGGGGGAGTCAGTCATGTGACTTGCCTCTGCCCCCCCCCCGGGCAATGGGTCCCCAGACAACTGTTTCGCCTTGCCCTATTATAGTTTTGCCCCTGAGAGGGTCATAACAATAATGCTAAAAATAACAGTGGCCCAAGGAGCCATCAGTACCCCAACTATTAACTCTAATAACATTTTTTCCTGAATTGTTTGGCTTTCTTAGACCAATCTAAAGCAACATAAATGAGATTATACCTTTTTTGGAAGTCATTGTGTGATGACTGTGTTTTTGGAACCTCTGTATAATTTGCCACTAGCCCATTCATTCCTAAAATAAAGTGATATTCTCAAGATTTCTTACCCCACATGCTTCCATTGATTTGAGATAAATGCGTATGAAAGCAATGTCACTTTAAATAGGAGATCCAGCAGAATTTAAAAGAGCAGAGACAGTTAATCTACCTGGACAAAACAATCTTTTCTTTCAGATAACAGCAAATTGTTAGAACATTTCAGATTAAAAACAAAAACTTTGTAAATCTATCTGATAATAATTTAACTAAGTGCAAAACTGAAATAATTACACACAATAGAGAAATGAGCTGTGGAATGAAAAAAAACCTTTTAGTAAGGAGTGTTATAATCCAAAGTGTTTGAAACTGTGTTTATATGTATTCTTTGCCAGTTGAATACCATCAGACTAGCAGGAGCTCAAGTGAACTCAATGCTATGTACAGTAAAAATAATCCTCATATTTTGAGCAGCAAGCATCATGACCAGCTGATATTTTCTTTCCTCAGGACCAGCTGTTCCCAAAGAGTGTTTGGCTGGAGCCATATGATCTTATCAACGTATTTCAGAGTCATATCTAAACACTGACAAAGCCTCTCGTGCAGCAATGACTGTCATAGAGGAAAATCGCCCTTTTGCCCAACAATTATCCAATGTCTACTTTACGATACTTTCACTTTTCTGCTTTAAGCTTTTTGTGAAAATCAGCCTTGCAATACTCAGCCATTTCTACATTGTAAGAGGGAACCGTAAAGAGGCAGCAAGAATAGCTGATGAGTTTTATGGAATTTCTCAAGGACAAGGTATGTTTGTTTACTTTATCATCATCGTTATTTATTCTTGCTGTTGACCTACTAACTGTAAAAAGTATTTTAGTAAAGCAAGTTCTCCATGATTTTCCATATACATGTTGATTAAGATATTGGTCAGATTTCCCCACTTTATTGTAGTGGGAATATTAATTACATTATTAAATTATAATATTGAATAATATTTCTCTTTCTTATGGGCTATTCCACTGATCAATGATAGAGCAGACAATTTTAACATGAATAAAGTTGGCACAATGTGATGTGTTAAATTGTGAATTATTACTTTTGTTTGTTCTCTAAAAATGAGTTGAACATATGATGGGGAATTCCTAAGAAAAAATGTACCAACTGACATTTATAATATGACTACAACATATGCCACTACATTAATTTCTAGTGTTTATTATATATCATTGTATACAAATATTATAATTGTGCCATAATAATTTCTGTCCAGCTACTCATGCAAAACTATAAAGATGGGGGAAACTAGAGTTTTCATTATTTTTGAAGATGGCAGAAGAAGCCACTTTTAATCTTGTTTTATTTATTTATTTGATTTCTATACTGCCCTTCCAAAAGTGGCTTAGGGCGGTTTTAAGATTTCAAATGTTCACATGGGGAGCGGGAAGCCATGGGTTTATTTATTTTTTTGGTATGGCTGTTAGATAGATAGATAGATAGATAGATAGATAGATAGATAGATAGATAGATAGATAGATAGATCTATCTAACATATTTTTATACCGCCCAAATCAGCTCACTCCTAAGTAACCTACAACCACAGCCTTGGGTTCTATTTGTCAGCTTTGAGTGATTTACACAGAAGAGGCGAGCTGAAAATTCAGGAAGCATTTATGTCAAAGGGTGCCAAAACAAATGGGTACATTATTTTCCATTAGAATATTTATAGACCCTGAGCCTTTGAGCCCTCACAGTGAATCAAGCTTAAGGATTCAGCTCTGCCCATGGCATAGCAGAAGCCAGTAGTGCTGCTAGTGCCAAGGATTGTCCTTATCCTGGAAAGATTCTTGTGTGGTTGTGGCAAGGCCAGAAATAACCATTCAGCACCTCTTGGAGTCACAATAATCACAACCGTGCAACAGCACCCCTTTCTCCCCACCCCAGTCACTAGAGAGTTAATAGCAAGTGGTCAGAGAGTTGAACAGTTACGTATAGAGTGCTGCTTTACACATGTGAAGCTGCATTACCAAGTCAGACTACTGGTTTATCTACCTCAATACTCTCAACACTGAATAGCAACAGCTCTCTAGGGTTTGCCACAGGGGTCTTTCCAAGCCCCACCTGAAGATGCCAGGGATACAAAAAGTATTCACTACTGGGCTATGGCCTTCCCCCAGGTTATAAAGGTTCAGCACCCACCCACTCTCCCAAGATAGAGAGCTTGTCCATGACAGAACCCCAGGCCCTCTCATATCCTAAGTGAAAATACATACACTGCTTTAGCTTAAAGACCCATCTTTTTAGCTTGGCTTTTAATGATATCCAGTTTTAATGTTGTCTAGTTTTAATTGTAATTTTAATCTGCTTTTAATTGGTTTTTGATTTTAATTGTTATGTATTTTTTATTTTAGTGTAAACTGAATGAGCCACTTTAAGAAGGGCAGTATATAAATCAAATCAATCAATCTAGTGATGTAAATCACTATGGTCAGAAATATATTAATTAATTTCAACGTGACATTTCCAAGTGAGTATGTGCAGGGTCACCATCTTTGACAGTTTCCACCTGCAATGCTAATAAGTACCTTTGGGCCCTTCTCATGCGATTTTTGACAAGTGTGAATATTCTTAATTCAGGAAACCATAACATAAAGGCTGTTCTCACAAGCAGTCCAACCCAGGCTAGGGCAGGCCAGCCTGGGTTAGGCTGCTTGTGAGCAGTGCCGGGATCTGCACAGATATTCTAGTGAAAGTAAGTTTGCATCACAGAACACAGAATAATTAAAACATGAATCAGCTTAATGTAAGGTGTTAAAATTAGGCTGCAGGCTTGGGCTGCAGAACTGGAAAAGTTTCTAACAAGTAAGGCTCTGAAATAGTTTCCACAGATCACATGTTGGAGCAACACCAAAACAATCTAAAAACCACCTCCACTTCATTTGTTGAATACCAACAGATATGGCTACTTCCAAATAAAACTTCATTTTTCTGTAAGACCCAGCATTTTCCTTTTCTCTGAGAGTCCATTTCCATGTTATGTTTGTCTTCAAGGAAGATATTTGAAATGACTCCTATGGAGGATATGTATAACATGTGTGAAAATTATACTAAGAGTTTTCGAAAATGTTGTCTGCTTTTATTGATTATCCAAGTAGATTGTTCTGAAAATGGTCCTCCAGTAAAGTTGATGAAAATGGCAGAGGACAAGCCACTGTACAATACTAATTTTGACATAATATTTTTAATCCTATGCCTCCATGGGAATCATTCCAAAAGCACTCCCTCAGAGGCACATGTTACACTGGAAGAGACTCTGGACTTAAAATACAGCAATAAGTAGCAACAGGAAAGTAGATTAAGTGGGTGGGTGATAAAGTGCTAAGACCATTTCCTTCTGTTGGAACTTAATAGATCGAAGTTAGATGCATTCACAGCAGCATTATCAAATCAGGAAGGAATTCACTTTCAGATTGGACTCACTAGTTATTCTGAAGGTTTCCATCTTACTTTGTAGTGCACAAGGTATCCAGAGGAATATGACTCATCTTTGTCTTACAGCGTTTCTAGATTGCTGTGCACACAATAGATGTGTAGAGGTGTTGCTAGAACAGAACTGTGATCACTAATTTGTAGCAAGAACTCAGAATTCTTTCCTCCAGGTAGCATGGTGATTGCAAGGATATCAACCCCGCCCCGTAAGCACTCAAATGTGCTAGATGTGTGGGAGAGCATTTCCCAGGCCATAGGTAGGATATTATGACCAGGGAAATGTTACCCCACCCTACATCTAGTGCATTATTGTAATGAATTAGGGAAGGTAGATCATATTTGGCACTTATTGGATAGTATAAAGGTAGACATTATCCGCAGGGGTTCCGTTCCTGCCGATTTCCACAGGTAATGAAACTGAAGATATGAGGCATTGAGTAAATGGGAATTGGGTTCCTGGAGACTAAACAATGGCAAAAACTATCACAAAAATGGCATAAATAAGAGCAATAAAGTGCCATACTGTGCTCTGCAGGTCTCCAGGTGTCCAGCAATGCCCCCAAACCACCCAATTTCGGGGATTTTCTATGAAAAATCAGTTTAAAAATAAAATAAAAAGAAGAGCCACGATATGGCTCCTTTAAACAAAATGCTGACCAGAAATGACCTCAGAGGTGATATGCAGAAATTAGCTTTTCCCCCACCACATATACTGAGGTCAGGTGTCAATAGCCTGGCCACGGATATGCGGAACCATGGATAGTTTGCCTATATGTGACATCACTACTAACAAGCAGCACATATCCCCCACGCACCCACCATACCTGCAATATTTGGAGGACTTTTTTCAACTAAAAGAAAATTAGTGATTCAGTATCCCCATTGTAGCACAAGTATGTGTACACATATGCTAAAAAAAGAAGAAGAGGTAGCCATAAACTACAGCCTCTCCCAAATCACACCCTCCCTGCAGCAATGCTCTAGCATTTGGTGAACTTCATACCTTTCTTTCTTGTTTTTGCTTTGTTTAAAAATTGCATCCTATTCTTACTCCCAGTGATCATTCATTCAAGGTCTGATCAGGTCCACTTCAATTTAGCAGGATTGGATATGCCCAAACTCGTCTCTAGAACTTTTCACGGTGGAAGTATGGATAATCATTGGTTTTTTCACTGGTAAAGCCAGTAGACCTTGCTGTGGTCCAGGGACCAGTAATACCCAAGACCACATTAAAAATATGAGGAAAATACTGGCTGTCAAAAGTTATGTGGCAGAAGCTTTTCAGTTACAAGTATCATATTTAGACCAAAAACATTTTGCCTCTTCAGCAACGCAAATGACTGAACAGAACCTTTAAAATTTAGCTGCCTAGTCATAGTTTTCCTGTGCGGGTATGCAGAACTCAATTGGATTTTGGCTGCAGAAGACAAATATAGCAGCTGAGCTTTCATTTAGAAGCCTTTCAAGCACCCTGCCGCATGATGGCTTAAGGTAAGAAAATATGGTAGCCCACAAAGAGTAAGCAAACCAAAACAGTTACCTTCAGTGCAACTCAGGGTACTTTCTCACATTATATCTCAGTGTGGGAGCTGCTACAGTGCTGGGATAACGTGAGAAGCCCTAAGCTCCAAAGCAGCAGCTCATATTGTGGCTCCTCCTAATAGATGCACCCCTCCTGGAACTCAGCAACACTGATGTGGAAAGGAGCCACATCCCCCTATGTTACACTGTGCTTCTCATGTTAGTCCAGCTGTGTACAATGAAGCTGTGCTGAAGCAGCTCCCAAGCCACCTGCGTAACATATGAAGGGACCCTCAAGCTGAAGTACATTGTGCTAGACCATACGAGCACATAGTCCGCCAACTTACTGACATTCAATTTTTAAATTGCATGTATTATTATCTTCTATATATTGGTAATTGATTTTAATGGTTTTGTTTTAATTGTAAACCACCCTGAGCCACTTTGGAAGGGTGGTATTAAAAAAATCGAATAAATAAATAAATAAATGTAATTCTCTAAGGCATTATACCCGAGGCTAATCCCGTGTGTGGCAGCTCTCACAAGAGTTTGTGAGCAGCAGCACCTGATTGGACTGTGGGGATTCCATATGCAGATAGGGAGGAGGAGCCTGTGATTGGTAAGGTCAGTTGGGATGCAACTGTTACTGGTTGGAAGAAGTTCTTGATTAGAGAAGAATCTATATATAAAAGGACAGTGAGCAGGGGTCTGCGAAGAGACGGGTTGTGAGGGAGGAAAGAGCCCCTTCAGGAGAAGGAGGCTGCCATTGTGTTAATTAGATGAGGAAATAAGATGAACAAGATCTGTTAACTCATGAAAGAAGAGGGAGAGAAAGAAAGAATAAAAGAAGAGAGTGGGAGACAGACAGGGGGAAAGTGAGTGGAGGAGAGAGATAGGAAGGGGACTAGAGGAAGAATTAACGGTGAGGGATGGGCCCAAGCCTGTCAGTGGTCTGAGGGGAACGAGTGGCCATGGCGGTAGCAGCAAGGAAGGGCCCAATCAACCACTGCTGCTGTTTGGGGCTACCGAGTCAACCACTGCTGCTGTTTGGGCCATTGGCAGAAGGAGGCAGGCAAGCAAGGGACGGGCGCAGGCCTGTCAGCGGCCTGAGGGGAACAAGTGGCCATGTTGGTGGTGGCAGCAAGGAAGGGCAGTCAACTGCTGCTCCTGTGAAGAGGAGCAGGAGCAGGGCTCATGTGAGAGTGGGGAGGTCTCTGGGGATAGGAGGCTGCAGCTTGGCCAATAGGTGCCTGCAACGCTGCAGCCACGACCAAGAGGGGTGAGGGGGATGGAAGAAACAGGATGGAGGAGGAGGATCAGGAGTGCAGCTCAGGTGAGGGTGGAGAGATCTCTGAGGTGGGGGGGGCTGTGGCAGGGGGTGAGGGGAGCAATCAGGTACTAGCACGCAGACGCTCTGCACAGGTTAAACTAGTACTTTATTATTAAGGTATGCATATCTGCTTACGACTCTTAGCGACAACATGTGGTCGCTGAGAGTCGGCACTGACTTGACGGCACTTATTTATTTATTTATTTATTTATTTATTTATTTATTTATTTATTATTTTACATTTATATCCCGCTCTTCCTCCAAGGAGCCCAGAGTGGTGTACTACATACTTGAGTTTCTCTTTCACAACAACCCTGTTAAGTAGGTTAGGCTGAGAGAGAAGTGACTGGCCCAGAGTCACCCAGCTAGTTTTATGGCTGAATGGGGATTTGAACTCGGGTCTCCCCGGTCCTAGTCCAGCACTCTAACCACTACACCACTGGTTAGCTTCTACACATGCCTCTCGTCACGAGCAAATACCTAATTTTAAGGATCTAGTTTTTAATAAGCACCCCCCCCCCATGTATTCATTTGTCATACTTTACATCTTTTATATCCTGACCACATCAGCAATATTTCAATTGGAAAAAGAAAGTTCAACAATTTATATCAGCACTTGAATAAAGCAGAACATGGCAAAAACACTAGTGTTCTAGCTAAAAGAACACTAGGCTACCCTTTAAATGGCCTCCCTACACCTGCTGGGAGACATCTGAAGGAGGTTTAACCCAGCGTGAGTCAGTATGAGCTGAATGGCCAGCCAGGCCGGACACAGGGAGGAACGTCGCCACGTCCTCCCACCGCTCTCAGCTCTACAGTAGTTACTGCTCCTGCCAGGAGCGGTTCAGAGGTGCCTCTGCACCACTTCTTAGTCAAAGCGGCAGGCAGCTGCAGGGGAATGGTGGGTCAGGTTGCCACCTCTCCCCCCACCCCGCTGTGGGCTCTGCACAATAAAGGTAATTTCTGCGTGCCCCGGTGCATCTTTGTTGTTTTTAAGACTGAAAGGAGACTCTCTTCCCCGCTCCCCCTACACACTACAAATCGAATAGATTCAGATTTGATTCAAATCGAATCAATCTGTTTTAGGGCAGACTAGATTCGTGTTTGAATCAAAACAGAAGGGTTTAATTCAAACTAAAATGAATTGCAATTTTTTATTTGTGCACATTCCTAGAATCTCCACTTCCTCAATCCATTTACTCCACAGTAATTCTAACAGCGCTGCTCTGGCATAAGTCGTTTATGGGCCAATACTCTGATTAGATTAAATAATTGGGAGTTAGCATAAATGTGCTATTTTTTGTATTGGTATTTATGGTTCTGGTATTGGTATGTGGTCGCTAGGAGTCGACACCAACTTGATGGCACTTAATGAGCCCCTGGTGGCGCAGTGGTAAAACTGCCGCCCTGTAACCAGAAGGTTGCAAGTTCAATCCTGACCAAGGGGCTCAAGGTTGACTCAGCCTTCCATCCTTCCGAGGTCAGTAAAATGAGTACCCAGAATGTTGGGGGGCAATATGCTAAATCATTGTAAACCGCTTAGAGAGCTTCCAGCTATAGAGCGGTATATAAATGTAAGTGCTATTGCTATTGCTATTGCTATCAATCAATCGGTTCTGGAATTGGTTTTACTGTTGGGCTTGTCATGGATCTACTTAATTTCATCTAATCATCATGCACACTTAGCTGGCCTTTTTATATACGATTGCACTATTGATTGATTGATTGATTTGATTTAATTTAATTCTATACTGCATTTCCAAAAATGGCTCAGGGCAGTTTTACACAGAGAAATAATAAATAAATACGATGGATCCCTGTCCCCAAAGGGCTCACAATCTAAATAGAAACATAAGATATACACCGGCAACTGTCACTGGAAGTATTGTGTTGTGGGTGGGTAGGGCTAGTTATTCTCCCCCTGCTAAATAAAGAGAATCACCACGTTAAAAGGTGCCTTACTTGAAAGCTACTTGTTTTTTATCTGAAGATATTGCTCCACACCCAGACACATGCCTTTGGTGCAGAAAGGAGATAAAGTTGCCTTAATAAAATGGCTGATGATTCTCCACATTTTCTAAATTCTTGTGCACTAGCATTAAAGTGGCAACGTAAAAGTGAATGACATGTGTTTTGTACTTAGTTCTCTAACTAGCCTAAATTAGACTAGTAATGAAGCATCTATAACACAGGCTAGTCTGTCAAATTGTTCCCATAATCAAGAATAATGACTTTGCATCACTTTCATCCCTTCATTAGTCATATCCAAAGATCTGCCCCTTAAATTCTGGAAATTGTGTAGTAGTTCATATTTTTAGATGTTAACTGAAGAGGCTGACAGCACTCACAGTTATGAATGATAAGTAATGTTTCCTCTTGCCCTGTTTAACAATTGCAACTGATAATGTCACTCAGCAACAGTTGTTGGGAGAGGGAAAGTATTACAAGATGTCTTCTCTGCTCACATTCCAGGTAGATCAGAGTTCTATTTATATTGACTTTACAGGCATAGCTTTCTAGGTACAATAGAGATTTAGTTGGTCATGAAAGGAATGTGGCAGGGAATAACTGTTCGGCACGTCACGTAAAACATCAGCATAGGATATTGTGTTTTTCTAAAGTTTTTATAGTCAATAACTGAGCAAGTAGATTTACATGAGTCCTTAGATGTTCTTAGAAATATACCCAAACAGTGAGCAGCCTCCATTACTTCACTTCCCCTTCTGGATCGTTTCAATGAGGCTATTCTCACGACTGCAGGAAAACGGGCTAAGGGTGCCCAGCCCGCTTTCCTGCAGTCATGTGCTGCAATGGGAGCCACGTGGCTCTTGGCAGCAAACCTCACTAAGTACTCCCCCCCCCATTAAACTAACCTCACTAAGTACCTCACTAACCACGGCAATTCATGAGGGCACCCCCCCAACTGGGAGGCTACAACAAGCCTCCCGGCCTTGAGGGTTTCCTAAGAATGCCCCATGCACTCATGCAGAGCATTCTGAGACTGCCGGGGACCGGGCAGCCCCCGATCCCCACTGCCCCTACCGGCCAGTAATCGTGTGGGCAGCCAATCCAGCTGCCTAAGGTGAGCTCCCTGCTTGTAATATCTTTCTGCTTCCCTAAAAGGCATTATCATTGTTTTCTGCTTATGTATGAGTGGACAGGAAATGGTTAACAGTGCCTGATGTCAGACTGCAGCTGAGGGATGGTGATAGCTACTTTTCCTTCAATAGGGAGGTGATAACTCCTCTGGAGAACTCTGAAAGCAGGCAAAAAGAGCAAAGAGAGCCCATTCCAGGCAATCCTGCCCGCTTTGTAATGTCTGAACTAGTTCTATGTTTAACCTCCCAGCTATGTCTTTTAAAAATCAGGAATAGTTTAACCAGAAGAGGGAGGGACTAACACGTTTTAGATGCTGGCTACAGGTACAGATGGGAAAACTTGCATAATCTTATCAGAGACAATGGTATCGGGGCAGAACCACCATTGAGCCAATGGGTTCAAAGAACCCGGGCCGTGCTCAATCAGGGGCCGCACCTCACGGCCCCGACATGCCGCCTGCATCTGACGTCAGACGTGGGGGTGCTAGTTTAGCTCCCGAGTGGGGGCCGCACAGCCCCCGTTCAGGACCAGCTCTTACCAGTAAGCAGATGATGCACCGCATCGGGGCGCAGTCTGCAGGAGGGCATTGAGCCAATGAGTTGAGGCATCGCTTCCCAACTGCGAGGCGCACCTGTGCAGTTAAGTCTCTTAACTGCACAGGCATGCCTCGCAGTTGAGAAGCAATGCCTGGCCAAGCATCAGGCCACGACATTGCTCTGATATCTTCTGCCACGGGGGGGGGGGGGGGTAGAAGGACACACATGCACCCCCGCAGCCATCCCCTCAGCCGTGCGGCGGCTCGAATTGGCGGGAGGCGGCGAGAAGAAAATGGCCCCAGACGCAGTATATATATACATATTATGTACATTATTATATACAATGTTATGTACATAATTAAGTAAAATCTTTGTGTATTAAATTTTGAATACACACTAATTGTAATTATTTTGAATTTTTATTTTTTACTATGGGGGGGGCGCTCAACAGAATGTTGCATCGGGGCGCAAGATCCCCCAGAGCCGGCCCTGCCCCGTTTGAGAGTTAAATGGCCTTTAAGGCAGGGAAGAGCCTCTCTTGGCTGCGGTGCGAATGCAGCGCCAGCCTAGGCAGCTCCTGCAGGGGCCGTGCGGCCCCTTCGGGAGCGAAATGAAGGCGGCCAGGAGCGGCTCTTCCCAGGGAAGAGCCGCTCCTGGCTGCGCTGCAAACACAGCGCTAGCCTTCATTTCGCTCCCGAAGGGGCTGCACAGCCCCTTCAGGAGCTAGACTCCATCTGCTGCCGAACGGAGCCTTATGGCTCCATTCAGGAGCCAGACCACGCCCCTGCGTCTGACGCGGGGGCATGGCTAGCCCCGCATCTGACGTCAGACGCAGGAGGCGGGGCCACGGCCGCACACTGGCCTCCAGCAGTCACACTCCACAACTGAATGGTATCATTCTGTGTATTGCTTTACAGTAACTGAAATTAAGCAACTTTCAAGCCCAGTCCAGACATTATGTTATATGTGTATAGATGTCTGTACACTCGTACCTGTGTTTTTGTGAATGACTGTATCTGTGTTCATTTTAAAAGTGAACCTGGATACAGGCCCTTCAAATGTATCGTACAGAAAGGAAGTGTGTTTCTGTACCTGTGTTCAACGTAACATGAGAATGCCTGGTACCTATGTACAGATCTGTACTTGTATACACTGCACATTTGTATGAGTGTTGAACATAATGTGTGAATGGGCCTTCAGTCATTCACACATCCCTATAGCTTGCCAGTCATTTTAATAATTAATACTGGGCATTTACAGAAAGGGGCCAATGTGTCTCAAACATCTCAAAATCATGTAGCAGCACTTAATTTATAGGATAATAAAGGGGGGGGGGGACTTGGTAGATAGTCTGCTGCTTTCACCCAGATGCACCACTTGAACACATAAGCAAAGGAAACATGGTCTTGGGAATATGGTTCTCACTCTCACACACAGAGTCTCCTGCCACTCAAGCAGGCAGTGAACCAACCAGTCCAAATGTCAGGGCTCAGAGGTGTGATGTCCCCAAGAACCTGGTGAGGTTCCAGAGCAGGCAAGCAAGTGGGGAGAATGGGGTGTTGAAGGCATGTAATGCCTTTTTTAAAAAAAGGAAACAAGGAAGTCAAGCTCAGGAGAGTTTTTGTATATGGTCATCAGTGATAGAGTTGATTCCCCTAATTCTTTCTGAGCTGGCTGGCTGTAGTTTTCCCCATTGTTAGGAGACGGTGTTGGAGATGGAATTCCAGTGCATTGACCTTTTGCACCAACTATCCTAATGACCACTAGGGGCACTGGGAGTAGAGATAGTGAGCAAGGGTTTCCCTATCAGGGGCGTAGCAAGGTTGGAGTGGGCCTGGAGATGAGATTTTAAAATGGGACCCTCACTGCTGATTAACAAAGGAGACTTTCAACCATGCAGTGCGATGGTTAAATACATAGTTAAAAACTATGTATGTTTTCTCATAAATCCTAACAAATTCAGTACAGTTTGCTTCCAGGTTAGTGTGTAGAGAATTGCAGCTTCAGGCAGCAAACCACATTTAGCGGGAAGTACATTTCACTGAAACCTAAAGGACATTGTAATTTTTTGTCATGAAACAAGCCACTTATAGGACTTTTTGATTTTTTTTTTAATTTAAAAAATATTAAAAACCAACAATTTGTCCAAGCCACTTCAATTTAAATATACATATTCCTCCCATAACATTCTGCTTAAAACCAAAGCCCTATGAAAGGCTGGGGCTGAAATGGGGTTGTTTTTTTATGAAGGCAAAGGGCAGATTCTTCCATATCGGGGTAGAACTACCTTTTTAAAAGTAGGTTTAAAAAAAATATTTAAAACCAGCAAATTCCTCAATCTCTGAATTAAATATTCAGAGTCATTTCAATCTGCCCTACATCTCCCCCCCACACACACACCTTATATTAAAGCTCTATGGCAAGCAATCCCTAAATATCTGGGGTGGGGGAATAACCACAAAAAGGAAATCACATCCTACCTCTATTACTAAGCCCGAGGAGTCAAAAGCTGGGCAGTGCTGGCCACCTTGCCTCCCTTCTTCCTTGCTACCTGCCAGCACTCAAGTTCAGGCTTCAGGGAGGCCTGCACGGAGGCCTCTCTGGAAGCCCTGCCCACCCACCAAACAGCTGAGAGGCAGAGACTGAAGGGGCCAAAGCAACTTGCAGGCTGCTTCACTCCCCTGGCCAGAGCAGGAGGGCTAGAAGGAGAGGGGACCAGCTGGCAAGGCAAGGGGGGCTGACTAAGGGGCCTTGGGGGGACCTCCAGGATCTGTGGGCCTAGAGACATTTGTCTCCCCTTGCCCAATGGAACCTATGCCCCTGGTCCCTACTCTATGACCCCTGATCGGACTCTTCAGCACTTCCTGTGCTGTCACAATCCCTTCCTTTCCTCAGAGAGTAGATGGAAACATATATATATATATATATATATATATATATATATATATATATATATATGTATCCTTACCTATTCATGATGTAGTCTTTTAGATTAGGATTAGGTCTTTTCTATCCAAGTGTATGTAACCAATAAATACTTAGTATTTAGTTCTACAAGAATCTCCATGTGTTTTCTCTAAATAGCTGAAACAACTAAACCATCATCTGCTACCTACATTGTAACTGGAGTGTGTGCTCTCTTCCTTAGTGCTCCGCTGTTTACTTACTGGATGTAAAAATAACAACCCCCCAACAGAGGGCTGTGAAGCAGCAAGGCTCAGATCAGTCAGTTCTATTGCAGATTGTCTCAATGATGCAGGAAACAAAAATATCTGAGCTCTGTTGTCAGAGGCCTTGGTTTGAACCTCCCACTATCTTATATTACCGTGGCAATGTTCAGCTACTTACACCCTCATCAGTGCTTATTGTCATCATCCTCTTACACACACACACACACACAAACAGAATGAGAACACCACTAGAGTCAACAAAAAAAGTGTTACAGTAGCTAATCAGGCTTGCAGGATATGCAAAAGAAAAGGAAGGACATCCAAACTAGGCACAGGGTACAAAAACCACCTTAAATACTTAAAATCTGGTAAATACCTGGAAATCCAGGGAAGATGACAGGGGACCTGCTCACATCCAGGATTATGCATGTGTGTATGAGCAAAATCTTTCTTTCTTTCTTTCTTTCCTTTCTTTCTTTCTTTCTTTCTTTCTTTCTTTCTTTCTTTCTTTCTTTCTTTCTTTCTTTCTTTCTTTCTTGGAATCACCACTATTGCCTCCCTGATCTAGTGGGGAGTCCTGAAGTGTTATGTATTAGGCTGTCATCACCCCTGGATTTCCAGGTATTTACCAGATGTTAAGTATGTTCCCTGTCACCTGGATAGCCCACTAGTTTGCCCAGATTCCCAGCTCTCATTTTTAAATGAATAAAATACTAAGCACTAGCCCTTATAGAAGCAGAGTTAAGGAGCAAAACATACAGTCACTATTCTGTTCAACCAGTGGACTTAGAGAAAGGCAAGTGAAGCACAGTAGGCTGATTGGGAGAGGTTCACAATAAGTAATCCCCCTAAGGAATGTTGCTTTAGTTTTTTATCAGCTGGAGATCTCTATAGGGAAGTTTTTTAAAAATTTATATACCGCCTTTCATTAACAACAATCTCAAGGCAGTTTACAAAAGTTAAAAACATACAATAAAAATGACAATAAAAATAATAAGCTAAAAATATAAAATCAATCTAATTTAAAATCTATAAAATACAAACATAAAAACTATATGCCAGTAAAACACATAGAAGCAGCAATAAAAACAATCATGTAAAGGCCTGGATAAAAAGCCAAGATTTAACAGGCTTTCTAAAAACTGTGATGGAGTCCGAGGAGCGAATGGCCACTGGGAGAGCATTCCAAAGTCTGGGGGCAGCAACAGAGAAGGCCCTGTCCCGAGTGCACGACAGACAAGCCTCCCTCATTGTCGGCACCTGGAGCGGAGCAGAGCCCCCTCAGATGACCTTGTCAATCAGGCAGCAACTCTTGGGATGAGGCAGTCCCTCAAGTACCATGGGCCCAAACCGTTAAGGGCTTTAAAGGTCAAAACCAGCACCTTGAATTGGACCCGGAAACAAACTGGCAGCCAGTGCAATTCTTACAGAATGGGTGTGATGTGCTCCCACCGGGCAGCTCCAGGTAAAACCCTAGCTGCCATGTTTTGCACTAGCTACAGTTTCCGGATATTCTTCAAGGGCAGCCCCACATAGAGCACGTTACAGTAATCCAGCCGTGACACGACTAAGGCATGGGTAACTGTGGCCAGATCTGTCTTCTTAAGAAAGGGACGCAGCTGACACACTAGCCGAAGCCGTGCAAAGGCACCCCTGGCCACCGCCTCCACTTGAGCTTCCAAAAGCAGAGCCGGGCCCAGTAGTACCCCCAAGCTGCGTACTTGCTCCTTCAAGGGGAGTGCAACCCCATCCAGAACTGTTAAAATCTCCTCATCCCGACTGGCTCTCCTACTGACCAACAATACCTCTGTCTTGTCCAGATTCAATTTCAGTTTATTAGCCCACATCCAACCCATCACAGCCTCTAGCCCCTGATTCAGGACGCCTCCCAGGTGACAAGGAGAGATAGAGCTGAGTGTCATCCGCATATTGCTCACAACTCAGTCCAAGTCCCCGGATGACCTCTCCCAGCGGTTTCATGTAGATGTTAAACAGCATGGGGGACAAGACCGAACCCTGCGGGACCCCACAGGCCAATGGCCATGGGGCCGAGCAGCAGTCCGCCAACACCACATTCTGGACCCTCCCCCCAAGAAAGGACCGGAACCACTGCAACACAGTATCTCCGATTCCCATACTCAAGAGGCGGCCCAGAAGGATACCATGGTCGATGGTATCGAACACCGCCGAGAGGTCCAGCAGAAGCAACAGGGATGCACTCCCCCGTCTAGTTCCCGGCGTAGGTCATCCACTAGAGCGACCAAGGCAGTATCAGTCCCATACCCGGGGCGGAAGCCAGATTGAAAAGGGTCCAGATAATCCGTATCATCCAAGACCCTCTGCAGCTGGGACGCCACCACACGCTCTATCACCTTGCCCCAAAATGGCAGGTTAGAGACCTGTCTATAATTGTCTGGGTTGGAGGGATCAAGGGAGGGCTTTTTTAATAGAGGTCTTACCACCGCTTCCTTGAGGCACGGTGGCATCCTGCCCTCCCTTAATGAGGCATTAATAATCACCTCCAACCATCTGCCTGTCCCCTCCCTGGCAGCTTTTATTAACCATGTAGGGCAAGGGTCAAGAGCAGGCAATGTCGCCTGCACACTGCCCAGGATCTTGTCCACATCCTCAGGCCGCACCAGCTGAAAAGAATCCAACACAATTGGACCAGATGGGACCAGAGGCACGTCTGCCAGAACTGCCAAAACTCTGGAGTCCAAATCGGCATGGATGCAAGTGACTTTATCTGCAAAGTGACACACAAACTGATCACAGTGGGCTGTGGATGATTCTTCCCCCATTATCTGGGGGGATGTGTGCAGAATGTCTTTGCTACATGGAACAGCTCCGCCATTCTACACTGAGCAGATGCATTGGAGGC
This sequence comes from Hemicordylus capensis, assembly GCF_027244095.1. Classification (NCBI taxonomy): domain Eukaryota; kingdom Metazoa; phylum Chordata; class Lepidosauria; order Squamata; family Cordylidae; genus Hemicordylus; species Hemicordylus capensis. Next base: position 80,415,819 of record NC_069661.1, on the reverse strand, counting down.
GGAGAAAAAACATTTCTTCGCCGCCCCCACCGCCACGGAGTAGTCTCTAAAATGGGCTCTAGCCCATGTTCGGTCGGTTTCGTCATGACTCTTCCTCCAGCGTTGTTCCGTCCGTTGCCCGAGTTGTTTCATCGCCCTAAGCTCTGAGGAAAACCAAGGAGCAGATCGGGCTCCACCAAGCTGGAGAGGGTGTTTAGGAGCAACTGTGTCAACAGCCTGGGCCATCTCTCCATTCCAGAGATCAACCAGGGCCTCGACAGGGTCACCAGTTCTGGACACTGGAAACTGCCCAAGGGCTGTCTGGAATCCAAGCGGATCCCAGTTGAGAGGATAGCTTGATCTTGATGCATATTGTAATATTTAAGGTTTTTGGCTCTTTAATGCAATCCATTGTATACATGCACTATTTCACAAACAAAACAAATCACAACTCAAAGAATGTAGGCACGCAAGTTCTGCCTTTGCCAATCTGAGATCCGGCAAAACCAGATAGTTATAGCAGCATTAGCACAGCATATTATACTCCATGTTGAGAAAAGAAAACCACAAAATCAAACCAACCTACCTACCTTTCTCCTCTCCATATGTATCCTCTTCAAGAGAGACACAAGGGCTCTCTGCCTCCTGGTCCTTTTGAATACATTTTGAAAGTCCCTCCTTTGGTGTTCCCTTCTCCTTCTTCACTCCCACCAGCCATTGGGGGCACAATTGCCCATTACAACACTTGATTTGTATGGTAACAAGCCAACCAAGGAGATTGCAAGCCAATCAGATGTCAGTGCCAAAAAACCAATCACAAGAGAAAAACAGGCCTCCAAAATGGTGCTTAAAATGGGGTTGTTTTGTTCCGAGCTCAAAACAGGCACTTTTATTTAAAGACCCTTTTGTTTCAAGATCAAGACAGTCAAAACAGCCCATTTTGAGTGAAAATTTTTTAACACTGAAATGTTTTGCACATCCCTAGTTTTAATTTTCTATCAGAAAATACTCTCTGTAAATTAAGGCTTCCACTCCAAAGCATAAAGCTGTACAAATTTGTTGGTACCTGCCAAAGCTTAAGTTAGTTAAACAAGACCATAAGATAAGTAGCTCCTTTTACCAGACATATCACTGCTGTAATAAGATCATTGCTCTAGTTAATCTGGACTGTAACTTTATCCTGGATAGGATTAGCCTCATCTGTTTGCTTGTTCACGCAGATTTGTTTCTAGCATTACAAATAGGTTTTTCAGTACTTTATGCCTAAAGGACATTTGCTCTGGTTTGCTAACATTTAATGTCTAAGCTACCTGTGCTCAATGTACAAAAACTTAGTTAACTTGGTGTTCACAACACAGTATTTATGCTTGAGACCTGCTGCTAAATTATAACACATTAAGTCATTTTTAAAAATTTATATTTCACAGTGTTTGCAGCTTGCTGCATCCTCATCTGAAAACTCCCATTGCAAAAATCAGATAGTGCAGACAAGTGACTGAGTATTATATAACAGTTTGAATTTGCAAAAGTGCTACAGAAATAATACGTTAGCCCTGACCACAATCCTGTGAGTTAAGCCACTATTATCCCCTCTTTTACAGATGGAGACCTAATATGATAGGACTAGCCTTTCCAGTAGAACTCTAAACAAAAATCAAAGCCTCTTCCCTTTTAAATCATGTAAACAGACACAGGCTGCGGCTAAGCTGATTCTTTCTTGTTTTATAAATAGAAAATGCCAGTGCAATCCTTTCCTTCCCTCACTCTAGCTTGCTGTCCCTGCTTGTAAATGTTGCTGAATGGGTTTCAGTGTGGTCTACAGCAAGCACAACCTACCAGACCCTTTGTAAGAAAATGTTAAGGGGAGGGAAGGAAGTAGCTAGCGGTTTGTGGGTGTTCTGCAGGGAAGAGCATCTGCATCGAGGACATGCAGGATTCAGCAGGAGACAAAAATATTACGATAATGTCCACAAATACTGCTGTTGAGACAAGCTGCACTAAGCAGAATCTCTCAAAGAGAAGCCTAGAACGCATAGAGGAGAGTCCTGCGAAACGAAAAGCTAACTGGGGTATTCTCACCAGCCAAGGTTAGTAAAGCAATCATTTCAATAGGCCATTGGAGCATTGGAATATGCTTAATTTGACCACTTTTTTTGCAACAAACCAGCTTTAAAAGGATAACTGGTTTCCTAAATTAATAGTGGCAGTGCAAATGCACATTTGTGGCATTATATTATAGTGCCATATAAGGTGTCACTCTTAGTGCATTTTTGTTTGATTTCTGATTTTGTAAATGTTGAAACCACATTATATATAAAGCAAAGCAAAAGCTAGTGTGGCTTAATACCGAGGATTGTTTACAGAGTGGAAGGGGTGGGGCAATCTTATACGTAAACAGACATCTGGAGGTAAACAATGCAGGAGATCTTAGAAGAACTACATGTTATATGTTAACATTGCAGAATTGAGTTAATATAAAAATTTGCCTGTATGTGTGTCGTCAAAAGCAATTCAGTGCATACAAACTATATTGGCTTACATCAGTGAAGGAGCTGTGACGTCTCTTTGTAATTACTATCCCTGCGTTTCTGCCATTTACATATTACTAAAACTTCATAAGTCTGGGTTTCCTTTACTTAGCTGTCTAATAATATCTGAACCAGGTTCAGTTCTGAAACTAATATCAAAATGTGTGAATTCATTTATTGGGAACTTTGTTCCAACTTATAGATAAAATATTAGCGACACTAAGGAAATCTTAATTAATATGGACAGGCAGCCATTTGTAGATCTGTAGAAATCATTACTGTTGTTACACTTGATGTGGTCTTTCTCCTGTTTACAGAAGCCAGGGCTGTACTTGAGAATGCTCTAGATCAGGGCTGCACATCTTTGGCCCTTCATCTATTGTTGTTGGATTAACATTCCCATCATCCCTGACCATGGGCCTCTGTGTCTGGGGATGATGGGAGTTGTAGTCCAGCAACAGCTGGAGGGCTAAAGTTGTGCATCCCTGCTTTAGATCTTTGTGTGAAAGCTGATTTATACTAATAGGTGGTCTTTGAAAACTATAAAGCATTCTTCTAGAGAACTACCTTTAAAAATGTAATTTCTTTTATTTGCAAGCGAAGAGTATAACTATGGACAATTCTTCCTGCCTAGCTAATTTAGCCATGTTTCAGACAGAGGCAATTATTATTTTGAATATTTTTGAGTGTGTGTGTGTAGCACATCAGTCAGCATAGTGCTTTTCAAATTTTTAAATATATTTATATCAGGATAGGCCTGTGGCCAGGACTGTCCTAGAGAGCCCTGGTTTGGTGCAGGGCCTGAGGCAAATCAGCCAGTACAGGACCCCCTATCAGTTAATTGTAATGAGGATTAAAAGAGCCAGGCTGGGGGCCAGTGTTGCCTTTAACAGGGATTCCCAGATGTTGTTGACTACAACTCCCATAATCCCCAAGCAAAAGCTCTTACAGCTGGGGATGCTTAGAATTGTAGTCAACAACTTCTGGGAATCCCTGTTGGAGGGACCACTGCTTAGGGCATTTGCTATGCTTGCCCTGCCATGCCTGTGACCCGAGGAGCTGATAATCTACAATTTGACACAAAGGAGACAACAAAAAGGGGGAGACAGAAGGAGGCAGGTTTAAGCAGGAACAGTGGCCAACGTCCTGCACAGCATAATGTCAGCAGTGCTGACTCACCCACATTGCTGCAGGCTCACAGTGAAGCACTAGCGGTGTTGTGTTTTTGCACAAGAGTGCAAATATTTCAAGTAACACACCTGCACTCCAGAAGTGCTAGTTAAATTGAAATATCTTGCTTGACCATCAGCAATGCGTTTCCGATTTAACTAGCACCTCTGGAGTGTGGGTGAGCTACTTGAAGTATCTGCGCTCCTATGCAGAAGCACAACACTGCTGGAGATTCACTGTGAGCCTGCAGCAGCATGAGTGAATTGGCACCATGTGCATTGTATTGCAGATGGTTATCTCTTTACTACTACTACTACTATTACTACTACTACTACTACAACAATATTTATATACCACTTGTCAACCAAAGTCATCAAAGCGGCTTACATAGAGAAATAAATAATACATCAAGAAGATGGTCCCCTGTCCCCAAAGGGCTCACAATCTAAAAAGAAACATTTAGCATTTTCCTTTTTGCTAACGCATAGTATTTGCATGTTCATAAGACATGGTAAAGCCAAAGTTAAGCACGTTTAAGTACAATTTTAATGTAAGAGTTAAGCACATGCTTAAATTCCTCCAATTTAAGTCAACAGGACTTACAAAGTGCTTAACTTTGGCTTGATTGGGTACATATTGTTTTACTTAAGCTATAACAACAAAATAGATTAATCACAGTAACAGACTGATAGTATTTCCAGTGAAAGAGTAATTTAGGCTCACTTTCACATACGCCTCAACCCAAGCAGCTTTCCATTTTCTTCTGCCCCTTACTCCCCCCCCGCCCCCACTCTAAAGTCTGAGACCAGTCCATGGGCACATCAAAGACCTTCTCCCCAGACACTGAAAGTCAGGTGGGCCCCACAGTGATTGCCCTGTCAGGATCCTGAAAACATCTGTCCCTATGGTCTTTCCCCTGCTGTGACCCAAGCATTAGACTCCACAACAGAGACTACTTCACAAATCACACACCCAAGGCCTCAGTTTAGTTCAGTATAAATGCAGTTGGAGTTTTCTGTCATACACGCTGAGTATCCCTTATCCAGACATATGAAAACCAGAATGCTCCAAAATCTGGACACCACACCGTAACAAAAACAAAAAACAAAACGCCTCAGCTCACTCGCTCGCAGATTCCCAATTTTGCTGCTTCTAAACATGCAGTCTAAACTTACTTATTTCAGAAGGCTGTTAGTGACAAGGGTTTCGTCTGTAACTCTCTCTAGTTGCAGCTCTGTTTTTATTGTGGAGCTTTTTAATGTTTCTGATGTTCTCGTTTTGGCGCTAGAGAGAAAAGGGAAAGCCCCCTCCTCCATCCCTGCTCAGTTTGGTGCCTGTTCTATTGGCTCCTAAAAAAATAAAATACAGTAACCTTTCTTGTTTAGAATTGGATCCCATGCCTAAGATATCTCATCGTGCAAATATTCCAAAATCCGGAAAAATCTGAAATCCGGAACACTTCTGGTCCCAAGCAGTCCGGATAAGGGATACTCAACCTGTACTAATTTTTCTGGGATTTGTCTATTTAACCTAACTGAATTAGTAGAGACCTGGATTTTTTCAGCCATGAAGGCCTCTGGGTGATCTTAGGCAAGCTACTATTTCTTATCTTCTTTCCTACAGCGTATACAAGGGAAAGCATGGAATAATTCCATGTACAGTACCCTAAGCTTTTTGGAGGAAGGAGGGATGCAGATGTGATAAACAATATATATGTGCATATAGCCAACCATGGCAAATTCCTTTGTAGCCAATGTTAATTAGGTATGATCATTAGGAGATTTTGAAGATCAGGAGTAGATACATATCCTGTTGAGCTAACAAGAAAAATAACACATACTAGCTGCGGATCTCTTGCAATAGATGAAACAGACAAATTTGTGCGTATTACCCAGTTGAAGCAGGAAAGGAACATCAAGATTAGGCTTCTTGAGAGGCAGGAGGTGAAAAACCCATTCCGATTCAACTCTGTATATAGTGGAGGTTTTCTTCTGGCATGGTTGACTAGCAAGAATCCTGTAAATCCAATATTGAAGTATAGTATCATTCCTTGCCATGACATCTACCTTTTGCTCAAGCACAAGTGTATAACTGTTCTCATGTTATAACTTTAAACTCGGGGCTGACACTATACAAGAGTTTGTCAGCCTAGTAACATTGCATTTGGCCATATTGAGTTACAAAAGAGAAGCCTATCATTTCCAATGGGCTTACTCTTGTGTAACACAGGTTGCATAAATGCAGTGTTACTAGGGCTGACGTACTCTTGTAGTATGCCAACCACCCCGGGTAACTTATGGAAGCATTTTCATGACTTAAAACCATAATGGGAGGGAACACACAGTAAATCCTCACAATATCATTTTGAATTCCTGCCTTCATTTAACTTTTTTTATGGTTATACCTCATCCATTGAGGTAGGAAAAGTCAAGTGGAGTGGATATGACACAAATGCTTGCTCTCACAACAGTTCTGTGAGGTACAGCTCTTCTTTCCATCATAGTTTGCACCAGATGAGGGGAGCACAGAAGGATTAAATGTATTTGTGAGTGGTGAGCTGTGTTCCACCAGCCTCCTAATGGCGTAGCGGGGAAATAACATGACTAGCAAGCCAGAGGTTGCCGGTTTGAATCCCCACTGGTTTGTTTTCCAGACTATGGGAAACACCTATATCAGGCAACAGCGATATAGGAAGATGCTGAAAGGCATCATCTCATACTGTGCAGGAGATGGCAATGGTAAACCCCTCCTGTATTCTGCCAAAGACAACCACAGGGCTCTCTGGTCGCCAGGAGTCTACACCAACTCAAAGGCACACTTTACCTTAGCTGTGTTCCACAGGGGGAGGGCAACTACTTTTCTGAAGGGAACTCACCACCACCACCACTACCACCACCACCAAGAGTCAGCCTTGCTCCCCACTCTACTAATAGGAAATAGAAGCTGCAAGTCTTGGATCACATTACAGATATATGGTAGATGGGTGGTTTTATTCCAGCCCTCCAGATCAAAATCTACCCCGCTCACTAGATCATATTGTTTCTTTATTATAACATGAGAATGATATTTTAAACTATGCTGTATTGTATGTATTTGTACTCACAAGAAAATACAGGTTATTCCTAAACTCAGCGCTCGATCTCTGTTTACTACAGGGGTATTACAGGTGAAAGTTCATATTATAATGAGTGCAGATCTCCTTCTAAAAATGGCTGAAGTGTATTAAGAACAGGATTCATCTAAAGGGGACAGTTCTCTTACTAAAAATGAGCAGGATTTATAATTACGATTGGCTGGAAATGCCATGGGGAGATGGAGATTTAGGTATTGTATATACATTTTAAGAAATGTCTTGTTCTTGCTGTTTATATTAGCTTTTAAAACCTTATCTCAGCCCTAGTTACAGAATTGTAGGCTGCTGTTCCAGTAAATTAAATGCCAGATGGCTTGGAACACAGAGTCTAAATATAGTCAGAGATACTTTACATCTAAGTCAGGGGGTGGGGGAAAGAATCATAAGGAGAATGGTGAACAGGGAATATTTTCCTAAACTGCCTTTTAAAATTGTTGTATATTCAGTTTAAAAGGGGATGTTTGAGCCAGGATGTTTCAGGACTAAATCTTCACCACAATACATGAGGTGGCTTTGAAAAACTGCAAGGACATTTAAAAAAGTGTACAGAGTACTGAATAAATATTTTGCATAGGGAATATTTGTAATCTACAACTCTGTCTATGATGGAAACATCAAGCATTGACACTCCAGAAAAATAAATAACTTTCTGTCCCAAACTTTTAGATCAACTCCCTAAATAACTGTCCTTATTTTGCCTTTTGTGTATGCTTTTTAAAGAATGTTAATAGTGTGCACGAGAATTCCTCAGATTTCAGCACTTTCCTGGGTCTCTTGAAGTTAAATCCCTTGCAGGAGGGATGCTTCTTGACTCTAATGCATATAAATATAAATGCATGCACATGAACACAAAAGTCCAGTGTACAACTTCAAAGCACTCTCTTCCTGGAAAGTAAATATTGCAGGATGTGTTTTGAGTTGCAGCTATTCTATAAGTACAACTAGGTCTATTGTGATATTAAATATTCTTCAGGGCTTCCCTTTTTAAAAAGGGTACTATAGTCAGTTTACACACACTCCCTATTTAAGAAGCCCATTATAAAGCAGAGTAAATGTATACAACATACAGTGAGTGCAGAATGGTCTCCAGCAACGAATAAAGTGAGGAGTGGGGTAGCCAGGAAGTGATATTTTGTATGATATGCACGTACACAAGCATGTTGCTCCTATTTTCATCTTTGAAATATTGGAGTGTATACACTATTGATGTTGACAGTGGTCAGGGATACCCTGGGGACTTGTTTCAAAACAGAGCTTGGGGTTGTGTCTTGGCATCATTTGAGAAGTAAATGTCATTTGCTTAAATAGCATTAAGTAGCAAAGGCAGCACAGCTAAAGATTTATATAATTTGGGGTGGTGGGAGAGACCTATCTTCAATGCTATATTCTGATTTCTGCAAAGTCTGTAGAATTCATATCAGTTTAAAATGTCTCTTAGATGTTAATAAGGTACTTTATATTCTTGGTACAGTTTCCTGATGCAGCAGCTCTTGGTATTCTCTTAGAACTCAATTTGGCAGCAAAACAAATTGGCACAAGAGGGTGTTGAATTCGCTGCAGTGAGGATAAATTTGGATAGTTGAAACAGCAGCCACTAATCTTGAGATTTTTTGCAACAATTTCTTCCGTTATTTCACACTGTTGGGGTAAATACTGCCTAAGATTGCTAAAGTGCTGTTCACTTTTCTAGCATAAGCCAACAATGGCTATCTGGGAAACTTTAATAAATATGACAAGAATGTCAAACTTCAAATTATTTGATTCATACAAATCCTGTTTAATGCAGTTATGAGTTATGCTGACACTGGTGACCTTTCTGTGATTATCATCATAGCAATACCATGCAGAGCAGGGCTGCACAACTGCAGCCCTCCAACTGTTGTTGGTCTACAACTTCCATCGTCCCCAGCCACAGTGGCCAAATGTCAGGGATGATGAGAGTTGTTGTTCAGCACCTTCAGGAGGACCAAAGTTGTGCAGCCCTGCTGTAAAGGCTAGTCCTATGTTTTGAACATAATATTGGAATTACTCGATTTGTGTGCAATATACAAGAGATCTAGGCTAGAACAAAGCCAGTATTTCCACAAGCAAAGTTGCTGCAATCTTCATCTGGCCACAGCACTGGATTATAGATGTTCTAAGCCTCCTCCTGCTGAACCATTATGCATTTACTCACAAGTAAGTCCTGAGTTCAATGGGACTTGCTCCCAATTAATTGCAGCATTATCATGGATGATGGATGTTACGACCTTGTTGAACTTTGAAAGTTCCTGGCTTTATTATCTCTCTCCCTACATTTACAACAGGATTCACTTACACTGAGGAATGAGATTTGTACTGCATAGGCTTTTGTAGTATTTGTGATATTCAGATTTACTTTTTATTTGTTATATTAATGAGAATATCTATTTTTATAACATAAACCATATGATGATATTGTTCCACAGGTTCTTGGGCTGATCGCTCACCACTGCATGAAGCAGCAAGTCAGGGACGCCTGCTTTCACTAAAAACTTTAATTGCACAGGTAAAAATGCTCATGTTGAATTTCAGACATTGTCCATTTCCCCCCATACCATCATTCTTTGCTGGTATCCAGTTTTTAAATGTGAAAACAGCATGCAGGTATTATTATTGTTGGTCCATCACTACTTCAAACCATTCTGTCTTCTTTGTTTATTAAATTATATATAGTTCTAAGTCTTTCTTGATGTTTGTTGGAAAGCCTGCAATTATTCAGAACAGTAGACTGTAATACAAGCAAATATTTTGACCATGATATATTTCTTAATCCTCACAGACTAGTTTAATACTAATAAAGCATGTGTTTTGAAAAATTAATGTAGAACTATGTCTTTACAGAATTGGGGTCCTCTTGCAGAGTGTTCAGTCAAGCATAAACCCTTTATTCAGTATTGGCTTGCAGAGACCAGCATAGCTCTACGGATTTAACTGCATGTATTGCTGATTTTGGCAATTTGGGATCAGATCCATGTTGCATCCTTAAGGGCATACACGAAGAACTAACTTATCAAAATATACAAACAATCACACAACGATCCACAGCATCACAAAGTTGTTCCATAATATTCAAGGGGGAAAGGTAAAATCATAGGCTGACATCCTCACTTACGAAGCACCAGTGCAGTGGGCAAAGCACCAGTGCTTCTGAAGAGTTCTAGACTCATAACAGTACCCAGGGGCATAGTAGAGTTGGAGTGAGTCCTGAGACAAAAAGTGAAGATGGGCCCCTGCCTCCTTTGGAGGGTGGGAGGGGGAGAGTGAAGAGAAAGCTGTCTCCCTCAATGTCTAGGGACATTTGTTCAACTACAGCTACCCCCTGGATACACCGGGGTGTCTGTGTCTGTGTGAATTTCAGTAACTTCCCTTTATCCCAGAGGCACTCTGTGTCATCTGAAAATATGTCCTTGAGGGCTGTGCAACTCTTGGGGGCATATTTTCAGGTGGCATAGAGTATTTCTTGAGGAAGGGGAGTTCATCGAAATTTCTGCCCATTACATTAGCAGTAGAACCGAGTCAATTGAACTTTTCAGAAGCACTGGTGCTTCATTAGCCATGATGTCAGTCACGATGTTCAGTGCCATTAAGGCAAAACAACATGGCATTTAGTACTTGTAAAAGGGAAAGCTTGCTGTCCCACAGTCTTTTCTTGGCTTTCTCTACACAGCTTTATATTTCCTGATATGATAAATCATCTCACTATTGTCTCTGTCTGCAAAGGGTTGGTATAACAAAATTAAGAGGAAAGTTGTTGCTTTTCTTTCTTTCTTTAAGGAGGGTGGTTATTGAAAACTCTGTTCCTGTTATTCAGCACATGTATCTACAAGTCAGATGTTCAAGAATATTTCAAGTATACGCTTGATCCTATCATGATCAGACTTCAATTAAATGATACCAGGCTTTTTACACATTCCTTTTCATAAGTGTCTGAATGACAGTGAAATTTGCATGTTAAGTATATGTTGCATTAAAAAGTTTTATTTTAGGATGTCCTGTCTCAATGCAATCAGGCAGAAGTAGATCTTTTACTAGGAGACTGGATAGATTTGTCTAAATTATTTGGGTTTTCTTCTCTTTTGTTTAGGGATACAATGTAAATGCTCTAACCATTGATCAAGTGACTCCACTGCATGAGGCATGCTTAGGAGATCATGTATGCTGTGCTAGAATCCTTCTTGAAGCAGGAGCAAATGTAAGCATTTTTCATCCTTTAAAACTTGCACTGTGACTGGAAGACACTAAGAAGCCATTGCAAACATTGACGCACTGGTATAATATGCTACCAGTGATCCTCCTATTAGAAAGCTTGCAGCTATGTTTTGTACTAAATTATGTTTCCCAACAGGGCAATCTATTGACTGCACAGAGAGCTCATTTATCTAGATTCTCTGAATGCTTCAGAGATGCAAAAACTAGATGTAATTTCCATCCTTAGTGTATTCTTTGCCTGCTGCCAGGACATAGGAGTTGTGAGCAACATTAAAAGTTACTATACAAGCAGACCCCATCTAAGTTCCAACTGTGTCTGAGGTAGTATGGTGAAGTATAGCCACCCTTCTGCTCCACGCTTCTTTTTGCTCCTTGTTCACACTTTGTTTATTTTATTTTTATTTATTTATTTTTGCATTTATATACCGCCTTTCGTTAAAAAGATAACCCCAAGGCGGTTTACAAAAGTTAAAAACATACAATAAAAAGACAATAAAAACATCATGTTAAAAATATAAAAACATATAAAAACAGGCATAAAAAACAATACAACAAATACAACAAATTGTTCCTCCCATTCCCTGGTTTTTGTAAAAGCCAGGGAGGGGAAGGAGGTTGTGGTTGTGGTGGCAGAACAGTAGTGCTAGTGCCATCACCAGGTAATGGGATGGTGCTGGTATGAGGCGGTGCAGTGCGGTGGCTGGTGGAGACGGTGCCAGAGGTTGTAGGACATTTTGTACCGCTTCGGCCACATCAGAATTTGTGTCTGATGTGCCTGCCTCACCACATTTCATTAGTGGTCTGGCCCTGAATACACATTACTATCTTCTCCGCTGCCACCAATATTTGCACTTTTATCACTGGAAAGGTTTATATCCTTCAGATTTTGCCTGCTGCCTCACTTTGTTCTTTACAGTGGATACATGTGTTTCTTCATGAGACTGTTCTGGTTAGTTCCTGCTGTAAGTCATGTTGGTCAAGGGTCAGGAAATCAACTTTCCCCCTGGAATATCAAGGAGGAAAAAAGGAGAGGAAAGATAATGATTTTTCCACAGACGGGATATAAAATACATAAATGAGTATTTTATTACTGATCACAAATATATCCAATGTTTTAGATGAATGCTACAACAATTGACGGAGTGACACCCTTGTTCAATGCATGTTCAAGAGGAAGTACATCTTGTGTTGAGCTTCTTTTGGAGTACGGTGCCAAAGCTCAGTGGGAGACATGTCTCCCTTCTCCAACTCATGAAGCAGTCAGCAGAGGTAAAAGATTAAAATAACTGAAATAGATCACGAAATGCATCCAACATTGTATATCTAATTGCATTCTCTTTTGGCTAGGTCATAGTGATTGTCTAGAGCTGCTGATCTCTTGTGGCATAGATGTTGATCAAGACATTCCACACTTGGGAACACCTTTATATGTAGCTTGCATTTCACAACAGAAACAATGTGTCCGTAAGCTTCTACATGCAGGTACGTGCTTACTGAATCTTTAAAATTCTTAATATATTATTGTATCCAAAAAAAGATGGAATCCAGTTGGCAGTCCTCAGAAGTCAAACTGACTGTTCATAAGGTGAACAGGGCAATATCACGATCTACATGTAGTGATCAGCCTCCCTGTCCCTCTAAAGAGTCAACAGGGAGTGAACCCTTCTCTCGACTGACAGGCTGGTGAACTCCAGGGCAGTCATTCAGTACACCAGTTTTCCCTGGGATTCCACCCCGAGCCCAGGGAGGTTCAAGCTCTGTTGATAAGAGGGGTGGTGGCGGCAGCATTTTAATTCTACCAGAAATATAGATTAGTTTAGGAGAAGCCTAGCCAGGCAGCTCATTGGGGATGATTCAGCATTCCCCGCCCCCGTCACGTGAGCTGCTCTGAGACAAAGGCTTTAATCTATATAATACAGCTGAAAGTAATTGATAGTATTTTAAAAAATAAAATTTATTATTCTTGTAGCTCACCCTGCAAGTTTGTCAAGATCCTTCTTAACTGGTCCTAAAAATGTATACATTACTCCAAATGAGGTCTTAGCACTGTTTCGAGTATGCTTTAGTAATGCTGCTTCTTCAGTCTTGGGGGGAAATCCTAACACAGATAAAATGGCATTTGAATTTCATAGGAAATTGGGCCTTAACTGTTCCTGCCAATTTTGTGTCATCTGTGCATTTGATATGAAAGGATGACGCAGATTCCAATGGAACAACATATTTATGCACAATACACTAATGAAATCATCAGCCTGTACAAGTACCTTCATGTCTTGGTAAAGGACATACAGTATGTGTGTGAGGGCTACTTGTATTATGTTATGGTCAAAGACCAAAATAAAGTATCTGTATGTGGCTTACCCAGCTTAGCCATGGGCTGCCTGATCTATGGCTGAGTAGCCACATCTTATCCTAGCACCCAAAGACATTCCCAAGCCTGTACCTATGTGGTATTTTTAAAGCTGCAGGCTTAAGGTACCTCTCAATGCATTTAGAACTTATAGAACTACTGAACATTAGTTGTAATATCAATTCAGGAGGACCTCATTAATCGCGGGCCCAATATTCATGGTTTCACGTATCTGTAGCTGGATAATTAGTACCCAACCTTGGTATATGGGGGGGGGGAAGGGTTAAACTCACATATCCGCAGGTCAGGGGTGGCTGGAAATTACCATTTTGTGTTTCCCATAGTCCTAATGCTCCATTATCTGTTAATTCGCTATCTGCACCCCCTCCCACATGGAAGCCCTGCAAATAATGGGGTTCTCCTATTTCTACATTAATAAACTAATTTTTGAGGACGAGATTTTAGGAACTAGGATTTGTTTGTGACCATTTAGTTAATCTATATTCTCCTTTACTGTTACAATCTATAGGTGCAAGTGTACAAAAAGGAAAGTTTTTGGAAACTCCATTACATGCAGCTGCAAGGCAATCAAGTGCAGAAATAATAAACATGCTTCTTGAGTTTGGGGCAGACATAAATGCCAAAAATACAGAGTTTGAACGGCCTGTAGATGTAGCTCCTCAACGCAGCTTGGTGGAAACAGTATTGCTTCTACATGAAGGTAAAGCAGAAATGTACATATATTTATTGTAGTAACCATGCTTTGCGAAAAAGTGTTTTTGCTTGTGATTGGGATTTTTAAGGAGGCACTACTTACAGTTTGACCCCAAAATCTATTTTTTAAAAATCATAATTGTAATGTATTAAAAACAACTTTCACAATGGTAGGGAATCCTCAGTTCTGGAAAAAAGCTTCTCCTAGATTTGAATTCCCTCAAGTTGAACCTAGACTCTATTCCCAGTATGTTGAAAAATAAGTATTTATAATTTTTGAAGAGCTGTGTAAGCCGGTTAAAAAAGACTGGACTTTGATATGTCCCCCCAGGACCATCCTTATTATTATTATCTTAGTATTATTTGTTTGATTTCTATACCACCCTTCCAAAATGGCTCAGGGCGGTTTACACAGAGAAATAACAAACAAATAAGATGGAACCCTGTCCCCAAAGGGCTCACAGTCTAAAAAGAAACATAAGATAGACACCAGCAACAGTCACTGGAAGTACTGTGTTGGGAGTGGATAGGGCCAGTTACTCTCCCCCTCCTAAATAAAGAGAATCACCACGTTAAAAGGTGCCACTTTGCCCAGTTAGCAGGGGTCTTTAAGCAGGATGGATAAAATTCAGATAGATAGATAGATAGAATATTACCTTTCTCATTTAAAAATCAACATATTTAAAATTAAATCTCATCACAAACATGGTACACCTACACTTAAAATATTTTTTTAAAGAATGTTGGCTTTCTCATACATTGAGTTACCTACCTACCAAACAGCGGGGACATTCATTTCAGTTTCATGAATCTCATTAAAATGGCTGCAGCACTGTCTAGTAACTACAAGCTTGTTTCTAGAGATTTTTGAGCTTTCAGTATCTGTTTTTAAGCAGACTAAAATTATCTGTGCAAAGATGTAGTCTGAGTTGTTGTTTGTGGTGGGGTCCAAGGCAGATCCATCACTTAAAAAAAAAAAGGTATTATATACTATTTCCTAAATTAGTAAAAATCAAATTATCTAAGAATTACTCTCCTAGATATTGTAAACACTTTATTGACATTTACTGGTCAAATTTGTTTTACTGGTCACATCTGCACCATAGTATCAGTGGGAAAAGAACTAAAATCACCTCGATTTAAGTCAGTTTTTTTCTTGGTGATTTAAATCACCTTTATTTAAATCCACCCCGCCTTAAAAGAATTACACCTGCTATGTTTTGCCTTCCTAGGTTACCTACAAGCTGTATCTAAATTCTAACCAATGTCCTCATCCATAAAATAAGAAAAAATCAGGGCACATATGAAATGTACTATGGAAGGCACTTGCTAAAGAATACATACCCTTTATTACCTCAGCTGCTAACTTATTTTGTCATATGCTATAAAAGACAGATGTAGAAGCAGTAGCTTTAATCATTCTCATTATGATAGACTCCATGGCCGCACTAGACTAGACTAATAGCAACCTAAAAATATTACATGTTTTAGCATTTAAATGAGTCTTGCTGAACTATCATAGATTTTTATCTCATGGTATTATTTAATTACAACTAAATTACCCAATACTTCTTAGGGAAACCTGTACTACAAGCACATGTGTTCATTAAAATGGAGGACACAGCAGAAATATGCAAGAATTCTGTTAAAAATAGTTTTGCTCTTTGTTTTACTTTGCATTATTATAGGTTTCTTTGAGTATACAGGAGAAGCCCGTTATCCATGGACCTGAAATTCGTGGTTTCACATATTCACTGTCGGGTAACTGGCACCCAACCTCAGTATATGCTGGAAAAAAACAGCAAAAAAGCCTAATTTGCACATATCTGCAGGTTGGAGTGGGTGGAAATAACCTCTGAGGTAATTTCCACCTACCATTTTGTATAAGGGAGCCATTTTCTGGTTTGTTTTTGTTAACACGAAAAAGAAAAAAACCACAGGGGGAGAAATGAAAATTGCAGCATTTGGGGGATATTGCTGAATACCTGGGGACAGACAGCATGGTAGGGCACTCACCTCCATTTCCTCCCCCCACCACTTTCAGGCTGTTTTCGCCATCCCTTCTGCACTGTTTGTACCAGCCCTTTCACACCGTTTTCGCTAGCCCTTATGCACTGTTGGCACCAGCCCCTAGGGATGTGTATGAACTGGTTCAGTGGTACTTTTCCGGACTGCCAAACCGGTTTGGAGGTCCAGTGGGAGAGAGGTTACCTTTAAGGAGCAGGGAGGCTGCTCTTACACACACACACACTGGCGCTTTGGGCACAGCGCTGGCAGGGGAAACCCTCCCTGCTCCTTAAAGATAACCCCTGCCGCCGCCAAACTGGCAGTCTTCCAGGTCGTGCACATCCCTGCCAGCCCCTTTGCATCATTTTTGCCCTTTTGCCCCACTGCCACAGGAACCTAACCTCTGCCCCCATTATCCACACTTTCACTATCGTGCCCCCCCCCGAACAGAACCCCCATGGATAACAGGGTTCTTCTGTACTATGAAAATATACGAACTGTGTAATAATTATATCGTGAGCCTTTAGAATGCAGAATTGCCATTTAATGTCATTTTTCATCCACTTGCAGCTACTCCATGTTCTCTTTGCCAACTGTGCAGACTACATATCCGAAATTACATAGGAAAAGCCAGGTTGCATCTTGTACCCCAACTCCAGTTGCCAACTATATTGAAAGACTTCTTACAGTACAGATAAAGTAGTAACTAGCCTGACAAACATGTATTTTATTATATTGTTGTAATTAAAAACGTACTAAAACTTAGAATTAGCCAAAGGGAATGTGTGAGTGTGTGAATGAGCAAGATCCTGAAGAGAAAAGGCTAAAGCGAGGCATAGAGAGTCCAGTTCATTCATGAGCGGCAGTCTGCCTTCACACAGAAGAACAGGCTGAAGATACACACATCAGAGGAAAAGTAGTTTATTACAACCTGCTAAGAGGCAGGCTGCTGGTAAACAGGATAGTTTAGGGACAAACGATATGACCCTGAGAGATAACCCTCTGAGGAAAGGCATTGTTTTCTAAACTATAAGACAGTTGGACCATTTTGTGCCAGATAAATAACCCGAAGTGACAACAAAGAAAATGTGAAGGGTGGTGGATGCCTTGAGAAGCTGGAAAGTATAAACAGAGCAGCTCAGCGCATGGATCATTTGAGAGACGACCAACGTACCCCAGAGGTAGTGATGCATGCACCAGTTTCCTTGCCTCTGTCTACAGCTGCTGCTGAGACTGGCCATCTCAACTTGTAAGCTTGCTGTGAGTATGAATAGGGACATTAGGAACTTACCGTCATACGTAATTTAAAATAAACTTTGATAGAACCATATGGCATCGGTCTTGTGAATTGATCTGTGGAGATGCAGCCTGGTCACCTGGTTCCCCATACACAGAGCATCGATCCTTTTGAGCCACCTAGGAGCTCAGCTAGGACAACCAATTTAAGACAGAAATTGATGTTTCAGTGAAAAACTTTGGATGAGGAAGGGAAGGCATACACTGATTTTTACATACTAATATAAATCCTTGGCAACTGATATCATGATGCAACAATATTTGGGAGTTCAGCAGCAACCCAATGACAATGTGCTAATGTAATTAAAAAAACAGAATTTGCTCATACTCTGGAAATGTACTATATGCATGATAGACCACTACTCTGTTGAAGTACATATTGCCTGTGTTAAAAGGGTTTCTAGAGGATTATGCAGGGAATGCAGTTGTAATTAAGTTGTTGCAGAGATTCCAAAATCTTCTCCCAGACATTCTGACAGTTACAGGGGAAATGGTGTTTTCCTAACACTACAAGAGCTATTTACTGTTATGGGGGGGGGGGGATCAGAATTTCCCACAAATGCTTCTAATTATTTCCCCATCCACTCTCACCCATTAAGTGAGCATATCTGGGGAAGAATCAGACGTCACCCTCCACCCCATTTGCAGATAAGAACTCCTTTGGACTGTGCCCGTTTAAATGATGTTGCTTTATCATGATCAGCTTCCTCTCGGTTCTTTGTTGGAGACTACAAATGAATAAATGAGGAAACTGCAGTTGCCAGGAGCAACAGCTTTCAAATGTACACAAGTCTGTTACTGGCTAACGCTATGGCCTCCTTTGGACGTCATGGCAAATATACCTCAGGTTGGCCCACTGTGACATCCGAATTATGGGAACTGGGGTTCTGGGACCCAACTGTGGTTCCATTTCCCACCTCCAGCCTCCGATTGAAACCTTGGCTGCAAGTAAGGTTCACTTACCTAACCAAGGGTCTGGAAGCCGCAGCATGTCATCTGGTTTGGGCAAGAGTTTTATTCTCACACAAACCAGAGTTAAGGGAGGAAGCTCCTCCCACTGCTCTAAATCAATTGGCTGTTGTGGCTTTCCTTCCTTGGTCAGAGGAAGCCCATGCAACCAGTTCTGCCCCCTCTGCTGTCTCCCAGACTGCAGATTGACATCTTTTGGGAGCATGCTGAGGAAATCGAGGACAACATTGGGTCCATTGAAGGCGCAGTTACAAGGAACGTCCAAAAGCAGCCTATGTGTGTAGCCCAAATTTTTTTCCCCTACATGGTGTTCTGCAAGTGGTATTCTTCATATAGCACTTAGGGAAATGTAAAATTGAAAGCTTTGGTGCACATATGTATGGATAAGCCCTTTAGTTCACTTACACAGTTCCTTTAATAACTTTGTTTTGTTATATTCTGGTTCAAGATGTCTGTTATGTATATGCCTAGAAATACGTATATACCTTTTTCAAAGTCATCCTCATCTATCAGCTTGGTTCATACATTGCTCTACATGACATGTTGCCATGTATGTAAAGCCATTATTCATACAAATACAATTACATCCCAAGACTGGTTACACCTGCAGGACAACAGTTCAATAACTGAATCACATGCTTTCCCCCAGTCATCCACTGAACAATAAGTACTTCTGCCATCTTCCATCCATAGCCATCCGGATAGGGAATTGCTGGAAACTAGAGCTCTCCTCAGCAGTTATAAATTCTGACCATTTCCACCGCTCATGAAGGGAAAGCATGGAGGAAGTCCCCACCACCACACACACTGTCACTCACCTCTGCACCCGATGACCATGCTTACAGCACTATTTGTCTGAACAAGGCAGCACCATGAGTGTGATGGCCAGAGATCCTGTGAGCTGCAACCTTGATTAACCAAGGTACCCAATGGGAAGTGTCCAGCCATATGAGCAAAGTGGCTGGGAAGCAGCACAGTTGCTTTGCCTGGGGCACCTCCAATCCTTGCACCAGCCCTGTGCACATGACTTCAAAAGGCAGACACTCTACAGCTGACACTCAGTGCTGTGACCATGGTTACTGGTTCTGAATTATGAACTTCTATATGCAGGACTGAAGAGATGGCTGGTACAGTCAGTTTTGGCGTGATTTAAATGTTACAACCTGCAAAAATTAAATATGATAATAAATGCTTGTTAAGTTATTACAATGGAAGTTTTGGAATGGTCTCAGTCTTTCCAGTCTGAGGCCAAAAACAAACATTCGAAGCAAGTTCACAGAAGCATGAGCTGAAGACAGATGGCTGAAGACTCATGACAGATTAATCAGCTGCAAAATGGGTGCAGCTTCTCAACTGAACTGAAAGACTATATCCCGCAAAATCGTGAGCACAGATGGTTGCCTTATACGGAGTCAGACTATTGGTCCACCTAGGCTAGTATTGCATTGTCTGCACTGACTGGCTACGGCTCTCCAATAGTTCAGGGGCTTAGTATCAGATAGTGACAAAATATTTCACTTCTGGCTACCACTGTGTTATGGGCTCCCGATTTGGACCTAACTGTAACTTCCCCTCTTTTTCCTTTTGCACCCTTACCAGAGATACAACTAGGTAATTTTGGAGCCTGGACCAAAAGGTCTTTGGAGCTGCCCCACCCGCACTGCAAGTAAAGCATAATCCCCCTACATACACAAACTGACAAATGCAATCTTTTTAATACGTAGGTTCTTGAGGGCACAAACAGCATCTGAACTTACAAGAATGTAAGAATAGAAAACAAGTATGTTTATGTAAATATGCATTAGCAGAAACATTTCGATTTGCCAGAACCTAAGGGGTATACTCGTCGGTGGCATGGCGACCACACCACCCGTGACATACTAAGGAGTATGGGGGGGGGCAGGAGTGTGTGGAAGCTCTGGACTTCTTCCCGGAAGTCCAGGGGCAAGAGCGCCTCTGACCCTTACAGAGGTGCTTGGCATGGGTGACACAAGTCTGCGAGGAAAACAGTCCAGGACTGAAACGGTGTTTAAACTGGTGTTGGGAAGTAGCCTAGGAAGACAGCAGGGAGAAAGAAGTAAAGCAAATGCATTTCATACATTTAAGAGTCTGCTAAGGACCGCCCAACTTTCTAAATCAAGCTGACTGCATGGTCATTTCCCAGCAGCCCCGAACAGTCCCAGATTCAGTCAGCATTGCCCTAAAATAGGCAGAGCACACTTATCACACTCTGTGCATACCAGCACATAAGTCAAATGGCCCAATTCCTTTTGGATGCACATGAAAGCCACAGGGGTCTCCAAATCTCTGGAATTTCCCCACAGAAAGTTCCTGGCTTTTCCATGAATCCTCAACTCCTATGTGGCTCCCATCTAGCTCCTTTTGAAGCTCCTTTGTTCTCTCAAGCACCCCATCCCCACTGCCTTCCGACTGGAAGCGTCAACAAGTATAACTGTTCTAGCCTAAATAATCCAGTTCAGAACTGCCTTGAGCAGCTCCAAGAACTTGGTCTGCCAGGCCTCTTTTTCAACACATCTCATCAAGACCAGGTTATTATAGAGGGCCCTCCCTGCCTTCCATGGACCTCAGGAGTCTTTAATATTTCATCCCTTCCCCTTTCCCATCCAAGGTGTGCATGAGGGGGTGTTTGTAAGAGTGAGTATATAAAGTTCCAACCAGTCAAGCCAGAAGTTTTAAATCTATTTTTAACCAGAGAAGTGGGACAGGAGACCAGCTCCATCCCTTAGAAGAAAAGACACAATGCCAACTCCTTCTCAGAATAAACTATATATTTTACAAGAAGAGATAGAGAAGGGACCTGCCCTTCTTTTGGGGGAGAGCAGTCAACTTCTCCCCAGAATAAAAAGAGGATTCCCATAGGGACCCTTGACCTGTAGGTCAGCCCCAAGAGAAAGAACTTGCATACTGAGAAAGCTGTAGCTATAAGAGTCAATATGCCATGGGCACTAGTGACAAATGATATATCTCTTTCCGATAGCAAACCACCTTATCACGAGAAGGTGCAAAACAACTGGAGGGTATTCACTGCTTAGGCAGTCAGCCGAGTCAGGTAGCATGCTCTGTTGCCTTTGGAATTATTATTCATCAATTTTTCCTCCCAGGGGTATTCAAGTAATACCCCTATAAATAGTATCCCTTTAAGTCCCAGCAAGATTCCACTACTTCCATTTAAAGCTATTTCCCCCAATTGCTGGGATTCCCATGGTTTCAAAATGGTCCTACGCTCTGGCGGTGGCATTCATCTGGCACGCCGGGACACCTTTCACTCAGGTTCTGTCCCATAAACCTTTCCTTTGTTTACATAGCTTTGCTCCAAAACTTGCTCCTTTGCAAGGAAGCTGGCCTTCCCTTTCTAGAATGAAGCTATTCCTCCCTGATCTTTCCTAAAGCCTCTTCCTGAACTTGTTTGGGCTTCTTTGCCAGCTTCACTCCGGTGCCTTTTCTGGAAGTCTGGATCGGCTCAACTCTGCTTCCCCCAAATTGTTCAGGTCTGCTCTTCTCCCACTTCCTCCCATGGTTCTTCCAATGACTTGAATGTATCTCCTTCCCCGATCTCACACAGATCCCTCTGTTATTCTCCCCCACTCTTCTGTATTGCTTAACTCTGCTCCCTTTCTCTCTTTTTGAATCTTTTTCTCTGACATTGTCTTCTCTCTGTGTCCTTGGTATCCTTCCCTTTTCTTGTAACCCTTCCTCTCTCTGCTTTCCTTCCCCCTCCACTTCCATAGTAACCAATACTTAGTTAGTCAATCACTTTGTCAATTACACATGCTTCTATTGGAAAATAGCCACAATAGATTTCAATGGCCTGTCTAAAAGGGGTTATTAGTGCCTAGACATGGTAAACATCTGTTGTATGCTATGTAACATGGGAATACTTACGTGTTCAATTAAATAACATTATTCTTCCTTGTAATCAATTAAATATATTTTTATTTGGATTTTAAACCTGTGCTTGTCAATTTATTATGGGAAACTGCCTGCTTTATAACTTAAACCTTATGATCTCAAAGAGGGGCTCAAGAGCACCCCCAAGCTTACAAGTGGCATTTTTCATGTAGATGTTGTATGCATATGGAGATTTGCAAATCCACCAAGACACACTCTCACACACAAACACAGTGGTGTCTAGGGGGTGCTTTCCAAAATAGCCCCACAATCTTATTGCACAAGTCCCTTAGTAGGCTGCAGAGCCTAAATGCTGCAGATGAACCTCAACCTCGCCAAGTGGCCACCAGTAAACCAAAACGATCCTTCCTTCCAATTTTGGCTTATTACATAGGATTTTAAATGCAATTTATGTGCCAAAAGATCCCACATGTCATCTAAAGGACACACTATACAACAATGTGTGCCTTTTAAAAACTGCCATCACCACATACATTACCTGGTGGTAATGTATGTGGTGATGGCAGTTTTTATATCACTTATATCAAATATACTTTCATATGTTTGTTAGGCTCTTGATATGTTCAATTCCATGTGTCACATCATTTAGATAACCTTAATGAATAAATGCCCTTCTCCCTTGAGTAAAACAAGGACACATCACTGAAAACATGATCCTCCAACAGCACAGCTACTGCATAGGAAGGCAGAAGGGCTCTGAGTATTCTGAGAAGCCCTTCAAATATCCCTAGAAGTGTATGATGGGAGATGTCGTTCAACAACAGCTAGAGTGTCAAAGATTGCCTACCCCTGTTGTTGACAGTGAATTATTTACTCTGTGACATAATGCAAATGATTATTTGTTTGGGTGTCACACAGGGGCGTAGCAAGGTTGGAGTGGGCCCAGAGACAAGATTTTAAAATGCCCCCCCCCCAAAGTCCAGGGCCTCCGCACACCCCAGGCCTCCAAGGATTTAAGTCTGATATTCCAAAATAAGTATGCTGCCTGCAAATACATTTCACTGAATACACACACACATCACAATATATAGTGATATACATTGAGTACTATACATTTGTATTACTTTTAATGCCTAGAACACACTAGAAAGATGAATTATTAAAATGGGCCCCTCGCTGCAGATTAGCAAAGGAGACTTTCAACCATGCAGGGTGAACCTATGTTTGTTTTCTCAGAATTCTGAACAAATTCAGTCAAGTTTGATTGCAGGAGGTTTTTCACAGGAGGCTTTTAAAGCCCTTTAACACACATCTCCTCTGGAATGGAGGTGCTGCATTCACATGTTGGCCAGATTTACCCTGAAGTCCCTGCAAGTTATTGGGGAGCAGTTCACACACAAGAAAAATAAAATAAAAGCACCACACATGCTTCACAGTTCTCACTCAGACCTTCTGGGTTGCAAAACAACTTGAACATAAGTGCATTTATAAATGAATGAATAAATAAATAAAATTAATAAAATACTGTTCCAGAAGTTTTTGCAATTTTCTGCCATGAAACAAGCCACTTATAGGACTTTTTAGATAGTTTTTTTTAAGTCAGCAAATTTTCCAAGCTGTTTCAAAATAAATATTCAGAGACTTCTCGGTCCCCTCCCCCCCATATCCAAGCCCTATGGCAAGCAGATCCCTATATTAGGCATGTGTCTGAACCGGTCCGGCGGCCATTCTATAGAATGGCCGAACTGCCGGACCGGTTCTGCCCTGGTTGGTCCGGGTCCGGGTGGGGGGGGGTATTGCTTTAAGGGCGGGAGGGCTTGTTTACCCCTCCCGCGCCTCTTTGCCCCCGCCAGTGGCCGTAATCTACTGTAAAATTGGGGCGCTGGAAACCAGCCGCCCCAGCCGCCGCCGTCGCTTCCGCCGCGCCCCCCCCCCCGCGAGCAAATTAGAGATAAAAAAGGCTACTGCCTACAAGGAAAGGCTACTGCCGCCCTGCCGCCCCCCCACCCGCCACCCCCCCACGAGTGCTCACCAAGTTAGAAGAACTTAGAGAGGAGCTCGCGAACAGAGCTCCTCTCTTATCGAAGCCTCCGGCCCAACTGGGGCCTTGGGCGCGTGCGCACGCGCACTAGAGCTCTTTATCCTATAGAGCTTTTGCCGGAGGCCCGGTCTACCCGCCGGGAAGAAGCCGGGTAGACCGGGCCTCCGGCGATCGGAGGCCCGGTCTACCCGGCTTCTTCCCGGCGGGTAGACCGGGCCTCCGGCAAAAGCTCTATAGGATAAAGAGCTCTAGTGCGCGTGCGCACGCTCCCAAGGCCCCAGTTGGGCCGGAGGCTTCGATAAGAGAGGAGCTCTGTTCGCGAGCTCCTCTCTAAGTTCTTCTAACTTGGTGAGCACTCGTGGGGGGGTGGCGGGTGGCGGGTGGGGGGGCGGCAGGGCGGCAGTAGCCTTTCCTTGTAGGCAGTAGCCTTTTTTATCTCTAATTTGCTTGCGGGGGGGCGCGGCGGAAGCGGCGGCGGCGGCTGGTTTCCAGCGCCCCAATTTTACAGTAGATTACGGCCACTGGCAGGGGCAAAGAGGCGCGGGAGGGGTAAACAAGCCCTCCCCGCCCTAAAAGATAGGCTCCCCTTTGGTGCTGGTCCGGACTGCTCTGGACCATGCACATCACTACCCTATATATGGGGGCGGGCGGGAAAGGTAACCACAAAAAGGAGTTCACACTCTACCTGGCAAATGCTGGTCTGGGTTAAGCAGGGCAGCAAGGGGTCTTCTGCTGCAGAGAACACTCTGGCTGCCTCCTCCTTCCTGGCTTGCTTGGGCCCTACTCGAGTTCAGGCTTCACTGCTGCCTACACGGAGGCCTCCGTGGAAGCCCCGCCCACCCGCCGATCAGCTGAGAGGCGGGAGAAAAGGAGCTCTTGGCAGCTTGCCTGCTGCTTCGATGGCCGGCCAGCAGAACAAGCAGGAGAGACGGTGAAGAGGGCAAGTGGCTGAGAGGCTATGGGGCTGGGCAGGGGGCAATGGGGAGTCACATGAGGTGCCCCTCCAGGCAGTGGGGCCCCCAGACAACTGTCTCCCCTTGCCCTATCATTTTTAGCGCCTGGTGTCACAAAAGCTTGCACTCAGTTATCAGAAGCCATCTAGGCATCTTGTAGCAGAGGCTGGAAAACTTAAAAAGTCTTAAAAAGTCTTAAATAACTGCTTTATCAGGAAGAAGTCAAAATTTATGTAAACCAATTTTTTTTTAAAAAAGGCGAGTGGGATAAGTGAAAAACCACAACTATCATCCCCAGACCTCAGGTTTTGGCCATTGTGGCTGGAGATAATGGCAGTTATACTCCAAAAACAAGTTTTTACCCAAGACTGCAAAACAGTAATCTCTCTGGTCCAGGGACAGCTCCAGGAAATACCTTGTTTGGTTTAATGTGGTAGCCTCCTGATGCCACTATAGGAGAAACTCTCCTTCTTTCAAGGACTGGATCACAGGAGTATTGCATCCCAATTGAGTACAGTCAGGATCAGTGGCTGATACTTGTATGTATGTGTGTTTTGTTTTTTGGAAGGATTGTCTTGTGTAACTATTGCTTTATTTAACTCTAATCATGAAGCAATATCGCCAGTTGGAACTGTTGCAAATCACAACAGTTGATTTGCAGTTGTTGCAACAGTTAAGAGTTGATTTGCAGTTGATTTGCAACAGTTGTTGAAAATTACAACCAATCTCCCTCACCTCAAGCAATCTAGCAGGGTAGGTGTTCAAGGACCCAAGAGTCTTAAAAAGTCAATATTTCTTCCTAGTAGGTATTGGGCGGCGGCTGTTGCAGCAACAGACCACGCCTGACTTTGGCAGAGGGAGGGCTCACCTGGCGGTGAGGGAAAGACAGGAGCAGCAAGAAAGCTGGGCCCACACTAAGCCATTGCTCAGTGTGCATAGAGAGTGAGGTATCAGGAGAACAAATGGTGATTTCGCAGGACTCCAGGGTCTCACAAAGCTTCAAGATCTCATGAGTCTGAGTTCTCACAGGACCCCACAGTCTTGCGAGGTTTGTCAAGACAGTAGAGAGGTATTTAAGCAGCCAGCCAATGATGAAACGGCCATGGAGGCTGCAGAAGAGGCCTGGCTCTAGAGAGGCTCAGAGACAGGGAGAAAGAGAGTGGGCAGGAATATCCAGGTCAACTATGTGTAGAGTATAGGAGATAGGGGCCAAGATGAAACAAACCTCCCTGCTCATATTATGCCTTCCATGGCCTGTTGAGGCTTTGCTGGGGGCTGGGAGAAGAGACTCTGGAAGAAGACTGTACCCTTTTCACTCCCTTTAAGATGTGAGCCTGTCAGAGACTCGCAGATGGGTATTGGCCCTCCAGATAAAATGAGTACCTGTACAGACACAACTCAATTTGGTCAATGGTTGGCAGACCACCAAAACCACTTGCTACATGACCTAAGACAGCAACATGCTGGCCAAGGACTTGTATGGTGGTTAGGCAGCTGGTCCCAATTAGTATTTTGGTTAACAAAGTTAACCCTGGAGAATGATGTCGATGCCTTTCTGGTAACTTTTGAAAGAAGGGTGGCTGCCGTTAATTGGGCCCGGCCACAGTGGACTGCTATCTTGGGACCTTATTTAACTGGCCCAGCCCAGGCAGCTGTGAAATTGCTATCGATGCAGGAGGCAGGAAATTATGGGCAAGCCAAGGCTGCAATTCTGGACCACTGAGCAATTAATGAAGAGACATACCAGCAGAAATTTAGGGCATTCGATACAGGAAGGGAGATTGTCCAAGGGCTCCCATGGTAGAATTAAAACAAGCAGGCACACAGTGGTTGAGACCCAAAACAGATGGGGACATGTAGTTGTTAGACAAAATAGTTCTGGAACAAGTTCTGCAGATGATCACAGACATTGCTAGGGCTTGGGTGCCAACCTTCAGGAAGGCCACTCTCACCCTACCAGTCATGGACATATCAAGGGAGATGCCTGGACAGCCATGCCCCTAAGGTCCTCTCACTTCCACCCCTCTGAGTGGGGACTGGAAGGAACCCAGGCTGACAGCCAAGAAAAGATGGCAAATGATGAAGAGGGGAGAGGCCAAACGCAAAGGGGATCCTGCTTCATCTGCAGGTCATTTCCACCATGACTGTCCATTCATGGAATGTGATGGGTTCTGACATTATACCCCCTCAGTTCCCGGCGGATTTTTATAGAGCCTTTGTTGGTTACAACTACCTAGGGGAAGTGATTGTATACAGCTTTGTTAAATTCTGGAAGTGTGGTGTCGATGGTACACAGTCATTTGCTTCCCAGGAAGCTGGTCACCAGGAGGTTAGCCTCCATCTCCTGTGTCCACCGCCATTCTCAAAAGTTGCCAGTCACAACAGTCTGCTTGGTGATCCATGGGTACAGCAGTGAGGTGGACCTCCTTATGAGTGAAGAACTCCTCTACCCCATTTTTTGGGCCACAACGTCCCCAATTTTGGGGAAATAATGCGTATTGCTACTGCACCCCAATCTCTCTTGGTCCCAGCACAGGTAAACAATCCTGAAACTGACCCCTTGGAGGGCCTGGTCAGGCTTGGTGGTGGGTAACTTGAGCCCCTCTGGGAGGCCTGGAGTTGTTCCAATTGTTAGTACCAGAAACATTTAGGGCACAGGTACTGGTCAGGGCCCAGATTCCCCCTGAACGGGCCATCAAGGACATAATAAAACTTTGGCATAATAAAACGTCTTAGAGTATTTTTAATTGGTCTTCAGTTTTTCGAGATACAAAAGCCTATTGTTAGTTGTGCCCCCAATGTCAAAAGAGGGAGTACAACCGCCTCCATGAGCCCCTCATAGCCCTTGCCAGTAATCACAACTCCCTATGAGAGAGTGGCTATGGATTTTGTGGGACCACTACCCT
This sequence comes from Hemicordylus capensis, assembly GCF_027244095.1. Classification (NCBI taxonomy): domain Eukaryota; kingdom Metazoa; phylum Chordata; class Lepidosauria; order Squamata; family Cordylidae; genus Hemicordylus; species Hemicordylus capensis. The sequence goes on along the minus strand of NC_069661.1, from coordinate 80,387,673 downwards.
GAACCACTTGAGGGTCCCACTTTATCTTAGTCCTGGTGGATCATGCATCCCATTACTCTGAGGTCGTCTGACTGAGAAATATGACTACTCCAGGGGTAGCTAAAGCAGTCATGCATTTCTTTGCTCCCGAATACGGCTCCTGATGAAACTACTTTCAGATCAGGGCACTAATTTCAAATCTCACCTAATGCAATAGTTGTGCAACTCACTGGAGGTATGACAAATATTCACCTCCATATATCACCCCCAGACAGATGGACTCTAATAATTCAATCAAAAATTAAAAAGGAATGCTAACCCTGCTGACCATCTGAAACAGTGGGATTTCTTGTTAAACCCTATCATGAATAAATACAATCTGGCCTTTCTGCTTGACATGAAAGGAGCCATCTCTGAGTCATATCTGCTTGGGAGCTGGAAAGAATAACCTTTGCGCTGTAACGCTCCACTGCTAAGGGACCAGTCTGACCTCAATGAGGAGAAAAGAACACAACTAACCAAAAGAATATTCCTGTCCCCCCACTCACAGCAACATTTCAAGAACTAGATAACATAAACTAAATGGCTTGTTTTGAATTAGGAGGGGCTGTTGGAGTGAATGTTCTCCATTTAGGGGAAGTGTTCTGGAGCACACAAAAAGAGGGAACTTCGCATCACAAGTTGAACAGTCAGACAGACAGCCGGGCTGTCTCAGCCATTGCTGAGAAAATAGACTTTTAAATATACTTTTAAAGAAGGACTGAGGCACCTGTTCTAAGATGGAGCCAATCTCTTGAAGCAATAGCTTTGAATTGTACTTTTTCTTTTTAAGAATGTTTTTTGGGATGCCAGGAAAAACTAAAGAATGATTTTTTATCCAAACTAGAATTAGCCGTGTGAGGGCAAAATATTATTTAAACTGTCTTTTCAGACTAAGAGAGCGAGAGAGAGAGATTTTCAAGGCTTGGTTGGTTATTGATTTTTTTGAATGTTTATTTTTAAAGATCTGTTTTAATCTATGTAGTTCTTGTGGCACAAGTTTTGTGATATTTTTTGCAAGCCTTTTCATTGTAAAATTTGTATTTTATAGCAAACCTCTGTAATATTGTTTATATTAGATTTTGTTAGACAATAAAAGTTATTGGAAGAAGGAGGAGGAGGAGGAGGAGCAGGAGAGACTAAAACTCCATTTCTATAATCTGTCCAAACTGTACCCCGGTATGGTTAAGGAACTGATAACAGGTGTTTGTCTCAAGGCAAGAGATACTGATTGTGACAAAATAAGTTCCCAGCAAGTTTGGCTTCTTACTTGAAAGCAGGGGCGTAACTACTATTAGGCAAGGGGAGGCAGCTGCCTGGGGGCCCCCATGCCTCGAGGCCCCCCCATAGACAAGTCACATGACTCCCCAACATCTGCAGAGCTTCCTTCATTATGATCCTTCCTTCGTATTTCTTCCTTCAACCTGGCTAGTATCTCTCTCTCTCTGTCTCTCAACCCTCCCTCCCTCCTTGTGTGTGTGTGTATCAGCGACAGGCCCATTTTAAAATTTTGTCTCTGGGCCCACTCCAGCCTTGTTATGCCCCTGCTTGAAAAAGTCTCATCTCGACAACCCCCAGATGTTTGCAGTGAAGGAGACCTCTCAAACCTCAACAGGATCCACCTCTTTCAAACTAATGTATGTACACGATCCCTGAAGCCTACTGGCCTTGATAGGAGAGAAGTGGGTCTCCACAGACAAGCAGATGGCCCTGCTACTAAGGAAGCATATTCAACAGTTGTAACTTCAGCTAAGAATGGCCAAGGAGCTGGTGATAGCCCACTTGCATAAGACTCAAACAGCTCAGAAGGACTATTATGACTCTAAAGCCTCCCAGAGATCCTTCAAGGTAGGAGAGGAAGTACTGGTGCGAGGGATAATCTTCCCACATCAGAAAGACATGGCATGGATGGACTCCTGTCCAATTACAAGGGTCTTGGGATTGGTTTAACTACGAGGTCAGATGTGGGACACTCCCCCGGCACCTAGAGAATTCATATAAACTATCTGAAGAAGTGACATTCCTAGCCCCTGGGAACGGGAGACTCCTATTTACAGATGCAGGAAGACAGGACTCCAGGGAAGCTTCCCTGGAGGCAGAGGCGTAACTATAGGGGGGGCACGTGCCCCGGGCGCCATCTTTTCTGGTCACGTGGGGGGCGCTGCCATGACCAATTTTTTTTAATTTTTTAATTTTTTTTTGTTAATACAAATGTTTCCTGCTCAGTGCAGCAGCGCTGCAGCAGTCAAGGGAGCGCGTCGGTGCCCCCTTCCCCACAAGCGGTCCCTTCCGCGCCGCCTGCGCCCCCCCCCATTGCTTTGCTGGCGCCTGGCGGCCAGTCAGTGGCCTGGCTTGGCAGCGGCGGGCGCTTGTGAGGAAAAACCTAAGTATAATGTAGTATGTTGGGGGGGGTGGCGGGGTGGCGCGGGGGGGTGCCATTTCAGTGCTTGCCCCGGGCGCTGTTTTCCCTAGTTACGCTTCTGAGCCTGGAGGTTAACCAATGGTAAGGAAGGAACTAGGCCATAATTTGCAGTAAGTGTAACAGCTTCTCAGGGTGATCAGTTGCTAATAGAACTGCTCCCAGGGACTTGGCGGGGACCCCAAGGTATGTTTTAGGCTGGGTGGTGGTGGAATTAGTTATCTTAAATGGAGCAGCCCCACTTTCATAATAAATTTGTTCAAAGCTTCGTTCACACAAAGAACTGAATGGAGAGGTTAAAGTTCAAAATAAAATGAGGTTTATTGAAGGATTTGGGGGTACAGGAAGAGAGAAAATAATGGTTAAGAGCAGTTTTCCTCTAACAGGGACTCCCAGATGTTGTTGACTACAACTCCTAGAACCCCCAGCCGTAATAGCTTTTGCTTGGGGATTATGAGAGTTGTAGTCAACAACATCTGGGAATTCCTGTTAGTGGGAAGTCTGGTTAAGAGAAACAATATTAAACTAGCAAGACTAGCAAGCCGGCAAGTTACAAAAACTAAGTTACAGCTCACAAGGAGTTAATTTGAGTTTTTGAATTAAGTCCCCTCAAGGCTGGCTAGAAAGAAACAAACAGATTTGGATTTTAGGAGAAATGAAAGGAAAGGTAAGCAGAGTTTTAAGGATAGGGGTTATATACTACCTTGCTCCTTCCAAGAGAAATGCTTCAAAACTTTGCAGCTCAGTCTTTACCGAGAGGCTTCTCTTCTCCAGGGCAGGAAGGCAGAAACAGGGATCAAGAGACCAGGCAGGGGTTCAGGAGCCAAAAGTAAATTAAAAACTGAATGGGACCTCACACCCATGAGTTCTGGGCAGACCAGGTTAGGAAAAACCAGTATAGAGGTGCAGGTCAAGGTAGGGCAAGATGGAAGGCCAATGTCAAGACGTGGGGAAAAGAATGGTGGTTCTGAGGCATGCAGAAGGCACTGGTAACCCAGATTACACACTGATTGATGGTGTCTTCACCAGTTATAGGAAAATTCTTGCCTGAGGGCATTATATTAAACTCACCTTGCAAAGGCAGACAATAAGGACAAAGGAAAGGATGCCACATTGTTCTTTTCAAAAATGAAGTGTAAGTCTCTTGGATAACAACTAGGGAGCGGGGAGTGGCCAGATGTCTGTCAGAATATCTGTGAGTAACTAAAATGTAAACAAGCAGACTTCCAGCACCTTGAGCTAGCCATTCACATGCACATTAGTGGAGGAGATGAACTGTTGCTTTCTTATCACTCTTTTCTGAGAAGCTGCTACCTTGATCTAATCCGCTTTGGCAACAAAGGGAAATATTATTTGTAAAATGTGTGTGGATGTGCTGTAATCGTTTTTATTTACTGGTCAATGACTGAAATAAATTTATCTATCTATCTTGGCAGTGGGACACACTCTCTCCTGAAGAAGATTAGGGGTAGAAGCCTTGTCGGTAAAGCCTCCAGGTTAAAAATAAAAAGCACAGACACATGTCAGTATTTGCCTCTGCTCACCCCATAAGGAGTGCTTGGAGGAGGAGGTGTTGATGAGCCCCAGTGTAGTTCAGGGGGAGATTAGGACCCAAAAGGAAATTGGGGTTTTAATTTTATTCAAATTTAAAATAATAGGTCCTTTAAATTTTAATTTAAGAGTTATGTCCAGGAATGTCTGGGGTATTACAGCTGCTCCAAGGAGGAATGAAATCCTGGATACCTTTGCTTGTACTAGTTTTACGTATTATTCCTGCAGGAAGCCCATTTTGTTAATGAACACCACGCTGCTCCGTCCAGGAAGCAATGGATTCTTGCGCAATCTTTCTGGTTACAGTGTCCTGATGGAAATGGGAGCACTGGGGTACTATTTAAGCACAATCATTGGATTAAAAAAGACCGGTTTATCGAGGCAGAACCCAATAGACTGGCTGTTGTGGACATGACCTGTCGATGGTTCACTGGGAACAGGTTGGGTAGAACTCCCCTTGCGGTTTTGTGTTATCTATGCTCCTCAGACTACTACTACTAGGCAGTGACTATAGTCTATAGTCAAGGATTGTTGGGTGGATAGGAGGCAGTTGTTTATTACTAATGATTTTAACAACTGATCTGAACCTACAGATTGCTTTATTTATTTATTTATTTATTTATTTATTAAACTTCTATACCGCCCAAACTTTCGTCTTTAAGAGTGTTATAGGAGAGAATTTCACAACTGATGTTGGTTTTCCACCCCTTAATAGGGAGGAAGTGGGTCTACATAATTATTTGTCAAAAATGCTGAAAATGCAAGAAAAAGCCCATACTGTTTCTAATAATTTAGATTTTCTTCTATCGATAGATTGTCAGTAGGTTGGATCGCCTATGGTGTTCTAAGATCTTTAACGCCCCTGCAGCTGGTAGAAGAATAGGGTGACAATTAATTCTGTCACCAGCACTTCTGAGGCCACTTCCACAACCTATGAACAGGATCAGAGGAAGGGAGGCAGTTGGATACTGTGATCCCAAGTCAGTGCATAACATATTTAATTGGATTATTAGTGTTTGGGTCAGTCGTTCAAACAAGGTCTGATCCCCACCCACTGCCCAAAGGGTATTTGATTTTAGTTGAGAATTGGAGACCCATTACACTGACCAGTGTCGACTATCACATTTTCGTGGAGGTCCTGACATCTAGTCTATCTGGTGTGTGAATAAACTGGTAGTTTAGCCCCAGACCAGCAGGACCCCAGGGAGACACATGACGTTCTGCCTGTGCCAACTTAGGTAAGTTTTTCTCCTGCTTATGAAGGAGTGGGAATTTTTACTCAATTGGTTCAACGGGCATCTATCAAAGTACAAAAGACACAGTTCTATTTGAAAATCTTGGAAGATTCCCTTTTTGAGTGTGAAATACAGAAGAGTGCCAGGACTCAATGAAAAATATGGTATGTGCAGGTCAGGGCAAAGTATCTTCTTCAGAATTTCCCCCCCTAAAAAAAAAATATTTTGTTCAGTCACATTTATTGCAACACTACAAGAGAAAAGCAAAGCAGATTCAGCTTCTTGCCCGCTTTTCGGAATAATGGTTTCTCTTTCCCACCCAGCCCTCAAAGTTGCATTAAAAAGCAACAAAAATCCCAAGGTCTCGCCACCACCACAAAAAAAGTCTTTCAGTTGCTTAAATACTAGATCTTTTAGGCAGGCTTCCCCAACCTGTGGCCCTCCAGATTTGTGGCTAGGGATGCTTGGAGTTGTAGTTCAGCAACATCTGGAAGGCTGCAGGTTGGGGAAGCCTGCTTTAGAGACAAAGGAGGGAATGGGTAAAGAAATATGTGCGATGGGAATATAAAATAACCTTTTTAATTGCAGGCTCAGCACCTGTGGTTTCGCATATCTGCTGTCAGGTATTCCCATATTGGGTAAACCCGACCTTGGTATATGAGGAAAAAATGGTTGGTAAGGTTAAACCTGTGTATTTGCAGGTCAGGGGCTGGCCAGTAATGACGTTGGAGGTCATTTCTGACCGCCATTTTGTGTTCAGGAGCCATTGTATGGCTCATTTACTTTTACAAATAGGGGAGAAACTGATTTTCAGCATAGTCTTTGCTCCTGGGCGACTCTGGAACATGGTAGGGAACTTTATTTGACCCATTAACTGGATTGCGGGGCAATTTGGGGGCAATTTTGAGCAGTCCGGGAACCTAACACCCCATTTCCCATAGCTCTAATGCACCATTATCCATGGATTTACTATCCACACCCTCCCAGAATGGAACCCCATGGATAACAGGGTTCTCCTGTATGTTAAGTTGCATGTTGAAATGTCTCCATTAATGCATATTTACATATACTTGTTTTATATTACTACATTCTTGTGAGTTCAGTTGCTATTTGTGCCCTCAAGAATCCACATGTTAAAAATAGTGCATGCGTCAGTGTGTGTGTAGGATGATGCTTAACTTGAGGCAGCGGGGGGGGGGCTCGCAAGGCCTTTCGCTGATCATGCTTGTGGGGGGTGGGGGGGCAAGTTGGGTTCCAAGGGCGTTTAGGTCCTGGCTCCAAAATTTACCTAGGTGCACATCTGGTTGGAGATAGTTCTGTGTCCTATAGTGCAATTAAGAGTATTGGCTCGGACACACAGCTTAGTAATGCAGCTCAATGGGATGGCTTTAGGCACCCCCTCTGTCCTGAGCTTGTACGTGAAAGAAATCATAACAGGTATAACTTACTTTTAATCAGCAAGTTCCTTTTGCCCCAGACACAGGCAGCACTGTAAGTTAGAAATACTAACTCCTGGCTGAATTACAATGGCCCCAGCATCGCCCTCCAGTGTGCTGACCATAGCTTGCAGAGAGCTTTTAGGGACAAATTGACAGCCTTCGCAGGCATTTTGAAATGGCTACTAAAGCCCGAGAGCATTTTTTTTTTTTTAAACTAGCGCTCGGGCTCTGTGGCTGTTTCTCCCACTCCCCCAAAAGCAATACCGACAGTGCGTGTGCGCACGTGCCCATGGGGCAGGGCCCATAGCTAGCTAGCTATTTATTTATTTTTCAAATTTGTAGAGCGCCCCAAACTTCCGTAAGATATACATATAAAGACACTCTCGTCAGAGTTTTATTGCTAAGCCTTTGAAGCATGAGCGCTCTTCTGGGGAGCGAATGAGACAAGGCACCTCGTACGGCACAGTTGGCGGCCTCTCCAGCGACCTTCCAATGAAACCTTCGCTCTCAAAGCATAACTCGGCTGCTAAGGGAACAACTCCACTGTGGAAGAAAGCAAACGAGTTCCCTAGTAACAAGCCCCCTTAGTGGCTAAAGCGCGCGTGTAAAAATGCTCCAGCACTAAAAGGGGCGGGGTGGGGGAGCCTGATCTGCATTCCTACCGGAGTGGCGGTTGCTTCGGCTACTGTTGTCATGGCGACGGAGAACGCCTCAATAGGCCGGAAGGCGCTTCTTAGGAGGAAGCTGGAGCCTCACGAGTGCTCCTGACCTGGACAAGAGAGAACGCTCCTCCGATCTTCGCCGCTTCTCCTCGCCATGTCTTACTCCAGCAGCCCGAGACGCACCGGGCTGCCCCGGTCGGTGCTGCGCTGGCTGCAGAGCCTCGACCTCACTTTCTCGCCTAGGCATTTCTGTCGGTGAGGCGATCGGGTTCCAACAGAGGGTGGGTGGTGGTTCCTCCCTCTCGCTGGTAGGGCCTTAAAGACCAGCCCTCTTCTGAAAGCCTAGGGCGCCCAAGGAGCCCTTGGGGTTTGTTCCCCGAGGCCCCCAAAGGCGGCGGCGATTCTCATTTATTATGTGCACTCTTCAGCAAAGACAACAAACGGGAGACTCTTGCATCTTAGTCCAATATTTATTTTGCAACGTGAAAAAGAATGTAATGCATTGGGTTTGTGATTTTTCTATTAAACGTGGTCTTCCTGATACCTATAATAAAGGGAAGCTTTTGGTTCTTGCTTGTTTTGGTAACCTGAAAAATCTTTACTAAAAAAATAAAAATCTTTTAAGATTCCCTCCCCCCAGGTTTGACCATCAAATAGATGCCTTCCAAACAGGAAATAACACCCCTAAATGTATGCAGATGACTTTATAAAAGCCCATGTACAGAACTAATATTTTCATCTTTTTTTTGAGTAGGGATTTTTCCAATGGCTTTCTTATTGCTGAAATATTCTCTTGGTATTACCCAGAAGACATTCCAATGCACTCTTTTGAAAATGGGACCTCTTTAACTGTCAAACTCAGCAACTGGTCACAGCTTGGAAAGGTGAGTGACCAATGCAATCAGTTAATTTCAGTTAAATGTTCCTTAAGTTTGCAGCCTCTTTCCTTATCTACATACTGATTATTTTATGGTCTCTTCAAACCAGCAGCAGCATAAATTAAGAGAAATAGGTATGTTGTTAAATTATACATTTTATAAGCTACAATGTTTCTTTTATATTATTGGAAAACGATAGTAAATACACTGACATCGTATAGATATTTACAATGAGATGTATTATATACCCTCTCCTGATAATTATATTACAATAAAGAAAAGAACACAGAACTATATAGTTCTGATATTTCCAGAACTTTATAAGCAATGCAATATTATCTTAACCTCTTGATCTGTTCACCAGCATCTGGGTTCTATCTTAAGTAAATCTTGTTGCAGTTGCTGTGTGTCATATTTTTGCAACATATTGTATAACTGATGGAGCAGCGGATTTCTTCCAATGTGTTGCAAAACAAATCTTTGCAGCTGTAAGCAGATTAATAATTGCCTTCAATTTATTTTAACCACCACATCTTAAATGACAAAATAAATAATCAGCCATTTTATTAACAACTTTAAACTGTTTTCCAGAAAGAGCATTGATCAAGTACCAAAAAAGTGCATATAATCTGCATAAACCAATCATTTGAGTTAAAATATCTTCAGTATTTCTAGCATTTAACTGATTGTTCTGAATTTTATATATATATATATATATATATATATATATATATATATACATACACACACATACATGGATTACTTTTAAGGTATGTTCCTTTGTTTGTTATGATCCCAGTGAAGATACGTACCATGACTATATAATATCAACTCTGGTGCTCAGATTTTTGGTTCTATATTGTTTTGCAATCCTTAATTATCTGAAAATTAATTTTCATGCCCTTGCTTTGAGGAGAAGTTGAGGTTTTAAATGAGTTGGAAGCAAGCAAATGAATGATCATGTCTGAAACAGATTCCCCCTTCCCTTTTATTAAAGTTCTTTGCAAAAAGAAACCTGAAGCCCATCCGAGAGCTTATTGATGGAACAATTCATTGTAAACCAGGAGCTGCAGAAATATTTGTACAAGACATTTACACAATGCTGACAAACAGGCGGTAAGGTCTTCTACTCTCTCAAATGACTCCATCCTTTCTGCCCCTTATGCTTATAACTCTCTCCCGGATCACCTGCACAATACATCCTCTCGTACTTCCTTCAGAGCCCTCCTCAAGACCCTTTTCCATGAAACTTCCCTCTCTATCCTCTATACCCTGCTGCAACTAAGCCTAAGTGTGTGTACATGAAATAAGTGCATATTTCCCCGTTTACCCTACCTCCCTTATTCTGTTGCCTCCCTTATTTTTATTTTATTTATTTACATTTATATCCTGATCTTCCTCCAAGGAACTGATGTGGAAATCCCACTCTGGAGGCTAATTTTAGTAATTGGAGGCCACATCGTCCATCAGGTTAAGAAATATTTATTAACGACCGGTCGGGTGAATCCTTAGTAATAGAAGAACACACCCTGGCTTATGGTCAGCCAGTTTTACAGTATACACGACGTTATACATGAAGTTTCTATAATACGCCTTATTGCAGTGGTTTTAGAGCAAATCACAAAACATTACCCTTTAATGGCTTATTTTTGCCAGGTACAAACATTCCTCTCACATTCAGTGCAAAGTAAACATCTCAGTACAAACATTCCTTTTTATATTCAGTCACACTGACCTACAGTGTGACTGACCTACTACCTTCAGTCCCCTTCAGAGTCCAGAGCAGTGTACATGGTTATGTTTATCCTTACAACAACCCTGTGAGGTAGGTTAGGCTGAGAGATAAGTGTCTGGTCCAGAGTCATCCAGTGAGCTTCATGGGGATTTGAACTCTGGTCGTCTTGTTCCTAGCCCATTACTCTAACCACTATACCATTCCTAGATGGTTAGCCCCAGATGACAGGGACCTATCCTTTTAATAACATTACATTTGCCACAATGTCACATTTGAAAGTTACACATTAGTTTCTAAATTATTATTAGTGGCTGACATACACAGCAAGGATCCACTGGTGCAGTGAGAGAGCACCTAACAGAACTTCCCAACTAAATGCATCGGTGCAGCAGGGAAGGAACAATTTTTGACAACTTCCCCAGGAAGTTCTACTCTGTGTACCACCCGAAAATATGTCTGTGGGTTGTGCAGCTGATGATATACTTTTGTGTGGCATAGACAGCTTCCGGGGGAAGAGGAGGCTATCAAAAACTGCCACTTCCCTGCTCCACTGGTGCAATTATTTGGGAAGTTCAGTTAAGCTGCTTTTCTGCCTCAGAGGTAGCATCCTTGCTCTGTATGTCAGCCATTATTTTTATTTAATCCAATTGAACATTTAGAAAGACAAGTACTGTATAACAAAAAAGAAGAAAAATACTATTTAACTTTAAAATTAAAACACATACAGTACATCAAAAGGAAGTGTAGCAGAGAGAATTATAAGAACCCAAGAAGCACGGTAGTAGATACTTTAAGTATTTTTTGCATCATATTCTCATTATGTCAGCAGCTGGTCCATCCTGCATTGGAGTCTAGCTGGCAACATGCAAAGCAGGGAATAGAGCAGGGAACAGCAGGAATACAGGGTTCAAGGCAGGAAGCCAATCTGGGTCGCAGAGGCCAAGACACACGTCTGGAAACTCCTTGGCTCAGGCTGAGGGCTGGTAGACGCTTCACAAATGACGTGTGTTGTTTCCCAGTGCCTGGCTGCAGACTGATTTTATAGCCAGGCTTGATGGCTCTCAGCTGGCATGGATTGAGGATCTATCAGCCCTGTTAAGGAGACGTTTGCTCCTTCTGATAATCTCCAGCTGGTGTTGGCCTCTTGTAACTCTCCTTGGTAGTAGAGTAAGATGGGGCTCCTTGTCTAACTCAGGGTCCGGCTCTCCACTCCCCGTCTCCGCTGCCTCTGTCTGCTCTGCTTGTCCTGGAACTGCAACCAGTCCTGCTTCAGCTGTTTCTTGTGGACCGACAGCCAGGCTCTGTCCTTCAGGTATCCCTGCGTTGGCTGGAGGACTGACAGCATCCTCCTCCCCTTTGCTGTCTGAGGACAGGGGCATGACACATCAAGCATCACATTATTCCTATATATCTTTTAAAAATTCCAATCTTGTATAACATTTAATAGCACTAATGTTTTCCTTCCATCAAAGTTTTAATATTGTTTTGTGCTGTAAGGCACACTTCCATATCTGCTTAATGAAGCATTTACTATTAGAGAGTCAAGTTGCCTCCATGCATAGCAAACAGTACTACTGATAACATATCTTAGATAAATTTTCTTGAACTTGCATCTATAAACTGTTTAGCCACTTCACTACAAACCTGAATCCATTCCATATTTGTAGTATTCACATCAAACTTCCCGCCCATTTTTCTTTTACACTTCAGTTTGATTCCTGTTCCATCAGTGACTTATAAATTGACAAAAATAGCTTTTTGTTCCTTTCTTATTAGTTCTAATTTAGTTACACTAAATTCTCTAAATATAGCTATGAAGCTCGGATATTGAGAGAACAGAGCATTGGTTTACTTACCATGAAGGCTTCTTCTGGCTAGTTGAGTCAAGGACATCTCTATGGGTTATCCTCACGTGCTCCTAGGAAGGACTATGGTGATTAGCTAAAAGAAATAGAAGCCTACTAGAGCCTGAGGAGGATAGCCCCGCCCCAGTTCTTTCAGGCCATGAAAAGTCAACATGCTCTGTTAGAGCATAAAACACACACAACTAACAGTAATAAGTTTTGTTAATCAAATAGTAACCCCAGGCTAACTTAGCAAAGAGGCACCTTTTAATGTGATTCTCTTTATTTAGCAAGGGGAGAGTAACTGGCCCTATCCACCCCCAGCACAGTACCTCCAGTGACTGTTGCTGGTGTGTACGTTATGTTTCTTTTTAGATTATGAGCCCTTTGGGGATAGGGATCCATCTTATTTATTTATTATTTCTCAGTGTAAACTGTCCTGAGCCATTTTTGGAAGGGTGTTATAGAAATCGAAGAATGAATGAAATGCCTGCTATGTAAGTCTGTGGAGAGAAAACAGGGTCCATCAGTTCATAGTGTGCTCTGCACATTTATGCGATAGAAAATGATCAAGTTTTCATTTTCTCAGGGATAGCCAAGTGTGTCTAGCCAGGAAGGCTGAGATGTCTTGACTCTAGCAGCCAGAAGAAGCCTTCACAGTAAGTGAACCAATGCTCCGTTCTCAGCTGCTGGAGTCAAGGACATCTCTATGCGACATACCATGGCCATGTATGTCACCTTGGGAGTGGCTGCTCTTGACTACTCCTGGGGGAAAACCTGTTGTAGCACTCACCTGCTGAATGCTGCTTGTTGTGAGTCATAAGTGTCCATTTTATAGTGTTTAGTAAAGGTGGATGGACCACATCACCGCCTTATGAATTTCCTGGACCGGAGCATTCACTGAGAAGGCTGCAGATGTTGCTGCAGCTCTTGTGGAATGTGTGACAATATGAGTAGGTGGACGAATATGCTGTGACTCATATGCCAACACAATGCATGCTCTGATCCATCTGGTAATAGAGGCAGTTACTGCTCTATCCATGGAACCGGGTAGACACGAAACATTTGGTGTCTGTGGTGTGGAGAGACGCGGACCACCTTATATATTTAAGGCACTGCCTAACATCCAACTTGTGCCATGCTTTTTCCAAAGGATGCTTGGGATGAAAACAAAAGGAAGGGAGAAACACTTCCTGTGATTGATGGAAGGAAGATGATACCTTAGGCCACACAAAAGGATCTGGAATAAGGCAAACTGATTCATGCGAAAAAATGCAGTATGATTTGTGGATGGATAGGGTTTTAAGCTGATATCCTTTGGGCCGAGGTAAGGGCAATCAGGAAGGCCAATTTGAATGACAGAATTTATAGTGGGATAGACTGTAATAGTTCGAAGGAAGGAGACTGTAGAGCCTTTAACACTGTATTTAGATACCAAGAAGGAAAGTGATGCCCTATAGGTGGTGAGAGCAGAGTCGCCCCTTTGAGGAAGCTTCTAAGGTGAGGGTGAGTATGTATGGATCTTGTTTACAGACCAGGTATTAGACCTACTAGAGAAGCTGCTTGTCTTTTAAGGGTATTTGGTTTTAGCCCCTTCTTGAGCCCCTCCTGAAGAAATTGCTGAAGGTGCTGGATCAAAGCATCCCCACGAGGAATAGAATGGCGGGCTGGCCATCTTAAAAATGAAGTCCATGTACATTAATAGATCTGGTTTGTTAAAGACCTTCTCAATTCCAGGAGAGTATCCAACACCTTATCAGAATACCCCTGACGTTTTAGCAGTCGCCTCTCGGTCTCCATGTCGCAAGCCACAACCAGCTCAGGTTGGAGTGATGAACTGGACGTTGTAGGAGTAGATCTGCGGTTACTAGCAGAAACCATGGTTTCGAAACTGACAGATGTAACAGCTCTTTGAACCATGGCCGCCTGGGCTAGAACGGGGCCACCAGTATCACTTGCGCTTTTAGTAAACTTACTCATCTCAAGACTCGTGCCTGTAGTGGCATTGGTGGGAAAGCATAAAGCACACCATTGGGCTGATAGTGTGTTTGTATCTTCCACCTCCATGTAGGAAATGAATCTTGGTAGCTGCGTGTTCTGGGATGTTACAAACAAGTCCATCACTGACATTTCCCTTCTGAGATATATTTGCTGGAAAACCCACTGATTGAGAGACCATTCGCCTGGCATCAGGTCCTCCTGACTGAGCCAGCCTGCCTGTTGATTCAGGTCTCCCTTTACGTGGTACGCCAAGATGGATGCCAAGTGAACTTCTGCCCAACTCATCAACAACGCTACCTCCGTGTGTAAGGATCTTGACCTTGTTCCTCCCTGTTTACATGCGTTTTTGCCTTGGTGGTGTTGGTTTTTATCAGTACATGTCAACCCTGTAGAGTCTTATGGAATGCTCTTGGGGCTAAATGGATGGCCCTGAACTTTAGCTAATTTATGCTGTGGCTTCTTTCTTGTACTGACCACTTTCTCTTGGCAGTGTGTATCCCAGCCTCTGGTGCTGGCGTCATAACTTTTGGGGGATTTGAAAAGTGTTTTCCCTAATGAAAATTTTGTGGCTGTAACCACCATTAAAGAGACTGACAGATCTGACAAGGAAGATGCATTAGCATGCACCTTTTTCTGGCGACGGCTGCTTGGTGAGGTAGGAGAAACCACTGGAGGCCCCTGAAGTGGAATCTCGCCCATAGCACTGCTTCCAGGGTCGCTACCATGAGGCACAAAATTCTTGCTAGCAATAGAACTGTAGGAGTTGTGAGGGCCTCCCTGATCTCTGAGGGTCTGAAACTAGTCTCGCGGGAGAAATGTAGTCAGTCCTGAATTGTATCGATCACCACCCCTCAATGTTGCAGTCTGTGAGATGGGACCATTTGAGTCTTGGCCATGGTCACAAGGAAACCATGTTCCTGTAACGTCAGAAGGGTCTTTTGAAGATTGTGTCCTGCTGTTTCCCTTGAAGGGGATTGGGACAGCAGATTGTCTAAAGATGCAAAAATCTGTATGCCCTGCAGGTGAAGATGCACCATCAGTGGTGCCAACACCTTGATAAATACCTGAGGGGCCGAGGACAGACCGAACGGCAGTGCTGCATACTGGTAATGCTTTCCCACATATTTGAACCTGCGGAAGTGACAACTGTTGCGATGAATTGGCACATGTAGGTATGCCTCTTTCAAATAAGAAAAGCCAGGTGCAAGGCCTCTGCTACTGACCTTAGAGATTCCATACAGAATTTGTTCTGTTTGCCCACCTGTTTAAAAACTTCGAATCCAGAATTGCCCTTTTTGACCCATCCTTTCTGGGGACGGTGAACAAGATAGAATAAATGCCCTTTGCTCATGGCTGGAGGAACACACTTCACTGCTCCTATTTCCAGAAGATGTTGAATGGTCTTTTGGAGCTCTATGTGTTTGGAAAAAGAGTGGAATCGGGGAGTTGAGATTAACCCGTGGGATGGTCGGGCATCCAATTCTATCTTGTACCCCCTGTGTACCGTGCTGAGGACCCACTTGTCTGTAGCGGAGGCCTCCCATGCATAGAAATACTCCCAACAGGTGGCCTCCTAGTCTGTAAGGGTCCAAGTCAGGCTTGTTGCTTTGTCTGGTTAAAAGTCTGCCTGTTGCTTCTGAAGCTCTTAGAAGGAAAATGTTGGCAGTTCCATGCCCCACGTTGGGATCCGAGACCCCTATTTTGGTTCCTGAAGAGGGGCTGGTAGTTCTGAAAGGGCTGGAAAAGCTTCTTAAAGACTGGTCTATCTGGCTTGCATGGTGCTGATGGCATTGTTTTTTGTTTGTCCTTGGACTCTACTAATATGTCCTTAAGGGCACCATCACCAAAAAGCTTAGTGCTATTATACTGAACTGCTGTTAGGTTAGTCTTAGACGTAGAATCCACCTGCCAGCTTTTCAGTCATAGGTGTCTTCTGCCAATAACCAAAGTAGCAAATGCCCATGACGAACACTTTATAGAATCTAGTGTGGCATCAGCCATGAAAGCTTGTGCCTTCTGGATCTTAACCAACTATTGTCTCATTTTGATCGGATCAGAGGGTGGGTCGCTAAGTAAGTAATCCACCCACAACAGGGATGCCCTGGCTACCATAGAGGCTGCTGCTGAAGAATGGGTTGCCAGGGAGGAGTTGGGTTGCCAGGGAGGAGTTGTCGTGTACCTTCCTAAATGTGAACTCTGCTCTTTTATCTGAGGGATCTTTTAGGGGTGCCTTGCCATCCCTGTGTAGCAGATAACCTGATATAAGCTTGACTACAGGTGCATCCATGTGAAGCATTTTTAATAAGGCCGATGGTTCCTGTTGGAAGGAATAATATTGGTTTGCAACAGCCATAGGCTTCCTTTTTGTTGCTGGAAGGAGCCACCCTGTTTGCTTCTGTAAAAAGCTCGGGCATCGGCAATAACATGTCTCTAGGTCTTGACTTAGGAAAAACTAAATCCCCCTTAGCTCCCTGAGATGACTGAGGTCACCTTGGATTGTAGCCCGAGAATGGCTAAAGTTCTTGACATAAGAACCTTATAGATTGATCGATAGAGCATTTTGAAGTCCTCAGATACAAATAATCTCTGTGAGGCATTACTTGAATCTGGCCCCTCTCCCCCAACCATTCCCCTTTCTCCTTTTCGGGAATATGGTCTGGGTTCTGATTTCCTCCATCTCCCTCATCTGGTGCCACATCAAGGTTAGCTTCCAGATCAGTTATAGTTGCTATTGGAGTTTTGCGCTTATCAGGAACCAAGGGCCAGGGATTTTCTGTATGTGGATCCCCAGAATCTGCGCCTGAAAGGTCAGATGAGTGCTATGTTTATGATTTGTGGAATTTTTTATCTTTATTTGACAGGTATGCTTTCTCTTTGCCTTTCTGTGTTACTGATTTCAGATGATGAAGAGTCCTCAGAAGAAGACACCTGATTATGTTTTTAAAAGTTTTTTTACTTTTCTTTCACGACTTGTTTTGCTGAATGGTATCAGTAATGGCATTTTTGAACCAAGCCTGCCATTCAGGGGGAACTGCCTTTGGTAGACCAAGGTCTGATTGAGGGGGCCATGGTGGGGTTTACTCTCTACAAGGAGAGATCTCACTGGCTGCTGACGTTGCTCCTGGTCTGGGAAGTGCTCCTGGTTGCCCCCTGGTAAGGCTGGTGACAGTGCCTGCACTTTAATGGGCCAATTGGAAGTCTCCCATTTCCCGGCTCCGTTTTGATTGCCACTCGCATGATTGCCAGTTCCATTTGATTGCCTGCCCTATGTAATGGGCAACATGGAGGCTTTATTTTCTGCCCAGGACCTAATCTCCACTCCATTGGGAAGAGGCTGGGCAAAAGTGTGTGCAGCAGCCCGCTTCAGATGCGCAACAAGAAGTGAAGACGCTCCTGAAGTTTGTACGACCTCTGCCTTTCTTGGAGGCGAGCTCAGCTATTGTGCTGTGAGTTTCGCAGCCAGAAGGCAGGAAACTGACTGCAGCCTTGTCCTGCTGAGTGGTGCTTTTGTGGCCGGCGTGGAAACATTTGGAGGAGGTGATCCCAAGGCTCTGGTTGCCACGGGGAAGACACCCTGCCATTTTCCTTTAGGATAAAGCAATAGTTTACTTATAGTTTACTAGGATCTATATACCTGTACCACAAAAAGAACCAAAGAGATCCCCCATCAAACTAGCCAATGGGAAGGGGGGGGGGAGGAATAACCACAATATGATGGAAAATAACTATATTGGAAAGTGTATTCAATATGGATCAATTGGATGTAAATAGAACAATGGTATATACAACAAGAAACAATAGAATCCACAGTGGAAGTTACCATATAAACGATAGAGTCCATGGACTATATATCAAAACAGAACAATGGAGTCCCTAAGATTAAATTATTGGTGAAGACTCAATATTGTGCTACTTCATCTATTGCTTCTAGAAAACGCTTTTGTGAAAGAAGATGCAATATTGAGTGTTTCTTCAACTCAAATCTCTTTGAGACAAGAATGTTTCTACTACATTTAGCAATACAACCAACCTATTAAGACCAAGAAATTTGAGTATACTGATTAATGTCAACTCACAAGATTCATGTCCACCAGCACTTGATAAAGAACTATTTCAAAACAGAGGTCACCGGGTCACTATAGTGTGTGGACATCTTCACCATTAATTTTAGGGACTAGATTAGATGGACAGGGGCGTATCTAGGGTAGGGCAGGCAGGGCACGTGCCCCGGGTGCCACTTGAAGGGGGGCACAATTTCTTTTAAAAAAAATTTTTTTTAATGGCCACAAAAACAAAATGGCCACTGTGCATGCTCAGATGGCCTCTGTGAGGCCCTAGGCCATTTCAGGCCTTTCAGAGGCCATTTGAGCATGCGCGGTGGCCATTTTGTTTTCAGTGGCCATTTTTAAAAAAAACTATTTTAAAAAATGGCCACTGCACATGCTCAAATGGTCCCTGTGAGGCCCTAGAGGCCAGAGGAGGGAGGAGTAACCTTTGCAACCCCCCCGCACAGCCTATAGGAAGTGCCTCGAAGGGGCTACAGGTAAAAAGAATTTTTTTAATATAATATAAGTCACTGTACACATTCAGTTTGGCACTATGTACAGAGAATCAGGGCTTGTGAATACTGAGCTGAAGCTTATGAGCTAGGATTATATTCATTTACTCTTACTTTGCTTCTTGTGATACGTGGGTTAAATGTGATGTCCTAATAATATGGCTATTAATGGTGAGTTTGCCTTTGAATCAGTGTGAAATCTTTTGTATTAAGGCCCACTGGGAGTTTCTTGCTCTCTTTCATTTTAACTGTCATTCTGAAATACTAGAATATTTTCCAAGCAGTGACACAGTTTACTCTGCATATCCTTTAATTATTTTCAGAGTATCTGGGAAAAGTCAAATTCTCCATTGATTTTTAAAACTTATGTAATAGTGATGCTACAATGCATAGTAGAGAATTAGATAGGCACTTCTGTTTAGTTTTCCAAGTACACCTCCACATAGTATTTGGGTATTTCATGAGCCCCAGCATACTGAAATTTGTAGTTTTCCAGCATTTTTTGGTCTGGCTACGTCCACTGCTAAATAGTTTGAGATATTAAAAGATTAACAAGCTTGACTTGTATTTTTCAGCTGATATTATAGTAAAGTTATCTGAAAGATGGGTGTCAGATGTTTGGACAAAGCACGCAATTTCAGTGTTTGCCCTAGGTGCTATTTTCCCTAGATATGCCTCTGTAGATGAATCACATGTAGACCAGTATGTAGGGACTTCCCCATTGGCTAGTTTGAGGGAGGATCTTTTTGGTTCTTTTTGTAGTACTTGTTTTCCTTTAGGAACCAGGATCATTCTAGTCCTCCCTATGTGTTCATGGTAAGGGGAAAAGGGGGGAAAGGATCAGGATTTTAGGGATTGTCTAAGAAGTAGGAAATTCTGAAAGAAGGTTTGTTTGTTTTTAAGATAGTAATAAGAGAGAGGTAAGTACTAAGAGAGAGAAGGTTGACAGTAGAAAAATAGCAGACTGGGTGATTGGAAATGGTATTTAGATGAGGAGAAAAGACTGAAGCTGCCTGGAGCCACACAGGACTGAAAGAACTGGGGTGGGGCTTTCCTCCTCAGGCTCTTGTAGGCTTCTGTTTCTTTTGGCTGATTACCATAGTCTAGCCTAGGAGCATGTGAGGAGGATAAGCCATAGAGATGTCGTCGACTCCAGCACCTGAGAAAGGGAACTGTATACCTAGATGACTGATTAAATTTAGCATACAAATTATATTATTAACATCCATTATAAATCTAGCCATGCCCCTTTTGTACCATAAATCAGAACTCTGAACATTTGGAATTCCAGGTTATCAAAATCCTATGGAAAAAGTGGCTGGTGCTAATAAGAATACTTCTAAAGCAAGATAGTGGGCAACATCCAGATTAAGTTAGTTATGACCAATTTATTGATTTCAGTGGTGCTTAGTTACTATATATTGGTCTGCATGCAACTCATTGTCTATATAATACTACTACTACGGATTTTTATATACTTCAACCAAAGTTCTCAAAGTGGTTTACATAGAAACATATATAATACATAAATAAGATGGTTCCCTGTCCCCAAAGGGCTCCCAATCTAAAAAAGAAACATAAGGTTGACACCAACAACAGCCAATGGAGGGATGCTGTGCTGGGGTTGGATAGGGCCAGTTGCTCTCTCCCTGCTAAATAAAGGGAATCACCACTTTAAAAAGATGTCTCTTTGCTCAGTTAGCAGGGGTCATAGACAATGACCATACTTTCACTGTTCCATGTCTCTGTGTCCCCCCCATCCCCAATATTTTGGTTCTTTGTTCATATTCGATAAGAGAAGAGTACCTGAAATGTCCATCATGAAGTGTGTCTTTGAGTTATTAACAATTGATAAGAAACTCATTAATAGAAACTAGTTGAGCCAGTCCTCAAGTTTTTCCTGAATTAGTAGAACTCTGATATTTCTTCATTAATACATTGATTACCCAAAGCAGTGCAACAGTATATCAGCCCGTAACATTGTGCATATGCAAGTTGTGCACATGTTACAGAAGAGGAAACCTATTTCCAATGGGCTTATTCTTCTATGATGACATTTGTGAATTTGCGTGTATGTAAGTTACACAAATTATGCAATGTTACTGGGCTGACATACCCTTGAGCACTATGTCAGCCAGTATATATATTTTTAATCTAGTGGATAATTTGGGATATAACAGCAGAAGTTAAGTAGGAACAGTGGGTTAAAAGGCCTTGCCCCTCAGAGTACTGCTGCAGTCTTTTGAGGGTCAAGCAACTATATAAATAAAAAAATATGCATGGATCCCTAACTATACTTTTTAAAGATACTATACACGTGCTACACCTATAGAGTAGAATCCAGACTAAAAGTTGTGCAAGCGGAATGGTTCCACTTGTGCAACCGGAGGGCAGGGCCGATTTCCCAGTGATTCCCTCTACAGCCTTCTGCCACCCTGAAAATCTGCTTCTGGGCATCCTGCAACTCTCAGAGGGCTGAAGGAAAAAGGAAGAATGGCTTAAAATTGTCCCATACCAGTTGCACAAGGGGAGACATGCCGTTTTTACTCTTTAACAATGCTACCCATAGCTTCCTTACAACACATACCGTTCAGCCCTCTGCATGCCTATTCAGAAATGAGTTCTACCGAGTTCAATGAGACTTGCTCCCAGATACATGTGTATAGGACTGCAGCCATAATTGAGCACTGAAAATGACCACTATAATAGAGTTAATTTAAATAGAGAGACTTTGTTATGAAAAACAATTTCACAATAAACAAATTACAAGAGTAAAATGGCATAGTCACATCCTCTAGCTCTTTTTATAGCACAAGGGTCCAGTACCTGCACAACCACCTTGCATGTAATTTGTATGTTTACATGTTTATTGCTCTCACCTTTTCTTCCAACCTAGGGAGCTTCTTAATGGGTGGGGACAGGCGGGTTAGCAAGTGAAGCCAAAATACTGTAGTTAAGCTGAATTTGTTGGCATTGCGGAAACCATTTGATAACATGTAATGTAATGTGGCATATCATATTTGTCTGAGATGTAGATATGCCCTGAGTGATACAGCAAAGGCATGGGATAGGAAGCAGTACCTGAATGATGAGGAATAAGGATCTCACATCCTAACTGGAGGCAGATGTGAGGCAGCACTCAGTTCTGTTAACACTGTGTAGGTTACGGCTGCCACTCAGCAGTAGTAGTCAAGTATTGCCTTCCACCCCATGCCTTGCAGACCACAGCAGCTGGGTTGGTGACCACTGTTACACAATTATGCACGGAATTATAAATGGAAAGTGGTTAAAGTCCCATATTATTAAATGTGGTGTTGGCTTACTGTTTGAATAGTATAGTAGCTTGCAGGAACCCCAAGTAGTCTCCCAGTGCAAGAGCAAAACAGGCTTTTTGTGTTGTAGAAGCCATTGATTTTGCCTCACCAGTGTTTCTCACTCCTATGTGTCCATAAAGGGTTTGAATAGCTTCACAGGGGGACAGCAGGTAATGGATGGAGGAGGTCTGGCACCGTTCCCTTAAGCATGATCTTGGGCACATCCGTATCAAACCCCCACACTACATCTCTGCCCTTTTCTGGTAGCAAGTGGGACAGAACTGCATGTCTTCATTGGTTAATGTGGATAATTGTTTTGTGTTCTGCAGTCCATTCCAGTATTTGGATCATTGCAGCTAAAGCAGCCTCTTAAATCTGATCTGCTTAATATCATATCCCTATATCTAATGAAAACAGTTCTTTTGTATTGTATCGTACCTCATTTATAAAACAGAGATAATATATGGTTCAGCAGGACCATTCTTTGATTTTGAAAAGATTAGGCAAAATACATGCAACAAACATTTTTTATTCCTAGGATAAAACACATTCAGGATGAAGAAATTGACTTTACAGACCGTATTTATCAGGATAAGTTACCAATGGTTGCTAGATCAACTGCTTCAAGAGCTATTAAATCCAACATTAAGCTAACAGAAATAATGGTGGAGCCGAATATCAACAGAAACAGACAGAAGATTAATGCTATCATCAACATGCATATGCAGCGAAGATTGCGAGAAAGAGAAGAAAATCCTGGTAAGTTGCTTTCCTAAAACATGCTTTGGAAAACAGATGATTCTTGGATGTCTTTAGTAGAACTTATTTCCTGAAAACTAATGTTGTTTCTTACCAATATGATGTACTGCTCTTAAATTTGTGTGTTCTGGTTAATTTAATCACAGTGTTCTCTTTAGTTATATTGTAAAGCAGGGGTTCCCAACAGGGGCTACTAGTACCCCTAGGATTACTTGAAGAGAACCCGGGGGTATTCAGGCCTTGTGCTTCCCCATGCTGTAGCTGTGCTATTTGCTCCTCATCTGAGGATCAGCTTCTTGAAACTGACACACACTCAGATGTGTCTGGAATGGAATAATTTAGTGCAGATTTGAGCCAGTGTCTTTAACACTTAAAAGTACACACACAAACACACACACTCTTACACACTTAATATGTTACAACTATGAGATGAGTACTTCAGTCATTGGCTTATATCGAGATTGTTCCTCATAAGCTGTTCTATTGAAATTAACAGGACAATTTACTTGTTCAATTAGTTTCAGTGCGAGTTCTCATGAGTTTCTGGAAAAGCTTCTCCATGCAACTTATACCATGGCTTTGAGCAAGAGCTTTGGAATTGCATTGAGCTCCCAAAGATATTTGGGTCTTTCTGTCTCAAAATGCTGTCTCCCAAATGCCTTTGCAAGGTCAGTTTGCATTTCATTCAAACTGAAGGTATTTGCTGATGAGATTGGGTTTAGAACATAAGAACAGCCCTGCTGGATCTGGCCCAAGGCCCATCTAGTCCAGCATCCTGTTTCGCACAGTGGCCCACCAGATGCAGCTGGAAGCCACAGGCAGGAGTTGAGGGTGTGCCCTCTCTCCTGCCATTACTTCCCCGCAACTGGTACTCAGAGGCACCCCGCCCCCGAGGCTGGAGGTGGCCCACAGCCCTCCAACTAGTAGCCATTGATAGACCGCTCCTCCATGAAGTCATCCAAACCCCTCTTAAAGCCATCCAGGTTGTCGGCTGTCACCACATCCTGTGGCAGAGAGTTCCACAAGTGGATCACGCGTTGTGTGAAAAAGTACTTCCGTTTGTTGGTCCTAGACCTCCTGGCAATCAATTTCATGGAGTGACCCCTGGTTCTAGTGTTGTGTGAGAGGGAAAAGAATCTCTCTCTCTCTCTCCACTTTATCCACGCCATGCATGATTTTATAGACCTCTATCATGTCTCCCAGCAGTCGTCTTTTTTCTAAACTAAAAAGCCCCAGGTGGTGTAGTCTTGCCTCATAAGAAAGGTGCTCTAGGCTCCTGATCATCTTGGTTGCCCTCTTCTGTACCTTCTCCAGTTCAACAATGTCCTTTTTAAGATGTGGTGACCAGAATTGTACGCAGTACTCCAAGTGTGGTCGCACCATAGTTTTGTATAAGGGCATTATAATGTTAGCCGTTTTATTTTCAATCCCCTTTCTAATGATCCCTAGCATGGAATTTGCCTTTTTCACAGCTGCCGCACACTGAGTCGACACTTTCAACGAGCTGTCAACCACGACCCCAAGATCCCTCTCCTGGTCCGTCACCGACAGCTCGGATCCCATCAGCATATACTTGAAGTTGGGGTTTTTCGTCCCAATGTGCATCACTTTACACTTGCTAACATTGAACCTCATTTGCCATTTTGTCGCCCACTCCCCCAGTTTGGAGAGATCCTTTTGGAGCTGCTCACAATCCGTTTTGGATTTCACTACCCGGAAGAGTTTGGTATCATCTACAAATTTGGCCACATCACTACTTACCCCTGCTTCTAGATCATTTATGAATAAATTAAAAAGCACCAGACCCAGTACAGATCCCTGGGGGACCGCACTTCTTACTTCCCTCCATTGTGAAAACTCTCCATTTATACCTACCCTCTGTTTCCTGTCTTTCAACCAGTCAGCAATCCACACATGTACTTGTCCCTTTATCCCATGACAGTTAAGTTTCCTCAGGAGTCTTTGATGAGGAACTTTGTCAAAAACTTTCTGGAAGTCCAGGTAGACTATGTCAACTGGATCACCGTTATCCACATACTTGTTGACACTCTCAAAGAAGTCCAAAAGGTTGGTGAGGCAAGATTTACCGTTGCGGAAGCCATGCTGGCTCACTCCCAGCAGGGCCTGTTCTTCTAGGTGCTTTACAATTTTATCCTTGAGGATGCAGTCAAATTGTTTTTGGCAGTCAAATTGACTTTTAAGGGGATCCCTCCCACAGAACCCGTTTAAAATTCTTCTAAACTAAACACACAACTTTGTAAATTCAATTAACCCAAGAATCCAGAATTCCAGAGGGAGTGTGTGTGTGTAAATGAGGGTTCACTCACTCAGTCTAGGGCTAGCACTGGCAGGCAGCAGATAAATTGATTAATCCATTCTAGGCTGGCACACTTTTCCTGCATTTCCAAAGCAAGCAGCTCAGAAGGGAATCTAAGGGTATTGTGTTGGCAATGGCTAGCTACTCAGGTTATTCAGAATTTCTTAGTACACAATTCATTGCATTACAACACATTCTTAACTAAATCATTCATGCCCAACAGGGAAGCTCTGCCAGTTTTTTGCATATCTTATCTTCTGCTTAATCACTCAGTGCCTCAGCTGGAGTGGAGAAGAGTCAGAGAAGTCAGTTTCCAAAGAACAAAGCCCCGAAACAGAGTCATTTTGGTTTCGAAACAAAAATCTCCATTTTTAAATTCTTGATTTCATTTTGATTAGAAAACCTCTGGAATTGCCATTTTCGGGCACAAATGTTTTGTACCTGAATCGAAATGCACAAGCCTAATCAGCAGTAAATTTCAAACTGAACTACTCAATTAAGGAAAGAATGTTAGTCGTTTAAACAGTTAGATGTATAATACACACTATCCTGAAGGCTCAAATCATTTAAAGGCTCAGTGTTACAGCACAAGAAACAATGACCAGCATCCTCACTAATGGTGTGGAGGTGCTGCACTCAAAGCGTCTCTGCAGCATTTAGTAATCCAGAGTCCCACTGTGGAGGTCCCTGAGAGCTGCACGGCTCTCGGCAAGGCTCTCTCTCTCTCTCTCTCTCTCTCTCTCATGTCTCAGGGACGTATGTATGGATGTTAAAGAGCACTTTTGCAACAAGGAGAGATTGTTGAAAATGGTCTCTTTGCCAACCCTTGCAGTAGTACTTACTAAATGCTGTGGATCTTGCCACACCTTTAGGAATAGAAACCTGCTTTTTTAATGATCCATTTGAATTATATAATTCAAATTATCAGAATGCCAGATTCTGGACCATTCCTTTGGAAGTACGGAAAACATAGCTTGTTATCTGGATTTAGTTTTGTGTTTAATATAATGTTTATTTTTTCATAAAGATTAATCTGTTGTGGGAGAAAAAGACTGGCATCCTGACTAATTAACCAGGTGTCCTTTGAGCCCCTGTGCTGCTCCTCGTGTCCTCTAGCACACATGTTGTTGTGAAAGAGGGCTTAGAGTTCAGAACACTCCCCACACTTGTGCACTGCTCTGTGAGATCGGAAACAAATCTAACTAAGACCTCTTTCACAACATGTGTGCTAGAGGACACGAGGATGTCAGCCAATGGAGTTTTGAAAAATGTTGATGGCTAATTATATAGATGCTCTTGTTGGTTAGGCTAGCCATATAATTGTGTGTGTTTCTTTAAAGAACGTTTTAATATTAAGCCAACATTGGGAGAACGTGCCATTCGTCGCCCTTCTGTTGTATCTACTTTCTTGAGTTCAACTAACCTTCAAAGGCCAGTTCCTGTGGCAAGTAAGCATAGTGGTACTTATTGTGCAAGTTTATTTGGGAGTCAGACTGTAGTCCTATGAACACTTACTTGGGAGTATGTTCTACTGAAACCAGTGAGAACTACTTCTAAATCAACATTCATAGGCTCAGGCTGCACAGATGTTATTCCATTTAGATGTATGTTTGTTGCATTTTTATACTGCCAAATTATAAAATCACATGGTGGTTTATATTAAAGAAAAAAGTTAAACCAATTAAACAGTTTAAATGGTTAAACACAGTTAAAACATCAACCAAAATCACAAACATTAATTTGTGTACCTATGTATAACACTCCCTTTAAAACATTTATTTCAATGTGGAATAGTCTATTGGATTCATAAAAGCTAATTGATATATTGTATTTATTTATTAAAAGATTTAATATATCGCCCAATCAGCAGACTCAGGGTGGTGTACACAGCAAGAACAGCATCCGAGATTTAAAAGACAACACCACACACTTAAAGGGCAAACGCCCAGCAAAAAAGAAATGTCTTCAATATGCATTTATCCTAGGGGGTAATATTTCCTAGGAAAATGCCTCTGTGTTAAAAACAGTAAAGAAAAAAGTTAATCTAGAATTGTTGACCAACCTAACGATTGATCATCTGTTTAATCTATTCCTTAACTGTAAATACTCTAATATTTAAATAGATTTACATATTAATGTCTTTTTATGATATATCGGCTGCCAATATGTTTCCGGGCAAAATACAAAGTGCTGGTTATTACCTTTAAAGCCCTGTATGGCTTATGTCCGAGTTACCTTATAGCGTGCTTTCTTCTGCATGATCCCCACTGCATGTTCAGGTCATCTGAGGAGGTCCATTTCCAGTTACCACCGGTTTGCCTGGTGGCGACTCAGAGGCAGACCTTCTCTGTAGCTGCTCTGGGCCTGTGGAATGCACTCCCGACAGAAATCCGTAATCTGAGTTCATTACTGACCTTCAGGAGAGCCCTTAAAACCTATCTGTTTGGCCTGGCCTTCCAGGCTTTTTTTTAATTGTTGCAAATTGTTTTAATGGCTGTAACTTTGGCATGGTTCTCCAGGT
The DNA here is from genome assembly GCF_027244095.1 of Hemicordylus capensis. Classification (NCBI taxonomy): domain Eukaryota; kingdom Metazoa; phylum Chordata; class Lepidosauria; order Squamata; family Cordylidae; genus Hemicordylus; species Hemicordylus capensis. The sequence goes on along the minus strand of NC_069661.1, from coordinate 80,360,422 downwards.
TTAACTGATTTAACTCTTTTATTAGTTAACTCTTAATTAGTTTTATGCTGTTTTTATAGTTTTGACTTCAATGGTTAATTGATTTTGTTTTTATTTTGCTGTAAACTGCCATGTGCCATTTTTGGAAGGGCAGTATATAAATTGAATGAATGAATGAATATTAATGGAAATGTAAGATAACTTACAATTTGCTGCAGAAATGTCTTTTAATACTATTTTCCATCCCATGGCAGTCACATACCAAACCTTAGTCACCTCAAATTGTGCACCATTCACAGTCGTCACCAATTAAGCAAACTGAAGCTTTAGTAAATTATTCAACTTATACCTCTATAAAAATCATATTGACAGAACTGAGATGAATTTCAGTATCTGGAATTGCTGTCACAGATAGTTTAAGTAGAGATGACAATGTCTGCATGTTCTGACATGAGAGCTGGGCTGTATGTCTTACTGTAGTGGGATACTCCTTAAGTTGTAGTGTCCTTGCACTACATAATATTTCCTTGCCTCATAATGCAACAGATGTGATATTTCTATTCTCCTGTTCTTTATTTATACCCTGCTTTGGTATATAAATATTGGTCATAAATTAAAAATATCAGAACAGCTTACATGTATAAGAACAAAATAAGTGAAAGTACATTAAAAAATTAAGTGTAGATATCTTGGAAGATCGCAAAAGACAAACATTTCAAACAGTATAATTAAAAGCCTTCACCAGAGCAAGGAATAACCTGTCTACCCTTCCTAGGGAGGGAATGCCATAACTGGAAGTGAATTGGTAGCTATTGTAATTGGAACAAAATAGACAGATGTGCCTTCAGCTGTCTGGCCCCCATAAGCATTTCATTGGTTGCAGTTTGCACCAGTTGGGGCCTCCAAGCTGTCTTAAAACCAGCTTCACATAGCATTGCAGTAATCCAGTAAATGTAGCCACTACATGAGTAGCTGAGCCCAGGTTTGCCCTTTACAGATAGGGTCGCAGTTGGCATACCAGCTGAAGTTGGTAAAAGGTGCTTTTGGCTACAGTAGTCACCTGAACACCTAGGGATTGTGCTTCGGTAGTAAACTCTTCCGACAGCCAAAGTTGTGTTCATACTTTCAGGAGGAGGAGGAGGACCACCTCCTCCTCCAAGAGTGGTTGGGAGCTCCATACTGAATAGTGGAACCAACAGTGCTTCTGTCATGTCTGGATTGATCTTTAATTTGTTTGCCCCAAACTACACCAGAACAACTCCAAGCACTGGTTCAGAGTTTCCACTGTATCCCGATTAGATATTGGAAATGAAAGGTAGCTGTGCATTGTCTGTGTAACTGGTGATGCTGCAACCCACAGCTAGGAATATAGGAAGCTGCTGTATACCGAGTCCGACCATTAGTCTATCTAGCTCAGTGTTGTCTACACAGACTGGCAGCGGCTTCTCCAAAGTTGCAGGCAGGAATCTCTCTGAGCTCTGCCTTGGAGATGCCAGGGAAGGAACTTGAAACCTTCTGTTCTTCCCAGAGCAGTTCCATCCCCTAAGGGGAATATCTTACAGTGCTCCATGTGGTCTCCTATTCAAATGCAACCAGGGCAGACCCTGCTTGGCTAGGAGAACAAGTCTTGCTTGCTACCACAAGAGCAGCTATGGATAACCTCTTCTAGCCATCTCATGTAAATGTTCAAAAGCAAGAGAGTCAGAAGTCATTTCATCAAACTGAGATGCTAACAATAGATTAGACATGCTACTTCAAGAGTGGTGTCAGTTAAAAGGAAGTGGGTCTCTGCACTGAATGATATGGCCTTATAATAATATAATAAGAAAGTTAAACCAATAGATGTTCCCTAAGATATTGCTACAGAATGTTCATGCTTCAACACTGGCTTTTATGAAACAAGATATTTGGTTTGTCATTGAACCACAGTTCTCCTTAGGAGCAACATACTAATAAAAGTTATTAATTTTAGCCCTTCACAGGCTGCCTATAGCAAATACAAGTTGCCTTCTGGCACATCATGTGGCTAGATCAGCTGATCTTATGAATAATGTAGCTCTTTCCTCCTCGTCTCGCTTTCTGCAGCCCCAACTTCAAAGCTGCCTTGCCTATCCACTTCCTCCTGCCAAAAGCTCACAGCTTCTCTTGACCTTGTGATGTTCATTTTATCCCCTCCTGCTTCATCTCTACAACTCCTTTCATTGTCTTTCCACTCTGCCGTCTATTTCTCTGCCAGTTTTCCTGCCTTGTCACTTATCTTTTCTTCAGCAACACCTCTCTGAGCTTGGTGGTCTAGTCGCTTACTGCCTTGGCTCTGCTCTTTCTACAGCATCTCTTTTCCTTTCCTTGCAAAGAACAGACTTCCTGCACTGAATGAGTCTTTCCCTAGCCTACCTTTCCCTGCCTCTCAGAAATTGAACTAGTAGGATTACCAAGCAATCTCAAACATTTGCATGACCCACTCTTACAGTTATTAGCAGAAAATAATAATGACAGCTTGATTTGCAGAAAATACTAAGTGACTATCTTTAGAGCATGGAGATAAGCATCATCCATAGAAGAAACTATAACTAAGAGGAAAAGAGCTGGTAAAACTAGTAACCTGAACTTGTCAATATTGTATTGCTGGCAGCTTAAACCTAAGCAATTTAAACATCCCATGACATCAAAGCAGTTCAGGTAATGACTTGCAGTTTTATAGACCCTACTTTATAAAGGATTCTTATATTGCTTTAAAAAAAAAGATGCTTGTATTTTAGAACTGCAGTTGTTAGTTGCTTTGAAAGAGATTGTAAGTTTACTTTTCGTCATCAGGTGTAGCATCTACAGAAATCAGAGGCAAAATGGGTGTTCACTTCAAAACCATTCAAGTGAAGCAAGCAGAGAGATTACCCTTTGATGTGAATTTAAGTGTTACATCTCCAGGCAGCTATATTAAAGGACTATAACAAGAGGAGGACTGAGGAGGTTTGATGTTTAAACACAAAAGAAGCTTGTGACCAAGTTTCTCTACCATATTGAGAACATGTGCTTTACCAGTGTACTTAATAAAGCATTATTAATGTTGCAGGAAAATGACGATAAGGAACTTTATTTGTCCAGGTGTGACAAGGCTGCATCATAACACAGATAATCAGTGCCTTATATTCTTTTCACTGGAATGTATTAAATGTCATACCTATGTTCTAATGTAGAAGTGTTCTTCTCTATGAACACCAGTATGTATCCACCTTGGACTCTTAGGTAGTGTTACAAGATCAATAAAGTGTATTGGTAGGACTTGCTATGTCTGGATTCTTGTAAATTTCAGAAAACTTTCTACAGTTTCAGAACAAGGGTTGACATAATACACTATTAATACACAAGAAGATAAAGCAAGCGTACTGAGATCTGTGAAATCCAACAAGAAACAATAAGAGCTCTCAAACTATACACTAAGCACGTGATGAAATGCAAGTAACAACTTAATCCAGATCTATAATTGAATATACAGTCTAAGACAAAACAACCAATTAGAAATATCAATTCAACAGATATATAGCATAAGAGGAATAATGAAGTCTGTAGTGTCAAGATTGATGTGATATGTAACTGAATGAGTCCACACATTCACAACAGTGATCTCAGTTTCAGTGTTCCCTCTAAGGTGTGTACGTGTGCATGCACTCACATGGTTTTTGATGTCCGCTCAATTATTTTTAGATCCTGCTCAGCTTGAATCAGGAAGGCCCCACTTTGAATGCACATGCGCACACTCTCTCTTGATAACTGCTGCTCAGAACAAAACTCATTCTGCACACAGATGAAAAAAATTAGAGAACACTGCTCATTTTCGATGTAGGTCTTTTTCAAGAGGAAATTGATCTTCACAAAGTAACACTAATCCATATGTTCCAAAGTCCAAATCTTTATAGCCACCTCTGCTTATGGAATATTCACTCGAACCAAATTCCTGTCAGGTAATTTGTAATTGTAATTTCCAATTGTGTGTGTGTGTGTGTGTGTATGTGTGGAGGGGGTTAATCTTAAATTGTATATATTTTCAGTTATAGATCTACTGGATTATGTGGTTGCTTGCTTTTCATCACACATTTTGTGTAGAGTTCTTATGGGGGATCTTGTGGATAATACACAACTAGTCAGGGGAGAAGGGGCTGTGCATTTGCAAAGAGCCTTCCATCTCCTTGTGAAGGCAGCTTTTTGAGCAGCTGAGTGCAGAAGTGTGGGAGGGGGGCACAAGTTGTCTCCTCTTACTGCAAAAGTAGGACTTAACTACATGAAACTGTGCAATCGATGGTGATCTGCAACTGCAATCTCAAAAGTCACCTACAATGTATTTAATATCAATCATCACAGATTTCTTCAAAGTGAACTGTAAGAGTTCACATCACAATACGACACTTTCCTAAAATAAGATGTGTCCTGCACAAATTTTATACTACAACTCTTCTCTGATCCTTAAGGCACTATCACCATAAAGTTCCAGAGTTATTACACTTTTCTTACAAAATGCATGAGTGTGCACTAAACAGTATCTCATCGTAGCTTTTATTTATATCCCAGTTCATACCATTAGATACATATTGCTATTTGGGAAAGCTTCATACCCAGGACATTACCTGCTACTCCTACTCCCATTCTGATCCTGCAACAGAATCCACACAAGGTGGTAGTAATTTGATACTGTAACTAATTCACCAACGCAGCAGGCAATTGTTCTGCAAGACATGCCACTACCTGCCGCTCTCATGTGGCTGCGGTGGGTGGGGTTGTAGTCTCGGCTCCTTTGAGACAAGCACAGAGGGCCACCATGTTGAAGTTTGTCACACTGGGAACACATAGTGCCTCAGCTGTAATCCCATTTCAGGTGACTTTCTCGAACACCTCCCAGAGTCTTCCTTTCAAGTTTAATCTCCATTGAATGCAGATGCCCAAGAGCACTTCCCCCTTAAAAAACATTTGTATGATCCATTCACAGCATGAATACAGCAGATTGTTATGGGCCTCCCAGCTCCCTAACAGCTTCAAGTGCTGGTTGTGTGCATGCCTGTAGTAGCAGTAGGAGAAAGGGGAAAAAAGCCCAGTGGCAATTCTGAGAGTATGACTACATCATGCACACACTTTTATGGTCAAAATTAGTCCTTTCTGTAGCTATACAATTGTATAAGAGCTCTACCAGTCTGAGTGCAGCTGGACTCACTGCAAACCTTCAAAAGGTGAGTTTAGTGATTGTAAACCCCTCCCCCTCCCCCAACAGCTATTTGAGTCCTTGGCAGAACAAGACAACATCAAAAGTTAGTATGGGCTGAAAAACTAAGCAATTCACCACGAGCAAAATGAATATGTGACCTGGGTACCATTGTTTATCCATCTGACAAAGGTAATGGAGACTTAGTTGTGATTGTTAAAGGTCTTGTGTGATATCTTGAAAAACAAAGAAAAACAAACTATAATTCTGTTTATAATGAAAATCAGTAGTGAAACGTTTGAGCAATATTTTAAACTCTTAAATGAAAAGCAAAGATAGAAAGAACTGTGAAGAAACAATCCATCTTGGACAACAGCCTCATGGAAAATACTTTGTGGAAGAACTACAGCAGATTCAAACATAGGGCGTATGCCTCTCCAGAATAATGCAATGCGATACAGGGGCCCTTGTTATCTGTGAGGTTCCATTCCTGCCAATTAGCATGAATATGAAAACCACAAATAACGAAACAGTGAGTCAATAGGAATTATGGGGTTAGATTCCTTCCTCTGGAAAAACCACTTAAAAGACAGAGAGGGGCAGAAATAAGGAAAAGCATAGTACCTTGTTCTCCAGTTCTCCAAGAATGCCCCCCAAATCCTCTAAATCTTTTTAAAGACAAAACAGCCACAAAATGCCTCTGTGCTTCAAAATGGTGGCCCATAATATCAGAAATCATTTCCGGCCACTCAGAACCACAGATAGAAGAAAAATGCCTATATTTCATGCCACAGATAAAGAAATTGGTTCTCTAAGACATATCCACAGATACATGAAACCACAATCCATAAAATCGTGAACAACATGGATCTCCTGAAATGGGAAAAGACAATGTGTTTGCAGTCCAGCAGTTGCCCCAAAAATATATTCCATAAGGTTGATGATAACCAAGATGGATACTTGTTTTACATATGGTATGATGCATTGCTTTTTGATCTCTCTTTCAATCGTAAATGTTTTCTTTTAACTAGAGCACAACTATAGGTATCTTTATGCAAAATACCAATTTATTTAGGTTTTGGGGATTTTAATATCACATCTTTACAATAAATAAAGTTAAAGGAATTAAATATTTAGAACATTCCATTAAATAGTTTATTTACAAGGTATTTGTTGAAAATTAAATTTTAGAAATGCACTTACTCAAAGTAAAGAGAAGTGTTACTAAATGCAAATTTAGATATTCAAAATATAAGAAAACTTTCTTGATAATTGAGGTGCAAAACTATGTATTCCAAAATACTTGCTAAATAATAATCTGTATTTACTATACAACCATTTAATTTACATGAATGATTTATTGAACACAATCCATCATGAACAGCAGCTGCATAAGCTCCATTCTTTTCAAAGGATCTTGCAGCAAAATAGCATTCAGTAGATTGTGCCCTTAGTTCCACCAAGAAGGGACAAATACACAAATGTTATCTAGAAACGAAGGATGTACTCTCCATTATAGGCTAGAAGTTCTAAAAGCAGCTATAGCAACTGTTCAAAGAGGCATAAATTACTTATGCATGAATGTGTGTCAAGATAGGCGAGTTTGTGCTATCCTTGCAGCCTTAATAAGGTGAAGATATTTCTTTACGTGCATCACAAGTTTGTTCACAGAAACAGCATTTTAATCCTTTTTTAAAGCCCAGGGCTGCCAATGATATTCATGACTTTTTCTTTGGGATTATCAAATGTGTTAATATAAAAATTAAATATACAGTTTACCAAGTCCATAAAACATTCCTTCAGTGAGGATTCAATCTCAAATCCTTCAGCTAATACAAAGTAATGTGGGTAACAGGAGGTTGTTCATATTTCGAAAACTGGAGAGATAGAGAGGAAGTCTTTTGTCAGAATGGGTTGAGCCGTATTCCTGTTCCAAGAGGAGAAAATGGATTCACTTTTGCCCACATTAATGCATCATTCAGCGAAATAGCTGACTTTCCATCTTCAAGGAAAAACACTGGACCCTGTACAATGCAAGTAATATGGACACACAAAAGAATAAATCATTTTATTTATAGTTGTCCAAGAAAAGAACTGAAGTAGCAACAGTAAGTGCCTTTCCTTGCTCTTTTTTTTGGAAAAGAATACAAATAGACCTTTTCTGTCTTAATATATTTATGAATAAAAAAGGGAAGGGAAACTACAGCTACAGTGTTAAATTATTCTCCCCCCACCCCACCCCATTAAATGTATTACTGAATAAGAAACTAACATCTGCTAACTGTCTGGAAGAGGGAGAAGCAACCTTCTTGGAAGATTTATAGTGATTATATAATGTACATTAATGTTTGAATATGATGCGCTAGATATTATTTTAGCTTTTCCCTTCAGCCTAAAACATAATAAGCTCTACATTCAAACAAAATTAATAGTATTTAATTGTTCTAAAATGAGCTATGTAATCAATATCCTGTCATAATTATAATGGCTAACAGCGCTTTCTCTTTCTTCACAATGGTCTAATTGCAGGCATCAGCCTAATTGAGAAAGGAAAGTTACTGATAAGGCTGAAGAGCTAAACCAGAGTGGAGAGCCACAATAAAGCACAAAAGATTACATCCAGACCAGTATTGTACTAGCACAATGAGAAAAGTTCAGACACTTAAGAAACTTGTGCTGGTTATACTGGTTTGTGATGTTGCACTAGTGGAAGACCTCTAGTACTGGCTTTGTAACTTGTCAACAACTTAACAACTGGTTGTGTAACTTGTCAACTTCTTGCACTGGCACAAGGACTGGTCTGGAACAAACATTCCTCTATTTGCACAATGTCCAACAGACACACAGCACAACAGATTCACTCTATAACGTGTGTTTAAGACTGTATCATTGGATATACAAAACCAACGTATGGTTTTGACTTAAGCGTAATGTTCAAGTTACTTCAATTAAAATCAACATGAATATCTTTTACTACAAAGGTGGTATCTGCAAAGTTTTCACAAAGAGCAGTACCTGTATTCTTAATCCTGTCAAGCAAGATATATGAACATCTGAGTGACTAGGAAGGTTAGATCCTGTAACATAATCTGGTCCTATCATTCCTTTCAGAGGTTCTTCTTTTATTCGAGATATCAGTGTTGCATAAAGCTCTTGCTGCAGTTCAGATGGAGGTGTATATGGTAACTCATCAGGAGATCTGTGAGAGAAATATATGCTTTGTATTTGCTGCAGGCATCTGGTTTCACAACATGCTAACTGATTTCAAAGAGGAGCATCCAGATGTTTCACACAATTCCTGAAAAGTTCCAAAAATAAAATAAAGTAAAATCACAAATGTAAAGCACCTAAAATTTTATTATTGCCCACCTACTTGTTTAGTGATTGGGTACAAGCTCTCCAAGCATCTAGTTCCTCAGAAAGCTGTTCAATTTTCAGAGGTACACACACCTCCCGTCTTTTTAAAAGCTGGCTGGAAAAGAATGAAGCATAACAAAAAAAATATATGAAAGAATATGAAGTAAATTCAACTCTGTACAATTGTCCAATGTAGAATGACTTAGTTACTTAATAAAGTTTAACACTCAATACAAATGTTATGGACTGTTTTCTCACTACATCCCAAAGACTCTGGCATTTAAGAATGAAATTTATGTATTTTACACACAGATGAAGCTTTACAAATGAACAAATGTCATTGCCTCTGCTGTCTGCTCCACTGGAGGACACTTTGCAGATGTAGTATTCGTAGCAAAGAAAAAGCTGTTTTCAACACTTCTCCACAGTCATTCAAAAACAATTGTGTTGCCATCAAAAGGCCTCAGAGTGAGCTAAGCTACATGCGCTCTAGCTTTCTACCCTTCTACTTCAGATTAATCATAAGCCAACAAGCTAGACAACCAAAGAAATACCTGATATTAATGGTCTGCTTCAGGTGCAAGCACCGGAGTAACCGTGGCGACCAGTTTCTTACTCTCACCCCTTTGAACAAAGCCTCATCACTGGCACTCACCTTTTAAATTACATCTCAGTACAACTCAACTCTACATCATTACATATAATCTATGCCATAAAATGGTAGTTATTGTTAAGCATAAACTTGCCTCCTTGCTTTTATTATCCAAGAAAACTAGTAGGGTCCACTTCTTTCATTTCATATTTCTTTTACAAGCATTGATTTGAGAAATAAAATCAGATTGGATCATTAAATCTGCAAACTCCAAAGACAGCTTTTTAGGGTGCCCTAACCTGGCACAGCAGGAAATAAGCTGGCTGGTTCGAATCCCCACTGGTACCTATATTGGGCAGCAGCAATACAGGAAGATGCTGAAAGGCATAACCTCATACTGCGCAAGAGGAGGCAATGGTAAACCCCTCCTATATTCTACTAAAGACAACCACAGAGCACTGTGGGCGCCAGGAGTTGACACTGACTTGATAGCACACTTTACCTTTAACTATATCCCAGTAAAGGTTGCTGGGCCTGTACACTGCACAGGTCTGTAGCTGCAGTTAAACTAAAACTGAGCACACGAGCTGGACTAGCCCAACTACAAAGAGATTGTATACACTATTCACGTACCAATGGATCAACATAAATATTACATGGTAATCATATTTGCAGAGCCCTGCAGACTGGGACTCGATGCTGACATGGTTTGGGGAAGAGGGAAGTATCCATAAAAGCCATTATAATCCCAACAGACTTTGGGATGCAACTGTTGTAGTAATAAAATCTATTACCTTGTATATTCATAGAGTGCTGGTACAATGCTCGTGTATTGTCTTCTAATAGCCAGTAAAGCACCAATATAACCACACAATATTAACAACTCATTTCGAAATCTGAAAATAGAATATTAATTTTAAAAGTTCCCATTATTTTGCATTAAAATCATTCACATGCAATTTTTTCATATATGGTTTTCATCTTAGAACATTTCCAAAGCAAATTAAAAGCCAACAGTTAAGAATCTCTAAAATACAAACACAAAATCAGCAACTAATGTTTCAAAATACAGAAATGACTGAAGAAATAACCTTATAATATAAGCTGTGTACTTGCAGTGCCTAACATTTAGCAAAATTTAAAAAAACCACCTTAACCTCTCTTTAAAGAGATATTAAGGACAGGCAAACCTCACACAGAAGGTCACTACAGAGTTCCACAGCCACTAATGAAAATGGAACCATCACTGCACATCAATCAGCTAGTTAAAACCACAGACACTGATGCAGCTCAGTGACCAGAACAGGCTTTCCTCAAAAGGCAGGTTAAAAAAATAGCATGGAGAAATAGTCTAAATCATTAAATTTAAGCAATAAAACAAAAACAGATCTTTTAAAAATGGGTGATAATTAATGGAGGCTTAGTTTTACGACAGAGAACACAGCAAAACTTAACATATCCCAAGTTCCCAGAATTTCTAAATACCATATTTACTCGAATTTCTAAATACCATATTTACCTGAATAGAAGAGGACACTGAATTTAAGACTACTCCCTTTAAAAATAGAGGTTAAATAGAGGTTAAACCTGTATCTACCCCAAAAGAAGAAGACTCTGAATTTAAGACTGTTCACGAGTAGCCGCCAGATGAGTTGGCAGCAGCCACAGGCGAACCTCTCCAGATGATCTTAGCAGGTGGTGGGGCACATGGTGAAGAAGATGTTCTCTTAAATACCCACGGTCTAAGCTGTTTAGGGCTTTATAGGTAATGACCTGCATCTTGTATTTTGCCCACGGTAGCCAGTGCCGAGATGACCGAGAGACCAACCTGGCTAAGTACTCCAGACTACGTACAAAGGCAGCCCCACATAGAGCGCAATGCAGTAATCTACCCTAGAGGTTACCAGAAGATGTACAACTGTTCTAAGGTTGTTCATCTTAAGAAACAGGCGCAGCTGGCGTATCAGCCGGAGCTGATAAAAAGCACTTCTGGCCACTGCCTCAACCTCGGACACCAGGGAGAGGTTTGGATCCGGAAGCACCCCCAGATTGCGTACCTGTTCCTTCTCGGGAGCGTGACCCCATCTAGAACTGGCAGATCAAAATTGTCTCCCGAGTTTCAACCCCACACAATAATTACTTCTGTCTTATCTGGATTCAGCCTCAGTTTGTTATCCCTCATCCAGCCCATTACTGCCTCCAGGTAGGCGTTTAGGGAGGTTATGCCTTCTTCCGATGATGCTGACATGGAGAAATAGATTTGAGTGTCATCAGCATATTGATAACACCCTGCACCAAATCTCCTGATGATCTCTCCCAGAGGTTTCATGTAGATGTTAAACAACATTGGAGACAATATGGAGACCTGAGGGACACCATGCGAAAGTTCAGATTTTGAAGAACAACAGTCTCCAAGAGACACCATCTCAGATGTTCCAGAAGGATACTATGGTCAATCACATAGAAAGCTGCCAAGAGATCCAAAAGGACCAACGTGTCACACTCTCTCTGTCAATTCCCAATTGGAGAGCATCCATCAGGCCAACCAAGGCAGTCTTCACCCCATAGCCTGCCCAAAAACCAATCTGAAATGTATCTAGGTAATTTTAAGTTCTCAATTCCACCACTGCATCAAGACTGACATTCAGATGTGGAAAAGTCCAGGTAATACAGGTAAGAGCAAAAAAGTTCACTGTAAATGTATGCTAGCTGTGGGGATAATCGGGGTATGTGTGTTATAAGTGAACATGGATCACCAGAGAGATCACCTGTTACAGGTAAGCAACCTGTTTATCTCCAAGGTTATCCATGTTCCCTCACAACTAGGTGAGTGACTAACGATGGAGATGGAGGTGGGTGCTAGCCAGTTAGAGAACTTTCTTAAGAGCTGCCCAACCAAAGTTGGCCTCAGCCGCTGAGCGGAGATCCACTGCATAGTGTCTCATAAACAGCAAGTCTGAGGACCATCTGGCAGCTTTGCAGATGTCAGACGTAGTGATGCCAGCCATGTGGGCTGTGGAGGTGTCCCTGGCTCTGATGGAGTGGGCTGTGACCTGGTTGGAGGTTGAATCCCTTGCTGTCTATAGCAGAAGATTAGTTCCACTTAGCCGGTTGGAAAGTCTTTGACAAGAAGCCGCAGAGCCCTTATTGAGGCCGGAATAGGAAATGAACAGTTTATTAGAGTGGCAAAAGGACCGGGCATTCCAAGTAGTAAAGGAGGAACCTCCGGACCTCTAAGGAGTGCATGGAGCATTCTAGAAGTGACAAGGGATTGATGTAGAAGGTAGGCATTATGATGTCTTGGTTGTTATGGAAATCAGTGACTATTTTAGGATGGAAGGAAGCATCAGGTTGTAGGACCACCTTATCTGGATAGCATTTAGTGTATGGTGAATCAGCCCTGAGAGCGGAAAGCTCAGTGATCTGCCTAGCTGATGTGATGGCTACGAGGAAGGTAGTTTTGTGCTAAAGTAGTTTCAAGGAAGATGAGAGCAATAAATAGTTTGAATGGCGCTTCCATCAAGGAAGAGAGAATGAGGGAAAGGCTCCACGGCTCAGATCTCTGACCGGAGGAAATAGATTGTTCAAGCCCTTCAAGAAACGCTTAGAGTCCGGGTGAACAAAAACTGATTTACCGTTCCAGCCTGGGTGGCGTAAGAAATAGCTACGAGGTGTACCTTCAGAGAAACCCATCCTCTTAAGGGAGATCAAGTATAGAAGTACCTGCCTGATGGAAGCGGATAAGGGGTCAAAGCCCTTTGTTGAGGCCTGAGACATGAAGCGTTTCCACTCACACATATAATTTTTCCCAGTAGAGCCCTTACTTTTATTCAGTAGGATTGTGTTTAGTAGTGTAGCCTCCATGGTGTCAGGTTGAGGGTGCCCAAGGCATGGGGAAGAACTTGACTGACTTCTCAGGAGAGAAGATCCTTCCCCTGCAGGAGGCAATTATGTAGGTCCTCGGACAAATTCAGGAGTGTCAGGAATCAGGGCTGCCTTGGCCACTACAGGGAGATCAGAATGCAGTGGGTACACTCTTGTAGGATTCTGCCCACTACCCTGGAAAGCTGAAGGAAGGGTAGAAATAGAAAGAACAGGCCTTCCTTCCAGGTTATCTGAAATTTGTCCTCTAGTGACTTCTTGCCGATGCCCGCCCTGGAATAAAGAAGACAGCACTTCAAATTGTTCTGGGTGACAAACAAGTCTACTTCTGGAATCCCCAAGTGATGGAACAGATCTTGAACCGTCTCCTTGAGCAATCATTCATGAAGAGTCGAGAGGGCCAGTTCTCTGCTTGGGGAGTTCACACCAGGGTGTTGTCCACTCACCTTATTTGAAGGGCCACTGGGTGAATGCCATTGGTCAAGCACCACTCCCAGAGTTGTAGAGTCAGATTGTTCAGAGACCGCAACACTGTGCCATCCTGGTGGTTTATATATGTGATGTGGTGTGGTTCAGGTGTATTTGGACCACCTGGCCCCGTAGAAGTGGGAAAAAGGCTTTCAAGGCCAGAAAAACTGGCATACTGCAATATGAAAGTAAGCATCCTTTAAGTCTAGTATTACAAACCATTCCTCCTCCAAGAGGAAGAGCACATCTTTTTGAGTCTTTCCATAATTTCATCTGTGTCTTTAGAAAACAGACCTTACCCATCAAAGGGAAAATTCTCAATCTTGTCCTTCATGTTAGCCTTGGGGGGCAGGGGTGTGTGGGGTATGTGCGCAGCCCGCCAGCATCTTAGATTTGGTTTCCATCAAGTGTTTGGCAGTGTTAAGGTGCTGGCGAGTTAAATCAGCTGATTTAGCCAGTGTAGACTTGAATCTGGAGATGAAAAATTAAAGTCCGAAAGATCCGCTTTGAGGTCATCCCACAACGAGTGCTCAAATTTAGCCATACAGGCCATGTAGCTGGCAATTTTCGGAGATAAGCAGGAGGCAGAATAGAACCTCCTGCCCACAGTGAGGCCTTCTCTATCAACAGGGGTGGAGTTACTTTACACAGATTTGGACTGAAGTGCACAGTCAAGAACTAGCTAGTTGGGATCCGGATGCTTAAATAAGAACAGGCAAGAAGATTCTTGAACCCTGCTCTCCAGTTTCTTAGAAGTTGATGTCACAGGTGCCTCCCAAGCAGTTTTAGAAGCAGCCACTAGCACAGGTGGGATGGGCAGAAGAAGTTGAGGCCAGAAAGTCCTAAACGGGGTCCTTCACTTCAGCTACAGGAGGTGGATCTCAAGGTCTAGTGCAGGGCTGTTCATCTTTGGCCCTCCAGCTGTTTTTGGACTTCCACTCCCATAGTCCCCCAGCCACAGTGGCTTACAGCCAGGGATTATGGGAGTTGTACGCCAACATCTGCAGGAGGGCTGAAGTTGAGCAGCCCTGGTCTAGTGCCTTGGCCATTTCTGCCACTTGGACCCGATAAGAATTAGTCTCTTCTGTAGAGAGGCAGAAGGGAAAGTGGCCAGGACAAAAAATATCTTCGTAGAGAGTAGCCTCAAGTCTCAATTCCCTGCCTTTCCTCGTTTTTTACTAAAGGAAAGGCAGGCCTTGCAAGTGCTGGTATTGTGGATTTCCCCTAGACAAATTAGGCAGTCTCTGTGCCTGTCAGAGGAAGGCAGGGTCCCCCTGCAAGACTTGCAATGTTTAAAAGTTTTGGGAGAATCCATAGCAAAGTGAGAGACGGGCCAAGTCAAAACTGAAAAAATCCACCAAAGTCACCAAACCCAAGTGGTAACAAGAGCAGAACCCAAAAAACAGTCTATGTCAGAACGTAAGAGCAACAATAAGCCAAGAGAGGGGGAAAACCAAGCCGAAGGTCAAGGGCTAGTCTGAGTCAGAAAACGTGAGGAAAATACAACTAACCAGTAGGAGAATCCAAAAAATAGTCAGAAAACAGTCCGAGTAAAGCCAAAAAGTAAAAGCATATAATTTATCTTCACAGGAACAGCAAGGGAAGAGGAGCAAGAACTTTCATGTGACAGTGAGAGCGGAAGATGAGAAGGAACTAAATGGGAATGCACTCTCCCGCCTATTTTAAGAGGTGCTCCCTCATGCCTCAGAATGCCAGAGAGCACCTATCAGAGCTAAAGATTTCTCCACGAGGCTACAAGGCAGGCACAGAAAACCCAGTTGTGAGGGAACATGGATAACCTCAGAGATCTAAATGTTCTGTGAAAGTCTGACTTTAGCAGGCTCTGAAATAAAACCCTGCACAAATCATTTGCTACTTGTATAATTAAAAAGCCTTCTGTTTATGTACAAACATGTTCACCAGCTCAGTTTAACAGCCAACACCTGATTTCATTTTTATTCAGCTTGGCTATGCAGAGCTATGTAAACATTTGCTAGCTATTGAAATCACACAAATAAACAAGATGAACAAGGAATAACCACAGAAATAGCTAAGATTCAATTTCGTAAGTATGGGAAGAAGTATACTTACTCACTACATTTATGAAGCAGCAACCTTTCTGTGCGTATATGACTTAAAAGATCGAGAAATGGACAGACAGAATCCAGGGTCCAATCTGAGTTACTGATCTGTTCTGTAGTATACAAAATAGAAAAGAAAAAAACTTAACACAGTGACTAACATCCTGACTAACAAAGCACTGGTACAACAGGAGAACCATTGGTGTAGTAGAATCAGTGCTTCCAAAATGTTCTAGACTAATGCTGAACCAGAGCTACTGTGTGTTGAGGAATTCCAGTGACCTCCCTTCTCTTGGAAGCCCTCTATGTCACTTCAAAACCATGTCCCTGAGGGCTGTGTGACCCTCAAGAACATATTTTTGGTGACACAGAATGCCTCCTGTAGAAGGAGAGGTTGTTGAAATTTGCCCTCACTTCTGAGCCAGCAGTGCAGCTGAGATCGTTTAAAAAGCACTGGTACTTCTCCCATTGCAGCAGTGCTTTGTTACGATGTCAGCCAGTGAACTCTCCCCCCTCTACACACACACTTTTGACATCCTGAGTCAAGCAAATGAATATGTTTAGCTCTTTTGGACTAGTGTAGAAAGCTTACCTTTGACAAACTGAATGCCTATAGGAAGTGCTTTCTCTGGTTCTATAGTTAACAAGTAATACTTTATTGACCCAAATATATTTCCTTCTGACTGAGCCGTCTCTGCTAACTCCATACATTCTTCTACATCTGGTAGGCTACACTGCAAAATAAGAACATTTATATAAGGAAATAAGTAACACTTACTAACATAATTTATAGTAAGATATAAGATTGGTATTCAGACAAACTGGGCTTGAGTCAGTTGAGTTCAGGTGCTGTGCTTGTACATGAGTAATCCCACAGGGTTCAACAGAGTTCTGTTCATCCATAAGAACATAACGACAGCCCTTCCGGATCAGGCCCAAGGCCCATCTAGTCCAGCATCCTGTTTCATACAGTGGCCCACGAGTTGCCACTGGAAGCCCACAGGCAGGATTTGAGGACACAGCCTAACCCTGCTGTTACTCCCCTGCAACTTGTATTCAGAGGCACACTGCCTCTTGGCTGGAGTTGGCCTATAGCCCTCTGACTAGTGGCCATTGATAGACCTCTCCTCCACGATGTTATCCAAACCCCTCTTAAAGCTATCCAGGTTTTTGGCTTTTACCACATCTTGTGGCAGAGAATTCTACAAGTTGATTATGTGTTGATGGTGTGTTTTGTGAAAAAGTACTTCCGTTGGTTGGTCCTAAATTTCATGGCAATCAATTTCATGGGATGACCTCTGGTTCTAGTGCAGGCACTACAAGTAATTTGTATGGCACACAGAGAAACAGCATATGGAAAGGGGAGGTGATGTATGAAAAGCGCAGACTTTCCATTCCCTGTAATGCCTCCCTGCACTAACACATATGCCTGTGCACTTGCGTTGGCAGAAGGTGAGAAAACAGTTTTGAGTCCCACAAAATTGTTCTGCACATAGGAACTATGCCTGTGCTCAACTTGATCAAGCTCATACTATGCAAAACTAAGAAGAGGGAAGAGAAATTCTGTTTAGCAAAACAGTATAAATCTACTTTTTGTCCTGATTTAAAAACAATAAGGCTACAATTCAACTGCTCAGTTATGCACATCAAGCTACATGTGTAAGGAAGCTTTCCATTCTCTTCACTAAGAAAAATTATCAATATATCCAATGGAAAGTGCCTCTGTTATGTATGATAACAAGTATATAAATGAAAGAAAGGGGGACAGAATGTAGAAGTTGTTATAGTGTTCTAGCAGGAAGAGTTTTATCTTGGCTATCAAACCCTGAATGAACCAGCAACAGCATGAGAAAACCGTTGGGGCATCCTCAGGGACTACTTGTATGCCCTGAGGGAAAGGCGAAAGAGAAGCAGCCCTGCTACTCACATAAGAACAGCCCTGCTGGATCAGGCCCAAGGCCCATCTAGTCCAGCATCCTGTTTCACACAGTGGCCCACCAGATGCCGCTGGAAGCCACAGGCAGAAGTTGAGGGCATGCCCTCTCTCCTGCTGTTACTCCCCTGCAACTGGCACTCAGAGGCATCCTGCCTTTGAGGCTGGAGGTGGCCTTTAGCCCTCCAACTAGTAGCCAATGGTAGAGCTCTCCTCCATGAAGTTATCCAAACCCCTCTTAAAGTCATCTAGGTTGCTGGCTGTCACCACATCTTGTGCCAGAGAACTCCACAAGTTGATTATGTGTTGTATGAAAATGTACTTCTGTTTGTTGGTCCTAGATTTCCAGGCAATCAATTTCATGGGATGACCCCTGGTTCTAGTGTTATGTGTTAGTGTTATTTTTGTTAGTGTTATTTATGTTACTGTTATTTATGTTAACATAAATGGTTAAGAAAGAGTAGGCATCTAAAATGTACCTTTTCATGCAAGTCATTTATCTCTGCTGTGCACCCAGGATAGAAAGCACAAAGCTTTACTAACTGAAGTTCGTTATTTGGAATCATCATGAGAAGATCTGCTGCTAAATCCCTGTGGAAACATAGAGGTCATAGTCATTTAGCAATATGCAAGAGTGGGAAAGCAATATTCAGAGTTAAGTTTGTTTGTTTGCTTCCTGCTCTGTTCCCACGTCAGGACACTATGAAGTACGGAAAGTGAAGCAATGTTCTTTTAGTGCAGTGGACAGCTCCAGGTCCTAAGAAGATACTTAAATATTGAAATGAGAAAAAAGTTCAGGAGACTTTAAGTGCCATTGTCAAAGAACACATTATCATATTGCTCATGTCAGAGACTTAGCAGAGTAGCAAAGAGCCATAAAAACACCATTTATGGGCACTACTGGCCATTTTGACATGGCTTATTGAAAACATAAAATGAGGTATATTTAGATCAATACAATCTATCAAATATATCTAGCTCAGGTGAACTGATCACACACAGCTGAAAGCATACCCTCTAACACAGGGCTGCACAGCTTTGGATCTCCTGCAGATGTTGGACTACAACTCCCATAACTCATCTATTGGTCCCTGTGGCTGGGGATGATGGGAGTTGTAGTCCAAATTCAGCCAGAGGGCCTAAGTTGCTTTAACACATTTTAAAAACCAAAACCAAAACCTTACTAAATATATTTCTTCACTTCGGCAACTACTCAGGCACATTCTTGTGGTCCATTTGGAGGGAGAGAAAAAAACATTATAGCTTCTAGAGCCCCTGTGACTCTAGACTGTACCCAGGCCAGGGCTGTCTTTGGTGACATACTGAATGGGGAAGCCCTGATGTGTATATCAGAGCCATGCATACATGGAGCCTCAGGATGAAGACTAACAACTCGTTCATCAATTGGACAATACTGCCAGTGCGTAGTATATAAGAGCTGGAGTGTACTAATACAGGACACTTTTCTCCAGTTGTACACTAAGGAACATACATTCAGCTTCACTTTAACAGATACTAGAGTCGCTCAGCTGATACTGTGGCTCTTTTGCCAGCCACTATGAAGATCAGGGTAGCACAGTATTTTAAAAAAAAAAAGGGTTATCCAACTAGAACCTAAATAGTTGTACCATTCTCTCTCTTTAATGATGGCATAAACACTGCTTCTTTTGACAAATATTCAAGTTGCCTATTATACAAATCAGAGAGACACACAATTTGCTTTATTACAAGGGCCAAGAAATGATTTGAAACTTGCTTTTCAATCTAATCACAAAGAGCATGCTTTGCAGCAAAGCATCTCTCTCTAGAAACAATAAAGTACCTGTATCCAAGAGATGGAAAGCTAGAAAGAAGATATTAAAAATTGTAACCAACAAAAATAGAATTCAAAGAGTAATAAACATAAGGCAAATGGTAGTGGCGGGAGCGGGAGCGGGGATGGAAGAGAAATGGGAGACAAATAAGCAGAAAATTCCTACCATGATAATTTCAGTTTTGATACACAAACATCAAGGGGCTAGTTCTATTCCTGAGCCTGCACTTTTCAATGACTTTCAGTACCAATACCACCCATTTTTCAAAAGTCAAAATCCTACCCTATTCATAAAACTGAACATGAGGCTGGTCTAAACCATGTTGCTGCAGCCAATCTCCAGTATGCATTACTTCATTGTCTCTTGTCTTATTACAGAACACTGGATGCCATACAGTTAAGATTTTATTTCAGATATTACAATCTCTGAGAAATAAAAGAAGAAGATCTGACTTTGAAGCTAACATGCCGAAAAATTACATTGTCATAGCAGGAAGCAAAAGGATAAAGTTGTGAAAGCTGGCAACATTTGCTCCGTATTGATTGTTTTTGCTGGTCGAATGACCGTAACAATAAAGATTTGATTTGATTTGATTCATTAATTATTTTATCCTGAGTTTGTCAGATTAGATGATTCAAGTATATGATTCACAAAGGCTTAAGGGTCTATGGACATTTAATAGAAAAGATGCAAATTCTGCGCCATGCCACTGCGCACCATGATTGGGGCAGGAGTTACAGTTCCACCTCCTCCTAGAAACAGCAGTAGGAGGAAATGGAACTGCCTCCTACTGCACGCCTCTGTCAGTCCATTTTTCACAAAGAGAAATGTGGTTCAGATGCAGTTACCACCCTAATTTTTGCTACATTTTGTTTTCTTTGGACTTCTTCTGCAGACAGCTTAACAGAGCTTTTAACTATATAGTTCTGTATTTCCCTGTTTCATTTTATTTACTGACTAAAAAAAAAAGAATATATACTGAAAGGTAAATGTGAGGTTTTGATTTGCTTTATTGCATTTGGAGAAGCTTTGGCAACTGCTGTCTTGACTTAGGGAAGCTCCCTTTCACAAAATCTAAGATCCCTACCATAAGGGATAATTCCTAGTACTCCTTATTAACCCCAAGTATTCCTTGGGGTTAATACCCATCCCATTCTATTTTGCTTGAATGAAAGAAACAAAGCAGAAGGAAAACACAACACTGAAGTAATCTATGCCCACTAGAACCAAGTAATTAAGTAAACTATAATGAAGAGGAATGGAATGGGATGGAACAGAAGTGAAGGAACGGTGGAATGCTGGATGTCTCCACATTATCTAAACCAAAGAATGGGAGATTATTCATACACCCTTTGAGGGGCGGGCACTTATTTTAATTTGTGCGGATCTTTTCTTTATGGATTATATCTGGGCCAAACTTAGATGTTATTTGGGAGTTCTGTGATGGGAGGGGGAGTTTAATCTTAAGCAACTGTCACAGAGTCCCCCCAATTTGAATCAGGATCATTGTGCAGAGGGAGTGGGGAAGATCTAACCCTTTGCTCTCACTCCGATTCCCAAACTTAAAATGCTGCCTCCTGAATTGTAATCAGCCACTGTGAAGGAACGGGGGAAGAATCTCCTCTTTATGTTGTTCAAATTTTTGGATATGTAATGATTTGCTTCCAATGTCCTGTGTTAAGAAACTGTGCAGGGGACAAAAGTTCAGTTCTACAGTTTGGTTTCGGGGTGGGGGAGAGTTCTCCTGTTTAGTTTTTGGAGAGAAGAGAGGGTTTGATTTGACTGGGCATGGGTTTTTTTTTTTAAATGGAGAAAACCTAGGTTTGTTTTGTTTAGAAAATTTGGAGGGGAAAGAGAGAATAAAAGGGGGCTTCTCGCAGTTAATTATATAGATCTAATTATATAGATGGATTACTTCACTGTTTTGGAACTAAAGATTTTGAACCAATTCCGCTTTTTCTTGATTTTTTTTTAACTGTTTCAATATTTTTTATTTTATTTTATTTATTAAATTTATATACTGCCTGACTCCAAAGGCTCTAGGTGGTTAGTGTCTCTGTCTTATTTCCCCCACCCCATGCCTACTTGCCTAAATTGCCTTACCACTCTACCTTTGCGTAAAGCTGAGACACAGAGACTCCAGTGACTGACAAGATGGTAGAACCAGTCAAAAGAACTCTACCTGATAGCAGCAAGTTGTTTATGTGCAGGGCCCACTCAGGCAGTGCCCTCCACAGCCACAGAGGGGGTAAGTGTGCAGTCATGAAGCCAAAAGATTAGACCCAACCCTGAGGCCTAGATTTAGTGGGGGGAGGCATGCTCATGGCTGCTTTTCAAAGAAAAGAAAACATGGTGGGGGGCGTGTTTCAATTACAGAACACAAGAAGATGCCTTCTACCGAGTCCTACCAATATTCTGAAGGGGAATATTTTACAGGGCTCACATGTAGTCTCCCATTCAAATGCAAACCAGGCTGAACCCTGCTTAGCAAAGGGGATAATTCATGTTCACTACCACAAGATCAGTTCTCGTCCACTTAAATAAATGGTGTACTGGGCTTACTTTACAGGGTTGCTGTGAGGATAGGACATAGGAAGCTGCCTTCTACTGAGTCAGACCATTGGTCCATCTAGCTCATTGTTGTCTACACAGACTGGCACCAGCTCCCCCAAGACTCTAGGCTGGAATTTCTCTCAGCCCTATCATGGAGATGCCAAGGAGCGAACTTGAAACCTTCTGCATGCAAGTATGCAGGTGCAGGTGCTCTTCCCAGAAGGGCCCCATCCCGTAAGGCGAAGCTCTTATAGTGTCCATATGCAGTCTCCCATTGAAATGCAAACCATGTGGGCCCTGCTTAGCAAAGGGGGCAATTCATGCTTGCTACCACAAGACAAGCTTTGATCACCACATATTAAGAAGTATATTATAGAACCAGAAAAGGTGCAGAAGAGAGCAACCAAGATGATCAGGGGCCTGGAGCACCTTCCTTATGTGGCAAGACTACAGCACCTGGGCCTCTTTAGTTTAGAAAAGAGGCGACTAAGGGGAAACATGATTGAGGTGTATAAAATTATGCATGGAGTGGAGAGGGTGGATAGAGAGAAATTTTTCTCCGTCTCTCACAGTACTAGAACCAGGGGTCACCCCATGGAACTGAAGGTTAGGAAACTGAGGACCAACAAGAGGAAGTATTTTTTCACACATCGCATAATTAATCTATGGAATGCTTTGCCATGGGATGTGGTGATGGCCACCAGCTTGGATGGCTTTAAAAGGGGCTTAGACAGATTCATGAAGGACAGGTCTATCAATGGCTACTAGTCTGGTGGCTGTGGGCCGCCTCCAGCCTCAGAGGCACGATGCCTCTCAATACCAGTTGCAGGGGAGCAACAGCAGGAGAGAGGGCATGCCATTTCGTGACTCTTGCCTGAGGGCTCCCATAGGCATCTGGTGGGTCACTGTGTGAAACAGGATGCTGGACTAAATAGGCCTTGGGCCTGATCCAGCAGGGCTGTTCTTATGTAAGTCGCTGCCAGTCTGTGTACCAGGGCTCCTCAACTTCGGCCCTCCTGCAGATGTTGGCCTACAACTCTCATAATCCCAGGCTATTGGCTATGTGGCTGGGGATTATGGGAGTTGTAGTCCAAAAACAGCTGGGGGGCCTAAGTTGAGCAGGCTTGGTGTAGACAATACTGAGCTAGATGGACCAGTGGTCTGACTACATATAAGGCAGCTACCTATGTTCCTATCTGTAACCAAGATTTGAATTTGGGTGGTGTAAGTCAGGTGGAGGAGCAAAGTGCTGCTTGGTAACCCAACATTGGCGGGTTCACATGACACATCAGAAGAATGCATTCACCAGGAACCAGTAGTAGGTGGAACCAAATTTGTTGCCATGTCATCTGAGCCTGCCCATAATATGTCTGTGCTACAAGGACAGGAATGCTTGTTCATAGTAGGATTAGCATATTACCACAGCTTAGCTGCCATCTCTGATATTTTTTTCTGAATGTAGATAAAGGTTCTTCAAAGTTAATTTTAGAAACATGGGACTTCTATGTTCTATAAACATGTCTATGGTTTGTTAGGGGGAAACATTCTTTGGAGTACGAAATTCTTACCATGTTGTAACAGTCATACATTTTCTTGCTAGTAACTCTAGAGCATAATGTGTTGCTTGTGCTGCACATTCTCCTAAGACAGTACCCACATTGACTGCCAACTCCAGTTCATTTCCACGAATCAGGTTTGCCATGGCAAGCTTGCTCAATAAGAAAATCATATTATTAAGTGTCACAAGCATCTTGGAGGATTAATCGAGACCACTATGTTAGCATATATTTGTAAGGCTACATTAAGGAGTGAAAATATACATTTAATTACAGATCACGTTTCCATATTTTTGTTCTCCACCTTCACTATGGTGAACGTGTTCCCGCCCTCTGGCAAGCACAACAAGCTCCAGCCTTCCTTCCAACCTATGAAGCTTTTTGGTGGTGGGACAGTGTTGGCGGTGGGGGGAGGATAATCCCCATAGTTGTGGGGTGATGCTCATCTCCTCCCTAGCTCCAAGACTAAGAGGACAGCTGAAAGCTGCCTGGCTATTATAATAAGCGCCAACATACCTGAAGCATCTCAACAGTGCAGGACTGACAAGCTCCCACTGCCTTTCTATCTCTGGAAAGGATGGTGTGTGTGTGGGGGGGATATTTGCACTGCTGAGGTGCCCAAAGTTTCTTGGCAGCACAGAGCCAAAGCAACTAGCCTCTATCACACTTACCAGCCCTAAACTTTAGGGAGAGGCGCAAGGGACTGTCCCTAACCTCACATGGAGGCACTGTTCAATGTCAAGGCCTAGGAACAAGCAGCGTCTAGGTGACCACAGGTTTTGGCACGGCTACCAGGAGTTGGCCCTGGTTTACTTTGAATTGCTTTAGAAATAATCTCTCTCTAAAACCAGGTATTCAAAACAATAAATGAATTTGTATTTTTTAGGAAAGAGATACATAGAACCAACATAGAAGCAAGCTGTAGCCACTTTGGGGAAGCTTCAGAGTGAAAGTAGGAAGCTTTTATGCATCCAGCCTTCTTAAGATAAAAAAGCAATCTCAAAGACTGCAAGCATCAGGGATTTTTTTAAAAAAATGCTTGAACATATGCACCCTCTGCAGGACAGAGCTACACATTACATAGAAAGTCTGGCTGTTGCCCAAGATAGCAGCCTTGTGGTTCCTTGTTTCCTTGTCATGAGACACTGACATGTGGTGCAATTCTCATGAACTGCTCACCTGACAGAATGTGAACACCCTCTTTCCTATAGGGTCCTGCATACTTTATATGTGAATTCTTCCACTTGTTTTATCCACAGAAGTAGCTAGCTGCCACCAGATCCCTAAATGTATTATTTCTCTGGGTAAACTGCCCTGAGCCATTTTTGGAAGGGCAGTAAGTAAGTAAGTAAGTAAGTAAATAAATAAATAAATAAATAAATAAAGGCTATAGGTAGGGATTCTTCTTTAAGTAATTGCTGAAGGGCATATTATGAGTGCAAGACCACTTTGTGTATGATCTTTCCAGCTTTACCCAAAGCCACTACTCTTCAGGAAAGCACCATGACTCAAAAATCTAGATGTGTTTGATTGTATTTGAGCTTGTAGAGTTTTATCAGTCTACACAGTGGGGATGTGCATGAAACAGATTTTGTGTTTTGTTTTGAGCGCGAAAGATAATGCAGATGGCCAAAACGTATTGTTGAAACAGCGGCCAACCCACTTGTTTTGACGGAACAACACTGAAATGTTTTGAGTGTTACGGCCATAGGGAACAATGGGGAACTTGAAACACCCCACTATTCCCCATGGGTAGTCCCTAGAGACACCAAAGTGGGTTGAGTGGTAGGGCATGATAGGTACTACCTACCACCCAACCAACAAAAGAAATGGGCAAGCAGGCAATTTTAAACAATTTTAATTTCCCCCCCAAACCACCATAGGATCATAAGCCTGTGAGAGAACACTGGCACTTTTATGCAGCAAGGGAAAAACAGGCCTCTAAAATGGCACTAGGTGTTGAAACATTTTGAATCGAAACAGGGCTGTTGTGTTCTGAGCTCAAAACAGGCCTTTTATTTAAAGGGTGTTTTGTTTCGAACTCGAAACTGCCCGTTTCAAGTAAAAATGTTTTGTACATCCCTACTACATAGCTTTTCCAATAACAACTTTTTTTTAATGAACAGGGCATTGACACAATGGGCAATTGCAGAAAATACATTAAAAAGCAAACAATTCTAGCTTCTCTAATTCTGCCTTGGCAAATGTGAACTGGCCCTAATGATTTTAGAAAGTATGCTAAGATAAACATCAGCATAATCCATTGCAATATAAAGTGTGATGGACAGCATTTTCCCAGGATGCCTCCATGGGGAAAGAGACACTTTTTCTTCCCAAAGTGACACCCTGGAAGGGGGTTAATTTTCTCTTTGGACCTCTTGCCCAATCAAGATGGGAGAGGAAAGTTTAGCACCACTTGCAAATTTGGGCCCAGTCAATGCAAAAGTTAACTTTGAAGTTGGCCCTGCCAGATCTGGATGTTAATTACTAAAGGAAGATGGGATAGTAACTTAGGAGGTAGAGTTTTGTAAGTAACTGGACACTTTATCCATCAGGAAGGAAATGTGTTACTTCATGGGTAATTTAATTGCAGGGATTCCCTAGGATGTTGTGGGCTCCTGAAATGGGATTAAATTTGTACTCACTTGTGGCATCTTAGGGTTCAGTTTTAATTTCTAGACAGAAAGTATATGAATATATAACTAAAAAGGGATTACTCCATCAGAAAAAGAATTCTGCTCTCATTTAATCTGATTAGCTGCTGCTTGTAGGCGTGGGGATATTCATAATGGATTTTGTAGCTTTACATTATAGGGAAAATGAGCATGTGGTTTTTGGTGGCTGCCATGTGTTCTCTGTAATGTGCAGCCTGGCTACAGACTACTTGCTTTTGTCCTGTCCCCAGGCAAGCTTTAGTCTAATTATTTAATGGTAAGCAGGTGGGGAAATTTACACTAGATAGCAACAGTTTAGCACAGTAACAATGGATGAAGAGAAAGATATATAGCACTGGAGGTATAGCACAGTAGCATCTAGATTATACAGTATTTAATATATAGTTTATTTCTAGCAATGTACATATTTCTGATAGTAATGTAAGAACTAAAATAAATTGATTTTAAAACTCTTGCAGTGATTGTTTGCCTGTCTACTTAGAGCTGTCAATCCATATGCATCTTTATTCAACACTGCTTGTTGGGTCAGGCAGTGTTGATACCCCAGTGACATAAAAACAAAGTTTATGTAACAGCGCTGCACTGTATTTAATACAGCATGCACAAAAACTATGTAAAATAAGAAAATAACTGACTACTGATTCTGTATAGTGTGAATAGGAACTCTTTACCTCGATATTTTCAACAGCTAAATGGCAACATGCAGCCAGCACTGCATAGCCATCCTGGAAATACCACTCAGCCAGCTCCTTACTGACCTTATGTAGGAGTCTATAGGAACAGAACAAAACATTACCATTAAACATCTGCATGAAAATACACTAGATGCAATTCACACAGATTTCAATATCTGAAAGGTTGATCAGCATCCCATACCATGAATCACCAGGCAGTCTAATCATACAGATCAACCATGGTGGCTGCAGCACAAGCAGCCCATTTGTCACCATTTGTCACAGAGATGCCATCTCAGCAAGTACACCAAAGCCACCCCTCTCTGCTCCATATCCCAAGCATTCCCTTCCACCCTAGTTAGCTCTGGTTAGTATAGCACTACACTCCTATGGACCAAAGGATGCTGTATAAAGGGTTAGAGGGCCAAAGCAGGGTATAAACCTTGGTGTCGTGGGTGCCAGGATTCTGGAAATAGAGCCTAGCTGGGATAAATCACAACTGAACTTTGTGATTGAGTCAAAACACTAGCTGACATTCAGACAAAATTACTCAGAAGGAGTCTCACTGAAATTAATGGGACAACTTATTCATTTGCAGAGGGGCAGTCATAAGTAAACTGAGTCTAGATGTCAGCCTTTTACTCCTGACTCTGTGATGCAGCAGCATGAGGATCCAGCTGTAAGAAGATTAACTCTGGAGAACACTAAACATCCTCCCAGGTGGTGACTTTACCCCCCCCCCCCAAATTAAGAATATAGTCTAAATTGCAAGAACAAAAATGATTGCTGAACTACTTCTATTACTAATACATTGGACATACAAGTAATCTGGAATAATCATTTGTTCCAATGAATATTACTTTCTTGCAGAATTTTTTCCTAGAAAAAATATGAAAAAAATACAAAGCAGTTTTCCAAGTTTCTCATGTCAAGTTTTACTTCCAAATGCCATGAACGCTAGCACACTAATTTTTCCTCTTTGCCAGAGCAAAGATACTGACAAAATACACCTTTTTAAAAAAAATTATGACTCACTCATTGTAATCTTCTGTGCCATTTCCTTCAAGATTTGCTGATCCATTTGATGTTGAATACTGTAATGTTTGCATATTGCCTTCACATGCTGCCTAGAAAAAGCAAAATAATGTCAATCAAAGCAAAGCAAATTGTTCTCTTCTTGACAATAGTAATTGCAGTAAAGAGAACACTGAACTAATAAATTAGCTTAAGAGTGGAATTTATCTGCAATAACCCTATTGTAATATTAGAAAACAGGTCCTCAGCCATCTGGTACAGTCATATGAGCATGGGCTTTGCTCTAGGTTTCAAACTGTCAGTAGAATCTACATAACAAGTAAATAGGCAGGAATCTGATCTGTTTGTCAGCAAGGATGGAAGAGTTCAAATAGAAAAATAAAACCATTTTTACTAGAATTTACAAACTTCTTCTAAAGAAGGTATCCAGACCTGCACATGATTCACAGCTCTAGTATCCACAAGACAATCGTGGCAAAAACTCCCAAGATGTATCTGGTACCCAACAGAAGTTCTCTGTTGAGTGCTGGGTTTGTGGATCTGGCACAATGAAACCTTTCCCTGGGTGTACCAGGGAAAGTACTGTACTGGCTGTACCATACTTATGATCCTTGCATAAAATACATACACTTGCTACAAGTATGCTCTCCTGGTGGCTATTCGCTCTTCTGTCTCCATCACAGTTTTTAGAAAGTGCATGAAATCTTGGCTTTTTACCCAAGATTTTATATGATTGTCTCTACTGCTGCTGCTTTGTATTTTGTATTGTTATATTGTGCTTGTATTTTAAACCTTTTTAGTCAGATCTATGTTTTTATATTCTAGCTTAATATTTCAGTTGTGCAGTTTTTATGGTCTTGTTCTAAATTTTCTGTGTGAACCACCTTGAGATTGTTTTAATGCAAGGTGGTATATAAATTTAACAACAAACAAAATAAAATAAATGTACATAAGAACAGGACTTATGAGAACAGTATGAGAACAGGGGTGCACAACTCAAATGACCTGATGGGATGAACCAACTATGACTTGGGGGTTGAGGTCAATTCTAAGCACAACAACTAAAATGAATTATTAAAAAGCATAACAACTGTTAAAATGAATTATTAAAAAACTAGCTGATCTGGCGCAGAACATCCGCACCCCTAGTTCATCCTGTCCTCCTTCGGCGAGTGCTCTCTTTCCCCACCGGCCAGCCCAGGGGCAGGCACTCTCTTTTCCCAACTGGAGGCAGGCGCTCTCCTTCCTGGCCAGCCCAGTGGCAGGCACTCTCCCTCCCCTCTGGCTGGTCCGGCAGCAGGTGCTCTCTCTCCCTGCTGCCCAGCGGAAGCCACCATTTTCTCTCTCCGCACCCGTCCCTAGTCCGGCAGCTGTTTGTGAACTCTCACGAGAGCTGCCATGCATGGGATTAGCGACGGGTATGCCTAGGAGAAATAAATATATAAATAGAAGATGTTAATACAAGTGAAGGGGCAGAGGTTGGGAGTCAGACAGCAAGGCGAGGGGAAAGAGCGATGGTGCAGCCCAGGTCTCCAGCCCAGGGTTGGGGGACATCTGATCGCAAGTGGCTATCTGGACTGAGGAACCAAGAGCAGTTAATGGCTCTCTCTGTTGCTATAGATAAGGATGTGCACGGACAGGTCCGGAGACCATTCTAAAGGCCTCCAGACCGGTCCGGACACTGGGCCGGTTTGGCACTGGGGGGGGGACCTTTAAGGGCAGGGGGACCTTTAAGGGTGGGGGAGGGTGTACTTACCCCTCCCACCACTTTTCCCCCATCAGTGGGCCTGTTTTGTAAAGCATTTGGGGCGGCAGGGTACCTCCCTGCCACCCCTTCCCCTGTTCCTCAGCACAAAGTATCAGAAAGCCTGACTGCGTGTGTGCACATCATGCACACGTCACATCACCACATGCATGCGTATGCCAGACGTGCGCATGCACAAAACATACGAACACATGCGATGCACAGATGTGACGTATGCACGCGCAGTCAAGCTTTCTGAAGATTTTTGCCGAGGAACAGGGGAAGGGGCGGCAGGGAGGTATCCTGCCGCCCCAAATGCTTACAAAACAGGCGCGCCAGTGGGGGGAAAGTGGAAGGAGGGATAAGTACATCCTCCCCAGTGCTGGATCACAGAGGTGTGGTTCCATGCACACTTCTAGCAATAGAATATTCCTACTTGTGGGTCAGCAGTAAAGTCCTCAGGGGCTGGATCTAGCCGCTGGGCCTTATGCTGTACAGGCCTGGTATATAATAACACTAAATTATTATACTAAATCCAATTATACTATATCCAATACTAAAATTAGACTTCTGAAACCCAGTGCAAGGTCGTCAGCATTGATTGATTAAAATTGAATTTTTTAAAAAATTAAAAAATGTTTTCTATTGTATTTTGTGTTGTAATTTGTTTGCCGTGTTGTATGTATTTTTATTGGATTTTTGTTTAATGTTGTGTTGTGACATTAAACAACTGAATGAACAATTTGTTACGGGGTAGCTAACAAAGTTCATCATTATTTATTAATAATAATGAATGTCCACATGCCAGAACAAGAAAAAATAAGAGCTTCTTGAATTCCAATATTCTTTCCTTACTAACAATTTCCATGGATTGTAGCACAGGAAAACAAACTATCCTAGTTTATGATATTTGTTGATTGCACCCCCAGGCCCCAAAAGACAAGACACATATACTTGGATGAACCAGGGCCACTTTATTAATTTAGTTAATACAAATCCTGCAGCGAGGCATGACAACTCAGAGTGCAGTTACCCAAACTAAGGGCCAGTCTCATAAGGAAGACTGCCCAGCTCTGTGTGACTGACTAGGCATTAGTTCCACTCGGACTGAATCCAGACATCATAACAGCCACAGGGCAAAACCCCGCCTGCCCCTGAGTAGAGGCAGATCCTAGCCCAAGGGCTGCAAAACCTGCATGGGCTGTTCCTCGGCTTGCCTACTTAACATTAAACGGTACTCCAATCAAACACCAATTAATACATTTAAACTAACTGCACTCATTGGCAAAGTGACCAATCAAAAGGTGACAACCCTAAATCAGTTTCAGTTAGAAGTAGGTGGAAAAAGGCCAAACCAAGGCCAATCGGGCATGACCCAAAAAATTCCTACTTGGCCTCAAATGGCTACCGGACTTCTCTAACTGAAATGGGGAGGGGGCTGCTCAGTTCAAGCAACTAAAAGCATGTGCTATGGAGCCGGCTTCTTAAAATGCCACTCTTGAAACCAGATTGGCTGGTCCACGTCACATGGCGGACTCCAAAATGGCAGCCTCTGTGCTTGCCTCAAGAGCCCGGGAGCACAACCCTGCCTCCTGCAGTTGCATGAAAACAGTGGGGAGTGGCACTTAGATAACAGTCCAATGAATATGTGAATAAAAGATACAAGTTTACAGAATGAATTAAACACTGAGTTGTCTTTATGGCAAAAGCAGTAAACAAATTCTAAATTTGAAACTATACAATCAATCAATATTTATTATGGTAACAGACCAGAATAAATTGAAACTATAGATCTCAAATCTGATATTTCAGGTAACCATTTTACTTGACCTATTCTAAAATAAGTATGTAATAGTTCATGATTAGCACATACAGAGGTACCTGTGCAACAAGCAGAGCTTCTTTAAGCTGGCCTCTTGAAGTAAAAAATAGGACAAGTTTCTTTACATCACCAGTAGCTATGCAGTATGGAATAACATCATCATTTTCTTCCTGGATTAACTGGTCAGCTCTCCTAATCAAAATTGGCAGTGGTTGGGAAGAACAGATAAATAGCAGCATGTCAGCTATTTAATTTCAGTTGTTTTGTTTAATATTATATACATTCATTGTACTTCAGTAAGCTTTCAAGACTTGTAAACCTCACTTGTACTGGCCTGTCTGAGAGACTCAAGAATCTTTTCTCAAAAGCATGGTTTTGAAAAATTTACCAGTTTTAATTAAATACACTGTCTTCCTATGCAATTATAAAGATAGTTTCAAATAACCTATTATAAATGTCTAACATCCAGTTATCAGAGATGTCTTTCATACGGGCACTTCTCCTAAACAAAGTATACAAACACAGGTGCTGATGAATACTTAACCATGGTTAAAAGTGGTGGGAGAAGGAAAGTGTGAAACAAGTTGGGGGAGGCAGAACATGTTCCTGCAGTAGGTCCCAAACTCTTAAATGTGGTAGCATTTAAAAAAATATTTGGTAGCATCCTATATAATAAAACCCTAAGGTACCTGCGTCCGTGTCTTGCGTCCGTGTCTCTTGAAGGTGTTCTGCGCATGCGTGGTGCACGCGTAAAGACGTCCGTGAGGAGAACCAGCGGGCCAGGCTGTGGGCGGCCATGGTGGCCGTGGAGCCGAGGCAGCGGCCCTGGCCGGGCAAGGCAAGGAGGCGGCGGGGGAAGCCGGGCGAGGTGGCGGTGGGCCCGGCCGGAGCCGCGGTGGGTAGCGGGCCCGGCCGGAGCCGCGGGCAACTCTAGTGCCCGTTCATGTAACGGGCTTAACAGGCACTAGTTGTGTTATAAGAGATTCTAATTTTACTGGGTATGAAGGTGACTTCATAAATATCTACTTTGCAAGCCACAAAACTGGCATCAAACTCCTCTAGAACACATCAGTAGAAGGAAACAAAATAGCCTTAAACACACACAAAGCAACAATCTAGTACTGTGGGTTTTCCCCTGCCCCATCTTACCTTTGCATTAACTTCTTCCAGTATTTCATAGACACCCCAGGTGCAACTGAGAGAGCTTTATCCCACTAGAACACAACGATGAGTGCCTAATATTATTTTCATCTCATAATACAAGATATACCATTCAACTGTTTTTCAAGAAGTCTTTCTTCCATTGATAAGAATGTGGCTAAACATTAATTCACCCTGTCAATTTATATTTAAACAGCAACAGTGTCTGAAAAAATAAGGTCAATTAAGCCAATATCTCATTTGTCACCTCTCAGTATAGAACTGGAGATTCTGAATTTACTTCAAAAGAGTCATGCAATTTACACAGCTGTTTTGGAAACTCTTTTCCAGAAATAAGTGTAAATTCACACTCACTTTATCAAACATGCATTTCCCAAACACATGATTTCAAGTTAATGGTAATGCAAGGGTGATAAGCGAGAGAGATTTTCAACTCAATTTTCTCCAGCCCACCAGTTCTCCTTTGTAACCTTTTCCATCACAAGACTTGCTTCAAAAGAAACAGTTCCAGCCTTAAAGACATTAGAGTCATTCAGACTTAGTACTGAATATAATATACTTTATTTCATGCAAGCTATTATACTTCACAATACATTGAATTCAGGATGTGTGGGCACACCTGTGGGCATATAGGGCATCAACAAAGGTCTGCTTCTGGATATAGTCAAGGTTAACTGTGAAAGATACTGCTTGAAAGGAAGGATGGCAGTTGCCCCATGCTGATAACATTGCAATAGTTATAAGAAAGTCACCAAAGATAGTATTAATGTATTATTGCAATTATTTTCTTTTTTTATAATTCATAAATACCATTTCATCAACATGACAACCAACAGTTGCTCTTCCTTTAAAGCAAAGGGATTGAAGCCTTTGGCATTTACACTTAGCACGTAGGCCCATATCTATCAAAGCATCTAACCAATAAGCTAGCCAGATATGGGTCCCCCGATGAATAATCACACCTGGTACGAAACTCAGGAATATGGGTAGGAATGCTCCCTTTCCCCCTCTAAATAGTACCTTGACTTACTTTATCATACAAACTGGTTGTTTACCTCTCCAAGTTCCACCATAAGTTCACAGTATCTCTGAATTTGACCTAGTCTCAGGTGTATCTGTGCTGCTTCTTTCAGTCTTTCCTCCTTGCTAGGTGCACCAATCCCACCTCCAAACTTTGACATCTTTACAGTTGTAAGTTCTTGGGCTTTGGACTGACAGAATAAAATTTAAAAATATTAAACAAAAACTGCTTTCTCCAATAAGTTGTTTCCTTAGAACATATGGTAAAGGTAAACATAATGCTCAGAGTCTATGGGCTCTGATCCGGAGATATTCAAGCTTAGCAGAACTACTGCTACACAAAGATAATAGTCTTTCCAGTAATCAATCTTGTCGACAGTGAGGACAGTATGCAAGACAGAAGGGGCAGGGATGCCTAGTCCAAATCAAAAACCTTCTGCTCCACATGAGGTGCAGACTTACTTCTTCCCCTCCCCTATGCCACATACCACAACAGCCTTTTATACTTAGTGAGGAAGATCCACTAGCACAGGTTCCCAACAGGGGGTCCTTGAAGGGCCCTCAGAAGATACCCTGAGCCCTCCTGCCTCTCCATGCTATTTGTTCCCCAACTAAAGATTGCTGGCTTGAAGCTGATGTGTCCTCAGTGATTTGAAGGAGGTTGAAGATCCTCCTGCGTTGCTCCCAATTGGCTGGCTATGTACTGAAGCTCAGCATACCCTTGCCCTCTGTCTGACTGACAAGCTTCAGAAAATTAGCACTGAGTACTCTCCATTGAAATGGAAAGGATATGTACATTTGTACCATTACTTTCATTAAGACTGCTTATGAGTAACTTCGTATGTGGCTGTAGTAGCCTGCCTCCCTAACTGGAACACTTATATTTTAATGTAAATATTACACTAGGGATGTGCAAATCGATTTGGGTACAAATTGATTTGTACCCAAATCTAGCTGATTTGGGTGATCTGGAGACAGAACAAATCACTCCTGTGGTCCATTGGCTAGATCCAGGTCCAAATTGAATCACGCCAGATTTTATTCAAATCTATTTGAGATTTGGATTCCTCCTGTTAATTCCCTCAGATTCCCTGCTTTCATTTTTAAAAAAAGCTAAGCTCTAGCCTTTGTAGAAGTGGCATTATGGAGCAAAATGTGTGGTCACTATTTTTCAAGTGTTTGGATTCTTTGGATAACTTTTCCTTAATGAATCCCTATGAGGATCCATTACACACCTTCATTTCTTCTATTCATTTTGACTGTCTTTGGACAGTGCCAACTGCCATGTGCCAACTATACCCCTCCTCCCACCTGCAAGGCAGTGGGGTACTACTCAGTTTATGTTCTAGGAATTTTTCCAAGTGTTTTGACTCTTTGGTGTCTAATAACATTTTCTACTCCCTATGAGGATTCATTACACACCAAAGAGTTTAAACACCTCAAAAATTCCAAAAAAATCAACTGAGTATACAGTGGCTTGTGGGGGTAATTGGCACATGGGATGCCACTAATTCCCCACCCCGACAGGCAAGCAGTGGGGTCAAAAGGAACAGAAGAAATGAAAGTGTGTAATGAAGACAGCAAAGAATCTAAACACTTCAATATTCCTAAAAAATAAACTGAGTACCCCACTGTCTTACAGTTGTGTGTAGTTGATAGGTGGCACGGTCCAATGACAGTCAAAATGAACAGAAGAAATGAAGGTGTGCTTTGAATCCTCAAAGGGATTCATTATAAGGAAATGTTATTATACAACAAATAATCCAAACACTTGAAAAATAGTGACCACACATTTTGCCCCATAACTCCACTTCTAAAAGGGTTAGAGCTTAGTTTGTTGTTGTTGGTTTTTAAATTAAAGCTGGAGATCCATGTTATGGTTAGGATAGGGTGACTTCCGATCCCCATTATTTCCTATGGCGGAAGAACAGAAAATCAGTAAAAACGAAATAAAATTAAAAATCAACCAAGTGCCCAACTGCCTTGAAATTTGGGTGGTAGGTGGCACCCATGGGGACTTACCCACCACCCACATCTGGTGCCCCTAGGACCTTTATAAGTGTTCCAAACCAATCTGAATCAAATCCAAATTGAATTTGGGGTGATTTGGTGGGAGGACAGAATCAGACACAAAACAAATCAGGGGTGATGTGATTCAGGCACATCCTTATATTACACATACAAATTCAAATGTTACAGTTTTATGAGATGGGAGACTCCAGTCACTGACTTACATCCAGATAAAGTTACTCATAAATGGTCTTATTCAAATAAATGGGACACATTTAATTGTCCTATTAATTTCAGTGGGAGTACTCATGAGTAACTTTATCTGGATATAAACCAATGACTCGGGTAAAGGTAATGTGTGCCGTTGAGTTGGTGTCGACTCCTGTGGTTGTCATTGGTAGAACACAAGAGAAGTTTACCATTGCCATCTCCCGGGCAGTATGAGATGATGCCGTTCAGCATCTTCCTATATCGCTGCTGCCCGATATAGGTGTTTCCAATAGTCTAGCCCACTTCATAAAACTGTGAAATGTAAGTGTGTGTGTGTGTGCGCGCGCGCGCGCGCACGCACGCACGCACACACACACACACACACACACACACCTACTTTCACATTCCCTGCCTGGATATTTAAAATACAATAACTGGGAATGCATCATAGGCAAGCCTACTGAAATGAATAAATATGCTTTTTCTTAATTTGAGTTTGCTTCAATGAAATTTGGAGTGAATTCCCAAAGAATTCCACCTAGTGGTCATATACTGTACTAAATCATAAAATGAAAAGATAGTTCTGCCTTAACATCGAAAAATTACGTTTCCACCACATCCATATATAGCAGATTCTTGTTATACCTGCTGCTGTAAACCTAGATTGCTACAACCCACCATAGAGATTTAATTTCTACTGGAAAGTATACTTTGCACTC
Organism: Hemicordylus capensis; assembly: GCF_027244095.1. NCBI lineage: Eukaryota > Metazoa > Chordata > Lepidosauria > Squamata > Cordylidae > Hemicordylus > Hemicordylus capensis. Next base: position 80,323,949 of record NC_069661.1, on the reverse strand, counting down.
CAGTACAATGAAGTGACCAGAGTATACATGCTAACCAAGAACAGAGTTGTTATATTCTGAGATTATATTTCTCCACTGAATATCCGGTATAGTTAAAGTTCATATTTCATAGGGATGTGCAGAACGTTTCAAATGTGAAAAGCTTTCAAAGCGCAATAGAATGCCCTCTTTTAAAAGGACCTGCTTCAAGCTCAAAACAAAACAGCCACATTTCGATCAAAACATTTCATCATTTCAAGTGCTATTTTGGAGGCCTGTTTTTCCCTTGCTGGTTGGTTTTCTGGCACTGGCTTCCAATTGGCTTGCGATCAACTTGATTTTTATGATAACAAGCCAACCAAGAAGGAAGTCTTATCATGGGCAACTGTGCCCACTTTGGCTAGGGAGGGGAAATAGCAATAGCAATAGCAATAGCACTTACATTTATATACCGCTCTATAGCTGGAAGCTCTCTAAGCGGTTTACAGTGATTTAGCATATTGCCCCCCAACATTCTGGGTACTCATTTTACCGACCTCAGAAGGATGGAAGGCTGAGTCAACCTTGAGCCCCTGGTCAGGATCGAACTTGTAACCTTCTGGTTACAGGGTGGCAGTTTTACCACTGCGCCACCAGGGGCTCAAAAGGAGGGAACTCCAAAATGTGTTCAAAGGGATGGAGTCCTTTTGCCTTTCTGAGGAAGGTAAGTTTGATTTTGTGGTTTGCTTTTCTCAGCACTGAGTATACTATGCTGTGCTATTGCTGCTATAACTATCTGGTTTTGCTGGATCTCAGATTGACAAAGGCAGAACTTGGGTGCCTGCCTTGAACCTTCCTTGAGTTGTGGTTTGTGATAGTGTTGTGGCGAGAAATGGACAGTGGCAGCTGTGTGCAATAGCAGCCTAGTGCAATATTTCTTAGCAATTGCTGTGATAAGTAATTGTCTGGCCTTGTGCTTCACTCACTGATCCAGTCTGCTCTGCAATCTCAGTCAAAATTGGTTGAAGTTGCTCTAGTTGAGCTCATGGGTATGTTTGTTGCTAAGGGTGCCACTGTGGCAGCTGTTGCAATGCTAGGAATATAAGGAATCGTAATAGTGTGTGAGAGCAACTTGTGCCAATGTTACTGAAGCACAGATACTGTGGCTGTCAGTTGATTCTGGCTCAGTGATTCTTTTTTGGCCGTTTTTGGACTGTGTTTGAAATGTGTGTTCTGTGTCAGGAGGGACAGATTCCCTTTTACTGTGTGCTTCTGTAGTGTTTTTCAAGGCAGGGCTGCAAAATACATTGTATAGGGAACAATGGGGCAACTCAAAATACCCTATTGTTCCCCATGGGTAGCTTGTAGGGACACCAAAGTGGGCTGTATGGTAGGGAATGATGGGTGCTACCTACCACCCAACCCACAAAAGAAATGGGCAAGTGGGTGATTTAACATTTTTAACCTTTCCTCAAAAGGCTTGGGTCCAGGCTATTTAAGAGAGTGCCTCCTTTGTCATAAACCCTGCTGCCTGTTAGGATCTTCTGGAGAGATCCAGTTATGGTTGCCACCAGCTTGTTTGGTGGTGACCCAGGACTGGGTTTTCTCTGTGGCTGCCCCAGAGCTTTGGAATATGCTTCCTGCTAAAACATGAGCATCTTCTACTCTGTTTTCACAAAGACCATCAAGACTCTCCTGTTCTCACAGGCTTTTAATTAAAATTTTAATAATTTTAATAACTATTTTATGCTATTGTTTTTATTGTGCCGTGTATTTTAATCTATGTTGACTTTTAAATATTTGGAAATTTTGTACACCACCTAGAGATGTACGTATCAGGAGGTACAGAAATACGATAGATAGATAGATAGATAGATAGATAGATAGATAGATAGATAGATAGATAATCTATCTTAAGGTTGGGGGAGGAGGTTAATTATTTGTTTAAAATTGCCCACTTGCCAATGTCTTTTGTGGATTGGGTAGTAGGTATCACCCATCATGCCCTACCACACAACCCACTTTGGTGTCCCTAGGAGCTACCCATGGGGAACAATGGGGTGTTTCGAGTTTCCCCATTGTTCCCTATGGCCAACATACTCAGAATGTTTTGAGTTGTTTCGATGAAACAGCCGGTTCGACTGCTGTTTTGACAAAACGTTTTGGCAGTTTTGTGTTTCATTTTTGAGCTCAAAAAAAAAAAGCAAAATCTGTTTCATACACATCAGTAATATTTCATTTATAATTGCTGGTTTTATTCTTGTGATGAAAAATATATTGTACACTAAACAAAGTATAGACTAAACAAGCAGTAAAGTCTAAACATTTTCCTAAAGCATTTTACTAGCCCAAAGAAAAAATAAAACCATAAATACGTGGACAACAATGTACGTAAAACTTGCACAAAGGACAGCTATCCTCTTGCATATATTTTTTCATTTGCAAAGAGTGAAGGTTTTCTTGCCAGAGCACACATCTTTTTCCTAATAGGTAACTTGCCTGTTGAAGCAACAGTATCTTATTTCTTTTGTAACTGCAAAGCTGAAACTAAACAGAAGATGCAATCACAATTGGCATATTTTGCTTACCATTCTAAATCTAACCAGATGCTTCATGTGCATGATTCCTTTGCAGTAATTTTGTGGAAGCAAGCTATCATCTTGGCCTTTGATTACAGCTACTAGATCCCATAGGTTTTTACTGCCCCCTGGAGGCTGAAATAATAAAAGTGGAATGTTAAAGCAATATTAGAATCAAGCCTGCAATGGATATGAACACAGGTGTCAAAGTTGGTACAAAGTAAACACAAGTCAGTTCAAAAGCAAACAAGTTAATACTGAATTTGGGATTTTAATCTGATCCAGGTACTCCAGCCTGTTTTTGTATTCTCTACTTATAGAGAGTAACGGCACAGTGAGGAAATGACTTGACTAGCAAGCCAGAGGTTGCTAGTTCGAACCCCACTGGTATGTTTCCCAGACTATGGGAAACACCTATATCGGGCAGCAGCGATATAGGAAGATGCTGAAAAGCATCATCTCATACTGTGTGGGAGATGGCAATGGTAAACCCCTCCTGTATTCTGGCAGACAACCACAGGGCTCTGTGGTCACCAGGAGTTAACACTGACTCAATGGCACACGTTACCTTTTACTTATATATGGTTGAACAACATGGATAAGTCTTTTAGTGTTAGATCACCTAAACACACTATGGTCGCAATCATGAATAGGCACAGGATTGTTCTTTAAATCAATGTTAGATGAACATAAGATCACTAGCTGTATACAGCCCAGGACACTGGATCTGCATAGTGACTCCTAACACATTGAGAAGTATTTGAAAATAGAAGAATTTGAAACCTGTCATTAACCAGGTTGTCATTAAACACATTAATTGTGTTTTAATTGTTTTAACTTTTTAAATTTTAATTGTTGAGGTGTGTTGATCTTTTTATTGGTTGTTTTTATTGTCTTGTGAACCGCCCAGAGAACTTGCGTTTTGGGCAACTTGCATTTTGGGCAAAACTTGCGTTTTGGGCGGAGAGCTGGTCTTGTGGCAGCAAGCATGACTTGTCCCCTTAGCTAAGCAGGGTCCACCCTGGTTGCATTTGAATGGGAGACTCCATGTGAGCACTATGAGATCTTCCCCTTAAGGGATGGAGCCGCTCTGGGAAGAGCAGAAGGTTCCAAATTCCCTCCCTGGCTTCTCCAACATAGTTGGTTTTTTTTTTAATACGACAAGATTTTTTTTAATTGAACCAACAAACTAGCAAAGCATACAGTACGTTGCCAAAGCACAATTATATACAAAGTGGTTGTTTGTACATGATATATCTACAAAGATTTACACACAAGGATTTGGAAACCCACAAGGTTATGAAGTATATGCAGGTAGTACTGTAACTCGGGGGTGGGGGATTTAAAGGCACATCAGGTAATCGGGGGGGGGGGTTACGTCCAACATAGGGCTGAGAGAGTTTCCTGCCTGCAACCTTGGAAAAGCCACTGCCAGTCTGTGAAGACAATACTGAGCTAGATAGACCAATGGTCTGACTCAGTATATGGCAGCTTCCTGTGTTCCTGTGGCAATATAGAAATATGCTAAATAAATAAATAACCAGGCAAAGTCATTTTGCATTGATTAGACTTATACGAAAGTTATGTAATAGATTTTTTATTAATGTGCTTGTAAAGAGGAAGACAAAGAAAGTTTTCAAATTTGTAGGATTTCAACTTCAAACATTATATTATTGAATAATCACCATATATCTTAAGTATGAGTCATAGTACATATGAATCTGAGAAAGAACTGTTTTTCTTGGGCATGACATGGTTTCAGGATTAATGATCTGATTAAGTCTTTAAAATCTGCTGTGATCAGTAACATAAATTATGATTATTATATTCTGAATTTCTTCTTAAAATATATCATTTTGAAAAATGTTTACTGAGCATATTCTATTGTAAAAAGTAGTGAACTGCTCATTTCAGTGGCAGGATTGTTCATGCAAAATTTGGTATCTGTAGGTTATCAAGAAGTACGACTTTCTTTCATAGATACATATATACATACTCTTCAAAATATATGACAGGCTATTCCATGCAAGCTGGAATCAAAGGCTCTCTGGTCTGAATAAAAGAGAAGGGAAGTTCTTCTCCTTTCACTTCCATCTGACAAACAGAATTTGGAAGCACCTGCAGAAGCCACTGTGAACAAGTATGATACTGTTGACCTTGGTCTTTGGCTCCAGGCCCTAATCAACCATTAATACATAGAATGGCCTTGGACAAGTCATTACCCCTCATTCCCACCTAGCTCCACATGTACAATATTTCACAGGAGTGTTTTAAGGTCACACAAGACGAAATATTGTAAACCATGTTCCATCTCAGAAATGCTATATAAACATTGCTGCTAAACTTCATTTATTCTATACCAATCCTCCTAGCAACTTCAGGGATGTTAAAACTCCCACACATTCTACAGACATGATTGTTTAATGTTGCATTATGTACAAAGATAGACAGTCTGAGGTAAAAAGAGGCTCATTTGACAAAGGAGAAGTTGTGGGGGGGATACTCCACCAACCATGGTTGAGATAAAGAATATGATTATGTGAGGAATACTATATTTCATTTGGATTAACTTAAATTAGTAACATAAAAATACAGAATTTGAGCTACATTTCAGCTCCAAACAGAACTATATGGTGACCTTATTATTATTATTATTATTAATTATTATTATTAATTTTATTGCATTTATATCACACTCTTCCTCTAAGGAGCTCAGAGCAGTGTACATGTGTATTCTTATCCTCACAACAACCCTGTGAGGTAGGTTAGATGGAGAGAATATATACAGGAGGCCCTCTTTATTCACGGGGGTTCTGCTCCCACCTATTTCTTCTGATAACAAAATCATGAATAAAGAGACCTTAACCCTATGGGGATTGTGGGGTTAGGTTCCTAAGCACAATGAAGTGTGCTGAAAATCACAAGCACGAGAGAGCAAAAATAAGCACAGTAACTTGCTCTCCAGCAATGCCCCCAAAACTTCCACATATGATGTCAGAAGTCATTTCCAGCTACTCAAGAACTGCAAATGTGAAAATATCCCTATTTTTGCCCCGCAAATAAAGAAACTGCGTCCCTATGATACAACCACGGATAAGGGCCACCTGTATTTAGAATACCTTTAAAATATACCTGTGCAATTAAGGCTGCATTTCACAGAAACCAGTATATTTACTCCTAGTTAAAAGTGGCTGGAAATGAAGTTTAAGTCTATATAATATCTTAATGGACACAAAGGAAATAAATCTACCTGGTGTCTGGTATTTCCTAACAACTGAGGCCAAATCACACCCATGCAGTAGGTGCATTTGTGACATGTATACCACTGTTTTCTGCAGCAAACTGAAGAGGAGAGAGCTGGTCTTGTGGTAGCAAGCATGAATTGTCTCCTTTGCTAAGCAGGGTCTGCCATGGTTTGTATTTGAATTGGAAACTACATGTGAGCACTGTAAGATAACCCTTAGGGATGGGGCCACTCTGGGAAGAGCACCTGCAAGGTTCCAAGTTCCCTCCCTGGAATCTCCAAGAGAGGTCTGAGAGAGACCCCTTGCCTGCAACCTTGGAGAAGTGCTGCCAGCCTCTACCAGCAATACTGAGCTAGATGGATCAAGGGTCTGACTCCGTATAAAGCTATGTTCCTATATGCATTTCTGTAAACACAGTGGACAATCAGAGTTCTCCATTCACCATGTCTCTGGAGAGGTGCACTTTCTCATTATATTAATAATCACTAGTTTACACATAGCAGAATACCTGCTGAGTAAGTTAGACTTGGCATTTTGGTTGGGCATGATCACTCCATATAAATACCACCTTCTTTAAGTTTGTTCTCCATGAGTTCTCTTCATCTTATTCATCTTTGTAAATACAAAGACAAAAATCAAATAATGATTATGATGTTTTAGGCTGGGAGTAAGGATGTGCAGAACGTTTTGCCAGCCAAGGTTTCAACTAGGGATATGCACGAACTGGTCCGCTGGCCATGTTGGAGGCCTGCGAACCGGTTCACATATTGCCTGGTCGGGCGGTCCAACGCCGGGGGGATGTTGCTTTTAAGGCCGCTTTTCCCCCTCAGGCACTCCATTTTAAAGTAAAATCTTCGGGGCGGCAGAGTTCCTCCCTGCCACCCCTGCCCCCTTGTTGCCTGCCAAACAAATAACGTCTGTGCATGCGCACGCCACGCAGCATGTGTGATGTTAGCGGCATGCATGCACGGACACTTCCACATTTTGCAGGCAACAAAGTGGCAGGGGCGGCAGGGAGGACCGCTGCCACCCCGAAGATTTTACTTTAAAATGGAGCGCCGGAGGGGGGGAAAGTAGCAGGAGGGGTAAGTACAACCCCGTCCGCCCTTAAAGCGACACCACCACACCCAGCGTCGGACTGCGTCTCTGTGGTCTGTGCACATCCATTGTTTCAACTCAAAACAGGCCATTCTAAACTAGAAACATGACACCCTTTAAATAAAGGGCCTATTTCGAGCATGGGGCAGAATAACCCGTTTTGATCAAAATGTTTCAACATTCTTAGTGCTATTTTGGAGATCTACTTTCCCCTTCCTGATTGGTTTTCTGGCACTGGCTTCCAATTGGCTTGCAATCAACTTGCTTCTTGGTTGGCTTGTTAACATACAAATCAAATCTTGTCATGGGCAACTGTGCCCACATTGGCTGAGGGGAGAGAGGGATAAGCGCACACAAAAGGAGGCAATTTCAAATTCAAAATGTATTCAAAGGGACTGGGAGGCAGAGTGAGAGCCCTTATAGTCTGCCTCTCTTGAAAAAGAGGATACATCAAGACAGGAGAAAGGAAGGTTTGATTTTGTGGTTTTCTTTTCTCAGTACTTAGTATAATATGCTGTGCTATTGCTGCTATAACTATCTGGTTTTGCAGGATCTCAGATTGACAAAGGCAGAAACTAGGTTCCTGCCTTGAACTTTCCTTGAGATGTGGTCGGTTTTGTTTGTGAGATAATGTTGTGGCACAAAATGGACAGAGGCAGAGGATGTGTGTGTGTGTGTGTGTGTGTGTGTGTGTGTATAATATTTCTTGGTGACTACTGTGATGAGCTCAATGTCTGGCCTTGAGACTAACTTGTGCCTGCTCTGTAATCTGTATTGCAATGTGTCCTCAGTCAAAACGTGGCTAAAGTTGCTCTAGTTGAGCTTACGACTATGCTTGCTTGTAAGTAAGGGTGCTGCTGTGGCAACTGTTGCAATGCTAGGAAGTAACATAAGGAGTCATAATTGTGTGTGAGAGAGCAACTTGTGCCAATGATGTTACTGTAGAGCAGGCACTGAGGCAGCAGGCAGTAGGTTCTGGGTTAGTGATACTTTTTTGGCCATTTTTGGAGTGTTTGCAATGAGTGTTCTGTGTTGGGAGGGACAGGTTCCCCTTTACTGCATGCTTCTGCAGTGTTTTTCAAGGCAGGGTTACAAAATGCATTGCACTCTGTGAGTGCAGCTTGTTCTAGTGATAGGGAACAATAGCGTAAGTCGAAACACCCATTGTTCCCCATGGGTGGCTCCTAGGGACACCAAAGTGGGCTGTGTGGTTGGGCATGACAGGTGCTACCTACCATCCAACCCACAAAAGAAATGGGCAAGTGAGCAATTTTAAACAAATTTTTAACCTTTCCTCAAAACCCCAATAGGATTGTGGGTTGAGTGGTAGCTAGCACCCATCATTCCAACCACCCCAACCCACTTTGGTGTCCCTAGGAGTTATCCATGGGGAACAGTGTTTTGTGTTCCCCATGGCCCAAACAAAACATTGGGAGTTTGTTCTGTCGGAACAGCCAGCTTGACTGCTGTTTCAATACAACAGTTCGGCCATTTTGAATTTCCTTTTTGCTTAAAACAGGCCACAAAATCTATGTTGTGCACATCCCTAGTTGGGAGTGGGTGAACCTGGCACTTCAGCTGTGGTTGAACTACAACTCCCATCATCCCCAGCCATAATAAAAATTGTGAGCAGTTATATATCTATTTATGGTTATCAGTTGCTCAGTGACCTGTGTTTATTTTAGAATTTAGATGCACTCAGATTTTTTTTTTAAATGCCAGTAAAGTAAATTCAAATCTAAGTAATAAAATTACACTCTCTCATTTAGATCCTGTCCTTTAATAATTCGTAAATAAGGTAATTTACTTCGTGAGATTACTATTGCATATACCTACATCAAATATACATGCATTTTTCTTTACATATACATGTATTTTTCACTATGTAGTACTTACCGATAAACATTCTGAAAGCCACCTTAGTTTTTTACCTCGAGGATTACCAGTCAGTTTGTCTACTTCCTGTTTAATATCCCTGGATACTTTCCCACAAAGCAAAGGAGGAGCACCCACTTCCATAGCACGATCTATTCAAAACAAGTGTTTATTTAAACAGAGTTTAACCTTGTATAAAAGAACATGAGAATAATAAAAGGCAGTAGACCAAAGGTCAACACATGATGGGACCTATACATACCACATCTGGACTTCATGTATTTTTAAATTTTCAGCTAGGGATCTTCAATTTCTGCTGTGGATATTGTTATTCTGCTAATTTAGACAATAATCATGAACTTCTCTTATACCCAATTTTTATCAGATTTACTTTCTGTTGGTGGGGGAGAATTGGCAGGTGGATGCACAAACCCTTTGCACAAGCTAGGTGCAGAACCAAAAATACAGGCTGAATTTGCATCAGAATACATATCCAAATGCAAGTGTCCGTCAGCACTGCACTATTCCCAACTAGCCATGTGAAAACTAAATGCAACTAAAGTTCAGTCAAGGAGTATATGGACCAGGTCTAATTTGCAATATAAACAAGGAAACCAATAATTATTTTTGAGCCTGTAGCAGACACTTTCCAGAAGGGTCTGTGCATATGTACCTACAGCTTCAAATCTTGCATGGGCTTGTACACCAAGGCAACATAATGAAAACAGCAGCACATCCAGCACTATTTGCACATGTAAACTGTTAACATGCATGTACCAGTCTGCTATTATAATGTGCATCACTTTGTGCATCTGCTTTCTGGTGGGAAGTGGGGAAGAAAGAAAAGGACTCTTCTTGCACAGAATTGGTGCAAAGCAATGATGATGCAAAGCAATGATGTCCAAGACATTGGTGGACATCAAATTGGTGCAGAGCAATGATGTCCAAGACATTCCACAGACTTTCCATGATATGCAAGAGCATGGCAAGGCAAAATGGATATAAAAGGGCAGTTTTACATATTCCTAAGTCAGTCTACATGAGTATATACATTTACCCACCAGTATTTCCAATAATCTCATCCCATGATCTGTCTGCCAAAATATTTAGTTGGAGAGGATTTATTAGAGGTGTTAAGGACCAAAGTCTCACAGTGGAATCTCGAGAACAAGAGGCCATAGTGAAGGGACGACTAGGATGGCAAGTTAATCCTAAAGGAAGAACATATTAACAAATTAGTTTTAGAAGTCTGGATGAAAACGTTTAGGTAGAGGAGACCAAACACTTAAATATATTACCATAGACATCCGCACCATGATCATACACTGTGTCCAGACAGATTCCATCTCTTGTGTCCCATACTTTGATTGAGTAATCCCAGCTGCCAGATATCAGTAGGTAAGGTATTTCGGTATTCCACAGCAATCCCCGTACTGGTGCTGTATGCCCACTAAGAATATTTATACAAGCATCTTGTGTGTAATCCCATATTCGAACCGTACTGTAAGTAAAAGGTGAACATTTTACCACAACTTTTGCTGGCCTCTAGGCAAAACCTTAAATTGAACATTTTTGAAAGGCCAAGTGAAGCACAAGTGCAAGAATATGTACAAGAACTGTCATACATACTACAGACCTCTGTTACATACACTTTGACTTACAAGGAAATGAATGGAACCTAACGTTGTACAACTGTGTGAAGAACTGTAGCCAGTTGCCCCAAGGCAGTAGTTCTTTGAAGTCATACCAGCTTCAGTGCATATATGGAACTCTCAACTCCTATGCCCATAATATTTACAGCAAAGAGAAACTGTTTCTTATAATGCTGACTCAACTTAAGTGTATGGAGCATACTGCCATATTTTATCTTGCTGACATTCATCATCACCTAAAACTGCACATATAGGCCTTCACATATAGGCTCCATTTTCCATATTACCTCACTTTCTCAGTATAAACATTTCTTTTACCTCTGAATTTCCAGCAAGTCTTCTATACTAAACCTCCTGCAGTCTGTCTTGGTGTGATGGAGCAGATACCATGTTAACAGCAGGGGTGTGCAATTTGATTTGCCTGTGAATCAGGGTTGATTCACAAATTTAACCCCAAATCTAATCACCCTCAAAATAGAGGGTCCAATTCAGGGTCAAGGAGAATCACCCCTGATTCAACCCAAGTCAATTTGGGCGATTCAAACACCATTTGAGGCCCCTTTTGCTGGAAAAAATGGGCCTCAAAATGATGCTTTTTTCCCCCAGGGAGACCTGGTCTACCAATTAGGATTGGTGGGTAGACCAGCCCTCTGTTCCAGACTTAGTGCATCAGCCTGTCTTGGAGAACAGGTCTAGTTGGGTAGACCAGTCCTCCAAAGTGGGCTGATGCATTAAGTCTGGAGTGGAGGGCTGGTCTACCCGCCAATCCCAATTAATAGACCAGCTCGCCCTTGGGGAAAAGGCACCATTTTGAGGCCCGTTATTTCCAGAAAAACAGGCCTCAGAATTGCACACACGTCACTTGAATAGATTCAGGACTGATTCGTCAAGACAGACGGACAACCCCTTGCTAACTGAGTGAAGAGGCACCTTTTAAGAGTGTTGATTCTCTTTATTTATCAGGGAGAGAGCAACTGGCCCTATCGATCTCAAGCACAATATCCTTCCAGTGGCTGTTGCTCGTGTTTCTCATTTGTTTCTTTTTTAAGACTGTGAGCCCTATGGGGACAGGGCGCCATTTTATCTCTATTTCTGTAAACCGCTTTGGGAACTTTTGTTGAAAAGTGGTATTTAAGTATTCGTAGTAGTAGTGCTTTCAACGAATCCATTCAGGGCATCTGCAATCCAATTTGACTTCAAATCTAATAGCAGATTCTGATTCATGCACATCCCTAATTAAGAGCTCTAGACAACTTAAAAGGAAAACCAATGCAATGAGAATAGTGGTACTCTCTCCAACAAAAAATGTAAATTATAAGATTGATGTGATTTGGCTAATGAATTATATTATAGAGAGTTTACAGTGAACGTTGTATAAACTCAGCCCAGCACAGGTAACCATTATTGTGCTATCAATGCAGATTGCATATGGCTCAGAGTAATGCATTAAACACTAATTAATTTTGAAGACATGACCTACAAATTTTTTCACTTGCTCATAGACCAGCTTCTGCCACCAAATCTCTGCAGTGCCCTCCAACAGTGTTCTGCTTTATCCCTCCTCCAATCCACAACTAACTTCATTAAAACAAAAGTATACTCCAAGTTTTCCTGTAGTCTTAAGGGAATAACGATGGAAGGAGCACAGCTTGTAGAATCTGGCTTCAGACTGATTACTTTCTTGGTGCTCTCTTGAGGAACTAAAATTTGTACTACTGAGTATAGACCAAACCACAGTTAATTTCCTAGATCGCCGCATATGGTATCCAAGATGGGTGTTGTGTAGAACATAATGATTAAATGTGCATGTGAACAAAGTTCTTTCTAACAATTCCATTCCAAACAGTAGGAAGCATTGACTAATAGCACCCTCAAAGCATGCATTATATTAATAAGCTACAGAGACCTTCTCGGAGCAGGAGCATATACTGGCTCAAGTCATTCAAAGCAGCCCATTTCTAGTCTGGAGCTGCCTTCCACAGAAAGACAAGGTAGTTGGGATGTCAGTTTTGTGTACAACATTTGGCTAACAAGGTAAGAATAGTTATCGTTTAGAAAACCCCACAATTTCAACCCAAGCATGCTCACCCATCATCAGAACCACTGCAGAGAATTCCTTCCCTCAGAGGAGACCATCGTACATGGAACACTTTTGCAGTATGCCCACTGAATACTTTTAGTGGCTGATCAGAGCTAGTTGCTAGGTAATAGACACGGACATTTTTATCTTCACATCCAGTGGCTATCATATCTCTGCAAAACGAGAATAAAATAATCAGCTACAATACTAACTAGGCAATTGTTGCTTATAAATGCTAACATTACTACACATAAATAACTTTAAAACTCTGCCCTTGAATCATGTCATTTCAGATATCTAATTGTAGCAATTTTTATCTTGCTATTGCTGTCAGGCTGCATCTATTACAATAGCTCCACTAATACAACAGATCAGCATCAGATAAGGAGAGAGAAATGAATTTGTGTAGAATGTTTTGCCCTTCCAGTTTTGCCTGCCAAGTAAGACTTTCCTTTTTTAAAAAAATCATTCTTAAAAAAAAACACATTAAAACTTTCTCAAAAAATAAAAAAACCCAAGAGGCCAGTTCCTCCATGGAGTAAGGATGAAGTGGAAGGAAAAATCAAAAACTTATTTACTCAAAACTTACATTGTTACATCAACTCTGATCATTTTGAGTTTAAGCCATAAATGACTAATTTGTTTTTAATTCTTCAGTGTTTACTTATTTTATTTCTCAACAGTTTCCCCCTGATAATCTTTCCTAAACTAGCAGCTCCCCATAAAAGTCGCCTGAAGGATTTCATTATGGTACAGCCTTTCCAATTACTCTTTTAGCCAATCCTTATGTTAGAGATCTTCCCAGTCCCAGGCACACAACAGACACTATATACACTTGTATAAATCTTTTACTTAAATTTATAATACATAAACATTTAATAACTGCATTAAATGATGTTTCGAAAAAGAACTAATTAAATAGAAAAAGCACTAGGGGGAGTATTTTCAATTGAATGCAGTTCAAATTAACATGGAAAATAGAAAAAAGCATTTTAAAGGCTTTTTTTTCTTCAGCAGAATTCGTCTGCAATAGCTGTATTGTAATGTTAATTCAGTATATCACCCCTGCTAACGTGGCAAAGAGGCACCTTTTAACATGGTGATTCTCTTTATTTAATAGGGGGAGAGTAACTGGCCCTATCCATCCCCGCAAAGGACCTCTAGTGACTGTTGCTGGTGTGTATCTCATGTTTCTTTTTTTAAGATTGTGAGCCCTTTGGGGACAGGGATCCAACTTTTTTATTTTATTTATTTGTTATTTCTCTGTGTAAACTGCCCTGAGCCATTTTTGGAAGGGTGGTATAGAAATCAAAATAATAATAATAATAGAAATAACCATCAGCCAATTACAAAAAGCAGCTTTACTGGGAACAGCCTATATTCTGCGACGATATCCATAACAGCAGCAACAACATTGACAATAAAATTCTGGCATCCCAGGTCCTTGGGAAGGACTCGATGTCCGGATAAAACAAACCAGTCAATAACACCTGTCTGACTGTGTAAGTAAATAATAAATAATAACAACAACGTTTCTAACAAAGCATAGAAGACAAAACTGCAAGAAACCTAGAAACACCAAATAAAGAAGTAACAGTGCAATTCTGGGGGAAATTATGGGACAATCCAATAGATTATAATAAAAAAGCAGGATGGATGAAAGAGGTCAAAAAATGTAACCAACAAATGCAAGATCTAATAACTCCACCAGAATTAATAAGTGAAAGAGCAAAGAAAATTAAAAATTGGACTGCTCCAGGCGACGATGAACTGCATGGCTTCTGGCTTAAACATCTAACAAGCCTTCATAAACAACTATCAAAACAGTTCAACCACATTTTGCAAGGAGGTAATATTGAACAATGGCTAACAACTGGGAAAACTCATCTCATAATGAAAGACCCAGCAAAAGGTGCAGTTCCAATAATTATAGACCGATAACCTGCCTGCCAACCATGTTCAAATTATTAACTGGAATAATAGCAGATGAAGTGATGCAACACTTATTAACTAACAAACAGCTTCCAGTTGAACAGAAAGGAAATTGCCCGAACACCAGAGGCACAAAAGACCAGCTGCTGATTGACAAAATGATTTTAGAAAATTGCAAGAGAAGAAAAACAAATCTAAGTGTTGCATGGATTGACTACAAGAAAGCCTTCGATTCATTGCCTCACACATGGATCCTAAAATGTTTAGAAACAACTGGTGTCAGCATAAACATTCAGATATTTATAAAAAAAGCAATGAGCATGTGGAGTACACAGTTAACAATCAATGGCGAGACACTTGGACAGGTTAGCATTAGAAGAGGCATTTTCCAAGGGGACTCACTATCCCCTCTGTTGTTTGTAATCGCCATGACTCCACTTTCACAAATACTAAACAGAACAGGCCTCGGATACCAAACATCTAAAACATCAAGTAAAATAAACCATCTGCTGTACATGGACAATCTGAAGTTGTATGGAAAGTCCCAGTCAGAAATTGAATCACTGCAAAACACTGTCCGTATATTCAGTAGTGATATAGCAATGGAGTTTGGACTAGACAAGTGTGCTGCATTAATAATGAACAGAGGAAAAATAAGAAAAACAGAAGGACTAGAACTGCCGAATGGAAGCAAGATCAAGAACCTGGAAGAGAAAGAACGTTACAAATACTTGGCCATTCTCCAGGCTGATAACATCGCACACATTGAAGTTAAAAGAAAATTGGAAGTGAATACATCAGGAGAATTAGAAAAATCCTCATGTCCAAACTCAATGGTGGGAACACCATACAAGCCATAAACACCTGGGCTATACCTGTTATCAGATACACTGCAGGAATAATAGACTGGACCCAGGCAGAGCTGGAGACGCTAGATTGTAAGACCAGGAAAATCATGACCGTCAATCATGCTCTGCACCCCCGCAGTGATGTCGATAGGCTATACCTCCCTCGCAGCTCAGGTGGAAGAGGAATGCTGCAAGTCCATCAGACAGTAGAGAAGGAGAAAAGAGGCCTTGAAGAATATATCAAGGACAGTGAAGAAGATGTACTTAAAATGGTCAATAACGAGAAACTATTCAACACCAATGAAACAAAGCAGGCCTACAAGAAAGAACACGTCAAGAACCAAGCAGAAAAATTGAAAAATAAGCCCCTGCATGGTCAATATTTACACAATATAAGTGGAAAATCAGACATCACCAAAACTTGGCAATGACTTAAGAATGGCAACTTGAAGAAAGAAACAGAGGATTTAATACTGGCTGCACAAGAACAGGCACTAAGAACAAATGCAATAAGAGCAAAAGTCGAAAAGTCAACAACAAACAGCAAGTGCCGCCTTTGTAATGAAGCAGATGAAACAGTGGACCACCTAATCAGCTGTTGTAAAAAGATCGCACAGACTGACTACAAACAAAGGCATGACAAGGTAGCAGGGATGATACACTGCAACATCTGCAAAAAATACAAGCTACCTGTAGCCAAAAATTGGTGGGACCATAAAATTGAAAAAGTGGTAGAAAATGAAGATGTAAAAATATTATGGGACTTCCGACTACAAACGGACAAACATCTGCCACACAATACACCAGATATAACTGTAGTCGAGAAGAAAGAAAAACAAGTCAAAATAACTGACATAGCAATACCAGGGGACAGCAGAATAGAAGAAAAAGAAATAGAAAAAAATCACAAAATACAAAGATCTACAAATTGAAATTGAAAGGCTGTGGCAGAAGAAGACCAAAATAATCCCAGTGGTAATTGGCGCCCTGGGTGCAGTTTCAAAAGACCTTGAAGAGCACCTCAACACCATAGGGGCCACAGAAATCACCATCAGCCAATTACAAAAAGCAACTTTACTGGGAACAGCCTATATTCTGCGATGATATCTATAACAGCAACAACACTGACAATAAAATTCAGCCATCCCAGGTCCTTGGGAAGGACTCAATGTCTGGATAAAACAAACCAGTCAATAACACCTGTCTGACTGTGTAATTAAATAAATAAATAATGACAATATATTTAATATTATTAAATATTATTAATATTATATTAATATTTAATATATATAATGATAATATATAATAAGGAAAATACAATTGTCCTTGCCCTTGTGGGTCTGGCGATATCGAGACTACTGAACATGCTATTTTACACTGTGACCTCTACAAGGATGATCGATCAACCACTTATTTTGCCTTACCTTGTGCTGTTTCCTGGTTATTCAGATGAGTCTCTCTTAAAAATTTTATTGTCAAATTTTAATTATAAATATCCCAATACAGTGGCTAAATTTTGTTATATCTTATGTAAATTACGTTCTGTTGTGTGTGATAATGTTTCTGGTCAATGACCGAAATAAAGGATGATGATGACAATTTGTCCTTTTATTATTATTTATTTGTAAAGAATGTTTATTGGTTTATTTGTTGTTACAACTTATATACACAACAATGAAAACAAAGAGACAATCTGTATCTGTTAATCAAGTTACCAGAAACCTAACAGTCTGGACTAAGAATTATGGTCGTGTTCTACTTAGCACATGGGACTCTCTTGCTTTCTCCTCCCTAGTGCAGTCTCCAGAATTCTCATAAAGTATCGAGCACCTCAGGAATGGTGAGAGATGTGGATGGAGGAGTGCAGTTTGTCATGTGTATGACACCCCTGAGTGGGAGAGGAGTATGCCAGCCAGAAGTATGCTTTATCCTAGTTGGGCCTCTTGCCCAACAAAGTGAACGCCTCTGGTTCTGGGCTATTCCAGGCCAGGGATTGTCCAGACAAGTGAAAAAATTAAGTAGATGGATCCACCTTAGTAGCTCCTCAGGTCTTTTCCCTTCTGCCCTGAGAACACTGTCCAGGCCACTGATAAACAGTTGCATGAGCACTTCCCGCCACCCCAGTTCAAAACAAACCAGAAGTTGGCTATTTCATTCTCATGCTCGGCCTTGTTTTGACTAGGGGTGAAGGCCCTACAGTGCACAACAACTGATGCTTCTGCTGTCTTGCTGTTCTCACGAATAACAGGGCTGTGAAAAAAATAGCACAAAATGGTCTTTCCCGAGTCAAAAGGGCTCTGCTCAGTCCCCTGTGCCAATTTAACCCACAGAAAATTAAGTGCTCGCCTTTTCCCTGAAGCAGGGAGAAGAAAAATCAGACAACCTGCCCCCTTGAATGAGGGAAATGCCTTTCTACTAGTACTAGACACTCTTGGATCCAAACCATAGTCCTGCCCCACAGCACCACACCCAACTGTAAAGGAAAAACACTAACAGCAAAGATTAAGATGAAGAAGAGACAGTGGGGGTGGGGAAAGAAAAATAAAGTAGAGATAAATGATAGATCCACATATCATGCAGAGCCATATTTTAACTTTATAAAATAAACTAGGATGGCACAGATAATCAAATAGGTCGAGACTTTATCATGTCCTGCTCCTTCTCTTTACATCCTGGATGCACTTCCAAGCCATTTTTGCTCATAATAGTGAGAGGCAGGTTCATTTTCCAGGTGCTCTAGGCTTGTTTCTTGGCACAGGTTATACCAAGAAAACAAACCAAGATTGTTGGTTCAGACGTCAAATGGGGCTAAAGTTAGCACAAACCTAGGTTCCAAAACCTATTTTGAGCCTAGGGTTCATACCTCAATCCAAGGTCCAAAATATTTATCTATTCTATTTCTATACTGCCTGTATGTATATCTCTAGGCTGTGTACAAGATTTAAAATATTTAAAAGTCACAAATTAAAATACAATCATCACAATACAATACAAAACTCACAACAAAAACAATAGAATAAAATTATTAAAACAAGTTTTTTTAAAAAATATTAAAATTAACTCTAAAAGCCTGAGAAAACAGGAGGGTCTTGCCCCACATAGAGCACATTACAGTAGTCAAGTCTGGAGATTACCAGCATATGTACCACTGTTTTAAGGTCATTCACCTCTAGAAATGGACGTAGCTGACCTATCAACCAAAGCTGATAAAAAGCACACCTGGCCACTGCCTACACCTGAGAAACCAGGGAGAGCTTTGGGTCCAGGAGCACTCCCAAGCTATGTACCTAATCTTTCAGAGGGAGTGTAACCCCATCCAGAACAGGCAGGTCTAAACCATCTCTAGAGTCCTGCCCCCACCGCCCCAGTCAGTACTTAGTCTTATTTGGATTCAACTTTCATTTGTTATCCCTCATCCAGCCCATTACTGCCTCCAGGCAGACATTTAGGGAACATATGCCATTTCCTGGTGAGGTCAATATGGAGAAGTAGATCTGGGTGTCATAAGCATATTGATAACACCAAACCTCCTGATGATCTCTCCCAGCGGTTTCATGTAGATGTTAAAAAGCACTGGCGGCAGTATGGAGCCTTGTGGGACTCCACACTACAGTTCTCACTTTGCAGGACAACAGTCTCCAAGTGATACCATCTGCCAAAAACTGCAGCAGAACCACTGTATAACAAAACCACCCAATCCTACCTCCCTCACGATGGTATTGAAAGCCTCAGAGAGATCCAAAAGGATCAACAGAGTCACACATATGCTAAAAACATGTGTGTAGCTTGCATGTTGCTCCCTATAGTACCAACATACTTAAGCCAAGCTCAGAAAAATGTGTTAGATTTTACTGTATTCAGAACTAAGTTGTTCGCTGAAGGACTATCATGCTCAAATCCAGCAAAACTGATCTTTAGCTTGTAGAATCACTTTTCACTCCATTCCACATGCTACCTATAGCATATGGCATCCAAATCTTTGTTCATTTCATGCTATGCTAGATTTTAGGTACAGGCGAAACCCCATTATTCAAGGGGTTTCCATTCCACCGGGAGTGGGGTGGGGGCACAGATAGCAAATCCGTAGAAGATGGAACATTAGGGCTAGGCGAATTGGGACGTTAGATTCCTGGACTGCCCAGAATAGACAAAAATCACTGTTTCCCTCCCCCGCAATGACTCACAAATGTGCCCTACCGTGCTTCAGAGTCGTCCACGTTGCTGTAAATTGGCCAAAAATTATAGTTTTTGCTCTGTTTTTAAAATTAAATGAGCTGGCTCCCAAACACAAAATGGTGGCCAGAAATGACCTCTGAAGTAATTTCCGGCCACCCTGACCTGCGGATTTAACCTCCACCACCCCCACCACTCATTTTTCTCAGGTGTATAGCAAGGTTGGGTACTAATTGCCTGACCACAGATATGAAAAACTGCAAGTGCTGGACCCGCAAATAACAAGGTCCTCCTTTAATTTTATTTGGCAATAATGTGACTAGGGAAAGTGTCTAAAAATTCCAAAACTAATAGCTTCCTGTCCCAATTTAGATGTTAATAAGTGTTTTAGATTAAATGCAGTACCCGGCAGCCACAGAACAAAAATCAAGTTTGGTTTGGTATCTCTAAATGGTTTATGATGAGTGTTATCTTGACCAATTAAGTGAGATACTGGCAGCATCTCACAGTTCAACTTCCCCCCGCCCCACCAGAACATCTATTCTCTCATTTAGTTTCAGCACTGAAGTGCTTCATATGCGAACATACATCAAAATCAGGGGTCTATAAATTTAGAAGTAGCTCATTAGCCAACCATTATTGATGCTTGCCACCAACTTCCTCCCCTCCCCCAAATTCTTTCTGGCACACAGGCAGAAGGCTTAAGAGAGAAGAAGGACTTCTCTCATTTGCACTGGGATATGAAGAGTGTAAGAGGCTGCTGGAGACTTCTTACCTTCTCAAAAATGGCAGTGGAAATGAGATCTCTGGGAAGAGAACAGTGTGGTGCTGGGAGAGGGGGCACGTGACACTGGTGAGCAGGCAAGTGGATTTGTGAATGCCTGATCAAAATTTAGACACATGGTAACTATCATCTAAGCCCTCCTGTTAGCCTCAACAGTGGAAGTAACTAAACAGTCCCTCTATTGAGTTTTCAATTATTTTTTGGATTGAACTGGAAACCAATACTGCAAAGCCATTCGAAGGATTTAATTATGTTATTTCTAGACAGACCCAACATGGAGCAAGTTGTCTTTTAAAATTAGATAGCTCTGGGTTTTACTAAGATAAATCATGCCAAATGAGATTACATCAACTACATACATTTTAAAGCAAACTTCTTGTAACCTATACAATTCTTTCAGTCTTTAAGTAGTAAACTATATGGAGAAGTTTACAGAATTGTTACTCACTTGTTGTTTTGACTCCAATCACAGCCAAAAACTGCAGCTGGATGTTTGTACTTGTGAAGAATTTTGCCATCAATGGTTCGAATAATACTGAATAAATTGCAATATGGAAACATGTCAGAGATTTGCAATATATTAAGTGATTTCATTTAACTGTGATGGATCTCTGGAAAATATGAAAGAACAAAAAGGAGGCCATACCATCAACCATATAGAACAAAAGGGGACTAGCTCAAAGTGCAACAAAAATATCTTTAATATTGGGATATTTTATAAAGAGTATGGCTTTTTTTTAATCAAGGAACTAAAGGTTAGTTGTTTGCGATTTGTTTGGTTTTTATTCCATGAGCAAGCTATCTTATCAATGGGGAAAAGCCACAGCTCTTATCATTTGCTGAACTATGTTTTTAATACCTATTATCATTTTGCCACATAATCAAATAATAAATGGATACTACTTTCAAAACTTATATGGCGATTAATATGTTCACTATATTAATATTTCTGTGCTTACAGATGGAACTTTTAATATATATAGGTATTCTATACAATTGAAATGTGAATTGTGTATGGTTTTGTATAAAGTACAGAACTATTATGATAGATGCAATTGTGTATACAGGAGATAGATTCAATTGTGCTATACATTGTTAATTGTGGGTCTAGCACTTATGGTTTTGCATATCCATGGTTGGGTAATTAGGACCTGATTTTGGTAAACCCAGAAAAAATGGGGGGGGGAGTTAAACCCATGTATCCGTGGGTCAGGGGTGGCCGGAAATGACCTCAGAACATTTCTGGCCATCATTTTGTGTTCAGAAGCCATTTTATGGCTCATTTACTAAAACAGAATGGGGCAAAACTGCAATTTTTGGCATATTTTCTGCACCTTGGACTACTCTGTAGCATGGTAGGGTAGTTTGAGGGGTGATTTGGGGCCAAACATCTATTTGTGGCAGGCCAATTTGTGGCAGTCTGGGAACCTAACCCCCCCCCCAATCCCCATAGTCCTAATACTCCATCATCTGCAGATTTGCTATCAGCCTCCCACCCCACAGAATGGAACTTCCACAACTAACAGGGTTCTCCATCTGAGTATTTGAAGCAGCTTTATTGTTATTCCATCTAGCCCAGCACTGACAGGCATTAGCCATCTCCAGGACCTCAAGAAAAGGTCTTTTAGAGACTATATATACAGGATTTGCTTGGGAATGAAACTAGCGTTTTTTCATGCAAAACACATATTCTACTACTACAAAAATAGTAAGTCCAATACAGAAATATTATAGTGTGTACTTAAGATATAGATGGATTTTTACAGAGGGATTTCTCATGGCTTTTCTTTAAGTATAGTTCTCCAACGAAGAACTACATTGACTGGAAACACATTTGATAACTAGCAAATTTATTAGTGATATTTTATTGCACCTTGGACTATTCTCTTTTGCTTTTTCTAAAAATTATGACTATGTCAGTGTTATTTGCCACCAGGGAGGTTCTTATACATACATCTCCACTATATTCTACAGCTGCCCTACAGATTCCCCTGCAAATACAGAAAAAAGAATGTGTACGCCTGTCATATTCCATCTTTTCAATAATGGTCTGAAGAATAAAAATGAGACTGTTAAACAGAGTAGAAAGTAATGAATGACAGGTTTTCAGAGTGGACACAAAATGACGGTGATGTCACATTTAGTTTTGACAGCTAAAAATTTTATCTGGACCAATTTGTTTTTAGAAAAACAGGTTGCTCACCTGTAACCTTTGATCTTTGGGTGATTTGGTATCTTTCACAACATGGGCTTTGCGCTTGCACAATATTAAAGATGGTTTTAAAGCTCCTCAAAGTGCTCTGAAGCTCTGCCCTTTGCATGCAGAGCACACTCGGTATCTTCAGAAGCAGAGTGCTTTCCAGTTCAATTCCTGAATGGCTGCTGTGCAAAAAGAACTGCATGCAACCAAACAGTTAAGTGTAGCAGGAACATCCGAAAAGTGGGGAGGCTGGGTGCATGTTACGAATAATACCAGACCACCAAAAGATCAAGTGTTACAGGTGAGCAACCTGTTTATCTTAATAGTATCCGGTATCCTTCACAACACTGGCAATTAGCGAGCTCTCCCCAAAAGGAGGAGGGTTTGAGGATGATATGTTACAAAACTTTCTTTAGTACAGCCCACCCAATACCCACCTCAGCCGCAGAGCATATATCTAAAGCAAGGTATTTAATAAAGGGCACATTGGAAGAGTAGGTAGCAGCTTTCCTTATTTTAGAAAAGTCAATGCCTAACAAATGAGCAGCAGAGGTCACCTAGTTGAATGGGCTTTGATAGTGCTAGGTGGCTTTACACCTTGTTTATCCTAAAAGGACCCGCCATTCAAAAAAAACCTTTGTCGAGACACAGACTGGCCCTTGAGGCACCTTCAAAAGTAATGAAGAGTCTACTGGACTTTATAAAGTCTTTAGGTGAAAAAGAAGCGCTCTCTGCTCATCCAGAGAACGCAAAGAACATTCTGGGGGGAAACTGGGTTCATGAAAAAGCTTGGAAGGACAATGTCCTCTTAACAAGAAACTCTGAAGCCATTTTTAGTAGGAAGCGGGGATCAGGGTGCATAACAACTTTACCGTGGAAAACACAGTAAAACAGATCATCAACTCATGACAGCAGTGAGTTGGCTAACCCTCCTAGTAGTAGTTATTGCAATCAGGAAAGCTGTCATGAAAGTGAGCAGCTTAATAGGGCTGAGGATAATGGTTCAAAGGGCATCTTGGAAATGGTGGAGAGTCCCAAGGAGAGACTCCATGGCTCAACTGCTTTCTTAACTGGGGGGGAAAGTTTCTGCTGTATGAACATACAGGAGAATCTCAGTATTTGTGGGGTTCCATTATCTGCAATTATCATCGATATAGAAACCGTGAATACTGAATCATTGGGGCAATGGGATTGTGGAGGTTAGGTTTCCGAGGCTCTAAAAAATAATGAGAAAATAGGTTTAAGGGGTAAAATGCCCTAGCATGCTCTGTGGGCATCTAGTGATCCAGCAATGCCCTCAGGGAAGTAGTCCTTGGGGGGGGGGGCATTTTCCCATGATTTTTCACAGGGACTTTAAAATAAATGAGCCACAAAATGGCTCTGTTTAACAAAATGGCAGCTGGAAATGACCTCTGGAGTCATTTCCGATTCCCTCTGACCTGCAAATATGCGGCATTAACCCCTTCTGGACCTTTTTTTAACACGTATGCCAAGGTCAGGTGTCAATCACACGACTGCAGATATGTGGAACCATGGATGGTGGATCCACATATAGCAAAGTCCACCTGTATAGGTATCATGGTTAGTCAAGTCTCCTAAACTTCTGAGGTTGGCATTGCTGAGTGGAAGAGGAGGTAAATGTTTTTGCATTAAACTTTGATTTCCCCCACCATTTCCCCCACCATGAGGCTCAATAGTCTCATCCATTTGAGAACTAAACAGAACATTTAGTTCTGCAAGTCCCATTAAAGAAATGGCTCTAGCCAATGTGTTGGACTGTTTCCATAAGATGATTGTGCTAAGGTTCTGGTGTGTAATGTCTGCAGATTTAGCTAGCATATCTTTAGACTTGTTTTGGACAGAATCAGGGGCATCTTTAAGGTCATCTTTGAAACCCTCCCAGACGTAGTAGTGGAACGTGGCCATAAAGGCCATATAATTGACTATCTTCATAGCCAGAGATGAGGAAGAATAGACTTTTTAGCCGACAGAGTCCAACTTTCTACCCTCTTTATCAACAGGAGCAGAATGTTTCTGGTCCGATTTACTACTCACTGCACACTTTATAACTAGGGAGTTTGGAGGAGGATGCTTAAACAGAAATTTGCAGTCATCCTGCTAGATACGGTAAGAATTCTCTAGACACCAGAATGTAGACAAGAAGGAAGATGGAGCTTTCCACATGGACTTACCAGAGGGGATATGCACTGGTAGCATAGGGAGTGCTACAGGACAAGAGTGCTACAGGTGGGCTTACCCATAAAGGGCCACTCTCAAAACACAATTCCTGCTCTTTCAAGTTCATTTGGGAAAAGATAAACAAAATTTGCAAGGTGCGTGAGTTGTGGTCTTCCCCTAAGCAAAGCAGGCAGAGGTCATGTCTATCTGAAGAGGGAAAGGTCCCACGGCAGGAGGAACATCATTTAAAAGTCTGAGTCCATAGGAACAAAGCCAAGGTGTGAGGTAAAGAATATTCAGAAAAACACAGTCTGAGGTCAAATTGTAAATGTTGTGTTTTTCAGGAACCAAGCAAGAGGAGCAAACCCTGAGCGGAGTGTTCACAATGGTGGTCAAGAAGGAACTAAGTTGGAAAGCACTCTGCTGCTGAAGATACCAAGTATGCTCTGTATGCAAAAGGGTGGCACTTCAAAGCATTATGAGGAACTTGAAATCTTTCCGTGGGGACTATTGCACAGGCGCAAAGCCCACATTGTGAAGGACACTGGGCCACCATTAAAGCTTTATTTATCCTTACCAGTCCTCCTTCAAATGATTTTCTTGCTATTAAAATCTTACAAGTCTCTTGTTCAAGAATAAAACTTCCTGTGAATTTTACAGGTTGTTGTACATGTCTGTTTCATTGTATATATATATGCAGAGTATGTAATGGGAAGCTGCAGGTAATAACTGTCACAGAACATGCACATACAGTAGAACAGCCATGTGCAATTAGCACAAGATCTGCATGTGGATTGTATATTCTTTCCTGCACAGTAGTACTATTTGTGTAGGGAAAACAAGGAATCCTGCCAGGAATAGTATGACACATCAATTATATGATTTGTCAAGAAATCATGTGGCAGGTGACTCAGCTATACTGTTGTTATTTGCTGGAACATACAGCTTCATGTCAATACCTAGTATCAATTCACATGTTTCCAGATAAATAATAAATGAATATAATCAAATCTTACATGGCAAACAGTAATGTTGTCTTCAATTTGACACTCACCAGAATCCATCACCACTGCAAGTTGCTATCCTTTTGGAATCTTTATGACTCCATGCAATGCAGAAGATGCCATTTTTTCCATGCTTCAAAAAAAGCAAAATGCCTATCAATAAGACATAACTCACCCCATTTCCTCTTATATACTTCACTATGACATTTCCATTTCAAGATCTATTTCAGTCTGTATTCACCACTTCCGTTTCTGGCTTATTTTAGGGACTCAGACTGCCCTGGTCACCCTAGTGGATGATTTGTGACCATTAGTTTAATTTATTTAGCGCTTTTCAACAAAATATTCACAAGAAATGGACAGGTAAGTCTTTAACAATCCTGTTAGTTTTGCCTGGACCTCTCAGCAGCTTGTGACAGCTACCTACCATCATATCCTCATGGGATGGCTCTCTGAAAAGGAAACTAGGAAGCAGAGTAATTAAATGTCTTGAGTCATTCTTGGAGTGGAGGTCAGAAGCCATGGGCGACTACTGTACCATGGCCAGCAGCTTCTGGAGTGTTACAAGGATCCAACTTTGTTCCCAACGTCTATATGAAACTGCTGGGAGAGGTTGTCTGTTTTTAAGTGTCATCAAAGGCTGACATCCAGACTAGTGTTGTTAGCATAAGAGATGCTGCACATACTTAAGTTTGCAGAGCTGCACAATGTTGTGGTGCTCTGTGATGTTGCACAACCATTCTGTTAACGCAAGAACTAGTCTGGAACAGACATTTCTTCTTTGTGCTATGTCACTAATACAACCACATTATGCTAGCATAACACTAATCTAGATGTATGCTGTGAAGTCAAGCTCCGTTTACAAGGACAGTTGAAGCTGAACTGGTGCTCAAGGTAAGTAACTGAAATGATGTGAGCAACCAAACCCAAATTTAAAATCAGACAAAACAGAAATAGTACTGGCTAGAGGATTGCCCAGTTCAGGAACAGATGTACAGCCTGTTCTGGATAGGCTTCCACCTCCCCTAAAATATTAGGTTAGCAGCTTGTAGGTTCTTCCTAGATATAGGACTGGTTTCCTGATGCTTAGGTGCTGGTGATCTGGAGCACTTGTTTTCAGTTTAGGTGATCAAGAAAACTTGTTTTCAGCTAGGAACATGGGACTGGTAGAATGATGAATGTTTGAAAATCTTAAATAGTTTTTCAGAGTGAGCCAAGATGTGAAGGTTCTCACATCCCTATGCTTTATCAGTGCCAGTGTAGATTTTAAGATACACAAATGTTTATTGCCACTGTAAATTCTATAATTTAACATTAGGAAAAAGTCTAGTATATATAAAAGATAAGATGCTTTTTAATTTTTATAGAACACAAGTATCTGATGAGAGATGCCTCATGTATGTTGGTACAGGAAGACCTTATTAATCGCAGGTCCAGCACTCGCGGTTATGCATACCTGAGGTCGGGTAATTAGCACCCGAGCTCAGTATACACGGAAACGCACAAAGCGAGGGGAGGGTTAAACCTACATATCCATGGGTCAGGGGTTGCCAGAAGTGACCTTGGAGGCTATTTCGAGAGCAATTTTAAAGCTCATATACCAAAAAAATGGGGCAAAACCAACTATTTTTGGCCTATTTTTTAAAGTGGACTACGCAGGAGCATGGTAGGGCTCTTTTGGGGGGTGAGCCACTATTTTCAGCCAATTTTGGAACCTAAATTGGAACCTAACCCGCCCCCCCCATAACCCTAATGTTCCATTATACGCCAATTCGCTATTCATGCTCCCCACCCCAGATCCCCTGCAAATAAAGGGGTTCTCCATTATTTGATTTTCTGTGCAATGAAAGCCCTAAAATGTAGGCCTTTGATACAGTTTTTAGTCTTGCCCTTTAAGCAAGTGAGCCAGAAATTAATAGGACCAGCTTCAACCCAAAGATTTCAGTTTAACTCTGTTATGGATGAAGCTATATAAAGAGGTGACTTTCTTATATTCAGCAGGGGGATAGCGACTGTCCTATTCAATCCAGCATGCTTCCAGTGAGTGTGAGTGTGTGTGTGCGCGCGCCTTTTTAGATTTTGAGCCCTCTGGGACAGGGAAGCATTTCCTTGTCATTTTTGCTATATAAACCACTTTTAAGAGCTTTTGTTGAAAAGCAGTTTAGGAAGCTGCTTGCTTTTGAACAAGTACAAGGAATACTGACAGGCTGCAGGAAGCTGCTAGAATAGCTATAGAATTAATAAATTCAAATTTAATGTAATATATGCATATCAGAATAAAGATGTTTCTTAACAAGCAGTTCTCAGTGAAAGTACTGGTCACCATCATCACAGTGTACAGACATACTTTTCTTCCATGCAAGTATAACAAAACAGGCAATTTCTGGTACATGTACAAGAAACAGTGTTCCGTGGCTACTAACTAAAGCTAGGATCAAAGGGACATTACTTATTTTCTTCTCATTTCCTTTCAGGAGGTAGCTCATTGCTTCCTGAATTTCCAAACGACTCTTCAATTTCCAGTAGATTTTAAAAAAAAAAAATCAGTTGAGAATTAGACCAGAGTGCGAGTTACAAAGAAAACCACCACTGGGTGCATGTGTGGAATCTTTTTTTAATTTCCCTTTAAATTATATTCATACCTAATCTTTAAAATGCTATTTTAGAGTATGTACCCTCCCATACACTTCCAAGGAGGCCCCAAGGCAGTTTATAATTAATAAATACATTTAAATTCATAGGCCTAGAATCTGCACAAAATTCATAGAACAGCATTTAAAAAACCCCACTAAACACTGAACAGCAGCCATTTCAAAACGTTCTCACTAAAGAGTGAACCGGAAGGGAACCCTGTCCTGTCTGTCAGGCAGTGAACTCTAGGGATCAGCCACTCAGCACACGGTGACCAGGACTTAGAGGGTCTGGCAGCAGGAAGTGAAGGGTTCTTTGTTTTTGGAGCCAGGCAGGGGAAGCAACAGGTTGGCTGTCCAAGCTATGGCAGCAACCATGAACTCTGCAGGGGCCTGAAGTCTCTACCATGGTTTTGGTGAGTTCAGGGAAGAAGCCAGGGCTTGGCTTCAGAGAAGGGTTTAGCCAGGGAACCATGTGTTGTTAGGTAGCTGGCGTCAGATTTTTTTATTTTAGCGCTTTGCAGATCCTTACAACTGGTCTATTCTGTTTTATCTGTATCGTAAGAATATTGTACCTGTGCCCTTTTTAGCCATCCAGGGCACTGCAAAAGTCTCTTAAAGGTGCTTCTAAAGGTTCCTTACAACTGGGGGTGCTTTTTGAATTATCTTTGCAACTAGGTTACCAAGATTTTAAAGTTTACCACTCCAACTATCAACTGGAGTGCTCCTTTTGAATTATTCTTGAAAGTACTGAGTGTTCCTTCGTTTTTTTAAATCTGTAACTGAAGCTGCTAGAGCCTCAGACTGAAGCAGTCTGTAGTCTTTTGAATAAAGCTTTATCTTTTTATGCTTTGTAATTTCGCCTGTCTCTGAGTGGATTTTTAACTCAGGAAAAGGGGTTTTTACCCTGGTGCAGACACGCTTCAAGTTTAATTGTTCAGCAACCTACCAAGTTTTTCTCCTCATGTGTCGGCTACACGTTCCCCCCCCCCCACCCCCCGCTCTCCATTTGGTAAAGAGGGAGTCTCCCTGGACACTTGCCCAAATCCAGGGAGGGTTAAACTCTGTAATTAGGGAGTGGTAGTAGCGATTACCAAGAAATGGTTAAGTTTTAAAGCCCATGTTGAGCAGACATTGAGGGAATAAATTAGCATTTTTCTTTCCCTCATGTAGGCTTGCTTTGGGACAAAGGCTGGGCTTAAATCCGCCATTTGCCAAGTCTCCATTCGTTACAAACTCATAAAGGCTTGCCAGGATATAAATATCTTGCCGAGCTAGCTCTAACTGCTTCCCTAGACAGTGAGTTTTAGAATGTGTGTGCCACTAATGAGAGGGCTTTGTACCTGGACTCTACCAATCCAGCATCAACTAATTCCAGGACCAGGGTGAGGCTTCCAGTGAAGCTGTTCATTATGATCTGGGTCAAAGCCAGGGCAGGTTTTCCAGAGGTCAAAACAAGCACTTCAAAGTGTGCCTGGAAACAAGCTAGCATGTAGTGGAGGATGTTCAGTATTCGTTTCATGTTATCCATTGGTTCCCTTCCAGATAATTAGAAGTGATCAGTTCTGAACTAATTGCAGTTTCTAGTCTTCAAATACATGCCTGTGTAGAGCATGTTACAATAATTCAGTTTTGTTTGGTTTTTAATTGAGGGGAGCTTAAACAATTGTAAAAATTGTAAAAATCTACCTTTGGAAATTGAAAGCTGAAGAAAAAATAGTTGTTACCTAATGAGAAAGTGTGCTAGTGCTCTTCAGGACCCCAAACTATGACTATGATCCTGTAAAATAGTTGCCAAGTCAGCATACCTTCAGCTTTTATTAAGGTCATAGATATTCTCACAATCATTGACAGCATGAAAGTACGTTAATGCTTTTGGGAAGAGTAAAATGTCCCCTGCTCCCCCCAAAAACTTGTTGCTGACATTGACGTTTTTGCTGCCTGTTTATTCTCCATATGAAAGCTGTTTCCGCTCCATTTAAAACAAAAACCCATGATGTTCCTACTAAGAGTAGTGACACAAGCCAATTAGGGATCAGGTAATGAGCATGAAATCACAATGCTATGTAGCCAATGGTTCCAGAAAGCCAATTTAGAGAAGAGCAATGTTTCCTGTATCATCCTTCTCCCTCATTCTGAGTGGATAAACTCTTAGGGTCACTTTCTCAGAGCTACTAAAAAACGGTTTGTGGGGCAAACCATAAAAAGGCTTTCACAAAAGGGTGTTCCCACCATTATTCCCTCTAAGGCGTGCACACACACTTTTTATATGTCCGCTCAGTTAATTTTGGATCCTGCTCAGATTGAATCAGGAAGTTCCCACTCTGAATATACATGTGCACACACTGCCTTGATACTCCCACCCAAAACAAAACTCATTCCGCAAACAGATGAAAAAAATTATGGAGAACACTGTTTCCCACCCAGTTTTATAGTAGTTTTGCACTTGTGTACACGTAACCCGTTTCCAGAAGTGATGCAAAATCTGTTGACTGAAATTTGCACTTAACAGGCATTAATAGGAGCCAGAATCTCATTTATAAAGAATTTGAACAAAATAAAAACTCATCTTACCTCACTAAAACGCGTTATCATTTTACCCCGTGGGACGTCCCAAATGAAGCCACCATTCCTGGAAGTTGCACCAGCTATGCAGTTTAAGTCTCCTTTAGGAAATATTGCGTTGAATAAATAGAAGCTAGGTTAGCTACACATAGGTTTATCTTCCCTTTTCTATCTCAAAAGACCAGAACAAATAAATTGCTTTTAAAACAGATCCTCCATAAAGACCAGCCTTTAAAGTGCAATCTCCTTCCCAGCTCAAAAACCCTATTTTCTTCCATAAAAGTCTCTCTGGGTTATTTTCATGGCAAATTTTGAAAATCTTGTTCTTCTGTTTGCCTTTAATGCTATTAAACCAGAAAGGTCACAAGCTATCCTCTGGTATTTACTATTGGTTACTGAGTGGTTTCTTTCAATTTTCCTTTGCAAAACGTGCTCCTTTTCTTCTTTAAGAGTGAGATCACACAGTGTCTGCCCACATTACCTGTTGGTTGCATTTACTACTGGCAGTTCCAACTAAGCCAGTTTTTGGCTGACTTCTCTTTTTCCACACAATACAATGTCCTGTCACATGACATTTTCACCTGCACCTATTCGCCAACCCCACTCAAAACTCCAGCAAGCTAGTCCAGATTCTACACAAACCTATAGTTCATTCTCCAAACTCTATGGATTATGCAAATTAAGCCCATTTGCACGTTTTCTCCTGTATTATATAATTTTGTATTATTGTGCTCATACTGTTTCTACTAGTCAAGGGGAAGGAAAAGAAGCTTCAGAAGGCATTGAAAGCCTTGTCTCTGTTCATAAATCTTGTTCAACAACTCCTCAGATTTCCAAGATTTTGCCAGGCACTATCCATGCTCTCTCTAGCTTATCTTTGCAACTATAATGGCTAGGCATTTGCTTTTTCAAAATAATCCTGAATCCTGTATCAGGTTTTACATTCTGTCTTGGATCCATCAGAGCATTTGCACAAATGAAGATTAATTCTCCTATTTACACATAGTTGGAGGATTCTCATTTTTGCATTTATTAATCCTCTACACCACATCATATGCAGTGCTGGAGGGTTTCTGGCCCTCAGAAACAGCTTTTCAAGGGACACAAGGGACTGCTTTGGGAAAGAGTCAAGGGCAAAGCTCTTTTAAATGAGTGCATAAACCATGAGTGCTCCTCATGGTTGTTTGTGCTTTTGCAGAATCACTGTGCACACAGCTTTGGTTATTTACCATTCCAAAGAGAGAAAGAGAGAGAGAGAGAACCAATAACCAGTATTCAAGGGGAGTTCTCTTTTCTAAAGAGATACTATTGTGTAATTATTCAGGAAAAATATACTCACCTGGAGCCCACGAAAGAGAATATATGACCCCTTCATTGCCAGGAGAAGTGTAGACAGCCGTTAAAGTGTTTATATCCCACACCTTTATTGTCCCATCAAATGATGCTGTTGCTAGAAGGTCAGGGTTATCAGGTTTGAATTTACAATCAAAGATGGTTTCAACGTGTCCCTAGAACAAGAGGTAAGCCTCTTAAGAGCTTTTTCATGCTTCATGGTAATACTCTAATTCAAATTTCTACTGCAGATTTCCAAGTTTCTTCCAACAAGGAAAAAGTACCACAGAGAATATATAGGATTAACATGTAAAAACAAGCAAAGAATTAATTAGGCTTAAGGTTGTTTTAGATATTAAAAAACCTTCTCACAATGTGCACCCCTTTTGTTTACAGGAATGGCTTCAGGTAGAAGTCATAATGCATGTCATAATTCAGGACCATAGCCAGTGCTACCTGGAAAGGATTATCATTCATATGATAGTGACAGCTGCAGAAATGTGCAGCCTTAATCACTGAAGCTGCAGGTATATCCATGGATAGTCCCAATCACATACCATGTGCTTCATATGAATGCATCCCCAGGGACACATCATTTGAGAAGACCTTGAATGCCTGGATTGACCCTCAGTTAAGATATCAGAAAGGACAGCAAACCTACCAAATCTCTAAGAAAATCCCATTTCTTGACTCCCATGTCATAAAGTCCCACTCCACCATCCATGAAACAGCACACAGCATGCCCAGGTGGGAGAGAAAATGCTTGGTTTGGTGTTAAGGTTGGAGTTGGAAATGCTTCACTTGTAGATGACATGTGATGATTTTTGGTAGGAGACACTGAAGAAAATGCTGGATTGAGACACAAAACATATTAATATACCCTTTTTGCATTGTTGTATCAATAATCAACCTTACAGTCATAGAACAGCATAAGATACAAGAGATGATTACAATGTAAAGTGTAATGCAGAGTGATACCTTAAAAGATATTTAAAAGGTATCTAGGCACAAAATAGAACATCAAAATAGCATTAAAAGGCCAAAATAGGCATAAAAAGGATAAAAGGCATGATTGCATTGCTGTATTAACAATATTATTGTTTGTTCCCCACAGCTAATTAAAACACTTCTAGAATAATAAATTACAAATCTTGCATTAAAAAAATACTTTTAATGGGATATAAACCATTATTAATACAATCTGAGATATATAGAAATGTGTTATTTCCTAGTTTTAAGCTTTGTTTTTAATTTAAATCATTCCAAATTACTTAACATGTGACTATTTAACAATAGTAACCAGAGAGGCAGAAGGCTCGTACAGGTCGTGTGACACCCTAATCTTAACTAAGCA
Organism: Hemicordylus capensis; assembly: GCF_027244095.1. Lineage (NCBI taxonomy): Eukaryota > Metazoa > Chordata > Lepidosauria > Squamata > Cordylidae > Hemicordylus > Hemicordylus capensis. The sequence continues at coordinate 80,290,462 of NC_069661.1, read as the reverse complement.
CATATGCTTATAAATAAAATTATCAATCATATTTATATCCCACCTGATATGCATATCTCTAGCAGTGTTCCCTCTAAGGCATGCACATATGCACACGCTCACAAGTTTTCTGATGTCCGCTCAGTAACTTTAGATCCTATTCAGGTTGAATCAGGAAGGCCCCACTCTGAATGTTTGAGCGCACACACTGCCGCCCAGAACAAAACTCTTACACACAGATGAAAAAAATTAGAGAGTGACCTCTAGGCAGTGTACACAATTTAAAACAAATATAAAACCAAATTAAAAAATTAACAATTTCATAGAATCAAAAGTTAAAACAATTTCATACGACAAAAAAAAAGTTTAAACAATTTAAAATTCAGTTAAAAATTTGAGAAAAACAGCTGTGTCTTGAGGGTCTTTCTAAAAGCAATGAGAGATGGAGATGTTCTTATTTTGACAGGGAGCATATTCCAAAGCCCTGGGGCAGTCACAGAGAAGGCGTGGTCCCGAGTCGTCACCAAATGAGCCAGTAGCAACTTTGGCTGGACCTCCCCAGCGCTATAGCCCAGCTGACCTAGCTGGTGCAAGAACCAAAGAGACCGTTGGCCAAACTCAGGCCTGCATCTGTTCCCATTTCCCTGCCAGGCATTCTTTGGTCAAGAGTATGTTGACTGCTGAGTGAACTATCCAATTTTGAGAGTACAAGACTAAATGGTGCCTTCCTTGAGTTAATTACTATTGCCTTGAATAGTGTTGGGGACCCCCCCCTTTGACCCCAACATTCAACCCAGAGGTACCAACCCAGAAGTATATGGAATCCAGGCCTGTGTCTAATTTCATTTTATATTAAGAGTTCAATTAAATGCCTGAACTTGAGGGTGAACTGACACCCAGATCTGCCTGGGTAGTGCCTGGTAAATGATTTGTAAAAGCAGGGGTAATCTAGCATTGTTTATCAGTGTTTGTGGAAACTCACTGAGACACAATGGGTCAGGCTTAATTACCAGTCTCACACTGCTAAAATTAACCTGCTGTCCAGTAATCCCCTTACCTCACTGACAGGATGCTTCTGCCATGTCCAAATGTGTTGATTAACTCCCCTCACACATGTGCCCCTTTTTTTGATGTTACTTTGAATATTCTTTTGTTATAAATACACACTAGATAGAGGTACACAAGAAATAATGTAATTGCTGTCTCACACAAATAGATCTAACTCTCTCACTAACTCCTGACTTTTAACACCTTTTGGGACCAGGCTAGCACATCTGGGGCCCATTTGCAACTCAGAGATGCAGATTTGCTTTGGGCAATGTCCTCTCCTCAAGATAGCAGCTAACAGAAGATGAGATTAAGATTTCTCTGGACTGATCAAATATTCTGAGCTAATTTTGGTAATTAAAAGACAATATTCAGAGGATAGCAGAAAAAGACGCCTTTTGGGATCCAGAAAACTCAAATGGACATCAAAGGATGGAACCACTATAAGAAGGAGTCTCTGGACATGGCAGCTTAGCTATCTTGTGCCTCCAAGCAAGATCTGCTCATGAGTGATCCCAGAGTTTGCTGCCCAAGCTGCGGGGCTAGAGGCAGGAACTCTGTCCATGGACAGGAACTGTCTGTGACTTCCACTGCGCAGTGAGAAGTCAAGACTTCCCCAGCCATGGCACCTTCACTCTCTGCCTTGCTCTGAGCAAACTGCCTGCTTGACCACCAGAAGCCAGACCATCGCTCTGTTGCTGTTCCCAGCTACAGTCTCTCCCCTTCAGCTGAAAGATCCACCGCTCTCAAGTCTCTCTGATCCTGGTGATATGCTGCCTTCACAAGCCCTGGATCCCTACTTTCCTCCCCCTTACTAATCATTGCTTCCCCCCCTTCCTAACCCCCCCTTCCTCCTCCTTCTTTCTCTGCTTCTCTCTAAATGTTTTATTTAGGATTTATTAGATTGTTAGATAGCTGTAATTACTGATTGCACACACATATGTTAGTTAGGCACATTACACTACACCTTGAATCAGAAACATGTTTTTAATGTGGATTATTTTATCCTGATGAGCAACTTTTTATAATAAAGCCCATTGAATTTTCTGAGTGTGTCTCTCTCTATCTCTGTTTGCGCGCCCAGATCCTACATGGTCACCATCTCCAAGAACCAACTCAGTTTGTGTATGATGTGACTTTGCCTCTTTCCCTCTGAGCATGTACAGAGTGCGAAACCAGGTATAGATGACAACATATAATTTGGTGTTTCTGCCCGGTTCATTTGGTGACACCATGGCTTTCTGGAAGGGTAGAGAGAAAGAGAGCAGATCCAAACCTGAATCCTGGGAGGGAAGTGAATTTAGTGGCGCCTTTCTAGGACCCAAGAAGGGGAAGTGGGAGGCAGCCTTAGAGGAATTTGGTCCTTCACCCCTTCCAAATTTAGATTTTGTTAGGCAGAAACTTTCAGAACTTGAAGACTGTAAGGCTCTCTTTGAGGAATACTGCAGCAGGCAGTGCCCAGATAAAAAGGACAGAAAAGCAGCAGCAGTTACTATTCTCAGAGTTTTTCTACATGAGCAGTTAGAGAAACATGACCATAAAGATGGAAAAATTAGAACACTTATTGACAAGAATGAAGAGCTCCTTGCACAAGTTAAGAGCATAACTCTAGCCTTGGAGGCACGTATTGCTACTTTGGAAAGGGAGCGAGATGCTGCCCTAGAAAAAGTACGCGTATGTGAAACCAAGGAAGCCATGGCTCTGAGACAATTAGAGGAGAACACAATCAGACTGGAGGACCATATTAGGAGTTTAGATTTCTCCAATCAGAGATTGGTTGAGGAAGTAGCACAGTTAGAAAAACAGAACATGGCCATTCCAGGATTAAAGGAGCTAGTAAAGGAACTCTCCCTGCCAAAACCCCAGCCAGTCAGGAAGGACAATCCTTGTGATTGTCACTCTCAAGTCCAGCAGCTAAAAAGACAACTAGAGCAGAAGACCCTACAGATCTCTAGCATCACGGGAGCAGAGCCCGATCCCAGCTGGGAGCCTGTGGCAGCGATTGAGGGACCAGCCCGAGAACGCACTGCTTCCCAGGGAGTGAATCCTGTAGCAGCGATTACTTCCTCAGTCACTACTAGGCTTGATGCGCAGGGGCAGCCAGAAGGAACCGCTGTCACGGTCAAGAACATGGACCTAGTTGAGGCTAGGGAGCTAGCCAAAACGATGGTTCCATTAGGCCCATTGCTGAATGGATGGCAGGATTAGTTAGGCTCCAACACGATTTAAGATTAACCATAGAGGAAACACGGACTTTGATCCGTGCGGCTGCACCAGCTGGTTTACAGTCCCAACTCATTTCTAAGTTCTCCCAAAACATAGCTATTGTTCAAGGTGTAGAGACCCTTGATACATGGGGAGCATGCCGGGACATGTGTGCCGTGGTACTTCCAGCTGGGGCTATGCAGGAACACGCAGTCACTGCCAAGCAAAGGAGGGATGAATGCCCAACACAGTTCCTTTACAGAGCAGCAATGGGGAGATACCTGGCCAGTCTAGTGGCTGTGCCAGCAGGGGCAGGCACCCTTGCCCAGGCTGCTTGGACTGTGAGGGACCTAAAAGCCATGATCCGGGGACTCCTCCCATGGTACAAGGACAAGGTGGGCTTGCTAGGGGAACATGAGCCAGGCAATTTCAATGATCTCCTAGAGCTAGTTCAGCGTATTGTCAGCCAGCATGGCTTTGAACCAGCTCCTGAGGAAACTGAAAAGCCCAATAAACACAAGGTAGCAGCAGTCACTACAGAAACAGCCTCCTTTAGTAATAGGAGTGGGGTGGTTCCAGAGCAGAGCTTTAAACAGCAAGAGCAGAAAAAGTGGTCACAGAAGCCAGCATCCGAAAGGATCCAGCTTTGGTGGGCACTGGAAGAGTTTGGGGAGGACATGTCCAAATGGCACAGAGTAGAGACAGACAAGTTCAGGCGCCGGGTCGAGGAACTGGTCACACTCCCAGTCCAACGCCAAGTGCAGCAATTCCCTAGGAATAAGCAGGAGAGACAGAGAGCAGTGCAGGCTGTTAGAGACTCCACAGAGACAGGAAGCATTGGATTCCAAAAGAACTTTGAGAAGTTCATGGTGGAAGTCCGAGCCAGACTAGAAGGACTGGAGAAAACTCAACAAGGAGGCCAGTGGGCTCCCCGGCAGGTTGCAGCAGTGGCCTCTGCTCCCAGCAGGCAGCAGGAATTCTCACCACTGTCCCCTCCAGTCACCCAGCCAGTCCAGACTGTGCAATATGGTATTCAGGCCAGCCCAGTGCCTGGAACCATTTTTTGTACCAGCTCCCACTCCAATCCCAGTAGATTGCATTGCTGCCGTTCTTGCCTTGATTTAAAATTCACATGTAACCCTGAATTGCTCGCTTTGTCTATATGGGAGTTTCCTGAGAATGCACATGTATATTGATGGTATGACTTTGAGAAGTGTGAAATACAATGCAAGGTAGAGTGAATGACCATACATTGATTATTATCCCTCCTACAGACCCTTATGTGTGCCCCCTCTCTCATCTTCCTTCCTGACCCCTTCACAGCCGACCCTGACGAAGGAACCACAAGGCTTGTGAAAATGCAATTTGCACACCACAGAGCTTCAACAGCAGAATTATTTACAAGTTCCCCAAGACAGTTTCTTCCTGATAACGGTCTGACATATGTGGGAGACCTGGCAATCTCTGTGTTGCATCCTTGAGAAAAGGAGTGTTTGTTTCATGGGATTGTTATGGTACATCAATTGACATGTATGGTGATTCGTGACGGATATTGCTGGCATCAAAGAACTTTATGTGCAGATCTAAGGATCTGGTGACTATAAGAAAGGCTGTCTTCAGACATGGCTTCAGCAAGCCTTATAGCAAGCTCCTGTTCAAACTGACTGTCCGTTTAGCTCCTGAGTGTACATGGAAATCAACCCAGATGAAGTCTTGTTGGTGTATTTCACTGTGTCATTGAAATATATGGCAAGCTTCTCTGGCCCACATAATCCAGACCCGCTCTGCGATTCTACCTTGCTACTCTGCCTGTCTGACTTTTAAGCCTCGCTCTCCAGCAATAAATGCCAGCTTCACTCACTGCCTGTTCTTTCGCATGGATTTGATAATATACTTTCCGCTGCATTCCTGGAGCCTCCAATCCTTCCCCTTCCTCCCTCCTCCTTCCTTTCTGGCACATCACCTCAGCTTGCCTGATCAGCCCCCTTCCTTTAGCCTGCATTAGTGTTCATCCCTCTCCTTCCCCATGAATGCATGCTCAGGTCTGATTAAATTAACACTGAGCTTACACACATCCATACACATAATTTAGGTTGTTAGAACCGTCATCTTATTGATTAGTCACTCCCATCATGATCCATTTGTATTACAATAAAGCTTTGAACTCTATATGAATCTTGGGACTGAGTCTCTCTCTCTCTCTCTCTCTATCTCTCTCTCTCACACACACACACCAGTCTGCTCATGAGAACCCCAAAAGAACTTGAGCCACGGGGTGGCAGTGTTGCTAGTCTCCTTCTCACTCCGATGTAAATCTTGTGAGCACATCCATAGTGCTGAACAACTCCCTAGTAAACAACACCAGATCCCACCAATTGTAAGAAATGCTTAAGATGAAAACCTAATCACTGATGTTTTTAGGTTAAAATCTCACTTATTATTATTATTATTAATTCGATTTCTATACCGCCCTTCCAAAAATGGCTCAGGGCGGTTTACAAAGAGAAATAAAACAAATAAAACAAATAAGATGGTTTATTTGTCACTCTTTAGTGACTGTTTTGTACTCTACTTTGTAGGCCTTTATATTTAAAAGTCTTTTGAATATAAAGGGGTGAAAGAAAAACACTCAAAACGAGAGAATGAACACTATATCTATACCCACACTTGAAAGTGGAGGTGTTATCACACACTGCACCACAGATATGCTTCCTTCTCATAGCCATTCTTCACAAATGGATATTTAGAATATCCAAGTTCAGATCAAGTCAAAATACCAGAAATAACCTACAGTTCTCTCTCTTTCTCACAGCTGAACTAAGGAGCATAAGCCCAACAAGCATTACACCATGTTGGAAAGCAACTAATGACTGGGTACTCTGAATACCAACATAATGACCATGCTGTGCACCACACCTCAGCTAGAGAAGACCTTCCGCTACACTACTGCACAGGCGCAGAACCCATTATTGTGAAGGTACAATGGATCATGACAAAGATGGCATGAAGCTGCCTTATACAGAGTCCATCTAGCATATTGTTTACTCTGATTGGCAGCAGCCCTGCAGTATTTCAGACAGGAGTCTTTCGCAGCCATATCTTGAGATGCTGGGTTTTGAATGGGGACCTTCTCTATGCAAAGCAAGTGCTCTCACGGTGCCATAGCCTCTTCTCTTAATACATTCACTCATGTGAATGATGCCACTTATGGACTATGCAAACAATATCATCTGGCACTGTACTGAACAGATTATGGACCAATACCATGTGGTATTGAACATCTATGCACTATATCACCAGCCATTCACATAGTGTTTTCTCTAATTGCTCCAAGCACTTCACACAGTTTCAATGTCCTTATAACCATCCTGAAAAGTAGGACACCATCATTAGTGGAAGCATCAGTCTAGTTAGTCATGACTAAGCACCACTGAAATCAATGAGATAAGTCATGACTAAGTGAAATTATTTTTCATTTCAATGGGAATTAGTCATGCTTAATTCAATCTGGATGCTGACCATTATCCATTTTCCTGGCATGGGGCCAAGACTGCAGTTTGCCTAAAGGCCACTTAGTAAGTGCATGGTTGAACTAGGATTTGAACCAGGCACTCCACTCATATGTCATGCTTTTAACCTACTACATGAGAAAGCCAGTTAGCTATTGCGTTATCTCATACCAAAGATCTATTTGGTAACAAAGGCTGCATTCTCACAATCATGACAATCCTAGTTAGACAACAAAAAAAATATTTATATACCATTTTTCAACAAAAGTTTCCGAAGTGGTTTACATAGAGAAAAAATAAATCAATAATATGCCCTTTGGGGCTCCTGTCCCCAAAGGGCTCACAATCCAAAAGGCTCAGGGCGGTTTACATTAAAGCACCATTAAAAGCAATTAACAATTAAAACAGGAATTATAAAACTACATAATAATTAACAATTAAAACATCATAAAACACCAATTAAATAGCCAAAACAATTTAAAAACAAGATTTAAAAGCCGAGAAAGCTTGGCTGAAGAGATGTGTTCTCAGAAGTTTCTTAAAAATTGCCAGAGATGGGGAGGATCATATCTCAGCAGGGAGCGCATTCCACAATCTTGGGGCAACAGCTGAGAAGGCCCATCTCTGTGTAGCCACCAAATGAGTTGGCAGCAACTGGAGATGGACCTCCTCAAGTGATCTCAATGGGCGGTGGGGCTCATAGCAAAGAAGACGCTCTCTTAAATACCCAGGGCCTAAGCCAAAGTTTAACTAACTAACTAGCACTTTGTATTTTGCCCCGAAACCTATTGGCAGCCAGTGAAGCTCCATCAACAGAGGAGTAATGTGGTCTCTCCGAGATGATCCAGAGACCAACCTGACTCCTGCATTCTGAACCAACTGGAGTTTCCGGACTACGTACAAAGGCAGCCCCACATAGAGGGCATTACAGAAGTCAAGTCTGGAGGTTACCAACAAATGTACCACTGTTTTGAGATCATTGATCTCGAGAAATGGTCGCAGCTGGCACATCAGCCAAAGTTGATAAAAAGCACCCGTGGCTACTGCCTCAACCTGAGAAACCAGGGAGAGGTGTGAATCCAGAAGTACTCCCAGACTGCAAACCTGTTCCTTTTGGGGAAGTGTGACCCCATCTAGAACAGGTAGATCAAAATCGTCTCTAGAGTTCTGACCCCCCACAATAAGTACCTCCGTCTTATCTGGATTCAGCTTCAGTTTATTCTCCCTCATCCGGCCCATTACTGCTTCCAGGCAGGCATTTAGGGAGGATATGCCAACTCCTGAAGAGGTCGACATGGAGAAGTAGATCTGGGTGTCATCAGCGCATTGGTAACATCCAGCTCCAAATCCCCTGATGATCTCTCCCAGCGGTTTCATGTAGATGTTAAAAAGCATTGGAGAAAGTATGGAGCCTTGAGGGACACCATACTTAAGCTCAGATTTCAAAGGACTAACAGTCTCCAATTGATACCATGTGGAATCTGTCCGAGAGGTAGGAGCGGACCCACTGTAAAACAGTGCCTCCCACCCCCAACACCCTCAGATGTGCCGGAAGGATACTATGGTTGATAGTATCAAAAGAGATCCAAAAGGACCAACAGAGTCACACTTCCTCTGTCATTGCCAATTGGAGATCATCCACCAGACCACCTACAACAGCCTCCCTGCTAGACTGAACAAGCCATGTTGGACAAAGGTCAAGAGAACAAGTGGTAGGCCTCATCGCCCCAAGCAGCTTGTCCACATACTCAGGAGTCACAAACTGAAGCTGATCCAGTCAAATCACATAAGAGGAATAGTTGGACACCTCCAGTTCAGACATCAAATTAATTGTGGGGTCTCCTTCTAAGTTGGCCCAAATCCAAGAGATTTTATCTGCGAAACATTCTTTAAACACACCGCAGCCGGTAACTGATGGCTCCAAATTCTGATTCAAAGGAGGGGGGGGGCACATACTAGTTCCCTCACAACTCTGAACAACTCCGCTGGATGTGAACTCGCAGAGGCAATACGGGCAGAAAATAACCGCTTCTTTGCCGCACATATTGCCTGAGCATAGATCTTTAGATGTGCTCCATGTAGTAATCTGTCGGATTCGAGTTGAGTCTTTCTCCACTTGCACTCCAGTCGCCTACCTTGCTGCTTCAGCCCCCGTAGATCTTCCGTATACCAAGGGGCCAATTTTGAAGTGGGTTGGAGGAAATGCTTAGGAGCAATCGTGTCTACTGCCCTGATGAGCAAGTTGTTCCAATTCTCAACCAGGGCATCAACAGGATCACCAGCAGAGCCAATACTGAATCCCTCCAAGGCTTCTTGGAATCCTACCGGATCTAATAACCTCTTCAGGCGGACCATTCTAATAGGCCCCTCGCCCCTGTGGAGTTGGGAAGTTGTCGTAAGTCCAACCTTAACCAGATGGTGGTTCGTCCATGACAATGGGTATATCACAGGAGTCCCCACCCACGGAACACCACCCTGATCAGAAATCAAGTGTGTGACCTGCAATATGCTTCGATCCAGAGACCACTTGGGATAGGCCACTATGGCCACTATGAACTCCTGAGCTGCTCCGGACAAGTTGGTCCCGAAACAAACACTGAAGTCCCCCAGTACCAGAAGTCTGTGAGACTCCAACGCAAGTTCCGCAACCAAGTCCGCGAGCTCAGTAAGGGATTCTGTTGGGCAGCGGGGGTGGTGGTGGTACACCAACAGACGTCCCAATATATCCCTGATCCCCAAACTTAAGTACACACATTCAATATGGTCCGATATCCTAACAGGGACCCTGGTAAGGGAAATGTCATCCTTATAGACCACAGCCACTCCACCTCCCCGCCCACGTCCCCTCACCTGCTCCTCTACAGAATACCCTGGAGGAAGAGCTGGAACCAGATTGGGCCACCATCCTCCCCCAGCCAAGTCTCGGTGATGCACATCAGGTCGGTCCCTTCATCGATAATCAAATTATGGATGACTTCAGGTTTATTTTGGACCGACCTGGCATTGCAAAGGAACAAGGTAAGGCTTTGTGGGTTGTCGGCAGTGCTCCCCAAGGTCAAAGGGCTGACAGGGCAGCGGGAAGGGGAGACAGCTATTAAATTTCTGGCTACCCTTCCCCTGAAACGGCCTGCTGACCTGCCAACGTTACTTCTTCTATTCCCCACCACCACCGGAATACCTGCCCCGCATTCCACGAATGCGCCCCCTGTCTCCCCATCTCCAGACAAACCCAAACACATTACAACTATTTCAACCCAGTCTCAATAACAAAGCTGGCACACTTACTACAACAACTCTTCAAACAGCCAAACGGAAAATAGTATAGCCCAACCCTCAGCCCTACACCAAAGCTCGGCACGAAAGGCTGGTCCCCTTTGGCGTCTGGCTTAGGTGGCTGCCTGCAGGCTGGCTGCACCACCAGCTGCAGCAGCCCCCTTCCTTAAAAAGCCTCCAGGGTCCTTCCTCTCATGAAGGACTCTGGGCAAGGCTGATGTAATCAATCAGTGCCTGCAGGTGGTATTAGTTCAGGCACTTGGAGGAAGGAAGGTTCCCAATCAGGCAGCAGGGCTGTGCTGGTCTGAGTTCTCCTGGCCAGCAGACCAAGCATGGGGGAGGCAACTGAAAGACTCCATGCTGTCCAGGAAAGGAGGCTAGATGATAAAGAGCCAAAGCTCACCTCCTCTGCAGATTATTATTATTAATAGGAACATAGGAATCAGCCATATACTGAGTCAGACCATTGGTCCATCTAGCTCAGTATTGTCTTCACAGACTGGTAGTGGCTTCTCCAAGGTTACAGGCAGGAATCTCTCTCAGCCCTATCTTGCAGATGCCAGGGAGGGAACTTGGAACCTTCTGCTCTTCTCAGAGAGGCTCCATCCCCTGAGGGGAATGTCTTGCAGTGCTCACACTTCTAGTCTCCCATTCAAATGCAACCAGGGCAGACCTTGCTTAGCTAAGGGGACAAGTCATGCTTGCTACCACAAGACCAGCTCTCCTCTTCTTGTATTTTATTCCCCTTATTATAAGGGGAATTGTATTGTTGTATCCCCTTATTGTTATTGTATTCCCCTCCTAATATTTAGAATATTACCCAAATGGTTATTTTACACATTGATATATTGCCAAAATTCAAATATCTAGGTGTTTTAAACAAAAGATCAGTAAAACCAGTGTTCTAGCATTCAAGGCATATTCAGTTATTTTACAGCATTTAAGAAGGTATATCCATTGCCTGAAGTTAGGACGGGGGGGAAATCAGACAAGACCAGTAGTAGTACATTAACACAGAAGTATTATATCGTCTGATGTTAAACAGAGACTAGAAACAGAGGATGACTACCATAAAAATATTAATAAAAGTAGAGATGATACAAAGTGATACAAGAGCTGACCAGTGGGAATAATTAGGAGGCGAAGACTCATTAACAGCTTTGATTATGTAAGCAACAAACTGAAGTAGTCTTACAGTATAATAAGCATAGTGCCTAGGACCATATCATCATGAACCAAGGCGCTTTCCAGATTAGACCCTGCAACAGGGTCACGTCAGATCTCGGAAGTGTGCTTTCACACTTCCTGCATTGTAACACTGCAGTCCTACGCGGACAGCAGGTTGCCGTTCACATTGCCAATCCCCGTCTCGAATTTAATCACTGCGATATAGAGCTAGGACATTGTATATCCGGCGTAAGGAAGTTGCTATTTTTTCGGGTTGTTAGTTGCTGTGAGACTGCTCCCCCTGCTGTTTACGTTTTCAATGATGGAGGCATTTTGTTTCTCTTGAGCAGCTAGTCTGGAAAACGACCAGATGAAAGAGCACACCAAGTTCCGAGAATTCTCTTCTTTTGACAGGCATGTTTCCATCACTACACCACTCATACTAACGAGCAATGTAGATTTTAATAAATAAAGGAACAGTGGGTGTGGACTGATGGCTAATACAAGTAATTTTCCTTTAGAGGTCTTTAGATAGGCATGTACATCTCACTCACAAAATAGAGATGAAGTACAGAGGGGAAAGGAGGATGAAATAGAACATTCCAGGACAAAAAAGATTTGTAAGTTATTTGCAAGTTCTTAAGGTCCGTTATTTTTTTTTAAGGACAAGCAATTTGCATTATAAGGTGAGACTCTATAGTGTAACCTAAATGATCCTAGGAAGTAATGTATATTAATCCTAAATGGGCAAAAGTTTAATCCTTTAAAAAGGACCACACAGCTGTTCATTAAAGCATATTGTGCAGGAGTGCTAACAGTTTACAAGATTTTTTAAATGTTATTTTAAAAAAAAGAATTGTACACTTTTCTAGACAGATATTCAAAACAAACCTGTACACCTACATTTTTTCCTTGGTGGAGAACTAAGAACATGTAAACCATGGAAACCAGTTTTCTTCAATTTAAAGTTGTCTATTGGTGTTGTTCGTGACACATTCCAAACACGCAAGACACCAACTTGAGAATCTGTATTAATAAAACAAAAATTGTAGAATATAAATTTAACACACATACTCCAATAACTCCAGAAGCCAGTTCCTGCATCAGCAATGAATTCAGCTGGTTTAAATGTATCCGAGTCATGCTTACACATCTTGGTAAATAACAAAAATTATTCATGAACTATTCCTGCAGCATAAACATTTTCAAAAAGTAGCAGAATCAGAAAGTGTTAAAGAGTATCTCCAGTCCACAAAACATGGGTGAAGACAGACATTTTTGCTTACTGTGCGAGACCAATTTTGCAGATAGTATTACATATTCACTAGGAAACTGAACACTGGATCAGCAAGTTAATTTCCATCCCAAGAATGCATGGAATCTATTAGTCTAGCCCATTCCCCAGATAAGCTCTTTGTCCACAAGGGGCACATACTCTTCACTTTATACACACACACACACACACACACACACATACATATATATATATACACGACAGAGTTTCAAAACTGTTCTGGGAATCGGGGTGGGGGAGAGAGCGAGAGAGCACAAACATATGTACATATATATTGTGTTAGCATTATCATGGATATTAACCAACTGCTGCCTACCCAAGTTGACTTTGCTCATCTTCAATACGAGCCATAGAAAAAAACCCTTTTCTCCATAATCTATCCATCTATTCGCGCGCACACACACACACCTCGGCAGAGAGGTGTATGTGTGTTTTGAGGACAATGATCGTACCAGAAAGCTAATTACACCACTCATATTGTTGACAGCAATGTCAAATAACAAATACCCCACTGACACTTTCAGTTCTGGATTGTACCTATGAGTTATGTATATTGCCATTTAATAAAACATGAGAAAGAGTGTTTACCTCCAGTGATAAACATTCCAGGAGCACTGGGAACCCAAGCTAAGCACTGAACAGATGCTGCTGAACTGGGAAAATTAAAGCTTGTGATACAGGACAGAGACTCTGAATCAACCAGACGTATTCCATTATGCAAATTTGCAACAAGAAGATAATCTGTTGACAGTGGGTCCCATTCCAAGGCTGTGACAGGATCTTCCTCATCTGTCCCTTCAAGCGATTCTGGCCTTAGAACATGTTTCTGACTCTTAGAACCTTGAAAAAAGGAAAGAAATGTATCAAGTGTAGAAAAGAAGTTACTTGTTACAAATTTTGAAGCAGGCTTACATTCTAAGAAAAAGGGGGGAAAAGTCTTCAGTATGTCTCCCTTCCAAGTAAACATCTCATAAGTAACAACCAGATCATGCTCCACTGGAAGTTAGAAGTTCCAGTTACTGACAAAGAAAAGCTTTCTGCAAATGCTTAGCCATACTGCCATGAAAGCAAAGGAGACCCAAACTAAAACCTGTGTAAACTAAATTGCATATTTTTTGTAGGTCGAGCCAAGCCACTGAGATTTAACAGCAACCCAAACAATGATGGAAACCGTGACACCACTCCAGAGTAGAATCCTGACACCACAAATTTCATGCATCTCCTTCAGACATTGTTTTCAACTACCAGATACCAGCAGGATTTACACAAGCAGACAAGAAGCTTCCTGTTTTAGAATCCAAATTAGTTCCTGTACCAAAGTTTTTAAAGCTGAAGTTCTTTTTACATTTTGGTAGTATATGTTCCACTGAAGCCAGTGAAACTTGCTTGTCAGTAAACATGTATGCATTCAATGATCAGCGTGCCAATGTGATCTCCACAGATTTTTGGCTTGCGACAGCCACCACCATCATTAAAAGTGTCATATACTGTATTTATCATCATCTACAAAGTTACAATTTGCTTGAACCTATATAACCTACATATAAGCATATCTATGTTTTGAAGCTAAAATATAGGAATTACTCAGAACCAAGTCTGCAAACATGACCATAAAGGTCACAGTCCAGACAGTGCTGGGAAACCAAGAATACTCCAAAGGACAATAACATAAAATATTCTGTTGAAAATGAAGTTTATTTCATACAGAACACAGGCACAATACAAAAATATATCAGTAGACCTGGTAATACAGGGAATAAAGACAGGTGAGAGGGGGTGGGGGAGGGAGAGAGAAAGGCAAAAGGAGGCACCAGGTAGACATATCAGAAGCAAGTATGGTCAGAGGTCACTCGGTCAAGCACTCATGGATGCACCAGGGGATTGGAGAGGGCAACAGATAGTCCAGGAACAAACTGGGGTGGCCAGTCTCATCTGGAGAGACAAATGCTCATTTTGATTTTGACAAGATCTATACCCTTAGTAGTGGAAAACAATTGATAGCATTACAGTACTTCCAACATTCAGTGAGTCCTCCTGACCAATGGGCCTGCAGTGGCCAGATCTGCAATGCAGTTTTAAAATATTTTACAAGTTCTAAAAACACAAAACTACTGATGATTTTTTGGACAGAAGAAAGAGTTAGCGTTGGGTTAGGATCAGTGTAACCACAAACGAATTGTACTCTCTCCATGGAGTAGTCTATTGATGTCATCAGAGGAATGGGAATGAAAATTGGCAGGAATGTCCTCCAAAGACTACTCCATGGAGAAAGTACAATTGGTTCGTGGTTACCCTGACCCTAACCCAACCCCAACTCTTTCTTCTGTCCAAAAATGACTGCCATTTTTACCCCAATTGTTTAGCGGTAGGGAAAAAGAAGGGGCAAAAACAGAGAAAGTTCTAAGTGCAACAATGCTATTATCTTTTTTGACATTGTCAAAAAATTCACTATGAACATTTGTCCCGAAAGGATGTCTGGGCCTGGCTCATGTACTAAGAGACTCAGCTCTAAGAGAACAAAGAAAAGTAGGAAATGTCTGGGAACTTGGAAGGGCTGCTGAGTTTGCCACTGACTGTGAGCACTCCTGAGGGGAAGCTTAAGTAAGGCAGACTCCAATAACTGAGCACCAGAGCATCTCTGCATCCCCTTCTCTGCCTCTCCTCCGCCTCCCTCTCTCTCTGTCACGCACACACACACACCTAAAAGCAGAGACTGTTAATAGATTTTTCCTTCTGGGGAGTCAAAGAACAGAGAGATAAGTAAGACTCTCTATTGCAGAGTGAATATTGTAATTTAGGGTCCTTTAAAAAAAAGTTTCTCAGGGCTTGCCTTTGGTCCCATCTAGTTTTTAGTTTTGTTAAGAAATCAAGGTGAGTGAGTGCTTTGTCTCTCTGGTTGATTCACACCAGATTGCATGATTCTGTTTTGGCCTAAATAGGGGCTTGCTTCTCTCCAAACTCTTGAGTCTGCAACAATTCCACTCAAGGTCAAAGCTAAATTGCAAGATGGAAGGGAGGCTATCTTGTAACAACACTCTCCTTGTTGTGAGCACTAATCCCTTGCAGTAAATAAAAGCCACAGAGAGCTAATTAGTTGAAAACAAAGTGAATACACTGGAGAAAATGCCAAATACTAACAATCAAAATACATTGTTGCATTCTGCTACTTACTTGATGACTCATGCTTAAATTACAGCACTAAAAGTGCTTTTTCTCTTTGGGAGGGCAAAACAGCACTTTGTAGGACTGGATTCATGGAGAGGAAGAACATTCTCTATAATTTCCTATTAATGTCTTGTCACAAATTAAGGGCTCAAATTAGACTCCAGTACCAACAAATACAGTTCTGCAGCAGCTGCTTACATGTGACAAGAACTTGTAAATTTTGTTCCATTTTTGCCTGCTTTTTTCATATCCATTGTTGTCAAGATAGTCATCCCACTCTAGCAATTTGCTGCAGATGTGGAAACATCAAAGCACTGATGGAACCTCCCCCTCAAAGTGTTGCCTTATTCACTTTGCCTTTGCATTGCTGCCTTCTCTTGGGATAGTTCCTACAGGAACATGAACAAGACAGGCTACTTATGCAAGACTTCCGCACGCTCCTAAGAATTTACCAAGAGCTCTGGACTAGAGAAACTTAATTCCCTTAGAAAGAGAACTCTGAACGCAATGTGGCATGAAAATTCATGTACATGATTCATAAACAGCAGGTACATTTTAACAGATTAGTCATTAAGGAATCAGGCATTAACATTTCCTGTCACTTCTCCAGGAGCTTTCTCCAACAGGAGGCTTTACTGTTGCAGGAAGTGCCTTAAGTTATGACAATACAGATAAAACACCTTTAAGCAGAACAGAAGCTGAATTAAGCATAAGCTGAGGGCTGTTCACATTGCTCCTTCACTTTTTTCCCCATATAATCACATTACTTCCCCTTCCCCTGTCAAATGACTTCCCCTGCTCCTCCAGCCACTTCTTTCCACAGAGAAAACCACCCATCAGTCACTTTCCAGCCCCCACCTCCTCCACCTTTAGCAGCCAAAGAGGCTTAAGGGAGCTTTGCAAAAAAATCTCCAACAAACAAAAAATCACTCCATGGAGGCACCCTCTCCTCTGCTTGCCGGCCAGAACCTCCCTCGCGCTTTCAATGGGTGTTCTGGAAGCAGAACACCCACTTGCCTGCCTGAGAGAGAGCAAAGGAGGCTCTTGCTAACAAACAGAGGCAATGCTCTCATGGGCCACTGGCTGCTCTAGCAGCAGAGCACCAGCCAGCCTGCAAGAGCAACAGGAAAAACAAAACAAAAACCATGCAAAATGTAGAAACAGAGGAGCCTCAAAAAAAGGTACCAGAAATTACAAAAACACAAACTGTGCTGCATGTAGAGATCTGAGGATCTATGTGGAGGAAAAAAGCAAAACACACATATATCCATTTAGTCTATAACTGAAGATGCTATATTGATGGTCAAGAACAACAATAACAATTATCTTGCAGACTATATCTGCACATACATATGACAAGATATTGCATCTCAATAATTTGGATAAAAGTCATTGTTAAAGATGAATACAAATTCAAACCCAAACATATGTATTAGAAAAAACAGCATGAATATATGAAAAAATATTTTTCTTATCCGTATTGAGAATGAATCTATATCAAAAATGAATAAAAGTCTTGCAATGGTGAAAAATCCTTAAATGAGTAACAATGACAATGATCTTGCAGGTTATATCTGCACATGCATGTATAAAGAATATCGCATCTCAGTAAATTAAACAGAAACTTCTTCTGTGTTTAGGAGTAAAGTCTTGCCAAGATGAAAAAAGTCCTTATAGGCTAGCCCAAGATTCTTGAGCCCATTTCGGAATTAGTCCTTCCTCAGAGAACTGAAATATTCACTTTTTCTCCTCCCTGAGCTCAAACAACAATAGCTCAACAGCCAAATCCATATGGAGGCAGCCTTTCCTCCTATACCTTGTTGAGGGGGAAAATGTTTACTTTTTTACAGAGGCTGCCTCCTCTGAGTGATTCTTCTTTTGTTGGAGATTTTTCTGCAAAGAGCTCTCTTGAGTCACTCTAGTGACAAGGCAGAGGTCAGGCAGCTGACAGAGTATTTTCTCTCCATGGAGAAAAGTGGCTGGAGGAGGAGGAGGCCCCGGTGGGCAAGTGTCTTGACAGGGCAAGGCACAGCAGATGGGTGAGGTCTCTCCAAAACAACAAGAGAATCCCACAAAAGCCTTTTAAAAAGTGCCTTTTATAGGATGAGTTTATGACATTAAGGGCAAATAGTCAGGGGAAAAGTCAAATAGTCAAAACAGTGGCTGTTTTGGCACTGTTTTGAAGTTGATGTAAATAATTCTCGCATCTGAATGCGCCCTTACCCTAAGTGCAGGGAAGCTGCATTAAAGCACTGTCTGGGAATGGCCCAGTAGCAGAGTACTAAACATAATAAAAAGGTATAAATATGATCTCACAGAAGCTGGCCTCATTCATATAATCAGACCTATATAACTCATATGTAGTTATAAGCAGAAAATTGCAATATGCAGTATATATTGGCAGCCCAATCTTGATACTTGTGGTTGAAAAGATATCCTCAGTGACACTTCATATGTCACAATAGCCACTTATTTTCTATGTGGTGAGTTCTGTATAATGTATGAAGCTCTGAAACGGTGAATGAATTAAACAATCTTTTATGCTGGATGAGACTGAAATTTCCACCCTTCCCCATCAAAAATGCAATAGAAAAAAGGTATTCATTGGGGAGATAAAAATGCATTATGTTTTTTCAAACAAAAGTTCTCTCTATCCACACGGAGAGATTCATACCTATATGCTGCTGCTTGTCTTACAAATTCTTACCTGGCTGAAAAATTGAAAGACTTCCATCAGTGTGTCCAAACACTACTTTCCCCTTCTTCTTCGGGTGCCATCTAAACAGACAAATATCTGACAAGAAACTGTGAGCTTCTTTATGCACAATTACACCGCTGTCCGGTCCTGAAATGGTCCAAATATATAATGGGCCTCTATGGGAGACAAATGCAACTGCATCACCTGCATTCCAGCACCAACTAAGGGATGCAGGAATACCTAAAATATAAAAACAAGAATCTGAAACACATCTACAGTCATATGTCCAATAGTACAGTACTAAACATTATCAGAAGAATAAAATTAAAGCTCTTTTCCCACATTTGTCTTAACACAGAAACACAAGAGAATGTGTGTTGGTTCTGTTATCGTTTTTATAAAAACCATTACAGCAGAATGAAGAGGCCACAAATTTCACAAGAAAACTGCTATTTTCACATACAGTATACAGATTTTTCTTGAATGAAGCAGAGACCCTACATTCCAATATAGCATATTATTCTATAGGAATCATTCTAAAGCAGTCTTCAGTATCAAAACTTTGATGATGGAGTTGACTACCTGTCTACTACTAAAATCCACTCACCAAAATACATTTATTCAACAGCTTCCAGAAAGATAATCATGTTAGTGAGTTGCAGAAACACAGCCGAGTCTTAAAGACTAAAAAATTATTTTAGTACTCAAGTCCAAGATTTCTCAAAGTTGGGTCCCCAGATGTTATTGGACTTCAACTCCCATAATCCCCAACCAAGGCCACTGCACCTGGGAATTATGGGAGTTGAAGTCCAGTAACATCTGGGGACTCAACGCTGAAAATCCCTGCTCTAGTCTATAAAAGTTGATGCAAAAATCATTTGGCAGTCTTTAAAGGAGCCACAAGACTCATTATTTATTCAACAGGTGGTTTCTAGATTAATTCATGACGATGGACAATTATTTTGGCTACAAAATTCTTTTACCCCCTATGCCATACTAACCCACAATTCTTGTACCTGTAGATTTGTTCATTGAAACAAAGATTAGCATGGGCACATAAATGCTCATTTGGAACTGCTTGTTCCTTGGAATGAACAGAATCCACTGTGAGTGAAGGATGCCAGTACATTTATTGGAACACTCACATTCTTTAAAAAAAAAATTGCTCCAGCAAGCTGATGCACATGTTTGTGTGCATTTTGCAATATACTTTAACAGGCTACCATACACTGCTAAATTTAAAATAGCCCAAATACAGAAAGTAGATCAGTAGAGCAGACACTGTGCAAGAACCAGAAGACAAAAACTACACTATACTGTACTGCTAAAGGCGATATTAGAAGAAAAGTTTCAAAATCTCAAAGCTTGGCAAAGGTTGGAGCTGAGCATTTCTACTTTAGGACAACAATATATATAGCTAATTTCCCATTTTTTTGGACTTTGAAGTTTTCTTGTCTGGGAAGCTGGCCATGTCAATGGCTACATTTGCTTTATTTGGTATCATCTAGGCAAAATAATGAAAATTTATCAACCAAGACAAATAAAAAAGTTTTGTCCTGTACTTCTATGAAATAGGACAACTAAACTTTGCTGCTTAAAAATATTTTGAACATGGCAAACTACTTTTGCTGCAAGTGTTAGACTGAGCTTCTCACATACCTTTTGTACTGTCGAGTTTTGAAACAACTTTTTGTTCAGCAACATTCCAAATTATTACTAAGTTATCTGCACTTGCACTTGCAAACAGATCATGGTTATGGGGACACCAAGAAATGGCTGTGATTGTCTTCTTGTGCTCAGACATAATTGCCCATAATTTGAATTCATTGTACCGATGATCCAACTAGAAAGTTAGACAAGTTTTATTTAGAAATATATTACAGTAAATTCTTAAACATCCTATTGTTTAGTTGGGCACTTTGGCAGATACTAAAAGCAAATATCAAACACTAGTAGGTAAACTCTGTCACTGACCGGACAAAGACATTTTGTATAGATTACACTTCTAGGAAAGTTCAAGAAATTAAATATATGCAGCAGAATTTTTGTGTTAATCTGCTTGCAAAAGCGAAGTAAGAGGTTTGTGGGATTTCAACTTCAAACATTGTTCACTTTATTGTATAATGACCATATATGGTAAATTTGAATCTGAGAAAGATCTGCTTTTCTTGAGCATTATGTTGTTTTGGAATTATTGTGTTAAAAACCTGTTAAGAACAACAGTTTAAACATTGATAATTCAAAATTTCTGGTTCAAAAACTCAAAATTATTTCAATGTGTCCCCAAGCATATTCCAGTGTAAAAAGTGGTGCATTCAGCTACTTGAAGAGGCAGGACAGTGCTCATACAAAATAGATAATTGGGAAGTATGATATTCAGAATTTCTATTTAAAACTACCAAAAAAATTATGTAAATTTTCAGAATGCATATCCCAGTGTAAAAATTAGTGCATCCAGCTAATATCAGTGGCAGGATTGTGAATGCAAAGTTTGGTATCTGTAGGTTATTGGGAAACATGACTTTATTTTGCACAAAGTCTTCAAAATAAAAATATTTGAAGTACTTAACGGTGGCTGCTAGAATGCATTTCAACTGACATATCAAGACTATGACAGTTTTACAGCATATACCTAGAGCAGAGCTGCTAAACTTCAGCCTCCTGCAGAGAAATATTAGGCTTCTAGGGGGGAAATAGTGACTCTTAGATTTTATTTATTTATTTAATGCATCTCTACACCGCCCAAAACTTGCATCTCTGGGTGGATTCCTAGCATTGGTGGGGGGGGGGTTATGGTGGGGGTGGTTTTTTAGATTATGGGAAATCTAAATCAGAAAATCAATTTTCTTATTTCTTGTGCTATGTTCCACTTTGAGAGGTTTTTGTTTAAAAGCGATATAAATAATAATTATTATAATAAGTTATAGTCAAATGGAACCTTGGTATTCTAGTTTTTAAGAGGGACATACCGGAGAACCATGTTATCTGCAGGGGTTCCATACTGCGGTGGGAGGGAGATAGCAAAACTGCAGGTAACATGGCATTTGGGCTATGGGAATTCGTGCATTAGGTTGCCTAGTCAGCGAAAAGAGCAAAAAAGGGGGGCAGAACATGGGGGAAATTGGGAGTGCCCTATCGTACTCTATGTGCCCTTAGCCATCCAGCAATGCCCCTCAAATGTGGCAATGTTCTTTTTTTTCCCCAGCAACTTTTTTTTTGCATATTCATGGGTTGGGGTGGGCAGATATGACCTTGGAGGTCATTTCTGCCCACCCCTGACCCATGACTTCGCAAGTATTAATCCTTTAGCTGCCAATTTTTAACACATATACAGGGATTGGGTGGCAATTACCTAACCATGGATACATCAAACAGCAGTTACTGGGTCTGTGATTAACAAGTTTAGCCTGTATGTGCATGTCCTTTCTTTATGTGATTTCCCCCCTTAAGTTTATTTCAAAAGGCTCAATACACCCCTTTTCCAGACTTCTCTCTAAAGTCATCTATGAGCAACATACAGATTTGGCATCTGTAGAGCTTGACCACTGAATAAAGATCTGCCCGGGCAAATAAATGCTCACATGGAACTCATTTCTCCTTGGAATGAACACAGAAGCCATTGTGAACAAGAGATGTCAGTACACTCTCACTCCCTCCACCCTGCTTTTTTTTTTTTTTTAATAGTTCCATCAAGGTGTTTTGTGTGTTTGCAAAATACTTTTAAAGACTACGGTATTTGCTACATTTCAAATAGCCAAGGTACAGAAAGTGGAACCTAAGGCAAATACTGGAATTACAGAGTATATATAAATAAATGCACGACAGTCTAAAGAGCAGTTTGGGAGCTCTAGGGTGGTGTTAGGAACATAATACTTCTTATCTTATATTTATTATTTCTCTGAGTAAACCGCCCTGAGCCATTTTTGGAAGGGCGGTATAGAAATCAAATCAAATCAATACATAAATAAAATAGAACTCAAGGAGAAAAAACTGGGGAAAGGTATTATGATCAGAAGCCAATGCAGATGCACATCTGTTTGTGGATATGCAGCTGGACTGCGGTTCGACCCCACCAAACCTATTTGATTAATCTGTTGAGGCAAAGGAGGGCTCATCTAGAGCTACTAGTTTTTAAAAAGTTCTCAATTTTATGGCATTAATTACAGCTTTAGAAATATGTCATCTTTCATAAAGCTGGTATGCAATATCTCAGCCACAGTATGCTACTCCTTTTCTATTGGCTACTCTGGTCCTGGGGTATTAAGCATCAAAATTAAAATTAAAAAACTCTCTCCAACAGAACACTGCATAGCTGCTTTCAAAACTGCTTTACTTCTTAATCTTACAGTAACATTTCTCTTGGAAAGTGAAGGCGTAGGAGGATCAAAGAAAAATACTCAAGCGGGAAATCTAAAAATTTCTCTCACCTGATATATATAAATAGCAAGAGTTGCACAGTAGGCAAATCTATCTCCACTAGCAGCACACACGTCTTTATTCCATGGCTGACATCCAGCAGCTAGTAGACCCACTTGCTTAACTTGTGCCATTTTAACCTATTAAAATAGGAAAAAACAATTAAATGAATCCAACCTAAATATTACACAAAGTATTTTGTTGTAAACAGTTTTAAGGACTATGAAGGCCATGTCTGTACTGGTGGCATCTTAAAACCATGTAAACATCCTTTTGATGAAACTACTGATTAAGCAATGGCTCTTCATTTCAGGAGAAAGGCAGACTTTGTTTTACATTTCCTTTATACAGCTTAAAATATTAAAATTCCATTTTTATTAAATCCTGCTTTTACTTTCACTGTGCCCAGTAGGTAAATGTCAGGAACAATACGACCGCCAATAAATAGCACTTAGAGACTTATATGTTAGAGACTCAAAATTTGAGTACTGATATCCCTTGCCAACCATGGTTTTACTGACCGTGGTTTTGAGTATATGCAAATTGGAAATTGTGACAAGTTTTGCCAACCGCAACCTGTTTGGCAAGGGGTTTTTTTTAGTGATTTTGGAGGAGTTTCAGGGATTTGGGGGGGGGTTCAATCAGCTCATTCCTCTTAGGGACCCTTGCTGAACTTGCTGTCCCTTGTCAATTTAAAATTCCTTTGAGTGATTTTGGGAGGTTGAAAAATTTCCAGAGGTTCGATATGCTTATTCTTCTTGGTGATTCTTGGCGATATTACAGGATTTTTTGGTGATTTTTAGCAATTTGTTTGTATTTTTTTCTTTTATTTTTAGGTCTTTTTGCAGTCATGGTTCCCCTAACCCCCACTTTCCCATATAATGTAATGCCTCGCCAACCACAAATTTGCCAATGGCGAGGTTTTGCCAGATCGGAACCCTAGTGGTTGATGACCGTAATAAGATGTCACAACTATTGTATAGATGCAATCTGTTAGACAGCTCTCAAAAAACCTAATCCATTTAGTGTAACAAAAAGCTGGACTAAATCTGCGCCAGGTTCAAATAAACTATTATTGTACCATTTTTTCACCAGATTGCCATGTGAAGGAACAATGCACCAACAAGGTGAATACAGAAGGTACCTTAAGCGAGTAGAGTTGTGGGTGGATCCAGTCAATAATAAGGAGCATCAACAGTGCTGAAACTTTGACCTAAACAACCTCTTGGATAGGAGACCACTAGGACTCAACTCAAGTGAAAAATGAGTATGCATGTATTTATAAACATAGTGGCTGACATCCTGACTTCCAAAGTGCAACTGCATGGATGTGACTGGAGCTCCCAATCCCTCTACAAATGCGCTCTTGCACAAGTGATAGAAACATCCTCTTTCTGCCTGCACTCTGGAAAAAAATAAGTCACTGACACTAACCAAACAGATCACTATTCACATGTGATCTATTTGGATCCAATTATTTCCCTTTATTACATGATTATCTCATCATATGGTTTGCTATCCAATATTAAATCAGCTGAATACAGGGGCTGACTATGGGCTGACTCAACTAAACATACATAAGGTTGTTGCTGGGTGTTTGGTTTTTTTAAAAAACCAATCTATATTTACATTTTCCATATGTATGTGATAAGCTGTATATTTGAACATTTTATCACAAATTCATACTGCATAATTAGCTACTGATGAACTGCATGTATCCAGTCTAGACAAATAGGGAAATTTTGAAAGACTAGTTTTGGATTGTGTGAAGTCAGACCTCTGTCCTAGGCCCTTGGAGAGGAACCATCTGCAGAAAGATTATAAAAGAAAGCATGGTAGAGAGTCTCAAGCTTACAATTACAAGGAAGAAAAGAAGTTTAAAGTCAAGTATTTGTGTACAGTCTATACTATATACCACCACCTCTCAATTAATTGTGACAGTAAAAAGGGATGCCAAGAGGCACTGCACCATAGAGCCTGGTTCAGGGAAAAGTCAATATTTCATTCAGCCAGTGAAGCCATTTTTTTTTTTGACAAGGGGCATGTCAGCTTGCAAGCAAAAAATAAAAATAAAAAAATGGGGGGAGAGGCCAATCCAATTTCATCACCACAAAGTGTAGTTGTACAAAGGCACATTTAGAATTTATTTGGGTATTACATTCTTCAATTTCCCAACATCTCTCTTCCCACACTATAAGCAGCAATGAAAGAACTCGGCAGTGTCGCATGTGTTAGTTTCTCGCCAGAATGTAATGCCTTAACTTACATTAAGTGCCCTAAAAATCATGATCAGCTGTATTCAACTTCCAGCTATTACAAATCCCCTACAATGCACTTGTTCCACCCTACAAAAACCAATAGCATTGCCTTCTACTTCTATGTTACCACTGCCTGCCTTATCTACCTAGTTTCAAACATAATTTACATAGCCACAGAAAGGACTAAGCAACTGTAGTTTTCCTCGTCTATTCATCACTTCTCTGTAAGTTTCCGCCTTGCAGAAGTAGAAAGTTTTTACAATATGGATTAAAATATACATATTGCTCAGTAAGGATTTTACTTAAGAAAGTTGAACAGTCAATGCAATACTTTCAAACTGCAACCTATAGACCTGCTTGGGTTTTAATCAGTCATATTCATAGTACAAGGACATTCACCATAAAATGGGAATATATCTCCTAAAGATGATTTTATTGTCTGTTAAGTATCTTTAACAGCAGCAATTAGCCCTATAAATAAGTCCCAACTACAGAAGATAAAGATTATATGCCAATAAATGTACATAGCTTGTGCATCCATGCAGAAGCATTTTGTGGCACTCAGATTCTGCATTATAAATACAATACTGGTAAAAGGAGGTCTGCTGTTACCAAGGAGATGAGATGGGGAAAGGGAGAGAGGTCTGATGCAACTATCAGTAGTAACATTTAAAATCCTTTCTAGTTACTAAATATAGAAACAAGTGATAAATTATTAACCCAAAATCTCTTGATATATTTTAAATAAAACACAGACTGGACTAATAGAACTATATCACTATTTAACAATTATGACTACATTACCCCCTACCTTAGCACAGGTATTCTTTTCTGTGAGCCACTAAAGAATTTCCATGTTCATTCCAAAATCTTGCAGTTTCCCATCATACAGCCTTTGCCAGGTTGTAGAATGAAACCGCTTTGACGGCAAATTAAACCTTGATGTTAACAGAATAACTGCAGCTGACTAAAGGATGGGGAAGGGAAGCCTAAGCATCGTGAAGCACTACATACACGACACAGCAGTGTCAGTAGCCTGGCAACTACAGCCTTTCAAGAGGTACCATTTTAGTGTGTGTTCTTCCTAATTCTGTTCTACCATTTGTACTTGTAGTATTGGTTTTGGTGCTTTTATACTGGTACAGTTGTGTCATATAGTTAAGATGAGGAGTTGTTTCAACCTTCCACCATTATGAGCCCTGAACATTCTATTGCTTATTTTAAAAAGTATGCATGCAATTCCTCTGAAATTCTGCATACATCAACTAGGGGCAAGG
Organism: Hemicordylus capensis; assembly: GCF_027244095.1. NCBI lineage: Eukaryota > Metazoa > Chordata > Lepidosauria > Squamata > Cordylidae > Hemicordylus > Hemicordylus capensis. The sequence continues at coordinate 80,264,174 of NC_069661.1, read as the reverse complement.
ACACACAAACGATACCTCCATATTTGGTGCAGATCTGTTGAAAAACGGCAGAGATACAGCAATTTACATTTTAACTCCTAAAAAAGGGTTGGCAACTTTTGGGGAGGGGGCCAAGATAATGTATATTTTTGTATTTCTAATGCCTCTTCACTATCCCTGCCCCCAAATTCAGCTCCACACTGGATTGGTGCCTGTTCCTGCTTTGAAAATCATCTATGCAATAATTTTTGAATTGTAAAGTTGAGATAACCTGGTACCCCTAAATTCGGATCACAAGACAGTCCCCAGGAGAAAAGACAGCCACAGATTTAATGGGCCAAACAGAGATATATTTTATTGATTATGCCAACTAATGGCGCAACAGGGAAACAACCTGCCTAGAGAGGAGAAGGCTGTTAGTTCAAATCCCCATTGGTTTGTTTCCCAGAATATGAAGTCTTTCCCAGAATATGGGAAACTCCTGTAATCGGCCAGCAGTGACAGAGGAAGGTGTTGAAAGGCATCATCTCATACTACATGGGAGATGGCAATGGTAAACCCCTTCGGTATTTATTTATTTATTTATTTATTTATTTATTTATTTAACACACTTCTATACCGCCCAAAACTCACATCTCTGGGCAGTTTACAACAAGCATACAAAAGTTTGAACATTAGTTAAAAAACAACAAAAAAAAACTCAAAACAGTAGTTAAAATAAAATAAATGACATAGTAAAAGTTAAAACATTACAAAAATTTAAATTTTAAAACAACATTTTAAAATAATGTTAAAACAATATATTTAATTAAAAAACTGGGTGAATAGGTGCATCTTTAAAGACTTCTTAAAAGATGTCAGAGATGGCAAGGCTCTTATTTCACCAGGGAGCATGTTCCAAAGCTCTGGGGCAGCAGCAGAGAAGGCCCGTCCCTGAGTAGCCACCAAACAGGCTGGTGGCAACTACAGACAAACCTTTCCTGATGATCTCAATGGGTGGTGGGGTTCATAACAAAGAAGACATTCTCTTAAATACCCAGGACCTAAGCTGTTTAGGGCTTTATAGGTTATAACCAACACCTTGTATTTTACCCAGAAACTTATCGGCAGCCAGTGTAGATCTTTCAATACAGGAGTAATATGGTCTATCCGAGATGACTCAGAAACCAACCTGGCTGCCGCATTCTGAACCAGCTGTAGTTTCCAGACTACACACAAGGGCAGCCCCACATAGAGCGCATTGCAGTAATCCAGTCTGGAGATTACCAGCAGATGTACCACGGTTCTGAGGTCATTTATCTCAAGAAATGGATGCAGCTAGCATATCAGCCGAAGCGGACAGAAGGCACTTCTGGCCACTGCCTCATCCTGGGAGACCAGGGAGAGGCTAGGATCCCGAAGAACCCCAGACAGCATACCTGTTCCTTCCGGGGAAGTGTGACCCCATCCAGAACAGGCAGATCAAACTTATCTCCCAAGTTTCAGCCCGGCACAATGAGTACCTCTGTCTTATTTGAATTCAGTCTCAGTTTCTTATCCCTCATCCAGCCCATTACCGCTATTCTACCAAGAAAACCGCAGGGCTCTGTGGTCACCAGGAGTCGACACCAACTTGTCAGCACATGTCCTTTTCCTTTATTGATTATAATGAAGAGGCATGGCATTTAAGAACACACATGAATATTCTCACATTACAAAGAACACACTAGATCATTGTTTCACAACCGCCAGTCCACGAGGTATTGGGTCTGTGAGGCATCACTAATAAAAACCACCCCCACACAAAAAACAATTTCAGGCCAGCGGGAACCACTGGTTGCTCTCTGGAGCTCATTTCCAGGCAGGCCTCTCTGCTGGACAATGTTCATTTCACTTTCTCAGAATGAACATTATCCAGCAACAAGAGCTGCCTGGAAATGAGCTCTGGAGAGCTGCCTGAAATTGTGTTGTTTTTTTTAGGGGGGTGAGGGGGGAGACCCCCTTACTAACTCCTGGTCCGGGAACCTGTGCATGAATAATGTACTGGTCCATGACTCCAAAAACATTGAGAAACACTGCACTAGATGGTAATGGTGTCTAGGCAATAAAACATAACCTATTATATAACTTGTGTAGATTCTTGAATATGCTGTAAACTACTGTAGTTAGAGTGATTTCTTGAATATGTTGTAAGTAGAGTGTATTCTCTAATATGTATGTAATTGGCTAGGTAATGAATAACTAAATTAACTAAGCATTCAGCTAACTAGGTAAACATATCTAAACCACTAACCAAGACTAACTCCTAATGAGGACAGAGGAAGAAAGAAGCAATGAGAGAAGATTAAGAGCAGTGACCAGGGCCCATGCATAATCAGTGTCAGAGAAGGAACCATAGAAAAAGTGGGGCAAGATGAACCCTCACCTCAACCCAGAAAACAAGAGACCATAACGACTGAAAAAAGCAACAGTGACAATGGCTAGGTGCAAAACAGTGTCAGAGAAGAAGAGACAATAACAAGGATTAAGTGAAAAGCAGAGTTCAGAGGCCAAGGAAATCTAGCAGGTTCCTAGTTAGGGAATAGGATTTCGCTATGGAGATGAAGCAGAGTCAGCCTATTAGAGATGGAGAAATAACGCAAAGGGAAAAGGTGGGGAGAAGTAGCCAAGGCTGATGAGCAATTTGTGTCAGAGAAGTGACAAAACAAATAAAGAGAGAGCTGAGGCTACAACCAAGACACAGGGAGCAGAAAAAGCAAGAAAAGCAGATAGACTGGCAGTGAGAGGTTACAGGAGGAGACAGACAAATTAGGGAAGATTGGGGAGAAATGGAACTGGTGTTGAGGACTACTGAGCTGTTCCAAGGTGAGACAATTGGGTAAAGACAGAAGCAAGGTCTGTGGAGATGGCTGTCACTGGGTGGCCAGGGGGCAACCAGCAAGGAAATGGGTGACTGGAACAAAGTTACAGGGGTTTAAACTGCTGGGATCAATTCTAGAGGAGTTCTGGTGACTAGATTTGCTTAAAATGGAGAAAGACACAAGATCGGAATCCTTACCAGGCGATTTGGTTGGAATCTACCTATGGCTAGGCAGTAAAAGCAAAGAAGCCCTCTAAACTGCCTCCTGGGGCAGTCTGGATTGAGAGTTCTCATGGAGACTCTTCTCTTGTCCTCGGGGAGGAGTCAGCTGTCTTCCCCAAGGGACAAGAGCTTTCCCCCTTATACTAGTCAATGTTTGTCTGATATAAAAGTTTTGCAGATGTATTCTATTTTGCTCAGTGAATGACAGACCACTAGAAATCCTGTACTGGAAATGTCCAAATATGGCTTCCAAGGACTAAGTCATGCAGTGTCTAGAAGGAGAGTCATCCATACAATGAACAGGTAAGTCCCTATGCAAAGGTTTAATACCGACATGGAGTACTCTGCTGTCTGGGCCATTGACCCAGATGGACAGAAACATCAAGTAGTACCCTTGCAGGCCCTGGGGGTGGGAAGTCTAGATCAGTCTGTTCTACAACAAGAATCTATGAACTACCCACCACTGGAAACCTTAAGTCAGTTGAATGCACACTTTCTTTGTTTCTGCTTTCAACAAGAGTAGTCCCTTAAGGGAATTCCCAAACTATGTGAACTTTGCTAAAGATCTGGCCCACTCACCCACCCCAATTCACCAGTGCTAGTACCTTTAAACTTCTAAAAATGATTCCTGTCCCCTTTGGGGCACAGATTGAAGAGGGAGCATAACAGCCATGGAAGTACTAAGTTCCACCAGGACATTTTGTCTTTATTTCCTCTTCCCTAGTTGTAAAGTCATTTTTAGCTTGCTTTCCTTAAAGAAAGAAAGCTTGCGATTATGCAGCATTCTTTGTCAGTGTATAACCTCCTATCAACTTTGCAATGCCTGAACTAAAATGAACCAAATTGAGTACAGTTGTAGGGACACACAGGGACACCTCAACAACATAGTTTGTGACATCATCCACCCCGATTCAAGATGGCATATGCATAAATGTTTGAGGCGCAAGTGGGCTAACTTGTTAACTACCTAACTAATTTGAACCTAGTTTGCTACAGCTGTAGGAATACACATGCCTCAGTGGCGTAGTTTGGAATGGTGTTTGTCTTCCCCAATGGTGGATGAGTGAACATTTGAGGCCCAAGTGAGCTAACTTGTGGACTGCCTGAACCAAATTTCAAGCAGGAGTAAGGACACATAGGGACAGCTCAACAGCCTAGTCTGTGATGATGTCATCCACCCTAATTCAAGATGGTGGATGTGAGAACATTTAAGGCTGAAATGGGCTAACTTGTGAGGATGGCAATTATCAATTAAGATTATAGTGAAAGCAAAGTAGGCAGATTAGTTCTTTATTTAACAGAATTTATTTAACTAAATTTAACAGAACAACTTGTAGCTGTTTGCTTCAACCAACCATTACCTCCAGGGTGGGGGACACAGGAGGAAAGCAAGATTTCCCATCCCAACATCTCTCTTTACAAAAGAGGTTGGTGCACACTTCTGTTCTGTTTTGCTTTTTGTTTGTTTGGATTCGTGTTGCGCCCCACTTTTCATCCTCCCTTGTTAAGTGTAAAAGCTTCCCAGCCAAATAAGTGGAAGGAAAAGGCTCTTCATAAGTTAGGCCTAAGTTGTTGTTGTTGTTGTTGTTGTGTGTGCCTCCCCTCTCTCCCTCCCGCAAAACCTGTGCTTGTCAGCCCCTTGCAGGAGATGAACCCAGAAGGAGAAGAAAAGAGAAAAAGGAGGAAGGAGAAGATTCATGGAAGTGACTGCCTTACTGGCAAGACCCTCTGTCCCCAGCATCATGGGACAGTGAATTGCTATACTATCCCAAGTCTGGCGAGACTCTGCAGCCCTCCCCAGAGTCTTGAGGTCCCATCAGCCAGATCAGGTGAAGGTCAATGTCTGCCCTGCAATGGGGCCCACTCTATCCCTTTCTTAGATCTAAGCCACCCACATTTTTCTTTTAAGCCTCTTTCTCTTGCCTGCCTAGGAACTTACAATTAGGACTCTAAGCTAAAATGCCTCATTGTAGTTAGTTAAATGTATTTTTATAGTAATATTGCTCCAACCACATGATTCTCTCTTCTGTATCCACCACCACATTAAATGTCTTCTTTATATTTTGAAACTATAACCTTTTCTCAATGCAGTCATTTGAGGCCAAATGTTTGCACAAATTAAAACTGATGGAACTGACCCCCTTTTAGAGCCAATTTCCCCACAAAGCCTGAACATTGGTGTGCTGACCAAACACCCCAGGGCAGTTCCATTAACAGTAGCATCAACTGGCCAGTGATCTCTCTAGGCTTCTTGTACAGACCTTCCTTGGCCATCGCTTGCTACTCCAGCCCAAATGCCAATTGGAAGAACATCACAGACTACAGAGGCTAGAAGATCAGATCCAGTGCACAGTTTGGTTTCCCTACACACCCAACTTCCAGGAGTGGAGCCTGAAGTAAGAACCATTTTTGCTAAACCATGCTGCCTATGGTAACCTGCCATGACAGCATTCCCTAGGACTAGACATTTTCTTCATGCTGCATTACCATTGTAGCAGCTGCTCCTTTGACTAAGGACACCCCAGCAGAGTGGATTTGATTTAAATCAAACTGATTTAAATCACGATTTAAATCACTAGCAGGGTGGATAAAAATAAAAAAAATCCGATTTAAATCAAAAAAATCTGATTTAAATTTAAAAAAAATGGATTTTTTTTAATTTAAATTGGATTTTTTTGATTTTTATCCACCCTGCTAGTATCCACCCTGCACCCCAGTCATGGCACCTCTTCTGGTTGGGTTCCTCCAAGCGATAACAGTACCATGAGAACCCTCTTGTCACTCTAGTAGAGTCCCAAGAGAGATTGTGGTCCCGAGACCTAAGGAACGGGACTGGACTCCTTTTGTATTTGAACACTGACTCTGATCCGCTGAGATGCCTTACATTGGACATTCCTTTTAAACAGAAGGCCTGCATGCCAGTCAGGCCCAACCTGAGCTTTTAATAATTTTCAGACTGACTACTTTAACCATGGACACAGGTAAAATAGGGATGTGGGCAAAGAAAAATAACTAAGGGACAGGTAAGTGATTCTGCCTGCTGAGAATTCTGAAGCCAAAGTTGGGAGGGACAAGTCCTGGCAATTTCTAGTGAATAGCGTCTTGGATCTGAACATAGGTACCCAAGAAGGGGAGTCTGAGCATTCACTTGCCTTTCACAGGTACCTTTTCCCTCTGCCCCCTTTCTCTCACCCCACCAAAGCAGGGAGCAAAGCTTGGAATAAAAAATACTAACAAGTTAGTCCATTGATCTCACCAGAGCTTACTTCTGAGTAAGCACATTTAGGATTCAGGACCAGCAGAGATCCTAGGCAAGAATGTGGGCTCTCTTTTCCCCTGCTCCCCAGCAGTGTTCCCTCTAACAGGGTTTCACAGATGTGGTTGACTACAACTCCCAGAATCCCCAGCTGCAATGGCTTTTGCTTGAGGATTATGGAAGTTGTAGTCCACAACATCTGGAAATCCCTGTTAGAGGGAACACTGCTTCCCAGACCTTCAGCTTAGAACATGGCTGGGCAAACTTGGCTCTCCAGCTGTTGTTGAACTACAAGTCCCAGCATCCCCAGCCATAATAAATTTATTGTGACTAGTAGTTTAACAGCAGCTAGAGGGCCAGGTTTGCCCAGCCCTGACTTAAAATAAGTTGGGGGGGGGGAGCAGATTCAATTTATTTCTCCGGGGCTTACTTCTGAGAAAATATGTATAGGATTGGGACCAAGGATCTCATGCTAGGAAGTTCCAAAGCAGTACAGCAAGGAAACCCTAAAAACCATTCCTACCCAGCGCCAAGGAACTATCATTCTGGTGTAGACTGTTCTTGAACTTGGAGGTTTTACATCAGAGCCTAACTGCCACTGGACTATACTTAGGAAATGAAGACTCCATATTCATAGGCAGTTTGGCTGCAGTGTAGCATCTCTATGATTGAGGAAGATCTACATCAGAATAGTAGTTTGGTGGGGCTGGGTGGGAATTGTCCCTGGGATTTCCTTACTGTACTTCTTTATGGCTTTCTGGGAGCATTTCGCGGAGCATTTCGAGAAAGGGGTTGCTGGGCTAGAGTTTTGCTCCTTGCATTTTGATAACTGAGCCTGCAATTCTGTATGCACACTTACATGGGAGTAAGCTCCATTAAACTCATTGGGACTTGCTTCCAGGTAATGATGCAACAGCATGGCTTCTGCAAGGGCAAGTCTTGCCTAACCAACCTTTTGGAGTTCTTTGAGAGTGTCAACAGGCATGTGGATAAAGGTGATCTGGTTGAGAAAGGAGACTTGGACTTCCAAAAAGCTTCTGACCAGGGTGGATTTGATTTAAATCAAACTGATTTAATTCACGATTTAAATCACCAGTCAGTAAGGCTTGATTTAAATCATAGTTTTCTACATAAAGACTAATTCTTGCTGGTATAACTTTAATATGCAAGTAGATGAAGATTTTTAGAATAACAACTTTTCATATTAGTTTTTTTATCCCCAGTTTAATAGGTTAATCATTCATATTTGGACAACTTTTCTGTTGTACTTAGGAAGGAGAAAAATAATCATTACCTTAATAATAACAATTTAAATAGATTTATTCAACTGAAGCAATAACATTACAGCATATGTTATTTGCTTAAACAAACATCCATGTTTGTTAACTAATTTGGCTAAACAAAATATATATATTTTAAGAAACTTAGACTGTCAGCCCAGCCTACACATGAAAAACTTAAATACTGTCCTCTGTAGCTCACTCGTCATCTTCATCTTCTTTGTTCATAATCTGGAAAAGAAAAACAAGCTTTCCCGCTTTATCGGGTCCCAAACGATTTCTCAATTTAGAATGAATGAGTCCAAAGGAAGAGAATATTTTTTCAACGCCTGCAGAAGAAGCTACTGCTGTTAAAAGTGAAATCATTACTTGAAAAGTCTCTAAATCCAAGTGCTTAAGTGACTTCCACCAGTTCACTGGTGTGACTTTCTTTAAAATATCTTCAGCAAACATATATTTCTTGAATGGTTCCCCCTTAGCTTTGAAGTTTATTATAGTTGGCATTACAGATGGATGATTGCTGGATACCCATGTCATAGCTAACTCCTCTTCCTCAGCACTTAAGTTTTGACCCTGGTACTGGATATTGACAATATTTGCCAAAAAAATGAGCTGGAGACAGTACTTGTCCCATTCGTTTTTTTAATGCTTGTAATTTAATTCTGTCCATGTGTAGTTCTGTTTTTAAGTGTTCACTCAGTTCCTTCCAAATTTCAACAGCATCAGCAATAAAACAGCTATTTTTCTGTATTTTGTTTAAAGATTCAGAGATGGGTTTCGGGATGCTCAGCATATGTTCAACATTTCTCTTAAGCCCAATGTTGAGGATTTTGGCCGTGACAGTGCCATCTATTTTATCTCGATTTTGTTCACAAACTGTCATCAGAATAGGCCAGTTCTTGATATACTGCTCAAAACAGTCCACCACAGAGTTCCATCTAACATCTTGTGGGAGCGTTAGCTTGGTTCCACCCATCCTTTTCAGAGCTGCTGCAGCAAAGTGATTGTTACGGAAGTATTTAGCAATTTCAACAACATTAGTCTTTATTTCTGGAACACTTAAGTCTTTGGCTAAGAGGTGCAGCAAATGAGCACTGCAACCATATGTTATTAGCTTTGTATTCCCTTCCTGCTCTTCTAAATTTCTTCTCATCTTGGATACATTTGCAGCATTGTCTGTGACCAAACTGCGTACTAGACATTTGAATTTTTGTTCACATATTATAGCTTTTACTGCCACTTCTTGTAAGTATTCTGCTGTGTGTGCATTTCCTGACGTATCAATTGTTTGTGCAAGGAAGACTTTCCCTTCTTCTGTTGTTATACAAGCACATACAATAGGATCATTGTGGACATTACTCCACCCATCAATACTTAGGTTAACAATTCTACCCTCCAGAGCTGTTGCACATTGCTCCATTTCTCTGTCATACACTTTATCCAGCAGTTTCCCTGCAACATCTGCTCTGCTGGGTGGACTGTATCCTGGTCTCAGTGACTGAACCATATTAATGAAATGTGGGTTCTCAGTCAGACGGAAAGAAGAGTTCGTTGCATAAACAAACTGGGCAATTTTTTCATCAATTAACTCTTTTTCTAATCTGCTAGTTTTTATCACAAACTTATCTATGGTGGTTCCAGGAGGGAAGGATTTTTTCTTTCTTTTAGGTGATAGTGATATGTGGCCATGGGTGTCTGATGATGATGCTAATGAAGCACTATCCTGGATGGATAACTCTGAAACTGTAGAACAGGAGGATGGTGATCTTGAAGGTGGATAGTTTCCAGAATCCATGAATTCCCCTAAACAAAAAAGTCAATGCTGTTATTTTATTGTTTATACAATTTCTGCTTATTGTACACAGCACTGCCCCAAAAGGAATATTTGCTTTTCTTCATAACTGTACCAAATGACAGTAACATGCAGTAATAATAAGAAATATAATTTTGCTCAAACATGACAGTTCAAGGCAGTCTTTAGAAATACTATATGATTCAATAAAAATGTTTACCAACCTGAAGATCCTGCCTGTTCAAATGTGTTTCTTTGGTCATCTTCATCACAGCACTTCTCATGATGTTGCCTCATTCGGGCCACCAGGCCTTGCATTTCTTTGTTGCAGTGTTTGCATTTTGCACGCATGCCTGCCTTACTGATAGGTAAAGGAACTTCATTAAAATATTGCCAAACTGGGTCTCTTTTACGGCCTGCTGCCATTATAGGTTTTTTCCTCCAAGGAAAGAATGTGATAAACCTCAGGTCATATACACGAAAAGATCCAAAGACTTGTCTGTCTGTAGCTATGCAGTATTGTGCTCAGAAAGTTTCACTTTCATTTTGTACTGCTTGTCTGCTTGTCCCTCCCTCCTCACACTTAGTTTCACTTTCTTCTTGTGCAGATCTATTCCACTCCAAACAATCAGAAAAATATTGTTTCTATTCTATTTCACTGAACTTCTTGAAACTTAGCACTGAAGGGGTTGATTCAGTATTCATAGGTTTGTAGAACAATAGGATTAAGGTCTTTTTCTCAACTCTGTTCATGTCATAACATTTTTGCTGTGAAGAAGAGGCATGTGATCTCTGCTGAGTCAAATTCAGTTTTGAGAACTGCAAAAGTAAACCAAGCATCTGTGATAATATCTTGTAGGCAGAGAAACTGCCCAATAATCTTACAAAAACCTCTGGAAGAGCATGACATTGTGAATGGATTAATGGAATTTATTTACCAAAAAATTTAAACATATACAGCCTTATTCTACATAATTAAAAAACTAATCTTTATTTCATGATGGAATAACCTTTGGATGGTAATATATTTTCCTCAAAAAGCATTTTATTTTAAAAAAATCCGATTTAAATAAAAAAAATGATTTTTTTGATTTTTTTAAAAAAATCGTTGATTTTTATCCACCCTGCTTCTGACAAAGTTCCCTCTTGAGTAAACTTAGAAGTCATGTGATAGGGGACAAGGTCATGTGTGGACTGTTAACTGGACAAAGGACAGAAAACAGAGGGTAGAGATAAATGGACAGTTTTCACAATGGAAAGGAGTAATAAGTGGGGTCCCTCAAGGATCTGTACTTGGACCAGTGCTCTTTAACTTGTTCATAAGTGATCTAAAAATTGGGGTAAGCAGCACAGAGGCAAATTTGCAAATGACACTAAACTATTTTATATATCTATTTATCAAACTTCTATACCGCCCAAACTTTCATCTCTGCGTGGTTAACATAAAACACATATAAAAAGTTAAAACAATTCAACAATTTAAAACCAACCATAAAATTAAAACAGACAATTTTAAAAAGCTAGGAAAGCTTGGGTGAAAAGATGGGTTTTCAGATGTTTTTAAAAAATTGTCAGAGATGGGGAAGATCGTATCTTAGTAGGGAGCGCATTCCACAATCTCGGGGCAGTAACCGAGAAGGCCCGTCTCTGTGTAGCCACCAGACGAGTTGGCGGTAACTGGAGACGGAACTCCTCAGATGACCTCAATGGGCGGTGGGGCTCATAGTGAAGAAGACACTCTCTTAAATACCCAGGGCCTAAGCTGTTCAGGGCTCTATAAGTTATAACTACCACTTTGTATTTTGCCCAGAAAAATCCAAATCAGATTGTGAGGAGAATCAAAAGAATCTCTGCAAACAAAATCATAAAACAGGTTATTAAAATTAATTCCAGTTAAAAGTCTGAGAAAACAAATGTGTCTTGAAGATCTTCCTGAAAACAAACAGAGAAGGAGATGCTCTTATTTCAGCAGGGAGCATATTCCAAATTCGTGGGGCAGCTGCTGAGAAAGCCCAGTCCCAAGTCACCACCAAACGAACTGGTGACAACCATAACCGGACCCCTCCAGAAGATCTTAATAGGTAACAGGGTTCATGACAAAAAAGGTGCGCTCTTAAATGCCCTGGCCCCAAGCTGTTAAGGGCTTTATAGCATTTTACCCAGAAACTTTTCGGCAGCCAGTGCAGTTTTTAAAATCAGTGTTATGTGGTCCCTTTGGATTGTCCCAGAGACCAGTCTGGCTGCCACATTCTGTACCAATTGCAGTTTCTGGACTACATACAAAGTAAGCCCCATGTAGAGTGCATTACAGTAGTCAAGCCTGGAGGTTACCATCATACTGTATGTACCACTGTTTTAAGGTCATTTATGGACCTTAAAACAGTGGACATAGAAATGGATGTTGCTTATGTTTCAGCTGAATTTATGTTTCAGCTGAAACAATAAAAATGCTAATATTTATTTATAATGCCCTTATACAAATCTATGTATAGGCCACATTTAGAGTACTGTGTGCAGTTCAGGCCACCGTTTCTTAAGGAGGGCGTTGTAGAACTGGAAAAGGTGCAGAAGAGGGCAACCAAGATGATCAGGGGCCGTGATCACCTTCCTTATGAGGCAAGGCTACAGCATCTGGGGCTTTTTAGTTTGGAAAAGAGGCGACTATGGGGAGACATGACAGAGGTGTATAAAATTATGGATGGAGAGTGGACAGAGAGAAACTGCACCATAGTTTGATAGGCACTATATTTGCACAGTTTGGCATTTTATCTGAAAGTGGCCAATAAGTCATGTATTTTCTACTGGGGACTTCCTACAGACTCCAGGACTAGCAAGGACCACAGGCATTAAGGAGATGCTATCCCTTATCTCAGCGGGATCATCTATCTGCGTGATCTTGTACATTTATTTTACATCATCCAACTACAAGTCTATTAGCAATCATCCCTTGCTTCTGGAAAGCCTGATTCTATGCATATTCACTCAGTCTCAATTTCTTCAATGGCACCTTCAGATAGTGTACTTAAGACTGCAGACTTGGCCTTCAAGAAAGAACTCCCACTCATTGTTCCATATGTACAAAGTGAACCGAACAGGAATCTGTCTCTTGTCTGTAAGCACAATTCTGCAGCACAAAAGCAATGTGGGCTGAAAGTTGGCTGCCTGACCAAAAGTTTTTGGATTGTATTCCTAGGTTGTATAAAAGTCCTCTTCAGTGAGGAAAGGGGTCCCTTTTTCAACTCAGGCCTCCGTTTTTGACAGATGAGGTCAGCCTCAGAAGTCTAGAGGAGGGGGTTGTTCAGTCACCCTAGTCATCCTTCTGGCTTGCTGCTGCTGGCCAGATCCCTCTCCAAGAGAACTCCAGCCCCCTTTCCCAAGAGCAGCCCCTTATCATCGGCTGCTTCAGGTTTAAATGATTCAGTACATTGCTGACAGGGTTCCAATTCCTGTTGGAGATGAACTTCCAGTGCATCGACCTTTTGCACCAACTGTCCTAATGACCACTAGGGGCATTGGGAGTAGAGACAGTGAGTAAGGGTCTCCCTATCTGTCCCTACTCTATGACCCCTGAACTGACTCTGCAGCACTTCCTGTGCTGAGTCACAATCCTTCCTTTCCTCCTAGAGAGCAGATGGAAACATCTCTCTCTCTCTCCTTACCTATCCACTATGTAGTCCTTTAGATTAGAGATAGGTCTTTCCTGTCTAAGTGTATTTAACCAATAAGTGTTTAGTCACACAAGGATCTCCATGTGTTTTCTCTAAATAGCTGCAATATCCAAACCATCCTCTGCTACCTACTCTGTAACTGGAGTGTGTGCTCATTCCTTAGTGCTCTGCTGTTTTACCTATTGTGGGTAAAAATCAACAACCTCTAACAATTCTGCTTCAAGCCTCGCCCCTTGCCAAGTCTTCTCTCTGGCTTCCTGGTTTCCTCAACGCTGTGGCCCCACCAGCGTTGCATCACGCAGCTCTTGCTGCCATGCTCGTCCCACTATGTATACCCCAAAAGACTTGGATCTGCTCCACCGGCACCCTCGTTGGGGGAGGGAGGAAGCCCTAGATCAGGGCTGCTCAACTTCGGCCCTCTTGCAGATGTTGGCCTACAACTCTCATAATCCCTGGATATTGGTCACTATGACTGGGGATTATGGGAGTTGTAGTCCAAAAACAGGTGGGAGGCAGAGTTGAGCAGGCCTGCCCTAGTGGATGCCCCTCTAGATACCACGGGGCCATGCAGGCGACCACGGTGCCCCAACACAGACTAATGTACTTTAATTTTTATAGGTAGGTAATTTTTATCACATTTATACAATAAGCACACTTGTTCAGGAAATATTAATTTCAAAATGGAGAACTAGATATAAAATTAGTCTTCTTCCTCTTGTGATTAAAAATCAACCATGCTAGCAGTAGAGTGAGGGTGAGTGATGGGCTCCAATCCTACTCATGGACACTCAAAGCCTCTTTGCTACTTATGACTAGTAATAATCCTCTTCAGGTCATGATAAAGACAATATCCTCTACTTTCTTTCCCTTTACCATCTATCCACACTTCTTTAGCAAACAGTACTAACCTAAAAACATTTACCCAATATGAAATAATGGCACCGTTAGAGTGCAGCTGCCCTGCAAACTTTCCAAGGATGACAGAAACAGAGTAGTATGTAGGAAAATAACTTGTAAACAAACAAGTCAAAAAGAAACTTATGCATATAGTACCACAAGTTTGCAAAAGATTCCTAGTTCTGATTCCAACATATTGATGGAGTGTTAGACTCTCTCTCCCTCCTCCAAATGCAAAAATGAAACCGATAGTAACTTGTGCAGACATAATTCTGCCTGAGTTGTGGAGATAACTGTCTAGCATGCTTAAGGTCATGCTAGATGTGACAGGATACATCTGTGTATTTGAAAACAAACTGGTCCCAACTGGACAGAAAGAGTGGTAGAGGTCTGATATTAACAGCAAAGGAGGCATATGGGTGGAGTGCAGAACCCTCTCTGCCCACCTAAGCTTACCTTCCTATAGATTATTTTTCTAGCACTTCTCTTCTCAGCCAAGCAGAAAGTAGCTGGGGAGAAGGCTGCAGGGAATTAAAGCACTGTTCATAAGTGCCCTGCCAATCCTGGGATTGCAGTGCCACTTAAGACAATCAAACTTCCCACTAGTTTTAATAGTTCTATTTTTATACCCAAGGCATGCAGTGATGACTCACTTTTGAAGGTTCACTTGTAGAGGGTTGCTGTTAAATCAGAGATAAGAATCCAGAAGATGAATTGTTGAAAGATGACTGCTGGATGAAAGAATCTGTGGCTTTGCTAACCATGGGACAGTTCGGGGAACACTCATCTTGCTCTTGCTAAGTCTGGAACACTAACTAGGAACTCTGGAGTGGCTGAAATAGAGGAAGTTCTCCAGGTGAATTCCTGTTTACACAACCAGGAATTCCTCAGTAATTCAATGATGTATTGACCAAAGCTCTAGGTAACTACACAGGCTATAGCTAAACCACACAGCAATAGTGCGTAGTATTCAAGAAGGCTAATACACAAGTCTCTAGCCTGCATGCATTCTAAACCCATGATGCCCTTGTGGCAGAATAACGAGGGTTCAGAAGCTGACATCCAGGTATCGTTTTGCTCCTAAAAATCACTCTTCCCCACCCTCCAAGGAAGGAGCCAGCAACCTTCCTCAGCAGGTTCCTTCCTATTACTTATAGATCTCAAACTCTGACTTAATCAGATCTACCTTCATGGACATGAAGTCGGAGATGGTTGTTTCAGATGTTCTGGAAAAGACAAACCTTTATTCTCCCTCATTTTTTATCACATCCACTTAAATCTATGTCCTATTTTCCCAACATGGCTAGTCTGTACATTGTCAACTAAGGACTCAAACTGGTGGGCCATGCAAGGCAAAAAGAGTAGAAACCTCCTGTGCCATCAACTTTGCCAACCACATGCATTTATATTCCTAAGTACATTTAATTTGTGATTGGATAACTGTGAATTACTGTTTTATAAAAATGTTACACATATATTGACGGTTAAATTGTAATTTTAATTTAGACTGTGGTCTTATGTTTACAGTCTTTAATGTTAAAAAAATTCCAGCCATGCACATATGCATACTAATGCCATAATACTTTGCCTCATCTGTTTGATCAATCTCATTTTGACCATCTTAAAGGGTGCCTCCAGTTAACTGGACAATAGCATTAAATACTCCTAAAAATGCAAGTGTCATCTGTTACCAGCTGAGCTTATTCTGCCCATTCCCAGAAGCCTCCCTGGTTGCAACTGTATCCCCAGGCTTCAAGATTGCACTTTTGCTATGCTCAGGAGCTTCACCGCAAGGCAAGCTCCCAGTTTATGGGGACAAGTCACTCAGTTGGCAGTGGACTGGTCGCCCCTAGATTTGGGTTGCAAGTAATACAAGTTACAAAGGGGATTAGCTATATAACCCTTCTCCCTACGTGGGGACCTGGCTAAGCAGACTCCAGAACTAGCTATTGAGAGATATCTGGCATCTGAGGTCATTTTGGACTTAAGATGAACTCCCTTCATCCTTTTGCAAGAGAGATGACAACTGTTGCAAATGAAGCAATTAGGCCAGGGAGAGAAAGCAAATAAAGGGCTGCAGCAGCCCCCATCACAAGAGGAGTGAGTCAGTTATGTAACTTTGAAAAGATGCACATTGAAACTTTTGATAGAACTATAGGGAAGCCCTTCCCAGCACAGGATATTCTTGGACGCACCTGCACACTCCAATTGTCCACACAATCAGCCTTGAATACAATCGGCGGTTCACACACCTTTCCACCCAGGAAGGACAATCAGACACAATGCATTCCAAAAAAAGCCTGTCTGGACTCCCCTATTCAGCAGAGCATGACAACAGCAAAGTGCCCCCAAGGCACATTTTGGGATATAAGTATCATGACTCAGTGTACTTCCTCAACTGCTTGGAGGCACTGGCAGAATGCAGCAGTATTGCACCACCTGGCCACAGCCATCCCAGCCTCCAAAGGCACGCTCTCCATCAACCAAGCTGGGTCCGGGATGGGAAGCCAGCTGAGGCCTGACATTGTGGTCCATGATGAGGAACAGAAGAAAATCATCATGCTTCATGTCACCATCCCATATGTAAAACAGAAAGCAGCTATGGCAGAGGCCAGAGAGAAGATGCACCAGAAGTATGTCCCACTGGCATAGTTACTCAGGGAACGGGGCTATGACGTCTCTGTTCATGCCCTACTGGTCGGGGCCCAGGGAGGGGGGGCTGGAACCCTGGCAAAGAGCCAGTACTGATAGCTTGCAGTGTGCGTAAGCGCTATGCCAAAGTCATGCGAAACCGAAGGCATCCAATTCCATCCAGAGGTCCCAAAACCCCTGCTAACTTGGCAAAGAGGCACCTTTTTAATGTGGTGATTCTCTTTATTTAGCAGGGGGAGAGTAACTGGCCCTATCCACCCCAGCACAGTACTTCCAGGGACTGTTGCTGGTGTCTATCTGATGTTTCTTTTTAGATTGTGAGCCCTTTGGGGACAGGGTTCCATCTTATTTATTTGTGATTTCTCTGCATAAACCGCCCTGAACCATTTTTGGAAGGGCGGTATAGAAATCAAACAGATAGATAGATAGATAGATAGATAGATAGATAGATAGATAGATAGAGCACATCTCGGGACACTGCCAGTACCAAGAGCCGGCTCACCCCCGTAACAGCTGAGTGGGGGAGCCAAACCAGCCCGCTCCCCTAACCCCAGAGGGGAGGGGCCACTAAGCACACAAAGGAACAGCTTACCCTCCTAAACCCAGGAGAGGAGCCACCTACAGCTTGCCTTGCTATGCCCACAGGGGGCAAGCCTCCACACCCCACGGAGATGCAGATCACCTTCCTAAAACCCAGAGGAGGGGAGTCACCTATGGCTTGCCCTGCTTTGCCCACAGGGGGCAAGCCTATTCTGGAAGGAAGGAGCTCCACCAGAGCTGCAGATAAGCCCAGTGAGGTTTTTCTCCTGCAGGAGGATGCCAGACTGCCTAGAACCTGCCCTCCCCCCCAGAGGACCCAACAGACAACGCACCACCTCCCACCCACAAGATGAGACTGGGTTCCACCGCTCCCCTGGTTGGACTCTACCCAGGACTCTGTCCAGGTTCACATACACATGGAACCGAAGGAGGACTTACATACATTGGTGATGCCTTGCAGCTCCTGACTAATTCAGATGGACACTTGTTTTCTTATAGCTCTTTTGGCCTGCATGTATGTATGTATGTATGTATGTATGTAACTTTCCACTTCGGGAACGTGGTCTGAAGCGTATCAGCATGCTAAACTAACCATGCCACCACAACTGCCAACAACGCTAGGAACACCAGCTGAAAGCACCCCTGGAGGATCCCTTGGACCTGGAGAAGAACCTCTGCCATTGAAGCCCCATGCTCAGAGGCTGCAGTTGGTACAAGACCACTGGCATGGCCCTGCTGGCCATATGCAAGGTGAGGCCGGGATCTGACCCACCCTTGGACCTTTTGGGCATTCCTCTCACGGAACTCTACCCAAATCCACAGGAACTTGTGTAGTGGTATTTTCTCGCTGCTGTTGCAATCGTGTCTTCTGTTGTACGTGTCCGTGCTTTATCGGGAAATTTTATTTACTGCTGCAGTGCTTCTGTAAATCATATGCTAAACATTCTCTAATAAAAGTCAATACACTTGGGACTCCACTGCAACAAGAACTCCAGCAGACCACCTTCGTGTGCCTCTCTCTATTGAGGCCACCTGAGCTTAAATCACTACTTGGATTGGTCTGTATACCAATCCAGCCAGCTTACCTAGCAGGAGCAGAAAGCTGAGTCCACTGAGAAGCCTTTCTCGTGGGCATCCCTCCACACTAATTCATTAAACTGTCATGGTTTCCACTTTGCCTCCCCGGCTCCAGCTGCCTGAATCAGATCTTCATGAGGACAGGGTATAGCCTCTTGCCCAGTGTTCTGTCTAAGGCGTGCACAAATGTCTGCACTCACAAGTTTTTTAATGTCCACTCAGTTAAATTTTAGATCCCGCTCAGGTTGGATCAGGAAGGCCCCATTCTGAAGTGTGCACAAACTGCCTTGATACTCCCACCCAGAACAAAACTCGTTCCACACACAGATGAAATAATTTAGAGAACACTGCTCTTGCCCGGCTCCTTCAGGCTGCATCTATCCCTCTCTCTGATTTCTGAAACCTTACCCACCCCCCATCTTAAAGTAACCCTCTAGCCCTTAAAGTAACCCTCTAGCTGAGAATTTACACATGATTTGGAACTTTAAGCTAAACACGCCTTACAACAGTCTGTTTTTAAATATACTTGTATGCTAGGACTACCTAGTAGCTTAGTCTTATTGCTTTAATTTGTTTTTACTACAATAAACTCATTTTGTTAATTAAAACCTCTCTCTCAAGCTGATTGTCTTGAGTTCAGGCGCTTGCAGAAATTAGAACTGCTTGGAACCATCTCCCCTTTTGAGCTAAATTCCCCACATTCACCTGAACTGGGAGTTCTGACCAATCATCCCTGAGACAGTTCTATCAACAGATCTTAGAACAATCTTTGAAGAGCTGCTGCCAGTCAGTATAGATAATCCAGATGGACCAATGGTATGACAATGTAAGGAAAAAGTTGTTCTAGTAAGAATTAATCTGCCTACTTTCCTTTCACTATCCCTACAACTGGACTAAATTTGGTCCAAATTGGTTATACAGTTTTTAGCACACTTGGCACGCAAATATTCAAGGGTCTGCCAGTGTTCATGTGTGTCTCTTGAACTGGGGTGGATGACATCACCACAAACTATGCATTTGAAGTGTCCCTACAACTGTACCAAGTTTGATCCAAATCTGTTCCCACTTGCATCTCAAACATTCACTGCCATCTTGAATCAGAGTGGATGACATCATTACAAACTATGTCCTTGAAACATCTCTATGTGTCCTTCACCTGTAGCAAATTTGGTTCAAATTGGTTAGGTGGTTCACAAGTTAGCCCAATTGCACCTAAATGTTCACATGTCCACCATCCTGAACCGGGGTGGATGACATCACAAGGTACGTCACTCAGGTATCCCTACAGCTGTACCCAATTTGGTTCATACTGGTCCTGGCATTGTGAAGTTGATACACACACACACACACACACACACACACACACACACACACAATATGCCGGGTGATCTCATAAGCCTTCAGGAAAGTAGGCTAAAAAGGTGAGGGATGGTGTAACCAATTTTTGCTACAAAAAGTCCCAACATTTCAGGACCAGTTTTCCCTCCAATGCCATCTCTATTGTCTATTTGCTCCTGGTTCAGTATTAGGCAGCTTCCCATATTCCTAAGAGGCATTCCTACCTGTCTAATGCAGGAGAAACTGACTTCTGAATAAACTTGCTTAGGATTGTACCCCGAATAACTGCATTCTGTTTGTGTTATTTTATACCTTTCAATCATCCCTGCAGTTCTCCCTGGAATTCTTTGCAAAACTTGCTAGAAATTCTCTTGCAATTTATTCCTGACCTTTTATCCCTTTCTGCTAGTGAAGAAAATTGCACTGGTACAAGTTGCATTTTAGGCACAAAAGAGGGAGTATTTCATGCATTACATGAACATACATTTGTCTGTGTACCAATGTAGACTCCCCCTCTATCCTCAATATCAGACTGACCATACCTTTTAAGGTAACACTATTGTACCTCCTAGTTACCAGAAACATTAAAATTGTCCAATATATCACCCTCAGACATATAAAGATCGACATAGCAACCCAATTTTTTATTGTAAAACACTATTAAAATCTACACCATCCTTCAACACTCACCCCCGAAGAAAATTCCATGTTGTTGGTAAACTGGCTTTGTATCTATTTAACAATAATTACTTCACTAACCTTCAGAGCTACTACATTAATTTTTACTAATTCAATAACACTGACATTTTGAAAGCATATTAGATATGCAATTACAGAGAAGGGTCATTGCCAACGGATAGCTTGCCTTTAGTATATTCTATTGCAATTACAAAAACATATTATTAATTCAAGCTTCCTCTCTCAAATAAATACTTCTGATCCACCCACAGCATTGCAGTGTAAGCTACAGATGGTATCAGAAGCCATCACACAATAAATGACAGAAGAAAGATGCAGTGAGATAATATAAAAAGCAGGGTTTTTTTTAATAAGAGAAGCATCTTACTTGTTGTTGTCCTTCATACCAATCATCTTCATCAAACCAATATGAAATACAAGTCATCCAAGCCATAATACATTTAATTTTTTTTTAATCTGTGAAGTCGATGAAGTGAACCCAGTGAAATGAAGGTTAACCCAGCACCTGAATACTACGGCAATATGGATGCTGTGTTGAAATGTACTGAGACTAAACAAGCTGCACAGAGATGCCCCATGTTCCATAAAAGAACAACTCTGTAACAGCAAACCTTAAGGTCAGGAATATTTCGTAGGAGACCTTAAAATAAAATAAAAAGGAACTAGAGAGTACAAATAAGCTAACTGTGGGATTCAAATTTGAAAAATGGAAACCAAAGTATGAGCATACAAAGCCATTATTATATTTCATACATGATGAATGTTTCAGACGATATTCGGCAGTACTTGAAGCCCAATCCTATACCTGTTTACTCAGGAAGCCTCAAGTTCAATGAAAATTATTCCCAAGTGCTCCTAAGATTGGAGACTAAATGCTAATAGAGTGGTCGTTTAATGGGAACAACTCCCAATGAACTTGATGGTATGGACTTATGAGGACCGCACCCAGGATCAGGCTGAGAATTTCAAAAGTAGCTCATTTATCTTCTTTACATCGTGACAGCCCTAAACTAATTATGTAAGTAACTAATAGGGAAGAAAATCTCTGTCAGTTAAACAGGATTTACTTTCTTGTAAGACTGCAGAACAACTAAATTAATAGGGTTTTCTTCTGAGCAAACATGATTAGAATTAGGTTATAAGTGTATTTAGTACTGTAGCCTGAGAGTCACTGACTGACAGACATCCTAACAAACCATGGTGTTACATAGGGTGTGCGGGCATGTAGCAGCAGCCCTCCCACTAAACTCTCCCTGTCCTCCTGCATTCACACTGTTACGCAAGAGGGCTAGGAACCCGGAGTGCTCCCCATGCACCTAAGATCAGAAACATATGCCAGAGTATCAGCAACATGTTTCTGATCCAACAGAACTTTTGGTGCATGGGGAACTCTTCGAACTCTTAACCAGCAGTGCAAGTGCAGGGTAGGGGGAGTTGTGCATGGGGTGCTACACTATGCCTGCAAACACATGCAACTTACAGCCAACTTACAACACATTCTTCGTTAATCAGGATGTCAGCCAACATATTTTAAGGCAGACTGATCTTCCTACAACTTTGAATCTGAATTGTCATTTCCAATAAACTTGCCAAACCAGAGCTGTAAAACTAAGCAAAGCTTTTCACAAGTCTTCAGGTCCTCAACTACCAAAATAAGCACAGAAGCTAGTTAAGATGTGGAGCACAGCCAAAACCTAAGCCAATACAACATGAAGATGCTTGCTTAATTAATCAGTCTTTAATATTTAAAGAAATCCTAACAATAGGCACCAAGAAACTCAAGCCACCTTGGAAACTGGAACCAGTTCCTTATTCATAACCCCACCAAGACAATGGAAGAACTGCAGGTATTCAAGCCAGCTAGCAGAAATGGCTACAGCTAGACAAAATCACAATGTGAAATTCGCCAGAAGAAATTCTCAAGGCGGCAGGGAATCATCATATGATCATGGGGAGTGAGCTATTCCCAGTATGCAACTCCACAATCTGCTTGATTACAGTTCCTAGTTTATGAGACCCTTCTTCGAATAAGCTTCTAAGCTGTTCCTTAAGCTTGCTGGGCTACTCTGCTGTCTTTCCTTCCTCTCAGCTCATCTTTTCCCTCATATCTTGTGGATTCTCTCCTAAGCCTTGGACTTCACTTTCCCATTCAAAGCCCTCTTTAACCATCATGAGCTGGGGGGTAGTAGGCATCAAGAACCCAAAGTTGAGCTATATAATTTTTGTCACAGCTTAAAGGAAGATGGCAAGGTGTGTGGGGGGAAGGGGACTCTTAAGAAGCATAAGTGTGCCTGAGGAAGTACCCTTCAACTTAACAAATCTGCAGGCTCTTTCTAAAAATTACACTCCCTTTCATGTGTTTTAAAAGTGGAAGTGTTCCATACAAGGAATCAGATGTTGGCTACAAAGATACATCTTTGTAATGTTCCCAGCCCTAGCAATATAGGGACTCTCAGCAATACATGGGACATTTTAGCAGAGTTTTTCTACCACCTGACAATTCAGACCTGCAAATGCCATCCAGTAATTTAAAATATGTTTTTCCTCCAGCCAGGTCCCAAATCTAGAAAAAACCCAACAGGAAAAAAAATTGATCTGGAAGGCAGCATTTGCTGGGGAGACTAGCAGGCATGCGGGGAGGGGGGGCACAACCCCAGACTGCTGCACCTTCTGCAAAAATGTCTCCCAACTGCATCTCAGTGTGAAGGGGCAGACATACTGTACCTTTGCTGTTATAATGACATACCCTTTGCTGCTATAATGCCTTGCTCCACCCTAAAGCTATAATCCTAATACATACACTTACTTGAAAGCAAGTGTCAAACTCAGAGCAGGACACAGAAATGCCACAAGCTGAACCAACTGCAGTTTGGCTCAACTATTTGGGATATTTCTCTCTCAACCAGTGTGCATATACAGGTATCTGCACACCTGCCAACATGTCTCTATTTTCCCCTTCACCTGAATTGGAAAATACAGATGTGTTGGCAGGTATGCATCTACCATTTGGGGATATGGAAATAATCTATGGAATTCTCTGCTACAGGATGTGATGATGGCCACTAGTTTGGATGGCTTTAAAAGGCACTTAAACAAATTCATGGAAGGCAGGTCTACCAATGGCTATTAGTCTGATGACTATAGAACACCTCCAGCCTCAGAGGCACAATACCTCTGAATACCAGTTGCAAGAGAGCAACAGCAGGAGAAAGGGCATGCCCTCACCTCTTGCTTGTGGGCTTCTTGGAAGCATCTAGTGGGCCACTGTTGGAAACAAGATATGGCCTTGGGCATAATCCAGGAGGCCTGCTCTTATGACAGGCCTCTGAACATCTGAGAGCAACTGTAGTCCACAAATTTCATGCCACAAACCTGTCAATCATTAAAGGCAACACAAAACACTTGGTTGTTTTTGATTTGAATAGCTGCAGTGCAAACCTACTCATGTTTGGAAGTATACCAGGTTCAATCTGACTTACTACCTCTGAAATCTCTGAAATATGGAACTTACTTATGAATAGGCACACACAGACTAGACTGTAAGTAAACAAAATTGTCAATCACATTTTAATATTTTTAGTACTTAAAGCTCCACAACTTTTATTGATCAGCATGCTTCTAAATTGAAGCATACTGCAGTTTCTTTACAGAGAAACAAGGTACAATACGCTCAGCTAATAACTATTTTACAGGAAATTAAGTCAGAGATCTTGTCATTCATTTAACAGATTCAGTATTTAAACAAAATCAAACCCAAAAAGTAAAACCCACAGTTAACCCCACACCCAAGATATTATTGGTTCTTAATATAGTTCATTTTTTAAATGTAATTCTAGTATTTTTCAAGGAAAAGAGAGAGAGGCACACATGTTGTACACCACACAGAGCCTCTGGATGGGGTAGTTAATGAACATAATTAATAAATAAATAAAATCCTATTCATTGCAATGCTATAGTAATGGCTTAAAATCTGGAATTAGTGTCACCATAGTGTCAAAGCCTCTGATGACACACAAATCCCAGAAGCCCTTGTTATGAACTTCTGTACTAGCCATGCTTATTTTTCAATGATGTCGGAGACAACGAAAACAAACAGCATACTGTATAATCCAACCTTGGTTCCAAGCCTACAAATCTATATAGGATGGGCTTCTCCCCCGCCCCCAGAAATTCACATTGGACGTTTCAGATGTCAAACAATATTTTACAGGTTGTGATCAAACACGTTTTCTTTCAGATTTCCAACGTCCCATTTCCAATAGACACATAGCTATCTCTTCCTTAAACATAGATAACCTGGAATAAGCGATAAAAGAGAAAAAGCACCGTATGTAGGTGAGTAGCAGTGCACAGACAGCGCTAGAGCGCCCACCTTTCCTTCCGACCACCTGTCGCCGTTATCTATTGTCTGTTCCTCCTCTTCGCTGCTCTCCTCCCAGCCAGCAGCAGCGCGGTTCCTCTGCCTCCTTTCCGCGCTGCCTTAACGCAACTTGAGAACGGTTAAAGCGGGACTCACCCAGGCTCTTTCGATCTCCTGCTTGCTTGCTTGCTCGCTCCTTCCCTCCAGTGGCAGTGCAGACCAGCTGAGCGCTTGAGCCGCCTTCCCGCGCTGCTGTGCTAACGCGAGGGGGCCCGGGGGCTAGGTGAAGAAAGAGTATGGAAATACTCAGATGAGAACCCGGATGTATCGCGAGAGTGAGCCAACCACGTGCGCATGGCTGATTATAACCAGTCCTAGTTAGACCTTGCTTTTCGTTGATGTTGGTGGTGTTCGTGTTTATGTTTGGATACTAAAAGCATCTTCTCAGAGGGAGTAAGCCGGAGTCTTGTCATTCTGGGATCTCTTTCCACTATTTAGGCTATTAAAAATAGCTCATCAAAGGAAACAAACAAGGCTGTGAATCTAAGACCTCTTTACACCCCTTTAGAAAGGGGATTGAAAATAAACCGGCTAATATTATAATGCCCTTATACAAAACTATGGTGCGATCACACTTGGAGTACTGCGTACAATTCTGGTCACCACATCTTAAAAAGGACATTGTTGAACTGGAAAAGGTGCAGAAGAGGGCAACCAAGATGGTCAGGGGTCTAGAGCACCTTTCTTATGAGGCAAGACTACAACACCTGGGGCTTTTTAATTTAGAAAAAAGACGACTGTGAGGAGACCTGATATAAAATCATAAAGTCTATAAAATCATGCATGGTTTGGAGAAATTGGAGAGAAAGAAATTCTTTTCCCTCTCACACAACAGTAGAACCAGGGGTCACTCCATGAAATTGATTGCCAGGAGGTCTAGGACCAACAAACGGAAGTACTTTTTCACACAACGCATGATCCACTTGTGGAACTCTCTGCCACAGAACGTGGTGACAGCCAACAACCTGGATGGCTTTAAGAGGGGGGTGGATAACTTCATGGAGGAGAGGTCCATCAATGGCTACTATTCGGAGGGCTGTGGGCCACCTCCAGTCTCAAAGGCAGGATGGCTCTGAGAACCAGTTGCAGGGGAGTAATGGCAGGAGAGAGGGTACGCCCTCTACTCCTGCCTGTGGCTTCCAGCAGCATCTGGTGGGCCACTGTGAGAAACAGGATACTGGACTAGATGGGTCTTGGGCAGGGCTGTTCTTATGTTCTTACATACACTTCCTTCATTTTTTGGCTAGCAATCCTTCAAAGGAAACAAATGTGTGCTAGGGTCTTTGAATCTGGAACTTGTTTGCTGTGGGGAACGGCTACCAAATAGTTCAAAGGGAGTCTGTGAATTTGGAACCTCTGCTTTCTGGTGGTCTACAAAAGCGGTTTCATCAAAGGGAACACATTTTGATAAGAGTTTTCTTTAGAAGGCGTCTCATTCTGCAGATTGCAGAAAAGGTCAGGCAGAGACCCTTTTTGTTGTATTAACATGTCCCTCTAGTCTCCAAATTGGGTTTTTTTTTTTTTAATTAAGAATAATGTTTGTATCAGCAAAGTTGTCTGTTGAAGGTTGACTTTTGTCCTGGTATATGTCTGGAAATATTTCATATGTCAATTAAAATGCCCATGATGAGGGTTCACGGACAAGCTTATAAGCAATGTCCATATATCCCTATGTGTGCAGGGAACCAGGGGCGTAACTACCATTAGGCAAGGGGAGACAGTTGTCTTGGGGACCCACTGCCTCAAGGGGCCCCCCAGAGGCATGTCACATGACTCCCCACCCACCCGTGTTGCACCCCCTGGATCTTTTAAGTACCTAGAAACATCTCTGTAAGGGAGAGAGAAAGAGTGATAGGATTTTCCATGCAAAAAACTGGTATTAGCAGGTTTGTTCTGAATTTCTTCTAAAAATTAAAAAAAATAAATCTTTCCCTGAGTGTATTTTAGTGTAAAAAGTAGTTAATTCAGCAAATTTAAGGGGGGGGGAGAAAAGGAAAAGGAATGAGAGCAGATAGGAGAAGGAGGATAGGTCGTATGAGGTGGGCGCAAGGCTATGTGTGGCTCACCAGAGGTGCATCAGAATCTAATCTGGCCCACCAAATTTTAGTTTGACAGCCCCTGGCATAGTACATTTGCAAGAGAGAGAAAATCCAAGCCCCAATATTTATATGGGGGTGGGATCTTTTATGAGGGAGATTCTTGTTGCACCCCCTGTAATTTCCTGCTGGATCTGTCCCTGTGAACTAGATATTCACCATATTCATAATGGGGATATGATGGTGAGTGCACTATATATTGTGAAGTGTGTTTGTGTGTGTATATCAGAGGGGGGCCATTTTAAAATCTTGTCTCTGGGCCCACTCCAACCTTGCTATGCCCCTGCAGGGAACACATCCTTAATATACCTACCAATTTCTATTTCCATTTTATGGAAGGCATATTTGAAATCATGTTCAACAAAATCTTTGAAATAATACTCATAATTCCTTGCATTAGCCCTCAATTTTAAATTTACCATGGACCTAGCAATTTTCAAATAATATTCCACTTTTATAATATCAACTGTCACAGCAGCTGATTACACAGATTTTGTAAAATGGAAGAAGCATAGCTTACTTAAAAACATAGAGGATAAGCAGTCCTTTAAGCTCTGTAAAGTTGCTAATGAGAATAAATTGACCTTTATCAACACCTGAAATGACATACCTCCCAAATGATTATCCAGGCTGAAGGTATTTGAGGTATTCCTATGTGTCTTTACAACTGTACCAAATGTTCAAATTGGTTAGGCAGTTCACAGGTTAGCCCGCTTGCACCTCAAACGCATCCATCATCTTGAATGGGGTGAATGACATAATCACAAACTATATCACTGAGGTGTCCCTGTGTGTCCCTACAAGTATTCCAAATTTGGTGCAATGCAAATCAGTCCAGGCATTGCAAAGTTGACAAGGACACACACACACAGAGAGAAAACACTGGGTGGTCTCATAAGCTTACTTTCCTTAAGGAAAGTTTCCTTACTTTCCTTAAGGAAAGTAGGCTAAAAATGTTTGCCAATTATTTTTAAACCCATTCAACTCATTCAATTTACCATCTCTAAATTTGACTGTGGTGGTTATTTTGCACATAATCAGAACACCACCAAAATTTCCTTTGTCATTCTCCTAGAATGGGCCTAATTACTAGATTTACAATATTTAGTTAATAAGATTCTAGTTGCCATTAGGCAATTAATCATTAACTTTCTATTAGCTTTCCATACACAACCTCTCAGGTCACTACAAAGCAGGGTCTGTGGCTTTATGTCTATAGGTCTTCCATCATAACTTATTCATCCTATACCACCCGAGACCAGAATTATTTTTCCTTTGGGGCAATTTGCAAAACATCTGCTTTTGATCTATTGTGTCTCCAGCATTGTCCTGAGGCTGATTTAATTTTTGCTGGAGTAAGTACCATTGTAATTACAAATTAATGCAGTTTTCCTATATTGGCATATTTGATTATATTACAGCTCCAAATTGGCACATAAGTTTCCACTGCTCTGAGGACAGATATTCCCCCAGCTCCCTTTCCCATAGCCTATATATCATTTGTTCTTTCCCCCTGCTGTATTGTCTATATATTTTTCAGCACTCCTTTGCACACAATTCCTGACCTTAACAATATGTCTACATGTTTGCAGTTCATATAGGTTATCTGCACCATCTTATTTACCAAATTATGCATCTGTACATATTAGTATAATTTAATATTTTGTCTTAATATATTGCAGTCCACAAATCATCCAAACTTTTTAACTCATGCAGTCAGCTCTTTCCTATTTGGAGAATTCTGAAACGCTTTTTGCTACCTAAAAAGCTTCATTATAGGAAAGAGGCTATATTCATCCATTCTGGCATTAGATCTGACTTATTTTCTATGTACTTCCTTATTATCATAGGGCTTTTAATACATCTTTTTCTTTCTGCATAGTCCAGCATTATCCATTCTCACAATAGGATTTCTATTCCAGTTTGTTCACTTCCCAAGCAGATTCAAAACCATGGCCAGATTCAGATTACATATGAAACTGGAGGTCCGTTTTCCTCCAGTTTCTCTACCCAAACGTCTGAACCCGAGGAACTGCAGTTAAGAGGGAAAATGGAACAGCGGTTTTCCTCCCCTAACTCCAATGGTTACCTTCAGTTTCTAGTGAGTTACATGACAGGTAACTGCATTTCCGCGACACCTTCATTACATGCAATCTTGGGATTTGAGTTGCCCTTTCCTTTACCTTTCCTCAAACCAGAATTGAGAGAGAAAGCTTCTCCCTTGCTCCAACTCCTGTTGGCTGCACTGACTGTTCTTCAGGAAAGAAGGAAGCCCACACAACCAGCTCATCCACGAGACTATAGCAGGTCTGAACTCAGACCAGAGAGCGGGGAGAGGGGTTGTGGAACCTCGGGTTCACTGACTGTTTTGATTTGTACCCTCACCAATATTATAGGCTCACATGTGTATGTGTGTGTTCTGTGTAAATTTGAATATACATTTGCATAGGAGAGAGAGAGGGAGGGAGGGAGGGAGGGAGGGAGGGAGAATGGATATAATCTAGAAAAAGTGATGTGGTCCTTTTTTTCTAGATTGCATTCATTGAAATTAGGGCTAAGAAGAAGGCATAGAGATGTACTCTCTCCATGAGAGTAGGAAGAAAAACTCTCTCCATGAGAGGGGAAGAAAAACTGGGAGAGGGACTATGCAGAAAGGAGAGGCATGCAAGGTCAGGAGCTGAGGAATCATGTATCTGTCTTTCTATCTTCTTCCTTCAGGACATAAATTTTTAATGGTTATGGACTGACCATTTCTTGTCAGAATTTGCTTTAGCAATAGCATTAAAAGAATCCATACCATCTGAAGTATTTGAAAACCTCTTCCTACTGATTAGCTAGAGGTTATACCAAACAAACATAAAAGACAACATTTTTCTGATTTTGTGGGACACTTTTTGCATTTGCATGATAGGATGATTTTTCCATGACACAATGCATGAAATAAGTTACACAAGCATGCATGTTGTTTGTATTTTTCACTTCATGACTTGTAGCCAACTATGTGAATTGATTCCACTGAAAACCACTGGATTATATCCTACCTGGTATGAGCACAATGGATTTGCATAAGTGATCATATCTTCTCTCTTCTTCAGGGAGAAGAGGTGGACCTCCTCCTTGTGGAAAATGCTCACATCTTGTTTACGGGAATTTCCCCCTCCCAGTACAGTACTTAAGAACATAAGAACAGGCCTGCTGGATCATGCCCAAGACCTATCTAGCCCACTATCCCATTTCGCACAGTGGCCCACCCGATGCCTCTGGGAAACCCACGAGCAAGAGCTGAGGGCATGCCCCCTCTCCTGCTCTTGCTTCCCTGCAACTGGTATTTAGAGGATTAGTATTACCACACTTGATAAGATATGTGTCAGCTATGATGGACTGTATTTATGCTTTAGCTCAAGTTGAGGGAATTCATTCTGAAACCAATTTGCAAGTGCTCAATAATAAAGGATCACAGGCAAATATCTAAATACCCCGAGAGGAGCCATGGATAGAGACGAGGCTTGTGAAAACAGAAATGAAGTTTATTGAACAACATAGTTTTTTAAAGGGGGAGGGGTTGGCAACCAGTGCCAAGAATACAAACTAATTATGCAAGAACAATGCAAGGAACCCAAATGCAACCAAAACTGCTATGTGAGCAAATCAAAAGGGAGGAGGGAAAGGATAAATTATGCACAAGGTTGGAGAGAAAAGACAGTTCTGTATTCCTGTTTTTTCTCTGCTGATCTTGTGTGTTATGCCAAAGGGTATACCTTCCCTGGGAGGAAAGAGCAAGAGTCCCTCTTTAGTTCTTCTGGGTGGAGGGCAAAGATAGGTGGTAAGGTGCAGACAAAGCACCCACAATTGTAGTTCTACATGGGCTCACAGCATTCTAGGGTGCACTGAGATGCCCAGGCAGTATGGCATGGGTGTTTAGGCCATGGCAAGCCCAAGTTGGGAATACCTCCACTGCAAAAGGGTTCTCTCTGGGGTTTTTCTCAGAGAGTCCTGGATTTCTCAGCTAGTCTAAATATACAAAAATTCCATGGAAGTCCAGTACTGTAGCAAGCATGACTTGTTCCCTTAGCTAACAGGGTCCACCATGGTTGCATATGAATGGGAGACTTTATGTGTGAGCACTGTAAGATATTCCCTTCAGGGGATGGAGCCACTCTGGAAAGAGCATCGAGGTTTCAAGTTCCCTCTCTGGCTTTTCCAAGATAGGGCTGAGCGAGATTCCTGCCTGCAACCTTGTAGAAGCCACTTCCAGTCTGTGTAGACAATACTGAGCTAGATGGACCTATGGTCTGATTCAGTATATGGCAGCTTCCTATATTCCTGTGTCTCTGGTTGCACCAATGTCCCACTCAAGGTGCATCCGCAGTGCACAGATGTCCCACTCAAGGTGCATTCAGAGCTAATGGTTTATTGTGATTCTGGATCCCACAGTACACAATTCCAGCACAAGGTTCAGCAGCCTAGTGATTTCAGTTCAAAGATAAAAGGGTTAAGAGCAAAGTCAACTCTTGCAGGAGTGGAATTCTAGGGCGGTAATCAGCAGCTACCTAATGGCGCAATGGGGAAATGCTTGACTAACAAGCAGAAAGTGGCCGATTCGAATCCCCACTGGTACTATGTCAGGCAGCAGCGATATAGGAAGATGCTGAAAGGCTTCATCTCACACTGTGCGGGAGATGGCAATGGTAAACCCCTCCTGTATTCTACCAAAGAAAACCACAGGGCTCTTTGGGTGCCAGGAGTTGAAATTGACTTGACGGCACACTTTACCTTTACTCAGCAGACAGCACACTTTACCTTTACTCAGCAGCAGGTGGCACTGAACTCCTGTGGGCCAGCCAGCTTAGTGAATAATGTCCCAAAAGCAGTGTGACAGGAACTATGTCCTGACTAGAGCTCTGGGCACTGACCAAAGGATGCTGAGTCTTTTATTGTGTTTTGGACTTGGTGCAAAACTACAGATGGGGAAAACTTGCAAGTTCAATCTCCTGCTCAGATGATGGGGACAGGAAGACATTTAGACCTCAGTGCCCATTTAGTTGATGAGAAGAACAACAGGGTGCTATTGTTCCCAATCAGCATCCTTAAAGGGAGCTTCATATACTTAGGTTGATAATGTTTTGAAGCTTTTCTGAATAGACAGGGTTCCCTTGTGGACTTGAATAAATTTTGCCTATTCATTGGAACCTTGGCCTCCTCTAGGACAGAACCAACTGACTCAGCAGTGGGGGAGCCTCCCATTCTCAGATGAAATTCCCACTGGTAGGTTCCTGTTGCCCATATGTGGCTGTCTGACCCAATCTGAGACTAGAATTCTCAGGCATCAAATGCCAAATTCCTGCTGGCCATGTTCCTTTGGCAAGCCTCTGGGTCCTAGCAAGGGACAAATGCAAGTCACCACTTGATGGTGGCTAATCACTATTCATATCTATGTAAACCGCTGTGGGAACTTCTGTTGGAAAATGGTATAGAAATATTTGCCTTATTCATCTTATTCATATTCATATCTGATTGTGAAGAATCATTACTTTATCAGCTAGTAATCAGCTAATGAATTATAGCCGGATCCATATGACTGATGGTATGTCCATTTACTGGGAATCTGCAATTCCCGGTAGATGTGTGCATCCACAGAGTGTGTCACATGGGCAGCAAAAAAAAACTCCCAATCCTGGATTGGCAGCACACTAACCAATGTTTAACCAGGATTAACAGACCAAATTCAAATATCAGATTATCAGTCAGTTCCAGTTAAATGTCAGGTAGGCATGCAGCCAACCTGGGATCAGCAGTTTTTTTGCTGCCCGTGTGACACACTCCATGGAAGCATGCACCCATTTCTGGCATTGATTTTGAGCATGTGAACCAGCCCTATGATCACAGGTATAGTGGAGGGGGGACATGCAGTAGGGATATGCACAGAACCGGCAGGGGGTGGTTTGAAGATGGGGGGCATACATTTAAGAGCAAATGAGGGTGCCCTTACCCCTTCCACTGCATTTTCCCAACCAGTACGCCATTAAAAAAGTCTCCATCGGGGTGACAGCATGCCTCCCTCCCTCCCTGGTGTCCTCCTCAGCCAGAAGTAAAAGGAAGTACCCAGTGCGCGTGCACCCGCCTGCCCAACATGCATGCATGCCGGGTACTTCCTTTTACTTCTGGCCGAGGATGACAATGGGGTGGGAGAGAGGTACACTGCTGCCCCGATTGAGACTTTTAAAATGGAGCGCCAGCAGGGGAAACGCGGTGGGAGTGGTAAGGGCACCCTCCCCCACCCTTAAAGCTGTGCCCCTTGCCTTTGAACCTGCGGAACCGGCAGTTCCATGCACATCCCTAACGTGCAGGGATGACGTGCTGATACTCCTTGGATTCTCTGGCTGTTCTCTGGGCATGGCCATGGGGGCTGTCATGGAGAGCGCCTGCACTTCTGAATTTGCAACTATATCACTGCCTATGAGTCTCTCAGCCATCACAAAAACATGGCTCTGGTTACATCTGGGTGGTGGGAGCTTTTTTGGTGGTGGTGGGAGGAGTTGGTATATATTAAATAGGATTAAGGACTTATTTCAGTCAGAACAAAATATAGAATATGTCATTGGAATTCATTCTTTCCCTTAGTTTTGAGCTCTGCAGAACTCTGAAAAGGAAAGTCTTAACTCATGGACATGTTAAGAAGACTGTTTCTGGTTCACACAAATGTAAACAAGTCACTCTAAGTAGAATTAATTGAGACTATTTCTCATTTCTTTTAACATGGTGACTCTTACCTAGGGTCCTCTCCCATTTGCTGTGATTTGGTTT
This sequence comes from Hemicordylus capensis, assembly GCF_027244095.1. NCBI lineage: Eukaryota > Metazoa > Chordata > Lepidosauria > Squamata > Cordylidae > Hemicordylus > Hemicordylus capensis. Next base: position 80,230,615 of record NC_069661.1, on the reverse strand, counting down.
GTATTTGACTGTCGGCACATGAGTTACAAAGAAGTGTTGCCCACACTTTGAGTGGCCACCATCTTGAACTAACATGGCAGGTGGACCAAAAGAATACCTCCCCTAGGAACCCAAGAAGTGATGTTATTTGTATCTGAATGTAAACTCAGAAGTATGCATGTATACATATTATACATAGTATACATGTGTGCACATCCCAATGTCACATATGACATGAGGGGACTTCCAAGTTTAAAAAAGAATGAAAACGTAACAGAAATCTGATCATATGCACAAATGTGCATATCTGGGTGTAGTGCAGTGGATGTACACAGGCAGTGGGTGTGCCGGATGCTGCGCGGTATGATTCCAAACAGTGTGAATTGACTCTACATTAAACATAAATGTGATATAAATAGTCACATGAAATAGAAAAAGTAACAACAGCAAAGCACTAAATAGCAGCTTTCGATTCCGTTGCTATGGTTTGAGTGACCTCTGGTGGGAGTTAACACACTGCAGCACGCGTCTCAGATACCTACATCGGTACCTACAGATATGGCATGTGAAGCTTCATGGTGTATGTGTGGGGCGTGGGGGTAATTTGTATGTGTTTGTTTTGATCAGAGGACTATGCTGCAATTACACACATGCACAATCCAGCCGTCTTTGCTGGAAACACCCCGCAAAACCCAGACTACTTAATCTGCTTAACGAAGTAAGGCCCATTGGAAAGATGGCTTAAGTTAGGCGTGACTAACTCCTCTCATTGATTTAAAGGGTGTTTAGCCGTGACTAATGTAGTCTGGATCCTGCCCAGTATTTTCCCAGCAAAGAGCAATCCCCTCAACCCTTGCAGTGTAACTGCCCTATTGGACGGTGCATCTCACCCTGGCTGGCGTACAGCATTATCTATTCTTGAGAGCATCCTTTCTGGTGAGCTGAGCTCCTTGACGACGACGCTGCTCCCCACTCCCACCCGGAAGGCTAAGCTCCTCCCTTTCCAACTCTTCTACCGAGCTGTTTTTCCTCTTCAGCGGTGTTTAAAACGTCTTAATATTTTAAAGGGGCTGTTGCAAGCACTCGGCTGTCCTACCTCTCTGTGGTGGTTGCCTGCCGCTGCTTGCCATGCACAGCGAGGCTCCGAATTCGTCGCCATCCCCTATGCCTCTGGGCGATCTAGTCTGGCGTTGGGCTACTACAGCAAGGCGTTGGGCTGGAACAGGGCGGGCTTGTAGCCCATCAGCGGCTAAAGGTGCCTAATAAGAGCCTACCTGCTAGTGGACCAAAAAAAAAAAAAAAAAAGGGTCATGCAGGCGAGGATCGGAAATAAACAGCAGACAGCAGCCACTGCCAATGCAAGAGGAAGGGAGGCGGGCAGTAACTCTTCCTACACATTTAACCGCCCCCGCCAGCTTTTCCGGAGCCCATCGTGTCCTTTCCTCTTCCAGATACTGCGCGGGATGTTCCCGAAACTAGATTGACTCGAGAGATTGACTTTGGCGGTGCTCCGCAAGCAACAGAGCTTGTGCAACGATCAAGCAGCTAAGATTGTCCTGGGATGATCCTCAGGGGATGCATCAGTAAAAAGCGATCGCTCGTTTTGTATCTTTCATCACCAGATGTACGTGTTGGCTTTACCACGCCTAGTTTGCATGGAAAAAGCACTGCGTGAGTTCTTCAGTGCAACCTCGGCAGGAGGATCCGGCTATTGGGCGGGGATGACGTTTGGAGGTAGAAAGGTTCTCCGTTCCCCCCTCTTGTCTGGCTCTTCCTGGTGTCAGTAAACGCAGGAAAAAACTGTTAAGTTCGTTGTAGGCTATTTCCACCCACCTCCACAGGCCGGTTTTTTTAATGGGGAGGCCGCGGCAGTTGTCCCAGCCTTCACAGGGCAACGGTGGAGAAGGACATTGCACAAGTTGTTGAGAGAAGTGGAGCGGGCTTTCAGGACCCTCTCACTAGAGGTGACATGAGAGAGCTGATATGGGGTAACTAGAGGTAACTGAGAAGTTCTGTACTGTAACTTCCGATATATTTTTGTTCCAAAAAGCAGCTTTGGGGCAGCCAAATTTGGATCAGGATGAGGACAACTTCTCCCCACACCACACCTCTGATCCAGATTTGGCCTCATTAAGCTACTTACACAAGAAAGCTCATATAGGGACAAAAATAATTCCCATAAGATTTCCCCTGCACAGTGATAGCTTTGGTGGTTCAAGGAAACAATACAAGCGCAAAGGGTTAAATAAACCCTGCTCCCCTGCCCCACATTATGCAACCACAGTTCAAATCAATTCTGACAACTGCTTTTTGAAATAGAAACAATGAGATTTGGAATGCAGTCACAAAATTCCCATGTTACGTCTCATTTGACCCTCAAGTCTTTAAAAGGGTTAGCCTCTCTTCCAGTCAATTTGATGTTGTTAGGATTATTTTTTTTAAAGTCAACTCCCTATTGAGGATCAGATGTATTAACTACAGTACATCTGCATGCACTTTAAAAACTCTGTGAAGTCTGATGCGAACATCCAAAGCAGTGTGCAAACATATATACACAAAAGCTATAATATATCAGGTCAACCTAACTGCTTTGCCCCTGCTATAATTTCCAGAGCTTCTTCCTAGGAGAAATGAGCATTAAAAGAGAAACAAAGGGTTAGTTTGAGTTATTGGAGAGGAAGGAGCTGATGAGCATGGCCACAGTATTTTCCATCTATATTTGCCTAAGTTTGCTTTTTCTGCACTCTGTGCATGTGACTTATTCTGATAGCACTCCCTGGACAGAGGGCTGAAACTGGCCTCTTTCCCAGGTTTCATTTCTGAGGGTTTCTGGATAATGAGCACTAACAATATATTTTAAAAGTGCATAAATCTGGAAACTCCCTCTGTTTCACAATATATTTGCCAGAGTTATGGTTTGTAAATCTGCCCATTCTTCACATTGGATCCTGAGCATATATGTATTGATAGTGATTGATGTATTATAGGCCTGTAGGCATGGGCTTTTCCCCAGACACTTCCATTTCCCAAGATGGATTTTCTAAGACCAACCACCTCAAGTTGGTAGCTAACATGTACATGCCTCCATTTCCTCCATGGAACACTCCTTTTAAAAGTGTTTAAATGTTCCACTCAGGTTCCAGGCATTGCTTTGTGACTGGCATTTAATTTCCATGTGTAATCCTTTTGGATCTATCGGTGGCTTTCAATACTGTCAAACATGGTATCCTTCTGGAGCATTTGAAGGGGTTGGTGGTGGGAGGCCTTGCTTCGCAGTGGTTCCACTCCTACCTCCTGGGAAGATTCCAGCTGGTGTACCTTAGAGACTGTTGTTCTTCAAAATCTGAACATTTATATGGTGTCCCCCAGGGCTCCATATTGTCTCAATGCTTTTTAACATCTACATGAACCTGCTGGGAGAGATCATCAGGAGATTTGGTGCAGGGTGTATCATTATGCTGATGACACCCAAATCTATTTCTCCATGTCAACATCATTAGGAGAAGGCATAACATAACCTTCCTAAATGTCTGCCTGGAAGCATTGATGGGCTGGATGAGGAATAACAAACTGAGACTGAATCCAGATAAGACAGAGGTACTTATTGTGCTGGGCTGGAACTCAGGAGATGATTTTGATCTGCCTGTTCTAGATGGGGTCACACTTCCCTAGAAGGAACAGGTATCAGGGCGTAGCAAAGTTCCTGGCGGCCAGGACAAAGTTAGGCGGGGGGCCTCAACACCAACCCCCCCTTCATCTGTGAGCCCCCCCATTAATTACCTCTGTATTGTTAATATTCCCTAACTTATTTTTGTAAGTAGCCCTTATATTATGAATGAATTTTAAATTGTTTTATATTCCCAATACTGCCTTATTGTAAATAGGATTCTATGCTTGCAAATCCCTATGCATGGAGAGGGCTAGCAGGGTCAAAAGTGCAAACTTGTTTTTCTGTAGTTTGTTGATTTTTGGAGGGAAAATAATTTTTTTAAAAAAATGGAGGGGAAATGTGTTTGTTCTAAATGGATGCCTTAAAAAACTGTTGGGATAGATAAACTGTATATATTGGGAGAATTTTGAAAGAGTTGGCTTGGACAGAGGAGTCAAGTCAAGAGTTTGCTGAAGCAAGTCGGAGGTGGAGTTTGCAGAAGAAGAAAGCGTGTCCTGGAAGTCGGTGTCTGCTGGAGAAGTCAAGAGCAAGTCAGAGCTAGAGTTTGCAGAACAAGAGACTGCTGGAAAGAGTCTACTGGAGGCAGTTAGATCAGGAGGTTGCAGAAGAAGGAAGAGAGTCTGGAAGTCTGCTAGAGGGAGTCTAGGAAAGCAGAAAGTGAGCAGCCAGCAAGAAGAGAAGCCTAGCTGAAATCACTAGAAGAAAAAGAAGAACCAGACCCCAGACCTGTGCTGAATTGACAAGAAGAGACTACACAGCGAGGCAAAAGCTGAAAAGAGAGCGTAGAGGATTCTGAGTAGGGGACATTATAGAATCAGGTAGTGATCGCGTTTTTCCAGTCTCCCCCCACCCCGACCTGCTCAATTAATAACTGTTTTGAATTTGTATTTTTTGCTGCAAAAGTAATATTTTCTTGTTATAAAAAAGTTAGAGGCTTGTTGATTTGTCTCCATCCCATACCTATAAGCCTCTCCACACTAGTGAGGTGTGTTGTTGTTGTTGTAATATTTGATAAAGGGAAGAGCTGTTGTAGTGGACCCAGCCATACCAAAAGTCCACTTGGTGACAGTAGTAAAAAAGTTAGGAGAAATAGAGGGCTGTTCTCCCACAAAGTGATTGTGTGGAAACAAGGTAGGAGGGAAACTAGCTTTTCTTGATTCCACACTTCTACCTAGGTTTTCCTCTAACCTTGCTTCTATACAACCAAAAATTGGCATCATACATAGCTCCTTAACCCGGGTAGAACACAGTTTTTGATTGTGTGAATGTCCTCATTGTTTAATACTTGGATTCACAAGGATAGATTTATTATGATGTTGCACTTTTGTCTTGTTCACACAAATCAGGATGCAGGGGGACCAGGGTGGGGCAACCTAGGGACGGGGCTTGTCTTGCCCCGGGTGGCTGCTGCTGGTTGCGTTTACCTGGTGGTGGTCACTACCACCTGGGTGGGTGGGTGGCGAGAGGCAAGGAGAGAAGGCAGCGAAAGACTCCTTTACCCAACCCATCTGCCTCCCAAATGAAGCCCATCCAGCCAAATTCAGGCCTCAGCGCGGCTAGATAGGCTTCATTTGGGAGGAAGGCAGGTCAGGTAAGGGAGTCTTTCATTGCCTGACTCCAGCCAGCCAGTCAACTTATTGTCAGTGCACGCACCCCAAGCCCCCAACCAACTTCACATAGTTTGGGAGGTGGGCCAATCTCGCTGCTGTCCCACTCCGCCGCCGCCGCCGCCGCCGCCACCACCACCACCACCACACAGCGACAGCTTTAAAAGTGTTTTTTAACAAAGTAACAACAATCAAACAGTGAGAGAAATTGAGTCCCTAGAGAGGGACAAGCATTTACCCGGAAGAAGTCGGAACATCCCATGCAGTGTGGGACAGTTGGCAACCCTAGTCCCAGAGGCAATCATAACCATTTTTATATGTGACCTGTTCTATCCACACTATTTCTTCCTTTCAGTCTCCTGTATCACAAATGGAATTACTAAGATGTAGTTGTGAAGGAAGATATATGGTGAATAGAAGAGAAGGCGGAACTGGGGATCTAGAATCTGATGATCTGCATATGGAAAAGGAGAGAACTTGCTGCATCAGCCTCCTCATCATATGTATGATTTACTTCAAATAATAATGCCCTGGTATGTATATCAGTAGTAAGTGACTCAACGGGCATACAGTTTGAGAAAGAACTAGTTTCCAGCTAGCTCTGGTGCAGCCAGAAGTCCTGCCTTCTGCACCAGTCCAACCAGCTCAGCATCCCATATGTAACTACACAAGTGCAACACAGTAGTGCAAAGCATAACCCTAAGCATGTTTACCCAAAAATGTCCATCTACTTCAGTATGTATATATATATTTACAGTATGTATTTATTTATTTTACATTTTATATCCCGCTCTTCCTCCAAGGAGCCCAGAGCCCAGTACTACATACTTAAGTTTCTCCTCACAACAACCCTGTGAAGTAGGTTAGGCTGAGAGAGAAGTGACTGGTCCAGAGTCACCCAGCAATTATCATGGCTGAATGGGGATTTGAACTCGGGTCTCCTCGGTCCTAGTCCAGAACTCTAACCACTACACCACACTGGCTCTCATTGTTCTCAGTAGGGCTCTCAGTAGGACTTCAGGTGTGTTTAGAATTACAGGCTAAGTGAGTGGAGATAGAGATTGGGATGAGAGAAACAGAACTGACTAGCTTAGTCAACATTATGTAATTAATTAATTAATCTATCTATCTATTTTCTATACCGCCCTTCCAAAAGTGGCCCAGGGCTCATTGTATCCAAGATGTCAGGATCAGGTTCTCTGTAGGACATAAAAAAATGAATGACAGCATAATCATAAGCATGCATAAAATTCTGTTTTAATATATCTCCCCCTTGCATGTGTACAAGGCACCACTTCCAAAACATGAGGGCTAAAAGAAAATACAGAGACAAATATAGCCAACACATACATACTCCCCCACACAACTGTGAGGAATATGAAAACACACATTACCCACTCATTACAGCCATCAATACTCTGCACTAGCCCGCCCGATAGAGTAGCTCCCTGGCATAATAATAATTTTATTTGTTAGCTGTATGGGCTATGGGGTTGAGATTATCTCAGTTGGCCTGATGAATGATCTTCAACTGGCTATCGATGGGGAGTGTGGCTCTGCTGATCCTCTTGGATATCTCTGTGGCTTTTGATACCATCTATCATGGTATCTTTCTGGACTGCCTAAGGGAGGTGGGATTGGGTGGCAGTGTTTTACAGTGGTTCCATTCCTACCTCCCTGGTAGATTCCATATGGTATTGCTTGGAGACTGTTGCTCTGCAAAAACTGGTGTGAAGTTCCACAAGGTTTCTGTCTTCAATGCTACATGAAGCATCTACATGAAACTGCTGGGAGAGATCATCAGGAGGTTTGGTGCTGCGTGTTATCAATATGCTGATGACACCCAGATTTACATCTCCATGTTGACCTCATCAGGAAATGGCATATCTTCTCTAAATGCCTGCCTGGAGGTGGTAATGGGCTGGATGAGGGATAACAAACTGAAGTTGAATCCAAATAAGACAGAGGTACTGACTGTGGGGAGTCAGGACCGAGAGATGGTTTACATATACCTGTTCTGGATGGGGTTACACTCCCACTGAAAGATCAGGTACGTAGCTTGGGAGTGCTCCTGGGTCCAAAGCTCTCCCTGGTTTTTCAGGTTGAGGCAGTGACCAGTAGCGCTTTTTATCAGCTTCAGCTGATATGTCAGCTACGTCCATTTCTAGAGGTGAATGACCTTAAAACAGTGGTACATATGCTGGTAACCTCCAGATTTGACTACTATAAAGCGCTCTTCATGGGGCTACCTTTGTACGTAGTCTGGAAACTACAATTGGTACAGAATGTGGTAGCCAGATTGGTCTCTGGGACAACATGAAGGGACCATATAACACTGATTTTAAAAGAACTGCACTGGCTGCCAGTATGTTTCTGGGTAAAATACAAAGTGCTGGTCAAGCCCTTAACCTATAAAGCCCTTAATGGCTTGGGTCCAGGCTAATTAAGAAAGCACCTCCTTTGTCATGAACCCTGCCGCCTTTTACGGTCTTCTGGAGAGGTCCGGTTACAGTTGCCACCAGCTCATCTGGTGGCGACTCAGGACCAGGCTTTCTCTGTGGCTGCCCCAGGGCTTTGGAATATGCTCCCTGCTGAAATAAGAGCATCTCCATCTCTGAGATGAGACACCATGAGATAAAAACACACAACAGATTAAATCATAACAGGCCAAAAAGGGGGGAGAAAGAAAATACAAAATACAATACAAAACCATTTAAAAGACATTTTTTTAAACTGTTAAAATCAAAATTTAAAAGGCCTGAGTGAACAAAAAGGTCTTCACCTGGCATGTAAAAGAACAAAGTGATGAAGCCAGGTGAGCCTCACTGGGGAGTCTATTCCATAAATGGGGTGCAACCACCGAAAAGGCCCTCTCCCTAGTAGCCACCTCATTTGACAGGGGCACTCAGAGCAGGGCCTTCAAAGAATATCTTTGACATACGGGGCAAGGTGCTCCCTCCAGCAACCCAGTCCCAAGCCATTTAGGGCTTTAAAGGTTAAAACCAGCACTTTGAAGTGGGCCTGGAAAAGGACTGGGAGCCAGTGCAGCTGATGAAACACTGGCATATTATAATCAAAACGTCCAGTCCCCTTTAATAATGTGCAGTGTTTTCAAAGGCAGCCCCTCGTACAATGCAATGCAGTAATCCAAGCAAGAGGTTACCAGAGCCTGAGTAACTGTGGCTAAACTATCTCTGTCTAGGTAAGGTTGTTATCAGCCAAAGCTGATAAAAGGTGCTCCAAGCCACAGCGGCCACTTGAGCCTCTAATGACAGTGCTGGATCGATGAGCACCCCCAAACTGCAAACCTGGTCCTTCGGGGGAGTGCAACCCCATCTAGAACAAGCTGAACATCATGCAGAGGAATCACCAACCAACAGTCCTTCCGTCTTGTCTGGATTGAGTCTCAATTTGTTCACCCACATCCAATCCATTATTGCATCCAGGCATCAGTTTGGAGGACCTGTTCCATTTTGGCATAAGGCTGCCCCAGACCTGTACTCCATACACTATGCCAAAATGGAACAGGTTCTCCAAAGAGAGGAGAGGATAGCATATATACCTAACTGGAGAAGCACAAGAAAATCAAAAGAAGTAATTTGGCATCAGTGAGAACATGTACAGAATGAAAGATGGGATGGCAACTAGGCAGGTGGGGGATATTGGCCACCAGCTTGCACATCTATGAGTAGCAGTACTGTGGTAGCCATCTTTGCTGGAGCATAGAACTGGGTTATTAGGCTGCTATCTGTGCACACACATTACTTTCCTGTAAACATTAAGAGGATCAGATTGCATGACACATGCCTATGTATGTTGTATTGAATCTATCTATATAATCAGTTCTCTTGGCCGGCCATGTGTGGAGATGCATGGCTGGCTTTTGTGGTGGAACTCTCACAACATGCTGTGAGAGTTCCTGGCATTGGGCAGGAGGACGTTGGAGGATGATGGCCGTGGTGGGGAGGCGGCAGCGGCAGTAATAGAGGCAGCAGCAATGGAGGCAGCCTGCCCGGCCATGCTGGGGAGGCAGCAGCGGTAATGGAGGCGGCCAGGCCCACCCATGGTGAGGAGGCAGTGGTGGCGGGTCCAGCCACGGTAATGGAGGTGGCAGTGGCCCAGCCCGGCTCGGCCACAGTGAGGAGGCGGTGGCAGGCCTGGCCATGGTGAGGAGGAGAAGGAGGCGGCCCCACTGCCAGGAAGAGCTGCCAGGAAGAGGGCGGCTGAGATGGTGTGGGGGAAGGGGGAACCACCGGCCCCAAAACGCGCACAGATGCTCTGTGCAGGGTTGGCTAGTAAACAATATTACATTTGACTGTTTAATTGAATTGGGACATAACCAAGATGTATAATTCAGCACTGAACTATAGTGGGCAAACAGAAATGATTGCTCATCCAGAAGTAATACTAGGCACAGATTCCTCAGGTAAGTGAGCAAAATTTAGTGACTAGCTGTATTTGATGCAATGCAATGCTGTATTTTCAATTTGTGCCTTCGGAGGCTTTCCAGACAGCTAGTTTCACAGCACTAAGATTGGGCCAGAGATCATTTTAATGTTGCTGTGCTTTAGAGCATGTTCAAGCTCACACTGTATAAATCATAGGAGTTTCATTAGTTCTCAAATATATGGCCAAGGGATAGCAAAATGAACTAGGTTAGGTGAGCACACATGAAACAATGTTAAGAAAAATAATGCTTCCCAGTAGTGATTGATAATAGTAGCAGTGAACTTTCTTGGCCTGCTGATCTATCATGAGCCTGGAACTCCTATCTGAGCCAACTAGTATCCATCATATAGAATGGCAGTTAAATTAAGAAACTCAGAGGAGAGAATGCCAACATTTCATTGCAGACCAAAATTTATGCATAAGGTACAGAAGAAGCATTTTTGAGGCTGCAATCCTATCTGCACTTACTGGGGCATAAGCCCCACTGTGTGCAGTGAGACTGCGTAAATATTCATAGCACTGGACTGCTTTTGTGCAAGTTCACATTAACAGGAAACTGCAGTCTGCAGGCAGAGGCACTCTTACCCCTGGACTTCAGGGCCGAAGTCCCAGGATCTCCACAGCTGTTGAGGGCCCCCGAATCCTCTTTAGTCTGTCCTGGGTGGTGTGGTTGCCCGGTGGAGCATGATGATGCTTAATTTGCAGGAGAAGGGGGGCCTCCAAAGGCCTTTAGGTCCAGGCTCCAAAATTACCTAGGTGCATCTCTGGGGGTGCTTACTGCTTACTTTGGAAGTAAGAGTCACTGCATTCCGTGATCTTACTCCTAAGTAAGTTTGCAAAGGACTGAAAAGCTTGGATAAAAACCCTCACGGGTTAATGTGATATTGGTTAGGTTTTGAAAAGAACATGTTCCTGTGTAGAACAACTATGTGACCATTTCTATCGGGTTTATTTGCAGTGTATAGTGGCACGCAGTCAAACATTCTGGCAAGGGCACGTAAAATAAATGTTTATATTCTCCTGGTGGTATAATCACCATTGGAAAAGGGGTGACAAAATGTCCCTGGCTGTTGGGGTCATGGGGGTTTGTGTATGGTTCCCCTCTCTCAGGACAACCCCTTGTCCTTCTTCCATGCCCAACCAGCTCATGAAACGCTCGCCAGCTAGAGGTGTGAGGTGCAGCCCCTCTCTTGCTCCTTCCCAGCCAGTGCTTCTTTCACCAGCTGGGAAGGAGTGGGAGAAGGGCTGCAGGCCCCGCTTCTAAGTGTTGGCCATGCCACTACATTGTCATCAGCAAGCTGACATAGGGTGTGTGGTCAGAACCTGGAAGAGGAGTCCTGTGGCCTCTCTCCCACTCCTTCCCAGTTGGCTCTCCAAGCAAGAGAAAGAAAGAAAGAAATCAGCCAATGTACACCTTTCGGTTGCTGGAGATGCCCCTGTGTCTGATAGCTTCACATGGGCTGTGACCAGTCTGTGTGCAGAGGGGATAGGGACCACTGGTGGCAGCAGCCTGTCCCCAGGCCTTTAATAATAATAATAAAACAAGTTAAAATAATCGACATAGCAATACCAGGGGATAGCAGAATAGAAGAAAAAGAAATAGAAAAAATCACCAAATACAAAGATCTACAAATTGAAATTGAAAGGCTGTGGCAGAAAAAGACCAAAATAATCCCAGTGGTAATTGGCGCCCTGGGTGCAGTTCCAAAAGACCTTGAAGAGCACCTCAACACCATAGGGGCCACAGAAATCACCATCAGCCAATTACAAAAAGCAACTTTACTGGGAACAGCCTATATTCTGCGACGATATCTATAACAACAGCAACAACATTGACAATAAAATTCTGGCATACCAGGTCCTTGGAAAGGACTCGATGTCTGGATAAAACAAACCAGTCAATAACACCTGTCTGACTGTGTAAAATAATAATAATAATAATAATAATAATAATAATAATAATAATAATAATAATAATAATAAATTAATAAACATATTTTTATACCTTTGGCAAACTCTTGACAGCCCTGCACCCACCATGAGCTGGCTGCACAGTTTGTGATGGTGGATAAGAGGCAAATGGAAGTGGGAAGAAGACTGCAAGACCAAAACTTCTATCTAGTCAGAGTTAGGGATGTGCACGGAACCAAGCGGGGGTGGCTCAAGGGGTGTGTGTTTCACTTTAAGGGACTCACTTTAAGTGTGTCTAACTTCAAGACACTTACCCCTCCCCCTACTCCCCCCCCCATGCTTGGTGTTGGTAAAAGCCTTCAGGGCAGCACTGTACCTCCTTGCCGGGCTTCCCCCTCTTCAGCCAGAAGTGGCCGGAAGTACCGGGTGCACATTCGCACGTCACACACACACTTGTCAAATGTATTGGAGATGAACTTCCAGTGCATCGACCTTTTGCACCAACTGTCCTAATGACCACTAGGGGCATTGGGAGTAGAGACAGTGAGTCAGGGTCTCCCTATCTGTCCCTACTCTATGACCCCTGAACTGACTCTGCAGCACTTCCTGTGCTGAGTCACAATCCTTCCTTTCCTCCTAGAGAGCAGATGGAAACATCTCTCTCTCTCCTTACCTATCCACTATGCAGTCCTTTAGATTAGAGATAGGTCTTTCCTGTCTAAGTGTATTTAACCAGTAAATGTTTAGTCACACAAGGATCTCCATGTGTTTTCTCTAAACAGCTGCAATATCCCAACCATCCTCTGCTACCTACTCTGTAACTGGAGTGTGTGCTCATTCCTTAGTGCTCTGCTGTTTTACCTATTGTGGGTAAAAATCAACAACCTCTAACAAAATGGGTGTGTGTGTGCGATTGTGACATGAACGAGCACACGCACCCGGTACTTCTGGCCACTTCTGGCTGAAGAGGGGAAAGGGCAGCAAGGAGGTACACTGCTGCCCCGATGGCTTTTACTGACACCGAGTGCCGGCGGGGTGGGGGGAAGCAGAACATGGGGAGTGGTAAGTGCACCTTCTCCCAATCTTAAAGTGAGACATCCCCCTGCCTTCAAACTTCAACCCCCCCCCCCAGTGTTCGAAACAAGTCTGAGCAGAAGTGGTTTAAGGGACAACCATCCTGAATGACATACACAGGACATTCCAGCGCCCCAGATCTTTGATGAAAAAAGCATATTGGAAGGTAATTATGCTTGGAAGGTAATTTTATTTTTAATAAAATAAAATTACCTTCCAAGCATAATTACCTTCCAATATGCTTTATTTATAAATATTAATATTTAACATAATATTTATATTTTTAATAAAATAAATAAATAATAATTAGACTTAACCAGGAAAGGTTAGTCAAGTAGTTTCTTGTTTTAAAAAACAAACACAAATCTACACACAAAAAATGACTGAGAAACAAAGTAATAATGACTGATATCCTGACTAAATTTACTCGAGGAAGTCGTACTGAAATCTTTGAGAGTAACTCCTGGCTAGTGCTATTGAGGAACTTTGCCTGTATGTCAGCCAGTGGATATAGGACACTTGTGTTCTGGTTCCATAACATTTTATAAACATTATATATTCAGATTCCATTGGCTTAAGTTAAATCATTTCCCAAGTCACTAAAGAATAGCATCTGTTATCCTTACTGTGCTTTTCTGATCAAGTTAAATAGCTTATTGTTAATTACAAAGGGTAGGCATGTAATGACAATAGAATGTAAAGTAGACAGTTGAGAGGTACCCTTGGGTTGAGTTGTGGTTAGTAGTGCTACAGGTTGTTTGGGGGCGGGGCTGTCTGTAAATTAGGTCAGGTTTCCTGGAGCTGCTGAGAATGGGAAGAATAATCTTCCAAAATAGGCTATAATTTGTTGATAAACCTTTAGCTGGCAGGTGTAGGTGATGACCAGCAACAGTCCCATTCACAATGAATATGTTCATTTTCAAGGTGCCACTGGATGCCTTGTTGTTTTTTCTCACAAATTAACGTATCTACTCAACTTTAGTATGTTTTAAGTAGATCATGCTGTAGCCAAGATATGAAGTCAAAACTCAATTTTAACCAGATTTCAATCCCAAAATCTCTTTTAATACGGTATATCAGAACTCTGAATGGAAGCATTTAAGTTACTATCCTGTGCACACTTGCTTGGACATGTCCTATTTAAATGTTGTTTGTTTGTCTACTTAATTTCCTTTATATCCTTCTCTTCTTCCAAGGAGCCCAAAGGGACAGGGTTATGTTTATCCTCACAACAATCCTGTGAGATAAGTTGGGTTGAGATATGTGGCTGACCCAGAGTTGCGGGGGGGGGGGGAGAATGTATCTGAATATGTGCAGAGCAGAGTGCCTTTTCTTCTGTAACTGGAGACAAAAGTATTTTTCTACATCATCTGAGATTAAGGGATAGGGCTTTCAGTTCAAAAACAGAGCCACGGTTGTCTTTAATGACAAAGTCTCGCCTATAACAGCTACATGGGAGGCAGAAAATCGGGCGTTAAGTTGTGTCCCTATTGCCATGCTATTGCCATGCTAGCGAAAGGGGAACGTGGATTTTTGCCTTTTTTTCCAGATGGAAAGGCATGAAACTCAGCTTAAGCCAGCAGCCGGTGGCTTTCATTCCGGTTTAAACCCAGAACTCACCGTGTCCAAAATTAGCTTCGTCTCACTTTAAGATGTTTGGCATGAACTCATTGAGGGTCCTCCTATGATGATTTTCTAGCAGTAGTTAATTTCTAACCACTTTTCTGCTCCGCGAAACTTTCACCCCAATCTCAGATGTGCGAAGGGAAGGCAAGCTGTCTACGGTTACTCTATAAGGCGCTCCGTGTATGTTTAAGGCTCTCTCCTCGGTACCTCAGAGTTCATATATGCCAGGGCTGAACTTGGGCAGTGAAAACTTGTGCTGGGGGCTACGCCGGTGCGGTGGAGGAGGGTTTTCTGGACCCGCCTCCACTATGCTGACGCTGTGGGGAAGCCAGTGGTTTTCGAAAGGGGAGCGCCCGAGGGTCACTGAGAAGAACTGCTGCTAACTCTCCTAGGAGAAGCCTCTCAGCCTGGGCGACGGACTGGAGTAGCAAGCCCAGCAACATGGGTGAGTTAGAGGAGCCCGCCGCTTCTCCCCTCATGGAAACAGACGCCAGGCAGCTTGGTCCCGTAGCGGGCGCTGGGGCTGTGCTGCGTTGCGTCCCGCTTGCTTCCATGGAAACTTTGGGCTGAGTTTGAGCAGCAGCCTCGATTTGGCAAATTCCCGCTCACGGGAGAGTCCTAGGGCTCCCCTCCCCCACGCTTGCTTCAAGCTGCTCTTCCTCGGGAATAGTGGCGGCGATGATGATGATGATGATGATGATGATGATGCACCCCTCCCCTTCAGGACAGGGCAGGGCATATCCGGGAGGGGAAGAGTGGGATTTCATTGTTGTTGATTCCATGTGGAAGGAAGCTCGCTTGTAAACTCTTCAGTACTGTAAACTCATACGCACTGAAGTTCTGGAATGACTGCTGTTCTTTTACATTGAATATGTACGTTCCATTGGCTGCTTAGAGTGACCCCAACACCCCGCCCCCCCGAAATGGAGGCTGGGGCTCTTGGGCTTCTAAGTGAAAGGAGACGTCTCTGGGCAAGGCTCCGAGTCAGTTCTTTCCAGTTCTGCAACACGAAGAAGAGCTGCCTGCACCTGCAGTAAAAAGTGCAGGAGCGTTGTGCCTCTGATTACATCTGGTGATTGTAGGTGTTGCCTCAAATTGGGACAAGCTTTGGACTGAGGCTGTGTCCTTTTCCTGTGTGGCGTGTGGCAAATGCCAAAGTTTCGATTTAAGGCGACCAAAGCTGTTTCCTGTGTGCTGTGTGTAGTCCGATTTGGAGACAATAGCGGAGGTTTTTCTGAACGGATGTTTGGTGCAGGCTCCACAATCATTGTTGATCCTTGCAGAGTCTTACAATTAGGATAGTAAAAGGAAAGGCTGTCCCCATTGATAAAAAGAGCACTGCTGGTTAGGGCAGAAGTTGACTCGCATTGTGATATGAAGTTCTAAAACCCAGCGGTGAATGTGAATGAAACGCTTCGCAAGTATTCTGTACGAAGACTCACGCGCTTTCTCCCCCCTGACAGTGCTTCTGCATAATAACATTTTAGTAGGTGAAACCTGGGGGAAAGTTCAGCCATTTTATTTTTGCTTGGAATGCAGACATAAGCTCCTGATTCCCCCTGTATAATAGAAATATGTGAGGTCAAGTATTAGAATATGGATCCATGTGCTATATTCTGGGATTTACAGTGCTGTCGAATTATTGTATTGGTGGCACTCATTAATCAAAACTTGAAAGGGCTGGCCAAAGAAAAAAAGATGGGGTGCTGTTGATCCCATCATGAGCTCTTGTTATGTTGTACTATATAGCTAAACACCTTCCTCACTCAATTACTCCCCATCTTGCATTCTCTTTTCTCTGTTCCCTTTGTGTTTAGTAATGCCGAGCCTACTTAAGAGGTGTGTCTTATGTTGAGAACAAAAACATGCCACATTGTAGTGGGCACATTAGAGGAATCTTCTGTTGTGTGGTGTTAACTAAGGACATTTTGGAGCAAGAAATCTAGGGAGAAAAGTGTGTATTTCTGATACTTCATCAGGAACATTCTAAATATCATAACTATTTATGAGGGTGGGTAGACTTTTAATTCATGTGGTGGATCTACTTGGTTTTTTACTAGAATCTCAAGGCCAAATGCAAAATAACATGTGGGGGAGGAGTCGGATCCAATATAGTAGATCAAGAGTGCAAGTGCAGCCAGTTACTTAGTTTATTTATTTTTACCTTTTATATCCTGTTCTTCCTCCAAGGAGCCCAGAGAAGTGTAGATTTTCTCGCAACAAATTGTTGTGCGGCGGTAGGTTAGGCTGAGAGAGAAATCACTGGCCCAGAACCAGTGAGTTTCATGGTTGATCGGGGATTCAAACTCAGGTCTCCCTGGTCCTAGTTGAACACATTAACCACTTATACCTTGAACCACACACCAGGATAATCTGCATATTCAGGTACAAATAAAAATCTGAGTTAATAAAGAACAAGGAATTCTAACAACCTGATTTGTTGAGATGCGGAGTGGGGGCTTTTCTGTTGCTATTGTTAAAAATTTGGGATTCCAGAACTCTTGTTGATCTCTTGCAAATTGGCCTGACCTATCTTCCTCTCATCCCTTACTCTTCTTTTTGAACATCATCCTTTCTGTTTAACTCTGTACAACTTGCCCCACAGTCTTACATATGCGTACATGTATTCAACATCTCTGCTGTCCATTGTGAATCTAGCAAAGTAGGCTTGTCTAGGTTTTGCAAGCTCATGCTTCAAACCTGTTGGTCTTCAAGTTTTTGCTACAACTCAGTAACATAGCTACTCTTCTGGAATATATGTTTTTTACATATGTTGGAAAAGGTATATAAATATTTGTAGTAATAATAGTGCATCCTGCCTTGTAGCCTGGATAGTAGGTTTCCCTTTAATTTGTATTCTATGTTTATATGAATTGCATGCATTGGGTTCCCCATGTAGGAAATTGTTAAATTAACTTAAATAAAGCAAGGTTATTCTCTTTTAAGATACAAGGAAATAACTTGTTTAGCCTTTTCTTTCTCAGCGCTTAATAAACATCCCATCTCTGGAAGCAAGGCAACAGTTCATTGCTTCCAAAGAATGCCCTTAGTCTGAATGTAGTTCCAAGATGCAACAAGTACTGCTGGAGTAGAAAATCAGATTATTCTTTTTTCACGGAACAGTGCCCATAAGCTGTGGAATCTGAAGTATTACTTATACAAAATAAAGAGGGGGTAAAAAAAGTCAACTGCAGTTTGTTCAGTTCTCTTACCTCCCCCTCCTGCCCCCTTTCTCTGTGGCTTTGATGCCAGCCTGTCTGTAACATACAATTGCTAGTATGCAACTGAGTATTTAAAAAACTTCCTGCTTTGTGGGCTTTCCCAAGCCTAGAAGTAGCAAGCTTTGATTGATACTTAGTTGACAAATAGCTTTTATTTGCCTAATATAAGATCTGAATTTCCCGGATCAGTAATTCATGAATTTTACTATGAAGAACCTTTGTAAGAAGAACCAAATAACATACAACATGGATTGGATCTCTGGACATCTTTTTGTTTATTATAGACTTGGAGAAGTTTCAGAATGAATCGTTTATTTTGATCATTGATCAGAAAACAGAAAGTCATACAAAAAACAAAATTTTACAAAATTCCAATAAGAGAAACAAAAGGAGGAAAATCATTTTAAATCCATAATACAGTATGAAATTTAACTAATAATAACACCAACACTCAAATTAAAAATTTAAACTGATGGAGAAGTTTCTGAGTTTTATAAACTTGGAGATTTACGCTCCAAGTGAATCAAAGCTGCTGCTGTCAAAGCTGTTGTCAGCATCTGTGATACCCATTTTGTATATCCCACACACTGACTGATTTTTATTGCATTGATCTCCCAACTTGATTTCATCATGGAACTCAAGGTGACATATGTGGGGCTCCAAGGTGACCACTTAGCCACTCCAAGGTGACCACTTAGCCACTTAGCCACTGACCTTAGTTTCAACAAGTTGACTACCTCATGCATCCTTGGATCATGCTGTGGGACTAATAGCAGGTTTCAATAAGTAACTGGTAAAAGTGTAGCCAACCTCCCCTTGTTCTGCTTTCTCAAACAAAATTGGCAGCCACCATACCTCTTTTGGGGTAAAGCAGAATAACTGATCATATATCTCCAGCATTGCACGTACCTGGCCTTCAGAATGAAATTCTTTTGGAGTTTAAAATATTTATCATAGATCTGACCAGATGCAGCAAAGCACTGCTAGAAAAACCATTTGTCTCACTCTAAAATACATTAAAATGGTCTTCTTCATGCTTTAGGTTACACAAACTCAATTGCTTCAAAAATAGCATGTTGTGATACCTTAAAGCAGGCCTATTCAACTTGGCCCCACTCCCAGCTGCTTCTGGACTACAGCTCCTATAGGCCCCAGCCACAGTGGCTAATAACCAGGGATTACGGGAGTTGTAGGCCAACATCTGCAGGAGGGCTAAAGTTGAGCAGCCCTGCCTTAAAGCCTAGAAACTTATTGTTAGGCTTGGGCCCGAAACAGCTCTGCCATATTTTTGCGGCAGCGGGGGTATTCCCTTAAGGGTGGGGGAGGGTGCACTCACCCCTACTGCCACATTTCTCTCACTGGCACTTCCGGCCACTTCAGGCCGATGAGGGCAGCGGGGTGGCAGGGAGAAATGCTGCCGCCCTGAGGGGCTTTAAAAAATAGAGCGCTGGCAGGGGAAATGTGGTGGGAAGGGTGAGTGCACACTCCCCCACCTTAAGGTAATACCCCGCCACCGCCAAAATGGCCTCGTCTTCCGAAATGTTTTGGAGGCCTCTACAATGGCCTCCGAAACATTTCAGACCCAAGTGTACTTATTGTAGAATAAGCTTCTATGGACTATAGTCCAACAGACTAACACAGCTACCCGCATGCAACTTGTAATCAGTTCCTTCAATTTTTGTCATTTTATTTCACTTTGCAAGCCCTCATGTTTCTTATAAGTATCCTCCAGTTACTTGTCCAACTTGTCTGTACCCTTCCTGAACCATAGGGTCCCAAAATGAGCACTTCTTTACAACGTGAACACTCAAGTCATCCATAAAAAAATGAATGGGATTAATTTTAAGCAGTTGCTCTACCTTTACTACATAAGGTGAGTTCTGTGATAAATATTTTAAAGGTGTAGGACAGGATAACCCATTCTGTGTATACTCCAGCATAGTGTTGCAACTGAAATGTAGTGTGTTCATCATCATGATAATCAATGTGACCTCTTCAGAAAGTGGATGGATACCATATAATCCAGACCTGAATTAAAAACAGACAGCTTGTTGCAAGTGCTGACTCAGTGTGTGGCAGCTGTGGAAAAGGAAAACTCCATGTTTGCGATCATTAGGAATGGGATTGAAAATAAAAACCGCTAATATTATAATGCCCTTATACAAATCTACAGTGTGGCTACATTTTGAGAACTATGTACAGTTTTGGTCATCATATCTTAAAAAAGACATTGTAGAACTGGAAAAGGTGCAGAAGAGGGCAACCAAGATGATCAGGGGCCTGGAACACCTTCTTTTATGAGGCAAAGCTACAGCATCTGGGGCTTTTTAGGTTGGAAAAGAGGTAAGTGTGAGTTGACATGATAGAGGTTTATAAAATTATGCATGGAGTAGAGAGAGCTACCAAAGAAAAGCACTGGGCTCCGTGGGCGCCAGGAGTCGAAATCTACTTGACGGCACACTTTAGAGAGAGCAGGCAGAAATTTTTCTCCCTCTCTCACAACACAAGAACAAGGGGTCAACCCATGAAACTGATGGCCAGGAAATTTAGGACCAGCAAAAGGAAGTACTTTTCTCACATATCACATAATTAATCTATGGTATTTTCTGCTACGTGATGTGGTGATTGCCCCTTGGTTGGATGGCTTTAAAAGGAGCTTAGACAAATTCTTGGAGGACAAGTCTATCGATGGCTACTAGTCTGATGAATATAGGTTATCTCCAGCCTCAGAGGCAAAATGCCTCTAAATACCAGGTGCAGAGGAGCAACAACAGGAGAGAATACATGCTCTCATCTCTTGCCTGCTAATTTCTCAGAAGTATCTGCTGGGCCACATTCAGAGGCGTATCTAGGGAAAATAGAGCCTAGGGCAAGCATTGAAATTGCGCCCCCTGTCCAAACATCTGACACCCATCTTTCAGATAACTGTACCATAATATCAGCTGAAAAATACAAGTCTGAAGGTCACATACAAGTCACATATCTGAATACGTGTACAGTGACATATATATATATATATATCAATTACCTGTAGCCCCTTTGGGGGGCTTCCTAAAGGCCATGGTTGGGGGTCTGAAAAGGTCCTCCCTCCCCCCTGCTGGCCTCTAGGGCCTCACAGGACGATTTGAGCATGTGCAGTGGCCATTTTTTAAATTATTTATTTTTTAAAAAAATGGCAGCTGAAAACAAAAAGGCCACCATGCATGCTCAAGTGGCCTCTGTGAGGCCTGGTATGGCCTAGGGCCTCACAGAGGCCATTTGAGCATGCGCGGTGGCCATTTTGTTTTTGGCGGGCTTTAAAAAAAAAAATTAATTTTAAGAAATGGCGCCCCCTTCAAGTGGCGCCCAGGGCACGTGCCCTGCCTGCCTCACCCTAGATACGCCCCTGGCCACATTGGGAAACAGGATGCTGGACTTGATAGGCCTTGGTCCTGATCTGCAGTGCTGCTCTGATGTAACAATTTAAGAGAGCTAAACAGTTTAGAGACAAGCATCATGGTAGGAAGGCTAGAGATTGGTCAAGTAGTCTTCATGTAAACTGGACACTGATTTTCTTTTTCTTCAAAGCACAACACGAGTAGCTTTTTGCTTTGATGAACAAACTGTGTAGGGTGAAGGAATAGCAGGTGGTTCAGAAATTGCTAGATCCTCTCATTTGGCTGACATCTTAAATTTACTAGAGGAAGTTCAATGTAAGTAGCCTTTAAAGTAATTCTTGAGTAGTATGATTGATTGATTTAGTTAGGCTGTCAGCCACTGCATTCAGGAAACGTTACCATCATTCAGACTATGTGAACCGAATGGCAGCACACTAATTTTTCAAGTGAATTATGTCAAAGTTTTAGTGTTAAATGATGAATTAAGGTAAATAAGTAGATTATATAGCAGAACCTATTTGATCTGTTTTTCCTATTAATGATTTATCATGATGGCTAGCAAACAACACTACACTAGCAAGCAACACTACACACCCTCCTGTTACTGCACAAGATGATTCCATTGCTTGTGTTTTTTTTCTTCTGATAAAATTAAAATATACGGTGTTATTGGAACTGGCCCAGGGGTGATTGGTCAGCACCTTGAATGTTCGGGCTGTGTGGGAAATTAGCTGTTAAAGGGGTCGGCTCCACCAGTTTTGATTTGTGCAAATGCTTTGGACAAGAAATGACTGGATTTGAGACAAGGATATAGTTTCAAAATTAAAAGGAAAATTTATTTGAGAGAGTGGGGGTACAGGAAGGGAATTGTGTGGTTAAAGCAATAAAAATGTACTAAGCAATTTAACTACAATGAGTCATTTCTAACTTAAAAAGCAATAAAGTGCGTTTCTAAATAAGCAACTGCAATGAGACCTTATCTAAGGTCTAACTTACAGAGCCCCAGGTGGTGCAGTGGTAAAACTGCTGCCCTGTAACCAGAAGGTTACAAGTTCGATCCTGACCAGGGGCTCAAGGTTGACTCAGCCTTCCATCCTTCCGAGGTCGGTAAAATGAGTACCAGAATGTTGGGGGCAATATGCTAAATCATTGTAAACCACTTAGAGAGCTCCGGCTATAGAGCGGTATATAAATGTAAGTGCTAGTGCTATTGCTAACTGTGTGTTTCCCTGACAGGCAAGAGAAAGAAGGCTTGAGATAGAGACAGGGGGTTGGATTTATTAAAGGGGAGCATAAATAGTTTCGGGGCCTAAGGAGTAGCCAGAGCTTGTATTCACCTGATCTGGATGATGAGACTTCTAGGCTGCAGAATATCGCTCCTCAGTGTGATGGGAAGAAGCAGGGGTGCAGGGATTAGTATAGGGAGGGATGCCCACGAGAATGGTTTCTCCACGGGTCCAGCTTCTTATAGGTGCGAGCACTGTTCCCTCTAATGAGGCTTTAGATACCATTGACCATGGTATCCTTCTGGACTGCCTGGGGGAGGTGGGATTGTGTGGCACTGTCTTACAGTGGTTCTTCTCCTACCTCTCTGGCAGATTCCAGATGGTGTCACTTGGAGACTGTTGTTCCACTAAGCGAGAACTGAAGTGTGGCATTCCACAAGGTTCCATACTGTCTCCAATGCTCTTTAACAGCCACATGGAACCGCTGGGAGAGATCATCAGGAAGTTTGGTGCTGGGTGTTACCAATATGCTGATGACACCCAGATTTACTTTTCCATGTCGACCTCATCAGGAAATGGCATATCTTCCCTAATTGCCTGCCTGGAGACAGTAATGGGCTGGGTGAAGGATAACAAACTAAGTTGAATCCAAATAAGATGGAGGTACTGACTGTGGGGGGGATAAGACCCGAGAAATGGTTTCGATCTGGCTGTTCTGGATGGGGTTACACTCCCCCTGAAAAATCAGGTGTGTGTTTGTTTGATTCATTTCTATACCGCTCTTCCAAAAATGGCTCAGACCTGTTTACACAGAGAAATAATAATAAATAAGATGGTATGTAGCTTGGGAGTGCTCCTGGACCCAAAGCAATCCCTGGTTTTTCAGGTGGAGGTGGTGGCCAGGAGCGCTTTTTATCAGCTTCAGTTCATACGTCAGCTACAACCATTTCTAGAGGTGAATGACTTTAAAACAGTGGTACATATGTTGGTAACCTCCAGGCTTGACTACTGTAATGCGCTCTATGTGGGGCTGCCTCTGTACATAGTTCGGAAACTACAATTGATACAGAATATGGCAGCCAGATTGGTCTCTGGGACAACATGATGGGACCACATAACACCAGTTCTAAAAGAACTGCACTGGATGCCGATACATTTCTGGGTGAAATAAAAAGTGCTGGTTATTACCTATAAAGCTCTTAAAGGCTTGGGTCCAGGCTTTTTGAGAGATCGCCTCTTTTGTCATATCCCTGCTGCCTGCTACGATCTTCTGGAGAGGCCCAGTTATGGTTGCCACTGGCTCGTTTGGTGGCGACCCAGGACCGGGCTTTTTCTGTGGCTGCCCCAGGGCTCTGGAATAAGCTTCCTGCTGAAATAAGAGCATCTCCTTCTCTGTTTGTTTTCAGGAAGATTCTCAAGACCCTCCTATTCTCTCAGGTTTTAAATTATAATTAATTGTAATACTTTTTAAAAAACTTGTTTTAATAATTGTATTCTATTTTTATTGTCATGTATTTTAATTTGTGACTTTTAAATATTTTAAATTTTGTACACCGCCTAGAGATATACATATCAGGCAGTATAAAAATATGATGGATAAATAAATAATGGTACGCACCAACTTCCTGGCCCCCACACAGAAGTTTCTGGCGGGCCCACAGTCTCTGCTGTGGCCTGCCACCCAGTTCCACTCCCCCCAGGTGGGAAGATTGCTGAGCTTTTCCCCTCTCCCCAGCTGGGTCGCGGCCAAACCACCGCCGCCACCCCCCCCCAGCTGGGCCTCTTTCTCTTCCAGTTCCGGCTTGGAGCAGCCAGAGGACGATGGGAGGGAGGATGACGGGGGAGGCGGCTGAAATGGCTCTCCGCCCAGCAGCCCAGTTGGTGGCTCTTTATGCAGTGGTGGTGGCTCCTTTTCGTTTCCTGCCACAGCCAGAGTGAGGCACCTACCCCTGCCTTGTCCCTTGTTTGCAACCTGCGACATCCAAGATGAGAAGGCCAAGATGGGCGCTCGTGTGTTTCCTCCGGCGCTCAGGAGTTCCTCCTCTCTGTTCAAGGGGTCTAGTGCAGTCCCCCTCCTCGGAAGATGGCTGGGCTAAGCAGCTAGACTGGCACAGCAGAGGCTCAGCCGGGATGCAGCGGCCAAGGGGCTGTGGTAAATGCAAACTCCCTCCCCACCCGTAGTCAGCAGCAGCTGTTGCTGCAGAGATGCAGAGCCCTGCAAGACCCTCCTGGGGCTGAGGCAGCCAGCCTGGCTCTGCGCTTAGTCCTTCCCGCCCCCTTATCTCCCCTCCATACATCCCCCCCTCCCCTGCATAGCCAGTTTAGGTTAGGCCCATTGTGCCAAAAGGAGAGGGGGAAAATAATTTTGAATTGGAATTGGGTGAGTCGCTAAGGCTGCAATCCTCTGTACGTGAAGAACTCGCCAGAACTTACTTCCCAGTAAACAAGCATTTGGATTGTTGCTGTTAAGAGCCGCGAGGTCAGATTCGTTTACTGTAGATGAGGCTTCCCTTAAGACTTTAGCCACCTTTTCCAGCAGTCAAAGGTAGTAGAAACTGTGGCCCTCCCCCCCACTTCCCACAAACACACATTCTTTGGATGCATGCTTAATAAAGGGCTCTAATTCGGTCTGAAGTGGGAGGACATTTACAGTAGGTTAAAACAAGAGCACATGAGTGTGCTCCTTGCTCAGCCATATTCCTATGATCTCATCACATTTCAGGATTGTTGTCCTCCCTTCCTGCAGAGAGGCTTTGTGTTTTGAACAGCTACATGATAGGCAGAAGTCCAATGGATAAAGTTTGCCCCTGCACTGGGCAAAACTATATGTTACATCAAGCTCATCATTGGATCTATCATGCTTGGTTATTTTCCTAAATAGCAGCTGGTGGGTGATCTGGATTGGGCACCGTGATGAGGGAGAGGACAATTCTGCTTCTTCACTTGAGTAGATCAATCCCTCTCCTGCTATTGTCCTGGAAGGGAAGATCCCTTGTCATTGATTATGATGAGTAAAACAGGGTGATTAAGAAAGGTGTTAAGATATTGCATGAGTTCTTAGCCTGGGGTCCCCAGATGTTTTTGGACTATAACTCGCTTTATCCCCAGTCACAAAAGGTGGTAATTGTGGCTGGGGATGAAGGGAGTTGTAGTTCAACATCAGAGGACTCAATATGTTGATATAGCTAGGTGGTATTAAATGGGTACAGAGAAGATGGCTCCAGGTCTAGTAGTAGATCTCTGGTGTGCAGTATTCCCTCTAATGGATTCTCAGATGTTGTTGACTACAACTCCCATAATCCCCAGCTGCAATGGCTTTTGTTTGCAGATTATGGGAGTTGTAGTCAACAACTTCTGAGAATCCCTGTTAGAGGGAACACTGCTGGTGTGTGCTAAAATTATTTTATTTTTACATTTATATCCTGCTCTTCCTCCAAGGAGACTAAAGCACATGGGCATCCAGAGGGGGAGGACAGGAGGGATACCCACCTCCTACAATTGAGCCAGTTCCATTGAATTCAGTAGGGCTTACTCTCAGGTATTTATGGGTATTGGATTGCAGCCTTTGCCCCCACCCCTGCGGGCAAAGTGGTACCCCCCAAAGCAGCTCCCCCTTGCAGCCCAGATGGAGACTGGAGCTGGGGGCAAGGGAGGAGGACCGGAGGCAGTGGTGGCTCCCCTCCCCATCGGCACACCAAAAATTGCACACCATGCATTACAAACGTGTGTGTGTGTGTGAGAGAGAGAGAGAGAGAGAGAGAGTGAGTTATCTGTTCACACTGCCTCAGTGCTGCTGCCCAGGGCAAAACTCTTTCCACTCACTAATTAAAAAAAAACAAGAGGCAACACTGGGTGCAAGGCAAGCTGGATGGATTGGCACAAGGACCAATCCAGATAGTGATTTCAAGCTCTTTTTGGGGTACAGGAGGGCAGAAACAGTGCCCAGTGGAGTCCCAAGCATTGCATACAAATGATCACAAAGATGGTTTGCTGGGAACCTTGGAGTCTCCAGTGAATAGCATGGGAGAGCGCAGAGATTGTTGAGAGCATTCAATGGAGTCCCAAGTGTAAAGCACAAGGGAGCACACTGGGTCATGGAACTGGGGGGAGACTTATATCCCCAAACATGCCTTGGGGGCTCATTCCTATTGGCATGCTTTGCTGTCTAGAATTGACCAGGTGGACCTACGCAGAATGCATTGTCTGATTGCTGTTTTCCTGGTATAACAATGGGGGTGTGCCTTTTGCAAGTAAGGCTGTTGTGATAAAAATCAGAGTATGCAGGTGTGCGGAAGAGAGTCTGCCAGGATGGGCTTTCTAACAATCCTATCAATAGTTTCTATGGGTACACCTCTAGGTCTGGAACACTGGTTCATTTTTCTCTATAATAGGAGATAATTATTTCACCATTCTTCCATTCTTCCTGCTGTCACAATCTGTTCCGTGGCATGTTGCTATCTCCTGTGAAAGGAGTGAGTGAGGTGGTTCACTCTAAGTACATGGTGTCATTGAAAGTTAACTTGATATACTTAACTCTTGCGTCTACTTAGCTGGGCTGGGACCTCCACATAGGGAGGGGGTGTGGATCTGATCCCCATTTCAATTTGCTTTGTTTGCAACCAAATCTAGGGCTGACTAGCTCACTGCCAACTATTGCCTCCACACAGTAAAATGTTTCTTGGTTTTAAACTTTATATTTCAGTTTTTCTGAAATATGCCCTACGACTTTCATCTTGAAGGTATATGTATGTGTGTAAGAAAGGTTCAGCTAGTGAGAAATTTGCAGGCATGTATTGTGATCAAACAAGATCTCTGGTTGATATTAAAACATGTCTCGGGACTAAGACGCATGCACTAAGTGTGATTCCTATGCATAGCTTGGTATTTAAATCTTCCAAGAAGAAAACTAATATGGCGACTAGGGCCTGCTCCTGAGTCCCATTGCACAGAAGTGTAACTACTTGGTTGTTTGCACTTGGCAAAAGTAATGTGTGTTGTTGCTCCCTTGGTTTTCAATGATATTAGTATGCAACAGAGTATAGGAAATATATTATCTGTGCCATTACAGATAAAGCATTGCTCCTTTGTGTTTAACTTATCAAATCCCTTTACAGCAAATTGCAATCATTTGTTCATTTGAAAGCTTTTGAAATGTTACTGGTGTGCCAAGATGAGAAAGAACTATACAGAGAAACACCAGAAATTGCCCTCTGAGGCCTTTTCTAATTTTTCTTGGGGCGGGGGATGGTTTGATTTTTAAAAGTATCATAAAAATCACACCACCTTTTGGTAGAGTATACCCCTTCTTGAATTTTAAGCTGTTCCTTTAGTAGAGATCCATAATTGTGGCCTAACCTTTTTCCCCTCTCCGTTTTTGCCATTATTGGACAAAAGGGAATTTCTTGAGTAAGAACATATGCTTTTCAAAACTGCAAATTAAGGTGATTAATCAACCTCTCTGGAAGCTTTAAATTTTAAAATATAATAAAACCCCAGTCAAAAGGTAATTGCAATTTGAAAACTGAAAAGCTGTATGAAGCAAAGCCAAAGTTGAGTACCATATCTTGGTGTGAGGATAGAAAATCTCTATGTTTGAGATGAGTGGAGCTTCCCCGCCCCAAATAGCAATAGCAATAGCACTTACATTTATATACCGCTTTATAGCCGGAGCTCTCTAAGCGGTTTACAATGATTTAGCATATTGCCCCCAACATTCTGGGTACTCATTTTACCAACCTCGGAAGGATGGAAGGCTGAGTCAACCTTGAGCCCCTGGTCAGGATCGAACTTGTAACCTTCTGGTTACAGGGCGGCAGTTTTACCACTGCGCCACCAGGGGCTGTGTCAGTGAATGTCAGATGTCATTGAGTAAAGCAAGGGAATTCTTCACTTTTTAAAGGACAGTTGCTCTGCCAAGGCCCTGCCTAGGTGTACTGAAGCAGGGTAGCTAGAAAATCAGTCAGTTCGGGTCTGCTTCCAGTGTTGCAGTTATTTTTGTGCTTGATGTGCTTCTTGTAAACCTCTTAATTAACAGTGACATTCCAACTTTGAGCTTCCAATTGAAATGTGAATCCAGTGCCCAAGATGACTGGTTAGGCAACTAACCATATGTATATATTAGTGTGATCCTACTCTTCATTTAAAATCAAGAGGTGGGTTGTGGAGAACCTGTTCAGTGTAACTATTAAGCTTTGCATTTTTGTCTCTACTGTACTGGTTCTGGTTCCCCTTTACAGAAGTTCAATCTTCTTCAGAGTTTTCTTTGCTTTGGTGTAAATTGTACATAGCATAGTGTTGATAATTTGACTGAGAATCACTCCTAAAACTATCTGTCACAACAGGCAGGTACCCTTCAACCTTTGACTTCCTTCCCCTCTGGAAAGCTTTTATGAAAGCAAATTTGTATGATATGTAGAAGGATCTTGTATAGCAAAAGCTAGTTGTAATTGAAAATATTTGCCGATAATTTCATTTGTTTGAACTATAGGTGTCTACAGTTGTTGCTGTAGTTATTCAGCAGTGTTGAGTAACTTGCACAGTAACTTGCAAGCGCTTCTGCTCCTAGATTGTGTGTGTGGGGGAAATGTGTGATAACAAAATAACACCCAGCTTTGGAAAACTCTCTAATTTTACATGCACATTATCTTACATCTACTTCCTTGAAACAAAAGTGAACCTTTTTGTTAAGAGCAGTTAGAAAATGTTTCAAAGCAAGAGCAATGCTACTTTCCCCCTTGGTCTATAGTTAAGATGATTTGAAACTACCTAACAAGCAGTAAACAAAATAATAAAGCTTGCAGCTGGCAATCTAATAGCTCCAAAGATGAGTGTTTATATAATCTGTTAGGGTCTTTTCAGATTGCTTGTATTAATAAATCATTTGAAAGAGTCACACAGAACTGCCTAAATACCAGAATGTATGGGCAGGGACCACATATATATGTAACTAGGATATAATTTGCAACACAATTTATCCATTATACACCTGGGATGGAGCTAGATTAACTTCCTGCAGTCTGCTACGTTATATATGGCGTACTATTATACTATTAAAATTTGCACCACAGACTGTTTTACTGGGCCGGTTTAGACAACATGTTTGAGCAGGTTCGCCCACCACACATTGTCCACATCAGTCTTTCAGTCTTTCACATCAGGGTTTTCTCCATCTTTCATGTGTCACTATAGCAATATATTCTTAGCTATAGTGTAATATCAAAGCTCCATTATATAAATTTCAGGATAATGGCTCCTACTGGGTTTTAAAACTGAGTTTAAATAACTTTTTTCAGGACATAAAGATGAGAATAGTGACCAGTAGGAACTCAGGCTTCCTAGACTAAAGTGATCAATGGCTGGCTGGTGCCAGAAGAGCTAATAATGTGGGGCATTTACTTCTGGGAATACAATGTGTTAAATGCAAGACTATTTTTCCTTTGTTGCTGCCCTGAAGATCAGGGGTGTGAGAGCCATTTTCCATCACTGCTGCTGCTGAAGCATACAACCATCAGCAGCAGGAGGTTCAAAATTCTGTCCTGCATTTTCTACCATTGCTGCTTCCACTGAAAGACAGTACCTAAGAGAGTGGCCCAATCCAGCTCTTCAAATTTTCAAATTTCATTTTATACTAAATTGTTGCTGTTTAGTGCAATGGTGATTTTGTTTGCTGCCTCAGGCATGTCAGTAGAAAGAAGGTTATAAATAGACCATTGCACAAGGTACTGACAAAGGTTTCTGCTAGCGGCTGGCTCTTGTGACAGCTTGAGAAAAAGGAAAGAAAATGTGCTCTTTTTATGTCTGCCTCTTACAAGGTAATCTAGATCATTATACGTGACTGGGAAAGTCAGTGAGGTATCTTATTTTTATTCTCTTTGTTTTCAACCTCTTTATCTCTGTAGGTAGTTGATAGGAAGAGGGTTGCAATAATAAACAAACGATATATTCATTCCACCCAGTAGAGGGCAGCATACCTTTATATTCCAATTATGCTCTGCAGTCTGGTGATGCTGGAGAAAAACAGTTGTCATTCTGTTTTTTTGTTTTTTTAGAACACACACACACAGAGTTGCAGATATTTTTAAATTTAAAATCGCTGTAGATCTCTGTCTATATAATTCAGCGAAAGTAAGACTATTTGGTGCTTGGTTGGTATAGCTGCTTGGTGTTGCTGTTCTTCATCTATTGATCAGTTTCTACAGTCCTAGAAACTTCATAAAAGGGAGAGAGTGGCTCTGTTTGCACCTTGAAGTCTCAGCCAGCTGTATGTATTAGTTGATCCCTGACACATGTCTCATACTTTTCTTTTTCTCTAATTGAAATAAAACTTTTGAAACTCCCTCAGTGAGAAGATACAAGAAGACAAGATGGAGTTGTGGACATTTCCCTCCCATCAGTGTCCTGCCTAAAGCAATGCTTGGTATAAGGATATTTTCATAGACTCATTTCCATGAGTGTGGATTGGTACAAATGCTTGATAAGAAACTGCTGCCAATAGAAGGGAGGATAGACTTTGAAGGTTATTGCACTGATTCAGAGATCTGATGTGGGCTTTAATGTACCAACTTGCTACTACCAAGTTTTATGAGCCTCCAAAGAGTGTTTGCATTTATCTCAGTAATGGATTTATCTCCACCCACCACATGAAGATTTATTATTAATTATTTATTTAACATATTTGTATGCCATCCAAAACACAAGTCTCTGGGTTGGTTAGGATTGTTCTGGGTTCACATTTCAGAGTGCATGGCCCATAATGTTTGAAAGCTGCTTCTCATACGGATAGCTCCAATTGTACAGAATGTCTATGCAGTACACCTGGTGCTTGCTGTGAGGGCTGTCCACATGGTGAGAAGCTTACAAGTGTTAAACCTCCTGTTTGGAATAGCTATTATCTACCATGTGAATGACATATGCTGTTTGGTGGCCAAAAGTGGGGGACGTACAGAGATTGTGATGAAATGCTCTGTGCCTTTTGTTACCTATGAATGTAGCACATTTTATTTACTAACATATTTATATACTTCCCAAAACCTATGTCTCTTGGTGATTTACAATAAAATAGTACAAATTAAAAGATTAAAATTGAACACAACATTAAAAACTGTAAGTCTAACTAAAAGCATGGGTGAACAAATGTGTCTTAACTGTCTCTTAAAAGGTTGTAAGAGATGGGGAGGCTCTTATTTCACCATGGAGTGCATTCCAAAGCCTCGGGGTAGCATAGGAGAAAGCCCATCCCAGACAAGTTGGTGTAAACTGCATATGACCCGCTCAATGGACGGTGGGACTCATGGTAAAAAAGATGCTCTCTTAAATACCTAGAACCTGAGCTGTTTAGGGTTTTATAGGTTATTTTCTTCTTCTTCACAATTTATAGTACGTTTATTAAAGTTTAAGTAAAAAAACAGAAAAGGTTACAACTCTGAGAGTATACATGATTACACACAGAAACTTATCCAGCATAAACAAAACTCCTCTATATGCAAGATACAAATGGTAATTGTATATATTTATATAAATGTGTATGCATATAACTATAGAATAGGAAATGTTAACATAGGACACAGTCTTACCATCAGTAAAATTACGAATCTAACAGTTAAACAAAGTACAGAGGGGAGAGCCAAAACGAGCAACAACAAAAAGGAACAAGGCAGGAACATATACATGAGTATTAAGGTTAAATCAGGCAGGGCAAAACTTCCACTACAGGGGTCCTGTCCAGTACCTACAAACTCAAAGATAATAATAAATATAATATTGATTAATATTATGTCAATAAAAGCTTATGATTAGCCAGGAGAAAAGATAGAAAGAAAACTTAAAACCTTGCAAAAAATAGAACCTTCATGAATGTAACTCACTAAAATCCATGACTTCAGTAAAAATGGTTTCCCTACATAAATATTATCCTTCTTTTAATCCAAAAGCCTGTATAAAGATCGTCCAGAAGCTTTCTCAGAATAAAGATCTAAATGCACAGGTCTCTTTCTGGCCTTTCCCATCCCGGTTCTTCTGATTAGCACGTAATTCCAAACAAAAGGGGGAAACAACAACTAGATGATACCAGTTATATCCCTACTAGACAAATACAATCTAACATCCATGAAAAAACCAGGAAGATTATTTTTTAAAATCCTTTCCAGATCCATGCCTGATACAAGAACAGTGGACAGCTTCTCCTAAAAAACCCCCTGTAAATTCAGTAGGCCTATGATGTCAAATAAAAAAGTATGGGGTGGGGGAGGGATTCCTAAATCGGACTTCAGTATTATGTTATATAAACAAAAAGTGAGGAGACCATTAGTTATTACCTGACTTGTAAAAGCTATTAGTTCTATACAAATATCTTAAAGCCATGAATTCTAGAAAGGAACTCCAAAGTAATAGTATAAAAATAATAAATAATATTATTTTTATGATAATATGAAAATATTATTTATACATCAAAGTACTTAGAAGGGTCCCTCAAAGCAGAGCAAAAATCTGCCAAAAATATAACGCTCAGCACCGAATCATGCAACAAATCTTCACATATATCTATTATCACTTCGTATTTGGCTCTTCCCTAGGTGACACTACTCCACAAAAAAGTCTATTACAACATAATAATGCAGAGAAAACATTTCAACTCTCAACTGTAAAGATCTCATTAAAACCAAAAGGTCAAAATAAGTATAGAGTCCAATGTATTAAAGGATATCTATCTATCTAGTATATAAAGGGGTTGAAAAAATAATTTTGAACCTCTCTTCTAACTCCCTGAAGTATCTAAATATTAGAATGGTAAAGAAAAGATTGCTCATAGAGAGAGAAGATGCCGACTTCACAGAAACTTAGTATTTGGATGTAAATTTTTCTTTCCAATAGCACAGAGCTATGATGGAGTTCCCAGCACTTACACGCCAATTATATAACAATTTAACATATATTCATAACTGGTATCCATAGCCGGGTATGCAAAAACAAATCACAGATGGTGAAAGATCGTTAATAGAAAGGGGCAGGATAACTAATAAAATAAAGTAACTAGCCTGGGACTCTCTCGTCATTTAAAGACCAACTAAGATTTTCTTGACCACAATCTTATACAATACCATCAATCCTATTTCCAATTTTACCCATTATATATATATATATATGTGTGTGTGTGTATTTTCAAAAAGAATAGGCTATTAGTTTAGAGAATTCCCTCTACACAAAATTTTTGATAAAAGCAGTTACATAACAGGAATATAAAAACAATTCTTCAATGAGCAGAGACTAATTCCAAATTCAAAACAACGTTGCAACAGCAGTGATGATGTATATGAGTGTTTGCATGTAAAAATGTTTAAACTAGTTTCCCTAACCTGTATTATATTTTTGGAGAAAACACCACAGGGAATACAATAAGAATTTTTTTTAAAAAAAAAAATCCTTATGGTTTCAACCTGGTTACAATACCTTTAAAAAAAAATACATTTTTATCTTAAAGCAAATCTAAGGAAATCAGGGATCTCATTATATATATTTTAAAAAGAAAAGAAAAGGTGGGGGGGAAGCATATTATTTGTTTCAAAGGTATTTCTTTTGCTGCATTGGAAACAAAATGATAGAGAGAGATCCAAAAGTCAATAAGAGGTTAACTTGAAAAAATTTGGAGAGCATTGGTGGTCTGGAGATAAGGTATTCTGCCAAAGACATAATATGCCGGACCTTGCTCCATGCAAAAGCTTACACATGGGATAATGTGAAAAGTCTTGAGTCTCCCTTTTCATTCCAATTTATTCTGTCCACTTTCTGATGTTGAATTTTAAAAACGTGCATTGTTAAATCATGATTCTCATAGTCCGAAATAGAATAAAGAGTATCCCCTCCTTGGGAAAAAAAGGATCTCAAAGGGATTCTGAAGAGTGAAACACAAAACGGTAAGTTTAATTACCAGCCATAAAATATCTTGTCAATGCAGAGATACCAGTGTAGGGCGGGGGTGGGGGGGAGAAGTTCGAGTTTAAAGTAGAAATTACAATTTTCTAGCTGGAAGCTGAGCTGGTAAAGATGTAATCTGTGGGCTCTGCAATGGAAAAGAAGAAGAGAGACATCCAAGCGGACAACATTCTCCTCCACCAGCCTTCTTCTTGACGCTGTAAATTTGTCAACATTAAGATACCAGTATAGTAGAAAAAGTCCAAGTACAAAGTAGAAATTACAGTCTTCTAGCTGAAGGCCAGGCTGATAAAAATATAAACTGTCGGCTCTGCGACGAAGAGGAAAAAGAAAAAACATCCAAGCGGCAGCCTCAGCGGACACCATTCTCATCCACCAGCCCTCCTCTTAATGCTGTAAATCATTCCGTAATTGCTTCTAGGAGAGTCAGTAAAAGGTACAGAGAGCATAGTTAAAATACCAAAGATCTTGCATACTTCCAACTGTAGTTCTCTCAGAGATTAATTAGGAAAGATTAAAGTAGATAGGTGGCGAGGTCATCTCTACCTCAGCTTTGATGTTTTGCCTCTCCCAATCAGCCAGTTGCCTGAGCAGAAAAGTTTATTCCGGGGGTTCATCCAAGGAAGATCTCCCGCAAACTACCCCCCCTGGAGAAAAAACACCAAGCCCTGCATTGCAATCCGATCTCCATCATGTTGATGGGAGATAATTAGGCTGAATAGGAGCCAAGACACCAGGAGAGCTAGTCTCCTGCTTCTCTTTGAGACGCCATATTTGCCGGAAGTCGAGGGTTTTATAGGTTATAACCAGCACCTTGAATTTTGCCCAGAAACGTATTGGTAGCCAGTGTAACCTTTTAGTATAGCAATAGCAATAGCAATAGCACTTACATTTATATACCACTCTATAGCTGGAAGCTCTCTAAGCGGTTTACAATGATTTAGCATATTGCCCCCCAACATTCTGGGTACTTATTTTACCGACCTCGGAAGGATGGAAGGCTGAGTCAACCTTGAGCCCTTGGTCAGGATCGAACTTGTAACCTTCTGGTTACAGGGCGGCAGTTTTACCACTGCGCCACCAGGGGCTCTTATAGTATAGTATAGGCATAATATGGTCTCTCTGAGACCAACCTGGCTGCCGCATTCTGTACAACTGCAGTTTCCAGACTATGTACGAAGGGAGGCCCATATAGAACACATTGCAGTAGTCAAGTCTGGAGATCACCAGAATATGTATCACTGTTCTGAAATTGTTCATCTCAAGAAAGGGATGCAACTGGTGTATCAGCCAAAGCTGGTCTTGTGGTAGCATGCATGACTTGTCCCCTTTGCTAAGCAGGTTCCAGTTATGCATATATAAAAATATGGATATGCCCTGGTTGCATATGAATGGAAGACCACATGTCTGAACACTGTAAGATATTCTTTTTAGGGGATGGGGCTGCTCTGAGAAGAGCACCTGCATGCTTGCATGCAGAAGGATCCAAGTTCCCTCCCTGGCATCTCCAAGATAGGGCTGAGAAAGACTCCTGCCTGCCTGCAACCTTGGAGAAGCCACTGCCAGTCTGTGTAGACAATACTGAACTATATGGACCAGTGGTCTGACTTGGTATATGGCAGCTTCCTTTGTTCCTATGTAAGACATCTCTTGCACATTGCCTTACGTTTATTGAAACACCTGAAACTGGCCGCTGTTCTGTCAGATACTGGCACAGATGAACTTAGCCAGTCTGAGACAGTAATATTGCTACATATTTTTGTAGTAAGCCTTTTGTTAGTGGGTGGAGGGGAAAGGGGCGTTCTTTTTCTTACAGAATGTAATAGATTTATATATCCATTCAGCAGAACAAAAGGTTTTTATCCCTAACGATCATAATGAATTTTCAGAGACAGAAAAGATTCAGAAACTAATTTATACTTAATTAAGTATAAATTAATTTCTGAATATCATGCCAAGTATGTTCCCATGGTACCCTTGCCCATGCTCAAATTACATGTTAATCTTTCTTTCCATGGAAGAGAAAGCAGCTTGGGAAGAGTGATTTTGAACTGAAAAAAAGATTGTAGGAAAAGGGTAAAGCAGTGCCTTGGACTTCTTTGGCTTCTCAAAAGAGCAGTGGAAGAAAGAATCAAGGAATGTTGTCATAATGTAGGGGTTCTCAAACTTTTATCCTCAGATGTTGTTGGACTATAATTCCTATCATCTCAAACCCCTATGGTTTCAGTCATTACTACTAGTACTACTATTACTATTTATATACTGCTATTCAACAAAGTTTCCAAAGTGGTTTACAATGAAAAATAAAGAATAAATAAATATGATGGTTCCCCATCCCCAAAGGGCTCACAATCTAAAAAAGAAATGTTCGTCCATTAAAGTTGGAAGTGATGACCTTTGGGGACCCCTGTTGAAGTTTGAGCTTTAATCTTGGCTTATTTCATTCTTTTGGCTGAGGTTCCTTGCTTTTTCATTTTGACGGCCAATCTCTGCTATCAGATGAAGGATGGAAAGGAAGCTAAAGGTCATGAGCATATATTATTGTATTTATTTATTTATTTTACATATTTCTATACCACCCAAAACTTATGTCTCTGGGCAGTTCACAACATTAAAACAAAAACAAGAAATTTAAAACACAACAATTTTTTTAAAAGCAATGCTCTAAAACAACATTAAAAAACAAAACAGTATCAGTTAAAAGCCTGGGTGAACAGATGTGTTTTTAAGGACCTTTTAGAAGCTGTCAGAGATGGGGAGGCTCTTATTTCACTAGGGAGCGCATTCCAAAGCCTCGGGGCAGCAATGGAGAAGGCCTGTCCCTGAGTGGCCACCAGACGAGCCGGTGGTAAGTGCAGACGGACCTCTCCTGATGATCTCAATGGGCATTGGGGTTCATAACGAAGAAGACGTTCTCTTAAATACCCAGGGCCCAAGCTGTTTAGGGCTTTATAGGTTATGACTAATACCTTGTATTTTGCCCGGAAACGTATCGGCAGCCAGTGTAGCCCCTTCAATACAGGAGTTATATGGTCTCTTCGAGGTGACCCAGAGACCAACCTGGCTGCCGCAATATAACCCAGTGATTTTTGTAAAAATTAACTCAGTTTATAGTAAAAAGGGATGTTGTTGGCTGAGATATGCCAAAAGAAGTCAGATGGGATATAGGGAAAATGTATCTTTGATGGAGACACTTTAAAGCTCTTAATCAGAATATTAAGTCAGATTAATTGATTCACAATGTTAAGTCTCCAAGGGTGCGTGCATATGCCTGCCTTCTACTGCAGTTTGTGGTAAGACTCACTGCAAAAGTCATCCCAAACTACTTGCTCTGGAAGCATAAGCACTTTTCAGTGGTGTACTTGTTCTCTGTCTGTGGCACACTTTGACTCAGTTCAGATATTGTACAGAGCCAGGGTTGTTTTCACATGATATTGTTAGACCTGGGTGCATACAATCCTCTTAGCATGTTAGGGGAAGAGGTTTCCACTTCTAATAATGGTTTAGAGCAGGGATTCTCAAACTTGGGTCCTCAGGTGTTATTGGACTTCAACTCCCATAATCCCCAGCCTCAGTGGCCTTTGGTTGGGGATTATGGGAGTTGAAGTCCAATAACACCTGAGGACCCAAGTTTGAGAATCACTGGTTTAGAGCAAGGATTCTCAACATTGGGTCCCCAGATGTTATTGGACCGTCAACTCCCATAATCCCCAGCCAAAGGCCACTGGGCCTGGGAATAATGGGAGTTGAAGTCCAATAACATCTGAGGACCCAACATTGAGAATCCCTGGTTTAGAGGAAGCCATGATTAGCAGTGATGTCTGAACATGGTAACGCAACCCTAATTTGAAATCCTGGCTTTTCTTGCCTTTTTGTGTGTGTGCAAACTCATTTTAAATGAACCCAGAATTCACCTGGAGGCTTTTCAGACAGCAGGCTTTACAGCAGGTTTACTGCAAGGCTTTACTATAAGCTTGGGGCATAACAGATATTTCGACTGAAAAAAGAGATTTTTTTTTTTAAAAAAACCCTGGTTATAAATCTGGCTAGGTTCGAATACATAGGGAAAAACCCAAATCATGTGTGACGTGCTCTCTGAAATACAACATGGACTTTGGGGTACATCTGGCCAATATGTGAATGCACACCCACCCTTCCAAAGTAAAGTCGCTGTCTGAAAAAGCAGCTGATTTGAATGTCATGGGCAATCCTGGATTCTTCTAAGCTAGGATGAGAAGTAGAATCCTTTTCCCTAGCACACGGAGGAGCAACTGAGGCTATGGGATGTTGCATGAAGCCAGAATTAAATTCTGGTTTTATCCCTTTTGAGACCCACCATAAGTGGTGCAGCGGGGAAATGCTTGACTATCAAGCAGAAGGTTGCCGGTTTGAATCCCCACTGGTACTATATCAGGCAGCAGAGATACAGGAAGATGCTGAAAGGCATCATCTCATACTGCACAGGAGAAGGCAATGGTGAACCCCTCCTGTATTCTACCAAAGAAAACCACAGGGCTCTGTGGGCGCCAGGAGTCAAAACTGACTTGACAGCACACACATTATCCCTTTGACACATCTGAAACAATCATAGTTTGATCTGTGATATATATAGTTCTGACTGCAACAGGAAATTGAATGAAAGATGTTCTGGTGCCTTCCACATCAGTACTATTGGCTCCGTGGGTATAGACAGGCATAATAAGAAAAAGAAGACTGACAATGTGTTCTTTAGCTGTGTTGCAAGTTTTGTCTCTCAGTGAAAGTAGAAGATGAACATTCTGCAAATAGAAGACTTCTTCAAGCCATCAGTTTGACCCTCCTTACTTTGTTCCTGCAACCACCACTCCTCCATTTCAGTCACTTGGCTAAAGGGTGTTTTGTTAAATTCCTCCAGCTGGAGGAGGAAGTGATAGCACAGCAGGGAAGGAGCGGGGTAGGCAACATGGATAACTTTAACCCATATTGGTTTTCCTGTTACTTGCATTGCAAAGCAAGGAAGGCCCTGCTATGAGACATGCCTCAGAAAATGCTTGAGCAATTTAACTGACTTTAAAATGGATCCTTAAATGGATCCCACAACTGAAAAACATCTTCTTTGTTAATAAATAATATAAAGGGTTGGGAACCTGAGCTTATATGCCATGTTAAATTTACCTTACACCTTTCCAGCTCCTTTACAATTGGCCATGACCCATATCATACTTACCAGCATTTCACAAATGGAAATGAGGACACACACTCCGGTTTACTTGTGACAGCATTATTCTTACACCAAAAATCAGTGTGTGAGAATTCCTCCCCCCACAAATACATGCGTGTGCGCACGTGCGCATGCACGCACACACACACACTCACACACACAGAGTTGTACATTGTGGAATGCTCTTCTCCACATTTATTTGGCAATTATTGAAGCACTTTCCAAAAATAATATCCTATCCAGTATTACTTATCTGTGGTAAATATTCCAAATGGAGACTGGAAGGCCATTTGCCAGATCCACTGTGAGGAAACTCTACTTTTTTGGCAGATTAAAGCAATTATTTTGTCTTTCTACCATCTTCTGAATGTTGTTTTTAATTGTGCTGCAATACATTAAATTTTAAACTAGCTTCTAAATCGGGGTCTGTTAGCAAATTGACCACAAGTTTTATTAAAAACAACAAAGGATAATCATATTTCATAGAATGACAATGAATCTGATTGATCTTCCTATAGAAAGCTGCAATGCAAGCAAAATTTGCTATCCAAATAGGAGTTGGAATGGGATAGAATTAGAGCACTGGCAGTCTGTGTCAATGTGCACTGACATATGTGTGTATTAGCACTATAGTAAGACTTATTGCCACTCCACTCGGAGATTTGTTAAAGATACAGGGGAGTGTAGTGAAACATGTAGCTCTCCTCTAGTATGCATGTGTGCACACTAGTTAGAGTACATATTTACCCAATGTCTTCTCAAAATAGGGACAGTGTTGTTACTATGGACTGATTAAGGGATGTCTCTGCTACATAGCATTGACTATTGCATTGTTCATTTGATCGTAACCTGTTTGTAGTATAGCTCCTGCTCCCATCTGTAGGCTTTAATCATTTGGAGCATCCTAAGAGATGATGGCTTTACTCAAGAGTGTACCTTTTCATGCAGCCTCTACACGAAAATTTACTGTACTGGTAATCCTCTAAATTCTTGGCATTTTAGGCATTGTTAAGAGAACAAATGCTAAGTTTTCTCATGGATCAGCACTGACGGAGAAGGAAGAAATGAAAGGAGCTACTTCTGCCTGACTGGATCTAAAAACATCTAATTATTGAAATTTCCACATAATTGAATTAGTATCTATATATATTCCACTTGGAAATTAAAATTATTTGTATGGCTGCAAATGATACTTTAAGGTAGTTCCCTCTGGTGGCTGTCACTGAGAGGGGCAGGTGGAAATGTTGTGTAGAAAAAGGTCATCCAAGTGTAGACAGAAGAGAGATGTTCAACGTATATTGAAATGCATTTTCATACATTTAACAAGAGCCAGCATTCGCTCTAGTTGAACATAATGAAATTACAGAAATGTAGAACAAAACAGTGATGCTGTAATTCCTCAGTTTTAAAAGAAAATGACTTTTTGTATCTAGTAACTCTAATACACTTTACAGTTAATAATTCCTTTTATCATGTATTACTCTAATGTTCCTTTACAGGGACACAAGATTAGATGTCCTGGCTGTTCTAGGGTTCTTAATAAACAATATTAAAAGAAAGTATCTCTCAGTTAGTAATTTAGCAAATTTTTAATTTTTGTGAAATACTGTTGTAGATCAATTAAGCAAAACTGAAAAGTTAAAGGACTTCTCAGATCTAAGTTGCTGCCTCAGATAAATTATTCCAAGGATGGTGAAATAAGCCTCTGCCAATTAAATGTAGCAAACGTTTGCTGTTCTTGTACTACTTTTCCAGTGCTGATCAAGTTAACCATTTCTGCAACCTGCTGACGTTTGTTATCCCAGTGCTGAAAAACAGTGTTCCTGGATTTTTCCATTTAGCCATTCATTTTCCATTTGTAAATCGAAAATCCAGTCCCTGGACTCTTCCATGCAGTCATTAGTAGGTTTATCTACAGTTCCATGTTACGACGGTCCTGATTCATAGATGGTCATGTGAAAGAAGAAGAAGGCTGCTAACATTTGTGTAATGTTGTTTGGATCCTATGCACTCCTAGCAGTAAGATCAACAGGAAAATGATAGCACTCTAAACAAGAGATCAAGTATGTATTTATTTATTTAATACATTTCTATACTGCCCAAAATGCAAGTTTTCTGGGCGGTTTAAAAACCAATAAAAACAGCCAATAAATGATTAAAACATTTCAACAATTAAAATCAAAAAGTTAAAAATAACAAAACACAATTAAAACAGTATCTAATTAAAAGCCTAGGTGAACAAATGCGTCTTGACTGCCCTTTTAAAAGTTGTAAGAGATGGGGAAGCT
The DNA here is from genome assembly GCF_027244095.1 of Hemicordylus capensis. Classification (NCBI taxonomy): domain Eukaryota; kingdom Metazoa; phylum Chordata; class Lepidosauria; order Squamata; family Cordylidae; genus Hemicordylus; species Hemicordylus capensis. The sequence continues at coordinate 80,189,059 of NC_069661.1, read as the reverse complement.
CTTATTTCAGCAGGAAGTGTATTCCAAAGCCTCGGGGCAGCAATGGAGAAGGCCCGTCCCCGAGTAGCCACCAGACGGGCTGGTGGCAACTGCAGATGAACCTCTCCAGATGATCTCAATGGGCGGTGCGGTTCATAGAGAAGAAGACGTTCTCTTAAATACCCAGGTTTCAAGCTGTTTAGGACTTTATAGGTTATAACCAAAACCTTGTACTCTGCCTGGAAACTTACTGGGAGTCAGTGTAGATTTTTTAAGATAGGAGTGATATGGTCTCTCCAATTTGACCCAGAGACCAATCTGGCCGCCTCATTCTGGACTAACTGCAGTTTCTGGACTATGTACAAAGGCAGCCCCATATAGAGCGCATTGCAGTAGTCAAGTCTGGAGGTGACCAGCAGATGTACTACTGTTCTGATGTCATTTATCTCAATAAATGGATGCAGCTGGCATATCAGCCAAAACTGATAAAAGGCACCTCTGGCCACTGCCTCAACCTGAGACACCAAGGAGAATTTTGTGTCCAGAAGCACCCCCAGACTGTGTACCTGTTCCTTCTGGGGAAGTGTGACCCCATCCAGAACAGGCAGATCAAAATCATCTCCCAAGTTCCGACCCCGCACAATAAGTATTTCCGTCTTATCTGGATTCAGTCTCAGCTTGTTACCTCTCATCCAGCCTATCACTGCCTCCAGGCAGGCATTTAGGGAGATTATGCCTTCTCCTGATGACATTGACATGGAGAAATAGATTTTGGTGTCATCAGCATACTGATAACACCCTGTACCAAATCTCCTGATGTAGCAACACCACTCATCAATTATATCATTATATTCTCAGTAGCCAGGCATAAAACCAGTCCACACAAGACAATGGCACAGTGCCTCCATAATGACACTCTTTCCCACCACATGTACAGTGTGTAATCCAGTAGGCACACAGATACCACTGCACTTTTCCAGTTCACACCATTATGATGAAGCCAGAATAACCTGGATGATCATAGCTATGCTCTTCAGGGCTCCCCGCAAAACAGGGTTCAAATCCCACAGCAGCACAAATATAGCCTATGAATGTTGACCCTTTTGATGGAACATCAAAACATAGGTACATACAGAAGACGATGGCTATTCTCATTGTAGCTCACTTCAGAGGAAGCATGCTTAGGTTCCCCATGAGAAGAGTTCGAGTCTTACTTAGTAGAATGATGTCTGTGTGTAAAGAAGGGGCCTTTTACCTAGGTTGGGAAAGAAAACAGTTGGGACAAGCAATAAGAAGCCACAGCTATCAGCTTGTAGAAAGAGCACTGACATGGTTGGTAGTGGTGGTAGAAGGGGGTCAGGTCCTGACATGTCAAAATGTTGAATTGACCTTGACTTGTCAACAGCTGTATCAGTGAGTGAGTGAATGAATGAATGAAGATGTTAAACACCACAAGACCCATGACCTTCCACTTGTTTCTTTCACATGGAAATTGTCTGATTGTGCCTTTTGGTGTATTGCTTTTCAGTATCTCCCATCCCTTTTGCATTCTATTGAGTGCCTTCAGGATTTCTAGCTATAAGATCCTGCCTAATCTTTCTCTGAAATCATTGGCATCAGCTTTCCTAACATCCAGGATACATGCCCAACTTCCTTCAGCTTTACCTTATCTTGATATCATGAATTCCAACATAATGTGGCCATATTCCCACAGGGTTTCTACTCCACTTATTAACCAATTTTCCCCATTTGTTAAGGATTAAAGCCAGGATAGCTAACCCCTGGTTCTTTCTTCCACTTTCTGAAGGATGAAATTTCTAGCATGGCAGGTCAATAACCTATTGGACCTCCCACTCTGAGTAGACTTCTAGCAGATATTGCGGTAGTTAGTAGGAGAGGGTGGTGGCATCTCAGCTCCAGGCTGTTTTGGAGGAAGCGGATTATCTGGACCCATTTCAAACTGGCTTTCTGGCAGTCTATGGGGTTGAGATAGCTTTGGTCGCCCTGTTGGATGCTCTTCAATTAGGAATCGACAGGGGGAGTGTGACCTTGTTGATCCTTCTGAATCTCTCAGCAGCTTTCAATTCCATCAACCATGGTATCCTTCTGGAGCACCTGAAGGGGTTGGGAGTAGGAGGCATGGCTTTACTACCTCTTGGTTAGGTTCCAGATGGTGTCACTTGGAGATTGTTGCTCTTCAAAACAATAGTTCCAGTATGGAGTCTGACAAGACTCCATACAGTCTCCAATGTTTTTTAACATCTACATGAAACTGCAGAGAGAGATCATCAGGGGGTTTGGTGCAGAGTGTTGTTACGCTGATAGCACTGAAATCTATTTATCTGTGTCAACTTCATCAGGAAATGGCCTAACTTTCCTAAATGCCTGCCTGGAGGTAGTGATGGGCTGGATGAGGGAGAACAAACTGAAGATGAATCCAAGCAAAACAGAAGTACTCATTGTGGGAGGTCGAGACTTGGGAAGTGATTTTGATCTGCCTATTCTGGGGGTTGCACTCTCCTGGAAAGAGCAGGTATGTAGTCTGGGAGTACTTTTTGACCTAAACCTTTCTCTGATTTTTCAGGTTGAGGCAGTGGCGAGGAGTGCTTTCTATCAGCTTCAGCTGATTTGTCAGCTATGTCCATTTTTGGAGATAAATGACCTTATTGGTGCATATGGTGGTAACATCCAGGCTTGACTACTGCAATGTGCTCTATATTGGGCTGCCTTTGTACATTGTTTGGCAACTGCAGTTAGTACAGAATGCAGCAGCCAGGCTGGTCTCTGGGATTGTCCAAAGATGTCTTATTACACCCATTTTGAAAGAACTACATTGGCTGCTAATAAGTTTCTGGGTGAAACACAAAGTGCTGTTCATTACCTATAAAGCCCTAAATGGCTTGAATCCGAGGTATTTCAGAAAACACTTCATCAACCCTGCCACCTATTAAGATTGTTAGGGTCTGGTTGCGGTTACCACCAGCACAGTTGGTGCCACCAACTTGAAACAGGGCCTCTTCTACAGTTGTCAGGACTCTGGAACATGCTTTCTAATGAAATTCGAATTTCCCTTTCTCTGAATGTTTTAAAGAAGGACCCCCAAACATTACTGTTTAGCTAGGCTTTTAGTCTATAGTTTTAAAGCTTAGGGTTTTAGATTTGAATTGTGCTAATCATGTTTTTAGATTGTGAACTGTCCAGGGACTTTTTTGAATGGGGGGTATAGAAATGTACTAAATAAATAAATAGTAAAGCCCCTTATTACCAGCTCCATGGTCTGATACCCAGACTGGCACCAGTTGAGATGATCAAAGAAAACCATATTTTTTTACAGCGGCATAAAAATTGGTCCTAATTAAAATAACAGCAGAATTTTTTAAAAACAAATATAAAAATCATCTTAAACAGCCAGCTAAAGATGAAGGAAGAGGGAGCCTGATGGATCTCCCAGAGGAAAGAGCTCTAGAGATGTGGTCTCTCATTCAAAACAATGCTGCCTCTAGTGCCTGTCAAACAAATTTCAGTTAACAAGAAGAACCTCAGGTGCTGGTTGGGTTCACAAGCTTGAGCAGGTTCTTGTGGGAGTCAGTGGTCCTTAAGATAACCTAGTCACAGATCACATGTTTAGGGTTCAAAAAGGGGTCCAGAGCCAATCCGGGAAATTACAGGCCGGTTAGCCTAACGTCCGTTCAAGGCAAATTGATGGAAAGTATCCTCAAGGATAAAATTGTAAGGCACCTAGAAGATCAGGCCCTCCTGGGAGTGAGCCAGCATGGCTTCTGCAAAGGTAAATCTTGCCTCAGCAAACTTTTGGAGTTCTTTGAGAGTGTCAACAAGTGTGTGGATCAAGGTGATTCAGTTGACATTGTATACCAGGACTTCCAAAAAGCTTTTGACAAAGTTCCTCATCAAAGACTCCTGAAGAAACTTAGCAGTCATGGGATAAGGGGACAAGTACATGTGTGGATTGCTAACTGGTTGAAAGACAGGAAACAGAGGGTAGGTATAAATGGAGAGTTTTCACAATTGAGGGAAGTAAGAAGTGGGGTCCCCCAGGGATCTGTACTGGGACCGGTGCTTCTTAATTTATTCATAAATGATCTAGAAGCAGGGGTAAGCAGGAAGGTGGCCAGATTTGCAGATGATGCCAAATTCTTTTGGGTAGTGAAATCCAAAACTGATTGTGAGGAGCTCCAAAAGGATCTCTCCAGACTAGGGGAGTGGACGACAAAATGGCAAATGTGGTTCAATGTTGGCAAGTGCAAGGTGATGCACATTGGGATGAAAAACCCCAACATCAAGTTCATGCTGATGGGATCCGAGCTGTCGGTGACTGACCAGGAGAGGGATCTTGGGGTTGTGGTCGACAGATAGTTGAAAGTGTCTATTCAATGTGCGGCAGCTGTGAAAAAGGCCAATTCCATCCTAGGGATCATTAGGAATGGGATTGAAAATAAAACGGCTAATATTTTAATGCCCTTATACAAAACTATGGTGCAACCACACTTGGAATACTGCATACAATTCTGGTCACCACATCTTTAAAAGGACATTGTAGAATTGGAAAAGGTACAGAAGAGGGCAACCAAGATGATCAGGGGCCTAGAGCACCTTTCTTATGAGGCAAGACTATAACACCTGGGGCTTTTTAGTTTAGAAAAAAGACGACTGGGGGGAGACATGATAGAGGTCTATAAGATCATGCATGGTGTGGAAAAAGTGGAGAGAGAAATTCTTTTCCCTCTCACATACCACTATAACCAGGGGTCATCCCATGAAATTGATTGCCAGGAGATCTAGGACCAACAAACGGAAGTACTTTTTTACACAACGCATGATCCACTTGTAGAACTCTCTGCCACAGGATGTGGAGACAGCTAACAAACTGGATGGCTTTAAGAGGGGTTTGGATAGCTTCATGGAGGAGAGGTCTATCAATGGCTACCAGTCGGAGAGCTGTGGGCCACCTCCAGCCTCAAAGGCAGGATGCCTCTGAGTACAAGTTGCAAGGGCGTAGTGGCAGGAGATGGGGCACGCCCTCGACTCCTGCCTTCCGGTGGCATCTGGTGGGCCACTGTGCGAAACAGGATGCTGGACTAGATGGGCCTTGGGCCTGATCCAGCAGGGCTGTTCTTATGTTCTTCTGTAGGGTTCAAAGGTTAATGTCACTTGACACTGATCAAAAGCAAAATGGTAACCATTGGAATTGCTATAAAATCAGTAAAATGTGGGCCAGTTGGCTTGCTTCAGCTAGGACTCTTGCAGCTGCATTTAGCTCATTAATGGTAGCTTCTAAATTGTTGTTAAAGTCAGTTGTACATAGAGTAGTAATCAAGTCTTGAGGTAACCAGGGCACGGATAACTGAGGCCAGGCAAGCTGTGTACAGATAGGGTTGAAGATGGAAAAAGGCACTCCAGGGTACGACTGCCACTTCAACTTCCAGAGACAATTCTGGATCAAGGAGTGACCTCAAACAGTGTAACTAATCTTTCAAGGGAAGTATGACTCCACCCAGGAGAAAGTTTTGATCAGCACAACTCACGACTTATAGCACCTGGATTAAGTTTCAGGCTGTTGACAAATTGCCATCAAACATTGGTCGAGGATTTCTGTTGTCTCTCTAGGATCAGCTAAAAATGAGTGATAAATGGATGGTTATACTAATGACATCTCAGCCCAGATCTTCAGATGACTTCCACCAGTTTCATGTAGAGTATGTGGAGAGGGGGTGCAACTGGTTGTATATGTGGACTTTTAAATTGTAATTAGTTTTCATAACAATTTGTTTTTGGTGTTTCCTAACCTCATTCTGACAAGATGGCCTAGAATCATACCATGGTCAATGCTTGCAAAAGCTTCTGAGAATCAACGGTCATACTTCCCCCATTCATCTCCTGGCACAGGTCAACCAAGGCAGTTCTAATCTTGAAGCCAGGCTGAAAACCAAACTGGAATACACTGAAATAATCATTTCTTTCCAGAAATGCTTGGTACTGAGATGCCACTCTGCACTCCAGCATCTTATGATGCTGAAATGATATACTGAGTACAGAATTAAAATGGATTAATCTTCTGAATCCAGGGTGAATATTTTCAGGAAGGGACACACCACCTTCAGAGCACTGGGAGAGATGCTTCCTTTAAGAAAAGCATTAGCCACATCCATTCCCACTAACCACATCCAACACACCCAAAGTCAAATCCTAACCTGGCAGCTTTAATAAGCTGAGAAGGGCAAGAATAAAGAGCATGCATAGTTTGGACAAAGAGCAAATTGTGGCATCAGATTCTTCATATTTAATGCAAATGCAATTTAGTATATATTTAAAGCATTTATGATTGTGTGGGCTGACATGTTCTGATATAAAAATGGAAACTTATTTTCATGTGCATCTTGTAGGAACAATGTGTTTTCTTCTACTCAAAAACAATCAAGTAACATAAACTGAAATGAAAAGTAACATCCACTAGTTTTAAAAAGTTCCAATTCTATCTTTGCTTACATTTAAATAAACATATTGATACAGGATTTTCACTAGCTGATTCAGTTTGTCTTCCTTTACTCATGCTCTTCTGCTTTGGTTACCATAGTTACTAGCTTAATCACAATGCAGAGAGCCATTTCTAATTACAGTACACTATATGCCAGCATAAAATTAATTCTTTAGGTATCTTAAGTCACAAACAGCTTGTAGCTTGTTCTTTTGCATTTTATTTTCACAGATCCTGAATTAATGTATCAGCACATCATGTTTAATTTGTAAAGTTTCAATGATAATAAAATTAGTCTTTGAGATGTATTGCTGTTTAAAATCTCCATTATGTGAAATTTCCTTCTGAGAAAGCATGTTTGAGAATGCTGCACTAGATTTTATACACACACACACACACACACACACACACAATGACTATATAAAGCCTTTTTTGGTACAGTGTTCTGGAAGAGTGTTATTGACCATCCTTCACTTATTTCAAGAAATGCAGTCCCTCTTGAAGTGAGGAGAACTTAAGTAATAGTAGCAGTGACAAAGTAAATAATTGCATCATGAAATGTGAGTACTGTAGTCTCTTCTTTCTTATTGCCACTTCCTTCATAAATGGAACATTACAACACACTTGGGGTATATATGGAGGCACTGGATGCTTGCTTCCACTGCCTGAGAGGCATGTGTGTGTGTCTGTCTTATTCTTGATCCTAATTATTCTAGATCTCTGTGTTAATTCAATACCAACCCAGAAAGTATCTCAAAGTGCTACTTCATAGTGCAGGTGTTTGCCGCTAGCGTGATTGATTTGGTGCTGGTGATTCAAATAGTCAGCATTTAAACCTGACAATTCTGGCCCTTTGCTGGCTTGAACAGATTGAGAAATGTTGGTGCATATTTGCAAAGCCCTATAATTTTTGCTAGAGGTGGAACATAGGAAGCTGCCATATACTGAGTCAGACCATTGGTCGGTCTAGCTCAGTATTGTCTTCACAGACTGGCAGCGGCTTCTCCAAGGTTGCAGGCAGGAATCTCTCTCAGCCCTAGCTTGGAGAAGCGAGAGGGGGAACTTGAAACCTCCTGCTCTTCCCAGAGTGGCTTCACTCCCTGAGGGGAATATCTTATAGTGCTGACATTTCTAGTCTCCCATTCATATGCAACCAGGGTGGACCCTGCTTACTTAAGGATACAAGTCATGCTTGCTACCATAAGACCAGTTCTCCTCCCCATATAGGGCAGAGATAGCCAACTATGGCTCTCCAGCTACTGTTGGACTACAGTTCCCATCACCCTTAGCAGTGTACCTGGGGATGATGGGAGTTATAGTCCAACAACTGGAGCACCCCAGATTGGACATTCCTCTAGCAAGGCTTTTCTTATTCTCTATTCACAGCAACAACCCTTGCCACTGCCCAGGTTATTGTATGAAAATGCCTTAGATGCATCACTTTGTGGAGGAATGGGTAATAACCATTATGCTTGTCTATGGGGCCAAGCATTGTGAAATATGAAGCCTGGTAAACATCTAAGAAATTGTCTAAACTGTTCCACTATTACACTGCTAGGTTGACTAGTGGTGAAAAGATGTTGAAGAACTACACAATACCAAGAATGGATCAGAACATATTGTTAGCTCAGAAGTGAAAATTGACATGGCCCAGATGTTACAAAATCAGGAACCCTCTGTTGGGATTCATAAGAAGTCATATTCTTCTCATTTTTATTTATTTATTTTCATTTATCACGAAATTTTCTTACCACCATGCATTAAAACAATCTCAAACCAGTTTACAAAAACATTTAAAACAATAGACTATAAAACAGTTGTATAATAAAAATATTGGAATATTAAAATACAAATCTAATTAAATCTTTAAAAAACATACAAAATCTTTTTTTAAATGTACACAATTTTTTATTTGGCATTCAAAATAAAATATATGCCCAAGGAAGCTCCTAACAGGGAGGTGGTGATGAAACACAGATTGTTTATTGTTACAATAATATGAACTATATTAGATCGTTACGTTTTTGTTTGTATGGTTCATATTGTAAAGAAATTTGAATATGGTCAGAAGTCTTCATGTTATGATCTATTAGCTGATAATAGAATGTCTAATTAAAATGTGCCATTTGCATTTTTGACTGTTAACTGAATATTTTGACAGTGATCCAAGAGGGATTTCTCTCCTTAACCTGGGGCTTCAGCATAATGGCAATGGTTTGCATCTAGGTTTTAGCTTGAGTTGCATTTTGTAATTTAATGGAGAATGGTGTGTGTTTTTAAATCAAACAGTATTTTCGCAAAGAAACTGCATACATATGAACATACAAATTCACTAGTTTAAAGTGCTGCCTCTTCAACATATCAGAAATGAAAAGTTTCTCCATTAACTTGTAAAATTATATTTCATTTTGCACTTTGATTCAATATCTTGTAAGGCAGAGAAAAACTAGTTAAAGATGCATGGATGAGAGGAAGACTTCTATGACAGAAAATTCTTTGGCACTGGTGGACTGAGTAATATGTGACTGTTAACAATTGCTATACCACCACTAGCTTAGAATAGTTAAATATGCAGCATAAAAATGCTACTAATTGCATTCCCTTTCTGCTAGGGGAATTTTGTTGTGGATATGGGCCCTTAAGCAGTGTTTTCATACTTCAGATACTATACTGAAGTATTCTTATACTACCGCAACACTAGTCTGGATATAGTCCATTGTCTGTTAATGATACATAATAATAAAATACACAGTTTGCCAGGAAAAATCAATATGTAGTATTTTTCAAGGAAAATAAGCATCTGTTTAGGCTTGTTCTAGTGTTAAAGAGTATGGTTTGTTTGGGATAGTGAATAAGTATACAGACATTGCATAAATACCATCGTATATATGTATTTATTATTTATTTATTACTTTTCTATACCACCCCGTCCAAAGGCTCTGGGCACAACAAGTAAAAAACAATAACAAACACCATTGTTTGTTTGACAATGGTGTTGTCAAACAAGAGTAGAGCTGGTCTTGTGGTAGCAGGCATGACTTGTCCCCTTAGCTAAGCAGGGTCTCCCCTAGTTGCATATGAATGGGAGACTACATGTGTAATAAATATAAGATATTCCCCTTAGGGGACTGAGCCACTGGGAAGAGCATCAGGTTCCAAGATCCCTCCATGGCATTTCCAAGATAGGGCTGAGAGAGATTCCTGCCGTTTACACTAAGCATGGGCTGTGTTATATTTTTAGAAGCATTTTGTAATAAAAACAATAATCTTGTAGGGAATGATTGCATTATTTTCATGTTCATTTATTAATCATGCAAATGAATTTAAAAATGAAATATACCAAATGTACCTTTTATAGTCTACGCCAGGGACATTGATTCTGTTGTAATGAAATACCTTTACAGAAAGCTTTCCTGTATGTGAGTTCAAATAAGAAAAGAGATATCAACATCCATTTTGAGACACAGCCTTTGATATAGGTTTTCTCTACTTAAATTTAAAAACAAAATTCAGAAGATCTCAGAAAAGTTATGAGTCCTGACAAATGCTTTATTCTTTCGGTGGAAGTGTTAATTATTTTAATTCTCACTTAATAGTACTATAGATTCAGTACTCGTGCTGCCAAGGTTCAGTGGATACAAGTGTTACCATTGACTAACAGTTTAGGGTTCTTCTCTTTGCACAATCTATTTTATATTACCTTTTCAAATATTGGAGCTGTTGGTTAAACAAACAATCCCTTCTCTACCTCAGAGCCTCTGTAAATGAAGACAAACAGGTCTATAAAAAACAATTTGTTTTATGACCAACACAAGTGCAGCCTGCTTCATTAATTATACATTCTTTGATCCTTGGAATAAAAAAGATGTTCCAGAGCACTTTCCTGCTCCCTAGTCAAAGTTTCATAAGAGTGTCCACTTGAAAACCATTTCACAATAAGACTTATTCTGCTAAATAAAAAAAGAGAAAAATTAAATATAAATTGCATGCAGTCAAGGCTTGCCTAGTTTATCATGAGTGACATTAAAATCTAAACTTAATATTAGTGAATCTAATTACACGTGTCCTATTAATTTCCATGAGCCTTCCACTGAAAAACTTGGGCTGTTGGCCAGAATGTGTTCAACATGGAAGCATGATTAGGCATTGTTGTAAGTCTCCAAGATTCAGGCTATTCTAATCATTAGAATATGTCTTAAAAATATTTTTTCCATATTAAGCACAAGAATACCGTTGTTAGAGGGATGGTAATGCCTCTATTATTTAAGGTGAGGAGAAAAAATTGGCTTTTCCTCGCACTGAAATTTGCCTGCGGTTTTTCCATTCGACCACATAGAACATCTATATCATTTGTTCAGTTGTCCTGAAATTTCATATATAGGAAGCCACTACTAAACGCTGATTTCCAAAATTTGTTGAAGATTGGTAGAAAATGGAAGAGAGATAAACAATTCCTATGTAAGCAACCTAACACTGGCTCAGATTTTGCATACCTTTCTTGTTTCTTCTCTAGTTTCTATGTGAACTAAAATATTCAAGGGCATGATCTGGTCTATTCTGTGTCTATAGGAAATGATCTGTTTCTGACATTTTTTGGTATTCTTGTTACTGAAATTATAATGTCCTATTTTCTTACTGACAACCATTGCAGCATATGGTTAATTCCAGTATCTGATGCTGATAAATTCAAACTTCTGCCCACAACAAGCATCATAATTTGATTTCTGACTGGTCTTGTAGTTATGACTTAAATTAATGAAGTGGACTGTACCCTATTCATTCTTTGAGATCCTGAATAATACCCTGTGCCAAACAATATCAGCACCACTCTGAGTGCCAAGAAATGACATCTCACACTGCTGATCTCTTATGAAAGGAACATAAATGATTATAGACATGGGGCAAGATCTCCAGCAACGAGATATCAGGTTTCATATTACTTTCATGGCAGTTTGACTGCTAATAAAGTCATTTCCATTGCCCATACTCTGTGAACACACCTAAAATAAAAGTATGCTGCATCTAAGTATATGTTAGTATTTGAGGTCTGAAAGCCACTCCTCTTCCCCGCACTTTCATCATCATATGATTTTTTTTTTAATTACCCTATGTTCACTTTATTTCACTTAGTTTTTACAATGATTTTTTTTAAAAAAATACATTTTTAAAACTCAGGGACATCTTACATATGTAAAAACCTTTGTTTAAAAAAAATACTTTTAGATGAGTTCCACTTTGACTCATGCTTTCAAAAGAATGGAAATCCCAATTTAATGTATTCAATTTCACTGTCACCACATAGAACGAATACATACTTTATACAGTCGGCTCTTTTATTTCCCTTTTTCAATTAACAGTGCAACTTTCCATACTTTACTCTTTCAGTTGGCATTTATTTCAGGAGTAATATGTACATCAACAAATATAAGTAATATACCTTTTGATTGATAGGCTGATTAAGTGCCATCAGATTCGTGTCAACTCCTAACGACCACATAGATAGATTCTCTCCAGACTGACCTGTCTTCAACTTGGCCTTTAAGGTCTTTCAGTGGTGCATTCATTGCTGTTGTAATTGAGTCCATCCACCTTGCTGCTGGTCATCCTCTTCTTCTCTTGCCTTCAACTTTTCCCAGCATTATGGATTTCTTAAGGGAGTTGGGTTTTTGCAAGTATGATAGTTTTAGCCTGGTCATTTGTGCTTGAATGAAAATTCTGGATTGAATTGGTTCTATGATCAATTTGTTTGTTTTCCTGGCTGTCCGTAGTATCCTCAAAAGTCTTCATCACCAAAGTTCAAAAGTGTCAATACTTTTTCTGTCTTGCTTCTTCAAAGTCCAGCTTTCGCATCCATAGAGTGTCACGGTAAAAACCATTATTTATTTATTTATTTTTATTTATTTATTGTTGCATTTATATACCACCTTTCGTTAAAAGACAACCCCAAGGCGGTTTACAAAAGTTAAAACACAATAAAAAGGCAATAAAAACATAAAATACAGGCATAAAAACAATACAACAGGTAAAAACACACAGAAGCAGCAGTAAAAACGATTATGTAAAAGCCTGGGTAAAAAGCCAAGTTTTAACAAGCTTTCTAAAAGCCGTGATGGAGTCCGAGGAGTGAATGGCCACCGGGAGAGCATTCCCAAAGTCTGGGAGCAGCAACAGAGAAGGTCTTGTCCCAAGTGCACGACAGCTGGGCCTCTCTCATTGTCAGCACCTGGAGCAGGGCCCCCTCAGATGTCCTCGTCAAGCGGGCAGAAACCCTTGGGAGCAGGCGGTCCCTCAAATACTCCGGGCCCAAACCGTTAAGGGCTTTAAAGATCAAAACCAGCACCTTGAATTGGACCCGGAAACGAACCAGCAGCCAGTGCAACTCTTTCAGAATGGGGGTGATGTGCTCCCAATGGGCAGCTCCAGATAAAACCCTCGCTGCCACGTTTTGCACTAGCTGCAGTTTCCGGATATTCTTCAAGGGCAGCCCCACGTAGAGCATGTTACAGTAATCCAGCCGTGACGTGACTAAGGCGTGGGTAACTGTGGCCAGATCTGCCTTCTCGAGAAAGGGACGCAGCTGGCGCACTAGCCGAAGCTGTGCAAAGGCACCCCTGGCCACCACCTCCACCTGAGCTTCCAAAAGCAGAGCCAGGTCCAGTAGTACCCCCAAGCTGCGTACTTGCTCCTTCAAGGGGAGTGCAACCCCATCTAGAACCGGTAAAATCTCCTCATCCCGATTGGCTCTCCTACTGACCAACAGTACCTCCGTCTTATCCGGATTCAATTTCAGTTTATTAGCCCACATCCAACCCATCATGGCCTCCAGACCCCGATTCAGGACATCCACCGCCTCCCTAGGATCAGATGACAAGGAGAGATAGAGCTGAGTGTCATCTGCATATTGCTGACAACTCAGTCCAAGTCCCCGGATGACCTCTCCCAGCAGTTTCATGTAGATGTTAAACAGCATGGGGGACAAGACCGATCCCTGCGGTACCCCACAGGCCAACGGCCACGGGGCCGAGCAGTAGTCCCCCAGCACCACCTTCTGGACCCTCCCCCCAAGAAAGGACCGGAACCACTGCAACGCAGTGCCTCCGATTCCTATATTCGAGAGGTGGCCCAGAAGGATACCATGGTCGATGGTACTGAACGCTGCCGAGAGGTCCAGCAGAACCAACAGGGATGCACTCCCCCTGTCTAGTTCCCGGCATAGGTCATCCACTAGAGCGACCAAGGCGGTCTCAGTCCCATACCCGGGGCGGAAGCCAGATTGAAAAGGGTCCAGATAATCCGTATCATCCAAGACCCTCTGCAGCTGGGACGCCACCACACACTCCATCACCTTGCCCAAAAAGGGAAGGTTAGACACAGGTCTATAGTTGTCCAGGTTGGAGGGATCAAGGGAGGGCTTTTTTAATAGTGGTCTTAGCACCGCCTCCTTGAGGCACGATGGCATCCTGCCCTCTCTTAATGGAGCATTAATGATCATCTCCAGCCATCTGCCTGTCCCCTCCCTGGCAGCTTTTATTAGCCATGAAGGGCAAGGGTCAAGAGTGCACGAAGTTGCCCGCACACTGCCCAGAATCTTGTCCACATCCTCAGGCCGCACCAACCAAAAAGAATCCAACACAACAGGACCAGATGGTACCAGAGGCACGTCTGCCGGAACTGCCAAAACTCTGGAGTCAAGGTCAGCACGGATGCAAGCGACTTTATCTGCAAAGTGACAGGCAAACTGATCACAAAGAGCAGTAGATGTCTCCTCCCCCATTGTCTGGGAGGCTGTGTGGAGCAAGGTTTTTACCACATGAAACAGCTTTGTTTGTCTGCACTGAGCAGACGCAATGGAGGTGAAGAAAAAGCATTTCTTCGCCGCCCCCACCGCCACGGAGTAGTCCCTAAAATGGGCTCTAGCCCATGTTCAGTCAGATTCGTGACGACTCTTCCTCCAGCATTGTTCCAGCCGTCACCCGAGTTGCTTCATCGCCCTAAGCTCCGAGGAAAACCAAGGAGCAGATCGGGCTCCACCACGCCGGAGAGGGCATTTAGGAGCAACCGTGTCAACAGCCCGGGCCATCTCTCCATTCCAAAGATCAACCAGGGCCTCGACAGGGTCACCAGCTCTGAACACTGGAAACTCCCCGAGGGCTGTCTGGAATCCAAGAGGATCCATAAGCCGGACCATCCTAATCGGCCCACCACCCCTGCAGAGGGCAGATGGAGCAGTCAAACTAAACCCCACCAGATGATGATCTGTCCATGACAAGAGAGTGGTCTCAAATTCCCCCATCTCCAGATCATTTATTTCCCGGTCGGCAAAGACCAGATCCAGAGTGTGTCCCGCCACATAGGTAGGGCCCAATACCAATTGAGACAGGCCCATGGTTGCCATGGAGACCATGAAATCCTGAGCCGCACCCACTGGGGGGCCTCAGCGTGGACAGCACCCTCCCCCCAAGAGAGGACTGAATCCACACCAAAGCAGTGCCTCCAATCCCCATACTCAAGAGGCAGTCCAGAATGATACCATGGTCAATGGTATTGGACGCCACTGAGAGACCTAGTAAAACCAAGAGGGACACATGCTCACTCTGTTTAGCTCTCAGTGTAGGTCATCCACTAGAGTGACCAAGGCAGTTTCAGTGCCATATCCAGGATAGAAGCCAGATTGAAAAGGGTCTAGATAATTGGTATTATCCAGAAAAGGTGCCTCCATCCACTTATAGGAATGAATGACCACATAATGGTTAACAACATACTTAACTGAAAGAATCAGGAGCCTATAAATTAATGCAAACTCACATTAATTGTATTCAGAAATGATGTAAGGCTACAAGAAGCAATTCTATATCGATAAAGTACTCACATAAATCTGCCCCTTGTAGTTGATGCCGAAATTATCTCTTGTGACTTTTAGAAGTGTAAATTGGAACTGCCTTGTTCAGCTAATCCTCTGGGGTTCCAGAGAGATCCCTGAGATTGGGAGCAGTAATCTTATTATAAGTCTCTTTAAATGCTTTCCTGGTCTAGATAGGCTAGTAGTCCCCTTGAAACAGCAGATTCTCAGGAGTTTTTTTACGATCGAACCTTCAGCTTGATATTCAGATGAGGGCTGTGACCAAGAGTGTGTTGTTACATGGAAGTCAGATCTGTAGGATCTATACACACATGAAGGTGAACATATGGTTGAGGTTGAGAATGGATGTGCTTAGGATCTGTGTATGCATAAAGCAGAATATGAACGGGTCAGATTTGAGTATGATACATGGGATTTTGCTCTTTGTGTTCAATGTATCACTGCAAATAGCTGGTTATCAGGGTAGACTGTACAGGTCACAAAGCTTAAAGTAATATCACCTCCCCCCTACATTGCGGACAAAGCTGAATCTCGGCATATGACTAGATAACTTGTTCTCACATGATTGGAGTTCTAGCAGCTGGGCCATTGAGCCGAAGGCCTTACCCTTTCCAGGAACAGGGTCATCATACGGTAGCTGCCTTATGTAGCTGCATAGCTGGATTAGGATGAAACAGATGGCAGCTTGCAAATGAGAATATTAAAAAGTACTTGCAAATATTCTTTAAATAAAATAAGCACACTGCTCTATTTCTCAGCATGGTGCCATTTTCCCCCAGTGAAGAAACTATTTATAAGCCAATGATGTCAAATGAATTAATTATCACAATGGATTTTGGTTTGCTTTATGTGATCCCTTGGGGTGAAAAGCTTCAGTAGGGCTTTCCCTTTTAGGTTGCACCTAGAAATCCCAGCATGTGGGCAGTTATATGCTATATGTAAACCAAGATAAAAACATGACAAAGCAGATTGCACCCCCAGGCCCCAATGAAGACAGGGCACACTTACATGGAGTAAAATAGGGCCATTTTATTGATGCACAGTAGAAATAAGACTTGAAATGAGGTACATAACTAATCAGATTGCAGTTACTCCTCCCATGTGAGGATGCCTCCTAGGGAGGGTCATCTCACACCAGGGTATGTGCTGATTCTGTCAGGCACCAGGTCCTGACATCCTCTCACCATGAGGCTTTCCTCCACTGAGGGGAGGGCAACACAGTCCATCCCAACCCAAGCCACAGAGCTCTTGAGTGGTGAGCCGAGCCACCCACCCCAGGAGGGGCCATGCCCAACTCTCCAGGCAGCAAAATCCCTGAAGGGTTGTCCCCTGGCATCCCCCTCACCTCAAATGGCCCTCCAGCTGTACACTGTAATCAATCTACCTACCCCACACCTGCACTCTGCTGCCAAGTGACCAATTATATCCTTAATGCCTACCTATGACCCAACCCCAAAGGACTCAATGAGAAGTAGGTGGAAAAAAGGCCACACCTAGAGCCAATCTGTTGTGACCCCAAAAATGCCTACTTGGTTCCCACTGGCCACCGGCTATACTTCACTGAGTACCGGGCAGTGGGTGGGTGCTGTGCTGCAGAGCAACTAGTCAGCATGGAGGCCGGCCGGTGCTGTAATCAGCCCGGCCCCCTTCCCTGACTGGTCGATCCCGACCACATACGGGGGAAGGCAAGATGGCCGTGCCGTGCCTGCCTTCCTGTGCCGAGGGCACAACGCTGCCCCATTGTGCTTGCGCAGTGGTGGTGATCAGCATTTCTAAGCAATTTCAATATCTACCTCCTACTTAAGAGTGGTTAATTCAATACACAATTCCAATGCTACTTTTTAGAATTTCAGTGCGGAGTGGCAATCTTTCGTACACTTTCCAACTAAGCATGTGTAGCAGTCACAGTTCTTACATCCTGTGATATTTGTGCCACTACTCCTGTGATATAAACTTTATTTCACAGCATAGATAGAGAATAAGAGACAAACAGAGGAATTAAAGTAAGCATTTCCATATATGACAAAAGACAAATATTATTATATAGAAAAGTTAATCATTTTAAAAGAAACTGAATAACTATTCTATCTCCTTAAGTGTCCAGACCAGGGTCTGCTGGACATGTGTTTATTGCCATGGTCTGTTCCTATGCTTTGTTTAAAATAGGCAAAACCAGCATCAAATGGGTGTAGACCCATGAATGTTATTTTGAGATAACATTTCATCTACAGAAGCTCACTTCATTCGATGGATTAAATCAGTTGGCAGACAAGAGTATAAAACACACACACACATGCAACTGGGGATAGAACTAGGATCTTTGTGTTCTGTGAGTTGCCTCATACAGTGAGCTATTAGAAATGCAGGTGGAATGCAGCAAACCATTGTCAGGCTCTGGACTGACTCTGCCCATGGAGGCTTCCCATTGGTCATTCCTGGGCAAGGAGGGCTATGGAAAGTAGCTTGATGTTTGGTCTTGAATGTTGCCTGGGCAATAGTTGACCCCTTGTTCCGGCTATAACCTGCTCTGATAACACAATCTTCCTAGGTTCACAGGTCCCCCAAGGTAGCATTCTCATAAATGCTACCTGTTCCACATGTAGGTACAGTGAGACAGGCAGAGCTGAGGGGTTTCAATGTGTGGATGAGACGTTGGTTCAGGGCGGAGAGGTTTAGATTTGTTAGGCACTGGGATACATTTTGGGGAAAGCAAGGCCTGTACAAAAGGGACGGGCTGCACTTGAACTAAGATGGAACCAGACTGCTGGCACTTAAAATAAAAAAGGATGCAGAGCAGCTTTTAAAATGATGCCTGGGGAATAGCTGATGGGAGCTGGGCAGTATCCAGATCTGCAAATGCCATCCTTTAAAGTGTGAGGGTGCAACGGATTCAGATAAAACAGAAGGGGACAGAGCAGAACCGCATAAAGAGCAGACAGGAACCTGTGCCAGCTGGTCAAAGAGTCAAAAGAAAGATAGCATATATCAGGTGAGAGATTCAGTGTATAGGTGCTTATATGCCAATGCCAGAAGCCTCCGAGCCAAGATGAGTGAGCTGGAGTGCTTGGTTGCTAATGCAGAAATAGATATAGTAAGCATAACAGAAACATGGTGGAACAGTGAGAACCAGTAGGACACCGTTATCCCTGGATATAAACTCTATAGAAAGGACAGGGAGGGGTGCCTTGGAGGTGTAGTAGCACTGTATGTTAAAGAAGGGGTAGAATCTAACAAGTTGGAAAACCTAGGTGGACTGGAATCCTCCACAGAAACCCTGTGGGTGACAATACAAGGCCTGAAAGGGAACGTGCTATTGGGGATGTGCTATCGCCCTCCAGATCAAAACACTGACAGTGACTGGGAGTTGCAGGAGGAAATCAGGGAAGCGTCAAGGAGAGGCAGGGCTGTAATAATGGGCGACTTCAATTACTCACACATAGACTGGGCACATTCACAGTCAGGTAATGGCAAAGAGGTCAGATTTCTAGATACACTGAATGACTGTGTCCTAGAACAGTTGGTGTTGGAACCAACCAGAGAGAAGGTGACCTTGGACTTAATCCTGAGTGGCACTCAGGACCTGGTGTGTGATGTCAGTGTCATCTACCCTTTAGGGAACAGTGACCGTAGTGCGATCAAATTCAGCATACATGTGGGGAGAGAATCACCAAGGATGTCTAACACAGACATTTTGAATTTCAGAAGAGGGAACTTCTCCAAAATGATGAGTATGGTGAAAAGAAAGCTGAAAGGGAAAATCAGGAGAGTCACTTCGCTCCAGAGTACATGGAGTTTACTCAAAACCACAATACTAGAAGCCCAGTTAGATTGTATACCCTAAGGAGGAAAAGTACCACTAAGTCCAGGAGGATGCCAGCATGGCTAATAGGTACTGTCAAGGAAGCCATAAAAGGGAAGAAGACATTTCTGAAAATGGAAGGCCTGTCCAAATGTAGAGAACAGAAAGGAACACAAAGTCTGGCAAAAGAAATGTAAGGTGACAATAAGGGAGGCAAAAAGAGAGTTTGAGGAACATTTAGCTAAAAGTATCAAGGGGAATATCAAAAACTTATTTAAATACATCAAAAGCAGGAAACCTGCCAGGGAGGCAGTTGGACCATTAGACAATGAGGCAGTGAAAGGGATTATTAAGGAGGATATGGAGGTTGCAGAGAAGCTAAATGAATTCTTTGCGTCCATCTTCACGGCAGAGGATACTGAGCATATATCTGTTCCTGAACCAGGCTTTTTAGAGATGGAGGCTAAAGAACTGAGTCAGATAGAAGTGACAAGAGATGATGTTCTACACTTTCTGGAAAAACTGAAAACTAACAAATTGCCAGGTTTGGATGGCATCCATCCAAGAGTCCTCAAATGTGAAATTGCCAACCTCCTTGCTAAAATATATAACTTATCCCTGCAATTGGGCTCTGTACTGGAAGACTGGAAAGTAGCCAATTTAACACCGATTTTCAAAAAGGGATCGAGGAAATTACAGGCCAGTTAACTTAACGTTCGTTCCAGGCAAATTGATGGAAAGCATTCTCAAGGATAAACTTATAAAGCACATAGAAGAATAGGCCCTGCTGGGAGTGAACCACCATGGCTTCTGCAAAGTGAAATCTCGCCTCACCAACCTTTTGGAGTTCTTTGAGAGTGTCAACAAGTGAGTGGATCAAGGTGATCCAGTTGACATAATATACCTGGACTTCCAAAAAGTTTTTGACAAGTTTGTTTGTTTGTTTGTTTATTCGATTTTTAGACTGCCCTTACAGAATAGCTCAGGGCGATTCACAAATATCATAAATCAGTTAAAATCAATCAATGACAGGGAATGAAAAATTTCAAAATACAATTAAACAGCTAAAAAATAAAAAATAAAACAATTCAAAACCTTATAAAAACCCAATACATTAAAAACCCTTTAAAACAATTTTAAAACCCTGGAAGGCCGGGCCGAAAAGGTAGGTCTTTAGGGCTCTCCTAAATGCCAATAAAGAATTCAAATTACGGATTTCTGCAGGGAGCGCATTCAACAATCTACGAGCAGCTACAGAGAAGGCCCGCCTCTGGGTTGCCACCAGACAAGCTGGTGGCAACTGGAGGTGGACCTCCTCAGGTGATCTTAGCATGCGGTGGGGATCAGATCAAAGAAGGCGCTCTCTAAGGTAACCTGGACCTAAGTTGTTCAGGGCTTTAAAGGTAATAAACAGCACTTTGTATTTTGCCCAGAAATGTATCGGCAGCCAGTGCAGCTGTTTCAAAACGGGCATAATATGGTCTCTCCGAGTTGTCCTGGAGACCAGCCTGACTGCTGCATTTTGAACTAACTGAAGTTTCCAAACTACATACAAAGGCAGCCCCATGTGGAGTGCATTACAGTAGTCAAGCCTGGAGGTTACCAGCTGGTGCACCACTGTTCTGAGGTCATCCTCCTCAAGGAATGGACACAGCTGTCGAATCAGCCTAAGCTGATAAAAAGCACTCCTGGCCACAGCCTCCACCTGAGATACCATGGTGAGCCCTGGATCCAGGAGTACCCTCAAGCTGCGTATCTACTCCTTCTGGTAGAGTGTAACCTGATCCAGCATAGGGAGATCTAACTCATCCCTCAGATTCTGAGCCCCTACAATGAGCACCTCCGTCTTGCTTGGATTCAGCTTCAATTTGTTATCCTTCATCCAGCCCGTTACTGCCTGTAGGCAGGCATTTAGGGAATGAACACCATTTCCTGATGAAGCAGATGAAAGAGAGAAGTAGATTTGGGTGTCATCAGCATACTGATAACACCCAGCACCAAATTTCCTGATGACCTCACCCAGCGATTTCATGTAGATATTTAAAAGCACTGGTGACAGAATGGAGCCCTGAGGGACATATAACAGCTCTCGTTTAGAAGTGCAACTGTCACCAAGCTCCACCATCTGGGATCTGCCCGAGAGATAGGAGTGGAACCACTGAAGAGCAGTGCCTCCTATCCCCAACTCCTCCAGGTGACCCAGAAGGATACCACGGTCAATGGTATCGAACACCACCAAGAGATCCAAGAGAACCAACAGAGTCATACTCCCTCTGTCGTTTCCTGGGTATAGGTAATCCATTAGGCCGACCAAGGCTGACTCAACCCCATAGCCCGCTCTAAAGCCAGTTTGAAGTGGGTCTAGATAATCAGTTTCCTCCTAAACCGCCTGGAGCTAGTCAGCCACCACCCTCTCTATCACCTTGCCCAACCAAGGGAGATTAGAGATTGGCCTATAACTATCAAGATATAATTTCCTCATCAAAGAATCTTGAGGAAACTTAGCAGTCATGGAATAAGAGAACAAGTACATGTGTGGATTGCTAACTGGTTAAAAGACAGGAAACAGAGGGTAGGTATAAATGGAGAGTTTTCACAATGGAGGGAAGTAAGATCTGTTCTGGGACAGGTGCTTTTTAATTTATTCATAAATTATCTAGAAGCAGGGGTAAGCAGTGAGGTGGCCAGATTTGCAGATGGTACCAAACTCTTTCGGGTAGTGAAATCCAAAATGGATTGTGAGGAGCTCCAAAAGGTGAGGAGCTCCCTCCAAACTGGGGGAGTGGGTGACAAAATGGCAAGTGCGCTTCAATGTTGGCAAGTGTAAAGTGATGCACATTGGGAAGAAAAACTTCAAGTATACGCTGATGGGATCTGAGCTGTCGGTGACTGACCAGGAAAGGGATCTTGGGGTTGTGGTGGACTGCTCGTTGAAAGTGTCAACTCAATGTGCGGCAGCTGTGAAAAAGGCCAATTCCATGCTAGGGATCATTAGGAAGGGGATTGAAAATAAAATGGCTAATATTATAATGCCCTTATACAAAACTATGGTGCGGCCACACCTGGAGTACTGTAATTCTAGTCACTACATCTAAAAAAGGGCATTGTAGAATTGGGAAAGGTGCAGAAGAGTGCAACCAAGATGATCAGGGGCTTAGAGCACCTTTCT
Source organism: Hemicordylus capensis (assembly GCF_027244095.1). Taxonomy (NCBI): domain Eukaryota; kingdom Metazoa; phylum Chordata; class Lepidosauria; order Squamata; family Cordylidae; genus Hemicordylus; species Hemicordylus capensis. The sequence goes on along the minus strand of NC_069661.1, from coordinate 80,166,759 downwards.
TATGAGGCAAGGCTACAACACCTGGGGCTTTTTAGTTTAGAAAAAAGATGACTGTGGGGAGACATGATAGAGGTCTATAAAATCATGCATGGTGCATGGAGAAAGTGGATAGAGAGAAATTATTCTTCCTCTCACATAACACTAGAACCAGGGGTCATCCCATGAAATTGATTGCCAGGAAATCTAGGACCAACAAACAGAAGTACTTTTTCACACAATGCATAAACAACTTGTGGAATTCTCTGCCACAAGATGTGGTGAGCCAGTAACCTGGATGGCTTTTAAAGGGATTGGGATAACTTCATGGGGGAGAGGTCTATCATCAGCTACTAGTTGGAGGGCTAAAGGCCACCTCCAGCCTCAAAGGCAGGATGCCTCTGAATACCAGTTGCAGGGGAGTAACAGCAGTAGAGAGGACATGCCCTCAACTCCTGCCTGTGGCTTCCGGTGGCATCTGCTGGGCCACTGTGCAAAACAGGATGCTGGACTAGATGGACCAAGGTCTGGCCTTATCCAGCAGGGCTGTTCTTATGTTCTTATGCCTTTCCACACTTTGCTATATCGCTGCTGCCCGATATAGGTGTTTCCCATAGTCTAGGAAACATATCACCCGGGCTTTGAACTAACAACCTCTTGCTCCCTAGGTAAGTTACTTCCCTGCTGCGCCATTAGGTGAATTATATTATTGAATTATACCGGTAGTACAAATAGAGAAGAGTGCAGGATGAGCAGAAAGAATGATTAATGTTGTGAAATTGTGTTGTTGCTCTTGAGATGTAGAAGTTGATTACTTTTGGGTATGTAACAGAATGTAGCTCTGATGGAAGATTTGTCATCTGAAGAAACCGTTTATTATAATGAGCCAATCCCAAACTTGTTGGTCCTTAATGGAAGACGGTTTCCTTGAACATGCTTTCCCAGTCATTACAGACTGATTTATTAGGTAGATATAAAAAGGTTCTACATGAGCTATTTAGGCTGAAAAGTTACTGCTGTCCTAGGCTAGTGTGCCTTCTTCAATTTCTTTGAATGAGACTGCAGTTTGTGATCTGAGTCTAATTACTACTTCCTCTGCTCTTCCTGCCTTTGATAATCTTTATTTCATCTATTTAAACCTGTAGGCTATCTTTAAATTTAAATTATAGTTTGGCAGACATTTTTACTAACTGCCAGTCAAGGAAATCACTTAGTGGGTTGGAGCTGCTCACTGGCACTCTTTCAGCCTGAAAAGGAAATGCCTCATGCATTACATATGTTTTTGATATCTGCAACCTTTCCAGCCAGAATCTGGTAAGACTGTGATTAGGTGTTCCAATGGCAATAATTGGAACCTCTTATATACTATTTGCCCTGACTTGCAATGCTACCATCGTATGTAATGTAGTTACTGCCATCACAGGCGGGCATACACTTTTGAGAAGTGGAAGTCAGTACACAGGATCTGCTCTTGCTCTTTGTGTAATAGGATTTCACAGGTAGCTGTGCATGAAAAATACCTTTTGTGCATGTACAAAATCTCCAGTACACACTGAAGAGGACTGCTGGATTTGGGTAATAAAGTTCACAGCAGCAGTCTTTACACACAGTCCTGTTGCTTTTTGCAAGCTGGTTAGAAATGATAGGTTGACTGAAAGTGGGGTTCTTCTAATCTGCCTAACACTAGTATTTATTTCTATTTTGTGTTAGAAAATCAAATAATGTTATTGGCTAAAAAAGAAAGCTTTTTAAATGCTGTATTTTTTTAAAATGTCCACTTAAACGGTGGCATATGACCAGCAGAACAGAAGCCACATCTCTAGGATCTTTTCAAAACCTCCTGACAAAATATACAAAATGAATGGAATTGTGTCTTTCAGCATCCAAATCCTGTGTAAAAAGTGTGCAGCTAAATTATTTGCTGTTTAAACAGGAAGACCTGTTAAGTTAAGCACAAGTTGCTTGTATATTACACTACAGACTATATCTAGTGGTTTATTACTATATATCTAAATAGCATTTCCTATTTAAAGTAGTTTACTATATATTATATTACATATAATAGTACATATACATATAATAGTAAACCACCAAAAGAGATGGCCTGATGTTATCTATACATTCTTGCTATGAAGGTCTTTCCAACATCCAAGATGTTGGAAATCTACAACAGGTGAGATGAAATTCAGATAACATTTTATGAACCAGCAGGGAACCTACTGAACGTAAATCAATAATTCTGTGTAAAGATCAGAAGTTACAAAGATCTGTTTTCCCAAATAGTCATGCAACAAAGAAATCCATAACTGGGTATTCTAGTTCAATACTAGTAAGGTAACTATACTAGTTTTGTGGTATAATTTGTAACTTGTAGAATTTGTGGTAGAATGAAATTACAACCATTATGGCCATTTAAAGTTAGCTATTTTTAAAATTCAGTAAACTTATTCTATATGCCTGATAAGCAATTTTCAGCAGGAATATTAGGGATTGTAACATGTTTCTGAAATGATGCGTCAGTGTATTTAATCAACTATTTCAGTAATTTAAAAGGATTGTTTCTAGGCATGTGAAATAGTGATATTAAATTGCTTTAGGCCTTTGTCACAAATTAAACTGGACACAGACACTAATTAATTTATATCAGGATGAATATTAAGCTTCAAAGCTTATCAAAAATTCATCTATTTCTAGAGCAACCTTGATAATTAATGATAGGATATCTGGGATTCCATAGTTAGGGCTCTGGCATGCATAACTCACTTAGCTGGGTGCACCAGTTAATTTGGCCTTTAGGGCAGTACTAATTGGATATGTTTGTATGTAATCATTAACCTGAGAATGCAAGGGGAGTCGTGATCAAATAACATTATTTAGCATTTGTATAATGTATTGCAAGTGTTCAACATGTTTGCATATATTGCCCCAGTAATTCTTTCAATAATCTTGTAAGGTAGACCTTCATGCTTCAATTAGGGCCATAAGAAATGAACAGAGAGTGTGTGCAGGCTTTTTGATGTGGTCAAAGCGAAACTGCAAAATCTGATTTGGTGCAGTTTGCTGCAACTACATGTTACCTCTCATGAGTTGGTGAACCTGTACCAGGACTATACCACTTCTGGTGAGGGTTCACATGAATACACAAAAATCCCCCTGCACCTAGAAACTAGCATACTAGGCTGAACATTTCTTCTCTTTCTAGTTACCTAAGTAAAAGGATTTTTTAAAAAATTATTTTTTGGTATGAGGAGCATCATTCATTCATTCATTCATTCATTCGGTTTATATACTGCCCTTCCAAAAATGGCTCAGGGTGGTTTAAAACAAAATAAAAACAATTAAAACCAGTTAACAATTAAAATCAAAACTATAAAAACAGAATAAAACCAATTAAACATTCAAACAGATAAAATGGAAGACCAGGGCAAACATTTAAAACAGTTTACAACAATTTAAAAAACCTGGAAGGCCAGGCCAAACAGATAGGTTTTAAGGGTTCTCCTGAAAGACAATAATGAACTCAAATTACGAATTTCTGCTGGGAATGCATTCCATAGTGCAGGAGCAGCTATAGAGAAGGCCCGCCTCTGAGTCGCCACCAGACAAACCGGTGGTAACTGGAGACGGACCTCCTCAGATGACCATAACGTGCGGTGGGGATCATGTAGAAAGGCACTCTCTAAGATAAATTTAAGTATATCAGTGCCCACTTGCAGTCCAAAGTGGTAGTCTAGACATGTGTTTATCATTCACTGAGAATTATGATGCTTTTGATTCTTGAAATGCAGGCAATTAATGAATAATGCATATATCTGGGTCCGGGTTACCTTAGAGAGTGCCTTCTTCAGTATGATCCCCATCGTTCGTTGAGGTCATCTGGAGAGGTCCATTTCCAGTTGCCACCGGTACGTCTGGTGGTGACTCAGAACCGGGCTGCTCCTGGTCTAGGAATGCACTTCCAGCAGATATCCGCAGTTTAGGGTTGCTGTCGGCCTTTAAGAGAGCCCTAAAAACCTATTTATTTGGCGTGGCCTTCCAAGGCTTATAAAGTGTTGTTGTTTTTAAAAGTATTTTAATTGGTTTTAAATAGTTTTAATCATTTTTGAATTCCTTTTATATTGTTTTAGCATTGTTTTAATTGTGGGTTTTATGTCTTTTAAAAAGTTATTGTACACCATCCAGAGCCTCTGGATGGGGCGGTTTATAAATGTAATAAATAATAATATGAAGTCGCACAGGGTTATGAGAGGGCTAGTACATGTTCCGCCTCCCTTGAATCAGAATTTGGAAACATCAGCGACCCATGGCAAGTTTTTGTTTGTGGATACAATCTCTTGTATTCAGGCCAACAGACTTGGACTCCACAATACAAAGGTGTCTAGCAACTCCTCTTGCATGGTTAGGCAGGATCAGTTTTCATTTGTGACTCCTGAGGATGATGACAAGCTGTTTGGGATGTTGAGGCCTACCTCCACTTGACCCTTATCCAACATGGCTTAGTATTTGGTAGAAGGGTGGTTGTAGAGGTAGATATTATAAATGCTTCCCTGAGGGAGGACAGGATACCTTGCTGTCATAAGGAGGCAATTATTAGATCTCTTCTGAAGAAGCCTGCATTGGACCCCTCAGTTAAGCAACTATAGCCCTGTCTCCAACATTCATGGCTGGGCAAGGTAATTGAGAATGTGGTGACCTCCCAGTTCCAGACAGTCTTGGAGGAAACTAATTATCAAGACCCATTTAAAACTGGTTTTGGGGTGGGCTATGGGGTGGAGACTGCCTTGGTCAGTCTGATGGATGATCTCCAATGGGGAATTGATAGAGGGAGTGTGACTCATATTGGTCCTTTTGGATCTCTTGGCAGCATGATCTCTTTCAATGCTATTGACCATAGTTTCCGTCTAGACCATCTGAGGGGGCTCGGAGTGGGAGATACTGATTTGTAGTGGTTCTACTCCTATCTTTTGGGCAGATTCCAGATTGTATCACTTGGAGACTGTTATTCCTCAAAACGCGAACTGTCCCCCAGGATTCCATACTGTCTCCAGTACTGTTTATCATCTACAGGAAACTGTTGGGAGAGATCATCAGGAGATATGGTGCAGGATGTTATCAGTATGCTGATGACACCCAAATTTATTTCTCCACGTTAGTTAACAGGAAAAGGCATAAGCTGCCTAAATGCCTGTCTGGAGGCAGTGATGGGCTGGATGAGGGATAACTAACTGAGAATGAATTCAGATAAGATGGATATACTTACTGTAACCCAGGAGACAAATTTGATCTGCCAGTTCTGGATGGGGTTACACTCCCCCAGAAGGAACAGGTATGCAAACTGGGAGTGCTTCTGGATCCAAAGCTTTCTCTAGTGTCTCAGGATGAGGCCATGGTTAGAAGAGCTTTCGATCGGCTTTTGCATCTATGATAGTTTCTTGAGATAAATGACCTCAAAACAGTAGTACACATGCTGGTAACCTCCAGTCTTGACTACTGCAATGTGCTTTCTGTGGGGCTACCTTTGTACATAGTCTGTAAACTGAAATTGGTACAGAATGTGGCAGCCAAGTTGGTCTCCGGGTCATCTTGAAGAGATCCCATTACTCCTAAATTAAAAGAACACCTTTTTGTCCTCTAGTTACAGAGGTAAATATTCTAGAACAAAGCATTCCTCCAGAGCAACCCTATGCTCCTTCAGCACCCAGGCTGACAGTTACTCCAAACGAGTTTCAATAATAATAAACAACTTTATTTGTTAGCCACTATTTTCATTGTTATTATTTTTTACATTTTATATCTCACTCTTCCTCCAAGGAGTCCAGAACGGTGTACTACATACTTAAGTTTCTTCTCACAACAACCCTGTGAAGTAGGTTAGGCCGAGAGAGAAGTGACTGGCCCAGACTCACCCAGCAAGTATCATGGATGAATGAGGAGTTGAACTTGGGTCTCCCTTGTCCTAGTCTAGCACTCTAACCACTACACCACGCTGGCCACGTTGTTTTTATTTCGCCTATCATGCTTATCATCTGTGGCATAAGTCTGAGAATTTAAGTGCTCAGATAATTATTAATTATGTGTTAATTGCTGACAACAACCCATTAACATTTTTTAAAAACTTAACGTTGATTGGAAGAACATAATATCATGTTAACCCTTATTAACACCTGCATACATATTATGTATGTACAACATTATGCCATGACATTTGTTATTGTAAACTGCTTTTGGCATTATTGAGAAAAAGATGCAGTATACAAACTGAACTTCAACTTGCACCTGTAATGTGGTTCTAGCGCTTTCTGTGTGTTCTAGCCTTTCAGGGTGACTGTTGCTTGAAGGGTCTGCTAAGATTTGGTTGGTTATTTTGAATAATATGTGTAATTGAGCTCTCGCTTCACACCCTTTCCTACCAACAGCACCCACTGTCCATAGACATTGTGTGAAGTTTCCTCTATTTGCTTTCAGCATGCTTGGCTTCTTAGTATCTTGACTCCCTGACTGTCGGTTGCTATGATTCCCCATCCTACTGTAGTATGTAGTCTTTGACTCTCCTCCTGCTAAAATGGAATCTTGTTCCTGTGGTTGCCAATTGATCAAATGAAGGGCCTGGCTGCCTTTCCTGCCTTCAGTCACAGCTTTGAATAATCTCAACAATAAGAGCAGCGAACAATGGCTTAGACCAGGGGCTCTCAATTTGAGGTCCTCCCAGATGTTGCTGAACTGCAACTCCTAGCCATAATTTATTGTGGCTGGGGATGATGGGAGTTGTGACAACATTTGGAGGACCCCAGGTTGGGAACCCCTGGCCTAGACAATAAGACAGCGTTTAGGCTCCTCGCTGTTTGTGTATTGTGTCCGCTTGGTTTGCATGCCCGAGTCATTTATAAATACCATGAGTCCTGTTGGTTTTCTAAAGCCTTGTATCAAAGCTATTCTCTGCCTCCTTCAAAATGTGGTCCACCCTGCAGAGCTTCAGTCTAAGCAGACACAGATATGTTATGATTGTCTGGCCATGTCCTTGCTGCTAGGTTTGGCAAACATTGCAGGCGACTTGTGTGTGATCATCATAGTGACAGGAAACCATGGTGTTTTTTTTAAAAAGTGTATTTTGAAGAGATGTTTTGGGAACAGTTAAGTGTAGAAGGGTAGAATATATTACTTTTAAATCCTGCTCTTCTGCTAGGATTTCTCAAAAAACCTGTTCCCAAAAGTAGCATATTCACTACAAAATGCTCTTAAATACAATAAAATAAAACCAACACCATTAAAAAACATTGCAAATGAAAAGGAACGTGCATTCTGTTACAAATCTGCCTTATGATGGCTTTGGTTTGTCTGCTACTGTGACATTATGGTTTCTAAAGGGACTTTCCTTCTTACTTTTTAAAGTTTCTGGAAAGAGGACATTGGATAGCTGAAGAAGCTTTCCAAATCCAGAATGTAGCACCATTTAAGTGGATACTGCCTGCCTGCTTGATTGGTGCTTATGGAATGTAGTTTCATTGGGGCCAATTCCCAACTATAGCAAATATACAACTGACTAAAGATGGTGCTGATGAGCCAATTTCCTGTCATCCTTCTTTGGCATGTGTGTCTATGGAGAGGGGAAAGAAAGTTTGTACCCATATGAAAGCTGTCTTATAACTATACTACATGCCTCTCTTCCCCCATCCCCCTCAACATTTGCCTTCTTGATGAAGAGGCCCTGGATGTGCTTACAGCATCTTGCCAATTTGCATTTGTCTAGTTTAATGTATAGAGGATGTAAGGAAATAATAATGTTGAACAACTCTCTATATTTGTTTTTGGACTAAAATAACTCATCATGACACAGTGAAAATTTTATGCTTAAATTAACGTGCATTTTGTTTGGAAATGGACCCAAGGATGGCAAAGTTTAGTGCATTTGGGATGTGCAAATGAAAGAATTGCCATTAAAAATGGCTAAATGAGATGTACCTTAATATACTTCTGAAATCTATTGACAAGGAGTGATTTCCACTATCTTTGTGCCTGCTCATTTATTTGCTTTGTGATAAGGCTGGTTTAACAGATGTTAACAAATATTACTATTTAAAAACTATTCTGCTTCCTTCATTAGTGAGAGGTGTTCCTGGGAACAATTCAACAAGTCCTGCTGCTTCCCAGCCTCCATTAATGTTAATGGGGCTTACACAGGAGTTTATGCAGCAGCAGCACTGGGTGAATTGCACTTAGTGTAATAAAGAATAACTCTTATTTTCTATGCTTGTGCCTCTTAAAATAAACCACAAAATGCATGAAAACAGTAATCCATGGCAGCTGTTTCCCTCAACTGAAAGATAAGAACACATGAGATATTTTCAACTTTCTCTCTCTCATTTGTTTGTATGGGGATACTGATTTGCTCGTAACAGAAAAATCATCTCACATTCCTAGAACTTGTGGAGACGGACAACTAGGAAACATACAGTAGCTGTTTAAAGGTTGTCCATAAGGTGCTTGTAATTGCTTGAAGAAGCAGTCAATTAGCTGTAGCTTCTAAGCAGTAATGCCACCATCACTTCTCCCTGAAGCAGCTTGGAAATCTGAATAAGCAGTAGGTATAGTAATGATCAGGATATTGTGGACTTAGATACTATAGTTTCACCATGTGGCTACATGTACCGTACAGTAAACATAAGCAGATCCCATACAGTTTCCAACCAGACTCACTCTTGTGCAAACTGCAATGTTGGGTCCTCTGCAATGCTTCCATTATACCTTATGTTTTCACACTTTCATCATATGGGATAACTCAAGGAAAACAGTAGAGGGTCTTGGATTGCTATGTTTGTGAGACATATAATTCCTACAAGGAGCCCCTCTATATCTTGCTTTGCTCATGGAATATAATGGAAGATAATGGCCATAGTGAGATTTTGGAGGAAATTAATACTCCTATTCTAGTGCTTATAATGAGATTGTCCTGGGTAAAAGCCAGCCTGTATATAATGCTCCCCAGAATAACCATCACATGTATGAGAGCTGGTAATGGTTAGCAAGTGTTGAGAAAGCAGTGTGTACAACATTCTTCATGGGAGCCCTGGTTATAAAAAGAATTGATCAAAAAAATTTTTTTATTTTAATCTCTCTATATAGACCTATTTTTAATTCTTAGCATGCTTGATTATAATTATGGTGCATTCAGGTGTCCTGAGATGTGCTGTTAACAACAGAAGATTAGCTTAAAATTTCATTTACACTGCAAAATAACATTTGTTCTGAGTTGCTTTGTTGAAACAGTATAAGGACCTTGATTATCAGAGCTAAGATATGTGATATTAAATACTACATCATCATCAGTTTTAATTTTAGAAAGAATGCTGGAGATGTAGTCAGTAAAATCGCACTAGAGAGTACACAGATTACTGCCTTGTAATTGTGTCAATTTTAGAACTTGTGTTCTCACAGGAAGATTACACCATCTGTCCTCACCTTTGCTCATTACATCATTTGCATTAACCTTTTGGCACTTTCATTTTCCAAGTTGTTCATGGATCTTTTACATTATTTTCTTTGTTCTTAACAAAGCATGATTGGCTATAGCAACCCAATTATATTGAAATCAGTGGCAAAACACACACAAATTTTAAGATATTTGGATGTTGCCCTTTGCCACTCACTTTATATTACCTTTTAAAAGTACATTCCACGCAAGGAGAAAGGATTTGTGCATGTCTGGCTTGTAGAAGAGAAGATGCAGGGCAGTTTTCAAATATCTTAAAGGTTGTCATAATTTTGGGTTAGGTTAGGCCTGGACATACTGTTGCAGTTAGACTGAGATTTTGCATGTCTCCTGATATACTTAGCATGGGATTGTTAAATGTTGCAATGGAAGTCAAGGCCAGGCCAGGCAAGCCTTCAAGTGACAATATGAACATCCATGGAGGAAAGATTCTACCTAGGTGAATGAGTTAATTGCCCTTGTATTTTTCTAGTTAACAGGCAACTCATACTTAAAGGTCCAGTAAAGACACTATATTAAGTCATTCATGTACCTGCATTCTTGTGGATGGAACTGCTTGGAAGGAATATTTTTTGATTTGGTAAAACCCTATTGACAGATGTCGCTTACTGGTGGGTAGGAAGTGTGCTGTTATGCTTGTGCAAAGTGCTGCCAGGGGAAAAGGCTTGTTAGCATGGTCATGCTGAATCACATTTTCTCCAGGAGCTTTCCCAAACAGCAGGCTTTACCGCGGGTTTTCTGTGAAGCTTTAATTTGATTTCAAGGTTGTCCAAAAAACCCAACACAAGTAGTTTTTTTTACTCTGGATATAAATCCAACATGCAGTGAAAAACCCAAATTGTGTGTGAAGTGCTCCCTGATAGCTTGCAGGGACTTCAGGGTAAACTTGGCTGATATGTGACCGCACACCTCCCTTCTGCAGGAGATGCGAACTAAAAGCCTTGTATGAAAAACTTCTCTATAGAGAATTTTAGAATATTTGAACTATTCCAAAGATACCTGTTGTCAAGATGACACTTGTGTGGCTACCACAGCATTGATCCCATTCTATAATAGCTAAGGAGGCAACATTTAGCTGGTTGAAATGTGAGTAGTGGCTAGACTATTTTTTCTCCATCAGCAGTTTTTTTAAGAGTTCATGAAAGAATGCAATTTTGTTCTTTCTGAGAGCTGCTTTAAATCAGGTTAACTGCAACCTTCTGTAGATGTTACCACAGGGAGACACAGTTCACAGGACACTACTACTGCAGATGAATCTGTAACTGAAGATTTGCTTGAAGCAAGGGCACCCACAGCAGTAATTCTTGGTCATGGCAGATGCGTGGTGAATAGGACAGGTCTTGTAACAGCTACAAATCACTGGTGGATGGTGCAGTCTTTATACTGTTGATACCCCCAATCCACCACCATTACATGATGCTAAAGAGAAACAATGAGGGCCATAGGAATCTGAACTGCATTATATAGTGTTATCTATGTAATAACTAACCTGTAACAAAATAATACACAGAACTAGACAGATAGCTTTAATCCGTGCAATGCTTCACTCAGGGCATCCCTTTAAAGTGTTGATTTTTAACACATTTATTGTTCATAATGATTTTTTTTAATTAAAAGTATCACTTTTTTTAAAAAAAGCTGATAGTTTCTTGAAAAAAATATTTTTAGCTAGCTTTCTGTATGATGAACGATACCCACTATTTCCTTTTTCACCTTTCCCCATCACTTCCACCTCTCAGTTCTGCCTAAATATCAATTAGATGCCCGTTCACCCAGTGTTACGAAGAGAGCCTGTTTGGGGATCCCCCTGAGGAGGACTCCTCTGTATTTGGAACTACAAGCCTGTAATCACCACTGTTTACACTCTGGATCTTACGGGATGGTGAGATTTCCATTTTGTTTCACCTGTAGTAATTCAAAGGGCATGCCACTTTGGCATGTAGCCTGGGAGAAGGAACTCTTAGGTCAAAGCACAGGACTGCAGGAGGACCTCCCCTCACTGTCACCCCCTGATTACTTACAGGTGGGGAGATGTGATTTAATCAAGAATAAACCAAATATTCTCCCTATGTTGACATGCAGCAGATCAGGTCAAGGTAGCACCTCTTCAGGAAGTAGTGATAAGAAAGCAACAGGTCATCTCTTTTGCTAATGAGTATGTTAATAGCTGACTCGAGGTGAAGGAATTTCTTAAAGACACAAGAGAGAATCTTTGATGAGCCCATTTCGCTTCTCTCTACACAGGTCTTTCAGACCTTCCCTAGCCTTTGTCCAAGAAGAAGTCCACTCCTCACTTTTGAATAGATCAGTGTTGCATCCTGTCCTTTGCCCCTATTGTCCACCTTTGCAAGGTGCGATCAGCATAATGCCCTTGGGCAAGACTTTTCCTATAAGAGATCAAGACACAATCAATCCACGTGTTTTCTGTGTCTCCTGTATATCCTGAGTCACTTGTGTCCCAACCCTAAAGAGGCATTGAGACAATGTGAACCAGGGGTGGGGGTTATGTTCCTGGACTCTTAAAAAATAAAGTTTAAAATGGCTAAAACCTGAAGAAATAAGAGGAAGAGCTGTACCACACTCTGCGGGTCTCCAGCTGTACAACAATGCCTCCCAAAAGCCAAAATTCTGCCATTTAAGTGAAAAATTTTGGGGAATTTTTTAAAAAGAGAGCCACAAAATGGCTCTGCGCTGCAAAATGATAGCCAGAAATGACCTCAGAGGTTATTTCCAGCTACCTAGGAACTGTGGATATGCATTTTGTAACCCCTTTAAAACTGCATATGTAAAGGTCAGGTGTCATTGCTTACCTGCAGATACACAGAACCATGGATGTCGGGACCTTGAGTAACGGGGTCCACCTATATTCTACTAGTTGGATTATGACAGAAGTTGTCATGTGTTACCATGTCAAACCAATGCCAACTATAGAAACTTAATTGGACATTAGTGAGCCTGTCATGTTTGTGATGTCAGTGAACCTTAATGGGATTCACACAGTCATATTTTTCACATAACAACTGCAACTATTATTTGCTAGCTTGGCTGCATGATCAAAACAGTGATTACATATTAATTATTATGAAAGTGCTTTTTTCTTATCACACTATCCAACAATGGATGCAAACCTATTAAACGCTGATATTAATGAATCCCTGTTTTATTTTCTTAGGCATATTGATATATAACTGGGGCTGAGCGAAAATTGTGTATGGTACTTCTTGCAAAACTGTCTAGTAGCTATGAAAAGTGCCCACTTTTTATAGCTTTCATGGGATTTTTCATGGGACTGTGGCAAAAGTGTTTGCCCATTCAGAGTGCGGTCAGGCACTTTCTAGGATCACCAGTCCAGGAAACACAGTTTTGTTCCCGTTGTCTATCTGTGTTCCCTCAGTTGTGATGTCACATAGCCAGACATTCTTGGCTGTGTACTCCCATGATGTTGTCATGTTTGCTACAAGATCCCTGATTTGCTAGGGCCTGTACTGAAGAAGCTCTAACAAATGGGAAGTGGGAAGATGTGCTGAAATGGTAGCAGATTGAGGAAACAGTGAGCAGACATGAATCAAGGTGAATATTTATTCAAAAACCTTTCCTCAAAGGTTCAACCCCTTTGAAAACATATGTTTCATGTTAAAAATTGAGATACACAAACATTTGGGAAGAGCCCTATAGATAACATACTGACACTGTCCACTGATACTTTAAAAAAAACCACTTTATAATTCAGGAAGCATCTTTTAAAAAGGTGGTCCTTGTGTCTGAAAAAAGCGATCCTGGCATAAAGGATCTTATTTTAATTATCAATGCAGATGTTTGGGGATTTCAAAAGTTCCACTGTTGCTCACTCAGACAAGCATCTAATTCATGAAAGGATTGCAGCAGAGTGTCAAATTGAAAAATACTTGGAGTTAGAAATTAGAAAAGTAATTTTCACCTGGCGAAAGCAATTCATATGGTGTAGAAAAGGGTGTTTATAAGGCAAAAAAAAAAAAAAAAAGCAACCTGGCATTCAGTGGTATCTAGCCTCTGACCAATCACACTTAATAATTGGTGTTTTTGCAATTAGAGTGTTCCCCCTCATTTATCGTTCCAACCTTACACATATTTTCCCTTAGTGGTATCTCTTAAATTAGATGTTTAATCTATTACCTAGATAATCTCTCTGATTACTACTATTCCTCTACCCTTCAGATCAATAGTATTAAACATTACATTCCTATTTCAGCTGAAAAAAATCTTAGGGGAAAAATTAACCTGACACCTTGGTGGGTGGAGGGGCAGACAGTTGGATGCATGAGCAAAATGGTTATTTTATTAAGTCACAACTGAGCTGTTATGTAATTGCTATCAAATAGCAGTTTTAAGAGTCTTTCAGATCACTTAAATGACAAAATTAAAGACTACACTTAAAGAACATTTTTCATTGCGAGTTAAATACCCTTGTTCTCTGAATTGTAATCAAAGTACTAAACTAAGAAATAAATGGTCAAGGTTACCTTCCCTGTGACATACTCCCAGAGGATGAATAGACTTACTGCATGTGACCCCTACTCCAGGCCATATGCAGAATAAGGGCCATAGGTATATCAGTGACTGCTACCTAAGGAGCTTGGAACACATCTTCATGAACAGCTTTCCCCTTTATTTTTCATCTGTAGAAGAAGTTGAATTAAAATCAGGATCTGGAGTAGTTGGGTGGGGAATGGGCCAACTCGCCGTGGCCAACTCGCCACCAGTCAATTGGACGTGGCCAACTCGCTGCAGGGAACAACGCAACTCCCCCCCCCAATAGAAGCTGCATAGAATACTTGCGTGCCATAGCAAACAATGATCAAATAGCTTAATAAAATGGTTTTTAAAAATATTTTACTATTGCATTTTTGTCACTTCTCCAGATTGCACCAGGTATAAACAAGCAGAAACAGGTCTAGGACAGCCCAGCTCGGTGATAAATAGTTCAGATTGGTGACAAATATGAAAAAGGGGCTATTTTGATCCAATATGGCTTTCTGGTCATAATACTGCTCTGGAGTCAGTAACAATTATATTGTGGACTTGCAGACATCTAGAAGCCTGAGCATGTATACACTTATCCAAGCTCTGGCAGAGCTTATATAGCTGGGCCCCGAAACAGAGTGGGGAAATTGATCCGCACCAGACATTTCAATTCTCATTTGGCACAACCCCACATGTAGGAATGCAGAGAGATTCTTAGACAGTCTAACACCACACCAAATACAAGCATGTTTTGACAATTGTGTGGTTATTTTGAAACCCCACAGTGTCCAACAAGAGGCTGTGTTCTATATGGGGAGGCTGCTAGGAGATCTGCCAGTTTTCAACATGCGGATAATGCAGCCCAGGTGAGATAAGTGATGTGGGTAGGATGCTAGGAGATATTCCAGTTTTCAACATGCAGATAATGCAGTCCAGACTACAGCCCATTCTCTTGTTCATGCAAAAATAAATTAATAGATAAAAGCCTAACAGTCTGTACAATCCTGCAAAGTGAATGATTGGCGTGGCATTTTGATATCTTCTTTGCCATGTAAGCAGTTTGATGCTGGGCCATAGGGTTCAGTGAGTTGTACTTTCTTGCAGAGAATTAAAAAACAACAATACAACATGCATACACACCTTGGCCAGGAAATCTCCTCCTAAGAGTTTTGCTAAACAATTCAAAATGCAACTACACACCAGATCCTCCAAGTGTTCTGTTAATATCACTGGGATACATGTGAGGTAGTCTGCTTTAATAAGAGAACTCAGCAGCAAGTTCTGCTGCTGTTTTGGTGAGACCCGCAAAGGGGCAATATGAGGAGGAAAATGGCAGTTCACCTGCTTTAAAGCTCTGGTGCATGCTTCACACCTGACATTTCACTTCTCATGAGGCACAACCCACAGGTAGGAATGCAGAGAGATTCTTCCTTCCATTGCAGAACGTGAAAGACATGCTTTGGTGGGTGGTAGGTGGAAATTTAGCTTCCTCTCGCCTCCCTCCTGCTTGTGCCCTCTGGATCGAAAGCCAAAGTGACAGGACAGGCTTGCGGGGGAGAGTCGCATTATTCCCTGTGGCGAGTTGGCCGTGTCCAATTGACCAGCAGAGAGTTGGCCACAGAGAGTTGGCTGTGGCAAGTTGGCCATGGCAAGTTGTCATAGACCTGTTGGGGTGTGTGTATTTGTTTTTAAATAGAATATCCCACTTTAAAATTTTTTTATGAATATTGGACTGTACAAAATTCTAAAAAAACGGACCCAATACTCTTATCAGATGCGAGGTAGGACTTATTATGTTGGAGACATGCTATTGGAGATGCACCATTCTGTTCTGGTTAAAATTAGTCTTTGCCCGAGTGGGCTTAGCTTCTCTAAAAATGAATGACAGCTTTAACTTTAAATGGAAGTCCCTGGTTAAAAATAAACTTTCCTAGTTCAGACTTTCTCAAGCTGAACTTAATAGGCTAGGGATAGATCAGGCTATGAGGGCCATTAAGCAGCGCATCTTAGATATGGAGATACAGGTGGAAGTGGCCAACCTCAAGAAAGGCACATATATGGGGAACCGACTTGTTAATTTTAAACTGGCAGAGTACTTAAGTAACATACTAATTCCTAAATTTAGGCGTGCCTTAATGCTTGCCTGTGTTAACGTGATGCCTTCTGCTGTTTTGGAAGGAAGATTTAAAGGGATACCATTTTCATCTCGACTCTTCCCATGTGGCTCTGGCGCTATGGAAACTACCGCTCACGTCATCCTATATTGTGATTTCTACAAGGACATTTGGCTAAGATTAATTTCCCTACTTCTGGAAAATTTCCCTGGCTATTCTGATGATTTTTATCATAATCTTTTATTGTCTAAATTTGATAAGGGGATTTCTACCAGAATGGCAAGACTCTGTGATATGGTTTGTAAAACCCGTTCTGATTTTTAGTAATATTTTTGTTTTTGTCTGGTCTATGAACAAAATAAAGTGCTAAAAACCAGAAACTTTGAAATGTCCTTGTGTACCACAGAAAAATTAAACAGAAGATCCCATGGTAGTCTAGAACAAAATCAAATTAACATGTTCTGAAAAAAATAATTTTATATTCCCTTTACTAAAAGAGAGCAGATAAAAGTTTAGAGGGAGTTCCATATACAAAGATTTGCCACTATGGTAAAAGCCCTGTTCTCCATGTCCTAAGCTAATGTAGATGGTACTGGGAGTGTGGTCTTCCTTTACAGGTTGAAAAATTAATATTTGCATAGGAACTTCATTGTTCTAAAATATATTTATAAAATACTTTGATTCTGCATCTTCCATCCAAACAGGTCTAGGCTGGAGTAGCTTATGACAAATTTAGTAAAACAGCAGGACAATATTAGAACAGTTAACTAACAATATAGTATCAGCAATACAAAAACAAGTTCAGCACCGACAATAATCAGTTGAAAGTACCATAAAAAGTGCACTCAAACAGGGTTACTGATGCTTGTTTTTTGAACACACTTGGAGAGATTAATATGTGGATTGGACCTTTCTGAGCAGTGAATTCTGTAGCCTGGACGCTGCTGTTGAGAAGGCCCCAGTTCTTCTTTAGATATTGTGGGTCAAGGCTGAATAATCCACTGAATGAAGGAATGTATGTATATATGCTTCCTCTGAAACATTGAACCTGAACAGTATTAGAGATACAAAAGGAGTTACTGCATATATGTGAGCATCAAGGAGGAGTTGGTATACATGAAACATTGTATACTTTGATCAAACACTTTTAAAATCATGTATTATGATTTCTTCCAGACTGTCTGAAATGGTCTGATTCTGAATCTTCACCAGTGCATCAGTACATCTGAAAAGCAAATTAGATGTCACAACCATTTCTTGTTTCAGGACCAGGTGGGTCAATGGAAGAGGGTGGAAGTATGACCACATAGGTTCATGATATGCTTAAATATTCTCAGGGAATGAAGAATAAAATGAATGAGGATGGAAAGCAAATAAATGTCCTGAAAAGGTAAAGGCTCCTTTACTCTCTGAAGCTATTCCCATGATCGGTAGAAAGTGGGATAAGGGTAGGGAGCCTAGCCCGCTTTCTACCAATCGTGGGAACCACTGGGCTTGCGGGCGAGCCCGGTGGTTCCAAAGTGGCTAGCCCACCTTATTCACCCTTCTCTTAAATGAGGTTGACAGAGCAAGTGCTCTGTTAACCTCATTTTATTGCTCATGTGCTGCTTTGGCATGTGGTGACACACAAGCAGCCTCCCGGGCTCAGGAGTCCCCCCAAAATGCCCCGTGCACTCGCATGGAGCATCATGGGACTTCCAGGGGCCGGGTGGCCCCCAATACCTGCAACCCCCACTGGCTTAATAATGGAACCGGTAGTCGTGTGGGAATTGGTCACCCAGGGCTCCGGGCATGATTGTTTGCAGACCTTATCAAGGTGCTTCACTGTGTGCAGTGACTCTCTGTCAGTCAATACAAATGTTAAAACCCCTGCTGCCTCAGTTATCTTCACTTCAATAGGGTGGAGCAGGGCCATAGATAGGGGAGAGGGGGCCCGTGTTCACCCTTTTCTCCGGCGGCCCCTTGGAGTGAGGGAGATAATGAAGAAGACAGGGAGGGGTGAAGCTGGGAGGTCCTCAGGAGCTCTGGGGCCTGGGTTCTTTGAACCCACCCACTCAACTATAGTTACACGCCTGGGATGGAGTAAGTACGTAGTTTAACTAGTGACTGGGCATATATTCAACATCTGAGAGGGCTCCATTCACCATGCTTCGAAAACTCTTGATATAAAGCTAAGTGTGATATTTATTTGTGCACATAGGAAAATGTCTAATCTGGTCCGACCTGACTGGAAAATTGGTAGGAGGGGCTGACACAGTCTCTCTCAACTGTCAGGTTGGAACCCTGACATTCTCTGACATTTTGTTGAATCCTCACCCTTCCCCTGCCCTCACCCACCCTCTTTGTGCCGCCCCCATTTTCTTTGCTCCTACAGAGCACTGGAAATACCCAGTGTCTCACCACTTGTCTTTTGCTGTGGCTTCTGGTTTAAAACATTCCTCCCTCCCCCCCTTAAGTTATTTTAGGTCCCTAACTGGCACGGGAATTGTGGGATGGGTAGTTCTTTTAAGAGATTCAGCCATGGCTGCATCTCTTAAAAGAATGACACATTCCACACTCCTTTGCATCAGCTTAAAGCAACTTAAAGGAAAAAGGGGGCATGTTTTAAACCAGAATCTGCAGCAAAAGGCAAGTGGCAGAGCAGCTGTCTCCAGTGCTCTGTAGGAAGACTGTCTTCCTTGCAGTGCAGTCTGGGCCCTCAACGCTCTTCTAAGGCCAATGGGAGTTCTTGAGAGGATGACCTGCGTATAGTAGGGTGGCTAGGTGTCTCCCGGCGAGCTTAGGAGGATGGAAGTCAGTGTTGCTGAGCTGGTCCACCATTGAGTTGATGTAAAAGTTAAATAGGAGTGGGGCCAGAATGCAACCTTTCTTGTCACCCTTCTGCGTTAGGACGGCATTCGTAAGATGACCTTGTGGGCTGCACCTCACCTTGCGTGAGGTGTTAAGATTCAGGGTTCGAATGAGATGCAGCAGGCGCCGATCAATAGTGGAGGCCTCCAGCTTCTCCCATAGTTTTACACGTGAGATGGAGTCAAAAGCTTCCTTAAGGTCGATGAAGGCAGAACAAAGGGAGGTCATCCTACAGGAGGAATATTTTCTGATGAGGTGCTATAGGACTATACATTGATCAATAGTGGAGCGCCCCTCTCTGAATCCTGCTTGTTCCTCAGCAAGAAGCTTTTCCTGCTACAGCCAGTCCCTGAGTTTCCCATGTAGGTGTCTTGCATAAAGTTTACTGATGGTATTAAGTAGATTGATAGGTCTATAATTGGCTGGGTCATCCTTCTTCCCCTTTTTAAAGATGGGGACAATAATTGCTATCCCCCAGTCCTTGGGGATTTGGCCACTCAAGTCGATGAAGGTAAAGAGCGATGCCAAAATTGGGGCCCACCAGTCCAGATTGTTTTTGATAGCCTCCGGGGGAATAAGGTCCTCACCTGGAGCCTTTCTCGGTTTCAGGTGGGCAACAAGGCTGTGGATCTCCAAGATGGATACCAGAACCCATGCCAGAGGAGGGTCACTAGGAGGGTCTCTGCCAGCAGCGGTGGGATCTTTATATAGATCATAAAAGTGTTTGTCCCAGGTTCCTGGATGAATGTGGCAGTCCAGGTGGCTTGTACCATAGCTGGGAGAGGATTTTGCAAGGTGCCAAAACATGACCGAGTCCTTGGATCTAGCGGCCCGGATTAGTCTCGTCCAGGCCTCTTTCATGGCCTCTTTTTTCTTGCAGACCAGCAGGAGTTTATATTGCTTTTTCTGCTGAAGTAGATCCTGAGCTGCCCTCAAACCAGAGGTGTGTTTGTAGACTTGATAGGTGTTGGTGAGGGCTTTTTTGGCGTTAATGCAATCCTTGTCAAACCACTGCTTGGAGGTCGGTTGGTGCAGAGCATGTGGAGCACAGGTCCTACGTGAGAGAAGCTGCTGTAGTTCCCGAGCAAGTGCTTTGTATGATTCCAAAGGCTTAGAGGTAGGATCATTATTTAGCAGTGATGAGTGGATTGCCTGCAAATCATCAGAGGCAAGTAGCTCCCACAGCTCTTGATCTAGCTGTGGTGACCAATTGGTACAGCAATGTACTCCCTCTGCTGCAGATATAGTGGGTCCGTAGTGGTTCTCAATGTGAGACTGATGGATAAATGGTTTTAGGAGTAGCGTGATAGGAAGATGGTCACTATAATATTTAGGAATAACTTCCAATCCCTCCACTTGAGGTAGCAGGCTCCCTTATGTAATGAAGTAGTTGATCAGACTCATTCTGGTGCCAGTGCAAAAGGTGAATTCAGCCGGGTGGTCACTTTCAAATGACCAGCAACTTGGGTGCCCGGTCTCTCTTGCAGCCTATCGGCCAGGTGATCTGGATCCAGCCCAGGCAGACTGAAGGGAGAAGCCACCTTGTTCCCCACCTCTGATGGGTTGGCTTGATTGTCCTGCTCACCATTGTCTGGGGTGGTACCTGGCCTTTCATCCAATGTGGTGATGTCTTCTGCTGCATCTGGGATGAACTGGGGGCCTGGGACTTGAGAGGCATCTGTAGTGACTTCCACATTGTCTGGTTGAGCCTCAGTGGCTGGGGGTAAGTCAGTTCCCTGTTCCAGTTCTGTGGGAGGCTATGAACGGTTGTGTTGTCTCTGGATATTGGGTTACCGCTGGGGGGGACTCCCCTTCCCTCTCCTGGGTTGCCTCCATTCCCATTGCGATTTCCACAGCATCTGTAGCAGTGCTACAAGGTGTAAGCAGCCTGTCTCGGACAAGAAGGGCAGTGACACTGTCAAAGTGTGGGTCTGTAGACAACATTACTCCTGGACGTAAATTCATCCTTTTAGTGGCCTCTGCATTTGCTGTGCTAGGCTGTGTGTTAGGAGGGGGGGGGGCGTAGGCGGATTGATTACAGTCACTCTCCATCCCTAAGTCGATGGCGAAGTCAGCAGGATTAACCCTTAGGAGTGTTTTGACTGGAGATCTTAACTGGATTTCCATAGGGTCAGTGATATCTAGAGTATCTGTGTCTGAAGCTGGGCTGATATGACCATCATGATCATGTCTATCCGGATATAGTGAGGAGGGCAGCCAGTTTAGTTTTAAGCTGCATCAGGTTGTCTTGCTTGCATGTTTGGCAGTTAGCCAATTCAGCAGGGAGAGTTGGCATCGTCTTATCAGAAGTAGCAGGCTGGGTATGTGACCTTGGTGTCGGAATCGATGAGGCAGTGCCATAATTCTTGCGTTTGACTGTATCGGGGCCGTTGAATAAATCTCTAGCGCCAAAATCTTTGAATACGCGCTGGGGAGTAATCTTATATGTTCTCAAAAGGTGTTTAATATGAAGTAATTGGGTAGGCATTCTGGATGTTTTAAACTCTAAAAGTAGTCTTTTGTGATCCAGCTGAGATGGCAGAAAATAGAAGTGTTCAATCTCTGAAGAAGAAATTTGAAAGTTTAAAATTTGTGAAAGCGAGGTAAGAATCCTTTTTCTAGTAGCCCATAAAAAGGCATCACATCCAGGAAAACAAATTAGGATTTATTTATGTTGAAGGACTCTTTGCACCCGATAAAGAGTTTCAGTTGCCGAGGAGGGGAGGGCTGCGATGACGTCCTCAGAGTTGTTAACCCCTTGCTGGGACTTGGCTGTGAGTTGGGCAAAAGCCTGGGTTAGAGTCTCTATTTGCCCCCAAATTTGGTTTAGATGCCCTAGAACCAGGAGAAGACATTCGGCAGCAATCGGACAGATGTCACTCGGCAGCAATCGGACAGATGTCACATCACTGTTGGGTGATGGCATCTGGCTGGGGACAAGTTGCTTGGTCAGCATTAGTGCTGTGTGGGTTCTGTCTTGAAAGGGTTCCCTTCCCCCTTCTTCTGTGCTCTGATTTGGGAGTGGGTGGGTTGCTATTAACCTCCCAGGGAGCCGGTCTGTCAGAGGAGGTCGTGGTCAGGGCTGCAAATCTGTTTGAGGTACTTACAGCAAACGAAGTACCCGGCGCTGCCTCAGCTGGTTAGTTTTCTCAGCTGTTTAGTCTTCCTCTCCTTCCCTGCTCCCTCTTCGGGGGGGACTTGCTGGTGGGACTATTTCACAGTCTTTTCTTCCCTCTGGATGGTGTCAGCCCCTTAGATGGCATGCCTGGGATGGAGAAATGTCCAGGCTTGGGCAGGAGCTGGGAAGATAGGCTGTTAGTTCATCGCCATCTTGCCCCGCCTCCCAGCAGAACCTAAATTGTGAAAAGATCACAACACTATGAAAGATGACAATAACAATCAGTGAAAAAAACAATGAACAATAAGCATACATACATAAGATGGCAAATAAAGTTACTGCAAAGAATAATGTCCATCAATGTCCATATTAGCTGGTGCGAACCACTGTAGAGGGATTCAACACATGCTAGAACGATGAATATCTTCAAATACAGATCACAATATGTTGTGTCAAAATGTCCACTCCACCGGTATAAATGTCCTCAAGTGAGAAAGCAGATGGCAATCAATGGAAGTGCCAAAGCCGTAAGAAGGCAGATAGTAATCAATGGAAGTGTCAAAGCCAACAGGCACCCGGGTTCTGAACCAGTTTCGAGGTAACGCCTCTTCTTCATGGGAAAGTATTCGCTACAAAATTACAAATACAAATTACAAATATCACATGTGTGCAT
Organism: Hemicordylus capensis; assembly: GCF_027244095.1. NCBI lineage: Eukaryota > Metazoa > Chordata > Lepidosauria > Squamata > Cordylidae > Hemicordylus > Hemicordylus capensis. The sequence goes on along the minus strand of NC_069661.1, from coordinate 80,144,041 downwards.
TACTCAATCCCAAAATAATGCCCAAAGTTGCCCCATTGATACAAATACCTGATATGTCTCTTATATCACAGACAATGCCTTTTCCACAGAAGAAATCTTTACTCAGGCGGCCGCTATCTCTCTCCTGCCTGCCTGCTCATCAACTCTTTGTGAGTCCTCCCCAATGTTATTCCGTTTCATATATACAACCACAAGCAATGATTTCTGATGGGCTGTAGCTGGTGTGACTAACAGTCAAAATAATCTACCTGATCACATGCTCTCATGATTAATCCAAGCTGCATCCTGGTATCATGCAAGATCATGTTACACAAATATGTGGCTTGTGCCAACTCAATAAAAACATAGCCAACTAGTATATTGACAGATAAATACATCAAAGGTACGACAGAATCACTAAGTATCTAAACAAAACCTGTGGACTAAGCCCTGCATGTTACCATACCTAACTCATTATCAGAGCCAGCGTGGTTAGTGGTTAGAGTGCTGGACTAGGACCAAGGAGACCCGAGTTCAAATCCCCATTCAGCCATCATACTAGCTGGGTGATTCTGGGCCAGTCATTTCTCTCTCAGCCTAACCTACTTCACAGGGTTGTTGTGAGGAAAAACTCAAGTATGTAGTACACCGCACTGGGCTCCTTGGAGGAAGAGTGGGATATAAAATGTAAATAATAATAATAATAATATAATATAAAAAATACATCCCTATCTACTGTAAATGCTAGTCTCTCTATATAAAGAACCACCCCACTGTCACCTGCAGATCTCTCCTACTACAAATAAGTACTAAGGCTCTTAATATGCATCAAAAACTGCAAAAAAGTACACCCATCCTAAGATCCGTTAAAAACATGCTAAATCATGGGTCACATTTAATCCCAAAGGTGTCAGAGTCCTAAATTTATGCATGAAAAAAGCTTCCTGTTGCAGGAGGGTCTGTTGCACATCAATTCTATCGTATTTACTTGGGATATGTCTAGATGACCCAATATTTGATGTCATCAAAAGAGTGTCCCATCTGCATATAGTGGGAAACTAGGGGGGCCTCCTCAATCTTGTTTTTAATTTTTGAGCGATGTTGCAAAATTCGAGTCTTAACTGGTCTCATGCTTTTTCTAACGTATAATAATCCACATGGACATTCAATGATATAAACTGCCTGGCGTGTATTACAGTTAGCCATGAACTGAAGGTGAAACATGCTCCCATCTATGGGGCTTTTGAACTGTTTGGTTTCCTGACAAAAAGTGCAGGCTTTACATTTACCACATTTGAAAAAACCGAAAGTCCTAGTCCCTCAGTATGTGAACTTCCAATGTCTGCAAGAACTTTTCCTAAAAGCAATGCGTGGCAAACAATCACATCCCAGAATATTCCTAACTATACTCCATTTGTGTCTAATGATATTCTTGATTTTGTAACCCAAGGGACAGAATAATAAAGAAAAAGTTATTTTCTGTCCCTCTGTTGTTTTTTGATTACTATCACAGATCAGGCTCCTCCTGTCCTTCATACTTGCTCTAAATTTGGCTCTATTAATTGTTTCCCTTGGATATCCTCTGCTTTTAAGTTGACCTGCCAGCACATAGGACTCTAGGTTGTAGTCCATCTGTCTGGTGGTGTTACGCTTTATTCTCAAAAATTGCCCATATGGGAGGGATTGCCTTAATTCCTGAGGATGCTAGGAATCAAACCTCAAAAGGGTATTCCTGTCAGATGGTTTCCTGTATACACTAAATGAAATAGTACCATCTGGGTCTTTCAAAATGTCAGTGTGTCCAGAAAAACAATTCTCTTGTGATGATATTGTAATGCAAATTTTAAAGTGGAGTGTAAGGTGTTGACCCATTCACCAAATTCTTGAATCTGAGACACATAATCAAAAATCACCAAAATGTCGTCAATATACCATTTGAAGAGACGAATGTTCTTAAAGAAAGGTTTATATTCCTCATTCATAATGAATGAATTCTCAAACCACGACATGTAGAGACAGGCTAGACTGGGAGCAAAAGCACTTCCCTTGGCTATGCCCCATTTTTGAATGTAAAAGTCATCTTGAAAAAGTGTGTTCAAAAAAGATGTCAACTAATTCTAACAAAAAGAAGGTAGGTGGGTCCAAAATAGTTCTAAGATCTAAAATATCAGAAATAGCAGTTCTTGCCTCTTCCAGAGGTATATTTGTATATTTGATGCTGAAACATCTAAGGTAACCAGCACCAAATTCCTTGGTATTTTCATCCCTTCCAATTTGGAAATGAGGTCCTTGGTACCCTTTATGTATGAATTTATGGATGGTACGAAGGGCTTAAGAAAATGATCTACAAACAGAGATAAAGGTTCTAAGACGGAACCACAAGCTGAAACAATTGGGCATCCTGGTGGTGGTGGGCCTTTATGAATTTTGGGAAGTGTGTAAAAAAATTGGAATACGTGGATGCACATTCAAGAAGAATTTAGCAGTTTTGTCTGTTATTAGATCTAAGCACATTCCTTCTTCTACCACAACTTTAATAATACTCATAACCCTGGATGTGGGGTCATGTGTAATAGGTACATATGTATTGCGATCAGAAAGCTGTTTTTCTATTTCTGCCACATATTGAATTTTATCCATAAGTACTACCTTTGTCAGCTGGTTTTATAATCAAGTTTTTCTTTTCTTTTTGTAGCTTGTGGTTTGTTTTTAGAACCTATAATCTCCCGATGTATGCTTATTGTTCATTGTTTTTTTCACTTATTGTCATCTTTCATAGTGTTGTGATCTTTTCACAATTTAGGTTCAGATTTATGCATTAAAATGTTTAGTTTATATAGCATTTTTGTGACCTCCAGGGGAGGCAATTTTCTCATTGTTGTTTTTATCATGCTCTAGTCCCATAGATTCACAACATAGTTGTATTTTTCAGTCTTTTCACCATTAGCGTGACACGGAGGATTTCTTTGTTTCTGGTTTCTTGCCCTGTGTGGTTTTTGGCAGCATTAGACCGAAGGCCACCTGCTGCCTATCTTAGCCCAGCTAATGTGTAGGCACCTGCTATAGGGTTCACCATCCCAAGCCAGAAAGCCATAGAGGGTAGGGGTTTTCAAGGAACTGGCTGGTCCAATTTGGTTTGAGTCCAGATCGGACCCAAACTGGACAGGGCCAGTTCAGTCTGGCACCCCCTCGAATCCCCCCGGTCCGGTCCAGGGAGATTCACAAACATTTTAAAATAATTACAATTTTTTAAAACTTACGCACTTCAAGGGAGTTGTTGGAGGTGGTGGTGCGGGTCCGTGGAGGTTCCTCCTCCCCCCGACAGCCTCCCTTCATGCCTTGGCCAGCTCTTCAGCTCATTTGGGCCTTCTCCCTCCAGCACGGCAGTCTCCAAATTGGTAGAAGCATTTAATGGGGGGTGTTTGGTACAGGGTTGGACCTAACGGGATGGTTCGGTTTGACCCTGAATGGTTGTACCGAACCATTTCAACGTCGAACCTGTTTGCACATCCCTATTAGAGGGTACTGAATTCATTAGCAGGTTGGAGTAAGCCATCAACCAGTGCTCCCTGAGCTGGAAAGCCTCTAGGGGTTGACAATGACTTCTCCTTATGCCAAGCGTGTCCCTGAAAGGTGATCACCAGAACCCTATTACCCAAGAAACTGCACTGTATCTGCTATGAGAAGGGCTTAGCCTAGTTTGACTCCTTCATCACCTACCATTCCACAAAACCACCACCAATCCTCTCTGTAAATCTGCAAGGAACAAATCAGAACCACGAGGGGTCAAATTTACACCATCCACCCTAAAAAGCTCAGGACAGGATGTCACAGTTTCAGGTTGAGGGATGAAAACCCCTTGCTCAGCTGACACCAACCAATCCACATATTTGTTAATTTTTGATTGAACCCGATCAGTCTTGCCCAGAGACTCAGCACCCTGCCAAACCTGGTGCTGCAACAAATCTAACTAAACCACCACCACCCCAGGCACCCACCTATGTATGGTCTCAAGGTCCCTCCTAACTTGATGGGAAATGGCCAACCCTGATCTACTGTATGAACTTAATCATTCCCACCCAAATGCAATAGCATAACATCCGTTGGTGGATTAGCCTCCAAGAAATTCCAAACAGTTGGTAAGAGTTGCTGGAGCACTATGCCTCTCCAACCAATTTCAAAGATCAAGGCATGCTGGCTCAGCCCAAGCTGGGTCCAAAATTCTGTCTTACACACCCTCTTGTGAGCCCAGAATACTATTGAATGGCCCACGATGATAACCCTGGTCTTTCAACAGGGCATCCGGAGACCTGTCAGGAAAAGAACAACATTAACCACTCATAAACACACATACATCTTGTAAACATGAGAATGCCAGCGCCTGATGCACATGATTTCACCTGATGCACATGATTTCATGATGCACATGATTTCACTCCAATGCCCGCACTGGGCACAAAGTAAGCAGTTCAGACCCATGGAGCAGAACTGTATGGCACCTGCCCTTCTGGTCTGTCTTAGAATATTGTAACTTAATTACCACCCTGTCAGGATGCAGCAGCACTGACAACTGCTGTACCACCCTGCCCAAGGGTCCTGCCTGACCTCTAGACAAGAGTTCAGAGGCTGAGGCCAAGCCAAGATGGCAACTGGTTAACAGCTCAACTCACGCTACAGCACAAAACCATGCCAGCTCATAAGGAGACAGGCACAGAACAGAAAAGAAACCCATATTAGATTCCATAATCTCAGCCGTGATGGGCTGCCTGGAATCCCACTGAGGAGGGTGCTCACGCAACCAGCCTTTCACCATCTGCCGTACATGGAAATCCAGGGTGGAGTCCTCCATGTCTTGGGCCTTAGAATAGAAAGCCAAGGCCACCAAATGCCCAGCCAATGAATTGGAAGAAAAGTCAGTGGAATGTAAATGCACCAGGTATTGTATCATATGCTCCACCTGGGCATACCAAGCACACATCAGCCCCACCTGCTCTCTGGAAAGCCCTTATCTTCCTGTTGTACACCACCCTGGTGCTTGGAGCAAGCAATACCCACACAGCTCTTTGGGCTTCTATTTGCCAAGGCTCCATAACCATAGTGGCATCCTGTCTGGGTCCTGCCTCGCCCCTGGGCCAGCATGCAAAAACACTCCTCCTGTGAATGACAGAGTATATCTGCTATACTGTTCTGTAACCCAGGGGCATGTCTAGCAACCAAAAGTATGTTGTACTTTTGGCATTGTAAAACAAATGACTGAACTAAAATTTTATAATTATATATATATATAATTTTAATAATATAATTGCGGGGGACTTGGATGTTTGGGCGTTGATTACCTAAACAGTGGCCTGGTTATTGCACCAAAACTGGACTGTGGAACTGGCAAAGGCTGAGACTTTTTGTGACCATCAACCACAATGGAAAAAAAACCCTCAAGAAATGTGAGGTCCCGAGTGAGACCTTGCTTTACCCATTCCACAGGCCACTGCTCAGCACACCAACACCCTCTAAAATAAACACTAAAACGGAAGCCTCCAGTTGTGTCTGAGTGAACCTGTAGTCCATCAGAAGGCATTCAGAATGCCAGAAGGAGACCCCATTAAATGAGTTCAAAAAACCCTCCAAAACCCAAAGATCCTCCCTCATCTGGGCTGAAACCCCAAGCCTATGGTGTGGGGCCCTAAGTCCTATGGTGGCATTGTAGAGGCGCCAAAAAAATGCCCTGCCAGGTGCAATCACTCTGCAAGCGAAGCTAAGGTGCCCTAACAAGCTGTCTAAAGACAACTTTTGTTGCAGATAAGCAGTTCTTTATTAGTGTCCTCAGCACCTGCAGCTTGTCAGCCGGTAGTCTGGCACAGCCTGCTACAGAATCTATCTCGATGCCAAGAAAAGTGAGTTGTGCCATTAGACCTTTGTTTTTATCTTTTGCCAAAGACACCCCTAGTTCCCTACACAGATCCATGAAGGAATCGAGCAGGAAAGAACATTGCCCTGAGGCAACAGGCCCGACCATTAAAAAATCATCCAATTAGTGTGCCATGGTGCTCAGGCCCATTGGTTTATGCAAGGCCCATTCAAGCTAAGTGCTAAATGCCTCAAAAGCTGTGCAAGAGACAGAACAACCCATGGGCAAAACATGGTCTACATAATAATTCCCCTGAAAACAAAACTCCAACAGTTCAAAGTCTTCAGGATGTACAGGCAGGAGGCGAAAGGCTGACTCAATGTCACATTTCACCAAGAGCATGCCAGCCCTGCACAATGCGCACAGCCACATCAAAAGACGTGTATTGCACAGAGCAAAGCTCAGGTGGATACTGTCGTTGACTGATGAACCCTTGGGAAAAGAAAGGTGGTGAATTAATCTAAACTCCCCAGGAGCCTTTTTGGGAAACACCTCCAGTGGTGAGATTCGCAGGTTAGGCAGTGGTGTTGTTGTAAAGGGGCCCAGAACCCTTCCCAGCCTAAATTCCTTGTTGCTTTTTCTGAGGACAATGTCCTCCATGCCCTCTACAGACTTCAAGTTCTTAGAAAAATATGACATCCTAGGAAAAGTACATGGATATGAAAACCTAAAGTAAAACCAACCAACAAATAATCATGTTATACTTTGTTATGCTATGTTATACTTAATTACAGTCATTGACCCAACAAAAAAGTACAGAACACAGAAAAGTAATGGTGATACAAATATTACAAAACATAATATCAGGGTCTTCATAATAATACTGATAACTCAGACCTAGTCCTACATACGGCCACATAAAATTTGGCTACACACAATGTTATAGGTGTACAGCGACCAGCTAAGTAAAAAGATGTATATCCATCATCCATTCTAGGAGGGGCATTTGACAAGAGGGGGGAAATAACTGAAATACAAATATTTCTATAAAATGAACAGTGTAGAAGAACATAAGTCACAGTGTCAACACCCTGCCCACAGGGAGAGATCCGGCTCGTAACAGGGATTTTATACCTTTCCTCCAGTACAGCAGATGTAAGTGCATTAAATTGTGCAAGGCAAAAAGACCTTCTCTGGAATACAGTTGTTAAGCTTATCTGAATAGTGGGCTGGCTTAGGATAATTTGTAACACTACCAAGACAGTTTCTTGCAGAGATTCGTGCAAATCGCTCTGCTTTTCAATGTCTGCTATACATAGTTTTATAAGCCCTTTAGCAGCTTCAAGACCCAAAGATTGAGGAGAGGATCCATGCTTGCCAGCATATCATAGAGTCGTTTACAACAGCTAGATTGAAAGCCTTCTTCCAAAACGGGGGGGGGGCTAGTCCTTAGGAGTTAGGGTACTGTCGGTTGTACCATTTAACCCATATGGTCCCATAGGCCATGGCCACATCCCAGGTGCTTGCTCACCTGATCCAGTGTCAGCAGACTGAGTTTCCAGGACAGGTGTAGGTACAGGAACCTGAGGATTGGACTCTTGGGTGAGGTTCACTGGCACAGGGGCTGGTGGAGCTTTGTCTCTTTCGAGTTATGCTAAGCGATTGGACAGAGATTGAAGAAAGTTTGTTTGTTTTATTTGATTTATATATCGCCCTTCCAAAAATGGCTCAGGGTTTACAAAGGTTGTAAAGGTTAGCATGCTTAGTAGCTTTGGCTTCCCTGTGAGGCCTATCAGGAACCACCTGATGGACCACCCCGGATCAGGACCCACTGGCTACTGCTTCTTAGCCTTTTATAATGCTTCCAAACAGGCATTGAGAGCCTTTACTGGCCTAAATACGCCTCACCTGAAGAGGACAGGAGTAGCCCTCTTAAGCTTAATGGTTTTACCCACCCCATTTTTCCTGTGGCCTTCTTGGGTGGCATACTGGCCAGTCACAATGCTCCCAACAAGCTAAAACTGCACACATTATTTCCTGCAATGCCCTACTGCTATCAAGGCCTCCCAGCCACAGCCCACAGGCTGACCCAGGGACACCTACCCTTTAGTACACGGCTTGCCAAAAAACTGTCCCTCAACCAAGGCCCAGGTGGCAACTGCAAAGAAAGGGGGGAATGGGGAGGGCGAAAGGAGGGGGGATGTGAAGGCCACTGTAAACACCGTGTCGCTCCCAGTCCCACCCTGGTGATCCCTGGGTGTTTCGCACATTAAAATAGCCCTCCCCCTGCTTTATTTTTAGATTGTTCGAGAAGTGAGAGGAGACCCAAGTTACAACCCCCAACCCCAACCCCCAACATCCCAATTGCCTCTCTGGATTGCCCCTGAGGCAGCAGAGCCTCAAATGTCGCCTGCCCCACTCTCCAAATGCTGCTGCTACCTAGAAATGCTGGGCCGGAAAACGCTGGATAAACAACAAGGAGATCCTCTCTCATTGCTGGATAAGAAAGGAGTGAATTTGAGGTGGGCCAGGAGCAGCTATGGCAGCCTGAGCCCCACATCCTGATGGCCCTCAAGCCAATGGCTGGCCCAACAAGCTTCATGCCTTCTCTAAGGCCAGGGGAAACGGCCTGCCTCCCCACCCTAGACACGCTGGGGAGGAGTGGACTCTTCCTGAACAACTGTCAAAACATGTTGATGTAGTGATACTGCAAAAAACCTTACCTCTAAAGTGGAATTTTGTGTAATACTTGATACTTGAAGAATTATAAACATATACAGTAAGTTACATATGGGTAGTCTGTAAGACGGGGAGTGCCTGTATAAGAAAGCCACACAGTTTTGCATGCTAGTATTCTGAGTGCAAGTACCCACACATTTACCAAAATCCTTTGTTATAAGTTATTTATAATTCTTCAAGTATTGCACAAAATTCCACTTCAGAGGTAAGTTTTTTTTGCAGCATCACTACACCAACATGGGTATTTTCCAGCCCTACGAGGAGATGTCAAAGTCTGAACCTGGAACTTTCTGCATGCAAAACACATGCTCTATCACTGAGCTATGGCTCAATCCCTATAAAGAAATGTGAAGGCTGGAACTGGCACACAAGCACCACCATTGGTTACACAGGTAGCTGCTTTATATTGAGTCAGACCATTGGTCCATCTAATTCAATACACTGACTGACAGCAGTCCTCCATGGTGGATTCAGATGGATTTTTCCCTGGGATTGAACCTGGCAGCTCCTGCATGCAAAGCAGATGCTCTTCCTCTGAGCTGTGGCTCTTCCCCACCTAGTTACCCTGCCTGAACTGCTGTCTAATGTATTGTGGCTGTTTGTTGGACGTGCCAGTTAGTTCAGGAGTAGATCTCTTGAAGTCTAGAGCTATTGTGTGAAAGACCTACTAAGCCACTTATCCAGAGGGGATCGCTACCTGAGTCTACCCTGTCTCCTCCTTAGTGGATGGGGCTGCACAGTAGTAGAGCATCTGCTTTGTATGCAGAAGTTACCAAGTTCAATCCCTGGCATATCCATTTAGGACTAGGAAAGATGTCTGCGTTCCAATTGGTGTAGACAATACTGAGCTAGATGGAGCAATGGTCTGACTTGGTATAAAACAGATCTCTATGTTCCTATCCTCCCATCTGCAAAATGACAGTAAATAGGAATGGGGAAACTGTGTCAAATGGTATAGAGGGTTCTATTGGTACAGATTTGGCAAGCAGAGCATTATGAGTAGCTTATTTTATCTTGAATATATTATTCCTTTAGAAGAACCTTTTGAGTTCACAGAGTGTCAGGACATGCTTACAATAAACACTGAAGTTCATTTTTTAGTTCTTTTAATTGTGAAAGCATCTTTATTGTCCTGGCTCTCCCATCAGTCATGAAAGACAGTAAAGCACTTTGTAAAATATTTATTATTATTAATTGATTAATTAATCAAATTTGTACACTGCCCCAAACCGTCTCTGGGTGGTTAACAATTGCATAAAACAAATTAAAACATATACAAAAACTTAAAACAATTTAACAATTTAAAAATCACCCACAAATTAAAACCTTAAATTTTAAAGAACTGAACATGCTTGGGTGAAGCATTTCTCAAATGCAATGCAATGGTTCTCAAATGCTTTTTAAAAATTGTCAGAGATGGGGCGGATCCTATCTCAGTAGGGAGTGCATTCCACAATCTCAGGGCAGCAATCGAGAAAGCCTGTCCCCATGTGGCCACCAGACGAGCTGGCGGCAACTGGAGACGGATCTCTCTGGATGACCTCAATGGGCGGTGCGACTCATAATGAAGAAGACGTTCTCTTAGATACCCAGGGCCTAAGCCATTTAGGGCTTTATAAGTTATAACTAGCACTTTGTATTTTGCCTGGAAGCCTATTGGCAGCCAGTGTAACTCTATCAACAAAGGAGTGATGTGGTCTCTCCGAGATGACCCAGAGACCAACCTGGCCGCCGCATTCTGTACCAACTGAAGCTTCCGGACTACATACAAAGGCAGCCCCACATAGAGAGCATTGCAGAAGTCAAGTCTGGAGGCTACCAACGTATGTAGTAGCAAGCATGACTTGTTCTCTTAGCTAAGCAGGTTCTGCTCTGGTTGCATATGAAAGGGAGACTAGAAGTGTGAGCACTGTAAGTGTGAGCACTGAGACTAGAAGTGTGAGCACTCCAACCCTCAGGGGATGGAGCCACTGCTCTGAGAAGAGCAGAAGGTTTCAAGTTCCTTCCCTGGCTTCTCCAAGATAGGACAAGATTTTTAGGAGAGGAAAGCTGGTCTTGTGGTAGCAAGCATGACTTGTCCCCTTAGCTAAGCAGGGTCTGCCCTGGTTGCATATGAAAGGGAGACTAGAAGTGTGAGCACTGTAAGATATTCCCCTCAGGGGATGGAGCCGCTCTGGGAAGAGCATCTAGGCTCCAAGTTCCTTCCCTGGCATCTCCAAGATAGGTCTGAGAGAGATGCCTGCCTGCAACCTTGGAGAAGCTTCTGCCAGTCTGTGAAGACAATACTGAGCTAGATAGACCAATGGTCTGACACAGTATATAGCAGCTTCCTATCTTCCTATGTTAATCTCAAGAAATGGACGTAGTTGGCGTATCAGCCAAAGCTGATAGAAAGCACCCCTGGCCACCGCCTCAACCTGAGAAACCAGGGAGAGACGTTGATCCAGAAGTACTCCCAGACTGTGAACCTGTTCCTTTTGGGGAAGTGTGACCCCGTCTAGAATAGGCAGATCAAAATCGTTTCTAGAGTTCCAACCCCGCACGATAAGTACCTCCGTCTTATCTGGATTCAGCTTCAGTTTATTCTCCCTCATCCAGCCCATTACTGCTTCCAGGCAGGCATTTAGGGAGGATATGCCAACTCCTGAAGAAGTTGACATGGAGAAGTAGATCTGGGTGTCATCAACATACTGGTAACACCCAGCTCCAAATCCCCTGATGATCTCTCCCAGCGGTTTCATGTAGATGTTAAAAAGCATTGGAGAGAGTATGGAGCCTTGAGGAACACCATACTTAAGCTCAGATTTTGAAGAGCAACAATCTCGAATTGACACCATCTGGAATCTGTCCGAGAGGTAGGAGCAGAACCACTGTAAAACAGTGCCTCCCACCCCCAACCCCCTCAGACGTTCCAGAAGGATACTATGGTTGATAGTATCGAAAGCCACCAAGAGATCCAAGAGGACCAACAGAGTCACACTTCCTCTGTCCATTGCCAATTGGAGATCATCCATCAGGCCGACCAAGGCAGTCTCCACCCCATAGCCCGCCCAAAAACCAGTTTGAAATAGGTCTAGATAATCAGTTTCCTCCAAGACCGCCTGGAGCTGAGAGGCCACCACCCTCTAAATTACCTTGTCCAATCATGGGAGGTTGGAAACATGCCTATAATTGTTCCAACAGAAGTCCCAATCTATCCCTGGTCCCCAAACTTAGGAACACATATTCAATATGGTCAGATACCTCGACAGGAACCCTGGTAAGTGAGATGTTATAGACCACAGCCACTCCACCTCCCCACCCACGTCCCCTCACCTGCTTCTCTACAGAATACCCTGAATACCCTGGAGGAAGAAGCTGGGACCAAACTGGGCCACTAGCCTCCCCCAACCAAGTCTTGGTGATACACACCAGGTCAGCCCCTTCTTCCATATTCAAATCATAGATGAGTTCGGGTTTATTTTGGACCAACCTGGCATTGCAAACATTTAAGAGAGCTATATTAATGGACTTGTAGGTAGGACTGTTTGTATTGGTGGATGGAGCCATTGTTCAGTGGTAGAACATCTGCTTTCCATGCAGAAGGTTGCAGGTGGGTCTGGGAAAGATATCTGTCTGAAACCCTGGAGAAATGTTGCTTGTCACTGTAGACAATGCAAATATGAATATGACAAATATTTAAATACTATGTTTCAACTTAAGTTCCCAAAGTAGTTTACATAGATAAAATGGCTTCCTGTCCTTTAAAGGGCTCACAATCTAAAAAAGAAAACATAAGATAGACACAATTTTTCCACCAAGACGTCATTATTATGCAAGAGACAAATACCACCAACCAGATGTTACAAGTTAAAACAAAACTGGTTTCAGTGTCATTGCATAATCCTCAGTTGCTTACACAAACCAAATATCTCACCAGTGCTTATTTCTCATGAGGTAAGCAGTAGGTGGGGAGAAAGGAAAGGCAGTGAGGAGATCAATATAACAGCTGCAGCAAGGAACAATTAACATAGCTTCTGCCAGTCAAAGACTAATGAATTTCATAGCCCAAACCATCTCATCCTTAACCTTTACTATCTGGTTTCAATTTCTCTGTATACATTGCCTCCTTTATTTTATGCTTCTGCCAATTTCTTTCCACTGTCAATTCAGTTATCTTAGTTCCCACCCCTTGTCCAGCATGCTCCTCCTTCAGATGTATAGACCAGAGCTTAGTACAGCTCCCATTATATCAAATAGCTGATAAATGCTTACTATAACTATCTCTTAATGGTCTCCCCATTTTCCCTATATAAAAAGAGGAACATTCCAAATACTCTATAAATCACCCCCTTTATACTACACCAACCCTTTCTCCTTTCACAAATAACACAATCTTCAAACTCACACTTCTAATCATACAATCGAGAGTTAACCAACTGTTGTTTCAATGTTATTGGTTCACTGAACACGTATGAACGCGCTTCTCCAGGTGATCACTATAGAAATGATCCCATACTACATTAGCTTTAACTCCATGTCTCTGCAGAAGATAGACACCAGCAACCACCACTAGAGGGATGCTGTGCTGGAGATGGATAGGGCCAGTTGATCTTCCCTGCTAAATAAAGAGAAACACCACTTTAAAAAGGTGTCTGCTCAATTAGCAAATACTGAGCTAGATGGACCAATGAATGGTCTGAGTCGGTTTAATTTAGGCTATTTTGCACTGGTGGGAGGAACTTCTGAAGCTGAATTCTGCAACTTGTAGATCAAACAAATTTGCATATATTTAATTTATCTGCATAATTTAGTTTTCTTTTGGTAGGTTGTTTTTGTTTTTGAGAGGGAAAGAACTTTATAGCATAAGAGTCCATCTAACACCATTCAGCTGTTCCTTTGTTTCTGAGATTTTATCATATGTGTCTAATTTTTAAACCTTGCTTAGCAGTCATAAGGACCATAAATTTGTGTTTGAAAGAGATGAAAGTTGAGATGCTCATGATGCTGAATTCTACACCCAGCTTATCTTAATACCATGTAAACAAGAACCTATACAAGATATAAATTGCCCTGGAAAAAGTGAGGAGGAGGTGGTGAACCCTTAGCTGCAATCGAAGGTTGAACAATTGTTTCATGTTTAGGAACACAGGAAGCTGCCATAAACTGAGTAAGACCATAGGTCCATCTAGCTCAGTATTGTCTACACAGACTGGGAGCAGCTTCTCCAAGGTTGCAGGCAGGAATTTCTCTCAGCCCTATCTAACGCCACAAACACCGCACTTCACAGTACTTGTTGCAACCCGATCACCCTATCGCTCTCTTTAAAGAGAAAAAAGTCCCTTTCCATTTATGGGAAACAAGGTGGCGCTTATACCATCAAGTACTACCACTTAATGCGGCTAAGCCATGGCTCCCAGAGGACCAGCAAGAGTGCCCTAAAATCACCTGCAAACAGAAAGCTAGTGAGCTAGGCAAAACATTCAGGGAAACCCACTCACATTTCTTAAAAGAGTGTGTGGTAGCCAAAAGAGTGTGGCAGGGAGTAAGCAAGCTGTTAGAGTGGCCTGATTTGGAAAAACAGACTTGGGAAGAACTAACCTCGGGTTTGAGCGATAGAACCTCCTTTCGAGGTCCCAGAAAGAAATCTTCAAGGAAACGGGACGGAATGGGTGCCCTCATACTAGGGAATTGGAACGTTCCCCTTCTTGTAATCAGGTTAGTAAACCTGTATGCCATTTATGCAATGCTCCTGCATAGGAATAGGGAGGGAAGACGCGACCAAGAGGTTCACGCAGATGAGACAGTAAATCTCTTCTGGAAAAGTTTGTATGGTTATGTGTAAAAAGACAAGTGTATCTCTTCTAAACAGCAATGGGACAAATTGTGGAAATGGACGTTGGACGTAAACCCCACCCCCCATTACCTGATGTGCCTTGTAATCCCCCACCCCCGAGTTACAGTACTACCTGCATATACTTCATAACCTTGTGGGTTTCCAAATCCTTGTGTGTAAATCTTTGTAGATATATCATGTACAAACAACCACTTTGTATATAATTGTGCTTTGGCAACGTACTGTATGCTTCGGTAGTTTGTTGGTTCAATAAAAAAATATTGTCCTATAAAAAAAATAATCTTGTCCTATCTTGGAGATGCTGCCAGGGAAGGAACTTGAAACCTAGATGCTCTCCCCCACCCCCCCCCACACACACCCCATCCTCTCAGGGGAATATCTTACAGTGCTCACACTTCTAGTCTCCTATTCATATGCAACCAGGGTGGATTCTGCTTAGCTAAGGGGACAAGTCATGCTTGCTACCACAAGACCAGCTCTCCTCCCACATATATGTGGATTGCTTGTGTGCTTTTTCTGTGTGATATAAACACGTACATATGTAAGTGTTTAAAATAGATTTGGAATATGCACCTGTGGCAAAATAATTTATACATTGTTATTTCAGTAAATTAAGCTGCAGTAAATACTAGATGGACATTAGTTCATCTCAAGAGGTACAGCTTTATATTTAACTCTCATTTTCAAGTGCTCTCTCTCTCTCTCTCTCTCTCTCTGTGAAAGTGTATTAACCCATTCTAAACTATGACAGTATTTCTTGTTTGGAGTGTAGGTAGTGCTTCTGAACGTATGCTTATAAAAACAGACTATCCTATGCCCTTTTGTGCAAAGTACCTGCAAAAAGTATGCAAAAAGAAATGTATGTTTTGAAAAAAATAAAGGCATTGTTATAAGAAAATCTCTGAAGAGTAGACATGTTTTGACAATTGGGTTTAGGAAAGATGCGCTGGCCCTTTAATGCTGTGCTTCTGTTGTCATGGCAATGGAGATTTTCAAGTAGGTTGATCTGCTGTGCTTTGCTTTTTATATAAGCCTTTTATAGGCTCTCGTTGTAAGTTCATTTTAGACAGCATCCTTGCACTTCAAGGAGATCAGAAATCCTTCCTTTATCATCCCTTTGTTTCTATTTGATGTCCACTAGGATTTGATGATGTGTTCTTAAAATTCTGTGGGTGGAAGGGAATAGTTGTTAGATCTTAATGCACCAGGAGCATAATTGGTCAGATGACAACGCTTACCCTCAGGGTTGAGAGAGTGGGAACACAATGTTAAGGGATTTCCCCCCCCTTTTTAATGCAAGTGAAAATGGGCATGGTTGAAAATCCCAATCTTTCCCAGAAATTGCTAACCAGAGTCACATTATTGATAGGTGAGATCTGTGCAGAGATCTGTGGTGATCTCTTTAGTTTGCCTACTCTAGATTCTTCAAGTGTATTTTGTTATGTAAGGCACTATGGTTTTGCAGCAAAATGCTCCTTTCCAGTTTTTCCTCCTCCCTTAATTTTTTTAAAAAAAGATTTAAATATATTCCACACAGAATCACAGTACATGATTATTGGGAATAGATAGTGATTGTGTAGGCAAATAATATTTTTCTTTACACCACATAATCTTTTGTTGTTGTTTTAAAAAGAGGATAATTTAGATCTTGCTTTATTTCATCACCATACACAGAGGTATCCTCAGAACGTTTCGCTCTGTCATGGAAAGTGGAATTATCTAAACGTAGACATGCCTATGAAGGCATGTTCTCATTCAATTTTTTCCCCATTGCCCCTATTACTAATCTGAAAATGTAACTGCAGTATTTCAATAGCTATACATTTGGAAGGTAAATGGAAGGCAAGAGTGTGGTTTTAGGACACACTCTTCAGGACATTTTGTTTGAATGTACAAGGGGGAAGGAGTCACTCTGGCTCTGCCCCATGCACATTTAGCATATTGTCTGCACAAATCACACACACACATACACAGGCTCCATCACATGAACAGAGTCTACATATAGAGACTCTGTGTGTCAGAGTTCACCACGAGAGCCAGCATGGTGTAGTGGCTGGAGTGCTGGACTAGGACCGGGAAGACCCGAGTTCAAATCCCCATTCAGCTATGAAACTAGCTGGGTGACTCTGGGCCAGTCACTCTCTCTCAGCCTAACCTACTTCACAGGGTTGTTGTGAAGAGAAGCCTAAGTATGTAGTACACCGTTCCTTGGAGGAAGAGCGGGATATGAAAATGTTAAATAAATAAATAAATAAATAAATATGATGTCTGCATGTGAATAAGTGTTTTCAGATATTGTGTGGATGCACGTAATAGTCTGGGCCTGTGGCCATAGAGCATGCACAGTTCCACTCCCCCTTCCATAGATGTTCAGATGAATGTCTGAATAGTACTTTGGTGATGTGATCTGTCTGTTATAGTGTAAAAGAACTGGCAAGTGGGATCAATTTTATTGGACTGATTTCAAAAGCATAAAAGCTTTCTGGCTTTTACAGAATACAAGCTGATTGAAAAGGTAAAGTATACAAACAGCAAGCAATAATGAAATGGTTTTCAGAATGAAAATGTATTTAATCACTTCAGTCGTCATAGGTTCCACAGCCCTGTGCCACAGTGGATATCTCGACTTGGTGTTTAGGACCTTAGGTTTTGATCCAACATTTCCGCCACAGATTTTTCCCTGTGGTCTTGGGCAAGTCACTATCTTTTTAGTTTCAGTTCTCTATCTGTTAAAAGACATTTATAGTGACCTGCTTTATTAGGTTGTTTTGGATGATAATGTTATGAAACCTATTTGATGTAAGCTGCCTAGAGATGCTTTATATCAGACAGTTTATAAATCAAATAAATAAATAATATAAAAATAACATTTTATGTTAAAAATAATACACAAAGGGTCTGTAATAATACATAAAAGGTCAATAACAATGTACTGTTCTAAAAAGTTGTGCTTTATTAAATATGTTTAGAAATTTGAACTCCTGGGTTTTTCTTTTAAAAGTGTATATGATATCTCCATATCCTGCTTTTCTTTTAGGTTCAGATCAAGCAAAGTGTGTAGCATTACAGAGCACATTACAGCTGCAAATAAAATATGAACCAATACATGAACACAGCTAAAATATTTCCATGTCAGATTTGAACCAGGAACCTGATTATTATAGGATGCCATCAGATTGCAGTGTGCTCTCAATGGCTTTTTCCAGTTAGGAGTGACTAGGCCACTTTACTGTGCAACATCTGAAACCCCCCAAAGAGAGTCAGGGCAACTCAATATACACATTATTTGAGTTCTCTCTCTCTCTCTCTCTCTCTCTCTATATATATATATGTGTGTGTGTGTGTGTGTGTGTGTGTGTGTGTGTGTGTGCGCACACACACACACTCTCTATTTATTTCAGGGTTTTCATTTAATACAAATAAATGGCTGACATACTGTGAAATATTACATGCACCTTATAAGAGCATACACACAGCTGTGCAAGAGCACGGTTGGGCTAATAGCAAGAATAGCAGAAATCTGATGGCACAATTCGGCCATTATTTCCAATGGCTATCAATTGCACAATCCTGGATGTGCAATTCTTGCAGTTAGTGGAACAGTGTTTTTGTGTAACTGCACGAACTTTAAGTTTTAAAGTGAATGTAACATTGTGTAGTGTCAGCCAAATATATTTTTTGTAGATGGTTAAATATTTTATTTAGATGGTTAAAATTTTTTATTTAGGAAGGAATTTATAATATATTTTAAAGTTTGAAGCACAGCCTCAAATAGACTGTTGAACATATAAAATATTCATGCTTTAAAAAATAAAGAACACATTTACCTGTTATTACATTACCTATGTAATACATCTCAGTGGCCTTTTTACCTGTCTAAACAGGCATTGGGAATTCATGTAGGGACACTTTGGATGAACAGCCCCCCGTGGAATAAGGGGACATACCCAGAATGATTGGGATGGTCTCCACTGATGTCACAGCAGGTGCTCGCAACGTGACCCAGGCACCTTGACAAAACTGGCTCTTTTCAAATGCATGGGACAGATAGAAGTGTACTGCTATACACGTGTTAAATAAAATATGTGTGTGCAGATCTATATGTGTGCACACTGTACACAGATTGTGTGTGCATTCAACATCACGTGTAATGTCGGTCCCCACTGCTGCACCAGCATGATGGAGCGGGGTTGTGCCCCTGGCACATGAGGCAGGCATGGCACCACCATCTTGCCTCCCTCTCCACATGGCCAGGACTGGCCAATCAGGAAAGGGGGTGGGCCAGTTACAGCACCAGTCTGCCTCCATTCTGCCCAGTCACTCCACAGTGTGGCACCAGAGAAGACTGCTGCCAGGAGCTCCCCATAGTGCCCACATGGATGGACCGGGACTGGGAAGCAGAGACACTGTGGTGCGGCCATTGGCATCAGTACTAGGGCAAATGGGGATCGCTGCTGGGAGCTCTCCATAGCACCCACGTTGATGGGATGGGACTGGTCGGCGGAGATGCAGCAGCGAGACCATTTGCCCCAGTATCAGTACAGGGTGAAAGCAACAGTGGGGTAAGCAGTAGCGCAGCGGCAGCGCCTACAGGAACAGCAGCAAGAGGCTGGAAAGTGATAGGGTCCCAAGGTCCTTTGGCTTGGAAGAGTATCCGCTCCCTTTGTCCATCTGTGTTGTCCTCCCCTGGGGTGAGGCCCCAGGCGTGACCTCTTAGGGGCACGCCATCCTTCTTGTTCTCCCCTCAGGTGAGGCGCCAGGCCCCAGCCGCAACCTACCAGGGGCACGTTGTCTCCGCTGGGTCCCTGTGGACCCCTCTTTCCCCCTTAATTAACTAGGGGGGCAGCCATCGGTTTATTGCTTGGGGTGTATCCTTAATTCATTTAGTGGGGGTATTCATTACTTCAGTGGCTGTGGGCATTTGTATGCAGCAATTGCAGGGGACGTAAATGCTTCATTGATTGTGTACAATTTTAATTCATTAATTGGACAATGTTCTTAATGCTTTAATGGGGGCATTTTTGATTCATTGGGGGGTGTTCATTGTGTGTGGGCAGTTTGAATCTGTTACATGGGGGGCATTATTTAATTCATTATGTGGGGGGGCATTCTTATTTGGGCATTCAATCATTCAGTGCAGGGCTTTGGATTGATTTAATTGATTGGGAACAGTTAATTGGTGGCTACAATGGAGAGGGCAGTTAATATAGCCAGTATGTCATCAAAGAAAAGGCCCAGCAAGACTAAGGACAAGAGGAAGGCACCTGCCTCCAAGCAGGCGGTGCCATTGCCCAAAGAGCCCGAGACTTCCTCCTCTTATGAGGATGAGGGACAGAATGTTATGGTGCAGATCTTTTCCTTCCTAGAGGTGTTGGAGTCCAGTACGCAGGTCCCCTGTGAATGAATTAATCTTTATTGTGGTCAATAGGGGTGTGCATGGAACCGTCTGGCCCGGTTTGGTCCAGCCCCCAATCAAACCCCCCTTGTCCGGTCCCAGACCGGTCCGCAATTTTTTAAAAAAATTGAAGTTGATGATAAGTACCTTTAGCCCCTTTAGGGGGCTTGCTGAGGCCGCGGGGGGGGGGGTGGTCCACACAGGTTCCCTCTCCCCCTGCTGGCCTTCCTCATCACCGCCGCGGCCCGCTGTGGCTGGGTAACTGATCATTTTCGGCCCTTTCAGCCTCCGTACGAGTGTGCAGCCGCCATTTTGGCGGCCGCCGCACATGCGCCAATGCCCTCTGCGGCCTCGCAGAGGGCATTGGCACATGCACGGCGGCTGCATGCTCATACGGAGGTCCGAAAGGGCCGGAAATGATCAGGTAACCGGCCGCGGCGGGCTGCGGCAGTGATGAGGAAGGCCGGCGGGGAAAGAGGGAACCCGCGCAGACCCCCCTCCCATGGCCTCAGCAAGCTCCCCAAAGGGGCTAAAGTTACTTATCATCAACCTGAATTTTTAAAAATAATTCGCGGACCAGCCAGACTGGACCCAGCAGTCCGGTTCCGGTCCGACGGAACCAGGGGTGATAGTGGTGGTGTTTCGGTTCCATCCCGAATCCCTGGACCGGACCGCCGGACCGGTCCGCACATCCCTAATGGTCAATGACCCATAACAGAAACAACACAATACAGCTCATTTCACAGAATACAATAAAATATTAATTAACTAATCATTCTAATACCATTTACTCAAACAACTTGAATCTAATCTTACTTGCTGCTGCACAAAATTTAGCCACATTCAGTGTTATGCATTCACTGAAGTCTGCTAACAGAAAAGAAACATACCCATTCTCAGTTCTACCAGAGATAGTCAATAAAAAAGAGGAAATCAATTCAGAATGGATGTCTCTGTAAAACAGGCAGTATAGCAAAACATGAGCCACCGATTCTATACCTTGACCACAAGGACAGATCCGATTATTAATAGGGATTTTCTTATATCTGCTCTCTACTACAGCTGATGGTAATGCATTAAATTGTGCAAGAGAGAAGGCTCCTCTCTGAGACTTGGTAACTAAATTAAATAAATATTGTGCAGATTTGGGGTAATTTGCAAAGCTGCCAAAAAAGTTACTTGCAGAAATTTGTGCAAGATCACTATGTTTTTCAATACCTGCTATACGCTGCTTAATAAGCCTTTTAGCATTATCAGGACCCAAATATCTTAACAGCTGGACTGAGAGACCATACCTGCCTAGCATATCATGAATACGATTTCCCCAAGTAGATTTAAAACTATCTTCCAGCACAAGGGGGGCCAGGCCTTTAGAAAAAAACATAATTTTACACCAAAAATTAAATGCATACCTCCAGGCCTTGGCCTCTACTCTCATTAGACCAATCTCAAGCCACAAAATTACATTAGATACACAACGGGGCACAGAGAATAAGGAACGCACAAACTTGGATTGAACCTTCTCCATTGACTTGAATGACTGTGCACTACAAATAGCAAAGCCATACAACATGTGCACAAGAGCTTTAGCTTCATACACCTTGACTGCCGCAGGGATGTGATGAGCACCTCTGGAGAGGAAGAACCTTAGAATAGCTGAGGCACTTTTGGGGGCATTAGTTGTAACATGGTCCAGATGTGCCGTCCAGGACCCATTCTCACTGAACACTATTCCCAAATATTTATAAATCTGAACTTGCTCAATAACCTCCTCGTTGATCCTCCATACATGCTGCTTAGGGGTTTTTTTTGCAAACACCATGACCTTAGATTTATGAATATTAATAGTTAATTTCTCCTCTTCACAATATTGAGCCAACCTGCACAAAGCTCTTCTCATGCCAACCAATGTTCTAGTTAAGATAACCACATCATCCGCATAAAGCAAGGCCGCTATAGGTATACACGCTAATTGGGGGGGGATGGGATGAAAATCTCTACTATCCATTCATTCCACTAGGGAATTTATGTAAAAGTTAAAAAGGGATGGGGCAGGGGTTCCAAAGCAGGTACAAAAGGGGGGCCCCAAGAAGGCTGGGACTCGGGCTAACAAACAGCTGCAACTCTTGCAGTCAGTCGAGGCAAGGCTTGACGCGCTGGAAAAAGGGACCAGGGAGGAGGCTGGGGCAGCAGAACCTGCCTGACCAGTGGAGACTCCCTGCCCAAACACACTGGATGCCGATGTGGGATCTTTTGGTGAGTCTGAATGGGGTTGGGGTTATCTCCCGTGGGCCGGGCATCTGGCTAATGTCTGGGGTGGGGGGTGGATGCCCGTGTTGCTGGTGTGCCTGGGGTTCTCAGCCCCCACCTGGGCAGGCACACCAGTGGCACATGGTGGTGGTGGGTTCCTCCGGGAAGCCTGAAAAGTAGGCAGCACCGCTGGTGCAGCAACAGCTTACTCCATGGGAGCTGAAGTGGGATGGCAAGGCAGGAGATCAGTGGGGGGTGTCAGCAGCTACTGACAAGAAGATTGAACACTACCCTCACGTGGATGTGTCCTTGCCCCTTGATTACCACTTGCTGCTACCTATGAAAGAGAAGATCTGGTGGAATGTGTATGTAGATATTTTTTCCATGAAACAGAGCTCAGGGACCGGGGTTGGGGGGAGAGACAATAAGAAGAGGGAGTAAATCAGGCACAAAGTGGTGGACTGCAGCTGGTCAAACTGGCTGGTAGGTTACATGGTGTGTATGGGGGTCGTGTTGCAGAAGTAGCCAGGGTGGGGAGCATCTATGGTTAGGTTAAGTACCTCAACATTATCTAGCATGCATTCTCGGAGTTTAGCAGCCCCACTATGATGAGGCATTTAGGAGTTGCTTGGTGCTGAACTCCTCCCTCCTGTGGGACTGCTACCAGTCACAACTCCGGTCGCAGATTATGACCCGTGATAGGTGAGTACTTGGACAGCAGTCACTTGATGGTGAAATCCACAGCAGCACCAGCTAGGGGACAGGCGCCTGGGCCCAGCTGTGCTGGGAATTTGAGTATTAAGGAGCATGGTTCCACTGCTCCTGTTGTTTTTGCCACGCCTGTTCGATTTGTGGCAGCCCACACCCCTTTAGCACCTGCGCTAGGGATAGGGGCCCCTGCACCAGCCCCAGGTACACCCACACATCCAGGAAAGGGGGAGCCCCTCCCCCACTCGTGCAAAGGGGACCTAGTCCCATAAGGTTGGACCCCCCTGTTGTGACTGTTGCAGCACTATCCAGTCATTCAGGACAGGGGTTACTTGGGGAAGAGCTTTCAATTGGGTTTCCAGATCCCTTATCAGGGTCTGAGGGTCACCTTTTGGGTGGAGAATTTGAGCTCACGACGGAGGCTCGAGCATGCTGTCAAGGGAAAAATTGATAAAGAAGTATGAGGGGAAGAGTGTTGGTCCACTTTCCTGAGCCACCTGTGTTCAGCCTTAGGACACCTGTGCTCAGCCTTAGGACCCTCTGGGACACTTAGCCACCCAGGACTGGGCACTAATTTCTGAGGTTGTCTTGGCACTCGAGCCATTATTTGTTGCCATGAATAGCTTGTGTGCCAAGACAGCAATGCTGAGCCAGGCTTTGCACACTGCTTGAGAAGATGAGGGGTGAGCTCCAGTCCACGCTGAACACTGAGGAAGTAACTGCCTTTGCAGGTTGGCTGAGGAAGAGTGGAATGATGGATCATGACACCCTTGGTGCATCAGCAGAGTATGTTTTGTCCTGCCTATGTGACTCAAGGATGAATGGCAAAGCTGTCACCCCTGACCAGCTGCCCAGGTGGAGGGCCTTCCTGGTTGAAGAGATTAGACAAGCCCAGGAGAAGAAGCTGGAGTGCAACCAGAAGGACAGTGCTGGAGTGCCTACTGCTGGTGCACAGTCCACCCCTAGCAGCAACATCACCAGTGCTTCCCAGTCTAGCAGTGTGGTGTCTCTGGCAGGGCCAAGGGAGCTGGTGGTTCTACCTCAGCATTCCACCCGGTAGCACAGAGGGCTTCCTTGGTGTCATGCCTGGGGTACGGGAGGAGCCCATGAAGCCCTACAGCAGTGCTCTGTCATGTGTTCTGCAGGAGCCAGTGGCAGGCTGAGTGATGGAGCTGATCCAGCTTTGGACAACGCATCACCAAGTCTAGTCAGTGATTGAACATTTCTTTTCATGCCTGCCAAGAAGCATTCATAGCAGACGGTGTTCTCCATGGACGGGGATGTAGTGACACCCCATTGATCACACTTGGAGGCTGACTTGGTGGAGTGGCTGGTCTTTCTGAAGGCCAACCTCCCCCTGCTGGCCCATCCCAAACTGGCCATGGTGGGTGAGTGACTCATGGTTGCCCCCACCCACTGCAAGACCACTGGCAGTTCACCCCACTCTGGCCAACTGCCAAACCTGATGTGTCACAGTCTGCCTGTTAATGCTGCTGACACATGCAGACATGCCACCACCATGGCCCATGATGAGATGGACTAGTGTCAAATTTGTCAGGCTGTCAACTGGGGCCCAACACCAATTTGATAACATCACGGTGTTATCCAGATGCAAGTAGGAAGGAATACTGCAGGATATATGCTGGAGAGAAGAAAGAAGAGTTTTTTCAATCATGGTAAGCACCTAGAAGCTTTGTTTCTTGTCAGATCATTGGTCCCTCTAGCTCAGTATTGTCTATAGTACATAGTCAGATTTATTCCAGGTTACAGGCAGGAGTCTCTCCCTAAGCCTTATATCTGGAGATGCCAGAGAGAGAATCTGTACCTTCTACACACGCATGGATGCAAGCAAGCATGCCCAGTGCAGCCCCATCCCCAAGGGGCAATATTTTAGAGAACTGCTAGTGCTCACATTTCTTCCTGCTCCTTCCATCCTTTTCAGAATCTTCAGACAGCTGAACTCAGAGCTGAGCTGTCCTAGCCATTGCTCTGTTCTCCTGACTCTTTTGGCAGGATGGATGGAAGGAGAAAAGGTTTAATTTTTTGGCACTAAGGATAATACATTGTTCTATTGTTGCTATAACTATCTGGTTTTGCTGGATCTCAGATTGACAGAGGCAGAACTTGGGTGCCTTTCTTCCTTGAGATGTGTTTTATTTTGTTTGTGAAGTAGTGTTGTAGTGGAAATAGACAGTGGCAGCTCTCTCTCTTTGTAATGTTGATTGCTGTGTTGAGCTCCATGTCTGCCCTTGAAACTAACTTGTGCTTCACTCACTGATTTGGTTTGCTCTGCAGTCTATATTGCAAGGTCAAAATGTGGCTGAAGTTGCTCTAGCTAAGCTTATGGCTATGCTTGCTGATAAGGGTGCTGCTGTGGCAGCTGTTGAAATTTTGGGAAGTAAGGAGTCATAATTGTGTGTGAGAGAGCAACTTGTGCCAATGATGTTACTGCAATTCAGACACTGTGGCTGGCACTGGATTCTGGGTCAGTGATTATTTTTTGGACATTTTGGACTGTGTTTGAAATGTGTATTCTGTGTTGGGAGGGACAGATTCCTTTTTACTGTGTGCTTCTGCAGTGGTTTTCAAGGTAGGATTGCAAAATATTTTCAAACTGCACTGCAAAACTTGTGTGCATGCACTCAGCTTGTTCTGGCCATAGGGAACAATAGGAAAACTTGAAACACCTCATTGTTCCTCATGGGTAGCCCCTAGGAACACAAAAGTGGGTTTTGTGGTAGGGCTTGATAGGTGCTACCTACCACCTAGCCTACAAAAGAAATCAGCGAGTGGGCAATTTTTAAACAATTTTTAAACTCCCCTCCACCCCAAACTCCCATAGAACCAGAAACACTCAAAACATTTTGAGTTTTGTCATATTGAAACAACCAGTTTGACTGCTATTTAGGTCATCTGCATTTTGTTCGAACTCGAAACAAAATGCAAAGTCCATTTCATGCACATCCCTAGTCATGTCTGCAAAGCTGGCTGACCAGATGTGGCCTCATCCTCTCCAGGCCTGTTAAGCAAGGTATTGCAGAGGGAAACTTGGTTTCACTTTGGGATCCCTGTAAGAATTTCTCGATCTTCATTCTTTTCATTCTTACCAACTGTCAATTGCAGACAGGCCAATAGAACCACATACATATACAAATTAAGTTACAGTACCTAATGGCGCAGCAGGGAAATGGCTTGACTGCCAAGCCAGAGGTTGCTGGTTTGAATCCCCACTGGTATGTTTTCCAGACTATGGGAAACATCTATATCGGACAGCAGCAATATAGGAAGATGCTGAAAGGCATCATCTCACACTGTGCGGGAGATGGTAATGGTAAACCCCTCCTGTATTCTACCAAAGACAACCACAGGGCTCTATGGGTACCAGGAGTTGACACCAACTCGATGGCACACTTTACTTTACAAGCACTTGAGAGATTTTACAGTGATCTTATGAAGAATTGTAATGAGTGGACCATGGAAGTAACATCTCTTGGGTAGGTAAGAGTCCAATCGTTTGATCATGAAAAGCACCCTATCTTCTCTGCTGCTTTACCAGTACCAGAATAGTAAAATCTACTTGTACACTTGTACTCCCTGTAGGGTTTGGGCAGTGTCTCCTGAGTGTATAGAGGTACATTTCAGTCACAGGGAGGACATATCAGCCATGTGTTTCTCATCCTTGATGATAAGACAACAGGATAAATGTTGTGGATTCCCATGATTCCTTTTGTACTTGCTGGTCTACACCCAAGAGTGAGGTTGCATGTATTTCATAACAGGGGAAAGGTAAAAGTACAATGGTTGGGAAGTATATACTGTATACTTATTTGGACAGATATAATATATATTTATTTGGATGAAATATGTACCTCCCCATATGAGGGTATGTATGAATTTGCATGCACAACCATGGTTCTGAATCTGTGGAAAACAAGATAATCAAACTAGATAGGTTTTGGAAACTACAAAGGGAAACTACAAAGTTGATGTGTTTTGTGTGAAACTTATATTCACATGTTTTGTGTACAAACAAATAGGCTTTCTGTGAAATTTGTTTACCTATATTCTCACTATGAAGCTGAAATTTTATCACCTAAAGCTATAGAAATTACACTGAACATGACAGTCATAAGGGCAGACAAGGGTCATCTGATTGTTTCTACAGCTGTGGAATGGAGTCAGAAAGCTGTGGAGTAATGCCCCATGGGCATCTTCTAGACCATGTTGGCATAAATGTTGTGGTCTAGAGAGGCAGGAAATGAGATGTTGATTTGGGCATATTTATATATAGCACCAAAATATCTTGCTTTTGCGAAAGGCTTCTTATGACATTGTTTCCTGTGAGTTTTAATTGGAAGAATTGAAACCAAGATGAGAACACCCTCAGCTTGGAGGGGAAACCATTATGGAAGTAGTTCCCTAATACCACCTTTTTATCCTCTCCGCTATCCCGAGAATGAGTTTAGACTGAGATTATATTTCTTACTTCTATTTTCTTACTCATTGACTTTTTCCTTTTTAAAATACCATACATATTTTTACACTAATAGGTGCTTTGTGCCGTTAAATTTCCACAAAGCACCTAAGTACAGCCATCCTCAGAGACAGGATAGACCAATGACCTGACTAATACAGCAGTTCTTACATTTGTATAATGTATGGAGCATATTTCTCCTTCTTTTAGCATACTAAGTAGTCTTATTGAGCTATAACATAATATAAACGTACATGTGGAGGCCTGTAAAATGTTTACAGAAAAGTCTCTCTGTGTGTGTCTCACATACTCTCTCTCTCTCTCTCTCTCTCTCTCTCTCTCTCTCTCACACACACACACACACACACACACACAGAGTGATATTCTCTTCAGCCTTCTCTCTTTGCCCTCTAAAGGTCCTCCATCCCTTCCCCTTCTTGTTGTCCCTGCCTTAATTTCATCTAGTCTTTCAATCCCTTCCCTATTCTCTTTGCTTGCTTCACCTTCAGTCAAATATTGCCTCCTTCCTATTCCTTCCAGTTCTACCTAATTGCTGCTCTCAGTCCCACCCTGTAAGGAAGGTTCACTGGCTCTATTTTTCCACAGCAAGTTGGGTGGCTTCCTTGTGACTACATTTGTGATTAGATAACCTTGTCACGAAGCAGCTGCATCCAAGAGATGCCCAGCCAGAGAGAAATACTCGCTTGTCCCATTTTTCCCTTCCACTTCTCCCAGTAATCTGTCTCTCGTGAGGTTGTTGTGACTCTGAGGACTGTCCCTGGAATGCCAGAGGTTGGGGTGAACCTGGGCATATTTTCATTAATCCGAGGGTAACTGTTGATACTCAGACTTTCTAGAACTGAGATGTTAAAAACAGGATTTTTCCTTCTGAATGGGCATTTTTGCTGCAGATCTACTTTTCTACAATGCTTCTGGGTTGGAAGATTATATCAATCCTCAAGTCAATTGCCTTCACCCAAAGGGAGTTCTTAATCTGATTATCAGCACAGTTACTGACAGTTAGGTATTGCACAGATAAATGAGATTCCTGGGATGGATTTTATGAGGCCTGTTCAATATTGTATTGAATATGTAGCCAACTTTGAATGTAGAAGGGAGGGATAGGTTAATAGAGCCACAGCAATTCTGTGGGGAGGAGAGCTGGTCTTGTGGTAGCAAGCATGACTTGTCCCCATAGCTAAGCAGGGTCTACCCTGGTTGCATCTGAATGGGAGACTTGATGTGTGAGCACTGCAAGATATTCCCCTCAGGGGATGAAGCCACTCTGGGAAGAGCAGAAGGTTTCAAGTTCCCTCCCTGGCTTCTCCAAGATAGGGCTGAGAGAGATGCCTGCCTGCAACCTTGGAGAAGCCGCTGCCAGTCTG
Organism: Hemicordylus capensis; assembly: GCF_027244095.1. NCBI lineage: Eukaryota > Metazoa > Chordata > Lepidosauria > Squamata > Cordylidae > Hemicordylus > Hemicordylus capensis. Next base: position 80,115,430 of record NC_069661.1, on the reverse strand, counting down.
TGAAGACAATACTGAACTAGATGGACCTATGGTCTGACTCAGTATATGGCAGTTTCCTATGTTTCTATGTTCTAACACCACCACCCCATTTCTTCCTTTTTTAAAAAAGAAAGTTGCCTTCTTGCCCTTCTCAAGTTTGTCATTGTAACCAATTTTAACTTTTTATAACAATTACCCTAAGTATTATGATAGCCACCAAATGGCTCAATGGTGAAATGGCTTGACTACCAAGCCAGAGGTTGCCGGTTCGAATCCCCACTGGTATGTTTCCTAGACTATGGGAAACATCTATAATGGGCAGCAGCGATATAGAGAGATGCTGAAAGGCATAATCTTATACTGCACAGGAGGAGGCAATGGTAAACTGCTCCAAAGACAACCACAGGGCTCTGTGGTCGCCAGGAGTTGACGCCAACTCGATGGCACACTTTACTTAGTATTATGATAAGCATATGATTGACATAGCTTTCTATCTCCGCTGTTTGAGGCGATGCTACTAAGGTCCTTGTTTGCCTCAAGCTCCAGCTGCTACCAAGTCCCAGGAATAAGTAGCCAAATCTCTACTTGGCTACTCACACTAAATCAGAAACATTCTGAAAGCAATAGTGGTCATCTGCTCATCACAATATATGTGATGTGTTCACCACCTTCTGCTATAGGCTCAGGTGCCATTTCAAAACCTCAATAACTATCAATTATCAAGAGCCCAGCCCATTATAGGTCAGGTTACCCCCTTGCTTTGCCATCCACTTTGGTCCCCAAATTGCTTCTGGGCACAATTCAAGTTGTTACCTTCAAGATTGTTACCTTCAAAACCCTTTATCAGTTTGTGGACTATAACTTGTATGTGAACCATCACCACCTCTTCAGCTGCCCAGGAATTGAGATCTTTAGCTGAATCTCTGCTCTGGGTCCTTCCCTATCAGGCGTGGTGGTGACCTGGGACAGTTCATTTTCAGCAGTGACCCCCCAAGTTCTTGAATGCTATCCCTATGGAGGATTGGCAAGAGCCCCCCCCCACCCGGCTGCATTTTGCAACTGAACAAAAACTTCTTTGCTTCAGCAGGCATTGACCTGACGATGTTCTATGACTGCTTAACTGCTGGTTTTATTTGTTGCTGAGTTGGTTTTGTTCTGTTGGTAAAATGGTTAACTGTGTTTCTTGGCTGGTTTACACTGCTTTGGACAGTCTGTGGAAGAGTGGTTTATAAGTGTAAATAAAAAAAATCTCCAGTATATCCAGCTGCCTGCTTGTCTGCTTCTCATGCTGAAGGCATTGTCCTGTCAATCTGCCTTCTCATTCCAAAAAACCCTGTTCTGAAATGAGTATTGCCTGCATGCCTCAAATAATTAGTCTGCTTGCTTTAGTGAAGTTCATATGAACTGTGGTACTACTTTTGTCTTGCACTTGTGCTCCTGGGACTGTACTCTTAGATCAAATAACTAGGCGTTCATTTAGATATGTGTGCGTATGTCTGTGTCTGTGTGTGTAGAATATGTAATCCGATATATTATTGTAGAACTATAATACAATTTAAAAGATTTTATTCCAAAGTCAATCCACTTCTAATGTTTCAATACAAAATATTGCTTACCGAGACTTCTTGAAACTTCTGCTTTCATTGATTACTTTTTATCATCATCAAGCAAGGGAGATGAATTCAAAATGTTCTAAAAATGGCCTTACAGCACTGGTTACTTAATGTTATGTAAAGAGAGTCTTCCTTCCTTCCTTCCTTCCTTCCTTCCTTCCTTCCTTCCTTCCTTTCTTATTCGATTTCTATACCTCCCTTCCAAAAATGGCTCAGGGCGGTTTACACAGAGAAATAACAAATAAATAAGATGGATCCCTGTCCCCAAAGGGCTCACAATCTAACAAGAAAAACAAGATAGACACCAGCAACAGTCACTGGAGGTACTGTGCTGGGGGTGGAGAGGGCCAGTTTCCCCCTGCTAAATAAAGAGAATCACCACATTAAAAGGTGCCTCTTTGCCAAGTTAGCAGGATTTATACATACTCTTTTCTTTTTTTAGCTATGCAGCCTTGGAATTTCATGTGCTTCCAGTCTCACCCACCAAGAGTGTCCGTTATCCTACCTCTCCTCCACAATGTACTCAGAGGCTGCTCTATAGTAAAACATGGTGTGATGGCCACCTGAGGGGGTAGATGCTGGGCTTCATTAAGGGCAGGGAATAGGAGAATAAGAATAGGTGCACCCGTACCCAATGAAGACACGAGACAATAGATATGGAGAAAATAGGCCATAACTTTATTAATCAACAATATTGATTGATTGATTGATTGATTGATTGATTGATTTATATACAGAATTTATATACTGCCTAGTATAAAAATCTCTAGGTGGTGTACAGAATTAAAACATAAAATATAACACATTTAAATCCATAAGATAAAAATTAGCAAGAGAATTGGCGCTCCACTCCCAACAGTGCGGAAACTACAGGTATGCTGTCGCTGTGCAAGTCCAGCCTAAACACTTGGGCAAAACATCTTGGCTCCAGGCAGCATTAAGTCTATGGCCACTTGCTGCCTATCTTAGCCCACCTAATGTGCAGGCACCTGCAGTAGGTTTTCAGTCCCCAAGCTGCCAAGCCTTAGAGGGTAGCAGTTTGGAGTAATCCATCAAACAGGGCTGCCTGAGCCACCAAGCCTCAAGAAAATGGCAAGGACTCCTCCTAATGCCAAATGCGTGCCTGCAAGGTGCTCACCAAACCTAGCCTACCCAAAATAAACCACACTGTACCTGCCATTGTGACAAAGGAATTAACTAACTAGGGCCCATAGTGCAAGGTAGGCGGAAAAGGCCCTCAGACCAAAGCCAATGTACCAAGGGTCAAAAAATTCCACCTGGTTACCAAAACGGGCAACCAGCCAAAGCCCACACTATGGCCAGGGACAGGTGGGTAGAGTCGCTTCTCAAGCCAGACTGCCTGGGAGGAGAAGCTGAACCTGAAACGGTCAGCAATTCCCACCCCCTCCCAGGCCAGCCAACCAGTTGCTGACCTTAGGATGCCTCGCGCCTCATACACAGCCTGGGGCAAATAACGCCCCCCTCCAAGCTGGGGAGAATGGACATATTCTGAGCCATGGGAATGGCTCTTGAAACCTATAAAGAAGTTCTGTTGAAATGAGCATGAAGAGTGACCAGCTGTGCTCACTAGGAAATGCTGCCCCAGCCATGGGTCCCCAGATGTTGCCGGGCTGTAACACCCATCATCCCCAGCTAGTACGGCTGAATATACTAAAACACAGTATGTTCTATGCTTCAGTTTACCAGATGCTTTTTACAGTACCTTGTGGTTTAGTTGATAAACGACAGCCTTAAAGCGAATATGGAAATGTATTATTATCTAATTATAATAGAATTCTGGGCCTTTTAAATAAGGACTGCGTATTTGATTGTTTGATTGAATTGATTGATTTATATACTTTGCTTAAGCAAAGTTTTATCTGGTGGTCTGGACAATTTGAAACATTAATTTTTACCAAGTTGTCTCTAAATTGACACAATAAGTCTTCATCTTCTAGAATTATATCATTAATGCAGCCTTACATTTCAAACGCTCTGATCCTACATTTTTTCCACTAGGTAATACTTGGTGTATATACATACAAACTTAAGCCAGGCAGCTGATGGGTAGAAACTAGTGCTTTACTGAATTTTTGCTCTTGGACACTTTCAAGGCAAGAAATGTGCTGTGAAGGAGTGCAGAAAGTAATAGTGGAAACGGATTTTGGGATATTTTTTTCATGCTTGTTGTCATGATCCGCTGCTGCTTCAGTGCCATTTTCTAAAAGCTGTTTGTTTCACCTTCGCAAGTGGCCCCTGCCAAAGTCTCTAGGACATCTGCACTCAGATACATGTTCAAATCTGGATTCCAGTGCACTTCCAAATATGCATCAGGGTGGCTCTTTCTGTTTTGATATCCTGCTCTGTGGCAATTTCATTGTCAGAGTGTGCAAAATAGGGAGTGTCAGCTCAATTGCCAAGGCAATGGAGATGAATTATTTTCTCCTCATGAACACTTTTGTACTATTTTGAGATCCTCCTGAAAAGTACTAAAAATGACAGGTACTTTTCATAGGGTACTGAAATATTTGTGAAACCTATGCCCCCAGCTAGAACTAACTAGTAGGAACACAAGAGACCTTGCACACTGTTCTGCACAATTTGTTGGCTAAATTTTGTAAGAAGGGTGGGGTTGACTTGATTTTGACCTCCAATTGAGGATTTGATTAGCTATGTTGGATGATAAGTAATGCTCTTTGACACTTTCCATTGTCAAATGGGTGTTGTCCCTACAAATCCTTCTCAAATTTTACAACTCAAATTTGATGTATTTCATAATGATCAATAAGTACCATGTCTTTGAATGCAGGCTGGTACTGCTTACTATATTTGTTTAGTGCCTCTAAGAAAGCTTTATTATAAATACATCTGAGTAAATGTAGGCTTTTAACATTATTAGTTTATCCAAGGATTAACGGAAGACCTACATTTAGGCTGCACTGTCTCAGCTGAAATTTTAGAGTGTACATGCTGGCCAATGATTGCTAGGAAAAAGGAGAAGACAGGTTACTTAACATCTAAACTACTTCAGTTTATTAAAGATTTGTCACTGATAGAATTTAGGCAGCCTGACTTGCCATGATGGCTTACTCAACTGCTTCTTCCTTTTCTGTCTGTGTGCGTGCACGTGTGTGTGCTTGTAATGGGAGATTTTGCCATCTGAAAACTGATCTGAAATCCATTTATGTGATTTGGTTTTACAGATTAGGAGGATCTTCTAATCACATTGTACTAAGAGATTTCTAATTTGAGTTTATAAAGGGAACTAAGCTTGGACACCTCCCAAAATGTACGATACTAACCAAGTGTGTTATTCTTGGCTCGTCTCCACCCAGTGCCTCCAACCTTATGAATATTTTGCAGCATTACAGGGCTATTGTAAATCATTCTGATTCTTTCAAAGGCATTATATATGTATGTATACACACACACACACACACACACACACGATTAGAGGTTCCATTAGGTAATATCCTTTAGGAGTCCAGAATTATAAATTGTTCTTCTGTTGGCTGTGCAAATGTATTAAAGTTCAAGAATTGTTTTTAAAGCTTTTTCTTTTCTAGGCTTTAGAGGGTGAGGAGAGATAGCATGCTTGTACATTGCAGTACTACACTTTAGGGACATTGTTTCACAACTTAGACGCGGAACCATCTACTAATAGCAAAATCTCACTTTATGTTTGTTTTAATGAAATAACAATTGTGTGGAGCCAAATACTTAATCTGTATTGCACTTGGCATTTCAATCAAATATGGATGTCTAACTCATAACTTTAGAACAAAAGTTATATACATTTTAATAGTAATATAAAGTGACAGACAAGGCTGCAGATCTCAGTTTTTTTAAAAAGGCCTCCTTTTTGTGTGTGGATTGCTTTTCAGCTGAGAAAATGAAGTCAGCACTGCATTTCTGGGCATTTTTCATTTTTCATTAGTAGATCAGTTCAAAGACGGAGACAAACTGCTCTTTCAGCAGTACCAGAATGTATAAAATAACTGCCGGTAAATTGCTGTGAACACAGCTTGATTTTTACAACTTCTCTACAACCTAGGGATTTATAATCACAATCAGCTAATGCTGACTTTCAAAATTGTTTAACATTTATAGACTGTATTTGTTTGTAAATCTTCTTAGTCCTCCTGGGAGCAGCTGAGCCAGAAGGCTTTTGTGCAGTGATCTTTATACCATGTAGCCTTTAGCCTCCTCTTTTATGCTCATTTTAAAAAAATGTTCTTGTCCCCTAGTGAAAAGATGGGATAGATTCCATTTGGATGGGTGAACCAACAAGGAAATCTAAGGGTAATGAAGAAATATCCGCAGTGCATCTGATGTGGTTACGAGGCTCAGATCCATAGAGATGACAAATTTGTGTTGCCCCAAACCCTTTACAAGACAAAAGACTACAGACTTTGCAATCTATAGTGGACAGTTTTAATATGGTGGGTCCTTAGTGGCTTCAGTGGAGCAGAAAATGAGAACAGCATATAAATGCATTGAACACTTTCCCACTGATATTTACTGCAATAATTTTGAAATTATTCTGTTTTGGGAATAGCACAACTTTAACTAGAAATTTAAAGTTCCTTCTGCTAATTACAGTGAAGATACTACTCACAGTCAACTTATGTAGACCTGTTTTGCTTCTCTGGATATAAAAAGCAAGCCATCCATGTATATTTTTTGTCTGTTGTGCTTTTGTGATAATATGTCTCCCTCCCAGTCTCTTCTGTCTACCATTCATGATTGTAATTGGCTGGTAACATTTTCAATCAAATGGTGTCAAACTAAAATGAGATGGAGTACCAAAGTCTTCACTCAGCAGACACACAGGGGGCTTCACCCATAATTTTACACCAAAATCTATAAATTCCATTTCAGATTGATCAATGCCCCCAAATTATCTTCTATGTATCCTCTACCTACTGCAACTGTTTTCCCTCCTGGGTGCTTTCCAGATTACACACTAACAGTTTAACTACATATCCACTAAGTGTGCTTCCATACTGCCTATGATTCAACCTCTCAGTTCCTGTACTGACAGCAAGGTGCCATTCACATATCTGATGTTTTCTTCTGGGTTTGATCTATGCGTTTCAGTGCTACAACACTGCATGTTCATTGCAAGAAAATAGCTGTATTTTCCCGTTTTAGCAGGGTTACAATGTTTTGGCAGTGTAAGTGGCGTGATGTGGATGGTTCATTCTGCATAGATGGACAATTTGTTAATATCGTGCCTTTCTGCTTTTGCATTTTAAAAAATTGCTGGTGCTCTTGTGCAATGGTGCAATGCTTCAATTTTATTTTTATTTGCTTGTCGCTCTTCTCTCTGATGCAAATTCAATTTTAATTATATTTATTTCACACCCCCTGCTGCTTTGTGCAAAGCCACTGAAATTTTATTTTTAAAACAACAACAACACATTGTCATGTCATTGGCAAGGGGGCAGACCCCCGCCCCTTCTGTGACCCCATTGGCCCAAAATAGAACAGGAAGGGGGAGCAGAGAATATGTTTCAAGGGGAATATGAACAGATTGTTGCAATAGACAGCAAAACATGTTGTAATAGACAGCAATATGAATGGCCACAATTCTACCAAGAACCACTGAAGCCACCCTTTATTCACTGTTTCAAACTGATACAGCAAGACGTCACACTTTACAACACTTTTTGCCGGCGTAGAGCTCCCAATCTGGAAAAAATTCTTCAGTGTTTCCCTGGGTTTAAGTACATTATCACAGAAATGGCAGTTTTGCATTATAGTAGCCATTGGAATTCAGCACCTTTTGCCTTAATTATAAACACTTTTTTCTATGTAAAATATGCATCAATTTCAGTTTCTACTTGGAAATTAAGCATTTTGGTAACAACTGGGATTTGATCTGAGTTTAAAGGATTTTTGATCTGATTGTCTCACACATGGCTTCAATTTCATTTATCAATTTATGTGGCAATACCTTATTATGACCAAAATGTAGAAATGTTTGCCTTTAATTGGCAATGCTCTAGGAAAACATCTGGTTGAAATGGAAAGAATCTGGTTTTTAATCCTCTCTAATAAAACGCTTGGTGTCCGTCCGTGGACGGACACCAAGCGTGTGTCCGTGCCTCCCTGCCCTGTTCTGTGCCTGCGCGAAGCGCAGGCCCAGAACAGGGCAAGGGAGACACGCTCTCCGGTACCCGGCAGCCATCTTGGGCGGCCAGAAGCAGCCGCCCCGAAGAAGCCGGAAAACCAGCGCCGGGGTAAAATGAGCGAGGCAGCGGCAGAGCCGCTGCCTCGGCCAAAAGAGATGGAGGCCGGGGGCGGAGCGGAGGCCACTTAAATATTTTTAAAAAGGCACCCGCAGCCGACGCCGCCGACCCTCCCTCCCAACTGACCCCCCTCCATTAAGGGCCAAATCGGCCCAGCCACTTGCCCCCGCAGCTTCCGCCGCCGACCAACCGCCCACCCACCCAGCTGCCGATATCTCCTTACCGCCGGCACATGTCCTCCGCTTGATCCGCTGATCAATTAACAGAAGGAGAGAGGTGCTCGCATGCAGAGCTCTACTCTCTTTAAAGTCTCTTCCCGAACTGGCGGTTTGGGTGGCAAGGACGCAAAGCGCCAGTTCGGGAAGAGACTTTAAAGAGAGTGGAGCTGTGCATGTGAGCACCTCTCTCCTTCTGTTAATTGATCAGCGGATCAAGCGGAGGACGTGTGCCGGCGGTAAGGAGGTATCGGCAGCTGGGTGGGCGGGCGGGCGGTTGGTCGGCGGCAGAAGCTGCGGGGGCAAGTGGCTGGGCCGATTTGGCCCTTAATGGGGGGGGTCAGCTGGGAGGGAGGGGGAATGGCAGCGGGGGGACAGGAGAGCCGTTACTAGGGCCCGCTGTTCAACGGGCCAAAATTCACTAGTTGTGGTAATAATCTGGAAGTACATGAAGGCTGCTCTTCTGGATCACAGAATCTGTATAAATCTAAGGTATTATGATTATAATAGTCTTCCCTTTCAGTAGTTGTCAGTAATATTTATTGTGTACAGAAATAAGAATATATTTAAATATCAGTGGTCATGATACAGTCCTGTGGATAGAGAGGTCATGCAGTCAGTCCCAAGAAGGCCCTCAAGTGCAGTCCATAAAGGCCATATCCTGCCACAGTACCATAGATATGTCACACTTTACATTACCTGTCAGGGGCATAGCTAGTACAGTGGGGGCCTGTGGTGCACTGGAGGGGAAAGGCAATGGATGCAGCTCCCAGGGGTGGAGTGTTCATGTTCCACTTTTAGAATGCTAGTTGCTCTCTCCTGGTCAACGGGCCTCCACCTCCAACATGGCCATTCAGCAGCCTGGGCCCCTTGTGCAAAAACTGATTCTGCCTAGAGTGAATAGGGGACCAACATGACTGCAGACCAGCACTCTGGAAACTTTGGCTACGGTTCTTGAAGAAAGGAACGCTGCCATACTTCTGTCAATAACTGGTGACTGGATTGCTGGTGATAATCTGTGGATGATTTGTTCAGTTTTTGGTGGCTTCATTTCTTACCAGTTCACAATCAAAATGCTACCAAAAACGTGATAGGTGACATGAGTACATTAGAAGATAACTGCTCTGCTTCATTCCCAGCTTACAATATCTAGTTTTGTACCACAAGCAGTGATCTGGAGAATGTTAGCTTCAAGGAGATACTCCCCTTAAGGGGTGGGGCCCCTAATGAAGGTCTCAGGTTCACTCCTTGGGATTTCTAGGTGAGGTTGGGAGTAACTTCTGTCTGAAACGTTGGAGATGCTGCCAGCGTAGACAAGACTAAGCTAGAGGCACCAATGGTCTGACTAGTATAAAGCAGCTTCCTATCTTCCAAAGAGATCCACATGCCTCTGGTAAGTGGGATAAGCCACTTTCATCAATTTCCCAATACTTTCCATTGGTTGAATTCTGTATATATATCTAAACAGGCTCTTCAGTTTTCAAAGAACTCTTCATCAGGTTAAACTGAATGTTTGTAGCACCGTACAGCTGCTTTATACATTACCTGAAGTGTCTTAAATTGAATTATATAGATGCTTTTTCACATTAGGCTTGTGGTAGTTCTTGGTAATAGCTAAAGAAAATATGTACAGGGGATGTGGACAGATGGAATGGGCAAAAGCACTTCTATAGCTTGCAACATACGGGAAGTTGTATAACTTGTGAGATATGGGAAGAATGATAAAAACTTGGTCCTGTGCCATCCACTAAATTGCCATTGATTTAAGGGGACCCAAAGAGGTCTTCAGATGGCCTGGCTTACTTGAAGCAAGGTTGACGTTATCCTAAGAACAGGGGTTCCTCAATAATAGCACATCAGTTATTTATTTATTTATTTATTTATTTATTTATTTATTTATTTATTTATTTATTTATTTATTTTTATACAGTTTTGCAGTGCTCTCTCTGACAAAGTCCACAGCACTATCTCTTCTTTGCCTTCTGGCTAAGCACCAGAAGGCATAATGGGCCAATAACTATTTTCTCATTAAGAGTAAATTAATCTTGGAGTCTTCATCAGTCTAGCTAGGGGATAACTCTCACAGATTGTGTAAGGTGACCATAGAAGGAGGAGGTGGGCAAGACCAATAGGGTTAAAAAGTGAAGACTTTTCATGTTGTTCTTTGTGAAACCACAAAACTTGCAGAAAATGTTTCCTGAAAAATAACTTGAGTCCTCTTGTTTCCTGGCATGCCAAAATGAAAATAATGTAGTCAGCAGATTCAAGAGGAAGCAGTGGCTGAGGTTATTAAACAGGAACATAGATGTGTACATGTCTTTGAAGGTTTAATGCTGAAGTAATAAAAACTAACAAAAAAGGTTATAACCTCCCCCTCATGACAAAGAGGGACAAACAAGTTTGCCTGGGTTACATGCCTTAATCCAAAATGCTGATTTGTACAAATAGAAGTGGCACATACTAACACTTTACAGTCTGATTGGCACTGTACACTCTGATTGCAGATGACTGCATCAGTGTGTCAGTTCTGTGACACTTTCTCATCAAGTGTGCTAGCATGGTTGATTGCTCTGCACAGTTATCTGGCTAGGATCAGTACTTGGATGAAGATGAAATGGTTGCAGCTCCGTTCAGAAAAGAATTAGGCTATATTGGAAAGTTCAGTGAACTAAGTAATTGAACACTGAATGGGCCAAGTCTCTCTCTCTCTCAATCTCTCTCTCTCTCTCTCTCTTCCAATTTTCTTAAGTGGCATGATACATTTGACATATACTTAAGGTTTAACATCCTTTCCTCACTGAAGATGTTGCCTTTGATTTATAGCTCTATATAACAGTTGCATGCATACAGAGTCAATACTTCCCAGATGTTTTACCTCACCTGATGCATAATTTAATTAATCATACATCTGTGTGCGGCCTCCCCTACACACCCCCATGTAGCCCTGCATACTTTGTGCATGTAAGCACCTGACAGGAGAGGCCAAAAGAGGTGAAGGAGAACCTCTTTCCATGCCATTTCCATCCCCTGTTCTGATGCTATTTCCAAGGCAGGGCGGGTTGTATAGGGAGTATAGGATAAACTGCTTCCTTCCTTTGCTAACTAGGCAAAAAGGCACCTTTTAAAAGTGGCGATTCTCTTTATTTAGCAGGAGGAGAGCAACTGGCGCTATTCACCCCCAGCACCCTCCTCCAGTGACTGTTGCTGGTATCTATCTTATGTATCCTTGACGTGATCCCAGTGTATTCACACCACTGGGATACACACCTGTGCAGGAGCCCATTTGGGAAGATTCCAAAGCTTTGTGTGGCACTCCTGACTCTGCCCACAGTGTGCATTTTTCCTCCTCTTCTCATTCCAGCAGGCAACATGCAGCCCCGATTGACAAGGAAGGCTGTGAGCTGGACTCCCTTGGGAGATGTTCTATTCGACCAGCACACTTGCGATGCATATTGCTAGTTACATTATGTGCATGTTGCGCTATCAGCACTCCTTATGGGAGGGGCTTGTTAAGACCAGGCCAGAGGACATGCAGGCTAAAGCCGAAGAACTCCAGAATAGCTCTGCTGATATCACCAGACAGCACATTAATACAGCCCACCATCTGATGGACTGAGAGTCAATAAATATGGCGGGTTCGATAGCCTTGCGTCATCACACCTGGCTTCGCTCCTCCACCTTGCAATATGAGACCAGGAAGAAATTTGAAGTTAGCCCCTTTGAGGAAATTTGAGTTCTCCCCTTCAGCACTGAAACTGATGACACCTTGGGAAAGTTATTGTTGCTTTTTTAAAAACTTGACTGCGAAGTCATTTGCAAGTCTTGACTACTCAGACTGGCTAGCAATCTAAGCCAAAGCAGTCCTAGGTACCTAACAGTGCCTATGGGAAATATTGGTCTCAATACAAACCCACTTGACAAGCGTGACTTCAAAAAGTCTTCAAGACCCACCACTAAACCTTACCAGCCTAGGGGGAAATCCAATACTCAATGCCCCAAACAGGGCAAGAACTCAAAACAGGGACTTTGATAACTTGGACACTCCTGCACAAGCATCCATAATATCTCATTATCTGGACAATTGGAGGCTCATAACTGTGAACAAATGGGTGCTTTCCATAGTTCAATTGGGCTATGCCATACAATTTCATACCCCCACCCCCGGTTCATGGGTATATGATCCACCACTCCAACCCCCGCTCTACAAGTGGAGATGGTGTCACTTTTGGAAAGAGATGTGATAGAACCCGACTCACCAGCCCTCCAGAGGGGCGCTTCCTATTCCAGATATTTTCAAGTGCTGAAGAAGGATGGAAGAATTAATCCTATCCTGGATCTCTAGGCACTCAACAAGTTCGAACAGACAACCAAATTCTGCATGAGCATCCATGATCCTGCTCCTGGTGGGAAACAGATGGTTGGTCTGTTTCCCACCAGGAAAAAGAGCCCCTGGTGGCGCAGTGGTGAAACTGCCGCCCTGTAACCAGAAGGTTACAAGTTCGATCCTGACCAGGGGCTCAAGGTTGACTCAGCCTTCCATCCTTCCGAGGTCGGTAAAATGAGTACCCAGAATGTTGGGGGCAATATGCTGAATCATTGTAAAACCGCTTAGAGAGCTCCGGCTATAGAGCGGTATATAAATGTAAGTGCTATTGCTATTGCTATTGCTATTGGTCGCCATTGATCTAAAGGATGCTTACTTTCATGTCCAAATCCGTCCAAAACACAGGAAGTACCTTTGATTTATGGTAGGCCCTTGAGTCTACCAATACAAAGTCCTACCCTTTGGGGTCTCCACTGCCCTGAGGGTGTTTACCAAAGTGATGGCTGTGGTGATCACTCATCTCTGTCACCTTGGTCTGGAGGTATACCTGTACTTGGGCAATTGGCTTTTGATAGCCAGGTCCAAGGACAAACTGGAGCAGGACTGAAGTACCCTTCTGCTTACCCTCAAAGACATAGGCATCTATGTCAAAGATTACTCCTGAAAGGTCCATACTATTTATAGGACCCTTTTGATTGCAACTGAACCTTCCAGAGGAGTGGATGCCCCAGCTGCTGCATCACGTAAACATGGCCCTTTCAACCCCTATGAGGACTGCGCACCAGGTACAAATTTTACTGGGTCTCATGACCTCTTGTACCAGTGCTGTTGCCCATGTGAAACTACACATGCACCTTCTGCAATTTTTGAGGAATTTCAATCTCCTCTATGGCTCCCCGGAGCAGCTTATTCATATACCACAAGCTGTTTGAAACTCTCTCCTGTTGTGGTCCTTTTGGGGGAAACCTGAACACCAGGATTCCCTTCCAACCACATTTTCTGCAGACGATTGGACACTTCCAATGAAGGATGGGGAGCCCATTGCCTAACTTACAAAGTGAACAGGTCTTGGAGCAGCACTCAGAAGCAACTCCAATTAAATGTGCTAGAGCTATTGGGTTGCTTCCTGGATTTGAAGGCCTTCAGGCCGATGTTACAGGGCAAAGTACTCCAACTTGTGATGGACAACACTATGGCCATCGCATATGTGATCAACCAGGGGGTATTATTTCATGCCCACTATGCGGCCTGGCACTGAAGCGGTGGGAGTGGTGCATCCTACATGGAATTCCCCCCATTGCTATCCACATCAAAGGGGCCAACAGTGTGGAAGCCGATGAGCCACGCACTGCATCATTCGGACACTCATGAATAGAGCGTGTCTATGACCTACCTGTTACCCATCTTCCACACATGGGGCTTCCCACAAGTGGACTTATTCACATCGGAGGAGAATGTGAGATGCGATCTGTTCTGTTCAAGGGCAGCCATAGGTGCCTGCTCCATGGGGGACATCTTCCTCGTTCTGTGGAACAAGACCCTATATTACCTATTTCCACGCGTGGTATCCTATCATGTTGAAACTTTCCAGGGGCAGATCCCAATCCCTAATGGATGCTCCAGACCTGCTGTCCATGCATCATGGATGAATGTTGCATCCCAACATCAAGATGCTAAAATTCACTCCACTGTGTGGAGAATCTACTAGAGTGGTAGCTTGCTCAGCTGTCAACCTATCAGGCATCTCCATGACTGAGATCCGGAGGGCTGCCACCTGGTCTTTGGACGACCATTAAACACTATGCACTGGACCTTCGGTCCTCCAAGGATGCACATTTTGGGAGGGGTGTCTTGAAGCATGTTATATCCTAACAGCGCATGAGGTAAGTCCAAGAAACCCTCCTCCTGTAGGAGCTTGCTAATCGCTTAGTGGTGTGAATACAATGGGATCACCTCAAAGATAAACAGGTTGATTACCTGTAACAGATGATCCTTGAGTGATCCTAGGTATTCACACATCTCACCCTACTTCCTCTCTTTCTTGGAGGTTGTGCTCCGGGCAACATCTATGTTTTTACTTACCTGTTCTCTCACTTACCTTCTCCAGTTCCTCTTATGATGGTCACTGAAGTCCAGGAACTGAGGAGCGCAGCGCTCCACCTGATGGATTTATGCACACCATGGGTGGAGTCAGGAGTGCCGTGCAAAGCTTTGGAAAATCCCACACGGGCTCCTGTGCAGGCGCATATCCTAGTGGTGTGAATACCTAGGATCACTCAAGGATCATCTGTTACAGGCAAGCAACCTGTTTTTCTTTTTAGATTGTGAGCCCTTTGGGGACAGGGATCCCCAAAATGCCTTTGGGTACCAGTTGCAGGGGAGTAACAGCAGGAGAGAGGGCATGCCCTCAACTCCTGCCTGTGGCTTCCAGCAGCATCTGGTGGGCCACTGTGCGAAACGGGATGCTGGACTAGATGGGCCTTGGGCCTGATCCAGCAGGGCTGTTCTTATGTTCTTATGTTCTAGGGATCCATCTTTTTAAAAAAATTTATTCTCTATGTAAACCACTTTGAACACTTCTGTTAAAAAGTGGTGTGTGTGTGTGTGTGTGTGTGTGTGTGTGTGTGTGTGAATTTATTTATATAACAACGATTATATTTGTTGTTAAGAAGCATGGGAAGAAATAGAGAGACAGAGGAGCCAATCTCTGTTGCTTCCTCTGTCATGCTTTCACCACATTGTTTTATGAATCTCTACTTGTATACATGAATTAGTAACCAAATCATTCTGCCAACACCTGCAGCTGATGTGTCATTAAAAAAAATAATACAAGAAGCCACAGGACTGTGGTGATAGCCATTTATCTGCAGGGCACATAGATCAATTTTAATTATTCAAAATTTAATAGTAGCTATGGGTTTGTGTGTGTGTGGTGGTGGTGGGGCTGTTATTGAACCTGATTGTGGTTCAGTAGTGTGTCTTGTCAAGACACACACACACCACACTCCATGGTAGATGTGGAACTTCAGTTTAGGTCTTTCAGCTCCAAGTCCAAATTTCTTATCTTTCCCTTTAGGATCTCTGTCATTTGTACAAAGATTGCTAGCAGTTCATGATGGGCTATGTGGCCACTTGATGAAACAGACAGTATGTTCAAATTTGATGACTGAAAACTTGATGATGCAAATAGTGTGTTCTAAATGTAAAATTTAAAAAAAATCTCACACAGGTTGATTTTGGAACCAATTAGTTGAGGAAATGGAAAATATCAATAGTTTCAACAGGGTTCTAGGACTGAGTCAGTTTCATGGTTCATTGGGTGGCTGTTACCTAGAAGAAAAAGGAATGCATGTTGTGGCATACCTGTTTCTCTTGGGTAATAGGTATATGTGAACCATGAAGTTGGAGTCCCGGAGAAAGGGGTATACAGCTACATGTTCATAGATTCCATGGTCTCTTCACTGCTGGCAGTCAAAACTGGCTTTAAAGTTAAATAATATGAATAGTCCTAAATGAGGGCCCCAAGGAGTCAAACTGCATTAATTTTGGCTAACCACATACAGGATGCATGTGGTTAATTGTCTTCCTGAAAATCAGGATATAGGCCTATGGATTGATGGGAGATGAAAGAAGGGAAAACCACACTGACTTCCTCTCCTGCATAGTGTGTTGTGGCAGTGGGCTATCAATTAAGGAACATAAGAAACTGTCTTATACTGAGTCCACTAATCCATCTAGTATTGTCTACTCTGATTGGCAGTGGCAGGAGTCTCTCCCAGCCCTACCTGGTGATGCCATGGAATGAATCTGGGATCTTCTGTATGCAAAACAGATGCTTGACCACTCACTATAGTTTCATTTTGCAGGACTGGAATTTTGTAGATCCCAGTAGATATTCCCATGCAGTGGTGTAACCTCAGGGTGCATTTAGAAAGCTCATTGAGTATAATCATTATTTCTATCCATTATATTTTTTGATTTAGGCAACAAAAATATTATGGGCTAACCCACTAAGACTGGCCTTCCAAGCCATGCAGCCAGCATTGTTGTCATGATAACTCACCTGCCGGCTGGTCAGTTGGAGAATGATTGACATGAGTTTGCCTGCTCTTGAATTAAGTTATCTGACTTTAACATGCTGCTTCTGGACCTAGTTTGTACTATAGCAGTGGAAGTGGCTATGGCCCAATAGGCTACATCTCCCCCTTACTATGTGCTGCATGGCTGTTCCATTGTTGGGGCTTCTGGAGTTAGTCCATCATGTGCTTCATAATTATAATATTATTTATGTATCAAATGTCATTCGGAAACATCTTTTCACACCACCACCAGGTAGGAAATTTCCCCCACCCTGTTTGCTGTAGTGGAAGGCTTCTGAAACTATCTTTACAACGTTTCTGCTAGGAAAGAAAAGGTAAAGACAATAGAAAAACATGAAGGTTTTGAGAAATTAAAAGTAATACCTTATTCATAACTGCAAGATGTGTTTGATTGAGAGACATTGACATTTTTGAAGCATAGGAGTGGAAAATGGAAATGGAAAGATCTAATTAGTGTACATACAGATCATGGGCTTTTCCTTTTATGCCCCATGTGATGTGTTGGAACACCAAAATAATTCTTTGTCAGCCCCTAATCTAAAGTACAGAAATGCAAATACATTTCTAGACTGCAGTACTGTATTTCAATCAATCTGCATTTCAAATCAGCTCCCCAAGCAAGCAGATGTCCCCATGATGTTTTTAACCTCTACCTTTCCTCAGCAGTCTACAATACATCAGG
Source organism: Hemicordylus capensis (assembly GCF_027244095.1). NCBI lineage: Eukaryota > Metazoa > Chordata > Lepidosauria > Squamata > Cordylidae > Hemicordylus > Hemicordylus capensis. Next base: position 80,098,263 of record NC_069661.1, on the reverse strand, counting down.
GTTTCCCCCATCCCCACACCAGATTGAAGTGGGCCCTCCTTATGGGTTGTAGTATACAGATCTTTGCATGTCAGATAAAAATTTAAGATATTTTAAAAATGTACTTATTGATTTTAAATATATATATGCTGCCTTCTCTGAAACTGATCTACACTTACTTTAATTCACAAACACAACTAGTCTTCTCATACACAAGTGCTTCTTGGTTCTCCTTGGAAATTGTTTAAAGAGCAAGTTGTCAGGAATTAAAAGGATGAGTTTTCATAGATAGTATTATATGTATACATGTGTGGATTATTTATATATATTTAAACACACACACAACATATACACACCCCTACAAACCTACAGCCTTTCAGAATTAAATTTTGATTATTCGTTTTAAAAACCCTACAAAAAGATGTAGGATGTGGCTAATGAATAATTAAATAAAATATTTGCAGTGTATGTGAGGGAGAAGCAAGAATTGCAGTACTGCAGCATCTAAAGCTAAAGGCATCTGGGCTTTCCCATTTTGGTAGCAAATAGGGGGAATTATGGGTTCATGGTTTGCTTCATGTTAGGAAGACACCCCTCCATCTGTTCTCAGTGCAGCCTGTTTCCAATTTAAAGCACAGATTTCAATGCAAACATCAATTTCTTCCCCCTGTTTTATATGCAAAGTGAGCCTTATGAATCACAGTGACACTGCTACTGGGACCCCTACCAAATTTCCCCCCCAAATTCACAGGCTTTTCATGTGAATACCTGCTTACAGTGGTATACAATGGACAGCTTTGAGAAGAAAAATTGATAATCTTCACGGAAGAGTAATTTGAATGAAATTACACTTGACAGCCTGTCTCCAAGCAAGCAAGGAGAGCAAGGGGAGCCTTAGCTAAGCTCCCAGGACCTGCCTAAACCAGTGCTCTTGGAGCTTCCCGGGGAAAATAAATCCAGTTTCCCCAATATCTGTGTGAGGCTTTTGATTAAACCTGTGCAGCTGTTTCTAGTGAAGAAAGGTAACCATGGAAGAAAATATGGAAGAGGGACAGACACAAAAAGGTATTGTGATGAGCTGGTTGTTTGTTTTTTCTGTGAGAGTGGGTTAGTTACCTTTTCGTTTGTGCTCCCTATCTGTGCATGCTGGTGAGAATCCTCACATAGATGGGGGAAATGGTTTATCGTTCCTTTTTTTTTTTTTGGTCCATTTTGCTCTGTGCAACAAGATAGAGGATTAAGATTTGCAAAACTACTTACAAATATTCCAGGCTTAAGGAATTCCTAGCACAGTTCTATATGTAAAATACAAACACTGCAAGCATTTCATGTGAACTGTTTCCCAGACCAGTCTTTGTTAACCTTCATTTATTTCATGTTTTCACGCTTGTCTAGCTGGGTCAAGGGAGCCCAGTGTGAACTATGAGAGAGCCACTCACACACAACATTTGTAGCTAGCTTCATTTAGAAATCTAACAAAGTGACCATTATTAACACCTCTGAATGGGTGTCCAGTCTCAACAAAGGCACTGAGTATATTTTGTAAATTTCTGGTAGTACCGCCTATATTTCTTTCTGTCTTGCCTCTTTCTCTTGCTATCTGCTGAAGAGCTTCGTTATGTGGTGTATAGTGAGAAAAATGGTTGTAAATGTTGAAAGATTGCAGGTTGACATTTCTTTTCTTTCTGATGGTGCACATTGCCTTTTGTGTCTCAATATAATAAAGCTAAATAAAGGTATTGATATATTAGTTTACGTATAATCTCTAGAGAGCATTGTGTGTACCTGGACTCTTTAGCGTGTGCTACCCTTTTAAAGGACACTCCATTCTTACTGCCGTGCTATATACCAGTTGATAGCACTGCATTTTACACGGTTTAATGTTTCTTCTCCCCACCTTCATCACCACAGTCTTGTGCTGTCGCATCCGTGGATTTTCTCTTGCTCTGTGCATTCCATGATTACTTAGCCATATTGAAGAAAGAGGATATTTTGTATAGCCAGTGTAGAAATAATGCTAGCACATTTAAATTACATGTGCTTTGCAGGCATAATTTATCTTCAAATAGTTTTCTGTAATTGAAGATGGCTTTGGGAGTGGATTAAAATGCTTTCTACCTATTACATATAAACAACCAGTGTCTCTGTTCCTTCTATGTTCTGTCTTTTAAGTCTATGTTCAATCTGCTTGCTACATGTAGATGTCATGCTTTTCTCATTAGAACTGACCCACTTAGATTGCTACAGCCTTTCAGTGTTTACTAATTCTCTGTACCACCAATTGGTGTGTGTGTGTGTGTGTAATTAAAAAAAGGTTTTTCTATCAGAAATGTCTTGTATACATTGGCTTGTTTTTCCATATGACCAAAACACAGTGTGTGTTTTGAAAGCTGTTTGTAGTGCTAAAAGTGTGGTCATATGTGATTCCTTATTCTTTCTGCATAAGAAATGAGAAACCAGAGGCATGTATTATTTATTTTTGTGGTAATACACATTTTCTGTGGTAATTGTTTTAGCTTTTATAAAATCTCAGCTGTTGTGTGGTAAAAGAGCTCAAGATATTTGTTGCAAGAGAAAAATTCAGTGGAAAAGATTCTATCTGATCACTGGTTCCAAATGCTTAAGCTTCAGGAAAGTCTGGGCAAGCAACATGTCAGAATTGGGGACATCCTTGTAAAAAAATGGACATATTTACAATTAACAAGATATGTTATCAGTTAATGAATTCTTTTAACAGGTTAGCATAGACAGATTGTGTCACTATTTAAACGATGAGCATTTGGAATAGCCAATGACCAATCAAAATGGTGTGATTAATAGTGTGATTGCAACAGCTAACATTACAGATTCTTTTCCCATGCACAATATGGCATGTGTTAGAGTCATTTTCTCTTCAGATGAGCCCAGCTGTGATCACAAAACATGGGCAGATTACATTTATTTTCATTTTATCTGGAGAATAGGGAAGAATGGTAATTACTGTGGCACCGTTTGGGGAGCAGGGTAGGAAAAGCATGTTTACCCAGTCCTTACAAAAATTACCTGTTTAAACAATTGATTGCAATGGAAAATAAGAGTGAGAATTCTGAGAAGGAGTATGAAAATATGACTTGAACTAGAAAGATGTTTATGTGGCAGTCAGATACAACCTACAATCTCTCTGGTCTCTAGAGATGGCACAAGGGCTATCCTTTTGCCTTGGAAGATATAAGAACCTTATACCCTCATTCTCATCAGTGTTTTTGTTCAGCAGGATGTGGCTATACTTTTGTGCTTTCCTGAGCCTGTACCATGTGTTGTTGTTTTTTTGTGGTTTGACAGGTTCACTTGGTGATTGTTTTCCTTGTCATAATGTTAATCGTGACAGAATTGTATGATTTCCCCCCATAATGCCATCTTGACTGAAACAGTTTTGTTACCCTCCTTCTCATCTTCCACTTCTCTGGAACTCAACCGAAGTACATATAAATTATGTCATTGCCTACCAAGTCCTCCATTCTTAACACCAGCAGAGTGCTTTCAGCTTTCCCTGCACAGCACTACAAGTTGCTAGCAGCCATGATGGAAATGAATAGTTTAATGTTGATGTAGCTGATAGAGAAAATACCAATAGTTGTGACAGATGATGTTTTATTTCTGCAACATTGATGTAACTGGTACACCATTTTCTATACAAAAATAGCAATTTGGAGTTGTGACATAAAAACATGTTACTGCTATATCCAGTTTAGGGGCCATGACTGCCTACATGTTCCTTGTTTTGACAGGACACTTCATATTGAACTGATGTCAGAAATCCATTCCACAGTTTGTTTTCCTCGTAGCATTTGTCCATTGGTGTACAAATAGTATTGGTTAGTCATTTTGATCTTTGGAGCCTCAGATGTGGAGAAAATAGTAATGGGACAAGCCAATAGCACATGCTTTCACGCTGGAAACTCTTGTTTGAATCCTGATGGTTTGTTGTTGTAGACTTGTGCAATTGAAAAGCTAAAAGATGCTATTAATGTAACACTTTGCAAAACAGAACAGGCACCTAACATAGCATAGCAATGCCCAAAAGAGAGATCATTGTGTAAGGGCTAACTATGACAATGTTTAGAGATCGCCGTTATCCACTTGGGAGAATCAAGAATTTTCACGTTAACAGGCCTTTCAGTGGAACTCTATGTAGCCATATCTGAGTAATATGCTAATTTAACTGACTGCTGATTATCCAGATGTTTTGGATCTTCTCCAAGCCATCTGAATAAATATTGTTGTGCTCAAGATGACAGAATGCTTTTTCCTTTCTGGGCAGTATTACTCCTTTCCTTTTCTGATCCATAGCAGAGAACAGATTAGGGATGTGCTCAAATCGCTTTGGCGTTTCTTTGAAGAGGCGTTGAAACTATTCTGCCTCCTGTGGCCGAAACATTTCAGCGAGGGGGGGTACCTTTAAAAGGAGGCAGGCAGGTCCTTATTGCCCCTCCAGTGAGCCATAGCCATCCCATTGTGGTGCTTTAAATCGAACTTGAAAGCAGCCGCTGTGCTGCTGTCTCCATTAAACTGCCATGACACGCTGATGGGATGCTGCTCCCAGCAGTCCTTGCATGGTGTCAGCACGCAAATGGCGTCAGTGCATGCGTCCCCATGCAGGAAGCATTTTGTGCACATCCCTAGAACAGATGCATACTAGGTGGAATTCTGGGTTCAGATCCCTAATCCATTTCTCCTTTTCGGTCTCCTGTTTTTCCAGTCTCAGGCAGGCTTCCGGCCCCTGGTGGGCTGCATTTGTCTTTGCTGGTCACAGTTGTGCAAGTCTGCAGTAAGGCGAGGCAATGGGAATTGGGTTAGAAAAGGTATGCCAGTAGATTGTAGTAGAGAAGTCTTCATTTGATGGCTGTGTTGCCAGCAGAATGTCCATGGCAGGGCTTGAACCTAAGGTCAGTAGTCAGATTAAAAAGAGATTCAGACCCCCATTAGCTTTTCTCCAGGCTCACCCTCAAATCTTAATTGCCAGACATACCAGCAAACTGGATGCTTTCTGAAGCCCTTTGAGTCTTTCTTGTCCCTTCCCTGTGGTTTTATCAATTGCCATTGCTGCCTCCACTGCCTGCTTTAGTTGTGAGGTGCTTTGCTACCTATTCCTAGTCAGAGGAGGAGGAGAGACTGAAGAGCTTCACCCAGCATTTAGTTTGCTGATATGTGTTCCAATTAAAAGTGCTGTGAATGTGCTCCAGGCTCTCTCTTATCTTCTGTCTGCCTCCTGTCTATTGAAAGCCTGGCTGGGAGAGCAGGAAAGATCCTGTAATCAGCAGAGTTGGGGAAAGTTCAGTACTGGTTAGGTCCTCCTGACTGGACAGCTACTTCAGTCTCCAGCTTCCAGATCCTGACTGCCGCATGAGGCAATGCCTGATGTCCTAATACAACAATGTAGTATGTATGTTTACACATCTGCTAGGTGTCTGTGGAATGTCCGTCTTTCCCTGTTGACTGTCTCTGCATTGTGGACATTCACTCTAAAACAAACAAGTACCAAATTAGATACACCAACTGCAGTATGATAATTTGTGAGATACAATAAGACCACTTTCAAGAGAGAGTGAGTAACAGAAATAGGCTATTATATGTTAAATAATACCCATTTTTATTGTTGGCTGCAGTTTTCTTGGAACGGAGGGAATGTTTGCTGGCTTCTTTTGGCCAACAAGGTAAATGTTTGTGCAGGTGGGTGAAAAGAAGCAAAAATCAAAATCAGTCAAATAAAGCATGGATTAGGCCCAACGCCTGTCTAATCCAGCATCCTGTTTCCCACAGTGGTCCACCAGATGGCAGATGCCTCTGGAAAGCCCACAACCAGGATATGAAGGCATGCCCTCTCTCCTGCTGTTGTTCCCCTGCAACTGGCATTCCCTGGAAATAGCATATTGCCATTAAGACTAGCTCCCATATACTGAGTGAGACCATTGGTCTATCTAGCTCAGTGCTGTCTTCACAGACTGGCAGCGGCTTCTCCAAGGTTACAGGTGGGAGTCTCTCTCAGCCCTATCTTGGAGATGCCAGGGAGGGAACTTGGAACTAGGGATGTGCACGGAATGCTTCCTGCATATCCCAGGGGGTAGGGATGCAGGCACGGATGCTATGCAAGGGCTGCTGGGAGCAGGGTCCCATCAATGCGGCAGCTTAAAGAGGACAGCAGTGTGGCTGCTGCTTTCAAGTTAGATTTAAAGAATGACAGCATCGTGATGGGGTGGTGCAGGACAGTGGCGGCTCACCACAGGAGCAGGTAGGACCTGCCTGCCTCCTTAAAAAGGCACTCTTTGCCCCACACTGGAATGTGTCGGCTGCAGGAGGCTGAATAGTTTTGGTGCCTCTCCAAAGAGGCGCCAAAATGATTCGAGCACATCCCTACTTCGAACTTTCTGCATGCAAGCATGCAGATACTCTTCCCAGAACCACCCCATCCCCTAAGGCAGGGCTGCTTAACTTCGGCCCTCCTGTAGATGTTGGCCTACAACTCCCATAATCCCTGGCTATTGGCCGCTGTGGCTGGGAATCGTGGGAGTTGTAGTCCAGAATGAGCTGGGGTGCCTAGGTTGAGCAGGCCTGCCCTAAGCAGTGCTCACACATGTAGTATCCCATTCAAATGCAAAGCAGACCCTGCTTAGCAAAGGGGACAATTCATGCTTGCATCACAAGACCAGCTCTCCTCCCAAATTATGCTGAGGTATTGCAGTTAAACAGATGTCTATACATCTAGTCAACTGATTAAAAGCCAAAACAGTTAAATTAGCTAAGGCTGCAATCCTATATACTAGTGGTTATCAAACTTGGGTCCCCAGATGTTGTTGGACCATTGCAGCTGGAATAATGGGAATTGTTGTTAATGAAATAATGGGAATTGTTGTTATTATTCCCATTGATAGACCTGTGCTCCATGAATTGGTCTAAGCCCCTTTTAAAGCCATCCATGCTGGTGGCAATCATTACATCCCGTGATTGAGAATTCCATAGATTAATTATGCGCTGTGTGGGGAAAGTACTTCCTTTTGTTGGTCCTAAATTTCCTCACAATCAGTTTAATGGGATGATCCCTGGTTCTAGTGTTGTGAGAGGAGAAAAATGTCTCTTTATCTACTCTTTCCACAACATGCATAATTTTATAAACCTCTATCGTACTTTAGTTTTTTCTAAACCAAAATGCACCGGATCTTGTAGCCTTGCCTCAAAAGGAAGGCGATATAGGCCCCTGATCATTTTGAGTGACCTCTTCTGCATTTCTTCACATTCATTTTTAGAGATTAGAATTTCACTTCTTTTTAATAGTAATTGACAAAAGGGTTAGTTTCTATCCTAATGTTGATTTTGCTGCCTGATTTTTGTAAATGAAATTTGAATGCTATATTATGCATTCTTACAATTCTGTTATTATAATGCTAAGTGCATAGAGCCTAGTAATAATGAGGAAATGGCCACTTAAATGATTATATATATTTTAGGTGTGTATACAGGTTATGTTAAGTCTGTACTTTAAATGTAAAATGTGAGTTTGGCAAAATCAAGTGTAATAAAAAAAGATATACTTAGGAACAGGGCTGTGATGGAGGGTGTGTGCGCGTGCAGCGCCGGAACCTCTCGGCTTCTCTGGCAGTTGGGGTGGGCATGGCCATAGAGTTATGGAGAGTGTCTGCACTTCTGAATTTGCAACTATGTCACTGCTTAGAAGTTATTATTTTCAGCTGTTGCTGTTGAATATACACTTGGTGGCAAGCCCAGGTTTGCCTTTCATAATGGGAGAGTTTGGACAACATAGGAAAAAATAGAATCTTGGATTCCAAGGGTTTGATGGCGAGCCTGATTTCCAGTGAGTGAGTGGGATAAGGTGAGTGTGATTCCACCAATGTTGGCTTGTTCCACCCCACTTTCAGTTCTGGAACTGACATCTGTAGCCAAGAGTTTAAGTCTATTACAGGTGGGGGTTCCAGAACTGAAAGTCAGGTGGAAGAAGCCAACAATGGTGGGTTTGCACACTGTGATAAATGTTTGCTTATTGTTCACCTGCAACAAAAGTTGTGCTCACCTCTAAACTCCGGGAACTGGAGATTTGTTTTTATTGTATTGTCTGAACTTGCCCAGTGTGTGAGATGGCCCTTAAATATTTAGCTCTTCTATCATGTTTTCTGGAACAATGGAATCAAGCTTACTTGATGTCACTAAGGACAAAACTGGACATAAACTAATTTGTGTGTAACTGTCCCATGACATTTTTAGAAAGGAGAAGTAGCTTGGAAACCTTCAGTCTTGAGCGGAGTTCCAGTGTGGATGCTCCACCCTTGCTTCACTCTTTTACTCTGGGTCCATTTTTCTACTCAAATATCTCCCAAAGTGTTTCTCCCCTCAAGGAAAAAGATACACATTTCTGCATTTTTACTTTACCAAGGGAGAAAAACATCTCAGGATATGATTTTTGAAAAGAGAAATGACCCAAGAAGAAAGGGCTAAGCACCCTCCCCTCTGCTACACTTACTCAAGAATGTAGCATTTAGCAGCTGTTTTCCCTTTAAAAGAAAGGTGGTCAGGAACTTCAGGGGGACAGTTACACAGTTACTGTGTAGTTTGGCCCTCAAACTTTAATTTGGCTTTGAACTCATTTAATTGCATGAAATTTAGTATTTCCCCCCCTAGCATATGTATTTCTTTTTCTTTACCACAGAGTACACTCTGTTTCTTCATCAAATAATGAATGAACTTAATTAGGTTATTTTCTTTCACTTGGCTAGACTTGAACTTGGGCACAATAGCATTATCTGAGTTCAACAATAAACAGTGTGAGAATTGGTTCTTGTTTTAATGTCCTCCTTGGAGGTAGTGAGGTTCACTGCCAGATCAATTACTATTCTGCCATAATAAAATTAAGCATTAAATAAAGTGGTATGTTTTAGCTGTCTGCCTAATAACTCTGATACATAATTTTAATAAAGAGGAATGCAGTAACAGCATTTGGTGTGAAACACAATTTAATTATTTTAACCACATGATCCTTTCTCTACCTAAAGATTATACACTATATTTTTTTAAAGCACTGCGTGCTCCTGATGCATCATTTTCATTAAGAGTGGGGGTGGGGGGAAAGCAGACATTGTAATATATACAAGATGTCATTATATCTCAGATTATCTGAATGTACTATTATTTTTATGTTTAAAGAACTTTTGCTACTGGTGTTATTCAGTGTTGATAGGTATTCCTATTCTGAATTCCTTTGTCAGTATTAAGAGAATTACTGGTTTGGCACAGGGCCCAAACAGAGATACCACATGATGCAAATACTATTAGCAGAACTGTAAGACAGAAAGATACCTTCAGGCCTTCTTGACCAACCTCCTTTGTGTTTGAGGCAGAGAAACCTCTGCATATATAGGTTCATGTAATCCCAGACATACCAGGATCGAAGAAATCCAGTTAATTCTTCATGCCTAAGGAGAGGTAGAATTACCGTATTTTACGGACTATAAGACGCTACAGAATATAAGACGCACCTTAATTTTAATCCAGTTTTTCAGAGTTTTAACATATTAAACTGTTAAAACATATAAGACACACCTGAATTTTGGTGGATATTTTTTGAGGGAAAAAGTGAGTCTTATAGTCCATAAAATACGGTATTTTTCTTGAATAGCTTTTCATTTTGTCTCATGGCAGATAACTTTGAAATTGAGGACAGATGTCCACACACATACTCTACCTACCTACCTACCTACCTACCTATGGAATGATATGGTACACAGGTTTAATGTTAACAGGAAAAAAAGTTAAGAAGAAAAAGGTCATTGGACCAGCAGGCTTTTGGGCATGCCTAAAATAGTTCTTTGTAACCCAGTAATAACTTGGTGCCAATAGCAGGTGTGTCATGCCAAAACCTATATGTAGGACAAAGAATGATATTTATATACCAAAGTCAGGGAAATCAAGCAAGGTAACTGTGCCGGACTCAGCATGTTTTATACGGTCATCAAGAATAAAGTAGAATGACATCTTAACCCATTTTTAGATTGAGATGTATTTGGCTTATATATCAGTGCAATCTTAATCCATGAAATTTGTAATTAGGTATTTCTTTGGGCTTCACTGGGATCTCTTTGCACCTTAAATACAAGGTATATAGCATGGGTTATTTCAGTATAAGATGAATTCTTATTTACTTCTGATAACTTGTTGATTCATTAACAACACTTTGTAATCTCTTTTGGAACAAGCCCCCTTTTTCATTTTCTTCCTATGTAAACCATTTTCTGGACTTTTGTTGAAAAGCAGTAAATAAGTATACCAGACTTTATATTTGTATTAATTATACTATATAAAAGATTTAATACTATACTCTGGTGATATTATTCACACAACCAATTGATTTTTAATTCTTGATAAATATGTAGGCAGAGTTTTGTAGCACAGTAATATTTTTGCACAGTTGTGTAAAACTGTGTTTTTGCACTGTAGGCACAGTAAATGTAGGCACAGTAAAAAAAAAAAATTGGCACAGTTTTGTTTTTTGACTTTTGGAAATTCAACAAAACGCTCAAGCTTTCTGCCAGCAATCAATTCCTTTGAGATATTTTAAAAACACTTAATATGGCTGTTTCTACCTCCTATCTAGTTAAGCTAGAATGCTGATGTGGTTCTGTTGTGTATAAGAAGTCACAACAAGATATAATAACACAGCATTGTTATTAACTAGACCTATAAGGTTACAATTTTGAATTATTTTGCCTCATTTTGTGGCAGTGACAGTTAAATATTATTTATTGCAACCCAATTAAATAAATATTACATTAGAAGGACTGGATAAATAAACATGAAAGGCTTAGCACTAGAATGAATAAAAGTTCAAGTTCAGCACCGGTCATACACTTTTAGGAGGGATGCCACCACAAAAAATCCCACTCATGGGTGGACATCCATTGCACTTCAGATAGGGTAGGACCTAAAGCAGAGCTTTTGAGTCTCTTCTTAACACCAAGACAGGTTGGTATGCAAGGAAGAAATACTTGAGATACCCTCATTCTAAGCTGTACTAGGACGTGAAAGGTCAAGACTTAGTTTTTGAGCCATCTTTAAGGGCAGCCGCATGACAACAAACCAACTGGCATGTCACCATAACATGTATAATCCAATATTGTTCAAGAATCAGAATGCACAGTATATTGGATTCCTTCATGCTGATGCTGCTGTCAGTGGATGGTGTGTGTGTGTGTGTGTGCATATGTAGTACGTACATACTGGCTGGCACTCAGGTAAAACAGTTCCATATGGATCCAATGCATGATAACAACAAAAGTCATTTCACACTGGGAAGGAAATAGTTCGTGTTAATCCACTCAATGAGTTATGTTTTTTAAAAAAGAGTTTTGAAAAACGACTCAGGCACTAGGAATAGCTACTGGCACGTAAAACTCCAAGCTGTTTAGCTGTTGCAGACAAAAGTGAAACAAGATCCAGTGCCTGGAAGTAAAAGTTAAGTGCAATCCTAAAATACAGCATAAATTACTAGCGGTGAGGGGAAATTTAACCACTACTCTTACTATATGACATGCTTTATGATAGGAGTTGCAAAGTCGAGGTTGAATATCTAGAAATTTTGGTTTAATTAAACTGGGATAAGGTCCATCTTTTACGGGTTCATTATTATGGCCTGCATTATTATTTAACACTTATCCAATTGTGCTGATGCCATTTTTTATTCTGTTCTCTGATCCAGCCCCTAAAGCAGTTACACACCAGACAGCAGGATGAGAATATTGCTTTTAAATCTACATGTTAATGCATTAAAGTGGCAGGTGGAGAAACGCTCAGTAACTTCATGATTACTTGGCCAGATTAATTTCTCATAGGGGACTACATTTCCCCTAATTTGTCTCATTTTTCCACACGAATGGGCATAGTAATGTTTGCTCTGTGCATTCAGTATTGCTCTGAACAATATAATTCTGTAAGTTGAAGTGCAGTAATGGGAGGAGAAGGGTATGCATTCATCACATGTTTGTGGGCTTCCCAATATCATCTGTTTGGCCACTGTGGAAAACAGGATGCTAGACTAGATAGGGATAGGCCTTTGGTCTGTTCCATTGGGGCACTCTTGCGCTTTTATATAGTAGGACACATAGTCATATTTGACTTGGTTTGGTCTGTTTTGAGTTTTCTTGTTGACTATTTATAGGGAAGTCTATGAATTGTGATTCAGAACATAATTCGTATCCCCTGCACCTTTAAAATGGAGGAAAGCAGGTTTCTCCACTGGCCACTTTAATTCATTAACACGCAGATGTAAAAGCAATATTCTTATCCTGCTGTTGGTGTTCCTCCCTGCTATCTTCACACAATGGCAGCGCTCTCCCCTAGCTGCCCCTCCATGACACCAGCACACACATGGTCTCCGCATGTGTGGCGGACATTTGCGTGGTCAGCACCGCAATTGGTGTTGTGATTTGGAGCACAATTCGTAACACATCCCCTGCACCTTTAAAATGATGGAGAGCAGTTGCATACCTGCTCTGCTGCTGCTCGCTGCCACTTCCTAAATCAACAGTGCTCCTCCCAACTATCTTCACATGCCAGCGGTGCTCTCCCCCAGCTGCCCCCAGGAGTAATTCTTCACTTGTTTTACTTGTGAAATCAATACTAGTTCCCAAACGGCTTATCTCTAACAGAATCTATCCACCCTTTGTTCAAGTAAGTGGACCATGTGGGCAGAGCCTACACATGCTGGTATTTCATGGCATAGGCATTGAATCTTCTAGACATGGGGAAGGGATGGGCAAGAACCCAAGGCTGTCCACCATGCTTTGCTTCTTATATAACCTATTTGTCAGGGCTGTGGGTGAACCTGTCCAGCTCAGTAAGCAAAATTAGGGACACACTAAGCCATTTTCATTTTCAAAAACCAGGTGCATGCATGAGGGGGATGGGGATCACTCCTGTTGGTTCAGTCCCAGTGACCACACATCCACTGACCCCACCTTCAACCTCCATAAATTAAGTGGAAAGTGAAAACAGGCTGTACATCTGTAAGAGCAATTTGGGACCTTGGTGTACAACCCATTCTCACATTTTGCTGAATGTGTGCAGATCAGAATTGGGGGAAGGGATAACAGATTCAATTTTGCCCCATTCCATATATTGTTGCCTTAGATTTTGGAAGTGAGAGCAGGACCTAGATGTTACATGGGAGATGCATATTCCCTGTGATCTAATGAAATTCTGATGCAAAACTGAGCAGAAACATCAATGAAGGGGGGTAATTTTTATTATTTAAAAAGGGGGGGGGTAGAATTTGTACCACAGCCTCAAACAAAACCAGTCCCCTAAATATCTTGCAGTGCATTATTATGTGGTGAGAATATAAAGAGAAGGGTGGTGTCTGTTTCATCTGGAGAAGCAGATCATGATGCCTGATTTCACATAAAAGTGATTTAATTCAATAAGCTGTCATCTGGTAGTGGAATCCTTTTACTTTGAAAGAGTGCTATGATTATTTTACAACTACATGCACATAAATGAATAGCTTCATTGATCATTTGTTCCCCAACCCACTGTAGTTTGTTGAGACATTGGTAAATGGGAGACTTTTTGTTTATATGTTGTGAAATTTTTGCAGATGAAGAAAATATTTTCTTTATAAAGAAAATAATTCTTTATGATCCTTACGTTGCTTAAAGCCTTTTGTAGAATGGTATATTTTATATACATGCTAAAGCAATTGGATACTATCTCCTGAGACCAAAGTTGATGAATTGAATTAATGAAGCCTTGGGATTTATGGCTGCCTGTAACTACGTGTGAAGCCAGCTTCCTGCAAACAATAATAGCTATTGGAAATCACTCTACACAATACTACAGCTACTACAGAGAGTCCTCTTTTGAGAAGGGACAGTCTCTTGTTAGCTGCTTGTTCTAACACTATTCACATTGGAAGTAGTAATCAAGTGCTCAGTATCCTTCTGTTGCAATCAGATGAGCCTGTCCCTACTCCCGCTATAAACCTCTATGTGCTGCCTAGGTGCTTATATAAATGCTACAAAGAGTGGTTCCAGGGGGCCAGTTTACACTGACAGTGTCTCCCATAATAAGCAGGTATACAGGGGGTGGGAAATGTTGGGAATTCTCTCTGGTAAGAGATACCCTTCCAATACAGCAGAATGCACTGAGGAGTCTGCTTAGGCATGCATGTATGCTGAGAGTAAAAGAAACTTGGAGCCAGTTCATAGTTTCAAATCAATATAAGGAGTCTTTATTAGTGAACTCCATTCTAGATAGTAAAGTGGAGAGATAGGATCTCTAATCTAGCTAGCTAGCTGGATACAGAGGGATGGTTTCTGCATCTCTGCACACATGGTGCAGAGAGAGAGGAGCGTGGGTGTTGCAAGGGAGAAGAAAGGGGGGGAAGGAAGAGGAAGTGGAAGAAAGGAAGTCCCTAAGAGTAGCAATCTATATTTCAAAGGGATAGTGTCAGAGCAGTAGAGAAGGGATCACCAATGTCTTGACCCCTCTAGCCCTCTGACTCACTAATCTGTCCCCCTCTGTAATTGAGACATGAGACAAGCCAGAATCCTTCACTGCCAACAGGAAATACAGGACAAATGGAAAATCAGCTTGAGGAGGAGGCTAGTTTTGAGTAGGCAAATGGCAGAAAGAGAAAAGGTTAAGCGGCCCCTTCTTCATCCCTCACCTTAGATCTTAATTCAAAATTGCATTATCTAAGGCATTTGTCTCACTGAGTGTGGGTTTTTTTTAGTCATTGTCCTCTGTGGATTGTTCTTACAGCTCCTGTGAAACATCTGGTTTGGCCCTTGCATATTCTATGGAGATGTAAATATTAAATGTTATTGACATTCTGCGAATTCTTTCAATACTTCTAGTAGTGGTAGGATATTTTAAAGCAAAGCTCCTGTTCTTGCATAATATGTGATAGATTTTTGAAATTGTTTGCTAGTCAAGGCAATTAGATTTGTATAGCTGAATAGCAAACAAGTTTTTAGGTCAGCTGCTGCATTTTTATTAATGGGTCAGTCGGAACAGATCTTGCCCCCATCTGGTCCAGTCATTAAAAAGTGAAGGCATCAGAGAAGCTGCTGTGGGCATTTGGAATATTAGTTCCCAGCCTTTTTGTTTGGATGCAGGGTGTTTTTTCTCTCCATTAAACAGCTGTGCACTATCAGTGCCATCTGCATTGCCTTTGCTTCTAACATATCACCTTCCATTATTGCCACACATCCTCCCCGCTTCAGCAAATATCACATCATCATACCCATTGTCTGCTTCACTGCTTTCAGATTCAGATTTTTAAAAATCTGCCTTATTTACACGTTATTTATGTCTGTGCAAGATATCTTTGAAACCTGTTTTTAAAACCCACACTGCTAGTTGTCAAGTGACCTTCTGAATCTTATGCAGCTACTAACTAGTATAAAACTTCTCAAACAAGTTTTTAGACCCCTTTAATGAGTAAAATAGAATAAAATAAACAGATTTTCCAAAATCAAGCAAACACATTTCAGTGTCCAAACACCTTTAATGCTCTATTTCAAGCAGATGGAAATACTTAAATACAATAACTACAGTTGAAGTAACCAATCCAAGGACAGGAGAAAAAGGGGAGAGAAATGAGTGGCTCTCCAAAATTAACACTTTATTTGCCCTTTACTGGCCAATAAATTTCACTGGCGCTCTCATTTCCTCCTTAACATTAATGGGTGGATGTAATTGTTCAATATACATATTAATCTTATGTTTCATAGTATTTCCTTCAATAGTCAAAATAAACACCTTTGTTTGTGCAACTCTTCCTTCATGTTTTTCTTTCATATGTTTTGCCCAGGGTTTGGGTTGATCTTTATTGTATTGTTTGTCTGCAATTTTTTTAGAGAATGGCCTTTGGGTTGTTCGGTCTCCCTACCCTGGTCCTTCTGGCCCTGACTTGGTATACTGCTGCCATCACCTGTTCATAACCTGGGAAGGGTTTACTGGCCCTTTCCCCTTAGGGTTTACTAGGGTGGACCGAACAGGACTCCCAGTCTCCCTCCCAGTTTCTGCAAAAGCTTGAAACTGTAAATTGATCCCTTGGGATGTAATACCAGCAAATGGGATTCCTTTGGCCTAGGGCAGGGCTAGAGAGACATGTGACTGAGAGCCCTCCTTTCCCCACTGAACACTCAGAAAACAGTGTTAACAATCTTAAAAAAAAAGGAAAAAAAGTGTTAACAATCTTTAAAAAAAAGGAAAAAAATTTCCTTTATTGTACAAAGGAAAATTAATTGGGGCAAAAGGGAAATAGAGAAGAAGGTTTCAACCTTGTTAATATACCCAGGCAAAATGAGAAAAAACAAAAGGACAAACTGATACAAACTAACTTCAAATAGTGTCCCTGCAATCCTTTTTGTCCTATGTCCTTGGAGCTGTTTTTCTCCACAGGCCTCCAGGTAATCTCCTCAGCTCACGCTTCCGGGGAGAGAGACCAAAAGGCACTTTCCCCACCTTCTCCAGACTCCTCCAACTCCCTCTCAAAATAATTGAAGAGCCACAAAAGAACAGAAACCTCTCTTCCCAAAAGAGAGGGAATAGTCAACTCCCAATTCAATTGGTTCCCTGTGGGAGACTGCAGCCAATCACAGGGCTTGGTATGTGGTCTGACCATGATGTCATCTACCTCAGCAACCAGGTTAAGATTCCATTCTCCCTGTTTCCCCAACATAACATTCCTCACATCCCATTCATACAATCTTTTACACTATTCACTTAACCTGGCACCCGCCCTCATCCCGCTCACAAATCACAGGATCCTTCATTTCACACTTACTATCATAAATTCTGGACTTAACCTTTTTTTAAAGTCAAATCACATTAGCTTTCTGGTCATGTTTTCTCAAGATCTTTTGTGTTTGCCACAAAAATCTATCAGTCACATACGGAACTTTAAATAGAGCATTGATAATGGTGCTCAGTCATTGAAATATGTTTGCTCGATTTTGGAAGATCTGTTTGTTTTATTCTGTGTATTAAAGAGATCTAAAAAAAACTTGTTTGAAGAATTGAAGTGTGTGTATATCATCACCATTATACAGTCTTAAAACATCAAATAAACAAAGAAAAATCCCATGTGGGCCCTGCCAGAGGATGCCTGGCATCTGGAGATCATCTGTGCTTGAGGAGACCTTCTGATACAGAGGTGGGTGACATATGGCTTCAGAATGCATTCAACTTACCAAGGCCTTTTCTCTAGAATACCCCTTTCCACACAATTAACAGCTCATCAGTATGTCATTATATGGTGCTTGTGTGCAGAAAGACCTTGGCAGGTCAGAGGGGTAAGCTTGTTGGACCCAAAGGTGGAGTATAAATGTAGAGTTAACTGTTAATGTGAGGTCTGCTTGAGATAACATCTATTCTTTTAGCTATAGCACTTCCATTTCTAAGGATATACACTTGGTTATAAATCCTTCGATTTCATTGTTCTCCATCTTATATATTGTCTCTTCCTACATGTCTCATCTTTTCCACATTTCAAAATAAGTATCTATAGCTGCCAGCAGGGCATATTTATTTCCTCAGATGTGTGTGTACTGCATTTCCAGAATACTGCAGCCTTTGCCATGATGGCTTTTTTCTACCTTGGCAGGACAACAGAATGCAAAGCTGCTATAGACCAAGACTCTTGGCTTTATTGCTAAAGAGATAATTTTACAAGCCTCTTTTCTAGCCCTTCTGGGACAATGAATTATAGAATGGCTAGGATGTAGCAAGAAATATACGTTTCCCAGTCATTAAAATGAATGATAGGAGGGAGGGATTCTTAACACCTTTTAAAGATCAGTTGCTTGGAAAAAGGAATTGTATACTTTGGTATGACAAACTGCATTACCTAAAGTTTTCCTTACAATGGAGGGAAAACTAATGATTTGGTTCCATGAACAATAGTGCAAAAAAGCTTCTGTATTTGGAGAGAGTCATAAATCCCGTAATAAATTAACCCAACAAATAGGACAAGACACACTTGCACGGAGCTAATAGAATTGAACCAGCACTCCATAACTGGAGAAGCAAACTATTGTTGGTCTCCTGAGGCTTATTGAATGTACATTATTGTAAGCATATTAGTGCATTTTTGTTAGGTCTTATTTGTTTAAAGAAATTGCACAGGACGTTTCTAATATATTTTTATGTACTTGGCTAGTTTTTGTATGTTTATTTTACCAATACAAATACTGAGGTTTTGTAATGTTTAAGTTGTGTCTTTACAAAGGTGTGCATTCTTTGTGTGTGTGTGTGTGGGGGGGGAGAGTGTATTAATATAAATCTCTTTCCTAAGTGTGTGAATTTAAATTGTGTGTGTATGTTTTTGCCATTGTGCATATTGGGAAGCTGATGTGGTTTACACACATTGTGCTCCTCAGGAATTTATAAAGAAATTGACAAGGAACTGGATTTTTATATAGTTATCAACACAGTTATAAACACATTTATTCATAAATAATTTGCATTGGTCTGAAATTGGTAGGTTCTGGCAGTATTTTCATTTTATAGGAAACTCTGGAGTTTCAAAATAAATAGTTTGTATTCTGCTCTTTTTTATGACTAGGAATAAAACTTGGCTCTTGTAAAAGCATCTGCTTATCTTCCCCATAATTCACACTGGAAAAGAACTTGGTAAGAAAGAAGCAACAGTATGTACCTATAGAGCTCGTAACAATAGCTACTGTTTAAACTTTGCTTATGCTGTAGTTAACCATAAAAGTTAAATATTTAATAGTCATAGCAGCAAATGCTTGTTATACAATAGAGGAGGCCTGCACATAATTTCAGATGGAAAAAGGCAACACGACATGCATTTTCTAAAAACATATTGAAGTAGTTTTAAGAACAATAAAAACCTCTGAGTAACATAATATTTTGCAAAGATAGCACACAGATCTGGAATATGTACTTTTGGGTAGTTTGCACCAGTTATAAGCAGTTCTTTGCAAAGCAAGTCTGTGACTCAAGAGTATACAGCAGTTTGAAGAAATGACAGCCTTTTGTTTGTCTGGACAGCACAACTACAGGAACAGCATGCTAATGCCCTACATTTTAATATGGATAAGTTCAAACTTGGGCTAAGCAAACTGATTGACATCGATTCAGTTCCTGATATCGCAGAGCATCATGCTAGAGGCTGATGATGTTTTTCTTCCACCATGTGTGGGAGAAGAACAAGCAGTTTATAGCAGAGCCATCTGCTGGAGCTGTGACCATCATTTTGGCTGATCTTAGTAGTGCCTGAGCCTGCAAATGATCAGGCTGCCTGGATGATTGTTGTCACTAAGAATTAAGCAATTAGTTGCATTTCTCTTCAACAAAGGCTTCATGAATATTAAAAGAGAACAGGGGACGCTGTATATTTTAATCCTCATGTAGTAAGCCTCTGCAACCTTTGAACTCTCTCTGTGAACACAACTAGCCTCTGGCAATGCTTTTCAAATGCTTTCTTGCAGCTTTAATTTAAGCCAGGATTGCAAGACAGCCTTTCAATAGCAATCAGGTTAGAAGAAACTAGAAATAATGTATTGTTTTCCAAAATGTAGAGAACAGAAACAACACAATCTGCAAGCCTGTTAAACTAAAGTAGTTAAATTTAAGCCAATTTATGTTCCTTTGAAGTCATTAGGCTTAAATAACTTTAAATAAAGCTACCTTGGTTTAAGAAAGTTGACATAGATTAAATTGGGAAGAATTGGATGGCTATGTATATTCCACACCTACAATCATTTATGTTGTGTTTCTGTTGGCTGTGCATCCATCAACAATTGAGTTAGAAAAGCAGAAGGGAAGCAAAACACCACTTCTTTGGCTTCCTTCAGTCCCCTTCACAAATTCAGCACTGCCCTCCACATGTACATTGAACACACACAGGGGTGGCTCCTCCATAAGGCAAGTCTCAGGCAACAAATGTGGGTACTCAGCCACAATCCGAGGGGTCACCTCACCTGCCTGCCACACTCCCTGTGTTCCATCCTTGTCTACTGCCCCTGCCCATTATGTGGATGGAGTCCCACCACCTTTGGCACTGCTCTCTTCCCCGTCTTAGGGCTCATCATCCTGACACACCGCTGCTTTAAGTGGCAGGTCAGCAGTGACAGCAGTGATGGATGCTGCTTTGCATTTTGCATGCTGCGGTGGCTTTCTTTATTGCTGCTGCTTCTCTCATTCCAGCCCCTGAATTGCTCTCTCACTATCTTCCCTCTGAACCTTCCCCTGAATGCTCTCTCAAAATGGAGCAAAGTACACAAGTTTGTTGGTGGAAGTGTGGTGGGAAGAGAGTGAGAGAGAGCAATCCAGTTGTTGGAGGCAGCATAAGCAGCAGTGACGAGGAGAGCCGTGTTCCCTCTAACAGAAATCTCCAGATGTTGCTGACTACAACTCCCAGAATCCCCAGCCAAAGGCCATTGCAGCTGGGTATGCTGGGAATTGTAGTGAACATCATCTGGGAATCACTGTTAGAGGGAACACTGGAGGAGAGGCTGCCACTCCATGCAAGAAGCCATTGCTGACCTGCAACTTAAAGCAATGGTGCACTCAGAAGACAGATCAGCCCGGCAAGGGGGAAATTACAGAGGAGCAGGCATCAGCACTAGGCAGTGAGCTAGTGCTAGTACACAGGATGTACACAGTAATGAACTCACTTGTAAATGGGAATATGCCAGGAAATCTATACACAGCCTGATATGGCTGAGCTCTCATCAAAGTTATGTTCTTACATTATGTACATGGACACATTTCCCCTGATGTCTCAATCGACTCAGACAGACAAAAGGGCCAAGGATAATAACTGCTACCTTTTAATTTAAACCCACTTTGGCCAGTATCAGGAGGACTGTGTGATACTGGAAATCTGGGATGATATAATGCCAATAGCTGACATTCAGACTAATGTAGCTCTTGTTCTGCTAATGCTGCACTGGTCCTAGAGAAGGAGGAGTGATTTTCATCTCTCTCCCCTTCATGCTAAAGTCCATTGTCCAAAATATGTCTCTGTGGCCTGCCTTATCCTTGGGAAGAGGTGTGCAGGAACTGGATTTGCAAGTTCGGCTTGAATCTGAACTTCTTTGAGCCAGCCCAGCCCAGCTCAGTTTTGGCCAGGTCGAGCTGGACCCAGTTTGAATTTGAACTCAGCTGGCTCTGTAGCTCATACTAGTAAGTACCTTTTTACTCCCCTCCTGTTCCCTCTATACTTGGAAAAGCCCTCTTGTCCCTGCCTGTACTGGTAAAGGGTTAGGGTTCAAACTGGATCTGGTTCAAACTGGGTCTGGTTCGGCTTGAACTCAGAATGACTGAGGCTGGTCGTTCAATCCCAAACCCATTGAGCCCAGCTCGAACTAAGCCAGCTCGCACATTCCTGTCCTCAGGGACTTATTTTTGGGAGTCTCAATCTGCTTCAGAATAAAGGGGAGAGAGGAAAATCACACCTGTAGCATGTACACAGCATTATTGCACCAGCACTTTGTTATTCTGGCTGCTGGCCGATATCCTTGAAGGTGGGTTTTTTTTGTCCAGTTTAGGGATTTTCCATTTAATAATTTAAATGGATTTTAATTCACTTTAAAGTTGAATGGAACTAGAATTGGCACAATTCTCAGCTGAAAGCTAACTAGTTCTGAATACAGCATCTTTATATATAATTCTTTAAGACATACCTGTGGCTAAACCAGGGGCAGAACCACGACTGGGCAAACAGATTCAAAGAGACGCCCCCGCATTTGACATCAGATGTGTGGAGTGCATTATTTCGCTCCAAAATGGGGCTGTGCAGCCCTGTTTGGGACTGAAATCAGCTTTAAATGCAAGGAGAGCCGCTCCTGGCCTCACTGCCAATGCAGCGGGGCCGATCTCCCCTTCCAAATGGCACTGCGTGGCCCCATTTGGGAGGGAGACTACACCCCCAGGTCTGATGTCAGACTTGGGGGCATGGGTAGCCAGCCCCCTTCATCTGACATCAGACATGGGTGGGGCCAGGGGGCCTCCGCAGCAGCTGAGCACAGGGCTAATCCCATGTGTGGCAGCTCTCACGATAGTTTGGAGAGCTGCTGGATAGTCACGGGGGGGGGGACACAAAATGGCCAGATAGCGGTGGCGCCAGCGGGCGGGAGAAGAAGCCAGTGGACAGGACAGAGAAGAGGCTGGTGCCCAGCCACCCAGAAAGTGGGGCAGGGGGCGTGGGCGGGAAGCGGCGGGTGGGCAGGCAGGTGAGAAGAAGCTGACCAGCTAGAAAGTGGTGGCGGGGTGGGGGGAGAGAAGAAGCTCGTGTCTGGCCGGCCAAAAAGTGGTGGGTGGGTGAGAAGAAGCCGGACAGAGGCTGGCCAGAAACCAGCAGGGTGGGAAGAAAGAAAAAGGTGGCAGGCGGGTGGGTCTGCAGGGGAAGAAGGTTCCAGCGGGTGGGTGGGCCAGCCAGAGGCGCAGATGCTTTGTTCCCAGCCCAGCTAGTTACTATTAATCTCTCTTGGGGCATAAGAAAAATCACTGTGGAAAAAGAGGCACATCTTTAAGTTCTCTACTCCAAGGATAATAGTGTGGACTTGCAGCTACATTCAGACATCAGCAGACCATGGCTTGGTTGCCATTATGAAAATGCCTGCAAATATAAATGCAGCCCAAAAATCAGTCAAGAGAATGTGGCTTCAGCGAAAGAGGCAGCAGGTAAAAGAGCAACCACCATTTTGATATAGTGGCTAAAGATCACTATAGATCAGGGTTTCTCAACGTGTCGGTCCCCAGATGTTATTGGACTTCAACTCCCATAATCCCCAGCCCCAGTGGTCTTTGGATGGGAATTATGGGAGCTGAAGTCCAATTACATCTGGGGACCCACACGTTGAGAAACCCTGCTATAGATCAACTTGGATCTGCATTTCTATCCTTGCTCAGCCATGAATTTATTTTGTGGCCCTGGGTAACTTTAGGGTCGCCCCCCCTTGGTTCCCCCATCTGTAAAATATTTATAACAGTTATCAGCTTCACAGAGTTGCTATGGAGATGAGCTCAAGCTGGTAGAGCACATTGCACATTGAGAGTGAATGAATGACTACTCATAAGATAATTTGATAAGAGATGCAGACATTTGTACAGATTTATCAATGGAGAGGGGGAAGGCAAAACAAGGAAGAGAGCACAAGAAAAATGATTTTTTAAAATAAATAAATCAAAAACCATAGGAAGAAGATTGATGCCAGTACTATGTATATTTGACCTCCTACTTAAAAATCGGTGCTGAGTTGACATCCTGTTGTGTTCTGTCTAGTAATCTTCTGTGTTTATGAGAGAAGCATCTATAAAACACATTCCATCTCATATGCACAGTTTTATCAGGTGGTTCACAGCACTGGGCAGCACTGCCAGCATCAGGGTGAGCCAGCTTAGGGCACTGACAAGCTGTAGCTCAGTGGTAGAGCATCAGCTTTGCATGAAGAGATTATAGGTTCAGTTCCTGGCAACAATCCCAGGTAGGGCTGGGAAATACTCCTGCCTGAAGATCCTCCTGCCTTGGAGATCCTCTGCCAGTCCATGCAGACAAGCTAGATCAGGATACGCAGTTTCAGCCCTCCAGCTGTTGTTAGACTACAGTGGCCAATAGTCAGCAATGATGGGATTTGTAGTCCAACAATAGTTGGAAAGCTTGAATTGTGTAGTCCTCCTGAGCTAGACGGACCAGTGCTTTGACTTGGTATAAGGCAGCTTCCTATGTTCCTAAAGGGACCATGACTGAGCCCTGAGACCCTGCTGAAAAAAAGAGGGTGACTGACAAACAGTGCAGCCACTGAGAAGAACTCCAATATGTGGTGGCTACCAGAAAGGTAAGTTTCCTCCAAGCCCTTGTGGGGATTATCATAGTGACAGCAGCTTAGCATGCCCTTCAGCAGCCATGATGGTGACTACCATCTTTTTTTACCCAAGTGCCAGTGACACAATGGAAAATATTGCATTACTAGCTGACCTGGCGCAGAGCAGGTGCCCCTAGTTCTGCACCCCTAGTTCTCCCTCTCTCCCCCTGCCCGCAACCGATATGGCTCCCTGCCTCATCTTCATTTCATCCCCATTCCTTCAGCCAGTTCATTCTCGCCCTCCATCCCTTCAGCCAGGTCATTCTTGCCCCCATCCCTTCAGCCTCGCTTTTGCCACCTGTGCTGCCACCTGCTCACCCATACTCCTCACAAGGAGGCGGGTGGTTGGATCCAATGTGTACTCTCCTGCTGGCTCGCAGTGGTGCCTTCTCCTCCTCCTTGACCTCCCTCCCTCCTTGGCAGGCTGGCTCAGAGAGAGACTCCTCCTGCTGTGCTCTGCTCTGTTCTGCCCTGCCAGGAAATCTCACGAGAGCTGACACGCACAGGATTTGCCACGGGTACACCTTAGAGAATTAGATAGATAGATAGATAGATAGATAGATAGATAGATAGATAGATAGATAGATAGAGAAAGATGTTAGCCACCAGCATAGTTGCTGGTGATGAATGAACTGGAAGGGATATGATGGGAAATAGGGAAGTAGGCTGTGCACTGTGGATGGTTTGGAAAGATGGGAGTCTTGGTTGACAGCATGTCTGCAAGGGATTGGGGGCAAAGCCTCACAAGTAGAATAGTCACACTGAAGCTCCACAAACTCAGGCAGGGCTGTCTGGGGACTAAGGGAGTGGTTGCCCAGTTCCCCCTCACACACCTATGAGGCCCCCCACACTGTAGTAGAGACTTGTTCATTTCTAGCAGGGCCAGACCAATAATGATTCGTCAAGGGGGGGACATGCAAGCTATGTTCTCTCTGATCCCTGCAAAAATTGGAGACAGGCCTGAATCCAAGCGGTCTAATTTGATCTGCAAAATCAAAAGGTGGGTAGGGAAAGGGTTTAGCAACTCCATGCTGCTTTTCTATTCCAAATCACATCCACTCCCCCCCACCCCCACCCCACACCTCTGCAACAAGTTAACAAGCCATAAGCATTTCGGACTATTGTATGTAATACATGGTTGAACCTGTCAAAAGCTAATCTAAATACACTTGTGTACTGTAAGTACACGGTGGGGAGACTGTGAAGTTGATTGCAGTTGTAGCATTGGAATAAGGATGATTAACCCTTTATTTTGGAGCTGCTTTTGTAATCAAAATCACTCTCCTCACATTTTCCTTAATTCTGCCTCATCTACAGATGGGAAAGCAGTTAATCACTCCATTTCCCCAGAGCTCCTATGTAATCAACTTCAGAGGTTCCCTTACTGGGTCTTTTAAAAAAAATACATAAGCCTAGGGCTGTTGTACACTACTATCTATTCCACACAGTATGGGTGTAACAGCAATCGACTATTTTGTAGGGCTGTTGTTCTCTTGGCCACAGTCTACCCAATATGCAATATAGGGATAAGAATAATAGAGTGTATTTGTGTTGGCAGGGTAATTTTTAAAATGTTTAAGTAACAAAAAATCACATTGGCCGATATGTTCCGCAGCATAATGTGGGTGGTTCCAAGCAGGAGTGTAACTCTTAAAGTAGTGTTTCAGTCTAAGTAGTGTGAAGCACTACTTGAAGTGTTTGCATTCTTGAACAAACGTGTAATATGGTTGATGGTTTGTTAGGAGCCTACAACAGTGTGGGTGGCTCAGAAGAACCTGCATTAAGTTGCAGAACATGTCAAACAGGCTTTTTAAAAAATTGTGGAATAAGACCTGAAATGGCAAAAACACGAACTTCTGTCTGTCTTGTTATCTGTTGTTTTTGGATGGACATGCTGCTCAGGTACACTAAAATCCTGGATTTCTCCATTGATTTCTATTGACAGTTATCAGGTCTGCCCTGGAGAAGGGGGGTGGGGGGGAAGAGTCTTCAAAATAAACCAGAAAATCCCTTCTTCAACTACTGAGCATGTCACTCAAGTCGTTTTACCTCTGTGTCATATATATGTAAGGAAAAAAGGCGCAGGATATCATTTCTTTCCTTTTATGTCTGTCCTGGTACTTCCTTCATTGGTTTGCATAAAGGAAGGAAGGCGCAAGCTTTTTTCTCATTAAGCAACTGGGTGCTTACACTTCATGGTATTCTCTAGGTCAGAGTCTAGATGAACTCTCACAGTTCAAAAGCCAGAACATGGGGCTACATAGCAAACCTGTTCACATATAGTCTAGATAAAGAAGGCAATGCATGCTTTTGATAGGAAGGCCTGCAGTTAAGCTGAATTTCACAAATTTGAAATAACTACCTGCATCTTTAAGTGTGATTTTACTATATACGAGATCTAATGCATTCATATATGGAAACTCTTACATAATTAGTGAAATATTGATTTATTAATATTTCATTTTGTGCTATGGCAAAATGTTGTATTTGGGACACTTTTATATGGCATAACCTATTTTAGAGTCATTCAACATTAATTCTACTTTATATGTTTTCTAAAGCCTGATCTCATGAGATTCAACATTAAATTCGGTTTTGTAACCAAAGAGCAATGCAAGATTTTCCTCCGTTTTTATGGGCTGGGTTATAGAAATGAATACTGAAGCCATAGTGGAATATAGGCTGTATTATCAAGAGTCATCAAGGTGTAATCTGAAAAATGCAGAACTAGACTAGGGAGACCTGGGTCCACATTCTTGCCTAGAAGGACCATAACAAACATATATCTTGCAGAGTTGTGGCGAAGATTAATAAAAAGCAAAGAAATACTACCTTTCCTCATGTTAGGGGCTGAGTTAATTGTTAATAATGCAAATATATTAATAATTATCCCTCAGATTTTGAAACCAGAAATGTTGCTTATTTAGTTCTAAAATCTTAAATGTACACATGCTTAAATGTACACAAAAGGTGTTGTTTTTTAAAAAATGATATATGTACTGCCTTTAACATCCTACATTATAGTTGCAGCGCTTTTGAGGGAACAAAAAACCATACAGATGTTGATCTAGTTGGGGTGAACAGAGAGTTTAAAGTACAAGGATGTTGGGAGCTCTGTTTAGCCCCCCATTTAATACAAAGTAGTCCTAAGCATTTTGATGTTGTGTGGCCACTGCCTGGTCCAAGTCAGCTGTATTCAATGTGCCCCACTCTTGCCTATTGTGTTTCTTTGACATGGGTTGACCCATGATGATGAATGATGAATGACCCTTGTGGTGTCATTCACAAGGATGAATGTGAATCATCCAGTGATACTAGCACTGGTTGAATCGGCATTGTGAGTAAATGGTTGGGCTGCTGTGTTGTTTACATGCATTTGAAAGCGACTTTACTATATAGCTTTGTGGGTTAGGGATTTCTCAGTAGTTTACCTTTGGTAGTGGAGTGCCTATTCTGCCTTATGAGGGGAATAAAATATTCTGCCTTACACAGAGGGGAATAAAATACCAGAGAATTCAAAGCTATTGTTCAGGTGTATGTTACAGATTTGATTAGCCTGTATTTGGTGTGTGTGGCTGTGGGTGGAGGAAGCAAATATGCCAGTTTTGAGGAAGGTAAAAACAAGGTTTAAAGTCAGGGAGGCCTGGGAATACCAAGTCCTCCCAAAGATGTTAAGGGAAAGCTGGGAGAAAGTACAACTGGGCGGGGTTATTCTGAGGTTAGCTTCCAAACACCCTCTCAAAGATATCTTAGACTTTATGGCCTGTGTAAAAGCTTGACATCTTTCCCTTGGTTTGTGCCATGGCTGCATAAGTCAGTTTGGACTCTGGAAAGGATATAAATAGCAGGTTTTTGTTTTTAAATCTTTCTTTCTCTACTGTAAGGAATAGTGAGGGCTAAAGAAGTGTGTTGCAAGAGTGCTGATTTTGCCCCCTGGTTTTAGGACAAGGAGTGGCCTACAGCCTGGTCTACACATGCAGCAAAATAAAGTGGTGCAACCCTCAGTTGGTAGCATGTGCGATACCACTTTAGATTGCAAGTAGGGAAAACATTTTTGAATGTTGTTCTCTGCAGGAGTATAGTGACAATGGTGGTGGCCTGTATTCTGAATGCAGCCACCACGGCAGCCACACCACCAGGCCTCCTTTCCCCCTACTGCCCCAGCTCTATAGCTACTGCCTCTGTAGTGGCTCAATTCCCTCTGTTGTTGCCACCTGCCCTCTTCCCCTCCCACTGCTGTTGCTTCCACCACCCAAGCTTTCCCAGCGGCACACAATAAAAATGTCATGGCCTGGTATGCTGTGCCCTCACATTTTTATAGCACTAGTGGCTGAGGAAAGCTTAGGACCTGCCACTGCAGTTCCTGGAGCTTTAGGAGGTGTTGTGACACTGGTGCACCTAAAGCCCCAGGACCTGCAGCAGTGGCTACTAAGCTGTCCCTGGTTTCTGTACACTATAAAACATAATGGCCAGGCCATGATGTCTTTAAAGGGCCTAGGGAAAATTTAGGAGCCCCTGCTGCGGCTCCTCCTGGAGATGTAGGAGCCACCACAGAGGTGATGAGTGAGCAGTGGGGGGCACCAGAGATCCTGGCTGGGAGAGAGGCAGCCTGGAAGGCAATACCTGGCAGAGAGTGGCTCGTGTTCCTTTAACACATCTGCTCAATTATAGCTCTGCCCCTGCTCCCATCTAAGCAGCTTTTTGCAGTTAGGAATACAAAAGAAAACCCCAGCACACTGGGAAGGAAGACTAGTCCAGCTTGCTCCCAGTTGTTCTAGTTGTGTATTTGCAGCTCCCCCCACCACAGGGTCACTTAAAGAAATGTCATTTGAAATGGTACACTCCATTATACCATTTCAACATCCACTACATCACTCCTTTCTTATTCTGCTTCATGCGGAGACCAGACTTAACATCATGCCTACGATGATTTGGAGTTCTGAAAGTTGCAACGTACAGCGTAGACTTTAGAAAAGGAGTAGTTGAATGAGGACTACCATATTTTTTTCCCCTTAAAGTGGGGAGAGAGAGTCACCCACTTGATGTTGTAATCCAGATGGATTACAAAATCAAAATCTAGGGTTGCCACTTCTGTTCCATAAGCTCTGTGGAAATCAACAGACAGACCTTTCTCTATCACTTTTATATCAATGCTTGCTGCACTAGCTGAATTTCTGCTTTTCAAAGGCACAGAACTTGTTAGGTATGTATACAGGTAGCTACATACATACTGAGGCTATTCTCATGACCAGCAAAAATCAGGCTAGTAGAGCTTAGTCAATTTTTGGTGTTTGGTTTAGAAGTGGCTAACCCACTTGAAAAGCCCTCACCTTAGCCCAGGTTAGCGGAGCAAGCGCTCTGCTAACCGGAGTTCACGGATCGTGTGCTGTCGCGATGTGGCTCCATGCCGTGGCAACTCGCAAGGAGACCGCTGACCGGGAGGCTAAAAAGGGGTCTCTCCAGTATGGATTGTGCACTCGCGCAGGGCATGCTGGAATTTCCGGGGGCCGCACAGCCCACGAACTCCCAAGCCCCAACCAACTCCCTGACGGAGCCGGCAGTTGTGTGGGTAGCTGATCCGGCCGCCCAGGGCTTGCTGATTGACTGTGGGGAGTCAATCTGGCAGGGGCATAACTATAATAGGGCAAGGGGAGACAGTTGTCTGTGGGCCCACTGCCTTGGGGGGCACCCCCAGAGGCAAGTCACATGACTGACTCCCCCAGCTGCACACCCGGCCGGGCTTCCTTCAGTTGTATTCATCCTCCAAAATTGATGTGAGTGTTAAGGCCTGGAGCTACCAGAAAAGCATGTCTTTCTCTAGTACCATTAAATGACTTGCATTGTCCACAATTTACAAAACCTTTTTAAAAATAACTTAGGATGATGTTCTATTGTGGCACATAGGAGAGAGAGAGAGAGAGAGAGAGAGATAGAGATATTTTTACTATGCTTTTTGTTACCACTATTCAGCCTCATTTAAGATTTCTTTACTTCATGAGGTGAGCTTTGGGCGGGGGGGCGGCATTTTAAAATCTTATCTCTGAGCCCACTCCAACGTTGCTATGCCCCTGCAATCTGGGCTCCCCACAGTCAATATGTGGGGAGTCAATCTGGGCTTTTTCTAGAGACAGTGGCTTAGCCCACTCTCTCTGCAAACCCTTTCAAAGCTGGTCTCACTGATCGTGAGACCCGCCTCACTGTCTCTAGAAAAGTAGCTATTATTATTACTATAATTGGAACACACATAAATATTGAGTTGGATCTGAAATCTCATGTAATGTTATAAGGAAGGGACAGGACATTATGAAGAACAGGACACTGTCAGAATAGTTTTCTTGTTGGCATAGTATATTTTGTTGCTTCACAATGTGCTTTCTTGTTGTTTGTTTTGTTTCTTTTTGTGTTTAGAACATCTCCTTTGTTTTTGTGCTTGACATTTTCTCTCAACTTTTCTGTCATATCGCCTGTCTTGTGTGACTCAGGACTTGACAAATTTTCTTTGGATCTGGGAGTCAGCCCAAAAATGTGAGAGCCAGACATATTTCAGCTTTCAGGCTTTTGATTGCCTAGTTTAAACAGAGAGAAGCTTCTTTCCTTTCCTCCACATAGTTTTATGTGTGCCCATTTATTTATTTATCTATCTTATTTATATAATTCTTGATATATACATCTCTAGGTGGAGTACACCATCCAAATTACAATATAAAAACCAAAACAAACAAAACACTCTCACAGAATAAAAACAATTAAGAACAATTCCAAGTGAAATTAAAATAATTTCACAGAATAAAAACAAACGGTTTAAAATTAATTTTAATTAAAAGTCTGAGAAAACAGGTGTGTCTTAAGGGTCTTTTTTAAAAGCAGTCAGAGATGGAGAAGCTCTTGTTTTGACAGGGAGTATATTCCAAAGCCCTGGGGCAGCCTCAGAGAGG
Organism: Hemicordylus capensis; assembly: GCF_027244095.1. Taxonomy (NCBI): domain Eukaryota; kingdom Metazoa; phylum Chordata; class Lepidosauria; order Squamata; family Cordylidae; genus Hemicordylus; species Hemicordylus capensis. Next base: position 80,067,467 of record NC_069661.1, on the reverse strand, counting down.
GCCCAGTCCTGAGTTGCCACCAGATGAGTGTGTGGTAACTGTAACTGGACCTCTCCAGGTGATCTTAATAGGCGGCAGGGTTCATGACAAAGAAGATGGTCTCTAAAGCACTGGACCTAAGCCATTCAGGGCTTTATGCGTAATGACCAGCACTTTCTATTTCACTCCGAAACATATCAGCCAGTGCAATTATTTCAGAATTGGTGTTATATGGCCCCTTCAGGTTGTCCCAGAGGCCAACCTGGCTGCCTTATTCTGTACCAGTTATAGTTTCTGAACCATGTACAAAGGCAGCCCCATGTAGAGTACATTATAGTAGTCAAGGTCATTTATCTCCAGAAACTGGCATAGCTGAAGTTGATACTAGTTCATTTTGATTCATTCATTGTTTTGTGTGTGTATGTATGTATGTAACTGGCCCTATCCACCCCCAGCACACTACCTCCAGTGACTGTTGCTGGTGTCTGTCTTATGTTTCTTTTTACTTTGTGAGCCCTTTGGGTACAGGGATCCATCTTATTTATTTATTATTTCTCTGTGTAAACCACCCTGAGCCATTCTTGGAAGGGCGGTATAGAAAGAAAGAAAGAAAGAAAGAAAGAAAGAAAGAAAGAAAGAAAGAAAGAAAGAAAGTCCCTTATGTCCCTGCATCAGAGCCAGTGAACCAGTATGATGCCATACAGTGGCGCATCCCAGTTTCCAGTCATTTTTCTAGAGCTAGCTTCCCTCTATTTCTACTTTGACAATTGTCATCTCCCTTTAGTTTCTGTTATAACCCATTCCAAGCTCCTTGTAGTTCTATGTTCTCACTCCAGATCCTTACACTACAGTCCTTTTCAGCTCCTTCCCCTTTCAAGACACCCCCTAGTTACTTCCAGCCCCATGTATGTTTGTGACTATTCCTCTGGACTATTGTGGATATTAACCTTTTCATTATCTAAGGGGAAATCCACGCTGAAAGTTGGGGTGATGCATCCAATAATAGATAACTATACTAAATATCAGCAGAGACCCTGAAATGGCCCCAGGGCACAGATGGTAGGCTTCTCCTTGCATTTTCTGGGGAAAGCATCGTGAGTGTATAGGAACATAGAAAGCTGCCATATACTGGGTCAGACCATTGGTTTATCTAGCTCAGTATTGTTTTCACACTGGTAGCAGCTTCTGCAAGGTAGCAGGCAGGAATCTCTTTCAGCCCTATCTTGGAGATGCCAGGGAGGGAACTTGAAAACTTCTGCTCTCCCCAGAGCGGCTCCATTCCCTGAGGGAATATCTTACAGCGCTCACACATCAAGTCTCCCATTCAAATACAACCAGGGTGGATCCTGCTTAGCTAAGGGGACAAGTCATGCTTGCTACCACAAGACCAGTTCTCCTCTCTGTGAAGTTTGACCTACAAAGGTCTCTTATTCAGTTCTATAGAGGATTGGCTTCCAGGCTGACTCCCCCCCCCCAGGAAAAAGTGTATGGTTCCCTCAAAGTACTACAGCCACAATACTCTGAGTGGTGGGTGGTAGAATTGGGGGATGAATCTCTCCCTCCATGGAGTCTGACTGGGTAAAAAGAAAGAAAGAAAGATAGCCTTAGCAGCTCTAGCAATAACTTAATCTGTCACTTTTGGTTTTGCCAACAATTTTTTTAAAGGAATGCATATCAGGTTTCCCCAGCTAGTTTGCTGATCCTCTTTCCTCCCTGTCCTGCTTCTTCCTTCCCTACATACACTACACCCCCTCAAGGGCTCTGCTACAGGTATAGGACCCCAAGCCATGTGTGCTTGCCTGGCTGGCTGGCTATTGAGCGAGTGTGTATGAGAGAGATTAGGCATTCTGTGGGCAAGGCCATTGTCTACACTAAGGCACTAGTGGGATGTACACAAGGAAAAGATGCATATGACCAGTCTCAAGAGGGTTGGACACATTGAGCCTAATAAGCTGCATCCAGAAACAATGCAGGACACTACTGGCCGCTTTGCAGCTGCTGAGCCAAGCAATGGATGGATGCAAGCAGGAGGAAGGAACAACCCACCACTGCCTTGCTTACCTCTTTTGATCATGTCCATCCATTGTGTGGTTCAGGCACCATGGCAAGCTGTCACCTGGGATGAGAGGCGTATCTAGGGAAAATAGCACCTAGGGCAAGCACTGAAATTGCGGCCCTGTCCAAATATCTGATACCCATTTTTCAGATCACTTTTCCATTATATTAGCTGAAAAATACAAGTCAAGCTCGTTAATCTTTTAATCTTTCAAAAACTATTTAGCAGTAGACGTAGCCAGACCAAAAAATTGCCGGAAAACTACAAATTTCAGTATGCTGGGGCTCATGAAATACCCAAATACTATGTGGAGGTGTACTTGGAAAACTAATGTCTAATTCTCTACTATGCATTGGAGCATCACTATTACATAAGTTTTAAAAATAAATGGAGAATTTGACTTTTCCCAGGTATTCTGAAAATAATTAAAGGATATGCAGAATAAACTGTGTCACTGCTTGGAATATATTCTAGTATTTCAGAAAGACAGTTAAAATGAGAGAAAGAGAACAAGAAACTCCCAGTGGGCCTTAACACTATGGATTTCACACTGATTCAAAGACAAACTCACCATTAATAGCCATATTATTAAGACATCACATTTAACTCACATCACATCAGCAAAGTAAGAGCAAATGAATACAATCCTAGCTCGTAAGCTTCAGCTCATTATTCACAAGCCCTGATTCTCTGTACATAGTGCCAAACTGAATATGTGTACAGTGACTTATATTATATTAAATTAAAAAAAATACCTGTAGCCCATTCGGGGGCTTCCTAAACACTGTGGGTGGGTCTGCAAAGCTTCCCCCTCCCCTCGCTGGCCTCTAGGGCTTTGCAGGAACCATTTGAGCATGTGCGGTGGCCATTTTAAATATATATTTTAAATATATATATATTAAAAATGGCTGCTGAAAACAAAATGGCTGCCATGCATGCTCAAATGGCCTCTGCGAGGCCTGGCATGGCCTAGGGCCTCACAGAGGCCATTTGAGCATGCACAGTGGCCATTTTGTTTTCGGTGGCCATTTAAAAATCTTTTTAATTTTTAAAAATGGCGCACCCCTTCAAGTGGTTGCCCTGCCTGCCCTACCCTAGATATGCCCCTGCCTGGGATTTGTCAAGTTCTAGTGTTGACAGTGACTGTTAACACCATCAGTCACTGTCAATTGTCAGTTCTTTTCCTCAGTTCTTCCTCTCACCACCCGCCCTTCAAGCTTCCAGTGTTACTGGCTGTGCCCTGTTGATTAACAGGAGAATTATCTTCTAGTCCTTTTGGAACCTTAGTCCAAGCATTCTGTGGCTACAAAGTGTAACTACTCTTTGCTTCTTGGGTGGTGGTGGTGTTTGTTTCTGGGACAGAGGTCCAGGATCCCATGCAAGAAACTAACATTTTTGAACATATGTTGTAGTCCTGCTCAGCATCCCCAAGTCCTTTGCCCCCTTAATGAGTGCTTGTGGAAGCTCTGAATCTATCCACATGTTCTGTTAGCAGTAGCAATATAGACCACCACCGCCCCACCCCACATTATCTAGCAGTTGCTGATCTAGCCTGGGATTATTCAATGTTCTATTTTAATTGTCTAGATATTCTTATTGAGTGTTATCTCATTTAGTTTTATATCTTCTACAGCCACATTAACTGTAGACAAAGTCCACTTCAGGGAAGTGAAAGGTTTATTTCAAATGTTTACATTTTGCAATTTAATTAATCTGTGGTGGTAGCTATGCTTTTGGACTGATAAGCTACATTTTATTGGCCATGACACATCTTTTTAACCTGAGTGTTCATCAAAGTAATTTAAAGTCCATTTCCCTTTTACTAGGAAAAAAAAGTGTTAGGAAGATAGAATGCTTCCTAATTCGTCCTGGTATTTCTAGTTCTTTAGAATGTTAATTGGCTGATTTCCTGGTTGAGTGATCCTGAGGTAAGAACTGCTTTCTTTGTGGAGAATGACCAAAAATAAAATGAGAAGAACATCTACTCTTTCTTTGCTGTCATCTTTTTTACATGCTGTAAGTAAAATATGAGCCTTTGCCATTACATAGTGATTATATCCCTGTTGAGTGGGCCAAGTGGAACTTTTAAAAGTGATGGTTCTCTTTTGTTTAAGGTGGTGGTGGTGGTTGTGGGTAATTGGGATGTAGCTATAATTGAACAAGGGGAAACAAATGTCCCTTGTCCCTTGAGGGGAAGGGGCCTTCTAACTCCAAATAAGATGTGTGTATGGGGGTTGAGGGCAGGGAAGAGCCCAGGGCCCATCTTCACTTTTTATCACAGGGCTGATTTTAATGTTGCTATGCCCCTGGGGGTAACAATTGTCCTTATACTTCCCTGTATAGACTCCCTCCAAGTAGTTCTAGCTGGTGTTTCCCTTGTATTTCTTTTCCGATTTGTGAGCCCTTTAAGGACAGAACACCATCTTCTTTTGTTATGTTTCACATTCTTAACACTACACTGCACCAGTCTCTGTGTGTGTGTGTGTGTGTGTGTGCGCGCGCATGCATGTGTGAGTGAAAGATTTATATAATGTGGGGTGTGTGTGTGTGTGTATACTGTATATATATATATATATATATATATTCTAGATTGGTGGGTGCTATTGTCATGGCTTCTGAAGATATCACTAGACACCTAAAGTGATATGTTAATATATTTTATTTATATGATTGCGGGATTGGTTCCTTGCCAAAGTGGAGTTCATTTTCCAGTGATGTTTTTTACCTGAATTATTTATCAGAACAATCAGATGTTAACAATGGAAGCATAGAACTGAACATGGAGGCTGAAAAGGTTGTTTAATGAAAGTAGGGTGAGTTCCAGCTTTAAAAATATCCTTTGATATTGGTTGAGAATTGGAGCACCCTACAAAAGAGTTGCTATCATTCACAATAGCACTTTTTCTTCTAAACAAATATTCTGTATTATCAAGAACGAAAACACTGCCCAGGTTATCCAAGGTGATATTTTTGACTTCATTTCTCCAGTGCTTATCTTCACAACCATGTTGGGTAAAACTGAATCGTTTATCCTTACTTCCAGCTCTTGTAGTAGAGAAGAAGCTATTGTGTTAATCTTGGTTTCCTGATTTTCAGAAGTTTACAAAGCATGGAAGTTCTAAGCACACTAGATCACAACAATACTTGAGTTATGGTACACACATTCTGAGAAACTGCTAAACACGATGTTGGGCAGAGATCATTATTGTGTGTGTGTACATTTAAAAAACCTCTTTAAAAGCAACTAATACATTTTAAGGCTTAAAAGGCATTACTGCTTTGTAAACCTGACTAAGATTTTGGTTCCAGACATTTTTATAGTTTACTCTCTGAGATTTAAGCTCAATAATGTGTTACTCTTGCTATTGTCCCAGTGAATTTGTTGACAGACAGTAATTGGGTCACTGCATTGAAATACCAAGTGTAGGCTTAGAATTCTCTTTGCTGGTTGGCATGACAACCATAGTGGTCGATTAAACATGCGCAGAGAGGAGTCAACAGCCTGTAGTTCTCAAATGCTGCAAAATAGAGGATAGAAAGAAAAAAAATGTTTTACTGAATATATTGGCAGAGCATTCCAATGGCATCTCCACTTCTTTAGTTGGGGTACTTTTTAAAAAACATGCAGGACTACAGTTAAAGCCTGTGTACCTTTGTTTGAACCTGAAACATTAAAAAAACATGAATAATGAACGGTTATGAAAAGACTATTAAAATAACTCAACAGTGCCTGCACTTTAAAAAAAAGGTAATGCTTCTGATGATGTATGCAATACAGCTGAAAACCCAGTACTTATGCAGTATATAATGAAAACATTATGGGACAAACAAGATTCATTCTCCATACGGGTCAAGCTCTGTTACATGTATAGGTAATTGTCATTATGTGATTATGAATACATTAGTTAACTAGAAATCCAAGATAAAGTTGGGTTAGGAAGAATCACTATACAGTTGTTAAATACAGAGAGATAGCATAACACACAGGGCTGGCACAAGCAATCCAAGCTGCTGCTTTGTGCTGTCATGTTTTAAGGGGCATCAATGAAGTACCATGCAGTACAAATGAAAACAACAATCCTGTTCATTCTCACACAGAATGCTGGACATGACTTGCATCCACAAAACTGCTAAGGATGCTTCAGATTGTATAGTGCAAGCGGTTGGAGTGGCACAGCATTCTGATAAAAATTTCCACCATACCAATTATTGTTGTATTTCTCATGAGAGATCCAAAAATCAGATTACTGGTTTTGGTTTTCTAAATGTACATGTAATTAGTATTTGCAATAAGAATATATGGTAAAAGAGGAAGAAGAAATAGCTCTGTTATATGTAGTCATAATTGTGGTCACTGTTGTTTAAGGTAATCTGGGATCTACTTGAACCAAGATAGAACCAGACTGCTGGTGCTTAAAATAAATTTTAAAAAATCAGCGCAGCTTTTAAAATGACGCCTGGGGGTTGCTGACAGGAACTGGGTGATATCTGGTTTGGCAAGCAAAATTCCCTAAGCTGCAAGGGTGCAAACATTTCAGATAAATCAAAAGGGGACAGAGTAGAACCAGGAGTAGAGCAGACGGAAACACATGACAGCTGGTCAAAAAGGTCAAATGAAATAGCACACGCCAACGCCAGGTAAGAGACTCTGTATATAGGTGTTATATACCAGTGTCAGAAGGCTCCGAGCCAAGATGGGTGAGCTGGAGTGCTTGGTTGATAATGAAAACCTACAGTGGGCATAATGGAAACCTGGTGGAACAGTGAGAAATTGTTATTCCTGGGTACAAACTCTACAGAAAGGACAGCGAGGGGCTGATTGGGGGATAGAATCCAACAAGCTAGGAAACCTAGGAAGACTGGGGTCCTAAACAGAATAATTATGGGTGACAATACAAGGACTGAAAGGAAATGTGCTATCATCCTCCAGATCAAAACACTGGGAGATACCTGGAGTTGGAGAAGCAAATCAGAGAGGTGTCAAAGACAGACAGAGCTGTAATAACGGGTGACTTCAATTACCCTCACATAAACTGGGCAAATTCATGTGTGGGTATTGACAGCCCAGATTTCTGGACATGCTAAATGATTCTGCTTTTAGAACAGTTGGTTGCAGAACCAACCAGAAAGAAGTCAACCTTTGACCTAATCCTGAGTGGTGCCCAGGACCTGTTGCAAGATGTTAGTGCTGTGGAACCTTTAAGAAACAGTGACCATCGTGTGATCAAATTCAGCATACATGCAATGAAAGCATCACCAAGGAAGTCTAACAGAGATACTTTGGATTTCAGAAGACAAACTTCTCTAAAATGAGGACTTTGAAAAGAAAACTGAAAGGGAAAATAAGGAGAGTCACTTCACCTCAGAATACGTGGAGTTTATTTAAAACCATAACAATAGAAGCCTAGTTAGAATGTATACCAAAACAGAGGAAATGTACCACAAAGTCTGAGTGGATGCCAACATAGCTAAAAAGTAAAGTCAAGGAAGCTATGTAAGGGAAGAAGACTTCCTTCAGAAATTGGAAGGCCAGCGCAAATGAAGAGATGGAACACAACAGAATGGAACACAAACTCTGGTAAAAGAAATGCAAGGAGACAATAAGGCGAAAAGAGAGTTTGAGGAACATTTCGCTAAAAGCATTAAGAGAAAGAACAAAAACGTCTTTAAATACAGTACATCTGAAGCAGGAAACTTGCCAGGGAGGCAGTTGGTCCATTAGATTATGAGGAAGTGAAAGGGATTATTAATGAGGATATGGAGACTGCAAGAGAATCTAAATGAATTCTTTGCATCTGTCTTCATGGCAGAGGAAACTCAGTGTATACCTGTGGGTAAACCCAGCTTCTCAGGGACAGTGGCTAAAGAACTGAATCAGATAGTGGTGATAAGAGATGATTTTCTAAACTGTCTGTAAAAATAAAAAATAAAAACAAATCGCCAGAGCCAGATGAAATCCACGTGAATGTCCTTAAAGAACTCAAGTGTAAAATTGCCGATCTCCATGCAAAATATATAATTTATCCCTACAATCAGGCTCTGTACTGGAGGACTGGAAAGTAGCAAATGTAACACCGGTGGTTTTCATGAAGGGATCCAGGGAGAATCCAGGAAATTACAGGCCGGTTAGTTTAACATCTGTTCCAGGCAAATTGATGGAAAGCAATCTCAAAGATAAAATTGTTAAGCATAAAGAAGAACAGGCCCTGCTGAAGGAGAACCAGGGAGACCCAAGTTCAAATCCCTATTCATCCATGATACTTGCTGGGTGACTCTGGGCCAGTCACTTCTTCCTCAGCCTAACCTACTTCACAGGGTTGTTGTGAGGAGAAACTTAAGTATGTAGTACACTGCTCTGGGCTCCTTAGAAGAAGAGCGGGATATAAAATGTAAAATAATAACAATGGCTTCTGCAAAAATAAAAATGTTAATATTATAATGCCCTTATAAAAATCTATGGTGCAGCCAGATTTTGAGTACTGTGTAGAATTCTGGTCATCTAGGGCATTGTCGAACTGGGAAAGGTGCAGAATAGGGCAACCAAGATGATCATGGGCCTAGAGCACCTTCCTTTTGAGGCAAGGCTACAGCACCTTGGGCTTTTTAATTTGGAAAAGAGGCAACTACAGGGAGATATGATAGAGGTTTATAAAATCATGCATTTAGTAGAGAGAGTGGACAGATAGAAAACCTCCCTCACAAGACTAGAATCAGGGATTCTAGAATCAGAATCCATGAAACTGAAGGTCAGGAAATTTAGGACCAACAAAAGGAAGTTCTTTTTCACACAGTGCATAATTAATCTATGGAATTCTCTGCCACGGGATGTGGTGATGGGTGCTAGCCTGGATGGCTTTAAAATGAGTTTAGACAAATTCTAGGAGGACAGGCCTATCAGTGGCTACTAGTCTGATGGATATAGGCCATCTCCAGCCTTAGAGGCAAGATACCTCTAAATACCAGTTGCAGGGGAGCAACAGGAAGAGAGAGGGCATGGCATGGCCTCATCTCTTGCCTGTGGGCTTCTCAGATGCATCTGGTAGGCAACTCTGTGAAACAGGATGTTGGACTAAATAGGCCTTGAGCCTGATCTAGCACGGCTGTTCATATGTTCTTATGGCTTTGCATCTGGATTTGCTTGTTGTGCTGATTAAAATGGACAACAGCAGCCACCAAAAAAAGTTAAATTTACCATTATGGATCTTCAATGAGCCAGTTCAGATGATACTTTCAGCACATTATTAGATTTCTCTACACATGTACAAATGATCATTCATATGGAAAAACATACATTCTGTACCCAGGATTTAAATACTAGATATAATGTAGGATTTAAAATGTGCGTTAATCACTATCATGTGATTAGATTATCGCCTAGATTGCTAAGTGGTGTGTTTTCCCCCTTAGCCATTGAGTTTGAATTGTAAATACAACAGAGCCCAGGACAGGATCATTCAGTCTATTCACATGGTCTATTCACATTTGTTTTCCAAGTGGATATTAACAAAACACAGATATACTAATCATGCATTTAAAATATCATCTGAATTGGCCCAATAAGAAGAAACCATCTGATCCCATAAGAAGTAACCAGCAAGACAAGTTGCTGTGTTCAGTTTGGTTTTTTACCTCTGTTGTTAATTTTGAAAGTTGGAAGAAGATATTTCACAAAATGGCTTGTATGCATCAATGTAGTGCCTTATATCAGTTCACCAAGTATCGTGTAGCGGAATAAAAAGCACAAGACTAGCTGTACTGACTGCATATTTAACGGTATAGTTCAATTTAAGTGCAGATGAAGGTTTTTGAAGTGAAATAAAACTTAAATCTGTGCCTAGACGTCTTAAATCAGGAAGTCCTCATGGCTTGTTTTAAAGAGGGTGTTTTCCCATCAATATAGATGATAATGCGGCATTACAATTATTTAAATTCTAAATAATGTATGTATTAGCTTGCTGTCAAAAGAACCTTGGCCATTTTCTGGTGGTTGCATGTACACCTTGAGCCATTCCTTGATATGAACTGAGAGTAACTCAACCAATATGAGTGGAATTCCACATTTAAAAGTAGTGGTATATAAATCAAGCCGACTTCCCCTACCCCCCACTTACTAATTAGGCTCATTGCAGGGAATTGTACTGTATCCAATACAGAATTGTTGTAGGAAGTTGCAAATAATGTCTGTAATAAAGAATCTTGCCCAGAATATTAGAGGAACACTAAATTTTGCAGAGATCACAATGAAATAATAATTGAATCTAAGGAAATCTAGATATGCATTGAATTATATAACTAATAGATTTTCTGAATCTATTTATTAAATATATGAGGTTGGATGATGGCAGATATATGGAGAACTATGTGTTCTATGGATTAAAAGCCACTACTGGGTCTTTTCAAGATAGAGTCAGCGCGGGTTTGGGCTTATTAATCTCCACCAAATTGCGAGCAGAGATGGATGAGTTGGCCTCATATCTCCATTTTGCCAAATCTGTTGCTATTAAGATGAAGGAATACAATATTCTGGTTATAAATGTATATATTCCACCACAGAAATTGCATGCTAGTATTGAGGAGATTTGGGAAGGCCTTAAACATTATATTGATAACCTCTTGGCACAATTCTCAAATTTTTATTGTATAATTGGAAGTGATTTTAATGCTAGAATGGGGCAAAATGATGTTAGTTTGTATACAACTTACCAAAGTTATTCTCCAGAAAGAGATTGCCCGCTACTATTACAAAGACAGCAGTCTAAAGTCTATCGTTTTAATAGTTTTCTCTGTTTTAAAATATTGTTTTAAGGTTTTAAATTGTTGTAATGTTTTAACTTTTTGCTGTCATTTATTTTAACCAATGTTTTAATTTCTTTGTTGTAATTTATCTGTTTTAACTAATGTTTTTAACTTCTCTGTTTTTGTTGTAAACCGTCCAGAGACGTAAGTTTTGGGCGGTATAAAATATGTTAAATAAATACATAAATAATAAATAAATAAAGATCAGGTTTGCTACCTAGTGGGTCTGTATTTGGCTCATACAATGAATGTACTAGATAGGCTTAGGCTAAATGGAGCGATGGATAAGGATACAATGGGTGAATTTACCCGCTGGTCTGGGCTAGCAAATGCTCTGGACTATGTATTCGTATGCTATACGAAAACACCTCATTGAGAGTAAAGTGTAATAATAAAGGCCACTTGTCTGAACTTGTTGCTATGCAGAAGGGGTTTAAGCAAGGATGTATTTTAGCTTCCTCATCCGTATGCTATACGAAAACACCTCATTGAGAGTAAAGTGTAATAATAAAGGCCACTTGTCTGAACCTGTTGCTACGCAGAAGGGGTTTAAGCAAGGATGTATTTTAGCTCCCTTTCTGTTTAATTTTTACATTAATTTCTTAATCCCCTTCTTAGACAACCCTGACATCCATCAGCCTAAGCTAGCTGGTAGACCCATCTTGATTTTACTTTATGCCAATGACACAGCCATACTATCAAGAATGCTAGTTGGTAGTTGGTATGAGGAGGGTGCTACAAAAACTCACACAGTTATGTGAAGATGAGTCGCTTGTTATAAATACACAAAAGACCAAGTTCATGGTATTTGCCAAGATACCAAAAGAACATAAATGGCAAATTAATGGGTGCAGTGTCGAGCAGGTTAAGACCTATAAGTGCCTGGGTCCAGTTTTCCATGCAAAAGGTTTGTGGGGCTCACAATGTGAATATGCAGCAGCAAGTGCACAGAGGAGTGCATCTGCTGTACTCAAATTCTTTCACACTAATGGGGGAAATTACATTCCTGTGGTGGTTAGGGTGTATCAGGCTAAAATACTGGCACAAATGTTGTACAGGGTTCAGATCTGTCCCACCTGTAATTTTAAGCCCTGAGAAGTGGTTCAATCAAGATTTCTTTGTGCCAGTTTCCAAGTCCCCAGATGTGTATCGAATGCTATATTGCATTTAGAAACTGGTTGACCAGAGTTGAGGCACATGCGTGGCTTCGTTCATTTAACTACTGGTTTAAATTATATGCCTGCCCCCAGGGCCTTGCCCCCTTGGTTCTGAAAGATGAGTTTCACTCATCCTGGTGCAAGAGCCTCTATGACAATTTGGGCAGATATGGCTTCTCACTGCAGGATTTATTGGCTTTGGGTCATGATGCTGCCAAAGAAATAATTAAGCAGTGTGTGGCAGATATGGAGAAGCAATTTGATTTATGTCTGGTTATCACCATTAGCACTTTAGGTGGTTTTTCATACTACCCCCAGCTAGCTGCATACCTCACCCACTCGACCACCTTAAACCAGAGGAGAGCCTTTTTGCTGGCGTGGTTTAATGCCTTGCCTTCTGCCATTTTGGCTTGCAGATTTAAGGGGATACTGCTAAGAAACCGGTTATGTCCATGTGGTTTGGGTGACATTGAGTCTGTCTTACATGTTCTTTTACACTGTGCCTGCTATAGGGTCATTTGTACTATCTGGATCAAACCATTTTTAAAAATTAGGCCTGGTCAATCAGAGGAGTATTACATCTCCTATCTTTTGGCGGATCAACATGCAGTTGTCACAGCGGGGATGGCAAGATTCAGTGCAGCAGCCTGTAAACTGAGATGGGAACAACTTATTTGTAACTGAGATTTTTGCATAACCTGATGTGGTGTTATCAAGTTTTACCGTTTTGATTTTGTTTTGTTTTATGCTGATTTATATTTTGATGTGTATGTTGACTGGTCATTGACCATAATAAATCATTAACTACAAAATATATGAAGTCATTTTAGAAAAGCTTCAAAATATAGCCTTTTGTCTCCTTCCATTTGTTGTTTTCCAGCTGGCAAAGAACATTATGGATCAAGGGAGATAAATTTTATATTAATATGCATGTGCTTATATTGAAACCATTTGGATGTTTCATTGTAATTTTCATGCTGCAGCAAAAAGATTTGAAAACAAAAGCTATTTAGAATTCTAAGAATATTTGCCATCAAATCACAATTTTGATTTGATGGCAAATCACAATACCTGAATTATAGTTTCATTGATATTTTCATTAATGTTCATATCAATAGATAGTAGCAAAGGACTATTATATCCAGCATATCTGTCATTGTTCAATTAATCTTGTGAAAAGTGATCACATTAATCTGATTGTTTTAATATATCAAGAACAAATGTAGCCTTCCTTGTAAATGTCAAAGAATTAGAGGGGAAAGGAACAAGTGGTGGATAGGTATTCAAAGCCAAAAAGTATTAGTGTTACACAGCATGCATTTCTCTTTCTTCACTGTGGGTAGAGAGGATTATCCATGCTAAATAAAAGCATGATGGTAGCATGCCTTGGAACTCGAGAGATGTCCATGTGGTAGATCCAATTGGATGAGTTTTTAGTAAACAATATTGCCTGAATAAAAGGGAAGCTCAAGAAAAGCTGAGGATTCTACAGGGTCTAATGAGCAGGTGGCCAGCCATACATCATATTCTTGGGTCTTGAGAAGAAACAAAAGAACTGGCCAGGGACATAACTATAATAGGGCAAGGGGAGACAGTTATCTGGGGGCCCACTGCCTAGGGGTACCCCCAGAGGTGTCACATGACTGACTCCCCCAGCCGTGCACCCACCCGGGCTTCCTTCAGTTGTAATTGTCCTCCAAAACTGATGTGGGTTTTAAGAACCGGATCTACCAGAACAGCATGTCTTTCTCTAGTACCATTAAATGACTTGCATCGTCCACAATTTACAAAACCTTTTAAAAAATAATTTAGGATGATGTTCTGTTGTGGCACATAGGAGAGAGATTAGAGATTAGAAATTAGAGATTAGAGATAGATAATTTTACTATGCTTTTTGTTACCACTATTCAGCCTCATTTAAGATTTCCTCACTTCATGAGCTGAGCTCCAGTAAGGGGGTGGGAACCATTTTAAAATCTTGTCTCTGGGCCCACTCCAACCTTGCTATGCCCCTGGAACTGGCCAATATTTAATACAGAAAATTATGGGCACAAGAAGCTGTTGGTGTTTTCCCAGTATTTGCCCAGAAGGTACATCCACAATCGTTCTTAGTGCTCTCAGTCCTGTCATCTAATTATTTTTGGTTGACAATAATTATCAAAAAATTATTGTTAATAATTTGAATCAACAAATATTTTAATTACATTACATTAAAATATTATTTTACATATGCCATGTCATATGTTAAATAATCATTATAGTGCTGCCTTTGCTGTGGTGATATTTGATTCATGTATATTTATAAAGCAATAAAATATCTGTCAAAGAGCAGCATACTAATACAAGAATAGAATTACTTATTCACTTTTGTCTTAGAATACTTTTTCCATTATGATTTTTGTGACTTCCTTGTTATCATACACACCTCCAGCAAACTATAAGGAAAAGAGAAGAGAAAGATGAAGTTTATTTTGTAGAAGAAACTGGTTTTGTATGTTGGAAAAAATGACAACCCTGTGTGTATTTATTATTATTAGTGTTTTTATATTCTACCTTTTACTTTTTTGAGCATGTAGAAAATTACTTGTACCATTGTGTTAGAAAGAATGGAAAGGAAGAAACTATTGCACATACTGGGCAGGCCAACTTCAAATCACCACTTGTACTGAGGGGTTGTGTTTAGTGTTACTTTCTGAATGGATGTATGAGACTCTGGAAGGCATTTAGCACAGTTTTGTTTTCAGTCTCTCTCCATTCCTACAAGGATAATTCCATCGTTTCTCATTTCCTATTGTTCTTCAATAGGCTTCAATAGTTGTTTGTAAGCAGATATGTTAAGTGTTGTCATCCTTCCCTGCTACACTGCCTCAGCCTCTTTTGGACAGGATGCTCTTCAACACACAATCCCATATATACATTAAATAGAAAACACGATAGCCCTATTCAGGCATAACATTGTGCGTTCAGGTCTGTACACTTGAACTATGTATGTTTTTGTGTGAATGGCTGAAAATATGTTCATTTAAAAATTAACCTGGTACAGACTCTACAGATATTGTACAGATAGGAAGTGTATTGCTGTATGTGTGTCCAGCATATGTGTGAATAACGGTATATGTGCATAGGTCTGTACATTTGTATACTGTACACAGATTGTGTGTGTGTGTGTTGAACATGATGTGAGAATAATCTTTTACCAAAGTAATAAGTGTTAAGTCAAAGCTAATTTGATTAAAATTAAAAGAGAGATCAACATTCTGACTCAAATTTTTAGGCTGTCTATATGCAAAGGGAACTGTTCCTCAACTTTACAAGTGAATAAGGCAGCCAGCCATACATGAGATTCTGTATGTTTATTGGAGCCTCAGAGCATGCAAGGAACCTCTGAATCAAATATTTACATAAAATTTACATAATCTCATCATTTTTACTCAGGCACTTTTGCATACTTCAGACATTCGTATAAATATAAGAAGCTTTTTCACATACTTTTTGTATCTGAAAAATTGATAGTGCTTTTGGTTAACAACATAAAAATGTGAATACAGTAATTGTATGTTAAAGTGAAAAACAAGTAGAATGAATTTCCAGATAACAACTTACTGATTCTTTTTATGGTTTTTTGTCTGCCTGATTCGAATTAACAAATTAAATAAATTTAAGCAAATTTAGAGAGCATATGTTCTAATCAAGTATTGGTTTTGCCTGTGGCCTGCTTATGAAAATGGCAAATTACAGTGTGCAGGGGAGTTCCAACCCTTTAGCTTATACTATATGATTTCAGATGCTTTTCTCATAACTAGAAAATTTCTTCACAGTTACTCCTAAATGATGCTATCCATGGCTTTGATATGTAGGATGATTTCCTGTATAACTAGTTCATGTACATGTAATTTGCTATTTTTAACGTATTCCTGAACCTGTGGTGGAGTAGAGAGGAGGAGGAATTTTAACACATTTTCAGAAATGTATAAAAACCAGAAAAGCCCTGAGCCTTTTCCTGTTTGTGTTGGCTTGGCCCCACCACTCCATATCCAGAGGGAATTCCACATTATTTTGGGTTTTTACTTTACTTTTCTCACTTTTTTTGGAGGAAAGTTATGTATGCATATTGGAGCATTCAGAAAAACAGGGCTGACGCTGGCTTTGAATGGCCATAAACTGGATTTTTATACACAATCCAGTGACTGAAAATCCCACCTGACAGGTTTTGTTTTTACTATTTTCTCCACTTTACTGTATTTTTTATTGGCCAAATGATGGCCCTTCCATTCCACTTTTAAGAGCATAAAGTTCCACAGATTCAGGAAACTGTTCTCATATTAAACCTTACAATTCCCATGCTTATTTAATTTCATTGCATTCGTCATATACTTAATTTTGTTTTCTGCCTACTTGGTGTTTACACCTTTCAGATATGGGCAGTAGGACAGGGAGAGAGGAAGAAATCTGCTTGGTTAACATGCATCTCACTTGTCATCGTTTGGGTAAGCTGTACATTTGCTATTTTAGTCCTTCATTAAAAATTAGTCCAGTCCTCAAGAGTGCTGTACAACAGTCCTCTTGGTCAGCACTAAAGACTTGAAGCTAGGATGGCGTAGAAACATTGAACAGGTAATTGCAAATGTCTGATGCCTTGAACATATTTTTGGCATGGAGTTGTCAGGTGTTAAACATACTATTCACCTACTAGCCCACAGCATATACAAGCAAAATGGTCAAAGCTTCCCCTGCTATGTCTGAGGGCACATTCAGTTCCCCACAGGTCTCCAGGTGCATCTATTATTTCTTCACCACTCCTGCAGGAACAACATTTTAAAAGGAGTCTTTGTCCCAGCAAGCACTTATGATAGGCTAACATGGTTAACCCTTCTCCTATAGAAGTATTCAAGAACCAATCCTTGCAGCAACACAGGAGCTTGTTGCAGGTCTAAAGGATGCTGTCTGGATCAGAGGCACACCTTCTAGTCCTTGCATTAAGACAGAATTGCTGTTTAATTCAGGTTCCCATCTCATAGAGAATTAGTTAGCTTTCCCTTGTTTGCTTTACAATGTTGAGTCTGCCTTCACACTTAACAATTGAAAATGATGCCTGCCCTAACTTACTCCCCACTTTCCTTAAACATGACTTATTGGCTGAGTTAACAGCAATGGGAGCATGGCAATGCTTTGGTCCTGCTGCAGGGAGAATGAGGAGAAGGGGTAATTATCTTCTACCTCTGCAGTGTTGGGCTGTGGAAGCTGTGTTCTAGGAAACATGCTAACAGCTAAGATAGCAGGTATCAGCATAGTAGAACAAAAATCTCCCATGACTCTCGGGAAATCTAGATTTTGCAAGGGTAATTGACACTGAAGCAATATTTAAGGAAACTACAGTTTCCAGGGACAGCAGGATCTTTTGTCTTAGTATGCTGTTATCCAGTTCACCAGGTGCTTTCCAGACTAGCTGCTCATCAGCAGCAAAATGCCTCCGTTCGGGCAAGTCACATTTGAAACATAAACAGCAGGGGGAGCAGTCTCACAGCAACTAACAACCCGAAAAAACAGCAACTTTTACACGCTGGATATACGACATCCTAGCTCTCTATCACAGTGATTAAATTTTAAACATGGCATTGGAAATGTAGATGGTACCCTGCTGTCTGCGTAGGGACTGCGGTGTCACGATGCAGGAAGTGTGGAAGCACACTTCCGAGATAACGTCCTGACCCTGTTGTAGTTTCTAGTCTGGAAAGTGCCCAGGGCACCAGAAGGAAGGAAGGGAGCGACTGTCCTCCCTCCCTTTCCCTGCAGTGGGACTCAATACCATTGTTGTTCCTGCTACTGGTTTAGCCAAATATGTTGGGTTTCAAGGGAAGAGAAAAGGAGTTTTGGAGATGGTGGGGGATGGGGGGCAACTTCGAAAGTTTCATTGGCTTGGAAATGAAATCAGGTTTTTTTAAAAGTAGCAGTTCAGCCTATCTTCTGAGCCATTCTGAGTCTTGGAGATGAGAGCTGGTCTTGTGGTAGCAAGCATGAATTGTCCCCTTTGCTAAGCTGGGTCTGCCCTAGTTTGCATTTGAGTGGGAGACTACATGTGTGAGCACTGTAAGATATTCCCCTTAGGGATGTGGTTGTTCTGGGAAGAGCATCTAGGTTCCAGGTTCATTCCCTGGCATCTCCAAGATAGGGCTAAGAGAGACGTCTTGCCTGGAATTTTGGGGAAGCCACTGCCAGTCTGTGTAGACAGTACTTAGCTAGATGGACCAATGGTCTGTGTTCCTATGACACAAGCCTGTGAAAAGCTGTTATCTGTACTTGTAACCTCTTTCACCCAGCAGCCTTTCTCTTGCCAGAGTCTGACTCACTATTCTGCCCAATAGAGTGCCACAGTCTCTTTTGACTTGAGATGGAACCAAAGAGAGTGGTGAACTCTTTGGCTCTTCAATTACTAGTTTGTCCCTTGGATTCCCTTCAGATCTTATTATGATAATGCTAATAATAATCAAGGTTTGCACTGAAGGTAAGAATGGCACAATACTAGGCTTTTCCCAATCCCTCCTGCCCCCAGCTTTTATGAATATAACTGCCAGACATATTTAAAGAACAATGCTCACAGAGAAAAGGCATTCAAAAGAAGGATGTATTTATTGTCAAATGATTTTTTAACAAAATGTTGGAGAAATTGAAAATAGGAAACTAAAATCCTTTATTTGAAGTCCATTTGGAATGCATTGTCTTATAGTGATTTATTTATATTGTGCTATTAAATGGAGCATTCATAAATGAGATGTGAATAATTTATTCAACAGATATGATAAAATATAGAAACTGTCTCCTGTTTAAATTCTGCATGTGTAATGTGGGTAATGGAAGTGCTATGTGTAACCGCATTTAAGTGCATGCAAAATTGCTTTCATGTGATGCAGTATGAAAGTAGGACAGTAACATAGGAAGAGACTCTCTTTGTTGAAGGTTTGTTTTTATATTCTAAATATTTGAAACTGCAAAAATGGAGTTTCA
Organism: Hemicordylus capensis; assembly: GCF_027244095.1. Taxonomy (NCBI): domain Eukaryota; kingdom Metazoa; phylum Chordata; class Lepidosauria; order Squamata; family Cordylidae; genus Hemicordylus; species Hemicordylus capensis. The sequence continues at coordinate 80,048,477 of NC_069661.1, read as the reverse complement.
AATGCAGAAAAATTCAGTGTGTATTTTGGTGGGGTGGTTTTGTTTGTTTGTTTGGCAGGGAAGGGATTTTGTAAGAATGGGGTATTTTCTTTTAGGGTTGTCATGGCCTCTGTTAGAATTGCCAGAGAGGTTGCAGAATAGGTTTCCATAGAGACACAAAGAAACATGGTACCAGGTAGCTTTGTAGATTTATAATGGAGCTTTTCTCCCAAAGCTCTCCCTGAAGACGAGTACATTTTTTGCCCTCAAAGCCCTTAGCCTTCACTTGGCACCTAAAAACCAGAAGTACAGTGGTGGCAAATGAGGGGGGAACAGAAGGGGCAAAATGCATTGTGGGCAAACTGTGTCCCACATATTAGATTTCTGAAACATAAATGGGGGGGGGGCAGTGTAGGTCAAACCACTTGTTTGAGGGTGTACTTGCCCACCCATGACATATTCATATTCGAATACGACCCTTGCTGAAGTTGCATGCCCAAAAGCCACCATTGAAAAGGCCTGAATGCACTCCACCAGCTAAATGGAACTTCTTAGCCAAAGAGATTTGGTCACATCCTCCAGATGATAGCTGAACTGTAGAACAGAAATAGCAGTTTCTGAGAGATATTAGAGAAAAGATGTTGAGGACCAGAAGCCCATAATCAGAATTCAGCACAAGAAAGATCACAGCTGGTCCCTAATGTAAGTAAGCTTCCATTTCCTCCTGTTCGACTATCATTCCAAAGACCATTAAAAACAAACAAACTTAGCCTTGTTCAATCAGACCGAGGTCTATGTAGGCCAACACAATGGCTCAGTTCAGATGTACAAGTTAACTGGAGTTAAGCATGGCCGAGGTTTCAATTCTTAACTCCAAATCATGCTGCAGACATTCACCAAACTCTTGTCAGCCAAAATCCAGTTCAAGGAGAGAACTCCTCCCTGCTGCCCAGCCACTGAGTCACATCCGCCTCTGATTGGAGTCTGGAATAGGCACAAAACCATGGAACTGGTTTCTGACATGACATCATGATGCCCCTATTTGTCTCCCCCTAAATAACTGAGTCAGCATTCGGGCATAATGCTTCAGCAGCAAAACCTAAGTTGTCGGCGGCGAAATTTAGAGATTACCAAAGATTCCAACTGGAGTTCAGCAAGGCAAACTGGAGTTAGCTTTTGGCCCATAACTGCGATTTTGTGCATTCGGGTGTATTGCAGTTAGGATCTTGGCCAGCTATAACTGTGGTTATCTTGTACGTCTGAACTCAGCCAATGTTTCCAACAGTGACCAGCCAATGTTACAGACAGCATCAGTCATTACTGATACCACCATAGGTGCAACTTTTCAGATTGTTTCGGGATACAGCGATCTTTGCACAGAATGCTGTGGGAGAAGAGAGAATAAGGGCACTTATGGATAATTTTTTAAATCAACCACCTATGTGTTCCTATTGCTTCTGTGTTCTGGGAGAGAGCAGCAAGGTGTGCTTGGATAGTTGCAAATATTGGCAGATGAAGCTGGTTCAGGTGGCATGACTAGTAGGAACCTGGTATCCCAATGAGTATCCCAAAGGGCAGTTTTGATTTAGGGAACTTCATGTGTGTGTTATTCTGTTGAGAGGGCTTGCTTAGCTTCAGCAAGATGGCTGTATCATGTGCCTTGAGGAAATATCCTGGAAGGATCCCTATAGATTTTTATACGCGAGTGCAGGAATATACCACTTCACATTTTTGAAGGTTGAGTCTTGTAGCTGTAAACTCCAAAGCTCAAATAAAGTGAATGGGACATTTTAATGTGTCTTTTTAATGTACAGTATTTAGAGATAATAGAGAAGTTTAGCTTCAAAATATTTTACATTACTCTCTGTGTTCAGGACTTTAGTTCACAGTTATCCCTGCTACTGAGCAAAGAGACATCTTTTAAATTGGTGATTCTCTTATATTTAGTAGCGGGAGAGCAACTGGCCCGATCCAGTCCCAGAACAGCATCCCTCCAGTGCTGGTATCTGCCTTATGTTTCTTTTTAGATTTTTTGGCCTTTGGGGACAGTAAACCATCTTATTTATGTATTAATTATTTTTCTATGTAAACAGCTTTGAAGATCTTGATTGAAGAGTATATAAAGTATATAAATATCCCTAGTAGTACTAGTAGTAGTAGATGTGGTGTGACTTCACTGTTCTTTTCCTCTGCAGATTAAGCTGTCAGATGTCCTATTTGCTCTTGAAGGTTCTGAGTCCTAGGAAATTACTGGTTGAAGCACCAATAAACAAGTGGCTAATCAGATTGCTATGCAGTCTGTATAGACGTGTATAATTTTTGTGTTGCCCATTTTAAAATGAATTTCTCGATCCTGTCCCTCCTATATAATGTTCTCTGCCACTTCAAATGGGCAATACTTCATTTGAAGGGAATGAAGAGCAGCTTCTAAGAGCAACTTCATGACTCATTTGGTGGTAGCAGCTAATGAAGATCTGTGTTGCTCTCCCTTCTCTTTTGCACCATGGTTCCTGTTTCAGTTTAATTTATCTCTTAAAAGCTTGAAGGTATTGAAGTCCCAGCATTGTTCCTGAACCTAGCCAGCTATGCATTAGTATATTCAATATGATTACTCACTTGATTGCTTGTATGGGTGCTCTTCTGTTTCACTTCACAAATGTGACACTCCCCATGTTTTTTTCACCTAGCCAAGTAAATGAAACCAGCTTATTTCCTTTAATATGTATCTTGGATATGAGGATACACTAGTTAGGCCTCATGCAGAAGAGTGCCACCTTGATCTAGGGCACATGCTGTATTGCACATGCAGAGCTACTTGTACCGTCAAGTTGATGTTGACTCCTGGCGCCCACAGAGCCCTGTGGTTTTCTTTGGTAGAATACAGGAGGGGTTTACCATTGCCATATGAGATGATGCCTTTCAGCATTTTCCTATATCGCTGCTGCCCGATATCGGTGTTTCCCATAGTCTGGGAAACATACCAGTGGGGATTCGAACCAGCAGCCTCTTGCTCACTAGGCAAGTTACTTCCACAGTGTGCCATTAGGTGGCTAGAACACCTTTTACCACAGCAAAACCTGTGTTAGTTTGGTATGACAGGCTAAAAAGCTAGAGGTAACTTTCCAAACTATATGGGTATCTGGGCATGATATATTTTTAATTAATGGAAATGCACTTATCTCTAAAATATAGTTTTGGAAAGGTCTGTGTCCTGAAAACAACAAAAAGGTTGGGTGGAAATTCATGAGCACCTGATTGCTTCAGAAATAGTTTGGTGTGTAAAAAGTATATGTTCTTCCTGTATATGGATTTTAACCACTAGAACGACCTGTAGGACAACCCCTCTAGTTTTCCCACCTTATTGATTTGCTCTGCAGTACTTTGCCATCTATATTTTTGATCTGCTTTAGTTTGCTGCAAACTGTTGGATGCACTGACCATGTAATGTTTAAATTGATTTAGTTGCATGTTGATTGGCAAAGTGCAATACTGATCATGGCCTTTTGATTTTTATTTGACATAGTTTTACAATGACTGGCCTGCTTCTCCTTGCTCCAAATCAGCTCTGTTAAGTACAAAATCTCTCTTCTCTTTGGCAGCAGCACCATGTATGTCATCTTGGGTTCTATGTGTGGCTTTCTCCTATTGCTGCTTCCTGCAACACAGATTACCCTTAATAGGGGATCCATATAAAAAAAAATCCATGCCTTCTTTAAACTTCTGATAAAGAATTACTTGTCTAGACTGTGTCTAATGTCTAGACTGTGTGCAAAGTTGACTAAGCATTTTTCACCTCTAGGATAAAATGTTTTGTTTTGATATATATATATTTTAAAAACAAAAAATCAGGTATTTAGAATGCAATTATAAATTACACTAATATATAAGCTGTTTTAAAATTATTTAAAATGTAATGCTTAGAAATTAGCAACTGCAGTTTCACGTTAGGGAAGAAGTAAAATGGTTTGAAGCATGTAGCAGCAATCAAACACTCTCCTAATAAAAGAAAGCCTTTGGAAACCTAAGAAACCTTTGGCAATAACCCCTTAAAGTAAAGTAAAATGTGCCATCATCGACTCCTGTTGACCACAGAGCCTGTGGATGTCTTTGGCAGAATATAGGAGAGATTTACCATTGCTTCCTCCGTGCAGTATGAGCTCTGGCTTGATAATCAAGTCACCTTTGTCCAATTGAAATTAAGCCTGAAGAGGCATAACTACATATGCTTGCATTCAGTCTTGGTAACCCATGTTATTCCCTCACCTCTTTGTTTTTGTTTTTCTGACTGTCAACAAGTAGATAATAGATTATTCAGGATGGTGGCTTGTCATTCTTAAATGTATGGTACTCTAGTAAATTGCCATTTATTCTGATAATGCCATATAAACGAAGGCTGAGTCAACATTCCATATCCTCAGTTTCACTTCCTCATTTACTGATATGAAATTCCTTAACTTACTGGCAACAGTGATAATCCTGGTGGCTGTAATTTTTCTTTTCGCACACTTTCCCTCTCAATGATAGGATAATACTGGAAAGAAGAGGTGGTCACCACCATTAAACATGTGGAGGTTGTTTGGGTGCACCTGCCTCTCCCCAGACCTCTATAATTTGAGCTTAACATTTTCCATTGAGAACTTTCGACTTTGCCTTAATACCATCAAATAAATGTGCTGATAAATGGTAGAAAGTTCTGTGATAATTTCTATCAATATCTGTGACAAATATCACTTAATACAATTGTGTGGTAGCTCCTGGATGCTACATTGGTATTTAGTCATGTAGCTTTTAATTACAAGAGCTATCTTTTAAAATTAGATAATTTTTCATCTGTGACTTCATTTCAGGGCACAGGATGTCTGCAAGCCCATTCTCGGACATTGCTATATTAGAGCTGCACTTCACATATAAAATAAACCTGTTATTATAGGAAGTTAAATGGTGCTTTCTTGAGCCCGGGGAATCTATTTTCTTTTATTTATGTCAAGTTTTGAGCCTTTGTGACTGCACAGAAAAATTGGACAGCAAGAAGTCATTTCTGCTAAAGCATCTTAAACTGCCAAAACAAAACAAAAAAAACACCTGGTCTAGGATGCCCTGTATCTTGGTGTATGCATGAGTGGGTCTGGGAATGGGACGGGCAGTGCTGGCCTTTTAATGAGACAAACTGAGAAGGTCACTTCAGGCAGCAGATTGTCAGGGGTGGCGGCGGAGGAGGCATAAGAATCCCCACCCCTTGCCTGTTGCTACCACTTGGCTCAGAAGATTGAGAGCTCTTGCTCTGCCCACTGTTGGCAGAGAGGCCAATTCAGTTTGTTTTTAAGCTCGGTTCAGTTCAGGCTCCGAGTCTTCTTATGCTCCCCCCAGTGATGTCCCTGGGAATCAGACAAGGCCTACAAGCCTCCCTTGAGGCCTGGAGACCTCCCCAGACCCTTCATAAGCACCCTTGCTGCCCCATTGCTCTAAGGCTTACTTGGCAGTGGCGACATGAAAGACTACTTCTGCAGTCTTGGTGTTCAAAAGTACCTTAAGGCACTAGGATCACTGAGAACTTCAGTTTTACCAGGACCTTTTCCTTATTAAGGACCGAGAATCCCAAGGAAGTTACATTTCCTACAGGTATTGGCAACCACATTGCTGTTAGATTCAGGGCTGACCTGGGAGCACTGAGAGGGCGGTGGAATGTATGTGGGGAGGGTGAGCAGAATGGGTACTTAAGGGTGGGAGTATTCACTGCTGTGTTGCAGGGTGTAGGGGAGTATTCACTGCTGTGTTGCAGGGTTTAGGGGTATCCTGCAGGTGGGGCACACCGGGAATATGCCCTGTTGTCCTGTAGGCCAGTCTAAGCCTGGTTAGACTGCAGCAGCAGCAGCAGCAGCAGCCCTTTTCATCACTTCCAGCAGGTAAGCTTTAACAGGGAAGGGAAGGGAATAGCTGTGCCAAAAAGGGCTGATACTAGTTTCCAGGGCAAACTTACTACAAACAAGGAGAGGAAAGCTGGTCTTGTGATATCAAGCATGACTTGTCTCCTTAGCTAAGCAGGCTCCACCCTGGTTGCATTTGAATGGGAGACCTAATGTGAGAGCACTGTAAGATATTCCTCTCAGGGGATGGAGCCACCGCTCTGAGAAGAGCAGAAGGTTTCAAGTTCCCTCCCTGGCTTCTTCAAGATAGGGCTGAGAGAGATTCCTGCCTGCAACCTTGGAGAAGCCGCTGCCAATCTGTGTAGACAATACTGAGCTAGATAGACCAATGGTCTGACTCAGTATATGGCAGCTTCCTATGTTCTCCAAAGTTTGGGCTCAGAGTAGTTACGTTTAGAACTGTGAAGGATTTGTGCTTACTAGCTGAGAGTGTAACTTGTTGTTCTCTGAGATCACCAGCAGTAGGTTTAGCCATAAGATATGACTACCTGGCTGCTTACCATCCCCTGCCCATATAAGTAAACATTTGTAACTTGCTTCTATGGGGGAAACAAAAGTGCTGCCATTGGGAGAGGTGTTGCTATATGCAGGGGTGCACCTAGATAATTTTGGTGCCTGGATCTCCCCCTCCGCCTCCCGGCAAGTTTTTTTTTTTTTAAGTTAAAGCGGTTTTTTTAAAAGTTTTTTTTTTTTAAGGGAACCTGCATTTTTCGAAGGCCTCCTGTGGAGGGCCTCCCCATAAGCATGCTGCCACTGCCCTGCCTCAATGAACTGCGGTGCTGAACACTTGAATAATTTTATCCGCCATGTGTGTGGCTGAGGTTTGGGTGGGGGTGAGCCAAGCAGGGCCCCCACCATGGTGGTGGGGGTGGGCATAGTGGAAGCGGTCACTGGGCCTGACTGTTTGGCCAAGTGGCCCTTGAGAACAGCAAGGTGCTCCAGTGCGCCTGTGCAATTGGAATATGGTGTTGCAAGCCTGGATGTCATGGGCTTGCGACACACTATTCTAACTGCGCAGGCACACTGGAACACCTCACAGTTCTCAAAGGCTGCTGGGCCAAATGGTCAGGCCCAGAGGCTGCTCCTGCTCCTCCTGCCCCCACTGCCATCACCATGAGGGTGGGGGAGACCTGCTCGGCTCACCCACAAACACCCCACACCTCGGCCACACACATGGCAGCTAGAATTATTGAAGTTTTCAACACTGCAGTTCGGCACTGTGGGGCAGCAGCGGAGTGGGCCCGGGTGGCGGCAGGAGGTCTCCCTGGACATTGGAGGCCACAGACCGGGTCCCCAAGGTCCGGGGGTAAGAGCGCCTCTGGCTATATGAGCAAAAGCTTCTCACCACCTGTGATGTTAGTTAAGCTGTCTGCTTCTATCAGAGGCTCCAATAGAGAGCAGTGCCCCACCTGAAAAATTTGTGGGGGAGGACAACAACTTGTTTCTGAAGCTCCCTCTCAAAACTGGATGGAGAAAAAGTGCCAAACACAGTTTCTGGGTTATGGAGAAAACATTCTTCTCTCTCTCTGGCATGGAAGCCATGTTTGATTTGGGAAAACATGCAGTGCCAGATTTGGAGAAGCAATCCCAATCCTCCTTCTTCACCAGGGGCATAGTTACAATTGAACAAGGAAGGATGCTGCCACTGGCCCTTCGCCCTTCCCTTCAGGACTCTCTGAAGAAGAAGGGGGTGAGGGGCCCATATTCACTTTTTGTCCCAGGGCCCATTCCAACCTTGCTACACACATGCTCTGCACAATAGATCAGTAGTCCACTAGACAGAGCGATTGAGGTTTAAAAAATTCCCGCAGAAGCAGTTTTTGCTTTAAACTTAAGAATATACATTGCATTTCAATATACCAGATATATAGAGATACAAGTATACCAGATATATAGAAGTATATCAATGTGCTTTAAAAAAAAACCTGAGTTTGATGTATCAAGCAAAAAATGATGCAAGCCTAGAACTCATTCCCACACAAGGTATTTCAGCTTTTTCAGTTTCAGGACATTTCAAAACATGGAAAACAAACAACAACAAAAAATACACAGTAATATACACATGCAAAAACAAATGAAAAGGGTTTTATTGTAAAATTCTTTTGTGAGTCCAAAAACCACTAATAAGGCACCAATTTACATGTTTTAACCATTAGCTTTAAAAAAAACTGAAATGCGATTGCTGGTTAAGAATGTAAATGTTTGGACAATGTGCTAAGGGCATAATATTGCTTAATGTTCTTCATTGTAAGGCCTGGGGATCAGCAGTGGCCCCCATCAACCTTAAGTGCAGCTGGCACACTAATTGTTTATTGGGCCTGTGCAAAACTTCAGCTAAAGCTGAATACTCTGCCCTGTCCCATGGGTACCATGTGAAGGCAACCGTCCCCACTGTCCAGCGCTGGCTGCACTTTCCCCAGTGCTGGTGGGGCTTCTTTAAGGAAAGAGTATCCTTCTTGAGCCCCTATACCATCTTAGAAAGCATATTCCATCTTAGAAAGCATATTCATCTTAGAAAGCATATTCATGGAGCCCCTGGTGGTGCAGTGGTAAAACTGCTGCCCTGTAACCAGAAGGTTACAAGTTCAATCCTGACCAGTGGCTCAAGGTTGACTCAGCCTTCCATCCTTCCGAGGTCAGTAAAATGAGTACCCAGAATGTTGGGGGCAATATGCTAAATCAATGTAAACCGCTTAGAGAGCTCCGGCTATAGAGCGGTATATAAATGTAAGTGCTATTGCTATTGCTATATTCAGAGTGCTGGGAAGTGTAGTTCTTCCCAATATTTTCCCCATAGAGCACTTAATGGAGAGCTCTGTCTCATTTTAAGGGCTTCCAAACGATGCACTGGAAATGGACACAGAGAAGATAGTAGTGTGCTGCACTTTCAGTTGGAGACAAATGAGGAATGTCAAACTCATTCCTTGCAGTGGTAATTTTCTTCAAGTATTGCCCATACTGCAGTGAATTCAAGGTATCCTTCTCAGGATTTCCACCATATACAGATGAGTGGTCAGCTCACAAGTAGGGATGTACACTAGCCGGTTTGGCACCTCCTCCAGGAAGCACTGAACTGGCTTGGGCGCCGGCGTTTGAACGTGTGTGCCAATGCCACACAGGCTACAGAGAACAGCGCTGCAGCCCTGCATGGCCATTTGGAGAGGAGATGCCGCTGGCGGAAAAGCGGTGGGGCAGGAACAAGCAGGTAAGGGGCTCATTACCTACTTTTTAAGGGAACTGCGCCCTACCCTGCTGGCAGGTTCAGAAACGGCTCATGAACATCCCTACTCACAAGCAGGGACATCTGGTGATCCAAAGAGACAAGCCCAAGCATGTAGCACATCTGAGTTGCCAAATGCTACTGATTTACCCAAACAGTGCACTGGTTGCATCACATCCTGAGAACGTGTGTGCAAAAATGATAATCTGGCATGCTTTTTCACCAGTGGTCTGTCTCATTGCTCATATGTCACACATTTTTTTCGCAAGTTGAGATGGTTTACATTGCAATGCTCCGTCTAGCTTACAGAAGCATAATCAGGATGCTGATTATCACTGTATCACTGATAACAACTGCTACATGTCTGTCTTCTGATAAAGTTAATGCTGTTTTCACAATCACTGTGTCCGTGTTGGTTTCAGCATGAATGATAATGTGACCCTGTGTTTTGCAAGTAGGCTCCAAGCATATCTACAAAGTATTTTTTTCTCTTGCAAAAAATGTATTGTTTATGATTACTGATGAGCTTTTGTGAAAGTATTCTCATGAATGATTGCCTAGCATGTTGGTTTTCCTCCATATCCTTTATGCTGCAACCCATCAAAGGAAACTTTCGCTGTTCCATAGTGATCCTCAATATGTTCCTCATTGTATTGCAGTTTTGGGCCATGGTAATTTGTGAATCAGTGCCCTACCATCAAGAAGAACTTAATGAATCTCCTTGTTAGACTTTGTAACAACAATCATCATCAAAGCATCAAGAGTTCTTGCCAGAGCTGACTTCTTGGTTTTTCTCATACACTGTTTATATACAAAGGCAGAGGCCAAGTTCATATTTGAATTTACCCATGATTTATCTAAGTCTGCATTTAGTGATAAGCATAAAAAATTTCCTTGGGTTGGGAGACGTTGGTCAACATAATGGATCTTTCTATCAATGATGGCAAGTCCTTCTTCAGTGCTTTCATTGTTATGGCTTGAGAAGACACTGCTGTTTTTCATATCTTTGAAATATGTCCTCATAGTTTTGTAATGGATTCTCTGATATCCTCAGCCTCATCTGCAGTTACCTTCTTCTGGCTGTCTGGATAACCAGTGAATATATTGCACAGGTCAGTAAAATATGCACTGAAAGGATTATGAGATGTCAGCAACTGCAGTATCTCTGTCATGTCCTGTAAATCCTTGGACATCTGGCATCGGAAATATCAATGTCCAGTGTTCCCTCTAATCTTTTTCATCTGTGTGCAGAATGAGTTTTGATCTGGGTGGCTGTATCAAGGCAGTGTGTGCACATGCACTTTCAGAGTGGAGCCTTCCTGATTCAACCTGAGCGGGATCTAAACTTAACTGAGTGGACATAAAAAAACTTGTGAGTGCATGCACATGTGCACGCCTTAGAGGGAACACTATCAATGTCCTGCACGTCATGTAACCACCGATCTTGGTCTGGCCCCAGACTCATTACTTGACATGATCCGTAACACCTGCAAAGTGTCTGTCCCTGACCCATGTGCTAGAAATGGTAAATTCAGGCAATGCTGTGCTCTGCTGTTTGCAAAAAGTATCATGGGAAGAGTTGTATGAAATGCAGGCATTATAGAAGAATAACATGAAGATGAACAGTTATATTAACCTTCTATATATCATGCACTTAGCAAGTTGTTCAAACATTCTTAACCAGCAATTACATTTCAGGTTTTTTTAAAGTGCCACACATTGTTAATATATGTAAATCTGTGACTTATGCAGTGTTTTTGAACTCACAGAAGTTTCACAATAAAACCTCTGTCATTTGTTTTTTGCATGTATATATAACTATATTTATGGTTTTGGGGTGTATGGAATCTGATAAACTGAAATACCTTCTTTGGAAATGCATTCTGGTGTTGGAGATTTTATTGCATAATTTCTGTTATTAAAAGCATCAACTTGAGCTTTAACTTGACCAATCTTTATATAGGTTTGATTAGAGATGTAAAAGTTAGGCCACTGTTTTGTTTTGTTTTAAAGAGAGGTGTTACAGTAAGTTGCTGCTGATTGTGCCAAGAAATTTCATGGTGTGATAAGCAACATAGGCTAATGCTAAACGTTAGGGGGATTTCAGCATGGATACAGAGAAAAAAACCACAGACATCTTGCAGGGTGATGTAGTGCAGGGTTTATTAACCTAGATGTTGTTGAACTACATGGCTGGAGTTGATGGGAAATGTAGTCCATCAACATCTGGGGAACCAAGGTTAAGAAACCTTGACCTAGTGGAACATAACAAATTTATGGACATTCCTGGGGGACTGGTCAAGTAAAATGCTCATGACCATGTGAGAGATCCAATGAGAAACAAGTAAACAACACTGAACATAGAAAGGGTATGAAAATAACTGCATTAGACTGTATATGGTCCTCAGATTCCGCTGGAAATCTGGGAACCTTCAGCCAGCTGAATATCCCTGTTTTGCTGCTTCCTATTCTGGATTGTGGTGCGTTCTGAAATAAAGTTTTGCTCGATAAATACATCTCTCATCATTTCTTGGTGAGTCTCCCCCCTACCCCCACCAAAAAACTTGCTTACCAGTAAGATTCTCGTCACTGCCTAGGACTATTGGCTGACTAGTCTGACTCAGATCTGATCTTCTGAAGTTGATGCTTCCCTTGAGCCAAGGCCAGGCTCGGAGTGAACCATCTAAGTTAAGTAATCTCAATCAATTAAAATTCTCTCTCACTAGGTATGGGTCAATTTTTGTTTATATTCATTGGAATACATATTCCCAACAGTGGGAATTACGGATGATTGTACAAGATGGCAGCAGGTAATGTACTATATATATTAAATCTTCAGTTGAATTTCAGAAGTTAGACAACAGGACTGAACTTGTGTTAATGCTGTCTTTCTTGCTTTGATTTGCTGTTCAAGGATTTTAATTACTAGGATTTTTCAAAGTACTATGTGAGACAAATGCACTCTTCACTTCACAGTGAAGTCTCCATAGCTAGAAAATGTAATAAAAATGGGACAGGCTCTTACTTTTCTCTGTGGAATGTGCTGTGGTTCTTCTTTCTTCTAATAACAATAATTAATGATGAGGGAAAGCAGGAGAAAGCTACCCATTAGAACAGGGTTTCTTAACCTTGGGCCCCAAGATGTTGCTGGAATACAACTTCCATCATCCCCAGCCACAATGGGCATGGCTGGGGATGATGGGAGTTGTAGTCCATCAAGATCTGGGGGCCCAAGGTTAAGAAACCCTGTATCAGAATATTTTATATAATATATGACTATCATAAAACTAGAACAAAATAACGAGGGGTTCTGTGATACATACGCTCCACTCTACTGTTGATTATAGAATATGATCCCAGACCTCTTGTGCAGCTTCAGGACAGAGCGGGTTTAGTGTGTACTATATTGAAATAGTGGTGCTGCAGGAACAATGTTTAAGCCTCTCCGGATAGTAACCACCACCACCCCATAATTCTGCTCTCATAATTCTGCTTTGCAGTGGAATAGGTGTAAAGTGTGCTGTTGAGTCGGTGTTGACTCCTGGCGACCACAGAGCCCTGTGGTTGTCTTTGGTAGAATACAGGAGGGGTTTACCATTACCATCTCCCGCACAGTGTGAGATGATGCCTTTCAGCATCTTCCTATATTGCTGCTGTCCAATATAGATGTTTCCCATAGTCTGGAAAACATACCAGTGGGGATTCGAACCGGCAACCTATGGCTTGTTAGTCAAGTCATTTCCTGCTGTGGCATTAGGTGGCTAGTGGAATAGATACCTGTATGTTTTTCTCCAGCATGGCAAATAGCTTTGAGTGGTGGGGAGCAGATTTAGGGAGGGGAAAGGAAGAAATCCCCCATATCCCAGTGCCACTCTTATGATCCAGTTGAGAGACTCTCACAGTTGCTTGTGAGAAAAATAAAAATGGTTGGGGAAGTTCAAACCCTGATATATTGTGTAAAGTGTAGTTTCTCCTTAATTAGAGCAATGTTAACTATGCTTTTTATGAATCTTGTACTCTCTGTTCTTTGTAAACCATTTTATAGTTGTATCTCCACATGTAACATTTTGTCTCGCATTTAAAAAGCTTGCCTCCAAAAGTACAGTCTAGCTTAATTCCCATGAAGGCAAAGACGTCTTTAGATATTTGTTTTATCATATCACAGTATTAAAAGGGCATGCAGAGGACACACTGCATTGCATTTAGCATATCATTTTTTCCATTGACTTGATTGTTTTTTAATGCAGTGCTACAAATAAATTAATTAAATGTCTTAAATGGAGGGAAAAGCCTATGTACATCCCCTGTAGTTATGGAATGTAGATTCTTTTGTCACATATTTGGGGTGGGCCCATATTTCAGTGATAGACCCGTAATGCTTTGCATGTACAATATCCCATAATGAGTTCCTGGGATTCCTCTTTTTAAAAATGAATCTCAGGTGCAGGATTGGGAAAGACCTCTGCCAGAACTGTTTGGAGTCAAGGTAGACTATACTGGCCAGTGGACTATACTGAACAAGTGGCCTGACTCAATATAAGACAGTTTCATATTTGGATCATTTAATGCCAGTAACTGAGTGTGAATGGTACAATAGCGAGATGTGCTTATAAGGTAACCCAAGTGTTTGACTTTTGAGATGGAAACTACTTAATAATACTGTACTTTAAAAACTTCTCTCAGCTGCCGCAAAGACTGGCAACACTTAAAAGTATCTGCTGTGGATATGAATGAAATGCTAAAATAAATTTAAAAGGCTTAGAGCTTACTCAAAGCCACACTGAGGGTAACCAGATGCAATGTTAGGAGTGTCATTTGGCTTCCCCCCCCCTTTTTTTTTTTACTATTAAAATTGACGCCAGCAGTAGCTTCCCTCCCAAGGCTAATTGCAGCTATGGACAATTGGGATTGTATTGCAAGGGGGAATGGGTTAAATCCCTCCCCGCACGTCAGTTCTGATTCTGATTAATCCTCCACCCCCACAGCTGCTGTTTCAAGATATAAGAAAATACAGATGCTCTAATACTTTTAACATCACATGAGGTTTGACTATGGTGCTAAGTGTAGAGGGAATTTTTGCACATACTAGGCTGAATCTTTTCACCCCAGTACTTTTAGCGAAGTTTGCCATGCTGAACATCTTTTGGAGGGAGGGATCCTATTTTTATATCAGAAATGTTCAAGAGGTGGTAAGTGTCACTTCATGGAAGGATACCCATTGTTATTTTTCTCTCCAAACAAACAGGGTGTTTTTTCTTCAGGTGGCAGTTGCAGCAAAACGTAAGGACTGCAAAGGTTCAAGGCAGCTGTCACCCATCATTTTCTTTCTAAGGATTTACCAGAGACTCCAGGTGCATTTTAAGAAACAAAATCGCGGTTGGCAGCTGCTAGGGATGTGCACAAAACCGGTTTGCCCAGTTTGGTTTGAATTTGAACTGTAACAGGCGTGTTCGGTTCTGGCACCCTGAATGAGGGGTCCGGTTCAGGGGAGCTGGTTCGGGGTGCCAGACATGATTAATTTTTTAAAAAAAGGTTGCACTTACTGCTGCTGAGGGCTTCGGTGGCCTCAGTGTGTGTGTGTGCCACTGCAGCCATGGGAAAGTCTCCAGGAATTTTGGCGGCCTCAGGGGGCTGCGGCTGTGGCCATGGCCATGGGAGGGTCTCAGGTGGATCCCCCTCCCTCTCCCCCAGTCTCCCAGAGGCCGTTTGGCTAATTTTTGGGCCATTTCGGCCCATTTTCAGGACAATTTCATCCTCTGTGGGTGTGAGGCAGCCATTTGCATGTCTGGGTCATGACCTTGCCATGCAAATGGCCCACACGCATGTGTGGCAGCCTCCAAAATGACCATCACATGTACACAGAAGGCCAAAATTGCCCGTGGGGGACCGAGGGAGGCCGGCAGGGGGAGGGGTAGCTGCTGGAGACCCCCTAAGGCCACAGCAGCACCTCCCCAAGGCTCCTGAAGCCCATGATGGTAAGTGCGGTCTTAAAAAAAAACCCCATGTCTGGCACCCCCAAACCGGCCTTGACTGGGTTGGGGGGGTTGACTTGACCTCAAGCTGAACTGGGCCAACTAAAGCGCGGACTGTCTTGACCTCGAGACGGTTCGCACATCCCTAGCAGCTGCCATAAATACCAACAGAGCTTAAAGTAGTGGTACTGAGGCTGATGTCTACAGAGATGTTACAAATTTTATGTTTTTAAATTAAAATATACACCGGTAAGCCTTCCATTCCCTGAAATTTTGTCACTTTGAAAAGGAGACCATTGTCACCATGAAAATGATGAACATTCTCCTCCATTTTTGCTGTAAAAGCAGCAATGAAAAGACAGAAAGGGATTGAGCACAGGAATAAAAAGAAATAATTTCTTCTTCTTCTTTTACAACACTAGAACCAGGGGTCATCCCATGAAACTGAAGGCCAAGAAATTTAGGACCAAAAAATGGAAGTACTTTTTCACACAGCACATAATTAATCTATAGAATTCTCTGCCATGGGATGTGGTGATGGCCACTAGCTTGGATGGCTTTAAAAAGGATTTAGACAAATTCATGGAGGACAGGTCTATCAATGGCTACTAGTCTGGTGGCTATAGGCCACCTCCAGCCTCAGAGGCATGATGCCTCTAAATACCAGTTGCAGGGGAGCAAAAGCAAGAGAAAGGGCATGCCCTCCCTTCTTCCTGTGGACTTCTCAGAGGCATTTGGTGGGCCACTGTGTGGCATAGGATATTGGACTATATAGCCCTTGGGCCTGATCCAGCAGGGCTGTTCTTATGTTCTTAGTAGTACCTGTGGGTGGGGAAGAGGCAGCTGGTGCATGGCCTCTGGCAATGAGTGGCCTGTGTTAAAAGGAGTATGTCTGCTCAGTTATATTTCTCCCATTGATTATATTTTATATTAATGGCCTATGTGACCTAATTTAAATTTAAATTAAATTAAGTTTAAATTTGACCTAAGCCATAAGTTTGTAGTTTAGCTTGTCAGAAAGGCTTACAGCCATAGCATAGTGAAAAAGTATCTGCTTGGTATGCAGAAAGTCCCGGGGTCAATTTGTAGCATCTACAGGTAGGACTGGGAAGGACTCCTGCCCGAAACTGGAGAGCTTTTGCCAGTCAGTGTTGACAATACTGAGCCAGATGGACTAACACCAGTGCAAAGTAGCTTCCTTTGTAAGACCGATTAGCCATGGCCAGGTTGAAGGCAGCCCAGGTGCAAACTATGGAGCACCCTGCTGTCCCTTCGCTCACACTTGGCTCCTTCATGGTTCACTGCACCTTTGCTCACTGCTTTTCTCCCCTGCCCACTTGCTGCTCATCAAATCTTTGTTTGGGCGCCCACCAGTGGTCCCTATAATTTTTTTCATCTCTGTGCGGAATGAGTTTTGTTCTGGGCAGCAGTATCAAGGCAGTGTGTGCACACCTGCATTCAGAATGGGGCCATCCTGATTCAGCCTGAGTGGGATCTAAATTGAACGGAGCAGACATCCAAAAACATGTGAGTGCACACACGTGCGCATGTTTTAGAGGGAACAATGGCCCCCACCCTCCATGGTGTGGAGCTGCGGCATGCACATCAGTGGGGTGAACGAAATAGGGGGATGAAGGAGACAGCAAGGGTGGTGGTCCTCCAGGTCCCTGAGGCTTACATTCTTAGCACACGTGCACCCAGTCATGGCAACAAACCTGTCTGTTTTCTATTATAATCACAGTTTGCTTTATGCTGTAAATGCAGTTTGCAAAAATCTATTATCCCATGACTTGCACGAATATACTATCCTGGTTGTGCATGATAGAGGAACTGGGGTATTTTCTGAATAACCACCAAACATAGAAGTTGCTATGGATAGGATTAATTAGGGCTGTTTGGAAAGATGCGTCTTGAATGTAATTTAATTTAAAACTGGTTTTGCCAACATGGGATGTGTATGCTAATCATTTAAGAGTATTAACTCATTGCTGTTCTCTGAATTACTCTCCTATGAGCTCATGTTTGTAATTTTAATATTTACCCTGAAAGCTGGCTTATGTACACCAAACCAAGATTTAAACTTATTCCAGAAACATGCAACACAATTCATTGTGTCCCTCCTAAATGAAACCCTTTGACTAAAGTTGACCAAGCTTTTACTGAACTACCAAGAGTCCCTGTGTTTGCTTGACTGTGCGTGTCCCTTCATAAGCAGGGATTGCTGGAGGCTGAGTCAGGCAACCTGATTCTAGATCGTAAAAACATGCCACACTTTTTTTTAGGTTGTATCTTAAAAATTATTTATAGTGCTCTTCCAATGTATCCTTGTTATGCACACTATAAATGTGAGTTTGTTCTGGTCAATATATGTGAGTTTCAGCTAAGCCTTGGCCAGTATCTTTTTCAGTTTTGTGTTGGTCTTAAAACACTGTGATTTTGTTTGGTAATTGCACACACAGAAGAACTGCATCACTGGAAGCACAGCAATGATTAAGGGCAGAGCAGCAGGTGGCTATGCTGTGCATACTGAATGGAGGCTGCCATCTGCCTGCGAGAAAAGTGGCGGTGGGGGGCTCTTGCAGAAACAAGACTGGTATAGAACAGAAGGGGGGAAATCCATCTTGCAAACAGAGGTCATTGTAACTTAGAGGCTGATAAAGGACTATAGGAAAAAGAGAAAGTTCTCCATGTTCAGCTCAAATGGCTGATATGGGAGCCATCAGCCCCAATTGCTTGTGTATGCATTAACCAAAATACCCATTTTTGCTCTGTATATATACAGAAAGATGATAGTAAGAAATACATAATCCTTCAGTAGCTGAAATAAGCCATGATGGTCTGTGTGTATGTTATGGATTTAACGACACATGGATGTAAGAAGACGCCAGCATGAGTCACATGAGACCCAAGCCACTCCCCACTTGGCGTTCTAGGTGACTGCCTAGTTCACCAAGTGGACGGGCCAGTCCTCTCCTACCCAGGAATCTCTGCTTGTGAGAACAGGCTCAGAGAGTGACCCAAAACCTTTCGTTCCAAGAATATCAGGGCAGTCTTGTGCAGCACCCCCCCCCCCGGCCACAGCAAGCACACACAGGGAACACATAAGGAGAGTGATTTAATCTCAAAGGGGTGTAGGCTCTCTGTAGTCTAATGTTCTTACTTATGGACTCCACAGTCCAGTGTCTCGTCTAGACAGTATAGAGTTTGAGTGTGTAAGACACTCTGCTGGGCTGGCTTCTGGGCAGTAGAAAGCAGCTTGTACCTCTACCACAACAAAAACGTTAGCACAGGGATTTGAGAGAAAAGGCTATATATAGGGTTTTTCTTCTTCTGCTGGTTTCCAAAGGAAGGAAAACTTAGAAATACAAAGGAGAATGTTTCAGCACGTGATCTAGAAGAGGGGTGTGTGTGCATGTGTGTGTGTGTGTGTGTGTGATACAGTAGTTATTCAGATAGATCCCCGGGCAAAAGGGCTCTTCAGTTTCAAATCTAATTAACTGCCTGGAAGCTTGTCTTGATTGCATGGTTGAGTGGGGTTTTCAAGAACCATCTTTTAAGACCCCCTGGCTAGCTTTACTTGAATCTCTGACCTCTTACGGAAAGGTATTCACGATACTGTGAATATAGTGAACATTTTGTATTTGATCTTTGATTGAAATAAACCTTTATTGATATAGTGAACATTTATATGCCACTTTTGAACAAGATGGATGCTTTACTTTTTCGTTGGTAGCTTTGCATGGGTTCTGATGAGCATGACACAGATGAGCATGACACAGACAGACACATGTCAGTCTGGGGTCAAGCACCTCTATGCACAGGGTTCCTCTCAGTCCTGCTTAGGCTGTCTGGTAATGGTACCTACTTACTCTACGCACTCTCCCGGGCTGTGTGGCAGATCTGCTGTTGTGGATCAGGGATCCCTGCAGTGCTGAATGTTTTGGTGTTGTGAGAGATAATGAGGCTGTTATCACAAGCAGCCTAGCCTGGGCTAGGCTGCCTGTGTGGAGTACCATGATCCTCATGGATCCTGGTGCTCCTGCCCAGCCTAACCCCACTTCTAAGCCTGGTCCATAGCCAGTTAAGGGAGCATGCCTTAACCCAGCTGATGGGTGCATGTGTCCTCTTGGGCTCCATGGAGCATAAGGAGACACAGAGATGGACGCATCCACCAAGGCACTGCGCTCGTCATGCAGTGCCTTGTGGAATATCAAGAGGCTGGGAAAATGAATCTGCTACCGGCATTGTGGGTTGTGTGGGTGCATGACTTGCATGCTTCAGGCTCAAAGAGCAATCGTCTGGGGGAAGGTAGGTTGAACCCTGCCTTCCTCCCTGCCTGCCTTCACACATGGTCGGGTGAATAGCCCCCATGGTTGTTTTTTTAGTTCTGTGGGCTTGTACCATTTTCTGTCTGTCTTTTGATCCATCTGATTGCTTAGTAGGCTTCCATAGTGTTGTCTGTACAGTTTGGGTTCTGTCAGAGTTCCGTTCCTTTGTGCTCTTGTTGTGGGACTGGCGCCTAGTATGAATATTTTATAAATTTGCTGTTAGTACTATCGCTGTTAGTACTAGCTAACAGCACATTCGCTGTTAGTACTATTTCAAGCCCATCCTTGCTCAAAAGGCAACATACATTGGGGAATGTTCCTTATTAATCTTTATTAAAACCCTGGGCAGAGAAAGACCCTGAGTGCCCAAGGTCACCCAGTTGCAGATCTGAACTCTGGTCTTCTGAGACCTAGTCTAACACTTTAACCACAACACCACACTTGTTTTCTACCTGAGAGCGTGCCTTATCCCATATGCCCCTACCCAGATCTTGAGATCTTCTTCAGAGGCCCTCCTCTGAGTGCCCCAGACAAGATGAGGCAGTTGCTTACTAGGGAGAGGGTCTTCTTAGTGGTGGCATCCCATTTATGGAAGCCTCCCCAGTGAGGCTTACTTGGTGTCATCACTTTGGTATTTTAGACACCAGGTGAAGACCTTTTGTTCACTCAGGCAGTTTAAAATTGAGTTTTTAACCGTTTATAACATGTGTTTGTATTGTATTTTGTATTTTATTGTAACTTAATTTGTGTGTGTGTTTTAATTGTATCTTTTATTCTATGTTTTTATTATTATTATTGTGAGCTGCTAAGAGAACAATTTGTTATGGGGCAGTTTACAAATAAAATTGTTTTTGTTATGAGTGTGTCAGGTATTTTCCTATAGAAGCTGTGCACCAACTACCATGCTGGTCTTTAGTTCTCCAGTTTGCTGTATGCAGTGTTGCAGTGGTACATGTATGGTCCCAATTCTCGTTACTCAGCATCCAGTCCTCCTTTAATTACTGTCCTCTGCCCTTTTCTGCTCTTTTGTGAGCTGTGTAATGTATTACATGGCATATCATAGATCGGTTGACTGATCTATGACTCCACACCCAAAGTAGATTGCTTTGGGCTTCAAGGGAACCTAATCTAACTTGTGCAGAGATTGGTAAGCAGTGCTTATGTCTCACTAAGGCGTAAGTCATGCTTAGCCATAGGAAGTGTCCACAAATATCTTACAAGCTATGGAACTTAGGGAATAATTTAGGTCTGATGGGAAGGGTTCATTTGACTCCTGTTGTTTTTCAACAAGGGCAATTAATGCTAAAATATAATTGTAAATAATATTTGGTGAAGGAAATTTTCATTACTGTTTTGAAGATCGTGGTCCTAATTCAGCAAAGGGCAATCTCTGGCCTGGCTTATGCTTATTCCTTTCTGTCTACACCTTGTTTCTTGGGTCAGAAAAATGCAATGTAGGCACACACTTCCTCCCTCACTTGTTAATCCATTTGTATTTCTGGGAGGGGTAGAGAGAGTTATGTGAGTACTACTATGTGTGTGGGTCTGTGGACAGAGGCATATGCCTGTAGCATTCCTAAAATCTGAATAGGTCAGGCGTAGAGGGAGACCAGTGGTGGCTGGGTTCAGCCCACCGCTATGGCCCTAGCCCTGCCCCCTGCATCAGCCGCATCTGACGTCAGACACAGAGGGTGCATGGTTAAGCAGAAGCAGGGGGTGTAGCTTAGCTCGCAAATAGGGCTGCACGGCCCCGTTTGTGAGCAAAGTCTGGCCAGTGCCATGTTCTCAGCGTGGCTGGAGTGGCTCTGACTGCCTTTTAAAGGCAGGGCGTGTCACTCCCAGCCATGCTGCAAACATGGCACTGGTTTCACTCACAAACAGGGCCATGCAACCCCATTTGCAAGAGAAATAATGCCCCTGCGTCTGACATCAGATGCAGGGGCATGATGTGCAGCCCCTGAGGGGTGGCGGTCTGGGTTCTTTGAACCCATTCACACAATGGTGGCTCTGCCCCGGAACAGGTTATATAGTGAAGAAATTTGATCCAAGCATGACAGGAGGATTCTATATACCTGTTGTTTTTGTAACTGGCTCAGGCTTTTTCTACTTCATCTACATACATTTTTGTCCTTTTTCTCCTGGGTTCAGCTCCTCCAGGCTACTGGAGCTCTTGCCATTTAGGAACTAAGTGCCATAATGTGCTTCTGTTTTTTAAAACATGGATGAGAAAAGCGTTTCACATTCATATTTTGGAGAGATGAAGCGTAAATTTATCTAAAGCAAAAGAAAAGGTTGTTGATATTGAATTGATGCAAATCTATAATAGCAAACAAAAATGTTCCTTTTGAGGTAATAGTTATATTAATGTTCTATATTCTTTTTGGAAATAGTAACATTTTTATTAACAAAGAATCATTTCATTTTCATTCCCCCTTTTGAAATAATTGTCTTCTATTCAGAAGCCTAGAGATTTTTACAACATGAGAAGCAGCTAGAATGAAGCTTGGCAGGGAGATATCTTTACATGGGCAAAGGATTTGTCAAAAATTAGTACTGTGAGTAATTAAAAAATGATGGAACAATATACATTTGCATTTTAATTCTGAAAGCATTTCAACAATTTGGCAAATAGTTGCAAGTGATCGATAAACTTTGGCTTATGAAATGATAGAAACTTCAAGCATGTTTCTCTCTCTTCATTTTACTCTGAGCTCTTGAAATGGATAAGAATTGAGACAATGGGCTATATTCACCAGACACAGCCTGGGGGGCGGGGCGGGGAGGCAGGGTTCAATCTACCTTTCGCCAGACCACCACTCTGAGTCCCTGTGGTACACAAACTGCACACCCATACAACCAGTACTGCCAGGAGCAGTGTGGGTAAACAGAGGCCCGGACTCATTGTCCCAGCCTCTGAGAATCCTCCAGTGCACCATGAGCAGTACACAAGGGGATTTCCCCAGGGGACAGGCACTCTAGGTGCCCATCTCTATGTCAGCAAGCAGCTCACGCTGATACACGATCTCGGGAGCTGGGTTAAGGGCGTGTTTGTGCCCTTAACCTCAACTAAGAGCCGGACTTCGGTGCTGGGTTTAAGCGCAGCACCATCACCGGGAACTGCGTGGATCCCATCAGTGCTCACAGAACTGTATACCTAGCTGCTGCATGGTGCACCTTACTGGCTTTTTGTGGTAGTATTTTCAACAGTAGTTTGGTTGTGTGTGCTTCATGGGTGAAAATATGCCAAACCAGGATCTAGAGGCCTAGGCCAAATAGAGGAGGCTAAACAGGATGAAGCTGAATTCAGACAAGATGGAGGTGAGGTATCCATCTACTTGGTAACTGAGGGAGAGGAATGTCTGCTTGTTGTCAGTGGGGTCATTGTTGGTCCTTTTGGAATGGGTTGCAAACTAGGAGTGATCTTGGACCCAGCTCTGTGGTTGTGACTGTGGCCGGGAATACTTTATGTCAACCGCATGTAATACATAGACTGTACCCCTTTCTGTAAAAGAAGCATCTCATCTATGTCTTTTTAGCTTATATTGAATTTTCAATATGCTTTACATAGAACTGTCTTGAAAAACAATTTTGGAAGCTACAGTTGGTGCATAGTGCTGATATGTGCTGGAGCACATCCAGACAGTTTTGCAGCAGCTGCTCCTTACCTTCTGAGCCCAATTCATCGTACTTCAGTCTTTATAGCTTTTTATGGCCTGGGACCTATGTATCTGAGAGACCATGTGCCCACTGAACTAAAATTGGGTTCAGGTTCCCAGTCTCATGTACCATACAGCGAGGTCAGATTGGCCTCAGCAAGAGGCAGGATGTCTTAGTGGTTAACCTGGGCTTGTAAAGCAACCTCTCAGTAGAAGTGCAGCAGGTCACAACTCTGGTGTCCTTTAGAAGGGGCTGTAAGACCCATCACTTCAGGAAGGCTTTTGGGAGTTGATGGGATTTGTATTGGAGTGAACAGCTGCTTTATAATGCTTTGGAGTTGGGTTTTGTCCATTTAAATATTATTGTGACCTGCCTAATGTGCAAGAGTGATGAAAAAGTTATACATACATTTAATTAACTTTTGGTATGACTTTGGTGGGTGGCCCTACATGTCAGATTAAGAGCACCCTTCCAGTTGTCATCTGGCCTTTTAATTTTGCCATGCTGTCTGTTGATCTCACCCCCTGCTCTTGTTCTGGTTCTATTGGCATTTTTACACGTAAAACATCTATTAACTTTGCCTTACATTGTTGCATAACATGAATGTGAAATCTATTTTGGTTACAAAATACATTCAGTATCTTTTTTGCCTTTTTTCCTTACACAAGCTGTATCCATACATGGCATGCAAATGTGTACAAGAAGCTCAAACCTCAGCTGTAAAAATCTCCTATGGATTGTATATGTATAATTTAAGGCAAAAAAGGCTTTGGTCGATTGCAATGGTTCCCAACTTCTTTTTACAAGTATACCACTTTCCCCACAAACCTTCAGCTCAAGTATCCCACAGAGAGTGTGTGTGTGTGTGTGTGTGTGTAGTGATGAACACCAGGTGCTAGCAAACACCAATGGGAGCAGGTGTTGCTCTCTTTCTTGCAGGCCTCCCAAATACACCTGTTTGGCTAGCTGTGTGAATCAGGATGCTGGACTAGATGGGCCTTTTGCCTGATCCAGCAGGGCTTTTCCTTTTGTTCTAATGTAAATGTTATTGTAATGTAATGTTGTAGTTATGAGACAGGCTACTCCACTCCCTGGCTTTTATCCAGACTAAGTTACTAATAAGTACTCCCATTAATTTAACTATGGGTAGAAAGCTCATACAGCTTATGGATAACTCTATCTGGATGTAAGCTAATGACTGGAGTAGCCCATCTCATAACTGTAACGTGTGTGTACATATACATAAAAACACAAATGTAAGTGTTATGTTAAGCTGGTGATCCTCAGTCAGAGAACAAATTATGTGACTGCAGCATGAGGAGGCAGGAGTAACCCCTAGGAGTCCTTCAAGTACCTCGGGGAAATAATACCCCCTGTTGGGAACCCCTGGTGTACAGAATAGATCTGAGTGTGGCAGCTCCAACTGAGCTCCAAAAAACTAGGAAATTCGATGGGCCATTTTGTTTATGCCATGGGGGCATGATACCTGTTGTCCAGTCTGAGATATTGTACTAGCCTACAAAATCATAACCATGGAAACACAATTTGGCTAGATCCTTCATGCTCCAATCCACTACCTGCCTAGTGGCAACAGCAGAAGCTGGAGATTATTGTTGCAGCAATGGACCACACTTGGAGGACTGCGTACAATTCTGGTCACCACATCTTAAAAAGGACATTGTTGAACTGGAGAAGGTGCAGAAGAGGGCAACCAAGATGATCAGGGGCCTAGAGCACCTTTCTTATGAGGCAAGACTACAACACCTGGGGCTTTTTAGTTTAGAAAAAAGATGACTGCGGGGAGACATGATAGAGGTCTATAAAATCATGCATGGCGTGGAGAAAGTGGAGAGAGAGAGATTCTTTTCCCTCTCACACAACACTAGAACCAGGGGTCATTCCATGAAATTGATTGCCAGGAGGTCTAGGACCAACAAACGGAAGTACTTTTTCACACAACGTGTGATCCACTTGTGGAACTCTCTGCCACAGGATGTGGTGACAGCCGACAACCTGGATGGCTTTAAGAGGGGTTTGGATGACTTCATGTAGGAGAGGTCTATCAATGGTTACTAGTCAGAGGGCTGTGGGCCACCTCCAGCCTCAAGGGCAGGGTGCCTCTGAGTACCAGTTGCAGGGGAGTAATGGCAGGAGAGAGGGCACACCCTCAACTCCTGCCTGTGGCTTCCAGCAGCATCTGGTGGGCCACTGTGTGAAACAGGATGCTGGACTAGATGGGCCTTGAGCCTGATCCAGCAGGGCTGTTCTTATGTTCTTAATGTTTAAGAAAAATTTGGTAGCACATACCTTGGAGCATATGTTGAGTGCTGTTATCTCAGCAGGCAACAGCAATAATCAGCACAATCAGTAAAGGTTTAGTCAGAGTCTTCTGACCATAATTGGTACAAGAAATGTTTACCATAGGGATGGAGACTTGCATATTTATAGTACTGTTACAGTTGTATCTTCATTTCAGAGCAAAATAGAGGTATGCAACTCTGCTTCTGAAGCACCAAAGGTAGTTCCTCTACTGTCACTATTTCATGCCAGATCCCTAATATGTTTGACACAGTCTCAGTGAGAGAGCAATAGTCAAAAATAATATTTCAGAATTTCAGAATAGGAAAATTATATTCATGAACATAGCCATCTCTCTGGTACCCATCTCTATGCTAAACATATCCATCTCTTCTCTGGTTTTCTTTTACTAATTGTTCGGATTGTAGTTATTGCCTGTTGAGAATTTTTTTTTAATTTTTGATTTTTCTTTAATTTTCAACCATTTAAAAATTGCCATGCCAATGCAAATACAGTGTTAATACTGCAGCTAGGGGAAGGATGGAACCTGGTTTGAGCTTCCAGTCAAAAACCCTCCACACTCTTCAGGTTGTTGCAATCTACTAAAATTGCTCCATAACACTCTTTTCCAAGACATTCAGTTACATGCGGAAGCCTTGTGCACCATTGACCTGCATCCAGGCATGTTGTGATTTTAAATTGTGAACAACTAAAAAACAACAACACACACATTTCCCACATAAACAAGATCCATGTTTATGTTAAAAAGATAATATGCTCTCCTCTGCTTCTGTGTTCCTATAATGAAAAAATGGCAACTGGCATTAAGGGTTGGTGACTTGGGCTGGTCCTCCTGCTGGAGGCAGTTCATATTTTCTAGTTCTGTTCCTGGAAAGTCACTGCCTTTCTTTTGTACTTTTGACAATGCCCTGTGAAAATTTTGTCATCTTCATTGCTGGCTTTCAACTCCATATCTCTAGAAGTTGAAGCTCTGAATGGAGAATGAATGCCTACCATCCCTAGTACATTTCTATGTAAATGTAGAGACATGATCATTAAGGCACCATCCACTTCACACTCCGTTATTTCATACATGCTTGTTTCTATGGTTTTTTTAATTTGTTGCTCTCTCTCTCTCTCTCTCTCTCTCTCTCTCTCTCTCTCAGTGCTTATCCAACCAAAAGAATACATTGCCACATTGTCCTTTTGAGTCTTAATACAGTGGAGGGACAGAATGTTTTCAGGGTATATGAACAGCTTAGCAAGCTTCCAACAGTAAATAATAGTGGGGAAAGTGGGATATGAAAATTGCCTTGTGGTATGACAGGTCATACCTGGGGTGTTAGAAGTATGTCCTTTTTATCAATGAAATGTTGGAGGGTATGTCAGAATATAAGTGCCACCTAAACATGCCAAAAGAGCAAGCGAGCTCCAAGCTGCATACAGGAGGGGACTGG
The DNA here is from genome assembly GCF_027244095.1 of Hemicordylus capensis. Classification (NCBI taxonomy): domain Eukaryota; kingdom Metazoa; phylum Chordata; class Lepidosauria; order Squamata; family Cordylidae; genus Hemicordylus; species Hemicordylus capensis. Next base: position 80,021,642 of record NC_069661.1, on the reverse strand, counting down.
AGAATGCTAGAGTTGGAAGAGACTTTGGTGGTCTTCGAGTTCAGTCCTTGCTCAGTGCAAGAAACACTTAAAAACTGCCATATATAAGACAAGGAAGAACAGATTGTAAAGGATAGTGTAGCCTATTAACTGAGTTAGTTAACTTCCTAGACTCAGACTTTTTATTTTAGGCATGTGTTACATGCAGTAGTGTGCAAGGAAAGCCCAGTGGCCCATTCCTTTGTGTAAAGCAACATTGGGAGTGAGCAATTTGCAGTAGGGAAGCAGGGAGGATGGTTAAGCCCTTTTCATCTCACCACCTGATTTGCAAAATATTCCAAATATAGTAGATGGTTTTGATTTGGGGAAGTGGAATATGGTAATCCTAGTGGGATGCCTTCAGAACAGATACTGCTGTCTTGGCTTGGAAATAACATAAGAATTGTCTTGCTAGATCAGATCTAGTCCATTACTCCAACATTGACCAGTTCGGGTGATATCTTAGCAGCTTGCACAATTAGAAAGGAATTTGCCAAAAGTGCACCCATCTTGCCATCTTCTGTGGATGTGCTGACACCCTCCTGGCATGTCCCTTTATTGTGTTTATTATGGGGTGGGGTGGGGCTGTTCATCCAAATAGCCACCTACATATGTTTCAAATACTTATTTAAACAAGTTTCAATGACTCTGTCCAGTCTGTGAAAAAGTGGCCTTTCCTAGTGGCTCAATTCTCCCAAGACCCTAAATATGCTGATTTTTACCTCAGCTGCTGATATGAATAGCCTAGGTGCAGCAGGCAGGGAGGCATATGCTGCTGAATGCCACAAGGAAAGGAGTCAAGGCTCTTGGATTGTCTGGTTGGGCAAGAACATTGCTCTACAGTTTCAGCTTCATAGGCATTAAGGCTGTGCACAACTGCTATGAGAAGCACACACAGTATAGGTGAGCCTTTTTGGCTGTTTGAGCCAAAAATATGTAGCATTTTTTCATTTTCACTCCATAAACATTTTCATCGATATTTTAAATTAACACATTTTCTTCTTTTTAATGAGCACTTACCTTTTATTTATTTATTTATTTGGTCAGCTAAAGATGCCTGTTCCTTTGCTTGCACATACTCAGAACAGCAACTCTCTCTGTGAGGCTTAGTTGCTATAGAAACGATGTCCTGCTAGCATCTCTATCTAAATTCAGACCATAGTATTAGACAATAAAATTAATTGTGTACCTTATGCTTAGCACTAATCTAGCTCATTTAAATTTTTTTGTTCTGCACTATGAGAGAGATTGTGGGTGAATTTATCACAGGTACCATGTCTTGCCACAGCACATATAAAGAAATACGTAATTCATGGAAGGAAAGAGACATGGGGAAAAGGTGTAGTTATCCGCTTCAGCTTGTGAAGCATGTCATAGCAAACAGTGTCTGCCCTGAAGAAACCTCCCTGAGACTTAGTACCATGGCTTCCTGCTGTCTGCAATTATATACAATACACAATAGTCCAGTTTAATATAAATGATTGAAGGATGGTGATCAAGTCAGGGAAAATACTATATAGAGCTTCCTGGTTGATTTTGTCTTAATGGCTCTGGAAGGACTAGGAAAGCCCATTTGTCTGTCTGTGTGTGTGTCTGTGTGTGTGTGTGTGTGTGAGAGAGAGAGAGAGAGAGAGAGAGAATTTTGTGTGTGTGTGCTATTTTCCACCTCTCAGAAAGTGGAATTAATTAATTCCACCCATTAATTAATAATGTTAATGGATTGTTCATATTCAAGATCTGTCAATCACAAGTAGAACATGCTTGTATATAGAATGTATCCTTCTCATGAAGACAGAATTATTTTTGAAAAGTAATTTCAATTATTCCTGCCTTTTAGTTTCAAAAATGTGTTTGAGGGGAAAATGAGGCTTTGGTGACATCAAAGAGCAACAGAAAATATATTTTAAATGGAGGCTTTGTAGAACCACACCACACATACACACTCTTAACACATTCTCTCTCTCTCTCTCTCAATAAAATAACTATGTAGCACAGGAGTTGGTACAACTCAATATTTAATTCAGTAATCCAAAAACCTTCTGTTAAAGATGAGAGTTAATATGCTTTAAATGTTCACTCATGCGCTAAAAAACATGGAAATAGCAAATTAAAATGTCTATCTATAACTTCTGCACCAATCAGTTCCAGGTGGTTTTGGAGGAAACTGATTATCTAGACCCATTTCAAACTGGCTTTAGAGCTGGCTATGGGGTTGAGACAGCCTTGTTTGGCCTGATGGATGACCTCTACAGGGGAATCGACAGAGGGAGTGTGACTCTGCTGGGTTTTTGGGATGTCTTGGCAGCGTTTGATACCCTCGACCATGGTATTCTTCTGAATTGCCTGGGGGAGTTGGGGATAGTGGGCACTGCTTTGCGGTGGTTCCGCTCCTATCTCTTGGGAAGATTCCAGATGGTGGAGCTTGGTGACAGTTGCTCCTCAAAATGGGAGCTGTTATATGGAGTCCCCCAGGGCTCCATTCTGTCACCAATGCTTTTTAATGTCTACATGAAACCACTGGGTGAGCTCATCGGAAGTTTTGTGCTGGGTGTTATCAGTATGCTGAAGACACCCAGATCTACTTCTCCTTTTCATCTTCATCATCAGGAAATGGCATTCACTCCCTAAATGCCTGCCTACAGGCAGTAATGGACTGGATGAGGGATAACACATTGAAGCTGAATCCAAGCAAGATGGAGGTGCTCATTGTAGGGGCTCAGAATCTAAGGAATGAGTTAGATCTCCCTGTGCTGGATGGGGTTACACTCCCCTGGAAGGAGCAGGTACGCAGCTTGGGAGTACTACTGGACCCAGGCCTCTCCCTGGTATCTCAGGTGGAGGCCATGGCCAGGAGTGCTTTCTACCAGCTTCAGCTGATTTGACAGCTGTGTACAAAGGCAGCCCCACGTAGAGCGCATTGCAGTAGTCAAATCTGGAGGTTACCAGCTGAAGCATCACTGTAGGTTGTCGTCTTCAAGGAATGGTCCTTGAAGAGGACAAACTCAAAACAGTGGTGCATCAGCTGGTAACCTCCAAATTTGACTATTGTAGTTCGGAAAATTCAAAATGCGGCAGCCAGACTGGTCTCTGGGGTAACCTGGAGAGACCATATTATACCTGTTTTAAAACAGTTGCACTGTCTGACGATATGTTTCCAGGCAAGATACAAAGTGCTGGTTATTACCTTTAAAGCCCTGAACAGCTTAGGTCTGAGTTATCTTAGAGAGTGCCTTCTTCTACACTATCCCGACAGCACAATCCCCTCATCATCACAATCCTCACCACACAATCCCATCATGATCCCCACTGCATGATACCCTCCTCATCTGAGGAGGTCCATCTTCCATTACCAGCAATACATGTGGTGGCGACTCAGAGGTGGTCCTTCTCTGTAGCTGCTCCTGGGCTGTGGAATGCATTCCCTACATAAATCCGTAATCTGAGTTCATTATTGGCCTTCAGGAGAGCCCTTAAGACCTATCTTTTTGGCCTGGCCTTCCAGGATTTTTAAAATGTCAAGGTTTGGCCTGGTTTCCTAGGGTTTTAAAAACTGTTTTAAATATTTTAATAATTGTTTTATGTTGTTTTTACAGTTTTTTATTTTAACAGTTAATTGGTTTTAGTTTTATTTTAATGTTTTATTTTAATTTTGGAAGAGCGGTATAGAAATCAAATAAATAAATAAATATAAGCTGTATAGTTTCATATATTATGCTGGCTTTTTAAAATGGGCACTTCACAATGGCTTTCTAAAGATACATCAGACAGAAATCTATCAGGTATATCTGAAAGAATTGATTATGCTGGACTAGGAACATGTGGCATTTCTGGCTAGACACTTATTATATAGGCAACAATTGGGGAAAGCACTGTGCCTGGTAGAGATGCACTAGGAAGAAATTCATTGGGGCATCTCTAGCAAGTGCTTGGGGAAGCTGCACCTATTTGGTTTCTGTTTGGATGCTTCCATTCTCAGCCCAATGTTGAGCTGAAAGACTGAAGCAAAGTATGGGTGCAGTTTCTAAAGCCAGCATAATGTATGAGACTGTACAAAGTCTTTACAGCTGAAATGGTGTGGAAGTTATGTCTAACGCTTTAGCTTGCAATTTCCATGCTTTTTAGAGCACAAGTGAACATTTAAAGCATCTTAACTTTCATTTTAACCCAAGGTTATTGGATTATTGAATTTCCTGTTTGAAAAGGAAAACCTGACTGGGCAAAGTGGGGACAAGAAATGTAGCAGTGGCTATTGCCCATGCTGACAAAGTGAATTTTCCATATTCATAGGCAGTATACCCCTGATGTAGAACCTTCATGTTCAAATGCAGGCTTTTAGCTGCTCATAGGAGATAGTATACATTTAATGGAGAACATCCATGTCCAAAGGCAGTTTACTGCCTTGTCTGCCATTGCAATACTCCCCACCCCTTCACCTCCTGCTTTGCATTTCCTCCTGTCCAATTGCCACCTTGCTACTCGCTCACATGCCCTTGCTCACATGCCCATTTGCCACCCTGCCATCACCTTGTATGGTCTCACATGGCCTCCACCACTTAGCTGCCACGTCCCATTCCCTCATAATGCAAGGGAAAGTGGGTCCCAGCTTCTCTGCCATACAGTTCCTTGCGTCCTTTCCTTCTGTACCTTTGCCGCTACGTTGTGTCCCTCTCAAGTCCATTTAGCAGCTTCTCACTACCTCACATTCCCTCGCAAGGCCATTATCATGTTGCCACCACCTTGCATGCCCTTACAGAGCCTCCTGCCACCTCGCCGCTGCCTTGCAAGCTGTCGTGAGCCCCCTTGTCCCTGCACTGCTGCCTTGTGTGCTGTCACCTCTCCATTTGTTATCCGCTGCTGCCTTGCATACTGTGTATTGCCCCAGTACCCCCACCTCAGTGAAGGGAGAAAACAAAAGCCCATAAAAGGCAGAGGAGGGGAAATTTGTTTACAGAAACGGCGGAGTGCTCCTCGATTACAAGCAACTACATTTAGAAGCAGGAAGTCACTTTCCAGACCTTGCCCCTCTCACTTCTGGCTTCAGAACACTCAATGGGCAAAATTGCTGATCTGCGCCCTTAGTTGATTTCACCCTGTGTTCATGGGACTTGAAAGATGAATAACTCAGGGAATACTAGCAGCTCTTTTCAAAACAGCCACAGGATTATGCTTCAACATATACTTGGATGTAAAAATTAAATAAATGAACTTTAACAAGCATAAGGTGTGTTATTTGATGTTAAAGAGTAGCCAACATTTTTTTCTAGAATTTAAGGGTCATTTTAACAGATGCCGCATTTCTCAGCCATTTTACAGGAGTGGAGAAATGGTTTTGATTTTATGCCCAATAGGATGTTGAAGGCTGATAATGGTGGAATATAGAAATAGCTCCTCATCTTAACTCTACCTGCATGACCATGCCAGCATAATAACTAAAATAATTAAGACGATTTCCCACTGGACTGTCTGTAACATGCCCTTTGAAAATGTGGCAGCACTAGCTAAAGGCCCTACGATACTGTTGTGCAAATTGCTTTGAAGCTGCCCTAAGACCCAGTTTGTAAATTGCACAGCATGAGAGAGAGGATACATTTGAGGGAACTTAAGGTTTAGTGTTCTATACCTGACACATGCTCCGTGTGAATCTCACCCGCAGTTAGTTCCTTTAGCCCTAGATGCATGTTTAAGCTCAGACCCCATTCACATATTAGACCTTCAAATTTGAACTATGCTAATGGCGAACACACAAATTTATAACACAGAGAATCTTCTTTAAGATAAACAAGCTTTCCTTTAGGAACTCTTTATTGCTTTAGTCCTTAAGGACTATCTATCACAGAGGCTAAAGTGGTTTCTTGCGATTGGATCCTTGTTCTTCTGGAGATTAGCAGAACCTATGGCAGGAACCAAGGTTACAGAACTCCTTGCAGGTAGGAAATTTAAGGGATGCTCAAGGGTTGTTGAAGCAGTAAATCTTTATCAACAGTATCTAAGGATTGGCGCTCTTATGCTTGAATATTCAGGTGTCTCTTATAAGTGAATATTTCCCCATACAAACATATTATTTGCACATATAAAAGCAGATATCAATGGAATGATTCTGGTTTAGCCTTCTCTCTGACATGGCAGTTTTCTCTGTGCAGAAATTATTTTTGAGTGGTGCAAGGCAAGGTTGTATTTAGTATATGAGCCCCTACCTGCTGCTGTCTCAAGAGGTATGGCCCAGACACAAGTGTAGTGCCTTTGTGAGAACTAGGTCTGTGCCTTTATTATCTGGAGGCTTGATTGTTATGTTTTGCATGAGGTTGTCTTTGTCATCTGTTTAAAGATTGTTGATGGATCCAAAACATGGCGTGGCATGTACCTCATGACAACTGACAGGCACATGCCTGGGATTCTGAGATTCTTTAGATATTGTACATCTTGTCTTGTACAAGAATAGACTAGATGGTTCGTTAAGTCTTTTCCAGAGTTATGATTTTATAAAAATTATAAAGCCTCCAAGAAAAATCTGAACCGGCATGTAATAGCTATTTGATATTTTAAAAACGGTATCTCTTTAGAATGATCTTACCTGTCCTGAGCATTAGTTATAAGGTGTCTTATGAATTTAAATAATTAATACATAATTTGAGGTTAGAGGGTTATTAAGAGCAATCACAGAATTTTCAGTCAGTCCATTATTATGTATTCTGGCCCAATGGACATAGAATAAAACATGAAGGAAAAAAATACATCCGCATACGATAGCAACAAAAGAAGAAATAAGATCAGATTGGACAATCCAGCTATATAGTAAGATTTTCCTGAAATTCTTGAAACCAAATCCAACAATAAATTTTCTAGCTTTTTAATGTTGTGTGAGGTGATCAGTATCAGTCACCAAGTATGTCACACATGACCCTATCAGTTTTTTAAAATGAAGATTAGTTATCAAAGGTGTCATGGAATCCCTTATACATTGGGTGGGTGTACAGCTTCTACCTGATTAGAACTGCAGAGGCAGGTTTTTAATGCCATAGGGTTCACAATGTATTCTCGCAAGAACAGCTAAGGGGATGACATTGTCTTGCCATAATGATCCGTGGTGTTTTATCACCGCATTTTAGTGTCAATGGGGTCTTGTATATCTTCAAGTTCAGTTCAGTGCAGGAAAATGCTACAGAATCCCTGACAGAATGCTGACCAACATTTGTTTGAAACTCTTTAAGAAGGGAGAGCCCACCACTGCGTGAGAGTCTTCCAGGGGACTGAATGCCCTAGGAAATCTCTTACCTCCTATTAGATCAATGTGTTCCATTTCGGATCAGTGAATCCAATTGAGAGAGCCTTTTGACTGGATAGGTCCCATTAGGTGTTCTGTACATATATGATAGTTCTCTTGCAGAGTTAATGATATTCAATAGGATGTCTGGGTAAATATGCAGAGCTTGAAAATGGAGGCTCTGCTTTTCAGGAAAGAAGACTGCCAAAGAGAGAGGCTGTGGTATTCAGAATTTTCTAGAATTCACTTAGAAAGATGTATAGTTTTTATATACTATGTTTATATAACTTTCCCTCCTAAATATATGGCGTATTAATAACTCAGTTGATAGTTAATATTTTCCTCTTGGGAGAATGCAATTCAAATTCAAAGGGAAATATCAAGGGGCACTTCCAGGGCTGCATGGAGCACCATCTTGTTTGTTGATTTATTTTAAATTTTAAAAATCTAAAAATAGCTTTTTAGAGACTCTGTGGAAGTTCCAGTTGATCAATTATCTTTTACAAATCCTATTTTTCTCATTCAGAAGAAGATTAGCAGTTGCATTTTTAGAGTGTTGTCTCTATAAGAGATCCAAAGTTCTTTGTAAATATATAATGGTAGGTTCATTTCCAATTTTGGCAAGAGCATTTCCAGACAGGTTTAGCTCACTTCTCCTCTAGAATAGAAGGTGTGCATTCACATATCAGCCAGATTACCCTGAAGCCCCTGTGAGCTATTGGGGAACACTCCAGACATGATTTGGGTTTTTTATTGCACGTTAGAACATAGACCAATTTATGTCTGGGGTTAAAAAAAATCCACCTTTTTGTGTCTTTTGGAGTTTTTTGTTTGTTTGTTTGCAAATTTGAACTTGCAGTATAGCCTCAGTTGAGATATTCCCTGTTCCCCAGAGTTTGAAGAAAAATGTATTTTGGTAGGCTGAGTTTTTTCAAGACGTATAGCCTATTAAAACCACAGAGCTGAAAACAATTGAGTGATTTAGGACTAATTCACACAACCAATGGACAGGTGGAAAAAACACAAACAGGTTGCCCATGCTGATGTACAGATCATGGTAAACTGGTTGTGTGTGACCACTTCTATATGCTGGATTCATCCTTTGGTGTGCCACCATGGTTGATTAAACTATGTTTAGAGTGTTTGCAGTAATGTATCAAAAGCACATATGGTTTTGTGAATCAGTTGCTGCATAACTCATTTAAGATGGTGTGAATCAGTGGTCCCTCTAATTTTTTTTCATCTCTGTGCGGAATGAGTTTTGTTCTGGGTGGCAGCATCAAGGCGGTGTGTGTGCACCTACATTCAGAATGGGGCCTTCCTGATTCAACCTCTGCAGGATCTAAAATGAACTGAGCAGACATCCAAAAACTTGTGAGCGCATGCACATGCACACGCCTTAGAGGGAACAGTGGTGCGAATGTATTCTGCTTATGTGTGACTGGTTTTGCTTGAGCAAACCAATCACACCCATATTTACTGTGTCAGTGCAGAGTTGCTAAAAGCTCTTTAAATGTGTTGCTTTTGGGTCCATTAGTGCAAGGAAGCCCCTTCCTTCTTCAGAATTCCAAGTGAGGCAAAGAGGACTCCTAACCATGCATTTCTGAGTTAGAAAGTATTGTGTGCATGTGCAGCCTGAGTCTGTCTTCTTTCTTTATGACTAAGATGGCTCTGCTGAAGCTTTTGTCTTCACATTTGGTAGGTAATTGTTCCTGCAGAAATAAATAAAATATTCAGACACTTGTTTGCATTAATTATGCTGCAATATGTTTTGCTAGAAAAAGGTTTGTGTGACACGTTCTTTTTTTGTTTTGTTTCCCCACCGCCCATCCAAGATACTGTACACATGGACTTTTCAAGCTTAGCAAATGGAGACATTAAAACCATTTGTAGGTGCTGAGAAATTCAACATTACTTTATAAATAATTTTAAATTAAACCATTGTACCAGAACTTAATACTAAAACTAAAACACTGCACTTTAAAACTGTAAACATATTTAAATTTTCTGTATTAAGACACAGATAGGGCTAACATTTTTCCTTGTACTCTACTCAGGACATTAACCAGTATTAATGTTCTAGTCCCTTTGAGTATGTAAGAGAGAACACAGGTTAATTTTAAAATGAGGGAGATGACAATAAAGACAGAGTGCTGAAAGAGATGTCATATTCCATAATGATCAAAAAAGTTAAAAAATGCATGCTGTTCATCATACTGGGTTGCATGTGGAGAGCAATAGAAATCTGTTTTTCCAGACATGCTAATCTATATCCTGGAAACCCTTTGGCCAAAATATGATCTTTAACCTTTAACGCTTGTGGGTTTTCATTATAATCTTCAAATTCCTTGACCTGGAAAATATATCTACACATTTTGTTTTTTAAAAAATTGTGGAAAGCTATCAAAATCAGTTCTGAATGAGAAGTGTAGGCTAATGGATGCATAGAACAAAGCAGTTTTTCCCTTCTCATGATTATTTTCTTCTTCTCCTGTGATTATTTATGAAGTATCTAAATAATATGTGGATTGTTAAGATTTAAATTGCTCTTTTTTCTTGAGGATTTAAATCTATCTTTAAATTGCCTTTATTTAAACCAGTCAACCCTGGAATTATCATCAATAGAAATGATATTTCCTTTATGTATATAAAGTTATTTAAAACATTAGGAAGAGCACTATATAAATATTAACTACATGCTTGCAGCCAAATACTTGGTTAGTTGGTGTAATCAATAAATATACAGCCCCCATCCCATCGCCACTGCTAACTGGCCTCACTGTGTTCTTAGGATTGCCAGTTCGCAATGCTGATGTGACAGTGGAAGCCATATCAAAATTTCCTACTAGACAATTCCCACTCAGGTTCTTGCTTCTCATCACATTTACCCAGTCACCTAATCCTTCAACCCTTCCTAGCATTCCTATGCCTTGGACCAGAGGTTACCTAGATAATTTTGGAGCCTGGAGCTAATGGCCTCCCCCCCACCCCCCGCCGCAATAGAATTATCACCCCCCTACATGCACACATGCATGCACAGACGCGCGCGCACACACACACACACAGAGTGACAGACAGTATTTTTAACATGTGGGTTCTTGCATTGTTGTTGCAGTATGGCTCCTTCTTCATAGGTTTATCTTGGATATAATATTTTAGTTGTACAAATCTTGCAGTTCAAGACCTCCAAAGCATGTAAAACAGCCTCATTTTGATATGACTAAATTTTGGCATTATACATTTTATACCAAAATGGTACGTAATTTTTACAAAATTTGATACGGTACATTTTATGTTCATAATATTAGAAACAATAAAAAGTTAAGAACTAACATGTACAGTATACACTTGTGTATATATAGTATTTACACAGAGGAAAAACGGCTTATAAAAAATCAATAAAAAAGAGTTTTTAACTTTTACTATACAGAAACATAATGAAAGTTTGCTTCAGGCACTTATATTTGTTAATGTGAGCAATAGCTTGAAAAAAAGCTCACGATTAGGGGGGGAAAATACCTCTACCTTTTGGTTAATGGATTGTTATTACAGATACAAAAATAACATTTGAGTGTCTATCTAGTGTTTCTTTTTAGACTGTGAGACCTTGGGAGGCAGGAAACCATATTATGTGTAAGATAAGATAAGATCATGTGTAAATTGCTTTCAGAACATTTTGTTGAAAAGTGATATATAACTTAATAAGTAGTAGTGGCCGGGGGAGGGTTCAGGGAGCACTGCCAAATCCTACTAAATTAGAAAGTCCCAGGAACAACAAAAAAGTGAAAAAGTTAGAAAGGCATAGAGGAAAGAGTAACTATTGTGCTGGTTTGTTTCCCTTAACTACAGAACTCCAATTGCAGAGGACATATCTCATTGAGAAAGGGACGGTGGGGGTGGGGGGATGGGGTGGAGGGGAGAAAAGTTTCTCCGACTTGGCGCTAAACGCAAAAGGAGCCAGGATGCTGGAGATAATCTCCACATGTAGAACAAGAACACTTATTTTTTATATTTTCCCCTTAAGGGGGGCAGGATTTCTTGGTAGGTTTATTTTTCTTTCTCGGGAGCCACAAAGGCCACCTCATCCCCCTGCTCCAAAAAGAGAGAGAAATATCTCCAGGAATGGGAGAGCTACAAAGGAAAAATTCTTACTGGTTGAAAGTGGCCGGCGCAGTGGTGGCCACACATCATACAAATGCACAGGCAGCGGCAGCCAGGAAGGGAAAGTTGGGGGACTTGAATCAAAGCCTGGGAAATGGCTGGGGGAGAGAGAGTGATCTGGTGTCTCAGCAGTGGGAGGGAGAGAGGAGGCTGGCTGGAAGGCACAGTACCGGAAGGGCTGGGTTGCCAGGGGGCAGGGGAGGGAAAGGGATCTCTGCCAGATCGAGAGAGAGGCAGGGGGACCACAAATTGCAGCTAAGGCATAGAAGAAGAGTCATCTCAAGATATTCTATGGAGGTGTTCTGAGGCTCCTTGAGTGGAGGAGGCAGAGCGGAGGCCAAGGGCACACAAGCTGAAGTGCGACTGAATCAGGCAGGCCAGTAGCAGGTGGTAGCCCTGCCATCGCTCACCTCACACGAATCTTGCCAGAACACTCTGCCACCCGGCATAGTATGGGTGGGCCAGCAGCACTCTTTCTCAGCATTTGGACCCACCCCCAAAGCCTCCAGGGTACCAGACGTTGGACAGGAAGTCCGATCCTACCACTGTCTCAGGCTCCTTCCAAGTTATTAGCTACAGAGTTGCCCTGTCCTAGGCCCTGAGTAAGGCTTAAATCTCAGCCAAATCCCAATCTCTCCCAGAAGCTGGACAGCAGGCCTTCTCGAAGTTGTATTCCCTGAGAAGGTGGAATGTTTCTTAATGTTTGATGCCACTACACCAACTTAACCAACTGGGTCAGATGATTCATCACTACAGGCATAATGCAAAATAAATTCCATGAGAGAAGTGTCATAGCAGCATTTAAAGCAAGCTTTTTACAGGGAAAATCTTCTGGATAAGGAAGACAACACACCTTATCTTTTCAAACATGCATACTGTCTTTACATGAATCAAAGACTAGGTTTTTCCAAGTTTTTTAATATTAGAAATTGGGATGTTGTCTTAAATTCAGAGTCCTGTTCCTTTTGAGTAAATGTAGGTATAACCTGTATTTAAGGTCTACGTTTAAAGAGGGCCATCTTAAATTCATAGTCTTCTTTGATTTGGGTAAATATGGTTATTAGAATAAAGGGTATTAATATGAATTGATAGTTTTAACCAAGTCCATAAGCAGTTTTACTGGATCAAGGAAAATGGGGTACAAAAATGCTCCACAGGTTCATAAGCCTCTTTGGAGAGAGAGGGAGAGAGGGAGGTAGTACTTGGGACTGAAAGAATACATCATGGCTAGAAATTAGGACTAGGTTTTTCTCCCATGTATGTGCAGTTGTAAAAAACTTGAGTGCCTACCTCAATGTTTCTGTCCTGTCCTAGTCTCAAACAGGTGCCCATGTGTCAAGTAGGACCTCTGACAGCTCCGAGGAAGCAAGCTGATCCAACAAGGTCTCAGCTTCAGCTGAACTCTTATCTCTCTTGACCCTGACTATCTCTATCAGCTTCCAACTTTCTTTTGCAGACTGTGGAACCTTAAACGGAAGCCTCTGGGCCTGGAGGCAAGCACTTTGCCATATCTCAGATATTTCTTTCCTGATGCACTCAATGCATCAGTGAGTGGGCACTGAAGGGTAAAGATTTCTGGTATATATGGGTCTGATCCCTCTATTGAATCTGGCTCAGGAGGTACCATCCCTAAGGATCTGCGTTCAGGTTCCAGGGCTTCTCACCACCCAGTTCATCCTTGCCACTGGAACCGAGGTCCTGCACCTTGGCAGCTGGTGTTGGTGATGGGGATCTGCTCAACTCATTCTCTTTGGGATCTGAATTGTGGTGTTAGCCCATATCCTCTTTCTACCACCCCCGTCCTCTCTGGTGGGAACCACTGACTTTATCCAAGAAGCATAGTATAGACAGGTATGTGGTGCCATCGAGGAAGTTGGCCTCTGCTTGGATCAAACAGCAGTGTTGTGTTTAGCTAGACCAGTGCAACAGCAGCCTAGGAAGGATAGCACTCCCACTATTGAATCACACGTACCCTTAAACCTGACTTCCTTTTTTAGCACAAAAGATATGCTAAGACTATGTGAGGCTAGAGAGCCTTTTAACCTATTTAGATATTTCAGAATGTAATCAAGGTCAGTTCCCCAAACCATGCAAATTGGACACAACAGAGCCTTTTTGTTCTGTCCTTCCTCTGAATAACTGTTACTGCACCACACCCTTCTCAAGCCTGCTCCCCTTTTTCCATTTTGAAACATAACACATTTTCAGCTTTGTATCTTTATAGAAGACAGTGTCTCACTCAATGTGTTTAGGGGAGACAGTAAGTCCCGTCTCCCCTAGACACAGGTGGTGGTGTTCGGTTTGCAAGGTTCATCCTGAAGGTTCCTGGAAACTACATCACTGCTTCTTCTGCTATCGAAGTTTAGTGAAACCAGCTGCAGCCCCAGAACATCAACTTGGCCAAGTACCTGACTTTGTACTCACTAGGAGTGTGCGAGCCAGCTCGGTTTGAGCTGGGCTCGATGTCAAGCTGGCTCGGCTTGACTGGTTTGGGGTCGACTGGCCTCAGCCGGTCCAAAGTTCAAGCTGAACCAGGCCTGGTTTGAACCAAGCCAGCTCAGAGCTATACTGGTAAAGGGACTGTGGTGAGCAGCAGCAGAGGCGCTGTCCAAAGTATTGATGGGGTGGGAGGGGAATAAATCTGTACTTAAGTAGAAGTTGCAGTGGCCATGGTGGAGGTGGTGGATGCCCTGCTGGCCTCTGCCTGAGTAGCCGGGGCTCATGGTGGCCCTGTTTGGGCCTCTGTGCTCATGCAAGGGCCATTTTAGTAACTTCTGCATGTGCAGAGGCCATTTGTGTGACTATGCAAACTGCGTGGTCACACAAATGCCCTCTGTGGTTGCACAGATGTCACTAAAATGGCCCTGTACATGTGCAGAAAGCCAAACTGGGCCACCGGTGACCCAGGCTACTCAGGGGGAGGCTGGTGGGGGAGCTGCAGCCATTGCCACCATGGTGGCTTCTATTTGTATTTATTTTCCCCTGCCCCCTCTATACTGTGAACAGCACCTGGCCCCCTGTACTGGTAAGGGGTAATCCTCACCAGATTCTGCCTTACCAGTATAACTCCAAGCCAATCAAACTGGCTTGGTTCAAACTTGAACAGGGTCCAGTTTGACCAGGCAAAAACTGGGCCAGGTCTGACTGGCTTGAATCTTGTCTGGATTTGAACCAAACGAACAAATCTGATTTTGTGCATATCCCTAGTTCTCACCCCATTTCCCCTCTAAGCTGAATCACTAGGGTGTTGAGCCCCTAATTAGGCACACTGGATGGCAGGGTCTGGAATAATTCTTGAGAACACATTGCAAACCTTGATCTCTGTGTGAGGGACTGCTGCAGGGAGACCTGCCCTGGACTGCCCTGGCCACTCTTGAAAACGGGAATCCTAGTGTCCCTTTCCGTGTGGGCTTTCCATGGGCCCATATCTGTGCCTGAATACCTGAAATACCTTGACTCCCAAGTGAAACCCAAGTGAAAGGAAAGCCCCTGAAGCTTCAGTAATGGATTGGATGAGGGTGAACAAGTACTGATGGTTGGTGGTTCCTCTGCCCAGGTGAATGATGTTCAGCCTGTTCTAAACAGGGTTGCACTCTCCTGGAAGAACTAGGTTCACAGTTTGGAGGTGCTCATTGATCCAGCCAGCACTGTCACTAGAGGCTCAAATGACTTCTGGGGCTCAGAGCACCTTTTATCAGCTTTGGCTGATCCACCAACTGTAACCATACCTGGACAGAGATAGCTTGGACACAGTTACTCATGCTTGGGTAACCTCTCGCTTAGATTATTGCATTGTATTATACATGAGGCTGCCTTTGAAAATCGTCCAGAAACTGAAGCTGGTACAAAATAGGGCTGCAAGATTATTGCCTGGGACTGGACATTTTAACATATTACACCAGTGTACTAGCTCCCAGTCCGTTCCAGGTCCAATTCAAAGTACCTTTAAAGCCCTAAATAGCTTGGGACCAGTTTACTTGAGAGAGTGTCTTGCCCCATATGTCCCAACCTGGACCTTAAAAGCTTCTTCAGAGACCCTCCTCTGAGTGCCCCTTCCAAATGAGGTGAGGCAGATGGCTACTGGGGAGAGGGCCTTTTGGGGTGTTCCACCCTATTTATGGAACCCAGTGAGTTTCTCCTGGCTTCATCACTTTGGTCTTTTAGATGCTAAGTGAAAACCTTTTTGTTTACTCAGGCCTTTTAAATTTTGATCTGATTTTAACTGATTTTGGGGGGGAAAGTCTTTTAAATTGTTTTGTATTTTATTTTATATTTTCTTTCTCCCCCTTTTTTGGTCTGTTATGATTTAATGTGTTGTGTGTTTTTATCTCATCTCATGTTTTAACATTGTGTTGTAATCTACCCACAGAACGTTATGTTATGGGGTGGCTAACAAATAAAGTTTATTATTATTGTTATGCACACTTTCAGATCTGGTTTTTGAGCTAATTCCCCTAGTTTGTTCTGAAAGTGGTCTGTGTGCACCTGTGTGAGCACGTGTGGCAACACCATTATCACTGGCCATTATCACTGGCCATAAGCATTCTTCTTAAGCTCTTTTGCAAATACAAATAATAAATTGTGCATTTTAATTTTCAGTGGGAAACAATTCTAAAAAACAGACTCTATATATTTCCATTATATAAGATGTTTCATATTAATGCTTCTAGCTTTACTTGAACATTCTGTCTTTCATTCACTCTCTCACTCTGAGGTTGAATGATCCATATCCAGATATATCTAACAACTTTCTTCAACTCACTGAGTTTATGTTAATGCACAAAGCAGAGAGCAGGAAGTATCTAAGTAGCTGCTTAGAAAGTAGAGACAGCACACAAGTTCAGTAAAACACATTGCCAAATACCCTCCTCCCTCAAATACTTAAACAATGCACACACTTTGTTTTGCATTAATATGTGGAGCATCAGGGGCGTAGCAAGGTTGGAGTGGGCCCTGAGACAAGATTTTAAAATGGGGCCCCCCCACTCAAAGTCCAGGGCCTCCGCACACCCCAGGCCCCCAAGGATTTAAGTCTGATATTCCAAAATAAGTATGCTGCCTGGAAATACATTTCACTGAATACACACACGCACACGTCACAATATATAGTGATATACATTGAGTACTATACATTTGTTTTACTTTTAATGCCTAGAACACACTAGAAAGATGAATGATTAAAATGGACCCCTCGCTGCAGATTAGCCAAGGAGACTTTCAACCATGCAGGGTGAGCCTATGTTTGTTTTCTCAGAATTCTGAACAAATTCAGTCAAGTTTGATTCCAGGAGGTTTTTCACAGGAGGCTTTTAAAGCCCTTTAACACACATCTCCTCTGGAATGGAGGTGCTGCATTCACATGTTGGCCAGATTTACCCTGAAGTCCCTGCAAGTTATAGGGGAGCAGTTCACACACAAGAAAAATAAAATAAAATAAAAGCAGAAGGCATGCTTCACAGTTCTCGCTCAGACCTTCTGGGTTGCAAAACAACTTGAACATAAGTGCATTTATAAATGAATGAATAAAATAAATATAATACTGTTTCTTCCAGAAGTTTTTGTAATTTTCTGCCATGAAACAAGCCACTTATAGGACTTTTTAGATAGTTTTTTTTAAGCCAGCAAATTTTCCAAGCTGTTTAAAAATAAATATTCAGAGACTTCTCAGTCCCTCCCCCCCATATCAAAGCCCTATGGCAAGCAGATGCCTATATATCCGGGTGGGGGTGGGGAAGGTAACCACAAAAAGGAGTTCACACTCTACCTGGCAGCAGGGGGTCTTCTGCTGCAGAGAACAGTGGAGGCCTCTCTGGCTGCCGCCTCCTTCCGGGCTGGCTTGGGCCCTACTGGAGTTCAGGCTTCACAGAGGCCTACACGAGGCCTCCGTGGAAGCCCCGCCCACCCGCCGATCAGCTGAGAGGCAGGAGAAAAGGAGCTCTTTGCAGCTTGTCTGCTGCCTCGATTGCTGGCCAGGAGAACAAGCTGGAGAGACGGCGAAGAGGGCAAGTGGCTGAGGGGCCTTGGGACTGGGCAGGGGGCAATGGGGAGTCACGTGAGGTGCCTCTGGGGGGCCCCTCCAGGCAGTGGGGCCCCCAGACAACTGTCTCCCCTTGCCCTATCGTTGTTACGCGCCTGTGGAGCATCTGTACCAGATCAGTCCATACTGGCAAATGCTTCCCTCCTTCTAGGGAAGTGCAAACCAGCTCTAGTCTGAGCCTGTCCAATGTCAAACTTGGCCAGCTTGAGAGCTTGCCCTAAAGTGGAACCAGACCCAGTTTGGTTCGAATGAGCAAAATCAGCCCCCTCCCCCGCTGGTCCAGGGATTCTAACTTTTTTTTTTAAAAAAACTCACCGCCTCTGCAAGTGTGGCCGTGGGGGGCGGCTCTCCCTGGATTCCTCCTCCCCTGCTGGCCTCCCCCTGGTCTCTAATTGCCTCAGTTCAGGCCATCTGTGTATCCTGTTCTGGGCCTCTTTGTGCTGGTGGCAGCCATTTTGGAGACTGCCGTGTATGTGGACTGGCCTTCTGTATGGCCTGAGTCACATCCGCCCATGCAGATGGCCAGTGTGCATGTGCAGTGGCCTCCAAAATGGCCGCTGCCAGCACAGAGGCTCGGAGTGGGGCACGCAGGGACTAAAATGGCCCAAACCGTGCTGATTTGAAACTGAGGGGAGGCCGACGGGGAAGGGGGAATTACCAGAGACCTATTCCCCCTGCAGCTGTAGCAGTGCCCCCCAAGGCAGTGAGTTGTTTTTAAAAAATAGTTTTTGGTTAGACCCCACCCCCCCCAGACTGGCTCATATTTGAGCTGAACCATGGGGTATATTCGGGGGTGGCGGGGGGGGGGGAGATTGAACATACCTAGTTCTGTTTGAGTCCAGCTTGTACTCGAACCGAACCGGGCATATGGGTTTCATGCACACCTATCTCCTTCTGCTCTGCTAAAGTCAGCACCATCAATTTCTACTGTAACCTGTAGTAGTACTAGGCCTGCATAAACTTAAGGCACCATAGGCCTAAATCCTGTCTTACACGTTGCTTTCTTGGGCCATTAGGTGGCTGCCACCTCTTTCCTCCATTCCAGCAATAGGCAGTAAATTGATTTCACACTGTTCACTTCAGTTATAGGAATATGCCCAACAGTACTCATTCTTGGGTTCTGTTTTACTGGGTGGGATGGCTTTGCAAATTTATTTATTCATAAATTTTAATTTAATAATTAATTATTATTATTAATTAATAATTATTAATTTAATAATTTAGTTTAATTTAATTTTAATAAAACCAAATTATAAAACCCCATGGTGGCTTACGATTTTTTTTTAAAGGGAGAGAAAAGTATACCCCTGTGGTATCTGCCCCCTTTTGCCACAGGGGTAGCGCAATGTACTGTGGCACCTGAAGTGAGGCACCAAAAGCTGCCTTGGCCCAAGCTCCTGGTGGGGGCCCATCCACCTTTTCAAAACCATGAGCTTTGGCAGTGGACAGGAGGGACTGTTGCCAGTGACAATAGTCCCTTCTCAAGCTTCTTGCAAGCTTTGCAAGGAGTATGAGAAGAGGGATTCCTCACCAAGTCTGCAAGAGTTAGATTGGTGCCAAAGAGCTGCTCTGATGGGGAGCATCTTGCTGCCCACAAGATGGCACTGCAATAATCTGCCATCAAAGGCAAGTGCTTCACCTTGCCTCATGAAATGGTCACCCCTGACATAACAATTAAAACAATTTAAGTACTTAAAACCTTTAAAAACAATTACAGCAGATAAGAATAGTTAAAACATCAACCAAAAGCCTAGTTAAACATGTGTATTTTAAGGCCTTCCTAAAGGCCACCAGAGATGTTAATCCTCTTACTTTGGCAGGGAGCATGTTCCAAAGCTCAGGGATGGTTATTTGCATCTCTGATAACTGAGATGTGAGCACCTCTCTCATTTTCTTTTGCACCCACTTCTAGAATACCGTTAAAAGGGAGAATTTGCATATCTTATCTGTGGAGATATGTGCATGCTCCTGTTGAGAAAAATCATAAAACTGCTATTAAGGCATTCCACAGAGCAGAAAAACCAAGTTAAAACCTCTGCCATGCATGTGTGTTGGGGGACAGTCTCAAAATCCATTTGTTTGTTGATGGTTGGCATGTTTTTCCATGAGGAAAGCAGAACGGCATAAACTTCTTATCCTTATGGATGGATCTCAGGTGTAAACATGGCCCAATCATGCATGCACTGTCACATACTGTAGAGAAAGAGAAGAAACTGCTGGATCACTAGATGACTAGCTCTGTGGATATCTACTGTGCGTGTTTGCCTTTTCAGTTCCACTGTGGTTATTTTTTTCCCCCATTTAACTGAAATAAACATTACTAAAATGTGCAGTTAAAGGTTAATTGTTTCTTTGACAATATTGCTATGAAAGTAATCAGTTTTATTGCTTGAGAGGGGATGTCATAATTTGGCCTTGAAACAAACCTGTGTTTCCCATCTACTTTCCTATTAGCATCTCAGCAAATTATATGAGGTTGTGTGTGCTTAAAAAGCACTGAACATGTATTTATTTATATATGCATTTGATTTAATTTCCATCGTGACAACAATATTTATAGGGCATGATAATTACATGATACTTTTCTAAAAGTCGAGTAACAAATAATTGAGATAATTGAAAGATTTAAAGGAGTAAAACCTGTAGTGCTTAATCTGTAAATCAGCAGCAAACTGGAACAACAAAATCTAGTATAAAGATTTTTCATAGGCTTGATGTAATATTGTGGAAATGTGAAATGCCAAGATTACTTAGTAGGGCTTATTCTTAACTATAGAAATAGTACAGGAAGAGAGCAGTTGATGATAATCAAGAGGGATAATCTCAATTAATTGAGGAGAAGGAAGGTAAACAAAAGTAGAAGAAAACTGGAATGAACTGATGGTAGCAAAAGAGTTAAAGTGAAATGAGAAGGGCTTTCAAAGGTGTATCAAGGGAACAGGGAAAGTAGGTCTATTAATAGAGTAGGAACATGAGCCTAATGATGACTCAAAGTGACAGAGAAATCTTAAGACTGATCATCATTCAAGTACTTATCCCTGTTCCTGACCAAAGACTAGTAAAGTTATGTTCTCTCCTAATTGGAATAAGGAGAAGTTCATTTAACTCCTGCGGGTGGTTCTGGCACATATATTTTTGCTCTAAATTGCATTTTGCTCCAAGCAAGAGGTTGTCTTGTCTCCACCACCACAGACTGTGAGAACTGCAGGGGCATGAGAGTAGCTGAGTGTAAATGTCTTATTGTTTTCGTGTGTGACTGTATGTGTGTGTGGGTGATTCTGGATGACCGTGCAAGAAACTGTGAGTGGCCTGTGTGGTTGTGCATATATGCAGTTATACATGGCTGAATTATGTTATGATCCTTCTCTACGCCCTTCTGATAGTGACTCTTCTGATGTTGACCCAAGTCAAGATCATCCATACAGGAGGCCTTTGAGTCTACCAGGTTTGGAGTTGGAGTGACAGTCAAAAGGAAACTCCTTGAAAGCATCTCTTAGGAGAAAGCATTACCAAATTCCAAACCTAGGAGGAACTGCTTAGAGCTGAAACTATATACAGTCACCCCTCACCAACTGCAAAAGCTCCGTTCCTGGAAAACTTCACGGTTGGCAAATGTGTGGTTCACCAGGCATTATAACCAATGGGAAACCGGGGGTTAGGAGAATCGCAGTCACAGAAAGACTGAAAATGATTTTAAAATTAAAAAAAATCTCCCCGACCCCTGGAAATGACCACCCGAACCCCGAAAATCCCTGAACCCCTCCCAATTTAAAAAAAAATCTCACCAAACCGCGGATACTCAGGTTGCAGGTTGCAAGACCTGCCACAATTTCCCAGTTGTGGATACTCAAATTCATGATTGGGAACCCCACGGTTGTCGAGACATTGCTGTACTACCAAAATGGGACTGTCATTCAAAACAGAAAACTCTGTGTCAAGCTAATGTCTAGTTCAATTTGTCTGTTGTCCTGGTACACTGATATGTATTCATCCGCCTCTCACTTAATATTACTTGCTGGCAGGAACAGCAAGTTCCTGTTGTTCCTGTTGAAATACCCATAGAAATGATATATGGACAAAATGTGTATCAAGCTAGATGTAACGATTGTGGAGTGGTGAGCTCAAGGCAGTTTTCTGTGGTGGTGCCATGTTTTGTAACATGTAGTTTTGTCCTTAGACTTTTCAAGTGAGGCATTTGATGAGTCTAATAATCAACAAAGGCTGTTCCCTTTTCATATGTGGTTCTTCTTGAAGGGCACAATCAAAGCCATTCAATGATGTTCCTCTCCTTGCCTCCACTATTCCTTCTACCCCCAAGCCAATCCCCAGCACCAAAAGTGAGTCAGACTGGTAGAAAAGTGCCTGAAGCAACAGAACATGGAGAAGAGTTTGGTTCCCCTTATCCTTTTGATGTTAAAATGAAACATCCCTTTCTTTGCTTTATCTGCATGGGGTAGTCATGTGAATATACAACAGGACTGATCAATTTAGGCCTCCCAACTGTTTTTGGGGATTATGGGAATTGTAGGCCAACATTGCAGGAGGGCAGAAGTTGAGCCCTGATATACAGACATGATTGTTCCTATCATATCCAGTTTAACCCTCAGTTGCAATAAGGGATCTGTCAGATTAACACCTGCCCTTCATGGGAACATTTCCTGATCCAGTGCACCCTGCTTAACTGTATCTTGCATCTGGGCTCTTCATATTCCCCATAATGTTTCCACAGGTTGAGTATCCCTTATCTGGACATCTGAAATCTGGAATGATCCAAAATCAGGACACCACACCATAAAAAACAAAAAACAAAAAAAACGCCTCAGCTCACTCGCTTGCAGATTCCCAATTTTGCTGCTTTTAAACATGCAGTCAAAACTTACTAAGTTTGCATGTTTAAAAGCAGCAAAATTGGGAATCTGTGAGTGAGTGAGCTGAGGAGTTCTGTTTTTATTTCA
Organism: Hemicordylus capensis; assembly: GCF_027244095.1. Taxonomy (NCBI): domain Eukaryota; kingdom Metazoa; phylum Chordata; class Lepidosauria; order Squamata; family Cordylidae; genus Hemicordylus; species Hemicordylus capensis. Next base: position 79,999,210 of record NC_069661.1, on the reverse strand, counting down.
GAAGGTTGTTAGTGATGGGGTTTTGTCTGTAATTGTCTCTAGTTGCGGCTCTGTTTTTATTGTGAAACTTTTTAATATTTTTTATTTTTATATTTTCTCACTTTGGCGCTAGAGGGAAAAAGGAAAGCCCCCCTCCTCCATTACCTGCTCAGTTTGGCGCATGCTCTCTTGGCATCTGTTTTGGTGCTCTGGATCCCATGCCCAAGATATATCATTATGCAAATATTCCAGAATCAAGAAAAATCTGAAATCCAGAACAGTTCTGTTCCCAAGCAGTCTGGATAAGGGATACCCAACCTGTATTTGTCTTAACTCATCCCTCACACTATTCATAAATAAAAATGTGTTTTTAAAAAAGCAAGAGTTTTGATTTCATCATAAGTGAAGAGAAAAACATATTGTGAAGTTATTTGTGTATATCAGCATCAGGAACATTAATCTTTATTGCCACATTTATTATCTATTACAATACTTTCAACTGAGTGCCTGTGGGATTCACCCCCCTGCTTTTTATAGATTCAGTAAACCCAGGCAGCCATGATGTCAAGAGTTTCAAGTAATTATAGAAATGCTTTTCATTTGAATAGCTGTTCTGTTATGGAGTAAATGCTCTTTGGCTCTTAGCCTTTTGTATTGTAACTTATCCTTTTATCTTTTTTTTCCCCTCCCCAGTGTGTTTGGCAGACAGGATGTTGTTTTGTTATTTATTGGCCCTTTAACATTACCTGGGATTGAATTCCATTAGTAGGTGGGAATCAGAAAAATAGTTTAGCCATATCTCCATATCAGGGTGTTTTATAGCTTCAGGGAGCAAGTTGGTTTTCTCTAGTAGCAACAAGAGGGGCAGCACAGGACAACTTGATCTTTGTCCTCTCTCTAATTGCAGTTGCTGCCCTATGGCAATTCAGTGGCTCAGATCAGAAACATCTGTAGTCTGGTCCAGCATCAAACAAGCTACTGTAGAATGTGTGGAGGGAAAGTATCAGCTCCATCACTCTTTGAAAACTACCTGTGCTAGTAGTACAGTGACGGTATGGTAACATCATATAGTCTTAATAATGAAGGAATTTGGCAGCAAATAAAATCCTCCCCTGAAGTATAGCCCATATCTTAGTTACATTTGACATAAGTCTATACACACTTTGGTTTTGATGTCACCTAACAAACAATATATTACATAATAATAGCCAAATGACCTGTTTACATTAGACAAGCCCTACATAAGGAGGAGCTGTATTTTGTCTTCACAGATAATTGGCTTTGCTGTGATATTTTGGTGGGAATTAGTTGCTATCTAAAATAAACTGTACAGTAACACCTTTTACTAAAAATGTGTTGCCCTATTGTTTCTTTTAGACCTTTTCCCTATTGGATCAGCAAGATTGGCTACAATTTCTTGAAAAATTATATTACAACAGTTACTGTTATTTCTCAGCTAAGAGAAAGCATTGCTTCCTTATTAATGATCCCTTTTATTCCTCTAGTTGTGAAACTATCCTTACATAATTGAATTGGGATACCACTGCTATCCCAGACTACTGACTACTTCTATGAAGAGGAGGCCCCATTTTTATTGTAGCATTGTTAAGTCCATTCATTGAGGAGTGGAATTAAAACCTACTTATACAGGAGTTGAGGGCCTAGAGACAGCACTTCTGTGCAGCAGTCATGTTTTAGTAGGAATGCAAAGATATTTTATCAGGTTGGACTGGGAGTTCATAGCAGGGTTCATATGCCTGCTTTTGTGTATTCAGCTGCAACAAAACAAAACAAAAACAGTGCATTTTAAGACCATTTGTTGTGGCTAGCTTTTCTACCACATTAACAAGAAAATCTATTACATTAACCAACAAAAAGATGCTTTTGAAGAATGATCATATGTGGTCATAAACTAACAGAGGGAGGCTTGCCTTCCCTAAATGGCTTTAGAGGCCCAAGGGTTCTTCCCATACAGGTCAGCAACTATTGAAGTGGCAGCAGAATTGTCTTAATCTTTCCCAGGGCAAAGCTCATTAGTTGACTTTCAGAAACTCATTCTTTGCATATTATTATTGTATATGATTTGCCCATTAATACCTGATTGATTGACATTCATAGTTGGTATCTATGTCTGGAACAAGGTCTCTTTCTCTGGAGGAATGACTTTTTGTTCAGAGGAAGGGAAACTGTGGATGTCACCCATCATGTTCATTTGGAAGTTAAGTGCCATTAATTTATATGCAGATTACTCTAAATGTAAATGTGCCTAGGACCAGGTATTTTGGTGCAGTTCTGTGGGTCAATATTTATTTATCATATTTATATACTGCCAGACATGTGTATCCCTAGGCCGTGTGCATAAGTTAAAATACAACAAATATAGAACAGGATAAAATGATTAAAACAATTTTATGATATAAAACAGACAATTTAAAATCAATTAAAAGCCTGATGAAACAGGTGTGTCTTTAAGGGACCTTTAAAAAAACAGGTGGCAATGGAGAAATTCTGATTTTAGCAGACAGTGCATTCCAGAGCCCAGGGGAGTCACAGAGAAGGCCCAGTCTTGAGTATCCATCAAACAAGCCAGTGGTAGCCGTAACTGGACCTCCCAAGATGTTCTTAATACGCGGAAGGGTAGTTTCTAGACTATGTACAAAGGCAGCCCCACACAGAGTGCATTACAGTAGTCAAGCCTGGAGGTTATCAGCATATGTACCACTGTTTTAAGGTCATTTACCTACAGAAATGAGTGTAGCTGACAGATCAGCCAAAGCTGATAAAAAGCGCTCCTGGGTGCTGCTTCAACCTGAGGAAACTAGACAGAGTTTTGAATCCAGGAGTACTCCCAAGCTACATACTTGTTCTTTCTGAGGGAGTGTAACCCCATCCAGAGCAGGCAGATCTAAACCATCTCTTGAACTCTCCACAGTCAGTAACTCTGCCTTATTTGGATTCAGTTTCATTTCGGATTGTGCTATTCCTCCTCCAGGCAGGCATTTAAGGCAGGCATTTAGAGAAATAATGCCATTAGCTGATGAAATTGATGTGGAGAAATAGATTTGGGTGTCCAGCATATTGTCATCAACACCCTGCACCAAATCTCCCGATTATCGCTCCCAGTGGTTCAATTAGATGATAAAAAGCATTGGAGACAGTATGGAGCCTTGTGGAACTCCATACATTAACTCCCACTTTGCAGAGTAAAACAGTGCCACCCAATCCCAACACCCTTCGGTGACCCAGTAGGATACATAGTCCTTGGTATCGAAAGCCGCCAATAAATCCAGAAGGATCAACAGAGTCAAACTCCCTCAGTCGATAGCCAACTAGAGATCATCCTTCAGGTTACGGCGGCCAGAATATTATATGCACAGAAATGGAAGACCAATGAACTGCCTTCAAAAGAAGATTGGCTGATAAAGATTTTGGAATATGCAGAAATGGCAAAACTTACAACACTGATTAGAGATCAAAGTTTAGAACGTTTCAAGGAAGATTGGGAACCTTTTTTGGTTTATTTAAAGAATTATTTTCCTACTATGGATCTTACAGCAGGATTTGATATTTGAAATGCAGGTTGGGCAGATTAATGGTGGTGGAAGGTTTAAATTTGTGGGTTTTTAAAATTAATTTTATAATAAGGGTAAAATTTATAGTTGTTATCACGAAAAGAGGTGCGCGGGAAGTCAATTTTGTAATTGTGTTTATTATGATTGTTATGGTTATTATTATTATTGTTAAAAGTTAATAAAAATTTGAAATTAAAAAAAAGAGATCATCCTTCAGGCTGACCAAGGCAGTTTCAACCCTTACCTTGCCCGAAAACCTGTTTGAAATGGGTCTAGGTAATCTGCTTCCTCCAAGATTGCCTGGAGCTGAGAGGCAATCCCTCAATAACCTTACCACTTACTACCCACTCAATCACCTTACCACTTACATGATAAAAATAAGAGCTTGGATGCTGCTGTAAAGACATAAGTTATGAAACAGAAATATTTTCCATCTATTATATGCTAATTTAATTAGTGTATAAAACACAAGGTTTGGCATATGAGCTCTTTATGCCAGCTTTGAAAGAAAGGCCAAGGGAAAGTAATTGTTTTAAAAGCATGTAATGAATATTTGCTTTAGCACAATGATACCAAAAGGATGTACATCACAAAGATCAGAACCAAGCTGTAGACGATTTCCAGTAGGGATGTGCAAACCAGCTTGACGTCGAACGAGTTTGACATCGAACCAGTTCAACGGTGATGCCAGGCCTCACAGAGGCCATTTGCGCATGTGCAGTGGCTGGCAAAATGGCTGCTGTGCCTATTTACAGAGGCCCGAATGGGCCAGAAAATACAGTAAAATGGGCCACGGCGGTGATTACCAAGGCCGGTGGGGGGAGGGGAACCTTAGCAGACATCCCCCCGCCTGCGGCCTTTAGGAAGCCCCTCGAAGGTGCTTGAGGTAAAGATTTTTTTAAAGAAATAATAATTTAAAAACCCACAAACTGGTGGGTGGATGGGTTAGGTCCCAGTCCGGACGGGACTGGGGGGTGATGGTTCGGTTTGACCACGAACCATAGAAGCCTTGAACTGAACCCTCGAACTGGTTTTCACATCCTTATCAGCCACCGGTTATTTATTTATTGATTGATTGATTGATTGATTGATTGATTGATTGATAGATAGAAAAGAAATGGGAAATAATCAGATCTAAGGAAAGTTTGGGTCAGGATAATTGTCTATGTCAGTGGAACAAGAGTATCTGCATCTTAAATGAAACCTGGTGGATTGCTGCCTCATCCCTATTAAAAACAGCTTCTTTCACAGTATTTTATTTATTTTTTATTGTTTACATTTTATATCCCGCTGTTCCTCCAAGGAGCCCAGAGTGGTGTACTACATACTTAAGTTCCTCCTCACAACAACCCTGTGAAGTAGGTTAGCCTGAGAAAGAAGTGACTGGCCCAGAGTCGCCCAGCAAGTATCATGGCTGAATAGGGATTTGAACTCGGGTCTCCCCGGTCCTAGTCTGGCACTCTAGCCACTATACTACGCTGGCTCTTGTTGAAAACAAGTATGGCTCACACAGAACAAATCACTTTTTTTCACTATTCATATTCTCCTAAGAGAAAATCTTAAAATATATATTTATTATTAATATTTTAAACATGAGAGTAGATGTTGAGGAGCATGGACTTCTCACCCATTATTATCACGACCTATGTTCAGGAACATGCTTACATCTTTAAGAAAAGTTCAGTGCTCTGTTGCCATAGTTTTTCCCACACTTTGTACCTGAAACCAAAGCAGAACTGGCACACTTAACAATTTACTTCACAGTGGAGAAACAAAGTACTTTACTATATGACATGTAAACAGAGATCTGTCACAGATAACTTTTTCTAGAATTTTGCCATTCGACTCTCCAATTCCTCAAATGCCCAGTGTCTTAAATATTCTGTATTTGGTTCTAGTTTAGGTGATCACATGCTCATAAACATGTAGCAACCAGTTTTAAATTCAAGGATGAATATAGCTGGGAGCTTTGGTTTTTCTAAATCCCCAACTCCAAGTTGCTAAATGAAAAATGGATCTAACTGCAGATGCAGCCACATAGTTGTGTTCCGTAAGACCGAACTCCCCACTTAACTCAGAAACAGACTTGATACTATTCCCTGCTGATAGTGTTCTTTAAATATAAAACATGTATCTGTCTACTTTCTTGGAATCCGTCTTTGAGTACCAGTCTTCAGAGCAAAATACCCCTGTACCACAAGGTGACCTTGTAATGTAAGGAAGGCTCAAATATCAGTAATTTTGCCAGATTATCCCAGGCCTGCTGTGTGGACAACATCATAAGAATTACAATGAAGGCAGACACTATAATGCTGCTTTGTTTCTCTGTGTAAAAACTTTCTGCACACACCACTCTGCAGAGGTCAAAGCTGTAACCTGAATATAAACATATGCCTGTCTATAGGAATTCTGACTTGGATTTTTACAAAAGTGTGTACAGTTTAATAGTTATCAATCAGATATGCTGTTAACTGTGTATCTCAAATTTCAAATAGTGATAATTATTACTATGGAACTTGTATTTTGTATTGATTTAAGAAGATCAGAAATTTAAACAGTACATTATACTTGGAAAAATTCAGCATAATATGCTGTAGCTGTTTTTATTACTGCAGAATTACTTGTTGATTTTTTGTTGAGCCTAATATTAAAAGACGGATTAAAACAGAAAGAGAAGGAATAGCCGTATTCATTGTGGTTAGCAAATAGAAGGCAGAATTCCCTTGTCTTTTCCCAGTACAAATGGAAACATATGCTAATGGGCTGGAAACTGGAGGTGTGAATTGTGTTGCATAGGAACATATGAAGCTGCCATATACTGAGTCATACCCTAGGTCCATCTTGCTCAATATTGTCTACACAAACTGGCAGTGGCTTCTCCAAAGTTGCAGGCAGGAATCTCTCTCAGCCCTATCTTGGAGATGCCAGGGAGGGAACTTGGAACCTTCTGCTCTTCCCAGAGTGGCTCCGTCCCCTAGGGAGAATATCTTATAGTGCTCACACATCAAGTCTCCCATTCATATGCAACCATGGCAGACCCTGCTTAGCTAAGGGGACAAGTCATGCTTGCTACCACAAGACCAGCTCCTCTTTTGTGTCAATGTCAACATATACACCCTCAAAGAGGTGTCTGTTTTATAGCTACTTCTCTCACAAAAGACAAAGTAATCTTATATAGATTTGACTAAGAATTTATTCAGAAACAATTCCATTTTCCCTTCCTTTTGCTTTCTGACTCCACACCCAAGCAGGATCTCTACTGGGGCGAATTTCTAAACAAAATAAATAAATAAAAGGTACTGGATGGAATACAGCACATCCCTCCCCATTATAACAACCAGAACTGAACTGATTTAAAAATCAGTGACAAAGTCTTTATGTATTTTAGAACACTTCTTCTTATTCTTGGGTTCTCTGGCACAGGATTTGTTAGTGATGTTATTTCTGGTAAAAATGATTTTCCATCACTTTCATCAGCCTCCTCTGTGAGGTCAAAACTAAAAGCAAGATCAAGGTTCTCTCCACTTCCTCTCTCGAGACTAGACTCCCTTCCCTCTCTTCTCATAGTATGCATGCTAGAGAGTTTTAAACTGTTCAGTTTATTTCTATCATCCAATAGGACAGAATCTCCTTGGATTTCGATTATTTGTTTTGGCCCAGAATATTGGGAACATCCCTTTCTATAAGACAGCCATAATCAAAGTCCTCCACGTCAAATGTTCATTGTTTCACACCCTATTTCTGATCCACATGCAATTTGTATTTTTGTTACTTCTCCCTTACTGATCACAAATCTCTGCATCCTCAGAGTGATATAGCATGGAGAGCAAATATTGCTCCATTTCAAATGAGGTAAGTGGTGTTCCCTTGTTAGTCACTAGTTCTTTAGGAAGATCTTTTCTTGCAAAACTGCAGCCATGAACTGGATTACCTTATTTGTAGTAATGTTGTCAGAAAATAAAATTTCTGGCCACCTGGAATAGTAATTACCATCACTATAACAAATCTTATCCAGGGCAAGTTTTCCCCAGGGACCTGGAGTCAAGGGGGTGGCAAATGTCTTCTGTGACTTGTCAGATATATCACAAGCCCTACAGTGTCTGATCACATCTTCAATGTGTTTGTCCATACCTGGCCACCAAAAACTTTCTCTGATTCACTTTTTAATCAAGCTAATGCCCAGGTAACCTTCCTGGGCAATTTTGATCACTTTTGCTTGTAAGGAGGTTGGCACCACCAAATGATCAGTCCTCAGCACCAGCTCATTGAGTTCGCTTGCTACATGCATGTATGGTTGAAGATGTTCAGGTACCTTGTTTTTGCATGACCATCCATTAGTTCTGTCAGGTTTAAGTGCAGTAAGCACTTGATCAGCACTGCTGGCTGCTTTCCATTCAGAAGAAGTGATCGCTCAATGACTGGATGGACCTATATTCGTGCAATTACAACTCTTTCATCCTCACCTTTTGGGATCTCCTCTTGGCCTGGAAGTGGAAGTTGAAATAAGCAATCTGCAGCTATATTCCAAAGGCCTGGAATATATTCCACCTGGAAATCATAATCCATACGTTTGGTGATCCATTTGGTGATCCATTCTTGGGGTTGCTCGACTTGATCTCTGAGTAGTAAATAAATCAGATAAGGGCTTATGGTCTGACTGTAAAGTGAATTTTCTGCCCCACAAGTATGCTAGAGCTTCTTTTTCATTGACAGAATATATCTTCTCCTTTGCTTTTGCTTCCAGAGTGCTTAATGTAGCTGTAACTTCCCTGTCCCCTTTTTGCTGGGTCAAGTCAGGACCATATTCAGAAGCATCAGTGGTTACAATAGTGTCCTGTTGATGTCAAAAGAAGTGCAAGCAGGGCTTTCAGCAATGGCCGGTTTGATAGCCTGAAAACTACTCTTGCAGGATTCATCCCTGTTAAATGCTACTACACTCTTTTAAAAAAGAAGAAGGAATGGAGCATTTGACTAACAAATTTCGAGTAATATTCACAGAGTCCTAAAAATGAGTGAAATGCATCCTTGTTGTGTGGCTCTGGTGCTTCCCGAATAGCTTTCACCAAGTCTATTTCAAAGACTATTTCAAAGACTGAAAATATCTATTCTATTCTATTTCAAAGACTGAAAATATTTGGAAGAGCCAGCGTGGTGTAGTGGTTAGAGTTCTGGACTAGGACTGGGGAGACCCGAGTTCAAATCCCCATTCAGCCATGAAACTAGCTGGGTGACTCTGGGCCAGTCACTTCTCTCTCAGCCTAACCTACTTCACAGGGTTGTTGTGAAAGAGAAACTCAAGTATGTAGTACACTGCTCTGGGCTCCTTAGAGGAAGAGCAGGATATAAATGTAATAATAATAATAATAATAATAATAATATTTTGGGATGTACACAGGCGCGGAACCTGACCACCAGCGGTCCGTGTGCGGATGCGGCCCCGTTCAACCCGCCCCCGTGACTGACGTTAGATGTGGGGGGCATGGTCTGGCTCTCAAACGGAGCTGCTTGGCTCCGTTTGGGACTCAGTTGGAGTCCATCCGGTGCTGCTGTGATAGGCTGCTTTTAACTCCTGAAGGGGCTGCGCGGTCCCTTTGGGAGCTAGACTGGGGCTGGCACTGTGTTCAATGACTGGATGGACCTATTTGTGCAATTATGACTCTTTCATCCTCATTTCTTTGGATCACCTCGTGGCCTGGAAGTGGAAGTTGAAATAAGCAATCTGCAGCTATATTCCAAAGGCCTGGAATATTCTCTTCTCTGGCCACGCCGCTCTTCCCTGGCCATGCCGCAAATGCAGCACTGGCCATTTAGCTCCCGAAGGGGCCACGTGGCCCCTGCTTGGGAGCGAAACCAGCATCCCTGTGTCTGATGTCAGATGCGGGGTATGTGTCGGGGCTGCGAGGCACGGCCCCTGATTGAGTGTGACCCGGGTTCTTTGAACCCGTTCGCCCAATGGTGGCTCCACCCCAGATGTACACCATGTTTCTGAGCTTTCTTAGGACTTCTGTCCATCTTCTGTTGTCATGCTCTTCTATGATTTTGCCATACACTAAAATGTCATTGTGAAAGTAAGTGATTCAATCTGTAGTCCCAAAATTGCATGCATCATTCTTTGAAATACAGATGCTGCAGAGGCCAATTCAAAGGGCAGTCTTTTGTAATGAAAAAAGACCCTTTGGAGTGTTTTAATTAATTAATTATTTTTTTAAAAAAAAAATTAACATGTTTGTATACCACCCAAACGCAAATCTAGTAACGCAAAGTAATGAAGGCGAAAACCTTTGAGCAGAGGAATTTGATGATAGGCTGAAGACAAGTCCAAAGTTGTGAACACTGAGGCCTCTTTCAGAGTAAGCAGCATTTGATTGATATTGGGTAATGGATGACAATCCACTACCTTTTTGGAGTTCACATCTCTTAAATCTCTGTACATTCGAAGTGTACCATTTGATTTCCTCACAAGAACAATGGGAGAGACCCATTCTGATTAATCATCAGGCTCTATGAGCATGCTGTAGCCTTAAAACTCCTCTTTAAGTGGTTGGTGCAATGCTATGGGTACGTTCCTCACATTGTGTTGTTCAATCCAAATTTTATGTTTGAAATGTATGGCAGTGCCAGGACTATTGGCAAAAAAGTCAAAGAAATCAGTAATCATATCATCATATGCATGCTCCATCATCTGTAATACGCGTTCCATGTTAAGGTCTTTCTGTTTTCCAGCTCAATATTGAGACTCCTTTTTGTGACAAACACTTTCCCTTCTGCAGTACATCCTTTGTATTCCAGGACAGAAGTGAAGTATCCATTTATGGCAATAGGGGAACCTCCATATCACCATGGGTGGATGTCAGAAGGCTGCAGGTGCAGATCTGATGGGAGTAAGGAGTTTCTTATAAAGTAGATGGGAAATGATAGTGTATGGAGAACCAGAATCAGCCAGCATTCGAACTTCTTGTCCATTAAGTTTAACTTGACAATGTGGAGAAACAGGCTCTGATTCTGTCGCACTTAATACACTATACATAAAATTATGTATATATGCATGCGACCCCCGAGCTGTCAAGAGTAACAGCAAATAACAGCAAGAACTGATCTTTTGGAGCAGTAGCAAGACTGAGCAAATCTAAGAACTGACCCTGTGACACCCTACAGGAAGCTCTTGATTTATTGTACATCTAAAAAGGACCTTTTGACCACCTTTGACCTTTCAGCTACAACCTTGGGATTCTTTCATTGCCATTGTATGCTTCTTTATTGTTAATATGTTTACACAATTGTCCATTTTGTGAATCATCACAGATGTGTTATGAATTTGTTTGTATGGCATCTTTTGGATACAATGGTTTTTGATAATACAATATTGATTTATGGTGTGTAATTTTTCTACAGATTATTATATATGGTTTATATACATAATTTTATGTATAAAATTGCAAGTCTGCTGACAGACGGGTCATAAAGAAAAAAACCATATACATAATTTTATGTATATGGTTTTTTTCTTTATGACCCGTGTGTCCTCCTTACTTTTCATTCGCACTTAATACACTGTCTGGAAGTGGTTCATCTGCCTTCTCCTTATCATATAGGGAATCAGTAATGGAGTGGACAGCAGACTTGCAAGTGCAGGACAATGAGCAAAACTGACTTTGTGGGCAGAGTCGTTACATGGACAGCATTGGAGATAGCATTCTTGTGCTGCCAGCTTCTGAGGCAGTGCCATATGAGAAGATTGGGTTTAAAAGGATTTAGACTGAGCAGCCTAGATTTAAGGAGGTTGGTTTTGAGGTAACAGAGAGCATTTGGGCACAGTGAAGAGCATTTTCCACCTACCTAGCCATCTCTATAATTTTAGTCAAGGTATGTTTCTGCTCAAATAGCAGTTTTTAATGCAGTTCAGAGCAGTTTGTTTTCATAACAATCTGATCCTGATCAGTTCATCTGTAAATCTGGCAAACACACACGCTTAAGGCATGCAGTGCTGTGACATACTGATCAATGGATTCACCAGGCAGTTAGGATCTAGAACAGAACTTGTATCATCCAGCAATCATATTCAAAGTAGGGTTGAAATGATCATCTAAGGTTTGAAGAGCAGCTTAATAAGAATTGACATGCCCTTCCAAGTTGGCAGGAAATGGAAATTATTTATATATTCTCTGGCCTTCAGGGCCCAGGCAGTTAAGCAATATTGCCTTCTGCTTTGCTGGATTAGACTCAGGATTCTGTATAGTGAGGAGGTAATTGCAGAAATAGGACCACCCTTATTTTCATAGAAGAGCAACTTCTCCTTGGGTGGACAAGAAGAATGGTGGTGGTCGGATCTGGGCCATGCCGCAGTGGGCATCGAGGGAACAACACAGTCCAGAATTGATAAGGAAAAAGTACCTTCAGGGATTGTGCAGGTCAGGAAGCTGGAGAAACAATCAGGAGCAGCAATAGTAGAAAGTAGTTCAGGAATGTAGGTCCAGACATGCAATGAAATGAAGTTGCAGGAACATGCTCAAGCTTTGCAGTCTCACACGATTAGCTGGTTCAAAATCCCATCACCAAATGCTGTATTGCTGATTCTCTCACAAACACAAAGTAATTTTATATAGATTTGACTAAGAGTTTATTCAGGAACAACTATTTTCTCCTTCTCCTTCCCCTTCCTTTCCCTTTCTGACACCGTCCCCCACACTCTCTACAGGATCCCTCCTGGGATAATCTTCTAAACAACAAAACATAAAATATACTACATAGAATGCAACAGTGTCACAGTCAGGTATTTCTGAAAGAGCATGCATTGGGAACATAGTTTATTTAAAAATTGAAACAGGTATCATTTTGAAACAGAAATTAATTGCACAGATGAAATAAACCAGAACTCTATGATGAATTTGCGGGTTCAGTTCCCACAGATCCATACTGTAGTCTATTCTAGATCAGAGATTCTCAACGTTGGGTCTCCAGCTGTTATTGGACTTCATAATCCCCAGCCCTAGTAGCCTTTAGTTAGGGATTATGGGAGTTGAAGTCCAATAACATCTGGGGACCCAACGTTGAGAATCCCTGTTCCAGATTATCTGAAACTCAAGTCTGTTTCAAAATGATTCTACATCAGGACAATTCAGATGTCTCCAGGCCCTGGTGTGTTGTGATAGACATCACTGTTGTGCACCAAGGCCTGGATGCCATAACCCTACTGTGGTCTTGCATAGTACAAACTGGGCCTTTGTAGTTCATCTTCTCACTCTGTACACACTTTATGTTACTTAATAAAGATGGAGGTGAGAGCCAGGAGGACCCAGTTCTCAATATAATGGCAACAGGCTTCTGCACATGCATTGGAATATCATGAAACCTACGGTCAGCATGCTATGAATTGTGACATCTTAGTCATCTTCTCTGTTTCCAGCAATGCAACTCAGGAGAAGTACTGGAGTTGATTGTATTTGTAGCTTAAAGGCTGCAACAGAATCACAGCGTAAGGGCCTCATGTGTAACTATGGATTGCCTCTAATTTAGATGTCTGTTTGTCCAAAATACCATTGTGTACAACTAATATTAGAGGTAATGGTTTAATGTGGTTGGACATCCATTCTCTCAGTCTGGATGTCCAGATAAATATCCTGATTTGCATAGGCCAGAAGTTTATCTATGTAAACCATTTTTAATGTAAACCACTTTGAGAACTTTTCTGTTGACAAGCGGTATATAAATAATAGTAATGGCACAGTGGGGAAATGACTTGATTCGCAAGCCAGAGGTTACCAGTTCAAATACCTGCTGGTATGTTTCCCAGACTATGGGAAACACCTATATTGGGCAGCAGTGATATAGGAAAGATGTTGAAAGGCATACTGCATGGGCGATGGCAATGGTAAACCCCTCCTGTATTCTATCAAAGACAACCACAGGGCTCTGTGGTCGCCAGGAATCAACACAGACTTGATGGCATACTTTACCTTTAAATAAGTATGTATATATTTACCAGGGGCAGTCTCTATTTTATGAAAACTCTCCCTGTTTTTGTCCCTTGGGAATGCATTGTTTAGTTTTTTCTCACATGAGTTGCTAGAGGTATCATTCTTCAGGATCCCATAGGCTAAAAATTAAATCTCCATGTGGATAGATGAATGCATTTTCTCCCTAGAGTACTCACATGTAAATGCACAGAAAACAGAAGATAGAAATTAGTTTTCAGTAATTTGTAATAATGGGAGGGCAGTTTGGTCCACCTTGGTATGAGTATTGACTTTTACAAATGTATCCCCATTTTCCTGTGAAATGTTGGAGACTATGGGCTTGGTTTATATGCTTTGGTAATCTGGAATAATGTGTTCTGCTTGCACTTGATTGCCTGATTTCCATTTGTGTCATGCTCTTAGTCAGAATTGCACACCACACTTTGCTCGGGGTGCTTGGCCAAACTCCCTGCACACTCACAGGTGTGTCCCTATTTCATTCATTCATTCATTTGTTCATTCAATTTTGATACCGCCCTTCCAAAAATGGCTCAGGGAGGATTACATAGAGAAATAATAAATAAATAAGGTTGACTCAGCCTTCCATCCTTCCGAGGTCGGTAAAATGAGTACCCAGAATGTTGGGGGCAATATGCTAAATCATTGTAAACCGCTTAGAGAGCTTTGGCTATAGAGCGGTATATAAATGTAAGTGCTATTGCTATTGCTATAAGATGGTTCCCTGTCCCCAAAGGGCTTACAATCTAAAAAGAAATATAGACACCAGCAACAGTCACTGGAGGTACTGTGCTGCGGGTGGATAGGGCCAGTTACTCTCCCCCTGACAAATAAAGTGAATCACCACGATAAAAGGTGCCTCTTTGCCAAGTTACCATATTAGTGAAATGTTGGAGGATATGGATTTGTCCAAACTCTTTCTGAATTGGAATGAGAAGATGAGAGTATCTACATACTATACAATTCATTTTTTTTTCTTTTTAGCAAAACAAGCTATAATTTCTTAAAAATAAATTTAAACGTTCTTTAACATTTCTAAAATTTTAAATTTCTTGAAAAGTGTGCCCTGAAAGCATTAATTAATTAATTTCATGAAGTAAAAATAATCTTTGCTTCTAGTTATGTTATAGTTATGTTCTCTGCTAGGAAACGTGTTCCTGAGAACAGAATACTCTCTTTAAAAAGAATTGCTAGGCAAATAAAGCAAATGTGGCCAGAGTCTGTGGTTATGATTGTACACTGGAGGGTAATAAACGTTTTATAAGTTACCTGCTAGTGTGGTAAAATGTATTTCCATTTATTTTGATGGTGCTAATCTCTATTTTGTTGCTAAGGTTATTAAACGTAAGTTGTTCAGTAGCTTTCGCTTACCCTGGCCTAAAGCACAAGCTTTAGAAACAGGAATGTTTTAAACAAAGTGGTGCCAGGAGCAATAAAACCTACACTACAATGCATTATATAATTCTGCTACAAAAGTAACCTGACCGCATGATCTGTGTTTTATAAGGAAACCTATATGATAGATGTATTTGCTGCATATGGAAATTAAAATTGAGGGTCTTATTGCAGGCACAGTATGGTGAATTAAAAGACCTTGGAGGGTTGGGTCTTCACTGTCAAGGGTGACTGAAGAATTATGAGACCTCATGCACAGTCCATTTGTGTGGGAGGCAGGATCTAGCTCTGCACTCTACAAGCAGCCACTTAGTGGTGAATTACAACCTGTACTTAATTCAGCAAATTTGTTCAGAGAAATCTGTGCATAGTAGTTTCTCAGTATATTTTTCTATGAAAGGGTCTGGCATTTAAAAAAGAGGTCTGAGTGCACTCGTTGTACTAAAACTAAGTAACTTTATTTCCACGTAATGAAATGGCCATTTCTCATGCAAGCATTTCATGTTCTCAATTTCTTTCAAATGAAAATGATAATTTGCCCTTTTTCTGCCATGAGAACAAAGGTAGACCACAACACCATTGTAGATTTATAAGTCTAATCCTCAATAGCTGCAAATATTTATGGGAACCTGAGGCAAATGTTCAGCATAAACAAAAGAAAATACTTCTAGTTTGCCTGAAATGCTTCCTTCCATGATCTGATAGTCCTCATTTAGTGGATGTCATTTTTATTTATTTATTTATTTAAAGTTGATTCATTGCTTCAGTAAGCTGCTCTTGGAAAACCCCACAGGGAAATGGGAACGTATAGAAGAAAGGAAATAGTATTAATTTATGAATATCTGAATTTTTTAAAAAAATTTAGGCTGTCTACTTGGTCTCTTTTCCCAAAACAGACTAGTATGGGGGCAGTAGAGAAGAGAGGAAATGGTACTGATTTATTAATATCTGTATTTTTTATTTTTTATTTTGCAATGTAGGCTGTTTACTTGGTCTCTTTCCCTCCAAACAGGGATTTATGTGTTTTTATGTTATGATTTGATAGCGGTAGAGTGTTATGCTCTTTTCCAACTACTGTGAGGCAACTGCATTGCAAGTATTCCCAGGATGTCCTCTCAGCAATTTTAATGATGTTCAGTCAGCTGTATTTCTAAGGGCCCCTTTTCACAACATACTGACCTCTAGCATTGAATGTGCTTGCCTGTATTGTGGCAATGATACATTTCAGTGTATTATGGAAATCCCAGGGTGAGCAATATTCCTTGAGAAGCAGGTTGGGATAAACACTTTGATCAGGCAACTGAAATAGCTTGCTATTGCCTGCTTCTGAGAGTAGTTTGCATTGGGGACTAACAGAATTTTTATCAATGTACACATTCTGCTACATTGGGTGAATGAAACTGGATTTCATCTCTTTCTTGTTTTTGCTTCATGTTATAACAACTGAAGTTCCAAGAACTACATATTATGCAAAACAACTTGTGTAAACAACAAACATAATTATATTTACATATGTAGTGGAAACATGTATTGAAATTGTCTTCTATCTAATATTAATGATATTGATAAGAGCCTGCCAAAAATCTTGTTAGAATGAAATCAGTCTGATTGCTCTCTTGATGGTCTGCATTAGCCTACAACAATGCAAGTTAGATTTTTTTTTAACAGAGTAGTTAGATATTTCAATTGGAGTGAAACACATTTTTTAAAAGTTTGTATTTTATAGTAGTCTTTTTTGTTTTGATGTGCTTTTAATTATATGTTTTTATTCTATTGTTGTTTTATTGTTTGTGAGCTGCCCTGAGAACAATAGTAGCAAATAAAGTTGTTTGATCATTCAATCATCTGCCCTTCTCAAGGATGTAGCTAGAATTTTCAACCTAGTGCAGTTTAATGAGGACAACAGTTTGAGCAGGAAGCGGCTTGCAACTCTGTTTTGCACATGTAAGTCCAGAGGTTTTCTGCCCATTATAGCCACATAAATAATAGTATCATAGTGACAGCAAAGTTGGCTGCTTCGATGATCAAGTGTTTTGATCATAGGGAACAATGGGAAACTCAAATCACCCCATTGTTACTTATGGGTAGCTCATAGAGGCACCAAAGTGGGTTGTGTGGTAGGGCATGATGGGTGCTACCTACCACCCAACCCACAAAAGAAATTGCCAAGCAGGCAATAAAAAAAAAATTCTTCAAAACCACATAGGATCCTCAAGGCCAGGATCCTATTAGTTAGTCTCAAGGCCAGTTAGTCATGAGGCCACACATGGAGCTCATCTCATAGCAATAACCAAGGAAATCTCTCTCTCTCTCTCTCTCTCTCTCTCTCCCGCTCTCTCTCTCTCTCACACACACACACTCACAGCTGCCACTGTCCATTTTCCACCACAACACTATCTCACAAACAAAACAAACCACAACTCAAGGCAGGCATGCACCCAAGTTCTACCTTTGTCAATCTGGGATCGAGTAAAATGAGGCAGTCAATATAGCAGCAACAGTACAGCATGATATACTCAGTGCTGAGAAAAGGAAACCACAAAACCAAACCTTCCTTGATTCCTTCCGTGCTCTTCTGATGTATGCTCTTTAAGGGCACACTAAGCAGTGTTCTCTCTGATTTTTTTCATCTGTGTGTGGAATGAGTTTTGTTCTGTGTGGCAGTATCAAGGCAGTGTGTGCACACATGCATTCCATGGGACCTTCCTGATTCAATCTAAGGCATGTGCATGTGTGTGTGCTCACACATTTTTTGATGTTCACACATTTAATTTTAGATCCTGCTCAGGTTGAATCAGGAAAACCACATTCTGAATGTATGTGCACACACACTGTCTTGATACTGTCACCCAGAACAAAACTCATTCTGCACACAGATGCGGGGAGGGATAGAGAACACTGGTTTAGTATCAGGCACTCAGCTTCAGTTTGTATGATTAATATTTTACTTTCCTGTTTCTTAATCCTGTTTAATGCATTTTGTTTATAAAGACTATTAAACATTCAAAAACAAACTATTTTTTAAAATCTCCATTGCAAGTAAGAATTTGATACTACTCTGCATGATTGTACCTAAACCAATTCAAAAACCTGTTCAAACTGCCTAAATTGGTTACTGTACCACTTTTTAAAGTTAGTCTGACCAGAACTGAACTGGACAGGTAAAAATATTGATGAACCTGAACCAGAAAAGAATTCACATGTTTAGTGGTTTGATTCCCTACTTTAGACTCCAGCTATTTATTAGAGAAGATGAGGGAAGTTATTTTCTCCAGTGAACTAGGTTCCCCCCCCCCCCCAACTAGGAAGATATTAGCAAAGAGAGGCTAAATTCTAAAGAATTGCCCAGATAAACAAGTCTGCTCTACTATTCTGTTATTCTTCATGTATTATTCTCCAGTAGTAACCTATGAGTTGATAGTATATAGTAGTATCTACTATCCTCCACCTTTTAGCAATGTGATTGGACACTTTCTGCGTTGACATCCCTGCTGTGGAATTTTTTCTCCTGACACTTACATGGCACCTTTTTTGAATTGTAGCTGGCAAGTTAAGATATTTTGATTCACCCAGGCTTTTAGCAAACAATGTTATTTTAGTGGCTGCAGCAGTTGTTATAATTTATACTAGTCTGCTGCTTTACTACTATTTTATTTTTTGTTTTATTGCTAGGCTTTATTAAGGTGTAGTGTTCTTTTAGCCTACTTTTCAGTAGGGTTATGAGATCACCTGGCATTCCGCGTGTGTGTGTGTGTACCCTATCAACTTGGCAATTCCTGGACCAATATGAACCAAATTGGGTACAGTTGTAGGGACACCTCAACAGTGCAGTTTGTGATGATGTCATCCATTACAATTCAAGACGGCAGACACATAAGCTTTTAAGGCACAAATGGGCTAACCTGTGACCTGCCTAACTGTTTTGAACCAAATTTGCTACAGCTGTAGGGACACATAGGGATGCCTCAATGGGATATTTTGTGATGATGTCATCTACCCCAATTCAAGATGGTGGATACATGAATTTTGGAGGTGTAAGTGGGCTAACTTATGGACTGCCTAAACAATTTGAACCAAATTTGGTACTGTTGCAGTGAGTGACACACAGAGACACCTCAACAACATAGTTGTAATTATGTCATCCACCCCAATTCAAAATGGTAGACACGTGGACATTTGAGGCACAATTGGGCTAACTTGTGAACTGCCTAACCAATTTTAACGACATTTGCTACAGGTGTAGGGTGGCTCAAGGGTGTAGTTTGTAATGATGTCATCCACCCTGATTCAAGATGACAGACACGTGAACATTTGAGGTACAAGTGGAAACCGATTTGGACCAAACTGAATACAATTTTAGGGACACACCAAAGGCATAGTTTTTAATGCAGTCACTCACCCCAATTCAAGATGGTGGATGCATGAACACTTGAGGCACAAGTGGGCTAATTTGTTCACTGCCTAACCAATTTGGAGCAAATTTAGTCTAGTTTTAGAGATAGTGAAAGGAAAAGAGAGAAATTAGTTCTTACTAGAACAACTTGTAATGATCTTATTTTTGTCCTGTTGTTTAGCCCCTTTTTAAAGCCTACTACTAAATTCCCTGAGCAGGGGCGTAGCAAGGTTGGAGTGGGCCCAGAGACAAGATTTTAAAATGGCCCCCCCCCAAAGTCCAGGGCCTCCGCACACCCCAGGCCCCCAAGGATTTAAGTCTGATATTCCAAAATAAGTATGCTGCCTGCAAATACATTTCACTGAATACACACACACGTCACAATATATAGTGATATACATTGAGTACTATACATTTGTATTACTTTTAATGCCTAGAACACACTAGAAAGATGAATGATTAAAATGGGCCCCTCGCTGCAGATTAGCAAAGGAGACTTTCAACCATGCAGGGTGAGCCTCTGTTTGTTTTCTCAGAATTCTGAACAAATTCAGTCAAGTTTGATTCCAGGAGGTTTTTCACAGGAGGCTTTTAAAGCCCTTTAAGACACATCTCCTCTGGAATGGAGGTGCTGCATTCACATGTTGGCCAGATTGACCCTGAAGTCCCTGCAAGTTATTGGGGAGCAGTTCACACACAAGAAAAATAAAATAAAAGCACCACACATGCTTCACAGTTCTCACTCAGACCTTCTGGGTTGCAAAACAACTTGAACATAAGTGCATTTATAAATGAATGAATGAATGAATGAATAAAATTAATAAAATACTGTTCCAGAAGTTTTTGCAATTTTCTGCCATGAAACAAGCCACTTATAGGACTTTTTAGATAGTTTTTTTAAGTCAGCAAATTTTCCAAGCTGTTTCAAAATAAATATTCAGAGACTTCTCGGTCCCCCCCCCATCCAAGCCCTATGGCAAGCAGATCCCTATATAGGGGGGGGGGGGCGGGAAAGGTAACCACAAAAAGGAGTTCACACTCTACCTGGCAAATGCTGGTCTGGGTTAAGCAGTGCAGCAAGGGGTCTTCTGCTGCAGAGAACACTCTGGCTGCCTCCTCCTTCCTGGCTTGCTTGGGCCCTACTCGAGTTCAGGCTTCAATGCGGCCTACACGGAGGCCTCCGTGGAAGCCCCGCCCACCCGCCGATCAGCTGAGAGGCGGGAGAAAAGGAGCTCTTGGCCGCTTGCCTGCTGCTTCGATTGCGGGCCAGCAGAACAAGCAGGAGAGACGGCGAAGAGGGCAAGTGGCTGAGGGGCCTTGGGGCTGGGCAGGGGGCAATGGGGAGTCACATGAGGTGCCTCTGGGGTGCCCCTCCAGGCAGTGGGGCCCCCAGACAACTGTCTCCCCTTGCCCTATCATTGTTACGCGCCTGTCCCTGAGTTAAAAGCAGAATATAAATAATCCCAATAAATAACCAAACCTGCTTGAGAAATTGGTTCTACATTCAGATGGAACCTTCATTGGCACTGGAGATTCAAACATTCAGTTAATTTGGGTCAAACTGAGGAACAATACCTAAGGTTGCAGTTGGAGCTTAATCTACATTACAGTAAGGTAGTCTCTGCCTCTCACTCTTAATGCTAACCTGCACCCTTTTCTCTACTCGAAACATTAAAAGTCCATTGTTCCAAAAGTGACATTTTTTTCTTCCAATAGTAGAAGTCTATCCTGCTCTCCTGCTTTCCATACTACATTTGCCTGTTTTAATGTGCTTATTTCTGAGACCTAATTTAAAACTGTTGAAATGGGATATATTTTGATCTCATTGGAAGTGTTATATACAGTATCACATGTAAGTGTTTTATGTTTCCTTAGAAGTAAGCTATTTAAGTAAAACATCAATCTGTTTTTCTCTCTCATATTCCTGGTGAGCTCTGGTAAAAATCTACATTCCCTCGAGTAGAAGCCATTAAAAAGTCATTATTTGCTGTACTGATAATCACAGAAAGCACTATGCAAACACCATTTTAAAAAAAGTATTGTCTACTCTGTCTTTACAGATTACTAAATTTTCCATTTGCCTTTGGTATGACATAACTGTTTCTGCATCAAATATACTTTATTGCCAGTGTTACTACTTTTGCCATGTTTACGACACTGCAGGTTTCTTCTGACATGGCAGAAAAGGAAAATTAAGTTAGTTGTATATATGTATGTATGTCTCCATCTGCAAATGTTCATATCATTTGTTAAAAAATAAATAAAAATAAGAGGACCATGCCAATAACAACAGCAACAGCAACCAACCAACCAACCAACCAATCAATCAATAAAACAAACGGGTGAAGTCAATGAAGTGCAAATACAATTTTATAAGTCATTTTGTTACCTTTCTCAGGAGAAATTATTTAAACTAGCCGACCCCACACAGAGCATCTGTGTGCTCTTTGGGGCCGGTGGTTACCTCCCCCCCCTCCACCTTCTGCCCCAGTCTCCACTTCTGGGCCCAGCCACCTCTCCTCCCCAGTGCCACTTCTGTCCCCCGCTTTCTTTCCCCCCTCCTGGGCCTTGCTTCCACGGCCGGGCCTGCCACCACCACCACCACGGTGACCAATCCTCTTGTGTGCACCTCAGCCAATCAGGCGCGTCCGCTGCCCAGCCAATCAGCTGGGCTCTGGGACACACATTCCAAGGCACACCCAGGAGAACTATATATATAGAAGTTTGGATATGCACAAAATTGCATCTTCTTCTAGCATGTAATTAATAAAGGAGTTGCGAAGATACTGAACTTATTGCACTTGTTAGCATTTGTAAGTCTTTATATCCTTTGTATATCTTTACGGAAAAGTGTATATTTCATGTATATTTCAAAAGTGTATATTTCATATTCCAGAGGTGATTGATGGCATGTTTTTAGAACTGTTGAAAGGACACATTCTCTGGAAGTGACAATGTTTCCTTACATTTGTTATACCATGTCAATAGGACTTCTCTGAAGTCTTGTGAAGTGACAGCCTTGGGGGCACGTGTGTACTTCAAGAAAATGATCCTTTCATCCTTAAGTGTCTGTGTCATTAAAAATGCAATTGCAGCTAGTTGTCTGTGCTTTTTGTGTGGGAAGGACATCTGTCAAACATATGGGTTTTGCATCAATGTGTATTAGTTTCTATCACCCTTGCAGATCCCTTCTCATTTTCCCCCTCCCTCTTTTAAATCTGTGCATAGGAACATAGGAAACTGCCATATACTGATTCAGACCATTGGTCTATCTAGCTCAATATTGTCTTCACAGACTGGCAGCGGCTTCTCTTAGGTTGCAGGCAGGAATCTCTCTCAGCCCTATCTTGGAGAAGCCAGGGAGGGAACTAGGAACCTTCTGCTCTTCCCAGAGCGACTCCATCCCCTGAGGGGAATATCTTGCAGTGCTCACACATCAAGTCTCCCATTCAGATGCAACCAGGGCAGAGCCTGCTTAGCTATGGGGACAAGTCATGCTTGCTACCACAAGACCAGCTCTCCTCTCCTAATTTCACATTTAGGAATAACTACTATGATTTAATGGTGATCCGACAGCAAGAGCGCAAGTCCAGTATCAATAGAAGGAAAGCTCTTCTTGGAGACCAACAACAGCCATGCAGCCACTGAAACCCTGATGCTCTTGATTAGTGATGACACTGGGTCGGTTCAGTTGAACAATGGCCCCATCGCATTATCAGGGCAGGGATGCACTGAGTACATACCTACCCTGACGTTACTAAAGGAAGTCCCAGCATACTGTCCTTTAAGTAAGTGTGTGTGTGTGATCTGAATTACCTCTCTACATGCACTACATAGCAGAGGTTTGTAATGCATGTAGAGGGGCAATTTGGATGAAAACCCCTCTAATACAATTAAATGACACTGAGACGTCCTTTATGTTCCAACAGATGAAGCCTCTACTGAAGTCCTCCACACCATTCCTCCTTTCCACTGTCTGCCAGGATAAGTTTTGGAAAGGGGTGCGGAAGGCTGGGGTCTAGCTTTCCTAGGTATGGTCTTCCTGAGCTTTCGCAGAGAGGGAAGGAAAGCTGGTCTTGTGGTAGTGAGCATGAATTGTCCCCTTTGCCAAGCAGACTCCACCTTAGCAGGAAGAGACTCCTGGCTGAAACCTTGGAGAGCAACTACCAGTCAGTATAGATAATACTGAGAAACATGGACCAGCGGTCTTACTCAGTGTAAGGCAGCTTCCTATGTTTCTATGTTCCTAATTTCAGAAAGAACCTGAGCTTTTCATGAGAATTCTCCAAGAAGGTTCAGCTAATTGTGAGGCAAGCCATGGAATCTAGCTCATCATTACTCTTGAACAGTATTAGAGTCTTGCTTAAGGCAGAAAGAAGATTCATGAGGTACAAGGAAAAAGGAGGAAGTTGAGAAATAAGCATAATCACGTAAGGAATAATAATCACTTAAGGAAACTTTGCTTTTTAGAATAGCAAACCAGCAGTTTTCAGAGAGCCATGAAGATTCTCTTGCAAGGCAGTGGCTAAATTACTAGCCAATGAAGGCTAACTCCTGACATAATCCCTGAGGTTACCCAAGTGTCTGGAGCTTGGCAGAGGTCCCTGGTATGACCAACCCTTAGTGGTGCTAGCTTTGGAAGGAGAGAACCAGCCACACTGTAAATCAGATGCAGATTTCAAACTCTTTAATATTACCCTTTTGTTGTTTAAGTAATGGTACCAAGGACTCTGGCAGTTTGTTTGTTTATTTGTTATGTATGTATGTATGTATTTAACATATTTTTATACTGCCCAAAATATACATCTCTGGGTGGTTTACAACAAAGCAAAATAAATGACAACAGAAACGTTAAAATATTAAAACAATTTAAAATTTGAAAACAATATTTTAATACAATGTTAAAATGATTAAAACAGTATTTAATTAAAAGCCTCGGTGAAAAGATGTGTCTTTAAAGACTTTTAAAAAGTTGTCAGAGATGGGGAGGCTCTTATTTCAGCAGGGAATGCATTCCAAAGCTTTAGGGCAGAGGAAAAGGCCTTCAAGACGGAGAAGGCCCATCCCTGCGTAGCCACCGGACGAGCCATTGGCAACTGCAGGCAGACCTCTCCTGATGATCTCAATGGAGGTGTGGTTCATAGCAAAGAAGACACTAAATACCCAGGCCCCAAGCTGTTAAGGGTTTTATAGGTTATAATCAGCACCTTGTATTTTGCTCGGAAAGGTATCGGCAGCCAGTGTAGCTCTTTCAATATGGGAGTAATATGGTTTCTGTGAGATGACCCAGAGACCAACCTGGCTGCCGCATTCTGGACCAACTGTAGTTTCAAGACTACATACAAAGGCAGCCCCACATAGAGCACATTGCAGTAATCCAGTCTGGAGGTTACCAGCATATGTACTACTGTTCTGAGGTCGTTTATCTCAAGAAACAGATGAAGCTGGTGTATCAGCCGTAGCTGATAGAAAGCACTTCTGGCCATTGCCTCAACTTGGGACACCAGGGAGAAGCTTGTATTGAGAAGCACCCCGAGATTGCACACCTGTTCCTTCCTGGGAAGTGTGACCATCCAGAACAGAGGAGAGCTGGTCTTGTGGTAGCAAGCATGACTTGTCCCCTAAAGGAAGCAGGGCCTCTCTTGGTTGCATTTGAATGGGAGACTACATGTGAGATCTGCAAGATAATCCCTTTAAGGGGATGGAGCCACTCTGGGAAGAGCATCTAGGTTCTAAGTTCCCTTTCCGGCATCTCCAAGATAGGGCTGAGAGAGATTCCTGCCTGCAACTTGGAGAAGCTGCTTCCAGTCTCTGTAGACAATACTGAGCTAAATAGATCAATGGTCTGACTTGGTATATGGCAGCTTCCTATGTTCCTATGTAACAGGCAGATCAAACTCATCTTCCGAGTTTCAACCTGCACAATGAGTACCTCTGTACTCATCTGGATTCAGTCTCAGTTTGTTATCCCACATCCAATCCATTGTTATCCCACATCTAGTCCAGTCCACATACTGCCTCCAGACAGGCATTTTGGAGATTATGCCTTCTCCCGATGATGTTGACATGTAGAAATAGATTTGGGTGTCATCAGCAAACTAATAGCACCCATCACCAAATCTCCTGATGATATTTCCCAGTGGTTTTATGTACATGTTAAATAGTATGGACAATATGGAGCCCTGAGAGACACCATACAAATATTCAGATTTTGAAGAACAGTCTTCAAGGGAAGCCTGAGTGGAACCATGGCAAAGCAGTGCCTCACACTCCCAACTCCCTCAGACGCTCCAGAAGAATACTATGGTCAATAGTATCGAAAGCCGCTGAGAGGTCCAAAAGGACCAACAGTGTCACACTTCCTCTGTCAATTCCCAGTTGGAGATCATCCAAAAGCCCGACCAAGGCAGTCTCCACCCCATAGCCCACCCAAAAGCCAGTCTGAAATGGGTCTAGATAATCAGTTTCCCCCAAGACTATCTGGAGCTGGCAAGCCACCACCCTCTCAGTTACCTTGCCCAGCTACGGAAGGTTGGAGACAGGCCTCTAGTTGCTCAAATCTGAGGGATCCAATGCAGGCTTCTTCAGAAGAGGTCTAATTTGCCTCCTTAAGACAAGGAAGTATCCTGCCTTCCCTCAGATTAGCATTTATAATCTCTACAACAACCCCCCTGCCAGATAATATAAACCATGTCAGGCAAGGGTCAAGAAAACAGGTGGTAGGCCACACTGTTCCAGTCAGCTCATCCACATCCTCAGGAGTCACAAACTGGAACTGATCCAGCCTAACCACACAAGAGGAGTCACCGGACACCTCCACATCAGACACTGAAGTAATTGTGGAGACTAAGTAGATGGAGTTGGAGTGGATGAGGTTGAGTCAGTCAATATGTTTTTACTCTTGGGAGTTCTGTGTGTGCACCTCTTTGCAATTTTGAAAATTGTTAGTGTCAGATCAGCTGTGAGCCAGAAGTAAATTACAGAGCAGATGCAGGTCAAATGTGTTCTCTCACTGCCTTCAAGTCAGCTGTGACCTATGCTATTGTGCAGATAAGCCTTTAATTATTTGCTGAAAGAACTGAGAGTCTAGGGGCACAGTCTATTGTCTCCTAGATTGGTCTTCTATACAAATCCCATTCATGTTAATATAATCAGTACATGAGCACTACACTCTTTTGGAAAATTATTAATTATCTAAATTTTAAGAAGACTTCACACATGTGTAATACGCATGTAGTTGTTCAAAACTGCAGTATTAAATTGAGGCTCCTATTATAAAGAGAGGTGTGCATAAAATGCTCCTGGCTTAGTGGCATGCCATTTTGTATTATAGTGTTTCAAAGATTAGTGGATGGAATATTGTCTGACAGTGTGTGGAATTACATCATCTAAATTTAATGCTGTACTTGTAAAGTACAGCATTACTTTACAAGTTCCCTGTATATTAAAATATCTGTATATTACTTGCATAATTAATTTAAATCACTTCTCCTCCCCCCGGCCCAGCCCATTTCTTTCCCCCCACCCGCTTCTCTCCCACATCTGCAGCTTCTGGCTGGTGGGCTGTCCGGCTCATTTCTTCTTCCCCTCTGGATGCTTTCTGGCTGGTGGGCTGGCCAGAAAGCCATCCCACCACCTCACCCCATCACCCACCTCCTCTCACCCACCAATTTCTGGTGGCCAGCCCGGCCTGCCGCCACCTGCTCCCTCCCACTGGCAGCCAGCATCCCTATTTTCTCCCCCATCCCCATAACTATTTGGCAGCTGCTCGCAAACTCTCACGAGAGCTGCCGTGCATGGGATTAGCTACGGGTATGCCTAGGAGAAATAAATATATAGATTGTATATAGATATCCAAATGTTTATATGTATGTATATTTTGGTGAGTGTGAGATTAATGGAGAATCTGCCTGAAACTCACCTTTGTGCACATCAATTGGCACTTGTGAAGAATGTGCTCAAACCAACAGCATTGGCAGGGGCTGTTGGATATTGCCTGGTCAATGTGCATAATTTCCAAAATCTTTTGGGAAACATGCTAAACATCAACAGGGTATTTCATTTATTGGCCAATTAATATGCATATTCTCCACTTGAGGTCTATACACATTCACTGGTCAATGTATGTAATAACCATATTGTCTGATGTAATTTGGGTTGTATGCATATTGACTGGGCAATGTACCAATCTTTGTTGGGGTTTGAATATAAATAAGATTGGCCTTTGATGAAAAGGGCACAGATTTTAAGATTTGTGTGCAGAGGCCTGATCCAGTAAGGGTGATTTCTGCGTGGAAACAGTTTTATATGCATGGATTGCCCTTCTTCATTTCTCTCTTTTTTAGCTGAAGTAGGATGTTCCAGGGTCTAAAAAAACAACCCACCGACATCTAGTACAGGTGCTGTGTACATAGTACTTCTGTGTCCTGTGTGCACTAGGAATGTACATGGAACCGGTTCCGTGAAGTTCCAGGAGGGTGGGGTGGGGTTCCCTTAAGAGGCAGGGAAGGCACTGCCTACCTGCCAGCCCTTGCCCTGCTGCTCTTCCCGTGCCGGTGCTCTCTCCAAAAGTGGGCACGTGGGACAGCAGCATCGCTCTCTGTGCCCCATGTTGTTTCACCATGCAAATGGCCAATGCACGGCATGCGCATGCATCAGCCATTTGCATGGAGATGCAGAATGGGGTGCAGAGAGGAATGCTCCCGCACTTTTGGAGAGAGTGCTGGTTAGGCAGACACTGGTAGGGTGGGGGCTGGCAGATAGGCAGTAACCTCCCTGCCTCTTAAGAGGACCCCCCCCCCACACACACACATTTGAACTGGCTCAGATGCTGGTCCATGAAACCTGTTCGGCACTCCAGAAAAGGAGCGCCGGACCGGTTCTGTGCACATCCCTAGTGTGCACCTACCAAACAGATCACTAATAAATACTCTCAGCTTTGATAGTAGTGATCACCTGCCTTGGGAATGAGGGGACTTGAACTCAAACTCCTTCCTCCCCAATATGAGAGCAATAGTGTCAGAACTGACTGTATCAATCATCTGATTTTGTTGGGTAGAGAAAACCACTAGCTCAAGACTCAGGACTTTTACGTGTTAAATTGTGTGTTTTAATTGTACGTTCTTCCAAACTAAAAGGCTAGAACAGGCTATCCAGTGCAATTAATGAATATAAAGTACCCATCACATCACACATATAGTGTTAACTTGGCAAATGTCATGCTGTCACCTGGTTGAATTCAAATATTTACTGCACCCATATCTAATACTACACCGACCTGGGTCCAATCCAATTTAATTTAAACAATATGCCAATATGTGGGCCATTAAACCTTCTACTAAGCTTCAAGGATTAAATGTATAGGTACTCCTCGAGTTACAAACATCCATCTTAAAAACATCTGTAGGTAAAAGCAAGACTCCATAAAATATTACAGGAAATCTCCAACTTACAAATGCCAACTTCACAAAGATTCAAGTCTTGGGATCTATATGTGTTCTGAGTTATGAAATCCAGCTTACAAATGAACTTTTGGAACACAAACAGTTTGTAAGTTGGGGACACATACTCTCTCTCTTTCTCTTTCTCTCTCTCTCTCTCGTATTATATATAATTTTTCACAATATTATATCAAGCTTTGAAATCTTTGATAGTTTTAAAGTCACGATAACAATTTAAAACATGGCCCTTTTTGTTTCAGTGTTGCCTGTGGCATGCTCAAAGATGCAGGATCAGGATGTAATATAAAATGATTGCATTGAATTTGTTAATTCAAATTAAGCATTCAGTTAATTCCAGAAGAGTCAAAAAGAAGTTTTGTCACTGACTTAAATGGGGGCTGGATTGCATCCTTAGTATCAACAACTTTGCTTCTAAAGATGGAAATGTATATGCTTGAAATAAATATATCCTAAATATTCTGAAACCACAATAAGAATTATCTCCATGTTGTTCTTAATTTCTGGATCTGTTAAGTCCGGTCTTGTAGTTTTTGAGCCTTAAGTTTGGCAAACCTTTAATCAGTTCTGCCTTTTTACATTCCTTCAATTCAGGATTAAAAGATGCG
Organism: Hemicordylus capensis; assembly: GCF_027244095.1. NCBI lineage: Eukaryota > Metazoa > Chordata > Lepidosauria > Squamata > Cordylidae > Hemicordylus > Hemicordylus capensis. The sequence continues at coordinate 79,969,834 of NC_069661.1, read as the reverse complement.
TTTCATTGGATTTAATGGAAGAACCACCATCTAAAAGAATTGTCAGAACTGTTGATTTCTCTTCTCCCTCTTTTATTCCTTTGGGTCTGCCTAGATCATATGGCAGCAATAGAAAAGAAGAGAGAAGGCTTTATGCTCTGTGTGTGGGTGTGTGAAATAAAGAGCATGCCAGATCTCTTGCTAATATAAACTAGCTCAGCTTCATTAATTTGCATTGAGAATAATTCCCTCCCTAAGATAGTCTCCATCATTTTCAGGCTTATCAGAGAAGCATTCTGATACCAGAAAGCAGCATATAATTCTGTCTTCTTCTGTGGCGGGTGGGGTGGGGGTGGGGGAAGTGCAAAAGCCTCAGAACTTTATCCCTTTATAGATACCTTCAGTCCCCAGTGAAAAGCCTTCACACTGAGAACTTGTGCGGACTGAGAAACTGAAAAGAGCTGAAAAGCAGGAATCTCTATGCTACAAACAAAAGATGTGATAATGTAAGTGATATGCTGTTGCCATTACAGAGTAGCAGTAGTTTGTTGGTGCTCTGGTTGCTTTGGCTTCTTTGCAGAGAAGTTTAAGGCAGAGGGTTTCCATAGTTGTTAAGGCAGGGCTGCACAACTTTGGCCTGCCTGCAGATATTGGACTACAACTCCCAACCTACCTGATTATTGTCCACTATTTCTGAGAATTATGGGAGTTGGGGATGGGAACAACAGCCAGAGTTGTTCATCCTGGTTCAAGGACTCTGGACCATGGGGCTGTTAGTTTCCCCACGTTTTCCTTATTCAGCTTGATGCATAGCTGAATAGCAGAAATTGTATACTGTTTTTGATGCCATATAGGCAGCTACCATCTAATAAAATAAATATGAAAGGAAAATTGGGCTATGGTTTCAGCAGGTTAAGAACAGCCCTGCTGGATCAGGCCCAAGGCCTATGTAGTCCAGCATTCTGTTTCACACAGTGGCCCACCAGATGCCTCTGAGAAGCCAAAAGGCAAGCAGCAAGGACATGCTCTCTGTCTTGCTGTTGCTACTCTGCAACTGGTATTTAGAAGCATCTTGCCTCTGAGGCTGGACGTGGCCTATAGCCGCCAGACTTGTAGCCACTGATAGGCCTGTTCTCCATGAATTTGTCTAAGTCCCTTAAAGCAAACAAGCTAGTGCCCATCACCACATCCTGTGGCAAATAATTCATTAGATTATTAGTAATTATGCACTGTGTGAAAAAGTATTTCCTTCTCTTGGTCCTACATTTCCTGGCCATCAGTTTCATGGGATGGCCCCTGGTTCTAGTGTTGTGAGAGAGGGAGAAAATGTTTTCTCTGTCCTCTTTCTTTACTCCATCCATACTTTTATACAGCTCTGTCATGTCTCCCCGTAGTCACATCTTTTTCAAACGAAAAAGCTTCAAATGCTGTAGCCTTGCCTTATATGGAAGGTGCTCCAGGCCCCTGATCATCTTGGTTGCCCTCGTCTGCACCTTTTCCCATTCTACAATGTACTTCTTAAGATACAGTGACCAGAACTGTACACAGTACTCCAAATGTGGCCGTATCATAGATTTGTATAGGGGCATTATAATATTAGCATTTTTATTTTAAATCCTTCATCATGTTCCCTTGCATGGATTTTGCCTTTTTCACAGCTGAGTTGACACTTTCAGTGAGCTGTCCACCACGATCCCAAGATCTCTCTCCTGGTCAGTCACCGACAGCCCAGACCCCATCAGTGTATTTGTGAAGCTGGGTTATTTTACCCCAATATGCATCACTTTACACTTGCTTACATTGAACCGCATCTGCCATTTTTGTCACACAGTTTGGAGAGATCCTTTTGGAGCTCCTCACAATCAGTTTTGGATTTCACTACCCTAAATATTTTAGTGTCATCTGCAAATTCGGCCACTTCACTGGTTACCCCAACTTCTAGATCATTTATTAATAAGTTAAAGAGCACTCATGCCAATATAGCTCAGGCATGCGGTCTACACGCTGGTCATAAACCCACTATACCACATACCATCTAATCACCCACTGAGGCCCCCAACCCCTGGTGGAGAATCCTCTGTGCAAGAAGATATGGGCACATCACTCAAGGAAGGGGTCCTTTCTAAGGGAGCATTCCCGTCTTCCTCATACTGATATCCTCCTTCCCGAAGACCTTCATTCTCCATAACAGGAGAGGAACTGCCAGCCTTGGAGTGGGATGCCTCTATCATATCCCTGAGGGTCTCATCCACATACCTCTGCCTCCCCAAGCATTTCCAGGTCAACCACGTTGGCTTTGCGGGAACGAACTTGTTTCCTGAGAGCCAGGAGCTCTTTGCACCAAACACCCACTCACAACTTCTACCCCTTAAGCAGATAGTTATATATGCAACACTCTGTGCAGTGTTTTCCAACACTGGAAAGCACACACACACTGCTGGCATTCTGCCTTCATAACTGGTTTTATTGGTGTTATGCTTCATAGTGTTTATAACCATTGATATTCAAAACACTGAAATGAATGGAACTACATGGATGGAACTTAAGGGAAATTTTCACACTGGCATTTCACTATATAACCTGTGCCTTCGTAATTGTTGCTCTTTGTGTGCAGTGAAGAGGCGTTAGAAGAAGGGAAGTGACTGACACATTCCATACATGGTGTCATAAAACAGTAAACTTCGAGTTGCATAGCATCTTGTTTTCTATATGCTACAATTATCAGAATTCTAAAATTCAGTCCATCCATGAAGCTGATAATTTCAATTCCCAAACAGGAGTCGAGAAACATTGGCTCTGTTCCCCAGCCAGACAAAATTCTTAACTCGTCAAGCTATGTTGGTACATTACTCATAAGGATTATTATTATTTTTGTTCGTCAGGCATCATTTTCCACTCACCGCAGACAAGTAGACTAGTGGATTTCCTGAGCCCTGTTCCCAAGTAACAGCCAAAATGGATTCTCATGATTGCTGTTGGCATGGTGAGCTGCTGGTCCTGCTGACCTATATCCAGCTGGGCCATGGGCAATTGATAGCATATGCAGAATAACCAGCATTGTGCATGCACTGCTGTTTTGCAGCTTCCTTTTACTAAATAGATACAGTTGGACAGCTTGCTGTTCGTTACTTATAACTATGGCATGTTATTGAGGTAGAAACTGTTTTTGTGCTTTGAGATGCAGTTATTAAATTACTGTAGGTGTAGCTGTTCATGAAAGTGTTAACAAACTAATGCCTATTAGAGAGAGATTGAGAGCATAGCAAGGAAGTATTTAATTAATACATATTCTGCCTTTCTTACACATAGAAAATAAAAAATAGCTAAGAATACTAAATCAATTTTTTAAAAACAGTGCAATTAATTATTTTCTGCTATTGAACCTAACAAAATTAATGAATTGAACAAAAGCCTCTAGCCTGTCATTAGCTTGCAGTCCCCAAAAGCCTGCTATGAATGATGGAGCCAGGGAAGGATTTTCCTCAGCAGCGGTGCAGCAACCCAAAAGGCCCTCACTCTCATAGCAATCTCTCATGCCAAACTTTAAATGGCTGTGGGTAGGAGTGCATGACTTCTAAATGATTTAGGGGTATATGGGAAGAGGTGGCCTTTAGCATATTTGCTAAATGGCCCAGGCCATTTAGGGCTTTAAAGATGAGCATTTACTAGGACTTTGAAAACGGACCAGATGTCAGCCATTGTCCCTGTATGAAACTTAATCCATGAGAGGGAAGGTTGGATCCAGACATGGGGTGTGTGGGTGAGGACATTCTTCACTCTGTGTGTGTTTGCGTGTGTGGCTTCCATATACCACCTGGATTGCCTTGAGGTGGTACAGTCCCCAGCTCACTTCATCTGTACTTCTTCATCTTGCTTATATGAAATGGTCCTGAGCTAATAAATCAATATAATGCTTAGCTGATTTGCTGAAAAGACTGTAATTGTTCTACAGTGAAAAGATGAGTGCAGTTGTGCCCTTTTCTTTCTACAACTTCGTCAGTATGAGTATGTTATGTATGACAGGTGGACAAATTGCATTAACTCATTTTGCAAGTTTTTAGATAATAGGATCTGTTTACAATGTGGCTGACTAATTTACCTTACATGCAGGCACTGCTAAATGTCCATATCTTGCATGTTTATTAGCTATGGGAGTAGGATGTCTCATTTAAATTGCCATAAATTTAATGTACTGAAAACACATAAAAGCTAATCACAACAATTTTCTCTGCCTTTTCATAACCATTAATGCCCTATAAATGAGAGTTTTCAGTTTAATGAAATATATGCTGTGCAATTAGATGTCACATATATTGATTAATTTATTTCCAGACTTTGTGTGCTCTGGACAGATGAAAATAGGTTCATTTGGGATGGTTTTATAGAATCAGCTTCACTTCTTCAGCAAAATATCCGCCTCAGAGTGCATGTCAGGTTAGGCATAGATGAATTCTCAAATGAAGGGAAAAAATGCATGTTGGCCACAATCCAGAGGGCTCCCTTCAGCATGCTCCAGGGCCTGTGTATAACCAGCAGGATAGCTGACTTTTGTTTCATTAAGGGGAAAATAAAACCCCTCAAGAATCCCTGAGATCCAAATGTGAGTGGCCATATCATGCAGGAGACTGCTGTTTGAACAAACATAAGTAAAATCCCTGCTGGGCATGCAGAGTTAGTTCCATGGTTCTCTGGATTGTAGTGATTGATTATAGCAGTCTCATAAGCACATGGTGGGGTTGATGGGAAACAGGAGTCTAGATATTGACTCCATGCCTGCCTTCTTGAACTGAATATCAAAGGACATCCCTGTATTGTTCCAGCTGCTGTGTGTGCCATACAGCCCTCATCTTCAGCTCATGGCCCTGCCAGCACATCCAATGGTCCTATAGACCTGAACAGGCTTCATGGCCTCCACTCTTTTCTTCCTGAAGCAACTGGACTCAGGAAGCTCTGGCTGTCCAGGGCCAAGCTGGTTAAATGCAGGAGTATGATACAGGCAAGGGCACTGAAGGTGCCATCACCTGGAGAAAGGTTTATACTAGTGATACAAATGAGTTTGGTTAAGCTCTTGCTCAGTCAGACTGAGCAAACTACTCCAAGCCTTGTTCTTTTGGTCTCACTCAAGGAAGGACTGCACGCCTCCTTCATTCCCAGCACTAGGGAGCAGCTTAAATGAAAAGTTTGAAATATCCTAAAAATAATCGAAACAGCAGCACCAGAAGAGTCTCAGCATAAAAACTGATAAGATTGAAATCTTTGAGAGATCTCAAAGTGATTTGAGAAAGTGTAAAGCCTGTTTCTAACCTTCCCTTTTTTGGCAAGGTGATAGAGTGTGTGCTGGCGTCCCAGCTGCACTTTCAATGAGCTATCCACTATGACCCCAAGATCTGGGCATGCTATTTCCTAATCATCTCACATTAACCAATTTACATTGTACATTTGAACTGTAGGCAACCCCCCCAACTTTCCATATGTACTGATGCGGGTCTGAACTGTTAGAGACTCAGCTGTGGAAAAGGCCAATTCCATGCTAGGGATAATTAGGAAGGGGATTGAAAATAAGAATGCTAATATTATAATGCCCTTATACAAATCTATAGTGTGGCCACATCTGGAGTACTGCATGTATCTTAGGAAGGACATTGTAGACCTGGAAAAGCTGTAAAAGGGGGCAATCAAGATGATCAGGGGCCTGTAGCATCTTCCTTAAGGCTACAGAATCTGGAGCTTTTTAGTTTGAAAAAGAAGCAACTACAGAGAGACGTTCCAGAGGTGCATACAATTATGCATGGAGTAGAGAGAGTGAACAGAGAAAAAATTATTATTCTTCTCTCACAACACTAGAACCAGATCATCCCATGAAACTGAAGGCTGGAAAATTTAGGACCAACCAAAGGAAGTGCTTATTCACACAGCACATCATTAATCTATGGAATTCTCTGCCACAGGATGTGGTGATGGCCACTAGCTTGCATGGCTTTAAAAGGGGCTTGGACAAATACTTGGAGGCAGGGGCACTGTTAGGCATGGACCTTGGGGCACAGGTCCATGTTCCCACTTTCCTAGAGGGCTCCATGATTTTCCCCAAGGGAAAAAAGGGTCCATTTTATATTTTAGGAATGTCTTGGCCTAGAGTTCTGAAATTTGGCACAGATGTAGAACAGCTTATTAGGACAGATGAGTCAATCTGATCTTATTAAAAAGATCAGTCAATCTGTAGATTTTTTTAATGATTTCTGAATTTTTGTCCAAGTTGATTTTGTATTTAAACTGTGGAGCAAGGGACACACATTGTGTCCTGATTAGTCTGTGAATGGTCAAGAAGCTTTAGGAATCCATTAGGACTTGTGTAGGTGTTTTTTTTGGGGGGGGGGATGCACTCTGGCCCTTATCTATGGGTTTGTGCTGAATGATCAAGTAGATGTATGGATCTTTTAGGAGTTGTGTAGTCCACCCCGCCCGCCACCACCAAATGCACTCTGGCTCGGACCTGTGGGTTTGTGGTGAAATGTATATATACAGAAAGAATGCTTATTATGTGTGTGTATGCTAATTAGGTCCCAAAACTGCTGTTTTTCACACACACACTGACTGTCTTGTCTTTGATCTCCCCTTTTCAGGTGCATCCCTGCAGGTAGACTATCCACCCAGAAAATCATCAAAAATCATTAAGATTTTTTGTAACATCCTGAGCACTCACTCATAGTGATCAATTTAGTAGGGGTGTGCACGGAACAGGTTTGGCTGGTTTAGTTTTAATCCAAATTGGATTCGAACCAGCCCAGCCCAGTTCCATGTCTGCCCAAACAGGGTCCATTCTGGCCTGGCCATCAAACCGGGCTGAATCGGTTTGGGGGATATACTTATGAAGGAGAATCTGGCAAAGATCCCCCTTTAGAAGTAAAGCAGCAGCAGGGCTTTTCCGTTGTGGTGGTGGGGAGAGGGGGGAAAAGCTGCTCACACTGGCTGCTCGACTCTGCTCGCCTTACCAGCCATGTTGCACTTGCCCTCCCTTCCTTTACTGAGCTGCTGGCTTAGTGGCAGATCAGTTCTGACCTCTGTTCATGCATGGAGGCCATTTTTGTTACTTCCATGCATGTTTGGAGGGGAGTGATTTGCATGGTGACACAAATGGCCGCAATTCATGCACAGAGGTTATGAAAATGGCCTCCATGCATGTGTGGATGCCAGAACCAAGCCACTGTCGAGTTGTCAGCTTGGTAAAGGAGGGGATAGTGCACACTGCAAGCGCGGCAAGGCCAGGAAGGCAAAGGGCCAGGAGTAATCAGCTTTTTTTGCCTCTCACCGCTGCCACCTTGGGATTACCCCCATTTGTCCAAAACTGGTTCACCTGAACTGGGCCTAGTTCAGTTCAATCACGGACAGAACTTTTCAACAGGTCCTGGTTTGAAGTGAATTGGTTCAATGAACCATTGGTTCGACAAAACGGGACGAACCATTTGTGCACATCCCTACAAGTCAGCTAAACTGACAATAACCAAGTTGCTGACATCTTCAAGGCTTGCAAAGAGAGAGATAGGAGTGCTATTTAGGAAGGGCAGTGAAGGTGGGGACTGCTGATTCAGGCCACTTGTTACGTTCCCCAACTAATTTTTCTGGCCAGTTTGCCCGAACCTAAGGGGTATATTTGTGGGCCAAATGGGCTGTAACCCAAAGTTTGTCTTTTAAAAAGCCAAACCTGCCTTAAACAACGAAATGGGCCTATGTATGCCAAAGATACCAGGGTTGCAGATCTGATCTAACTATCTGAAGAGTTCCCCCTCATTTTATTGAACCTCCTCCTGCCAAACCTAGTAACCCCTATCTCAGTATATGGCAGCTTCCTATGTTCCCTCCAAAAGTATCTTTCTTCCTCTTGCCAAATGTAATAGCCCATGTCTTCCCTCAAAGGTGTCCTCTTCTCTGCCAAATGTAATAACCCCTTATGCCCCATAAAATGTAAGTGAGGGGTTGCTCCTCAAGCTTTCAATTTGTCTGCACGGTCTGCTCTCCTGAAAGTTATAATTCCTTTTTCTTTAAAAAGCCATGTGTGCTCTTCCCTCCATTACCGAGCTGCCGACTGAACGTTGGCTCGGTACTTTTTTATAATAAGCATTACTATTGCTATAGTTATTATAAGGTAGTAAAAATGAATCACAACAAATCCTCTTAAAGTACACAGGGTTTGTCTAATTTAATCTTGAATAAATCGAAGACAAATCTTGCCATCCTCTCACTGAAACTGAAATGGCATCGTGGATGAATGAATTTTGACATGCAAAACTCTACAGGTAAATGAATTTTATGAGGGTTGTGCAGCTTTGGCTCAGTCCACATGAGCAAGAACAACAGGTTAGAACTGCTTCTTTCTGCTGTCCATGAAGCTCATTTCTGTATGGAAAATTGGGTTTTATTGGCAGAATTAAATGTGCAGAAGGAGAATGACCTAAAAGGATAGCTCTTTAATAACAAGAAATCTTCATGCAGCTGAGCACATTTACATGTTTACAATTAAAATACATATTTTTCATGGTATGTCTGTTGGTACATTGTGTTCTAAAGCCTCTTTATTTTATGATATCTGTATGGAGAAGCATTTCTCATATAATACACCCCTGAGAAATGTCTGTTTACATACTTCAATGCTAGTATTATTCTAATAGAGATTTTATTTGAGCATAGTATGTAAATATTCATGAGGCTTGGTGAGTACTGGGTAAGCTGATGATACCATATTCCTCCTTGTGGGGTATTAATGTATTATATAACGTTCCCCTCCCAAAAAACCCCCACCCTAAAACCAGATGGCTGGGTATTAAATGTAAGTGGCAACAAGCTTGGAGAGTTGTAATGCAATCATGTACCATATACCCATCTCAAATGTAATGACCAAAAAAGGCAAGATACACTTAGCTAAATATAGCTTGTTCCTTTAACAACTCTGTGTTTTTCTCCTGGAACATTCATTGGAACAATGATTTTCCTCTTTGAATTAAAAACATATTCCACATCCTCTTTGCTCTGAAGCAAAAAACTAGATGCAGATTAAAAAGAATCCAGTCAACCAGTCCAGTTGGCATTTATTCCCTGGAGGAGGAGAGAAATAATACTGTCAAAGCATGTAAAGGAAAAGCTAGAGTTAGTCAGATTAGGCACCAGGGATTTAGCATGTCTGTCTGCATGAGTGTAGGAAGAATAGTGATAAACTTTTCTTGATCTTACTGAGCTGTACTTAGCACACTTTTAAGTATTTAATAAAAAAAATATTGTGCAAAAATATAGTGGGGGGGAAACCCCAGTTGCATCAGTTTACAAAGAGACTTGACACAAAACGATAGAGACATGGGGCCAGTTCAGATGAACATCCCATGAAGGGAGGATGCCATGTTCTTAGGTACAGATGTGCATGTAACCAAAATAGTTAAGGCACTGCATTCTGGGAGATGTAGTCTGTCAGCACAGGAAAGGCACCAGATTTGGGAGACTGAATGATGTTGCAGCAGTTGTGTATGTTTTGGTTTCAAGAATAAAGGTTGTTTTGGGGTGTTGTGGCTTAGTTACCTCTACAAAGCAGAATGGGAATAAGAAGGTTTACAATAATTCTGGTATGCTTGTTTTGCATAAGAACTAGGGATGGTAAAAGCTCTTTGTAACATTATTCACAGCTTTCAGTTGAAATTGGGAGGGCTACAGGAGCACGATGAAAGATTCCCTTAAACAAAAGCTCTCCACCTTACATTTCTGTGATTGCCATCTCTTTCACAGTCCTAGCAGTGGCCCCATATATTTCCTCCCATGATTCCACACTAGAGTAAGAGCAAAAACATTGTCTTCACTCTGATTGGCTTCAGAATTGCATTACACGATGACAAAGAACACTGGCGTTCTGCCATCCCCTGAAAATGCCCTGCAACTTTTAACCCTGCAAATGGGATGGAAAAATTTGGGGAGGGGGCATTTTGGCTCAATCCTTACCTACTTCAAATTCAGTCAGTAGAAGAGAGTGTTTTATATGGGTCAAGTCAAGTCAAGTCAAGTTTTATTTATGGTCCTAGACCAAACAATCCATGCATACAAATAGCAGAACAATTTATTAAAAACTCTATAGGTTCTCATTATACATCTTAAAAGCAAGATAACAAAATTTGGCTACAGAGTTAAAATTAAAAACAGTTTCATCAGAGAGTAAGAATTTAACAAGTTGTTCAGCAGATCAGTCTGTCTGTTTACAGACCAAAGGTAGAATTAAGTGCTCCCTCGATTGCCTATGTATTTTACAGGATAATAGAATATGCTCAATAGATTCTATTTCCCCATGGGTCCTGATCTCACAGTCCTAATGTATTCATTAATCCCACTGAGAATAGATCCCTTGTGGCAAGGGCTGTAATGATGCTGTGGCAGGTTCCTGGTCTGTGCTTTCTTGTGAAGAAGACTCTGTACATTAGAGTAGGGACCGTTGGTCAGTTGTACAGTACTACATTTCCACATGTAAGTTTCATTTCCAGAGCAGTTCTAGTGCTGGATTAGATGGACCAATAGTTTTATTATGTTCTTAATTTTATGTCACAGGATGTGGCAATGGCCACCAGGTTGGATTGCTTTAAAAGGGCAATTTTATGGAGGACAAGTCTATCAATGGCTCCTAGACTCAATAGCTATATGCAGTGTCCAGGTTTAGAGGAAGTATGAACACCAATTGTAGGGGAGCAATGGAAGAAGAGGGGCATGTATTCATCTCCTGCTGTGGTTTTCTTAGAGGCATCTGGTGATAGTTCACTGTGAGAAACAGAAAACTAGATAGACCTTGGGGCCTGGTTCAGCAAAGATCTTCTTATGTTCTAAGTTTGTACAGTGTTGGTTGTATTTGTATTTACTAGCTTGACAGCATAAAGTTTAAATGTGGATAAGCTTTGAAGGCAGAAAGGATAAGGTTCTCAGCCATTTACCCAGATTATGATCAGCACTTACATCATTATTCATGTACATATCTCTTGCTTTATTTTTCCCCACTGCATCTAGCAAACCAGTCCACATGTGAATAGCTTGCACATCCTGTACACAGGCTACCATTGTTGGGGTGGCAGATGCGTATTAATGGTCTCATGCAGCACTTTGACCAGCAACAATGTTTGTAGATTGTTGTGAGGGATTCTTGGCACTTCCAGATTAATTCTCCTTTAAGAGGTGACCAATGGTATTTAAATCCAAAAGTGTCGTCTGAAGGCTGGAGCTTGAAGTTTCTGTCTGAAACCGTAGTTGAGAGCAGGAAGCTCCTCCCTCTCTCCTCTAGTTGGCTACCGCGGCTTTCCTTCATGCAAAGGAGGAAGCTCGCACAGGCAATTCCTCTCTCCTTTCAGTCTCCCAGATTGGGATTGTCTGGGAGCGTGGTGGTGGTGGGGGAATGGGGGCAAACTGTGGGTCCGTTAGACCCACAGTTTGCTGTTATGTGTGTGAAGGGGACCTGTTGCAGCAACCATTCAAAAAGAAAGGGAGTAGAGATGTCCAAGAAAATATGCAAAAACAGTGTGAAAGGAGGCAAGCTAAGGTTGCACACATTAGCATGTGAAAATGAAAATAGCCTTGCACTCATGGCCTGAATTCTTGCATGGTTACAGATGTGGTACCATTAGAGCTCATCAGCTGGCTGTATAAGGTTTCACACTCTTCCTTTTGATATGCACCAGCAGTTCTCTTGTATCTGCGCCAGACTTCCCTTCATTACTTCCTCTCCTCTGCTGAACTTGCAAATGAGGACCAAACTACATGTGATGCAGATCTGTCAACAGGCCTTCCCATGGTTTTTAAATGTTAATAGCAGCTACTGAGAAAGCAGTTTGGATCTAAATGACAGCACTGATGGCAAGGCGTTTTATCCTCCCTCATTTTTAATTTGAAGATTTGGGAACTGTAATCACAGGGTTCTCATATTCATTAATACAGAAGTGTCCATAAAAATAAGCTAAATTAAATTTTGTGATTGGAGATAAGGACCACAATGAAAAGTCTATCGTGCAAAGAAAAGTCTGCTGTTTTCTTCTGAAGAAGGAAGTTCTCCACATATTCACAGGGATTCCTTACTGCATTAGAAGAGTATTTTCCAGCTCCTGAAAGTGAACGGGGAAGCCCCTACATGCACTGATTGTAACATGTTGCATTGCCTTGCTACTGGAATGCAGTCTTGAACTCGTTCTGTATAATCCCACTGCAGTAAATACAGTTTTAGAGAATGCGAGCCATAATCTGACTGTCCCTCCCCATAATTTTAATAACAGGACTTTAAAAAAGGAAACCGCATAAGTGTAATTCGAGTGTGTAATGTGTGCTACAACAATACACACCTGTGTGTTTTTCTTATTTGTGCACACATACTTTGTTGCCTAGAGTAACTTACATGACATTTAGAAGCCTACAAAAAGTGGAAAAGATCTTCAGAGTTGGGAATTTGACAGCACTATTGCAGAAGAGTGTTGGATTCATTGGTGAAGACTTTGGCAAGCAGGAGAAGAGAAATGGGTACACTTAATCAGGGTTTGGGTTCTAACGAAGCGGGACTGCTTGCTTTACCTTGATCACCGCTATCAGTCACTTTTAATATAATTTAATATAATATGAGTCTTGTATGACTTAATTTTTAACTGCACAAATATTCTTTAACTGCACGTTTCCCCCCTTCTTCTTTTTTGGAACTGCACATTTCTTGCCCATTTGCCCATTTAAAAAACAAACAAACCTGCTTAGTAGAATCAGAATGTAAGTGTTGTAACTCTGTGTTCCTTTAACATTTAATTGTTTCATCTTAACATGGTGTGGCATAGTATCTAAGAAATGGAGTTGTGAATCAGGAAGTCCTTGAGTCTTCCATGAACTCACAAGTGGCTTTAGACAAGCCATTCTCTTGCAGCCCCAGGCCCCAGGAAATTCAAGAACAATACTCACTTAATTTACAGAGCCGTTGTAAGAATTACAATAAAAGACCAGAGAAACACTTTGAACACCTGAAATATTATACAAATGTGAATCTGAACTCAGGACCTGTATTTTGCCAGTCCATTCTATATATCAGGGTTGCATGACATCTTTGAGCAAATGCTGGGGAACTGCACCCCAAAACATTCTTCTTGCACTGATGCCTGCCCTGCTATTGTGCCCTTTATATGTTTCCCCCTCATTCCTGCTGATGCTCCTCTCAGTTCCAGCATGACTGGAGCCTCCATTTTAATGCTTCCACATTGTCTCCAAAGTAGTATGTCTCTTGAGCGATGCTGTATTGAGAGCAAATTTAATTATGGGATAATTAAATTAAAATGATGACTTCATCCATCATTTGTTGCTGAGAGCTGCTGTCTCTCATTGCCAGGCAAACCCACCATGGCCAACCCATGGTGTTGACAAAAACATCACTGCTGGTGCCCACTACTATTTCCTCTGATGGATGAGGTGAGCCAACATAGGAGGGGTCACCAGAGTGAACTTTGGTCAGGGTCCCCTCAAACCTAAAGCTGGTCCTACTGTATATAATAAACTTGTCAAAAAAAAATAATAATTCATTTTTAAAGGAATTTTTTTAAAAAACCCTCAAACTTCAGATTTTATTTCTTATATTCATCTTCATAATGGTGACGGTTGCCAGCCACTTTCCCCTGCAAATAAACAAATGACTATTAAGAAGCAAAAATCAATTCCATTTATCAGAATGTCACTTTAAAATTGAGAAGGGGATATAGGATAGCTCCTCATATTTGGCCTAGGGTCTTTGTTGCAACAGATTGGATCTTGATGTGTGTTCCCCCCCCCACCCGATTTGCTTTTGGCACTTAATTAGCAGAAGTAAATTAACTTGGATCATTAGAGCATTGAAATCACATTTCTGAAAGTTAACCTACAATTAAATGAGAGTTTGCCAACCCAGAGCCAGTCCAGATGCACTCCTCTTTTAATTGTGTCAGGAAGACAAGAGAATATCTTCCAGAAATAGTAAACAGGAAAGACCAATTGTGAACTATTTGTTTTAATTGACCATGTAAAGAAAGAAATGGTCTTGTTTCAGGGTCTAGATTAGGCTGGTTGGATTAGGCCATCATCTGGATTGGATCAAATTTAAAAGCATGGAGTCACTTTGCCTGCTGATGAATAGTTTGACATAATACTCATTGATCACCATCCAACAAAGAAGTAAGCATGCTTAAGCTAATTTATTTCAGTGTGCATGATGACCATCATATGCTCTTCCCTTTATAATAATGGCAGTGAGGCCATTTCCATTGGGCTTGAGAGTTGGTCAGGCATAAATATTAGAATGAACGAATAAAAAATATTGATATACTGCTTCTCAACAAAAGTTATCAAAGTGTTTTACAAAGAAAGAAAGAAAGAAAGAAAGAAAGAAAGAAAGAAAGAAAGAAGGCTCCCTGTCCCAAAAGGGCTCACAATCTAAAAGAAACATAGTGCAGCCACCAGCAACAATCACTGGAGGGCTGCTGTACTGGAGATAGATCGGGATAGTTAAATAATAATTAAATTAATAGGGTAATTTTGATTTCCTGTACTGTTCCCCTACTGGGCAATGGCAAACACAAAATATTGGACTAAATGCTACTGAGCTAAATGCTGAGGATCACTCTTATTCAGTATGGAGCAATCTTTGTGGTTGATCAAAATGATCTTGTTTAAAGATATAGAAATGGGAACATCAAATATAGAACTCTCGGGGCTTGTTAACTCTGTACCCGCTCTTTTTCAGTGGCTGTATATAGTTGCAACAGGGCTTCTAGTTGTATCTACCTAATGACTATATTTTTGTTCATGTGGTTAAGAATGTGGAAAAGAAAAAATTCAGTATCTCTAACAAGCCAGGTTTCATACAATAAAGTAAGTTAAGGCTATTTTTGCGATAATGGAAACATATTCTAAGTCACTTTATACTACTCGAGTTACATTTTCAAATTCTGGTTTCCTTCACAAACCCTTTCCTTCCTATGCAATCACCCATATAATGTACCCTTGATTATGAACATGCTGTGACTCAGTGTAACTTGCAACATTGCATTAGGAGTCCGTAGTATTGGGGCAGAAGCACAGTTGAACCAGAAACATGGCTGGAGGCAAACCAAGCCTGAGAAAGGAGAACACTGAAGCAGAGATTAAGGCCAGAGGAATGGTCAGCAACAGTCATAGAATAATAAAAATGGAGGAGGATGCCAAGAACTGGAATTGCAAGGAGCTAAACTGAAGACTCACCAGGGCAGTAGACATGATAGCTCCTAAGCATCCCTTCCAACTTGCTGTAAGAGAGGCCCCCTTAGTACCCAGAGGAGCTATGGGGGCTTAACAGTAATATGGGTGACTGGAATGCAAGTGGAGGAGAACTCTGCTCAAATTTGATTGAATTATAGAGCCCATTTGAAGATTTTTGCAGCAGTGGTGCATGCAGCAACCAATTCTGGTCTGTGCACATTGCGTCTGCAGAATCACATTCAAAAGAGATATCCCGAGAATCTCTTAGGAGAGGAGAGCTGGTCTTGTGGTAGCAAGCATGACTTGTCCCCTTAGCTAAGCAGGGTCTGCCCTGGTTGCATTTCAATGGGAGACTAGAAGTGTGAGCACTGTAAGATATTCCCCTTAGCGGATGGAATTGCTCTGGGAAGAGCAGAAGGTTTCAAGTTCCTTCCCTGGCATCTCCAAGGCCATTGCCAGTCTGTGAAGACAATACAGAGCTAGATAGACCAATGGTCTGACTCAGTATGTGACAGCTTCCTATGTTCCTATGAGTTATCCCAGAGTTATAAATTATGAGGAGTTGCAGATAAAATATCCTGTATTCAGGCCAACTTGGACTCCACGATTTTGACAAAGTCTATTAAGGGGGTGTCCAGCTTTCCTTCTTGCAGTATTCAATTGGATCACATTCAATGTGTGATTCCTGAGGATGTGGACAAACTGCTTGCAGATGCAGCCTATCACCTGTTATCTGGATCCTTACCTGACTTGGCTGATTCTATGTAGCAGGGAAGTTGTTGGAGGTGTCCTAGTTAATATCATTAAGGTATCATTCAGGGAGGATAGGATATTATGTTTACACCTGTAAATGCAAGTCTGCAGACAGTCTGCTAAGCCTAAGCAAATAAACAGGGTTCAATGGTTACAACTGTTTCTCAAGAAGCCTTCCCTAGTGTCATGAGAGCTCAGAGGAAGGCAGCTATTATGGGCTAAGACTACTTTATTGTGTAACTGGAAGTTCAACAAGAAGTATAGGCAGGAAGAAGGAAGTGCCACCTACTGGCTGGCCATATTACAACACAATTCTACACATATTTCCCCTTTCTTAAACCAACAACAACAATTATTATTAAACAGTATATCTTAACAGTTGGAAATTTGTAGGTCTATTACTCTTCTTGAAACTTTAGGGGTTTCTGGATAATTTGACCAGAACAAGTAGTGAATGGAGCACTGGTATCAATGTCATTTTTGGTGGCTGGCCCTGGCATAGTCCCTATAGAGTAACTTGGGGTTGCAGATGCTGTTTCCTCATCTGAAGGTTGTACATTCTCAGATATGTATTTTTAATATATGCTTGTATTTTATAGATTTTAAATTTGGTTTGTTTTTATATTTTTAGCTTAATATTCTTATTGTCATTTTATTGTATGTTTTTTAACTTTTTAAACTGCCTTGAGATTGTTTTTAATGAAAGGCGGTATATAAATTCAACAATAAATAAAAATAAATATGACAAGGAGATATCTGCGATCTCTGCTAAATGTTCCATTATCCGTCTCGACTGAACATGGTCTGGGTGTTTCTCTCCTCTCTTCAACTGAGGTGCCAGGCCAGGGGAGAGCATAACATTGGGCCCCATAGAGACCAGCTCTGGCCTGTGAGGACCGTTGGGGCAGCCCCTCCCCCACCTTCCCAGAGGTATGGAAAGACCAGTGTGCCCTGAGAGGAAGGCAAGAAAGGAGGCACCCAGGCCAGGGAGCTCTTGTCCTCAGCTCCTGAAAAGACCAACAGCCTGAGACAAACTTTTATTAACATTCTGTAATTTGCTTCTTTTAATATTGTAAACTGCTTTGGGTGCCTTTGTCAAGGCAGAAAGGTGGTATAAAAATGTAGTAAGTAATAATAATAACAACAACTGTAGCAGGAGTCTGCCATGACTTTTCTCCATCATGTTTTATATAGACTCTGTTTCCAGGCTCTAAGTTTAGTAGTGGTTGTACTGACTGTTGCCTACTGTAGAAACGGCCATAGCTGTCCTTGGCTTTGCAATCTGAAGATGCCACTTTGTGCAGATCAGGCCACTTTGGAGCCAGATTTTTCTCTAGGGTTGGAACTGGTGTTCTGATTTGTCTGCCCGTAAACAGTTCTGTTGGGCTACATCCAGTAGCTATCAATGGTGTGGAAATGTAGCTCAGGAGAGCAAGATGTGGATCATCCTGGTGCAAAATTTTCTTAGTAGTCTTTACTGCCCTCTCTGCTTCCCCATTTGCCTGAGGGTAGTGATTATTTGTAGTAACATGGTTAAAGTTAAATGATGCGCAAAAGAGCTTGAATTCTGCTGCTGTGAACTGAGGCGCATTGTCTGTCATGAGCTCTTCTGGGATGCCAAAATGGGCAAAGGTGTTCATCAGTTGTGTAACAATGCTGCCACATGTGGTAGTGGACAAGGAAAGTATCTCAATATATCTGGAAAAATAGTCTATGATGATCAAGTAGTGTCGGCTTTGACATTCACACAGGTCTGCTGCAAGTCTGTTCCAAGGTCAAGGAGGCAAGGTTGTGGTAATTAAAAACCCTTTTCGTTGGGTTGGTCTATTCCTTCTGCACAAATCACAAGATGAGACCTTGGTCGTTCATTTCCTATACTGGGCCACCATACTGTCTGCTTGGCATGCTCACGGCATTTGGTTAAGCGCTGATGGCCTTGGTGAATAAGGTCTAGGATTTCTTTCCTTATTGTTCGTGGCACAGCAATACAATATCCTTTTGTTATTAATCCATCTGATTCACTGAGTTGGCCACGTTCACCAAAGTATCGCTTAGATAGCTCTGAAGTGTCATTGATATACTCAGGCCACCCATTTCTGATATACTGTAAGACCTCCTGAAGTTCTGGATCATGTTGAGTAGCTGTTCTGATCTGAAGAAGCTGCTTGTCAGAAGTTTCTGTGAAGATGTTTCTGTACTCCATCAACGTAAGCTTGTACTTCCTCCTTTAGGAATTTTACTGCTGTATGGGACTACATGATAAGGCGTCTGCAAGTATCAGCTTTACCCCTGGAACATATTCAGCTATTGGGTTGAACTTCATCATTCTTATCAAAAGACGTTGGCATCGTAGTGGTGCTTGATCAGAATCTTTCCCCTTGATTAGGGTCACCAAGGGTTTGTGGTCAGTGAACAGTCTGAAGGATGGTAGACCACACAAATATCTGTATAAGGTTTCACATGCCCAAACACTGGCTAGGCATTCTTTCTCTATCTGTGCATAATGTTGTTCTGTTTCTGTAAGAGTCCTAGAGAAGAATGTGACCGGCATCCACTCCAACCTGAATAATTGGAGTAGAACCCCACCTAGTCCATAACTGCTTGCATCAGCACTAACCATTGTAGGCCTGTTTGGATCATAGAGGTGCAAAACTGGGGCATTTGAGATAATGTCCTTTTCATAAAGATGGCCTCTTGATCTTGCCCCCAGCTCCAGGATGTGTCGGCTGGCAGTAGCAGGTTTAGTGGCTGTGTCTCTGTGGAGAGGTCCTGCAGGTATAGACTGAGATAAGTCACCATTCCTAGAAAGCATCTCAGTGCAGTGACTTTTGTATGTGGTTTTAAATTTCTAATGGTTTTTACTTTCTTGGGGCATGTCTTCATACCCTGTTCTGTAATCATTTGTCCTAAGAACTCAATAACAGCTTGGTGGAAAATGCATTTTCCTTTGTTTAGTTTAAGCCTGGACTCCTAGATCAGATTTAGGACAAGGGTTAGAGTTTTATCATGTACTTCTAGTGGTGTATCAGGTACTAAAATGTCATCACGAAAACAATGACTGCTTTCATGCCCCTAAGGAGTTCTGTCATCTTCCTCTGGAAGATCTTGGGAGCACCGAAGGGCAAGCGCTGGAAACAGAATCTCCCAAAGGGTGTTATAAATGTAGTTAGTTTGGAACTCTGATCTGTTCTTTTATTAACTCTGATTGTCTTGCCATTTCAATGGCTTTATGAACAGTTAGATTTTCTGTGAGTCGCATTTGCTCTGATAGCCCTTTATCCAGGATTCCAAGGACAAGCCTTCTTAGCAGACAAGAAGGAAGAAGATCTCAGAGATATTCACAATGCTCAGAGAGTTCATACAGCCCTCTAACAAATGATATTTCAATATTTTCCCCAGATCTCTGTGTCCTTTGATAAAAGCAAAACCTCTATATAGAGCGCATTCCATTTTGGAATGAAATGGGCATCAAATTTAGCCAAGACAGTCTCATAGTCATTCTTTTGACCCTCTTCAGTAAAGGTCAAGGATTTATAGGTGCTGTTGCTTCCTTTTCCATAGCATAAAGAATAGAACTTACTTGCACAATGCCTTCTTCTTTGAGGAGCTTTGTAGCTAGTCTGAAGCAAGCAAATATTTCTTTCCATTCTGGCCGGCAGCAGGATTGTCAAAGGTGAAAGCTTCTGGTGCAGGAAAGTGAGCCATTTCAAAAGTCTGTGGATTCAAACTTAGACTTCTGACACCATGTCATGAGAGTTCAGAGGAAGGCAGCTAAGACTACTTTATTGTGTAACAGGAAGAGACAAGTTCAATAAGAAGTATAGTCAGGAAGAAGGAAATGCCGCCTTCTGGCTGGTCATATTACAACACATTTCCACACACCTAGATCTCTTAGCAGTGGATAGTTATATAGGCCAGTCTCTAATCTCCCATGGTTGGACAAGGTGATTGAGAGAGTGGTGGCTAACCAGCTCCAGCTGATTTTGGAGGAAACTGATTATCTAGACCCATTTCAAACTGGCTTTAGAATTGGCTATGGAGTTGAGAGATAGCCTTGCTTATCCTAATGGATGACCTTTACCAGGGAATCAACAGAGGGAGTGACTGTGCTGGTTCTTTTGGATCGCTTGGTGGCATTTTGATACCATTGATCATGGTATTTTTCTATATAGCCTGGGAGAGCTGGGGATAGGAGGCACTGCTTTGCATTGGTTCCACTCCTATCTCTTGGGTAGATTCCAGATAATGGAGCTTGGTGACCGTTGCTCTTTGAAACGGCAGCTATTATATGGAGTCCCTCAGGGCTCCATTCTGTCATCAATGCTTTTTAATACCTACATGAAACCTCTGGATGAGGTCATCAGGAGATTTGGTGCAGGGTGTTATCAGTATGCTGATGACATCCAAATCTATTTCTCCTTGTCATCATTGTTATCATTATCATGAAATGGCATTCATTGCCTAAATGCCTGCCCGCAGGCAGTAATGGGCTGGATGAGGGATAACAAATTGAAGCTGAATCCAAGTAAGATGGGGATAGTCATTGTAGGGGATAGGAATTTGAGGGATGAGATAGAAATTTCTGTGCTGGATGGGGTTACACTCCTCCAGAAGGAACAGGTAAACAGCTTAGGAATGCTCTTGGATGCAAGTCTCATCCTGGTTTCTCAGGTGGAGTCTATGGCAGGAGCACCTTCCATCAGCTTCAGCTGATTCGACACCTGCATCCATTCCTTGAAGGGAATGACCTGAAAAATTGGTGCATTAGCTGGTAACCTCCAGGCTTGACTATTGCAATGTGCTCTATGTGGGGCTACCTTTGTCCGGAAACTTCAGTTAGTTCAGAATGTGGCAGTCAGATTGGTCTCTGGGGCAACCCAGAGAGCCATATTATGCCTGTACTTAAACAGTTGCAGTGGCTGCTGATATGTGTCCAGGCAAAATACAAAGTACAGGTTATTACCTTTAAAGCCCTGAACGGCTTAGGTCTAGTTTACCTTAGAGAGCGCTATCTTCTATATAGCAATAGCAATAGCAATAGCACTTACATTTATATACCGCTCTATAGCCGAAGCTCTCTAAGCGGTTTACAATGATTTAGCATATTGCCCCCAACATTCTGGGTACTCATTTTACCGACCTCGGAAGGATGGAAGGCTGAGTCAACCTTGAGCCCCTGGTCAGGATCGAACTTGTAACCTTCTGGTTACAGGGCGGCAGTTTTACCACTGCGCCACCAGGGGCTCTATGATACCCAATTTACATTAAGATCATCTGGAGGTCCATCTCCAGGTACCACTGGTATGTCTGCTGGTGACTCAGAACTGGGCCTTCTCTGTAGCTGCTCCTGGATTGTTGAATGCACTCCTGGCAGAAATTCATGGTTTGGGATACTTGTTGGCCTTCAGGAGAGACCTTAAAACTTATTTGTTTGGTCTGGCTTTCCAAGGTTTTTAAATTGTTCTTGAATGTTTTTAACTATTTTTTTTTTACTGTTTTAATTTTCTTTTATATTGTTTTATGTTGTTAAATGATTGTTTTTTGTTTTGTTGTTGTGCACCACCCAGAGCCTTTGGATGGGGCAGTATAAAAATGTAATAATCAACAACAACAACAACAACAACAATATTAAAGAATCAGGAAACTCAGGAAGAGATCTGAAGTTGCACAGTGGCCACTCCTGATTTTTCAGCTATTTATATAGACAATAAAGATGAAAAGTGGAATTTCCAGACACCTTCCTTTGTAATGGATTATTAAATCTTCAGAACACTAAAACTCTATAGAATCAATGGCCCTTATTTTCATACTCCATCACAACCTGGATAGAGCTTCCCATCTGTACTTCCCATCTGTCACAATGTGAATGAGGAGGGCTCATTCACTTATTGGCCACTGCCACCATTAATATGCTACAGGTATTGTTTCTGTGGAGGCTGATGATGTAATCCATTCTGTTGTTGAGTAGGCAAAGTTTATAGCTAGCAACCGTGCATATAGTGTATGAACTATGCCATTCTGTCTGTCTTTGGCATTTGATTGCCCATATATTGCATAGGGGAAAACCCCATGATGTCTCCCATCCCATTCACCGGGATTCCAAAACCAAATTTACACTGATTTGGCAACTCTACCTGAATAAGGCCAGG
This sequence comes from Hemicordylus capensis, assembly GCF_027244095.1. Lineage (NCBI taxonomy): Eukaryota > Metazoa > Chordata > Lepidosauria > Squamata > Cordylidae > Hemicordylus > Hemicordylus capensis. The sequence goes on along the minus strand of NC_069661.1, from coordinate 79,947,716 downwards.
TTGTGCATGTGTACAGTGTTTAATAGCTTTATGTAAACTAATAGCATCAAATACTATCAGTAATTCATAAATGTATGTTCTCAGCTTAAAAAAACACCATTCAAATAGAATGCTGTGAACCCTGTTTATTTGCTTAGGCTTAGCAGACTCCCTGCAGACTTGAGTTTACAAGTGTATACATAATCTACATGACCACAAAAATGATGCTGAAGGGCTTTGGGGGAGAAGAAAATTAAAATGTATTAAAATACTCTCTCTTTCCTCCCCACTGCTTTCTTCAGGTTGCTTTGAGTGCTGCATCAAGTGCTTGGGGGGCATTCCCTATGCCTCACTGATTGCCACCATCCTGCTGTATGCTGGGGTTGCCCTCTTCTGCGGCTGTGGTCATGAAGCCCTCTCGGGAACTGTCACCATTCTTCAGAACTACTTTGAGATGGCAAGAGCTGCTGGGGACACGATTGATGTCTTTACCATGTAAGTTGCTGTTTGTTTGTTGTTGTTGTTTTAAACATATTGATTACATTTAATAAGAACATCTAGTAAACATCACAAAAGTCAAAGAAAAGGAATATTATATATGTTTTTCAGGGAGAAAAAGAAAGAAAAAAGACAATATATTTTAAATCAAAGAAAAATGTGTGAGGGTAAATCTGATCAGTAACATTCTTCCAATAATTAATAAACAGAATATCTTTTTTTCCTTTATAAATGTGTCTGTTGGATTATCCTTAAAATAACTTAAATCATGAACAAACTTTTCCAGATCTGATGAAGCGGATTAATTTTAGTCAGTGTGGTTCATTTTATCTTTTTGTGTTTTTGCTTTTTACTGAAACAAAAAAAGAGATACCAATACATGTGTACCTCCCAAAATGTTTAATGGCAAAGTGAATAGAATACACAACTTTAGGTGAACATAAAACATTGCTACCTTCTACCTTAGGTACCTTAGAAGTACCGAAACATTTCTAAAAGTACTTCTGTTTATTTCCATTCTACAAAATATTATGTAAACTTACAATATTATGTAAACTTGACACAGGAACATAGGAAGCTACCTTATTCTGAGTCAGACTACTGGTCCATCTAGCTCTGTACTGTCTACACAAACTGGCAGCAGCTTCTCCAAGGTTGCAGGCATGAGTCTCACTCAGCCCCCTCTTGGAGATGCCAGGAAGTGAACTTGGAACCTTCTGCATGCAAGCATGCAGGTAATCTTCCCAGAATGGTCTCATCCCCTGAAAGGAATATCTTGCAGTACTCACATGTAGTGTTCCATTCAAATGCAAACCAGGGTGTACCCTGCTTAGCAAAGGAGACAATTCATGCTCGCTACCACAAGAGTGTTATGTATCTGCAACTGAACTGAGTACATCCAGTATTATGTAAAAGATTAAGATATGTTTCATTACTGTTTTGAACATATGAAACTGAGTTAGACCATTGGTTCATCTAGATCAGTATTCTCTACAGTGACTGGGAGTAGCTCTCCAGGGGGTCTTTCTCCAACCTAGCTGGAGATGCCAGAGGCTGAACCCGGAATCTTCTCCATGCAAAGTATGTGCTCTACCATTTTGCTTTGGCCTCGCCCATTAATTAATTTGATTAAGTGGGTTAAATAGTTACAGTTAGTAAATTATTTAAGCGTTTTTCATTTAAATGAAACATTTAAATCCCATTTAAAGCAAACAAATGATGTTTCTTATTAAATTAAGTAGGACTTTATAGAGGAATGTGTTTAGGATCTTGGCTCATAAAGTAATATCTTAACTCATCAAATGTGCATTCTGTAAATAGTGATAGGTTTGTTTGCTTCAGCACAAAGCAATTAGCATTAATGTTGAATATATAAGCAATATGTTTATGGAGAAAGCCACTGTGAAATGCAACAGAATTAAGATATTCCTTTAGGAGAGAATACTCTCAAGGATTTGGAGTTGAGGGCAATACATGTATCATAACTTGCTTGCTTCATAATTGGTGCTCTTTATATTTTTTATATTGCTGCTGTTAAATGTTGGGTTATATTTTTAGACTCACATTTAGAATACTAAAACTGATTTAGCTAAGGCTCTAGTTTATTGATGAATGAAAGATTATTCATTTTTCTAGACTCTATAGTAATGAGTCTCTGGATAGCCATTGCTGCAGAAGCAACTTAGTAAATCAAAGCTTTAAGGTTATCACATTTTATCCAGGTTAAGCTCATCACATTTTATCAGAACTATACATGAAATATTTTTCAAGGAACATAGTAAATGTCAGAGACTATTTATCAGTAATTTGTATTAAACCGGTTAAAAGTATTAACCAGTTTAAAATCTAATTTATGCCCAAAGAATCTCCTTGTGTAGTGGCTAAGAGACTGAGCTATGAATTGGAACTTCCCTCATTCAAATCTCAGCTTTACCATGAATCACCAGGTGGACTTAGGCAAGCCACTCCCCCTCAGTCTCAGCTCTCCAGCAGCAATATGATGATGATACCTTACAGGACTGTTTTAACGACATTGTTAAGATAATGCATGTGAAATGTTTTGTACACTCAAAAAGCTGCTTCAGGTCCTGCTGATGATATTTGCCAAGATCAGATAACAAGGAAGCCAATGGTTATAGTATTAGACTATCAGACTAGGACTGTGTAGATTCAAGTGCAAACCCCTGCTCATTCATGAATTTTGTTGGGTATATTTGGCCCAGTTACCATCTCTCATCCTAACCTACTTCACAGGCTTGTTGTGATGATAAAAGGATGGGGAGAACAGGAGTGTAGGGAGGCTGGCAGCAGCCCGTGTGCGGCTGCCGCCATGCCCCCTAGCCCTGCCCCTGAGTCTGATGTCAGATGCAGGGGGCTGGCTAGCCATGCACCCACATCTGATGTCAGATGTGGGGGGGGTCTCCCTCCCAAACGGGGCCACGAGGCCCCATTTGGAAGGGAGATCAGCCCATGCTGCGTTGGGCAGTGCGGACCAGACTGACTCTCCCTGCCTTAAAGGCAGGCAGAACTGTTCCGGCTGTGCTGCCAATGCAGCAGTCTCCCTCCCAAATGAGGCCACGCAACCCTGTTTGGGAAGGTGATCGATTGGCCCTGCTGCGTTGGCAGCGAGACCAGGAGTGGCTCTTCCTGCCTTTAAGTCAGGGAGAGTCACTCCAGCCACGCTGCCATAGCGGCACGGACCAATTTTAGTTCCAGATGGGGCCAGCGCGAAATAATGCCCCCTGCATCTGATGTCAGATGCGGGGTATGTGGGGGGGGGCGCACTCGTGGCCCCTGATTGGTGGCAGCCCGGGTTTTTGAACCCGTCCACCCAGTGGTGGATCCGCCCCTGTAGGAGAACTATCTATGTCACCCTGAGCTCTTTGGAGAGAGCATAGTATTATTTTTTTCCAAGTGCAAATCCCTGCTCAGTCATGAATCTTGTTGGGTAATTTTGGCCCAATTACCTTCTCTCATCCTAACCTACTTCATGGGCTTGTTGTGATGATATAAGGATGGAGGAGAACTCTCTATGTCACCCTGAGCTCCTTGGAGGAGGCATAGGATTTTTTATTTTTTTATAGTAGGAGTATGAGGGTAAGTTTGTGTGTACACATTCATCCAAACAGCATTCCAAGGTTTTGGAATTGCCCCTCTCATGTTATTAAAGGACATCCCGTCAGCACGTTGGGACATCCTTCAGTGACATCGGATAGGGCATGCTCTTGATGAGATCCCATCCTCCTCACGTATAGTGGTTGCTGTTCATCTGAACTCACCCAAGAACAATATGCAACACTTGAGTTTCATTGGCCCAGGATTAATGCTGATTCCACATGAGTTTAACTAGCTTTGGGCTGACATGTTCTCTCTGCCCTTCACACATAAGTGGTAGAAGTTCTATATGAGTCTAGTTGGTTGGTTGGTTGTGCCGTTGGTGTAGACTCCTGGTGACCACAGAGCCATGTGGTTTTCTTGGTAGAATACTGGAGAGGTTTACCATTGCCATCTCCCAAGCAGTATGAGATTATCCCTTTCAGCACCTTCCTTTGTTGCTGCTGCCCGATATAGGAGTTTCCCATATTCTGGGAAATACAACAGGGGGGATTCAAACCAACAGCCTCTTGCTCTCTAGGCAGGTTGCTTCCCTACTGCGCCATTAGGTGGTCTTCTATATGACTCTACCCAGGCATTAAGTCCCACATCTCAGACCTGGCTTTCTGGCCCATCTCTTATTTACATTTGTTTTATGGGTGCCAGAGATAGGGCTTTTCTCTGGTGGTGACAAAACTGTGAAATTTCCTCCTCAGAGAGATACAGTGGGCCCCCATGATTTCTGTTTTTAAATGAACTGTAAAAACATTTTTATTTTACCAAACTTTTAACCAACTATTTTTATGCTGGTATTACACAGATGGATTTTATGCTGACCTTAATAGTTTTGGTGTTGTTTGTTCTTTCATTATAGATTGTGTAATCTCTATTTTTGTTTTAATTCTTTTGTATGCTGCCTTGTAAAAAATGCATCTTAAAAGATGAAGTGTGTGTTTGTATTTGTGCACACACACATGCACATTAAATTAAACATGTACTTCTGGTCCTGTTTTAAAACAAACTGGGATTTGCTGTGAGATTTGCTTGGATTTGCTGTGAGATCTTAATCCAGAAAATTCCAGTTTGTTCTAACCAAAGTTTAGACATAATTTGCAACCCAATCAGAAGAAACTGGGATTGAATCCTGGCTTGTTTACAAACTCTGGTTAGAACAAATGGTGATTTTCTGGGCTTGGCCATCACAGAAAATCCTGATTTATTCTAAACCAAGAACAGAAATTTAAAATTTCTTCCACTTCCATGTGAAAAGGAGGAACAGAGAATGAATGAAACCGAAGCTCATGAATGTAACTGTTGTGAGTTACATGCACTTGTTTGAATTTATTTTATGATTTTTATTCCTCAGTGTTACTTTATTTTACTGTCACCATGTGAAATCTCTGTGTGACTATATGGGATTAGGATCTAAGTGTATAATGGTCTTCTGAAGTAATGTGGTGTTGTAGGTGTAGGGGTACAGACTAAGTTACTCACAGATTATGTAAAAATGAATAAAATAGAAGTTTATTAATTATAATTCTTATGTTCTCTACTTAGAAAGTAGGTGTAATGACTTGCCTTGGCTGACTGTCCAGCAGCTGCAAAAACCACTCTTTTCAGAGGGGAAGGGAGAGCCGACAGACAGGAACAGAGAGTAGTCAGAAACATTGCCAGAAGTCAAACACTGGGAATTCAACAGGATCAGGGGTAAACATGAATTGGGGTCAGACAACAACAAAGAAGTCCAGATTTCTAGGTCAGGGTTGCTCACGGTAGGGCTGGTCACCACGGATGATATTTCCAGCACAGAGCCAGCTTTCAGGCTGCTTTAAATAGGCAGTGTGGTGAGAGCCCCGCCCATCACTGCAGCTGGGCCTTGTCAGGGAGATGTGGCCAGGCCAGAGCTGGGACACCTGTTCCTTCTGGCCAGCCTCTCTGACCTACAGCATCCCTCCCTCTGAGCCTGTACTCTGGCCAAGTGTCGCTGCTGAGGATCTGGGGCAGGCACCTCGACCTCAGCAGCCTCGGAGGCTTCCATCAGGAGGAGGGAGAGGAGGAGGCAGAGCGCCCTGCAGGCCTGTCAGCTCTGGCTCTGCAGGGTCAACCGGAGTTTCAGCCTGCTCCCCCTGCTCTGGGTCTTCATCTGAGGAATCCTCCTTCATGACCCCCATGGGAGTCATCACAGTAGGGTAGTTTACTTGCTTAGTTACAGAACTGTATGATTGCTACAGAAGCTTTCCATACACTTCATGCATATACAGTACAGCTTTAATAGAGATTTTGTTTTTAAACTGTTTCTCTTCACAGCTTACACAGCTGGTCTCCTTTAAACATGTGTTACACAGGACAACAACTCCAACCTTTTCACTAGGCTGTATATCAGACACTTTTACACAGTGAATCAACTGCTCACTTCAACTACTGAACTCTTAACGGCTTCCTAACTGAACATTTTTAAACTGCACCCCACTCTCCACTAGGGGTTCTAAGTCTTGGCTGCAGGCTTTTCTCTTCTGGACTCTTGTGGGTCGTATTCAGACATAACACAGAACCGAGATCCCCAGTTCCATTCCCCCACGCATGCACTTACCTGTCTGAATCCAGACATAAGCACTAGCCTGTGAAACTGCAGAGAAACATAAGCACTAGTCTGTGAAACTGCAGAGAGAAGAGGAAGCTGGCTGCCGGGCATCCTCCTCTGATAGATGGACAGCTGTGGCAGCCAATCAGGATGGAGAGAGGGAGGAGTTTCCTTCCCTCAATTCTGGTCCCAGGGAAGACTCTAGTTCTGCATTCAGACATAATGGAGGCAGCCACAAACCAAAGGCCCAAGCAGCGAACCTCACTTCCAACCGAGAGTTCAAATTGGAGTTTGGTGACTGAAACCTCAGTTAGGGTCCAAACTGCATTCAGACATGCAATTACATGAACCCTGGTCACCTGTAACTCTGTTTCCATGTGATGCCTGAATGCAGCCAAAGTGTGGGCTTTAATCTCTTCTTATCCAGATAACATTCCAAACCCAAACAACCACATAGCACTATACATTCTTTAAACTACATAAAACTTTATCTCATTACAGTCACTCAGAACCAGGATTAAATTATTTATTTATTTATTTATTTACGCAGTTAGACAGGTGTTATTGACTGGTTTGTTTTATCCAGACATCGAGTCCTTTCCAAGGACCTGGGATGGCTGAATTTTATTGTCAATGTTGTTGCTGTTGTTATAGATATCGTCGCAGAATATAGGCTGTTCCCAGTAAAGTTGCTTTTTGTAATGGGCTGGTGGTGATTTCTGTGGCCCTGATGGTGTTGAGGTGCTCTTCAAGGTCTTTTGGAACTGCACCCAGGGCGCCAATTACCACTGGGATTATTTTGGTCTTTTTCTGCCACAGCCTTTCAATTTCAATTTGTAGATCTTTGTATTTTGTGATTCTTTCTATTTCTTTTTTTCCTATTCTGCTATCCCCTGGTATTGCTATGTCTATTATTTTAACTTGTTTTTATTTCGGTTAACACAGAGAAATAACAAACAAATAAGATGGTACCCTGTCCCCAAAGGGCTCACATTCTAAAGAGAAACGTAAGATAGACACCAGCAACAGTCACTGGAAGTACTGTGCTGGGGGTAGATAGGGCCATTTACTCTCCCCCTGCTATATATAGAGAATCACCATGTTAAAAGGTGCCTCTTTGCCCAGTTAGCAGGGGTTATGCAGAGAATGATGTTTCTGCATGACCAGGGACCCACAAATTTAGGCTTAGCTCACTAGCCAGCTATTATTTGTGGTCACCACACCAATCCCTTCAGATCCTTTTCTGGCACTCAGGCAGAGGTTTTAGGAGAGAAGCGGGTCTTCTGTCATTTGCACTGGGATGTGGAGATGGTTAGAAACAGTAGGAGCCCTCTTCTGTAGATCAGAAAGGATGCCTGCAGTTTTGTATTTTCTTAAAAATGGCAGTGGAAATGAGACCTCTGGTGAGGAGATCAGTATGGTGCTGGGTGTCCTGCTTTCCATAGAGCTGTGGGCATGATGAGCTGGTTAGACTCCTGTGTGTGACATTTGAATGGAGCCACTGACATCAGAGAAACTCAGTCATGATTAATGTTCAATACCTTGCAAAATACATTTACTACAGGCACGTAGCAGTATCTTCTTCTTTATATATAATTCGCTAAGGCATACCCGTAGCTAATCCCATGCCTGAAAGCTCTCACGATAGTTTGGAGAGCTGCTGGATAGTGACGGGGGGGGGGGGGATGGTGGTGGCGGCGGCAACGGTAGCTATCTGGCCGGTGGGCCAGGAAATAACAGTGGTGGCAGGCAAACGACGGCGCAGGTGGGCGTGAGAAGGCCAGCCGGCTGGCTGATGGCCAGAGAAGGCAGGGGCTGGCGGGAGAAGGTGCAGGCAGGCAGGAGATAATGACAGTGGTGGCGATGAGGATGGGGAGAGTGGGCGGGTAGGGGAGGAAACAGTGGTGGGGAGAATGAGAAAGTGCCGGCCAGGCCAGCCGGCGAGGGAAAGCACCGCTGGTGGGCAGTTAGGGAAAGCACCAACCAGGCCAGCTGGCGAGGAAAAGTGAACTGGGAGTGGTAGGGTGGAGGGGCGGGGGGCGGGGGGCGGGGACCACTGGCCCCAGCATCATTATGAGCTTAAAAAGCTGCTTGACTAGCACTCCTAAGGGCTTCCATTTGTGCTGAAGCAAGAGTGCTGCTTCTCTAGTAGGAAATATCCCTCTTGCACCAGTGCTGGAAGCCTGAGCCAGATGTTGTTTTCTCCACATAGAACGCTTGATGTGAGGAAGAAGGATTCTAGTCTGGTCTTTCCCCTGACATGAAGTTTTCTATAGTGCAGGAAATTTCCTTTTATATGGAAGATCATTCTGTCCCCCACTTGCAGCCCAGATACAAATGCATTATTTCAGTTAGAACTAGGCCTTTGTCTAGTAGCTCTGTTGCTCCAGTGTTTATAATCCCTTTCTTTCACTTAACTTCTACTGTAGGAACCTATAGTATATGACATGTGAATGGTGTTTTGTTTTGTTTTGTTTTTGACAGCAATTAGAGTTTTATGAGAGGAGCATGGGTAAGGATGCATGTGTGTATTTTCTTCAACCAATGCATCTCTTTCCTTGCTTATAGTACATTTCCACTCACTATAATGTAGCTTGCTTAAAAAACTTTTTAATTTCATGCTGTCTGATTTGTAATTTTTCATCACCCATGATTGGAAAGCACAACAGTTTAAGCCTATCCCATATAATAGCTTCAGGATTCCCCAGCCTTTAATCCTTTTAGAGCATAGTCAACCCAGAAATGGCTCAATAGCCACGTGCCTCTATTATTTCTTAGCTGCATTAAATGTATAATCATGAGAGATGCAGAAGCAGCAATTTCTAAATAATCAACTAATGTGCTAATCAAAATTCTTTGTGTGCCGAATACTATTGCTCCTTTTAATTCAATACATTGAAATGAAATGATTAAAGGCCACAACCTGTGATGAGCTCCATTTGGAAAATCTCTTAAAAGATGCAGATGCAGATGATTTATTCCTGCAGAATAGAACTATTGGAAATCCCTTGATTATTCTGAGACATTATACCATTTTATCATGTAGGCATAAACCATTTTGTGTAGGCATAAACCATTTGAAAGGTATCTTTGCTTAACATGCTGAGAACAGCCAATTGTATCTTTATTAAGTGTGTCGTTCTGAAGTCATCCCTTGCACTTACCTTCCCCTAGATACTTCCCTTTAAGGACTATTTAGTGAATAGGTATTTCACAAAATGAACTCCAGAAGAGTTTTCGTTGGCCCAGATAAGGAACATTTTGGGTTGTGTGAAAGTACCCTTGGTTGTTGTACAAGCATATCTCTCACCCTCTCCCCCCCCCCACTTTGGGTTGGGAGGGAAGGCAATTAGGACTGCTTCAGATTATATCAAAAGAAAGCGTTTGCAGCAGCTTTTCTCCTGCATTTTTTGACCACCATCAGGTAAGAAATGTGTGTTTGTGGAAATGTCCGCAACATGTGCTTGGCTCCTGGGCACGTTTGTCATGTGTTTATGGACATACATCTGCAGCTACTAAAAATATTTATATAAAGTTTTTCAACAAAAGTACTCAATGGTTTACGTAGAAAAATAGTTTCCTGTCCTAAAAGAACTCACAATCTAAAACGAAACGTAAGATAGACACCAGCAACAAGTACTGGAGGGATATTGTGCTGGGGTTGGATACGAACAGTTGCTCTCCCACTGGTAAATATCAGACAATCACCACTTTAATAGGTGCCTCTTTGCTCTGGTAGCAGGGGTAGACACATGGACAAACATAATGGGCTACTGGTTCAAACATCTTCCTTCAAACATAAGTGTGTTCAAATGTTGGGGTGTGGGGCTACACTTGATATTAATTGCTACCAAACATTGTATAGCATGTCCCTAAGTTGTGTGTGTGTTCTGTGATCATGTATTAAGGTCTGCTCACATTTACAGTTTGCCTCATTGTACATTAACAAGCAAACTGAACAAGAGACAGAGCAGCCTCTTGCTATGCTGCCAGTTCAAATGAAAGATTTACTCATCGAACAACTGGAGTGTATGATGATGTCTTGTGAATCAGGCCTGATTTTGGAAAATTTTGGATTGAAAAAGGTTTTATTTAATTAAAGTGATGTGTTGCAAAATATGTGGTTTTAAAAACTTCATTATTTTCATTGGCCCAGCTGATGTGCAAGGTAATGCATTCTTAATCAGCCGGTGCTGCTGCGCATGTGGAAACCCTCCCTGGTGGCAGGGTTCTCTCTAATTTTTTTCATCTGTGTGAGGAATGACTTTTGTTCTGAATGGCAGTATCAAGGCAATGTGTGCACACATGCATTCAGAGTAGAATCTTCCTGATTCAACCAGAGCAGGACCTAAAATTAACTGAGCGAACATCAAAAAACTTGTGAGCGTGCGGACATGTGCTCGCCTTAGAGGGAAAACTGCCTGGTGGTGTTGCACAACTACTTAAAACAGCATGCCTGCACTTCTGAAGCACTGCTTACATTGTTTCCAATATAAGTAGCACTGCTCAAGTGCAGGTGTGCTGTTTTAAGTAGTTGTGCAACACCACCCAGGAGAGTTTCCACATGTGTAGCAGCAGTAGCCAATCAGAAAGTATTGTCTTGCGCATCATGTGAGCCTTTCTATTTAGTGTTCTCAAAGGGTGAACCTCTAGCCATTCTTATTGATCTGGTCCCACATAAATTAATAGAAGGAAAATGAGGAAAATTCTCTCCTTGTATTTAATTTATGTATTTCTACTTGGTGTTGCAGCATTGTTTGTGATGTTAGCATTGTTTCTGATGTTCCAGATCCATAGAGCTTTAAAAGAAGTAAAACTGTTAGAGAGCTTCAGATTGTAATTTATTGCCCCTGGTTTTGGAACCCCTTTGATCCAGAGGTGAGGTGAAGGACTCCAAGGAGGAGATGGGTTGGGGGGAAGAGCAGTTTCCTCAGAAGAGACCCAAAACAACCTCACCCACCTAAATCATCTGCACAAGGAGAATCCCAGGAGCCAAACCCAACACTCTTTCCATGGCCTGATCAAGTTGCCCTGCCTCACCTCCAACTTGGCTCATTGTAGGGCTCTAAGCCCCTTCAGTGCCACCGAAGCAATGCTGGCAAAACCAGGCATGGCCTTTTTAAAGCACAGAAGGTTCTCCTGGTGGGTAAGGGTGGAACCAAGCACCTCGACTAAGCTGCAACCTATAGCCACCCTTGCTAAGTTTTAGACCTTTGCTGCTCTGCTTGGCATGGAGTCTGTTCAGCTTGGGTGCTAATTTCTACCAGAAGAGACCTCTTTGGTCTCTTCTCAGAGCTGCGAAGCCCAGAGTGCTTGTTTTGCTCCTGATCAGACTCCTGCTCCAGTAGCAACTTGACTCACCTAAGATCCAATCTGAAACAGGGTATAGCTTGACATAGTGACAAGCACAGTGTAGGTTGTTACACACAGGTGTTGTTGAAGGCAAATAACAAGAGAGGAAAACAGAAAAATAGAAAATATATTATCGTTATATACTTGCTGTATAATGTAAGGACAAAATGATCCTTGACTATAAGATCATAACACTTTGGGCCAAGCTAAATGTTATATGGAAGCTCATTCCATAATTTTGTGTAAAAGCAGCCATGGGGATCCCCAATTTAGTTTGGGGCTGTGGCACAGCAGAAGGGAAGACTAACCCTTTTCTTTGAGTCTGGTAGCCACGATGGAGATCACCCCAAAGCTGCCTTTGGCTACAGAGGTAAACATGTACAAGCACAGTTTTTAAGTTGGTGACTTAAACTGGGGGATTATCATGCAGGGAAAGGGGTTGGACCCCCTGTCCCAAATTGGGCTCCTTCAGGCAGCTTTTGCAAGAAGAAAAGTACATTAGGAATTCAAATCCAGAAGCTGCCACATGTAAATAGCATAATCACCTATCTATTCTACTCTCCCAGACAAGGAGAGTCATTCTGTGGGAATACATTGAAGAAGCACCATGTGTGCTTCCCTTTTGCTGGATAGAGATATTTTGACAAATGCGTGTGAGCTGCACATCTTGTTAAAGTCAACCTGGGAGTAGAGTTTTAGATTTTAGCAGAGCTATGTTGCATCCAGTCAGTGTAAAATGTTTTGGCTAATTTCCACTGAAAAGAGCTTGCATTTCTTGCATTAAAATATCACTGGTCCTGTGATTCACAAGATGAATCTAAAATATGAACCATCTTAGATATTGTTATGGAATTACAGCTTCAAATGTCCTGTCTTGATAAATGCCTGATTATGTGGTGGCGGCGGGTAGTGGGGGAGCTTAGAGTTCAGAATCAATTTTAGATCCTGTAGTGACTAGTCTCCCCTTCCTCTTAAAGAGTTAAGAGGAAGTGAACCCTTGTCTTGACTGACAGGTTGGTAAACTCCAGGGCTCAACCAATCAGTTTGCCCGATGGGTGGGACCTAGAGAACGGTTGCTGGGAATTCTGGAGAAAGCAAAGGAAGTTCGTGCTGCAGGATTGACAAGGACATGTGGCAATGGAGTTTTGTTGCACGAGGATGACTGTAGGTTCTTCTGAGAAAGGATTGTTGGAGGCTTGATTCTCATCAGGAAATGGGTGAGTTCAAAGAAACAGGAAGCCAAGGCGAGGGGCTTCGGATGTTTATGGCAGGAGAAAGTGTTTTAGTAAGAATTTGGGTTAGTTTTTCTGTTTCTTTGAGGTGTGTGCTTCGCATTTCCTAAATGTCTCTTCTTTGCAACGGAGTATCTAAGTTTTAAAGTAAGCTTCCCTGAATACCCTGGGCACTCTTGAAGTAATGTTGTAAACTAATAAGTATTTTTAATTGTATCTAAAAGCTGAGAAAGCCTCAGACAGAAGCAGTCTGTAGTATTTGAATAAAAGTTTTCATTTTCTGTTCTTTATTTTTACAAGCCTCAGAGGTTGGCTATTAACCCAGCAGGAGTTGGGAGCGGACTTCTCTCGTGCAAAATGCATCTCAAGGAGAGCTTGGCCAAATAAACACTTAGCTCCACATGCAGGCAGATGCACAGGAGAGAAAGTCACCCCCCTTCATTCTTGCCCGGTAAAAAAGAGAAAGAGAAGGGAGACGGAGATTCTTAATCACTCAAATTCCCATTAGGGACAGCCTGGTTTTATAGGAGAGACTTGGTGGTAGTGAGATTTACCTTCCCAGAATAGTTTCTTTTCCCTTTCTTTCTGGATTTTGCAACTGAGTATCTAAGTTAAAGATTTTTTAAAGCCAGCCAGTCTGCTTCTCAAGCAGAGGGAAGGGGTGACTCCGTGTTCGAGCCTTCCCTCGTGCTGCAGAGCTGACAGCCTGATAATGCTTAACTGAATGACCACTCTGAGTCAGAAGGAAAGGAAATTTTCCATACCCACAATTCGCTACAGAGCCTTGCTAATATGAAATTGTATGATGATTGCTATCTGGTCCATGACTGTAAATAAAGAATCTGTATATCTACTAACATGACTACCTTTCACTCACAGGATTGACATCTTCAAGTATGTGATCTACGGAGTAGCAGCTGCCTTCTTTGTCTATGGCATTTTGCTGATGGTAGAGGGATTTTTTACAACCGGTGCCATCAAGGATCTCTATGGGGATTTCAAAATCACCACCTGCGGCAGATGTGTCAGTGCCTGGGTATGTTAATATGACAGCCTTGATTACCTTTGCTAATTTCAGAGTGCTTTAATTCAGAGTGCTTTAATTAAATAATATTGGTACAAATGCTGTATAGGCTGAAAGTGTGTTTCTGGGACAGTATGTGGAACAATCTATGCTATTTTCTTAGTTTTAAGGATAATGTTTTGAAACACTATAAAGGTTTCATATATATAATTAGGCATGGGGAGGATGATTTACATCCCTTCCATATACTGGCCAAAATGCTCACTGATTTTTTAAAATCAAAGCTGGCTTGTACTGCAGGTTTGTATCTAGGGTGGGGCAGGCAGGGCATGTGCCCCGGGCGCCACTTGAAGGGGGCGCCATTTCTTAAAATTAATTTTTTTTAAAAAAAAAGCCTGCCAAAAACAAAATGGCCACCACACATACTCAAATGGCCTCTGTGAGGCCCTAGGCCATACCAGGCCTCACAGAGGCGACTTGAGCATGCATGGTGGCCATTTTGTTTTCAGCTGCCATTTAAAAATAATAATAATTTAAAAATGGCCACTGCACATGCTCAAATGGTCCCTGTGAGGCCCTAGAGGCCAGCAGCCACGGCCTTTAGGAAGCCTCCTGAAGGGGCTAAAGGTAATTTTATTTTTATATATTTTTATATATATATATGTATAAAAATATTAGTCACTGTACACATATTCAGATATGTGACTTGTATTTTTCAGCTGATATTATGGTAGTTATCTGAAAGATGGGTGTCAGATGTTTGGACAGGGGGCGCAATTTCAATGCTTGCCCTAGGCGCTATTTTCCCTAGATACGCCTCTGTTGTACTGAAAGAGTACATTGTTTTATTGAAGTAATTGCTTCTCAGCAGTATAGTGTTGAGATTCACCTTAGAGATGATAGATTACCAAAATATGCTTTATAGAAGCAATTACATGCATACAGGATAGTTGTATCAAGATGTATGTTGTTAGTTATTTAGTGATTTACGTCCAACCTTCGTGCCAATGTCTCACAGGGGTTAAGTGTTTTAAACAATAAAACATAAAGAAAATACAAAGAAACAGTAGACAAACACAGTAATAACCACAGCTGATAAAAACTTTAAAATGAATATCCAGGGGAGCATGAAATAAAACAGAAAGCAACTGGATGTAATGAAAAGCCCAGGAAAACAGGGTGAACCTGGTGTTTAAGGATGATAGTGAAGGCACCAGGTAAACATGTCCAGGAAAGGAGTTCTACACTTTGAATACGACCCTGAGAAGACCATCTCTCCAGTAGCCATCTACCTATCTGGGGACACCTAGAGAAGGCATCTGATTATGATCTTAACCGACATGCAGGTTCACGTGGGAGAAGGCAGAACAGAGGATAAATCACTACTCCTGTGCTCCCGCTCAGCCTGGCTGCCTGGCCCTAGTACCTGCTATTTATAAAAGCAAAACAAAAATCCAAGAGCCTGTGATATTATTAAAGTCCTACCAAGTTTGGGCCTTAGATGTTTTAATCCTTTTAGCTAGCTAAAGTGTACACAGGTGTGCTGCTAAACCAATGCAGGGCACTTCACATGTCCCTTTCTGTGAGATTAGCTTTGGAATTTATAAGACACCTACTAATTTTGGTGTTCCACTGTGATATCAGAAGGGGAACTCACATGCGGAAGATACTTGTTACTTCTTCCTGCAGTGATCAGCTCTGGAGTGGAAAGTGTACCATGCAGAGAGAAAATAAACACCAAAATGAGATCCCTTCCAAGCTTTCACTCGCACTATTAAAAAAATAAAGGAGTCCTTATTAATCTATTCTCAGCTAGGTTTAATAATTTCACTTCATGGCAATTAAGTGTCTGCTTCTCAGAATGTTAAGCTTCAGAGTGGGACAATATGACTGCTTTTACAAATCTGTGACATTACTTGGTTTGGGGTGGGTGGGTGGCAGGGGAGACAGAATGAAAATGTAGTTGCATACAGAAAAGTGTTTCTTGAGCCAAAAAGTAATAAACTTCTTGATTCATCTATTTGTTTGTGTGCATGCATGTTTGTGTATGTGAAAAGAAAAATTATTTTTGAAGTCTGTTGTTACAGTTCTCAATCAGCTAAGATTAAACTGACACATACGTGGGAAAAGAAAGTAGATATATTCTTCAGTTGCCTTGGTACTTTAATACCTGGGTAAAAAGAAGATGATTGAAATAAAGCAGTGTGAAGGGCTATATATCACCGAAGTATATATTTAAACATTCAAATAAGCTGAACTAAAGGCTGTAAATAGAAAGGTGAAATGTTTTATTGTAAGATACTGTAAGGAAACTATTAAGTTATACCTAAGTAAAGAAATAAGTAAGAACCTAAAACATTTAAAACTGTGGAATTTGAATGCTGAGCCTATCTTCCAAAATGCAAGGTTGCTCTATAGCATGGCCCTTCTCCATTTTAATTGGTTCCTTACAGTTTGCTCTCAGAGTGTAATTCCAATTTTACTTGGAAATAAATTTGACTGATGTCAGTGGGCCTTTCTACTAACTAAATGTGCTTAGTATCATCAGGGTGTTAGGCTGCAACCAAGTCTTCCTTGGATGATACATGGGAATTAAATCCTATTTATGGGCAGTATGCTTGTGTGAAAAGATAATGAAACAGTCCTGCTGTGTGTGTAGCCCAAATGTAGTGATTGCTATGTGAATAAAGACACTAATTAAAATTATGGTGTTTGTGAAATTGCCATATTGAGATTATGCTATTCAAGGGGACTAGGATATAGCACTGACTACAAGGACATCCCTTTATGGGACAATATAATATTTGATCTTGTTTGTGATGGGTGGGTTTAGCAAAATATTGAAAGAGGAAGAAATATATGCTTCTATGCTTTTGTTTGTATCTGCATTTTTCAGGAACTACCATACATATGATTCTAATTTTGAAATCTAGCTGTGTAAAAACCAATATTTGATTACAAATATCAAATTGGTGAGCAACATAGGAAGCTGCCTTGCACTGTGTTAGATCCTTATTCCTCCTAGCTACTGGCAGTAGCTCTCCACAGTTCAGAGGTCTTTCTCAGGCCTACTTGCAAATGTCAGGATGGAACTTTGGGACACTCTGCATATGGAACATGTGGTCTTTCCCTCGGCTATAGCCGCTCCTCATGGTGTATACTAGGAGTGTGCATGGAACCGGGAAGCCCAGTTCGATTCAAATTTTACTGGACTCGAACCGAACCAGGCCCAGTTTAGTTCTGTGTATGTTGAGCTGGGCCCCAGTTCAGCTCAAGGCTGAACCAGTTTGGGCCCAGCTCGGGGGTGAGGGATTGAAAACAAACAACATTTTTTAAACAGAACCTACCACCCAGTCTTGAGGCCTCTGAGGAGGTGCTGCCGTGGTTGCGGATGTGTGTATGTGTGACTGTCTGTCTGTCTGTATGTCTCCAATGGTCTCCGCTGCCCCCACTGGCCTTTCCTCAGCCTTTTTAGGGCTGGTTTGGCCCATTTACGGGCCTTTTTGGCCCTTGCCTGTTCGCGGTAGCCATTTTGAAGGCCACTGCGTGTGTGCACTGGCCATTTGTATTCCTGGGCAATTTGTTTTATTTTCCTTTTTTCCAAGCAGCTGAGCGTTTGGTCATTATTTGCATACTTTTCACTGTGCATAGCTCATTGTATTTGTTCCAGAAATAGCCTACAAAGTAAACAGTTTGGATTTCTCTGCTGGTATCTGGCCTTCCTCTTGTGATTCATTTTTTTCTAGCAGCAGTGGCGTGTCATCCTGATTCTCTCAGTTAATTGTTTTGCCTTGACTGCTGGGTTATTTATTATCTTTTGCACATACGTTTGCAGAAATCCTCAGTCATTAATAAGATTTCAATCTCTGTGTAAGATTGCCTTTTATTGGCCACATACATCTTCCTTGGAAGTATTCATATCAATTTAATGTGATAGGCGGATATCTTTTAGTGCTGTTCCCTTGGTGCTTAGTGGGATATTAACCAACAGTCTGATAAATAGGTACAGAAATGGCTTGTATTTGTATCTGCTAGTTTTGTTGCCTTTTCAGAGGGAACATGTAATGGGATTGTGTGTTACTAGGAAGGCCAGTAATCTAAACCAGAGATTCCCAAAAGGGGGTTCTAGTACTCCCAGGTACTCGGAGCCTTCCTGCCTTCCCGTGCGGCAGCCACACTATTTGTTCCCCATCTGAGGATTGCTGGCATGAAACTGTTGTGTCTTTAGAGAGGTGTTCATGGCAGAAGGGGAAGGAGCTGGGTGAAAGCCCTTCTGCTCTGCTCCTGATTGGCTCGCTATGTGCTGAAGCTCTGTGTATCCCTCCCCTCAGCCTGACTGACAGGCTTCAGAAAATTAGTATTGAGTAAAACAGTAAAGTGTGCCGTCAAGTCGATTTTGACTCCTGGTGCCCACAGAGCCCTATAGTATTCCCATTTAAATCAATGGGGCAAGTTTACTTGTCCCATTAATTTCAATAAGACCACTTATGAGTAATTTAGTGTGGGTGGGAGCCGCCAGTGACTTAAGTAGCCTTTCTCCCTAACTATAACAGTTACATTTGTGTTTTTATGTATATATGTGTACACACACACACACACACACACACACACTTGCAATGGACTTCTCCAGTCAATGATGGCTTACATCCAGATTGAGTTACTTAGAAGCAGTCTTATAGAAATCAATGTTACAAGGTTACTTGTCCCATTAATTTCAGTGGGAGTACTCATGAGTAACAGTCTAGTTGTAAGCCAGTGACTGGAGTAACCTGTCTTACATCTGTATCATTTAACTTTGTGTGTGCATTTTCTCCCTCTCCCTTTTGTACCTGAACTGAAGCTTTGCAAAAGAAGGGGTATATGTGTTTTAAAAAGATTGGGAACCCCTGATCTAAACCATGCTGAAGGTGATCACAAACAAGCTGTCTGCCTCCCTGTGGGCTCTCATAGTCCCCTTTCCTCCCCTCTGCACCAGAGGCGAGTAAAAGCTTCTGCTTCTGCTTTGGATTAAATCACAGTTCTGAAGTATGTCTGAACTTGGTAAACTATGGTTTATTATTATTGCCTAGTTAGTTAAAACAAACCATGACATCAAGCCACAGTTTGATATTCATCACAATGACTGCTGTGATTTGATATCTACAGTGGTAGATATGAATATCAAACCAAGGCAATGAGAAGCTTTATGCAGTGTGTACATGAGTCAACCATCTATAGCACAATTACTCCCAAGCTATCACTCATCATCCTGCCTCAGCCCTCCTGACTGTGAGTGGTCAGCCCACTGTGGAAGCTCGCACACTGTGTTTCATTTCATTCTCATGTCCCAGATTGAGTTCAAGGGAAAGAAACTGACTTCTCTTTCTTAACAGCAACAGCTTGCTGTGCACAGCACTGATTGGCTGGAAATGGTAATGTCACTAATCACCTGTCCCCTCTAAAAAAACATGTCCCCATTAAAAAAACAGTAGTGGATTCTGATTCTCAGTTACATTTGCATGCAAATAAGAGAAAGGAAGAAGGTGAAGAAATTTCATTTGTATGCACCCAAAGAGACTACAAAGTTTGCCATCTACTGCACATCTTTCTCTCACAATACACTTCCAATAGGCTTCTAGTATAGCAATTCTTCACTAGTTATCTCTTAACCGATCAGCTTCCCTGGGACGTTTACACACAGCAGGCTTTACTGGGAGTTTATTGAGAGGCTTTACTGAGAACTCAAAGTTATCAAAAACTCAAAAACGACACACAGTGGATTTTTAAATCCTGGATATAAATCGGGCTACACTCTAACGCACAGTGTGTTACAGTTACCCCGAATTGTGTGTAAACGGCTCCCTGTTAACTGGCAGGGACTTCGAGGTAAATCCGGCTGATATGTGAACGCACCCCCTCCATTCCAGAGGAGATGCCAGTTAAAGGGCTTTCAAAGCCCCGTGTGAAAAGCTTCCTGGCCTTTGATGATGCTTCTTTTAGGGCAGGACTGTACAATTTTGGTCCTCCTGCAGCTGTTGTTGGACTACAGTCCAGCAACATTGGACTATTGGCCACTGTGGCAGGGAAGATAGGTGTTTTGGTTTGTTGGTTTGTTTTTACATTTATACTCCTCTCTTCTTTCTAGGAGCCCAGAATGAGATACATGTTTATCCTTCCTCACAACAACTCTGTGAGGTAGGTTAGGCTGAGAGAAATGTGATTGGCCCAGAGTCACCCAGTGAGTTTCATGGCTGAACAGGGGTTTGAACTCAAGTCTCCCTGGTCCTAGTGCAACATTTCAACCACGACACCACACTGTAGTTCAACAACAGTTGGAGGGCCAAAGTTGTGCAACCCCGTTTTAGGGTGAAAATGCATTTTATTGTAAGCATGTGCTGTGCAGTGTTGTGTTTTTTTCTTTTTCTTTTTAAAATAGCATGTGCAAAGTCCCTGATCAGGATAGCCGTCATGGATGTAGGGTGGAGGCTTTAATCCTTTGCCCTCACCACAGTCCAATCTTGGATTGGGTCCCCTTGTAGCTACTATTTGATTGAGGTTGAAAGCTCCCATTGCTACCAGTGAGAGCTTTTATTTCTGGTCAGTAGCAGCTGTGGGTGAGGGGATCCAGAAGATCTGAACCATGGCAGGGGTAAAGGGGATCAGTCCTGATCTTGATCAGTGGCCCCATGTGTGCCATTTTATAAAGTGGGGGGTGGGGGTGGGGAAGCACAGCTGAATAACACTTAAAACAACAGCTAGTTTTACCCTCATTTTGCCTTTCAAAGACACATCTCCTGTTAACTCAGTAACTCACTTGTACATTGTTACTGCTATAAATATTAGGAATACTTATATACTGCTTTTCAACAAGAAAAAAAAATCTTGAAATGATTTTCATTGTAAAAAAATGAAAGATGGTTTCCTGTCTCACAGTCTAAAAAGAAACACAAGGACACACCACTGCTTAAATACTGCTTTTCAACAAAAGTTTCCAAAGCGGTTTACATAGATAGATAAGATGGCTCCCTGTCTCCAAAGGGCTCATAATCTAAAAAGCAGGATAAGATAGACACCAGCAACGGTGACTGGAGGTACTGTGCTGGGGGTGGATAGGGCCAGTTACTCTCCCCCTGCTAAATAAAGAGAATCAGCATGTTAAAAAGGTGCCCCTTTGCCCAGTTAGCAGGGTCCACCAGCAATAGCTATTGGAAGGGATATTGCTGGTTGAATTGGGACAGTTGTTCTTCATACTGCTACATCCACAAAATTCAGTGATTCCATTTACTTTTATATTCATGATTTTTCTTCCACAATAGCACATAACTGCTTACAATGCAAGTTTGGGGAACTGTTGCTTTGGAGCAAATGTCTCCCATCACAAAAATACACACACATACATGAAGCTATTTGAATAAGAACAGAACCATACAGAAAATGGGGCTCTTACCAAAAATGGCAGTTTTATGGCAAGTTCCCCATTCCCTGCCCATAGTATTTAGATAAATTTATCCTATGTCCTGATGTCATTAGGGTTAGGGATTTGCATGAAGCGTTTCGGCACCTCTAATTTGAGGCACTGAAAAGCTCGGTGGGGTGAGGGGACGCTTTAAAAGGAAGAAGGCAGGTCTTATCTGTCCCTCCAACACTCCTCCACCCCACCCCCACCCCACAGCCCCAACATGGCACTATCCGTATTAAACAGCCATGGTGTCTGTTTTGAAAAGCCAAATTCCATGGCTGTTTCCTGCTCAGGAACAGGAAGTTCCCTGTTCCCAGCAGCCTGTGGACATTGTACATATAAATGGTCCCTGCGCAGATGCCATTTTCGTGCCAACACTGGAACATAGGAACATAGGAAACTGCCATATACTGAGTCAGACCATTGGTCTATCTAGCTCATTATTGTCTTCACAGACTGGCAGCGGCTTCTCCAAGGTTGCAGGCAGGAATCTCTCTCAGGCCTATCTTGGAGAAGCCAGGGAGGGAACTTGAAACCTTCTGCTCTTCCCAGAGCGGCTTCATCCCGCAATGTGGCTTTTCAAATGTCGCAATGTGGCTTTTCAAAACAGACACAATGGCTGTATAATATGGACAGTGCTGTGGAGGAGGAGTGAGGGAGGGGCAGGTAAGACCTGCCTACCTCCTTTTAAAGTGTCTGCTCTCCACCACCTCCCCAATACATGCAACGCTTTGTGTACATTCCTAATGAGGGTATGTATTTGCACACCCGAGGCGGCCAGTGACATAGAGTATCAATTATTAAAGAGGGGAAACACACATAATGATGGCTGAGGCATGGGGAAAGCTGATTATGGTTTAGAGAAGAGTAGGAGGAAAGTCAGCACAGACTGGCTATTTTCATGGCAGCCCAGCACTCTGATTTGTAATGTGTAGTTCCACCCATTTTTGCAAAAGATGAACACTTTCAGCTCTGTTACAATTAGATACCTGATTTTGGACTGTAGATCTATCAGACTTTTGTTCTCAAGAAGCTTTTAAATAGGTTTTAATACTAGTATAAACAATATAAGCAATAGAAATGGCTGACATAGACCACCCCTCCTGCACTCTAGTCCAGGGGTGTCAAACTGCACCCCTCCAGCTGTTTTTGGATTATCATCCCATCATCCCTAGTCACAGAGGCCAGTAGCCTGTGATAATATAAGTTGGAGGCCAACATCTGCAGGAAGGCCACTGTTTGACACCTTTGCTCTAGTTCTTCCAACACAGGGAAAGAAAAGAGAAAAAGCTGTAGGCTATTAGTAGAGAGATATGAGAGAGAGAAGGAAAAGCTGAGTATAGATGAAAGGAAAGGAAATGGGCTACAGGGAGATGTAAAGGAGAAGTGGAGCAACAGACAAAACCCAGGTAACATGGAATCAGTGTTCAAAGAGATAAATGGCATGATTTTCTCCAAGTGCTTCTCTAAGACAGTGTTCTAAATGATCTTTTAATCTACACTAACATATTGCCAACCCAAAAATTTGAGAGAGAGAGAAAGAGATACATAAGTGACTTCCAACATTGCAAGATGGTCCTATGGTCAACAAAGGAGCTCTATGCTTTTAAGAAATCTTATTTTCAAAATTCAAATATTAAAATTAACATTTAGTGGAAAATATAAAATAACATTTATTCCTGCCTTCTGCTGCATTATGCCTAAATTGTATGACTTCAAGGCACCTCCAAAACATATTCATAATGCCTCCTTGGCATTAGATTCCTAGCAACTCCAGTCTCAGTGGAGATGTTTTAATAGCTTGCTTTAGAATGTGGTGGGGTTTCTTTCAGTTCCAAAATGTTGAAAGGAGTTATTTCTTCTCATGCCTAGGACTGGTCTTGTATACTTGGTGCTGTTTGACCAATCTGAAATGTCAGCAATATAGTAGCAGTATATTTCACTTAGGTTGGTGATGCTGCTATCATAAATAATTTGAAAGCAATACAAATACTTTCTAAAGGTAAAGGGACTCCATTGATGTTTACTTCAGCATTAGGCTTTCAGAGGGGTACACTGTGCTTTTCCTGAAATTTACCTTTTCACCTTTATGGATGTTAATTTCCCTCAAAATCCTCAAATGTTAGCAATCTTGAGTGAAATCTCCATTGTTCAGAAGATGAATGTATAATTCTGAACATCCACTCACAGCTGGCAGGCCTATTTTTATTCTAGTAGTGGGCTATTCATCATCCTGATTACTACTTAGCTTTATAATAAGTAGACTACACTATCATAGGCCCAGCTGTTTGTATAGTAATCTCTACTAGGATAAGCATTCTGCTTGCCATTCCATTTCCTTTATTGAGGGATCCAAGTAACCTACCCAAAATTCAGTTCATTCCTAGAAGATAGAATTTATCATGATAATGAGATAAATCTTGTTTTTGACTATGTCAGATTTTTTCATTCCTTTTCAATTGACTTGTTCAGAATTTATCTGTGAACAATGGCATACTTACCTTCGACTCTGTCTGACTGTCTCTTCCTGAATAGGATTTAGAGACTGAAGTTTAGAGGGCACACTCAGCTAGTCCTGTACTGCAGTGGCATTTGAGATCACAGGTGAGCAGGAAAATGACTTTTCCTGCGGTTGCTATAGCAGCCTTGTATATCCCCACCAACTTGGATAAGAATTAGACTGCCATAGAAAGCAAGAATTGTACATTTTACAATATTGGAAAGAATAAGGCAGGGCTACACAGCATGTGATCTGCCTTGAATTCAATCCCCAGAAGCCTGCTATCTTTGCTTCTTAGGTGCAGGAGGGGGAGTTGCCAGGCAGCTGACAACACTCAATATCTGACTGGTGGGCTATGTTTGATTAGTGCATCTCAAGTTGTGCAATCTTGGAATCAGGTGGGAAGTATTAGCTGCATGGCAGAAAGCAGACTTGCATGACAGCATTCTCTTTTTGACCCATTCTGTAATGCGTAAAGCCGCACTTAGATACTGTGCAGTAAAATAAGTTGGAGAACAAATTATGTTTCTATAGCATTGTCTTCCTGCATCAGCAGATGCATGCTTGGCATGAGGTGTACCAAGAACATGGCCCTCATCAAAGCATGGTGCTAGGCCAGCAGTGCAGTAGAGTTGCATCATGGATATGCCCGTGCAAATGCTCAGGCTGGAGCATTAGTACGTTCTTAATAGCTGATTGAGGAGAAGAGAAACCTAATTTTCAATTGATTTATAGCATCAGAAGTTTGTGACTAACTAATTAATTATACTGCAGAGACTTGAATTATCTTTTGAAAACAATTTTCTTTTTATTAAATTTTTATTGGCTTTTTAAAGATATAAAATCATGTGCATATAGGTTTCACCATGGATTTAATTACAAATGTTACAGATGTATGATAGATTGCACAACTATGTATCGATTCATTATTAATAGTGCATTCCACACATAGCTTTCATTTTCTTACTTTTGAAAAACAGTTGGTGGCAGGAAAGCAAACCTGGAGAATCTATCACATTGACGTCAATTAATAATTTAGAGGGGGGATAGATGAGCATTTCAAGAAGAAAGAAAAAACTGATTTAAAAGCTGTGACTTTGAGAATATTGCACCTCATGCTGTATTTGTTTCATCTTTATAGCAGAAAACAGGAGTGTAAGAAGTAGATCGAAACAAATCCTAAATAAAAAATGTGAAGGGAAAGTAGAAGTGTCATTGGAGAATCTTGAGTCAACATTATTCCTGCCTTTATGCTTACCCCTAGCTTCTGCATTGGTTGATTCTGCTGTACTATTCAGTGACATTACACAGTGAGATTATACCATAAAAAATGAAGAAAAGAAATGGTATTGATAGCAAGGATAAGATGTACATTGGCATCCAGTCCCCTGTAATGTCTAGCAAATAACTACCTAGGCATGTAGCATAATAAAAAGAGAAATGGAGTTTTCTTGTTAAGAAGTTATAAAGAAAGATCACCGGTGTGCATTTGTATTTAGGAATGTACGGAGATTGCTTGGACAGTTGCTCTGTTGAGTCTAAGAGAGCCACCACCTTTAGCATTTCTTATCCTTACAATCCAGTTAAAAATTGTACTGTTCAGTTAAACAAATTTGGTTACAATTAATTCAACAGAAGAAAATCGGTGTAATTCCATGACTTTCATTATATGTTGCATGGCACTATTAGTTTGATACTCTAAAAATAACATGTAGATCAGGGATTTTTCTTTGAATCAAAAACACAAAACTAAAACGAGAAATTAGGTAGCTTTGTTGTGGCATACGTTAAATTGTGGTGAGTTAAAATCAAAATATAATTCTTTGTCTTCTTGATGTAGGGTGCTGAGTGAGAAGACTCAAATTCCTCTTGTCTTCAGTCTTGAGACAAACAAGACACATCCAAAAACTCTTTTGAAACTATTTGTTTGTCTGGGCAGGCAGTTCAGCAGTTATTACAACACTTTAAGTGGCAGGCACCACATTGTTTTTACACCCCCTCCCGAATTTTGCAATGCCATTTTCATTATTTCTTAAGTTAATAGCAGCTCTCCATCTGTGGGTGTCATGCAAGCCATTTCATCCTACCTGAAAGCCATATAGGGAGTTTGTCAGTCTCTGTTCTGACCCTTCCTAATACAAATAGCAGATTAGTGGGCATTAGTGTTACTAGTGGACACTGCTAGCTGTCCAAATTATGAGTTATGGGAAGATATAAAATGCCATGCAATGTAACATCTCTTCCTTATGGTACTGGTATTTCCAGCACTTCCACTTTCATAGTAAATTGGGTAGTCAGTATTCCAGCAACTTTTATCTGTATAAGATCAGTTGAACAAATCTGTTTTCTAAGTATCAATACATGAGGTGAGATGCTAATTTTAGGGTTGTTGTTTTTTTTAAACATTTATATCCCGCTCTTCCTCCAAGGAGCCCAGAGTGGTGTACTACATACTTGAGTTTCTCCTCACAACAACCCTGTGAAGTAGGTTAGGCTGAGAGAGAAGTGACTGGCCCAGAGTCACCCAGCTAGTATCATGGCTGAATGGGGATTTGAACTCGGGTCTCCCCAGTCCTAGTCCAGCACTCTAACCACTACACCACGCTGGCTCCACTACATCACGCTGGTTGAGGGAGTGTTGCTTATGGAGCCCACATAATAGTAATCTTCAGGCTGATTCTTATATTAGAGAAACAGTATGGCTTCCTTCCTCTCCTGTGACTTTAACATTAGAATGAAGAAAATAATTTTGGATGTTGGATGGCCTGATGGTGCATTTACTATCCATACCATCAAGCTTGTCAAGTAAGAGTGTGTGTGTGTGTGTGTGTGTGTGTGTGTGTGTGTGTGTGTGAGAGAGAGAGAGAGAGAGAGAGAGAGAGAGAGAGAGAGAGAGAGAGAGATGTTCTTGCTTATAAAAATAAGATGAAGTGATTACATAACTAGTTTTGGTGAGTTGATATGTAGTTATTCCACAAATAGAGGCAGTTTTGGGCAAGAGAAAATACGATTAAATCCTGTTGTCAAATAAATCGTTTATTGTGGCAATTTTTATTTTGTCAAATAAATTGTTTATCATGGCAATTTTTGCTCTGAACACCAAAGTTTAATGAAAGTGAGCTCCAATGGTTGAGTAACCGCTGCATATTCCTAAGTTTCACTTCTGGCAAGGTATCCCAGATAATTCCTTGAGCTGAAAACTGCTGCCTTTTACTTTATAGCTATCAGAAGTGTTCCATGCCAGACCAGCAAAAAATCTGTTTAGATGGAGATAAATGTTCACTATTACTTCACCTCTACCAAGGGTCAACTAACACTGTTGGACCTTGCATGTTTATTTTTTCCAAGCTGTTGTGCGCCTGATCAATAATGGAACTTCTGCGAGGAGGGAGGGTTTTTTAAACTTTTACTCCTAAACTGCAATCTCAGCAAAAATGCCCCTGCACAGCTGCTATTTGCCTTTAGAGGAAAGTTGCTGTCGATGCCAATGGCAGCATCCCTCCCAAGTCAAATAGCAGACACAGTGAGACGCCCATTTTCATCAGGTCTGTAGTGCAGGCATAAAGGGTTACCAAAAAAACACCTCTGCTCCCTTCTGCAGCCCTGGTCTTGATTGGGCACTCATGACTGCTATTTCCATTTGGAAAAAGCAAGCATTCAAGGCCTAATTTAAGAGAACGTCTTCTTCACTATGATCCCCATTGCCCATTGAGATCATCAGGAGAGGTTCGTCTGTAGCTGCCACCAGCTCATTTGGTGGCTACAAAGGGCTTTCTCTGTTGCCGCCCTGAGACTTTGGAATGCGCTTCCTCCTGAGAGAAGAGCATCTCTTACAACTTTTAGAAAGTCTATAAAGACATATTTATTCACCCAACCTTTTTAATTAGACTTGTGGTTTTAAATTGTTTCAAAGTTTTGATATCTGTTTTAATTTGTTTTATGTTGGTATAAACCACCCAGAGATGGATGTTTGGGATGATGAGTGTGTGTGTGTGTGTGTGTGTGTGTGTGTGTGTGTGTGTGTGTGTGAATAACATAACATAATTAACACCATGCCTAGTTTGGCCCCCCGTGTTAATGATGGGCAGCTTTTAATGACACATTGATGGAACTCCTGGTTGTTCCTTTGAGGGTTCAAAATGCTTTTGGAGCAGGATTCAGATGACTTGGAGCCAAACAGTAGCTGCTCTAGAACTTATGTGCCTGTGATAGGATGGGGAGGTACAGTCTATTCATGCAATTAAGCCCAGTGTTCCCACCCCTCTGCTTCTCCATGTGGGCACAAGCACCATACAGCTTTTAAGCAGCAACCACATGGCTCCTAGTCCTCTGAATCCACCCTCAGAATATTGACATTGCAACAATGGGAATATTTTAAGTTATTAGGTTTTGTAGATTCAATGTAATTAACTATACCTGTAGAATCTTATTGTTTCAGATGATCTGAGCACTCAGAACTAGTTTGAAGGCGGAAAACACAAAACAGTTTAGTCTGGAAGTAATTGAAAACCAACCTTTTATTCCTAGTCTACAATTTGAGATTCTTAAATGACTCTCTGCTGCCAAGTAATTACTTCAGTGTGAGTGCCTGGGGTTGGCAGAGATGTCTTATCTGCTTAAGTAATGCTGGTGTAGCATGGTGCTGTAAAATAGAAACCAAACATGACAGAGAGATAATATTTAACAGGGCTTTGTGTGTGTGTGTGTGTGTGTGTGTGTTTGTTTTAAAGGGCTGTTTTGCTTTTATTTTTTGAAAGATTCGCCCTTGCCAAGATACTTTCTTTAACCATTTTCTTAATCCCAGTAATTAAAAATCTTAATTCAAATCGCCACATGGGCACATTCTGTGGAAAATGTTTGAGGTACTCAGAGTGGTTTTAGGCTGTTTTTTTTTTCTATTCTGTGGTAGACAATCAAAACATGATTGTATACAGAACTGGAGTCTCCAATGAGGGATGAATCCCAGTGCCACCATTCTTTTGATAAAATGCATTAATCTTCCTTGCTTAAGATACACTGGCACTGAAATTTGTCATTTGGTTGATCCTTTGGAAAATCCATTTTGGCATGAATCCCTCCATGTTTTGATAGCAGAAGATACCAAACAATAGGAATAAAGCAATATCATTTGTAGAGGACAAATTATGCTTTTCAGTGGCAGGGGGTCGCAAAGCTAGAAAAAGTATTGCTTTACTCTGTTGCATGTGGGCTCCTTAGAGGCCACATGCAAAAACAGGACGTTGGACTAGATAGGCCTTGGCTGGATCCTTTTGTTTATGTATTAGCAGGCAGAGGTGCTGACAAAGGGAAAGCCTCCTGAGGCAGGAATCAATGGACTTCAGAAGCTCTCCCAGAAAGAGTCCTTTAAGTTGTGAGAGAAACTGTCCTCTCATCATTTACAATAATATTAGGAGGACTGGAAATAGAAGATATTCACATCTTCCAAACCCTCAGGAGTCCTCTAAACTGTGAAAGGGCAGGAGCTGCTGAGCAAGAGAAGAGTCTGCAATATGGCAGCCTTGTCCTGAGTTCTTTGAGTGTGGCTGCTTCCAGAGTCCTCTTTCCCACTGTAGCTGGTGAACAAAAGGAGAAGAGGCAGGTCAGGCACCCAGGCACCCAATTCAGGTGTTATGCAGATAGAAGATTCTATACTCACAGCATCCCCAAGTATGTACTAAGGCCTGCTCCCACTGTGATGCATGCAAATACTCCACTGCTGGATTTCCATGCTTACAACATTTTTCTACAGAGATGAATCTGTACTTGTGGAGAGATCCCTCTGTGATGCAAAACAATGGGGCACCACAGCATTCCTCTCTGATAATAGGGAAGTTCCCTCCACAAGTACAGCATTTGTTTTTGTGGACAAACACTGTAAGCATGGAGAGTTGGGGTGGGGTTTTAGCACACATCATGGTGTGTTCAGCAGCTTTCAAATGTGTTCTCGGGGATTCTGTGTGCAAGTACAGTGTTCCCAATTTGCTATGTGTCCTCAATGGTGTGGGGTGTGGCAAAGGATGGGTGGGAGAAAGGATGATTAAGGAGTGCAAGGGGTGGGAGGGAAGGAAAAACACAAAGGTGGGTTTAAGAATGAGGAAATAAGGAAGGTCTGGGTGGTTGATTTGGAAGGATGGAAGAAAGGTGAGGAAAGACTGAGAGCAAGGAAGGAGCCAGGTAAGCAAGGACTGATTAGAAAACAAGAAGTGGGGGAAGAAGAGGGCAGAAAGGCCTTTTCTCCTTCCTTTGCACTACATCCATTTTTTTTGCAGGTCTCCCATTCTATATGTATTTTATTTACAAACAGAGAATATGCAATAGGTGGCTAAATGTTTGTTACTTGAGGAAATCCCTGATATATTTGGTTTTAAGGTTTTTTTGGTCACAAAATATTATTTGCTTAAATCATTCCTGATGGACTTCATTGAGGTGATTGGGTGATAGCCTTTTCTTGTGCACCATAAAAATGTGTTTGCCTTAACACTGTCATAGAAACCGACACGGTAAGTCTTTGACTTATAAGAAAAAAGTAGGATTGTTCTTTTGTAGAGAACTTTAAATGATGGATCAGTTTTATGAAATAAAATAATCTTAAAATCTTCAGATTTTCTGTCCCACTCTTTTGATATTTGTTACAGTTTATCATGCTGACGTACATCTTCATGCTGGCTTGGCTGGGGGTTACAGCATTCACCTCTCTGCCTGTTTACATGTATTTCAACCTGTGGACTATTTGCAAAAACACCACCTTAGTGGAAGGGGCAAACCTCTGCTTGGACCTCCGTCAATTTGGTAAGTGAGTGATTTGTTGATTAATTTCGTCAGTAGAACTGGTATTTGAAATACTTAATAGCATTTTTAAATATTGGGTAGCTACAAATATCCACACATTTCAATATATGTAAATATTAATACAGCTGAGCTTTACTCAGTCTTCCTTACCCATGCAGAACATAGTATTTGGGGATACGATGGTAGCAGCCTGTGATTTGGGCACAATTATACTAGCTGGTGGACACCACTCAGGAGTAACTCAAATAAGCATTCATAGGTTTCAGTCCTACATAAGCTTATTTGAGAGTGAGCCCATTGAACACTATGAGGCTTACTTGTGAATCAACATGCGTATCATTCTACTGGCTGAAGATATGAATGCATCATTTATGGAGGGCAGGGAGTTGGCTAGCCTGGTCGCTGTTTGGCTATCTGCTTCTCACAGAATTTGGTCCAAGGCCCACAATCTTGATCCTTGCTTCTGGGCACAATTCACCTGCCAAGCCCAAAATGGTTTGGGCCTTATATATTAATTTATTGTATGTATATATAATTCCAGAATTCAGATCCCTGAAACAAACTGGCTATTTGTATTGCTCCCAGATACAATGTTTCCAAATAGACATTTGGAAATACAGGCAAACCTCATTACTCTCAGGGCTTCCATTCTTCACCTACTACCGCGAGCAATGAAACCGCATGTAATGAGGCATTATGCCTCTGGGAAATGGGGTGTTAAGTTCCAGAATGGGGGAAAATGCTAAAAAAAAAGAAGAAACTAAAAAACAGTTTTAAAACATGAAGTTCACTGTACTGTGCTCTGCGAGTTCTGCATGTGGCCAGGAATGCCTCCCAAAAGCTCAAAATGCATCCCCAAACCACAAAAAAATCAGAGAAGAAATCAATGTTTTAAAAAAGAAATGAGCCACAAAATGGCTCCTGTAGACAACATGGTGACTAAAAGTGATCTCTGCAGTACTTCCAGCCTACTAGGAACCATGAATATGTGGGTTTTAACCATTTTGTATCTGCAGACAATGAAAACGGGTGTCAATTAGACACCTGCGGATACACAAAACTGCAGATGGTGTATCCGCGAATAGTGGGATTTCCCTGTACTCAGGCTCTTTTTTAGCTTCTTCATAAATAAATTAAATGGGCATAGGAGTGCCCTTTAAGCTAAGGCAAGTAGCCCCCACCACCACCAAAAGGTTGCGCCATTATACGCCTCAGAATTCTATTGTTTATAAATATGACATTTGCTGAGCTAATAACTTGAAACTTGGCATGCATGATCTATTTGATAAAGTCTACAAATGTGTCTAGTTTCAAGGCTGCTGCAGCTACAAGAAGTTAAAAAGTGCTGGACATTTACATTTAAATTTTTAAAAAAACATTTTGACCACTTTCTGCCCAAATTGTATCCAGGCATATTTCTTTTAAATGTAGATGAAAACGACTGATGCAAACTGTTCAGGCTTGTCCAGGAAGGCAATCCTTTGTTGGTTTGATGAAATTTGGAGCAGCAGTTCAAATGTTATTAAGACTATTAAAGTCTATGGCTAGCAAGTGCTGGTGAAGTCATACAGAGCTTGACTGGTTGGAAAATGAAGCTGGAATGCTGACACATTTGCCAGTTCTCTGACATCGACGGGGGAGATAGCTAGTGGACTCTATTGCGGGTGCAATGCCTACTCTATTTGTTATAGAATGTGATCTCTCAGAAGAGGGGATGGACAGTAGTGGAAAGTCAAGTGGGTAGTTAGTGCAGTGTTGGGCTTACTTCAGAGTAAGCCTGTCCAGGATTGCAGCATCCTTTTCTACCTCCCATATCCTCTCTTATCTGTCAAGCAGAGAGTGACTCCTTCACACTTTTTCAGAATTACCTCACACTTATTTCAACTGACAGTGTCCTGCTGCCCATCTCCCACTCTCAGAATGCTGACAGGAAAACTGCACTTGACTTCTGCAATCAGAAGGTCCCATTTACTTCAATGGACTGGACCTCTTTAATTACACCTATTTTATTTAAAAGAACAACCACACTGAGGAGTGGGGCAGGGTGCTGTAAAAATAACAGAGCCTTGTCAAGCCACAACACAGTCTTGAAAGGCACACACAGACTGCTTGGAAACACCTTCCCAGCACCTTCCCCACAGAGTTCTATGGCCAAAGTGCTGGGAAGGATGACACTTCCCAGAGTTTTCATGTGCACCTTCCAAGATACAGTTATTCCAACTGTAGTCTATTTCGTATTTATTTATTTATTTATTTATTTATTTTTACAAGTACATCCCACTCTTTCTCCAAGAAACTCAGAGCAGAGTAAATGGTTATGTTAATCCTCACAACAACTTTGTGGGGTAAGTTGAGGCTGAGAAAGAAGTGACTGGCCCAGAGTACCCAGTGAGTTTTATGGCTGAACGGGGATTTGAACTTGGGTTCTCCTGGTCCTACACCCCACTGGTTCTAAATCACTGTTGTAGAACTCCACTATAATGCAGAATATCCTATGACAGTTTTAGAAGTATATAAAATATAATGCAGTCCACTGCATTATATTATCCAGAGTTCATTAGAATAAAAACTGAATGTGACATTAGATTGTCAACACTGAAATGATCATTTTCCTTTTCACAAACCATGGAAATTAGATAGTCAAAATACCCTGCTGGTTTAAGACCAGAGTTAAGGCTTTCTTATTTTGAGTCAAGCTCTACCAAACCAAGAAATTGGAACCTAAGGCTGATGCTTTTAATAATCATGGGGCACATCTGTTATGATGTTGTGCAATGTCACAAATTGTGCTTCCTCACAACTTGCCTTCAGTGCACCTACATGGACATCATAAGACATCTTTGCTGCTGCCAGGCACTCCATCCTCCCCATCTTCAGTTGGGCCTCAAAGACCAAGGAAAAGTGTGGGTGCATGAATGAATGGCAAAATAGAAAGTAAGCACAATTTGTGACTGCACAACATCATTACTGATCTCGTGGCACCTCTGTTGTCAGCCTTAGGTTCCAGTTTCCTTGCTTGGAGCCAAAATGAGGTAGCCTTAACTTTGATCTTAATGCAGCAGGTTTTTTGACTAATAAATAATAAATCTGAGTCCATGCCAAACTAACTGTTCAACTTCCCTAGCTACCAGTGTTCCCTCTAAGAGAGATTCCCGGATGTTGTTGACTACAACTCCCAGCATACCCAACTGCAATAGCCTTTGCTTGAGGATTATGGTAAGTAAGTACTTACTTACTTACTTACTGAGGATTATGGGAGTTGTAGTCAACAACATCTTGGAATCCTTGTTAGAGGGAACACTGCTAGCTACCTAACTCATTTAAGTGAGTATATTATATACGTGTCAAAAACCAACTGAGTATTTAATCTTTTCTAGGAATTGTAACAATTGGAGAAGAAAAAAAGATTTGCACCATGTCTGAAAATTTCCTCAGGATGTGTGAATCTAATGAAGTGAGTAAATGTACTAAAGGTTTTTCACATATGGGAAGAAGAAACTGGCACCCTTTAATTTCACTAACTCTTGATGCGGACAATTTCACTAGTTAAAAGTATGAAAACCCTTTTGCTAGTGATCCACATTAAAGTGTGAAAGGCTGGTATTGATAGAGGATCTCACAGACACAGCCAACAACCCATCATTTGTCTGGCCATTATATTGCAACCATAGATTGACTCATTTTCTTAATAAAAATAGCAATGAAAAATTAAGCCAGGAATGATAGTTTTGGCTGAGGGATGGGATGGATGGATCATGGCACAATGTTTAATTTAAGATGTCCAACTCTGTCTTTTAATTCAGACACATCGCATTAATTTGTTTGTCTTTTGATTCAAACTAACAGCATTCCACATATAGATACGCACATACATTTTCATCTATGCCTAAGCAATGAAGATAATATTGATTAATATCAAACTTTTGTCAAAATGCCATGTGCCCTGAATATCCTTAGTTATAATACCTGAGATGTAATATAGGGATGTTCCCAAACCAGTTCGGTGCCTCAGGATGGTAACACCAAACCAGTTCGGGCAGGTATACCCCAGCCGGTCCAGTGGTGTGGGAGTTCCTTTAAAAAGGAGGAACACAGGTGCTTACCTGCCCCTCTGCCACCCCACCACTCATCCAGGACCGGTGCTGGTGTGCAAAAGATGGTGCACGGCTTCTGCATGCCAGTGCTGGTTCTGGATGAGCGGTGGGGTGGTGGAGGAGCAGGTAAGCACTTGCGTGCGTCCCTTCTTTTTAAAAGAACTGATCCCTAATGTAACATTCCCAACAAAATCTAAACCATGGTTTCAAAAACTGGGAATGAGCCTTGAACCCACACAGGGCCTTTCCCCTTCCCTTCTCTCCCCTTCTAGGTTAGCAGCAAACCATAGTTTGAATGGGGTTTGATGCAATGGTAAACTTATGGTTACATGCTAACTCAGAAATAAGGAAGAATCAGAATGCAGGAGGGGAGAAGGGAATGGATGGGGAGGATGGAACACAGAAGCACCATGCTCATTCACATGGTCTCCAAAGCATGGTTTGGGTTTATGTCTGAAGTGAGCCACAATATTCAAAAATGGTCCCAACCAAATTAGGGGTTCTATATTGCAAAAGAATTCTAATTCCTTCTTTGGGTTGCAGATTAGAACTAATCTGCAAAGCAAAGAAATTAGGAGTTACTTGTTCATAGCAGTTCTGGATTCATAGAGATCAGTTAATTTCTTCAGAGCAGTAATATCAAAATAGTAAGTTTTATATAGTTTAAGCTGTGTACTATACTTGCAGTATTTTGGTTTTATTGGCACCATCAATTGCAACTTGTTTTCCTTGTTCCTTTTGCAGCTGAATATGACATTTCATTTGTTTATTGTGGCACTTGCTGGGGCTGGAGCAGCAGTCATTGCTATGGTAAGATTTAGAAATGTTTCCCATCTGTTAAGCCGTTACTAATATTGCAGAAACCTATGTATTTGTGACCGAAAGTAAATGCAATATACATCCAAACACTGATTCACAATCGTAACAACTGCTAGCAGATGCTACTTATTGAAACACAGATGTGTATGATATCAACATACTGGAAAAACCCAGCTTCAACTCAATGGTCTTCCTCAGTAGCTTTATATAGCTACTATATAAAAAATTAACTTTGTGGCAGATCATATGGCAGCTCCCTGGCGACTGAGCTAACAGCATGCGTGTTAACACTCTTTTGAATTTTGTCAATCAAAAATAAATGGAACCACTCAAGCTAGCCCTGATACCTTCATCTGATGTTCAATGGGTCTTAACAAAATAGAGTGATACACAGTATCAAAACTGCCAAGAGATAAGGTCAACCAAAATATATATTGTCTGCTACCAAACAAGGGGGTCTTGCATTTTCTAGTTTGGGGCCAAACCTGGAAAAGCTATCTCAATATCAGCATGTCCATCCAGGGAGATTCCGTGTGTGGTACACATCCTATCTTCATGTTGCACAGTATTACCCTTATGTTTCCAATTGTCCTATGCTGCTCCAGGTGTCCTAAGGAAGCCCTGGCAATCTTGTGCAAGGATGCAAGTCTACAAATACTTAAAGATGCGCA
Source organism: Hemicordylus capensis (assembly GCF_027244095.1). Taxonomy (NCBI): domain Eukaryota; kingdom Metazoa; phylum Chordata; class Lepidosauria; order Squamata; family Cordylidae; genus Hemicordylus; species Hemicordylus capensis. The sequence continues at coordinate 79,911,646 of NC_069661.1, read as the reverse complement.
CACACACACATACACACATACACACATACACACACACACACACACACACACACACACACACACACACACACCAGGAGTGCAGTTTACACTGGAAACAGTGCAGATTGCACTCCAAAAGTGTCAGTGGACAACTTTAATCATTTGCACACTTTCAGTATTGTGCAGGACCCCTGGCTCTTCCTTAGTCTTCTGCAGCAGCATGGACCAATAGTAAATGTTGGTTGTGCAACATGTAGGCCATCAATTTTATGGCATTTGGAAACTGTACACACATGAATGGCATGTATGAGGAGCCTGAGTCCACAGTTCTCCATCTATTAACTGGAGTATACACTGATATAGTTAATCTAGTGCGGGGGGGGGCCCCTCTTCTAGCAGTGAGATCCTGCCTCTGAGGAGTTACTCTGATGGAGCAAGGAGGGGCTGTGTTAAACTTCTGAAGCAAATGTGCAAGACTTCATTGCACTTACAGAAATAGAACAACAAAGCTCTTGCATGTTTGTACAAATCTGAACTTGTCGTCTTCTATTTAGTTTCCATGGCAATCAAATTGCTTTTACACTGTCCTCATGTCAAAAATGGTTTTCTTCTTGTTCCAAAGTTGTTGGATGTGTCTTAGGCATCTCATAGGTAGTTACATGGTTGGCTGGACTGAACTAGGGGCTTCAGAACACACATTAAGCTTGCTCAGTCTCTGCTCTTGAGTTGGCTACTGCTGCACCGATACAAGGATTAATTAATACTTTAAGTGGCTCAAGTCTGAAAGTGCTGTGTGGATGCTTCTGCTTATTATGTTTTGTATTTAATTCATTTATTCTTGGCTTTCTCAAAAGGAAGTCTAGTCAATAAGGCCATATAGCCACAACTTCCATAAATAAAATAAAACTTGAAATATGAAATTATATTTTCACTGCGTAATTTATTAACCTATATTTTCTCATCAGGGTGCAAAAAGGTACTTTGGCACAGAAAAATACTCAAAACTTCCAGCTGACTATCAGCATAAAGCCTGCCAATTAAGAGAAACTTCCAAACATGGCATTAAATATAATTACTTTGTCTGTCTTACAGCATCTAAATGACACGAGTAGTATCTGAGAGTCCTATACATTAAAATATTGGCTACCAAACAGGACAGAGGCTTGATGTATGCCCATGATAATTTAGTGTGTCTATGTTATATTAATATTTGTAACTGGGTATGATTCATGCAAGATTGCAGTCAAAACAATATTTTAGCTTTTATTCCTTTTTAAAAGTACGGGCATTTTTTAATGTGCTTTTGATGTCTCTTTTGAAATTTTGCCTATTTTATTTTTTAGGGCACCAGAAAGAACTGTGCAAAAGCCCTTGAAGGCTTATGTTTATGGCTCCAGGAACTATGCAGTCCCTTCACTAGCCCAGTGGCCAAGGCTCAGAGCTGTGCCTAATCCCTAGGCAGCCCCTGAGCTTGATCAAATTTAGGGGAGTTTCTCCATCTACCTGATATAACAGTTGATACACTCACTGTAAGCTTTCTCCCCAGCTCATGTGACTGTAAGCAATGCTGGGGATACAGTGTTTACGGATCACATGAGCTAGAAGAGGATTTGCAGGGAATATATGTAGGGGTTTTGTCTAAAATTTTAACTCATTCAGTTTGGGGAGTGTCTCTAAGTTTGGTTAGATACATTCAGGAATTGCATAGTTCTCTTGCTCTCAAAGCTTGAGAGCTTTTGCATAGTTCTGTCTGAGCGGTGACTAGTGCTCTGGACTTGCAAAGGAAATGCTTTTGATTTTCCTGAAATTTGTTTAGCGGTTTGACAAAAGGTTCTCCCTCATCAAACATGCAAATTTCAACACAAAAATCAAAACTCCTGAAAGTTTAGCTGAGTTCTAATTTGTATCCTGTATCTCTAATTTGGGTGATTGAGGTACATAGAGTATGTGTCCACAGGTTTTTTAATTTTCTTGTTCATTGCTTTGTTTGTTTCAGGACCCTTGGTTAAAAAAAAAAAATAGTTTAATTTTTTAATTCTGGCCTATTTGGGTTCACTCTCATTTGAGTCCCATTTGAGTTTTTAAAAATCTGTTTCCCCTACTTTTAATTGCTTGTTCTTCACTGCCTGCCACAGGAGCTTCAGTGTGCTGCTTCCTCTTGGAAGTGACATTTCTTTTCATCCATATACCCTGGGGTGATACTCTGTCCTGGGACATATGGATTTTTTTTTTTTTTTAAAGGCAGCTGGCACACTAGAGCTCCTGCTATTGTAGACAGGAACAAGCATTCAAAAGTAAGGAAACAATGTACATTTTTAAAAAGAAAAGAAAACTAACAGGCAGGAAGAAGGGCTCTAAAAACAGGCCCCTTTTCATACTCACACATGTGCTTTGGCCCATTCGACTTGGAACAAAGGAAAAATACACCAAATAGGATATTTTTTCATTATGCTTTCCATAGATCTTGAGCAGAATGTACACTGCTATGGTAGAGGTTACTTTCTTAGGTGTTTGTGCAATTCATGCACTTGAAGTTCTATGCTATGAGTCAGGGTGTTAGACAAGATGTGGAAACTAGAGATATTCAAGGTATCAGCCCCTTGAGTTGTGTGAAAAGATTGTCTTTCAAATGCAGCCATTCTGGGTGCATTTAGATGAACAGCCACCATGGGGTTCTCCAGTTGATTGGCACTCTTTGACAGTTATTTTCTTACTGAAGATATCTGCTATTTGTCTGCAAAGATCTGCCCACACTGGTTAACTTGTAATACCATGTCTCTACATGTAATGACAAACATTGGTGGTTTAGAATATAGTCAAAGTGTTTTATTCTTTATCTGTCATCTGCATAACCAATGCCAGAAAAAGGTTTAAAGGAATACAAGGAAGTCTTGATGTCTATAGGATCAATGTTCAGGAGGTTTGTTTATTTAGCATAAATAATAGAATAGAAAATTTATTTGTATACAGTATATGAATTTATAGAAGGAAGGCTTTTCTACAACAAAATAAAAGACAAATGGTAAGACAGGAAAGAAGAAGAAAAATAGTATGGAAAAAAGGCCTTCCCCAAATGATGGGGCATTGTTGCTGGATGAGAAGTAATAGCCTTGCTGGCAATTGAATTATTTATTTAATGGCTATATAAGCCTCCACAATTTCTATTATGATGGACAAGCATTAAACCTTTAAAGATGTTTAAATATTTAAAATTATTAACTAAATAGAAATGAATGGCATTTCTAAATACTAAATATTTAGAAACTAAATAGAAATTATTAACTAAATAGAAATGAATGGCATAGACATAGATAAGGAATTCTGCTTGATACCAGTGATATCATAGGCAGTCGTATCCACTCTCAAAACTATACAGGCTTACCTCACTCTCTGCCAACTCACTATCTGCAGTTTTGTGTATTCGCGGTTGGTTAATGCACAAACAACCTTGGCATACACAAGGGGGAAATGGCCCCAAAGGGGTTAATTCCACATATCTGTGGGTTGGGGGATACAATCCCTGATCATGCATATGATCCCTGATCACGCATTGTCCCGGCCTCTGCCATTATGAGTGTGGGAGCCATTTTATGGCTCATTTGTTTGTGATTTTCTGCTGAATTTGGGAGAGTTTTGGACTTGCAGGGGCATCCTTGGAATCCTGAAGGCCCATGGAGCATGGTAGGGTACTTTATTTGGCCCATTTTAGTGTTTGGGAGATGATTTGGGGGGAGTACTTTTGAGTCTGGGAATCTCCCCCATGATCCTATGGACTCAATCCAATTTACTCATTATCCATGGTTTTGTTACCCGTGGAATAGAACCCCTGCAGATAATGAGACACTCCTGTATTCTACATCACTCAGGAGCTTAAGGGGACTAGCTTGGAGAAGAATTGCATTTTCCCCATACACAAAGCTATTTCATGGATAAAATATAATTTCCCTTTAAAAAGGAAGCATTTCCTTGAGGGATGATATCTGGATTTCCTGCAAAACTCAGTTACCAGGGCACATAATCAATGTTCACGCAACATTGGAGAAAGAAGAATCCCATAGAAATTTATTCAGACTCAAGAACTAGATCCAGACTCAGGAACAGACCCAGATTCTGACTGGTGGAACAGAATCACTTTCTCTTATGGAACATATTTAGGCATCAGCACTTTGGAAGTGTCTGATATAAGAATAATGACCTACCTTGTATATGTCTGTACTTGGCACTTTCCTGAGGTAGGCTGAAGAAGCTTCGCCTTCTCAAATCCCATAAGCCTTGGCATAACACTCTAAGCTTCAGGACAACCGCTCAAGAAGTGTAAAATTCAATTACACAGGAGTCTTTTAGTAATGGTGTTGTCCAGTCAATTGGTACCAAATGGAGTGGAAATGCCACAAACCTCAAACCACTGTCTTCAAAGAAAAGGAATGATCTTTCTTCACAAAGTGGCCTCCAATAGCCTTTTAATTTTCTACCATTTACGAAAAAGGTAGATCTCAGTGGTGTAGCAGGGAAATGTTTGACTAACAAGCAGAAGGTTGCCGGTTCGAATCCCCGCTGGTACTATATCGGGCAGCAGTGATATAGGAAGATGCTGAAAGGCATCATCTCATACTGCGCAGGAGGAGACAATGGTAAACCCTTCCTGTATTCTACCAAAGAAAACCACAGGGCTCTGTGGGTGCCAGGAGTTGAAATCAACTTGACAGCACACTTTACCTTTTAGCTAGCTTAACTTATGCAGAGTATCTGCGTGCTAGTACTTGATTGCTCCCCTCACCCCCTGCCACAGCCCCCTTCACCTCAGAGATCTCTCCACCCTCACCCACCCACCCACACTCGTGCTCCTCCTCACCTCTGTTGGTCACTCCTCCATCCCTTTACTCCATCCCCCACACCCCTCTTGGTGATTGCTGCAGTTTTGCAGGGCCCTATTGGCCAAGCTGCAGCTCCCTCTCCCCAGAGAACTTCTCACCCGAGCCTCACTCTTGCTTCTCCCCACATGAGCAGCAGCAGCAGTTGACTGGGCCCTTCCTTGCTGCCACCATTGCCATGGCCGCTCATTCCCCTCAGGCTGCCTACAGGCCCAGGGCCAGGCCCATCCCTCACCTGCCTGCCTGCCTCCGCCAATGGCCTCGGAAGCCCCAAACAGCAGCAGTGATTGACCGGGCCCTTCCTTGCTGCCAATGGGCGCCACCATGGCTGCTCGTTCCCCTCAGGCCCATCCCTCGCCGTTCCTTCTTTCTCTCTTCCCCTCCTCTCTTTCTTCCCCTCCCTCCCCCCTCTCTTTCTCCCCCCCACTTCCTGGGTCAACAGATCTTGTTCATCTTGTTTCCTCAACTAATTCACACAACCACAGTCTCCTTCTCCTGAAGGGGCTCTTTCCTCCCTCACGACCCCTCTCTTCGCAGAACCCTGCTCACTATCCTTTTATATATATATAGAAAGAGATTCCTCTCCTCTACAATCAAGAGCACCTTCCGACCAGTAACAGTTGCATTCCAACTGTCTTTAACCATCACAGGCGGCTCCTCCCTATCTGCAAATGGAATCCCCACTGCCCAGTCACCACAGTGCTCCTGCTCACGAACTCTCGCGAGAGCTGCCATGCACAAGATTAGCCATGGGTACACCTTAGAGAATTACATATATAGAGAAGATAAGAATAAATGTGAGAATAATGCTGCTTGGTAGGATAGAGTTGTTTTGACTATAAATTTGGTTTATGGGGTACCAACTTACTTACTTCATGAAACCAGATGCACACAGGCTCAAATGCATTATAGCACACCAGCATGATTTTGAAATGTCTTAGCATTGTTTCAGTTGAAGCTAAGCAGTGGGGAAAGGTAGGGCTGGCTTGCAATTGAGAGGAGGAATAATTGGTATGGAGAAACAGTGAAAATATATGTAAGATTCATAAGAAGGCCTTACTTAGGGCTGCACCAAACATTTTCAAATTTCAATATTCATGTAGAGGGCCAGATTAAATGTGATGGAGATGTGTAAGTATGTGTCTGGCTTCTTCCCTGCCCCCACAACTAAAAGCTTCAGAGGGTGGCAAGTTGAGGTAGAATCATGGCCAGGGGAAGTAGGGTTAACACTTTCTACCCATGTCATGATCTCAGCCCAAATAGTTCATCTAATTATGAAGGAAAAAACATACAGATGCCTGTATATTTTCTCCTCCATGACCAATAGCAAATTGGGAGAATTCATCTACCATTTAATCTAATTGGCTGTGTGACGCACCTGAATTTTTTTATGAGCATCATAATATCCTCATGACATCATTGACAAAATCATGTGGGCAACCAAATTCAATCAAGTTTCATAACAGTGCGGTATATTAGAGTCAAGCTCCGTGAAGCCAAACAAGGGGGGAAATGGACGCAATGAAATTTCTTGTAGTGCTGAAATAACAGAAAAATATTCTCATGAAAGCAAGCACAAAGTGATGTAAGTAGTTTCAGTTTCCCTTACCTTGACCTGACTAGTGAATACCATTATTCTAGTCTATTTCTCTCTTTTTAGGAACATATTTGGACATCACAAGAGAATCCAGGTTGATACAATAAAGTGTAGTGGCTGAATATACTTGATTAAGTTCTGTTGAAATTAAAAGGACAAGTTAGGAGTGACTAACTTGTCCTTTTAGTTTCAATGAGACTTCCTCAAGTAAATTTAATCAGGATGTCAGCAAATGTGTGATAAGAATGATTAAATGCAATAACCCCCTTTTCTCTTGCAGGTTCACTATCTTATGGTTCTCTCTGCCAACTGGGCTTATGTGAAAGATGCTTGCAGAATGCAGAAATATGAGGATATTAAATCAAAGGAAGAGCAAGAGCTTCACGATATTCATTCTACCCGCTCTAAAGAGCGACTCAATGCATACACATAAGAAAAACCTTGTCTTACTTTCTACCATTGAATGCTTTCTTGTTTAACTAAAGGCCATCCATCTATCCATTTAAAAATAAATTGTAAAGTGCTTCTCACAAAAGATAGTTAGGGTGACTTGTAAATCACCCCTGTACAATTCTTGGTTGTCCAGCACTTGGTTTCCTAATTAGTTAATAGCTTGTGTATCATTCTCTACTACAAAGCTCCTGAAACAGCCTTTCCTGAATCCTAAACTGATTATATTCTGTTAGATCAAAAATTACTAACTATTGTCAAATACGGAGATGTGTTTGATTTTTTAAAATCACTTTGTATGTGTTATGCATAACACCTTTTTGCATTGTTTCTTATATGTTTTTGAGAAGAAAAAAATAGCTTTTTATACTTTTTAGTTTTGATTTCGGTAAGTACTTTAACTACAGGTATACTTCAAAGGGACCACTGTACACCACGTACAATTTGTTGAGGAGGCACACTGCTGAAATTCCTTCAGATTTGGAAATCTTGCTAGATGGACCAGCGAGCATCTTGACTGAGGGTCCTGAGAACATTTTAAACAATCAAAGGTGCAATTTCTAAATTTGTAAGAGTAGGTAAAAAACAAAAGAAGTGCTTCTTATCTTTGTTAACATTGTATGATTCTTGATGTACGTAACAGAGTAATCTCTAAGTTTCATTGGTGGCTATTCCTGTTTATATTGTGAGCATGCAGACCGTGGTGCTTGTAATGCATGGCCACTTGTCCGTTTCAAAGCATATGATACCGCAGTTACCTTTCAAGAGTTGCCGTGTATAGACAAATGTTACATAGAGCTATGCGTAGGTTTCTGCAGAATGATCTCTCTGTAATTCCACAATGGTTGTGCTGGAGCTGTTCATGTGCTGGTGTGAGCAATTTCTGCTTAGCTACATTTATGAAAGCGATATATATCTATAATACAGCAACCTTTAAGAGTCAGAAGTCTTTTTACCTGCTTTAAAAATTTAAGTGGATTGCACCTGTCTGAACTATACATATACTGTATGTGATATATTTAAGGAGGCTTCCATAAATGTAATAGCTTGGCTTGTAGCTTTCCTACACACATACTGGTTTACCTGTATTATGTTAAAGTGAGGTTAATGGCTGCTACTGGAGCTCTTGTCTGGAAGTGTTAGTAATATATTTGAACCTTTATTTTGAGTAAGAAAATATTAAGAGAAAAGTCAGTCATGTTAATCTGAAAGAAGTACCTGTATTAAAAACAACAACACAAAATCCTACAAAAAAAGGTGGGGAGGGGGGAACCAGTATTATCGGACCAAAATTGGTGTTTTTTAATTTTTGCCTATTTCTAATGCTACAAGAATGCTGTAAAGTGTCTTTTAAAGTGATGTATCCTGACAAGACATTTTTGTCAGTGTTAAAAAAAAATCTTAGCTAGTTTTGTGCACTTATTGGACCATTGTGAATTCTCTCTCAGTGTAAGTGCATTTCTAATAAAAGTTCTTGAGTAAAACTCTTCTTTGTACTATTACTAGTCATGCATCATCAGTAATTTTTAACGATTCTTGTAGTAAGTAGAGGGTAATAATATAGTTACTTGTGGCATGTTTATGCATCAAGTAGTATTAGTTGATTTGGATTTTTTTTGTTTTTGTTTTTTGTTTTTATTTCATTTTTTACACTTTACTGTCTTACGGGGTCAACATTTTCTGATATGTGCAGTACAAGTATTTACAGTTCTGCAAAAAGTATTATGAACCTCTTTCAATTCTATATTGTAGTGTTTCAGTTTTGTGTCTTAAAACAGTTTGTGATGATTTTTAAAACAATGTCTTTTAAACTCATGTAATGATGTTGATGCTTTTGGCTTTTCTCTGGTATTAGAGTTTGTATTTTCACAAAGAATGCTTTGTAGCAGGCATTACAATTAATCTGTTTTGTACATAAATGTGCCAACAGCTTGATGGTGGCGTTTTTGAAATGTAGAACCAAGTGCTTGCAAAAATGTAATAAATACACTTGTGTACTTTGTGTACTTATTAGTTGTCATTGCTTCATTTTTTCTCTCATGTGGGGACACTTTTTCTTGTATATGTTACTTATCTAAAACTTCAGTTGGGGAACTCTGTTAATAATCAAAGTGCACTAAGTTACTGTTTTCTTATTTTCTGAACAGGCATTCTCTAGACTGATAGTTCTTTCAGTAATGTATTATAAAGTCTTTCTACTTTGTTTTAAAGATGTGCTGAAACCCTCATATGTACTCAACCAAGGGTTTCCTCCTTCATTTTAAAGTCGGGGAAGCTCTGCTTGAAGGATAGAGTTCACATAACTTTGGATAAGTTTTTGAACCCCAACTACTGCTTATGAGATGGAATTGTGTTGTCCCTTCCTGCTTTTTCTGGACATGTGATATGGGGCTGACCCTTGTTAGGGAACTGTATAGAGTTCCTTGTCAAGGGCTTCTGCTTTGCTTTGAGTTATTCCCTTCACACTGAATCCTATCTGCGAGCCAGCTTCCATTCCATCTTATTATTAGGGGTGTGCAATTCAGGTTTTTGGTGATTCGGTTCGGGACCTGAAGCGAATCGCCCCTGTTCTGTTCTGTGCCCGAATTCTGCTGACCCGAATCACCCCCGATTCGGTTCGGATTTGGATTAAATCCGAATCCGAATTGATTCGGATCAGCAAAATGGGCCTTGGGGCCAAAAGAGTGGGGTGGGGTGGTAGTGCCTAATGGGTGGAGGCTACCACCCCAATTTCAGGGGGATTGGACAATGGGCTGGTTTTTTGGGAATTTTTGAAGTTTTAGTGACTTTGGGGCAGATTGGGGGCAGAAAGTGGATCTGCCCCAAAAGAGTGGGGTGGGGTAGTAGTGCCTAATGGGTGGAGGCTATCACCCCGATTTCAGGGGGATTGGACAGAGGGCTGAATTTTGGTGAATTTCTGAGGTTTTTCTTCATAAGGTGCAGTGTGCTAGATTGATTCATTCATCATACTCATAGTAAATGAGAGTGTAAAAAAGTGAGAGTGGGGTCACTGAAAGTTGAGTATGATGAATGAATCAATCTAGCACACAGCACCTTATGAAGAAAAACCTCAGAAATTCACCAAAATTCAGGCCTCTGCCCAATCACTCTGAAATTGGGGTGGTAGCCTCCACCCATTAGGCACTACCACCCCACCCCACTCCTTTGGGGCAGATCCATTCCACTCTCTGCCCCCAATCTGCCCCAAAGACACAAAAACTTCAAAAATTCCCAAAATGTCAGCCCTTTGCCCAATTCTTCTGAAACTGGGGTGGTAGCCTCCACCCATTAGGCACTACCACCCACCCCACTCTTTTGGGGCAGATCCACTCTCTGCCCCCAATCTGCCCCAAAGACACAAAAACTTCAAAAATTCCCCAAAAATCAGCCCTTTGCCCAATTCCCCTGAAATTGGGGTGGTAGCCTCCAACCATTAGGCACTACCACACCACACCACTATTTTGCCCCTGGGACCCAACATTCGGGCTGACATCACTTCAGACCTTTTTGCATTCAAATCAATGGATGCAAAAAGGCGGGAAATTCAAAGAGCTGTCATCCCGAATCACCCGAATTTTTCGGGCCCGAAATTCGGATGATTCGGCTCGGGCCCGAAAAATATCGGGGGGCATCGGGGGTGATTCGGTTCGGACCCGAATCACCCGAAATTGCTCGTTTCGGGCACAGATCGTTCTGTGCCCGAAATTTTTTGCACATCCCTGCTTATTAGTGCTTTCTTTTTCAAGTAAAATCCTATGGGTATTCACACACAAGCAGCCTAACCCAGGCTAGAGCAGCCCAGTCTGGGTTAGGCTGCATGTGTGAAGTGCTGGAATCTGCTCAGATCCCAGTGCTGCCCGCCCGCCTGACCCAGCCTTTAGCTGAGATTATGGATACGCTCATCAGGGTCGTGTATGTGCTCAGACTGCTTGCAGCCCTATCCTTTGATGCTTGTACTCAAGCAGAGCATCTTTGGAATAATATTTGAATAGGGCTTTTTTTGAGTCCAGAAATAGAATATAGCAATACTTGATATAAGTGCTTGTGGAAGGAATCCATATTCTGTACATCTGCTTGCCATCTAGACTGTCACCTAGAGCGCCCGTCACATGGGGGTATCCCCCAATCCACCACGCTAATTGTGGGGTTGCATTGTGGGATAAGTCAATGCCAGGACACATTGTCCCAGCCTCCGGAGATCCATGTTGCATGCAACAGCATGGATCTTGTGGGAGTGTGGCCCACACTTCCCACCACAGTGCAGGATTATCTGGTAAATTTTGTGCAGACTTTTCCCTGCCTGCTCTCCGTCCCTACCATATGAATAGCCTTCCTGTTTGCTTAGATTCTGTTTTTCCTTCACTTTCACTAATTATCCAGGTTTGCTTTCATTTAACATAATAAGTTCTCTTCCCCCCCCCCCGCATCTTTGCATTTTGTAGCTTGTGCGAGTAAGTTCATTATTTTTCTGGGCATTTACAAGGTATGCCGCTTCATTTGAGCACTGAACAAAGTCTGTGAGACTCCAATATTGTCCCCCTATACTGGTTGACATTCTGCAAGGCAGACTATCTGCATTAGAGAACTACCAGGGCTGCTGTGCAACATGAAAGCCAGTGCCAATGGTGTTGCGTGACAGGCAGCTGATGAATGACTTAAAACAGCTTCTGGGCAATTGCACAGCTCTACTTCCATTAGGAACAATGGAAGCACAACCTTCATGTTGTACAGCAGTTCCCTAGCAATCCACTCCCTAACTCCAGCAGGTCACTAACAATGACATTCTGCTGTGAAGAATGTTGACCACTAACTAGTCCTCTTTGGACATTATTCCAATGGCATTGTTCTCGGGGCCGGAAGTCTCATCCTGGCCATTCACTCCTCCCCAGCACCCTGTCGCTCACAGTTACAGAGGTGTTCATCCAAAGAAGTGAATGCTGTGTCCAAGAAGGCTGTATCCAAGAAGACATCCCATCCTCCCAATCACAGAAAGGAGTGCCATCAGTGATGCGGCACTTTCTATTTCAGATGAATAAATGTGAGTGGTGTGGTGCTGGGAGTGATGGGGCTGGGTGGGACTTCCATTCCTGCTTTTGATGCCTGTACTAGAGTAAAGCATCTTTGGAATAATATTTGAATAGGGCTTTTGTTGAGTTCAGAAATAGGATATAGCAATGCCTGATATAAGTGCTTGTGGAATAAACTCATATTCTGTAAGTAAATATCCTTAGAGTGTGTGTTACATTGTGCCAAGTCTCTTAGTTTCTTAGCTTCTAATCTTTAGATTAATTTTTTATGAATCTCTCATAGATTCTAGAAAGACTATCTTGTGCCAAAATTCCAAGACAGACTTTAGTTCAGGGTAACATCACATAATGGATATTCTAGTTGTTATGCCATGCATAAATGTTATTTCAGATAGTTGCTTTTATTTGCTGCAATAATCAAATTACTCAGTCATTCTTATGCCTTAGTGTCACTGATATCTATATAGAATAGTGATTATGAAAATATAATATAGTTTATATTGTATATGTGATTGTAAAGCAAATGTAATGTTATAAAGATATAACTACCCAAAACGGTAGTTAGTAAGCAGCATTGTTCAGTTTATTCATCATGTGTTTTATATATTTTGTATATTCAGAATCAATATTCCTTTCAAGTTGATTGGACCGTCATAATAGTTCTGGACTTTTTACAGCACAGTATAACCTGTCATTTTGAATTCACTACATTTGGTTGCTGCAAATCTCTTAATATGTTTTGTAAACAGCCATCATGTGGAAGATCAAGTGAGTCTTGAATCCACAACATTTGCTAATGTAACCAAGAACACATTGTCTACCATTGGGGCTATCTGGTGTTGGGCTGTCGGGTGTTCATAGTGCTTGAGAGATGTGAATGTTCTTTCTACTTCAGTTATTCCCGTCATTTCCCCCATGTGTGAAAAATCTCACCTATTCCTTCACTACCTATAGAGGTTCCCTTATAGATATTGCACTATTTTCACCATGTGTGGCAGTCTTTCTTAAGTAACATTACTTTAAAAATAAAAATCACCTACTGTTTCCATCCCCTATTATCAATAATTCTGAACTAATCCTGTTAACCTCCCTTGTGGTAGCATGAAGAATAGAGTTATAAGTGCAGAAATGAACCAAAATCGATACCATAGCATATAAATTAAAACTAAATGGTATTAACATTTATTTAAAACAATGTTAATAGAATTCACATTTATTTAAAACAAAATACATCTCTTAGGATTATTGCTGTATAATTATTTACAGAGTAAAGCTGGATGGTGTCCATTCTTGAGGCATTCTAATATATGTTACTGAGTTATAGTGGCTAGAATCTTGACTGTGGTTCACATCCAGCACACGTGAAGAAAGAGGGGCCATGCCAAACGTGTGCCTGTTGTATTTGTAGTGCATGCTTAGGGGCCATTCAGATGAAAGGCTCCCTACACACATTTCTTCGTGTGTGCTGGGCCATATTGTTTGAACTAGCCCCTTATTTTTCATTGCTATTGTATGATTGTTTTTAGCCTACTTTGAAGAAGGCTTATGAGATCACCTGGCATTTCGAGTGCATGTGTCTGTCCGTCTGTTGGTGTGTGTATATGTGTATGTCCCTCTCTATCAATGCCGCAATGTCAATATGAACCAAATTGGATATAGTTGTAGGGACACAAGGGAAACCTCAACGGCATAGTTTGTGATGATGTCATCCACTTCAGTTCATGATGGTGGACGTATAAACATTTGAGGTGCAAGTGAATTAACTTGTGAACCCATAACCGATTTGAACCAAATTTGCTACAGGTGTAGGGACACAGGGATGGATCAAGGGCATAGTTTGCAATGATATCATCCACCCTTGTTAAAGATGGTGGACATGCGGACATTTGAGGTGCAAGTGGGAACTGATTTGGACCAAATTTGGTACAGTTGTAGGGAAACAGGCACACCTCAAATGTAGAGTTTGTGACCCCAGTTCAAGATGGCGGATACATGAACATTTGAGGTACAAGTGGGCTAACCTGTGAACTGCCTAATTAATTTGGACCAAATTTAGTCCAGTTGTAGGAATAGTGAAAGGAAAGTAGGCAGATTAGTTCTTCCTAGAACAACGTATTATTTTGTTGTTAGCCACTTCAAGGGTTCTTTTGACAAAGGAGCTGGAAAAATATTTTAAAGAAATAAATACAAAATAAATTAAATAAATACAAAATATCATAAGCAATACTATTCTATGAAAGAAATGGAAATGGGATATGAAGATATTTTGCATTTGCCCTGATCTCTCTCTCTCTCTCTCTCTCTCTCTCTCTCTCTCTCTCTCTCTCACACACACACACACACACACACACACACACACACACACACACACACACACACAATGAGCACAGGGACATAACTGCTTCTCTAGAAGGTACTTGCCTTTATATGCTTAGAAAAGTTGATCTAGTGGGAATGCAGTCAAAGCTATTCAAAGATTAATAGTGCATGTCCTAGCTTGAGTATTAGGCAAAGCTAGCAGGAACAATACTGCCTAGAACTGGCAAGGAATTCCCTGACTAGGGAAAGGTTTATCTTAACAGAACCTAGCAGATTATGTTAGAACTGTAATAAAATACGCGCATTTATCATTTAAGTTTGAATAACTTAAAAGGAAAAGGAAATAGATCATAGGCAATACAACTTGTCATACAGTAGAATGAGAAAAGCAGGCCATTAATCAGTCTTTGTGAAAGTGACCATAGTTAAGTTGTAATTTACAGGAAGCTCCGAGACAGTGTGCTGGAAATATTCAGTGATGCATTGCAGTCCAGGGTAGTGCTAATAATGTGTTTGTTAATGCATGTGTTTAATTATACTTTTAAAAATTGAATAATACTCATTTCAGCTCAACTAACACAAGGAAATGCATCAGCCTCAGGCTGGGTCAATTGTGTTTGCGCCGCTAGTTTTTTTTTACTTAAATAAATTTGATATTGGTGGCTGTAGCTGCTATTTTTTGTGTGTGAATGAGCATCTTGTGGTCACAGTTTTCGTCTTCCATTTAGATCAGCATCGACTTCCTCTAGAGTAATGCTGATGAAAATGAGAACTTGAAGGACATAGCACTGTGTGTACATTGCAATGCTGAAATCCTTCCCTTTCCATGAGACTGGGAACCCAAATGGTGGTGGTTCTTTCAAAATGCTTAACAAGGGCTCCCTTTCAAATAGTCATGATCTTAGTGTCTCCTTAGTGTTTATTCTTCTTCATTCCTAGCATCTTCATGAGGCAGAGTTAGATGGTTAACATGTGTAGCTCTGATAAGTTATTTGGAGCTGCCTGAAACATAAACCTGTTGACTAGTTCGTTACACCTTGAGTTAGACCTTTTAGTATTTATCAGCAGGGACAAAGCAGCTAGTGGGAGACACCTTGTATCACAAGCAAACAATCTGCTTTCTCTCACATAATAACTGGATTATTATATAGGAGAAATGTGGCTCTTGTGAATTTTTGAATGCCACAATATTTAAATATTAAAAGGAAGCCCAGGTTCTTCAAAAGGAATTCATGGCTTTGACTGGAATAAAGTGAACATACGAAGTAAAACATGGATTTTTCATTATGTTTGTGGAAAGGATGTATTACCTTGTCATGGAGACTAATGGTTTGGGGCACAGACATAAGTAGCTGATTGTCATGTGTAGGGGAGGGGAAGACAAAAGTACTGAATGGCTCAAATACAAGACCAAAACGTCATGTACAAGACCAAAACGTCATCTCTTTGGTAACTTGGAAGGCCTCCACAGCACAGCATGGAAGGAGAGAAGACTGGGGGAAGGCACAGACATTATTCATAAACTTCTTCTCCAACCTGTTAAGACTCTAGAATGTCCTATTCTCACAACTGACAGTTTCTGCTTCCTGTCTAATATTTATGAGTTCCTTTCTTCTGGAATTTTGCAGCAGCTGCCAAATTCAGTAAACAAATCTGTGATCTATGAATTTTTGAGACCTAGGACATGCATACCTGTTCATTTCTTCAACTGATGTGGCATGAGGTGGTGCTTGTATTTGCAAATGAGGCATTAGGGATCAAAACATCACAGACAAAACTGAGATCACTACATATTGCCTGATACACACTGCTTTTCAACAGACTGTTCACACATTCAGCTGCAAATTATCAGGTATAAATAAATGTGTGATGTATGTGCATGTGTGAATCACCTTGGGTAGATGGAAATACTAACTAACTAATGTGGTGTACTTATCAGGGACATGATTCAACTGGCCACATTGGTGGACATATGTTTTCACTTGCAACATTGGTGGTTGGTGTGCGGAGAACATACGATTTTCATAACTTGGCTATTAATTTCTAAGGGTACTGATCCTCTTCTTTCAAGTTATGGTGGCAGTATGAAATATTTAGCAGTCATTACTGTTGTGTCTGCAAAATCTCAAACAAAAAAAGTGGTAAGCAATGCTGATAACTGGAAATATCTCCATTATGACTGAAGAAACCTCTTTCAGAGATGTGATCCTTTATTGGCAAGATAGCCAATACTTCCCTAATGGAGGACCAAGATACCCGAAGTTTCAAATGTAATATCACCTAGTAACCAACTTCTCTTAAGAGCAGAACTTCCTGTCAGGCTCTCAGTACAACCATCCACTTCCACTGTCAAAGGAGCTTGAGGTGGCCTCAGGGGTTTTCAGCTGGGGGAGCTTTAAGGCTTACAGGCAGGGCTTGTTCCATTCACCAGCCCTGCCCTAGTGTTGCCCCCAAGGCTCAGTCAGAATCCCAGGGCTCCTTCCATGCCAAACCCTCCTCCTGGACTGGCCCCTCATCACTGGCCAGTCCTTCCTTATATAGCTGCTGACAGCTGGGGCAAGTCTCGTGAGATTTCGCTTTAAGATCTTGTGAGAACCACTCTCAGTCCTGTGAAGCCACGCTGTCTGTTGACAGTGAGGCAACATCGCCCTGCTGGGGCCAGCATGACTGCTTCCAGGTGGATGTATTGATGTCTACTTCTTCTGCTAGGGATTCCCCTACACTTCTCTTAAGAGCAGAGAGGTTTTTATAATAGGAGGCCTCTATGCAGCTTCTAGTGGCTTTGATCCCTATGAGTCTTCTGGACCACTGCCAACCTTGCTTTCATCCTGGGCAAGTGAATGCAATGACACAACGTTGGTCAACAGTCCACAACTGAAAACTGATAGACATAAGAAGAGCCCTGCTGGATCAGGCCCAAGGCCCATCTAGTGCAGCATCCTGTTCCACACAGCGGCCCACCAGATGCCGCTGGAAGCCTACAGGCAGGAGTTGAGGGCATGCCCTCCCTCCTGCTGTTGCTCCCTTGCAACTGGTACTCAGAGGCATCCTGCCTTTGAGGCTGGAGGTGACCTATAGCCCTCCGACTAGTAGCTGTTGATAGACCCCTCCTGCATCAAGTTATCAATCCAGTCTACATTCCTTAGAGATATCTTCCGAGTCCCTAAATGCGTGTCTTATGCTACCCTTTGCCTCGAAACTGGTTCCTGTTCAATCTTCTGTCTAGCCTGGGAGGCTTCTCTTATACGCTGGCTCAAACTTTGTTTGAACTTCCAGGGATCTCTTTATGTTCAATATATGTGGAAGGATTCTTTTTCTAATCCATGGCTGTCTGCAGTTACCAACAAAATGCTGAGTATGAGGCTTTATCCCTCTCACGTTCTCTCCTTGGGCTATGTAAAGGCAAAGGCCATTGTCATCCAGTGCCTAAAGGATATTGAGCATCAACGTCTGGTTGCCCTTGGAAATAGACGCTGTTCCCCCTTATATCTTGGTGTCTCCCTCCCAGCTGGAAACCAGGCTGCCAGATATTTATCTTCCCTCCACTTTGTCAAATTCAGGTCGGCTTTTGCTAGGGTCAGGTTGAATGTATTACCTTCTGCTATACTCCTAAGCAGGTTTTCTAAAGATCCTACTGCTTCAGGGTTGTGATCGTGCGGAGAGGGTAGCCTTGACTGTCACTCACATCTTGCTATATTGCCCCTTATATCGTGATTCTAGGAGAGAATTATTGGCTCCTATTTACAGCAGTTCCCTGGTAGGCCTGATTCCTTCTATCTTAACTACTGCCTGGCTGACACTAATGACGAAGTCACCAGGATAGTGGCTAGGTTCATTTATGGGGCTATGAGACAGACATCCTGCCATGGTTCTCTATAACGTATTTCTAGTTTTATCTGTATGTCTGTTTTTTATATTTTTGATATTCTTGATATTTTTGTACTGCTGTATGTTTTTCCTATTGTTTTCTTTCTGATTGGCTTAAGGCTGTAATAAATTGATTCTGATTCTGCCATGAAGTTATCCAAACCCCTCTTAAAGCCATCCAGGTTGTTGGCTGTCACCACATCTTGTGGCAGATAATTTCACAAGTCAATTATGCATTGTGTGAAAAAGTACTTCCGCTTGTTGGTCCTAAATTTCCTGGCAATCAATTTCATGGGATGATCCCTGGTTCCAATGTTATGTGAGAGGGACATATCCCCCTCACACTAACAATTTCACACTATCCACTTTCTCCACACCATGCATGATTTTGTAGACCTCTATCATGTCTCCCTGCAGTCATCTTTTTTCTAAACTAAATATCCCCAGGTGTTGCAGCCTTGCATCATAAGAAAGGTGCTCTAAGCCCCTGATCATCTTGGTTGCCCTCTTCTGCACCTTTTCCAGTTCTACCATGTCCTTTTTTTAGATGTGGTGGCCAGAATTGTACACAGTACTCCAGGTGTGGCCGCACCATTGTTTTGTATAAGGGCATTATAATATTAGCTGCTTTATTTTCAATCACCTTCCTAATGATCCCTAGCATGGAATTGGCCTTTTTCACAGCCTCTGCATATTGAGTCGACACTTTCAAAGAGCTGTTCACCATGACCTCAACATCCCTCTCCTGGTCAGTCACCGACAGCTCAGATCCCATAAGCATATACTTGAAGTTGGGGTTTTTCATCCCAATGTGCATCACTTTACACTTGCCAACACTGAACCGCATCTACCATTTTGTCGCACACTCATCCAGTTAGAGAGATTCTTTTGTAGCTCCTCAGAATCCGTTTTGGATTTCACTGCCCAAAAGAGTTTGGTATCATCTTCAAATCTGGCTACCTTGCTGCTTACCCCTACTTCTAGATCATTTATGAATAAATTAAAAAGCACCAGTCCCAGGACAGATCCCTGGGGGATCCCACTTCTTACTTCCCTCCATTGTGAAAACTCTCCATTTATACCTACCCTCTGTTTCTTGTACTTCAACCAGTTAGCAATCCACACATGTACTTGTCCTTATATCCCATGACTGCTAAGTTTCCTCAGAAGTCTTTCATGAAGAACTTTGTCGAAAGCTTTTTGGAAGTCCAGGTATACTGTGTCAACTGGATCACCTTTATCCACACATTTGTTGACACTCTCAAAGAAATCCAAAGGTTTTGTGAGGCAAGATTTACCTTTGCAGAAGCCATGCTGATTCTCTCCCAGCAGGGCCTGTTCTTCTAGGTGCTTTACAATTTTATCCTTGAGGATGCTTTCCATCAATTTGTCTAACCGGTCTGTAATTTCCTGGTTCGCCCCTGGATCCCTTTTTGGAAATTGGTGTTACATTTGCTGTTTTCCAGTCCTCTGGTTCAGAGCCCAATTGCAGGGATAAGTTATATATTCTAGCAAGGAGGTTGGCAATTTCACATTTGAGTTCTTTGAGGACTCTTGGATGGATGCCATCTGGCCCTGGCAATTTGCTAGTTTTCAGTTTTTCCAGACAGTTTAGAACATCATCTCTTGTCACTTCTCTCTGACTCAGTTCTTTAGCCTCCATTCCCGAAAAGCCTGGTTCAGGAACAGGTTTATGTTGAGTATCCTCTGCTATGAAGATGGATGCAAAGAACTCATTTAGCTTCTCTGAAATCTCCATATTCTCTTTAATAATCCCTTTCACTCCCTCATTGTCTAAAGGTCCAATCGCCTCCCTGGCAGGATTCCTGCTTCTGATTTATTTAAAGAGGTTTTTGTTATTCCCCTTGATGCTTTTAGCTAACTCTCTTTTCGCCTCCCTTATTGTCATCTTGCATTTATTTTGCCATAGTTTGTGTTCCTTTCTGTTCTCTTCATTTGGACAGGCCTTCCAATTTCAGAAGGAAATCTTCTTCCTTTTTATGGCTTCCTTGACATTACCTGTTAGCCATGCTGGCATCCTCCTGGACTTAGTGATGCCTTTCCTCCTTTGGGATATACAGTCTTACTGGGCTTCTAGTATTGTGGTTTTGAGTAAACTCCATGCATTCTGGAGTGAAGTGACTCTCCTGATTTTCCCTTTCATCTTTCTTTTCACCATACTCCTAATTTTGGAGAAGTTTTCTTTTCTGAAATCCAAAGTGTCTGTGTTAGACTTCCTTGGTGATCCAGCATGTATGCTGGATTTGATCGCACTATGGTCACTGTTCCCTAAAGGGTCGAATACACTGACATCACGCACCAGGTCCTGGGTGCCACTCAGGATTAAGTCCAAGGTCACTTTAACTCTGGTTGGTTCCAAGACCAACTGTTCTAGGGCACAGTCATTCAGCGTATCTAGAAATATGACCTCTTTGTCATCACCTGACTGTGAATTTACCCAGTCTATGTGTGGGTAATTGAAGTCACCAATTTTCACTGTCAGCGTTTTGATCCGGAGGGCAATAGCACCTGTAGCACATTTCCTTTCAGGACTTGTGTTGTCACCCACAGGGTTTCTGCAGAGCACTACAGTCCACCTAGGTTTTCTAACTTGTTAGATTCTATCCCTTCTTTAACACACAGTGCTACTCCACCTCGAAGGCGCCCCTCCCTGTCCTTTCTATAGAGTTTATATCCAGGGATAACAGTGTCCCACTGGTTCTCACAGTTCCACCATGTTTCTGTTATGCCCACTATATCTATTTCTGCGTTAGCAACCAAGCACTCCAGCTCACCCATCTTGGCTCAGAGGCTTCTGGTATTGGCATAAAAGCACCTATATGCTGAATCTCTCACCTGGTGTATGCTATCTTTCTTATGACTCTTTGACCAGCTGGCACAGCCTTCTGTCTGCTCTTTCTGTGGTTCTGCTCTGTCCCCTTCTGTTTTCTCTGAATCCTTTGCACCCTCACACTTTAAAGGATGGCATTTGCCTGAACCGGATACTGTCCAGCTCCTGTTGGCTATTCCTCAGGCGCCATTTTAAAGTCTTCTCTGCAACCTTTTTGATTTTAAGCTCCAGCAGTCTGGTTCCATCTTGGTTCAAGTGCAGCCCATCCATTTTGTACAGGCCTTGCTTCCCCCAAAATGTATCCCAGTGCCTAACAAATCTAAACCCCTCCTCCTGGCACCAATGTCTCATCTTGTCCATGCATTGAAACCCCTCAGCTCTGCCTGTCTCACTGTACCTGTGCGTGGAACAGGTAGAATTTCTGAGAATGCTACCTTGGGGGTCCTGGACTTCAAAACACTACTTATCAGCTTAAATTTGGCTTCCAGGACCTTCTGACTACATTTCCCCACATTGTTGGTGCTGACATGCACCACGACAGCTGTCTCCTCCCCAGCACTGCCTAACAACCTATCTAGACACTGCGTGATGTCTGCAACCTTCGCACCAGGCAGGCAAGTAACTGTGTAGTCAATTCATGGGTCAGAAACCCATCTCTCTATACCTCTAATGATCAAATCATCCACTACAAGGAGGTCCCCACCCCTGAAGGAGTATCCCCTGTGCGAGAGGATATGGGCTAATCTTCCACTGAAGGGGTACCTTCTAAAGGAGCATTTCCTTCTTCCTCAGACTGATGTCCTCCTTGCCCGAGACCTTCATTCTCCCTGACTGCAGAGGAGCTATCAGCCCTGGACTGGAATGCCTCTACCACATCCCTTAAGGTCTTGTCCTCATAACTCTCTGACCAATGATCATATTAAATATTTCTAAAAGTCCTTCATCTGATCATAAGACATTGATGACTTATCTACAGGACCTGGCAAATATTTGTAGGACTGATCTAAAGTGAAAGAATAATAGTTTCTTTTTGCAGGAAATTCCCAGATGTATTCAGTGCCATCAGTTCTCTGATCCTACAGTCTTGGTGGCTGACATTCTCCACAGTCTTACAAAGGTAGAGCAAGATCTCCACCCTTTCAGGGAGCCAGTAGATCACCACCCAAGATCTCCACCCTTGCAGGGAGCCAGTAGACTAGCTGCACTGAAGGCTTGCCTCACTATGCAGCACACAGGGACGGAGATGGGGAGGTGATTTTCACTTCTCTCTTATCCTGCAAAAAAAGTCCTGTCTGCTGCCAAGAATATGTCCCTGAGGGTTGTGCAGCCCACACGCAGCACTGCAAAGCAAGCCTGCAGTACAGCTAGTCTGCTGGCTCCCTACAAGTGAGACTGTCAGCCAGTATCTTATCCAATGTGTATCCAGCATCTATCATTGTAGAGGAGTGATAAGGGTGAACTTATTGAAGCTGAATCCAGGCAAGACTAAGATGATAGCTGGCAAGTATAATGACCTAGCAAGGGCCAAAGTGGTAGGGACTCCCATTATTGATAGAGTTCAGACTCTTTGGAGTTGTTCATTTGGAAAATGAATGGAGGCTGTCATCTTCATAATACTGCTAGTATATCAGGTTAGAATGCATGTAGAGAGGTGTTCGTCACGACTATCCTGAAAATCTGGAACTTTAGAAACTTTCAAAACGTGAGCAAATTTTAGAGGCATGAGAGGGATCTATCTATCTATCTATCTATCTATCTATCTATCTATCTATCTATCTATCTATCTATCTATCTTTAAAGAAAAGTTTGGGCTGATACTACATAGAAAGAAACACATTTTTTGTTTGTTCCACTAACAGAGAAAGCTAAAATTATAGTAGCAGCCTCAGCTCCATACTTCTCAGTTTAATTCATTCTTCTTCTTATGCTGCTGTAATCATTTATCCATTGCTTTTAAAATTAGCACAAATGTAAGAATCCTGCATCATCTTCCTGAGGTTTCTGCTTATGCAAGGCAGAAAAGGCAAGCACCATTTATCAAAAAGGAAAGCAATTAATCACCAGTTAATGTTTCCAAACACTGTCGTTCCCATTCAGATAATTGTGGAACTTGTTTTTAATCCCTTTTACGTTTCTTTCCCAGCAAACATTATGACTTTTCATTTTTTTCAAAGTTCTTCTTTTAAACAGTGTGCCTCCCCACCAGAACTCCCATCAGCAACATCAGTGGAAATGCTAAAAATCCAAATCTCACAAAGACGGGACACTGAACAATTGTGGTATCTGACACAAAAGATGCCTATCATATTCTATGAAACTATAGCACGTACCTATTTTGTACAGTTGTGAAGTCTTGAAAATAAGGCATCTCCATTCTAAAATAAGGCATCTCCATTCTCCATTCTAGAATAAGTTACTAGAATAAGTTACTTCCTTTTTGTGTTATAGAACAATGATGTTCCAGAATCTGTGCTGTGACACCTTCAAAAGTGTCCTATTTGTCCTTTGTTTCTTCAGGGCAGAGATCTGTACACACAGAGGAAGAATTATGTCCCTTCCCATAATTTTGCAATGTCTATTCACAGCTGGCTAGATTTTACATTTGCCCATAGAATAGGGATGTGCCAAAATCATTTCAGCACCTTCTTGAAGAGGCACCAAAAGGATTCGGCTCCCTGTAGCCAAAATGTTTTGGTGCAGGGTGCGGGGCTCCCTTAAGAGGAGGCATGCAGGTCCTACCTGCCCCTACTGTGAGCCTCAACCTCCCCATCGTGGGGCTGTACTCCATAAAGGTCCACTGTGATAGTAGCAGCCCGTGCTGCTGTCTCCTTTAAGGTGCCCGCTATGGCGATGGAATGCTGCTCCCAGCATCCTTGGTGTGGTGTCGGCAGGCAAATGATGCCAACACCATTTGTGTGCTGTTACCGCATGAAGGATGCTGGGAGCAGAATCCCATCACTGTGGTGGGCACCTTAAAGGCACCTTAAAGCAGCATGTGCTGCTACTTTCACAGTGGACCTTTACGGAGTACAGCACCGCGATGGGGCAGCGGAAGCTGGCAGGAGGGGCAGGTAGGACCTACCTGCCTGCCTCCTCTTAAAGAAACCCCTCTCCGACCCCCGGGATGTGCCCGAAGTATTTTGTGCACATCCCTACCATAGAAAAGTTAACTGAATTTCTCCAAAGATGAGTGGGATCAAATGGTTGCATTCCACACATTTGGGCAGAAAGTGGAATGAATCCACTTGCATGAAGCTAGAATAGATTCTAGATGGCCTTTTTTGCACATGCATTGTGAGCTGTTCCTGGATGCCTCGTGGTCACGGATACTTCCATAGGTGGGTCAAGTCAGTCACGGGATGGAGGCCTATGCCTGCCCATGCCTATGCAAGAGTCTATCTGGTACTGGTCAACCACTTAGTAAATCAGCTTGAGCCACTGTTGGCCATTTCCCAGAAAAAGGGGGTGTTCCCACTGTCTCTTTGGTGATGAGGAGGGCAGGAGAAGGAGGAGGTGCCACGTTAGTAGACACTCATGTGCACTGTTCCCTCTAACAGGGATTCCCAGATGTTGTTCACTACAACTCCCAGCATCCCCAGCTGCAATGGACTTTGGCTGGGTCAACAGCATCTGGGAATCCCTGTCAGAGGGGACACTGCTCATGTGGTGGCTCCTCGTTGTCTCTCGCTCCCCAGAAGGCCCCTTTGCCAGTGGGTACATGCAGGAGTTCCTGCCAAAGCCCTTCAGTTCATCTTCATTCCTTACCTCAAAGAGTAGGGTTGGCCCATTGCAACCCAGTGCCAGCTTTGTACCTGGTGGCTACATGAGCCCATCTAATGGATCAGCAGGTGATGTTTTCATGCACCCAGATCATGAACTTCTCTAATATGGACCTCTGAGATGGCGTTTAAGGGACTGAAATTCAGGAAATGCAGCATGTGAGAGAGTACCCTAGAGTAGTCTAGGGATGTCTTGGGTCCCTCTAGGAAGCCACCCCACATGCTCCAAATCTCAAAAGCAGGCAGCAGGTCATGTTTTTGCCATCCAGTTGCTGCACTAGATGCAGTGGGCATCTGAGCTTTTCTGATTTGATAGGTTTTGATCCTATTACAAGTCTGCTTCAGTCTCATGCAACTGGTGTGCCTTCACAGATTCTTGCTAGGGTGGAATTTGGGAGCATTCCTAACACCATTGATTTCCATACCTTTCTAACAACATTGATTTTTTCCTCCATTCCTTGTTTTAATGCCACAAGCTTCTTCATCTCCCCTCTTATTCAAATTTTTAAGATTGGTAGATAGCCAACTTCAAGGGAGTTTTCTGAATGCAGTGATCCCTTTATAACTTCCATATGCTTGGCTAAAGAACTGGCCTGTAATGTATGGCCTGTAGACAAAACAATCAGTGGAAAAATGTTTTGTTTTTGTTTTGTGAATGCTTGCACATGTACTAGTGGAAGACTTAATGCAGTGCTGCATCACAAAGTATTGGAGGTTGTGTTACAGTACCAGAAACCCTGACTAAATTACTCCATGGAATTCCTATTGAAATTAATAGGGCAAATTAATCATGATTAACTTATTCCATCAATTTCAGTGAGGCTTCCACTGAGTAATTTAATCAGGATGTCAGCCATAGTGAAAAAGGATTCAAGCAGTGTTCCTCAGGGATCCTCAGATGTTCACTACAACTCCCAGCATCCACAGAGGCAATGGCCTTTTGCTGGGGATTATGGGAGTTGTAGTCCACAACATCTGGGAATTCCTGTTAGAGGGAACACTGGACTCAAGCACTGAAATTCTAGTCGGCTATTAAAATGGTCATGAAAGAGCCTGAGCAAAGGCTTTTGCAAGAGTTTGCATCAATGCAAGAACCTCTCTGGATCTAATTTTCTACTGCAACACTTCTTCATTCTGTTATAAATAGCTATTCTGGGAGTCAGAGAGGCTTTTGATGAGCAGAAGGGGACTTTTGGATCCAATCCTCTACCTAAGAGATGACATCGCTTTTTTTTTTTTTTTTTTTGCTTAGAGGCAATAAGCCTTTTTGATAAAATCTGGATTAATATTCTCAGTTTTGGGACAGTATCTATCCATCACTAAAGAACTTGTTTACATCAGCAGAACATGTTCACTAGAGCCTGTGTATGGCAAACAGAAAACACAGAGACTAACTTTCCACCGCACCAAATAATTTAGATTGCATTTATGGAATATGTTTTCTCTAAGCACAGAAGATTAAAGCAGACTGTATTCGCTGCACCATTGTATTCTGCAATGGTACAAGAAATGTGAGATCCTCATTCTGTTGTCTGTCAGGCTGGTGCCCTCCTGTGCTTAATTATCATTCAGAAGAAGTTTTGCCTGCAAATCATTTCTGCGCTTGTTTGTTTGCTTGCTTGCTTCATGAAAAAAGCAGTAGAAGTGAATCTATAATGTACTTCAGAATCCTCCTGAATTGTAGACACTGCACAAATGCTTCATGGAAACATTAGCTGGTTTTGGTGCTTAATTGGTAATAGGAATGTTAAATCTGAAGCAATTCCAAACCTACTGAAGAATAGATGCACACTTGGTATTCTTCCTGTCTTCACAGAGCTTGATTTTCAGAATTTTAATGATAACAGGAAAATGGCTGAACCTACAGGAGGAAGAATGGGAGAGAAAGATGCTACCTTGAAGCTTGCAAAATAGAGACATCTAGTGGCCATATTCAAGCATGGATGTAGAAAGAAAATAATATTGTGGATTACGTAATTGATTGAACGGAGCTGGACTGCATTGACTCTGTACCTAGTATGCTTTCCAAATCAGTCTCCTATTTTACTACAAAATAATGACTATTTTGATATGCCTTATCTGTTGTTATACATGTTCTATGAGATATTATTATATCAACAATGACTATTTTTCATTCACGTTTATATCTAATCCAAGATCTCTGAGTAAATTAGCAAAATCTGTGCCACCCTCCTGCTTCCTGTCTTCTAAAGATCAGTTTGATTCTAGTCACCAGCAACACAGAAATGTAGTAACCCTGTTTTTGATTTATTTTTGCTCCGAGTATTGAAACACAATGTAAATTCCTATGCTTGCTTACAATATTTTAAGAGCAGGAGGTTCCAAGCTCCCTCCCTGGCATCTCAAAGATAAGGCTGAGAGAGATTCTTGCCTGCAACCTTGGAGAAGCCGCTGCCAGTCTGTGTAGAAAAGACTGAGCTAGAGGGACCAATGATCTGACTCCGTGTATGGCAGCTTCCTATGTTCCTAAATGGCAGGCTGCAATCCTATACACATCTACCTGGGAGTAAACTTTCCTGAAGAATGGGACTAACTTCTGAGTGAGCTGCTAGTTGTCTAATTCAAGGTATTGCCTCTATATTTTTCATATTTTATTGGACCTTTGGTTTAATTCAGGAGTTAACTATTTGTTTACAATGTGCGACCCCCCTTAAACATTAGGATACTGCCATAAATAAGTATTAGGGATGTGCATGGAACCGGGCGGGGGAGGCTTGAAGGCGGGGTGTGTGTGTGTTCTGCTTTAACAGATTGGCTGTTGAAGCGTACCTCCCTGCAGCCCCATTTGCCCCTTTAGCAGAACTAACAGGAAGTATCTGACACGCCGCTGCACACACACCGGCTACTTCCTGTTTGTTCCAGTAAAGGGGGCAAATGGGGTGGCAGGGCAGTACACTGCCACCCCAATGGACTTTCTAAAAATGGAACGCCCATAGGGGAAGAGCATCAGCAGGGGTAAGTGCACCCTTCCTGGCCCTTAAAGCAGCACCCCCTGCCTTTGAACTGGCAGAACCACCACTGTTCGAACTGGTTTGGAGGCCCATATAAGGCCTCTGAACCAGTTCCGTGCACATCCCTAATAGGTACAGGGCCTTTTTAAGACTTTAAGAGGCCCGGGGCAGAATATTCATTTGAGCCCCCCCCCCCCAACTTCTAACCTACAGCACAGCATGCCACCAATGGAAGAGAGATGTATGCAAGTATCTTCTGCCCCAGCAAAGAGCCCATCCTTGGAACAAGTGACAGTGGGGGCTGTTGTTGCATTCATAATCACTGTTGTGTCACTACCATTAATATGATGGGGTTTTATTTTATTGTTAAATTTATGTATTGTTAAATTTATATACCACCCTTCATTAAAACAATCCCAAGGCAGTATACACAGAATTAAATAGGAAATTATAAAAATGACACAATTAAAATATTAAGTTAAAAATATAAAACAAATCTGATTAAAAATTTAAAACACAAGCATAAAAACAGTACAAAATACAAAGAAGCAGCAGAAGAGACAATCATATAAAAGCCTGGGTAAAAAGCCAAGATTTAACATGCTTTCTAAAAGCTGTGATGGAGACCAAGGAGCGGATAGCCACTGGGAGAGCATTCCAGAGTTTGGGGGCAGCAACAGAGAAGGCCCTGTTCTGTGTGCATGACAACCAAGCCTCCCTCATTGTCAGCACCCGGAGCAGGGCACCTGGAGCAGAGCCCCCTCAGATGACCTCATCAAGTGGGCACCAACCCTTGGGACCTGGCAGTTCCTCAGGTATCCTGGGCCCAAACTGTTAAGGACTTTAAAGGTCAAAACCAGCACCTTGAATTGGACCCAGAAACAAACTGGCAGCCAGTGCAACTCTTACAGAATGGGTGTGATGTGCTCCCACTGGGCAGCTCCAGATAAAACCCTAGCTGCCACATTTCGCACTAGCTGCAGTTTCTGGATATTCTTCAAGGGCAGCCCCACGTAGAGCACATTACAGTAATCCAGCCATGACGTGACTAAGGCATGGGTAACTGTGGCCATATCTGCCTTTTTGAGAAAGGGACGCAGCTGGCTCACTAACTGAAGCCGTGCAAAGGCACCCCTAGCCACCGCCTCTACCTGAGCTTCCAAAAGTAATACCCCCAGTAATACCCTCAAGCTGTGTACTTGATTCAATTTCAGTTTATTAGCACACATCCAACCCATCACGGCCTCCAGCCCCCAATTCAGGACATTCACTGCCTCCCTAGGATCAGGTGACAAGGAGAGATATTGCTGAGTGTCATCTGCATACTGCTGACAACTCAGTCCAAGTCCCCAGATGACCTCTCCCAGCGGTTTAGGGGGTAGATGTTAAACAGCATGGTGGACAAGACCGAACCCTGCGGGACCCCACAGGCCAATGGCCATGGAGCCAAGCAGTAGTCCCCCAGCACCACCTTCTGGATCCTTCCCCCAAGATATGACCGGAACCACTCCAACACAGCACCTCCGAGTCCCATACTCAAGAGGTGATTTTGGGGAATACTGTAATTTACAACTGAAGACTGGCACACTGAGAATATAACCATTATGAAAATTCGGCCACAAGCATTCTAGCTGCTCCAGGAGCGAAGCTCTCAACAGATCCCCAGCTTCTGAGAAGTCTGCTTCTGGAGGCAGTGCTCTTCAGACAAATACTGCCCAAGGGTGGAGCCAACATTGGGCAAATGGGTTCAAAGAACTTGGGCCACCACCAAGCAGGGGCCACGAGTGCGGCCCCAGACACGCCCCCCATGTCTGACGTCAGATGCGGTGATGTTTATTCAGTCCCAAACAGGGCCATGCGGCCCCATTTGGAGCCAAAACCTTCACTGGCAGCGTGGCCAGAGAGACACTCTCTGCCTTAAAGGCAGGGAAAGCTGCTCCTGATTTCACTGCCAACACAGTGGGGCTGATCGATCTCCCTCCCAAATGGGGCCGTATGGCCCCATTTAGGAGAGAGGTTAGCCCGCACTGCATTGGCAGTGTGGCTGGAACAGCTCTCCCTGCCTTTAAGGCAGAGAGTTGCCCACGCTGCCCAATGCAGCATGGGCCGATCTCCCTTTCAAATGGGGCCGCATGGCCTTGTTTGGGAGGGAGACCACGCCCCTGCATTTGACATCAGACATGGGGGACATGGCTTGCTGGGTCCCTGGATCTGATGTCAGATGCGGGTGTGGGGCCAGGAGGTGACGGCGGCCGCGCATGGACCGCCACCAGCCTCGCTACGCTCCTGGCACTGCCCTTGTGGTGATGGGGGAGCAGGGTTAAAGAGCACGCCAGCATAGGGCAGGACTTACAAGTGTGCTTGGGGAAACACAGAAACTTAGAAACAGGAGATGTTGTGGAGCACTGCTCATGTCTAAAAAGCAGGAAAACTGAAAGGCAAAGCAAGGTGACAAATTGTGGTAGTGTAGGCAGTAGAATCAAAAACAGGAACTGCAGGAAAGGGTACATGAGGGAGACTGAGGTCTGAAAAAAGAAAATAGAAAGGAAATGGCAAACTGTGAAAAGTTTGGGAAAGAGGCTGTGAAACAATTTCGCTGAGTGTAAGGCCAGAAAAAGCTGTATATTATCGACAAGAAGGAGAGGATGGGGGAGAGGAGTGCCTCTGATTAGGCACGGAAGAAGCTGGCTGAATAACAGAGTGGGTAAAGGAAGCAGGACAGTTCTAGAGTAGCACTGGGCTGCAAAGAAGGAACCTGAGGGAACAGTGGTGGTTGAGCATGCAGCTGAAGAAAGGGACTGCCAAAAATGAAAGTGGAGCCGACCAATTAATGAGACAACTCTTGCAATTTCCTATCACCTTGCACTTCCTTTACTATGTTCTAGAAAACCATAGAGGCTGTGGCCAATACAAAAAAGGTAAAGGGCTACTCTTTATTATTAATGATTTAATGAACATGCATGGCATCCCTGACAGAGCTCCATGGCAGGGTTGTGGATTTTTTGTCTGGCAGATTTCCTGTGCCTTTGAAAGAAAGCAAAAAATCCTCTCTTCAGATGGCCATACGTGTGTAGGCATGGTGTGTGCAAGTGTAGGAGTGGAACTGTATCTAATCATAGTGCTTATGACATCACAGTCTTGTCAGGTGCCTGAGACAGTCACACAAACAGCACTGGGGATGCCGGCTGGAAGAAGAAAAGGATTTAATCAGCAGCCTCCGATCCAGATGTGAATACTAGGGAAACAGCATCAGCAACAGGGACAGGGAGGGAGGGAGGCATCTGCATACCTAGCAAAGAATAGGCTGTTTAAATGTGAGCAGCAGCACTGTATGTGTGGGCTGTCCCCCAAGATCCACACAGATTGGCTGCTGAAGGATTCAGCCCTTCTCCTCTCCCGAACCCCTGAAGGTACTTAACCAGACTGGGCAGGGGGCTGGAGGCAGACAGGAGATAGTTCACCTTGGGAAGGGGGCAGTGGCAGCGCTGGCCTGAGGTTTAAAATTTCTTCTGGCAAGGTGTCTTCTACAGGACACCTGTAAATGGTGCAGGTGCTCCTGGAAACTCTATATTCTGTTCCAGGACAGCAGCCAGAAAGACTAAAATTCTCAGGACTGTAGGGGAAGCTCTGCTGGAAGTTGTTATAAATCCCAAGCTGCCCTTACAACGGTTGCCCCTGCCACTGCGAGCAAGGTGAACTACCTTCAGCCTGTTTCCTGCCACCTCCCACAGTCTGGTAAGTACTTCCAGTAGTTGAGGGAGTGGAGAAGGGGCAGCAAAGCTTTGTTACTGAACTGAAGGGACATGTCAAATCAGGCCAGAGCAAAGCAGGAGGCTTCTGAAATCCTGAATAGTATCGGTGGCCCTGAGACTGAAGTAAAGTAAAGTAAAGTTGTGCCATCGAGTCGGTGTTGACTCTCCTGGCGTGTTGACTCGAGTCGGTGTTGACTCTCCACACTGGCGTGTTGACTCGAGTCGGTGTTGACTCTCCACACTGAGCCCTGTGGTTGTCTTTGGTAGAATACAGGAGGGGTTTACCACTGCCTCCTCCCATACAGTATGAGATTATGCCTTTCAGCATCTCCCTGTATCGCTGCTGCCCAATATAGGTCTTTTCCATAGTCTGGGATACATACCAGCGGGGATTTGAACAGGCAACTTCTTGCTCCCTAGGCAAGCTACTTCCCTGCTGCGCTGGTACTTACTCCTAAATAAGTGTGCACTGAATTGCATTCTTTACCAAGAAAGCAGATTCAAGTTTTGTCTTATCAGTACTGCAGCTAGCTTATACATTTGTAAAATCTATGGCTAAAGAACTTAATGAACAACTGAGGGAAAGTTGAACTAATGTGGAGTTGAGTCGCTTTTAGATTTACAATGTTAGCAAGCAGCAACAACCAAGAGTTTTGTGGCTTAGGTTTTTCATGCCTTCTAACCATCATTTTATTCTTGTCTGGATTCTGGCCACTTCATTGGATGCAGGGTGGCCTACTACACACACACACACACACACACACACATGCACGCGCGCGCGCGCGCGCACACACACACACACACACACACTTTATATTTGTATTTATATACAGATATAGAAAAATGTTAGTGTAATGAATGGGATTGTAAGGCTATGCAATGTAAAGGGCAGCAGTAGTTTTTACATTTTAAAAAAGGGGTTATCGAAACAGTAAAAGATTATTTTAATGATTCATCGATCGCTGCTCTTGTGATATACAGGAACAATAACCAAATATTTCCACACAGTGGTGCTGCTGCAATGCTGACTTCAATGTTAGGTTTGCATATTTGACACTGATCTTTTTTCACATTGTCCAATTCCTAAATTGTCAAAAACAAATCGGTAGTGTCTATTTTCCTTCAAGTATCACAGTTATTAACTCCACATCTATCAAAAATAATCAGCAGGTGACACATTAATCATCATTATGGCATCTCTAGGCTGCAAAAAGTGTTACTTGACTTGTTTGTTATGTTGAAGGCTCAAGACATCTGCTAATAACATTAACTGCAGCAGCTTTAAATTAGGCTCTATAAAGTGTCACTCAACTAGATAAAGCGATACAAGCCATAAATAAAGCAAGCAGCGTGAAACCGTAATGCATAAGACATAAATAAGCAAAATGATATCACAATCAAAAACAATTTATGGGACTGAGACTAGCACGAGAGCCTGCCTTGTGCCAGCAGTCTAGAAGATAGATGAGAATCTATTCCATGTCCAGTGCAGGCCAGCTGCCAGGATTCTACTCTACACAACTGTCTGGCCTCTACACTTGCCATACTAGGACACATGGTGATAGAGAGAAGGCAGAGCTGCTAAGTCTTGTTTTGACACATGGCCCAACCAGGCAACAGATGCGTTAATGAACAAAGGGGGGGGATCCCATCTCCAGAACAATACAAAGTTGGTAAGAGAACACCTAGCTACCTTAAATGATTCTAAGTCTCAAGGTCCAGATGAATTACACCCCAGAGGTACTGAAGGCACCTGCAGAGGTAATCTCAAAGCCACTCTCTGTAAACTTTGAGCATCCTGGAGAATGAATGAGGTACCGGAAAACTGGAGATGAGCAAATGCTCGGAAACCACTGATCAGTCAACCTGATGTTTCCACCTAACAAGTTCTTAGAACAGATTATTAAACAGTCATTCTGTGAGCACTTAGAAAAGAATATGGTGATTAGTAGGAGTCAGCATGGTTCTGTTAAGCATCATGCTGGACTAATCTTATTTCTTTTTTTGGATGGAGTTACAAATTTAGTAAATCATGAGAATGCTGTGGACTGAATGTACCTTGATTTTAGCCATATGGGTCAATTTGAACCCACTATGTACCCATTTGTACCTGCAGTTCCTGCATTGATGGGATGGAGAAAGCATGGTTTAAATAAAAGAGGGAGAATAAACACATGTGCCGTTTCATTGACCTAACACCCGATCTA
Organism: Hemicordylus capensis; assembly: GCF_027244095.1. Lineage (NCBI taxonomy): Eukaryota > Metazoa > Chordata > Lepidosauria > Squamata > Cordylidae > Hemicordylus > Hemicordylus capensis. The sequence goes on along the minus strand of NC_069661.1, from coordinate 79,877,975 downwards.
GCCCCATTCCTGGGCCTCTCAGATGCTATCAATGGAGTGTAATTTATTTGGTCTTAATGTACAAAAAGTTGCTGGAGGGGGGAAACCAGTCCAGGGGGACATGCCTAAGAATCCCGAGGGAAGACACCAGTGGCAAGACCAGGGGAGGGCTGGGGCTAGTTGTCTGGTACTCCAGGAACAGATACTATTGGCTTCCTAGGAGGGGATACAGTGTGTATATTAAGGCAGGCAAAGGATCCTGGGGTTTGGTTCACTATAACCAAGAGTGCCACCAGGCTAGCAGACCTGGGCAAAGCAGTGAGAAAGACCCAACACACTCTCATTGTTGTGCTGGCTTGTTGACTGGGGGTTAGCCTTTTCATGAGAGGACCTGTCCACTGGAGAAAAGAGAAACACCAATGAGTTTCAGCTCTCTGTTTGACCACACTCTCATGAGGTAAACCTTCAAACTATAGGGGGCCTTGCTGTTGTGGGGCTCCTGGCACCACTGGTTAACAACAGAACTAATACTCCACATTAATGGAACTAAAACATTCCCCTTCCACCCAACCCTTCCAGACATCAAAGTAGTACAGGCTGCTTCGGGTGTTTGAGCAGTTTTGGGTTGGATGGGAAGACAAGGAGAGAACAGGGATGAATTCTACATCAGTATTGGCTGGGCCTGACACTGTGGTGAATGCAAACCAACCACCGTGGGGCACTCTGGGATAGGACACCCATGTATTAGAACGGTCCCTGGCTAGCCAGGTGAGCACAAGAAGCTAAACCAAGCATGGAAATGTGTTGCATGGAGACTAGATTCTTTTAAGCGGCACTTATATTCTCAGTTCCCACCAGTCTCTGGGACTGGGAGGGATGTTGCCAAGGGACCTTTCCAGGGGCTTTGGTGGAACTGTCATCTAGGCTGGTGGGTAAAAGCCCTCCAGAGTGCATGTGTGTCTCTATGGCCAGGCACTCTCATGAAAGAATGGTCCACTCAGAAGCAGGATCCATCTTCACTGCACTGGGAGCATCTCTCGTGTGATCCAATCCTGCTCTAGATGGACGGTTCTGCTCATGAGGTTTGGCTGGGACTGAGCATGCTTTCACCATGGGGAAGGGGCTGGACCCCCCTTCCCCTACCAATTTTGGTACAAAAATAGATCAAAAACATCACAAGCCAAAAGGACAAATCCCAAAACAATCTAGCCTATTCCTAGCTGTCTAATCCTATACATCCATACATCACCACTCATGCATGGGATAGGGAAGGGGGTCTTGGGGGAGGAAAATAATAGCAATTTCTAGGGAAGGGTGGGATGCATATCCTGACATATCTGCTGGAGAATGGGGTGGTGTGGGTGTGTTACAGTTGGCCACGACCGGTAACAAACATATGAGAAAATGTCGAGAGAACACTTGTGCAGTATATCTTTAACCCATACAAGTGGGAAGAGAGGGAGCAATCCTCTCTCCCCATGGGAGGGAAGTGGGTGGCACAAGACCCTCCCTCCTCAACTGCAGAAGACAGTGGTGTGAGCAAAGGGTTAAAATGTCTTTGCCCTACTGAGAGCAGGTGAACACAGCTGAAACGGCACAATTGCACTGAGCACACCCCCTCTAGCATAGTGGCCAATGGTTGCAGCTTCACTAGCATGCGGACACCTTGCCCACAGTCTGGCAACATGAGCAGAATGCACATTGCTGGGATGCAGCCTGGACGGACTAGGAAGAGGGAGCAGTTCCTCTGCCCAGAAGCTGGAGGTTGCCAAACCACAGTTAGTCAGTCGTCTGTGGCATGATCCCTGGCTTCACAGATTAACCACAGCATCATCTAACCAGTTTCATGCTATATCCGGATGGGGCCAATGTCTCCCATGATATCCTCATTGACAGGATGGTCAAATGAGAGAAGACTAAGATGAGATAAGATAGCCATATTCAAATATCTGACAGGCTGTCACACAGAAGAAGGAGAGGACTTGATCTATGTTGCTCCTGAAGACAGGACTAGAACTAATGGATTGAAATGTCAAAGAAGCTAGATTATACTACTGTTAGATGGATCCATAGCTGGCTAAACGTACCCAATGTGTGCTCATTAATGGCTCTGTCAACCTAGTGGAAATATCAAGCAGAGTGCTGTTCAACATTTTCATTAATGGCTTATAGGAAGGATGTTTATCAAATAGATGATATGAAGCTGTGGGGATAACTGACTCTCTAGAAGGCAGGATCAATATTCAGACTGATCTGGGCAGGCATGGACATTGGCCAAAACTAACAATGGAGATGAATGTAAATTCCTTCATTTAAGTGAAAGAAAGAATGAGAAAGAGAGAGAAAGAAAAAAAAGAAACGTACCAGTATTGGATGGGGGAGACCTGGTTTGGCAGCAGGACAGGTGAAAAGAATCTAGGTGGACCAGAGGTTGAACATGAGCCACCAAGCTTAGGCTGCATTAACAAAGGCACAGTGTCCAAATCACAAGAAGGAATCATTCCACTCTATTCTGCACTGGTCATACCTCAGTTGGAAGGCTGTGTCCAGTTTTGAGCCCAGTTTTGAGTCTGGAGATTTTTAAAAAGATATGAAGAGACATTTAATAATGTGAATAGGAACATAGGGAACTGCTATATACTGAGTCAGACCATAGGCCCATCTAGCTCAGTATTGTCTACACAGTCTGGCAGCAACTTCTCCAAGGTTGCAGGCAGGAATCTCTCACAGCCCTATCTTGGAGAAGCCAAAGAGTGAACTTGGAACCTAGATGTTCTTCCCAGAGGGGCTCCATCCCCTGAGGGGAATATCTTACAGTGCTCACTTGTGGCCTCCCATTCAAGTTGAACCAGGGCAGACCCTGCTTAGCTAGGGGGACAAGTTATGCTTGCTCTCGGAACACCAGCTCTTTCCTCCCCTGCAGTTTGATGGGAAATAACAGGATATCACAGTGAGAACTAGTCCTAAACATGCATATATTCTCTCCTTATTACAAATTCTATTTTACCAAGGCAATTCAATGTCCAGACAGTGGACCAGGAATCACGATCAGTGAGACCCGGTTTGGGGCGGTGAGCGGGGATCAGCCACCCACATGATTGCTGGCTCCGTGACGGAGCCGGCAGGGGCTGGGGGGAGCTGGGGCCGATTGGCCTCCGCAAGCTCCAGCATGCCCTGCGTGAGTGCTAAGGGCATGCTGGCAAGACCCGCGGAGCCTGAAGGTGGATTTTCCCCTCCCCTCTGGGGGTCTCCTCATGAGTAGCTGCGGTGTGGAGCTGCACCACGGCTACTCACAATCAGAAAGCCCGGGGTTGCGGAGTGCTCGCTCCTCAAACCCGGGCTTTTGGGAGGGCTACTTGAGCCCGGTGGTTTACACAACCAACAAAAATCAGACTAGGCTCTCCTAGCCCGATTTTTGTTGATCGTGAGAATAGCCCCATTGTCAAATTTATTCTTTGCAAATTCAGTTCAAATGCATAGGGAGATGCAGATCACCATGTTATCACTGTTATCTGAATGCCATCTTATAGATAGCCAGATTTGCAACTACAGTTAATATTGACAACGGATATATACTTCAAGTTTATTAGTTAGTGTTGTCAAATCTATAATTAAATTAATCCCTTATAACTACCATAGTGTACCTTGCTTTAGCTTGCCACTTGGTTTAGGCTCATATTTTATTTTATTTTATTTTTTGTTTAACACATTTATATACCACACTTTATAAAAGGGTGGTTTACAGTTTAAACAAACAGCAACTAAAACCTTAGAATAATATAAAACAAATTAAAATTACCATAAACAAAACTTTAAACCTTCAAAACATCATAAACTAAAAGCCTGATGAAACAGTTGTCCTTTCAAAAGTAATTTAAAAACAACCAGAGATGGGGAGATTCTGATTTTGAATGTCCTGATATTTGTCCTGAGGATGTGGACAAACTCCTTGGAGGTGTTCAGCCCACCACTTGTCCTTTGGATCCATGCCCAATGTGGCAGGGAGGTTGTCAGAGATGGCCTATGACACCATAAATGCCTCACTGAGAGAGGGCAGGATGCCTCCATGTTTGAAGGAGGCAATTGTGAGACCTTTGCTTAAGAAGCCTGCCCTAGAGCCTCAGTGATAGATAATTATAGGGCAGTCTCCAACCTCCCTTGGGTGGATAAGGTAATTGAGATGGTGGCGGCCGACCAGCTCCAGGCAGTTTTGGATGATACTGATTATCTAGCTCAATTTCAAACTGGCTTTAGAGTGGGCTATGGGGTGGAGAAAGCCTTGGATGATATCTACCAAGGAATGGACAGAGGGGGTGTGACTCTGTTGATTCTTTTGGACCTTTCTGCAGCTTTCAATACTATCAACCATGGTATCCTTCTGGACTGCTTGGGAGATTTGTGGATAGATGGCAATGCTTTGCAGTGGTTCCATTCCTATCTCTCCGGTAGATTCCAGATGGTGTCACTCGGAGATAGTTGCTTTCTGAGATGAGAGCTATTGTATGGTCTTCATACAGAGCCTCAGGGCTCCACTGTATATCCGATGCTTTTTAACAGCTACATGAAACTGCTGGGCAAGATCACCAGGAGATTTGGAGCAGGGTGTTATCAATAATGACACTCAAATCTATTTCTCTATGACATCATCATCAGAAAATGGCATAGCCCCTCCAAGCGCCTGTCTACAGGCAGTAATGGACTGAATGACGGATCATAAACTGAAGCTGAATCCAAGCAAGATGGAGGTACTCATGGTAAAGGGTCATACTTCAAAGGACATGATAGATCTTCCTGTCCTGGATGGGGCTTCACTCACTCCAAAGGAATAACTATGTAGCTTGAGAGTGCTTCCGGACCCAGGCCTCACTCTGGTTTCTCAGGTTGAGGCTATGGCCAGGAGCACTTTCTATCAACTTCGGTTGATATGACAGCTGCGTCCATTCCTTGAAGATAATGATCTCAGAACTGTGGTGCACTCTCTGGTAACCTCTAGGCTTGACTACTGCAATGCACTCTATGTGGGGCTGTCTTTGTATGTAGTTTGGAAACATTGGTTGGTTCAAATTGCAGCGGCTAGATTGGTCTCCAGGGTGTCTCGGAGAGACCATATTATGCATGTTTTAAAGCAATTGCATTGGTTGCCAATAGGTCCATGTAAAATACAAAGTGCTGGTAATTACATTTAAAGCCCTAAACAGCTTAGGACCGGGTTACCTGGAAGAGCACCTTCTTCTGCATAATCCTCACTGCACATAAAAACTTATTGAGAGAGGTCCATCTCTGTATACCGCCAGCTCCTCTGGCAGTGACTTGGAAGTGGGCCTTCTCTATAGTTGCTCCTGGACTGTGGAATGTGCTCCCTATAGACATTCATCGTTTAACATCTTTACCAGCCTTCAAAAGAGCCCTTAAGACACATTTTTAAAGCCAGGCTTTTAGTAATCTCTGAATGTGTTAAAATTTTAATTGATATTTAATTTTTTAAATTGCTGTTTTAATAGTTGGTTTTGTTTTATTTTTATTGTGTTTGTTTTTGTGAACCACCTAGACCCTTTGGAGTCAGACAGCATATAAAATAAATAAATAAAAATAAATTTTATTTGGGAGTGTGTTCAAGAGTCTCAGGGGAACCATAGAGAAGGCCTGGTTTGGGGTCTTCTTTGGGTCTGCTAGCATTTAGTGACCTCATAATGAGTAGCATTTATTGCTGTAATAAATCTGACCTCATAATGTGTAGCATCTGATCTCATAATGCATTGTGTTTTTTGTTTCAATAAGGTTGTGATCATTGAAATATATATATTGTCTTGTTTTTCTTCTGGAGAATTTTATTTCTCTTTTTTGTCTTCCTGGGATTAAAATATGAGAAGAACTTGGACATCATAATGCCTGCCTCAAATTTGAGGTGAGCACTACGAATTGTCAAAGTTCCTATTCCAATGATCCAAGCCAAGGAACATAAATGAGTGAGGAACATGACATGAGTGACATCTGACATGAGTGAGGAACATGTCTGAGTGACAAGGAACATGTCTGAGTGACATCTCCAGATTAGACAAGATTTACTGGCAAACACAGAAATGAATGGAGACCCGTGGGGGGGAGGACAAAGAGTGTTAGCTGACTTTGAGGACCTCTTGAGACAATGACAAAGTAACTCATGTCTGAACTGGCCTTGGGCAAACCAGTTTAACCAACAGTTTAAACAAATAGGCTCACTAGGTTTGGTGCCTCAACTAGGCACCTGAGTGAGAAATAAGCCTCTAGGGATGTGCAAATTGATTCGGGTACAAATTGATTTGTACCTGAATATACTGATTCAGGTGATTTGGAGACAAAACAAATCACCCCTGTGCTCCATTGGCTAGATTCAGGTCCAAATGGAATCGCGCCTGATTCGATTTGAATTGATTCTAGATTTGGATCCCTCACATTAATTTCCCCTGATTCCCAGCTTTCATTTTTTTTAAATTAAAAAGCTAAACTCTAGCCCTTGTAGAAGTGGAGTTATGGAGCAAAATGTGTGGTCACTATTTTTCAAGTGTTTGAATTCTTTAGTGTATAATAACTTTTCCTCAATGAATCCCTATATGTATTCATTATACTCCTTCATTTCTTCTATTCATTTTGACTGTCTTTTCAACAGTGTCAGCTGTCAACTGCCATGTGCCAATTACACCCCACTCCCACCCGTAAGGCAGTGTGGTACTACTCAGCTTATGTTCTAGGATTCCCCCCCCAAGTGTTTAGACTCTTTGGTGTCTAAAAATCTTTCCTCATAATGAATCCCTATGAGGATTCATTACACACCAAAGAGTCTAAACACATCAAAAAATACCTAAAAAATAAACGGAGTACCCCAGTGTGTGTTTGGTGTGTGTGTGTGTGTGTGTGTGTAGATGACACATGGCAGTTAACAGTTGGCACTGTCCAATGACAGTCAAAATGAACAGAAGAAACAAAGGCATATAATGAATCCTCATAGGGATTCATTATGAGGAAAAGTTATTATACACCAAAGAATACAAACTCTTGAAAAATAATGGACTGCACATTTTGCTCCATAACTCCACTTCTACAAGGGCTGGAGCTTAGCTTTTTTTTTTTTTTTTTAATTAAAGAAAGCTGGGGATCCATGTTAGAGTTAGGATATGGCAAGTTCAAATCCCCATTGTTTCCTATGGCAGAAATGTTCAACATCAGTAAAAACTAAAGAGATTAATTAAGAGTCAACCAAGTGTCCCACAGCCTTGAAATTAAGGTAGTAGGTAGCACCCATGGGGACCTACCTACCACCCAAATTTGGTGCCTCTAGGACCTTGATAAGTGGTCCAAGTAAGTCCAAATCCAAATCAAATTGAAGCAAATACAAATCGAATCTGGGGTGACTGGGGGGTAGATTTGGAGACAAAACAAATCAGAGGTGATTTGTTTTGGGCACAAATCGAATTTAAAAAATTGATTTGTGCACATTCCTATAAGCCTCCCTGAAGAATTCTTACTTTCTTACTAATTCTTACTGAATTAGCTCTAACTACTGTTCTGAGGTAGAGATTTGAAGCCACTAAGCAGTAAATCCAAGTGTCACATTTTGGAGCCAGATACCATCTGAGGGAATGATGCCATACATTGGGATGTTTGGAAAACAACTTCGAGAATGTTGGCATTTCGAATGTTTGCCAACATAAAAATTCCATGGGTTTTTGTTTTTTTTTAAAGACACACCAGGAAGACTAATCTAGCATCTTTCCAGCAAAATGCTACTTTGAGCTCCTTGATAGGGCAGAAGTGCTCAAATTTGGCTCCCCAGCTGTTGTTGGACTACACCCAACATCATCCCTGACTATTGGCCACTATGGCTCGAGTTGATGGGAGCTGTAATCCAATAACAGCTGGCAGATGAGAGTTGAGCACCTCTGGGTGTAGGGGAACATTAAAAAATGGCATCCCTCAACCACAGGTTGGGTGGTGCTGTCTATTCCACCTGCCAAATGTGTACACCAGACAACATAAGCATTGTGGAGTGTTAGCAAATCAAAACACTTGTTTGTTGGCAAGCGCTTGTTTTATAACTGCTTCCCTTGCAAACAAAGTAATCTTTTATAGGTTTAACTACGATTTTAGCACTATGCTTTTAACTACAAAAAAACTCCATTTTTCCTTCTTCTCCTTTCCCTCCTTTTTCCTTCTGACTCCACCCTCACACTTTCTACAGGATCCCACTGAGACAAACTTCTAAATAACAAAACATAAAAGAGTACTAGACAGAATACAACAGTGCTGAAGGGCAGTTGATGTTTGATTTTAATAATTGGATTATACTGATAAACAGAAACAGTCACCCTAACAATGTCCATTTTTCTAATAGGCTGTAATTTGCCACAATGGATAATAGCGCTAGTCTGTAACTGCCATGTCAGGCGAGCTCATCATGTTGGCATAACAATGTTGAAATCTGCAATGTGTCCATGTAATTTGTTATCTAATAAGGTTTTTACAGAATTTTAATGCAATGCTCTTCCAGAATGTGTCTCTGCCCTTGCTACACACACACACACACACACACACGGTGTGGACATAATGTGAAGCCATAGTTTGGGTTAACTGTAGTTTAGAAACCAAAAGAGGTCTGACTCCAACTTCAGGTGCACTGGACAAAGTTATCTTGGCAGGTTGCCTCTTTTGTCAGGATTCCTCTATGGAGGCATATCTGCTGATGGGGTCTGAGCTGTCGGTGACTGACTAAGAGATAGATCCTGGAGTCATGGTGGACAGCTCGTTGAAAGTGTCGCCTCAGTGTGCAGCAGCTGTGAAAAAAGCAAATTCCATACTAGAGATAATTAGGAATGGGATTGAAAATAAGAATGCTAATATTATGCCCCTACACAAATCTATGGAGCAGACACACTTGGAGTACTGCATACAGCTCTGGTCACTGTATCTTAAGAAGGATATTGTAGAACTGGAAACAGTACAGAAGAGGGCAACTAAGATTATCAGTGGCCTGGAGCACCTTCTTGTGATAGCAAGCATGAATGGTCCCCTTAGCTAGGCAGGGTTCGCCCTGGTTGCATTTGAATGGAAGACGAGAAGTGTGAGCACTGTAAGATATTCCCCTCAGATGATGGAGCTGCTCTGGGTAGAGCAGAAGGTTTCAAGTTCCCTCCCTGGCTTCTCCAAGACAGGGCTGAGAGAGATTCTTGCCTGCAACCTTGGAGAAGCTGCTGCCAGTCTGTGAAGACAATACTGAGCTAGATGGACCCATGGTCTGACTCAGTATATGGCAGTTTCCTATGTCCCTATGTCCTATGTCCCTTTATGAGGCAAAGCTACAGCATCTGGATCTCTTTAATTTGGAAAAGAGGCGACCATGGGGAGACATGATGGGGTGTCTAAAATTATGCATGGAGAAGAGAGAGTGGACAGAGACAATTTTTTCTCCCTCTCTCACAACACTAGAACCAGGGGTCATCCCATGAAACCAAAGGTTTGGAAATTTAGGACAAAAAAAAGAAAGAAGGAAATACTTTTTCACACAGCGCATAGTTAATCTATGGAATTCTCTGCTACAAGATGTGGTGACAGCCACCAGCCTAGATGGCTTTAAAAGGGGCTTATAAAAATGCATGGAAATACAATAATACAGGTCTATCAATGGCTACAAGTCTGGTGTCTATTGGCCACCTCCAGCCTCAGAGGAACAATGCCTCTGAACACCAGCTGTAGTAGAGCAACAGCAAGAGAGCAGGCATGGCCTCACCTCTTGCCTGTGGGCTTTTCATAGGCATCTGGTGAAACAGTGAATGGCGGACTGTGTGAAACAGGATGTTGGACTCGATAGGCCTTGGGCTGATCCAGCTGGATTTTTCCAATGTGCTGATGAGAAGGCAGCAACTATGGTTGGCAATGCTTTGCTCAACAACCTTCACAGCTGGAGGAGCACATGCAGTCAGTTTGTATTAGTTTTCCCTTCATGTTTCAACAAACAATGGTGATGTGGCTGCAGTACAAGGGAGAAGAGTTAATTCCTGCTTTCCCCTGTTGCATGGCCCCAATCCAAACTCCTTCCTCACACAGCTGCTTTTTGAAAGAGAAACAGGCAGCAGAAATTCTGTTAGCAAAACTCCCTGCATCACAGCACATTCTGATACAGTGATACCAATCCCTCTCTATCCTTCAGCTTTACCTACTTCACAGGTCGTTGTGATGCTGAAACTGGGCAGGATGATGCTACTGAGCATCATGATGACGAGCCCTGTCCTGTGCTCTTCCAGCAGGACAAAAATACATATCACAAGGATTTAAAAAAGTGAGCAATGCCGCCCTATGTTGACCCAAGCACCAGTGGCAGAGATGAACTAGGAGATCATACAACAAAATTGCCACGGCTACTGACCAAAGTAGGCCTTCCATGAAGTGTGTTGAGACAGTAGCCTCAGACAGCAGATTACTGGGGCTACAGCAATGTGGGAAGATTTTCCTTCTGCCCCCTTTTAAAATTATTATTGTCTCTCTCTCTATTTCTCTTAAACGTACTTGTCGCTAATACCATGTATGGCAGCTCTCATGAGAGTTCGCGAACAGCTGCCAGATAGCTGCCGGGACAGATGGGTGGATGGCGGCCAGGCTGGCTGGTGGGCAGGGAGGGAAAGTGGCAGCCAGGCTGGTTTGTGGGTGGGGAAGGGAAAGCAGACTGGGAGGGGGAGAATGGACTGGGGCTGAAGTGAGGGGGGAGAATGGACTGGAGCTGAAAGGAGTGGGGGAAGAACCGACTGGGGCTGAAGGGATGGAGATGAAATGAAGTTGGAGGAGAGATGGGGTGCAGATGCTCTGCACTGGATCAGCTGCTTGTTGTTGTTATTGTTGTTTGTTGTTTGTTGTTGTTTTATAGGCAAGGATAGTAAAGTCTTTGGTAAAGTATCAAAGACACGAGCACTGAAGAAGCAAAATTTGTTACACATATTACCCAGGCTTAGGAGGGTGGAGAAGCGTCTCTGATCCCACAAGGAAGTGGTAAACTAGTTGGACTCAAGCTATTTATTTTAAATGGGTGACTATAAAGCATCTAGGCTTCATGTTCACCCATTTTAAATAAATAACTTGCATAACAAAATATACTCATAATGGCCAACCATCAGCATTCCCTGGCCACAAGATGTCATCATAAACCTGCTCCTAAGAGCAAAAGCTATGAAGCTTCTGAGAATTTAGAATGAATGCCTTGTTATTTCTAAATCAAGTAATATGAGACAGGGTGCAATTCCAATACCACTAAAATTAATGATCATTGATTTCAATGCACACAGATTTGCTCCTTTGTATAGATGTATATGTTGTGGCTAACAATGTGAGTTGAATAGAACATGTACATCAACAGGAGCCATTGTGCAAATCCACCACACATCATGGACAATGTACACATATTAGAAGCATCAATAACACATGGTGTAAATTATCTGGTCAAAATGCATAGCCTCTAAGTGATATTGCCATGCATAGTTTCCAAGCAGAGATTATGCAGTGACCAGATAATGCATGAAATATCCTTTTTATGCATTGATCTTATAGACATTTTTCATCACAAGAAGAATGGCACAATATTATTTATTTATTCTTTATTTGCTACATTTTTATACTGCCTTTCTGCCTTGACAAAGGCACCCAAAGTGATTTACAATATTAAAAGAAGCAAATTAAAGACTGTTAATAAAAGTTTGTCTCAGGCTGTTGGTCTTTTCAGGAGCTGAGGACAAGAGCTCCCTGGCCTGGGTGCCTCCTTTCTTGCCTTCCTCTCAGGGCACACTGGTCTTTCCATACCTCTGGGAAGGTGGGGGAGGGGCTGCCCCAACGGTCCTCACAGGCCAGAGCTGGTCTCTATGTGGGCCAGTGTTATGCTCTCCTCTGGCCCTGATGGTTATGCTCACAATCTTAGAAGAAACACCAGCAACAGCCGCTGGTGGGAGACATCAGCAACAGCCACTGGCGGAATGCTGTGCAGGGGTTATGCTGTTTGTGTACATTGTCCATGTCATCTGGTGACGTGCACAATGCCTGGTGTTTATGCATATTTTTCACTCAACACAGATTAACTTCAGCATATACACTTTTGGAATCTCAATGCTTCTGAGGTTGTTAATTCTATGGAATGGCTCCAATAGCCATTCCATAGAACCTATAAAGCCTTTAACAGCTTGGGTCCAGGCTATTTAAGAGAGTGCCTCCTTTGTCATGAACCCTGCTGCCTGTTACATTCTTCTGGAGAGGTCACATTGCGGTTGCCACCAGTTTGTCTGGTGGCAACTCAGGACCAGGCTTTCTCTGTGGCTGTCCCAGGGCTTTGGAATATGCTCCCTGCTGAAATAAAAGCATTTCCATCTCTGTTGGTTTTCAGGAAGACCCTCAAGACTCCTGTTCTCACAAGCTTTTAATTAGAATTAATTTTAACAATTTTAATTTGTTTTATACTATTGTTTTTATTGTGTTTCATGTATTTTAATCTGATTTTTAAATATCTTAGATTTTGTACACCACATAGAGATTTACATATCAGGCTGTATAAACATATGACAAACAAACAAACAGCCATACAAATACTAACCTTGATGAACAGTCTGTTGGATTGACCACAAGAATATTTACCAGTCCCTTATCTCCTTCCATAATGACATCGTCCCCTTATCTGACATTGCCATTGTGCCACACAGATTACATTAACCTTTTGGATTTTCCCCAAGAAGACTTTGCTCTAAAATTCTGAGACAAGAATATCTGCATTTGGTGACTTCAATCACTTTTATTTAACTAAATAATTAATTAAATGAAAATAAATAAATCTGCCCAGAGAAGAATTTTGGGGTGGTCTACAAATTTGACCTTATGTGGTGCACAGGGAAATGCTTGACTAACAATCGGAAGGTTTTCTGTTTGAATCCCTGCTGGCATGTTTCTCAGACTTTGGGAAAGACCTATATCGGGCAGCAGTGAAATAGGAAGATGCTGAAAGGCATCATCTCATACTGTGTGGGAGGAGGCAATGGTAAACCCCTCCTGTATTCTACCAAAAGAAAACCACAGGGCACTGTGGGCACCAGGAGTTGAAATCAACTTGATGGCACACTTTACATTTACAAATTTGAAAAATAAATAAATGCATTAAATTAAATAATGAAATGAATTTCATTTAAATGAATTTCATTTAATGTAATAATTAAATAATAGCCTGCCTTACCCATGGATTTGGGGAGTGGGATGTTACAGCAAATTCACCAGAAACAGCTATCACGCTTGAAAGGGTGAAGGTTTTAATATATATAACTTTTTAAAAAACAATCTCTCTCTCTTTCACACACACACACACACACACACACACACACACACACACACACGGCAGCAGCATCTGGACTAGACCAACATTATTGAGATTAAAGAGGCAAGTCTGTCATGATTTAAGTCCCACTAATTTCAATGAGACTTAGTCATGACCAACTTAGTCTGGAGTTGTCCATAATTTATACCAGTTTACAAATTATGGCTCAACAGTCAACAACTATTTTTGTTTTCAAGAATTCAAAAAGGCCAAAGTACTGCAATATAATAATTGGTATTCATCACACCTAGTACTTTTCAGCAGGAGTTAGTAACTGTTGTTGTCTGTGCTGAGCAGTTAATCCCAGTATTGAACCATAGAGGCTGCTGGTAATGCTTCTGTTCTCCAATGCCGTGTTTGTTCAAGGCAGCTGATGTTGCTGCAAGCACTAAAAGCAGTTGCAGTGTCCACAGTCTATAGAGCTGGCCATGCTTTCCTACAGATATCACAACTAATATCAGTTTTGTGAGAGAACACCCATCGGGAAGTTACAGGGCTGAAAATGCAAGATTCTTAGGGAAATTTCAGAGAAAGAGAATAACAATGAGATAACTAGGAAGGAATGTGGATTCACAGAAACCCTACCAACAATATTAACTAGGGCTAAAACATGTGGGACATATACCAGATACCTAGAAGATATCCATTACCAAAAAATCCCATAGAACTGAGATTCCTAAACTCTTTCATTCACCAACCAGTTCCAAATTGCTTGAGGTCCAATCCAGTTTTTGTTTGTTCTATAAATAAAAACACACAATTCATATTTAATTTAAAAAACAGAATAACAAGGGAGGTGCAAGTTAGAGATATGCTCAATTCTTCTGCAACTTTCTGTGGACCACCTAGATGGAGCTTGTGGATCACTGGTGTTCCATGGATCACAGTTTAATAACCTCAGGCACAGAACAACCCCCATTGTCCATACTCCATAGAATTAACCGATACTCTGATTACCAAAGGCTGGAGCAATAAAAAAGGATGCTATCTCTGCCATGACTTAGTTATGAGTTTCTGGAAGCATCTGATCAGCCAATGCAGGACACAGAATGTTGGACTAGATGGACTTTGGGACTGATGCACCAAAAACATTCTTATGTTCATGAAAGAGTTTTTTTTAATTATACCATAGTGTAGCTTTTTTTTTGGAAGTTAAAAATATATTTAAATGGGCAAAAGACACTTTCAATTTTTAAACTCACAGATATATATAATTTTGCCAATGAACTTTTTAATTGCTTTTAACATCTCAGTAGACAATAGCCCTGATCAAATATTCTGAAAAGCAGCCCAGTGTATATGCTTGCAGTGGGCAAAGCGGGTTGGAAGTCCCGCCCCATCATATCAGTCACGATTGTGCTTGGAATGTTCATGCTTAAGGCATTCATCGGAAGAGGTGAATGCCCTAAGCTTGATTGCTGTTGTTTCTGTGATCAGCAGGCTGGTGCATTTGCTTCTTCAAATGCCTTAATCATGAACAGCCTCGGCTTTCATGGTGACGGATGTGTCAGAGATGTACTTGGGGGTGGGGCGGACTTCCAAATCAGCATTGCACGCTGTAAACATGTACATTGGCAGCTTTTAAAGTGACTGAACAGGGCTTAAGTGTTCATGTTAAATGTCAGTTTGACTGGATTCAGCTGTTTTGGGTATATGTTGGTGTCCAATATGGGCAGCCAAGTTCCTATATCTATTTGGGCAACATTCAGTATTAATTTTCAGTTGTGGGTCCTTGCTTTGGAACACCCTCCCTGAAGAGCTTTGCCATGCTCCGTCCCTCAGTGTTTCTTAAAAAACAATTGAAAACACATCTTTAAAAAGAGGCTTTAAAATGTTTCATCTCTGTTTATATCTGGTATATTCTTTAGTATTCATAGTTCTCAGTTTTTAGCTGTTAGGCTTTCTCTCAGCCTAACCTACTTCGCAGGGTTGTTGTGAGGAGAAACGTAAGTATGTTTGTTACATACTTAACATGTAGGGTTCCTTGGAGGAAGAGCGGGATATAAAATGTAATAAGTAAGTAAGTAAGTAAGTAAGTAAATAAATAAATAAATTTTAAAATAACTTTTCATTTGAAATGTTTTTTTAAAAATTGTAACTTTAAATATGTTTTTAGCTTGGTCTTTTAACTTGTCTAACTTAAAGTTGGTTAACTTAGTCTTCTTTTACATTGTATCTGACCCTAATAAAAATTAATGTTGTGAGCCGTCCTGAGCAGTAATGTACTGGAGGGGTGGATGAATAATATAACTTCATGGGATTTCATAGACATTTGTGGAAGCAAAATATTAATAATGTTTATACCATCATCTTCAAACAAAAACTAACGTGTATGAGTTCTGAGTCCTTGCTGAAGTATCTGTTAGCCTTAGGCAAAAGGTGTGGTGAAATAATCATTATTTATTCATTATTTTTATTCATCGTGATGCTTTCATGTATCTGAAACAACCACCTGTGTGTATATTTATGTGTGACCTTTGCCTTGTCCGTAACTCTTGTGTGGGTGCGCGTGTGTGTAGCAGTATATATTTAAGTATATCCTCATATACTGAAACAAGTATTTAAGGATGGCAATGGCAAAGAAATTCTTCTGAGTAAAGGAAACTGAAATAAAGGAGAGCAACACAAGTGCCATGACAGTTTTGCTCATTCAAGCCAGAGTCCTTTCACAGTAGCCTTTTGCAAACCCTTACATATTCCAGTCACAATAAACACAGATACAAGCATGATTATTATATTATATTATATTATATTATATTATATTATATTATATTATATTATATTATATTAATAGCTCTATAGCAGCTTAGAAATTGTGCCTTCTCCACGTGAACATGGAGAGGGAGAATTTTGCATTGAGGCAGGAGAAAACAGGCAAACATTTTCTGTTGAATGTTAACTGTGCTCTTGCCTCTTACTAGACTTTGCAAGAGTTGGGAAGGCTGGGTAGAATTAGGAGCCAGCCATCACAGTTACAGCATTTCTCCCTTCAGACAAATGAAGCTGTGACCATGAGTGGCGGGCTGGAGACGGTGAGTGACAGCACCGGGGTGGGAGTTCCTCCCTGTTTTGGGTGCTGAAACTGTGAGCACTGCTCTGCATGTGTTCATAACATCTGAAGAGGGCTATTGTCACAATCTGTTTTGGGGGGTTAGCTGGAAGGCAGAAATTCATAAGCCTGGAAGAAGAGAAATCCAGACACTCTCCTGAAAGGAACAACACTCTGAGACTGGTTTTAGCCTGAGGGCTTTGAGGAGGTCCCTGATTAAGCACCAGCATGTGGTGGGGACATGGCAAATCCCAGATGAGTAGCTGGGCTTTGCCCTGGTCATGTCATTTCCCTAAGGGGTGATTGCCTGAACTAGAGCTTAGTTTGAAGTCAGCTGTTTCAGAGCTGGGGTGCAGGCAGACAAGACTAAAATATCTGCCTGCCCACATCCAGCTTGGCCTTTAGCTGAGTCATCCTGCCATCTAGCTAACTATACAAAATCTGTTGTGTATATATAGTTGTATAAAGCTGCGGCTAGGTCTTGCATGTACCATTTTACCCATATCTCTGTGTCCTGCCTCTTCCTTCACCTCAGCGCAACAGCTATCTCCCTTCTATCAGAATCAGGAAAGGAGGTGAGTAAAGGCCTCTTCGGTGTCAGTTCAGCAGGCACAAGAAGGGACATTGTCAGTTATTAGAAGAGAGATTGTTTGAAGCTGACTAAAATATTGGATTTTTCTTGTTCCAACTAAATTAGTGTTGTTGTTTTTACTTGGTTTATTGAAAGCCCTGAGCTTGGACCAATTGTTATGGTGAGAGCTATTCTATTCAGTGGACTGATTAACCCTATTGACAAATTTCTTCCACAAATCGACAGAAATACGCGGTGAACACCATGCCCCTGGATTGTTTAGGCAAAGCAATAAAACAATTTCATGAAAACTATTTTTCTCTGATTAACAACATGAAACGATTTCCTTGGCACTTAACATTGTATATGTCTTTGTGCATAGATAAGCAGTCACTGATGCTTTGCAAAATGTCTAGGAAGCAAAGCATTCTGGCAAGAAACTCCATCAAAGATATTGTTCTGCAAATTTTCAGGCTCTCAGAGACACTAATGAACACTTGGATACATGAAGTATATAATTTATACATCACCATGTTTGCTTATCTGTCAAGTATGGCTTAATTAAGTCTATACTTATTTTCTGCCATGTTTTGCTACAGAATTATGGAACATTACCACTGACTGTAATGGCTGAAATGTGAGGTTCTATACAGAGCCCTAATTAATGGAGCAATGAAAAAACACTTTATCGCAACTTCCATCCAATGCAAGAAAATCCATTCCAGAGCCATCAGCAGAGCTGTTTATTTAATTCTGCATTTACTGGCAGTGAGAAGATTGCGAATTAATCCTGTATATTCAGCGGCTAAAGAGGTCAACTCCCTGGCAATACAGCATGTATACCTCCCAGTCCCTTCCACAGAATTGGTTATAACAGATCCCCAATCAGATGCTTCACTGAGCTCAAAACTGGATGCTCTTTTCCTTGTAGTTGTTTTCATCTCAGTTTCCTGCTAGGATTTCTTTCTTTCCACTTCACCACCATTTCACCCTTACTTCTTAATCCCTGGTGAGTTTTTAACCTTTCAGCTTCTCTTGAGATCTAGTTTTCTTAGGTCTTTATTCAGTTTCTTCCCAAAATTATTTTACCTCCCTCACATGGCAGTTATAAGCTGTACAGATATGAATGTATTTCCATTTATTAAACCTGTTCATCTAGGGGCGAAGCCACCATTGTGTGAACCCAATGGAAAAGGCTGCTGAAAGCCTTCGGCATGTGATGTCACACACACGGGAGTGTGCCCTCGAGCTCTGGAGAGCCCCGAGCAAACACTTCCTCACCCATTTCAGGCAGCATTCTCTCCCTCTCCAGCGAGGGAGAGAAGGAGAAATAAATGCTGTCAGGCAGCAAGTGCTGCCTGAAATGACCACGGGGAGAGCTTGCTTGGGCTCTCCAGAGCTTGGGCCACACACCCCGTGCACATGATGTCATGCGCAAAGGGGGCATGACCCAGGCTCTGGAGAGCCTGAGCAAGCTCTCCCCTGGTCATTTCAGGGAGTGCTTGCTGCCTGACAGCATTTATTTCTCTTTCTCTCCCTTGCTGAAGGAAGAGAAAGGGATATAAAGGCTGTCAAGGAGCAAACACTGTATGAAATGGGCGGGGGTTGTGTTAGCTCAGGCTCTCTGGAGCCTGAGCCATGCCCCCATGCATGTGATGTCATGTACACAGGGAGTCACTAGAGGGGCCACCGGGCGGGGCTGGACACATGCCACCAATTGGCTGGCTTTGCAACTGTGTTCACCTAAACCCAAGAAATGAATGCCTGTTCGAAGTTTTGGTGGCACAAGGCAAATACGTTTTGTGCTTGCATGTACCCACCATTATGTGGAGAGCATCGTGTATGATCAGGCTAATTTGCAGGCCTGTGCATGGTGAAAAATGCTCAATCTGATCCAACCGGACAGAGAAACTGTTAGGAGTACCAACATGGTGCCCAACCCAAACCATCAGTGTTGGAGTTGGATTAGATTGTACTCAACATGTTCCTGACCTTTTGTTGGCTCTTTCCCCTCCCCTCAGTGCCTCCTCACCACCTCCCTCCCATCTTCTGCTTTCCCACAACCTCTGCCTGCCTTTTCCCTGTTTCCCTACCTTACCTGGCCTAGGGATGTGCATGGAACCGGCCAGGTCAGTTTTGTTTGATTGAGTCCAGTTCGACCGCTGAATTGGTTTGAGCAGGTTCATGGACTAGTTCAGGGATCTACTCATAAAGGGGAATCTGGTGAGGATTTCCCTTTACGAGTAAAGGGACGAGGGCTTTTTAGACCTAGAGGGTGCAGGAGGGGAGTCAGGACTATTTACTTTCAATGGTGGGGTTGGCGGTGGGAGCAGTGGAGGCTCGCTCCACCCTTGCTGGCCTCCTCCAGAGTAGCCCAGGCTGGCTGCAGCCTGGCTTGGGCCTTCTCTGGCTCAGTTTGGGCCTCTGTGCATGCACAGAGGTCACTAAGATGGCCTTTGTGTGCATGCGGAGGCCTAAACCAGGCCGGAGAAGGCCTGAACCAGGCTACAGCTGTCACAATCTACTCTGGTGAAGGCCGGCAGTGGCGGGAGGGAGCTGCCACTGCCACTGAAAGTAAGTAGCCCTGACTCCCCTCCCACACCCCCAGGTCTAGAAGGCCGTCTGCCCCTTTACTTGTAAGGTGGAATCCTCACTAGATTCCCCTTTATGAGTAGACCCCTGAACCCGTCCCTACCAGTCTGGTTCAAACTGGGGCCAGTCGGGTTTGAGCCCGGACCACTCGAACTGTCCTGGTTCGAGCTGAACCAGGTTTGAATCAGACCGGATTGCGCACCCCTAACTTGGACGGGAGAGGACGGGAGAGGAGAGCTGGTCTTGTGGTAGCAAGCATGACTTGTCCCCATAGATAAGCAGGGTCTGCCCAGGTTGCATCTGAATGGGAGACTTGATGTGTGAGCACTGCAAGATATTCTCCTCAGGGGATGAAGCCGCTCTGGGAAGAGCAGAAGGTTTCAAGTTCCCTCCCTGGCGTCTCCAAGATAGGGCTGAGAGAGATTCCTGCCTGCAGCCTTGGAGAAGCCGCTGCCCAGACTGTGAAGACAATACTGAGCTAGATAGACCAATGGTCTGACTCAGTATATGGCAGTTTCCTATGTTCCTATGACAGCAGCACAATGTCCTCTTCTGGAAGCTGGAGCCAGCTGCCTCACTGCTTGCCCCTTTCCCTTGCTGTGGCTTCTGTTTTATACAGCAATTTTTTGTGTTAAGGTCCTTAGGACCCCAGATGGTGCAGTGGATTGTAAGTAAGCAAGTAAATAATGGATTATGGCCTTAAACCAGCAAACAATTGATTGTGGGAATTGCAGTTCTTTTAATGGATGCAGCTATGGCAAGGGGCAAGCGGTCAGGTAGCTGGCCCCAGGCTCCAGGAGAGAACATCGCACTGCTGTCCTTGGGACTAGGTAAGAGAGGGGAACAGGAAGTGTCCAGGGAAGACTAGAGAATGGAGGTGGAGGGTTTGACAGAGAATCGGGGTGGTGGAGGAGAATGCAGTGGAGGGTTTGACAGAGTTCTGCATGCAGGAGGGAGTTTTGTTTGACTTCTGTCTGTCGGAGCTCCCTCCTGTCATTGTGTAACTCATTCTGATAATGCCTGGCATAGGGCATATTGGTTCCTACATGTCTGTGGGTCTAATCCAGCTGCATAGCCCTACTAATTTATACATACCTATCTGTATACATCAGTATGGTACAGTACAGCTGCTGTAATAAAAGGTTGACAGCTCATGTAGGTCAAACATAGTTGCATGTTTGTTTCACCAACATATCAGATAGATGAAAGGAACGTGTTCTGTAAGCACTTTTGTTGCTAATCAGACAACCTTTTATATATGCAGAAGGTTATGTGAGTCTACAGCTGATTCCCAGTTTGAACCAGACTGCATGCTGATTCCCAGCATGCATTCAGTCTATACACTGGGCAACTGTGTGAACTAGCTGTAAACTTTCATTGCCCATGTGCATTTGTGCATACATATTTTAAAGCCATACTGCAATTACGAGAATATATAAAATGGCTCCGTTTAAATCAAACAGAAATCTTAAAAGATCTTGTGAAAACACAGAATGAGCATTGCAGAGGCATCAAAATATATAGAAATATATCATGGATGAACACTCATAACTGGTTCAACCACAATATTTCAAGAAAAAACTCTGCCTGTCTTGCTCATCCTCAAAAGCGAATAAGCAGTAACAAGATAGCTGCTCATTCAGTGCCAAATACCCAGTTGACAGAATGGGGTGTATCCCAAGAACTTCTGTTCACAGAACTAAGTTGTAGTTGATCAAATGGGGAAGGGCAATTTTTGTTGCACCTGTGTCCCACCTGTAGCACCCCAACATCAGCCCAGGAGGGTCCCTGAACCCTCAGGAGCAGATGTTAAGTGATGGGGGGGGCAATAGTCAGAAGGGTGAATTGACAAAAGCCCCTTTCTACAAATAGAACTCTTTTTTTGTGAATGGATATTAAGATACAGGACTGGTTCAAAGAATGTTGTTTACTGGTCTGTTCCTGGGGAAGTTTCCAGGTCACTCTGATGGATTTTATTTAGAGTTTTTGTTATCTAACTTTTGCAAAGAGATCACTTTCAATGTGCCTAGGTTTTGCTACATTGTTTATTTCATAGACATTGCTCTAGTCTTATGTAATGCTTTTTTGTTGTATTTTCTATTCTATTCTGGTCTGTTCCACCACACACTGAGTGTTGTGAGTTCATACATTCAGCTCTTCCTATAGGTGCAGTGTTCTGCTTTGCATGATCATGTGGTAGGAGTGCTGTCTGTCTGAACCACCCCTCACATGCAATTTAAATATTATTTTAATGTATTACATTAAATACTACATTATTATAGTAAATATAATACACATTATTGTCCAGACTCTGACCCACTGGGCAATTATACAGGTGTCAAAGGGTGGGACATATGTGCTCATGTCGCATGTGCATCATGTGGTGAGCAGTTAATGTATGGTCTGAACTCTCCCTATTTATGATAATTATTCATATTTATATACCACTTTTCAACAATAACATTCTCAAAGCAATTTACATTAAAAAAAACATTTAAAAATGGTTCCCAGTCCCCAAAGGACTCACATTTTTAAAAGAATCACAAGAAAATCACCAGCAACAACCATTGGCACAGGAAGTGGGGACGACACAGTTAAAAGACAGCATTTTGAAAGGTGCCACTTGACCCAGTTACCTGGGGTTATGCCCAGCTGTGCCATATGCCTAATATACCTCAATTTAACAATCTATGATTATTAATGGAAGTACTATATTAATCCCAGATCAAGTCTTCTGTATCCTCTTTTGGAATTTGAATGCTGATCAATAGTTTCTGATGAAGTTCTTCTACAAGGAATGCAGGTAACTCAATCAAGTTTTCTTTAATTAGAGTAGTGCATAAGCACTGCAGCAAACTTCTTGAAGGAAGCAAGGGAACTTCCCCACCATCTCTCCCCACAGCATTCCCCTGATCCTTCTTGAAAGGGCTGAGGGAGCCCTGGACGAGGGTGGGTTTATCCAGGGGGCTGCATATCTCCCAAAGCTGATATACATAATTGGCTTATGGTTTACAATGACTTTCTCTCCTATTCATATATAAAAGTTGGGAATATTTGGAGGTTGTGCTATTTAATCCATAATTAAATAAGGTACATCAAATTAAGAAGATGAAATATAAAACTACTGTAAGCCTCACACAAATATTTGGTTTATAACAAAGGTAGCATACACTGTGGTGATAAGAGCAACTGACAACTTTGAATCACTACCAAAATATAATACATTAGGTCAGATTCGCTCAAAATGCTCTTGAACCTGAGGCTGAGATTACTAGAAATTCAGGCAGTGAAGCTGCAAAATGTTCATATAATGTACTATTTCAAAGAATAAAAATACTGCTCATGGAATTCTATGAGCACAATCCAGTTGACCAAAGCACATATGTGCAGAGTGTTTCCATAGATTTAAGAGAACTCTGGTTGCTGGTGTCTATCTTATGGTTTCTTTTTAGAATGTGAGCCCTTTGGGGACAGGGATCCATCTTACTTACTTACTTACTTACTTATTTAGGTAGGTAGGTAGGTAGGTAAACCACTTTGGAAACTTGTTGAAAAGCAGTATATAAATAATTGTTGTTGCTGCTGTTGTTAGCAGAGCCCTGTTTTCCCTTCTCTCATCTATGCACACACAGACAACTTGATGGGCTGTAGGGAAGTCAGAATGGATACTTCTGATGCCTCTCCCTGCAATCAGTGCTAGTTACTCATTACTCCAGAGCATGGTAAACATGTATCAAGGGAGAGAGTACTGGATAGAGACATAGGAGGTGAGCACACATCTCTCATTTACTTTAGCAACCTAACATATTGCATACATGTGGGTGGTGAAAAGGTTTTAGTGGGCCTATGACAATCCTCTACACATTGGTGTTCCACTCACACTAGACTAGATATTTTGTCCAACCTTGCTATGCTTTTCATTAACTCACAAAAGCTCAGTTTGAATACAATGGAAGGGCTACTCTCAGGACCAATTTATGACATGCTGAGGCCCTGAACTATACCAAGTTGAAAAGGTTCCACAGCATTAACAATATATATCAAAAAATCTAACAAAAAGGACAATGAAAATAATTCACTGGGCCCTGTCGCTGAAACTCTTTCCACATTCAGAGCATTTATCAGGTTTCTCTCAAGTGGATTCTTTGATGGAAGAAGAAGTGCACACACTGAGCACTGATATGGTTTCTCTGCTGCATAGGTTATTTGATGTGAAGGAAGGTTTGTTCTCTGGCTGAAGCCCTTTCCACACACTGCACGCAGATAATGGCTTCCCCCCGGGTGGATTCTTTGATGGGAAGTAAGGCTTGACCTGTCACTGAAGCTCTTTCTACTCTGTGAACATTGATATGGTTTCTCCTCTGTGAGGACTCTTTGATATGAAGCAAGATGTGATCTCCGGCCACAGCCCTTTCCACACTCGAGCACTGATATGGCTTCTCCCGTGAGGGTTCTTTTTTCTCAGAAACAGAAGATTATTTCATCCCCTGATATTTTCCCTTGCTTTTCTTCTCTTCTGAACATCTTCGTTCTCACTCTCCCATCCATCATCTGCAGGAATAAAGAGAGCCTCCCAGGGAGGGAAGAAATGGAACTTTAAAAAACAAAACAAACCCATGGTACTGTTGGATGCAGAAGTACTTGTGGGGAAGCAAAAACTGCCACATACTCAAATACTCTGTTGATTGCCTCTCACTAACTGGTGAGTTATAAGCTTTCCTGTTAGCAGGAAGCCACCCCTGCTAAGGAAAGAGGAGGAAAGTGTAAAGTTGGGATGTCCTTTTCTTCAAGAAAGTCATCTTGCACTAGATTTGTGTACCCCTTTCAATTTAAGGAGCAGGTGGGTTCAGTCTTATTGGACAGTGGAACTCCCACCCCATAGTTGAACAATTTCCTAAACCAACTTTTGAATAAATACAGTAATGAATACAATATGGTTGAAATTAAATATTCTTTTTTAAAAAAATGTCAGAACACAACTTTAAACCAGATTAAATTTACAAATTTACAGTAATCTTGCTGCTATTATACTATAGCCCTCAATTATACAAAAGTCTAGTATGGATTAATAAGAAAATGCTCAATTCTCTTCAGCACCAATGAGGGTGCACATACCACACATATCTGTAATCTTGGAGATAGAGAGAAAAACAAAGAAATAATCCTCTTGCCCTTCACCTATAGTGGGATGGCCTAACTGAGGGAGTATATCTGTTTAAAAATAGAACTCAACCTCCTAGCTTTCCACCTCTACATTCAACCCCTGAAGACTCCCAAGCAGTCCCGGACGCTCTTTGTGTCTGGCCATTTCCCTGTGGGCTCAGTCTGGCAAAACTGGGGATGTCTCTTAGTACACATTCAAAATTCTCGGGCTGGGGCTGGCATTGTGGCATATGCAGATCAGCCAACACAGGGAATTGCAGGTGAGAGGAGCCCTATTTTCAGCAATCCCTGGCAAGCCGGGTGGCCGTACTGTCAAAAAATCAACAAGTGTATGTGCCAAGGGATATCCAGACTGCCAGAGCGAGTGCTTTCATGTTCCCCATTCATGGTGACCTGGAAAGGTGTTGGTGTGGTACTATTCCCCAGGGCTTGCATACTTGGATCTAGCAACAGGGCTGGGTGGTGACAGCCCTCTGGCCCACATGTGTGTCTCTATGGCCTCCCACTCTCATGAGAAAGTGATCCTTGGGAGAAGGGGCATTGTCACACATTATTAAAGATCCAGCCCCTGAAACATCATCCCAGTGTACACCAAGATCTTCTTGTGAGTAATGTCATAGAGTGTGCGCTAGCACCCAAGGGGAAGGGATTGCACTTCCACTGTCTTTTGTACAAATCAGTTCTGTACTAATTTGTACAAAAATTAGAACAGAGCCATTCAAGAATTCCAGGGGCTGCCATTCAACCCAGACCCCAGTATCACTCCTCTGGCATGTGTTATCTTTGTTGGGTAACTACTGGTTTGCCTGGGTTGTAGTTGACACATGGCACTTGGAAATTGGCACTGTCCAATGACAGTAAAAAGGAACAGAAGAAATGAAGGCGTATAATAAATCCTCGTAAGATTCATTATGAGGAAAGGTTATTAGACACCAAAGAATCTAAACACTTCAATATTCATAAAAAAAATAAACTGAGTACCCCACTGCCTTGCAGGGTGTGTGTGTGTAGTTGGCAGTGACAATTGACACTGCCCAATCACAGTAAAAATGAATAGAAGAAATGAAGGTGTGTAATGAATTCTCTTAGGGATTCATTGAGGAAAATGTATTATACACCAAAGAATTCAAACACTTGAAAAACAGTGACTGCACATTTTGCTGCATAACTCCACTTCTACAAGGGCTAGAGCATAGCTTTTTTTTTTTTTTTAATGAAAGCTGGGAATTTGGGGCAATTCATAGGAGGAATCCAAATCTTGAATCAATTCGAATCAAATCTAGCATGATTCGATTTGGAGCCAAATCTAGCCAATGAACCACAGGGGCGATTTGTTCTGTTTCCAAATCACTCAGATTAGCTAGATTTGGGTACAAATCAATTTGTAGCCAAATCGATTCGTACATCCCTAATGAAAATCTAATAATCTAAGAAAACCAGTTGTGTTTTGATAATCCTATTTGCATTAGAAATACCTTTAAATAAAAATACGCATATTATATAAACATTGAAATTTAGTCATTTTTGTGTGTGTATTCATTCAGAGGGCTCTCATAATGTGAGACCCTAAGCTATTGCTTGCTTAGCTTGTGCCTAAATCCAGCACTGGCTAATCTGCAGTAGATGACATGGCTGGTGTCTCTAAATTGTGAAGAGCCTCTTTATTAGGATGGCTCCTCACCTTTATTCTCCAGTTGAATTGATTTTAAAAAGATAGTGTACATGTGTGCACAGACAGACCATTGGCCCAGAACTCCATAGGGCAAATGCTGAACATATTTAAAAGGTGCTTCTGAATTGTGCAGGGTAGATCGGCATGATTAAAAAATATACTCGCCTAGAACTAACTTATGATCACTGTGGATACCACTTAGAAAATTCAATTTGAAGGTGCACACAGATTTCTATATTTCAGTCTGCAAGAAGTATGCCATTATACTTTCAGATTCCATTTACATTTAAACATAAATGGAGAACAAAATACTTGGCCGTGTCTTTGTCATGGATGTATTCTTACCTAGTATTAACTCAGATGCAATATTTATTATAAACCAGCCCAGCCATAACTTTGATTTTGCACAGTAAAAATGTAAATGCCTTGACATTTAATAAATGTGAATGTCCTTTTCTAAGGGACAGAAGGCTATAAAACTGATTTAATGCACTTAAAACTTCAGTCATTCATTCCAGCCTAAGAACCAGTGGAGTGCAACATTTTGGATGGGTGAAAAAGAAAGAAAGTATAAGGTGCTTTCCTTGATTTCTCAATAACTGCAGAAATCCTTCTTCTACAGTGTTGCCTTGTTTTCACTTTATGGCACTGTGGGGAAATGGCTTGACTACCAAGCCAGACATTGCCAGTTCGAATCCCTGCCTGGTATGTTTCCCAGACTATGGGAAAGGCCTATATCAGGCAGCAGTGATATAGGAAGATGCTGAACGGCATCATCTCATATTGTGCGGGAGGAGGCAATGGTGAACCCCTCCTGTATTCTACCAAAGACAACCACAGGGCTCTATGGTCGGCAGGAGTCGACACCAACTTGATGGCACACTTTACCTTACAGGCATTATTTCTGTTTTTCCTGGAGCTTGGAACCCATATGGATAGAGGGGCTCAGATAAAGGTTGTGTCTATAGCAATTCACTTTTCACAGAGCAAGTGAAAGCTGTCCCTTCTGAAACAGAATTAACATGAAAAGCTTATAAGATGGATGGCATTGTTCCTGCACCTCTCTTTCTAGAAATTAAACATTGCCCCACCCTAGCAAGTTGTTTCCTACATAACTAGAAAAAAGAAATTCTCTTCACATGTTATACAGTGCATCAGTGCTCAGACTTACAACATGAAAAGTGGGGTGGAAGTCCCACCCTCCGCTGTCACTCACCTCCTCCCGCCGAGAGCACACGCTAACAGCACAATTTGTCTGAAGGGAGAGGTGCTGAAAGCATGTTCTCTGGCGATTCCATGAGAATTGTTTTTGTAAAAAAACTAGGAGAAAAATAACAATGACATTTAAGATAATTAGAATCTTAATTATTAGAATTAGAATTAATAATAATTAGAAATAAGACTCTTTTCTTAAAATCCCTATTATAGTGCTTAAATCTGTTAAGGAACGCTTCTAATGACCATAAAGTCCTTGAGGACCCCTATGGAAAGAGGGATGAGCTGAGGTATGCCAAGAGCAGACTGTACCAGCCATTGAGCATATGACATATCTTTAAAATGAATGCAAAGAGAAAAGGTAGGGCTATAAATGTAACATAATCTGAACACAATAAATGCTGTAATATGCCTTGTTCTTCTGGGATGTTGTACTAAAGGTCCTATGCTGCCAGCACGTTGACAGAACTCAACTTGATGAATGGCCTTTCATGTCATGTGATATTAGGAGGACTGTGCAGTGAATGAGATCCATATTATTCTTTATGCATTATTGTTCCATTCTCTGTCTCATTAAATTCTCTATGTTTGCTCTATGTTTTAAAGATGATTTCATCAAAATGTAAGAAATTCAATATTTAAATGTGGACGCTATGGAATAGAAATGGAAGGAATAAACAGGGCAGATATTTCCTTCTCTTCCAAAGCTGGATTCAAGACCCATTCCCGATTTGTCCGTGCCCTCTACAGACATTTGTTTCCGACCCCCTACTCTTTCTCACATTCTCATACTCTTAAAATGATTTTTTTTAAAGGGATCCTCTGGGAACAGTGGTGCTCTTACCCCTGGACTTAGGGCCCGAAGTTCAGGGCCTCCATACCCCCTGCCCCCCCCCCAAATCGTCCTTAGTCTATCCTGGATGGTGTGGTCACCATTGGCCCGCACTGCACCGCACGGCCAAGTATGACTGTGACCTGTGCCAGGTACTTTAGAGACAGAGGGGGGAGTGTGGATAGAAAAATGTGGGATGGGAATATGTTAAGTTGCATGTTGAAATGTTTCTGCTACTGAATATTTGTATAAATATACCCCCACGTGTTAAAAATACTGTGTTTGTCATAGGGTGTGTGTGTGTCATGTGTTAAAAATTCGGTGTTTGTCATAGTGTGTGTGTGTGTATAGAGGGATGATGCTTAACTTGCAGTGGGGGGGGCACCAGCTTGTGCGGGGGGGCTCCAAAGGCCTTTAGGTCCAGGCTCCAAAATTACTTAAGTGCACCTCTGTCAGGTAAAGCCAAAACTCCAAGAGTACAACAGCCTTTGATGGACCAAAGATGAAACTGAGTAGCAAATATTCCCTCAAGATGATGATGATGGTTTTAAAAAATGCACCTCAAGCAATGCATTGCCTCTTTCATCCCTGAATAAATTATTGGTAGACTAATATCTAAAGATGGACACAAGGCTTTCTCACAATATGTGTATTTATAGACAAGAAGTACTGGTAAGAACTAATCTGCCTACTTTGCTTTCACTCTCCCTACAACAGAACTAAATTTGGTCCAAATCGGTTTGGCAGTTCACAAGTTAGCCCACCTGTGCCTCAAATGTTTATGCATCCACCATCTTGAATTGGGGTGGATGACATCATCACAATCAATGCCATTGATGTGTCCCTATGTGTCCCCACAACTATACCCAATATGTTCAAATTGGCCCAGGCATTGTGAAGTCAATGGGGGTGGAGATGACACACACACACACACACACACACCTCGTGCTGGGTGATCTCATAAGCTTACTTTCCTTAAGGAAAGTAGGCTAAAAACTGGACTGTAGTAACAGATAGCTACACTTAGGGACCAACTAAGGCCTATATTTGGTTTCCTGCAAGACTGTGCACAACCTGCCCTCTGTTGGGAATTGTCAGATGGCATTCTGCCACACCAGCAGAGAACCTCCAACAGTAATAAGGTTACTGTTTATTGGAGATCCCACAGCTATGTCAGACCCTCCGCCGTCACTGCCCTCTCCTCTTCCTCCTCCTTCACCTGAGGGTGCCCTGGCTGATTGCTGACTCAGAAAAAAACCCCACTATTCTCAGAAGCATCCATGCGACAGCTAGGGATGTGCACAAAACTGCCAGAGACCCTCCCGTCCCACAGCAGCACCTCCTGAGGCCGCTGAACCTCTTGGCGGCGGTAAGTCCACTTTTAAAATTATTTTTTATTACAACATTTAATTTTGATGGCACCCTCGAACTGTACCCAAAATGGTTCAAATATGAACTGAGCTGTGCCCCTCACTTGGGGGTGCCAAAACCTAACATGCCTAGTCCGGTTTGAGTCCAGTTTGGACTTGAACCAAAGTAGAGTTGAACTGGACCAGGCATATTCAGTTTTGGCACCCCAAAATGAGGGGGCCCGGTTCAGTTTGAATTCAAGCTGGTTCGGGACCAGTTTGGGAGTGCCATCAACATTAATTTTTTTTAAAGGCAGACTTACCTATGCCAAGGGGTAGTGCTGCTGTGACCACTCTGTGTGTGTGTATGTGTGTGTTCACTGGCAGTTCCTTCTCCCACCCACAAACCTCCCCACAGTGTTGTATGGGTCGGTTCGGTCCTTTTCACGGCCATTGCAGCCCACTGTGAGCATGCGGTGGCTAATTGTGTGGCTAGGCTGGGGGGTTCGGCTCAACCATGAGCTGAACTGGGCCTGGCCTAACTTGAGGTCAAGCCCTTGAACCGAGCCAGTTCAAGCTCGAGTCAGCTCAAGGTCGAGCTGTCTCGCATATACTAGCAACAGCACTCCCATATCCATATAATATATATTGCTCTATAATGTCTGGATAGGGTTTATCTTTTCTAGCTATGTAGGATATACTGTAACTTGCTAGGGAGGTGGGGGCAATGTTTAATTTCTATAAAGAGATGTGCAGGAACTATTATTATTGTTATTGTTATTGTTATTATTAATTTGATTACCGCCTTTCCAAAATGGCTCAGGGTGGTTTACACAGAGAAATAACAAACAAATAAGATGGATCCGTGTCCCCAAAGGGCTCACATTCTAAAAAGAAACATAAGATAAGACACCAGCAACAACCACTGGAAATACTGTGCTGGGGGTGGATAGAGCCAGTTACTCTCCCCCTGCTAAATAAAGAGAATCACCACAGTAAAAGGTGCCTCTTTGCCCAGTTAGCAGGATGACGATGCCATCCATCCTATAAGCTGTTCACCTTTTCCATTTCAGGAGGGACACCAGCCCTTGCTATATGAAAGTACAAGGGATTTCCCCCTTGATTTTAAAATGAAAGTAGAGGAAGGCAAAGCAGCTCCTTGCATGCCCCCTCCAGGATGCAGATCATGCACGGCAGCCTATGCCTTGCTTGCACCTGGTCACAGGCTATTCATTCTGGTGTAGGTACTTGATAAGTGAGGAGACTTGATAAGTGCGGAGAGGATAATTGGTGTAGCAGAGCACTGAGGTGTAGGTGAGGAGCGGGGAAGGAGGTGATGGCAAAGGGGAGGGTCTGACAGGAGGGCTGAATCAACCTGACCTGCCATGACAATTGGGAGGGGCAGCCATGGCTCCTTCAAACAGTGCCACTGTTGGGTCAGATCTGATTTGAATTTGACTGTAGACCATGCACAGACCTCATTAACTGTTACATTCCAACCATGGGTCAATATGCCAAAAGGGCAGTTTGGATCCATTGAGGTCCATGAGACTTTTACTAATGGATTCAGTTACAGTATATCAGGACCACAACCATCTTTATGAAAAAGTTGCCAGATTATTTTGTTTGTATACAGACAACGCTGGCATTAGTTTTACTGACTGCACTTTGTTCAAGCCTTTATCAAGTCAATATTTTTGTTTACACTAATGGCTTTCGAACGCTACATTATTACATTTTTAATTACTTGGATCATGGATTTTCTGTCCTCCGAGGAACTGAATATTGAGTTTCACAGTACAGTGCAGTTCATTATTGGTATAAATGAGTCATGTTTGTGAAGTTGTTATGGATATTATTTTGTCCAGTAATTTTTGGGATATAAATTCTTATGATTTGTTCCCTATCGTGAATGCAGCGAGGGGATAATTTGCACTGGACCAATGAAGATACAATGTTTTGTTTAATTTTGAAATGTTGTATACTGTTGTGCAAAGTTGCGAGAAGTGGGAAGGAGGGATATATAAGGGGCAAGGGAACTGTCCAGCCATTCTGTTTGGAAGTTGTTTTGTGCAAGAGGTAGCAGTCGTGTTTGTGAGCTGTGGTTTGGTGCATTTCATGTGTAGGGCTCATAGAAGCTATGGCAGCAAAGAAGTGCAAATCACTGGGGGTAACCACTTTCCCCCCAGAGTCACCAAGGCCCGATTCAAGCCCAAGTTTGTACAAGGCTGGAGAGACTTGAGCAGTGGTTTGGTGTGGGCCCTTCTGGCACAAGTAGGGCTTTGGACAGCAGGACTTCGGAGGGGTATCCCTCCAGGGGGGATCAGGACAGGTGAAGGTCTGGGGATACAGCTGGGGAGTTTTTGGATGGAGGCCAGACAGATGGTGAGAGTAATACCCCATCAGACACTGGAATGGTTGGAAGGATGTGGGGTCTAAACTCACAAATGACTACACTAGTTTGCTTCCAGGACCTGTGGGAGGGCAGTGTAAACACGACTTTATGCTGGGGTAGCTGGTCCTTCCTATGCAATCTTTATATGGACGTACCTGCCCCTCTTGGGTGTCATCTTTAGCAGGTGACAAAGGGAAAGATCTGATGGGGGAATTCATTGATTTGTTCTTGTTGTTATATAGGGATCCTGAACCCAAGTTCTTAGTGAAGGATGGAATCCTCACCACTCTCCCCAATTAAACTGAGCAATTTAAGTGGCCTAAGGCTAAGAGAAATTGGGACAATTGGCTTTTTGGTTTGTTTGTTTGATTGATTGATTAAATGCCGTCAAGTCAGTGTCGACTCTTAGCGACCACATAGATAGATTCTCTCCAGGATGATCTGTCTTCAACTTGGCCTTTAAGGTCTCTCAGTGGTAAATATCATTACACCATATTTATTGTGGAAGACCTGAAAGCCCAGCTTTGGCGGACCACCTCATTAGTAAAGAATCTTGACATAATAAATCAGGCCTACAATTTGTGCACAGGTTCATCTTGAATGACATGATGATCAATTCCACATGCACAGTGCAGTGGATTGGGCCCTCCAGTGGTTAGGAAAGATGGGGAAATGTGATAGGACACCATGTCACAGGATAAAGCTTCTGTGGGTAAATGTGGAGATAGAGGCCACCTTCTATCAGTGGGCATGTCAAGGAAGGCTGAAGCAAGCAGAGATATTACAATAAGGGATACAAGGAGCTCTGCTGGGAGTTCAATATGGCAGGGATGTTTTCATACAGCCTGTAGGTATAAACAGCACAAGTTCTCCAACTGTGGGTAGAACCACCTCACTGCCATCTGCTTTATAGCTTGGGCAGCCTGAAACGCTTCAGGTGCCCAAGAGGGAAAGCCAGGGTCGTCAGATAATGGATCTGGTAATCCAGAGTAGATATTTGTGGTGCTACCCTGATTAAGATAGCACTCATAATCTTTTGGAAAGCTTCAGGGGTGGATTTGGGATCCCTTACATGCGATCCTGGGGGTCCTATTTGTCCAGGAACTTGAAGTCCTTTAGCGGGCTGGAGGAAGTTGTGGGGGTGAAGCTCGCTAGGAGATCCAAGCTGGTAGAGTGCTGTGTTCCCAGACCCACTTGCTTTGGCATTTTGGGGTGCTCCAGTGTGCTCCCTAAACTCAAGCGTCAGCCATTTTCTGTGTCTATGATTGCTTGGAAGAGAAACGCTTGACTGCATTCTATGTAAATTGTCATTTTGACAAAGGGTTTTCCTAAAAAAGGCAATACTCAGGTCCATTTGCAATGGATGGACACAAAGTGAAGTTGCTCAGCTGCACTCACTATGTTCAGACCATGGTCAGACACCATTAGCCCTTGTCGAAGGTTTGCATGCCTGGACAGCCACCCCTCCACCTGCCGATCCATGGCCACCAACAGCTCCTCTGCCATGTAGTTGGTGTCCAGCACCTCCACATGCAGTACAGCCCACCTGTGCTTTGCTGCAAGGAAGGAGCTGGCCACGCTATCAGCAGAGCAATGTCCCCTTGCTCTTCGGTCCCCACCAGTGTACTGTGAGGGACAGGAAAGCAGTGTGCATCGTATTGGGTCTGCTCCACAGATCTGCAGTGAAGTTCATGTTGGAGCACAACATGGCCTCCCTGCATGCCTGGTACAGGTAGACTTTGAAGCTGGAGCAGGTGCCTTGCTTTCTCTGCTCAAGGACACACCAGGCCTATTGCTGCCAGCAGGAATAGGGCCTGCAGTGGATGCTCAAAGCATCAAGACATCACCCTGATCTCCTCCTGGGGCTTTAAAAATTAAAAAACCAACAACCTAGCCCCCACCCTGACTGCCCACCAAACACACACTACAACAGCTACAGCACAACTGTGCAACAGCACAACAGTACACTATGAACCTGTAAAAAAAAAAAAAAGCAAGGTAAACGTAGCAACAGCAACAACAGCACCCCTAGATCAGGAAGGCCCTATTTAAATCCCAGATCTCTGGGGTGAAAAGGGTTTTTAAAAAGTATCCCTCCATTGCCCAGAAGGCTTCAGCTAGATAGGACAGGAGGCTAGCCAGGGGCTGCTGAAGGCCCAGCAGAGCAGAGCAGCACCTACTCGCTCACAGGAGGACAGACGTGTCGCAAGGGGAGCAGGCCCTAAGCAGAAAACCGAAAGCCAGTGTAATTATTTTTAAGAGGGCCAAAAGAGATCAAGGGAGGAGGAGAGAGAAATCAAAGAAAATTTTAATCAGAGAGAGAAAAGGCTTCTCACTGACTATCAGGCCCCTGCAGTTAAAAAAGAAGGGGGGGGAGGGCTGCAGCAAAAATGGACCCAGCAGGGCACAGACTGAGAGCCTGGATGGCTGGTATGGTGGCTGGCTGGCAGCATGCAGCAGGAGACCCAGGCACAGCTTTATCAAATTAAAAAATTAAAAATAAAGAAAAAAACTGACCAAAGGCTGGCTGGTGGCTGGATGCAGGAGCCAGGCAGGCACACTGCTTTAAAGAAAAACAAGAAACAGCCCAACAGCCCAAGGAATAAAAAAATCCCACCAGCAAATAAATAAATAAATAAATAAATTCAATAAGGCAAGAAGGCAGTAGCAGCCATCAGTCCAAAGGTGCAAGCAGGCAGCAAACCTCTGTAAAGACCAGCACCCCACAGAATCAATCAACAGCAACAACAGCAACACTCTCTGATCTGAAGTTCGGGAAAGAGTGACATTGCTAGGCCAGTAGGTGGACCTTAAATACAATTTGAATCTCCCTCCTTTGTTGTACCCCCATCCCTCCCTCCTGGCCAATGGCTGACAGTTGTCACTGACTGACCCAATTGTCAAGCCAGCCAAAGCAGCAGACACATCTGTCCAGTCAGGGCAGTGGCAGCTCAGTCAATCAAAAGTGACACACAGGGGCTATTCTCACGATTGGGGAAAATTGGGCTAGGAAAGCCTAGCCCTATTTTTCCCAATCGTGGGAAACACTGGGCTCATCTGCGAGCCTGGTGGTTCCTAGGCGGGTAACTCGCCTGAGTGCCCCTGACCTTCCAGGGGCCACGTGGCCCCCGAGCTCCCCAGCCCCCGCCAGCTCCGTCACAGAGCCCGCAATTGTATGGGTGGCTGATCCAGCCGCCCAGTGCTTTTGCAGAGATCGTCTGCGGGGAGAGCGGGCTTAGCCGGCTATCCCCGCAGTTTCAGCAAAAGTGGGTCTCACGGATCGTGAGACCCGCCTCACAGAGTCACAAAATGGCCACTGCCACTTGCCCTGCATGAATTGGCGGCTCGATCTTTTGAGCCACCTTCGAGCCAGCTCTGTTCCAACCAGGCTCGGCTTGGTTCAAACTTGGACCAACCCTTTCCCCCTAGAATGGCCAGTCTGGCTCAATTTCAAGCTTGCTCGCACACCCCTAATCAGTTTGGCAAAACTCTGCAAGACCCCTGCACACTCAGCAGTCCACAAACAGGAAATCATTCAAGAAATATAAAAGAGTTGTAAACCTAGATACAAATGGACAACACCACTAAAGAAAACATTAAAAAGCTGAACAATAAATAGAACAACGTATGGGTAGAGCTTTGTAGAAATAATACTGCCCCACAAAACAGAACCCCAAGCGACTGAAATCATCCAGGTGAACTGGCAACAAATAAATTCACCACCAGGGCACAAGGGCCACACTGGCACACCAAAACTACTGTGGCATCAAAAAATGTTTATTTTACTGAACAAAGCTCAGGATTTTTGTTAGCAATGCTTTTCTGCCAGCTCCCAGGAGCACCCTCGTTTGTGTTTGAGTCTCCAGGCTTGGAGATCTCACTCTGGACAGTGTTGTGAGCTCTCCGTTTATGGCACATGGGGACAGGTCACTTGGTGACAGTGGGCCAGTTGCCCCTAGATTTTGCTCCTAACAAGCAAATGCCTATGCTGAGATACCCTGAGTAGACCGCAGAAGTTAACTAAAATGAGGTTAACTCTCTGCCAAGGCCACTCGACACTCAGAGTGAACCGCATCCCCATCCACTCCCTTTGCAAAGGACAGCAGCCAGCTAGGGTGCCAATTAGCTCAACAGGAAGAACACAGATAAGGCTTGAGGTTGAGTCAGTCATATGGACCTAGAGGTGCACCCATTAAACCAACTGATTGGCTTTTTGGACTTTCTGTCCATGCAGATCTCCCTTCTCACATCTATGCGCTCCATTTTCATGACAAAAGCCTTGGCTTTCTTAGGGACTACCCTGAGAATAGGGGTGTGCATGGAATGGATTTTGCAATTCATTTTGAGCTCAAAATGAATAGAAAATTCTTCAAACCAATTCATTGAAACAGCAGCCACAACCGGCTGTTTCAACGAATCAACCTTGAATCACTCGAATTGATCCAAGGGCTTCGGTCATAGGTAACAATGGGGAATTGAAAACACCTCATTGATTCCCATGGGTAGATCCTAGAAACATCTTCTTTCCTATTCTAGTTACAGTAATACTCAGGGTGTGTGTGTGGTGCTGTCTTTGCAAACAAAACAGTTGTTTTTTTGTGTGACAACTCAGCAGTTGTGCAGGTAGTCAATTGGCAGTCTTCCAGTTCCCTGGGTCGTGGCCCTTGTGCAGGAATCTGTTCTAACCTGCCTGCATTTAAGTATGTTCAGAACTTATCACATTCCAGGCCTAAGTAACGAGATAGCAGATGCCCGGTCATGCTTTCAGTTTTCCAGATTCAGGGAGCTAGCACCAGAAGCAGATCCAAAGCCATTGTCACTCCCAGCAGACATCTGGATGTGTGGGAATCAGAGGTAGATAGGACATGAATGCTTTCTATTTCCCACTCAACCAGGATCACATACAGGTGAAGATTTTTAGTTTTGTGGGGCTTGGCTACCAGTGATGGGTTTAAAGGTTTCTCTCCCATTCAAAACTTGAACATATAGCCCTATTGGTAAGAGTATATTCCAAAATGTTGTCCAGAAATTTCAAACATTTTGCTGGCAGGTCAAAATCAGAACCTCCACATTGAATGTTGAAATTATAATCCAGTTTTCAGTCAAATGTTCATGTTCAATATAGGACAGTAGTGGTGAGTATGTGGTATGTTGTACCAATGGAACTGTGAGGAATACATTCATTTAAATAGATAAGACAAAGCTCTGAGTCATTACATCATGGTAGCTAAGCAACTTTCTTTCTTACAGATGAAGAGGGTAAGGGGCTGGAGGCTTAGTGAATCAAGAGCAGGATAGGAGCTGAGACCTTCATTCCTAAAAGAGAATGCTCCATTTTCTAGCATGAGAAGAAGGGAGCTTAACATCTCTATTATCCCACACCTCAGAAGAAAAGACCAGCTGCATTTTAGTTCAGGGAGCTAAGCCTCCTCTTTTCTCTTCCCCACTGCAGTAAGAGGGGCATGATTGTTCTTTTGGAAACTGGAGAGTTCCTAAACAAAGTCACATGATCACCTAATGGGTTGAGTGGGAGAGGTTCCTTTCGTTTTCTTCAGCGTAACACCTGCTCATCACTGTGATAATAGTAGTGCCATCACTGCTAATAGGACTGTTGCGGGGGAAGACAGTATCTAGATTGGAGATGAAAACTGCTTTCCTTCCAATGAATGAAATAATAGTTGTTCAGTCTAGAAGGGAAGAGCACTGGAGCACTTATCCCGCAGCTTAACAGATGACCAGCCCTGAAAGAGAGAGACAGCACTTCCATCATGATATATCATCAGTGGCTGCCACAGGAAGCGATCCCTTCCTCTCTTCCACACACTTGGCCGTTAAGTCTCGGTCAAAGTTCTTAATTCTGGGCTTTCCATGGAATGTAGAATTTTTGAATTTGAAAGGACAACTAAATAAAGTGGAAGGACCACAACTCAGTGGAAGAACATCTGCTTTGCATGCAGAAAGTCCCAGGTCATACATCAGATAGGGCTGGGGAAAATCTGCCTAAAATACTTGAGGAACACTGCCAGTCAGCTTCTACAAAACTGAGTTGGATGGACCAATTATCTTACTCAGAACAAGGCAGCTTTCTGCCCATGTGCCATCTGCATGCTGGGTACTAGTGTGTGGGGGCTATGTGAAATTAGCTACCAAAATTAAAATCCAGATTTGTACAAGAAATGAAGGAACAAGAAACAAATAACATTTTATGAAATTGCTGGAAGCTTCACACACAAGTTGATGAGGAATGTGAGGAAACATACATTTAAATAACCATTGGAGAAAACTGTGGATTTAGGAAACCAGAAGTTCCCGTCAAATAAGCCACTCAGTTATAGCAACAACATTTTCAGCTAAGAAAGACACAGGACTGATCTCAGAATGCAAACCTGGAAATAAAAAAGCCGTTATCTTTTCAATTGTAAGATAAACCACTTCTTTTTTCATCTGCATAGCAATACTTGATTTAGTCAAAGATTTTACATTATACATGGAGATTAAACCCTAGCTGAAGATAGTGGAAATGGAGGGAAAAGGCAAAGAATTTTAAGTAGAGGGGCGATAGTGCGCTCTCTATGGTTACATGGAAGATTTGCTATCTCTCATGAATAATGCATACAATATGCTTCCTTTTACAGAATAATAAGTTGGGTTTGAAAAAAGCTGCAATTTACCTGGCTGGAGGGAACACAAAATAGATATTAGCTGGCTCATTATCGGTCAAAATGGCTTAGCTGCTAACAGTTCACTGTTCAAGGTTCAACATCTGGATCCTCTAGATACATTTAGTTGTAGTGATGTACAGACGGGCCTTGTACACTTGGGAAGTGAGGCAGATCCAGCATGCTATGCAGCCTATCAGCTGTAAACCCAATTTAAAAGGGAGCAGGCTAGCACAGAAACAGATATAGACATACAGGCACATACAGAGAGAGGAAAGAGGCATATTAGTGAACTGTACAGGCAAGGTCAGAATCTAGCTTTTACCCAGATAAAGACCCAGGCCTAATTTGGTAGCAAGTATACTAGTTCAGATCAGAAGGAATCAGGGCAATACCCAATGGAATGAACCATACTGAAGCCTGGGGAAGACAATTCTGCTTTCTCTGTTCAGCATTGTGGCTCCCCACAAGGAGTATCACTGTACAGACTTGGAGGCTCCCATTTTGAGCTCCATCTGAGCCTGTCACAAGTCCTTCACTCATCATGTCTCTCTCCTGATCTCTTCCATTATCACACAGTACTTGGTACCGCTCACATGTGACACTGTACTAGCACAGCAGGCATTGCATCTACTCCTGGAACAAAATTAAGTTGGGAGAGGCAGGGCTAGCTCATCCACTGTAGATAACAAGAGCAAACTGATTGTTTTTGGACGGGTTGCATGTTGCCACATTCCTGTGGCACATGGTATAACTCTCCTTGAGCTGTTGTAATATCTGGTACAGGTTGCTATAAGGATCCTCTGTTTCATATGGAGAATCTCTACACTAGCGATGGACACTCACAGGAATATCCAGCATTAGTAATGAAACTCTAGGTGTTTTGCAAGATCAAAGCTGCAAGCTGCAGTAGACATTATGGTGGGGCAAAGAAAGTAATTTCCATAGAATGTCATAGGTATAAAAGTCATCTGCAGATCAGCATTGATTTGCTCAAACCAAGGAAAGAGGCCTGGCCTGAAACGTCTTATAAAAATGTGACTTCTCACATGACATGCTTTTTGGGTGTTTGGATGGCTTCTGCAGGTCTGGCTTATCTTCTTGCAATTCCCCCTTTGAACCAGAGCTCAGTGTATCCCTACTTAATTGATTATTCTTCCAGATGCAGGATCCAGAGTTAACACAAGTTCTATGTAATGATTCAGAGGCTCAGCAGCCATTATTTTTCAGTGGCTGCCTTCGGACATCATGCCAAACCAGAGGTGAACTCACCTCTGATTCACTCTCTGTGATGTCTGAATTAACAGAACCATGGTTCCTAGATGAAACTGTGGTTTAAAATATTTAAGAAGCACAAAATAAAATACATGACAATACAAACAACAGAATAAAATAGTTATTAAAACAAGTGTTTAAAATTATTAAAATTAATTCTAATTAAAAGCCTGCAAAAACAGGAGAGTCCTGAGGTTCTTTCTGAAAACAAACAGAAAAGGAGATGCTCTTATTTCAGTAGGGAGTATATTCCAAAGCCCTGGGGCAGCCACAGAGAAAGCCTGGTCCTGAGCTGCCACCAGACAAGCTGATGGCATCTGTAACCGGACCTCTCTAAAGATCGTTAAAGGTGGCAGGGTTTATGACAAAGGAGGCTCTCTTAAATAGCCTGGACCTAAGCCATTAAGGGCTTTATAGGTAATAACCAGCACTTTGTATTTTACCTGGAAACATATTGGCAACCAGTTCAGTTCTTTCAAAACCTATGTTATGTGGTCCCTTTGTGTTGTCCCAGTCCCAGAGACCAATCTGGCCACCGCATTCTGTACCAATTGTAGTTTATGGACTACGTACAAAGGGAGCCCCATGTAGAGCACATTACAGTAGTCAAATCTGGAGGTTACCAGCATATGTGCCACTCTTTTAAGTTCATTCACCTCTAGAAATGGACATAGCTGATGTGTCAGCCGAAGCTGATAAAAAACGCTCCTGGCCACCACCTTAACCTGAGAAACCAGGGAGAGCTTTGGGTCCAGGAGGACTCCCAGCTACTCCCAAGCTTTCAGGGGGAGTGTAACCTCATCCAGAACAAGCATATCTAAACTATCTCTTGAGTCCTAGCCCCTGTCAGTCAGTACCTCTGTCTCATTTGGATTCAACCTCAGTTTGTTTCCCCTCATCCAGCCCATTACTGCCTCCAGGCAGGGATTTAGGGAAGATATGCCATTTAGGAATATAGGGTAGACTTTGCCCCCAAACCTGGGAATTAAACCTTGGTTCATAGTGAGTTCCACTCAGCCAACCGAGAGTCTATTCTCTCCTCTGTTATGTCCGGATTGGAATTTCACCCCAAACCAGAGGTAAGGGCGAAAGCTCCTCCTGTGGGCTGCCAGCCCATTGACCAGCGTGGGCTGTCTTTCCAAGGTTGGAGGAAGCCCATGCAGCCAGTCCATCCTCCTTTGCCAGCAACCAGACTTCAGATTGTGATAGTGGGGGATGGAGGCAAATGGCAGGTCTGTGGAACCCGCATTGCTGTTGTGTCTGAATTGGGCCAGTAGCAAAACATCATACCAAACCATGGTTTCATTACTCATAGTTAAGAAGTTAGAACCCAAGCCAAATTTGAACTTCCAAATGTACAGACAAGTGATTGTTTATAGCTGCTTGTCTGCTTTCATTTTCCATTGATTAGGTATGGAACTCCTGTCTCTATATGTGCGACGTCTGAAGGAGGAGCAATGACTGTAACTATAGTCTGCCAATTCACACAGCACGTTGAAGCATATTTAGCAAAAAGCATGGATTGTAAACTCATTTCAAACCATGGCTTGCAGTTTGGTTTGCTGGCTAATCTAAAATGTAGCCTATCTATCTGATCATCACACCAATCCATAGTTAATATTCCTTAACCATGATACAGAATGATGTCTGAATTGAGGCAGTGTGATCACTCAGTTATTTTCAGATTATGAGACTAGTCTCACAATCAGTGAGACTGGCCGTAAGGGGGTTAGCGCAGGTAGCAGGCTTAGCAGCCAGATCGGCCACCCACACTACTGCCGGCTCATGGAGCCGGCAGGGGCTGTGGGGATCGGGGCCACGTGGGCCCTGGAAGTTCCAGGATGCCCCATGTGAGCATGCAGGGCATCCTGGAGAGACCCTCCAGGGCCAGTTTCAGCCTCCCGGCAGGGGTCTCCTCATATGTTGCCATGGTGCAGAGCCACACCTTGGCAATACATGATCAAACAGATGGGGTTAGTGGAGCGCTCGCTCTACTAACCTCATCTAAGGAGAGGGCTACCTAAGCAGGTTACCCACTTTGAGGACACCAGGCTCACCTGTGAGCCCAGTGGTTCTCACGCTCTCCTAAAAGCAGGCTAGGCTCCTTTAGCCCGCTTTTGGCCGATCGTGATACTCTCCTCCGTATCTGCTGTATTAAGGACATGAGAAAAATCTCTAACATACCAATGTTACCTGTTTGACAAGAATGCACTGCACTCTCTCTCTATCTGTTCAGTCGTGTCCTACTCTTGGTCACTCTATGGATCAATGCACTTCGTGCCATCCTATCTCGTACAGCTTCCATTAATTCCGCCATGGTCATTCCAGTGTCATTTTTTATAATATCCAGTAGGGATGTGCAAACCTGGTCTGGCGGTCCGCAGTCTGGCAGTCCACGGTCCGGCGGTTCGGTCTGGAAGTTCAAGGGTTCAGGATCAAA
Organism: Hemicordylus capensis; assembly: GCF_027244095.1. Lineage (NCBI taxonomy): Eukaryota > Metazoa > Chordata > Lepidosauria > Squamata > Cordylidae > Hemicordylus > Hemicordylus capensis. The sequence goes on along the minus strand of NC_069661.1, from coordinate 79,835,418 downwards.
CCAAACCCCCCCCCCCCCGGTTTTGTCCGGACCGGTCCAGACAACCATCGGACAGGTCCACGAATTGGGTCCATGATAATTTTAATTTTAAAAAACATTTGTGGACCCCACCGGAATGGACCAGACTGGGGGGAGTTCTGTGGGGCCTGGACTGAACTGGCCCGGTTCCATTCGAGGCCTGTCTGGCCTCGAACCAAACAGGGCCAGACGGTTCCGTGCATACCCCTAATATCCAGCCACCAAGTACAATGCCTTCTCCTTCTCCCCACTGATCATTCTCAGCATAATTATCTTTTCGAGTGAATCAGCTCGCATGACATGACCAAAATATGTCAGTCTTTGTTTAGTAATCTTAGCTTCTAGCAATATATTATTGGTTTAACTCGATCTAAAACTTCCTTATTCATAATTCCCACTGTCCATGGGATGCGCAACAGTCGCCTCCAACACCACATCTCGAAAGCCTCCATCCTTCTCCTATCTAAAGAGCCCCTGGTGGCGCAGTGGTAAAACTGCCGCCCTGTAACCAGAAGGTTACAAGTTCAATCCTGACCAGGGGCTCAAGGTTGACTCAGCCTTCCATCCTTCCGAGGTCGGTAAAATGAGTACCCAGAATGTTGGGGGCAATATGCTAAATCATTGTAAACCGCTTAGAGAGCTCCGGCTATAGAGCGGTATATAAATGTAAGTGCTATTGCTAAGTGCTATTGCTATCTGCCTTCTTCAAAGTCCAACTTTCACAGCCATATGTGGCTATTGGAAATATTATTGCATTAACTAATCTGTATTTGGTTAGGAGACTAATATCTTTGCTCTTCCAAATTTTACTCATGCTGATCATTCTGGTTCTTCCAAATGCTATATGCCTCCTGATCTCATGGCTACAGTCACCACATTGATCAACTTTATAGCCAAGAAAAATAAATTCCTTTACTAACTCAATTATAAGTACATCGGGGAGGCTCGTCTGTGGCTACCTTCATGTCATTTGGTGGCCACCCAGGGATGGGCCTTCTCAGTTGTCGCCCCGAGACTTTGGAATGTGCTTCCCGTGGGAATAAGAGTCTCCCCATCTCTAGTGGCTTTTAGAAAAGTGTCTAAAGACTTATCTTTTTACCCAGGCCTTTTAGCTTTTTAACTTTTTAGCTTTTAACTTTTAACTTCTGATTGTTTATTATTCGTTTTAAACTGTTTTTAGTATTTGTTGTGAACCGCCCTGAGACCTTGGGTTAGGGCGGTATAAAAATGTGCTAAATAAATAAATAAATAATGATCTCATTATTGATCTTCACTTTGACTTGTGTATTCTCTGCAGTCGTCAATATCTTTGTTTTCTGGATATTAAGGTGCAATCCAAATTTTTCACTTTCTTCTTTAATTTTTAAAATTAACCATTCTAGATCTTTCTTGCTTTCCGCAAGCAATGTCATATCATCTGCATAACGAAGGTTGTTAATATTCCTACCACCAATTTTCACTCCAATAGCAGATTCTTCAAAATGTGCATTTCTTGTAACCATTTCTGTGTACATATTAAATAGTATGGGAGACAGGATGCAACCTTGATGAGTGTCTTTCCCAATCTTGAACCACTCCATGTCTCCATATGCCGTTCTTACGGTGGCTTCTTGATCAGAGTACAGTGACTGTACAAGCTGGATGAGATGTGATGATATTCCCATTTATCTGAGGCAATTCCAGAGCTTATCATGATCAACACAATCAAAAGCCTTTGTATAGTCAATGAAGCACATATAAAGGTCCTTTTGATATTCCTTCGCCTTTTCCATCATCCATCGAAGATTGGCAATGTGATCACTGCACTAAAAGATCACATTGGCAAAGTGATCACTGTACTAGAGTACTGCATTAGAAGAACCAATATAAATGTTTCCTTCTGTATGACATAATGAATTACGGATATCATAGGCAATGTGTCACAACAATAATGGCACCAATAGATCATTTCGATATGCTTTCAATCAGGAACACAGGCTTTCTTTTGCCTTCTTCCTCATTAACCTTCAAAGCAGGGGAGATTCTGCATGAATGTTTGCATGATTTCATATTACGTTTGACAAGGATGTTGTGTAATCTACACAAAACAATGCACTTGTCACTGAAGAAAAATTGAGAAGCATTGAATTGCCCATAGAGTTTTAATGTGAAGATTTACATTCATCTGTGTCAAGATGAAGATTTCATTATTCAGCCGGCTTTTGAAAACAAACACAATCTTTAATATCAATAATTTCATAGCACTTTTCCATAAAACAATTACATAGGAACGTAGGAAGCTGCCTTACACTGAGTCGGATTTTGGTTCATCTAGTTCATTTTTGTCTACACAGACAGGCAGTGGCTTCTCCAAGGTTACAGTCAAGAGTCTCTCTCAGCCCTATCTGAAGATGTCAGGGAGGGAACTTTGAATCTTCTGCATGCAAGCATGAAGGTGCTCTACCCAGAGTGGCCCCACCCCTAGGGGGAATATCTTACAGTGCTCACACATGTAGTCTCCCATTCAAATGCAAACCAGGGCAGATCCTCTCATCAAATGGGACAATTCATGCTTGCTACAAGACCAGCTCTCCCCAGAACCACTGACTGGGGAAATGCAGCTCTGCCGGAACTGACGGGCTTTGCCCCTTGTGTCAGATTCAGTTGGCAGGGCCACTGCCCGGGAGATGGTCTGTTCGGACCCTCTCTCATCCCTCCCCAGTCAGCATTTCATTGTAATGCTGGCTTGCTGGGCTTTTCTCCCCAGCACAGCCAGCATTTCAGTGAAACACGGGCTGGGGAGGAGAGGGGCATGCCTCATACTCCTAACCAGCGATCACTTCATTTGCCAGCAGAGTGTGGGAGGGGATAAGGGGTTGGCCTGGCTGAGGGTGAGGGAGTGCCCAGGCAGGCCCCCCAGACCCTGATGACTGGGGGATGATCACCCCCCCCCCTTGTTCCATGGTCCTACAGTATGTCCCTGGATGCCAGCTGATCTCTGAACAATGATGCAGGTGTGTCTGGAAGGTGAGGTCAGTGCAGAGGGAAGAGGGGCAATGTCAAGGCCAGTGAAATAGGGCTGGGGAGGGTGGTAAGGGGGCAGGGATGGAAAGCAGCAAAAGGCAATGAGGTGGCCCTGGTCAGGGCTCCAGGCAAGATTGAGAAGTCTAAGAAGTGTATTACACAGAAGGTTACATTGGATCTAGGCATGCAGCAGAACATCTGTCTGGATATAGGGATTCCATGTATCCCTTTTGAAAAGTTTCAGACTTTGAGACTAAGATTTAGGCTTGCCAGCTGGGCAATTTATATTGTGAGCCTTTTGGGGACAGAAATGCACCTTTGTTTTTATTTCTCCACATAAACTGCTTTGGAAACTTTTGTTGAAAAGTGTTATATAAATATATACCATTGTTGTTGTTGTTGTTGTTGTTGTTGTTGTAGACTACTATGTTTTAAGTCAGTGTAATAAAGACTGGCCTTGGTTCCCCAGGGATGGAGACACCAGGCTGTGCAGGCTGATCTCTTCTAATGAGAAAATCCAAGCATGGACCAATGTCCAAGCATGGACTAATGAAGAGCCAGACCAGGACATTGCAGCTGTGACAAGACTGCCTCATGAGGAAGAAGGGAAATGATTAAGGGCAAGCTATAGAATCACTACAGGCTGATTGAGGGATACCAGGAAATGGTGATATCATTAAAGCTTCTGAGTCACAGTAGCTGGCAATACTTTTTCATAAGGGTTCATCCGATAAGCTCAGCTATGAATGGGTCTCAGCTTGTGGATCTGAAGTGGATCCTCATTTCATGCAAGCCTCTGCCTTGTCTTTTCAAGTAATCATTATGCAGCTTCTAACTGTAGCTTAATGACATCCTTGGGAATGGAGCTTTTGGAATGCCATAAAGAGGTGACTCTAAACTGAAAGCAATTTCACCAGAAGAAAAGAATGTTTGAAGTCAACAACATATGTTCCTATAAAATTTAATGTGTCGTTTTGTAGAGGATTGCTGTTTGTTTTCTGTGGAGGCATGTGAAAAAAAGGCAAATGATTAAGCTGTGTACATTAAATAGCTTTTAAACTGAAACGTATGTTTTAAAACATAAGTACATGTAATAAGAGCTTTTTGAATGAATTTTTCTAGCAGGTCAGTTAGTAGAGGGTTTCACAGCTCCACTGTGGACTTTCTGAGATGATATTCCAAAATGCAAATAAAGAGCAGCAACATTAAAAACATATTTCAAATTTTTATTTGAAAGATTTCTTTTGAGGGGGAGATAAAAATAGTTTAGAAAAATCACACCGTTTGCTCAACAAACAGTCTCTGCTATTTTAGATGGACAATGCCATAACATGTCTTGAAGGCGACATTATGATCTCTGTGGGGAGAATACAACAACAGCAGCAGCAATAACAACAACTATTTATATCAACAAAAGTTTCCAAAGCAGTTGAGAGAGAGAGAGAGAAAGGTAAGTAAGTAAGTAAGATGGATCCTTGTCCCCAAAGGGCTCACATCCTAAAAAGAAACATGATAGACACCAGCAACAGTCACTGGAGGATTACTGTGCTCGGGGTGGATAAGGCCAGTTTTGCTCTCCCCCTGCTAAATAAAGAGAATCACCACTTTGTCTTTTTGTCCAGTTAACATGAAACTAATACAACTGAAGACATATACATGCATTTATCAGTTACTGAAAGATTGTACATGCTAGTCAAAATAGCAGAAAATAGAATTTATTCTGGCTAATGGACACAAGGAGATTATTCTAAGTATATTTCTTTTGCAGGTAGGGAACACTGACAAATATATTTCTATTCATATGAAGTGGATTATAATTTGGATCTAGGTGCAGAGTGATTTTTGAATATAACTATATTTATATAGTATGTCATCTTAGGCTGCTGTGTTTGGTTTCATTTATTGGTGACTTTGCTCTGTTATTTCTTTGTAATTGCCAACAGCTAAAACAAATAAATTACTACCACTATTGAATAACACATCCTTCCTGTAGTCATTTACAGTATGTTACTGGCCAATTATCTTATTTAGAGCATTATCTTATTTATGAAGAAATAGTTGACATTGTGGGCATAGTCTGAGTTTAATATTTAATTCCCAAATGTGAAAAATCAACTTTTAAAAGGATGATGAAATGTTCAAGCTAGGGCAAGGAAGTAGCAAGGCTGGAGTGGGCCCCTGACCCCCATCTCTCTGCCTTCTACTTCGGAGAGGTGAGGGGGGAGAATAAAGATTAAGCAGTCACTCAGCTGGTAGGCCCCTCTCTCTCAGGGGGAACAGTTGTTCCTACCCACATAATTATAGCTGCACTCCTGAGCTAGGTAGGTCCCCAAAGCTTTCCTTATCTGAATTTCTGCCTGGATTTTGAAATTCCAAGTTACCTGGTCTTGTATCTGACTGATATAATTAGGAATCTTCAATTTGTTCAGTCCCCCCCGCCCTGATTTCTCTGTACAGATTTTATACAGAGCGCTGCATGTATGTGATTTGCAACAACTTTCAGTTCTTTTATCATTTCATGATGTGCACATGAGAAAAAGCCAGCTCGATGTGACTATAAATATGATTGTAACAAGCTTTGTCATAGAGTACATTTGCACATCAGTAAAATTACACCAAAAGAATCTTGATGCAATTATCATTTTGATTTTAATATTTTAGTGTGGTTTTTATGGAATTTTATTGTATTTGAACTTATAAACCACCTTGGGATTAGTTTTATGAAAGGCAGTATAGACATTGAACAATAAAATCATATGTACAGTCACTTTCTGTTTTGCATTGTTTTATCAATGTGCATATGTGTACCAAGGGGGAAAGTTGCAAATTTTTAATGTTTGATTAAAAAATTCCAAAGCAATCATTACTATAAATATCCACATAGCTATGAAAGGATTAAAAAAAAAACAACATTACCACATTCATATCAACTTACTGTAAACATTAAAATCCATATCAGTTTTTTCTTCCAAAAGTGGAGTGCACTGAATACAGAAAAATGATCTTATTTGCCTCCCTTTTTCAATCTTAATTAATTAAATAACAACAATAGATGAAAAGCCTGACTAAACAGGTATGTTTTCAGGTCCTTCTTAAAAATATCCAGATAAAGGGAGGCTCTTGATCCATCTCCCAAACCCTTTTCCACCGTTCAGTGACAGAGAGAGAACAGAGTCCTTCCAATATCTTGCAATTATCATTTTTGTAGCAGCCAAGAGACCTCAGTATAAGAGTTCTCAATCTAAAGGGGATATTTACAAAACATTCCAACTACTTCAGGCGATCTTTCAGTTGTGATTTTTGTTATTATTTCTATATTATCTAGTACCTCTTTCCAAAATTTCTGAACCATAGGACAACTCCATGACATATGGGAAGTGTCTCTGTTTAAATCCCCACATTTACAACCCCTCACAGAACTCCTGTAATAAATCTTACTAAGATTTTTGGGTGTCATATACTATTGATATAAAACTTCCAGAATTTTTTTAAATATTAATACAAATAGCATTTATAACTTGGCCACTAAAATGTTATTCCACTCTTGTTCTGTTATTTCTACCCCCCAATCAGGGGTGTAACAATGTTGGAGTGGGCCCAGAGACAAGATTTTAAAATGCCCCCCCCCCGAAGCTCAGCTCATGAAGTAAAGAAATCTTAAATGAGGCTGAATAGTGGTAACAAAAAGCACACACACACACACGTGTATGTGTGTGTGTACCACAATAGAACACCATCCTAAATTATTTTTAACAAGGTTTTGTAAATTATGGACAATGCAAGTCATTTAATGGTACTAGAGAAAGTCATGCTGTTCTGGTAGCTCCAGGTCTTAACACTCACATCAAGTTCGGAGGATGAACACAACTGAAGGAAGCCTGGGCAGGTGCGTGGCTGGGGGAGTCAGTCATGTGACTTGCCTCTGGGGAGAGCCCAAGGCAGTGGTCTCTCCTTGCCCTATTATAGTTACCCCTGCCCCCAATAGGTTCACTCATCTAGTATTGAAAGGCTCACTATATTGTATTTCGTGGTCTAATATGATAAAACTTAGTCAACATTCTTTTACATGATGTAGAGGTTTTTAACAAACTTTCAAAGACTGTGTATTCAGTTCCCAACTGTCTGTTACTGATTTTATTGTCTGCATAACCTCTTAATCTGGTACAGCATATGGAACCAGTCCATTGTCTCACCATTCATTCTTTGAGAGAGTTGGTTCAAACATAAGCATTTTTCATTCTGAAAGACATTGTTACCAGACCTACTCGCTTCACCACTTGCTCTGTCCACCTAGTCCTCTTGCAAGCCCACACTCTGCCCAGGGTGCATTTGAACTGAGGCTTGTGCTTGTGCTTTTGCCACTTTGCTTTTGCAATTTCCATCTACATTTGCCATCAGAAACAGCACCCCATGTGGCCTAGGTCTGCCAATGATGAGCTCATTTTATGTTTGAGCTCCTTGGAGAGATGGATTTTCCACAGCTAGACTGCGGTAGTGATGAAAATGCCTTTCTTCTTGGCTGCCTTTACATATAACGTGAAACCGGAATTGAACGGGGCAGAGAACGCAAGAACAGCCCTGCTAGATCAGGCATCCTGTTTTCACACAGTGGTCCACCAGATGCATCTGGGCATGCCCTCTCTCCTGCTCCTGCTCCTCTGCAACTGATATTGAGAGATGTCGTGCCTCTGAGACTGGAGGTGGCCCCCAGCCACCACACTACTAGTCATTGATAGACCTGTCCTCTATGAATTTGTCTAAACCCATTTAAAGCCATCCAAGCTGGTGGCCATTACAACATCCAAGGCAAGGAATTCCATAAATTAATTATGCTCTGTGTGGAAAAGTACTTCCTCCTGACCTTCAGTTTCATGGGATGACTCCTGGTTCTAGTGTTGTGAGAGAGGGAGAAATATTTCTCTCTGTTCACTCTCCCCACTCCACACATAATTTTATACACCTTGATCATGTCTCCCCTTAGTCACTTTGTGTAGTAAGTAAAGTAAAGAGCCCCAGATGCTGTAGCCTTGTCTCATCTAGGATCATCTTGGTTTCTCTCTTCTGCACTTTTCCCAGTTCTACGATATCCTCCACATACTCTATATGTGGCAGCACCATAGATTTGTACAAGAGCATGATGATATTAGCATTTTTATTTACAACCCCCTTCCTAATGATCCCTAGCATGGAATTGGCCATTTTCACAGCTGATGCACACTGAGTTGACACTTTCAATGAGCTGTCTACTACAACCCCAAGATCTTTCTCCTGGTCAATCACCAATTGCTCTGATCTAATCAGAGCTCTGATCTGCTCTGATTAGCGTATATGTGAAGTTGGGTTTTTTTTTGCACCAGTATGTATCACTTTACACTTGCTTACATTGAACCACATTTGCCATGTTGTCACCCACTCCCTAGTTTGGAGAGATCTTTTTGGAGCTCCTCACAATCTGTTGTGAATTTCACTACCCTAAATAGTTTAGTGTTATCTGCAAATTTGACCACTTAGCTGCTTACACTAACTTCTAGATCATTTATGAACAAGTTAAAAAGAGCACTGGTCCTAGTACCAGTTCCTGGGGGACCCCACTTCCTACTTCCGTCCATTGTGAAAATTGCCCATTTATTCCTACCCTCTGTTTCCTCTCGATAACCAGTTATCGATCCACACATGAACCTGTCCCCTTATCCCATGACTGCTAGGTTTACTCAAGAGCCTTTGTTGGGGAACTTTGTCAAAAGCTTTTTGGAAGTCCAAGTATACTATTTCAACTGGATCACCTTTATCCACATGCCTGTGGACACTCTCAAAGAACTCCAAAAGATGAGTGAGGCAAGAATTGCCCTTGCAGAAGCCATGCTGGTTCTCCTTCAGCAAGCCTGTTCTACTATATGTTTAACAATATTGTCCTTAAGTATGCTTTTTCATCAATTTACCTGGCACTAAAGTTAAGCTGACTGGCCTGTAATTTCCCGGATTCCCCTTGGATCCCTTTTTGAAAATTGGAGTTACACTGGCTACTTTCCAGTCCTCCAGTATAGAGCCTGACTGTAGGGACAATCACATATTTTTGCTAGGAGATAAGCAATTTCACATTTGAGTTCCTACAGAACTCTTGGGTGGAGTTCATCTGGCCCTGGCGATTTGTTAATTTTTAGGTTTTCAAGACAGGTTAGGACATCTTTTCTCAAATTGGTGCAGTTCTTCAGCCTCTAAACCTGATAAGCTCAATTCCGGAGAGGGTATATGGTCAGTATCCTCTACTGTGAAGACAGATGCAGATAACTCATTCAGCTTCTCTGAGGTTAGATTTTGTGGTCGTCCAAATGTGTGCAACCATGGTTCTGTCTCAAAAGCAACCCTAGGTTTCCTTTCCCAAACTCCAATTTGAACTTTCAGTTTGTAGTCAGTTTCGCTGCTCCTACTTGAGGTATGGAAATGGCAGCATGTCATTCGAAGGCTGTATTTAAGACTGTGCTTGCTGTAACCAGAGTTGAGGGAAGGAAGCTCCTCCCTCTATCCTTCTCTGATTGGCTGCCGGGGCTGTCTTTCCTGCCTGAAGGAAATCTGTGCAGTTCATTTCCCCTGCCCATGCAGCCGGTTTCCCCTCTTCTCTGCAGTCACCCAGACTGAGATTTTGATCATCTGGAAGGTGCATGGGTGTGTGTATATCAAAACCATGGGTCTGTTGGACCCATGGTTTTGCGTTATGTGCCAAGGTGGCCTTTCTCTTTTCTTTTATCCTCAAACCTCTATTCACATCTAGGGGCAAGGGTATAATGGAGCAAGGGGGATGACCAGGGTTGGGGGGGGCACCAAGTCACTTTCTTGCCCTCTTCCAGGGTACCCCATTGTCCCCTCCTTCACCCAGTCAATGGACAAAGTGCTCACTGGCTGGGAGCAGAGGCACGCCCCTCTCCTCCCTAGCCAGCGTTTAATTGAAATGCTGTTTGTACTGGGGGGGGAAATCCCAGTCAGTTAGTGTTTCAATGAATGGGGATAGGGTCTGAACAGACCCTATCTGGGGGCAGTGGTCACACGCACTAGGAGGCAGATAAAGAATCTGCCAGTCAGCGACTCAATGAACTGCTGGGGAGAATTTGCAGGGGCTGACTGTCCCCGTCCCCGGTACTGGAAATGCCCGTGTATCTGATATTAGGTACGGGGGCATGGCTTGGGGTGTGTGCTTTGCACGCATGATTCAAAATCACTGGGGAAAGACACCAGCAGAACTTTGGCTGTCAAGGAACTCCCTATGTCCCTGCCCCCTTCCTAGTATAGAAACTTGGTGATGTACCTAACCAACCACTTTTTCATTTTGTGTACCCCTATTATCCCTCAATAAAGCAACTCTTTGTTTTCAAAGTCAAATCTCCATCCTCTTTCTTTCCCTTTCCAGTCTGTCCATGTCGCAGCTGCCTGTTCTACACAGCTCTTAAGGTATTTTTATTGCTTTTCATTGCACCATTTGATGCTCATTTCCCCCACTTGAGCCAAAAGATAGTTACTGAGGCTGGTAGCAGACATGCCTCCCAAAAACCTCATAACAACATCTTCAGATCTGGTTATAACACTGCACAAATTGATTCTCTATTCACAATATTAAAGGCTTGATTGAAAGTAAAGGAACCTTAAGGAGAAATATTTGGACTTAAAAAGCTTTTACATTTCCCCCAGTTTGGCATTAGCACATTTAATATATACTGTAGTTGTCATAATTCATCATACCTGACCACCTGTAAGGGCATTCACTTGTCCACACTAAGTAATTTAATGGTACTTTACATTCATCTTGTTCAATAACTTTAAAATGATCTGTGTCCTTCACAATCTTCCATTTACCAACCAACTTTAATCTTATTGCTTTATAATGAATTATTAAGTTTGGTGCTGTAGTCTTTTTTTTTTTTTGCTTGCAAACAGAGAGAGAGAGAGAGAGAGAGAGAGAGAGAGAGAGAGAGACCTGTAGCCTCTTATTATTCCATATAAAACCAGATACTAATTTTCTGCCACTCCTTTAGCTTCTTAACCAGAATTCCCACTGGAACACTCTCCAGTATGTATAAATATTTAGGTATTAGATCATCTTCACTGTGGCAATCCTCCCTAACCAGGAGATATTTAACTTAAACTAATTTTCTTGCTCCTTTCAAGTTCTTTCCGTAGCAAACTACGGAAAGTCTCAAAACAACTCACTGTTGGATTTATACCCAGATATCTTGCAGGTTTCTCTGACCACTTTAAGTTAGTGTTTTTAGCTAACTTTTCTTTCATAGTAAAATAGGTTCCCAATCTTGTCAATTTTTTTGTAGTACTTTTGGTAAAGTGTCCTCAATATGTGTCAAAGATAACATAATATTATCTGCTAACATAGAGACTTTATACTCTGGCCCTTGCAGTTTAGTTCCTTTGATTTCTGTGTCTTCACTTGGTGCTTTAGCAAGAGGTTTTATTTCTGTTAGGAGCAGCAGGGCTGATAATATGTGATAACTTGGCAAGTTCAGGAACACAAGTAGGCTTCACTAGTAAATAAGTCATTAACCCGGATTGCAGCTGCAGGCTTATTGTATATAGTTTTTATTATCTCACTAAATGAACCACTTATGTTAAAGACATTCATTGCATCATATTAACGTTAAACATTATTATCCCACTTTTCTGTCACAAATACCCAAAGCGCCTTACAAAAAATTAAACTGTGTAATTGAAAATCCAAAATAAACCTACAAACCAATAGTTTACATTCCTTAAAGAAGAGCAAACTTGAAACAGTGGATTAATAAGCAAATTTGTTGAAGTAAAGGAATCTTTAGTGCATGCCTAAAAGTGAGAAGAAAAATTATTCAGTGGATTTCTCCAGGGAAACTCTTGCAATAATGTTGGCCCATCATTGCATGGAAATTAGCATTTTCAGAGTGACTTCTGCTTTCCAGTGTTTTCTGCACCTCTCCAAAAAGGAGGAGGATGGTTCAGGGAGTGAGTAATTTTGCATTCCCAGTCTTGCCTTTCAGGCTTTGGGGCATTTCTGGTAGAAGTCTAATGCAGCCCTGGTATGCAGCCCAGGCTTCAAACCCTGATGCTCTCAAATTCAGTTGGTGGTGGTGGGGGGACACCTTTCTCATGCTGAATTAGATAACTTCTGTGCAAAGCATATCAACAAAAAGGCTTTGCAATGTATGAGGTGTATAAACACTGTCTGACCTCTGAACTAAGGAAGCACCAGTGCAAAAGAAGAAGTAATGCACTTTCATTGCTGGCTCAGTCGTGGGAACAAATGTCGATGATCTCCCCTTCTGCAGGAAGTGCTCTATGCCATTGAAAATGGCCCACATAGGTTGTCTGGGGGAAAGGGAGGTTGTTGAAATTCTCCCCCCAAACACACATACACAAGCACTGTCAAGAAGTACTTCTGCCGTTGAATTGGTGTTTCATTAGTCAGAACATACAGCAGTTATTTTTCCCAGGGCCAACAAGATGAAAGGTGGGGATGTAGTATTTTAATCCCAGGCAGCTCTAGATTTTTCCTTGCATCCTAGATGTTTCTGCTGAGGGGAAGGTGTTTTTACATTTTCTCTTGAAAGGCAGGAGATTTCCCAGACAGCAGGCTTTACCACGGGTTTACTGCGTGCCTTTCCATCAAGTTCAAAGTTGCTTTAAAAACCCAGATGCAAAAAGTGGATTTTAAAACCCCAGATATAAATCAGACTAGGGTCTAACATGCAATGAAAAGCCAGAATTGTGTGTGAAGTCCTTCCCATTAGCTCACAGAGAATTTGGGGTAAATCTGGCCAGTATGTGAATGCACACCTTAATTCCAGAAGAGATGCAAACTATAAGCCGGATGTGAAAAACTTCCAGAAAAGCTTTGGGGTGCTTTTTTGCACATGCCGGGAATTAATTACATAAGCCATTCCAGGCTTCATTCTGCTGGAATGAAAAGTTCTGGTGGTGAAAGTATTAAAATGAGATAACTTGAAAATAAAACATTCTCTACTTGAATAAGCTCACTACATTTCAAGTTGCCCTCAGACTCCTGAAGACAATTTTCAATGGGAGTGGGAGTCTATGTCTAATCAGAATTTTGCAATGAGTTATGAAAAATATTTTCATGCTGGGTGGGTGGGTGGGAAGACTGATGAAAATTTAGTTTATATACTGTAGGTGAGCCTTTTGATACACATCGGGTTCTATGTTCAAAGAAAACATCCTAATGTTGATATTTCCTTAGAGGGAAGTAATAGTGGGGCAATCAGTACCATGTGTGTTTTTTTTTTAAATGTTCAAAGCTATCTCAAATTCCAACTAGCTGATAGGAGTAGAGTACTATTTTTTTCTTTGACAATATGAAGGTTTTTACATTATATATATATTTCTAAATGTTATAGTGAATCAATGTTCCTTTTTGTCATTTTCCCATGTTTTGAATGTAAACAAGAGGACAGCTATTAATAGCTAAGGTACAAAAAGTCCTCTCTGTCCTGGTGCTATGCTATATTTTCTTCTCATTCAATTCACAAATATAATCACATAAAATGAAATACATGTACGAAAAAAATAACTGGTTTCTCAACTTTTTCACAGAGGCATGCAGCAGTTCTCAGCAAATTCATTGGGATTCTTCCTCTGGGACTACCCAGTAAGAGAGGGAATACAGATATGTGGACAGCTGCCAGTGCTGTTCTTGTGCCAACACAAACATAGGCCGTAATTTGCAGTGAAGGTTCTTTTTATGGTGGGGCAGAGCATGCAAGGCTGAGGTTTGTTCTTCTGCATGCTGTCAACAGGGGCGCTGTAAGGCATGGACCTGGGAGTCCAGGTCTGTGTGCCCACTCTCCTACAGGGCTCCATGATTTTTTCCAAGTGAAAAGAGAGCCACTTTTATATTTCTGGAATGTCTTGGCCTAGATTCTGAAACTTGGCACGGATGTAGGGCAAGTTAGCAGGACTCTCTGTATTGATTTTGAAGTAGATTGGTCAGTCCATTAATTTTTTATGATTTTTTTTGGAGTTTAACAACTTCAAAAAGGTCCTATAAGTGGCTTGTTTCATGGCAAAAAATTACAAAAAATTCTGGAACTGACCCCGCCCCCCAATATCATATTCCACCTCAATGTGGAGGAATCTGCCCATTGCCTTCATAATAAAAGGTAAACATCACCCCCTTTCACCCCCTTTATATTTCTGGAATGGCTAGGCCGAGAGTGCTGAAATTTGGCAGAGATTAAGGACAGGTTATCAGGACTCTGTGAACTGATTTCAAAGCAGATCAGCCAAACTGTTGATTTTTAATGGTATTTTGATTTTTTAAAATAAAAAAGTCCTCTGTATGGCTTGTTTCATGGCAGAGGATTACAAAAGCTTCTAAAACTGACCCCCCCCCCAGACCATCATTCCACCCCCCATGCAAAGAATTCTGCCCTATAGCCTTAATTTAAAAGTGCAGTTTGCCCCTTCCTTTTGCCAGCCCTTTACATTTCCAGAATAGCTGGCCTTAGAGTTCTGAAGTGGGCACACATATAGCCCAAGATGGCAGGACTCTGTGTATCTTTATTTCAAGGAAATCTGTCAATTCTGTGATTTTTAATTATTTCCCCCCTACTGCAGTAGAACTGCCAGGAAGGGTAATCTCTATCCATAGAGTAATCACTATCCATAGACTTTACACCTAGTGAAAGTGGAACCAACGGTTACATCTGAATAAACAAAAACATTTTTTAACGGACACACTATGCTCAAGTTGGTTTGTGAGTCAAAAGGTCTGCATGAGAACTGTGAAGCAAGAGTCATGTGTTGTGGTTTTATTCCCCCCACCTTACAAATGCATTATATGCCCAAGTTGGTTTTGTGTTTGAATTGTGGAGCAAAGGACATGTGTTGTCTCCCAGTTAGTTTGTGAAAGGTTAAGAAGCTGTGTGAATCCATTGGGGCTTGCATAGTCTTTTTGGGGTGGTGGTGGGATGCATTCTGGCCCAGATATGTGGGTTTGTGGGGAATGATCAATAAGATTTATGGATCCTTTGGAGGTTGTGTAGCCTCCCCCCCCCGCCCCCCTCCCTGTACTCTGGTCCAGACCTGTGGGCTTTTGGTGAAATCTATAAATGGAGAGGATGCTTATTTTGTGCTGCAAGGGTGGGTGGCGGAAATAATCTCATTAGGTCCATGGTCCAACATGACCTCAATGGCACCCCTGACTGTCAGACCCTGGTCCCTTGAAGTATGTATTTGCAGTACCAGGCTTCTTAAAATGGATGAAGAACATTATGTAGGTGTGACTTTTGCTGTTAACTTATTACCACCTTTATAAGCAGCAGTATTGAAGTAGGGCATAGAAACCGACATACCCCCAACCTCCAATAGAGGCTGTAGCAACCCCAACTCCCTACTTCTCTGTCAATCATCCGAGGAGCATACTCCATTTGGGGGCCTAGGACAAAGGCCACTCCTTGTGATGCACCATGAACTCAGTGCTTCTTGTTTTATAACTGCTTCACATAGATTAACACAAAGTAATCTTATGTAGATTTAACGAAGGGTTTATTCAGAAACAACTCCATTTTCTTCTTCTTCTTTCTCTCCCTTTTCCTTTTTGACTCCCCCACCCTCTCTATAGGATCCCCACTGGGATCTATATAAAAGATTAGTAGATAGAATACAATACTTTTCTCAAACGAGGATTGAGAGAACGACTTGGTTTGGAAATTATTAACTACTTTATTATTGAAAAGTACTTTGATGCTTTTAAATCTGTGCCACTACTGCTAAGTGTGGCACAAATTTGCAAATATTACAGAGCTTTTTTGACTCCTCTTTCATGAATCATTCAGTGGATCTTAGCTATAGCAATGGAACTACACACTGTTTGCTTACCAGGGCCGTAACTATAATAGGGCAAGGGGAGACAGTTGTCTGGGGACCCACTGCCTGGGGGGGGGGGCAGAGGCAAGTCACATGACTGACTCCCCCAGCCACGCACCCGCCCGGGCTTCCTTCAGTGGTATTCATCCTCTGAAATTGATGTGAGTGTTAAGACCTGGAGCTACCAGAACAGCATGTCTTTCTCTAGTGCCAGTAAATGACTTGCATCGTCCACAATTTACTATGCTTTTTGTTACCACTATTCAGTCTCATTTAAGATTTCTTTACTTCATGAGCTGAGCTTCAGTGAAGTGGGGAGGCTCATTTTAAAATCTTGTCTCTGGGCCCACTCCAACCTTGCTACGCCCCTGTTGCTTACTATTATACTTCATGCATTAATGTGCTGGTTCCTTAATTTCTACGCCCTGCAAAAAGTGACTCTGTCACTCAGGAAAATGTAGGAGAAAATGGAAAAGCTTAAGCTGTACTTGATTGACCCAGAAGTAGCTGAGCACCTGTAATCATGCTGCTACACTCCATGCTATAGCAGTGAGGATAAGTATTCTAAATCTTCACACGACTGTAGCAAATATTTTCTCATCTCACACATTCCACATCACTGGCTTTCAGTTACTTACTTTCATTACTGAAAGTCACTTACTTTCCAGATTAGAAGACCTATCAACATTCCCTTCATGCTCCACTCAGGTTTCAAAATACCACCTCAGTGCAATGCGTTCAGTCAGAGTTTATGAGTTTATCACACACGAGGATTGTATTGAGAACATACTGTGTCCTGCAAGACATGTTGTACGTCATTTCCATGCAAAGGCTAGTGATTGCAGTTAACTGTTGATTTGAAAAGGAAATGATTTGAGAAGTTGTGATGTATGATGGCAGTTTGTGCTCAACATAATTCTAAAACGGGGCTGGTGTGTGTGCGCTCATGCATTTTCAGTGTGAATAGCCCAAGTGAGGATCACTGTTGAAGATACGAGCATCAAGAAACAGTATGGCATTGATATAAACATCACCTGTATCCTTGCTAACCCTCTGTGTACTCAATGCAAAATGAATGTCTTGTGGACTCCATCTGTCTCGAGACTGGGTATATGAATATGTGCTGGGAAACCAACTGATATGCTTTGAACATTTTTCAGAATAAGGTTAGTTACAAGCCCTGTCAGACACAAGTCTCAATTTGGATTTTATATTCAATGAATGTACAATCTTTGTACAGTGTACACACATGTAGCTCTATATGCAGGTGCAGTTATTCACACTGTGTTCAATGCATGTACAGTGGTACAGTTCCCGTCTGTACCATGCCCTTGAAATGGCCTGTTCATTTTTTTAAAAATATGAACACATGTACAGTCATTCACATGAACATATTTATAGTCACTTGCATGGACAGATAACATAATGGCTGGATTGGGCTACATAGGGCAGGACATATAGATATATGTGCAGAAATTTGTTGGAATAGAAAATGCTCTGTGTTCAGTAGCACAAGCACACCACCAAACAGAGGCTGCTTCCAGACTGAGGTTTATTCCAGTGTCATTAATTTCTGTCACTGATAACATTGCTGTCAGTCCACATGATGCTCAGTCCTTCCCGCATTGGCTCATCTTGATTAATGCTCCAATCCATCATCATCATCAACAACAACTATAATAATAACCCATGGTTTTTGATCACTACTTTCCTGATGACTTCAATATGGGAGGAGGGAAATTGTGTATGGAGATTTATTTATTCGATTTATATACCACCCTTCCAAAATGGCTCAGGGCGGTTTACAACAGAATAAAAACAAGTAAAACCAGTTAACAATTAAAGTCAAAACTATAAAAACAGAATAAAACCAATTAAACATTCAAACAGCTAAAAACCCTGGTGAACCAGGGCAAACATTAAAACAAATTAAAAAGCCTGAAAGGCCAGACCGAACAGATGGGTTTTAAGGGCTCTCTTGAAGGTCAGTAAGGAATAAAGATTATGAATTTCTGCTGGGCGTACATTCCACACCCCGGGAGCAGCTACAGAAAAGGCCACCTCTGAGTTGTCACCAAATGAACCGGTGGTAACTGGAGACGGACCTCCTCAGATGACCTTAACGTGTGGTGGGAGTCATGTAAAAGAAGGCGCTCTCTAAGATATCCCGGGCCCAAGCCATTCAGGGCTTTAAAGGTAATCACCAGCACTTTGTATTTGGCCCGGAAACATATCAGCAGCCAGTGCAATTGTTTCAGAATAGGTGTAATATGGTCTCTCCGGGTTGCCCCAGAGACCAATCTGGCTGCCGCATTCTGAACTAACTGAAGTCTCCAAACTACGTAAAAAGGCAGCCCCACGTAGAGCGCATTGCAATAGTCAAGCTGAGAGGTTACCAGCTGATGCACCACTGTTTTGAGGTGATCCTCCTCAAGGAATGGGTGCAGCTGTCGAATCAGCCGAAGCTGATAGAAAGCACTCCTGGCCATGGCTTCCACCTGAGATACCAGGGTGAGGCCTGGGTCCAGGAGTACTCCCAAGCTGCGCACCTGCTCCTTCTGGGGGAGTGTAACCCCATCCAGCACAGGGAGATCTAACTCACGCCTCAGATTCTAAGCCCCCACAATGAGCACCTCCATCTTGCTTGGATTCAGCTTCAATTTGTTCTCCCTCATTCAGCCCATTATTGCCTGTAGGCAGGCATTTAGAGAATGAGTGCCATTTCCTGAAGATGAAAAGGAGAAGTAGATTTGGGTGTCATCAGCATACCAATAACACCCAGCACCAAACCTCCTGATGACCCCACCCAGCGTTTTCATGTAGATGTTAAAAAACATTGGTGACAGAATGGAGCCCTGAGGCTCCATTTCCATATAACAGCTCCTGTTTTGAGGAGCAACTGTCACCAAGCTCTACCATCTGGAATCTACATGAGAGATAGGAACAGAACCACGGCAAAGCAGCGCCCCCTATCCCCAACTCCCCCAGGCGATCCAGAAGGATACCATGGTCGATGATATTGAACGCCACCGAGAAATCCAGAAGAACCAGCAGAGTCACACTCCCTCTGTCGATTCCCCGGTAAACATCATCCATCAGGCCGACCAAGGCTGTCTCAACCCCATAGCCAGCTCTAAAGCCAGTTTGAAATGGGTCTAGATAATCAATCTCCTCCAGACTGCCTGGAGGAGATTATCATGCACATCACTCATTGTGAGAATGAAAGGAATAATTTGCTTTTCCTCCCTATGCAGAATGGAGGAATACCTACAGCCACCTGAACCTCAGGTGAAGTCCTGCTATCCACTTAGCTGTCCACTTCTGCTGTCCACTTAGCTTTTGACAAAGTTCCTCATCAAAGACTCCTGAAGAAACTTAGCAGTCATAGGATAAGGGGACAGGTACATGTGTGGATTGCTAACTGGCTGAAAGACAGGAAACAGAGGGTAGGTATCAATGGAGAGTTTTCACAATGGAGGGAAGTAAGAAGTGGGGTCTCCCAGGGATCTGTACTGGGACTGGTGCTTTTTAATTTATTCATAAATGATCTAGAAGCAGGGGTAAGTAGCAAGGTGGCCAAATTCGCAGATGATACCAAACTCTTCTGGTTAGTGAAATCCAAAACAGATTGTGAACAGCTCCAAAAGGATCTCTCCAAACTGGGGGAGTGGGCAACAAAATGGCAGATGCAGTTCAATGTTAGCAAGTTTAAAGTGATGCACACTGGGACGAAAAACCCCAACTTCAAGTATATGCTGATGGAATCCGAGCTGTCGGTGAGTGACCAGGAGAGGGATCTTGGGGTCGTGGTGGACAGCTCATTGAAAGTGTCGACTCAATGTGCGGCAGCTGTGAAAAAGGCACATTCAATGCGAGGGATCATTAGAAAGGGGACTGGAAATAAAACGGCTAATATTATAATGCCCTTATATAAAACTATGGTGTGACCACACTTGGACTACTGCATACAATTCTGGTCACCACATCTTTAAAAGGACATTGTTGAACTGGAAAAGGTGCAGAAGAGGGCAACCAAGATGATCAGGGGCCTAGAGCACCTTTCTTATGAGGCAAGACTACAACACCTGGGGCTTTTTAGCTTAGAAAAAAGACGACTGTGGGGAGACTTGATAGAGGTCTATAAAATCATGCATGGTTTGGAGAATTTGGAGAAAGACAAATTCTTTTTCCCTCTCACACAACACTAGAACCAGGGGTCACTCCATGAAATTGATTGCCAGGAGGTATAGGACCAACAAACGGAAGTACTGTTTCACACAACGCGTGATCCACTTGTGGAACTCTCTGCCACAGGACGTAGTGACAGCCAACCACCTGGATTGCTTTAAGAGGGGTTTGGATAACTTCATGGAGGAGAGGTCCATCAATAGCTACTAGTTGGAGGGCTGTGGGCCACCTCCAGTCTCAAAAGGCAGGATGGCTCTGAGAACCAGTTGCAGGGGAGTAATGGCAGGAGAGAGGGCACACCCTCAACTCCTGCCTGTGGCTTCCAGCAGCATCTGGTGGGCCACTGTGAGAAACAGAATGCTAGACTAGATGGGCCTTGGGCCTGATCAAGCAGGGCTGTTCTTATGTTCTTATGTTCTGGAGATTGCCATGTGCATGTGAGTAGGGGTACTTGCATGGTTAAAAAGCCCAGATGCTATTCCCTAGATGACTGAGTGGGATATTGTGAAGGGTTTGCAGAGTAACAATAATTCTGGCCTAGCTATTCTGGCAACAGTTCCTTGAAGAAATAAGTCTACCTATTCATAATGTAACGAAGGATTGCAATTCGGTTGAAGGAAGGAGTTTATTCTACAAAACCCATAGATGAAGAACTCTCAGCACCTCAAATAACTGCTCAGGGGGATATGGATGCATTGAGGACATTGAGGATATGGGAAATGGTAGATTATTTCCCACTACTTTCCCATTGCTGTGCTAGAGAGCCATTGCTTGGGATCTGAACTGGTATCTGTCCAGGTACCACAGCCAAAGAACTAGCAGGGAATGATGTATGTCTGCATGCCACATAGCATAGTTATATATTAAAGGTGGCTTGCTTTAATCTTCTTTAACTTTAATCTTCTGTTTTAAAATTGAGAATTTTAGGAAGAAGGAGATGAACTCTTGCTGCTTCTGTGCACGCTGCCCAGTTTTATATACATTATGAAGGTTGTTTGCTACACACAGAAGTTATCTTTTGGGGGAAAGGAGTGCTTTTTAAGTGGGGGATGTAAATTGCTGGTGGTGGTGTCAATAAATGAAAATCCATTCAGGTACTGCAGCCAAGACCAACCCTACTGTGAATTACTTGTTTGCATGCTGGTTAACTTTAGCTAAATATTAGGGGTTCTTTGCTTTATAAACCTACCCCTTGTTTGAATAAGGTACTGCAGCCAAAGACCAAAGAAGGAGAAACTTAACTTACAATTTCCTGGGTTCCTTGCTTCCTATCTAACAGTTTTATCATTCTGTAGGGCGGGGGGGGGGGGGAACGGGACAAAAAACTATGAGTGACTGTGTTCTTGTCTTTGGGTAAGAATTCAGAGAAGAGCATTTATTGTTAAACCTTTCTTTAATTTGCATTCATACTAATTATGTTCCATTTATATGAAAGAAATAAGATAAAAATTCTTTGATTAGAATAAAAACATCAGGCCTTCATTTAAACTATTTCTAAAACATGATATAAAATAACAACAAAAAAGACTTCTGACTGCCAGCACAAAGGGAACTATTCAGTTGCACAGGTGTTAAAAATATAAAGATATACTGTAACATCAACAGATGCAAAAAATGGTCTTTCTTCAGCATGCAGTTAGAAAAAAAGACAATATAGACAATGAAAGTTACTATAAGATTAAAGCATGAAACAAGAATAGCTTCCTTCATCATTCAGTTCTATAAATAGCATAAGGCACAAAAACATACTGATTTTGAAAAGCCATTCCTATGACCCTGTTTTAGAGGTTGTTTTTCCCAGAGACACCCACCCTGTTTTGTGGACTGAAAAGCCCATAGGCCCTGCCATATGCGATGCTGCCTGTGCTGTAATGCCTCCAGGCTCCAGAGGAGGTCAGTTCCTGCAATGCAACAAATAGAAAAATTAATAACTATCTGAGAAGAAACAGGAAGTAAAAATGCTATAGATAGCCTTGCTTCAGCAGAGCATCCGTTGCACTCATGTTCACTGACATGCTGATGTTGCTCCAAAGCCTTTGTTCTCCCGAGAAAATCAGCTTCTGCAATGTAGGCAGGACATTGTGGAATGACCTCACAAGAAACAACGGCATGTCTGGATGACCCTCTTTGACTTGCACTAGCAGTTTGCTTGTGATTCAGCATAAGAACCTGTAAAAAACCTCACAGCCTTGAAGCAGACAGAGTCAATTCTGATCATGTTGATTTCCTGCTCTTTCTCTTTTGCTCTTTAAAGATGATCAGCACTATCTGAGCTCAGTTAACAAAAAAATTAAAAATAATTCTGCTAATAATTTGTTTAGCAAAAGAAATTGAGCCTTTTTATATGTACCAGGGCTGTGTTCCATTTTGTTGTCCTCAATCAAGGCTCTTGATGGTATAAGTTTTGCTACTTTGGCTGACTGCTTTTATCACTAATTCTCTCAAGCAAATTATGTCAGCCATTTTAAATAAATAAAGAGCATTATTGCTGCACTCATTAAATAAACTGGAGGACCAAGCTAGAGCAGAAATAGGTCGGATTCAGATGAAATAAGAAACTGGAGATCCCTTCAACTCCAGTTTCGCTAACCGAATGTCTGAATCCGGGGAACCAACCGTAAAGGAAAAAATGGACCTGTGCTTTCCTGCCCCAAACTCCATTTGTCACCTTCAGTTATCTTTAGGTTTTGTTGTCCCAGTCTTTGGTTTGCCGATGGCAGTGTTAAGTTCAAACATGGCACCACTATTATCTATCTATCTATCTATCTATCTATCTATCTATCTATCTAATTCATATCCCACCCAAAATGGCTCACAATAAAATACAGATCACAACAAAATAAAAAGGATGAAATCACAATAATTTAAAATTTAAACAATGTTAGAAACTATCAAAGCTATCACTGTTAGCCTTCTCCCAAGCCAGAGTTCAGGGAGAAAGCTCCTCTCTCACTCCAGCTGCTACTGGCTGTGCAGGCTATCCTTTAGGAATGAAGGAAGCCCACACAGCCATCTCCTCTGCCTCTCCCCAATGTCCAAACATGAATGGCAGAGCAGGGGGAGAGGGCCCTAAATCACAGGTTGATTGGATGCACAGCTCTATATTACTTCTAAACTGGGCCATAGAAGATCCATGAACAGGATCTCCTGTGGTTTTAAATAGTCTTGAAAGTAGCTGAGGAGCAGGCTAATTCAGACCAGGACTGCAGCACTGGGGAAGAGAGGGGGTTCAGCATGTGTCCATTTTTCAAAGAAAACAATACACAGGCATGGAAGATATCTACACTACTAAAAGTTCAGAATTCTTTGTTCAGTTACTTCTCATGGTTTGTCTCTTTGTCAATGTCTATCTTTGTTTTCCCATCCATAAACAGATATTTGAACAGTACTGGGCATTTCAAGGGCCCTTGTGTTCTCCATTAACAATTACCAGAATTGTCAGGCCATACATGCAACTATTTTTGAGGTGAAAGAAATTGTGCTGATGATTTCTTTGATCAATATTAATACAGTAAACTGGTCTTGTGAAAGGGCCTCCATAAGTTAAAGGCACTCTTTACCACATCTTGAAAAATATTAAAACACTTTCTACAAATTTTGTCATGTTGTATTAAGGGTTAGCATATTCTCTAACATTTCACAAATTAGAAGAAAACCATGTGGATATTACAAATATTCTCCTATTCTCACATCAAGGATCACCATTTGAGCCACTTACCCACCCATTATTACAGGTAAGGTTCTTCTTGTCTTCTGTCTATTGTATTCATTTATTCTGCAATAGCCTTCCAGCAATACACTGTTTCCCCCCTGTTTGCTTCCATTCTTCCTTTGTGAAACCTGCTGAAACTCTGGCTACATAATTCCCGCCATTGCCCATCTCTTTTGAATGGAGGAATGCAGTGGTTCAGGTCACTACGATCACAGCATCCTTAGCCTCAAGGCTATAAATTTCCCTTTTCAGGCTCTGGTTAACAGTGAAATCATGGCAATGCTCCAAGAAATTTAGAGAGACATCAAATGCTTGGACATAGTTTAAAATGTATGCAGCATGTTGCTATGGATATAGCAAATGGATTTTACCATTTAGAACTTACTGTGTAATTTTTCATTTCTTAACTACACCTTCAAATTGGTGTAAAAATTGCACAGACATGAGAAAAAGCTCATATCAGGGCAATCCTGTCTAGTTTCCTTACTTTGGGGCCCAATACATACATTCAAACTGTTAGAACTCTCACCCCTCAACACAGATAACTTAGCAACAAACCCAGTCAGTGAACTCCAGGCCACCAGCCTTCTGTGCCGTTCTCCCTTCTGCTGCTAACTGGGCCATCTGAGGTATGGGCCATCTGAAGTATTTACCATCAGAGGTGCTGCTAACTGGGCCATCTTGAGGGTCACCTCAAGTGGCAGATAATCAGGGTGGTGGGGTAGAAGGTTGCCTCCAGCTATCCTTTGTTGCTTCATGTGCCTCCCTCTGCTGCCCCCACCACTGGAGCAGCTCTTTCCTGAGCACACCCACCACTCAGCAAAGAGCCACTTCTTCTTCCCCCTTTGCTGTGACCAGTGCTATCTGAATTGGTACTGCACACTCATGAGCTGTTTTCCTTGTTTCCCCATGTTTGCTGCTAGGCTGATTATGAAAAGGGGAAGAAGTGAAGGATGAAATGAAGAAAGGGCAGTAGAGTAATGGAGGCACTGCCTAGAGCATTTCCAACATTCTACAACTTTTTCCTCATCCACTTTCTCTCCATTTTCATAACTAGTTGATTGATGCATGAGGGAGGAGTCAGAGGATGTGCACACACACATGTATATGAGATCAAGTGGTGATCATGCCTGAAAAATAAAGAGAAGGGGTGAGGGAGAAGGAAGGGTGGCATTTTGGTACCTTCCTCAGGTGCACAGAGGTCTTGGGTCACCACTGCCTGTAGGTGATATGGAAACAGCTTAAACACTGCACATACTGCATGATTCCTTTGCTCACTGTTGCAGACTTATTGAACTGATATCCCAAAACATTTTTCCCCTTAAAAAGAAGAATTGTGGGTAGATTGCTTATAGGGATAGTAACATGGGTTGGATTAGCAGCTGGTCATTTTACAGACTAAAAGCCTATAAATACTTGCATCAATTTGGCTTTTGGAGAGATCTGGCATAGTACCTTCCTATCTACTATGGGTTTTAGCATGCATGTGTCAACATTTTAAAACTGCCTGTACTTTTAAACTTAAATGTATTCTTATATTTTGTGGACATGATGTATTTCACTGTCATTGTTTTCTATAAAGTAAAATCAAATGCAGTGCTTTTTTCAGTTTTTCAAAACACTATAATGATGCATAAAGCAAGTTGTATTCATGCATTCTTTGTACCTTTATTTTGGTTTGAGTCTGTAGGAAGCATCTTGGAAATAAAGAACAAAAACTCCTTATAGAAGCTATCAAGCAATTGTACTTGCTAGGAACCACAATTTGTATGTTGTTTAGCTGGGTTTCAAAAGGAAAGGCAGCTGGTCTTCAGAATGTTCAATACGAAGAAATGCTATTGAAATTAAATGGGTTTAAATCAACTCAACAGTTGGAAGACTGTCGCTTAAAAAACCTTTTTTTTAAAGACACAGAATAAGATTATGAGGAAATGCATTAGATGGTTTCCCTTTTCAGTTGTTTAGTGATTGATTTAATAGGAATCAGTGGATTTTCTGGGATATTTAATGGCATGAGGACATTTAGCAAAGATGGCACTGAATTTTGCCTGAAGTGAAATTCAAAGTCCTGCCTAGGTGACACATCAATAAGTACAGTATTGTAAACAAAGTTAAAAGAATTATGATAAGATTCTTGCCTTTATTTATGCAATGAATATTCATTGTACAATTTTTTCAAGATAAAAATATCCTCAAGATACTTTCCACAAAATCATTTCCATAAAGCAGAACCTCAGGTGCACAATAAACAAAACAAAAAAACAACAACACAAAAATTAGAAATTATAATGTTTTTAAAGAGAAAGATACAAAACATTCTTATCATACCAATCAGCAGCATAAAACCATTAAAACACACACACACAAAACTATCAGATAAGAACAGCAATAATTGAAATCTTTGGTGAACCAAAAATATTTTACAGCTCATTTAAAATCAAACTCTGGCTGACTAATGCCATGCATATTGAATAACATTCCATATGCACAATAGGAGAGAGGCAAATTTTTGCCAATCTTTCCTGCCCTCTGCAGCCATCTGTGCTTCTTGAAAACATGTCTTTAAAGGTCCTTCAACCCTCAGGGACATATTTTGCAGAGGGAAGCTTGTTGACAATTGCCCTTCCCTGTCCTGCACTGGATATAGCACTCCCCTAGGGCTTGTAAAACAGTAGGTGGGAGTCCACTCGGCGGGTATGGTGAGGCAAGGCAGTTATGGCAGAGGTGGAGACACATAGTATGCAGGCAGCAGGCTCAAGGTTGTAGAGCAGGTTGTGATTCTAGCATCATATGTAGCTGGAGGTGGAGCTGAAGGTTTTCCTTCTTTTCTGGATCTCTTCTCAGGCATGTCATCATCTTTGCTGCTGGGGACTTGGAGTGGGAGGGGGCTGAGGATTGCTCCTAGGAAGACCTGAGAAGCAACTGTTCCTGTGGCATTGGTGTAGAGACCTCAGCCACTGGTGGGTCTGAAGCCTGTGATGAAATGTGGGAGGCAGATTGGAGATCTGGGTCTCTAGGATCAGGGAGACTAAGTAGTGGCATAGCTTCCCACAGCTAGACAGGGAGCAGAGGTTCTTGCAGGAGGTCCGTGTTTGGGAGCGTGCCGGCAACTGGATTTGACAGAGTCCACAATTGGGGTGTCTTCCTCCATTGATGTGGTTTCCCCATTGTCCTCAATGTCACTATCCTTGAGTCCTGGCCCTGGACTGATCCTGACATTCCCTGTTATTCAGGGTTATTTCAATGTTACTCTAGATGTGAGTCAGTGTTGGGATCTGACATACCTCCTGAGGAAGTGAAGTCCACAATTCAAAATGCCATCATTGCCAGAACTGAAAATGCCTTTTGTCTTTTAATAACATACATAAGCTCTGCTGGATCAGACCCAAGGCCCACCTAGTCCAGCATCCTGTTTCACACAGTGGCCCACCACATGATTCTGGGAAGCCCACAGGCAAGAACTGAGAGCATGCCCTCTCTACTGCTGTTACCCCCCTGCAACGGGTATTTACTTAGTGGCATCCTGCCTCTGAGTCTGGAAGTGGCCTATTGCCCTCAGATTAGTAGCCATTGATAGACTCTCCTCCATGAATTTCTCTAAACCCCTCTTAAAGCCATTCATGCTTTCACCATGCTTGGTACCTACCAACCAAATATGAGCAAGTTGCAGGACAGAGAGCAGAGCTTGTGAACCTTATCTTAATATTCAGGAGGTTCACATGGTGCAGCCAGTCAAGATAATTTAGTACCAGCCCATATATCATTTCTAAGGTCTCTCTCTCTCTCTCTCTCTCTCTCTTGCGAGTTTGTGATTTTTAAGGATCTTAATTATTTCAATAATGTCTTTCAAGCTCACAGCCCTGGAAAATACATGAACTGTCAGACAAATTATCTAATAAGCATCTTGGTGCTGTTCTCCTAATGAAGTGTATTTTTGAAGTCCACTTGCAATTGTCTTTCCTCTGTCATTTAATCTGGCATTTCAATATTCACTATGTCTCTCTCAGTCTCAATTTTTATTTTCCTTTTCAACAGTAATGGTACAAAATACAGGAGAAATCCCCTACAGATATTGTTAGGTTCTGCTTCTTGCCAATAATGAATTCTCATGAGAATATGTAAATACCTTCAGATGGTCACATGCAGTAGCTAGCCTTGCTGTCTCACACACACATATACAGAGCTTAGAGAAAGCTTTCTCCCACAGCTCCAATTAACTAGTTATACAAGATAAAAGAATGAAAACTGAAAGCTTTTGCACCAATCTACCTTGTACAAACTTATATATGTATAATATGCCACTAAAGCACTAGCTGAGATCAGATATTACTAAGAGATCCTTAATTTCAGCATAGACCACAAACAGGAACCTCTTGATAGTTGGGTAGGAGGAAGCTGCACACAGATCCCAATTGCCAAGATGGCTGAAAGCTGGATCCTAAATACAGCATTTCTTCCATGGAGACAAGTGTCCAATGTGTAGAATCCAAGGGAAAGAGTTGTGTGTGCAAGGAAAAGGCAATGGAATGGAACCAGGAATATTCCATTTAATATTCAATTGTTTAATTAAATATATATTATGTATGGAGAGAGGCAAATGCAGACTGCTTTTCTGTGCTCTTGCTGCTGGCTGTTTGTTAGTGCTGCCTTTACTTCCGGACTGGAATACAAGTAACTAAAGCTCCATTCAAAATCTGGCCTGGATCGTGGAATGGATTAACCAAAAACACCACATAATGGACATGTAAACTGTATCTACATTTTATCATTGGGAGAAATCCCCCAGCTAGCTTTAAATGCAGCTGCTGTTATTATTATTAAAAATACTTATATATTACATTTCAACAAAAAACATCTTCAAAGCAGTTTATACAGCAAAAGGTATGAGAAAATGAAAAAAAAAAGCACCCTCTCCCAAAAGGGCTCACAATCTAAAACACCACAACCACTGCCACCACAGCAGGAGACACCAACAACAGTCATTGGAAAGATGCTATATGGGCAAGTATAGGTGCATTTGCTATCCCTTTGCTAAATATGTATTTATTTATTAACATATTTTTATACCACCCAAAACTTACGTTACAACAAAATAAAAACAGAAAGTAAAACATTAGTTAAAACAAAACCAAAAAGTTTAAAACATTATAATTTAAAAATTTTAAAACAATATTTTAAAACAGCATTAAAACCATTAAAACAATATTAATTAAAAGCCTGGGTGAACAGATGCATCTTTAAAGACTTTTAAAAACGTGTCAGAGATGTGGTGGCTCTTATTTCACTATGGAGAACATTCCAAAGCCTTGGGGCAGCAGCAGAGAAGACCCATCCCTGAGTGGCCA
Source organism: Hemicordylus capensis (assembly GCF_027244095.1). Taxonomy (NCBI): domain Eukaryota; kingdom Metazoa; phylum Chordata; class Lepidosauria; order Squamata; family Cordylidae; genus Hemicordylus; species Hemicordylus capensis. The sequence goes on along the minus strand of NC_069661.1, from coordinate 79,806,294 downwards.
CCAAACGAGCCGGTGGCAAATGCAGATGGACCTCTCCAGATGATCTCAGCAGGTGGCGGGGTTCATGACGAAGAAGATGTTCTCTTAGATACCCAAGGCCCAAGCTGTTTAGGGCTTTATAGGTTATGATGACACCTTGTATTTTGCCCAAAAACATATCGGCAGCCAGTGTAGCTCCTTCAATACAGGAGTTATATGGTCTCTTCAAGATGACCCAGAGTCCAATCTGGCTGCCACATTCTGGAACAACTGTAGTTTCCGGACCACATACAAGGGCAGCCCCACATAGAGCGCATTACAGTAATCCAGTCTAGAGGTTACCAGCAGATTTGTGGTTGTTCATCTCAAGAAACAGATATAGCTGGCATATCAGTCGAAGCTTATAGAAGGCACTTCTGGCCACCGCCTCAACCTGGGACACCAGGGAGAGACTTGGATCCTGAAGCACCCCTAGAATGCATACATGTTCCTTCTGGGGAAGTGTGACCCCATCCAGAACAAGCAGATAAAAATCGTCTCTTGAGTTCCAACCCCACACAAGAGTACCTCCATCTTATCTGGATTCAGTTTCAGTTTGTTATCCCGCATCCAGCCCAACACCGACTCCAGGCAGGCCTTTAGAGAGGTTATGTCATGGGGAAATAGATTTGGGTGTCATCAGCATACTGATAGCACCCTGCACCAAATCTCCTGATGATCTCTCCCAGCGGTTTCATGTAGATGTTAAACAACATCAGAGACAATAAGGAGCCCTGAGGGACACCATACAAGAGTTCAGATTTTGAAGAACAGCAGTCTCCAAGGGACACCATCTGGAACCTGCCTGAGAGGTAGGAGCGGAACCACCGCAAAGCAGTGCTTCTCATTCCCAACCCCCTCAGATGCTCCAGAAGGATACTATGGTCGATAGTACCGAAAGCCACCGAGAGGTCCAAAAGGACCAACAGAGTCACACTCCCTCTGCGAATTCCCAATTGGAGTTCATCCATCAGGCCGACCAAGGCAGTCTCTCCACCCCATAGCCAGCCTGAAAGCCAGTTTGAAATGGGTCAAGATAATCAGTTTCCTCCAAGACTGTTTGGAGCTAAGAGGCCACCACCCTGTCAATTACCTTGCCTGGCCACAGAAGGTTGGAGACAGGCCTGTAGTTGCTTAACTCTGAGGGATCCAAAGTAGGCTTCTTCAGAAGCGGTCTTATATTGCCTTCTTAAGACTAGGAGGCATTCTCCCTTCCCTCAGAGACACATTTATAATCTCTACCAGGCCTTCTACAACAAGCCCCCTGCCAGATAATATAAGCCATGTTGGACAAGGGTCAAGACAACATGTGGTAGGCCGCACCGTTCCAATCAGCTTGTCTATATCCTCAGGAGTCACAAACTGGAACTGATCCAACCTAATCATACAAGAGGAGTCACTGGACACCTTTATATCAGACACTGAAGTAATTGTGGAGATGGAGTCTAAGTCAGCTCGAATATGAGAGATTCCCCCCCCCAAAGAATTCATTAAACACATCACAGATGGTAATCGATGGGTCCATATTCTGATTCAAGGGAGGAGGGGCACATATTAGTCCTCTCACAACCCTGAACAACTCCTCTGGACGTGAACTTGTAGATGCAATATGGCCAGAAAAGAATTGCTACTTTGCCTCACAGAATGCCTGAGCATAGGTCTTCAAATGAGCTGTATGTTGCAGTCTGTCAGATTCAAGCCAAATCTTTCTCCACTTGTGCTCCAGTTGTCTACTTCGCTGTTTCAGCCCCCATAGTTCTTCAATATACCAAGGGGCCAGTTTTTAATCTGGTCAGAGAGGATGCTTAGGAGCAATAATGTCCGCAGCCCTGGTGAGTTTGCCGTTCCAGTTCTCCACCAGGGCATCAACAGGATCAACAGCAGAGCCAACACTAAATCTCTCCAAAGCTTCTTGAAATCCTATTGGATCCAATAACCTTTTCAGGTGGACCATCCTAATAGATCCCTCGCCCCTCTGAAGGTGGGAAGTGATTGTGAGTCCAACCTTAACCAGATGGTGGTCTGTCCATGACAATGGGGAAATCATAGGATTCCCCATCCATGGAAAACCACCCTGATCAGAGTGAAAGACCAAATCAAGCGTGTGACCAGCAATGTGTGTTGGCCCCGAGACCACTTGAGATAGGCCCATAGTTGTCATGGCCTCTCTGAACTCCTGAGCTGCCATGGACAAATTGGTCCCAAAGTGAACATTAAGTCCCCCAGCACCACAAGCCTGGGGGACCAACACCAAGTCCGAGACCGAGTCCATCAGCAGAGTTAGGGACTCTGTTGTGCAGTGGGGCGATCGGTACACCAAGAGAAGTCCCAGTCTATCCCTGGTCCCCAGACTTAAGTACACACATTTGATATGGTCCGACACTCTAACAGGGATCCTGGTACGCGAAAGGTTATTCTTATAGAGCGTTCCGCCCCCAGTCCTTCACCCGCTCCTCAACAGCGTATCCTGGAGGAAGAAGCTGGGACCACACTGGGCCCCCTGCCCCCCACAGCCAGGTCTCTGTAATACATACCAGGTTGGCACCTTCATCCAGAATCAAATCATAGATGGTTTCAGATTTGTTCTGGACTGAACTGGCATTACAGAGGAGCAAGGTAAGGTTCCAAGGGTGGTCGGCACTGCTCCCCAAGGTCAAAGAGTTGGCAGAACAGTTGGAAGGGGAAACAGCTATTAGATTTCCAAGTCCCCTTCCCCTGTAATGGCCCGCTGACTTGCCAACATTACTTCTTCTGCTCCCTACCACCACCAGAATGGTCAGTGGACACGCCCCCCCCGTCTCCCCATCTCCAGGTCAGCCCAGACACATCCTAAAACTATCTCACCCAGTACTAATTAAAACAGAAGCCCCACTATTAAATACCCCCCCATACAAATATCTGGGCCAGGAGACCTTGCTGTCCCCTGAAGTGGATCCCCCAGAGGGGCAACCCCCTTTGGTGTCACCGTGCCAGTGGTGGGCCCACCGCCAATGGTAGCACCCTATATAGCCCTGAGCAGGCAGCTCCAGGCAGATGGAATCCAGGAAACTGCCAAGTCACCCTCCTCCCCAAGTCCCAATCCTGCAAGGCTCACCTCACTACAGCAGCCAGTCCAGGATCAGAGAGCCATCACTTTAAAACGTGCCTCTTTGCTCAGTTAGCAGAAGTTTGAATCACACTGTTGTTCATTGCTACACATGTAAGTCTCATTGGAATAAATTCTCATAAGCATGTATTATTGAGTCATGGATGATCATTTTCTAGCTTAATCCAATGAGCTATAGTATTGACAGGAAAGAGTAGAAACATATGTTAATTCTCCATTTGTACGCTGCTGAAAATTGCATTGCTGTGGTGAATTCTCCTCACTTGCCCACAAACCCCACTGTAATTTTTAGCAGTGCACTCTTTTTCTTCAGTATGTCTGGTATGTTAAAGGAGCTAAACTTAAAATGCTAAACTTAGCATTTTTAATTTAAACTTTAGCAGTTAGCGAGAGATCTCTTTTGTGCATCATCAGAACTGTGCATACCGATAACTCTCTGTGGTTATAATGAACTGGTGTTTCAGAATTTTTCACTTCTACGAATTGGGGCCTATATATGTTTTGAGCAATTACATGACATGCTTGAGAGTTTGAGCAAACAAGAAGAAAAATGAGCACAGGCTGTGTTTGTGAGGAAAATAAAAAGACCATTTAAGGTATCATACCTTCAGTAAGTTTTATTGGCTTGTCATGCAGTACCATAACAATGCTAATTGTCTCCTGTGGGATTGCTAATAGGACAAAATTACATAGAGGGCAACTCTGTATCAATAAAAACAGCTTTATGCTGATATCTTGCATTAAAAAGCCTATTAAAATGCAACCCAAGAAAAATGTTGGCAATCATATCAAACATTGCATGCTGTACCACTGACGGACTATAATGTTCTTGGGATAAATAAACTAAACTTTTTCAACTTATAGGTCAGATTTGAAAACAATTGCCATCCAGCTTCAAGTCTGTGAAGGTATAAAAATCAAGAACCCACACATGGATAGAGGCAGTGCAGAGAGCATCATGTCAATGAAGGGACTTGTTGGTTTCATCAAGGAAAAAGTCTTTAGCTGGAGAAAGTTTTGTGTATATTGGACTGAGATGAAGCCGTCCTAGGAAAGAACTGGTAAAGCTGAATGGAAGGTTCTAGCCTTTCAAGTAGGTGCCCTAGTTTGTTAAAGAACTGTGGAGAACCTCAAAAGCCTGAGCCTACATAGGAAAAACAACATCAAAGGGAAATTAAGGGAGCGGAAGCAGTTTAGAGAGCAAAGGTTGAAAGTGGCAGTGCACTGGGTGGCCCCATTCAGATGTATGGGTTAACTGGAATTAAGCATGGCTGATGTTTCAGTTTGTAACTCCAAATAGTGCCACAGATGTTTACCAAAGTGTGGTCTGCAAAAGCCCAGTTTCAGGACATCCCAGCAAGCTCCACTGCATGGCTGTGACCAAAGCGTAACCAGATCAGCAAAGTGGCCGTGATTGGCCACGATCTCAAACAGGGCATGTCCTTAGCACTCCACTAGCTTCCTTGGGCAGATGACAGCTTAACCCTTTCCTCACTCTACTCCTAGCTATGTCATCCTGATTAATTTTCTCCAAAGCAGTGGATCATAGGACTAATACTTGGCAGCAGACGGGCACATCCTTCAGCAGGGCCAACCTAGGGTAGGGGTGTGCACGGAACCTTTTTATGCTTAACTTTTTACGCTTAACTGCAGTTTTTGTGTGGCACTTGCTAACACAAGTGACATTGCTAGACTTAAATGGGGCATTGCCCTATTACTGGGGAACCAACTCAAGCCAATTACTACCACTGCTGTTGCTACTTCTACTGCTACTTCCACTGCTACTGCTACTGCTGCTACTTATACCACTTTAAACTGCTCAGTCATTGGTATTTAAACAACATGCAAGCATCTACACAGTAAAGTCTTTCCAAATCTCAGCTTATTTGCAAAATTCAAGCAACGTTTTGTGTATATTGGATTTAGCTCCAGCAGGGCTTAAAAAAGAACAGATAATAGCTATGCTATTATAGGGTGATCAGCCCCCCATTTCCTTCCAGAGGTGCTCTTAACCCTGGACCTCGGGGCCATCAAAAACCCATGTATTAAAAATACTGTGTGTGCGCGTGCAGGGGGATGCTGCTTAATTTGCAGGGGTGTGGGTTCCAAAGGCCAAGGCTCCAAAATTACCTATGTCCACCTCTGTAGCCTTCTATCAAGGATTGCTTGAGGGCAGAAGCAGGATGCCTCCTTCTCATTAGCCATATTCGCTAGATCCATCAGGTCCCAAGATACATAGACAATGGCAGAGGAACAGGGATAAGAGAAGGATACTCCATTTGCTTAGCCCAATGCCCTATGTTTGTTTACTCAGAAGTAAGTACCAGATAATTCAGCAGGGCTTACTCTCAAATAAATGTTGCACAGAGTTGCAGACTCATAACACAATTCTATGCACTTTACTCCAAGGAAAGCCTCAATAAACTCAATGAGGCTCACTCCCAAGTAACTGTTAACAAGAACATAAGAAAAGCCCTGAAAGATCAGTCCCAAGGCCTATCTAGTCCAGCATCCTGCTTCACACGGTGGACCACAATATGCCTCTGGGGAGCCAACAGGTAAGAGATGAGGGCATAACCTCTCTCCTGCTGTTGTACCCCTGCAACTGATATTGAGAGGCTTCTTGCCTCTGAGGCTGGAGGTGGCCCACAGCCACCAGACTAGTAGCCATTGATAGACCTGTCTTCCATGAAATTGTCTGAGCCCCTTTTAAAAACATCCAAGCTGGTGGCCATCACCACATTCCATGGCAAAAAATTCCATAGATGAATTATGTGCCGTGTGAAAAAGTACTTCCTTTTGTCTGTCAGTTTCATGTGATGAACCCTGGTTTGGTGTAGTGAAAGAGGGAGAAACATTTTTCTCTGTCCACTCTCTCCACTCCATGTATAATTTTATACACCTTGATCATGTCTCCCTTAGCTGCCTCTTTTCCCAAGTAAAAATGCTGTAGCCTGGCCTCATAAGGAAGGTGTTCCAGGCCCCTGATCATTTTTGTTGCCCTCTTCTGCACCTTTACCAGTTCTACAATATCCTTCTTGAGACAGAGTGACCAGAACTGTACATAGTACTCCAGATGTAGCTGCACCATAGATTTGTACATTATAATATAAGCATTTTTTATTTTCTGTCCCCTTCCTAATGAACCCTAGCATGGAATTGGCCTTTTGCACAGCTGCCACAAACTGAGTCAACATTTTCAATGAGCTGTCCACCACATTCCCAAGATCTTTCTTCTGGTCAGTCACCGATAACTCAGATCCCATCAGCATATATGTGAAGCTGGGGTTTTTTTGCCCTAATATGCATCACTTTACACTTGCTTACATTGAACCACATTTGCCATTTGTCACCCACTACCCCAGTTTGGAGAGATCTTTTTGTAGCTCCTCACAATCTGTTGTGGATTTCACTACCCTAATTAGTTTAGTTTCATCTGCAAATTTGGCCACTTTGCTGCTTACCTTAACTTCTAGATCATTTATGAACAAGTTAAGGAGCACTGGCACTAGTACCAATCCCTGGGGACCCCACTTCCCTCTATTGTGAAAATTGTCAATTTATTCCTAACCTCTGTTCCTCTCCTTCAACTAGTTACCGATCCACACATGAACCTGTTCCTTTATCCCATGACTGCTAAGTTTACTCAAGAGTCAAGAGCTTTTTGGAAGTCCAAGTATACTAAGTCAACCAGATCACCTTTATGCAAATGCCTGCTGACTCTCAAAGAACTATAAAAGGTTAGTGATGCAAGACCATCCAACTATCACCCAAAAGGTTTGCTGAGTATAGTTAGTAAAATATATGCCAGACATCTTTGTAACAAGCTTATCGATTGGGTGGAGCAAGAGAATATCCTTAGGGACAAACAGGCTGGTTTCTGATCCACACTAGACCAGGCTTTGTTTTTACGGCATTTAGTGGGAAAGTATGCCAGCAAACCCTCCTCCTCTATATGCTGCATTTATTGACTTTAATGCTGCATTTGACTCCATCCCTAGATTGAGACTCTGGAGCAAACTGGCCAACACTACTACTTCTTCCTTTTAAATCTATCTAGCTATCTAGCTATCTAAATTTTAAATGAAGAAGAAGTAGTAGTATTGGCCAGTTTGCTTCAGAGTCTTAATCTAGGGATGGAGTCAAATGCAGTGTTAAAGTCAATAAATGCCTCAGAGAGAAGAGAGAAATAAAGAAACAGTACAAGAGGGGAAAAAGAGAAAGAAAAAAGTTAAACAATGCAGTACATAACATCTCATATTTTATACATCAACCCAGGATTCAACTCGCTGTCACATCAGCTTCTGTCTAAACCACCACATTTAGTTAAAGCCACCCTTTAAAAGTATCTAGGTAGAACCTCTAGTTAAGTAAATTAATCATGATTAAGCCATGCTAATATTAAAAAAATACAACTTCATGGCTTCATTAGCAAAGAGAATCCAAATCTTGGGTGAGGTATCTGGCCCTGTAACACATTGTATTGTATAAAGGCTTCCCAAGTCACATGAAATTTATCCTCCGATTTGTTTTTTTAATGTATGAAGTAATAATGATTATGCCTTTGAAGCATAATCCCAAAGTTTAAGAAACCACTCCTCTAATGTTGGTAAAATATGGTTTTTCCAATAGGCAGCATACAGAATTCTCAGAGCAGTTATCATGTATAAAGATAACTCTGTATATTCTGCAGGTATATATGGCTTAGTAATATTTAACAAAAAGATCTCAGGTGCAAGGCAAAAATCTATTTTTAACATTTGCTACATCGTACTATGAATTAACTTCCAAAATTTCTGAGCTTTAGAACATGTCCACCACATATGGCAAAAGGTTCCCGGCTGATTTGCACACATTTCTATAGATTCACAATTGCTCCTCCTCATCTGTATGTTATATGAAAACACCTCATTGAGAGTAGAAGTGAAATAACAAAGGTCATCTGTCTGAACCGGCAGCCACACAGAAGGGGTTTAATTTTTATTGTTCAATTTTTATATTAATTTAAAATTTTGTGTTATTTCCCCTTCTGGATAACCCCGACTTCCATCTGCCTAAGTTAGCTGGCAGATCCATCTCGATCCTACTTTATGCTTTACGAGAGGAGAGCTGGTCTTGTGGTAGCAAGCATGACTTGTCCCCATAGCTAAGCAGGGCCTGCCCTGGTTGCATATGAATGGGAGACTAGAAGTGTGCGCACTGTAAGATATTCCCCTCAGGGGATGAAGCCGCTCTGGGAAGAGCAGAAGGTTTCAAGTTCCCTCCCTGGCTTCTCCAAGATAGGGCCGAGAGAGATCCTGCCTGCAACCCTGGAGAAGCTTCTGCCAGTCTGTGAAGACAATACTGAGCTAGATAGACCAATGGTCTGACTCAGTATATGGCAGCTTCCTATGTTCCTACGCTGATGATGCGGCTATACTATCAAGGTCATTAGTTGGTAAGAGGAAGGCATTACAAAGACGTGCAAAATTTTGTGAAGACGAGTCACTATCTATAAATACACAAAAGACTAGGGTTATGGTGTTTGTTAAAAGACTGAAAGAACACAAATGGCAAATTAATGGGAGTAGGGTTGAGCAGGTTAGGATCTATAAGTACTTAGTTTTTCATGCAAATGGGACATGGAGTACACATTGTGAACATGCTGCAGCAAGTGCTCAGAGGAGCATATCTGCTATATAACCGGCACATCTGCTATTTATCAGCACATAACTGGCCCTATCCACCACCAGCACAGTACCTCCAGTGACTGTTGCTGGTATCTCTTTATTTAGCAGGGGGAGAGTAACTGGCCCTATCTACCCACAGCACAGTACCTCCAGTGACTGTTGCTGGTGTCTATCTTGTGTTTCTTTTTAGATTGTGAGTCCTTTGGGGACAGGGATCCATCTTATTTATTTATTATTTCTCTGTGTAAACCTCCCTGAGCCATTTTTGGAAGGGCGGTATAGAAATCAAATAAATAGATAGATAGATAGATAGATAGATAGATAGATAGATAGATAGATATTTTTCCACACTAAAGGGGGACATTATATCCCAGCGGCTGTTAAGGTATACCAGGCCAAAATATTGGCACAAATGCAATATGGGGTCCAGATCTGTTCTTCCACCTGTAATTTCAAACCTATGGAAGTTGTCCAGTGTAGATTCCTTTGTGCCATATTCCAGGTGCCTATATGTGTCTTGAATGCCACCCTACGCCTAAAAGTAGGTTTAACCAGAGTCGAGGCCCAGGGATGGCTCTACACATTTAACTATTGACTCAAATTACATTTCTGAGTTCCACTCTAACTGGTGTAAGAGCCTCTATGATAAATTGGGTAGATATGGCTTCTCTCCACAATATTTGTTTTCATTGGGATATGATGCTGCCAAAGAAACTATTAAACAATCAATAGTGGTTATGGAGAAGCAAGCTGATCTAAGTTTTGTTGTCCCTAGTAGTATTCTACGTGGCTTCTCAAACTACCTTCAGCCAGCTACATATCTCACAAATCTGACCACTCTAAATCAGAGGAGAGCGTTCTCTCTGGTGCAGTTCAATGCCCTGCCTTCTGCCATTTTGGATGGCAGATTTAAGAAAATACCGCTCAGGAATCGACTATGCCCATGAGGTTTGGGCAATATTGAAACCATTTTACATGTTCTTCTATATTGCTCATATTATAGGGACATTTGTATTGCCTGGATTGAACCACTTTTTAAAAATACACTAGGTCAATCAGAAGAATACTATATCTCCTTCCTGCTGGCAGACCAGTATATAACCATTACAGCTAGGGTAGCAAGATTCTGTGTGGCAGCTTGTAAACTGAGATGGGAGCAATTGATTAATTGTATATGAGACCCCTGTATGCACTTATGTTTTATTACCTGCCTCTGTTGTTTTGATTTTATTTTGTTTAATTTTGATTTTTACTTTGCTGACTGCTGGTCACTGACCGTAATAAAAATTCATTCAAGACTTGCCCCTTGGACTTGCCATTGCTGCTTCTCCTTTAGGAAAGCCTTTTCTTCTATATTTTTAACAATTTTGTGTGCCTAAGACTGCAGCCCAAAGACATATCTCAGAAACTTTTGTAGAGTGAGAAAGAAAGAAAGAATACTTGCTTTAAAAATGAATGCAATAAAATTGCAGTTTTTACAAAATCAATTTCGCTCTCATGGAGCGGGAACTTCATGCACATATTTCTCTTGTTCTATAATCTTATTGGCAAGAACTGCTAGGTATCAAGAATGGGAATCACAGATGTGGTTCAGTCAGTGAGCTATCTGTCTACATAGCTCTGAAGATATGTGTGTGTGTGTGTGTGTGTGTGTGTGTGTGTGTGTGTGAGAGAGAGAGAGAGAGAGAGAGAGAGAGAGAGAGAGAGAGAGAGAGAGGAGAAAATGAAGTGTAAGCAAGTATACTGGAAAAGAAAAAAGTATAATTTGTGTGTGTGACACATGCCTATGGAAATGGAGGAGCATCTAAGACTTGAAAAAGTATGCACACATATATGTGAGAGGAAAGAAACTATTGTGTGTGTGTGTGTGTGTGTGTGGCCAAATACCTTGTAGTATTTTGAAGCTGTACACAACTTGTGTGTATGCTGGTGCCATCCACAAGTGGGCGCTCAAGACTCCAATCTTCACTCTAGTTGTTAGCCTGATCCTGCATTGGGTAAGGATGAGAAGGCCGAGGTTGCAAGGAGGGGGAGAAATGGAGGCAGTGCTGATAGAAGATGGGAGGGAGCTACTGAGGGGGAGAAGAGGCATGTGACTTTAGAAAGAGAGGCATCACCACATCTCATGCTGGCACCTACCATTTACTAGGTGGGGATAGGGCCATAGCTCAGTTCTAGAACATCTGCTTTGCATGCAGGAAGTCCCAGGTTCATTCCCTGTCATCTCCACCTCCTGCCTGAAACCTTGGAGGAGCTGTTACTAATCAGTTTAGACAATAGTGAGCTAAGAAGGACCAATGGTTTGACTTGGTATAAGTCAGCTTCCTATGTTCTTATGTTACTAGGTAACTAGTCTAATGGTGTGATTTCTTTATTCTGTAGCCAATCAAGGGGCAAAGTTAGCATTAAATAGCTGGCTGCCAAGCAACGATGTGAATGATTGAAGTTTTGGTTGAGATATGTAAACAACTTTAAAGACTTGGAGAAAACCAAGGGCTGATATGTGCTCTTTGCTTCTTTTTAAATGATCTCAGGAGGTGGGGTTGGACCTGCCTGCTGTGAGTTCTACTGCTAGCTGCAGCTATATTTACCCATGACTCTGCCTGCCATCATCTGCTCTGTGCACTGCCCCACTGGGTCCAATGGGTACCAGCTGCCACTGCATGGGATGTATATACATATACACAATGAAGCACCACTAGAGCTTCATTGACTTTCTAACCTCTTCTGTGAAGTAGTTTTCAGAACATCTGCTGTGTAAATTGTGAAACTGAGCTCACACTGGGGTGTGTGTGTAAAGATCCCACTGCGACTTCCCTTTTAATGTTACATCTCTCTAAATCCTGATGGAGGCCTGTGAAGTGGGTCAGTACAATCTCTTGATCATTAGTTTCTAATGATGTAAGAATATACAAACTAGAAAAAGGAGAGGACAGCACGCTGTGTTTATATTGCCACCAAACACCATACCTCTCAGATATGAGTGCAAAAAAAATTAATCTGGGGAAAGTAGGATTCTGCACAAAGCTGGAGATGATAAGAATATTTTCAGAGAACTGAAGGTGGTTTGAAAGAAGAATTGCTGCCAGTGTCTAACTGGAATCCTACTTTCATCTCTTGCAAACAGATTTTGCAGGGTTTTGTATAATTTCAAAAACCACTCTTCAATGAAAGAATGAAAAGGTTCCTAATGAAAAGGGACTTAAATTAACTGGAGGCTTTGATGCCTCACTTTTACCAGAGTTTGTTGTTATGCTGTTAGAACTTTCTGGAAATCCGTTAAAGACTTTCTTGTTGTTAGGTGCCGCAAATGACATCCAGACCAAATTATGCATGAATAATCCCATTGAAATTAATTGGATTAAATTAATTAATGCCTAACTTGTCCCATTAGTTTTTATGCATTAGTCATGAGTAACTTAGTCTAGGTGTTACCCTGTGCATATATGTATGTGTCAAAGGCTTTCTATTTATAAGTAATGTCAAGGCTTAGAAGGGTCACTGCTTTTGGCAATCATATTTTCTCCTGTGTCTTTTTAGAACTGTAAATGGCTTGCATTACTGCCTGTTTAGAAATGAAGGTGAATTGTGACTCTGCTATGATGCCCATTCTGAAGGCATGTCTGTCCGAATGAGAGCTTCATCATATTTCACCATCTGGACAGCTTCATAACCCCTGAGTGCTTTGAAGTGAATTTTGGAACAGCAAAGACTATGCTGTGCCCCCCCCCTTTTTTTAAAGAAGAAAGGCTACAACAAAAAGCATGATTTATAAAGTTCTCCATATTTTCAAGAAAAGGCCATTCCATTCATCTTTGAAGCACTGAAGGCAAATGATACAGTACTGGCTTGTATAAACTTAACATACATCTTATTTTAAATGGAAAGGCTGAGCTCTGTTACTCCACCTGCTGTACTTTGCTGCCAGGCCTAGCTGGAATGCTCCCCAGAAAGAAGGATGATATAAATACCTTTATTTGCAACCTATACACTGAGATTAAAATGTATAACAGACAGTTATTTTTCTTTTTACTCAAAAGACATATTAAGCATAGAATTTTGGAGAGACTGCAGTCTTACATATCTTTGCTCCGGAGATTCATTCATTCATTCATTCAATTTCTATACCACTCTTCCAAAGATGGTTCAGGCTGGTTTAAAGGTCTTAACCCAATGGGTGGCATCAATCATGTTTTGTTGGTCAGAGTAGTTTCTTTTTTCTCCTTTTTGCTAAGATCTGGGGGCATTTTTATGTAAATTGTTACAAGTTGTTCTGCTTTGGCAGACTTTTTGGTAGTGCTCTCCAGATTGGGTGCCACTTTGCAACCTCAGTTTGGCTCTTGAGTTTAATGAATGGCATTGATTTCCTTTTTGCATAGACCCTCCACACCACAGAAGCTTCAAGGTATTATATACAAGTTTCAAACTTCTTCTTCCCTGGAAAAAGAAGAAGTGAGATAACAAGCCCTTTTACAACCACCCAAAAGCAATAGCAAAATTTATCTTCTAGTCTGACCTATAATGAGAAGTAGTGACTAACTGCACCATATCTGCAATCATTGCATCTGAAGAAAATGAATTTTGTTAGCCTAATGATGCCATAAGGGACAAGGGAATGTGCCTCTCTTCCTTGATTCATTCCCCCACACATATGATGAGAATATGCAGGAAAGAGAAAATAACCAATGGGCACAATTTCCTGGTTATTCAAACCACAATGCAATAAATGGGACCTGGGCAAGAGTATATGTATGCTCCACAACATACATATTTCTGGGTAGAATGTGTCAGTGCTCAATAGTCACACATGTACAGTAGCGAGGTTTATTGATAGATCTCCACTGTCAGTGTATTGGATTCTGTTCTAGATGATATGCCTGAACTGTGAGCCTAGAATAATAAGGTAGAATAGAAAGCTCTACAGGCAGCAGACATCCATGAACACCAGCTATGCCGGGTTTGTGCTGTGTGGACCACAATAGAGAACTTCAGCAGATTTGTCCTTCTGGATCAAGTTTCATAACCAAAGTCCAAAGACATGACAGCACACTTTAAAAAATGTAGTCATGTTCTCACAACTATGAGAACATAGTCAGAGAGTTAACTGGTATGGTTAAAGAGTTAATGATGACCATTCATCCCTGAGTGTGGTTAAATTGTATACTATGATCACCAAGTCCTTCATGCTTCCGTGGAGTGTGGTATGAGAACCCAGAATTACTGGGCAATCCCAGTCAAACTGCTGCTGTTGAACTATATTTAACTAGGACAAATAACTAGGATAATGTCCTAGTTATCTCTTCCTGTTAAATATGGTTTAACCGAGATTGTCTTGAAATTCCAGGTTCTGACTAGGATCATCCTCCATGGGAGCAGGCAGGGCTTGGTGATTGTGGTTAACTCTTTAATCATGCTCAGTGTGGTTGGGAGGACATGGCCTATGATGAATTCAAAAGTGTTGAAACAGCCTATTTGCAGGATTGCAGCCCAAGTCAAGTGGATGTGGCTGTAGCTCAATGGTAGGGCATTTAATGGTTCTGTCTCTGGCAACTTCAGATAGAGCTGGGAAAGACTCCTGCTTGAAACCTTGGAGAACCACTGCCAATCAGTATAGGCAATTAGGGATGTACACAGAACTAGGTGGGGGTGGTTTGATGGCAGGTGTGTGCTGCTTTAAGAGCAGGGGAGGGTTCACGTGCGCTCACTACTTCCGGCCACTTCTGGCCACTTCCGGCCGACGAGGGGAATGGGGTGGCAGGGAGGAAAGCTGCCGCCCCAAGGGGCTTAAAGTTTACAGACCGCTGGTGGGGGAAATGAGGCGGGGTGTGTGTGTGTGTGAGTTCACCCTCCCCTGCCCTTAAAGTACTACCCCTGCCGGCGCTGAACCACCAAATACCCCCCCCGTGCCGAAATGTTTTGGAGGCCTTTACAATGGCCTCTGAAACGTTTTGGGCACATGTCTACTATCCAGTAAATGGGGGCAACAGGGTGGCAGGGAGGTATGCTGCCACCCCGATGAACTTTAGAAAAAAGGAGCGCTGGTGGGGGAAGATCAACGGGAGGGGTACGTGCACCCTACCCTGCTCTTAAAGCAGTACCCCCTGCCATCAAACCAATTCGGAGGCCCATAAAGGCCCATAAAGGGCCTCCGAACCGGTTCTGTGCACATCCCTACAGGCAATTCTGAGCTATAGAGACCAATAGCCTGATTTAGTATAAGGCAGCTTGCTATGTTCCTATGTTCAGTATGGATTACTATTGCACCACACTTTGCTTTTGTCTAGTATCAGTCATATCTGCTTAATTCCCATATATATTCTGACAACTATTTTTATGTGACCAGTAGTAATTTAATGCTGGGAAAAGTTGAAGGAAAGAGAAAAAGAGGACAACCAGCAGCAAGGTGGATGGACACGATTACGACAGCAGCAGTGAATGCACCATGGAGAGACCTTAAAGGCCAAGTTGAAGACAGATCATCCTGGAGAGAATCTAACTATGTGGTTGCTAAGAGTCGACACCGACTTGATGGCACTTGATCAATCAATCAATCTATCAATAATTTAGGACTGGAGAGGGAGCAGCACACAGCAAGCAGCAAGACAGAAGCTGACAAACCATTTCATGCCTTCAAGGTTCATTACCTTGTTTGTGTTCTGTAACAGGTTTGGAGGCTATAAGTTTGATTGAGATAATAGCCAAGGATGTTATGGGCCCATTTGCATATAATGGCAAACAGGAATTGAAGGGGCCTGAGGTTAAATTTATTGAATGTCCAAATGCATGCAATCACGGCCTGGACACAAAAGTGGCCCGAAGTTTCCCTCCCCAAACTCCAATTTGAACTTTCAGTTTGTAGTGAGTATTGCCACTCCTACCTAAAGTCCCCATTTGGGGTAATTCTATTTGAATACTCTGTTGGTCCCACTGAGTTGTAAATGGAGTTGAGGGAGGAAGCTCCTCCCTCACTCCAGCTGTGATTGGCTTCCAGGGCTGTTCTTCCTTTCAGAAGAAAGCCTATGCAGCCAGTTCCCCTACCTCTGCAGCCAGTTCCCTCTCCTCTCTCCAGTCTCCCTGACTGTAGTTAGGGTCCTGGAGGTTACATCTGAATGTGGACAGATAAGTGCATGGTGGGAGGGCAAAACCATGGGTCCTTTGGACCCATGGTTCTGCATTACATGCGAAAGTGGCAGTTGTTCACTTCAGTAACCTGTATACACTAGAAATGCTGGAGAAGAGAATGTTTTTTGCTTGCTTTTTAAAAAACATAACTGAACTAGCCAGCTGAATTTCCCCCCCAAAGGTATGCTATAGAGTGATGTGATACTATGCCTTAATTTTGTACTTCATGAATATAGAAACAAAACAATCTCTTTCTTTGGTTAAACTGCATGCTGTTCTCATAAGCACCTGGCGTTATTTATATTTATTTATTATTTTTTTCATTTTATATCCCGCTCTTCCTCCAAGGAGCCCAGAGCGGTGTACTACATACTTGAGTTTCTCCTCACAACAACATTAGAAGCACGTGATATTCTAACTGTTGCTCCTGAATTCTGTAGACTGTTGATTTCTCTTGTTATATTATGTTTTCATCTTCTTCTGAGGTAGTGATGAGTTAGCAAGGAATCCCTCACTTTCAGCATGCAAGACAAGAAGCTGTACATTGCAAGCATGTGGTTTCAGAGAATGTTGGCAATCTCCACCTGTTTAACAGCTGTCTTTCAAGCTACTTTCATCACTACTTGAAATGACCTAACTTGTCCTTTTATTTTCAATCGGACTACTTCCCATTCCTAATTCCACATGCCAGGGACTATATTATCTGAACTGGCTCAATATCTTTTTTTGAATGGGATCACAAGAATTGTACAGAGTATTGCAAGTATGGATGAACCATAGATTTCTTCCATTATGTTACTGCTGGTTTTCAGGACCAAACTACTTGTTATGTAAACATATAGTTTGCCCTTTCATATGTATGTGTTTAAATAGAATCTGCAGGAGGAGCCTGATAGCAGAGGCGTAACTAGGGAAAACGGCACCCAGGGCAAGCACTGAAATTGCGCCCCCCCCCCCCCCGCGGCCCACCCAACATACATCTGACTGACACGTAATCTACTCTTCCACCAGTGCCTGCCTATGCTCACATTCTGCCTGGTACAGAAAGTGATCACATTTCATTTCCAGCCATGGAAATGTGTTTTATTCTTGCTTTTTGCACAACTCTGTGAGCCTGCCGCATGAGTTTCTGTGGAGATGCTGCTTGCTTCAATATATAGCACGTTAATCACCTTAAAAAATTAAGAAGAGAATTGTGGATGGTGTTATAAACCACAAAACATGGAACAGCATTTTTGGCAGGGATAAACCTAGTGCTTTGTAAACACGGGATTAATCTTCAGTTTGGCAGCAGTTAAAGGAGTCCACGGTCAGATACAAAGCAGTGGGAGTGCTATGAACCAACACCATATCCAAGTTTGTATGCTGTGTTAATTAAACTTTCATGAAACTTCTTTTGCCACTTTGATGTTGAAATAGAGCAGTAAGGCAGGAAGAATCATGAGGTAGCCAAGTTGCTGGGTGATCTTGGGCTTGTCATGATCTCTCAGCCTAACCTACATTACAGGGTTGTTGTGAGAACAAAGCAAGAAGATTATGCAGGTTGCTCTGAACTTGGAAGAGAACAAATATAATAGATAATGTAATCAACAAGCATCAAATAAATTGGGGCTTCTTCTTGCTGAGCCAAATTGTCTATCTAAATGAGATAATCTGCTTATAAACTCCCTTGTGAATAGTCCTATGCAAAGATTCATTTGTTGCTGTTTTTAAATTATGTCATTTGCACATATTTCACACATCCAAACACAATCACTTACAGGGACATACATTGGGGAAGAGAAATTGCATCCAGTTGTAATACATCTCTGAATATTTTTATACTGCTTTTCAACAAAGTTCTCAAAGCACTTTACACAGAAAAAATATATATAAATAAATAAAATAGTTCCCTGTCTAGAAAGGGCTCACAATCTAAAAAAGAACATAAAGCATTGGCAGACACCAGCAACAACCACTGCAAGGAAGGATATTGTGCAGTGTTTGAATAGGGACACTGCTCTCCCCTTGTAAATATAAAAGAATAACCACTTTAAAAGGTACCTCTTTGCTCAGTTAGCATATATACACACCAATAAACATATTCTCTCACATACACATTGCTCAGAGTCAGACATCACTGAAAAGCAAAGTGGAACTTCTTACATGCTCGTTCCTTAGACACAACACTGACACCTTGTTAAGATTCCTCAAGGCAACTGCGGGGGTGGAGCGTCTGCCTTTCCAAAGCTCCTCCCTCTCCACTCTCGGCACAATTTGTGCCTTTTATTTAATTGATTAAATCTGTGTGCTGCTGTGATTTGAGGAGGGGTAGATCAAAACGAGCAGCAGCCCCACCCTTACCCCTTTCCCGGGTTACAGACAGCTGCTCTTTATGAAGACATGAAAGCGATGTCGTTTTAAACGTCACTAGTTAATGGCTTTTTTACCTGATGTGAGACCGTGTACCCTACCAGCCTTTCGGACAAATTGCAGGCAGAATTTTGAAACATAGGATTTGGGATAATTCTCTTGGAATATCTGAAAGCGGGTCTTTCCCCTCCCTCCCTCTTTTGCCAGCCTTTAAAGTCTTTTTCTCCGTCAGAATGGAGGGCACCACCTGTGGCTTGGGTTCTCTTGATTACTCTTAGAGGCTTTTGAAAAATAAAGCATCGCCAATGGAGATGAAAATGAAAAATAGAGGAACAACAGACAGCCGATCCACAGGGCATTTGAATCTGCTTTTAGACCAGTTTAGTGTGATTAAATTAAAGTCATGCTAGCAACCTAAATTTCAATTTAACAGACTTATGGATTGCAGTGTGATCATCGCACCCATCTTAAATCTGAATGCGATAATAAGACACGCATTGAAAATCCGGATAGAGGTACTGTGATGTTTCTTTCTGCGTATGAACTGTTGCGGAGGGCTGGGGAGGGAGGGGAACAAACGAGCGGAATGAGGTTCAGGCACAGGCTGCTTACTTTTAAAGGGCAAGAGCCCCTTTCAGGCATCATATTATACAAGGTGGTTGTGTTTTTTTTGAGAATGAGAGGGAAGGCGCAGGGGCGGCACTCAGAAAGGACGCGGGTGTCTCTTGGCCAAACAACCAAGCAAGCGCCCCTCCTACGCTTTTTCCGACCAGACCACCCTCTCTCCAGCCAGCCCCGCGGAGGACTTTGCAAAGCGTGAGCGGCTCAGGACACACACAACACACACACACACACAGACGCTGGCCAAAGGCGGCGGCAGCGCTCCGCCCAAGAAACAGCGCGGGAGGCCCTCCGCCTCCAGCCGCGCCCTGAAGCCTGAACTTTCATTGCAAAGGGACTCTTTGCTCAGCGAAGAGGATGACAGGGGCTTACTTTTGAACAAACACGCGGAAGAGCGGGTTTTAAGGCATACATATTGTTTGCACGTAGTAGGTAAAACAAGTTAAAAGCTCCTCCCTCTCCACTCTGGTGACTTGGCCAACCCCCTCGCTTCTTCTCCCCTCAGGGTTAACACCAAAGTTTCCTCGTTAAGGAAGCACCATCAGAAGCAATTATTGCTTTAATTACCTGCTGTGCTGTCGGCGCGGGCCGGGGAGGTTGTAAAGTGCACTAAAATCTTTTGTTGTAATGAAGTGCCAACCCCGCAGCGGGGACTGGACTTATAAGGATCCAGATGGTATCTTTACCGCCGTGAAAACCGGCTGATTCTAAAAGGGCCCCCGGGAAGTGGGCGGGCTGTTCAGGGGAGGGGCGGTTCTAGCCGATGGGAGACCTCAAGGAAGTGGTGTAAGAGCCTTGGAGGAGAGCCAGGCAGGCTGGAGTGCAGGGCGGGGCGGTGGTGGCACGAAACGGGTCCAAGGCCAGCAAAGCAATGGGGGGGGGGCGCCGACGCGCTCCCTGGACTGCTGCTGCTGAGCCGGCTGGAGAATTTTTTATTTAATTTTTTTAAAAAAAAATGGGGGATCGGCGGGGGTCATGGCGGCGCCCCCCACGTGACCTGCAAAGATGGCGCCGGGGGCACGTGCCCCCCCTGCCCCCCCTATCGTTACGCCTCTGCCTGATAGGGTTCAGGACTATTACATGTGGGGACAGAATATTTGTCAGGACAGGAGAGCTGGTCTTGTGGTAGCAAGCATTACTTGTCCCCTTAGCTAAGCAGGGTAAGCCCCAGTGCATATGAATGTGATACTTGATGTGTGAGCACTGTAAGATATTCCCCTCAGGGGATGGAGCTGCTCTGGGAAGAGCAGAAGGTTTCAAGTTCCCTCCCTGGCTTCTCCAAGATAGGGCTGAGAGAGATTCCTGCCTGCAACCTTGGAAAAGCTGCTGCCAGTCTGTGAAGACAATACTGAGCTAGATAGACCAATGGTCTGACTCAGTATATGGCAGCTTCCTATGTTCCTTTGCCCTCACACAATGATCCTGATGAAATTTGTTTCCTGATAGATGTTGCACCTGGACAAAAGACACGGGACACGAAAGTGCAGTAAAATAGGACCACAACTTTATTAATTGTAATAAACGAGGACAGAGAGAGGATTGGCACTCCATTCCCCACAGTGTGGTTTAGGATTGCAGTGCAAGGCAACCTTCTTCCCATGCACCATGATCTCAACCCTCAATCAATCAATCAATCAATCAATCAATAACCTACCTGCAAGGGCAATTTTCAGGGTTGAAGTGCTGTGGAGTTTGATGCTTGTTTTCAATCAATTTCCTAATGTGATGCAGACAAGGTGGAGAAGAGGCAAGGTTTACCTCAAGGAAGATATTTATCTTCAAGGAAGATATGACCCATTAAGTTTTTTCTTCGTACTATTATTGTATGCACAGAAAGAATCCCAAAGACCACACAGAAAAGTAAAGAATACAAACATGAAGAGTTTCAGTTTGTTACTTAACCCCTTTCCAGCAGTTTTGTTTAAACATTTAGAAGGAATAATGTAATGGTTTTCATTTCCATCCCCACAAAAGCACAAAAATGCATTGTACTTCTGTGAGGAAACTACTACTACTTCTATGAATGTTTATATACTGCTATTCGACCAAAGTTCTCAAAGCAGTTTGCATAGAAAAATAAATAATACATAAATAAGATAGTCCCCTGTCCCCAAAGGGCTCGCAATTGTAAAAGAAAAGAAAAGGGGGAGGGGGGGACATAAGGCAGATGCCAGCAACACTCACTGGAAGGATGCTGTGCTGAGTTTGGATAGGGCCTGTTCTTTCTCTTTCCTACATACAAGAGAATCATCACTTTAAAAGGTGTCTCTTTGCTCAGTTAGCAGGGATTTGCAAACAATCCAAACATAAATATTATGAAGTAGTAGATATGTTGACAGGTCTGTGAGATCATTCTCTGCGATGAATTCCTGTAGCTTGGAAAAGCACCCCTCTGCTAGGAGAGGCAAACATTTTGAGCCCTGAGAGTTCTTTTGAACTTGCAGAAGTCCTCTATTCCTTTACTGTCAACTACCTCATCAGCCCTTCCTTTACTGGTCTCAGCAGTGGGGAACAAGCAGAAGCAAATGCAGCAGTGGCACCATGCAGGGAAAAGCATAGCACCACCGCACCATGCCAGGAGGAAAGTGGCAGTGGCAATGCTGTGCAGGCAATGGGATGCTTTCCCCTTTCCTGCTGTTGTTATCTGAGCACCAGAGCACAGGCATGGTTTCCCCTGCAACACAAGTACATTGCTGCTCTGAATGTTGCTCTGTTCATCAGCTTGCATCTTTGTTCTACCAAACATATATGTAGCATCTCACTCAGCATGCGTCACTGTTCAGATTACTTAAACTAGATCCCTCAGATAATTGATTTGTAACATACAACTCTGCCCTGCTGAATGCGAGGCATGACTGACTCCCTAAGAAGAGGAGTTTAAAATGAGTGTGGAGGTAACAAAAATCGTGTGGGGGAGATGCACATTAGAATGCCATTTAAATAATATAGTTCAGCTTTGAAAGGCCCTTTCAAGATGACAAATGTCCATATCCTCTTTATTTTCTGACTTTCTCTAGTCATCCCAGGCTACAATGAACCTTCCGCCCACTATTCTATTTTTAGCAGAACCTGCTATAGGTTTAACACAAGCCACCAGTAAAAAGCTTTTAGATGTTGAAGTTCCTTTTCCATGCCATCATTGAAACTTCAGAATCCATATTATACCACACTTTAGAGACTCTATCTATCTATCTATCTATCTATCTATCTATCTATCTATTCGATTTCTACAACACCCTTCCAAAAATGACTCAGGGTGGTATGCACAGAGAAACAACAAATAAATAAGATGGATCCCTGTCCCCAAAGGGCTCACAATCTAAAAAGAAACATACGATAGACACCAGCAACAGTCACTGGAAGTACTGTGCTGGGGGTGGATAGGGCCAGTTACTCTCCCCCTGCTAAATAAAAGAATCACCACATTAAAAAGGTGCCTCTTTGCCAAGTCAGCAGGGGTTAGCGCTTTATAGCCCAGTCACATAGATTTATTTACAGTTAAAACATGTAGTTCCCAGGCAGACACCCATGCGGGCCCTGACCAGGCCCTGACCTGCTTAGTTTCAGCAAACAGCTGTATCAGGTGACCTCAGATCATGCTCTGGGACAGGCCACTCATTGGGTTTGACATACAGGATTGATTGCGGAAACCACTTATCCTCTGGCATTGGCACTAGGATCCAAGCCCACCCTTGATTCACAGCTGCCTTTCATACTTCTGCAGTGTCCACATCCTCGACCCTCCTTCACCACAGTTAACATACCTGTACTATAGAAAGCCCATCATTTCACTGTGAGTAGTAGTCTTGGGGGAGTCATAAAATGCATAGGCATGTGCTGCTGTAAATTAACAGTGTCAATTGAACTTTGCACCAGACTGTGGTATCTGCAGATATTTGTGTCTGAAATTTGGGCTGAGCCAAAATGGAAAGAAGTTCTTTTCCTTTCAGTGTTTGGTTTTTAGAAGGGAGGTATAATAGGGTGAAATCTGATAGGCTAGGTGAGCTTGCCAGGAATTCCAGAGGCATAACTAGGGAAAACGGCGCCCAGGACAAGCACTGAAATTGCGCCCCCCCCCACCGCCCCCCCCACGGCCCCCCAAACATACATCTGACTGTCACGTAATCTACTCTTCCACCAGTGCCTGCCTATGCACACATTCTGCCTGGTACAGAAAGTGATCCTCTATAAACACAAACTCAGCTATCTGGCCTCAAGCCACACCACTGTGATTAGGGCTATTACAAAATATCTGTGTATTCAGGAGGCCATGCAATTTTGAAGGTACACCATAAATTCAAATACTAATTTATCTGTAAGTTATGCTTGTTAATCTGCTTGAGCAACAATTAGAAGCCACTGTTGCTAAAAGAGATTTGAATGTGTTTTTATTTTAACTTTTTATATTATTCATTAGATAGCACTCTATGTGTAGGTATTTCTTCATAGTAGTCACTTAGTGCTTCCTCCATTTGTATGCCTTTCACTAAGTGACAGTGTAATGAGAAAAGCTACAGTAAGTGAAAGTAGGAGTAGTATTGGGAGTCATTGTAAATTCTTCTTGGAAAGGCGCTGCCAGTCTGTGAAGACAATAGTGAGCTAGATAGACCAATGGTCTGACTCAGTATATGGCAGCTTCCTATGTTCCTATGTTCTTTTTAAGTAGCCAGATATCTGGATGACAGCAGCATTCCATTAAATTTTATGGCAATTACTGTCTTTAATAAACACAGTGTTGGTAGCACTAAATCCCCACTCACTGCCATACAATCACTGCAAAGTGTAACCCTGTACTCTTTATGAATACTTCAGCCTGTGTTTAAAGCAACAAAATCACTTTCTGGGAAAATGCATCTAGCAGCAATCAGTACACATCATATTAAGACCAAGATATACTGAGCAGCACCTTCATAATTTTTAGTGACACATTTTGGGTTATAGTGGATAGATTGCAGGTTTGTATGCGCATTAACTTGTGCCAGTTATGGCTAAAGAACAATCTTAAAGCCCCACAATAACTAAACCACAAAGAGACATTTGTTAATACAGGTCACATACCACTTTGTTTCCATGTGTAGTTGCTTGAATATATCAATGACAAGGACACTGATATAGTAAAATAATATGAAGCCTTATAGTTAAATGATATATTTAGCTCTTATTAACTATAGTTAATGGTGGGCTATGAACTGAAGCCCTCATAAACATTGCCGCCCCCACCCCCTTACTCCACAGTCTTACCACACTCAGCTAAGCCAGTGGAATAAACATCTATCTTCTGCCCACAGAAAGCAAGACAAGTGTTATTTTTTTAATACTTTCCAAGCATTTAAGTTCCAGAACATGCAAGCCAGTAAAGTTTGGAGTGCTCCCTCTAGATTTATTCGAATTTCTAAGTGCTTTCCTGGAATTCCTGGAATTCTATTCATAATGAGTGCAGTTCTGGTGATCTTTGTGGCATTGTGGGATCATTGCATCATTGACAGCAAATAGTTGTGTTTCCCCCATTCTTCTTTCACTTCTTTTGGGAGATCACTTATTCTGATTTCTTAGGAACAAACAGATGAGCTTTGCAGCTCTAGCATATGCTTAGCAAAGAAACAAACAAAATCCAAAGCAGGCAGCAAATATAATGGGAAGCAGGATAGAGACACAAATATAAGCGGGGGAAGACACAGCACAGCTAAGGTGCTATGGCTGTCCATACTATCTTCTTTCCTGGAGCAAATAGCAACTCTGGAGGGCGTGATTTTCAATGGGACTACAGTGTGTGGGAGAGTAAGAATTAAATTCCCCTCTACTTAGCTGTGATCCTAATCTGCACTGTAGACTAGGGATGTGCACAAACCTGTTTGGTGTTCTATTCTTAGAATGCACCAGAAGTGCTGTGCATGCGAGCAAGGTGGGTGGGGGCGTGCATGTCACATGCACATATGGACGATGTCCACAATGATGTGTGCACGGCACTTCCGGTCAGTGAAACAACAGGGCGGCAAGGAGGTATGCTGCCGTCCTGCCGGACTATTTAGACACAGTGCATTGGAGGAGGAAGCATGCACGCGAGGGTGGGGAGTGCAGTCTCCCCCGTCATTAAAGCCACCCCTATCCCAACATCGGCTCAAAGGGAGCTGTTTCCATGCACATTCCTACTGTGGACCACTGTAGCTGCTATTTTTTTATAAGACAGAGATATGATTACATGTTTAACATCACATTTCGTTTTTTACTTTTGAGATTGGGATCTGGAGAATGAAAATAGCCCTTTTCAGCTAACTCTTCATCTACTAAAAGCCAAATTCACAATTCTACTAACGTCCCACTGAGGGAAAATGTTTATATGAGAAGGAAAAGAAGGGAATAAGTCATTTTAACTTAGGAAGATTTTTTGCTGACCATAGGTTCAGCAAACCTACCACTTATAACCTCTTTACCTTGAAATACATTTTTCTTCTAACTCTCTTGCAACTGCTCTTCCATAGGGTAAAAGATAAGAATGTAACTGTTGCTTTTAAATAAGTAAAATTGTTTTCTGTCACTCTGTTCTCCATATTTCCTTTCCCCTGTGATTTGTAATGTCTTGACTCTCAGACAGATAGTATATAAAGTATGTAGTGCTAAATTAGTCTCTGGTTCTGAGAGATATGTAAACAAAATTTCAAATGGGATTAGAGTTTTAAGTCATACATATTTATGGCAGTTCTAGCTAATGTTCATACCATCACAGTTTAAAGCATTTGAATTGCCATTATCAGGGAATGTTTGGGCAGGATAATGTGTTAGTTCAGGTTGGACTTCAGCTGACAGAATATTTTTGTGTTAGGACTTCACAGCAGAGTGATATGATAGAAAGCTAAATATATAAATACATTCATTTCTCCATTAACAAGTTACTGTCTAGTGACTCAACTTTCTTCAGCTCTTTAAAGGCAAACATTGCTGAGAAAAAAAATGTTTTTCTAGTACCTATGAATGATGATTATCCTCAGCTAGATTATGACAGTAACTCACTTTTTTAGGTAACAAAAGGAACTCAATTTTTTTTAAAAAAATCTCATCTGTTTAAGGCAATCACATTGTAAACTTCCTTGAAACCCTTGTGATTTTCTGAAAAGCTGCTGGTACATTTTGAACATTTTTTTAACCTAATGTTGTTAACAGAAATCACTAGAATGCAGCATGCATATATAAATATAAATATAAATATAAATATAAATATAAATATAGCTTGGTTAAGATATATTTCCATTATTTGCCAACAATGCAATGCCACACTGTAATATGATTGTTTGAAAATTGTTGTTTTTAAGGAGGAGAATGTTATGGTTCTATTAAATCCAATTTTCATGTAGGGATGTGCAAGCCAGCTCACATCAAACTAGCCTGGTTCAGGCAGTCCAAGTTCGAACTGGATCAACCTCCAGTTCTAAGAACCAGCTTGTGGATGGGCTTGGGTATATTTTATTTATTATTTATTATTTTATTTATTTATTTATTTGATTTATATACCACCCTTCCAAAATGGCTCAGGAGGGTTTACAATTAAAACAATCCACTAAAACTATAAAGAGCTAAAACAAATTAAAAACAATATAACAACAATTAACAATTTAAAAACAACAATTAAACAATTACTGTGATTAAAAGCCCCAAAATCAGGTTAGAATATTAAAAGAGATTTTAAAACCCTGGAAAGCTAGACCAAAGAAATACGTTTTAAGGGCTCTCCTGAAGGCTAATAGAGAATTCAAATTGCGGATTTCCGCAGGGAGCGCATTCCACAGCCCCGGAGCAGCTATAGAGAAGGCCCGACTCCGAGTCGCCACCAGACGACCTGGTGGTAACTGGAGACGAACCTCCTCAGATGACCTTAACGTGTGGTGGGGATCACGCAGAAGAAGGCCCTCTCTAAGGTAACTCGGGCCTAAGCCTTTCAGGGCTTTAAAGGTAATAACCAACATTTTGTATTATGCCCGGAAACATATCGGCAGCCAGTGCAATTGTTTCAGAATAGGCGTAATATGGTCTCTCCGGGTTGCCCCAGAGACCAATCTGGCTGCCACATTCTGAACTAATTGAAGTTTCTGAATTATGTACAAAGGCAGCCCCACGTAGAGCGCATTGTAATAGTCAAGCCGGGAGTTACCAGATGGTGCACCACTGTTTTGAGGTCATCCTCCTCAAGGAATGGGCGCAGCTGTCGAATCAGCCGAAGCTGATAGAAAGCACTCCTGGCCATGGCCTCCACCTGAGATACCAGGGTGAGGCCTGGGTCCAGGAGTACTCCCAAGCTGCGCGCCTGCTCCTTCTGGGGGAGTGTAACCCCATCTAGCACAGGGAGATCTAACTCACTCCTCAGATTCTGAGCCCCCACAATGAGCACCTCCGTCGTGCTTGGATTCAGCTTCAATTTGTTCTCCCTCATCCAGCCCATTACTGCCTGTAGGCAGGCATTTAGAGAATGAGTGCCATTTCCTGAAGATGAAAAGGAGAAGTAGATTTGGGTGTCATCAGCATACTGATAACACCCAGCACCAAATCTCCTAATGACCTCACCCAGCGGTTTCATGTAGATATTGAAAAGCATTGGTGACCGAATGGAGCCCTGAGGGACTCCATATAACAGCTCCTGTTTTGAGGAGCAACTGTCACCAAGCTCCACCATCTGGGATCTACCCGAGAGATAGGAACGGAACCACTGCAGAGCAGTGCCCCCTATCCCCAACTCCCCCATGCGACCCAAAAGGATATCATGGTCGATGGTATCGAACGCCACTGAGAGATCCAAGAGGACCAACAGAGTCACACGCCCTTTGTCGATTCCCTGGTAAAGGTCATCCATCAGGCCGACCAAGGCTGTCTCAACCCCATAGCCAGCTCTAAAGCCAGTTTGAAATGGGTCTAGATAATCAGTTTCCTCCAAAACTGATTTGTAAAAGGGAATCTGGTGAAGATTCCCCTTTACAAGTAAAGGGAGCTCCCTAGTAATGCGGGACGGGGCAGGAGAAAGGCTACATTTTGCCTTTAATTTTCAGTCACTGGGGTGGCGGGGGTTGCAGACCAGCCACAGTAGTGGTGACATCAGTGGTGGTGGGGACTACTCCAATTCCCCCAGCCGGCCTCCCAAATGCCAGCTTAGGCTTGCTGCTGCCATTCAGGCCTCTGCACATGCACAGAGGCCACTAGACTGACCTCTACACATGCTCAGAGGCCATTTATGTCAACAGGCCCAGGCTGTCATTTGGGAGGCCAGCGAGGGGGTGGAGGATCCCCCACTGATATCATGGCCACATCCACTGTCCCTGCTGCCCCAGGGACTGAAAATTAACGCTAAAATTAATTTCTGACATCCCCTTTCTCCCGTCCCCCACCTTTCTCCTACCTCCCTCACAATACTCCGGTATTCCCTTTACTTGTAAACAGGAATTCTTACCCGATTCCCCTTTACAAGTATACTTCTTGAGCTGGCCCATGAACCAGTTTGGTTCTGTTCGATGGTCAAATCTGGCCTAACCCAAGCCCAAACTGGTCTTATGGCTGGCTTGCACATCCCTATCCTCTTGATCTTGTGAGGATAAAGAGTACGCAATGTTGCACTTGAATGTATAGAGTGTACACCCTGGCATTCCAATATTACAAGAACCTTTATAATAGGAGGCTGGAGAATTTTACCCACACCTTTTTGTTGTTGAGGAATTCTCCTTCCCTGCTGCTATTTCTTCCATTTGGCAAAATTTACATACATTTTGCAAATTGTGCAGAAGTGTTGGATGTGAAAGACTCTGCGCTGGCTCATGACTCAGTGACAGAGGGGGACAGACTAGTGAATCAGAGGGCTAGAGGTGTCAAGACATTGGTCATCCCTTCTCTACTGCTCTGACACTATCCCTTTGGTATGTAGATTGCTACTCTCAGAGACTTCCTGCCTGCCTGCTTTCCGTTCTTCCTCTTCCCTTTCTTCTCCCTTGCAAAATACATGCTCCTCTCTCCCTGCACCATGTGTTCAGAGATGCAGAAACCATCTTTCTGCATCCAGCTAGCTAGCTAGCTAGATTAGAGATCCTATCTCTCCACTTTCCTATCTAGAATGTTCACCAATAAAGACTCCAAATATTGATTTGAAACTGTGAACTGGCTCCAAATTTATTTTGCTCTCAGAATACACACATGCCTAGGCAAACTTCGCTGTGTTTTGCCTCTGTGCACTCTGCTGTAATAGAAGGGTATCTCTTACCAGAGAGAATTCCTGACAGGTTATGGGACCCAGAAACTTGAGCTGTGTGTACTGCAACTAAAGAGTTGAGTTTGTTCCCGGAGATCCAGTGAGATCTAGCCACTGATCTACAGCTGCTTTTACGGAGCACAGTGAGGATGGTTACTTATCTAGAAGAAAACCTTAGGCTGACTGTCCTGAACCCAGACAATGACTCAGAATGGCGAATTCGACTGTGGCTTGCATTATGAGCTGAAGGACTAAAGGTCACTGAGGAAAGTGCACCAGGAGATGGAAACACAGCTGTGGAGAAAACTGCTAAGGAGGCTTGGGAATTGAAAGATGCGAAGGTGCAAGCTCTCATTGCTCCTTCTGTGAGTAAAAATTATCTTTCTACCATATGTGATCTTGAGACCTCAAAGGAAATGCTAAACAAGCTAGATTCCTTGCATATGAAAAGGGGGTGGGCATACACCTTTAATTTGAGAAAGAAAATGCAGAATCTCCAGTATAAAGACAAGGGCTGTTTTGCCAGCGATGTAGGAGTATTACAGGACTTTTTTGGGAGAATTTAAAGCAGCAAGAGAGGAATTTACAGAGAATCAGAAATTGGAGGAAGTTCTGTTTCTAAGCATGCCTCCCAGTTACAGTAATATAATCGGGCAAAAGGAAAACCCACACTGCTCTAACCTTTGAGAGAGCAGTGGAAACTATCTCTGCTGAGGCAAGCAGAAGACAAGTTTTGAGTTCTTGCTATGAAGAGGAATTGGCAAGTAACTTTGCTCTTAAGGCAACACTTGGCCATGCTAGAGAAAACCCAAGGTGGGGAGGGAATGCTGCAAGAGGAAATCACAGGGGCCCCCATCTGCATACCAAAAGCTCTGACTCTGTTGCCAAGGGAACTCAGTCCAGAGGGAGAGGTCACATGACCACCAGCAGGGAGACTGCTCCTGGGATGTCTGGAATGAGGCCAACTGGGACTAATGCCTTTAGATGTTTTCTGTGCAACCAATTCGGCCACAAGGTGGTGAACTGTCCCAAGAATCAGACAAGAAGAATTGATTTTACTGAGAAAGATTTAAATTGCAGCTCTAGCCTGTCGCTGTTTCATGGAGATGGAGGATTCATTCTAGATAGCGAATCCACAATTCATATCTCAAACCGCCTGGATTCTATATTGAACTGTTTGATATTCCTGAAGAGATTGTTCATTTGGGCAATAATACTACAATTAAAGCAAAGAGGAAAGGCAAAGGAATTTTTTATTGCAAGTTACCAGATGGAGCCATTAATCAGGTTCTAGTGAGAGCTGTTTTGTATATCCCTGACTTCTCAAGCTCCTTGCTTTCATTATCCAAGCTAGAGAAACAAGGCTGTGAATTGTATATTAGAAATGGACAATGTGTTGTTACCCAGAATGGAGACGTTTGCCTTGTAGACTCTGAATGCAAAGGCCTGCACAACATGCAGGAGCAACCTGTGTCAAAGACAGAGAAAAACCAGCCTGGTCCTTGAAGCATGGCAGCCTAATGAAGTGCACCTTACTCAGTCATGCTTGCATGAGAACTGCTTGCAACTGTGGCATAGACGTCTAGGACACAGGAGCTATGAATCAATCCAGAACATGAAGGAAAAGGGATTAGCTGATGGCATTGATTTTATACCATGTGAAATGTTGAATAACTGTGTTTTTTGTCTTGAGTCCACGCAGTTAATAAGCCATTTCCTAAGCAGAGTGAAATAAAGACTAGAAGACCTCTAGAGCTGATCCACAGTGATATATGCGGACCACTACCAGTGACCATAGGTAATTACAAATACTTCCTAACTTTTACTGATGATTATGTATGATATACAATTATCTTTCTACTGAAGGAGAAATCACCGATGCTCAAGAAACTCCAGGACTATGTGGCCATGGCAAGCAACAAATTTGAGCAGAAGCCAAAGATCCTGTGCACAGACAATGGAGGAGAGCTTATGCCAAATGCCACGCAGCAGTTCTAGAGAGAACATGGACCACTGTAGCTTACAGTCCATCACAGAACAGAGTGTCAGAGAGAAAGAACAGAAGTCTCCTGGATATGGTAAGATGCATGCTTGCTGATGCACACCTCCTACAGAAACTCTGGGGAGAAGGCATCATGACTGCTGCATACATACAAAACAGAAAGCACACAAAGGCTGTAGGAACAACACCATATCAACTTTGGCATGGTCATAAGCCATCCATGATGCATTTGCGTGTCCTTGGAAGCACGGCATACTCATACATCCCAAAAGAAAATAGGACTAAGTTAAGAGCTAGGGCCACAAAAGGTATTTTTGTAGGCTACTCAATCCAAAGGCTACAGAATTCTGGATCCTGACACCAACAAGATAACCATAAGCAGATCGGTGTATGTCGATGAGAATGAAAGAGCTGCATCTTCAGAGGGGGCCTACACCAAAGTAAGTGACCAGACCAAATATCCTGACAAGCTCCTGGATTATGCTTCCTGATGTCATCAGAATTAAGGAGGAGGAGACAGCAGATCCAGATCCAACTACGCTTGACACAGGGACCTCCAGCGATCCACCAGATGCACCTGAGATAATGGAAGAGACCACAGAGGGTGAGGTGAAGTGATCAACGTGCTCAACCAGAGGTGTTCCAGCCCCGAGACTGTCCTATCTCACAAGAACAGCAGAACAACCAGAACCCTCAACCAGAACCCTATCCCAGCTACCACAACCAGAAGCCCAGAAGTTGAAACAAGCTTCAATTGAAGAACTTGAGGCGCTACCGAAAAACAAAACCTGGACTCTTACTAAGCTACCTCAAGGGAGGAAAGTTATAGGCTGCAAATGGGTTTTCAAACTCAAACATGATGCTGATGGTGAGGTTCAGCGCTACAAAGCCAGACTAGTAGCGAAAGGATATTCAAAGAAATATGGGGAAGACTACGATGAAACGTTTGCACCAGTAGTCAAACACACCACAGTAGGGACTCTGTTAAGTACTGCTGCTAGCAAAGGAATGCACGTTGAACACCTAGATGTGAAAACTGCATTCTTGCATGGTGAACTAGAAGAGGACATTTACATGCAACAACCACCAGGATTCTTAGAGAAAGGCAAAGAGGACCTTGTATGCAAACTACAAAAGAGCATTTATGGTTTAAAACAGGCTGCTAGAGCATGGAAAACAAAGCTAAATGATATGTTACTTCAAGCAAACTTAAAAAGAAGTGAAGCGGATCCCTGCCTGTACATGAAATGCAGAGATGGCAAATGGACTTACATTTTGGCATATGTTGATGATTTGATCTTGCCTATGAGAATCCAGAGGACAGCAAGGAAATAATGCATCATCTGAACAGAAATGTGGAAGTCAAGCAACTTGGCAACATTGCATGCTACTTGGGCATTCAAGTACAAAGAAAGAGAGATGGAAGTTTCCTCATCAACCAAGAACAGAAAATTAAAGACCTGATAAACCTCCTGAGACTGGAAGATGCGAATCCTACACCAACTCCAATAGAAGTGAACTACATAAAGCAAGAAGATCAAACTGAACCACTGTCTGACAACCACAGATATCATGAAGCATTGGGTAAGCTTCTATACATTAGTACACTCACTAGGCCAGAGATCAGCACAGCAGTTACCTTACTTTGCAGAAAGACTGCATCACCAACAGTCAAGGATTGGTATGTGATTAAGAGACTTGTTAAGTACTTAAAGGGTACTGCACACTTTAAGCTCAAGCTACCAGCTAGCAATGGACCAAAACTAGAAGCATACGTAGATGCAGACTGGGGTGGAGACCTAACAGAAAGGAATTCTGCCAGCGGTCACATAATTTTCTATGGAGATGGAGCCATAAGCTGGTCGAGCACCAAGCAAGACATAACAGCATCATCTACCATTGAAGCAGAATATATATCAGCTGCTCCAACATGCTCCTCAAATATTGTCTATTCCTCCACATGAAAATGTAGTCCAGGGATGTCTGTGTTATCCAGTAGCTCTGGTTAAAAGGGATGTGCTAAGGTTTCATTCTTATGAATTGAGTGAAGGCGCTATCAATAGCCTTTGAAACAACATCTGAGATATTTGACATTGTGAACAAGTGTATAAATGGTAAGAGAAAACTAATTAGTGATCTAAAACACTCTTCCCATTTTCTCCATGATATTCTTAGGCGGTGGAAACATGGAGCCAATTCCAGCAATTTCTCTGCTGAGGCTGAGAAACTCTGAGAAATTTCTCAGCCTCTACCCCCCAGGATCACTCTCAGAATGACATCATATCAAGGCTAGTGTTGCCATCACCTCCTGTAGAGGCAAAGTATAAACTTTTTTTAAAAAGAAGAAAGGAAAAATGGGACCCACTACCACCTTCCAGCAGTGTAGGCTGTTACTCTTCAAACTTTACCTTTATAAATATTTCTTCCCCTGAAATCACCATTGTATCAGGAAAACCTTTAGAACTGTCAAACGTTGCCTAAACTGCTTCTAAGAGAATTTTTGGATCAGCAGTACTGATTACATATTATTTAATAATAATATTTTTTTCTTCCATTTTCAAAACCTATTTGAAGTATTCTTACTTTTCTTGAAACTCATAAGCAGTTTATAAAGCATGAGGCTTACCTCTAGAAAAATAAGTAAATGGCTTGATGAATATTTGCAAACTATATAGCTAAATCAAGTTGCACCCAATAATGTTTAGTAGGAAAAGAAACTAGCATTTTCTTCCTGTGTGATATAGAAAATAAATTTGAATGAATCTGGACAGTACTTCCTGTTGGCCTTGCTTTAGGCTACTAAAAGTTCTATAGATGTTGATGGAGATTAAATGTACTGCTATGTCCACCAGACAACCTTTTGCTTTGATGTTTGCTGAACAAACAATCTTTTATTCTGTTGTCTGAGATAAAATAAGACTACTAAAAAGCAGAAACTCATAGCTTTGCTTTTACTCTCAATGGTAGCTCTCTTGATAATGCAATAGATATGATTTGCAAAGTCAAAGCCAGTCATTATGACAGGGTGATGCCTTCCTTGTACCAGGCATGCAGGGAGGCTGTGTCTGGGCCTCTGTGTGCAGCAGTGCCCGATACCACTGTGCACTTTACTGCAGATCTGTGGACCAGCTGCAGTGGGTTTCACACTGCTTTCCTGTCCCTCACAATGCACTGGTGGGGGCAGGAGTGTGAGGGGACATCTGCTGCTGGTGGCGTGGCTGGCCCCTCCCATGCAGCAAAGCACAGGTGGGCTGTGCTGCATGTGAAGGTGCTGGACACTAACTACACGGCAGATGAGCTGTTGGTGGCCATGGATCGGCAGGTGGAGGGGTGGCTGTCTGGGCAGCCAAACCTTTGCTGAGGGTTCATGGTGACCGACAATGGTCTGAACATAGCGAACGCAGCTGAGCAGATTCAGTTTGTGTCCATCCATTGTGTGTTGCACACTCTAAACCTGGTTGTGTGGGATGCACTTGGCCTTTCTGGGGCTAAGGCTAGGTGAGACATCCCTGCTGGAGGAGCTGGGTGCCAGTCTGCAGCTGCCATGGCTGCTCTTGTGGAGCAGTGCTGCAGGTTAGCAGCTTACTTCCACTGGAGCAAAAAGGGTAGGTGTGTGCTCAAGGACAGGCAGCTTGAGCAGGGTCTACCTGAACACCTGATCCCTCAGGATGTTCCAACCTGATGGGACTCTACCTTTCTCTTACTCCAGCACCTGCAGGGGCAAGTGCTGGCCATTCACAGCCTGGCACTGCGGTGTGGCTTGGAAGTGTGTGACCTATCCACCCAGAACTAAGTGCGAATTTCTAAGGTTGTCTTGACACTCAAGCCATTCTTTGTTGCCGCTAACAGCTTGTGTGCCAAGACAGCCACTGTTCTCCTTGAGAAGCTGATGGGCGAACTCCCAGTCCATGTTGACCACCAAGGAAGCAATCGCCTTGGCAGATCAGCTGAGGACTGGAGTGGTGGTTCGGCTAAGGACACCCTTGGGTGCATTGGCAGAAAATGCTTTGTCCTGACTATGTGACCCAAGGTTGAAGGGCAAAGCTGTCACCCATGACCATCTGCCCAGGTGGAGGGACATCCTGGTTGAAGAGGTTAGGCAAACCCAGGAGAGGAGTTTGGGGTGCAACCAGGAAGAAGGTGATGCAGTGCTTACTGCTAGTGCACAGTCCACCCCTAGCAGCAGCATCACCACTGCTTCCTGGTCCAGAGCATGGTGTCCCTGGAAGAGCCAAGGGAGCTGGAAATTCCATCTCAGTGGTTCTCAGAGGGGTTCCTTGGTGCCTTACTGAGCATATGGGAGGAGCCCACGAAACCCTGCAGCAGTGCTAAGCAGTGTTTTCTGCAGTAACTGCAAGAGTTGATAGCAGGCTGGGGGATGGAGCCAATCCACTTTTGGGAAACACATTGCCAAATCTGGCCGGACTTGGTGACAGTTGCTGGATGGTTTCTCTCATGGCCACCAAGCAATGTTCAGAGAGAAAGGGTGTTCTCCATGGGCAAAGCCATGGTGAGACCCCATCACTCATGCTTTTATGTTGACTTAGTGGAGTGGCTGGTCTTCCTGAAGTCCAACCTCCCCCTTCTGGGCTAACCAGTGCTGGCCATGGAGGGTGAGTGACTTATGGTCATCCCCACCCACTGCAACACCACTGGCAGCTTGACCCACCTTGGTCTACCCCCAAACCAGCAAATGAAAATAAAAACCCTAAAAGGCCTTGTCTTGACCTGACTGTAACATGTATGTGCCCAAAAGTGAATAAGAGGGGTGAGCTAAGGTGTAAAGGTCTTGGTAAACTTTTTCTAGTACGCAGTTTCTGCTCCATGCGTGCAAGACTGCAAGGAAACTGAAGAAACATGTTTACATTTAGTTAAACATTCTCTTACAGCTGTGTAAGCTATATGACTTGGATTCTTCACCAGTGGAGAATTCCTTTTGTAAAAGCATGTGCAAGATTGCATTAAACTGCAGACAATACTGTTTGTCAGTATTTGAATACTTCAGTATTCAAAGTATTTTGATATTTGATATTTTTGATATACTTTACTGAAGTAATACTTGAGTATTTAAAGTATTTGAATACTTCAAGTTTATGAAAGTATTCAAACTGTTCAAACAGATAGTGAGAAAGGGCTCATTGTGTTGTGGTGAGAAAAGGACAGTGGCAGCTTTCTCTCTGTGTGTAATATTTCTTGGTAATTGCTGTGATGAGTTCCATGTCTGGCCTTGAGGCTAACTTGTGCTTCACTCAACAACAACAACAACAAATATTTCCTTGCTGTTTCTCAACAAAAGTTTTCAGAGTGGTTTACATAGAGAAATAACAAACAAATAAATAAGATGGCTCCCAGTCCCCGAAGGGCTCACAATCTAAAAAGAAACATAAGATAGACACCAGCAACAGTCACTGGAGGGACGTTGTGCTGGAGCTGGATGGGGCCAGTTACTCTCCCCCTGCTAAATAAAGAGAATCACCACATTAAAAGGTGCCTCTTTGTCCAGTTAGCAGGGGTAAACTTCTGATCAGAATTTTATTACGGTCACAGATCAGCAACTGGGGTAAACTTAGCAGCACTCAAAGTGCTGGTCTGCTCTGCATCTGCATTGCAAGGAGTACTCAGTCAAAATGTGGTGCCAGTTGCTCTAGAGGAGCTTATGGATATGCTTGCTGCTAAGAGGGCTGCTCTGGCAGCAGCTGCAATGCAAGGAAGTAAGGAGTCATTGTGTGTGTGAGAACAACTTGTGCCAATGTTACCGCAACACAGGCACTGTGACTCAGTGGATTCTGGTTTGGTGATTCTTTTTTTGGCCATATTTGGGCTATGTTTGAAATGTGTGTGTGTGTGTGTTGTTGTTTTTTGCATTGGGAAGGATAGATTACCTTTTACTGTGTGCTTCTAACCTGCAGGTTTTTTCAAGGCAGTGTTGCAAAATGTTGGAGCTACGACCCTGGCAGCATCAGCTCTCAGCTGCAATGTTTCATAGTGACAACTGGGGGGTGGGGTGGGGGTTATGGTAATGGATAAAAGTGCTGGACTCCTCCCCTCTTTGTTTTTCCGGTGTTAGCCTCCATTTTGACTCTCCAGAGATGGCTGTCTGTTTGGTCTCTCTCCCCTTTCAAGCTTAAGCTCAGCTTTCCTATCCTTCTAAATAAATCCTTGTTGTTTTTCAAACTTAAAGAATTGTCTCCAGAGCACTTGCTTGGCTGAATTCTCCCCAAACTGGTTCTGCTCTGCTAATGGGAGCTGAACTGTCATTCTTCTACAGAAAAAGCATTGCAAATTGCAATGCAAAACTGTTCTGGCCATAGGGGATGATGGGGATATTGAAACACCCTATTGTTTCCCATGGGTAGTGCCTAAGAACACGAAATTGGGTTGTGTGGCAGGACATGATGGGTGCTACCTATCACCCAACCCAGAAAAGAAATGATAAGTGGGCAATTTCTGACAAATGTTTAAACTGTCCCTAAAACCCTGATAGGATCCGGGGGGGGGGTTGAGAAAAGGTTAATTTAAAAAATATTGTTCACTTGCCCAGGTCCAGGGTCGTGTGTCCGCTTGGGTTGCAGGCAGCTAGGGATGTGTGAACCAGCTCAACCTCAAGCTGGTTAGACATCAAACCGATCTGGAGCTGAAACACCCCCCCCCCCGCCTGGGGTTGGCACAGGGCCAGTTTGGGGGTTCTACAATTAGAAAAAAAATATTTATTTTTACTCACTGGCGGGTTTGGCGACCTTAGGGGATGCAGCCACGGGTGATTCTCTGGCAGTTTCCCCTACCCCCCTGTTGGCCTCCTTCAGTCTCCAAAAGGCCATTACTTAGGTGGCAGCAGCCATTTTGTAGGCCACTGCAAGTGAGCCCATGCCATTTCTGAGGCTGTTTCATGGCCTCCAAAATGGCTGCTACCATTTCAGAAAGGGCCAGAATAGCCTGAAAATGGGCTGGAATTGCCCTTTGGAGACTGTGGGGAGGCCAGCGGGGGGAGGGAGAACCTCCAGAGACTCCCTCTGGCTATGGCCCAAGGCCACCGAATCTGGCAGTGAGTAAAAATAAATATTTCCCCCCAACTGTAGAACCCGCAAACTGGCTCAAATTCAAGCCGAGGTGGGCACCTTATTAAGGGTGTCAAAACCGAACATGCCCAGTCCAGTTAAAGTACGGTTCAGACTCGAACTGAGCTGGGCAAATTGGTTTCATGTGCACCTCTTTAGACAGCCCAAGCAGACACATAGCTGCGCACCTAGAGTGCCCGGATTGAAGGGAAATCCCTCAATGCACCTCACTCTTCACACAGTGCATTAAGGGATATCTGGAGGCTGGGCTTCATTTCCCCAGCCTTCAGAGATCTGCACAATGGTTCAGTGATAGTCTGGGGACAGGGGCAGAGCCATTGGGCAAACAAGTTCAAGTGGCCCCAGACACGCCCCCTGCGTGTGACGTCAGACACGGGGGCTTTATTTCGGTCCTAAATGGGGCCGCGTGGCCCTGTTTGGAGCTGAAATCGGTCCATGCTGTGTTGGCAGCACAGCTGGAGTGACCTTCCTTGCCTTAAAGGCAGGGAGAACCGCTCCTGGTTCCGCTGCCAATGCAACGGGGCCGATCAATCTCCTTCCCAAACGGGGCCACACAGCCCCATTTAGGAGAGAGATCAGCCCATGAAAGCTGAGCGGACTGATCTCCTTTCCAAATGGGGCCACGCGGCCCTGTTTGGAAGGGAGACCATGCCCCTGCATCTGATGTCAGACGCAGGGGCATGGCTAGCCAAGGGGCTGCAGCTGTGGCTGCATATAGGCCGCTGCCAGAATGGCTCCACTCCTGTCTGGGGGAAAGGTAGATTTGATCCTGCCTTCCTTCCTGCCCACCCTCCTTGCCCCAGAAGCAATTGTGTGAACTACCTCCTAAGAGGAAAGAAGATCACCCTCAGAGACCTTTCTTGTTGCATATGTTCCAGCTGCCCCTATTTTCTGATACCAGCTTATGGTAAAATGGTTCTCCAGTGCCCTGTGGTGTAAAAGGAATTACTGAAATATCATTTATTATATGAATAGATGTATTGTGATTAACCTTTCTAGGATTTTTATGGGCAAACCTTCTCTACCACTGCTTCTCTTTGGGACCTTTACTTATAGTACCACTGTATGATTTTCAAAATGCTTCCAGTTTCATTTTATAACAACCAAAGGATTTTACCCCTGAAGTTCAAATTACCCCAATTAATTAATGAAGGCCAGGATCCAAGAAATTGTTCAGCTAGGTCCACTAGCCCAAGAAGGATTTTAGCTTGTGTTTCTCAAACTGTAGTTCCTCCACTACATACTGTATGGCAAACCACTCTTAAAACTAAGGGGAGTTTTGAAGACAATTTGTGATAGTGGAAGGTGTGTGTCAAACTAGGACTCCCAGTAGTCAGGCTCCTGTGCCTTACCTCTACTACCTCCAACAGTGCTCTGTTTGTAGGTCGATCCTGTCAGACAGAATTAATTAATTAATTGATGATGATGATGATGATGATGATATAAACATTTATATACCACTTTTTAAGAAAAGTAGTTTATGTAACAAAAGGTATGATGAAATGGTTCTTTAGTCACCAAAGGCCTCACAATCTAGAAACACACACACACAAAGGAGACACCAGCAACAACTACTGCATAGACACTATACTGGGCTGAATTGTTCTTCTCTACCTATAAATATAAGAGAGACACCACTTTAAAGGTGCCTCTTTGCCCAGGCAGCAGTCTTTGCTTTGAAGGTGCCATCTAGGCTGCAGTACCATCGCCAAGGATGTCCTATAACTTTACTCAGAACTTGTTCCTCAACCTGAGTTATTTGTCACTTGTGTAAGGGTACTGCCTAAACTCCCTATTGCTGCTTAGTCCAAGTGGAACTATCAACCTATGCTGTGCCAGAGTATGCATCTTCCTCTGGCCTCTATGAGTTTTGGTTGCAGCCTCAGCATCTGAAGCTGTTCTGGACCATGCCTGCTCTGGACCATGCACTGGACCTCCTAGACCACTGGGACTAACAACCAGTTTCTCCCCAGAGTTCAGACTTCCTGAAGTATGATCATTGTCAAGGTGTGACAGATAGGGCACGGTGATTTTCTGTTCAAATGTTGGCGGGGGGCCCCCAGATCCGACTGAGTATGCCAAAGTAGGCAAAGCTTTTTGGATCTGACCAGACTAAATGAGAAGATGAAAGAAATTCTGAAATTTATAAAACAACAATAATTGCATTTTGTCCACTTTGGGGGCTAATTATTGTAGATCAAAGCAGAAGTACCATTTAAGTGTCTGTTTCTATTTTTAGAGAAACTGTTCACGCTTTGATAACTGCAGCCGCTACATACATATAGTTGAGTAGTGAACTTTTTGAGTACTTGATCGATATCTGTACTAGCCCAGATAGATATCATTGAAGTGCTTTAGAGCAAAAATAATATATTAATTTCAGGCGAAGAAAAACTCTTCTCCCTCGGCATAACAATATAAAGAACAGATGCAAGCAAGTATTGAATTTTGTGTGAAGGTTCAGTAAACATATTTTGAAAATGTTGCCGAGTATGTGCAGAGGCAAGGTGAATATTTGATTGGAAATATGCTGGAAGCTAAAACTCCAATTTTGACTTCCATGCTGGAGAACTCACTTTAGTGCAAACTTAAAAACAACAACCAGGAGCAAAGGGGTGATATATTTACTGAAGGAAACAGAGAGTTATGTTATCTCCCCATTCTTCCTTCCTGAGCACAATTCCACTTAAATTTGCCTACTTTGCCCCTTTTAATACAGGACTCAGAATAAAACGCAAGAGCCCCAGAAATCCAGAGACATAAGGCTAATTTACATCTTACAGCTACTATATGGCTAATGTGGGAAAGAGAAAGTCAAGATGAAAAAGTGATGGCATGGTGGCTTAAGGAAGCAAACCTGATTGTTTCAGTTATTGCAGGGATTCCTAATTCCATGAAATGAGGGCATGAGTGCAGGCAGAACAAGTTTAACTGCTGTATTTAAGCATAGAGGGCAACAAATGAAAAGCGACAAAAATAGAGCATTCTGAATACGTGAATTCAACTTTTGGCACAGCCCATAAAAATGCTAGTTCTCTCTGAAGGTGATTGGTGTGATTGGTATAGGTCTTTGTGTGTGGAAATCAATAGGATGTGCACCTAGTTTTGACATCCTCCTAGGCTGGACCAAGACCTATCATTTTTAGCTAAGGGGATCATTAGAGGATTTGGTAAAGGGATGTCACGTTTTTATTTGCTTTGTTGAGGAGGAGCAGTTTTATTTTCTTGTTTTAGAGATCTATCTATCTATCTATCTAATTTGTATACTGTCCCAAACGTACGTCTCTGGCTGGTTTACAACGGCTTGCTTTCTTTCTTTCTTTCTTTCTTTCTTTCTTTCTTTCTTTCTTTCTTTCTTTCTTTCTTTCTTAGATTTCTATACTGCCCTTCCAAAAATGGTTCAGAGAGTTTTACACAGAGAAATAATAAATAAATAAAAAAAATGGATCTTTGTCCCCAAAGAGCTCACAGTCTAAAAGAGCACAAGATAGACACCAGCAATAGTTACTGGAGGTACTCTGCTGGAGGTGAATAGGGCCAGTTACTTTCCCCCTGCTAAATAAAGAGAATCACCACGTTAAAAGGTGCCTCTTTGCCAAGTTAGCAAGGGTTAGCAAGGTTTAACAAGTCAAAGCACAAAAACCTTAAAACCATTTAAAACACAGTTAAATTAAAAAGCTTGGGTGAAAAGATTGGCTTGGCTTTTAATCGGCATGATAGGGAAGAGATAAGCATAGGCTCCGCCTGTCTTTATTTTCTGGAACCATTGTTTCTATTTTGTCATTTATTTATTTTTTGCATTTTGGAGATGTCTTGTTAAGTTTTGTTCAATGTGAGTTACTAGAGTTGTCAAATTAAATCTCCAAGTGGGTGAGTGAATGCATCGTGTCTCCAGTGCACCTGCATGTGAATAGGTGCACAACACGAAGGCACTATGCAGTGCACATGATCAAGCAGGTGGAGCTTAGTCTTCAGCTGTGTGTAACAGTGGGTGGCGAACTTGGGAAGCTACCCTTCGTATGAGAGTTGGTAGTTATAAACGTATCTCTATTTTGCTCTGTGAACTTTTGGTGGGGAGATATTGGCTCATGTGCTTTGATAATCTGGAATAATGTTGTCTGCATGCACTGTATTATCTGCTTTCCATTTGTTGCATGTTTGTAGTCAGAATTGTACATCTACTCTCCCAGGTTGCCTGGCCATATGCCCTTCACATCCACAGGGATGTCCTTATTTTCATTAGTGAAAAACTGGAAAATATTTATAAGTTTGCTTCCATTTCTAAAAAGAATTTCAGACATGCACCAAGAAAAACCAATACAATTTGTATACTCTTGTTGGCTATGTACTATAAAATGACAAATCACTGTTATCAATTTACTCTGTTTACTTAACAGTTATGGGCTGCCACACTTCATAACATGTGCGCAGAATTATATTTTAATATTTCATTCTTTCCACAGTTGTTATTTTCCAGTGTGTGTCCAGATGGATGGTGTTATTTTCTCTGTCTTAAGAGTCTTTCTCTGCAAACAGAACAGTTTTGGAGCAATCTTAATATATGTGTTTTATATTCTTCTTGCCTCCTTGAAAACATGTAGTTGGGTTTCAAACTGTGTCCTGATTGTGCATATCATGTTTTATTGCTTCATTTTTCAGACTGATACCAATGTGAAGATAGACAGAAAATGTCAAGTATGAGTTAAATCATGGCATTACGTCCCACAGCCTTTCAGATAGCACTGATAAACAACAAAAGCTTGTGTTCTGGCTAATTGAATCAATTTGTAGTTTCTGCTGTTATCACATTTAAAACTTCAGGAAGCATGTGAAATAGGTCATACTGGACTAATTTGCACACAATAATATAATATTCATGGAAGCACTGCTTCATTTAGTAGTGATTTATGGTCTATCATTCTTTCACTGACAAGGCTCTT
Source organism: Hemicordylus capensis (assembly GCF_027244095.1). NCBI lineage: Eukaryota > Metazoa > Chordata > Lepidosauria > Squamata > Cordylidae > Hemicordylus > Hemicordylus capensis. The sequence continues at coordinate 79,763,169 of NC_069661.1, read as the reverse complement.
GTTAATATTGAGTAGGTATGTGCGTATGGCATCTCTTGAATGAACATTATTCGGAAATATGCACAAATGGCATTGTCTTCAGTTTCAGTGTAGATGCTAATTAGTGTAAAGTGAGTGCTTCTTAGCAATAATGAGCATTTAAAGTACTTAGGAATACTATGTCCAGCTGGTCTGATTAGAAAACATCCACTCATAAATATCTATACTCTATTTTGTTCAACTGATCAAGTTCACCATCTTGTGAGAAATATAAAGACTTAGGCCACCTTCAAACATAATACAAAAATGGAGGCAAATGAGGCAGAGGTTCAATTTTATGGTTGTCAGAATGCATGAAACTTCAGTTCCATCACCCAACTGACCCAAGGTTTTCAACCCCAAACCATAATTTGAACATTCAGTTTTTAGTGAGTTTCGCGGCTGAAATCTCAGGTTTGACGGCCGCATCTTGTCATCTGAATTATGCTGCTGCTGTAACCTGAGCTTTGTACCAAAGCTCCTCCCACTACCATCAAGAGGTTGTGCATATTTCTGGGAGCACATAAAAGGGGGCACAGTGGGGACATATTCTGTGGGTTTTATTTGGGGCAGGTTTGAAGAAGTGCAAATTGCTGCCTGCTCATTCTGTGTAAGAACCACTGCTTCAGATCCTGTGAGGAGAGGAGTCCATCTACCAGGGCAGAATTGTGGGGAGGTGACGGTGAAGCTGCAGTTGGGGGCTCTGTTTGCTTGGCAGCATCCAGTAAGTGGCCATTGCTTTACATTACCCTTACAATGGTCATAACATTACTTATTAACATCTAAAAGTGGGGAGAGTATGAGATGAGGGGATGGGGTGGGCCCACAACCAGATGTTCAAAAAAGGGGGGCAGATGTGAACTGCCAACATTCCTCCTTAAATTCCCTAGACAGATTGCATGGCCAGATATCCCTGACAAGCCCCTTTATGAATCTTTCAGTACTGTCCATACTGAGTGTCTTTGGTGCTGTCTCCTCCCCAGCAGCTGCTTGTGCAAACAATCCCTGTATTAAGGCTTTCATGGGCAAAGCAGAGTTGATACTTCTCAAAAGGCCTTGAGGGCTGGTCTTCGCACCATGACTGCTGTGCATGCATGGGGTTGCTGATCACATCTATCCCGCAGAGTATTGGCCAAACATATATTCAATAGATGCCCCCATCCATCCATTCCATGGATGCAGGGGAAGACGAGGAGACACAGATTGAGTCCTTACAGCACATCATGCTCACCCACTGCTATGACAAGGAGAGCCAAGGTTTCCAAATAGAGCGGGAGTATGTGCAGAGTGATACGCTCAGCACAAGCAGCCCATTGGGCTAAATACTGGACACACATCACTCGGAGGAACTATTCACACACACCGTTGCAGATGTGGTACCCATTGCAGGCAGCTGGAGAACCTGCAGGTAGTTTCAGACAGGCCCCTTGCTGGATGAAGGGGCTGGTGCTTCTGACTACATGCTTGTGGAGGACTACCACCTGCTGCAGGACATACTTGGTGAGTGTACATGTCTCCCCAAAATGGAGACATTGGGGTGGGGGGTCCCGGGACACAGCCCTGTACCTACTGAAATGCCAAGGAGATCCATTGCAATGATTGCAAAATTCCCTGCCTGAATGTCCACAGAAAAATTAGCTCATAACTTCCCACTGCACCAGAGGGGTGTCCCTATCCATGCACTCCTAACCTGTTCAGTTGCTGTGGGGGAGGGCATGTATTCCCCTGCTCCACCTGATAAAATTCAGAGCACCGCAGCCATCCCTTCAGAGTTCTTTAACCCTTGCAGATCAGGGGCTACATTCAGGAGAACCTTTTGGGTTGCTTCCCCACCCCACCCCCTTAAAATATAGAGAACAGCTTGCACATCAGACTTTTATGACTCTCAATGTGGGCAATTCCTGCCAGAAAAACCACTCCACCTGTGATCCACCTGTTGCTACAGAATGTTACACCTTAGTATCATGGGGCGGACAGAGGAGGCTACTGGGAGCATTTTAATAGCCAAATCTTGATGCAGCACCACTTCTTGACAGCCATGCTTCCAGTGTGTGTAGGGGGGAGAGAGAGAGAAAGATTGAGAGAGAGAGAGAGAGATCGAGATCTGCTATGTCTTGCATATTTGCAAATCACTTCTGGATCAGTAGTGGATTGTGGTTTCCTGCAACATGTTCTTAATTCTCTCTCACTCCCCGCTCTGCAGGCTCACCAGTTAAAGACCAGCCAGAGGAGCCACTGCCCCCAGATGATGTCCCCGCTCTACCTGCAGCACTGGAAGAACAGCCTGCACCTGCACCTGCACCCAGAAGGTCACTCTCCAATACGGAGTGTGTCACACATCTGAGGAACAGGAGAAAGGTGGATCCCTTGCAGCTTGCAAGGGACCTTGTCTTCCAGCATGCAGAGAACTGCCAGGTCAACTTCTCCCTCCTATGAGAACTGGACCACAATGAGGAGCAAGTTGGGCTGAAGAAATGATGGTCTTCTAGCACGTGATGCAGGAATTGGTTAAGGCCTCTGAGCACGCACTGCAGGGAGTAGTTGGAGCCATGGAGGGCTGAGATGCTGCGGCTAAGAGGAGATTTGAGCGATACATGGCTTTTCTGGAGAGGATGGCTAAACCTATCTCAAGAATTGCCAACCAGGCTATCCTTCTCCACAGCAGCAACTGTACCAGCCATAGTTCCTGGTGATGGTGCCCTACCTGCTTGCACATCAGGAGCCATCTCAAGCTACTCTTGCCTCTGCAGCTCCAGAGTCACCCTGCATGGCTGCAATGCTGGGGTCATCCCAAGCCACCATGAACCCTGCACCATCACAGCAGGCACCCATGAGTACACAGGGTGGACGTCTGCTCTCCATGCAGGCAACACTCCTGAGACCACCTTCAGGCATGTTGGTGCACATTGGCACTGGCAATGTTAGGTAATGCAGCCAAGTTTAGGCTGCTAGGTAGAAATGCTATCTGTTCCTTGTGCAGAGCCAGCAAGACAACTAGTGCTGAGGGGTCTCAATACGTGGACGAGATGGTGGTGCTGGGAGAAGGGGGTTTAGATTTGTTAGGCAATGGGATACATTTTGGGGCAAGTAAAGTCTGTATAAAAGTGACAACCTTGACTTGAGCCAAGATGGAACCAGACTGCTGGTGCTTAAAATCAAAATGGTAGCAGAGCAGCTTTTAAAATGACACCTGGGGATAGCTGACAGTAGCTGGGAAGTGGGGATAGTATAGGATGAGGGGGCTAGGCCAGACCCTGAACCAGCTGTTAGTTAAAAAAAAAGGAGGGGGGCAGATATGTGCTGTGCATGTGCCTTCTTGAGTTTCCTAGACAGATTGCATGGCCAGACTTCTCTCCAACAAGCCTTCCATGAATCTTTCAGCACTGTCCATACTGCGTGTCCTTGGTGCTATCTCATGCCCGGCAGATGCTTGTAAAATATATAATATTTCATTTCATTTCATTTCATTCATCCATTAATTCAATTTATACACCACCATTCCTAATGTGGGTCTGGACAATTTACATTAAAATCAAACACACATAATCAAACACACAATTAAAAAAAATAAATAAACCAGATTAAAATTAAAATTTAAACTAGATATTACAAGTGAGGCTAAAAAGATGGAGCTTTAAGGCTCTCCTGAAGGCTTCTAAGCAAGAGAATCCTCTTATGTCCATGGGGAGCATGTTCCACAACCCAGGGGCGACAACTAAGAAGGCCCTATCCCAGGTTGCCAACTGATGAACTAGAGGCACCCAAAGATGGACTCTTCCTGATGAATGGTGGGGATCTTGTAGAGAAATTCACTCTCTCAGGTAAACTGGACCTAAGCCATACAGGGCTTTAAAGGTTAAAATCAGCACTTTGTACCTTGCCTAGAAACATATTGGCAGCCATTGCAACTGTTGAAGAACAGGCATAGTGTGGTCTCTCCAGGATACCCTAGAGACCAATCTTGCTGCTGCATTTTGAACTAAATAAAGTTTGCAAACTATGTACAAAGGCAGCCCTACACAGAGCACATTGCAGTACTCCAACTTGGAGGTTACCCCCTGGTGTACCACTGTTTTCAGGACATTCTCCTCAAGGAATGGGTGGAGTTGTCAAATCAATCACAGCTGGTAAAAGGCACTCCTGGCCACAGCCTCAGCCTGAGGCACCATGGAGAAACCCGGGTTCAAATCACTCCCAAGCTACAATTCTGTTTTTTTCTGAGGGAGTGTAACCTTGTCCAGAACAGGACGTTCTATCCCATCTTGCAGATTTCTACCACCAACAATAAGCATATCTATCTTGCTTGGATTCAACTGCAATTTATTATTTCTTATCCAGCCCATTACTGCCTGTAGGCAAGCATTTAAGGGGCTAATGCCATTTCCTGTTATTGATGACAAGGATAAATAGATTTGGGTGTCATGAGCATATTTCAGCACCAAATCCGCCGATGACCTCACCCAGGAGTTTCATGTAGATGTTAAAAAGCATTGGTGACAGAATGTGGGTATACTTTACATGTATACACATTCTGAATACACTCACAATGTATATACTTTACGTGTTTATATACATCTATGGAAGATATGTATGTTAATGGCCATTAATTTTGATAGCTATATGATTCAGGTTCAGAGACAGCATGCCTATGAATGCCAGTTTTCAGGAAAGGGGGATGCCTTGATCTGCTGCTTGTGGGCTTCCCTGAAGCATCTGGTTGGCCAATGTGATGAACAGGATGCTGGACTTTCACTGTTAGATCTCTTTGTATGTTCTTAAGACCACAGTCCCATCAAGTTCAACTTTTTATGGCGACCCAAAAGGCCATGGAGAAAATAAAATTTCCCTCTCTTCTTGTTTATCCTCAGCATTTTGTATTCTGAAGGCTAAATTTAGCTATCATGTCTAATATCCATTGAGAGATTCCTCATGCTTCTGCCTAAAAAGACATATAAGGTAGTAGCCATCACCACATCAAGTGATAGTGAATTCTTCAAAATGGATATTTTTGGTCTATCTATCTATCTATCTATCTGGTATAATATAATTTTGAAATAGTGATTTTTGGTTTCGTGCCAAAAAAGCAAAAGACATTTTGGGCACCTTTCATACCTTTATTCTTTTGCCCCATTATTTACAAGGAGTTGCCAGTTCTAATATGAATTTATCTTGACAGACATCTGAGTTACAGGGCAATCATGGAAATAGGCTGCCACAGCCTGAATGCTGTAACAAATTGATGCCCCTAAAGAAAATTGGTTCAAACAGGTATCTTTCAAAGAGGAACTTGATTGTTCTTTGTGCAGAGATTGACTCTAAATGAACACTAAGAACTGCAGGGAAGTTGAACAGGAGATTCTTTTTAAAAATCATCTTAAGCAACATAAAAACTTAAAATAAAGCCTCAAACTCCTTCAGAAAAACAATAACTAGATCAGTTGCATATTATTAGTGATAATTAAGATGAGGCATTAACTACAGAACTGATAATGTGATTCTAATAAAGAGCAAACTCTAAGGAAAAAGCTCAGAGAATTTAATAGGATACCAGAATCTCAGTATTTTGAAGAAAATGTGTACTGATTATTAAAAGAGAGAATTCTTCAATGGAAAAAGAGAAACAGGGCTCTTTCTCCTCCTACTCTTCACCATTTATCTACAAACAGCCTTGCACTATGTATGGAATGGTTGAAAGAACATAACAAAAAAGGTAATATCAATATCCTCATTAGAGTTAGCTGAGAGAAGTAATGTTCAGCATTGAAACCTGTTTGTTTATTAAAGCTGCCTTTGAAATGTCTCTGAATAGCAGAATCTGGGTCAAATCTGCCGTTCCATCTTTTCACAATATCCTGAAAACTAAAGAAAACTTTCTAAATTCTGCAATGCTTTCCCCAAATCAACCACATATTCATTAAGGAAGTTTCTAGTACTTTACTATTTACTATGAGCCACCTAATGGCACAGCAGGGAACTAACTTGCCTAGTGAGCAAGAGGTTGCTGGTTTGAATCCCCGCTGGTATGTTTCCCAGACTATGGGAAACACCTATATTGGGCAGCAGCAATATAGGAAGGTGCTGAAAGGCATCATCTCATACTGTACAGGAGATGGCAATGGTAAACGCCTTCTGTAATCTACCAAAGAAAGCCACTCTGTGGTTGCCAGGAGTCGACACCGACTAAATGGCACAACTTTACTATTTTCAAGGCCATGAGCAACGAGCACTCTGAATTCTCTGATAGCTACTGCCACAAGAAACTGATATTTATAAACACTCCTTGCCAGATAAGCTCATAATATCACCTTTTCTTGCCAAAACCACTGTTTGCCAAAATCACTTTGAATACTATTAATGAAACTGTTAGGAATATAGAGCATAGGTAGCTGCAGACCATTGGTCCATTTAGCTCAGTACTGTCTACACAGACTGGCAACGGCTTCTCCAAGGTTGCAGGCAGGAATCTCTCTCGGCCCTATCTTGGAGATGCCAGGGAGGGAACTTTGAATCTTGTCAGGAGCAGTTATGATACGACATCATGACATGGTGTTCAAATTTTAAAATTCTCCCTAGACATGCCCAAGCTGATGGACCTGACTAAAGAAGCTCTTGGGGCCCCAGCCATAATCATACTATTGGTGTGGCCAGGAGAAAGGAGAAATATTGTTTTAAAGAGTGAACAAAAATTGAAAATAATCTGAAGTGATTCAATAAAATCACACCTAGTTTTAAATCTCTACCAGTCAGCAGACTTTCGATCTGTGTGGAAACTTTCAAAGAGACTAATTTGCATAGAACGTGGACTGATGTTTAGATATCAATATTATGTAAGCCTAAAGAGGAGCTATTTCAAAGCTTTCTTCAAAAGTCACCTTGCATCTAACTGAATGTGTCCTACATGCCATCAGCAGCTGGACCTACAGTTCTTCCCTTCCCTCTGGGAATTATTTTTTTTATTGCTAAATATGTAGTTAATAACTAAATTGCATTATTATAACACTGCATTTTGCAGCTGGGTCCATAACTCATGTGCCGCATTCAGATGTAATGGATAACCACAGTTAAACATGGCTGAGGTTGCAATTCCATTATGCCTGGATGCACAAGACCATGGTTACAGGCTGAAAACAACCTTTGGTATGCCTCACCAAACTACAGTTTCAACCTTCAGTTATCTATAAGGTTTGCTGCTGAGACCTGAGGTCTGGCCGCTGAAACATTACACCTGACCAGAGTTGCCAGAACCTTAGGGGTATACTTGTGGGTCAAATGGGCCGTAAGCCAGAATTTGGCTTTTTAAAAGCCAAATCTGGCCACCTAGCACCTGACTCATGGTGGAGCTATAACCATGGCTTCGTGCTGACTTTGAAACCACAATCATAGAGGCGGTGGTTCAGACCCACCTGAGGACATGGCTGCTCCATGATATCGGCGCTTGCTTGCAGCCTCTCAGAAAACCAGCCCTGCCCCTCCTGTCAGCTATGCGGCTATAGAATTGCCATGCCCCATTCCTAACTGCCTGTCAGGCTGCACAGTCAAGCGGGGGCATCCCCAGTTCCCACTCTGTCCTTTGCTCCTTCGACGTGGCCAGCAGTAGAGTGAGGGCATGGGATGACAGGATGGGCACTAAGTTCTTTGATCCCCAAGAAGAGAGCAACAGTCAGGTATGTTCACAAGCACAAACTCTCCAAGTGGCAACACAAGCAGGATACCCCATCACAGTGCTGGGAAGGGAGCAAATGGCTGGGTATAAAAGACAGACCCAATCATGGAAACTGGAGCAGCTAAGTTATATCCCCCCCCCCCACAGAAGGTTTGGGGAACAGGGGCCCAGCCCCTTCCCCAGCTGGGGATATTTGCTCCCTAGACTAGCTCGTGAGAAAAACTGTCTGTGAGGACTGAGTGCAAATGCGTGGGATGGTATCCCTGCTGTATGGGAAATGGCCATCACTATGCTGGAGACCTAGCCCATTATCACATGGCTTTCTTTCTCACGAAAATGGCAGATGAAGCGGAGAGAGGGAAAATGCAGGAAAGCCACGGGGATGGGTAATTGGGCAAGTACTGTCCTGGTCTCAGTGACTGCTACCAAACTCCTGTTAAACCGTGTGCTCTGCCAGCCCACACACCAATGTGGGGATGTGTGCCCCTGCCCATAGCCCTGAAGGGCAAGGCCAATGTCCCAGGGCAGCTGGGAATCTCTACATAGATGGAACAAGCCTGGAACTAGCACCATGATGGGACCAGCCTGGGAATGCTGAATGGGTTTAAAGGTCTGTGCCCAATCCCTGTGTCTACACCATCCATGCATACAGGTATGCCCCAGCCAAGGCCCCCCTCATGGCAGTTTTTGGACCTTTCTGGGCTGTTTTTGGCCCATTCTGGGCCTCTTTGCAATGGAAGTGGCCATTTTGGAGGCAGCATGCTTACTGACCACCTGCATGACTGGGATGATTCCATTTGTGTGATTTTATGAAATGTTTCCAAGGCAGCGGGTGGAGGTGGAACTTCTGGAAATCCCCTGTGCTGTGGCAGCTCCCCCTGGAGGCAATGAGAGCTTTAATCCCCCCCACCAACATGTTAGAATCCCTGAACTGTCCCTGTGCTGTCCGGGGTGGTGGTGTTTCAGCTCAACCTTGAGCCAAACCGAACACAGTCCAGCCCAAGCCAGCGATGGTGAACCAGCTCAAGGTCAAACTGGTTCATACATCCCAAGAGCCCGGCCCTTCCCCTTTTGGGGATTTGTGCCTCCCAGTCTTACTCATGATCAAGGCAGCATCAGTATTGGATCAACAGGGTCAGTACTGGATAAACTAAGATCCTTTTTCTAGGATACTAGCTGGGCTGGGTGCAGAGTATCTGCACCTCTAGTTTGTCACTGCTGCTTTCTCCCCCCATCCCCACAACTGCTTTTTTGCCTGCCTGCCCCCACCGCATTCTTCTTCCACTGCCTGCCCCACCCAGCTTCTGCTTCCCCCACCCGCCCGTTGGCTGTCTTCTTCCCTGCCTGCCCGCCATCTTCTTCCCTGTCTGCCACCACTGCCATTGTCTTCTTCCTGCCCTCCCACGGCTGGTCGCCCACCTCCATTCACCGCCATTTTATTTGTCCACCAGCCAGTTGGCTGGCTGGCTACCACCACCATTTTCTCCCCTGTCCCCATTGCTATCCAGGCAGTTGCTCACGAACTCTCATGAGAGCTGCCACGCATGGGATTAGCAATGAGTATGCCTAAGAAAGATAGATAGATAAATAAATAAATATATATATTCACCTGGCCCAGAGTGCACTGCCTGGGCATGAGAGGGAAAGGCTATGGGGACATGCCCACACAACTCATAAGAAGGACCATCAGAGGACTGCCAGTAAAAATGTGAAATGAATACAGATGGCAAAACATGCCCTTTCCCCACTAATACTTCCCTCACAAGAGTGTCAGACCATGGGTGCTCTAAATAGAGTCAGGTTCCTGTGTGCAGGGAAGTCGCAGGGAGTGGTATCCTGGAGATAGCTTTCCTTGTCTTGGGGACTGCAGACAAGCTGCTGAAAAGCTCTGCTCCCTGCCCGCCCGCCTGCCCGCCCACCCATGTGTACATGTGCAGTGTTTCCATTGCCCCGGAATGCCCCCCCCACTGCTCCAGGGTGGCCTGAGAATGAGGGCTCACCTCTCCTGCAATTGCCCATGTCCACAGATCTGCATACGGCATTATGTACTGGGACCCAGGATTGTTATTGGGTTTAAAGGTCCAACCCAGTGACTCCCCCTCCTCTCCATGCACACAACTAAGCAATGGCACATGGAGAGTCTGGATGTGTGCACAAAAGTCTGAGAAAGGGAAGAGGTGGAGAGGTTTAGGGGATCTGTTCTATCATTTTTACAAAGAAAGTGTGGGGAAGTGGGACCCAGACACTTCCCTTTGGTGGGTTGTTTACAACCCAGGCTTACTCATGAGCAGGGCCAGCAGGATCAGGATTGATCCAGTTTTTGGAATGTTTCTTCTTCTGTGATAATGATGGGAGCCAAAGCCCACACAAACTGTGTCCTCTCGTGAGAATGTCAATCCATGGGCACACTAAGTAGAACTGTGCTGTGCTGTGTTGATGTGTGTTGGAAAGTGGTGGGCAGGGAAGGGGTATCCCAGAGACTGCTTTACTGATCCCAGGGAGAACGGCTGAAAGAATCATGCCGTGGAAAATGCTGCGGCTGTCCACACCTGTGCACAGGTGCACCCTCACCTGTGACCCTTGCAGTCAACCCCGCTGCCTCAGAGGTCTCTGGGGATAAGGGGCTGCAGCATGGCCAATAGATGTCAGCAACGCTGCAGCCGTGACCAAGAGGAGTGAGGGCGATGGAAGCCACCGGATGGAGGAGGAGGAGCAGGAGTGTGGCTCAGGTGAGGGTGGAGAGATCTCTAAGGTGAGGGGGACTGTGGCAGGGGGTGAGGGGAGCAATCAGGTACTAGCGTGCAGATGCTCTGCTTGGGTTAAGCTAGTTTTATTTATTTGTTTATGTCTATGTAAACTGCTTTCGGAACTTTTGTTGAAGGGCAGTATATAAACATTTGTCATATTCGTATTCATATTGTGGACATCAGGAAGATGGAGAATAAACCAGAATAAGGAATCTCTTTGTTCAAATTACCCAAAGGAACTCTGATAGAAGAAATATGAGGAAGCTCCCATAGTACAGCTGCTGCAGGAGACAGGATAGGAGTAATTCCCGTTCCAGACAGCCTTGAGTCTAGTGGAGGGTGGAAGAGAAGGAGGAGAAGGAGAGGGGAAACTTTGTCCCTCATGAACAGTCCAGCATTGGTATGAGCCAAGGTTTAAATGGTATAGAACTGCCACTCCCAGGAACATGTACACACGTGTGCGTATATTTATTTATTTATTTATTATTTATTCGATTTCTATACCGCCCTTCCAAAAATGGCTCAGGGAAGTTCACACAGATAAATAACAAATAAATAAGACAAACAAAATGGATCCCTCTCCCCAAAGGGCTTACAATCGAAAAAGAAACATAAGATAGACACCAGCAACAGTCACTGGAAGTACTGTGCTGCGGGTGGACACACATACGTTTGACCAACTCACACAAAGTTGGTCACAGTATATTTGACATATTAATTAGCCTGTTCCTTAACATGTAGCTGACACCTGCTTTTTGAGAAAGTAAATTACTCAAGGCTCTTCATGCTGGAAGAACATGGTTTTAAATTTAATATTAGAGTTGCTAAAAGTTACATCAATAGATTATAAATGTTGTGACAGAAATTTACTGAAGAAACATTTTTATAATTATTAAAACCTGTCAGCTATTTTGGTTCTTGTTATCTTAGCATACCATTTAATAATTTGCATTTTACACAGATTTCTATTTTCCTCAGTCTTCATGGGTGAATGTTTAATTAATCCTTTTTTTAATGTAATAGATAAGACCTTGAAAAATGCCATAATAGGAATATCTCTTTTAACTCTATTTGCTCCCAACATATATTTATGTATACAAATTACTTACAGAGAGCTAAGAAAGTAGGCTTAACCATGAGGCTAAATTAATCCCTGATGAAATTCCAGTGAGTTTATCAAAGCTATCAAAGGGTTTTAGCCTTGAGTGTTATTTTAAAGATAAAACAAACTATACTTGTTAGAATTTGAATTAGGATATTTGAGAACATTTTATTATTTACCAATTGCATGGCTGCATCTTCTAAGTCCAATTTTGAGTTCAAACCCAAACCATACAACTTCATTCTCTGTAGTACATACATAAGTAGTTATAGGACACACTAACAAGCTGGTTGTTATTGGCCAGAGATGCAAAAAGGAGCTTTGTTAAAAATCATTTAATCATTCATTCATCTGAAAACCTGGTCCTGAATTAAGCACAATGGTTGAAATGTCCTGCGTTGTAATAAGGGAAGTTCTGTATCCCTTGTGCTGGTGTGGGCAGCCAGCACTAGCACAAGTTGTTGTGCGACAGTTTTGTTCTGCTACTACTGCATGTTCCAATGCAACTTGCATTGGGAATCACACGTCGCATCACAGCATGCAATTACAACAGGACAAGTTGTGGTATGCATGTGCTTTAGATGCTTGCAACTGCACAGGCAGTTCAGAACTTCCCACGTTATTCTGTAGGACATATTAGTCAACTGCTGATATGCAGTTACAACTAAAGTATAACCCTATGCCAAGGAGAATGAGTAAAGATATTCCACTGGAAAATCTGTGTCCTTTTTTCTACAAGGTCTGGCTGGTGTATCTTTCAGATAATTATATACCTTGTATGATGTGCAGTTCTGTTTCAGTAAAGAAGAAGAAAATATTCCTGACTGAGCAAAGTGGCATCTTTTAAAAGTAGTGTTTCTCTTTATTTAGCAGGGGGAGAGCAACTGGCCCTATCCATCCCCAGCACAGCATTCCTCCAGTGGCTGTTGCTGGTGTCTATCTTATGTTTCTTCTTTAGATTGTGAGCCCTTTGGGGAAAGGGTAGCCATTTTATTTAATTATTAATATCTATGTAAACCACTTTGGGAACTTTTGTTGAAAAGCGGTATATAAATATTCATCATCATATTGGTCATAAAATAATGGGAGTGGTGTAGGCAGGACACACTCAGGGAAAGTATGCTCAAATACATGCTTATGTGAAAATTTGTTGCTTGGCATTAGCTACGCCATATTGTTGAACTTTGTTAAAGAACTTTTACCCTATTCATTTGTTTTTCGCTTACTGGCAGAAACCGCAACTGCTGATAGAGCAAGGCATGACTAGTTTAAACTGGCCAACGGCTTTGCATGCATATTTTGCAACTTGTTCTTGAGAAAACAGGAACTTTGCCTTACCATGAGTTTATGGCATATAACGGTCTTGCTTGTGTAACTCACTGTAGAGGATTACTTGGAAGGGTATAAATATGTTACCTTGATGTATTGTACTTGTCCTGCTTTGAGCGCGAGCCAAGCATCACCTTTGCCACTTAAGGGCAAATAAAAACTTGATCTTAAGTCCTCTCGTCTGGGCTGATTATTGGGCTCCATCCGCCCAGGAACAAACCTCCCCTATTGGGGTCAAGGGTACCCCGATACTTCAGGAGTAACCAGATGATCTACATAGGAACATAGGAAACTACCATATAATGAGTCAGACCATTGGCCTATCTAGCTCAGTATTGTCTTCACAGACTGGCAGCGGCTTCTCCAAGGTTGCAGGCAGGAATCTCTCTCGGCCCTATCTTGGAGAAGCCAGGGAGGGAACTTGAAACCTTCTGCTCTTCCCAGAGCGGCTTCATCCCCTGAGGGGAATATCTTGCAATGCTCACACATCAAGTCTCCCATTCAGATGCAACCAGGGCAGACCTTGCTTAGCTATGGGGACAAGTCATGCTTGCTACCACAAGACCAGCACTCCTCTCCCTATATCATAATGTGGTCATAGCTCAGTAGTAGAGTATCTGCTTAACATGGAGAAGGTCCCAGGTTTAATTCCCTGGCACCTCCAGGTAGGGCTGAGAAAGACTCCTGCCTGAAGCCCTGTAGAGCTACTGCTATTGAGAATAGACAATACTGAAATGGATGGACCAAGGGTCTGATTCAGTAGTAGGGATTTGTAAGTCGATTTGAATTTGAATTGATTCAACTTGAATCTGGGTGTTTTGAATTCAAATTGAATTTTTGAAATTTGATTTGAATTTGATTCGAGAGCCATTTGGCACCTTTTAAAAACCTTCAGGCACCCTGATTGGTTAAAAAAGACACTAAAACATTGTTGAATCAATTTGAATTTTATTCAAATTTGAATTGAATTTCCAGATGAGGTTCAAATTTGATTCAAATTCGGAATGTATTTTCAGAATTTGATTTGAATTTGAAATGAATTGAAACATTTATTTCGTGCAGATCTCTACTCAGTAGTCTGCAGCTTCCTATGTTCCTATATCTTTAAAAGGAAGGAGGTCATTTCGTTAGATGCCAGAGATGTAGCAAAGTAAGGAAACACTTAATGGCCACTATTCAGATCCTTATAAGGCCAAAAGAGAGTGAACCACCAGAGATAACACATTTATTTATTTATTTATTGTGTATTTTTATACTCCCTTATTTATTTATTTATCTATCTGTCTGCCACTAAAACCAATTTAATACAACTCACATTAATAAAACATTACAATGAGTAAAACAATTTAAATGTTAATATAAACTTTAAACTTGTTAGCTAAAAGGCCTAATTAAAAAGGTATGTCCTCAGTGTTTCTTAAAAATCAGCAGAGATGGGGAGGCATGTTCCAAAGTTAATAACGGGAGGGGAAAAATGTAATTTACATAAATACAAAGATTAAAAATAGCAATGTGGTCAAAGTTTTTGAAATACAATTTGTAATAAACAAGGGCTCAAATTCTATAACCAAAACAAGCAAGAACCCAAAATTGAACACTGTTGATAGTCTGCAAAGAGTTCAAAGGGGGGGAATATACTAAATGCCTTTCCTACATAATCCCTTCCCCACCTATACTCCAGAAAGGTACGCCAGAATAGTGTGTGTCAAATATTTGTATGCAGACAGGTGTTTGTTATGCTGTAAGCAATTCAAAAGATTTAGAATAAGCTCAGTGTGCATTGCTTGTAGTTCACATCAGTGGGCTTGCTGGGTCAAAGCCCATGACTTAATGCCAGCCGAATAACTGCATTGATTATGTGTTTATCCCACTCCAGTACAACACAGTGATTTATTGGCAGTCATGCAGATTGCTCAATAGCAGTTCTTGTGTTAAATACATAACCAGGGACTCCGATTAATTGGCTTAGGCCATCACTTTAGAAAGGTTCATTGATCGTTAGTCTGTTTTATTGTGTAATTAAACTTCTGCCTTTATTCAGTGGCATCCATTACTTTACATTTACAGGCTAACTTGACCATGATGAATTGCAAAAGGAATGTAAAGAATGCTGGAAACACTGGCTGAGTAATTACTTCAGATGATGCACAAGATAAAGGCTTCCATACGCCTTGGTGAGGAATTCCATTCTGGTTTATTTGGATTTTTCTATTTATATGATAGCTGATAGCAGCCTTTGAGGTAGTATTTATTGAGATAGGGAACAGCTGCAGCTTGACTTGCTGTATAGTTTGCATGTAATCTATTACAAAGCCAGAGGGGGCACTATCATTTCCTCTGTATTGTTTAGGCAGGCTAGGAGTATCTATTCTCCTTCTTGTTTGTTCCTGTTCCTTTGTGTATGAGTCAGCAAGTTTAGTACTGACCTCTTAATGCCTTTGTTTCCCAAGTAAAGTTATTTTAAAAACTTTTCACTGGTGTTTGCTCTGTAATGCATGCAGACAGAACACACTCTGCAATAGTATTTGCTAAGAAACTGGAGTGTCATTGCTTGACATCCACCGAGGAAAGAGGAGGACCCTTGCATGGGAGAGCAGTGGAGATTAAAAAGGTCTGGTGTGTGCGCGTGCAGGTCTGGCCTGTCCACTAGATGAAGTAGGCAGTTGCCTAGGGTGCCAAGCTGGGAGGAGTGCCAATGGCCTGGGTCATGGGTGACCTCACGCCCGTGGCAGGCACGCACACCTCCCCATCACCAGAGTGAGTGAGCAGGTGGGTGAGCGAGTGGGCGCTTCCCATCTCTGATGGCTGCCCAGCAGCTCACTTGCTCTCCTTGCCGCCTCTGCCTGCTGCTCCTGCTGCTGCCAGTTGCACTGAGAACCTTGCACTTTTCAGGCTTCTGGGCACTGCTGTATGCCTGGTTATACCTTGGAGAAATGGCACATTGTATACTCATCATCAAACATTTTATTGTATAAACCAAAGACCATGACAAAAAGTAAAGAACATATATGAAAAGGACACAAATATGGAACAAATCCAGCAACAGTGCACATGCCAAATTAAAGGTACAAATTAAAAAATTGGATTCCCCCCACTAGGTCCCCACATATTTACTTCTGATTTTTCTTGTTGATAGGCCAAATATAAACACTTCTATAGTATATGTCACTTTCACATTGCAATCAGACAACAAAAAAGCCCCCCATGCACCAGGGCAGCAACTGATTCAAACTTGTGTGTTTTCCGCAGATCTGCCAAAAACATATCTTTCATGCCATTAAATCACATTATATACTATGTATGCAGGCCAGACAGGATTACACCCAAATTAGATGATGTCTTGTTAATTCATTACCAGACCACTTCAGATGGTCCTAGGGGCAGCAAATTTGGATGGTGGTTAGGTCCCCATGGGTGCCCCCTACCACTCAAATTGCAAGGCAGTGGGACACTCGATTAGCAATAGCAATAGCAATAGCAATAGTAATTACATTTATATACCGCTTTATAGCCAGAGCTCTCTAAGCGGTTTACAATGATTTTAGCATATTGCCCCCAACATTCTGGGTACTCATTTTACCGACCTTGGAAGGATGGAAGGCTGAGTCAACCTTGAGCCCCTGGTCAGGATCGAACTTGTAACCTTCTGGTTACAGGGCGGCAGTTTTACCACTGCGCCGCCAGGGGCTCTTAATATTTATTTAATATTTATTATTATTTTTGTTTTTACTGATTTTGAACATTTCCACCATAGGAAACAATGGGAATTTGAAGTTGCCATATCCTAACACTAACACGGATGCCCAACTTTCATTTTTTAAAAGGAGATAAGCTCTAGCCCTTGTAGAAGTGGAGTTATAGAGCAAAATGTGCAGTCATTATTTTGCCAAGTGTTTGGATTATGTGGTGTCTAACAACATTTTCTCACAATGAATCCCTATGAGGCTTCATTGCACACCTTCATTTCTTCTGTTCATTTTGACTGTCACTGGACAGTGCCAACTGTCAACTTCCATGTGCCAACTCTACCCCTCACCCACCTGCAAGGCAGTGGGTTACTCGTTTTAATTTTTAGGAATATTGAAATACTTAGATTCTTTGTGTCTAATAACTTTCCCTCATAATGAATCCCTATGAGGATTCTTTATATGCCTTCACTTCTTCTGTTCATTTTGAATATCATTGGACAGTGCCAACTGTCAGCTTCCATGTGTCAACTACACTCCCCCCCCCACACACTGGGATACTCAGTTTATTTTAAAGGTATTTTAGAAGTGTTTAGCTTCTTTTGGTGTCTTCATTACACACCTTCATTTCTTCTGTTCATTTTGGCCCCACTGCTTTGCAGGTGTGTGTGTGTGAGGAATTAGTGGCATCCCATGTTCCAACTACCCCGCAACCCACAAGCCGGATGATTTTTTGAGGTGTTTAGACTCTTTGGTGTGGAATGAATCCTCATAGGGATTCATTATGAGGAAAGGTTATTAGACACCAAAGAACCTAAACACTTGAAGAAAACCCTAGAACTTAAACTGAGTAGTACCCCATTGCCTTGTGGGTGGGAGTGGGGTGTAGTTGGCACATGGCAGTTGACAGTTGGCACTGTTGAAAAGACAGTCAAAATGAATAGAAGAAATGAAGGTGTGTAGTGAATCCTCATAGAGATTCATTGAGGGAAAGTTATACACCGAAGAATCCAAACACTTGAAAAATAGTGACCACACATTTTGCTCCATAACTCCACTTCTAGAAGGGCTACAGCTTAGCTTTTCTTTTTAAATGAAAGCTGGGAATCTGGGGGAATTAATAGGAGGGATCCGAATCTTGAATCGATTCAAATCAAATCACGCATGATTCAGTTTGTACCCAAATCTAGCCAATGGACCAAAGGGGTGATTTGTTTTGTCTCCAAATCACCCAAATCAGCTAGATTTGTGTATAAAATGATTTGTACCTGAATCAATTTGTATATCCCTAAACTGGAGCACTATAGATAGAATAAAACAATAGTTTATAGTGTTAGACATATCTTAGCAGTTCTGTTCATGCACTCTCCATAGCTGAATGAATTCCATGATAATACTAGCTAGTTAATAATATCAAGTACATTTCCCATGACAATCTGAAAATAATGAAGTTCTCTTTTGTTCATCTATATGCTATTCAACTTTTATCTTTCACTTTCTGATATTTAGTTCCTTCAATAATCTCTTAAAATTAGTTATTTTGAAGATGAGCATTTAAAAGCTAAGTAATATTCCCTGATTTAAAGAGGGGGGTGGGAAATGAAGGGAGCTCCTGGTGTTGTATAATATAGCATGGTTAGTCTTATTTCAGTAAGCCAAGCTTGATAAGATGTTAGTTGGGCTAAAATGTGTTATAGACATAGCTGTGTGTATTCCATAATTCTCTAAAAGTACTGGAAAATGCAGAATGTCATACTGGGTTCAAGGAAAGTACAGCATCTTGAAAATTTCAGCTGTCATTTTTTAAAAAACAAGACAGCAGGTTTCTAGCCTTATAGCGTTGAAGACAGACTTGGATTTGTGTAGGCAATATTTGTTGTAATCTTTGAGAGAAGATCTCAACAAACATTGCAATGGCATTTCCACAGGATGATGGCATTTCAGTGCTTTGCATAGAAAATGGCCCATTTCCATGATGAGTAGAAACAGGATACACAAAATGTGGTAACAATGCAACAGTGTTTTCTGCTGAATTTTGATTATCAGATCCTGGTTCCACACAGGGCTGGTTCAGATGATACTATCTGTTGGACCTGCTCACCATGGAATTAAAAGATAAGGCCATGTACACCCCACTTCCTGTTCACCTGCACACATACCCACATGGGGTCAGTGAAATATCAGGATTTTTTTAGTGCAGCTCAGATGTTCCATACTCATGTGAGCATGCAGAATGGAACATCGCGCTGAGGGTTTGGAATGTACAAATCCTAGTTTGCCCTGAGTCATTTTTGGAAGGGCGGTTTAAAAATCAAATCAAATAAATAAATAAATAAATACATACATACATACATAAATGTGGGGAGTAAGCCTGGCAGATGGTAGGGTCCAAACTAATCTACAAGTATTGGTAACTTGAGGCTAAACTGGGTGAAATAGTAGAAGCAAATGCGGTTCATTGTTAGCAAGTGTAAAGTGAAGCATATGGCATAGGGAACCCAACTTCACATATACGCTGATGGGGTCTGAGCTGTCAGTGACTGACCAGGAGAGAGATCTAGGAGTCATGGTGGACACCTCACTGAAAGTGTCAACTCAATGTGTGGCAGCTGTGAAAAAGGCCAATTCCATGCTTGGAATAATTAGGAAGAAGATACTAATATTATAATGCCCTTATACAAAAATGATGGTGTGCCACAGTACTGTGTGTACAGTTCTGGTCACCGTATCTTAAAAGGGACATTGCAGATCTGTAAAAGGTGCAGAAGAGGGCAACCAAGATGATCAGGGGCCTAGAGCACCTTCCTCACCAGGCAAGGCTGCAACACCTGAGGCTTTTTAGTTTAGAAGAAAGATGACTGATCGGAGACATGATAGAGGTCTATAAAATCATGCATGGTGTGGAAACAAGAAATTTAGGACTGTCAAAAGGAAATACTTTTTCACACAATGCATAATTAACCTATGGAATTCTCTGCTAAAAGATGTGGTGACAGCCAACAGCCTGGGTGGCTTTAAGAGGGCCTCTGTACTTTTGAAATAGCTGCATCTTTGGAACAAGGCTTTGGAACAGGGCTGTGGTATGGGATGGGGTATTAATCCTTTGCCCCTGGGCTATTTTCCAAATCCAATGTACCCCCACCCCCATCCCACACAGACTGTGAATTGCCTGTGGGGCAATTAATAGATCTACCTCATCTTGTTTAGCCCTTAACTGATTGGATTAATAGGGTTCTGTATAACTTCCTGGCAGGGCTTCTGACACAAACCTGCAGCAGTTTCTCCTAGGACAAGGGAAGTGAGGGGAGGGGGAATATGGAGGCTTGGTTCTGCTTAAGGAAAAAACTGCACAGTTAATTCACTGTGATTAAATAAATACACAAAGCAAAGTTAAGCACTTTAAAATCCCATTCATTTCAATGGGTGAGATTTAAGCATGTGCCTAACTCTCCCACATAATAAATGGGATAGGAAGTGTTTACGTTTGTCCAGATAATGCCTGAAATGCATGTATGCAAATTTGCTAATTTGAACATTAGAGGTACTAGAATATAATTCTTTTGCACACCTGAGGACCAACATCACAGTCTTTACCCATGCAATTGTTTCAGTGTTCTAGGGGCAAAAAAACAAAAAAACAAAACCCTCTAGCAGTATAAATATGAATAATGGCAACTTCATTAGTAGTGGAAACTGTGAAAGAGAATCAAATAAATCAGTTATGTTTCTGTGGAATCAAACTCCATCTATTAAAACAAATGGAGGTTGTTCAGCAGTAATACATGATGGATTGCATCAAAATACACATTTGATTTGTCATCTTACTCACTAAGACCAACTGGTTCCTATCTAGATTATCAAGTCATAAATGAATCCACCTCGACAGTTGAAGTGTATGAAAACTCTAGAGGCCTATAAACCTCAGACAGAAGATATTGTATAAAAGCCCAAAGGGGATCATTGTCAGTTTTTATGTAATCTCATCAGGTTTAAGCACAGGATGCATTTTGTAAATGTATGAAATATGCAACTTGCTTTGTTTTTCAGGGTGAGAATTTTAAAGTGCAACTGTGCACACTTGGAATTGTACTTTATTAGGAAATTTACTTAATGATGACATCTTCAAAAGAATCCACCTAAGCCCAATTATACCTAGTAAGGATGGCTGACATTTAAAGGTGACAGCAATTCAATTAATGTGGGTTATGTCAAGTGTTTTAATGGTACTTAACTTCTTATTTTTCAGTCACATAGTTTTCAATCTTTTTAGTAGCAATGGATGCTGAAAATGTATGGCTGTTGAAAATCTATGTATGGCTGTATGTATGGTCTGTTCTTACTGTCTGTTGATTAATGGTCATTGTGATAACTTAGGGTTGTCTCCTGAGTTTCATTTGACCTCACTTGTATCTGTATACCAGGAATATAGATTAATTACAAGTCCTTGAGGTACAGAGATGTGTCTGTTATTTTTAATAAATAGCTGAGCCTAGTGAGAGCGCTATGGATCTAACTCAATAAATGTTGATTGCATTCATCCAATTTAGAAGCAGGAATATTGAATTAGGGCAGATGTGAGACAAGGAGCCTAGAGATGGGATTCTGAAGGAAGAGGAGGCAAGTAGAATGAGAAGCAGTGGCCTGATGAAAAGATGGGTAGAAACGGACAATTTAGGTGTAAAAGACATCGATTGTGGAATGGAAGGGGCAATGATAAAAGGGACTTTATTCAGACTAGGAATACGCAGGGCTCTATACATTTGGGAAAAATGAGAATGAAAAGGTGAATGACTGTAGGCCAGGTAGACAATGGTGAAGCCAGAGGTGATGGTGATAGTGCTGAATCATATATGAAGGATGTCCTGTTCAGTCATTATTGAACCAGGGTACAGAGAATGCCATCTAGCCACACCTCCCATTCTCCTGTGCTCAGTGAGAAGAGCCATGTCTCTTTTCACTGGGCACATTATTTATCTGCAAAAGGAAACAGTGGACCCAGGAAGAGGTTGTCCCTGTGATTTGGAATGCTATCTGCACAGTGTGGACACTTACTGCATATCTGCCTCCTATTCAGGTGAAGGGGAAAATAGGGAATGGGAAAATAGGTCCTACAGAAATGGTAGACAATTCCAAAAAAACCTTGGAGCCTCTTGCATGGTGGAAAAATAATGGAAAAGTGTGGCAAGCATAACCTTGCAGTTATGCAACACTCTCCATGGCTTCCTTGGTTCTCCAATCTGTTGACTATACAGTATTAGTTGCTAAGGGTTGCTAAGATTTCTAGCTACATTATGGCACCACTTTAGACTGAGAGAGGGGTGGAGGCCTCAACAAGGTGAGCCCCCTCCAATCTAGGTGCCCATCACCCTTAATGTAGCAGTGGACACATTCTCAGCAGGCTAGGAGCAGCAGCAACAATTTTCTAGCTAGTGGCTACAGCCTTCCATGTTCTCTGCATTATGCTATATGGGAGAGGGGAAACATGGTGGCTACAACTGCTGCTTGAACCCTATCATTGCTGCTGCTGGCATGGCAAGAATACAAGAAAATCGTGTCTACCACCATGGTAACTGGAGGCAACAGATTTCTGACTGGGCACAATCTCTCCAGGGCATGAGGGCAGGCATCAAGTTGGGGGCTTTCAGCAGCTGCCACACATATCTTGTGCCAATAATGGTCCTATTGAGCACATCAGGCACCTTTTCTCCAAAATAAAAAGAATATGATGGAGTCTGGGAGTGGGGGAGAGATGAAGGCAACATGAGGCAACGCTGGGATTCATACACCACAATAAAAGGGAGGAGGAGAGGTACTGGATTCTGTCACCTAACCAGGTTCTCTAACAGCACCCATGATACATCACTGTGGCATATGGGAATCCATGTAGAGGGTGTGAATGAGGGTAATAGAAAGTTTGTAGGTGAGTTATTTTTAATTTACTTAAAAAAAATCTTATAGCCATTTTATTTTGTTCTTCTGTAGTAGTACACAGGCTAGTGTACAAATTAAAGCAGATTAACAGAGGTGTTTATAATACTCTGTAGGGATGTGCATGAAATGGAGTTTGTGTTGTGTTTTGAGCTTGAAATGAAACACAAAATGGTCAAAACATTCAGTCAAAATGGTGGTCAAGCTAGCTGTTTCAATGGAACAAACTGGAAATGTTTCAAGTGTT
This sequence comes from Hemicordylus capensis, assembly GCF_027244095.1. NCBI lineage: Eukaryota > Metazoa > Chordata > Lepidosauria > Squamata > Cordylidae > Hemicordylus > Hemicordylus capensis. The sequence goes on along the minus strand of NC_069661.1, from coordinate 79,740,449 downwards.
TCGGCCATAAAAAACAATGGGGAACTCAAAATACCCCATTGTTCTCCATGGATAGCTCCTAGTGACACCAAATTGGGTTGGGTGGTAGAGCATCACGGGTATTACCTACTACCAGAGTTGCACCTAGGTAATTTTGGAGCACGTTTTTTAGAGACACGTGGATATGGAGTGGGAAGAACTCTCTTGTCTTCATCAGTAAGTAAAGTCCAGAGCTCATTTTTATCTGACATCTGGAACTACTTAGGATCTTAATTGCTATGGCAAGGATAATGGTAGCAAAAAGTAGAAATTTATACAAGCTTCAAAAACAAAAGAATGATGATGCAAAACCTAGGAAAGAGTCTTATGGCATTTAGGACCACGAGAGTAAAAAACTAGGGTCCCTAAAAAATACAGGCTGCTTTACTGCAAGAGTATGTCAGCCTAGTAACATTGCATTTCCACAAATGGCAAAAATGAAATTTTTTGCAGTACCAAAGATACCTTAGAATTAGTCCATGCTAGAGCCATCCCATCTGGACAATGGTACATCTGGCCATTTCTGACAATTCTTAAAATTGATTATGCTTCCTAGAACTCATAATAAACTAAGGAATGCACCAAATACCAGCCTCATGTTAACTTGGCAAAGAGGCTCCTTTTAATGTGGTGATCCTCTTTATTTAGCAGGGGGAGAGTAACTGGCCCTATCCACCCCCAGCATAGTACCTCCAGTGACTGTTGCTGGTGTCTGTCTTGTGTTTTTTTTTAGATTGTGAGCCCTGTGGGGACAGGGATCCATTTTATTTATTTATTATTTCTCTGTGTAAACCACCCTGAGCCATTTTTGGAACGGCGGTATAGAAATCGAATGAATGAATGAATGAATGAATAATATGCCAACATGTTTTTTTGCATATGAGGGTAGAATTAAATTACCAGGGAACACTTGCTTTGTACACTACAAAAAGCTAGAGGATAAAGGCATTTGTTGCAGAATTTCTTTCATGCTTTAGAATACCCTTCATGCCTTAAGGGAAAAAAAATCCCTTTATTGAGGCTTTCAAACACTATGCATTTCATTGATATACTACATTAATCTGCAATAACCTTGCTTCTACATTGAATTAATACCTTTTGTTCCACATGCACACATAACATCTCACAATCTCATCCTAATGTTCTATCAGTAATCAGGACATAATCAACAAAATCATTAATACATTTGCTTTAGAGACTGCAACTTTAAATTACTAATTACTCCATTAGGATGGCCTAACAGATTCCTCCCACAAATACCAAATAAATGCTTAATACAATCCAAGTGTTTTTCTTTGGCATGTCTTCCTACAAAGATTATACTTTTTAGCTATCTCTCTATATAATTCTCCTAAACATACTCATCGCTAATCCCATGCATGACAGTTCTCGTGAGAGCAGCTGCCTGGGGGATAATTATGGGGATGGGGAGACAATGGTGGTAGCAGCCGGTTGGCTGGAGGAGGTGTCAGTGGGCCAGCCCAGCTGGCGGGAATTGGAGGCAGTGGTGGGATGGCCTGGCTGGCCAGAATAGGAGGTGGTGGTGGGCTGGCCTGGCCTGGATGGCAGGAACAGGATGCGGCGGTGGGCTGGGCTGGCCGGCAGGAGGCGGCATCAGCAGCGGTTGTGGTGGGACAGCTGCTACCAAGAGTGGGCGGGAGGAGGTGGCAGGCCGGCTTTCTGGCTGGCCCACAAGCCAGAAAGCACGGGTTGGGGGGGAGAAGAAGCAGGCCGGCCAGCTGGCCCGCCAGAAAGCAAGTGGAGGGGGAAGCAGGCAGCGGGGAGTGGGGGAACAGCCAATAAGCTGGGCATGCCGGCATTGGGGGGGGGCAGGAGGTGCAGATGCTCTGCGCGCGGCCCAGCTAGTTTTAAATATTTTCAGTGCATAGTGAAGACATTATTGCAGTGCCCCAATACCAGCATGAAGCTTTGCTAGTGTTTTCTGTTGATCAACCCCTGCCGACCCAGATTTAAGAGTGTATGTATGTTAGAAGTGCAGCAAGTCTAGAAGCAAGGTATAAATGTCGTGATGGAAAAATATGTTCTCCCTAATAAAATCACAGTCGGTACTAGGAGAGTTTAAAAGGAGACAAAATAAATATGTTGCCATACTATGTATATTATATGAAACCACAGGGACCCTACATCTTTGCCCATAAAAGTTTCTGTTTACAATTTTGTAGGCCAGTGATTCAAAATGGAGGAAAAATACCTTGGTAGAAAGTTAGAGTGAAGAAACTCGTCTATAAGGTTTTTGGACAAGTTGTCTGCTTGTTACTCCTGATGAAGCTGGGATATCCCACTGATGTAACTTAACTTATCCAATTGAGTTTAGTACAATTGGTTGCATGCTTGGTAGGTCAAAACTAGAGCTAAAACAAATAGTACATTTGGACAATTTTATCACTCAAATTTGGAACAAGACATTCCTAATCAAAAATTCAAATTTGCAGTTGGAGTGCAGACATTTAATCTCAAAATTCAAATGCTTTAGACTTATTGTGATCCCTTGGTAACTTGCCACAATAAAAACTTCAAAGATTAAATGCCATTAAGATCTCCACTATTAGATATTAAAATTGCATGAAATGTATCAGTACCTGTCAAATAATAATTACTGTTGTATGCTATCTAACAAATACCAACATCATATTAATGATCAAATATTGTCAAATATTAAATACTGTATTAATCATATATAAGCATATATTATATACAAGTGGTTTTAAAATGTCATCTCAGGAATCTTGGATTCTCTGGAAATTGGTAAGGAGGATCCTTGATGAGATGATGATCAGTACTGGTGATGAAATTTCCCCAAAATGTAGCTTACCCATCATTACTTACCTTTCTCTGCAAAGTACAGCTATGGGGAAATGTATGTGTCCTGGAGCACAGTCTCAGTTCAGACCTCTTTTCTGAGGTTGAAGGCCTTCAGAGATATGTGCTTTTGCCTCATGTCACCTCATGTCATTTGGATGATGAATATTTGTACCACCAACTATCCTATTGTGTATGTTTTCCAGGAAAGTATGTTCTGTATATGAACTAGCACTGAGGCTTGGGCTGGCTTCTGACAGACAACATGGTAAATTTACAATTTGAGGCTGATGTGACTAAATGCCTTTTCACATGCAAAACCCCTCCAATTTGCATACTGAAAACTAGAAGTCAGAGAAAAGGGCTCTAGCCCAACCTTGTCCTGATTTATCAGTTCTTTTATGGGTGGGGATTTTTATTTTTATTTTTGTATAGAGGATCATTCAGTCAAAGGATCATATATTTAGCTTCCGCTTGAAGAGTTCCAGTGCTCCAGTATTAATCCTTCAGGATTAATAGCCTAAATTGGTGAGTTGGGGGGGGGGGTTTCAAGCAAAACAAGACCTGATGTTCAGCAGAACCAAAGCAGCTCCAGGAACATGCACATGTGCATGACTTCGAGTGTTGGGAAGACTATACCGACATTGATGTGGATAGGTCTTCCCAACACCAGAATTGGGTGTGTGCATGTTCCCAGGTCTCTGGCAGCTCCACTGAACTTCAGGTTCAGTGTTAAGTGTGAAGCTGCCTTGAACTGGTTCAGTAGTTGAGCTGTTCTTTCCAGTAAAAATGTTTCTCCTAATGTTCAGCCAAAGTCTATATTCCTATTCTTTTCTAATGCAATTCAAATGCATTAGATCTTCTGGGGCAGCAGAGAACAAATGTTTGCCATCTTCTGTGTGGCAGCCCTTACAATATTTATAGAGTGCTGGGGGTGTGCACAAACCATGGTTTGAGCACCATTTGGGAGCAGGGAGTGGGAACTTTAAGAAAGAGGACAGCCGGTCCTTACATGCTCTCCGCCTCCCCATGCAGCTTCCTGCTGGGGTGGCATGTGTCCCAAGTAACCCCACACGATTCCAGCATACACATGGTGCCCGCATGCACAGATGCCATGTCCGTGCTGGTGCCATGCGGGAATACATGCTCACCGCCCCAGCAAGAAGCTGCATGGTCTCCTCTTTCTCCCGCTCCCAGATGGTGCTTGAATCATGGTTCAAACCACGGTTCATGCACTCCTATAGAGTGCTCCTATAACACTCCCATAGAGTGCTATCATGTCTGCCCCACCTCAGTCTTCCTTTCTGGAGGCCAAACACACCCAATTCCCTTCAACATTTCCTCATGTGACTTGTTTTTCAGACCCCTGACCATCTTCATGCTCTCCTCTAATTCAAATTTGCTTTCTTAAAGTGCAGCAACCAGAAATGGACACAATTCTCCAGATGATGTCTGACTAGTGACAGGTAAAGTGGAACAGCAGAAATCTTAAACGGTACAGCTTAAATTGTACAGCTTAAATGGTACAGTTCACAAAGAGGTTAGCTATCTCATCTGCTATTTATGGATAGTTAGATATGATTTATTTTGGTCTTTGACCAGCATAAAGTACAACAAATTTACACATACTTTAAGGGGCTATTCTTACGATCACAAAAATCGGGCTAGGAAAATCCTTAGCCCGATTTTTGTGAGCATAAGAACCACCAGGCTCGCAGCCGAGCCCGGTGGTTCAGGAGCAGCTAACCCGCTCCTGTAGCCCACCCCTTAGCCTGGGTTTGCGGAGCGAGGACTCCGCAAACCCGGGCTATTTGCTCGTGAGTAGCTGCGGCACCGTGGCTATTCGTGAGTAGACCCCCGGCCGGGAGGTGAAAAGCCGCCTCCCAGCTCGGGGGTCTCCCCAGTATGCCCTGCACACTCGCGCAGGGCATACTGGGGCATCTGGGGGCTGCGTGGCCCCCGAGCTTTTACTTAGTAATATTGAAGCATTAGAAGGTTAAAATATTAAAAAAATACTAAGCAGCTTGAACTATGGCACTAAATCAACTCCTTAACTAACCCTAAATAATGTACTATATGTCAATAATCAAATTAGAGTTAGTTGGCAGTCAGCTCACGATGTAATTTACAAAATTCATCACAGTACCTAGCAACGTTATATGTAATGAAAGGGTTTGGATCAGAGAGCAATAAAGAATAAAGAAGAATAAAGAAACATAAAACTGTTTATAAAGAAATAAAGAAACATGAAATTAGTCAGCTCATCCTGGAAACGTGATTAAAATTGGAGAAATAAAATCATTATGATATCCCTATAAAACTGACAATTTAGGAGAATGTGCCCCTTTGTTTCTACTGCCCCCAAACCACAGGGGCACAAACACAGGCAGGATGCCTCTGAATACCAGTTGCAGGGGAATAACAGCAAAAGAGAGGTCATGCCCTCAACTCCTGCCTGTAGGCTTCCAGTGGCAACTGGTAGGTCACTGTGTGAAACAGGATGCTGGACTAGATGGGCGTTGAGCCTGAACCAGCAGGGCTGTTCTTATGTTCTTAAACATTCTGGAAGAGAAATGTTCTTGTATATTCTGTCCAACACTTCTGAGGACAGTGTACTCCAGCAAGCCAGTGTGAAAGCCCTCCTATATCTAGGGTAGGGATGTGCACAAAATGGATTGTGTGTTTTGTTTCAAGCTTGAAATGAAACACAAAATGGCTGAAATGTTTCAACAAAACAGCAGTCTAACCTTTGATGACACAGCTCGCAACATTTTGAGCGTTTTGGCCACAGGGAACAATGGGGGAACTCAAAACACCCCATTGTTTCCCATGGATAACTCCCTGGGACACCAAAGTGGGTTGCGTGGTAGGGCATGGTGCCCAACCTATGGACCAACCCACAAAAGAAATGGGCAAGCAGGTGATTTTTAAACTTTCTCCAAAACCCCTATAGGATCATTCATTCATTCATTCATTCATTCATTCATTCATTCAATAAATAAGATTTATAATTCCCAGTGTAAACTTTTGAACTGTACATAGATGAATTCATTCAAAGGGCTATCAATCCTTGTTTGTTATGCATTTGCATGAATTCCAAAGAAACAACGCATCAACATTAATTTAAGAGAATGGAAAACAAATAGTTTTCTGGTTTTAAAATGTGACTGACAGAAATTAAATGAGATATTGCTGTTTTTGTTTTTCAACTTAATTAAATGTCTGGCCTTTTAACATGTGAAAAAAGATAAAACAAAGCAGTTTATTCTATTGCAGGAGGAAAGCCTCTTTCCGATTGCCAAATGGAGACCTGGATGAGGGAGGCTAGTGGCCCAGTTGGGGCCCAGCTTCTTCCGCCAGGCTACTCTGTTGTGGAGCAGGCTAGGGGAAGTGTGCGGGGTGTGTGTGGAGTGGCTGTGGTCCATAAGAATACCACCTCTCTTACCACGACCCCTGTATGACAGTTGACTTATAATGAGTGTGTCTTTCTGAGGCTGGCAACTAGGGATACATTGGGGATTCTGTTGGTGTACCATCCATCCCGCTGCTCAATTGACTCCCTAACTGAGCTGACAGAGCTGGTCTATGAGTTGGTGTTGGAGTCACCCAGACTTTTAGTGCTGGGAGACTTCAATATCCATTGTGAGGCTGACTTGTCTGGTGTGGTGACTTGTCAGGAGTTCATAGTGGCCATAACAATGATGGGCCTATCCGAACTAGTTTCAGGACCAACTCATGTTGCCGGCCACACACTCGATTTGGTCTTTTGTTCGGATCAGGGGGGTACTCCGTGGGTGGGGGAATCCTGTGGTTTCCCCATTGTCATGGACAGACCACTACCTGGTTAAAGTTGGTTTCACAGCCACAATCCAGCCCTGCAGAAGTGGAGGACCTATTAAAATGGTCCACCTGAGAAGGCTACTGGACCCAGTAGGATTCCAGAAAGCCTTGGAAGGTTTTAACATTAGTCCTGCCAGTGATTCTGTTGATACCCTGGTGGGAACCTGGAATAGTGAACTCACCAGGTCAGTAGACACAATCGCTCCTAAGCATCCTTTCCGATCGGCTTTAATAGTAGCCCCTTGGTATACAGAGGAGTTGCAGGGTCTGAAGCAGCAAGGAAGGTGAAAGGAGCACAAGTGGAGGAGAACTTGGCTTGAAATTGACAGGACACAGCATAAGAACAGCCCTGCTGGATTGGGCCCAAGGCCAATCTAGTCCAGCATCCTGTTTCACACAGTGGCCCACCAGATGCCACTGGAAGCCTACAGCAGGAATTGACGGCATGCCCTCTCTTCTGCTGCTACTCCCCTGCAGCTGGTACTCAGAGGCATCCTGCATTTGAGGCTGGAGGTGGCCCTTTGACTAGTAGCCATTGATATACCTCACCTCCATGAGGTTATCCAAGCCCCTCTTAAAGCCATCCAGGTTACTGGCTCATCACATCTTGTGGCAGAGAATTCCACAAGTTGATTATACGTTGTGTGAAAAAATACTTCTGTTTGCTGGTCCTAAATTTCCCGGCAATCAATTCCATCGGAAAACCCCTGGTTCTAGTGTTATGTGAGAGGGAGAAGAATTTATCCACTTTCTCCACTCCATGCATGATTTTATAGACCTCTATCATGTCTCCCAGCAGTTGCCTTTTTTTCTAAACTAAATATCACCAGGTGTTGTAGCCTTGCCTCATAAGAAAGGTGCTCTAGGCCGCTGATCATCTTGGTTGCCCTCTTCTGCAACTTTCCCAGTTCTACAATGCCCTTTTTTAGATGCGGTGGCCAGAATTGTACACAGTACTCCAGGTGTGGCCACACCATAGTTTGGTACAAGGGCATTATAATATTAGCAGTTTTATTTTCAGTCCCCTTCCTAATGATCCCTAGCATGGAATTGGCCTTTTTCACAGCTGCCACACATTGAGTCAACACTTTCAATGAGCTGTCCACCACGACCCCAAGATCCCTCTCTTGATCAGTCACCGACAGCTCAGTTCCCATCAACTTATACTTGAAGTTGGGGTTTTTCATCCCAATGTGCATCACTTTACACTTGCCAACATTGAAGCGCACTTTCCATTTTGTTGCCCACTCCCCCAGTTTGGAGAGATCCTTTTGGCGCTCCTCACATTCCGTTTTGGATTTCACTACCCGAAAGAGTTTGGTATCATCTGCAAATCTGGCCACCTTGCTGCTTACCCCTACATCTAGATCATTTATGAATAAATTACAGGTACACAGGAACAGGTACACAGCCTGGGAGTACTCTTGGATCAAGGCCTCACCCTAGTAACTCAGGTGGAGCCTATGGCCAGGTGTGCTTTCTGTCACCTTCAGCTGATTCGACAGCTGCATCAATTCCTTGAAGAAAATGATCTCAAAATAGTGGTGCATCAGCTGGTAACCTCCAGGCTCGACTATTGCAATGCAATCTATGTGGGGCTGCCTTTGTACATAGTTCAGAAACTTTGGTTTGTTCAAAATGTGGCAGCCAGACTGGTCTCTGGGGTAACCTGGAGAGAACATATTATGCCCATTTCAAAACAGTTGCACTGCCTGCCAATATGTTTCCGGGCAAGATACAAAGTGCTAGTTATTACTTTTAAAGCCCTGAATGGCTTGGGTCCAGACTACCTTAGAGAGCACCTTCTTCTGTATGATCCCCATCGCACATTGAGGTCATCTGGAGAGGCACATTGAGATCACCTGGAAAGATCAATCTCCACTTACCATCAGTACATCTGGTGGAGATTCAGAACTGCGGAGTCCCCACCAGAACTGCTGAGTCCCCACTGTAGCTGCTCCTGGCCTATGGAATAGGCCAGATATGGCAGATGAGATATCCGCAGTTTAGGCTCGCTGTTGGCCTTTAAGAGAGCCCTAAAAACTTACTTGTCTGGCCTGGCTTTCCAAGGTTTTTAAATTGTTTTTTAAAGTATTTTAATTGGTTTTAAGGAATTTCTAATTGTTTTTTAATTGTTTTTTTCTCTCAACATAAGAACATCATTTATATATCACTTTTCAACAAAGGTTTACAAAGTGGTTTACATAGAGAAATAATAAATAAATAAGATGGATCCCTGTCCCCAAAGGGCTCACAACCTAAAAAGAAACTTAAGATAGACACAGGCAACAGTCACTGCAGGTACTGTGTTGGGGGTGGATAGGGCCAGCTACTCTCCTCCTGCTAAATAAAGAGAATCACCACATTAAGAAGGTGCCCCTTTTCCTAGTTAGCAGGGGTTTTGAACAGTGTGTTTTAAATGGTGTTTGTTTTTATGACTTTTAAACTTGTACATCGCCCAGAACCTTTGGATGGGGCAATTTATAAATGTAACAAACAAGCTAGCAAGCAAGTAGTACTCTCAGAGTGCAATCACACAAGTTTTGCATTTCCATTTGAACCCTGCCTTGAAAACACTGCAGAATCACAAAGTAAAAGGGAATCTGTTCCCCCCAACACAGTACACATGTTTTAAATACAGTCCAAAAATGGCCCTAACCCTAACCCTAACCCAATGACCCCAAATTCACTGCCAACCACAGTGCCTGAGCGGCAATAACATCATTGGCACAAGTTGCTCTCTCTCACACAGTTATGACTCCTTGTGTTCCTAGCACGGCAGCAGCTGCCACAGCAGCACCCTTAGAAGCAAGCATAGCCATAAACTCAGAGTAATTTCAGCCGCATTTTGATTGAGTGAGTACACCTTGCAATGAATGCAAATTGCAGAGCAGAACAGACCAGTGAGTGAAGCACAAGTTAGTCTCAGGGGCAGATATGGATCTCAACACAACAATCACTGAGAAATCTCTCTCTCTCTCTCTCTCTCTCTCTCTCTCTCTCTCTCTCTCTCTCTCTCTCACACACACACACACACACACACCCCTACCTTCCACTGTCTATTTCTCACCACAACACTATCTCACACACAAACCAAACCACAACTCAAGAAAGCCAGGCACCCAGGTTCTGCCTTTGTCAATCTGAGATCCAACAAAACCAGATAGTTATAGCAACAATCACACAGCATATTATATTCAGTGCTGACAAAAGAAAATCCCAAAATCAAAGCTCCCTCCCTCCTGATGTATCTTCTTCAGGGGTGGCCTGGGGGCTCTCTCTGCCTCCCAGTCCCTTTTAATACATATTGAAATTCCCTCCATTTGTGTTTGTGTTTGTGTTCCCCCTCCCCCTCCCCCTCCCCCTCCCCCTCCCCCTCCCCCATCCCCATCTAATGGTGGCACAGTTGCCTATGACAACATTTGATTTATATAACAAGCCTACCAAGAAACAAGGAGCTTGCAAGCCAATCAGAAGCCAGTGTTAGAAAACCAATAAGTAAGGGAACAACAGGCCTCCCAAATGGTGCTTGAAACGTCGAAACATTTCAAATGAAATGGGCTTGTTTTGTTCTGAGCGTGAAACACTCAAAACAGCCCATTTTGAGTAGAAACATTTTGATGTCAAAACGTTTTGCACATCACTTAATGGCTCAGCAGGGAAATGACTTGACTAGCAAGCCAAAGGGTGCTGGTTTGAATCTCCACAGGTAAGTTTCCCAAACAATGGGAAACACCTATATTGGACAGCAGCGATATGGGAAGATGCTGAAAGGCATAATCTCATACTGCGTGGGAGGAAGCAATGGCAAACCCTGCCTGTATTCTACCAAAGGCAGCCATAGGGCTCTGTGGTCACCTGGAGTCGACACCACGCTTTACCTTTAACTTTAGTCCAGGGATGATTAGTTGGGTTAGATAAACAGCAGGTGCAGCTATAAGGTTTAATTTTTCTGAAATGAAATTTGGAACCAAGCCAAGATCAGTTTGGTGTTCAGCACATACTACGGTATATGTTGTTCGAGAAGTGTTTTAATTTGGCCATAAACTAGAGAGAGCAAGTAAGCAGGGAAGCCCACCTGTTTTCTGAAATTAATTTTAAATTGTTTAATTGTTTTTATCCCATAAAATTGTTTTAACATTTTGTTCTGTAAAATTGTTTTAATTGTTTATACTGTTTTATATTTGTTGTGTTTTAAACTGTGTACACTGCTTAGAGATACACATATCAGGTGGTATAGAAATATGATAGATAGATAAAAATATAGTGTTTTGTCACCAAGGACTGTTTCCATATGGTGTGACATCCACCCAATCATTTTAAAGGAGCAAGGCCAATAGGAAAAAAGGATAGCCCTAACGAGTAATTAAGAATGGCTAGCCATGCTCTTGCCTCATTTTTAATCAGTTGTGTCTTTAAGTGCAATACAGCATTAGAAATACAGTGAGTCACCTGAAATACTGCCCTCAGAAATTTAGACTGTATAAGCTCCAATGGGGCAAAGGTAGGACTATTTATGAGAAAGGGGGCCCAAATCTCATTGATTTCAGTGTAATTTACTTTTTTAAGTAAGTATGCTTAGCCTAACAGCTTGACAGGCTGATTCTAAACATCTGTACTTACAAGCATGTTGTCCTTTTTCTAGTATAATTGACTTCCAAGAGTATAAGCCAGGGATTTCAGTTAAAGAATTACTCAGTCTCTCTGGGACCTGCTTCATTCTCATGTACACTTCATCAGTATCTCTTTCTGCAAAAGATGGTAATTTCATTTAAAAATATGAAGATTTTCCTCTTAAAGGGTCCCTGATTCTGCATTGTAAGATGTTTTCAATTGACTTTAATGAAGGATTTGTTCACACATTTTGACAGTATTCATTTATACTCTTATAGATGCTGTAAAAGGTTTTTCATACATTAGGCACAAGCTGAAATTTATATTTGATGGTTGATTTGCATTTTCCTAATTTGAGATGTGATCAAACATAAAGCTTGACAACTTTAACAGCATTCAGTAGTGCTACGAAGCTGGGCATTAGGCCTTCTTAAAATGACTGATTGATGCATAAACACTATATAAGAGATAAAAAGTGGGATGAAGTGTAGATATATACTACTATTATGAATATTTGTAGATGACTGGAGGAGGGCCATGTTGCAGACCATATTCTACAAATAAATTGCTTGGTATGTAGAAGCTCCCAAGTTCAATCATTACCATCACTGGTTAAAAGGGGCAGGTAGCAGGACTGCGCATGAACTCTGTCCATGATCCCTGGATGCTGCAGGATTCAAACTTCATGGACTTAAATTATGGTCTTCCCACAGGTAAGGACTTTGGCATGTAGGGAGGGAACTTTCACCTTTTGCCTTTCTGGTGGTCCACTCCCAACCCAGATCAGAGTTTCCCATGGCAGGGGTGGAGCCACCATTGAACAAATGGGTTCAAAGAACCTGGGCCGCCACTCCTCAAGGGCTGCCTCTCGTGCCCCAGCCACACCCCCTGCATCTGACTTCAGGTGCAGGGGGTGTGGCTTTGCTTGCAAACAGGGCTGTGCACCCCCATTGGCAAGCAAAATCCCCACCCAGTGCCATTTGCAGCATAGCCGGAACTCCTCTCCCTGCCTAAAAAGGTAGGGAGAGTCACTTCTGGCCGCGCTGCAAAAGTGGCACTGCTGGGGATTTTGCTCACAAATGGGGCCACGCGGCTCCATTTGTGAGCTAAAACAGCGCTACATTCACAGCATGGCCAGAGTCTCCACTGTGAACACAGCACTGGCAGGGGACTTTGCTTGTAAATGGGGCGGGGCTTAGTGTCTGCTGTCAGATGCAGGGGTGGGGTTAGGGGACCGTGGTGGCAGGCTGAACCCCAGCTGCCGCTGGCTCTCCTCCACCTCTGTCTCATGGCTTCAAGTTTTCTGGGGATCTCTGCCCAAGGAAAATGGCAGCCGTGGGAGGAGGTGGCGGATATGGATTGTGACCACAATGGTGGAAAGTTAAAGCCCAATCCAGTTTTGGCAATCCAATCTATGGGGCCCAATCTGCCTGTGGCTTAGATAAGGAAAAAAGAACAAGCATCTCAGTGTTAAGTCCATTCTTAATATAAGGGGCAGTTTTACTTTAAAAATAGAAAATATTGGTCTAGAATGGTTTGACTTGGGATAAGGCAGCTTCATAAGAAAATAATGAGAACATAAAAAATTCCAACCAAGGAACTACATTTTTAAGTTGCTTATCTAACGACCATCTACACCTGATGGTAAAGATTCCTTGTGCTGTTTTGTGCTAGGATTTCCGGCATCTCCAGTACCCTTGAAAAGCAGAAAGAGTAATCATAGCTTAGACTACGTGATTGCCTGGCAGCAACAAAAATGTTCCCAAGGCTGCTTAGTCATAGGAAAGAAAGCAGATTCAAACATTCTGCACAGAACTTATTACCACCTAAGACGTGCACATGGATGGTTGCTTCTTTGAAAATATTCCCATTTCAAAATCTCCCTGCATGTTGCAGTCTAGAATATGGGAAAATATCCAGAGCTTACCCTTTGCCCTGATACGTTAGTTTTGCATCGGCTTGGAGAGTCTTATGCGGGGAAACTTTTAAACACTCCTCCACTGAGTTAGTACTGTACAGTTGCACAGTTTCCTGAGAGATGTCTAAACCAGCTCTTGAGGCCAAACTGCCTTAGTAATACATGCATGGTATATGAAATGTTGCTTACATGTAAAAGTGTTAAAAAATATTGTCATGTCAAAGCAGACTCATTAGCCTATTTTCCAGTAGGCTTATGAGATCACCCGGCATTCCGTGTATGTGTCTGTCCATGTTTCCATCGGGGTGAGTGCCCCCCTCTATCAACTTCTCAGGCCTGGACCAATATTAACCAAATTAGTTACAGTTGTAGAGACACATAGCGACACCTCAATGACATAGTTTGTGATGATATCATCCACTCCAATTCAAGATGGTGGGCATGTAAATGCTTGAGGCGCAAGTGGGCTAACTTAGGCAAGTTAGGCAGTTCATCTGCCTAACTGATTTGAGACAAATTTGGTACAGTTTTAGTGAATGACAAATAGGGACACCTCAATAGTGTAGTTTGTAATGATGTCATTCACTCTGATCCAAGATGGTGGACACATGAATATTTGAGGAGCAATTGGGCTAACTTGTGAACCTCCTAACTCATTTGAACCAAATTTGCTACAGGTGTAGGGACACATAGGGACAGCTCAGGGGTGTAGTTTGTAATGATGTAATCCATCCTGATTCAAGATGGCAGACCTATCTATCTATCAATCATATTTTTATACCTCCTGATATGTAAATTTCTAGGAATTGCCATCTGTGGTTCATGTGTGCAAGTTGGAAGCAATTTGAACCAAATTTGGTAAGGTTGTAGGAACACATAGGGACACCTCAAACACATAGTTTGTGATGAGTTCATCCACCCAAATTCAAGACGGCAGATGCATGAATATTTGAGGCACAAGGAGGCTAACTTGTGAACCAATCTGGACCAATTTTTGTCCAGTTGTAGGGATAGTGAATGGAAAGTAGGCAGATTAGTTCTTACTAGAATAACTTGTTTGTGTATAGTCTAGGAGCCAGGTTTGCTGATACAGCAGCAGATTCTCTGTCCATAGAAGAACAAACACACAGAAACTTTGGATGCTATAAATTCACTTGATAAGTTTACTTTTTGCAGACACAACTCCCATGGAATCACATGAGTCAGCTTTCCAAGTTACTTTATTATTTACTACATGGGCCATAACATGTGTAACAACAGCTGAGGTTACCTGGGAACAGTTGTGCTGACTCATGGACTGCAGCTCAAAGTTGCTGAATTCTCCTCAGGCAGTTGGTTTTCACTGATCCAAGTCGGCTACTAATTATAGTGAAATAAGGTCATGTCAGCAACTAGTTAATTGTAAAATGACAGCTGGTGGTATTAAACATAGAGCCATATGACAAATTATTCCAAATCTTTCCCTCACAAATCCTTACTAATCCATTACAATCAAGCAAACCCTCCAATGCGCCCTCCCATCCCAAATTCTCTGCTGATTTAATTCTGCCTCTGGAAGCCATGGCTGCATCTATTAAAATAATGAGGATTCCCACAATCCATTTGGTCAGCTGGGTCCTAAGGAAGTTCAAGAGAAGAAACTGTATCTTTTAAAACAGAAGCTGCAGCAAGAGGCAAGGCTTTGGGGATTTTGCCATGGACATCTCAGTTTTTTGTGGGGGGCATGCTTGTCTATGTTTGAATGTGTTTATGTACTAACTTATGGGTGGAGTCACAGTTTGTTCCTTACTTGCTGTCTTGAATTTCAAACTCAGAGGTTCTCCCTCTCTTTGCATAAGAGACTGTTAGCCTGTTTATTGTTTTCCTAGCCTATGTTTTAGTTAGTAATACATATCAAACTCTTGTTTTCTGATTTTAAGTTGGTTTCCTCTAAAGCATTGAGTTATGGGCCCAGTTGTGAAGCAATAAGTTTTGAGAAAGGAAGGAGGATAGGAATGGGGGTGGAATAGCATTGTATATTAAGGGATATAATCCAACAAGCTAGAAAATTCAGGAGGACCGGAATCCGACTCCTCCACTGAAACATTATGGGTGACAATATGAGAACTGAAAGGAAATGTCTTACTAGGGACGTGCTATCACCCACCAGATGAAAATGCTGAGAGTGACCTGGGGTTGGAAAAGCAATTCAGAGAGGCATCAAAGAGAGGTAGAGCTATAATAATGGGTGACTTCAATTACCCTCACATAGACTGAGCAAATTCATGTGTGCGTATTTACAGAGAGGCCAAATTTCTAGGCATGCTAAATGACTGTGCCGTAGAACAGGTGGTGGCAGAACCAACTAGAGAGAAGGCAACCTTGGACTTAATCCCATATGATGCCTAGGACCTGGGTTAGAGATGTCAGAGTTGTAGAACCATTGTGGAATAGTGACCATAGTGTGATCCAATTCAGTGTACATACACAACAGAGATGTGTTGAACTTCAGAAGAGTAACTTCTCAAAAATGAGGGGACTCATGAACAGGAAAGCCCCAGAAAAGGATATGCTGCTACTGTCCTCAGCTCCAGGTAAGTCAGGGGAATGAGGAGAGGGCAGGGGTAGGGGCATGCATGAACAGTTTGAAGTGAACTGGTCTGGTGCAAATGGAACTGGTTTGAGTGGTTTGATCAAGAACTGGACCAGCCTTCAGAAAGTGGGTCTGGTCCATGATCAAACCAAATCGGAACTGGTTCAAAGCAAACCGGTTCGATGGTTGAAGTGGTGTGGTGGCAAGCATTTTGGAGGGCTGTCATCTGTTATTTTCCCCTTGTTGGTTGGTTTTCTACCACTGCCTTAGATTGGCTTGCAGTCTCCTTTGTCCTGGTTGGCTTGTTGTAATTCAGAATCAAGTGTTGTCAGGCCAACTCTGCCCCTACTGGCTTGAGGGGAGGGGCAAGGGGGTTAGCAAAAAGGAGAGAATTTCAACTGTATTTCAAGCCCAGACAGACACTGCCTGCCTGGTTACATCCTGCCTCTGGATCTGGAGGAAGAGGAAGGAGTTGCTGCCCTGGTCCCTGCTGATTTGCTGAATCATTTTGCTCAGAGAGCTACAGCTGAATCACTCTGCACTACAGCAGACACTGCTGTTATGATGGGCCTGCTGCTGGAGACCGGAGAGAGCGAGAGAGAGAGAGAGAGAGAGAGAGATATTTTTATGTTGCAGTACCAAATGCTTTTTGTTTACCAGCACTCCAGTGACTTTAATTGGTTGCTGTGGGTCCCCATCCCCAGCTTTTTCTGTTGTTTCCTGATTTTGGGGGTGGGAGGGTGGCCTACCTGCTGGCCCCCATCTGCCCTCCCACCAGTGTATGTTGCCTGGAGCTCCTGGTCAAACTCCAGCTACAGACACCGAAAGAAGACAACATCAGATTGGTGAGCCCCCTCACAAACCCCTTTGGTTAGGTTAGAGTACTTTGTTTTAAATAGGGCCTAGTTTGGGGACAGGGATTTACGTAGGTAGGTAATAGGGGTAGGTTAGGCCACAGTAATTCCCTTAGGTTTACCCCATTGCTTCCCCATCCAAAAGCCTCCCCCTTCCACCAAATAAAGCCTGCTTTTTATTGGGGGGGGATTTAATTTTTCTGGCTTCCGTGTGTAAACTGCAGTGCTATAGACAGCACCTTGTGTGGTACCCACAATATAATAAATAGACCATTCCTTGTCTCAACCCCCGCAAAGGTGCTTCCCCACCAACAGAACTAGGACTTTAATAAAACCCCAAAAAGGTTTGGGAGGGTGTAAAGCAGAGCTAGGAGCAGAGTGGCAGGCAGAGGGAGGGGCGATTCTCTGGTTGTGATGGGCGGCAGCATAAGGATGTGCGAACCAGCTCGGGATTGAGCCAGTTCACCATTGAACTTGTTCGACTTGAGGTTTCGGCTGAACCCCTCCCCCTGGGCCGGGCCAGAGCTAGGCCAGGGTTCAAAAAGTTTTTTTAAAAGGAAAAAAAAATGTTTTTTAAAACTCACCACTGGTCCCAGGGTAACTTTGCTGCCTCTGGGGGGTGCTGTCACAGCCACGGGGGGTGGGTCTCTGAAGCATCCACCCTGCTTCTGTCCTCCCCAGGTCTTTACGGGGCCGGTTCGGCCCATTTCCAGGCCTTTCCGGCCCTCTCCTTGCTTGTTGTGGCCATTTTGAAGGCTGCCATGCATGCATATGGGTTGTTTGTGTGACCATCTGTGTGCCCATCTGAGCATGCAAATAGCCCATACGCATGCACTGTGGCCTTCAAAATGGCTGCTGTGAGCCAGAAAAAGGCCGGAAAGCCCTGAAAACTGGCTGAACGGCCCTGTAAGGACCGGGGGGAGGCTGGTGGGGGAAGGGGTAAGTTTCAGAGATTGTCCCACGGCCGTGGCAGCAGCACCCTCCGGAGCCAGCAAAGTTAACTCAGGCCCACTGGTGAGTTGATTTTTTTTAAAACTTTTCGAACTCCGGATCAGCTCAAACTCAAGCTGAACTGAGGGTGGGGTTTGGGGGTGCACAAAACTGAACATGCCTGGTCCAGTTTGAGTCCGGTCCATACTTGAACCGAACCAGGCAAACCGGTTCTATTCCCCAAGCTGACATCCCCATAGATGTCATTGTGTTCAGTCTCACCTATCCAAAAATGCTGCCTGACCCTGCAGCACAGCCAACTGTGGTGACTGAGGTGGAAGTGAGGCGGGGGTTGGTTCCCCATGTCTTCCTGACATGGCAGTGGAGGAGGAGATGTCATTGGCTGCTTACCCAGCCAGATCACTCTTTCCATCCTCCTCCCCAATCCCCCTTATCAGTGTGATAATCCCCATCCCCGTATGAGACTGAGGAGAAGCAGGAGAAAGAGATCGCGTTTCTTGGACCTTCTCAGTCCCAGACTGAGGCTGGTGGTGGGTGCCCCCAGAAGCGGTAGGAATCAGCAGCTCCAGTAGGACCACCACCACCAAAATGGGGCCAGACTGCCGGCTCCGCTGGCAGCATGGTATACCATGCTGCCAGAACTCTGAGTGCACTCTGCACTCAGCACTTTGCACTCTGCCCTGGTGACCCTACACATGCTTCCTGCACCCATTGCAGGGCACAGGTCTCCTGACTGCCTACTGACTGCACCTCTGGCAATGTCCCCTGCTTGAGAGCAGGAACATATGCCTTGCTGTCACTAGTTGAAGGCAACCAGGCCTATGAGTGCTGCCAGCAGGAGGAAGGACCTCCTCATGATGCTGTTGCAGGTGCCTCAGCATCACTAACATCCCAAGATGCTTAGTGTCCTTTCCCCTGCTGACCAGCCATTCCAGGTGGTGAAGAATGTTGGCTTCAGCTGGCTGCTCCAACAGCTTGATCCTGACTACAAGATCCCCTCATGCAACACTTTCAGCAGGCGGGTGGTGCCCTCCCTGTACTGGGCATGCAGGAAGGTTGTATTGCGGCTGCTGGACATAGCAGGGCCTGACAGCAGCATAAACTTCACTACGGATCTGTGTACCAGCCGTAGGGGGATGCACGCTGCTTTCCTGTGCCTCACAATGCACTGGTGGGGGCAGGAAAGTGAGGTATCATCTGCTGCTGGTGGCGCAGCCAGCTCCTCCCATGTAGCAAAGCCAGGTGGGCTGTGCTGCAATTAGAACAATTTATACTGACCACATGGCAGATGAGGTGTCAGCAGCCATTGCCAACGCCAGGTGGAGGAATGGCTGTCTCAGCAGCCAAACCTTCGCCGGCGGTTCCTAGTTACCAATAATGGTGCCAATATGTTGAGAGCAGCCCATCAGCTGCAGTTTGTGTTTATCTGTTGCATGGCACACACTGTGCACCTGGTTGTGTCGGATGTGCTTGGCCTTAAGGAGGCTAAGGCCAGACGATGGCAAAACCTCCCTGCTGAAGGGCCTGCTGCTGCCATGGCTGCTCTTGTTTGAGAGGTACTGTGAGATAGAAGCTCACTTCCACTCAAGTGAAAAGGGTAGGCAGATGTTCAGGTAAAGGCAGCATGAGCTGAACACCTGATCCCTCAAGATGTTCTGACCCAATGGAACTCCACCTTTGTCTTGCTCTAGCACCTGCAGGAGCAAGAGGTGGCCATCCATGACCTGGCAAGGAGGTGTGAGTTGGGAGTTTGCAGACTGGAAGCTGATTTTTGAGGTTGTCTTGACACTTGAGTTGTTCCTTGTTGCCATAAACAGCTTGTGTGCCGAGACAGCAACATTGAGCCAGGTTTTGCCCACCTCTGTTCTCCTGGAGAAGATGATGGGTGGCCTCCAGACCTTGCTGACCCCTGGGGAAGCACATGCCCTGGCAGGTCATCTGAGGACTGGAGTGGTGGAGCAGCTCATCAACATCCTATGTGACCCAATGATGAAGGGCAATGCCATCAGCCCTGACGAGCTGCTCAGGTGGAAGGACTTCCTAGTTCAAGAGGTTAGGCAGGCCAAGGAGAGGAGGTTGGGTGTGAACCAGGAGGCGGGTGCTGGAGTACCTAATTCTAGGGCACACTCCACCCCAGCAGCAGCATCACCACCGCTTCCTGGGCCAGCAGTGTGGTGTCCCTGGAAATGCCAACAAAGCCAGCAGTTCTGCGTGGGTGTTCTACCCAGTGGTTCAAATGGGGGTGCCTTGGCAACTTGCCAAGACTATGGGAGGAGCCCACTGAGCCTTGCAGCAGTGCTGAGCAGTCTGTTCTTCAGTACCCGTGGGAGCCGGTGACAGACCTAGAACTGGGACTGATCCAATTTTGGTCAAAGTGTCACTAAGTCTGGCTGGACTTGGTGGTGGTTGCTGGATGATTCCTCCCGTGCCCACCAAGCAGTGTACAGAGCGAGAAGGTGTTTTCCATGGCTGGGAATGTGGTGACACCCCATTGCTCATGTTTGGATGCTGATTTGGTGGAGCAGCTTGTCTTCCTGAAGGCCAACCTCCCCTGCTGGGTTATCCTGAGCTGGACGTAGAGGGTGAGTGACTCATGGTCACCCCCATCCACAGCAACACCACTGGCAGCTCACCCCACCCTGGCCAGCCCCCAAACCAGATGTGTCACAGTCTGCCCATTAGTGCTGCTAAGTCACACACAGACACGCAAGCACCCATTTGACATGACCTGGGATGATGATGGCCTTGAGGCCCAGCACCAATCGGAGGTCATGGTGGAGCAGGCAGGAGGTTTGATATTGGTCTGGGGTTTGGGTTTGGGTTTTTTTTGGCAAGGAAACCTTTTTTCAAAGCAGCACAAATATACATCCACCCCACTACCATGGCCTGTGATAAGTAGGACTGATGCCCTGACAAGTGTCTGCCAAGCAGGCAGTCAGCTGGTGCCAAGCAAAATTTGAGGCCATGGCTTATTATTCAGGCTACGTTCAGGTCTGTTACATTGTGCACGCAGTGTGTACGCTTATATTTATTATTTATTTTATTTATTTATTTATTTAGCATAATTTCTACCACCCACAACTGGAGTCTCTGGGCGGTTTAGCAGCAGTCTTGCTGGAAACAAGCTGTTAGTCCTATATTTGAATGACTGTTGCAATATTGCGGTTTAAACAGCGGAACATCAAACACTGAGGCTGATGCGTTTATGTCAAAATGTTTGTTTTAAGTTTTACTTGTGTGTTAATTTTATTTTTATGCAATAAATAAGGCCTGGAGAGGAATATGTTGCAATATTACTTAAAAAACTTGTGGACCATATTTTAGGAGACTATAAAAACTTTGATCAGCAAGGGGCCCAGTGTCTACTATCCCAGTATGGGGGCGTGACCTGTACTTTGACCCGTAATGTTTTAAGCGCTTATGTGCATCTCTCATGCAGGCCCAGACAGCACCTAGAAGAGTATACATGTATTAAAGGATTTAAAAACAATTCCTAGCCTCCTTTTATTGGGATCTTCACTAAGAGACAGCAGCAGAGAAATATAACTGTTTTGCTGTCTCCTGTTGAAATGTGAATAGATAATTTGAGCCATTGGATCAGCAGCTTGTCCCTAGGCATTTACATGTGATCATGGTCATGTTATCTCAGTGCCCTCCAGGTTGCTTTCATGTGGAATCTATCTGTGGCTAATTAACAGCTTTGAACAATGTAGAGAAACAGGATGAAAGCACTTCCGCTTCAAACTTGCTTCCTTCCCCACCCCACAAGGCACCACCCCAGGTTCTCCAGTGATGGAATCGCTACTGAAATGCAGAAACAAAATAACTTAGGCAATATCAATTCAAAAGGGAATTGCCAGCAGGATGCATATTAGGCGAGAAAGGCAAACAATCAGATATATTATATGGCTGGCAGTTTATGTGCTGCTGTAACACCAGATTGAGAGGTTGTCATAGTTACTGCGCTGCTTTCATGGCTGCTGCTAGGAACCGCCACATTTAATATTGTCACAACTCCTACATCAGGAGATTGCAGGCCAAGCTGTTAGTACAATAATATTTTCTTCTAGTACAGTAAACAAAAGAAATCCTTGGATGCCACCCATTCCCAGTTTTGTAGCTCAGACAAATAAAAATTAATGTGTGCGTGAGTATTGCCCAGAAGATTCTCAAAATGCTGTCCTATTTCTCTATCTAATTTTGACCACACTTTGCCAGAAATGGCAAAACTGCATATCAAATGTTAACACACACATTTAATTTTAATGCCTTTGGCTTTTTCAGAGAAGACTACCGTCTTTGCATCCCATCACTGAAAGTGTAAACTTATGCATATTCTCAGAAGTAAGTCTCACTGTGTTCAGTGTACATATGTTGAAGATACTAGCCTGATACTTTAACTTTCTGGTTGTAGTTATTTTATACTCTATTTATTTACAGCTGAGATAGTGAGTAAAACAGTTTATAAGTACTAGAACCCAATATTTCTTTCAGTAGAAGACCAGATATCATCATCTCAAAATCAAGGGTTTCTGGTGAGTATCTCAACGTAAGAAATGAGATCTGGACAACACAATGGAATGTAGGGATGTGCGAAACGTTTCGGATACAAAACATTTTGTACCTAAAACAGCCTGTTTCGGGTGTTTTGTAGACAAAACAAAACACTTATTTTCCAGATCCAAAAGTTTTGTATACAAAACAAAACGTCCCTGTTTCAGCTACAAAACGTTTTGTTGCTTCGGACCTCCATTTTGTAGTGATCTCTGAGTCAGTCTCCATTTTGTGTTTGACATCTCTTTGAATTTCCCACCCTTCCAGCCTTCTGATCGGTGACCTAAATCATGGGCTGACCTGCTGACAATTCCCTCCTTGTTCCCCATTGGCTCTTTTGCTTCTTGCCACTCTTTACTGACCCCACATTGGCCAGGGGAAGGGTTGCTAACCCATGGAATGCTGGGTTCTGTTGTTTCTGAGGTGTTCATTGTAGATTCTCTGGTAGCATAAGAGAGTGGATTCTTGTTTTTCACTGAAGAATCTCATATGCTACCAGAGAATCTACAATGAACACTTCAGAAACACAAAACCCAGTACCCCGAGGGCTTGTGGGTATGGAGGTGGTTGGCACCCTATGTGCACTACACAACCCATCGCTCTGGGAAACCCCAGTGCCCCCCTCGTGGAATTATGGGGCTGCTGAAACCTCCATTATTCCCTATGGGAGAAATCTTAAAAGACATGTAAACTTCAACAATTCACAAAAGATCAGCCCTTTGCCCAATGGAGAGGAGAACTGGTCTTGTGGCTGAGCATGACTTGTTTCCATAGCTAAGCAGAATCTGCCCTGGTTGCATATGAATGGGAGACTTGATTTGTGAGCACTGCAAGATATTCCCCTCAGGGGATGAAGCCGCTCTGGGAAGAGCAGATGGTTTCAAGTTTCCTCCCTGACTTCTCCAAGATAGGGTTGAGAGAGATTCCTGCCTGCAACCTTGGAGAAGCCGCTGCCAGTCTGTGAAGACAATACTGAGCTAGATAGACCAATGGTCTGACTCAGTATATGGCAGTTTCCTATGTTCCTAATTCTTTTGAGATAATTCTGGAAGTTTCCTTGCCCCCATTGGGCACTACCACCCACCACACTCCGCTCTGGGTCATCCCTTTCCCTTTGATTTGAAGCGATACATTTGCTGGAATCCCCATTATTCCCTATGGGAAAATTCTTAAAGATGTGTAAACTTTAAAAATTCACAAAAAATCAGCCCTTTGCCTAATTTCTTTGAAATTTGGGTGGTAGCTTCCACCCATTGGACACTACCACCACCACCCACTCTTTTTGCCCTGGGACCCTTTTAAGAAATCCAAATCGTTTTGGATTCAGAAAATTCGGCTACAAAACAAAACAGGGCTGATTCGGATTCAGAAAATTTGGGTACAAAACGGGGGTGTTCCGATTCGGATACAAATCAAAACAAGAAAATTCCAAAATGCACACCCCTAATGGAATGTTACGTGTAATTTAATAGGGTGTAATTGCCAGGTAAATGCTGTCATGTTTTTGTGATATTCTTGGTGGTAAATTTTCGCCTACTGAGCAGTGTTCCTTCTAACAGGAATTCCCAGTTGTTGTTCACGACAACTCCCAGCATTCTCTAATGGCCTTTCGCTGGGGGTTATGGGAGTTGTAGTCAACAACATCTGGGAATTCCTGTTAGAGGGAACACTGCTACTGAGCAAAGAGGCACTTTTTAAAAGTGGTGATTCTCTTTGTTTAGCAGGGGGACAACAACTGGTACTATCTATCCCCAGCACCGCATCCCTTCAGTGGCTGTTGCTGGTGTTTTGTTTTGTTTTATGTTTCTCATTTAGATTGTGAGCTCTTTGGAGGCAGGCAGCCATTTTTATTTATTTATATCTATGTAAACCACTTTGGGGAATTTTTTTTGGAAAGCGGTATATAAATATTCATTGTATTCATTATCTCTCTCTCTCTTGTCATTTTACCCTGAATTAGGCATATTAGATGCTCCCAGTCATCCCTAAGTTACAAACCCTGTTCAAGCATTCAAAATCAGAGTGGGTGAAGGCGAATATGGAGCCTGAAAATGGGTCCAGAAATCCTGCCCCCAGCTCTGTCAGTCATGCACCTGCTGGCTTTTCAGACTTAGGGGGTTCATCTTGTCTGAAGAGGTGTGTGCCCTTTGTTCACCCCCATTCCCCAGCCTGCTGATCACAGAAATTGGGGTGAACATGTTCAGGGCACTCCCCTCTTCAGACAAATGCCCAAATGCTCTTCAGACAGCATAAAGAGCTGGTGAAAGAATAATTGACCAAGCTGGGGATTTCTGGCTCCTTTTTTGGGCTCTGTACTCATACTGTGTGGAGGAGGCAATGGTAAACCCCTCCTGTATTCTACCAAGGACAACCACAGGGCTCTGTGGGTGCCAGGAGTTGACACCAACTTGATGGCACACTTCGCTTTACTCACCTTCACCTGCTCTGATTTTGAACACCTGAACAGGACTACTGCTTTTTCCAGATTCACATCCAACAAAAGTTGGGTTGTCTTAATTCTGGCTGGGTTCCATCGCTGCACCTTTCCCACTCGAGGAGTGTTGTTAATTCTCTGTGGTAAGAGAATAGCAGAGTGCACAGAGGCACAACACAGCGGAATTTACTTAGGCATGCGTGTATGCTGAGAGTAAAGTAACTTGGAGCCAATTCATAGTTTCAAATCAATATATGAGGCATTTATTAAGGAACTCCATTCTAGATAGGAAAGTGAGGAGTTAGGATCTCTAATCTATCTATCTAGCTGGATGCAGATGGATTCTGCATCTTCTCTGCACACATGGTGCAGGGAGAGAAGCTTGCCATGTTGCAAGGTAGAAGGATAGGTAGGGAAGAGAAGGAGGAAGTTAATCCCTAAGAGTACCAATCTACATTTCAAAAGGGATAGTGTCAGAGCAGTAGAGAAGGGATGACCAATGTCTTGACCCTCTAGCCCTCTGACTCACTAGTCTGTCCTCCACTGTCTGAGACAAGAGACAGCACAAAGTCCTTAACTTCCAACAAGGAGAAACAGACGTAGAGATAAGATAAAGTACACAATGATTTTCCAATATTATAAGCCGAATCGGAATATCTATTCATTTGTTTCATTTTATTTCTACATTTCTATCCCACTCTATACCACCTTATGTGGCACAGCAGGGAAATGCTTGACTAACAAGCAGAAGGTTGCTGGTTCAAATCCCAGCTGGTACTATGCCGGGCAGCAGCGATATAGGAAGATGCTGAAAGGCATCATCTCATACTGTACAGGAGGAGGCAATGGTAAACCCTGCCTACCAAAAGAAAACCACAAGGCTCTGTGGGCGCCAGGAGTAGAAATTGACTTGACGGCACACATAACTTTGACCTTCCTCCAAGGATCCCAGAATAGTGTACATTGTTATGTTTATCCTCACAACAACCCTGTGAGTAGGTTAGGCTGAGAAATATGTGATTGGCCCAGAGTCACCTAGTGAATTTCATGGCTGAATGGGGATGTATCATATTGTTCAGTTCATGATAGTAGGTTTTGTAAATAATATTTGTTTCACTTTTTAAAGTTAGCAATATAAGCTTCTGCATGAAAACTTTTAGCAGAATGAAAATCTTTACACACAAACTACATCTCATATACTACATTATGCACAATTAATTTCAATCGTCGCTTTTAGTATTTAATTTAACAGAAACCATGCTGCTTATTCAAGTACTCTGCCTTCACTTTATTCCTCTAAATGACAATTTTCCCTTTGTGCTCTAAGCTAGATGCTTTATAGTGCTGCTGAAAATCTGTCCCTGCATAGTGATAAATCCAAATCCTGGAAGGGCTGCAAATCATAGAAACTTGAATGGGAGAGGTAAATTTCGCTTTAAAACTGTAGTGTTGGCTGATACCATTGTTGTGTCGAGTGATTTAAGAATGCCAAAAGAACAACTCATCAAGGCAAACCTTCTTTAATGGCAGGAACCAAAGAGGTACTGTTTAGCTAATAAATGCCTAGGAAGTGACTGAAACTGTCAAGACGGATACTGGGATTTTTAACTTTGCTAAGCAAGGGCATGAGCCCAGAGCAATAATTAGGCAATTGTTTAAAATGATGGTTCCCACTAGCACATTGAAGTGCTTCGGGCTGCTACTGCTTACCCTGGTAAATCCTAACTGGAGGTGGTGGCAGCTTCCAGTTGTCCTCTCCATACATGAATGGATTTCTTTCAAAGGTCTCTGCTCTCTAATTTAGAGAGAGAATTAGATTAATTAGAAATCCCTATAATTTGGAGATTTCACAGGTGCCTCTGAAAGAAATCTATTCAGGAAGCAAGTCACTTTTTCATTGTCTTTCCTACCTTCCCCATCCATGAATGGGAGGAAAAGGTCTCATTTGCAAATGTGGAGGATATGAGAAAGCAGAGACGGAGTGACTGCCAAGAGAATCATGCCACTGCTATGGAAAATGCTAGGTACATGAGTCTCTGGTGTCAGCCATGGGTCTTTTGATGGCCCCAGGCCCTTAGCAATTGGCCAGTGTCCAATTTGGCCAGCCCTGATGCTAGCGCTGGAACTCAATTGCAAGATTCATAAAGCATGTCATTAAGTGATGGTTTTAAAACTGGAAGTAAATAGGAAGTGTAGGATGTGTCTGTCTTTCATCAAAAGGCAAAGACATGGGGCCTAATCTAGACTTGGACTATGGGGTGTGGAGACGAGGGATTGATGTTTTTCCACCACAGAGGTCTCCCTGAAGAGACTACCCTCAATGCATCTTTTTGCTGCAAATAGGAGGGAAGTGTTAAAAATTAGGCAATTCCTGCCTACTTCCTATTTGAAGCTCATCTCTTAATATTGAGCTTAAGGATACCATGCATGTGTACAGACATCTGTACAAACAACATAATGTCTGAAGAGGGCTTTTAGTCTCCTCTGAAAATGCCTCCCAGCCTATTCTTTTCCCATTTTCTCTCAGGCTCCGAGACTGGAAGTGAGCCCAGCTGGGGAGAAAACAGCTTCAGGAATATCTGCATGGGAGACTCAACAGGTGTGGGCAGGGTTAACACCCTCTCTTACCCACTGATTCATCCCTACAAATGTCCCCTGCATTTAGATTAGCAACCTTTGCATTTACATTAGCAAACATCAGTTTTGGACCTTTGCTGAGGCAGTATGTAGTTCCTCCCTTCAACTATTTTTAAAACTTGGCCAGTTATATGCCTGTAGTATAAAAGCAATCTTAATGATGTAGGGCCATGTACATATCCTCTGTCCAGTCCCACAACCCTTTCCACATTCAGGAATTCCAGTGCCTGCTACATTTCCATCATGTGCCAAATTTTTACACTTCAGTGGGGGAACCATCTCCCCATTTGTGTATTGCTTGTGTACACATGGAGCTTCCTTTACATTTGAAAGAATGAACTAGCTAAGTTCACAGTTTCTTCATTTATACTGAAATTGCTTTAAAGATCATAGTCCCAGGCATGAATCATCATGTAGATACAAACTGGAAACTCAAGTCACGCAGTAAGATGAAAAATTCACCAATAATAATTTTATTAGATCGATCCTAATGATTTTGTCTGTTCCTTGTGAACACACAAAGAACCACATTTTCATCCAGAATGATTCTTCATTGATTTGGCTTAAGTAAACTCATGTGATGTAGTGTACACAAAGGAGATGTTACACTGAATAAGATAATGCTAGTTTTGCATAAATGTAAATCACATTTTAAATAATGTGTGCAGTGCTGCTCATGGTAGACCAAAGACTGCACAATGTATTTCCAACTCGTCTTACCATCACCATTGGTTTATCATCACCATCACTCTCACCATCAGATTAGAACAAGATTTAAAATAATTCTGAAATGTGTGTGCAGAGCACATGCATTTCTGCTTCTCAATGCAATATTAAACAAAGCAAATTACCTGCTTCAAATCATTGGCCTTGTAAAATATGGGAATTGTTAGCAACATTTACAGGGCTGTTTTCTATAATAAGGGCAGTGCAGAGTAATGTCTTTTATAGCAAGTTAGTTATAGCCTACCTTAGAGGCCTAATTATGAGATAATGCAAAATGAGTGATTCTCACCACTGTTAATGTAGGAATTAAACACTAATTGGAAGCTAGACTGTTTTACATGGCAGTTCAGTAGCTTACGTTGAATTCCACCCCCTCACACCCCCACTCCCCCACCCATGTTAATTTTAGTGTATGAACTAAGGTGCCTGTGTGTGAGCTGAATTTTCTTTTTATCTTATTAAAGATAATGAACACTCAATACTAGCATCCATAATTTTTCTCAAAATAAATGACTCTCTCCCCGTAGTGTCTGTTTGCTTAATATGATCAGAACATCTAATGATTTAAAACAGTGTGATTTTGCTTCTTAGCATGGTACAGCTATAATTGGCTTAAACTAGAGTTTCACCTGCTTCAAATTGGTTAATCAAACAAAAGTTCTCATGATTGAAGTCTGAAATCAATAGAAAGAAATTCAAGTTATATTTTGAAGCCAAGATAGATTTTCGATAACATTCTTACTTCTTAGGTAATAATGTGCAGAAAGCTGAGGATACCATGCCAAACGAAAAGAACATAAATTGCTTTGTTGGTTCAGATCAACTTCCATCTTGCTTAGCATTGCAGGTGGCATCTAGACCTTTGGCACAGTGGTATGCCCTCAACAGCTCCAGCTCCAGATGGCATCGACCTTTTGCACCAGTAACCCTAATGACCATAGGAGCATTGGAAGTAGAGAAAGTCAGTTAGGTCAGTCACTTCTCTTTCATGTTTATCTCTGCCTTTATGATCCCTCCATTGGTAGAATGTACTCAGGAACCTCCTGGGAGTGACTTCCTTCTTCTTCCCAGAATGCTTCTACCACCAGGGGTGTATCTAGGGTGGGGCAGGCAGGGCACGTGCCCCAGACGCCACTTGAAGGGCGCCGCCATTTTTTAAATTAATTTTTTTTTAAATGGCAGGCGAAAACAAAATGGCCACTTCACATGCTCAAATGGCCTCTATGAGGCCCTAGGCCATGCCAGGCCTCGCAGAGGCCATCTGAGCATGCGTGGTGGCCATTTTGTTTTCAGTGGCCATTAAAAAAAGTTATTTTTAAAAATGGCCACTGCACATGCTCAAATGGCCTCTGTGAGGCCCTAGACACCAGCGGGGGGAGGGGGAATATTTGCAGACCCCCCCCACGCCCTCTAGGAAGCCCCCTAAAGGGGCTACAGGTAATTTTTTTTAAATAAAAATTAATATAATATAAGTCACTGTACACATATTCAGTGTGGCACTATGTACAGAGAATCAGGGCTTGTGAATAATGGGCTGAAACTTATGAGCTAGGATTGTATTCATTTGCTCTTACTTTGCTTCTTGTGATAAGTGAGTTAAATGTGATGTCTTAATAATATGGCTGTTAATGGTGAGTTTGTCATTGAATCAGTGTGAAATCCTAAGTATTAAGGCCCACTAGGAGTTTCTTGCTCTCTTTCTCTCATTTTAACTGTCTTTCTGAAATACTAGAATATATTCCAAGCAGTGACACAGTTTACTCTGCATATCCTTTAATTATTTTCAGAGTATCTGGGAAAAGTGAAATTCTCCATTGATTTTTAAAACTCCTCCATCCTTTTGGCACTTCTCACTGGCAGACACTCAGAAAACCAGCCATGCCCCTCCTGTTAGCCGTGCAGCTATGGCAACATGCCCAGTCTATTGACACTAGGGATGTGCACAGAACCAGTTAGGAGGCCCTTTATGGGCCTCCAAACCAGTTCAAAGAACCATCAGTTCCGCCAGTTTGATGGCGGGGGTGTCTAGCTTTAAGAGCGGGGGAGGGTACATTTACCCCTCCTGCCGCTCCCCTCCCCCGTCTGGCGTCTGTTTACTTGCAAGCCCATCAGGACAGCAACATACCTCCCTGCTGCCCCATTGCCCCTGTTGTCCAGATATGACCAGAAGTCTCTGACATGCCTGCGCATGATGGCACAGAGGCCCATAAAGGGCCTACGAACCATTTCTGTGCACATCCCTAGCATCAATAGCCTGGGCTGTCTTCACGTTCCAGAGATTCACCAGGGCCTCAACAGAGTCACCAGCTCTGGACACTGGAAACTCCATGAAGGCTGTCTGGAAACAAAGCAGATCCATAAGCTTCTGGGGGTGGACCATTTTAATTGGTCTATCAACCCTGCAGAAGGTAGATGAAGCAATCAATCTAAACTCCACCAGATGACGATCTGTCCATGACAAGGGAGTTATCTCAAACTCCCCCACCTCCTGATCATTTATTTCCTGGTCAGTAAAAACCAGATCCAACGTATGTCCTGAGATTCAGAGTATGTGCTGGAATGGGGCATGTTGTCATAGCTGCATGGCTGACAAGAAGGGCATAGCTGGTTTTCCGAGTGTCTTCCAGTGAGAAGTGCCAAAAGGATGGAGTAGACACATCCTTGGGTGGGTCTGGACCATTGCCTCTATGATTAGGATTTGGAAATCCAAAGGGTTTTGGATGATATGGATTATCTAGACCCTTCAATCTGGCTTCCATACTGGATATGGTACTGAAACTGCCACGTTTGCTCTAGTGGATGACCTACGCCGGGAGCTTGACAGGGGGAGTATATTCCTGTTGGTTCTGCTGGACCTCTCAGCAGCATTCGATACTATCGACCATGGCATCCTTCTGGACCGCCTTGGAGGCACTACTTTGATGTGGCTTTGGTTGTTTTGGGGGGAAGGGTCCAGAAGCTGGTGCTGGGAGACTTCTGCTCAGCTCTGTGGACATTGGCCTGTGGGGTCCCACAGGGTTCAGTTTTGTCCCCCATGCTTGTTAACATCTACATGAAATCCTTTCTAGTCCTATTAGTTATTGGGCTATTGGTTAGCAGCAGAGGAGCTACTTTGTATGCAGAAGGTCTGAGGTCCAATCCCTGGCATCTTCAGGTAAGATGATGATGATGATGATGATGATGATTATTTCTTGTTTACACAGTCAGACAGGTGTTATTGACTGGTTTGTTTTATCCAGACATCGAGTCCTTCCCAAGGACCTGGGATGGCTGAATTTTATCATCAATACTGTTGGTTATTATAGATATCGTCACAAAATATAGGCTGTTCCCAGTAAAGCTGCTTTTTGTAATTGGCTGATGGTGATTTCTGTGGCCCCTATGGTGTTGAGGTGCTCTTCAAGGTCTTTTGGAACTGCATCCAGGGCGCCAATGACCACTGGGATGATTTTGGTCTTTTTCTGCCACAGCCTTTCAATTTCAATTTGTAGATCTTTGTATTTTGTGATTTTTTTCTATTTCTTTTTCTTCTATTCTGCTATCCCCTGGTATTGCTATGTCGATTATTTTGACTTGTTTTTCTTTCTTCTTGACTACAGTTATATCTAGTGTATTGTGTGGCAGATTTTTGTCTGTTTGTAGTCGGAAGTCCCATAATATTTTTACATCTTCATTTTCGACCACTTTTTCAATTGTATGGTCCCACCAATTTTTGGCTACAGGTAGCTTGTATATTTTGCAGATGTTCCAGTGTATCATCCCTGCTACCTTGTCATGCCTTTGTTTGTAGTCAGACTGTGCGATCTTCTTACAACAGCTGATCAGGTGGTCTACTGTTTCATCTGCTTCTTTACAAAGGTGGCACTTGCTGTTTGTTGTGGATTTTTCTACTTTTGCTCTTATTGCATTTGTTCTTAGTGCCTGTTCTTGTGCAGCCAGTATTAAACCCTCTGTTTCTTTCTTCAAGTTGCCATTCTTAAGCCATTGCCAGGTCTTGGTGATGTCTGATTTTCCACTTATATTGTGCAAATATTGACCATGCAGGGGCTTATTTCTCCATTTTTCTGCTCGGTTCTTGACTTGTTCTTTCTTGTAGGCCTGCTTTCTTTCATTGGTGTTGAATAGTTTCTCATTCTTGACCATTTTCAGTGCATCTTCTTCACTGTCCTTGATATATTCTTCAAGGCCTCTTTTCTCCTCCTCTACTGTTTGATGGACTTGCAGCATTCCTCTTCCACCTGAGCTGCGAGGGAGGTAGAGCCTATCTAAATCACTGCGGGGGTGCAGAGCATGATTGATGGCTATGATATTCCGGGTCTTACGATCTAGCGTCTCTAGCTGTGCCTGGGTCCAGTCTATTATTCCTGCAGTGTATCTGATAACAGGTATAGCCCAGGTGTTTATGGCTTGTATGGTGTTCCCGCCATTGAGTTTGGACTTGAGGATTTTTCTAACTCTCCTGATGTATTCACTTCCATTTTTTTTTAAACTTCAGTGTGTGCGACGTTATCAGCCTGGAGAATGCCCAAGTATTTGTAACGTTCTTTCTCTTCCAGGTTCTTGATCTTGCTTCCATTGGGCAGTTCTATTCCTTCTCTTTTTGTTATTTTCCCTCTGTTCATTATTAATGCAGCACACTTGTCTAGTCCAAACTCCATTGCTATATCACTACTGAATATACGGACAGTGTTTAGCAGTGATTTGATTTCTGACTGGGACTTTCCATACAACTTCAGATCGTCCATGTACAGCAGATGGTTGATTTTACTTGATGTTTTAGATGTTTGGTATCCGAGGCCTGTTTTGTTTAGTATTTGTGAAAGTGGGGTCATGGCGATTACAAACAATAGAGGGGATAGTGAGTCCCCTTGGAAAATGCCTCTTCTAATGCTAACCTGTCTAAGTGCCTCACCATTGATTGTTAACTGTGTACTCCACATGCTCATTGCTTTTTAAATAAATATCTGAATGTTTTTGCTGACACCAGTTGTTTCTAAGCATTTTAGTATCCATGTGTGAGGCAATGAATCGAAGGCTTTCTTGTAGTCAATCCATGCAACACTTAGATTTGTTTTTCTTCTCTTGCAGTTTTCTAAAATCATTTTGTCAATCAGCAGCTGGTCTTTTGTGCCTCTGGTGTTCGGGCAATTTCCTTTCTGTTCAACTGGAAGCTGTTTGTTAGTTAATAAGTGTTGCATGACTTCATCTGCTATTATTCCAGTTAATAATTTGAACATAGTTGGCAGGCAGGTTATCGGTCTATAATTACTTGGAACTGCACCTTTTGCTGGGTCTTTCATGATGAGATGAGTTTTCCCAGTTGTTAGCCATTGTTCAATATCACCGCCTTTCATAATGTGATTGAACTGTTTTGATAGTTGTTTATGAAGGCTTGTTAGGTGTTTAAGCCAAAAGCCATGCAGTTCATCGTCACCTGGCGCAGTCCAATTTTTAATTTTCTTTGCTCTTTCACTTATTAATTCTGGTGTTATTATTAGATCTTGCCTTTGTTGGTTACATTTTTTGACCTCTTTCATCCAGCCTGCTCTTTTATTATAATCTATTGGATTGTCCCATAATTTCCCCCAGAATTGCACTGTTTCTTCTTTATTTGCTGTTTCTAAGTTTCTTGCAGTTTCTCCTTCTATGCTTTGGTAGAAACGTCTCTGATTCGACTGGAATTGGAGATTCTGCCTGTGTTGTGTAATTCTGGCTTCGTATCTGCTAATCTTCTTTGACACTGCTGTTATTTGCTGCTTTATTATTTCCAGGACTTCTCTAATTTTCCTTGAATCTAGGTGGTATTTTTGGATCAGATACTGTTTGGTGTTTTCATTCTTCAGCTTCTTGTCTTTCATATCTTTCAATTTACTAGCATCTTATCTAAGCCTGGAGATTTTATTTTCTAATCTAATCTTCCATTTAGGTGATGTTCTGCTTTCTTTTTTGACAGGTCCACTGATCTTATATCCGAGCTCTTGTGTTGTTGTTGTTGCTGCACCGTACATTAGTTGGTTTGTTTCTTGCAAATTATTGGTTATTTCTGCAAGTGCAGCACTGACATTTTTTAATGCCTCAGCAAGTTTTTTTTTTGGCAACTGTTTTTAGAGCGGGAAGTCGAACCCTGGTGGTTGTTTGGTTCATGTGCTCAGTTATTTTTTGCTTTAGTTCTTGTTGCTTTTCTGTTAAACGGCATTTGCGTTTTTGAGGTGAAGGCAAAGGGGAGGTTTCCTGGTTTTGATTTTGAAACAGTTCAGAAACAGTGGCATCCTCTATTTCCAACACCTCTCCTACCTGCGCCTGAGCAACTTCTTCAATTGGTGATAATTCTTCTTCCATATCTTGAGCCTGTGTTGCTCTTTGCAGTTCTCCCAGCTCAACTCCTATGAATACTTTATTTCTTATTATGAATCTTCTCTGGTCTGCTAGCCTTTGTTCTGTTATTTCTGTGTCTGGATGCTTCTCTTTCCAAATTTGGTACATTCTTTTAAAATAACCTCTTCTAGTTGGACTAGACTTGTAATAGCAGATCATTATTTCCTTGTTGGCATTTTTCGTTGTTTTTTTTCCGGTTAAGCAACGTTTCTTCCAGTAACTTTGCTGTCTTCAGCCCTGGTTGCTCAACTGAAGATCCTGAGTCCTGCTGCCCACTTGCCACCAGATGTCCAGGGACTATAGCATCTGGTGCGGTCCTTTTTGACCTGGGCGATGACCGATCCAGTATAGATTTATTAAAGTTACGTCTCACCATATTGTTGATGGGAGAGGCACTCTTTGTCTGGCTCCTCTGGTGAGACCTGTCCAGTATGGTTGGACCTCTGGCATAGCTCTCACCTTCATCAGAGCACACGAGACCCACAACCACGCCAAGGTAGTGCCTCACTGGGGGATTATTATTATTATTATTATTATTACATTTATATTCCGCTCTTCCTCCAAGAAGCCCAGAGTGCTGTACTACATACTTGAGTTTCTCTTTCACAACAACCCTGAGAAGTAGGTTAGGTTGAGAGAGAAGTGACTGGCCCAGAGTCACCCAGCTAGTTTCATGGCTGAATGGAGATTTGAACTCGGGTCTTCCCGGTCCTAGTCCAGCACTCTAACCACTACACCACACTGGCTCTCAAGAGTCTAGGAAAGACTCTTGTCTGAAATATTGAAAAGCTACTGCCAATCAGAGTAGACAATACTGACCCCTGTGAACTGGGCAAAGAGGCACCTTTTTAACATAGTGATTCTCTTTATTTAGTAGGTGGAGAGTAACTGGCCCTATCCACCCCCAGCACTGTACTTCCAGTGACTGTTGCTGATGTCTTTGTTTCTTTTAAGATTGTGAACCCTTCGGGGACAGGGAGCCATCTTATTTATTTATTATTCCTCTATGTAAACTGCTTTGAAAACTTTTGTTGAAAAGTGGTACATAAATATTTGTGGTAGTGGTAGTGGTGGTAGTAGTAGTAGTAGTAGTTAGATGGACCAATGGTTTCTTTCTTAGTGTAAGAAAGTTGCTATGTACTTGGATATGCCAAGGATTGCTGTAGCTCTATCCTGTGATTTCCCATCAATATGCATGGGTATCAATTTCCCATATGTGTATGAAGAAAAAACCCACTGGCATGGGCCTTCACACATAATGAAATCCTCACACACTCACAGCCTTAGTGCTGGAAGGCAGAGCCTTACACTTATATTGTTTTAATTTAATTTAATTTACTTCTTGATGTAACTTAATTTAAAGTAAGCATTCATAGTTTTCCTACTCTGTTTTGCACTTGTGTCTAACATTATTGAGAACATGGACCCTTCAGGGACAGTGTTTAGAACCTAACCATAGGAAACTAGCCTGGAGCCAAGGCAACATCCCTTAAAGCCTGTCATTGTCATCAGTTGTGTTGGAAGCCAGTGGCACCCCTAGCCCTGCCCCCTGCATCTGGCGTCAGATGTAGGGGACATTTAGCCACACCCTCATATCTGACATCAGTAGTGGGGGCATGGTTTTGCTCGCAAATGGGCCGTGCGGCCAGAGGCGTATCTAGGAAAAATAGCGCCTAGGGCAAGCACTGAAATTGCGCCCCCTGTCCAAACATCTGACACCCATCTTTCTGATAACTTTACCATAATATCAGCTCAAAAATACAAGTCAAACTCGTTAATCTTTTAATATTTCAAAAACTATTTAGTGGTGGACGTAGCCAGACCAAAAAATGCTGGAAAACTACAAATTTCAGAATGCTGGGGCTCATGAAATACCCCAAAACTATGTGGAGGTATACTTGGAAAACTAAACAGAAGTCCCTAATTCTCTACTATGCACTGTAGCATCACTATTACATAAGTTTTAAAAATAAATGGAGAATTTGACTTTTCCCAGATACTCTGAAAATAATTAAAGGATATGCAGAGTAAATTGTGTCACTGCTTGGAATATATTCTAGTATTTCAGAAAGACAGTTAAAATGAGAGAAAGAGAGCAGGAAACTCCCAGTGGGCCTTAAAACTAAGGATTTCATACTGATTCAAAGACAAACTCACCATTAGCAGCCATATTTGGGGGGCTTCCTAAAGGCCGTGGGGGGCGGGTCTGCAAAGGTTCCCCCGCTGGCCTCTAGGGCCTCGCAGGGACTGTTTGAGCATGTGTGGTGGTCATTTTTCAAAATATTTCCCCCCCCCAAAAATGGCCGCTGAGAACAAAATGGCTGCCGTGCATGCTCAAATGGCCTCTGCAAGGCCTGGCATAGCCTAGGGCCTCACAGAGGCCATTTGAGCATGCGCGGTGGCCATTTTTTTTATTTTTTTATTTTAAAAAATGGCGCCCCCCCTTCAAGTGGCACCCGGGGCACGTGCCCTACCTGCCCCACACTAGATATGCCCTGCGTGCAGCTCCGCCCCTTATTGTCATGACACAAGACCTTTGTAGCACTTCTTGTTGAGGAGAGCCAAAGGACAGCTTGGGTAGGCAGAGTCACTCCAGTACTTCAGAGCATTTTACTATCTAGAAAGGTGCTCCAACCTGTAGCCCAGGTGGCTCAGTACCTGGGAAAGTTGCGCACAGAGCAGTGGGCTTCTGGTTTTAGCTGTAGCAGCTCCAGACAAGCAGCAAGATATCCATACTATAACCTACTCTGTGCCTTTTGAGAAAGGCTCACCTACAAATCAATATAAATAGTACCATATATATTTGATATTTCTCCAGCGTCTCCGGGAAGTATATGCCATGGCTGATGCCTCTTGTTACACCTGACTTGATATGGTGGCTCTCAAATGCCTTTTTTTTTTTTTTGCCACAAGAATAAGGCATGATGAATGTTAAAGTGATGTTTGAATAAAAAATATCCTTTTATAGCACTGCACACACAGAAAGAAGAACAAGACATTAACTTCTCATCAGTCAGGGCACTGAAAACTTGGTAGGAGGAATATTTTCAAGCTCCCAATAAAAATCTAATGAAGAAAAATGGACTAGACTGTCAGAGTGTGTTTGGCAGAAGGTGAAAAAGCTAGTCACAGAGATGCAATCACAGCTCTGGGCAGATTCTAAGAAGCTTCCTGCAATGAGCACAAATGCAGATATTTATGCCTAAAACCTGCACTTAATTACAATGAAAAGTAATGAGCCAGGATCCAAGGAAGGGAGATGTCTACACAAGGGAGAACTGTGTTTGCAGTCATAGATTTGCATTTCCAAGGCAGCTATTCTTTCTTCCAGAGGCAGATCAATCCAGTCACCCTTCTTGTCCCTCCATTCTGTACCAATCTGACCATCCCATGTCCACAAGCCTATCTACCTAATATCTAGATGAATATTATCTATCCATATAGATGGATATATTTTGGATAATATCCAAGATAGATGGATATTATCTATCCATATTAATATCTAATATCTAGATGGATATTATCTATCCATCTGATGGTTAAAGTGCTCAATGCATGTTAGGTATGTGCATGGAACCAGTTCGGAGACCATTTCTGGACCTCTGAACTGGTCTGAACGACCTGCCATTCCACTGGTTCGAAGGCAGGGGGTTGTCTTTCAGGGCAGGGAGGGTCCACTTACTCCTCCCTCCACTTTTCCCCCACTAGTGCTCGGTTTTTTGAAAGTCCATCGGGGTGGCAGCGTATCTCCCTGCTGCCCCATTGCTCCCTTGACCAGAATTACCTGGAAGTACCCAATGATCCTGCATGTGCTGGGCACTTGCAATGTGCACACTTGCATCAGGCGCACACTTGTGATGCACAGGCACATTGGGTACTTCTGGTCAAGGGGGCAACTGGACGGCAGGGAGGTATGCTGCCGTCCCAGCAGACTTTTAAAAACCTGAGCGACAGTGGGGAAAAAGCAGAGGGAGGGTTAAGTGCACTCTCCCCGCCCTTAAAGAACCCACCCCCCATCTTTGAATGTCCCCTGCCCGGTTCCGTGTACATCCCTAATGCATGTAGGAGTTCTACTTTAGCAGGTGTCTCTAAGAGGAAGCTACATTTTCTGCATAGGGTAAAGAATAGGAGAAAGATTAACAATGACATAGCAAAAGTTAAGTCTATTAAATTATTTAAGGTTCTTATTTCCAAATTCTATTGGATTTCTATAGTCCAGAAGCATATTCCAAAGAGAGGGACCCTGTGTGTTTCCATGTTTTAGTGCAGTTAGTTTATTTATATTCCATCTTTTTGCACAAAAGATACATTCAAGGTGACCAACAATGAAATGTAGACATAAAAATATAATACATATAAATATTCTAGATTAGGGACAGACTAAAAATCACATATTTTTATGTGAGAGGCAGCTTTTCTAAAAAGTTTGTTGGAAAAATAGTCGTGCTATTTTTCATCTCAAACTGCACCGGAGATGGATATGGTAAACCCCTCCTGTATTCTACCAAAGAAAACCACATGACTCTGTGGGCACCAGGAGTCAAAATTGACTTGTCGGCACACTTTTACCTTCTGAAACCATGCAGTGATAGGCCATGTGTGTCCCACTAGGAACCTGGCCCATAACTATGGAAAAGGGCCTGTCCCTCATGCTCACCTACTCACTTCTGATAATGGGGGAACATGGAAAAGGGCCTCCATACTAGAGTAGAGATTTGTATGGGAGGAAGGGGATCATGAGAATGTCCAGATCAAATTTCCCAACAAGGTTCATCATATTATTAGAAGCAGGCCATGTGGGTAATCCTTTGAGAGTGGGCATTGTTGAAGATGACAGCACCATGTGACTTATGAGGGAAACATATCTGGTTTTAATTAGCTGAACAAA
Source organism: Hemicordylus capensis (assembly GCF_027244095.1). NCBI lineage: Eukaryota > Metazoa > Chordata > Lepidosauria > Squamata > Cordylidae > Hemicordylus > Hemicordylus capensis. Next base: position 79,701,248 of record NC_069661.1, on the reverse strand, counting down.
AGGGTTAGGGTTTGGATGAGTCCCCTGTCTTCCCTATGATCTGAGAATCTTATTTCACATAAGAAGAGTGAGATTTAATATTATAGTTGAACTTGAATTCCTCATTGGTTTAAGGCTGTGTTGTTTAAGAATGAAAGCTAAGAACAATCTATGCAGAGGTATCTTAAAAAAAAGTCATTGCAGGGGGGAATTCAATGAATCGTAATGTTTAATTCATTTCCAAACCCCGAATGAAATAAGATATACCATGTATGGATGCATCACATCCTGCTAGATTATGGTAGAATAGGTAGAGAATGTAGCCTGAAAATAGATGGCACAACATGGTCCTTCAGCGCTCAAACTCCATTTGCTGTCTTATGCCACCAGCATACTAGGACTGGCTCCAGGTTTTGTGGATCCTCTGGCACATGATCGGCCCTTCTTTCCCAGGAAAGGCATCCCACATGCTCACTTCCATGGCATGTTTATCATTGGATATCTGAGAAGTAAAGAGGAGGTCAATTATTGTGCTGGAATGCATGACATGAATAGCACATTCTTTCAAGAGGAAGGATCCACTGCCTGAACACAATGGTTCAATGTCAGGACCCTCCTACCCTAGCCTGTGCCCAAGCATCATTTCTCTGGGCCTCAAACAAAGCTGTAATACTTTGTGCTCCACTCCACAAAGGGCTGTGTCTGTTTTGAAAAACTGGTGGATTGACTGGTGTTCTCTAGCTTCTTTAGGTCCCTTTGAGGGACCGATAAATTATTTTCATGTATAGACCAGACCCTGCAATATGGCCACATATGTGTAAATAAATTATACATGAGGGCTCAGAAATGCCTATCTGAAACCCTGGACAGTTCCTGCCAGTCAGTGTAGACAGTACTAAGCTTGATGGACCACAGGTCTGATTCAATAAGGCAGATTCCTATGTACCTAGCTGTGCTTTGTAGGGATGTGCGAACAGGTTTGATGTCAAACAGGTTCAACATTGAACCTATTTGATTTGATGGTCCGATATAGAACTGAACCCCCCTGGTTCAGTTCATTATCGGACCAACAACCTCCCCTGGCTGTTCGGGGGTCCCCCCTCCCTGTGATTTTTTTTTTAAAATTATACTCACCCCCTTCAGGGGGCTTCTCCAAGACCATGGTGGGGTGTGTGTCTCCAAATGTTACCTTAACCCCTCTGGCCTAGGGATGTGCATGGTCCAGACTGGTCCGGACCGGCACCGAGGGGGGGTGTCTCCCTTTAAGGGTGGGGGGTAGAACTTACCCCTCCCACCACTCTTCCCCCTCCGGTGCTGAATCTGCTTGCCAAGTTTCTGGGGCACTAACTGGTCCGGAGGCCATGTTGGAGGCCTCCAGACTGGTTTGGATCTGGACCGGATCGGTCCGGCAGTCCGGCACCGAGGGGGGGTCTCCCTTTAAGGGCGGGGGGGTAGAACTTACCCCTCCCGCCAGTTTTCCCCCTCCGGCGCTGTCTTTTTATGTGAAGATTTTGGGGCGGCAGCGTTCTTCGCTGCCGCCCCTGCCCCCATCGCCGCCCGGCAGTCTTCCTCAGGGTAGTACGCAAGCGCATGCAGCGGCGTGTGCCTGTCGCCGCCATGCACGCGCGCTGCGTGTGATGTAGGCGGTGCATGCGTACTACCCTGAGGAAGACTGCCGGGCGACGACGGGGGCAGGGGCGGCAGCGAAGAATGCTGCCGCCCAAAAATCTTTGCATAAAAAGACAGCGCCGGAGGGGGAAAAGTGGCGGGAGGGGTAAGTTCTACCCCCCTGCCCTTAAAGGGAGACCCCCCCTTGGTGCAGGTTTGGACTAGTCCGGATCATGCACATCCCTACTCTGGCCTCTATTCTGCTCCAAATCACCTGGTTCAGGCAGTCTTCGGCCCATTCTGGGCCTCACCCCCATCGCAGTGGCCATTTTGGAGGCTGCTGCACATGCCCAATGGGCCTCTACATGGCCTGGGTCATGACTTGGCCATGCGGCGACTCGTAAGGCATGTACGGCAGCCTCCAAAATGGCCACCATGATGGGGGTGAGGACAGGAACAAGGTGAAGACTGCCCAAACCGGGTGACTTGGAGTATAATGGAGGCCTGTGGGGGGAGGGGGAAGCTCTGGAGACCCACCCCTGTGGCCTCGGAGAAGCCCCCCAGAGGCGGTGAGTACAAATGTTTTTTCTACATGTAGGATCACACACGCACACTTCAAACGGGGGGGGGGGGGGGTAGAACCGAACTATCCCGGTCCAGTTTGGATCCACTTCAAATTCGAACCAAACTGGGCCTGCCGGTTATGTGCACACCTCTAGTGCTGTGCGACGTGCTCTGGAAACCAGAGGCCTAACATGTATTTAAGAGAATGTCTTTTCCATTTTGAGCCCTGCTACCTATTGTGATAACCTGGGAAGGTCTTTCCGTAGCTGCCCCCTGCTCATCTGGTGGCTACTCAGGGACAGGCCTCCTCCATCGCTGCCCTAAGGCTTTAGAATGTGCTCCCTGCTGAAATAAGGGTCTCCTCATCTCTGACAGCTTTTTAAAAGGGCTGTTAAGACACGCAGGTTTCACTCGGGCTTTTAATTAGACTTATAGAGTCTATCATTGTTTTAAATTGGTTTAGTGTTTTAACTTCCTTTTTAATCTGTATTGTTTTATTGTAAACCACCCAGAGACGTGAATTTGGTGTGGTAAACAAATGTGCTAAATAAATAAATACATCTTCTGCCCATGTCTTTAAAGCCTATCAGCAGCATGGAGTCCCAGTGTTCCTGAGATCTCAATGGTTCTGACTGTTGTGTGGCTTGTCTCTCCCCTCTGGTGCCAGTCAGATGCCTCACCAGTTGGCTTCTCCTGCCTGTGTGTTGAAAATGCCCTGAGAGAAAGTACAGAATTCTGGAACTTTTAATTCTTGATTAAGTGTACCACATAATGAGAAGGAAGTATGCCACTCTCACTTCAAATCTTAGAGTTTCTTGCATAAGCACACTTTCCATCTTCTGTTTAAGAGTAGGTCCTGGGCCAGTAGCCTACTATTCAGTGTTGCTTGCTCTGTTCTCCTTCTGATTGGCTCCTACAAACCTCCATGCTCTGGACACTCCATTTAAAATACAGGGAAATACACTTGCACCAGTCTTTGGACCTGGGTAAGGTTGCTTTCATGTTTCGGCCTTGCACCCAGCAAGGGGAACACTACACAGTTCCACAGTTCTTAATGAATGAATTAGGGATCGTGCCTTCAAGCCCGGTTAGCCTCCCAGCAAGCAACTGCTTGCTTTTACTGAGTTCTGGCACAAGTCTTGCAACAAACTCAAGTGTATTTCAGCATCTCAGCAGGCTTCAGTTTGTCTCTGCTAAAGAATTCTGCAGTGGCTTATTTATTTCCATATTTGAACTCATGCAGTCTCCTTTAAGCATATTCCGTTCCTTTGGCTGGGTACCTTTAATATGTTTTCAGCTGGCCTTTCTAATTGCCTTATAATTTTCTTCAGCAACTCTTACATATTATTTCATAGTGAGCAAGAGCGATTGTTCTGAAAAGCTTCCTCCTCCACATTTCTATTCTTTCACACTTTTATGTGAATTTGATTGGAATGATTTCTGCTGAGTAATACCACATTGATCTATTTATATGCTAGAGCCCTTTTTTGATCCCTAAAGTTAATAGGAATTGAGTATAATGCTTTATCTACAATGAATTAGGCAAAGAAAAAAGTATGCATTGCATACCATTTTCAGTCAGCAATCTGGTCAAACAAGATGATTGATGTGATGACAACTACTCAAAGTAGTCCCATTGAAATTAAAAGGACATTAACAATGCCTGACAACTTTTATCAACTTTTAATTTCCATGGGACTAAAGTTGTCAGGCATTGTCTAATGTCCTTTTAATTTCAATGGGACTACTTTAAGTAATTTTCTTCATCATGTAACTGTAGGTTGATTTGTGCATTTTAACCATGATATAGGAAAACCAGCAATATTAGGGAGTGATTCAACCAACCGAGAATGTGGTTAACTCACTGCTTATCCAGGATAACTCAACCAATGCGCTCCCAAAGTTTGCTCATATGCAAGCAGAAATGCCAGCTGGAAATTATCATGTGCTGTGGTGATTGGTGCAGGCTAGCCGGGATTTTTGATCTAGAATCAGATCAGGGCTGGTTAAGTAGAGCCTTCTTTGTTGTGCGTTTTGTTTTTGGCCCGAATCTGAAACACCCCCATTTTGTTCTTTGTTCAAAATCAGCCAATCTGAAACACCTTGAAATTGCAAAATCTAACTCTGAAATGTTTTGGATTTAAAAAAATGGCCGTGGGGCAAAACTAGTGGGTTGAGGTGGTAGAGCCTAATGGGTGGAAGCTACCACCCAGATTTCAGAGGAATTGGGCAAAGGCTGATTTTTGGAGAATTTTTGAAGTTTAAGATTTTTCCCATAGGGAAGAATGGAGGTTTCAGCAAAAGTATAGCTTCACTTGCGGAGAAAGAGGTGGCCCAGAGCAGAGTAGGGTGAGTGGTAGTGCCCAGTGGGGGCAAGGAAGCTGCCAGAATTATTTCAAAGGAATTTGGCAGAGGGCTTATTTTTTAAATATTTAATGGAGTTTACGCGTCTTTAAAGTTCTTCCCCAAAGGGAATGATGGAGGTTTCAGCAGCCCCATAACTGCACTTGGGATGCACCAAGATGGCCCAGAGAAAGTGGTGGTGTAGAGCACATAGGGTGCCAAACACCTCCATGAGTTGCTAACCCATGGGGTACTGGGTTCTGATTCTGAGATGTTCAGAGTGGTAGCATGTGAGAGTGTTATCATATGAGAATGGATTCATGGTTTGCTGTTGAAAATCTTATATGCTACCAGAGAATCTACACTCAGAACACCTCAGAAACCACAGAACCCATCACTCCATGGGTTAGCAACCCATGAGGATGGTTGGTACTCTATGTGCACTAAATTACCACTCACTCCTGGCAAACCCAGTGCCCCCCAGGTGGAGTTATGGGTCTGCTGAAACCTCCATTATTCCCTAGGGGAGAAAACCTTAAAAATGCGTAAACTTCAACAATTCCTAAGAAAGCAGTCCTTTGCCTTATTCCTTTGGAATCTGGGTTGTGGCAGGCACCCTTTGGGGCACTGCCACCTAACCCACTATTTTGCCCCTCAGGCCACCTTCCTGCCCCAAATCTGCCTCAAAGACATGTAAACTTCAGACATTCTTTAAAAATCAGCCCTTTTCCCAATTCCTTTGGATTCTGGGTGGCAGCAGGCACCCATTGGGGCACTACCACTGACCCACTCTTCTGCCCCCAAAGCCCCATTTCTGCCCCAAATCCACGCCAAATAACATCAACATCACACATCATCAACAACAGCAGAGCTTTGCAAAGAACCAAGCAGATTTCCAAAGGTCATGCACATCCACCCCCCACCCCCAATGCAATTGATCTACAAACAACAGTGTGAAACAACAACAATGAAATGTGCACTGCCCCATGCAGTGTTCACACTGCCCCACTGGCCAATGAGGTTAAATTTTACCCTTAAATTTCCTTAAAACGAATAAAGAGGCAATTGCCAGCAGATTAGCCCATGCTTTCACTGGCCAATCTGCAGGTTGGAAGGGCCGTAAATTCAAACAGATGTCAAAACTCAAAATGGAGACTGAAGAAAAAAGACTTTTTGTGATTGCAAAATGGAGTTCCAAAACAGCTGAAACAACAAAATATTTTGCATCTGAAACAGGGATGTTCTGTTTCGGCTGCAATTTTTTTTGTTTTGAGCATTGGGTGTCTTGTTTTGGCTACAAAACAGCTTAAATGGCCTGTTTTGGGCAGAAAACATTTTGTATCCAAAATGAAACACACACCCCTAGAGCCTTCTGCACAGCAGACAATCATTTTTGGAGGATTTAAATCAGGAGCACACCAAGTAAGTTAACTTGGATAAACATCGAGTTAGCCTAGTTTTTGGTCACAAGAACCAGTCCTAGAAAAATATAAGAGGACCTGGAAACTCATTGGCTGCAATCCAGCATCTACAATTCAGGAAGGGTATTAGGGCTCAGTATCTTTGAGCAGCTATTGAGGGCCCAAGGCCAATCATTGAGTTCAACAGTATCTGTAACATTTGCTTGGTGGTAGTGGAGTGATCATCTTTTTGCCCATTCAAGTAGGAAGGGGCCCACAGAGGGCAGTTTGCTCAGGTCCCCCTAAATCCTGAGGTGTACAGTGGGAAATGCATGCACATTTGTCTCTTATGAATTCAGATAAGAATCTCTCACAATCACCACTGAACTGGACATATAGAAGAGATACATACAGTGGCTGACATATCACACAAGAGGAAGTCAGCCTAGTAAGTTGTGTTTGTGAAAAATGCATTACACAAGAGTAAGTCAATTAGAAATAATGGCTTATTCTTGGGTAATGCAAGTTGAGCAAGCACAGTGTTAATAAGTTGATTTTTTTTTTTTGGCAGTATATCAGCTAGTGGTTTCAAATATTCTATCATTATGAAGGCTGTAAGTTTTAATTGTCAATCAATAGAACAGGTCGATATGTTGACAAATCAATAGAAAAATAAATTACATCTGTAACTGATTAAAACAGGTAAGGACCTATTTTAATCAGCAGGACTACAAATTATGGGCACATATGTTTATTGATTTTTTGAACGTGTTTATTTTGGACTATGAATCTCAGAAGAAGCTTTTTTTAAATCCCCATTCCTTCCTCCTCTTCTCTGTAATGTTTACTCTTTAAATCTGTTCTGTGTGAATGAGAAAGATGGAGAATGGAGATCTGGAGTGGGAAAAGAAAGACCTGGAGGCAAAGGGGTGTTGTGCTCGGAAGAGCAAAATAGGAAGATGGTCTGAGAGAGGATTTGGAAGAAAGAGAGGAATTAGGTCATTCCATTATATAGGGAGAAAGACTGGGAGGAGTAATCATCTCTATAAATACAAAGAGGAGACCTAGAAAGGGAACTGAAAGAAGAAACAGGAAGCAATGCCTATCCTGTTTAAGAATGGCATGAAAGCTTGGTCCTTACATTGTGCCAGGAAGACTGTAGAAAGCATGATAGTAATGTATTCCTGGCACACTGGCACTGATCTATTTGGAACCAGCTGGAGTACTATTCAAACAAGTAAGGTCCATTCTAAGATTTGTTTTCTACTGCAGAAGTAGCAGGTGCAGCCCTCCGCCATCCATGCACAACTCCTAAGAGGAGATGGAAAGATGGAATTTTCTAACAGAAAAGATGGAAGGGAAAATGAGAATGAGTAGAAAGAGATAGACAGGGAGAGAGGGGAAATGAATGAAGGAAGGAAGGAAGACAGAGACAGGCAGGGAACCAGAAAATGGGATGCATCTTCCAAGGAATGGGAGAGAATAACTGGAATACTTTAATATACTTCTTTTTGTATAAAGTTATGAAGATTGAAAGAAAACAGAATTCATATTTATTTCATTTTTTCCTTTTTCTCTATTTCTTTTTAAGAAATAGCCTGCTTCCTTCCTTATTAAATTCCATAGGTCCAACTGCACAATAACTTTTTTTTTTTTTTGCACTGCTCAAAATGTGTCCAGCTGCACACTGGAATAACCCTTGCTTCAAAGGAAATCCCGTTTTCTGAAGACTGCTTCTGAAAGAGGTTGCAGCCCACACCATACTTCATTTACCAAATCTCAAGAGTAATGTTAAGAACACTGCTAACACTCGTATAAAATTTCACTTTCCATAGAAAAGTTTTCCCAAGTATTTTACTTTCTTTTGCAGTACAAGGTTAAGGACAACCACTGAAATTGAAAATCAGCATAATAAAAATGGATTATTTTTCTGCAATGGATAATGAACTGTGTAACTCACTTTCCCAAAGGACCATTAAGCCAAGAGTTATAATGTGATTCAAAAGCAAGATGAAATATACATATGAATGAAACCATCTGTATTACATTCACTTGGACAAAATTTTAAAGCATATATAATCTTATTATGCTTCAGGATGGAAGTCAGCCTTTAAGTAGCAGGGTTCAGAGGGAAAGACATCTTTGGGAAGCTATTATGTTATGGTGTCTATGCGTTTTTCACAGAATCACCTCATTTTGAACATCCATTGGTACCAATAGGAGCTTTTTTCCAGGACAAATAGCATATGGCAATCCCCATGGGAGGAGAACATAGTGGGGGTAAGGTTGAAGCCCTCAACTGCCTCACCATCATCGCAAACTACAGCATACCCCAATTAGGATTGCTGTTTACTAAAGAAAAATGGTTGGTTAAGGCAAACACTGTTTTAAAAATCAAATGTAGTTTGGTCCTGAGAGTCTATTATCATGGGTTTAAACAATCTTTAAGCAATCTGAACAAATTTGACCCTCTTGACATCCCTGCTCAACTTCCTTTTAACTTTCCCCCTCATTTTCTTATTAGTTTCATCTTTTGAAATTAAGTCTGAATATTTACCCAGTCAATTAATGTTTAGAGCAGGACTGCTCAACTTTGGGCCTCCTGCAGATGTTGGCCTAAAATTCCCATAATCCCTTGCTATTGGCACTGTGGCTGGGGATTATGGGAACTGTAGTTCAAAAACAGTTGAGGGCAGCCCAAGTTGAGCAGGTCTCTTTTAGAGCTTTAGTTTCAGTTTTAGCACAGTCCTTTCAAGTGTGTGAACTGATTTTAAGGTACAGTATTGTCTCACCTAATTTGATGATATAGCTTATTACCTACCTGCTCTCTACATAATCTGATTGCTTCTCCGCCACCACCACCTGTTCTAAATATAATTGATTGATTGATTAAGTGCTGTTCAGTCGGTGTCAATGATAATACAATATCATTATGGCTGAGGTGACGGTGGAGACTGGAGAGATGCTGGGCCTGCCATTCAGCCCAGCATCTCTAAGTGAGAGCCGCACCAGCACAGTTGTGGAAGATCGTCGCAAACCTGTGATGTTATGGACTTGCGACGATCTCTCACAACTGTGCAGGCATGCCTCACAGTTAGTTAAAGACTCTGGGCCAAATTGCTCTGGTGGCTGCGGCGGCTGCTGGGGGTGGGGGAGAGGGATTGCTGGGCTCACGCCGTGGCAACCACCCCTCGGCCGTGCAGCAGCTGAAAACTGTTTTTAAAAGGGATGTTTGTCATGGCGTGGCATGGAGGAGGCTCCCCCAGCCATTTGGAGGCGCCCTGGACCTTGGAGGCCATGGGCCAGGTCCCCAAGGTTCGGGGGTTAGAGTCCCTCTGAGTTAACGTTCAGTGCGGTTGGTACAGTCTGTAAGATATCACAGTTACATTTAGGTCTCAAAACATGAACATATCTTTACCTAACTGATAGGGGGACCTTCACCAGTTCTAAATACCATTCCAACGACACGGAGCTCATGAACCTGAAACGATAATGCTGCCACAATTTCCAGATTATTTTTTTAAATTGTAAACTGATGAAGGTTTGTCAGTTTCACCTCCTTGTCTGGAAACCGCAGCAGGTTCCATTGTTTATTTTGTTTTCAAAAAGTAAAATATGAAGGCCAACACCTTGACTAATGCTGCACTTGTACCAGTATACTGCACTAATGCGAGCTTGTTGTACTAAGTTTATAGTTTGTTTTCCAGACTAATGCACCCTCACCCAAGCAGTAGCAGCAATGGCAATGGCTGGCACTCTTTATAGGGAGAGTTCTGGCTGGTTGTAATTCTCAAGCCACCACAGCAATGAGACTGTATAGACTCTGGCTGAGGAGGAGGGGTGGATGAATGTTCTGTGACATAGCTGTTCCTTCTACAGAAGGCAAATAAAAATACATACATACAAACCTGAAATTTGCTTTTTTGTTGTCATCTGAAAGCACCCCTTATTAAGAAGCCATGTACTAAATGTTGAAAACACCATTAATAATTCCCATTGTAAATTATTTAACTGTACATGGACAAATTCGTTAAGAGGACTATCAATCCTTGTTTGTTATGCAATTTGCATGAATTGCAAAGAAAAAACACATCAACCCAAGTATAGGAGAATCGGAAACAAATACTGTAGCTTTCTGGTTTTAAAATGTGACTGGCAGAAATTAAATTAGATATTGCTCTTTTTATTTTCCAACTAAATTAAATGTCTGGTCTTTTAACACGTAAACAAGAGAAAATGAAGCAGTTTATTGTATTGCAGGAGGGGAAAAAACCTCTTTCTGAATGCCAATAAGACTCTGAGTTAGATTTACATATTCTAAACTGGTTCTTTTTTTGGATTCACATTTAGATTGCTCTTGGAAAAGAAAGAGGGATAAAGCACATTTCAGTATGTATTAATGATGTTAATAACTAGAGAACACCAAAACCTATTGGTCCACAAACATTTTTATTTTTAAATTATTTTTCTAGAGTTTGAATACCCAGGCATGTTAAAGGTTTTTCCTTTTAGATTGGAGAGCTTTGGCTCTCCAGCTGTTGGACTACAGATCCCATCATCCTTAGCCACAGCGGTAAATACTGATGAAAGGTCTTGTAGTACAACAAAAGCTGGAGGTTCAAAGTTGTGAAGCTCTATTTTAGATTGATTGATTAAGTGCTGTCAAGTCGGTGGCAACTCTTAACGACCACATGGATAGATTCTCTCCAGGATGATCTGTCTTCAACTTGGCCTTTAAGGTCTCTCAGTGGTGCATTCATTGCTGTCGTAATCGAGTCCATCCACCTTGCTGCTGCTCGCCCTCGTCTTTCCTTTCCTTCAACTTTCTCCAGAATTATGGACTTCTTAAGGGAGCTGGATCTTTGCATAATGTGCCCAAAGTATGATAGTTTGAGCCTGGTCATTTGTGCCTTGAGTGAAAATTCTGGATTGATTTGTACTATGATCCATTTGTTTGTTTTCTCAAAAGTCTTCTCCAGCAGCAGAGTTCAAAACCATCAATATTTGTTCTATCCTGCTTCTTCAAAGTCCAGCTTTCGCATCCATAAAGTGTAATGGGAAAAACCATTGTCTGAACGATTCTAATCTTTGTAGGTATAGACACGTAGCAGCATCTAAATATCCTTTCCAAGGCCTCCTTCATTGCATCCCTACCAAGTGCTAGTCTGAAGTGTATTTCTTGACTGCTGGATCATTGACTGTTGGTGATCAATCCTAAAAGGCAGAAGCTATCCACCACTTCAATGTCTTCATTGTCAATTCTGAGGCTGGTTGCTGTACCCATTGTCCTTAGTTTAATCTTCTTGACATTTAGTCCTAGTCCCATTTTTTTTTACTGTGCTCCTTGAATTTTGTTATAGAGCTTGCAGATCATCTGCATTCTCAGCTATAAGAGTGGCATCATCAGCATAGCGCAAGTTATTGATGTTTCTTCCTCCAGCTTTAAAACCATGCTCATCTTCTTCCAATCCAGCTTCTTTCAGTATATGCTCAGCATATAGGTTGAATAAATAAGGAGAAAGTATACAGCCTCGTCTTACTCCTTTGCTGATCTGGAACCAGTCTGTTTCACCATGTTCCATCTGGACTGTGGCTTCCTGTCCTGTGTATAGTTTTCTCATGAGAACAATGAGATGTTCTGGGACACCCATTTTCCTAAGTATATTCCACAACTTGACATGGTCGACACAATTGAAGGCTTTTCTGTAGTCAATAAAGCACATATTGACTTCTTTCTGGTAATATTTGGCTTTCTCAATTATCCAGCATGCATCAGCAATGATGTCTCTTGTTCCTTGGCCTTTTCTGAAACCAGCTCGGACATTCGGCATTTCTCTTTCCACGTAGGGCTCTAATCAGCATTGGATGATCCTCACAACTATTTTGATAGCATGTAAAATTAAAGATATTGTGCAATGGTTTGTGCAATCTGCTCCTTTCTTTGGTATGGATATGTAGACTGACCTCTTCCAATCTGTTGGCCTGTGTTGTTCTCCAGATTTGCTGGCATAGTTTAGTTAGAGCTTTGACTAATTCTTCTTCTGTTGCCTGTCATATTTCTGTATTCCATCAATTCCATCAATTACTGTAGCTTTCCGACTTGGTAATGACTGGAGTGCTGATCTAATGTAATTTCATCTTCCTATACTAGAGGTTCTTGCAAGTAGGGAATACAGTATCTTCTAGAGTATCTTGGCTGTTGATGTCCTTGCTGTACAGATTTTCAGTATACTCCATCTCTGTTTGATCTTCTCTGAATCGGTTACTATCTGTCCTTTGGTGTCCCTTAACATACCAATTTGAGGATGGAACCTCGTTCTGAGTTCAGAGATCTTTTGGAAAACTTGCTTTGTTTTTCCGTGTCTATTTCTATCCTCAAGGTCTTTACAGATATCATTGTAATACTGCTCCTTCTCTCTTCTAACAACTTTCTGAAATTCCCTATTAAGTTCCTTCCTGAGGTCTTTATTTTTCTTGACTTTGGCTTCTCTCTTCTTATTGGCATTTTCCACCATCTGTTATGACATCCATTTTGCTTTCTCCTGTTTCTTGATCTTTGGCAGTCTCTTTTCACATTCGTCCTTAACAACTTCTTTGATTTTATTCCACAGTTTCTCTCGTTCCCTATCAAATGAAGTTCAGAACTTCAAAGCGGATTCTGATGTTCTCCTTGGAAATGGTGGAATATTCTCAATATCATATTGTGGAAGCTGGATAGCTTTGTTTTTCTGCTTTAGCTTGATTTGGAACTTGCACATGATCATTTCGTGATCGGTTCCACAATCAGCCCCCGTCTATGTTTTTGCTATTCTAACTGAACTCTTCCACCTCCTAGCACCAATAATGTAATCAATTTGATTTCTGTGTACTTCATCTGGTAAAGTCCATGTGTACGGGTGCTGCTTTGGTTGTATGAAGAATGTGTTGACAATGAAGAGATCATTGGCTTGGCAAAAACGAATAAGTCGTTGTCCTGCTTCATTTCTGTTCTCTAGGCCATACAGTCTGATTGTGTTTTCCTCTTTCCATTTCCAGCTTTGGCATTCCAGTCTCCAACCACCAGCAGCACATCTTGCTTGCATGTTCTGTTAATTTCAGACTGAACTTGAGCATAAAACTCATCAACTTCCTCTTCTTCTGCATCAGTCATTGGGGCATAGACTTGAAGAACTGTCATGTTAAAGGGTTGTCCATGAACTCTAATTGATATTAGTTGGTCACTGAACACATTGTACCCAAGTACTGTTAATGCTATATCCTTCCTGACTGTAAAAGCAACACTGTTCCTTCTTTGTTTCTCATGTCCTGAGTAGTAAACAGTATGATTTTCTGACTAAAAGTGTCCTATTCCAGTCCATTTTAATTCACTGATGCCCAAGATATCAATCTGTAGTCAATTCATTTCATCTTTCACTGTCTTGAGCTTTCCCATTTTCATGCTTCTAATGTTCCACGTTCCCATTGCAATTCTGTCTTTGTAGCTTCGGATTTTCTTTTCCCGCATGGCAACATCAGCCGCTAGGCACCCAAAAGGCTTTAATCTAACTGCGTCATAAACACCATTGGTACTCTCAGAAATCCTCAGCTCTTCCTCAGTAGCATGTTGAGTGCCATCTGACCTGAGGGGCCCATCATCTTGCACTGCATCAACAATCATTCTATTTTGTCTATTTTAGATACTAAACCGCAAAATGCAGTTAAGAATGTCTGGCAACATATAGGACAGAAAGTGGGCTGTGTTTAGGAATGATCAGCTTACATTAGCAATTAAGACTGCGACTCTACACAATCTGGCTTAAACACTGCACAAACGTTGGTGCATGAAAGAGAAAGGTGTGCTCATGGCTTATAAGCCACCGTAAAGCATGCGCACACTAGGGATGTGTGCAAAATGGATTTTGCATTCTGTTTCAAGCTTGCAACAAAATGCAGATGGCCAAAACATTTTGCTGAAACCAGTGGTGGAGCGGGACCCCCAGCCGCCTGTGTGCGGCTGCGGCTCTGCTAACCCCACCCCCGTGCCTGACGTCAGATGCTGGGATAGCCATGCCCCCACGCCTGACATCAGATGCGGGGGCGTGGTCTGGCTCCCGAATGGAGCCTTGAGGGTCTGTTTGGGACTGGGAATGCACTTTAACTCCCAAAGGGGCTGGGCAGCCCCTTTGTCAGTTAAACTAAGGCTGGTGCTGCTTTCGCAGCACAGCCCAGGAGCAGGGAAGAGAAGACCTGGGCTGTGCTGAAGACCTGGGCTCCCAGAAGACCTGGGCTGTGCTGCGAAAGCAGCATCAGCCTTTTAACTCCTGAAGGATCCATGCGGCCCCCGGTTGCAAGCTAAACTTGCACCACCGCATCTGATGTCAGACGTGGGGGGCGTGTCAGGGCTGCAAAGCATGGCCCCTGATTGGGTGCGGCCCAGGTTCTTTGAACCCATTCGCCCAATGGTGGCTCCGCCCCTGGCTGAAACAGTGGTGGACCGCAGCTGCTTTGATAGAATGAACTCAAAATGTTTTGAGTGTTTTGGCCATAGGGAACAATGGGGAAACTCAAAATACCCCATTGTTCCCCATGGGTAGCTCCTAGGATACCAAACTGACTTGTGTGGTAGTGAAACAGGTATATAGGAAGGTGCCCTGTACTAAGTCAGATCATTGGTCTATCTAGCTCAGTATTGTCTTCACAGACTGGCAGCAGCTTCTCCAAGGTTGCAGGCAGGAATCTCTTTCAGCCCCATCTTGGAGAAGCCAGGAAGGGAACTTGGAACCTTCTGCTCTTCCCAGATCAGTTCCATCACCTAATGGGAATATCTTACAGTGTTCACACTTCTAGTCTCCCTCTCATATGCAACCAGGGTGGATCCTGCTTAGCTAAGGGGACAAGTCATGCTTGCTACCAAAAGACCAGCTTTCCTCTCTAAAGAGGAGCACTTGAGAGTGAGCTCTGGCACCCTATGTGAACTACAACACCACTCGCTCCCAACCACCCCAGTGCCCCCCAGGTAGAGTTATGGGTCTGCTGAAACCTCCATTATTCCCTAGGGGAGAAAACCTTAAAAACACGTAAACTTCAACAATTCCTAAGAAATCAGCTCTTTGCCCTATTCCTTTGGAATCCAGATGGTGGCAGGCACCCCTTAGGGCACAGCCACCCAACCCACTGTTTTGCCCCTCAGGCCCCCTTTCTGCCCCCTTCTGCCCCGAATCTGCCTCAAAGACATGTAAACTTCAGACATTCTTTAAAAATCAGCCCTTTTCCCAACTCCTTTGGATTCTGGGTGGCAGCAGGCACCCATTGGGGCACTACCACCTGACCCATTCTTCTGCCCCCAAAGCCCCCTTTCTGCCCCAAATCCACCCCAAATAACATCAACATCGCACTTCAACAACAACAGCAGAGCTTTGCAAAGAACCAGGCAGATTTCCAAAGGTCATGCACATACACACACACACACACACCCCAAATGCGATTGATCTACACACAACAGTGTGAAACAACAACAATGAAATGCACACTGCCCCATGCAGTGTTCACACTGTCCCACTGGCCAATGAGATTAAATTTTACCCTTAAATTTCCTTAAAAGGAATAAGGAGGCAATTGCCAGCAGATCAGCCCATGCTTTCACTGGCCAATCTTCAGGCTGGAAGGGCCTGAACATTCAAACAGATGTCAAAACTCAAAATGGAGACTGAAGGAGAAAGACTTTTCGCAACTGCAAAATGGAATTCCAAAATAGCCAAAACAATAAAACGTTTTGTATCTGAAACAGGGATGTTTTGTTTCAGCTACAAAATTTTCTGTTTTGAGCATTGGGTGTTTTGTTTTGGCTACAAAACAGCCGAAATGGCCTGTTTGGGGCACAAAACGTTTTGTATCCGAAATGAAACACACAACCCTATTTTCTTTATTTCCATGGAAATGATCACATCACATATTAAAATCATGTGGGACAGTATTCCTATTGTCTGTATGTAGACAGTATTGCTACATATGTCTGTATGTAGTCAGTAGAATGTAGTGCTATTGTTGTTTATTTGAATCCGATCAAAGATTATAATGAAGTCATTCATTCTTTCATCATTAAATCATTCAAGGGACTTAAAAGTGCTAACTTTGGCTGGATCATACCCTAGACAATAATAATTCATGGCACAATATAAATAAATCATAAATAGTATTAATCAATCTATATTGTATCATGTGGAAGTATACACATCAGCTGGGACATAATGATAACTTATATGGTTGGTAACATTATAGAATGTATATGGTTTATTACTAGCTTAACAAATGTATATGGTTTATTACTAGCAATATATGTTCTTATGTTCTTAACTGAATATTCACAGAGATGCAAATTATGTTTTCGAGAGTGAACCTTTTTAATGTTCCTTAATGCAAACTGATTTTTAAAAATGTCCCTCAGTTTTAATTTTGGTATAGGATTCCCTGCCTCTGTTGACTGGGGAGTTGTAATATACAGGCAAACCTTACCATTTGCAGATCCAACATCTGTGGCTTTGCATATCTGTGGCTGGGTAATTGACACCCATCCTCAGCGTCCGTGGGGTGGGGAGGCTCACAAAGGGTTCATTCCACGTATCCATGGGTTCAAGGTGGCCAGAAATCACCTGCGAGGTCATTTCCAATCACCATTTTGTGAAAAGAAGCCGTTTTGTGGCTCATTGGTTTTGGTTTATGTTTAAACATTTTCCTATATTTTTTCTGTGGACAAATGACCATTGGGGATTGGGCAGAGGAGCATTCCTGGAAGGCTAGAGACCCACGGTGCATGGTGGGGCACTTCTTTCACAATTTCCCTCCATTTCCCCCATTGTTTTACCCATTTTTCAAGTCTCCAGGAACCTAATCTCTCCCTTCTCATTGCCACAATGCCCACTATCCACGGTTCCAATATCCATGGTTCCAGTGGAACTTATTCAGATTACAGGGTTCACTTTTATTTCAAAGGTTCTCAACGGAAAGACAAATTGCTTTCGTTCATGCATTTTAAGTTCATAAAATAGATTGGTATGTACCATGAACCTGATCGGGTAAAATCTACTAATATAACCACTCAGTTATTACATCTCGGATCTAATTCTCAGTGTCACAAGTTTAGTTCTTCTTACAGCTCACATGAAAGTTAGAAGACAAATCAAGGTTTGAGAGGATAGGGGAGAGGCAGAAAAAGATGACCTGCAAAAATATTGTCTGCAGGCCTCTAGTAGGTCCTTGTAACTAAGTATCATCAGGGTAAATAGGGCATACATCCATACACTGTATCTAGACCACCAGCTATGGCCCCTTATACATGTTTTTCACTCCTATCTTATGCAATAGATATATCAGCATGAAGGTGGAAATGTATTGGCAGCCATTATCATTTTTTCGACACAGGAGTGATATGGTCTCTCCTAGATGACCCAGAGACCAACCTGCCCGCCGCATTCTGGACCAACTGCAATTTCCGGACTATGTACAAAGGCAGTCCCACATAGAGTGCATTGCAGTACTCTAGCCTAGAGGTTACCAGCATATACACCACCATTTTGAGGTTGTTCATCTAAAGAAACGGAAGCAGCTGGCATATCAGCCAAAGCCGATAAAAAGCACCTCTGGCCACCATCTCAACCTGGGACATCAGGGAGAGGTTCAGACCCAGAAGTACCCCCAGACTGCGTACCTGTTCCTTCCAGGGGAATGTGACCCCATGCAGAACCGGCAGATCAACACTGTCTACCGAGCCTATCAGCCCATCACCACCTCCAGGCAGGCATTTAGGGAGGTTATGCCATCTCCTGATGATACTGACATGGAGAAGTAGATTTGGGTGTCATCAGCATACTGATAACACCCTGCACCAAATCTCCTGATGATCTCTCCCAGCAATTTCATGTAGATGTTAAACAGCATTGGAGACAATATGGAGCCCTGAGGGACACCATAGGAATGTTCAGATTTGGAAGAACAATAGTCTCCAAGGGACACCATCTGGAATCTGCCTGAGGGGTAGGACCAGAACCACAAGGTGCTGGTTATTACCTATAAAGCCCTAAACAGCTTATGCCTTGGGTATTTAAGAGAATGTCTTCTTCACCATGAGCCCACTGCCTGTTGCTTGCAGTTGCCGCCAACTCGTTTGGCAGCTACTTGGGAATGGGTCTTCTCCGTTGTTGCACCTGGACTTTGGAATGTGCTCCCTGTTGAAATGTGCTCCCTCCCCATCTCTGGCAACTTTTAAAAAGATACTGAAGACACTTTTATTCACTCATGCTTTTAACTAGATTCATGGTTTACATTTTTCATGCTGGTTTTAAATGTTTTTCATCTTAATGATCTTAATTGTTTTATTGATTTTGTTTTGATTTTAACTGTTAATTGATTTTAATTGTTTTTATTTGTTGTAAACTGCCCTGAGCCAATTTTGGAGGGGGTGGTATATAAATCAAATAAATCAAATAACTAAATAACTTAACTAACTAACTAACTTAACTAAATAACTTAACTAACTAACTAACTAACTAACAAAACAAACAAACAATACATGCACTTTTCCTGAAGAGGCTTCAGTGCACAATATTGCACACAATGGCACAGTGCACACAATGGCAAAATTTCATCTCCTATTCAGAAAGTATACTTCTGAAAGACATTTGACCTCATTTGTATCATCTAATGGAATTGTTAGAAGATTTCCCAGCTGGTCTGCAGAAAAGTTTCAGCAACATAATAATAATTCTAACTTCAGTATAAGATGTTTGAGAAAAGGAAACACTTCAAAGCTGATGCCTTTGTTCCTTTCATTTTGTATCTTTGAGACACTCTTAAAGATCCAAGAAGAGTCTAGTACTGCTAGAGAAACCTTTCAGATTTATACAAGTATCAATGGGCTAAACAAACAAACAAACAAAGCCAGAAAACTGAATCTGAATGTCTGTGTTCTTTTTAAAGGTCATCCGTCACATGAAGGAAAATTCTTATGTTTAGGCAGGCAGTATTTTGTTGACTACATTCAGTGGTGTGGCACTATAGAAGTTAATGAAAACTAGCAAGAGTTACTTGGGAGGTGGGTGCTCTAAGTGTATGATCAGTTGTGTGGTGGCCCATTCACACTATTCCAACCCTTTATAGAGGGGCAGCATCATGTGAAGCAGACTTATGCACAACTTAGCATTCATGTGGAGCACCTAGTTCACAAGTAATGTAATCTGTTTGATGGAGGAGAGGGGTACCCATGCCACTCCTATGCTACACAACTAGCAATGGGTGGACTAACTTTCACTCACCCCTGGTTAGGAAATGAATTTCCCCCACAAATCAGCAATAACTTGGTTTATTTGCAGAGCTAGTTTGGGCTGTCAGGGTACAGCTGACAAAGTTTGTTTGTGAATTATCAAGAAGGCTGTGAATCCATGGAGGAGCCTCTGCTGTTTTTCATTTTAATTAGTGTGTTTATGTATTTTATTAGAATGAAATTTAATTTTAAATTAATCTGAGCCTGCCAATAAAAGTTAATTTGTAATTAAATTCATTTTAATTTGATTTAATTGATTAATTAATTTAATTAATATTAAGTGTTACTTTAAAAGGGGCTGAAAAACCAGAGGTTGACCTGCAAAAATGCCCCTCTCTGTGTATGGAAGTTGCTGCTAGGAAGCTCATTTTGGCTGACTGTAGAGATTACAGTGGGATGCAAAGTGAGTTTAGAACAGTGCCGTTGGGTGGCTTTTAAAGGATTGATTGTGTTAGTGTTGTATATTACTGATTTAAGTTGGAAATATCTTTTAGAATTAGCAATATATGGTTTGATATTTACTAATGGTCTATTTGTATAAGGAAAGTTTTCTCTCCCAGCACCCTCCTTCTCCTGCAATGAAAAGTATGCATTCACACAAAAACGCATTCTTAATGCAGAGACTCTCTTGATTTCAGCTTCTTTTATGCTATTGTAGGAATATTAATGTCTGATTAAAAGGTGGTAGAGCCATTATGGGATGTAACTAATGTAGGTTTTATGTTTGAACTGTAGGTTCAGGATGTGTTTTTACCAGAGGCGTAACTAAGGAAAACGGTGCCCGGGGCAAGCACTGAAATGGCGCCCCCCCCCCACCGCCCCCCTAACATACTACATTATACTTAGGTTTTTCATCACAAGCGCCCGCCGCCGCCGCCAAGCCAGGCCACTGACTGGCCGCCAGGCGCCAGCAAAGCAATGGGGGGGGCGCAGGCAGCGCGGAAGGGACTGCTCATGGGGAAGGGGGCACCGACACACTCCCTGAACTGCTGCAGCGCTGCTGCACTGAGCAGGAAACATTTGTATTAACAAAAAATTGGTCATGGCGGCGCCCCCCACGTGACCAGAAAAGATGGCGCCCGGGGCATGTGCCCCCCCGCCCCCCCTATAGTTATGCCTCTGGTTTTTACCTCAGTCTGTGAAAGCACACTGAGACAATCCTCTCCATTATTTTTATTTTATGGCAGGTATATTAAATACTGGTTTTTTAGTGTTCAGAGATAATGTCAAAAGTTGGGAAATTATTTAGGAAAATATATTTCTCACACGTTGCTGAAACAAAAAGCATGAGCTTTTCAAAATTAAGCACATACAGAATCCATTTATTTCAGCTAATTGCTAAAGGCTTACTTTAACTTCTGTTGAAATTGATATGTAAAAGTGCTTAACATTGGCTGGATCATGCACCAATACATTTTTTTAAAAAAAAATTTGAATAAGGTGTTTTTTTAAAAAAAACAAATAAAATAAACAAATCTGTAAAATTAAGAGCTAAAACCTGCATTCTAGCCATCCTACTAAGGCTGGAAGACCCCAACCCTCTTAAATACTTTAAAGACCAATATTAATTTCAGGACCATGATAGTGATTTATCTATGGGTTAATCTTGCAGAGATGTTACAAACTGCTGAACTTGTGGAAGAAAAGAGTGTGCTGAATTTGACTGTTGAAGGCGAGAAGGAAATGAGTGAGTTTGAATTACATCAATCTAGCTCATGATATCTTAGCATCTATCTAGCTAAGCAGCATAAATACTCTAGTGTTTCTAGTGTGTTCTCAGCATTAAAAGTAGCAGAATTATATACACCTTGTTATGTACACCTTGTAACTAGTTGTGATAGTTAGCAGAGACATCGGGCCAGGAGAAGAAGATGAAGGCAGTGAGGGGACCATTTAAAAATCTTGTCTCTGGGCCCACTCCAACCTTATTACACCCCTGGCTCAGAGCTTATCCATCTTTCAGCAGTCAGTCTCACACTCCTATACTCCTGTCATTAGAAGCACCATCTCCTCCTCTGCAACATTCTCCTGAGAACTACAGCTGAACCAGAGTGGCAAAGATTTTCTGCCAGATCTTCTTTTTCCAGATCTTCAAAAATCTGGCAAAGCTTCCAGATGGCCAAGATTTTACTGGTCTAGTCAAAATGTGACTCTTTTGGTTAAAACAGAAGGATGCAAAGACAAAAAACCTTCCATCAGATCTGTTGTTACTACATGAATATACAGAGGCACTGTATATGCCTCTGGGGTGATAGCTGCAATTGTATTGTATACACATGCATTAAACATGGGAATGCTTTGTACTATCCCCAGCACAGCATTTTTTCAGTGTCTGTTACTACTTTGTGTTACTTTTTAAGTCCTTGAAGTGTTTCAAGACAGAGAATTATCTTATTTCTTTTTCTATGTAGACCACATTGAGAACTTTTTATTGAAAATGGTACACACACACACACACACACACACACACACACAGTAACAACACCAGAGGGGTCATCTGTTTGGTTCTTCAAAGGGCATTTCCAGACATTGATCTAGTATGTCTTTTTTAAAGCTTCCATCCTGGTTGATTATGGGCTCTCATGCAAGCTCCAGATGGCTGCATCCCCTTCTGAAGAAATTTGTTTACTCTCTCTGTGATTTTCAGCATTTTGAAGACAGGGAGCACCTTCCTTGTGCTTTTTCAAATTGCAGCATGCTAGCACTGCTTTCTTTCCCATCTCTTTTTATTACCTCTTAATACCTTCCTCACAATTTTTGCCTATCACACATAGTTCCAGCCAGCTCTGAACCAGCAAATAACTCCACCTTCCCACTCACTCACCTGACTGTATCAGTGGCAGCAGGAAAGAAGGTTTGTAACTAATACACACACACACACACACACACACACACACACACACACACACACACAATCTTATGTATGAAATCCCTGATAGATATATTGTCTCTCTTCTTGGTAAGAAATTTTCAAATTGCTGCTAGGAACAATCAGACTGGAAAGCTTGCTGATAACATCTTGCAATATGGAATGTAAGATGTTTTATATTTTATACAAGTCTTGACCATTTGTTATTGTGGAAAGGCAACTTATACATTTCAACAACAAACAGACAAATAAGGATATTAACCAGAAGATAGTCCTCTGAGACAGAGCTTCGTGTACATCTGGTGTCTTATGCTGTGCTCACTTTGATCTTTTTTGCTATGACATTTGCCCATTTGCATCACAGTCGCATCTGCATACACATCACAATGAATACAGAGGTGACCTTTCTGTAGCTTGATGACCCACTCATTTGACTTGGAATTTGACTTAGCTGTTAATTCCAAGTTGAATTCTGAGCTCAATTTGGAAAATACCCCAAGTGGCTATTACTGAAATAGGGAGATATATCGTCTTGCACATTACAGCCAAAATTAAGCACATTTCAGTCTCATTGACTACAACTGAAGACAGTCAAATATCAAAATGTTGTGAGCATAACATTCGTAACTTGACTGAGTCAGTGTAAGCATAACTACTATTCACATTCATGCAAGTGTTGAAAGTAATTTGGATTAGAAGTGAAAACAAGATGAGTTCTTGAAAAGGGTGCAGAAAGAAACAAATCCTTTTCAAATCTACTAAAACAATTCAAGAGTTTATTTCCTCTGACAAACACTAAAGTCACAGTTCACACACTTCAAAGGCTTTCTATGCAAATAATTCACTTTGGCACCCTCCACTTCATTTAATCTGCTTCAACAACATTTGCTAAAGAAGAACAGACACTTTAGCTACCCTTCTAAAACAACTGATTTCAGAATGAGTAACACAACTGATTCAAAATAATATGGGGGGAGATTTCCTCTGTGAAATCATATATTTTTGTGGAATATATGAAGCTGCCTTATACTGAATCAGACCATTGGTTCATCTAGCTCAGCATTGCCTACACAGACTGGCAGACATCCCCACTAACTGTGTGGCCATAACAACAGGAAGAAGTGGCCCCACAGTGGACTACTTCCTTACTGATCACACAAGGGGCAGTTTTTTTTGCCAATCTCTCTTTGCCCTGGAAGTGTCTTGCACCATCCAAAAATATGTCCTTGAGGCCTATGCAACCCCAGGGATATATTTTCAGGCGGTGTAAGCCACTTTCTGGGGGAAGATAAATTGCTTTCACTCATGTGATTGTGTGTTGCTAAAGAAATGGTCAACTGTAGGAATGACTTTTCCTGGTGCATGGCCTCACAGTTAGTGGGAATGTTGGCCAATGGTAGCATTTCTTCAGGATTTTAGATAGAGCAACACAAGAAATGTTGCTGCCAGAAGCAGAGTACCAAATGACACTCCCTTCCTTTCTATGAAAATCATGCACCTCTTCCTTTCAAATGTCTCCCCTTTCCTATGTCTTCTGATAAATCATCCCCCTTTCCCTATTTAGGAATGGAAATGTAAATTAAGGATTTCCATTGCTTCTTTCTATATACAGAGTAAGGATAGCAAGCAGGTTTAGTTACAAGTGCTCTGCAGACAGAAGTCTTTCCTAGCCCTGACTGTTGAGACCAGGGATTGAGCTCGGGCACTTCTGAATGCAAAGCAGGTGCTCCACCACTGAACGATGGCCTCTCCACAGCAGGTTGCCATCCAACACAGGTAGCTATCAACCAGCCAGAGATCAGAGACTCTTGCTTCTATGACTATTATAAGAAGGTAATGTACAGCATTGTAGTATTGTTTCTCCACAGCCAAATTAGAGAAACCCACTGGGATTTACAGCTTCTTCATTTTCATTTTTATTGTATGCTAGAGAATAAAAAAGAACACTAATGGGGGCAAAAACATCATCTGTGAAATGTCTGCTTAGGACATAAATGAAGATTAAAAATGTTATTGCTGAAAACAACTGGAAATTACCACTTGGTTGAAATAAATTACAGAGACTGTCAACATATCAGCTCTCTGCTAGAAGCAGATTTCGCTCTTTGGGGGGGTTGTTGGGAATGAAGGCTCACCTTGGAAATAAGAAGTCAGTTTTGTTGATACAGAAGAAAGCTGACAAAAAGTGGGTTCAAACTGAAATTTCTTCAAAAAATTAAAAAAAAAAATCACCTGAAGTTTGGATATATTTAAAAGGTCAAGGAAAAAAGACAAAGGTAAGTGATGGTAGACCAAATTTAGGTTGCCAACTAGTAAAATCCGTGTACAGTTTTCAAAATGTGGTGCCTTGGTTATTCAAATCTGCATGGAATTTGGGAAAGATGTCATTGCTTGTCATCTAGTAGCTCTGTGTCAAATATCAGGTGATTGAACAGTTCACCAGTTTCATGTTAAGGCCTTATAATGGTAGAACACAGTGTTTACACCTCATTGTCATTGTTCTCTACTAGGTTTTTACTAATCCAAGTTCAGTTCTGCTTATTTTCCTTTCCTTTGTAGTTTTCTCTCCCGTCTTGCCAAATGTGTTTCAGTTTTCTTTATCAAAAGACAGGTCATTACATGCTGCAATATGCATGTAAAATTACAATGACTTCAGAAGATGTAATTTATGAGACAAGAGCCTAATTCAGACATTATGTTGTATGAGTGTACAGATGTATGTACACTCTTACATGCGTTTGTGTGATTGACTGTACCAGTGTTCATTTAAAAAGTGAACCTGGATATAGGCCCTACAAATGCAAGGTACAGATAGGAAGTGTAGTTCCGTACCTGCATTCAACATAATATGTGAATGACGGTACCTATTAGGGATGTGCATGAATCGATTTCTTCATTTTAATTTGTACCCAAATCAAAACACCTCCAATTTGTTTTGGGTCCAAATCTGACCCCCCCCCGATTCGATTTGTACCCAAATTTTCTAAATCTGAATCAATTCAGATCAAAAAATGGGTCCTGAGGCCAAAAGATTGGGGTGGTGGTAGTGCCCTATGGCTGGAAGCTACCACCCAGATTTCAAAGAAATTGGGCAAAGGGGTGATTTTAAAAGAATTTTTGAAATTTACATGTCTTTAAGATTTTTCCCATAAGGAATAATGGGGATTCCAGCAATCTTATAGCTCCACGTGGGGGGCACTGGGGTGGACCAAAGTGGTGTGTGGTGGGTAGTAGTGCCCAATGGGTGCAAGGAAGCTACCATCCATATTTCAAAGGAATTGGGCAGAGGGTTGATATTTAAATGATTTTTGAAGTGTATGTGTCTTTAAGTTTTTTCCCATAGGCAGGTTGTGGTGGGTGTTAGTGCCCAATGGATGCAAGAAAGCTACCACCCAGATTTCAGAGTGATTGGGGAAAGGGCTGATTTTTAAATGATTTTTGAAGTTGACATGTCTTTGTGGCAGATTTGGGGCAGAAAGGGGGTTTCGGAGGCAGAAGAGTGTATCAGGTGGTAGTTCACAAATGGGTGCCTGGTACAATCCAGATTTCAAAGGAATTGGGCAAAGGGCTGATTTTTAAAGAATTTGTGAAGTTTGCAGTCTTTAAGCTTTCCCCCCATAGGGAATAATGGGGATTTCAGCAGCCCCATAACTCCACTTGTGGGGTACCGGAGTGGCCCAGAGCGAGTGGTGGTGTAGTGTACATAGGGTGCCAACCACCCCCATACTCACAAGCCCATGAGGTACAGGGTTTTGTTGTTTCTGAGGTGTTCTTAGTGTAGATTCTCTGGTAGCAAATGAGAGTGGATTCAATGAGAGTGGATTGCACCAAAGTTCAAAAGCATCAATACTTTTTCTGTCTTGCTTCAGTTATTTTTAATGTCCCTTAATTACATCTTCTACATTCAAAAGATTTGAAGATTTTATTACAGACACTTTTTATTAGTGATATAGTTGTATTTGTATGTTTCAGAATACAATGTTCTCTAGCTCATAATCTTCAACTGCATTACAAATTAGGCACCATCCTTCAAGATATTCTTCTCTAGCCTGGAATGTAAACAAAACTACAACTTTCTTATATTTTTGTTCAATTTTATCTCTTATTCAAAAGAAAGGAAGTATTCCATAGCAGGAAGCAAAATTTATAGGATATGTTAGTCTGAACATGAGACAGTTGAAACAGTTCTCGAATTAATTGCCATTGTGGCAGAAAATATACATAGAAAACAAGAGAGAATAGCTGAAAAGTGTCATTAAAATGTCAGTTAATTAAATCTTGTCCAAGTCATCCACAAGATTTAAAGAAATTTTTATTTCAGACTTTTTATTTGTGATGCTGACGTATTTACATGTTTCAAAATACAGATTTCTCTAATTTATAATCTTTGACTACATTATGTGTCATTTTTCTCTAGCCTAGGATATAAACAAAGCTTCTGAAGAAGCTTTGACATGCAGTTTTTTAGGGCATGGAATCCTTGACACAGAATTTTTCAGGGCACCTTCATATTTGGTAGAGGAATCAAGCACTTCAGAAACCAAAGGATTCCTTGTGGATGGGATGTTGTAGCAGCCTGGCATACATAGCATGCCTGCACACAGAGCTGTGGAACATGACATTTCCCAAGGTGCCTGAGAACTCAGTAAGCTCCCCAGTGCCTGGGACACGAACACTATTCCCAAGCATGTTCTAAATGTTCTAAAATGTTCTAAATGAAGAAATGGGATGGGAGAGCAGGGGTTGGAGGCTTGTAGTGAGAGGGCTCATGGGGGAAGTTTGAATTCCATTATGCTCCCAGTGATGTGTTTAGGAGTGCAACAGGATTTTCAAATTACGGCACGAATCTTGGAAAAAAAGAGATATTTCTGGAGGGAGGGTTGGGGGAGGGGAGAAAATACCTTAGCTGAGCTCAACTCCAAATTAAACCAAGCAAGTTCACCAGTCACTGAAGTCGTACACATGACCAACTTACCCAGGGTCAGGAAGGGCTGGTGGGGAGGCAGGTTTCTCGATCACCCATCTTCTCAGAGCTCTTCCGATTGTGCACCCACATGAGCAGCGCTGTGGAGATCAGTCGAGCTGGGAGGTTGAGGGAGAAGTCCTCTGGAATCCCACAGTGAACTAGGAATGTGCGAAACATTTCAGGTATGAAATGATCTGTATCTGAAACTGCCCGCTTTGGTTGATTCGTTGATGAAATGAATCATCCCCTTGCCCCCCCGAAATGTTTTGGAGCCAAAATGAATCACCCCTGTTTCGGCTCAGAATTATATGTAGTTTTGGCCCTCCATTTTGTGGCCAATAAAGTGCTTCTTCTTCCTCCTCCATTTTGAGTTCTGACATCTACTTGAAATTCTCACCTTTTTGCCTCCCATTGACTTCAATGCAATAAGGTCTGATTTGATGTCGACTTGAATTTCCCGCCATTTCCCTTCCATTGACTTCAATTGAAAAGGTCCGATCTGCAGAGGAATGCCCATATTTGGTGTTCAGGAGCCAAATTAACCCCCTATTGGCCAGGGGGAGGTGGAGGAAGGGGCAAGGGTGGGGGCAAGTTTTGGAGGGCTTTGAAGGAGGGTATTTAAAGGGCCAGCACAAGCCATTTGCTGCAGCTGCCTCGTGTGGAAGAAGAGAGAGCTCTAATGCCTGATTGCCTTAGCCTTGTTGCCCCTGTCACCCACCATTTCCTCGATTTGCCCAGCACAGTGCTGGTAGTATTATAGTATTGCTAGCAGGCACTCAGCCTGCATTCCTGCATTGATTTTTCAAGCTTTTTTTTTTTTTTTTTGAGGAAGACACCACCAGATTGGGAGAGAAGGAGGAGAATTCTCCCCCCCCCTTTAAAAAACTTTTTCTGCTTTGCAGGGCAGGCTTGCCTTGCACACTGCCAGCCTCTGCTGCTTGCTGCCAGTCCATGCCATTTTCTCCTGCATTTTTTTTTTTTTTAGAAAGAGAACTGGCAGAAAAGATTTTATTATTATTATTTCTTGTTTACACAGATAGACAGGTGTTATTGACTGGTTTGTTTTATCCAGACATCGAGTCCTTCCCAAGGATAGGATGGTTGATTTTTATTATCAATGTTGTTGCTATTATTATAGATATCGTCGCAGAATACAGGCTGTTCCCAGTAAAGTTGCTTATTGTAATTGGACGATGGTGATTTCTATGGCCCCTATGGTGTTGAGGTGCTCTTCAAGTTGTTTTGGAATTGCACCTAGGGCGTCAATTACCACTGGGATTATTTTGGTCTTTTTCTGCCACAGCCTATCAATTTCAATTTGTAGATCTTTGTATTTTGTGATTTTTTTCTATTTCTTTTTCTTCTATTCTGCTATCCCCTGGTATTGCTATGTCGATTATTTTAACTTGTTTTTCTTTCTTCTCGACTACAGTTATATCTGGTGTATTGTGTGGCAGATGTTTGTCTGTTTGTAGTCAGGTGTCCCATAATATATTTGCATCTTCGTTTTCTACAACTTTTTCAATTTTATGGTCCCACCAATTTTTGGCTACAGGTAGCTTGTATTTTTTGCAGATGTTCCAGTGTATCATCCCTGCTACATTGTCATGCCTTGGTTTGTAGTCAGTCAGTGCAATCTTTTTACAACAGCTGATTAGGTGGTCCACTGTTTCATCTGCTTCTTTACAAAGGCGGCACTTGCTGTTTGTTGTTGATTTTTCTACTTTGGCTCTTATTGCATTTGTTCTTAGTGCTTGTTCTTCTGCAGCCAGTATTAAACCCTCTGTTTCTTTCTTCAAGTTGCCATTCTTAAGCCATTGACAGGTCTTGGTGATGTGTGATTTTCCACTTATATTGTGCAAATATTGACCATGCAGGGGCTTATTTTTCCATTTTTGTGCTTGGTTCTTGACTTGTTCTTTCTTGTAGGCCTGCTTTGTTTCATTGGTGTTGAATAGTTTCATGTTATTGACCATTTGAAGTGCATCTTCTTCACTATCCTTTATATATTCTTCAAGGACTCTCTTCTCCTCCTCTATTGTTTGACGGACTTGCAGCATTCCTCTTCCACCTGAGCTGCGAGGGAGGTAGAGCCTATCTACATCACTGTGGGGGTGCAGAGCATGATTGATGGTCATGATTTTCCTGGTCTTACGATCCAGCGTCTCTAGCTCTGCCTGGGTCCAGTCTATTATTCCTGCAGTGTATCTGATAACAGGTATAGCCCAGGTGTTGATGGCTTGTGTGGTGTTCCCACCATTGAGTTTGAACTTTAGGATTCTTTTAACTTTCCTGATGTATTCACTTCCAATTTTTCTTTTAACTTCAGTGTGTGTGATGTTATTAGCCTGGAGAATGCCCAAGTATTTGTAATGTTCTTTCTCTTCCAGGTTCTTGATCTTGCTTCCATTGGGCAGTTCTATTCCTTCTGTTTTTGTTATTTTCCCTCTGTTCATTATTAATGCAGCACACTTGTCTAGTCAAAAGTCCATTGCTATATCGCTACTGAATATACGGACAGTGTTTAGCAGTGATTCGATTTCTGAATGGGACTTTCCATACAACTTCAGATCGTCCATGTACAGCAGATGGTTTATTTTATTTGATGTTTGGTATCCGAGGCCTGTTTTATTTAGTATTTGTGAAAGTGGAGTCATGGCGATTACAAACAACATAGGGGATAGTGAGTCCCCTTGGTAAATACTCTTCTAATGCTAACCTGTCCAAGTGTCTCACCATTGATTGTTAACTGTGTACTCCACATGCTCATTGCTTTTTAAATAAATATCTGGATGTTTTTGCTGACACCAGTTGTTTCTAAACGTTTTAGTATCCGTGAGTCGATAGTCATGGATGAGGCAATGAGTCAAAGGCTTTCTTGTAGTCAATCCATGCAACACTTAGATTGGTTTTTCTTCTCTTGCAATTTTCTAAAATCATTTTGTCAATCAGCAGCTGGTCTTTTGTGCCTCTGGTGTTTGGACAATTTCCTTTATGTTCAACTGGAAGCTGTTTGTTAGTTAATAAGTGTTGCATTAATTCATCTGCTATTATTCTAGTTAATAATTTGAACATGGTTGGCAGGCAGGTTATCGGTTTATAATTACTTGGAACTGTGCCTTTTGCTGGGTCTTTCATGATGAGATGGGTTTTCCCAGTTGTTAGCCATTGTTCAATATCACCTCTTTGCAAAATGTGATTGAACTGTTTTGATAGTTGTTTATGAAGGCTTGTTAGGTGTTTAAGCCAAAAGCCATGCAGTTCATTGTCACCTGGTGCAGTCCAATTTTTAATTTTCTTTGCTCTCTCACTTATTAATTCTGGTGTTATTATTAGATCTTGCATTTGTTGGTTACATTTTTCAACCTCTTTCACCCAACCTGCTTTTTTATTATAATCTATTGGATTGTCCCATAATTTCCCCTAGAATTGCACCGTTTCTTCTTTATTTGGTGTTTCTACATTTCTTGCAGTTTTTCCTTCTATGCTTTGGTAGAAATGTCTCTGATTCGACTGGAATTGGAGATTCTGCCTGTGTTGTGTAATTCTGGCTTCGTATCTGCTAATCTTCTTTGACACTGCTGTTATTTGCTGCTTTATTATTTCCAGGAATTCTCTCATTTTCCTTGAATCTAGGCGGTATTTTTGGATCAGATACTGTTTGGTGTTTTCATTCTTCAGCTTCTTGTCTTTCATATCTTTCAATTTACTAGCATGTGATCTAAACCTGGTGCTTTTATTTTCTAATCTAATCTTCCATTTTTGTGATGTACTACTTTCTTTTTTTACAGGTCCACTGATCTTATATCCGAGCTCTTGTGTTATTGTTGGTGCACTGTACATTAGTTGGTTTGTTTCTTGCCAATTATTGGTTGTTATTTCTGCAAGTGCAGCATTGACACATGCCTGAGCAAGTTGTTTTTTGGCAACTGTTTTTGGACCTGGAAGTTGAACCCTGGTGGTTGTTTGGTTCATGTGCTCAGTTATTTTTTGCTTTAGTTTTTCTTGCTTTTCTGTTAAACAGCATTCAGGATTTTGAGGTGAAGGCAAAGGGGAGGTTGCCTGGTTTTGATTTTGAAACAGTTCAGCAACAGTGGCATCCTCTATTTCCAACACCTCCTCCACCTGCGCCTGAGCAACTCCTTCAGTTGGAGGTAATTCTTCTTCCATATCTTGAGCCTGTGTTGCTTTTTGCAGTTCTTCTAGCTCAACTTCTGTGAATACTTTATTTCTTATTATGAATCTTCTCTGGTCTGCTAGCCTTTGTTCTGTGATTTCTCTATCTGGATGCATCTCTTTCCAAATTTGGTACATTCTTTTTAAATAACCTCTTCTAGTTGGACTAGACTTGTAATAGCAGATCATTATTTCCTTGTTGGCTTTTTTCATATATTTTTTTCGGTTAAGCAGCGTTTCTTCGGGTAACTTTGCTGTCTTCAGCCCTGGTTGCTCAACTGAAGATCCTGAGTCCTGTTGCCCACTTGCCACCAGATGTCCAGGGACTCCAGCACCTGGCATGGTCCTTGTTGACCCGGGCGACGACCGATCTGGTATAGATTTATTAAAGTTACTTCTCACCATATTGTTGATGGGAGAGGCACTCTTTGTCTGGCTCCTCTGGTGAGACCTGTCCAGTATGGTTGGACCTCTGGCATAGCTCTCACCTTCCTCAGAGCACACAAGCCCCACAACCATGCCAAGGTACTGCCTCATTGGGGGTTGCTGCTGCTGCTGCTGCTGTTGTTGTTGTTATTATTTCTTCTGATTTTTTTTTTAAAAAACTACTTCCTGCTGCTGAGAGGATCATCACTGCTGCCTGCCTGCCTGAAGCAGCTTCCAGCCCCAGAGTGCCAGCCTGTGACCAGCCAGCCCAGTGGCTACCAATTTTCCAGAGAGGCTGCCCCATCTGAAGATTAAGGAAGACTGACTGAGACCAGACCCTCAGAAGTGGACTACGGAGACCCAGCATTTGGAGAAGCCTTCAACTGAGTGGGAGTGGCCCAGCCATTTAAATTTTAACACATGCACACACACACACCTACACACACCCCACCATTACACACACACATCTCTAGTCTCTCTTGAATTGTGTATTTGGGGTTTATTTTTCCCTGTTTGGAGGGAGGTTAATGTTTTGGGGTTTAACTGAATTTTAAAAGTTTTGTGATATTTAGAATAGGGGTTCTTCAGTGTGTAGCTTTAGAGTTTAAATAGGCTGGATCCCCGTTAGCTAGGTAGTAGGTGGTTCAAATTTAGACTGATAGTGTAGCCTAGTAGTGGTTTAAATAAATAATTCTTTCCCCCCTTCCAAATATTTTTGAAAAGAGGAAAGGAGCCTGTTCCAGTGCTACTAGCATTAATAAAAAATTAATTTAGCTAGGCTGTCTCAGCACTCCTCCTGTCCTCAGTCCTGCACACACTGTTTTGTTGTTGCTTTTAAAAAAATATTATAAGCCCCTAACCTGCCCACCCAGTTATATCTCTGCCCATAATTTGTGAACTGAAACACAGATTGCTTGACTTGTGTGTGTGTGTGTAGGCTCCGCACAAATTAGTTACATTATATCATCTTCTGTGCCTACTGTCTGTGCTATTGACATGGACAACACCATTGTTGTTTCAGCAACCCAAATCTGTAACTAAACTTTACTTTGATACATTGTAATGTCCAATAACCACAGATAGAGAATATAACTTTCCGACACACACACACATATGAGGGGAGCACAGCACACTGTCACAGAGAGGGTTTGCTTGCTTGCTTGTGCTTGCTCCCAAAGAATTGCTTCCTAACCAACTACAGTGGTCCCTCGACTTATGAACTACTCGACATAAGTATTTTTCGAGTTACAAACGGCAGTTTTAGATCCGGTTTTAGATGCGATTTTTTCGACTTACAAATTTTTAGATGGGGTTTCCTCGACTTACGAATTTTACATGCGGTTTCCTTGACTTGCCTGCCTGTTTACTGCCTGTTTATTCTTGAAAAGAAATGTTCCTGTGCAGTTTGCAAGCCTTACTGGGGGTCTGGGTCTTTTTTCTAGGCTCCGGAACGCATTAATCCGTTCCCAATGCATTCCTATGGGAAACCGCTTTTCGACTTACGAACTTTTTGACTTACAAATGTGCATTCGGAACGGATTAATTTCATAAGTAGAGGGACCACTGTATTGTGAATTGATGCTGAACTGAAAATGTCTGATGCATGCTTTGATGCGATAATCTGATTCTGATTTGTTGTTGTTCATGCATTTCTCTGTTCAAATGTGGCTTGGCTTACTTTCACTTGTCTACAACATTGTCTGTTGTTGTCTGAGACTTTGCTTATAATGCTTTGCTTTTTCCCCCACCCATGGAGGACTGTGTCTGAAGCAGCAGCACATATACACACTTGTACCCCCCACCCCCACCCCCCAAACAGCTGTGTCGCCTACGATGAGCTTGCTGCTGCTGGGGGCAGCCCTCACAAATGTCTGTCTCACGCAGGCTTAGAGAGAGCACACACAGCATTCTGAGGTGACACAGCCAAATTTTTACCCCTAAATCCATTAACTCTTTCGCAGAGCACACATGCATGCACAGGTAATAATAGTAATGTGACTAAAGTCTTTCTTCCCCACCCAAGCAGTATGCATTGCAATGCAGTCCCAAAATGCAATTGTGTGCCTATCCTAATGTGACTTTTTTGAGAGACCTCTCATGGTGTGGTGTGGGGAAAGGACAGGTTCGATTCACTGTGTCTGTGTGCTCACGGACTTATTGTTTTTGCAATGAAGATTGGATCATATTATGAGTTGACAGCATTTTTATTCAAAGATGGCTTGCATCTGTGTAGGTTGTGCTCACAGCTCATGCCACAGGCTCCAATCCGTTGCAGAAATGCACCAGATGTTAGAGGTTGTTGATTTTTACCCACAATAGGTAAAACAGCAGAGCACTAAGGAATGAGCACACACTCCAGTTACAGAGTAGGTAGCAGAGGATGGTTCGGATATTGCAGCTATTTAGAGAGAACACATGGAGATCCTTGTATGACTAAACACTAAACATTTATTGGTTAAATACACTTAGACAGGAAAGACCTATATCTAATCTAAAGGACTACATAGTGGATAGGTAAGCAGAGAGAGAGAGATGTTTCCATCTGCTCTCTAGGAGGAAAGGAAGGATTGTGACTCAGCACAGGAAGTGCTGCAGAGTCAGTTCAGGGGTCATAGAGTAGGGACAGATAGGGAGACCCTGACTCACTGTCTCTACTCCCAATGCCCCTAGTGGCCATTAGGACAGTTGGTGCAAAAGGTCGATGCACTGGAAGTTCATCTCCAACACCAGAAACTTGTGTGCTGCTGTTGTTTTCATCAATTCATCACACTTCAAACTTGTGTGGGTGCTGGGAGGCGGCCCGGTGCCAAGCCTTGCTGCTCCACTTGCAGAATGTTGTCTTGCATCCTCCTTACTGAACGCATGTTGCTGACTGTGTCTCTCTGTTGCTTGTGGTGGACAAAAAATGCTTGGAGGAGGGTCAGGGCAGGGCACTGTTATTGGACCTAGGGCCTAGTCTGTTCTGCTGCATCTGTGTGACGTCATGCTTGCTTTGGAAACCTGGCTCTTTGCAAAGCTCTGCGGTTGTTTGTGTGTGTGTGCTGTGTGTTGTTCTTTAGGGCAGATTTGGGGCAGAAATGGGGCATCTTGGGTAAAAGAGTGTGGTGGGGTAGTAGCACCTAATGGGTGGAGGCTACCACCCAAATTGCAGAAGAATTGGCAAAGGGCAGATTTTTGGTGATTTGTTGAAGTCTGGGTGTCTTTGGGGAAGATTTGGGGCAGAAAGGGGGGCATCTGGGGTCGAAGAGTGGGTGGGATGGTAGTGCCTAGTGGGTGGAGGCTACCACCCAAATTTCAGAGGGATTGATTTCTAAGTGATTTTAGAAGTTTTTGTGTCTTTAAGGTTTTTCTCCATAAGGAACAATGGGGGTTTCAGCAGCCCCATAACTCCACTTGGGGGGCACTGGTGTGGCCCAGAGCAAGTGGTGGTGTAGTGCACAGAGGGTGCCAGCCATGGGGTACAATGGGGTACAAACAGGGTTCTGTTGTTTCTGAGGTGTTCTGACTGTAGATTCTCTGGTAGCAAATGAGAGTGGATTCATGGTTTGTATAGAAAATCTCATTTGCTACCAGAGAATCTACACTCAGAACACCTCAGAAACTATAGAACCTATTCTGCTGGTTCTCAGAACCAGCTGTATCTGGGCTACAGCTCTCCTATCTGCGTAGGGCTGGTCGTGAGAACGACCTTACTGGCTGATATATGGCACAAGAGTACGTCAACCTAGTAATGCTGCATTTGTGCACTTTGTAGACGCTGCACAAGTTGTGCAAATACAGAATCTGTGCAGATTTTGTTTGTACAAATTGTACAGATAAAAGCTGTGCAAATTGCATTACATAGGAGCAAGCCTGCTGGAAATAATGGGTTTACTCTTGTGTAATATAATTTGCACAGGTTTTTCATTTGTGTAACTTGTACAGCTCACACAAATTGCATCAACACAATGTTACTAGGATGACATATTATTTTGCAATATGTCAGCCAGCCACAAATTTTATAGCACGTTTTAATACCTCTCTTTAGCTTTCTGCAATTTCTACTTCTAAAAAGACATTTTAAAATATCAGATTCTTATATGCAATTCATAGTAGTCTCCCATCCAGGGTACTGATTAGGCTGATATCTGATTGACCTGAGCAATTTTGTTGTAGCATATACTCCAAGACCATTCATTGTGGCCTGGTGGACACAATTTTTTAATGTGTCTCCATTTGTTTTCTTAGTAAATTGCAATCATGAGGCCAAAATCTCTAGAAGTTTACCTCGAGGTATGCTTTCAAAACTTCAAGAAGATGCTACCACATATAATCAGACAATAATATTCGGGAAGAGTTTGGAATTAGATACATGACATTTACATCTGTTCTGTACTCAAAAGAAAGAGATAGAATGGAAACAGTGAAAGAACAAAAAGGAAAAAAGTATGCAGAAGCTACAAATGCGAGATTGCTTTTGAGAGGTCATGACCAGGAAGCTATACTATCAGAGAAGTCAACAAAGGCCAGCAATCGTTCACTAAGGAATGATCTACCATGTCAAAGAAAGCAGAACTGTCACCCAAGAGTCATAACAACAGATAGATTGCCACCAGAAAAATGCTTACATAATCACTATAACCTGAATTCTGTAGAAAAAAAACAATGGGTTACAATAACAGAATAATAAAGCTTTCCAAATCTAACTTTAAAGTCTAGCTTTACTGGATAGTGCTGCTTCATGCCTTTTTTCTTTTTAATTATGATGTTTATACTATTGTTCTAATATATTCTTTGATTAATTGTGAATATATTTTTAATCACTGTAATTTTTGTAAAATTCTCTTAAAAGAAATTAGAATCATGAATTACAGAGCTGGAAGAAAACTTGAAGGACTTCTAGTACAATAGAGGCTTCAAGTAATGATTTTTGGTACAAACAGGAGTACAAGGGGAAAACCCCTCACCATGAACTACACTCTCAGACTAGATCAGCATCCCCTCAGGGGCTAATATTTTGATACAGATGGACTGAATCTATATCAAATGTCAGAGCAAATATATGTTTGTAGGTAGCGGGCAGAGGGAGATACGGCAGTGGGAGTTGGGCAGGCCGTTACAAGGGATAACAGTCCAAGCAACTGAGGCCTGTTCCTTTTTACAGCTCTTCTCCAAACCCTGAAGCCCCAGGGAACTCTGGAAACATTCCCTCTACGATTAGGGTGCTGCTATTGAATGCCAGGTCAGTAAAAGTTAAAACATCTCTCATCCATGATTTGATTGTGGATGAGCAGGCTGACCTGGTATGCATGATGGAGACATGGTTGGATTAGATGGGTGGGGTTGGCAGAGGTGCTCTAACCCCTGAACCTTGTGACCCCAGTCTGTGGACTCCAAGGTCTGGAAACCTCCAAAGGCCAGGGGAACCTCCTGCTGCCAACACAAGCCCCTGCCACCGTGAGCCTTCCTCCCCACTGCTGCCACGGGTTCTCCTCCTTGATATTCTGGTCGCCCATGTACATGGCCAGGGGGGTAAGGTGAGTAGGCCCCCCCCGCCACCCGTGGTGGCGTGTGGCAGACCGGGAACCTCCACTGAGCCTGACTGTGATGTCATGGGCTTGCAACACTGTATTCTAACTGTGCAGATGCATCAGAGTGCCTTGTAGTTCTCAGAGGCCGCTGAGAGGGATGGATGGTCAGGCTCAGTGGCCATTCCTGCTCTGCCCCCTGCTGCCTCCATGGCATACACATGGCTGGCTAGAATGTTGGGAGGAAGGCATGTGCGGAGCGGGGGAGGGGCTTACGGCAGGGGTGGTCCAAGCACCCAGTTTGCCTTGGTGTGACCCTGGGGGTTGGTCTATCTCTGCTATGTCCTCTAGGTTTTCTGATCCTGCAGCAGCCCCACCTTGAGGGCTGGGGAGTGGTCATCTGTTGTAAGACCTTTCCCCTTTCCAGGTTATGCATTCTAGAATTGTGAGTGTTTATCCTTGAGAGTGGGCCTCTGAGATAGGCTGGTGTTTCTGTTTGTGTACTTACCACCCCACTGCACTCTGTCTGCCTACCTGAGCAGGTGTGGGTAGTCTCAGAGGTGGCTTTGGGTTTCCCCAAGCATATTGTCTTGGTGGACTTCAATGTCCCCCCTTGCAGGAGTTGCTCGGGATTTCATGGACTCCTTGGCAATCATGGGCCTATCTAAGTTGGTATCAGGTTCTACCCACATGGCAGTACACACTTTGGATCTGCTTTTTGCTGACCAGGGAATAAATTATTTGGAGGTGGGTGGTGGGTGGGTTAGATTACTCCCTTGTCATGGATAGATCATCATCTGCTGGGATTTAGTTTGACTACTCTATCTAACCTCTGTAGGTGGTGACCAATTAGAATGTCCCACCCCCCAGAGGCTTATAGATCTACTTGTTTTCTAGAAAGCCCTTAAGAAGTTTCCAGTGTCCAGAGCTGGCAACTCTGTTGAGGCCCTGGTGAATCTTTGGAAAATGGAGACAGCTGTTAATGAAACTGCCTCTAGGGTGATTGGCCTGCAACCCCCAGTTCAGGCGAATGTGGGGAATTTATCTCAAAAGGGGAGAAAGTTCCAATCAGCCTTAATTTATGAAAGCGTATGAACTTAAGAAAATTGGCTTTAGAGAGAGGTTTGAATTGAATCAAAAAGGAGTTTATTAAAAATAAAATCAGACTAAATTACTATGTGGCCCTAGTTTAAAGGCACTGCAAATATGCCAAGAAACAAACTATGGTAAGGCACATTTAGCTTAAAGTTCCAAATTATGTGTAAATTCCCAGGCAGGCTAGAGAGGTACTTTAAGATAGAGGGGCAAGATTTCAGAAATAAGAGAAAGGGATAGATTCAGCTCTGAAGGAGCCGGGCAAGAGGCTATATCACCTGACATGAAGAGGGGAACACTAACGTGGTCTGCTAGAGTTTCTTGTTGCAGTCTGCTGGGGTCCAGAGTGAGAGGCACAAGGGAACATTGAGATGTTTCGCAGTGAGAGTCCCAGGTATAAAATACACAAGGAAGCACACTGTGTCATGGAATTAGGAATACGTATATCCCAAAATGTGCCTTAAGGGCACTTGTCTTTTGTCCTGCTCTGCTGAACAGGGGAGCCCAGACAACCTGTTTTTGGGAATGCATTGTGTCTTAGTCCTTCCTGGGTAGGAATGTTTGTGAATCACCTATGGCATTCAAGGCTGATTGTGAAGACAACTGGAGTGTGCAGGTGCGTTTAAAGAATATCCTGTGCTGGGAAGGGCTTCCCAATAATTCTATCAACAGTTTTGATGTGCACCTCTTCAAAGTTACATCACTAAGTCATCCCTATTGTAATGGAGGCTGCAGATAAGAAACTGGTCATATCTGTCTTTTCTCCCTGGCCTGATGGCAAGGTATTGTCTTTCTTTGTGAGATGAAGAGGGGAGTTTAGATTTCATTCCAAGGCTGAAATGATCTTAGATGCCAGACCCTTGCAGTAGCTAGTCCTGGGAGTCTGCTTAGCTGGGTACCCTCATAGAGCATGTGAAGCTAACCCCCTTTCCAATTTGTGGGGCTTGTAGTCAAATCTAGGGGTGACCAGTCCACTGCCAACTAAGTGACTTGTTCCCATGTATAACATAGACTGGCAGCTCACATTGCGGTGCAGCTCCTGAGCATAGCAAAAGTGCAATCTCCAAGCCTGGAGATGCAGTTACAACCAGGGAGGCTTCTGGGAGTGAACAGAATAAGGTCAGCAGGTAACACAGCCAAGGCTATTGACATGGTTGCTCCTAAACACCAAGGCTTTGGAAAGGTCTCCCAATGGGCATCTGCACCTCAGTCTCCATCATAGTTTTTATAAAGGCTTTTAGGTGAGTATTGTTTTAGTTGCTGTGCTCTGTATTCCATGGTCTTCTTGTGTATGTTTTAAATTTTTTAATTAGATTTGTATTTTTTATATTCCAATTTAATATTTGTATTGTTTTAACTATTTAATAGTTTATATTGTTTTTAAAAGTTTTGTAAACCTCCTTGAGATTGTATAAAAATCTAAATAAATGTTCATCCCTATAGTGACTATCATACATTGATTTCCTACTTAAATCTATCATTGATGGTTTTAACAGCATGTGTTGTTTGGCCCCAAATCAAAACACATCAGTTTGTGCTGTATATTGAGATTAATTAGATGTAATGGCTGACAGTAGCTGTGACCACCTGATTAAGCCAGTGTCAGTGTACTGGGAAAATGAATCTGCATGCAGAATGCTTCCAGAGTACTGCAATGAGGAGTGTGCAAGTCTGTATGTGTGTGGGAGTGTTCATTGACCTCTGCTTCCACAAGAAGTGCCCTGCACCATGTGAAAATATGTCCCTGAGGGTTGTGCAGCCCCCAGGGACATAATTTTGGGTGGTGCAGGGCACTTCTGGGAGAAGCAGAGATAAATGAAAATTGCTCATTTATCATTGTGGTACTCTGGAAGCCTTCCACGATGTCGGCATGTCTTTCTGGTGCACAAGTGCTGGCTTAGTCAGGCTGTTGATCAATATTTATGAGCACCTGACAAGGTGTGTTAGGAACAAGGGATGCTCTTCTACACATAAAAATGTTTGCAATTCTATATATGTTCCTGTTTGCAATTCTATTCTATCCATAAACAGGCTAGTACCAATTTTTGCAGCTAGAAACCTTTGTCGTTTAAATAATAAGGTCTGGACCCAGACTTGTGTGAGTGGAATGAATCTTATACAAGGGATGTTACCAACCCTTTCTTTACCACTGCAGCTCCCTGAGCTTCCCCCAAACCTGCTCCTGAGTATCAAAGGACCCTCAGAAACAATGTGAGGTGTGGTAAAGGGGCTGAATCCCCAGAGGAGAATCTCCGATACTGGAATCACCTGGGTGGAATCATCTTCTGAGAGTGGAATTCCACTAATGCAAAATACTTTGGCCCAGTTTTAAGGAACATGCCCTTCTTCTGCAGCTCCCCCCCTTCACATCACATGCCATTCCTGAGATTCCCCCTGCTCGCTGGGGGAAGGGTTGGTGGGCTGTAGTAAATTGAGAAGGTGGGGAAGATCTGCTGTGTGAGCTTTGATCCCCTTGCACAAGAATGGGCCCAAGCCATGCCATTCTATATCATCACACCCTGAAAGTAAAAAAGAATAGCTTTGCTTTGAAAATACTATTAGATTTGTAAATGGATAAAGAGTAAAATAAATATATTTTTGTAACTATAAAGTACACCACCCTTTTGGAAACTTCACCATTAGTCAGGGCATTATTCAAAAATAGCAAGCACATAACGAAGGCAGTGACTTTAAAAAACACACACACCAGGTGCCTTTTCTGCCATACTTCCAACATCTTTGCTTGAAATGCTGATTATGACAATACTTCAGTACAAAAAACTTGTGATCAAGGACAGAATGACCATATGGCAGCTGATATGAGCAGCAAATTAAAATCTATAAAACTTATCCTCAGCTTCAGAGAACATTAACTCTCAGCACCAAACAGATCTCATGCGTAGGCAAAATTAGCTTTTCAGCACACCTTTAGTATCTTTCCTAATACAATTTCAGCATATTTATACGATCTGCAATAAAATTATGAACATATTTATCCCACTAGACACAATAGTATTCATAATAATAATTGGCCATTAATGCAGGTGTGTGCTTCCCTTGGAATGCCAAATGCTTGTGAAGTTGTTTTGTTCCATTTTGTTCTGACCATCAGATAAATGTTTAACACCTCCCCACCAAAAGGAGGGAAATATGGTTATGAAAAAAGACTTGACATTCCTCAAGCTCACCATTATAGTTCCATAATGGTAATTAATAATACAATAACAATACCGGTAATAATAAATAAAAACATATTAAAATAACTAATAAATTTTTTAAAACCACCCATGCATAAGAATATATGAGATGGCTATTTTGTTGATTTTTTTAAAGTGCTGATGATCATGGGTAATATCTGTTCATTAAATTGCCCACTTGCCACAAATTTCAGGAGCCCTAAAATGCTATGGAATTAAATTATTGGCTGCGATAAAGGGCAACAAATTGTGTGATATGTGCACAGTTTGTAAGAATGCTAAAGTCTACAGCATGCCACCCCTCTTACTGAGCAAAGATACACCTTTTAAAGTGGTGATTTTCTTATATTTAGCGGGGGAAAGCAAATGGCCCTGTCCAACCCCAGTAAAGCATCA
This sequence comes from Hemicordylus capensis, assembly GCF_027244095.1. NCBI lineage: Eukaryota > Metazoa > Chordata > Lepidosauria > Squamata > Cordylidae > Hemicordylus > Hemicordylus capensis. The sequence continues at coordinate 79,659,428 of NC_069661.1, read as the reverse complement.
CTCCAGTAGCTGTTGCTGGTATCTTGGGAATCACTTCCCAAGCAAAAACAATTGCTCCAGGGAAGTATTGGGATTGGTAGTTTCCTTTGCCTCATTAATTGAATCAAGAGGCAAAGAAAGCTACAATCTCATGTCCCGGGCAAGACATGCTACTCTTGAACACCCAGGAGTATCTTCTCCAATTATAGAAAGTGACTTTCCTGCCTTTAGTGAGCTCTTCCCACCACTAAGCATTTCTACTTGGTCTCAAACATTTTTTGTTTGTTTATTTGGGGAACGAGGGATCTAGAAGGAGGCCTGGCAAGTGATGGGCCTGAATTCATGGGAATCTGAGCCCAGCTCAGAACGGCCTTTTGATCTAGGAAAGTTCATATTTTGAATTCTGAATTTGCTCCCATCACTGAGGACCTAGATGACACCCACCATCTGTGAGAAAACAAGAGAAGGCTGTGTTTTAAGTCATTAAGCTTCCCCAGGACAGGTATACTTCCATTTATGTTGTCTCATTGGCAACAGGACTTAGGCTTCAAGAGCTGGTGACAGTAGTTGGACTTCTGAGCTCAGATAAAGGTGTCACTGCCCATAGTGTCTTTTCCCTTTCATTTGTGTGTCATGGCATATTCTTTTCTCCCTAGAACTGATTCCGGGCTAAGGTATTAAACTTATGAGAACCATAAGGACCAATGTCTGCCATTTCTTTCCAACAAATGGAACTGGCTACTGGAAACTGTTTGACTGGCATAGTCATGATCTGCTTTGCAGCTGTTCGGAAATTAGGAAAGTAAGGCTTGACAGTTTCTGAGGGAGTAATATCCTCCCTATAGGAGACTTAAACCTATGCTGACACTACGGACCCAGGTGTTGACAACGTGTGAGAAATGATACAGGCTCTTGATGGCATATTGTGTCCTAAGGGTGCTTTGAAACAGCCAGTAGAGATCATGGAACTTCAGAATATATAAATCTCATCTACCCCTTTGGAAATTAACTATCCATTGCTGAATTAAAAATACCCTCCTGATAATTAAGGCAAAGAACATCAAAAATACTTTACGAAAAGTGCTGTTCTAACCAGATGAGTATTAAGTGACCCGTTGTGATTCCTTGTTTTGTTTCTAATTATGATCATTTTTTTCTACTAGATGGCATGCATCTGTGCTCTACAACCCCAGGCTTATTTTTAATGCAGCCAATGAAATCTGGCATGTCCTGTATGATCATATTAGCCTGAAAATTGCACAGTACAATTATTCATCTCTGGAAACATCCCATTAGTTATAAGGCCTTTATATTATTTTTATGCTTAAATATATTATTGAATTGGAAAGCTGAAACTGAGAAATGGAAACCCAGATTATGAGGTTTGTTCTCCATATTCAGATTCTTGGGACAATTTTCACATGCTGTGAAAAGCTTCTCAGGTTTAATTGACCTTCAGCCTACCACACAACACCCTCTGGAGTGGATTAGGCATATTCAAGGGCTGCTTTAACATGCTGCTTTCTAATCTAGAGTTGCTGCCATCAGATTTTGCCTAAAGTGAAAATCCGAGACAAGAAGGAGATTCTTGATAGGTCAGAACATCTGATTTCAAAGGATAAGGGACTGCCTGTACATGTCTTCCTTTTCCTCCCAGTGTGCTACTCCCCTTTTCATAACTGCATATGGAAATGGTTAATCTGAACCATCCCCTCATATGCTAGTTTAAAATTACTAAAACAGTATTTAAATTGTGTGTGAGGGGAATCTGGGCAAACTGCCAGGTGATTAAGAGAATAGCATGCTGGATAACCTAAATACCCACATCCTGAAATGCTGGCTTGGATATAAAATCAGAAACAGCCCATATTTGGTTAATTCTCAATTTGCACCAATCAAGTATTGAAATGAGGTTAGGCATCTTATGTTAAAAGCAAAATAGGTATGTGTGTGTCCCTGAGCCCCCTCTGCTGCTTTTTTTCACAGCTGGGCTCACTTACAGGCTCAGAGAAGAGCTGGGGAAGAAGGAATGTGGGCAATGTGAGAAGGTAAGCTAAAGGAAGGGGTTAGTTCTGCTCACCCATTTACTTCTTTTGCCCCTACAACTGGGTCCCAGTACTCACCTGATGAAACTATTCTCATGAGCAGTGAAAAGCAGGCTAGGGAAGACCATTCCAGTTTTCACTGCACGTGAGAAACGCTAGGAGCCACTTAGTTCCCAGTGGCAGTGTGGCAGCAAGCCCTCTTAATTAGCCACCGCTCAACCCAGGTTTTGGGCTCGAGCGTGATCATGTGTCTGTCATGATTGGTTGTCTACGTGATTGTGTGTCTAAGTGATCGTGGCTGCTTGCAGCCATGGCAGGCAAACAGAGTGGGGGGGCTACTAGTAATGCACCACACACTCACATGGTGCATTATTGGGTCTCCAGGGATGTGTGGAGCAGCACATGGCACTGTTTCCCTGTAACTGACCTCAGGAGCGCCTGAGCGAGGGGTGGGAGCACCGCAGGGAAGCCACCGCTCATCTGCCTTGATTGTGTGTCTAAGTAATCATGTGTCTGCCATGGCTGCTTCCAGAGATCAACAGAGGAACATATGTGGGTAAGCTAAGGTTAGCCCTCCTTCCCCGCAGTTAGCCCCAAAGCTCTTCTCACTGATCGTGAGAAGAGCTTCTATATATTATTGGGGGAAACCTGGGATTAACCAAACAGGTCTGCTGCTCTCACATGTAGTTTAAACCTAAAACAAGGTGAAGGAAGTCCACCTCTACACTTCAGGGGTAAATTAATGGGAAGGTTTACCACAGAAAACCAAAACATCAGGATTGCTGTCCATTGTCAGTATCAATCCATTGTATTCAAAGAATATGCTTTCCCAATGGGGAAAAATAAATAAACATTTACTCCTTGGAAGCCATTTTTTTTTAAAAAAAGAATGTTGGTGTGATAAAATTCAACCCTTATTGGAGTCGTTTGTAGAAAGCTTAGAGTATGTGGCTGGAATGATGTTTGTAAGTCCTATTGATTTCAAAAGGATAGTGAGGGTTGAATTGGGGCTTCTTTAGAACACTTTCTCTCATCATCTCAGATTGCTTCAGCCTGAAATAAGGGCTAGGTTTCTTGAGAAACTGAGAAGCTCAAACCAAGAAGCTCAGTTCCAGAGTGGGTATATGGCCAGTATCCTCTGCCATGAAGACAAATGCAAAGAACTCATTCAACTTCTCTGCAATCTCCTTATTAGGGGTGTGCAATTCGGGATTTCGGGTGATTCGGCTCGGACCCGAACTGAATCACCCCTGTTCTGTTTTGTGCCCGAATCTGGGTCACCCGAATCACCCTTGATTCGGTTCGGATTCGGATTTAATCCGAATCCGAATCGATTCGGGGGGGTAAAAAGGGGCCCAGGGGCAAAATTTTGGGGTGGGGTGGTAGTGCCCAATGGGTAGAGTCTACCACCCCAATTTCAGGGGGATTGGGCAAAATCCTGATTTTTGGTGAATTTTTAAAGTTTTAGTGACTTTGGGGCAGTTCGGGGGCATAGCATGGGATCTGGGCAAAAGTAGTGGGGTGGGGTGGTAGTGCCTAATGGGTGCAGACTACCACCCCAATTTCAGGGGGATTGGGCAAAGGGCTGATTTTTGGTAAATTTCTGAAAATTTCATGTCTTTGGGGCAGATTGGGGCATATTGGGGCAGAAAGTGGGGGCTGGGGCAGAATAGTGCAGTGGGGTGGTAGTGCCTAATGGGTGGAGGCTACCACCCCAATTTCAGGGGGTTTGGACAAAGGGCTGATTTTTTGAGAATTTTTGAAGTTTTAGTGACTTTGGGGCAGTTTGGGGGCAGAAAGTGGATCTGCCCCAAAATAGTGGGGTGGGGTGGTAGTGCCTAATGGGTGGAGGCTACCACCCCAATTTCAGGGGGATTGGGCAGAGGGCTGATTTTTTGAGAATTTTTGAAGTTTGGGTGTCTTTGGGGCAGATTGGGGGCAGAAAGTGGATCTGCCCCAAAGGAGTGGGCACCTTTTCTGAGGTGTGAATTCTCATTCTATCATAGCAAATGAGCTATTTTTCAATTAAACAACTCTCATGACCCCACTTTCACTTTTTCACACTTTCCTTTACTATGAATAATATGAGGAAGTAATCAATTTAGCACACTTCACCTTATGAAGACAAACCTCATACAAATAAATTCACCATAATTCACCCCTCTGCCCAATCACTCTTAAATTGGGGATGGGTGGTAGCCTCCAGCCATTAGGCACTATCTACCAGCCCACCCCACTCCTTTGGGGCAGATCCACTTTCTTAGGCACTACCACCCCACCCCACTACTTTTGCCCAGATCCCATGCTATGCCCCCGAACTGCCCCAAAGTCACTAAAACTTTAAAAATTCACCCAAAATCAACCGTGAACCGAATCACCCGAATTTTTCGTGCCTGAAATTCGGGTGATTCGGCTCGTGCCCGAAAAATATCGGGGGACATCGGGGGTGATTCGGTTCGGCCCCGAATCACCCGAAATTGTTCGTTTCGGGCACAGATCGTTCTGTGCCCGAAATTTTTTGCACATCCCTACTCCTTATCCTTGCACACTGAGGACTTTGTGCACCCATGCAGTACATTATGGGAGTTCCGGGGGGGGGGTGCAGAGCAATGCAGGGTGATGCCTCTGTCACCCCAAGCCCCAGAGCTACCAACAGCAGCTGGTAATTGTCTGGGCGGGTGATCCGTGAACCCAGAAGAAAGCACCAGGTCGTCTGCAGGGAGCTTTCTCCCCGCTAGCCCTCTTGCCCTGTCTAACTGCTTGTGAGAAAGGGTTCAAGATGTTTGTGACCCTTTGAGGTATTTTAAATCCTTTGTTTCTTTATTATGCTGCCACCACCAAATTAAATCCTAATTTGGGTTTCTAACACTAACTTTGGTATTGAGCCCAAGTGGTAACGTGGGGAGAAATGGTTTTCAAGTTCCATTTCACAGTTGAAATGGTTTTCAAGTTCCAAACTAAAGAAAATAACTTTATTCTTGTACAATAGCTTCAGTGTTTTCTTATTCATTACAATGTAGGATCAAATGCATAATGGTTTTTGAGACAAAGTAACACACTTAGAACTGGCAACACTGTACATCACCTCTTATACTCTGAACTGGTTTTCAAATTCAAGCACTTATTGTGTCCGTATATCAACAATGGCTTTGCTTTTGATTTCCTGAGGTGTTTAGAAATAACACGCTACTTTAGACTTTCAACACCTTTACTAGAACACAACTGCCCTGACTGTATAGCCTGTGTAATCACCATACACTCCCAGCATAGTCAAGCTTGCTCTACAGAGTTCTTGCCTGGTGTGTAAAACCTACCCACCAACCTTCCAATTGCACCCTCAGTCCTGCTCTAGAAACCCTAACCAGAGCTCCTTTCTCTAACCCTAATCATAGGAACATAGGAATCTGCTATATACTGGTCTGTCTAGCTCAGTATTGTCTTCACAGACTGGCAGCGGCTTCTCCAAGGTTGCAGGCAGGAATCTCTCTCAGCCCTATCTTGGAGAAGCCAGGGAGGGAACTTGAAACCCTCTGCTCTTCCCAGAGCAGCTCCACCCCCTGAGGGGAATATCACACTTTTAGTCTCCCTTTCATATGCAACCAGGGTGGATCTTGCTTTGCTAAGGGGACACATCATGCTTGCTACCACAAGACCAGCTCTCCTCTAGTCCCTATCTGCCTCTATCAGTTAACTCCAAATGAATTTTATAGCCCCCTGTTCATCCATTCCAAAGCCCCACCCTTAGGGATTCTCTCTAGCTGAGCTTCCTAAATTTAAATTCCTCTTGATTGATTAAGTTCCTCTGCTCACATGTAGCCAAGACTGGGTTAAGGAAGCCAAGCCTGATCGAAAGAACCACTGGGATCACACCCAATCCCAGCAGTGCTTCAGCAGCAAACCCACTTGTGGAGCCAGCCTCCTAAATGAAGTTAAGGGGGTGAGCGTTCCCTTAGCCCCATTTCCTCGATCATCCATAGCATTGGCTGCTTTTAGCCAGTGCTGTAGCAGTGACATGTGCCTGCCCCTCACTGCTGGCATCCCCACAGTGCATCATGGGATTTCTGGGAGCTGGGACAATGCATCCCAGCCCCTGTCCCTCAGCACTGCCTGGGCCAGCAGAGGATCGTCTGGGTGCATGGGGAGTGTGTCCAGCAAGGACTGATGGATCATCTGTGGCAAAAGTAGATTTGTGCAGCTGCCCACCCTTCTCATTGATCATGAGAAAGGGCTCAGTGTTTACTAGCCAATCACTACACACATATAGAAAAGAATGCCTGGACAGTGTATGTATCTTAACTCGTCAGACGCTTGACTTCTGTTCCTAGGTGAAATTTAGATATCGATTGTAGATCCCAATGTCTTTTCTAAACATGGATTTTACAGCCTTGTGTCGATTCTTCATACTGTAGGCTTGGAGTACCTGGAATTTATGGCACTTGTCAAAGGGATTTTGTTGACAAATGAAATAAACCTAGATTTTGCCATTAGGCTCAGAAACCAATAGCATTTGGATTTTTCTGTGTTTAATGTTAGTTTTGGTTAAGAAGAGACTTGAAGGTTGAATTCCCCAAATACCATTATGGAGACTCAAAATGTAACTATTTGTTAATGTGAGAAGTTTTAAGATTTTTCCAACTTTAGAGTCAACTGACACACAGTCATGGAGGCTCTACACACCAATCATGTGGGCTCTGCGGGGAGAGTGAACTTAAGCCGCTCTCCCCACAGATGAGCAGGCGGCCATCCCAGGGCAGCCGGATTGGCCACTCACATGATTACCAGCTCTGTCATGGAGCTGGTAGGGGTGGCAGGGATCGGGGGCTGTCTGGACTCTGTAAGTCCCAGGATGCCCTGAATGAGTGCACGGGGCATCCTGGGGAGACCCTCGAGGCCAGGAGGCTTATGTTAGCCTCCTAGTCGGGGGTCTTCTCATGAGCCGCTGTGCTGTGGAGATGTGCCGCAGAGTCTCACGACCAAAAAAACCAGGTTAACAGAGCACTCGCTCCGTTAACCTGGTGTAAAGGGAGGGGGAATTCGGCAGGCTAGCCACCATGGAACCATCAGGCTCACTCGCAAGTCCTGTGGTTGTCACAATCCACAGAAACCAGGCTGGGCTCCCTTAGCCCGACTTCTGTGGATCGTGGGAATAGCTTCTGCATCTGTGTACTCCAGTGTCATTAGGGGCTTGCTTGCCTCCATGTTACACATGCAAACAAAATATGTAATCTGAGACCTATGCATGTACACTTTTAACTGAATATAGCCCTATTCAGACATTAAGTTCAATGCACATACAATTCTATTCAGTCTACACATGTACAGATCTCTATGCATGTTATGTTATGTTGAGTACCCATACAGCAGTACACCACAGTGGTATGAGGGGTATGCCCCTGCATTTGAGGGGGCCTGTGTCCAGTTTACTTTTTAAATGAATATATGTACAGTCATTCACACAAAAGCATGCACATGCATACAGATACCTGAATGCATGTCTGAATAGGGCTTATGTCTTGCCCATATGAAGAGAACTTTTCCCTTTTTGACAAGTGGTTAGGGCACATTCACATGAATGTATGTATGTAACCCCTATATAATGCAAAACATGCTGCTAGTGGTATGAGATGAATGTTGCACACCACATTCATGTGTGAAATTATGGTCCAATGGCTACATATTTTTTAACATTTACTATACCAAGGATTCCTAACCTGTGGTACTCCAGATGTTGCTTAACTAAAACTCCCATAATTCCTACCACAATCTGTATTTCAGCAGCACCTGGAGCAGCACAGGTTGGGGACACCTGTCCTATACAATATGAGGTATTTCCTGAGGCAAATCCAATGAATAAATGGGGATGATGACACATCACCCATTAAAAGCTCTGTTATGTCATTTCAAAGTGGTGAGGAGATGATTTTTATATGTAACTGTCCTTTTATTTTTTAAAGGAACCCATTAAAATAAGATGAAGTTATTCACAAGCATCAAGTTTATATTTAAATTTTCTTAGCCAATTCCATTTGACAGACAATATTTGGCTTTCACTTCATGCTCTCTGTTTGCTTATGACAGACATATTTTGCTGGGGCTGCCTTTGTTCCAGGACAGTCACTTTGCATCACCCAGCAGCATGGCTTAATGGTTTGTGAATATTTCCATGGCACTTATATCTATATTTTTCTATAATTAATGGTCTGACCCCTGAGCAAACAACACAAGGTATAGGAATGACATAACACACTATGGCATGTTGAAAACCTACTAACATGGAACTTAAAACTTACAGAATCAACAATGTAGAGCTGGAAAAAGAGGAGACCAAGATGTTTATGTAGAAAACGTTAACTTCAAATCTTCAAGGTAGTGGAGGGCATAGCAGATGGACAATTGAAAGTGATCCAGGTTGATCTTGCAATGGAATGAGATTTGTTTCTGCTGCACTTCACTTTGAAAATTTGTAGCAATTTTCGAAGGAAAGAAGAGCAGAAATAAATCTCATTCCATTGCAATATTATCATATAGGTTGCTTTGAAGAACTGAAGTTAGAGTATTACACACATATTTTGTATGCCCCCTGCAATACATTTGAGAATTGTATTGCAAGAACCAAGTTAATATTTTATACACACATTTTGTGTGTCTCCTGTAGCAATACAAAGATAATCTTATCTGTACTGAACAACATACCTGAGCATACCTGCTCAGAAGATCTTAACAGGTGGTGGAGCTCATGGGGAAGAAGATGTTCTCTTAAATACTGAGGGCCCAAGCTGTTTAGAGCTTTATAGGTAATAACCAGCACCTTGTATTTTGCCCAGAAACGTATCAGCAGCCAGTGTAGTTCATCATCATTTATTATTATTATTATTATTATTATTATTATTATTATTATTATTACATTTATATCCCGCTCTTCCTCCAAGGAGCCCAGAGCGGTATACTACATACTTGAGTTTATCCTCACAACAACCCTGTGAAGTAGGTTAGGCTGAGAGAGAAGTGACTGGCCCAGAGTCACCCAGCAAGTCTCATGGCTGAATGGGGATTTGAACTTGGGTCTCCCCGGTCCTAGTCCAGCACTCTAACCACTACACCACAACACAGGAGTAATATGGTCTCTCCTAGATGATCCAGAGACCAACCTGGATGCCACATTCTGGACCAGTTGTAGTTTCCGGCTACGTACAAAGGCAGCCCCAATAGAGTGCACTGCAGTAATCCAGCATAGAAGTTACAACAATTGTTATAGAGTCTGATGCCAAGGTGTCCAGCAGCTCCTCTTATGTGATGACTCTGAATCAATTCCAGTTTGTGACTCCTGAAGACGTGGACAAGTTGCTTGGAATGATGCGACCTACCATCTGTTCTCTTGATCCTTGTGTGACATGGCTTATTCTATCTGGTGGAGAGGCTGTTGTAGAGGGCCTGGTAGACATTATAAATGCTTACCTGAAGGAGGGCAGGATGCCTCCTTGTCTTAATGAGGCAATCATTAGACCACTTCTGAAAAAGCCTGCCTTGGATCCCTCAGAGTTAAGCAACTACAGGCCTGTCTCCAAACTTCCATGGCTGGGCAAGGTGATTGAGAAGGTGGTGGCCTCTCAGCTCCAGGTGGTCTTAGAGGCAACTGATTATCTAGACCCATTTCAAACTGGTTTTTGGGTGGGCTATGGGGTGGAGACTGCCTTGGTCGGCCTGATGGATGATCTCCAATTGGGAATTGACAGAGGGATTTTGACTCTGTTGGTCATTTTGGAACTCTCGGCAGCTTTCGATACTATTGTATTGGCCATAGTATCCTTCTGGAACATCTGAGAGGATTGGGGGTGGGAGGCACTGCTTACCCCTCAGGCAGATTTCAGACTGTGTCCATGGAGAGCATTGTTCTTCCAAATCTGAATTTTCCTATGGTGTCCCTCAGGGCTCCATATTGTCTCTGATGTTGTTTTAACATCTACATGAAACCACTGGGAGAGATCATCTGGAGATTTGGTGCAGGGTGTTATAAATGGGCTGGTGACACCTAAATCTATTTCTCCTTGTCAACATCATCAGGAGAAGGCATAAACTCCCTAAATGCCTGCCTGGAGTCAGTGAAGGGCTGGATGAGGGATAACAAACTGAGCCTGAATCCGTCTAAGATGGAGGTACTTATTGTGCAGGGTCAGAACTCGGGAGACAATTTTGATCTGCCAGTTCTGGTTGGGGTCATGCTGCCCCGGAAGGAACAGGTACGCAGTCTGGGGGTGCTTTTGGATCCGAGCCTCTCCCTGGTGTCCCAGAGGTGCTTTTTATCAGCTTTGGCTGATACACCAGCTGCTTCCGTTTCTTGAGATGAATGACCTCAAAACGCTGGTACATCTGCTGGTAACCTCTAGGTTGGATTACTGCAATGCACTATGTGGGGCTGCCCTTGTATGTAGTCCAGAAACTACAGTTGGTCCAGAATGCAGCAGTCAGGTTGGTCTCTGGGTTATCTTGAAGAGACCATATTACTCCTGTGTTGAAAGAACTACACTGGCTGCCTACATGTTTCAGGGCAAAATACAAGGTGCTGGTTATTACCTATAAAGCCCTAAACAGCTTGGGCCCTGGGTATTTAAGAGAATGCCTTCTTCACCATGAGCCCCACCACCTGTTAAGATCATCTGGAGAGGTTCATCTGTGGTTGTTGCCAACCTGTTGGGCAGCTAGTTACTCAGAAACAGGTAGGTATTCTCTTCTCTGTTGCTGCCCCTGGACTTTGGAATGTGCTCGCTGTTGAAACAAGAGTCTCCCCATTTCTGGCAACTTTTTAAAAAAGCACTGAAGACACATTTATTCACCCAGGCTTTTGATTAGATTAATAGTTTTAAATTTTTAATGTTGGTTTTAAATGATTTTAATGATAATGATTTTAATGTTTAAATGATTTTAATTGTTTAATTGATTTAGTTTTGATTTTAATTGTTAATTAATATTAATTGTTTTTATTTTGATGTAAACCGCCCTGATCCATTTTTGGAAGGGCAGTATATAAATCAAATCAAATCAAATAAACAAACACATAATATTTCACAGACGTGTGCATGCATGTAAGGAATCAACACAATTTAAACCATACAAGTAGAAGAGACAGAAACAAACAAACAAACAAAAATAGAATGTACACAGAGTAGAGTAGATAACCCCAGACAACTGAAGCTACAGGTAAACCAGCCACAAACTACAGGGCAAATAAAAAAATATAATGTACTTGAGTGCAGTACATTGCAATCAATCTACATTGAAGTAATTCAGCAATGAAGTAATTGTATATCATTTCCAATATTTGGAAAATATTACATAATACATTTTCTCATATTTGGATGTGTTTGATCATGAATGGTGGCCAACTTCCAGACTAATCAAGAGCCATCACTATCTGAGATGCACCACTGCTGTGGAGGTTAGGGATATGCTAACAGGCTAGAGATCAAGCCAGCTAAAGGTCATTATGGGCAGATTCAAAGGTTGCCCTCTAGCCAAACCAGCCTCCTGAAAAATGAGACTTAGAGCCAAGACACCCCCAGTTCACAGCCCCAACTTGTGAGGTGACTCAAGGGCTTGAGGGGCATACTTTTAAAGGGGAATCCAGCAAGGATTCCCCACAGCTATTTCCAACATCTTGGTCACTTCCTGCTGCCGCCACCAGCTTGCATTCTTGCTTACAGGCAAAGAGATGAAACATGTTTACATTCTCCCCCACCACGGTTTCTTTCTGGGAAATATTTGAAAGCATTTTCATTCCCATCCCCCACCAGAATTACTGCTGCCAAATCCCTACTTGCAAAGGGGAATCCTTGCCTGATTCCCCTATAAAAATATGGCCCTCGAGCTGGTTCATGAGCAGGCTTGAGGGGCTCGATGGTCAGACTGGACTGGGCCTCAGACTGGACTGGGCCTCAATCATGCCTGAGCCTCCTGGTTCAATTCAAATTCAGTCTGAATTGGAGCTGAACTAGGATTGTTGGTTTTATGCACATCCCTAGTGGAGGTTGTTATGGCCAGCATGGCCAAAGTTAATGGACTAGACTCAGAATTTGTTTCAGAACTCAGGCCTATTTCCAATAGCAATTTTCAACTCAGAGAAACACTGATGGGAAGCCTCACTCAACTCTGAGTGAAATGATTAACTCTTTTGACTGCCTCTGTTAATTGAATTGTGAAGGTAGCATTGTCTCTCAGTGTTTGTGAAGGCACAATTAACTTGCTCTCAGATAATCCCTTACCTCCACTGACAGGATGCTCAGCATGATGTCACCTATTGTTCTGCTTCAGTCAAAAATATTGATTAACTAGCCTCAAACATGCACCCCTTTTACTGTGACTTTAAACATTTTTCTTCTTAGAATCACATAGAAGTAATTTAATTGCTGTCTAACACATAGTTTCGCTTCTTCCTTCTTTCCTAACACCTTTAACTTTTAACGTTCTTGGGGACAAGGTGGCAGAAGGTGCAGATTTGCTTCAGGGAATGTCAATAGAACAATGTTGTTCTATCCTTCCTAAACAAACAGCTAACAGAACATAGAACTCAGATCCTTTGTATCCTGACTGACTTACTATCCTGAGCTAGCTTCAATAATTAAAAGACAATATCCATAGGATAACAGCAAATTGTCACCTTTTTGGGATCCAGGAAGGATGAGGATATTTTGAATAGACTCTATGGAGACCAAAGGAAGAGACAACTATAAAGAATGGAGCTCACTGAACAGAGAGCTAGCAATCTCTGCCTAACAAGCAATACTTGCTCATGAGTGATGCCAGAATTTGCTGCGCAAGCCGCGGGGCTAAAAGCAGGAATTCTTTCAAGGGAGAAGAGACTGTCTGTTGACCTCTGCTGCGCAATGAGAAGTCAAGACTCCCCAGCTATGGCACTCCCAGCAATATTTGCCTAAGCAGCCGATCTTGCTCACGAGTGTATCCCCAGTGCTTGCTGTCTAGCTGCAGCACAGTTAGCGAGGCCTGAAACCTGGAGACAAGAGGCAGCTCAGTGATTCTTGCCGCGGGACAAAGAATCAAGGGCTAACTCTGTCTGTGAACCACAGCACCAGCCTTCTTCTTCTGAAGCCTTGTTCTCAAGCCTCGCACTCAAGCTGCACACACTTTCTGCCCCACATTGGACTCTGGTAATATGCTGCTTCTACAGCCTTGGATCACTCTTCCCTTCCCCCTTCTTCTCTTTTCCCTCTACTAATTCCTGAACCATGCCACTCCGTCACCTTCCTTACATGCCCCCCCCCTTTCCATCTATATCTGAATTATGTTAGGCTCTAGGAAGATTTAATGCACACATATATATTAGTTAGGAACACTGGGTTGCTGTTGTTGGCTAGCCATGATTGAAATGTTATTAGTAGTTCAGATTGATTGTTCTGTTCCCTGCTCAGTTAGATTAATGCTGTGTTCTTCAATGCTCAATAAACCCCATTGAATTATTTAGGAGTGTTTTGAGGTCTTCTTCTTTCTACCTTTGTGCCTAGACATGGTCACCATATAAAAGAACTGGTCACTTTGTGAGACTGGTGAAACCAGCCTAATTTCATATGTTAGCTCCAGAGCATATCTAGTATACAAATCAGGCTTGGTTCAAAACAAGGTCTTCCTGGCTAAGGAACACCAGTGCTCATGGATTCTGACATCCTCTCCTTACCCCAGAAGTGCTCTGTACTATGCAAAAATATGTCCCTGAAGGATATTCTAACATTTGACAGTTATTTCTACTTTTCAGCAAAATCTTTCCTACACTGTATGAGGTCATTTCCCCCCCTTTAACTGCTCCTCCACCCCCAGGGTTCTGAAAACCAATTGGGACCATCTGAATTGGTCCTAAAACCAATAAAAATGGTCTGAAAACAAAAATAAATGGAACTCTGGAAAACAATTGAGCTCCAAAAACAAATCAAAACAAAACCCACATCCACATCCCTAGTATTGCCCTTTAAAAGTTTTTAAAAAAACATTTTAAAAGTTCAAAGTTGGTCATAATATAACATTTTATTTATTCATAAATCAGCTTGGAATTTTTCTATTTGAAAGGCACTATAGATATCCTCTTTAAAAAAAAAAACTCAAATGAAAGTGATTGACCACTTCAGAGCGATTCTTCCTAAGAACATACGAACAGCCCTTCTGGATCAGGCCCAAGGTCTATCTAGTCCAGCATCCTGTTTCACACAGTGGCCCACCAGATAGATGCCTCCGGGGAGCCCACAAGCAAGAGGTATGTGCATACCCTCTCTCCTGCTGTTGCTTCCCTGCAACTGGTATTGAGAGACATTGTGCCTCTGAGGCTGGAGGTTGCCCAAGCCACCAGGCATCGATAGACCTGTCCTTCAGAGAGATTCCTCCTGTACAACCAACCATATGGTTAAATTTTAAGCCTGTTTGTGAGAAAATAAAGGAAGCTTAATCTTCATTGCCTCCCTGTCTTGCCTGCTCAGCTCAGCAACCTCAGAAGTCCTCAGGTGAAAACAATATCAGTTTCATTTGGCTTGCAAAAAGCCAGAGAGAGATCTCCTTGCTCTATATTCCACAGCTGCTGCTGTTGTCATTCAGGGAAATGGTGCCAATTTTCCATGTGTCCTTACTGTACTGGCATAAATCAGCAGAGAAGCAAACATACCTGGAGCAGTGGTCTGGCTGGGATTGTTGGCACATAATTAGAATTGTCTGGCATAAATTGGGACAGTTGGAAGTGTGACGACCCAAAGGTCGTCATAAGTGAAAGTTGTACACCAATGCACACTTATATTACTAAACTTAAAAATACTATTTTTATAAAGCTTCTGTTAACTTCATATGAACATCATGTTTTCTGAAGCATGCAACACATGTGACTGTCTCAGTGTCTCATTTAAAAGGAAAGAAGGAGAACAGGCTTATCAATGCAATCATCTAAGACCTATGCCAGAAATAAGTGTGATAGAAATGAATATAAATCATTCACTCACTAAGAGATAAATTCAAGTGCAATTAAAGTTCATATGAGTGCATCAATGGATAGGCTTCCAATTCTTTGCATAATTAAAATGAACATTTGATATGAAAATCTGTAGATATGATACACTGCCTGGGTAATGAAGCATCTCCCTTTGAGAATCACTCATGGGTGTACATTTCCTGGTTCCTATAAACATTTTCTACACTAATGAGCCTTGAAGATTTCTCATCAAATGGTTGTTAACTAAAATGCTCCTGTTTTTATCTACTCTGGCAATATATTCCTAATAGGGTTATCAAGCTTGAGACTTAGAAATCATTTAAAGTACCTACCTAAGTATGTACTGAATAGTATAATGTTCAGTTGAGGAAGTGAATCCTATTTTTAGGACAAAGAGCAACCATGGTTATAGAGGAAAAGAAACCAACAAAATATCTCTGATTTCTCTGCCAGCATTTAAGATGGCCTTAAAACACATCTCTTCACCCAGTCGTTAATTATGTGTGATTGCTCTGTTTTATATACATGCCATATTTTAAAATTACTTAATTTTAAAATAATTTTATTTAAAATTATTATTTAAAAATAATTATTATAATTAGAAATACTTATTTTTAAATAATTTAATTTAAATTATTTTACACTGTATAGTGGTGGCTGTTTGAGGTGCTATATAATGTAATGATAAATTAATGATTAATAAGTATAAGTTCCATATATTTCCTCTCTTAACTGTTCATATAACAGAATCTGGATTTTTTTTCTTCATCCATTCATTGTAACAGAAAGTACATGACAGAGTTAGCCTGCTTATTGTGGAACAGTACACCTATGGGTGTGGGGATGACACATGGTTACATTTCCCAAAATAACTCCATGGTTATATTTCCAGTACTAGGCTTAGTGTGCACAAAGGTGATTTTTACAAGGTTGATGTCTGTTCATACCTTGAGTGATCCTAGGGACCCTATCTTCCCTTCTTTCCTCCTGTTTTGCTCAATAAGGTAAATAATAACCTATCAATGGGACAATAACAAGTAAGTATGTCAATAAGTTAAAGAAGTGATGACAAACTTTCCAAGACTAAAATGAGCTGAAAGCTGTTGTGAAAGTTCTCTGAACTGGAATAGGAGATAATACACTTTTGCTGTGGAATGCTTTTACATCCACTTGTTTACTACCATGAAGTGGTTTGAAGCTGCTTTGTGATGCCAAAAGAGATCTCAAATGATTATCCCTAAGCTAGGCTGGTAAGACTATCCACTTACTGTCATTGTGTATCCATGTTGTGCTCTCAATGAGAGAATAAAAGGTTTGAGAATGTCAATGTGTTCATAATTTCTCTACCCCCACTTTCAACTAAATATTGAATTGAGAATCCATATGCATAAATAATCAAATCACAGCCATGGTGGTGAAAGCCATGCTGTTGGCTTTCTGTGACTGGATGGAAACACATTATTATAAACCGGAATTATGTTTTCCATATAGCTGGGAGTTTATTAAGAAAAAAACCAAAGTATTGGTTGATCGGAGAAGAAAAAATGTTGCTTTGGGTGAAGTCAGAAAAACCAGAAGTGGGTTGAGCAAGACATCCAGGACATCCAGTGACTAAAGAAAAAGATTTCAAAGGTGGGGGGAAAAAACCTGGAGATGTAAAAAAAAAAAAAAAAAAAAAAAAAAAAAAAAAAGAATTATCCTCAAGCCTATTGGTAATGGACTGACTTGTGGTGGTGTTGCTGCAGATCCAGAAGCACGGGTGCCACTGTATTGAAGCAGTGGTTTTGCCAGCCGCACTACCAAATTTATTCCTATTCACTACAGTGGGGATAAATTTAGTCACACAGCTGGCAACAGCTGGTTCTCTAGAGCAGTGCTGCTGCTTCTGGGTCCGCAGAAGTGTCTCTGTAAGTTGTTATGCCGTCGTTAGGCTTGCAGATCATGTTGGCAAATATTGATCCTCTGTTACATTCTGTGAAGACAGATATCTCTAAAACAATTGTGTATCATACAGAGTACAAGGAATAAAAGCAGATTTCAAACAGGCTTAAGCTGAAGTCAGATGTAATATGCTGGCTGTTTCAGGAGTTATCTATATCTAGCATACTAGTATACTGAACATGAAAATGTCATTCTTAACTCTTTCTTTTCACGAACTACACTGTTGGTAGGGGTGTGCACAAAACCGGTTTGCCCAGTTCGGTTTGAGTCCAAACTGCACTCAAACTGAAACGGGTATGTTCAGTTTTGTGCACCCCACCCCCCGCAACAGACCCATGGCTTGGCTTAAATTTGAGCTGATCCTGGGATTCTGAAGTTTTAAAAAATCACTCACTGCTGAGTCTCCAGGGGTGCTGCCATGGATATGTGTGTGTGTGTGTGTGTGGTGGGTGTCTCTGCCATTTCCTCGACTGACTCCTCTCACTCTTCGAAAGGCTGTTTTGGCCCATTTTTTGACCATTTCAGCCCTTTTTTCTGGTTGTGGTAGCCATTTTGAAGACTGCTGTGCATGTGTCCTGGCCATTTACATGGCCTAGGGCATGACCCAGCCATGCAAATGGCCAGGGCGCATGCACGGCAGCCTCCAAAATGGCCAACGCCACAGGAGAAAGGGCCAGTATGACCCGGAAAATGGGCCAAAACAGCCCTTGGAAGAGTGGTGGGAGGCCAGCTGTGGGAAGCGGAAATGTCAGAGACCTGCCTTGGCCACGGCAGCAGCCTAGGAGATGACTGGACCTGGTGATGATTTTTTTTTAAAAAATTACATTAGAATCCCCGAACTGGCCCCAAGCTGACTGGAGGGTAGGTGGGTTTGAGCTGAACTGGGCCCAGGTCAAGCCCCGAGCCAGCCTCGAGGTTGAGCCAGACTGGGCCCAGTGTGGCTCGAGTTCACTTCAATGGTGAACTCGCTTGAACTTGAGCCGGTTCGCACATCCCTAACTGTTGGCTCTAGGGATATGCCAGAAGCATGGTTCAAAGTGTGGTTCAAGCATATTTTGGGAGCAGCACGGGGAGCTTTAAGAAAGAGGAGAGCAGGTCCTTAACTGCTCTTGGGCAATCCATGCAGCTTCCTGCTGGATTGGCTGTTTGCGCAAATATCCCCGAACAGCTCCAGCCACATGTGTGTGCTGGCACCAAACATGTGTGTGTTGGAAGCTGCATAGGGTAGTGGAGAGTAGATAAGGACCTGCCCTCCTCTTTCTTATAATTCTCCTGGGCTGCTCCCAAAATGTGCTCAAACTCAAACCACGGAGGTGCAATTCAGCGCTGGAGGGATGGTTCTTTAAGGGTACAGGAGGGTGCACTTAACCCCCTCCTCACTTCCACTGCTGGAGCTAGGTTTTTTTTACAACTTTTTGGGTCAGCAGAGTACCTCCCTGCCACCCCTGCCCCTATTCCTGGAAGTACCATCTGCAAGTGCGCCTTGTGCATGGGTGCACGCACACATCGTGCCCGGCATGCGCACGTCACACATGTCACATCACGATGTGTCTGACGTGCGTGCGCCAGGCGCGATGTGTGCATGCGTCAGGTGCATGTGCAGACAGTACTTCCAGCCGCTTCTGGCCAGGAACGGGGGCAGGGGTGGCAGGGAGGTATGCTGCCACCCCCAAAATGTTGCAAAAACCCGAGTGCTGGCGGGGGAAGCGCTGGCGCTCTACAATGGCATCCGGACTGGTTCGTCCACATCCCTAGGTGAGTGAGTGCGGGGAAGTAAGAATGACACATTAGCATTTGATTCATTGATTCTGTGCTAAAGGTGGTAATGAGATCTACTTCACAGTATATGTGGGGACAGAGAGTCTGAATACAGCCTAATCATGTGGTTGATTTATAGCAATAGCAATAGCACTTACATTTATATACCGCTCTATAGCTGGAAGCTCTCTAAGCGGTTTACAATGATTTAGCATATTGCCCCCCAACATTCTGGGTACTTACTGGGTATTTACTGTTTCTGATGTAGTAAATCATTTGAAATTTAGGTGGCATTTGGATGTTTTTAACCCATATGTACATGCGGGGATGGTGGGGAAGACACACTAGTTGTATAGTGACGAACTACATCATGGACTGGAGCATGTGAGATGTATCATCTGATCTGGCTGTATAGGATTGATTGCTGAATACACTTTCCTTTTCACTTTCTCAGAAACAGAAAGGGATACTTCTTCCTATGATCATAAGGCATTTTCTCAAAAATACATTATTTACCCAGTCTGTATCCTCATTGTGGGCCATTCTAGTATGATCTGAAAACAGTTCCTTTCTGATGAAAAAATGAAGCAGTTACTTGACAAACATGAAACAGATTGGCTTGTCCTTTCCCATCTACAGCGTAAAACTAGTGGAATTGTATGCTATGCTGGTGATATCACAATTAAATTGACAAAATCAAGGTAATAATACAGGCAACATTAACCCTAAATTAAGTTAAACATACATTTTACAAGCTATAATAATATTAAACTTGCAATAAAGCAGTCAGAGAGTTTTCTTTTGTCCTCCACTTAGGAGTAAAAGAACACTTCTACTATAATTAAATCAGTTGCTCTACGGTATTTGACTAATGTCTGATTTAATCTGGTCCTATAATTATTTTAAGTGATTTTAATTAGTACCATCTGCAATGCAATTTGCAAACAAGTTACTTCTGTAAATATGCACATTAGATAAATAGAATGCTAACCAATTAAAAAGTTCTGAGTTTTTAATGCTTTCTTAACTTAAATATCATTTTAGTGTGCCATAGGTTATATTATTATATTAAACTAAACATGTATGTAAATGGAAAGACAATTTCTTGCCAATCTTGCATTATATTTTTCAAGATCTCCATCTGACCCTCACATAGTAATAAAAAAGAAATAATGGAATACATTTAAATAAAAACAAATCATAGGACAGGAGAAAGGATTAACATGTTATTGTTATTCTTATGGTTACCATACATAAACTGATAAATGATCATGGTTCCATTTTTCCAGTTGTAAATTAAAATACCAACAGTAAAATAAATAATCAGCTTACATCAGTTATAACTAAACTACAATAACTAAACTGTAGTTCAGTTATAAAATAAATTACGTCATTGCTTATCAGGGTATATAAAATGCCCCTATTCATAGGCTACAGCAGGGCCTAAATCAGGAATCAGCATCACTGGGTAGCTGCCCAAGAGTTCAGGTTCATAAAAAGGGCCCATCATCAATCCCTAAGACCACCATTTTGTCTATAACCTTCATCCAGTAGTGATAGAGCAACATTCTCAGCTGAGAGAGTTGCTTTGTCATCACCTGCTCTCTTCCATCCCATCCACAAAGGAAAGCTTTCCCCCAGATGCCCCTGTAGTGATGCAGGGATTTCTGAAGGAAAGCTCCCATTTGCTGGTGGGAGTGCTTTGAGAAGTAGCAACAGAGTGAGGCGGGTCTCACGATCAAAGAGACCAGCCTGGGGAGGTTGAGCGGGGAGATCAGGCCAGTCAGTCTGCTCTGGGCGGTCACAGCGGCAGCCCAAGACTGCCGGCTCCGTCATGGATCCAGCCAGGGCTGGGAGTTCGGGGGACATGCGGCCCCCACAGCGGCTGCCCACACAACTGCCAGCTCCGTCATGGAGCCAGCCAGGGCTGGGGAGTTCGAGGGCCGTGTGGCCCCTGGAAGCTCCAGCATGCCCTGCGCGAGCACACAAGGCATACTGGAGACAGCCTCCCGGCCGGGGGTCTACTCATGAGTAGCCACGGTTTGGAACCGCACTGTGGCAACTCACAAGCAAAAAACCCCGTGTTTGCAGAGCACTCGTTCACACGGTGGTTCACACGGTTGTAGAAAATCGGGCTATTGGGGGCTTTTCTACAATTGTGTGAATAGCCTCATTGACTCTCTTAGCTGAAAGAGTGACTCTGCCATCACTTCCTCTTTCCCATCCCATCTGATGCATCATGAACCACTGGGGAGGCCACCCAGGTAGAAGGGATCCTACAATTTGCTTAGGATCCCCGCAAACCCGGAGTGGACCCTGGTCTGTGGATCTTTGGAGAGTGATCTGTGGATCTTAAGTCCACTGGCATAATCATTGGAATAATTTTGTTGAATAGCTTCTGCCTTTTAGGATCGACTATCAACAGTAAAGGATCCAGCAGCCAAGAAATACGCCACAGGCTAGCACTAAGTAGGGTTGCAATGAAGGCCTTGGAAAGGATATTCAGACGTGACGTGTCTGAATAAAGATTAAAATCATTCGGACAATGGTTTTCCTTGTGACATTCTATGGATGCAAAAGCTGGACTTTGAAGAAGCAAGATAGAAAAAGCATTGCCGCTTTTGAACTTTGGTGCTGGAGAAGACTTTTGAGGATACCATGGACAGCCAGGAAAACAAACAAATGGATCATAGAACAAATCAATCCAGAATTTTCACTCGAGGCACAAATGACCAGGCTCAAACTATCATACTTTGGACACATTATGCAAAGACCCAGCTCCATTGAGAAGTCCATAATGCTGGGGAAAGTTGAAGGAAAGAGAAGAAGAGGATGACCAGCAGCACGGTGGATGGACTTGATTATGACAGCAATGAATGCACCACTGAGCGACCTTAAAGGCCAAGTTGAAGACAGATCATCCTTGAGAGAATCTATCGTTGTGGTCGCTAAGAGTTGCCACCGACTTGACGGCACTTAATCAATCTATCTATCTATCTATACAGTAAATATTGTATTTACCTGAATCCAAGAATAGGTTTTTTCCAAGTTCTTTCCTGCTTGAAATCAGGGGCTCATCTTAAATTCAGTCTTCTTTTGGGGTGTAAACTGTTGTGGAAAATGGGGATTAATCTTCCATTTTGTGTTGAATTGCTTATTATCTTTCTGTTGCTTGTATTTTGAAGTGTTTGTGTATTCCCCATGTGCTGTTCTGTAAGTTGTGTAGCAAGTGTAGTTCACAATTTCAGTTCACAGGTTGGTTAGGAGGGAAAGGGAAGTTAAATTGAATTGGTTTGTGTATTTTTAAAATGGAGAGAAATATAAGTTAAATCTGATTGGGTGCACTGCAAAAATGGAGGGGAAAGCTTAAGCATACAAAGGAGGCTGTCACACACTAGTATAGGCCAGTCAGTATGGATCCAGTCTGAAGAAGTCAGTTTGGAGTAATCAGAACCAGAGCTGAAAGAGCTGAGAGATCTGCTAGAATCTCTGAGAGATCTGCACGCCTGATCTCTCAATGTCACAGGCTTGCGACACTCTATTCTAACTGTGCAGACGTTCTGGAGTGCCTTGCAGTTCTCAAGGGCCACTGGGCTGAATGGTCAGTCCCAGTGGCCACTCCTGCTCCACCCGCTGCCAATACCACCACCATGGGGGTGGGGAAGGCCTGCTCGGCTCACCCCCCACACCCCGGCCGTGCACATGATGGCTAGAATTATTGAAGTTTTCAGTGTTGCAGTTAGGCACCATGGGGATGTGGCGGGCCAGGTGTGGGATGGGCTGGCAGCAGGAGCCCCCCCCCCCCGGACCTTGCAGGCCATGGACCAGGGACCCAAGGTCTGGGGGTAAGAGCACCTCTGGATGCAACGTGGATCCTTGGTTGAATTTGAAAATTCCCACTCTGCTTTTCTATCCAAATGTGCCTCTCTAATTCACCCAAGATTCAGTTTCTTCAAACAAACTGAGCTTTGAAATGAAGGTGTGTGGTTGACTTGTTTCTTTTAAGTGTGGCTGAACTTTCCATTATGTTGCATCTGAATTGTCCCCCAGGCTTTTTTCTCAGCCTGTTGCAAAAGGCTTGGCCCAGAGCAGTTGAGAGACCGCTGTGGATTGGGCAAATGGCAGAAGGAGGGGCTAAAGAAATCACTGACAGCAAAACAATTCATGCTGCGGTGCTCTAGGTTTTTGGAAGTTTGGCTAGAAGTTTCCATGGCTTTGTGTTTCGTCTGACAGGGCCCATTGTATTTCTTCCTGTTGAACATTGTTGTGGAATTAGTGATGAATAGCCTTGAATTGAATTGCCCTTTGAATATCTTCTCTGAAGCACTCAGTTTCTGGCTGACATCCAGACTAAAGTTGCACAAATTGAAACATGTTTTGCATGTGCAACAAAGGAGGATCTCCTAAGGGACAGATTTTCAGATGGTTAGGGTGCAGAGGGTCAGGCTGCAGAGGGAAGGGGAGATTGGTGAAAATAACCCCTCCTTTGTTCGTACACAACACTTTTAAAAAAAACACACATCTGTACTATTAAAAAAAGAAAGAAATGGAAATAAGTATTTAAAACTTCCCCCACCCAACCCCACAATCCCATGGATACAGAAACTGACACAGATACAGAAACACTGAAAGACTATTCATTACTAATTCTCCAGCGCAAATCAACAGGAAGCAATAAAATGGACATAACCTGAAATTTATTAAACACCATATATCTGGTCTGAGAAAACATTTTTTAATTTTTTTAAAAAGTTGTGAAGGAATGAGGCCTGAACCTCCTCTTTCTGTATATAAGGTTTCTGTATTGCAATTGCTTTTCTTACTCCCTGTGTCAAAAAGCTGTGCAGGGGTCAAACATTCACAGCTCCTGTTCTACAATTTGGTTTTGGGGGGCTGAATCACTCCCAAAGCAACTGAAAGAGCAGTCTTGTATTGAATGCCCAAAACTGCAAAGGAAGAGCAGGACCTGAGAATGAGCAAGGGATAGGTCAGGCTTGCTGAAGAAGCTGACTAGGGGTGATTGCAAGAAAATTCTTGGTAAGGACTCTGAGTTAGGGCCCAGAATTAGTGCAGGATAGATTGATTGGATGTATTTTACATCCAATATTTTATTAGTTCCTCGTGCTCACATGGTTGCTGTTTTGTACTAAATTTTCAAAAAAAAAGAACTATTGTTTTGGATTGAACTATTTTAAAGTAAAACTTCCTTGTTTTGAAGTTAAAAATGTGTAGCTGCTGCCTGTTTTCCCACCCAATGCTTAGAAGCCTTTTCACTCTATGTAACTTTGAACGGGACAGAGGTCTGGAAGGCTGATTTAGTAGACACAGCCAAAAAATATACAAAAGTCTATTTGGTGACAGTGGTGAAGCTTAAGATCATGGGGCTGGTTGAGGCATGTGGTGGCAACATGGTGGGATGCCTGACAGAAGCCATGTATGCATGGACGTAGCAAGGTTGGAGTGGGCCCAGAGACAAGATTTTAATATGGGCCCCTCACTGATATACACACACAAACACACTTCACAATATATAGTGCACTCACACTCACATCCCCATTATGAATACGGTGAATATCTAGTTCACAGGGACAGATCCAGCAGGAAATTACAGGGGGTGCAACAAGAATCCCTCCCATAAAAGATTCCACCCCCATATAGATATGTGGGGCTTGGATTTTCTCTCTCTTGCAAATGCACTATGCCAGGGGGTGTCAAACTAAAAATTTTGTGGTGGGCCAAATTAGATTCTGATGCACCACTGGTGAGCCACACATAACCTTGTGCCCACCTTTTACCACCTATCTTCCTCCTCCTCTCTGCTCTTTCTCTCATTCCTTTTCCTTTTCTCTCCTCCCCTTAAATTTGCTGAATTCACTACATTTTACACTAAAATACACTCAGGGAAAGATATATTTTTTAAAAATTTTAGAAGAAATTCGGAACATACCTTCTAATACCAGCTTTTTGCATGGAAAATCCTATCACTCTTCCTCTCTCCCTTACAAAGATGTTTCTAGGTACTTAAAAGATCCAGGGGATGCAATACGGGCGGGTGGGGAGTCATGTGACATGCCTCTGGGGGGCCCCTTGAGGCAGTGAGGCCCCAAGACAACTGTCTCCCCTTGCCTAATGGTAGTTATGCCCCTGCATGTATGTAGTCTGAGAAAACATGGGGGGAAATACAGAAAACACTGGATTACATACTATGCAGACAGCCATGCACCCAAAAGAGCTGTGATTTTACTAGCTGAAAAGCACTAAGCAACACATGGATGCTCCTACCAACACTGGGGGAGGTGCCATACATCCTAAATGCTGCCATTTCCCCAGACATAGCATTATTCAGAGGCATTGTCCCATTGGGACAAATCCGATCTGCATAACAAATTTGGAGGTATCTCCCCTCCAGTACATCTGATGGCCGGGCCTGATTAAACCTAAGCAAATTCAATAAAAACCCATCATGCTGAGTTATAACAAGCTTCATTTTAGATGTCTCATCTTCTGCTACACAGTACACCAGATGGCCCCAAGTGGCTCTTTTAAAAACAGTTGAGTGCAATACCCCATTCCCCAACCAGTCCTGTCTTGGATGATGATAAGGAAACTGGAAGATGTTCATAAGGAAAAGCATGTCATAATCAAACACAGTTCAGAAATGATACATAATACTAGCACTCATTCATTGCTCCCTGTTGGTATAGCAGTGGTTCCCAACCAGGGTTCCTCCAGCTGTTGCTGAACTTCAACTCTCATCATTCCCAGCTATTATTTATTGTGCTGGGGATGATGGGAATTGTAGCTCAGCAACATCTGGAGGAAGCCTGATTGGGATAGAATGTGGTATAGATTAGAGTTAAAAGCTTAAAATGAAATACACATAGCATGATTATTACAAATTAACAGAAATTTGTAATACCTGAAGTTTGTCATACAATAACACAATCAGTTCCAGTTAATAGTGTGCAAAAATCATGAATATGGCTTTTGAGATTGCGACAGAATCTCTGTGGAAATATTTTTCTCCACTCCTCATCAAGTATCTTGATATGCGTGTTCCAAAAACCAAACAGGATTTTCTCTCTTTTGAATCTGGGGAGATATGTGCTATTTGTTTGGTATAAGTGATCCCTCCCTAGAATGATAGCCACAAGCATTCCATTGATGAGAATAGATAAGAGTTCCTTTGCTAAATATGCCCAGTGTGCAGACACTAATTAATGACACAGGGTGTTTTAAGCTGAGCTGGGAGCTTGTTCCCCCAGCTGCTCCAGTAAGAATGTGTACACAATATGTGTACAAAGCTTTCAAAGAGATGATGTTTCATAATCTTTTAATTGACTTTACAGCCAGGTTCTATGCATATTTACTTTTAAAAGCAAGTTTATGTTCAATAATGCTTACTCATAGCAGGTGTGCTAGAATTACATACATGCAGCACCATCCTGTGTGCATTTACTGTTGCAAACTCTATCAAACTCAATGGGACTTGCTTCTGTGCAAACATACATAGAATAGAGCTGCAAAACAACAGCCAAAAACCTCCCACCAAAACCCCAAACAAACTGGACTTCTAAACACTACTATACACATCTGTATTTGGGTAGATCTGTATATGCGTAAATATAATCCATTAATAGGACTTGAATTGTTCTCATAGATGGACCAGGACCCATAACTGCATTTTGATGTAAACCACCCTGAGCCATTATTGGAAGGGTGGTATATAAATCTATCTAACTAACTAACTAACTGCATAACCATTACTGCAGTGTCTGATGTGGAGGTTTTCAGCAATGCCTTTTATGTGGCTAGGCTGGTCCAGTTTCAATTT
The DNA here is from genome assembly GCF_027244095.1 of Hemicordylus capensis. Lineage (NCBI taxonomy): Eukaryota > Metazoa > Chordata > Lepidosauria > Squamata > Cordylidae > Hemicordylus > Hemicordylus capensis. Next base: position 79,632,898 of record NC_069661.1, on the reverse strand, counting down.
GTGACTCCTGAGGATGTGAACAAGCTGCTTGGAGTGGTGCAGCCTACCACCTATTCTCTTGACCCGTGCCTGACATGGCAGGGGTCAAGAGAATTTTATTTTATTTTATTTTACTTTACTTTTTATTGTTACATTTGTATACCACCTTTCATTAAAACAATCCCAAGGTGGTTCACACATAAATTAAAAATGACTATAAAGTTTATAGTATCCTGCAGGGGAGTTGTTGTAGAAGGCCTGGTAGATATCACAAATGCTTCTCTGAGTGAGAGCAGGATGCCTCCTTGCCTTAAGGAGGCAATTAGACCTCTTCTGAAGAAGCCTGCATTGGACTCCTCAGAATTAAACAACTATAGGCCTTCCATGCCTGGACAAGGTAATTGAGAGAGTGGTGACTGTTACGGTCCAGGTCTGATTTATATACTAAATATGCTCATTAGCTAGCACACAAAATTAGGCCTGGCTCATAGTGTCACCAAGTGACCAAGTTATTTTATATGGTGACCATGTAGGATCTGGGGCATGGAAGAAAGGAGATGAAACCATCCTCAAAGATTCAATGGGTTTTATTGAGTATAAAAGAATAACAACATCAATCAAACTGAGCAGAAAGCAGGACACTCTATCAATATATTACTAACAGCATTTAAACAGAACATCCTAGCCAGCACCAATATTCAACGTGTTCCTAACTAACATATGTGTGTGTATTAAATCTTCCTAGAGCCTAATACAATTCAGATATAGACAGAAAAGGGGGGGGGTGTAAGGAAAGCTGAGGGCTGGCATGGTTGGGGGGGGGGAGATCAGGAATTAGTAGAGGAAAAGAGGAGGGGAAAAGATGGAGGGGCCCAAGGCTTGTAAGGAGCAGCATATTACCAGGACCAGAGACTTGAGAGCGGTGGATCTCTTCAGCTGAAGGAGCGAGGCTTCTTGGCTGGAGACAGGAGCGTTTGTAGTTGCTCAGATCACGGCTGAGAGCCAGAGCACCATGGCTGGGGAAGTCTTGACTTCTCACTGCGCAGTAGAAGTCACAGACAGCTCCTGTCCATGGACAGAGTTCCTGCTTGTTGCCCCGCAGCTTAGCAGCAAACTCTGGGATCCTTGTGAGCAGCTCTTGCTGTAGGCAAAAGATTGCCCTTAGGCACAAGACTGCCTGTAGGAGACAGTTCCTGTCCATGGACAGAGTTCCTGCTTGTTGCCCCGTGGCTTAGCAGCAAACCCTGGGATTGCATGTGAGCAGATCCTGCTTGTAGGCATAAGAATGCCCGTAGGCACAAGACTGCTAACTCTCTGTCCAGTAGCCTCATTCTTTATAGTTGTATTTTCTTTGATCTATTCAAATCTCATCTTTTCCTGGGTCCCAAAAGGTGACAACTTGCTGCTATCTTCTGGACAATGTCTTTTAATTATTCAGGATATTGGCCAGTCCAGAGAGAGATCTGAATCTCATCTTCTGTAAACTGTGCGCTTAGGAAGGGGGGGGACTTTGCCCAAAGCAAATCTGCATCTCTGAGCTACAAATTGCATCTTCCCCGATTTGCCAGTCTGACCCCAAAAGGTGTTAAAGTGTTAGTAAGGTAAGAATTAAAGTCTATAGGTGTTTTCTTTGTATGCATCTACCTATGTTGGATTTCTATAGAGAGCAATTGAGTTAATCATTGACAAGGATTAACATGGATTTCTTGCAACAGGAGAGGGGAGGTCAGCCTCTGGCCTCTTCCACAGACATTATCTGGTAGTGAGTCACATTTTAGCATTTGGATATAGCATTCAGCATTCAGGCCTGGCTTTTGTACTCCCTTGAGTATCCATTTCACAATACAATGCTGGATTGCTTCCTCCTTCACAGAGCAGTTGAGATCTGGGGTGTCTTGAGTTCAGGCATTTAATTGAACTCCTAATATAAAATGAAATCAAACACAGGTCTGAATTCCACATACTTCTGAGTTGGTACCTTTAGGTCCAAGGTTGGGGTACATGGTCCGTAACATGACCTCCTAGGTCCAGGCAATCTTGCAAGAAACTGACTATATAGACCCATTTTCAAACTGTTTTTTGGGTGAGCTATGGGCTGCAGACTGACTTGGTCAGCCTGATGGATGATCTCCAATTGATAGATAGGGAATGATCTCCATTTGATAGATAAAGAAATGATATCCAATTGATAGAAAGAGTGTGGCTCTGTTGGTCGTTTTGGATCTCTTGGTGGCTTTTGATACTATTGGCCATAGTACCCTTCTGGAGCGTCTGAGGAGGTTGGGGGCACTGCTTTGCAATGGTTTCACTTCTACCTTTTGGGCAGATTCCAGATGGTGTCCCTTGGTGACTGCTGCTCTTCAAAATCTGAACTTTCATATGGTGTCCCTTAGGGCTCCATCTTGTCTCCACTGCTGTTTAATAATTACATGACACCACTGGAAGAAATCATCAGGAGATGATGACATCTAAATCTGTTTCGCTGATGACACCCAAATCTATTTCTCCATGTCAACATCATCAGGAGAAGGCATAACCATCCTAAATGCCTTCCTGTAGGCAGTGACGGTCTGGATGCTGGATAACAAACTGAGACTGAATCCAGATAAGACAGAGATACTTATTGTGTGGGGTCAGAATTCGGGTAACAATTTTGATCTGCTGGTTTTGGATGGGGTCATACTTCCCCAGAAGGAACAGGTATACAGTAGGAGAGTGCTTCTGGATCCTAACCTCTCCCTGGTGCCCCAGGTTGAGGGGGTGGCCAGAGATGCTTTCTATCAGCTTCGACTGATATACTAGCTGCATCCATTTCTTGAAATAAAAGACCTTACAACAGTGATACATATGCTGGTAATTACCAGACAGGACTACTGCAATGGGCTCTATGTGGGGCTACCTTTGTACATAATCCCTATGCAGTTGGTCCAGAATGTGGCAGCCAGGTTGGTCTCTGGGTCACCTCAGAGAGAACATATTACTCCTGTATTGAAAAAATTACACTGGCTCCAAATAGGTTTCCAGGCAAAGTACAAGGTGCTGGTTATCCTCTCTAATAAAACGCTTGGTGTCCATCCGTGGACGGACACCAAGCGTGCGTTTGTGCCTCGACTGTTCTGAGCATGCGCGGAGTGCATGCTCAGAACAGTCCAAGAGAGACACGACCGCCAGCACCCGGCGGCCATGTTGGGCGGCCAGAAGCGGCCGCCCGAAGAAGCTGGGAAGCAAGGAGAGAGGCGGCGGGGTAAGCTGGCCGAGACGGCGGCAGAGCCGCCGTCTCGGCCAGAGGAAGCCGGGCGGGGGCAAGAGGAAGCAGGGCGGGGGCAAGAGGCGGCCTGGCGGCGCCGGCAACGCCCGGTGGCGGAGACACTTTGGGGCTCTTGCCCGGCCGGGGAGACCGGCCGGGAATGTTAGGCGGGGGCGGCCCAGATCGGACCGGCAGCGTGACCATGGAGGCGGTGGCAAGGGGAAGACTGGGCCCCAACTGACTAAAGTTGCCGGGTGAGTGGTGGGTGGAGCGCAAGACTTCTGGGGAGGGGGGAGGGCAAGAGGGAGTGGGGGTGGGCCCGGATCACTTACTAGCGCCCGTTATTTAACGGGCCTGAAAACACTAGTACCCTATAAAGCCCTAAACAGGTTAGGCCCTGAGTATTTAAGAGACTGTCTTCTTCACTGTGAACCCCACTTCCCATTGAGATAATCAGGAAAAGTTTGCCTGTAATTGCCACCAGATCATCTGGTGGCTACGCAGGGACGGGCCTTCTCCGTTGCTGCCCTGAGGCTTTGAAATATGCTCCCTGCCGAAACAAGAGCCTCCCCATCTCTGACAACTTTTAAAAAGGCAATTAAGACAAATTTGTTTACCCAGGCTTTTAATTAGATTTACAGTTTGTAATAGTTTACCATTGTGTTAAATTTAAAATTATTGTAATGTTTTACCATTTTAAATACTGTTTTAATTTGTTTTGTTTTGTTGTAAGCTGTCCAGAGATGCAAGTTTTGGGCGGTATATAACTGTGTTAAATATAAATAAATAAATAAGACCGGCAAGACAACCAGACTCAGTCATTTGTCTGGCTGCTGCATTGCATTATTTTATCAAAAGAAAATGTGAGTGTGTGTCCTCACAGATCTAGATGTCCAAGCTTTTGTGAGTTGAAATAAACAATCACCAAACAGTTCTGCTGCAATGGATGGTTGGGAGGAGATGTGGTATTTACAAGTGTTGTATCTTCACCTTTCCCTTTCTGAACTATACAGCTTAAGTTTGTTTCTATGGCAATCACAGTCCACAGCAGGGATTTGCAACTTTTTTCTTGGCATCAGACACAAGTTCCAGAGAAAGTATGAGCAACAACAATCATTCTTAATCATGTTCCACACCTATGGCATACCAGGGATTTAGACGTGTCTCTTTTTTACTCACTTTGTAAGCCAAAAGTGATTACCATATCAATAGTCTTTCATTACTATGCACATACAGTTTTATTCCATTAAAAGTCAGAACCACACCTATGTGTGCTTTTAGACTAGTGAAGGTATTTTCAGAGTAATCAATGCTAAACGATACACACTGACTGACATATTGTGTAGCATTTCATCTGTCGTAATGAAACGTGCATACAGTTGTGCAATAGCACTCTTGTGTGAAACACAAGTATTGCACCAATGCATTTGTGCAATGAATGACGGTTATTTCCAATGGCCATCCACTGTGCAATTGCATTGTGCAATTATTGTGTTTTGCGTCTATGTACTCTTGCATAACAGCATGCACATTTCATTACAAGGCAGATGGAACATTGTGTGGTATGTCAGCCCCTGTTTTTTATCATGAGGTTGGCTCAAAGGTGATGCTTGTGAGCTGCGATTTGGCCTCCTTATTCTATGGTGATTTTGAATGTGTGTAATGCTTTGTTTATAAAGATCTTCCTCCAGCAGGGCAAATATCTGAAGACCTGCCTGCCATCAAGGGTTTCTGCCCACCCAACAAGATTGTAAGAGAGGGCTTTGCACCGTGTGCCGACATTAAGGAAGACTAAATTGTCATGCACGTGGGACAGGGCCTTCTCTGGTGTTGCCCCCAGGTTCAGGAATGCTCTCTCAGTGAGTGTCCACTCCTTGATATCTGTGGCTGCTTTTAATAAAGAATGAAAGACCTTTTTATTTGTTCAGGCTTTTATCTCTTAGGTGCCGCCAGGTTTCTTAACTCTTCTGTTATTCTGCCTATCTTATGATTGCTGCTTTTTGTTGTTTTACAGTTTTTATTGTTTTAACTAATTTTGATGTTTTCATGTGAGTTCTATGGAGTTCTATTGTATTTTAATTTTTGTAAACCGCCTTGGGATGTTTTATGAAAGGCAGTATAGAAACTGACCAACCAACCAACCAACCAACCAACCCAACAATAAATATACTAAGAAGAAAAGCTGTCAGGCCGCTTAGTATGTTTGTTTTATAGCCTGCTGTTCCTCTCGGGCAGGACTCCTTAACAGCAGCCTTCCAGCTGTTTTCGGGTTACAGTTCCCTGCATACCCTAGAGATGAGCATGGAACTGGCTAGCCCAGTTCGGTTTGAGGCCGGTCCAGCCTTGAACCCAACCGTGCCAGTTCAGTCCAGCACCCCCTCGAACTCCCACCCCTCCGTTCAGTTCAGGGGGTTCACGATCTTTAAATTCTTTTTAAAAAATATTTATTATTATTATTATTATTATTATTATTTACACATTCAGAAAGGTATTATTGACTGGTCTGTTTTACCCAGACATTGAGTCCTTCCCAAGGACCTGGGATGGCTGGATTTTATTATCAATGTTGTTGCTGTTATTATTATAGATATCGTCACCCAATATAGGTTGTTCCCAGTAAAGTTGCTTTTTATAATTGGCTGATGGTGGTTTCTGTGGCCCCTATGGTGCTGAGGTGCTCTTCAAGGTGTTTTGGAATTGCACCTAATTATTATTATTTATTTACACAGACAGGTGTTATTGACTTGTTTTATCCAGACATCAAGTGCTTCACAAGGATCTGGGATGGCTGGATTTTATTATCAATGTTGTTGCTGTTATTATAGATATCGTCGCAGAACATAGGCTGTTCCCAGTAAAGTTGCTTTTTGTAATTGGTTGATGGTGATTTCTGTGGCCCCTATGGTGTTGAGGTGCTCTTCAAGGTCTTTTGGAACTGCACCCAGGGCGCCAATTACCAATGGGATTATTTTGGTCTTTTTCTGCCACAGCCTTTCAATTTCAATTTGTAGATCTTTGTATTTGGTGATTTTTTCTATTTCTTTTTCTTCTATTCTGCTATCCCCTGGTGTTGCTATGTCGATTATTTTAACTTGTTTTTCTTTCTTCTCGACTACAGTTATATCTGGTGTATTGTGTGGCAGATGTTTGTCTGTTTGTAGTCGGGTGTCCCATAATATATTTGCATCTTCATTTTCTACAACTTTTTCAATTGTATGGTCCCACCAATTTTTGGCTACAGGTAGCTTGTATTTTTTGCTGATGTTCCAGTGTATCATCCCTGCTACCTTGTAATGTCTTTGTTTGTAGTCAGTCTGTGTGATTTTTTTACAACAGCTGATTAGGTGGTCCACTGTTTCATCTGCTTCTTTACAAAGGCGGCACTTGCTGTTTGTTGTTGACTTTTCTTCTTCTGCTCTTATTGCATTTGTTCTTAGTGCCTGTTCTTGTGCAGCCAGTATTAAACCCTCTGTTTCTTTCTTCAAGTTGCCATTCTTAAGTCATTGCCAGGTCTTGGTGTTGTCTGATTTTCCACTTATATTGTGCAAATATTGACCATGCAGTGGCTTATTTTTCCATTTTTCTGCTCGGTTCTTGACTTGTTCTTTCTTGTAGGCCTGCTTTGTTTCATTAGTGTTGAATAGTTTCGCATTACTGACTATTTGAAGTGAATCTGCTTCACTGTCCTTTATATATTCTTCAAGACCTCTTTTCTCCTCCTCTACTGTTTGATGGTCTTGCAGCATTCCTCTTCCACATGAGCTGTGAGGGAGGTATAGCCTATCTACCTCACTGCGGGGGTGCGGAGCACGATTGATGGTCATGATTTTCCTGGTCTTACAATCTAGCGTCTCTAGCTCTGCCTGGGTCCAGTCTATTATTCCTGCAGTGTATCTGATAACAGGTATAGCCCAGGTGTTTATGGCTTGTATGGTGTTCCCACCATTGAGTTTGGACTTGAGGATTTTTCTATCTCTCCTGATGTATTCAATTCCAATTTTTCTTTTAACTTCAGTGTGTGCAATATTATCAGCCTGGAGAATGCCCATTTTCTTTCTCTTCCAGGTTCTCGATGTTGTTTCCATTGGGCAGTTCTATTCCTTCTGTTTTAGTTATTTTTCCTCTGTTCATTATTAATGTAGCACACTTGTCTAGTCCAAACTCCATTGCTATATCGTTACTGAATATACTATAGCACCTGGCACGGTCCTTGTTGACCCAGGCGATGACCGATCTGGTATAGCTTTATTAAAGTTACTTCTCACCATATTGTTGATGGGAGAGGCACTCTTTGTCTGGCTCCTCTGGTGAGACCTGTCCAGTATGGTTGGACCTCTGGCATAGCTCTCACCTTCCTCAGAGCTCACAAGCCCCACAACCACGCCAAGGTAGTGCCTCACTGGGGATATTATTATTATTATTATTATTATTACCTTTTACTCCCTTCGAGTGAGTTCCTGGAAGTGGTGGGGAGGGGGCCCGCAGAGTTTCCCCCTCCCCCTGCCGGCCTTCTATATCACCCCCTCGCCTGGTTCGGGCGCTCTTCAGCTGGTTTTCAGCCTTCACTCGGTGGCCCGGCTACCATGTTGGGGGCTGGGCGCCTGCGCACATGGCCTCTGTGTGGCTCTGGTCTGCACATCCCTAGCATCCCCAGCCATAATGGCCAATAGTCAATTAACAAATTTAATTTGATATTGCTTGTTTTATTTCATAAAATTGTTTTAATCATGTTATACTTGTTGTATTTTACTTTATGTACACCACCTAGGGATACACATATCAGGTGGCATATAAATATGAAAAATAAATAGCCTGGGAGTTGTAGGCCAACACCTGTAGGAAGGCCATAGCTGAGTAGCCATGCTCTAAGGAGCTCACGGAGGAATACACAGGGGCTATTCTTATGATCACAAAAATCAGGCTAGGAAAATCCTAGCCCGATTTTTGTGATCGTAAGAACCATCAGGCTTGCAGCTGAGCCCGGTGGTTCTGGAGTGGCTAACCAACACCTGTAGCCCACCCGTTAGCCCGGGTTTGCGGAGTGAATGCTCCGCAAACCCGGGCTATCTGCTTGTGAGTAACTGTGGCGCGGCTCTGTGGCATGGGTACTTGTGAGTAGACCCCCAGCGGGAGGCTTAAAAGCAGCCTCCCAGCTCGGGGGTCTCTCCAGTATGCCCTGCGCGCTTGCGCAGGGCATACTGGGGCTTCCAGGGGCCGCATGGCCCCCGAGCTTCCCAGCCCCCGCCGGCTCCGTCTCGGAGCCGGCCATTGTGTGGGTGGCCGATCCCGCCGCCCAGGGCTCCCTGCCCGCTCGTGAGCAGGGAGAGCGGGCTTAGCCCGCTCTTCCCGTTCACGGCTAGGAACTGGGTCTCACTGATCATGAGACCTGGTCCATAGTTTTTCTTCTCTCTTTCTATTTATCCTGGCAATAAGTCTGTGAGGTAGATTAGGCTGACAGACATTCTGACATAAGGTCACCCAGTAACCCAGGAAGACTTTGAACCTTAATCTCTTCATTACTAGTCCAACACTCTAAACACTAGCCATGTAAAATCTCACACTGGTAGTGGAGTTCTAATGCTGAACAGAAGGAAACTAACTACCCTAATACCCCAGTACCCCATATATTAAAGGGCTGGTTTGTATAAACACTAAGTGGCATGCACGATAAGATTAGGGATGCACTGATAGTGTGCTCACCCTGATGTCACAGGAATACATCCTGACACCCTCTTGGGACATCCCTTAATTGTGTGAGGGGGTATTCATCTGAATCAGCACTCTACAAATTCCTGTTTATACAGGGTTTTGGCACATCCCGAACCTTATTAGTGCCAGGTGACACTTGACTGAACTGTCCCTTTAACCAGAGGTGCACCTATGTAATTTTGGAGCCTGGACCTAAAGGTCTTTGGAGCTCCATCCCTACCCCCACTAAAAGTTAAGCATAATTTTTAACACCTAGGTTTTTGAGGGCATAAACCACACCGTCCAGGAAGACTAAAGAGGATTTGGAGGACCCCAGGGGGTGTGGAGGCCCTGGACTTCAGCCCCAAAGTCCAGGGTTAAGAGTGCCTCTGCCTTTAACCTACAGGGTATGGGGTTGAACTACCTTGTTTGAACCAGCCAGGGAGACAAGATTTTCAGATTCTGCCGTATGTGTTTTGCTAGAGAGGGTATGAATCTAGAGAGGCTGCTGTGGGCTCCTAAGGAACTGCTGGCGGTCTTGGTGCTTTTTCACAAGAGTGCAAATACAAAAAGTAATATTTGAGCACATCTCAGGAGTGCCATTTAGTTTGGAAACAATCTAAGTAACACTCCTGGAGTGTGGGTGTGCTACTGTAATTATCTGAGCTCTTGTGCAAAAGTGCAGGACCATTGGCAGTTCCTTAGGAGTCTGCGGCCGCATTACCACATTACACTGTTCAGTGCACCTGAAATCACATGGTCCCCAAGAAGTATGCAAAAGTTATACTCATCAAATATCAGGGCTTCACTCCCTACAGACTGTTTTAACTCCATTCTTCATTAACTAGAATGACTAAAAACTATGCAACCCCAACAGAGTTTGCATCACTCTCTGCTGACTCCGATGGGCCTGAAGGATACAATTTTCCAGATGGGGATTCAAGAATACAATTTTGCAGGCAATAAGTAAATAAATAAATAATCAATCCAGAGTTTTGAAGCAAGAAATAAAGAACACTAAGCTTTGTAGCTGGCTTGCAGATTGGAGCACTGGAAGGGCACACTGTTGCTGTTTCAAGTGGAGTACAACTATCTCTCCAAGTGCTGTTTGTTTCCCTTCTCATTGTAGGTTGATAAATTCACTTTCACTTTAAATGGAAATGCTCAGCACAAGCAGTGTTTGTTCACTGCAAGGCTTTCTTGACCTTGACAAGAACATAAGCAAACATTGTGTCGAATGACTTACAGCAAAAGTGTTTTGCCCAGAAAAGCATAATTATTTCAAAAAGGAAATTGTAGTACAAGGGAGAAATATGACATGACAAGGAATATTTTTTAAAATGCCAATGATACAGAAACCACTGAAATAATAATAGAATAAACATCAAGAATCAATGCAAAGATAATATAGATGGAGGCCACATTCGCATATAACATGGAACACTGTGTCCATTGGAGCAATGTTTCTGCCCCCGCCCTGCCACTGGCACGCTCCCGTCCAAATCTGGACATTCAGGAGAGCTGCCTGTTTGCAGTCAGTGAGTCTGCAGAGAGGCGGGGCTGTTGGCTGTGCAGGCTTCCTTCTTGACAGAAGGACAGCCTGCACTGCCAATCGGGCTGGAGTTGAGGGAGGAGCTTCCTCCTTCAACTCTGGTTCCAAGGCCAGCAGCCTGGGGTTCTGAATTCAGATGCACTGCAGGCTACTGGGAAGCTTAGGTTGAGGTGACAGAACTTTATTAAGTCCCAGGGTTCAGACTGGAGACTCAGTCTTGAACTCTCAGTTTCATCACTGTGCCTGGCTATGGTTCCCCACATTTGGACATAATGTCTGCAGAACTGCAGGCCTTTTCAACTGTGGTTCCACATTACGTGCATATGTGGCCATATTATTTGTATGCCTTAATTTTCATTCATGTAGAAATTGTTTTAGGATATTTCTTTCACAAGTCTCTCCCCCCCCGTTTTTGTTTGGCACAGATTTAATAAACTGGTTGAGAGCTTTTAAAATGCAGTCGCTCTCTTTAGTCGTTCAAGCAGTGGGTAGGTATAGCATACCCAGGTACAGAAGGAACAGAAGTGTGCCAGCTAGCCATGCCCCTTGGGCACTTACACACTCCGGGACCATGTTCTTTTCTCTCCCCATATTCAGAGCCAATCACATTGCACGCTGGTGCTGCTGTGGTCTTCAAAGCAAACCTCAGAAGTTCTGAAGCAGCAGATGTGGAAGCAGTGTCACGAATAGGGAAACCTGCAGAAGAAACGCTGCCTCCACGTTCACTAATTCCAAACAGTGTCGGGGCTCACTTCAAAGTAATGCTACCCATCATGTAAGTCAGAGCTGCAAAACTTCAGCTATAACATACAACTCTCTCTATATATCATATATAAATATGTTAAAAAAAAATAAATATAATTAGATGCATAGATTTTACATTGTTTTACATTTGAAATTATTTTAACATTTTAATGATTTAATTTTGTTTTAATTTGTGCTGTTTTGCTGTAAACTGCCCAGATTTGAGATTTGGGATGGTATATAAATAGGCGCAGCAGGAAAATGACTTACTTGACTAGCAAGCCAGAGGTTGCTGGTTCAAATCCCTGCTGGTGTTTCTCTGACTATGGGAAACACCTATATCAGGCAGCAGCGATATAGGAAGATGCTGAAAGGCATCATCTTACACTGTGAGGGAGGAGGCAATGGTAAACCCCTCCTGTATTCTACCAAAGAAAACCACAGGGCTCTGTTGGAGCCAGGAGTCAAAATTGACTCGACGACACACTTTACCTTTATAAATATGTTAAATAAATAAAAACTCCCACCATCCCTGTGTATTGGCCACTGTGGCTGTGGATGATAGGAGCTGTAGCCCAATAAATGCTGGAGGGCCATAACTCTGTAATCCTGCTGCAAGCCAGTGTGTGGTAGTAGAAAGCCAATGAGCCTGGAAAGACTTTCTACCTACTAGTGGGCCCGGGCACAGAGCATCTGTGCCTCTAGTGTGGCCGGACCCACCGCCGCCTGCGCTGCGGCCGGGCCCGCCGCCTTACCTCCGCGGCCGGGCCCGAGAGTGCCGCCGCGGCCGCGGCCGGGCCAGAGAGTGCTGCTGCGGCCGGGCCCAGACAGGCCCGCCGCCTAGCCTCCGCGGCCGGGCCCGCCTGGCTCCCTGGCCATGGCCGCCACCGCCGTTCTCCTGGGTGTGCTGCCAGCCAATCAGACGCCCCCTGCAGCCCAGCCAATCAGCTGGGCTGCCGGGACGCATTTCTCCTGGGCACACCCAGGAGAATTATATATATAGATGATTTGGAATATTAGCAGCCCAACATTCCAAATCATGGAAAGAAACGGTCTCCATTTCCAGTGCTTGCCTCTGAAGAAGGTTTCCTTCTCTGTAGGTTTCCTGCTCTGAAGAAGTGGGAAACCTGCCAGGGAGACCGTTGGACCATTAGATGATGAAGGAGTGAAAGGGGTTATTAAGGAGGATATGGAAGTTGCAGAGAACTGAATGAGTTATTTGCATCTGCCATCAGAGCAGAAGATACTGGGGCTATTCCCACGATTGGGAAAAATCAGACTAGGAAAGCCTAGCCTGATTTTTCCTGATCATGGGAACCACTGGGCTCAGCTACGAGCCCGGTGGTTCTTAGGCGGGTAACCCACCTAAGTGCCCTTGCCCTTAGCCCGGGTTTGCAGAGTAAGCGCTCTGCAAAACCGGGCTCCCTGATCGTGAGTAGCCATGGCACGGCTCTGTGCTGCAGCTACTCGTGAGTAGACCCCCGACCGGGAGGCAGAAAGCCACCACCCGGCTCCGGGGGGCTCCCCAGTATGACCTGCGGGCTCATGCAGGGCATACTGGTGCTTCTGGGGGCCACACGGCCCCCGAGTTCCCCAGCCCCTGCCGGCTCCATCTCAGAGCCGGCAATCATGTGGGCAGCCAATCCAGCTGCCCAGGGCTCCCTCCCCGCTCATGAGTGGGGAGAGCGGGCTTAGCCTTCTCTTCCCGCTCACCACCCCAAACCGGGTCTCATGGATCATGAGACCCGGTCCACTGAGTGTATACCGTTGCCTGAAGCAAGTTCCTTAGGTACAGAGGCTGAAAAACTGAGTCAAATGGAGGTGACGAGAGATTATGATCTAAATTGTCTTTAAAAAATAAAATGCCAGGCCAGATGGCATGCACCTGAAAGTTCTTAAAGAACTCAAATATTATTGCTGATCTCCTAGGAAAAAATATATAACTTGTTCCTACAATCAGGCTCTGTACCAGGCACTACCACCAACCACACTCCACTCTGGGCCACCGCCCCCCTCCCCCCGTGTGAAGCTATACTTTTCCTGAAAATTCCATCATACCCTATGGGGAAAATCTGAAAGACGCGCAAACTTCAAACATTTACCAAAAATCAGCAGTTTGCCCAATTCCTTTGAAATTTTTGTGGTAGCTTCCACTCATTGGGCACTATAAACCCCACCCACTCTTTTGACCATGTGAGCCATTTTTAAATCTGAATTAATTCGGATTCAGATTTGGATTAATTCAGATACAACTGGGGTGATTCGGAAGGCTTAACTGGGGTGATTTGGAAGCTGGGGTGATTTGAAAACGGGTGATTTGGAGGGCTTAATTTTGGGCAAAATACAAAATGGGGTTGATTTGGATTTGGTACAAATCAAAACAGAAAAAATAAAAAAACACACAACCCTAGTTGAAAGTTTTGACTCACTGAGGCGGGTCTCACGATTGGTAAGACCCACCTCCAGAGGGTTTGCGTGGAGTGTGGGCTAAGCCCATTCTCTCTGCAGACGATCATTGAGCTCTCCCCGGGTGGCTGGATCAGCTGCCCACATGACTGCCAGCTCCGTGGGGATTGGGGGCCACGCAACCCCCAGAAGTTCCAGCATGCTCTGCGCGAATGCGCAGAGCATGCTGGAGAGACCCCTGAGCTGGGAGGCTGCTTTTTAGGCTCTCAGTTGGGGGTCTCCTTGCGAGTTGCCATGGTACGGAGTCACGCTGTGGCAACACACGATCGTAGAGCCTAGGTTAGCGGAACACTTACTCCGCTATCCAGGGCTTAGGGGAGGGCTCCGTAAGCGGGCACCCCGCTTGAGAGCAACTGGGCTCACCTGCAAGCCCGGTGGTTCTCATGGTTGCCAGAAAGTGGGCTAGGCTCCCTTAGCCCACTTTTTGGCGATTGTAAGAATCGCCTATGTGGCAGCTGCAAAAAAGGCAAATTCAATGCTAGAGATCATTAGAAGGGGATTTTAAACAAAGTTGCTACTTTTATAATGCAATCTGTGGTGCAGCAATTTTTGGAGTACTGGGTATAGCCCATATTTCAAAAAGGACATTATAAAATTAGGAAAAAGTGCAGAAGTAGGCAACCAGGATGATCAGAGGCTTAGAATACCTTATTTGTGAAGCAAGGCTTCTGTAGCTTTTTAGTTTAGAACATCTGGGGCTCTCCCTCTCTCACAACATTAGAACTAGGGGCATCCCATGAAAGTAATTCAGTTCAGCCAGGAAAATTTGTGACCAACAAAAGGAAATACTTTTTCATAAAGCACATAATTAAACTGTGGAACTCTGTGCCACAGCATGTGATGATGGCCAGCAGCTTGGAGGGCTTTAAAAGGGCTTAGACACATTCATGGAGGACAGTTCTATCAATGTCTACTAGTTTTGATGGCTATAAACTACCTCTACCCTTAGTCAGGATACCACTGATTACCAGTAGGGAGAGTAATAGAAGAGTGAGGGCATGCCTTCACCTCTTGTCTGTGGCTTCTCAGAGGCATCTGGTGGGCCATTGTGTGAATCAGGATACTGGACTAGATGGACCTGGGGCTTGATCCACCAGGGCTCTTCTTATGACAACCCCCCCTTTTTTGAATAATTGAAGAGACCGAATGAATAACAGACTAACAAGACCCTCCCAATCTTCCACACATTAGCAGAAACTGACTATCCATTTGTATGAAAATTTCCAAATGTCTATTTGAAATTCTCAGCACTGAAAGATGAAATGATAGTTTGTAAAAAGAGAGCCAAGAGTTCATAATTAATTAATGTATATAATTAATGTACAAGAGTTCTACTTTGAATCTATTTAATCTATTGATTATATTAGTTTACCCAACTGGGAGTGGAGCTTTTGCAGAGCGTTATGCTTTGATTCCATACTTAAGATTTGCAAAGTTTATCTTCCGTAGTTCTATACTAGGCATATCTGTTCTCAAAAACCTTGTGCTTTTGTGTACAAACAAAGCCATGTGGCTTTGGGGTGATGTCACTGGGAGCTTTCAGAAAGGCTTTACATCACTAGAAATGGTCAGAACCTGACCTATGGCCTCACCCCAGAAGTTCTTCCCCGCCATCACTCCACCTCCACCCCAGAATATGCCCAGGCATTCCCTGAAGGTGGGCATGTGGCCCCTCTACAAAGATGTCCCGCCACCCTGGTCCAATAGGAACAGGTTTCGAGCCTGGAAAGGCCTGATAGCACAGGCGTGATAACGGCACAGCTGCCATTTTGTGTAACTTTATTGGCCAAATCAGGTTTAAGTGATCCCTCTATGAACATGCCTCACCATTCTGGACTTGTAGATACAGGCCTCAGCCCTCTCAGTCATCTTTTTTTCTTTCTTTTTTGGCAGAGTCACTCATCTGTGAGATCATGGGGTCTCCTGAGAGATCTTTGGAGCCAACTATGCCACCACAGGTTGAAGCGTTATATTAGCACAAATTCTGATTATTAGAGGTTTCTGCCAGCCAAGCACACAGAAGAAGACCAAGAAGTTTATAAAATTTGGGATGAAATCAAGCAAGCCATTGCTGCAGAGCCTTGTAGAGCACAGGTGAACAGAGGTTACTGGGAGAGGAGATGTTATAGGGGGCTAGAGACCAGTTTAAGGGTAATTTAAAACAGTGTTCATTTTTTTTCCCTAGGAGGGTGAAGAGCCTTGCCTTGACACACAGCCTCTAGCCATCTGGAACTTAGCAGCACCAGGAAACATGCATATTAATATATGTATGGAGAATTTGGGTTGGAATCATCCTTTTTAAAGTAGGTCCAGTATGTTTTCTGGGAGTTTAAATCTGGTAGGTCCAAATCATGTGACATGAACCTCTAACTGAGGTTTTTCAATATGTTGCATTTATTTTTTGATTGAATTCTGTAGATTAGGTGTGTGTATGTTTGTGTGTTTGGCTTTTTAGATCATCTTGTGTTTCCCAGTCTGTCAGAGAATTTTAGAGAAAATGCTGTGTTGAATTTAATTTTTTTTCCATAGTTTAAATTTCAGGCTTGGTTTTTACATTCAAAATTCATTTTAAATCTGGTGGGCCCAATAAAGTTACACAAAATGGCCACCACACCATTATCACATCTGCACCGCCAGGCTTTTCTGGGCTCAGAAACCTGTTCCTATAGATCCAGGGTGGTTGGCCATGTTTGTCCATCTTCAGGACATGCCGGCATATTATGGGGTGGAGATGGGGGAGGAGAACTACCGGGGTGAGGGCATAGGCCCTCCTCTGACCATTTCTGGTCATCTAAGGGCTTTGTGACAGCTCCTGGCTAGTAATGTGCATGGAACCGCACCTCTGTGGTCTGGCACTGGGGGGGGGGAGTGTGTACCTACCCCTCCCGCCACTTTCCCCCCTCCAGCACTCCTAGTTTTTAAGGCATTTGGGGTCGCAGCGTACCTCCCTGCTGCCCCTTCCCCCTGTTCCTCAGCTAAAAGCTTAAAAAGGCAGACTGCATGTACACACACCATGCGTGCACATCACATCCATGCGTCCTGTGCGTTGCGTACACACATCTGATGCAAGCATGCACGGGATGCATGGATGTGACGCGTGCGTGCAGTGTGCGCACATGCAGTTCGCCTTTTGAAGCTTTTAGCCAAGGAATGGGGGAAGGGGCGGCAGGGAGGTGCCTTGCGACCCCAAATGCCTTAAAAACTGGGAGCGCCTGAGGGGGAAAAGTGGTGGGAGGGGTAAGTACACCCTCCCTCACCCTTAAAGGTCCACCCCCTTAGTGTCAAATCGCCGAACCGGCCCCAAGTCTGGTCCAGTCCGGAGGCCCTTAGAATGGGCTCCGGACTGGTCCATGCACATCCCTACTCCTGGGGGGTTACCAAGAATGTGCTTCTGGTGACCACCTCAAAAGCCACGTGGCTTTGTTTGTACAGAAAAGCACATGGTTTTTGGCAGCAGGTGTGTGTCTAGAACTACTTCCTTCATTAATCTATGTGTTTAGGGGATATGGAGCTAGTGATGTGGTTTCCAGAATCCATTTGCTTCTATCTAGTCTTGTTTCAACAGCTGGATTATCCAATCAGCTGTGCAACAAATTTGCCATGTCATTCTCAAAGAAGCACCCAGCCAGCAATTGTAACATTGGTTACAACAGAAACATACTTCATCAGAAATTTAATTCTGGGTTTTACCCTCATGTCCTGATAATATCTTGTTGTTGAAAGAGGCTAGATGGGTGCTTAGATTGAACTGCTTAGCCCCTACGGGCCTCAATGAGGATCTTGATTATATAGCATTACATATAATTTCTGTGTGGTCAGCAAAATGTTGTTTTGTTCATATTTTTACTTGGTTTTTCCATGGATAGTTTATTCTGTCTTAGTAATAATTTTTTTGTACCTTGTAAACCTGCATTGTAAGGGTTGAGTTAGTTTCATTGTGTTTCACCCATGGTTTGCTGTTCAATTAATTAGTCCATGCACCCGTGGTCTCCTTTCCTTATATAATACAAGGACTTCTCTACTGAATAGCTAAGCTGTTAAGAAGTCATATGGTGTGTCTTGTAAGATGCTGTGAGTTTCTGCTCATGTTTTACTCCTTTGTACTTCTTGTATTTTAGTTTTTATTGTTTCTGTATTAGTCTATTTGAGCCAAGGTGGTGTTTGTTATTTGTATGTGAGCTAGTCACCCCATGTATTGTGTTCATCTTCATTTAATCAGTCTGAGGATTTTTGATATTGTCCAGCGAGGCCGGCTGTCCTTACCTCCAAAGACGGAGTGGTGAGAGGGCCCAAGGTGACGGGGACAGGTGGCAGTTGGGGAGAGATGGAGGAAAGACTGCCAATGGGCAGGGACTCGGCTCCAGTGGAGGAGAAACCTGATAAGGCCGAAGGGGAGGTGTGCAAGGATAACATCAGCAGCATGCCTCCCAAAGGGAGGAAGGAGAAGGGGAAGAGGCATTGGCAACAGCTTTAAGGGGTAATCAATTATAGGTAGTAAAGAGAAGTGTGGGCTCTGTAATTGGGGGCAGGCGATGCATAGCCTGTGAGGAGGCATATAAGGAGCCAGCTGGGAAGGAGAGGCTAGCTGGCAGAGAGTGTCAGGGCCAGGGGCCCCTGGAAAGGGGCAGACACAAGGAACAAGCAGTCTTGGACAGAGGAGGCACAGGGTGATGCTCAACCCCCTCCTTGTCCCAGCTCTGAGGCAGGACCCGATAAGACTAGCGAGGCTAGGTAAAGGAGACAGGGACGTGTAGCTGGACAGTTATATTATTTAAACCTGCCAGTTCGTATGTGAGAAGTATTATCTGTGGTTTAGTTCATTTAAGTATTTTTGAACTTGTTAGTTTTGTTTGCAAGAAGCTAATTATCATAACCTTGATTCAGGTAGTTTAAATATCTTTGCTGTACTGTTTTAACTCATTAGTTCTTTTCCATTTTAAGTTCATCTTATTACTTTTTTTACCAGTTTGTCATTATGGAGAGGAGAGCTGGTCTTGTGGTAGCAAGCATGACTTGTCCTCATAGCTAAGCAGGGTCTGCCCTGGTTGCATATGAAAGGGAGACTTGATGTGTGAGCACTGCAAGATATTCCCCTCAGGGGATGAAGCCGCTCTGGGAAGAGCAGAAGGTTTCAAGTTCCCTCCCTGGCTTCTCCAAGATAGGGCTGAGAGAGATTCCTGCCTGCAACCTTGGAGAAGCCACTGCCAGTCTGTGAAGATAATACTGAGCTAGACAGACCAATGGTCTGACTCAGTATATGGCAGTTTCCTATGTTTCCTATGGCTTGCTTTTATCTACCTTTTAAATAGTTTTTTATAATTTCTTCATTGTTGTGTTTTACATGTTGGAGACCCCTGAAGAAGAGTTTTACTTGAAATGTGTCATGATCTACTCTTAAATAAACTATATTGCACCATTCCTGTTTCCTACCTTCCATCTTATTCTCAAAACATCTAGAGGCAGACTACTTTGGCTATATCTAGACTAGCACTATGGTGGTGGTGCTGACATCCACTCTGTTGCATGAAGGGAAGGCATAATTCCCCAAAAATATGTCTCTGAGAGTCTTGTAGTTCTGAGGGACACATTTTTAAAAGCTCAAGGGTTGCAGAGGGAAGAGGATATTCATAAAATTCCTCCTCCTGTGCAACAGCATGACATTACTGTGGGTGTCAGAAGAGTTGCCCCAGAAAACATTAAAGTTTTCTTTAATGTGGGACAAGCAATATAACCTTGGTATAATCTGTACCTATTTGGGTACGTTTATCTGTACCTATATGAGATGGATTGATGAAATACATAGGTTGAACACACACAGAGATGTATACGAACACATAATGTTAGTTGGATAAACTATGTTGAGAAACCAGGATTTTCTGTTGCACAAGCGGGGAGGTTGGTGATTTTTGACAATCTCCCCTTCCTTCTGTACTGCCTGTGCTCCCCCAAATCTTGGTGCTTGTCTGGATGATGGCCATAGTCTGGTTGATGGCCATACATTGTTTCCATGTGAGTTTATATCATTCCTATCTAGACCTATTACCAAACCACATCAATAAAAATCCTGTTTATTGATGTGGCTTTTTATTAGGCCTAGATAGGAACGATATAAACTTATAAATGGAAATAAACTATGACCAACATCCATTA
Organism: Hemicordylus capensis; assembly: GCF_027244095.1. Lineage (NCBI taxonomy): Eukaryota > Metazoa > Chordata > Lepidosauria > Squamata > Cordylidae > Hemicordylus > Hemicordylus capensis. The sequence continues at coordinate 79,613,072 of NC_069661.1, read as the reverse complement.
AAGAAAGATACAAAAATAGACGTACTCATTGTCTGCCAAACTTGTGGCAATAGAAATCCATATGAAAGAAGAAGGGATGAGTGACTGGTATTAAATAGAACAATTATAATACGGATCCTAGACAAATCTCTATTCCCCCCACCCCCATCATGCCATATCTTTCTCTCTCACCTTAGCAAGCTTTATATCAAATCTTTCATCAGGGTCATGCTTCACACATACCCCTTAACTAAAAGAAGCATTACATGTCCCAGTCATAGAATCCTCCTTCCATGTCCCACCTTTCCTTCTTTTCCTTTATCCACCCATGGTTGTCTTTGTTCATCACCACCCACATTCTCCAAGGCTTGGTAGATGAGAGTATTGTGTTGTGGCCCAAGCATGCAGGTAAATCCATTATCTGGAACTGACAGTGTAGTATATCTATTTTGCCTTTTAAACTTTGGGTCTTTTTGTACCTAACTTATAGCAATAAAATGTGAATCAGCTCTCAGGGTTCTTTAATTTCGCATTGCAGTTTATGTTGGACAAACCCGGTCAGGCAATCTCAGAATTTTGAGTGTTTGTCCTTGAGGGTGGGCCTCTGAGATAGGATGGGGATTCTGCTGGTGTACCGACCACCCCACTGCACTTCAGTCTTCCTACCTGAGCTGGCGGGGGGTGATCTCGGAGGTGGCCTTGGGTTCCCCCAAGCTTATTGTTTTGAGGGATTTCAGTGTCCACATTGAGGCCCCCCTAGTGGGTAAGGCTCAGGATTTCATGGCCTCCATGGCAACCATGGGCCTGTCTCAGTTGGTATCAGGCTCTACCCACATGGCAGGACATACTCTGGATCTGGTTTTTGCCGACCCGGGAATAAATTATCTGGTGGTGGGGGAGTTTGAAATAACTCCCTTGTTATGGACAGATCATTGTCTGGTGGGGTTTAGTTTGACTGCTCTGTCTGCCCTTTGCAGGGGTGGTGGACCGATTAGGATGGTCCGCCCTTGGAGGCTTATGGATCCACTTGGATTCCAGACAGCCCTTGGGGAGTTTCCAGTGTCCAGAACTGGTGACCCTGTCGAGGCCCTGGTTGATCTCTGGAATGGACACTGTTGGTCCTAAACATCCTCTCTGGCTTGGTGGAGCCCGATCTGCTCCTTGGTTTTCCTCAGAGCTTAGGGTGATGAAACAACTCAGGTGATGGCTGGAAAGATGCTGGAGGAAGAGTCGTGACGAATCCGACCGAACACAGGCTAGAGCCCGTTTTAGAGACTACTCTGTGGCGGTGAGGGCGGTGAAGAAATGTTTTTTCTCCGCTTCCAATGCATCTGCTCAGTGCAGACTGGCGGAGCTGTTCCGTGTAGCAAAGACATTGCTGCACACATCCCCCCAGGTAATGGGGGAAGAATCATCCACAGCCCACTGTGATCAGTTTGCGTGTAACTTTGCAGATAAAGCCGCTCGCATCCATGCCAGTTCTGGCAGTTCTGGCAGTCGTGCCTCTGGTACTATCTGGTCCCGTTGTGTTGGATTCTTTTCAGCTGGTGCAGCCTGAGGATGTGGACAAGATCCTGGGCAGTGTGTGGGAGACATCGTGTGCTCTTGACCCTTGCCCTTCATGGCTAATAAAAGCTACCAGGGAGGGTACAGGTAGATGGTTGGAGGTGATTATTCATGCCTCATTAAGGGAGGGCAGGATGCCTTCGTGCCTCAAGGAGGTGGTGGTAAGACCATTATTTAAAAAGCCCGCCCTTGATCCCTCCAACCCAGACAACTATAGACTGGTCTCTAACCTGCCTTTTTTGAGCAAAGTAATATAGCGTGTGGTGGCGTCCCAGCTGCAGAGGGTCTGGGATGATACGGATTATCGTCCAAGACCCTCTGCGTTGGTCGCTCTAGTGGATGACCTACGCCGGGAACTAGACAGGGGGAGTGCATCCCTGTTGGTTTTGCTGGACCTTGCGGCAGCATTCGATACCATTGACCATGGTATCCTTCTGGGCCGCCTCTCGAGTATGGGAATCAGAGGTAATGCATTGCAGTGGTTCCAGTCCTTTCTTGGGGGGAGGGTCCAGAAGGTGGTGCTGGGGGACTACTGCTCAGCTCCGTGACCATTGGCTTGTGGGGTCCCGCAGGGTTCGGTCTTGTCCTCCATGCTGTTTAACATCTACATGACACAGCTGGGAGAGGTCATCCGGGGACTTGGACTGAGTTGTCAGCAATATGCAGGTGACACTCAGCTCTGTCTCTCCTTGTCACCTGATCCTAAGGAGGTGGTGGATGTCCTGAATCGGGGGTTGGAGGCCGTGATGGATTAGATGTGGGCTAATAAACTGAAATTGAATCCGGACAAGATGGAGGTACTGTTGGTCAGTAGGAGAGCCAATTGAGATGTGGAGATTTTACTGGTTCTGGATGGTGTTGCACTCCCCTTGAAGGAGAAAGTATGCAGTTTGGGGGTATTACTGGACCTGGCTCTGCTTTTGGAAGCTCAGGTGGAGGCGGTGGCCAGAGGTGCCTTTGCATGGCTTTGGCTAGTGCACCAGCTGCTTCCCTTTCTCAAGAAGGCAGATCTGGTCACAGTTACCCATGCCTTAGTCGCGTCACAGCTGGATTACTGCAGTGTGCTCTACGTGGGGCTTCCCTTGAAGAGTATCCAGAAACTGCAGCTAGTGCAAAATGCAGCAGCGAGGGTTTTATCTGGAGCTGCCTGGTGGGAGCACATCACACCCATTCTATAAGAGTTGCACTGGCTGCCAGTTCATTTCTGGGTCCAATTCAAGGTTTTGACCTTTTGACCTGGGTCCAATTCAAGGTCCCAAGGGTTGCTGCCCACTTGATGAGGTCATCTGAGGGGGCTCTGCTCCGGGTGCTCTGCTCCGGGTGCTGACAATGAGGGAGGCTAGGTTGGCGTGCACTCAGGACAGGGCCTTCTCTGTTGCTGCCCCCAGACTCAGGAATGCTCTTCCTGTGGGTATCCACTCCTCAGTCTCCATCACAGTTTTTAGAAAGCATGTCAAATTGTGGCTTTTTACACAGGCTTTTATATGATTGTCTCCACTGCCGCTTCTTGTATTTTTTTGTACTGTTTTTATGCTTGTGTTTTAATTTTTTTTAAAGAAAAATCAAATTTGCTTTTATACTTTTTAGTTCAATATTTTAATGTGTCTTTTTTATAATCTTGTTTTGAAATTTTATTGTGATTTTCTTAATGAAAGGTGGGGTATAAATTTAACAACAAATAAAATAAAATAAAATCAGGGTGCATTCATAGCCTGAACATTGATCAATTTCTGATGCAAGATTGTCCTGTGTAGAATTTCTGAAGCTAATAATGCAAGATTTTCCTGTGTAGAATGTTTTAGGTATCTATATTAGATAATTGGATTAGATGCCCATGTTGGAGATAATCGCGCGCGCGCGTGTGTGTGTATGTTTGTGGTTGCAACCTGGAGCCTTGGGAATAATCCTTCCCCACCCCGTGTTACTGAAAGCATGTGTGAGTCATTCCTGTGACCTGATTTTTGTGGGATCCTTTATCTCTTTTTGGAGAGTGAAGGTGTGCAGGAATTGAGCAAATTGTATGTAATTTGCTTAATCCATATTCATGCTAATTTTTATCATTGCATAGTATGCTGGAGGTTTGATTCTGGAAAATGACTGCAGAGTTCATAATATGCTATTGGTATAAATGAAGTAATAGCAACTTTTTTGCTATTAATTTGAATGTTTTGATAGCTAAACTTTGTTTGCCAAGGACAATGTACAACATGCTTATTTTATTTAAGTATGTATATACCATGTTTCTAGCTCTGCAGGTGCTTGCCTGCGCATTAAAAAAACAATTTTAAAAAAACACAATTTAAAAACAATCCATTTGACAAAATGAAATCACAACAGCCATAAACAGACCTCAGCCACCAGAATAATGATAGTAATTTTTGCTAGCCTTTAAGCCAGGCCATAAACCTTGCCAAAAATAGTTCCACTATACCCCAAGTGATTTATTCATGGAGACAACTAGGCAGGAACACAGGGCAGGGAGTTCCACAGCCCTGTCCTTAAACTAGTTGCAGGACTTCAGCCAAAATGTTTTGTAAAGCTTCAGTTGAATACCTTCACAAGTAATTGTTTTTATTTTTATACTGTAATTTGGATTATGTACACTGCCTAGAGAGATATCAGGCGGTGTATAAATAATTATGATAAATAAATAACCAGCTTGTGAAGTTTCTAGGGTGTTGGTTTTTTGGTTTTTTAAGTACTCTTACTAAATGTGGCTTTTCTTGGCTTTTCTTTTTAATTGTATTCTGTGGAGGTGTTGCTAGGAACCTAAAAGATCAGGGCCCTGGGCCCATTAGGTGTGGCTCAGGCCCAGCGGCCCCTCACCAAACCCAGGGGCATATCAAGGGAAGATCGGGCTGGTGTTCAATAGATGAATATGGTTGGTCCCCCTGGCAGTGGTGCTTTGCCACTGCTCTTGCTGCTCACTGCTGCACATGTGCTGCTGCTCCTGACACTCATGCTGCACACCTGCTGCTCCTACCTCCAGCTGCTACCCACCACTCTTGCCACTGCCTGTCACTCCTGCTGCCACACGCTGTTCCTGTTGCCCATGCTGAGATTCCTGCCATCTGCCACCTGCACTGTCACCCATGGTTTCTGCCATCTGCAGTCTTTCTGCTGCTTGTTGCTCCTGCTGCTTGTGCTCTGCTGCCACTTCTTCCACCTGCGCTGTTCTTGCCAGTGGGCTCCCCAGGCTAATCAGAAGCTTGAAGGCTTGGGAGCTGGCTGGCAAGCAGCAGCAGATGGCAGAAGCAGCAGCATGGGTGGCAGGAGTAACCACCGTGGCAGGTGACATGAGCTCAGTGGTGTGAGGGAGCAGAAGTGGTGGAGATAGGCAGGAGCAGTGGTGGGGATAGCAGGAGCAGTGGTGCCTCCAATGGTGAGCAGAGTCAACTGCAGTGCCTTGTTAGCTGGACTTTTGAATAAAACAGCACTTAGTTATGAAGGGATGGGCACAATAGCACTTATATACAAGGAGGATGGGTCAGTGGGTGGTGGAAGAGGCAGCCTGTTTTGACAGAAGGGTGAACAGGGATAGATATGCCCCTGGAAAAGAGAGAGAGCTGTAGCTCAAGTAAGAGGAGGGGTTGAAGCTTGGTACTGAAATCTTACGGAGATATGAAAATTTGTGGTATACTCCAGCCTAGAACACCACCCATCAAAAAAGCTTATCTCAGTAATGAAATCTATACGGTAGTAAAAAGTTAATCAAACTTTTCATTCTTGTCCATTAGAAAAGCTTGCTGGTACTGAAGTGTGAATGGATACTGGAAAAAACTGAAACGTGAATGGGAAATTAATTTTTCATTAAGTTAATGAAAATTTGTGATGCAGTCCATCAGAAAAAGCATTAAAAATCAGAAAAAGCTTACCCCAGTATTGAAATGTGCATGGGTGCTGAAAAATTTCCATCTGGTCCACCATCATAAAACATTACCCACCAGAAAGACTTGCCCTGCTACTGAAATCTGAGAGGGTAATGAAAAATTTGGTTTGCGTCCACCACAAAACATTACCAAGTAAGGAAAATTTGACAGACTAAGAAAAAAATTCACAACAGCAGCCCTAGGCTGATGAGATTCAGGACTCTAAGCAATTTATTAGGTGCCCATGCGACCTAATAAATACCACGATGAATAATACTAATAATACCACGATGAAGAGTCAAAGTCCTAGATAAGTAGTTTTTAATGTGGGGTCCACCAGATGTTGCTGAACTACAGCTCCCAGCATTCCAACAATACATTGTGGTTGGGGATACTGGGAGTTGTAGTTCAGTAACATCTAGTGGATCCGATGTTAAGAACCACTGTCCTTAATCAAAAGGTTTGCTCTAGCTCTGTTTTTTAAAAATACAATTGTATTCCATGTACTATCTAGTTTGGTTATGGCAAGTGTGAATATTCAATTGTCAATTTTTACTCCATATAAAAGAACATTCTCATGGCTTTGAGAGGTGAAAGATTATCTGCAGAACTGCATGAAAGGTGACTAGTAAATGCACTTGGCTTTCCTGGCCTTTGAAACAAGCTGTCTGTCTCTGAGGCTGAAAAGAGCTGTTGACAGAATTGCTGCTGCTTACAAATGTGTCCAACATCAGTAAGTAAAGATGTGCACAAATCAATTTTTTTATTCAATTTGTACCAGAACTGAATCACCCCAGATTTTATTTGTACCTGAATTTTCTGAATTGATTTGGGGCAAAAAACAGGGTTCCAGGGGTAAAAGAGTGGGTTGAGCAAAATGGGCAAAATGATGAACCAACTAAGAATCCACTATCCAAGATTCTGCCCCTGGAACCCCTTTTCTTCCACAAAGACACGCCAACTTCAATATTTTTTTTTGTTAAAAATCACCCCTTTGCCCAATTTCTTTGAAATCTGGGTGGCAGCTTTCCCCATTGGGCACTACCACCCAACCCACTGTGGCCACAAAATGGAGGTCCAAAACCCTGATTTTTTTCAGGTCCGAATCTGGGTGATTTGTTTTGTACCCAAATCTGGGCAATTGAGCACATGGGCAATTTTGTTCTGTCTACAAGTTGCCTGAATCGGCTAGATTCAGATACAAATCATTTTCTACCCAAATCGATCTGCACATCCCTATCAGTAAGTCAAATAAATGCATTAACATAAACATACAGACAATAGTCAGGGATGGTCAAATAAAGCCCCTCTATTCTGAGGAGTTCTGCACATTTCTGCCTTATATTCTTTGATATAAATGGAAAGCCTGTGCCTTGGATATTCCTGCTTTTCCAAATAACTTCTGTACATACATAATCATAAAGATAGGAGACTGGAGATCTTCTATTCTAGCCTCATGCAATACTGGAATCTTCTACAGTAATTCTGACAGATGGCTATCCAGCTGAAAATCTCAAGTGAAAGAGAGCCCACCACCGTGTGAGGCAAACTATTCCGCTTAGTTATAAAACTTCTCCAGACTCCTAGCCAATGTTCTTCCTTGCAATTTCAACTCATTGTCTCTAGTACTATGAGAAACAGAAAACAAGGCCTCTCCTTCTTTTTATGTTACAACACTTCAGGTATTGGTTATCGCATCTCCCCTTAATCTTCTCTTCTCCAGGCTAAGCGCATACTCTGCTTCTTCAACAGTTGGGTTCCAGAAAACACATAATCTTTGTTGCCCTCCTCTGAACCTGTTCCATTTTATCAGTGTCCAGAACTGAATAGAATATGGTAATGTCTGGCCAGTGCAGAGTAAACCTATTATTATTCATGATGATATGGACACTATGCCTGTGTTAATGTAACCAAAGACTGCGTTTAAGGTTGAGTTTCTAAGCAGCTGATTCACATTGCTGTCTCAACTTCTGGTCCACTAAGACACTTAGATTCAGGGTCTTTGCTAGGTTCTTAAAAAAAAACACAACACATCTGGGGGCCAGGCCCACAGCCCTCTCCCCCATTTTTATAATTAAACATTTTCATGTTCTCTAAAGGAATCTTCCAGTTTTTGAAGTATAATCACTAGTGTAAGGCAGCATGGAAGATGGGTGACACTAAATAATTGCTGCAGGTCATGTGTAGGAGGACCCAATGCTGGAACAACTGCGTGGATTCTCATGTATTTGTTTTGCATTTTGGAGGAGCAATTATACAAATGATGCATGACTCTGGAGAGCTGGTATATGCATGTTGGCTTTGTATACAAAGGACATTTTTGGTTGCTCATCCTACAATTTACATTTATATAACTGCTACAAAGAAGGGAAGTGATGAAACTGACAAATTCCCCCTCCATGCCTTTCGGAGGCAGAAACCTCTTTACAGTAAGGATGAAAATGAAAAGAGCACTGCAGAGGCGTTAATGGAGTGCAGATCACATCCACTTTGTTTTGCTGGCCAGCAACGTGTAGGAGTTTGCAATCCAACTATGATTATCCTCCCGCCCTCCACCCCATTGAAATAAGATGGCATTGTACATACAGAATTCCAGGAAATAGCCATGGAACTACAATACCACATCAGAAACTTAACCTGGTGGATTAATGTAACATCCCTACCTATTGTATACATTATTATGTATAATGTATAGCAAAAGAAAATGATGTCCTTGCTCCCTTAATTATGGCATTTGCTTTGTTTTCCAAAGGAATTAATCTAAACTCATCCTGTGATGTGACCATCTATGCCTGCAAAGAAAAGATTGTGATATATGAACATCTGCAATGTTTCTAAACAGCTGGCAATGTCCAAGGTTTATAAACCTTAAAAATTTGTCCTTGTTGGGGCTTTATATGCCTGAAAGAGCTGAAGACAAATTCTTCATGTCTGCGGCCATATATTCGCTTAGACACTGTGCTGCCTCATATAGTGATATAGCAGAATCTTAAACAGGAAGCGTTTAGTGGAACCAGGTGTTTTCTGTTTGTTTTCAGGAAGAAACTCAAGACCCTCCTGTTCTCTCAGGCTTTTATTTAGAATTATTTTTTAAAACTTGTGTTAATAATTTTATTCTATTTTTATTGTCATGTATTTTAATTTGTGACTTTTAAATATTTTAAATTTTGTACACTGCCTAGAGATATACATATCAGGTGGTATAAAATATGATAAATAAATAAATATCCATCCACCTCGATGTAATTAGAATCAGACTCTGATGCCTCTTGAGTTCTTTGCTCATGATTGGATCTATTTTGGCCCACCCCAACTGTAGCCCCCCCCCTCCCCGCTGCCCCATTCAGGGATGAGCTCTCAGCCTTATCTTTACTAATCACTCAGACTTATGGAAGTGGAAGTGACCTGTGTTTGCTCATTCTGTTGGGTGCTGCTTATGTCTTATCGCTGGATGGGAGTCTCCCACCCAGGGCAGCTTTTCTTTTGCTGGTCTACTGTATGTTTACTGCAAATCAGAGTTGTCTGGAACATTCTCTTGCAGACTTTGAGTCTTTTGACCTGGAGATATGTTGCCAAACTTCATTTGTGCTAATGCCCAGCCCATGCTAAGGGGCTGGGGCTGTATGAGGATAAATGTTCACTAGAGTGCACCTTGGTGCTTTTGCTGAACCAGGGTCTGAATCATGCCATTTGTCATGACCCCAAAATACTGCTTCATGGCAACAATACATACAGTACTGCAGGCAACATACATACTGCATATCACTATTTTGATGAGCTGAATCTAACATAGTAATGACAATCTCACTGTATATGTGCTTAAAATTACCAGAACTTTATTCATATGCAATGTGAAACCATAGGTGTGCTGATTAAACTGGGCATAAGCTTTATGTAAATCATAAAAATTAATCTTCTACCAAAATTCATGTAATTCCAACATACTGTCTGGTGTGTGTGGGGGAGACTTTCATGATCCCTGCCATTGTAATTCTGTTCCTTAGGGCTGTTTATCATTAGGCTGGTGGGAAAGCAGCATAGAAGTCATGCCTTTAATGAAATGCGGGGGAGGGAATCCCTGATTGCTTCTACCCTTGAAAAATACCCTTGGGAATAGAATGCAAAGATTGTTTTTAATAGGAGGCCAACTAAGGTACATGCAAACAGCACATCTGTAGATGGTGCGTTTAAGGACATGATTAAGTCTTGGAGATATATTTAAAAATATAGGAAGGGTATTTTATATCACCCTCAAATCCTGTATGGGTGATTATATCCATTAATCTATAAATTAATTTCTCTTAATTTGGGGGTGTTGGTAGTGACCAGCATGCTCCAAAATGTTAATGGGAGGGGGGAGAGTCCAGATTATCCCCCAGAAGCAAAACCTACCCCCAAAGAAACAGCACATACACACTGCAGATGCTGAAAGAAGGTTCTTGTCTTGTCAATCAACAGGGCACAGCCAATGACAATGGAATTATGAGGGGAGGACAATGAGAGAAAGAAATGGAAGAAGGGGATGAAGGAGAGAGGGCACAGACATTCACTACTGACCTTTGGTGTTAACAGTTGTGTAACTGTTAACATGGTCTAAAGAAAAAAGCAGGAGAAAATACGATACACAATCTCAAACTGAGGATGTCAAAAAACAAAACAAAACCTCACCAGCAAAACAAACTTCAACATCAAAAAAGAATAAAAGAAAAAATGTGAAAGTAATAATACACTTTACCCAACAAGAAAACCACTCTGACAAGATTCTCCAAACTCTACAGTTGGGTATACCACCCAACCCACTCTTCTGCCCCTGAATCCATTTCCAGGCTGGCATGCAGTAGCCATAGCAGGCTGGGCTCAGGCTGGCAATGAGGCAGGCATAGGCAATGGCATGGCATCATGGCAACTTGAGGCATGCAGTGCTGCAAACTAGTTCTCTCTCTCTCCCTCTCTCCAATGAGGCAGAAAGGCAGAATGGTAACTACTAACTTGCTGAATGAATTGAAAACCCCTCCTTGAACTCCTCCCCCCCTTGCCCCTTCTTCGACCCTTCCCCTGGCCAATGTGGTGTCAGTAAAGAGTAGTAAGAGGCAAAAGAGCCAATGGGGAACAAGGAAGGAATCATAAGCAGGTCAGCCCATGCTTTAGGTCACTGATCAGAAGGCTAGAAGGGCGGGAAATTCATAGAAATGTCAAACACAAAATGAAGACTGACTCAGAGATCACCACAAAATGGAGGTCTGAAACAACAAAACATTTTGTAGCCGAAACTGGGACATTTTGTTTTGTCTACAAAACACCTGAAATGGGATGTTTCAGGTACAAAACATTTTGTATCTAAAATGTTTTGCACAACCCTACTATTTATCATCATGATCATCATCATCATCATCATCATGATGAAATGGCATTCACTCCCTAAATGCCTGCCTATGGGCAGTAATGGGCTGGATGAGGGATAACAAAATGAAGCTGAATCCAAGCAAGATGGAGGTGCTCATTGTGGGGGCTCAGAGTTTGAGGGATGAATTAGATCTTCCTGTGCTGGATGGGGTTACACACTCGCAGAAGGAACAGGTATGCAGCTTGGGAGTAGGGATATGCATGAATCAATTTTTTTGTTTTGATTTGTACCTGAATCAAAACACCCCCAATTTGTTTTGGGTCCTGGGGCCAAAAGAGTGGGGTGGTGGTAGTGCCCTATGGCTGGAAGCTACCACCCAGATTTCAAAGAAATTGGGCAAAGGGCTGATTTTTAAATGATTTTTGAAGTTGGAACGTCTTTGTGGCAGATTTGGAGCAGAAAGGGGATTTGGGGGGCAGAAGAGTGGGTCAGTTGGTCATGCCCCAATGGGTGCCTGCTACCATCCAGATTTTAAAGGAATTGGGCAAAGGGCTGGTTCTTAAAGAATTTGTGAAGTTTAAGCTTTCCCCCATATGGAATAATGGGGATTTCAGCAGCCCCATAACTCCACTTGGGGGGATCCGGGGTGTCCGAGAGCGAGTGGTGGTGTAGTGCACATAGGGTGCCAACCAACCCCATACCCACAAGCCCATGAGGTACTGGGTTTTGTCGTTTCTGAGGTGTTTTGAGAGTAGATTATCTGGTAGCAAATGAGAGTGGATTCATTTTCAATGACAAACAATGTATCCACTCTCATTTCCTACCAGAGAATCTACTCTCAGAACACCTCAGAAACAAATAGAGTTATGGGGCTGCTGCAATCCCCATTATTTCCTATGAGAAAAAAGTTTAAAGACACACAAACTTCAAAAACTCTTTAAAAATAACCCCTTTTCCCAATTCCTTTGGAATCTGGGTGGTAGCACCACCCATTGTGGCCAGAGGCGTAACTAGGGAAAATGGTGCCCGGGGCAAGCACTGAAATTGTGCCCCCCCCCCGCCGCGTGCCCCCCGCCACCCCCGGAAATATGGAAATGTGTCACAGCCATAGTCAAATGTGGGTTGTGGGCTGCATCCGTGCAAGTATACTGGGACAGGAAAAAGGAAACATGAGGCTACAAGGCTCTTTAGAAATATATATTTTAAAGAAATGTCTTGCACACCAACAGCCTAAGTTTGCAGTCCTCACGGCCAGAAAATAAATGCTTTTAAACATAGTAATAGGTTTTGTGTCCCAAAATGGAAAAGACAAGACAGGTATTCAGAGGCATAACTAGGGAAAATGGCGCCTAGGGCAAGCACTGAAATTGCGCCACTGTCCAAGCAGGAATGATGGGACTTGTAGTCAGCAATATCTGGAAATCCCTGTTAAAAGGAACACTGTACCATCTAGACATGGTTGTTGATCAAAACCTGAAAACATGAGCCATCTCTGTAAAAGACTTAGAACAACAGTCAGGAGTTATGCGAGGATTCCAAGTGTCATTTTCTCTGTCTCATCTCATTCTTTAAAAAACATGACTTTGTCCTAGAGGATCACCTGCCCAAATAGCCACTAGCAAAATAGGGGAAGAAGAAGGTGGGGCGGGGTTGTCTATAAACTAGTGAATGATTCCTGCCAGCCTTTGTCTTATGATGACTGTTGGCTCATGATGGGGTATATGTGCATTCACCACACTAGTGCTTACTTTGACACCAAGAGGGAGGAGGATACATTAGTTTGCCACACTAGACAGAGGCATTTGCAACAGGAGCAGACAGCCAAGTTCTGCCAGGGCCAAAACCAGCCCCTGCCAGACTAAGAAATCATTGTCATTTGCCCCTTCCTGTCACAAGCAGTGTGCTGTTCTTTTATTATTGACTCTAACTCTCAGATATCCCAGTCATGGATGGAAAATTCAGGGTCAATTTACAAGAGACACCTTTTCTACATGGAAGTTTCTTCTGTGCAGGTGCTGTGCAGAAACCCATGTGTAGTGATCAATACATATGTAACTATTCCGCCAGGGGCAAAGCAAGGTTGGAATGGGTCCAGAGACAGGATTTCAAAATGGGCCCCCAGACCCTCAAAGTCCAGGGCCTCCACACACCCCAGGCCCCCAAGGATTTAAGTCTGATATTTCAAAATAAGTATGCTGCCTGGAAATACATTTCACTGAATACACACATGTACACTTCACAGTATATAGTGATAGACATTGAGTACTATATATTTGTGCTACTTTTAATTCCTAGAACACACTAGCAATGCTAATTATTAAAATGGGCCCCTTGCTGCAGATTAGCAAAGGAGACTTTCAACCATGCAGGGTGAGCCTATGTTAGTTTTCTCAGAATTCTGAACACATTCAGTAAAGTTTGATTCCAGGAGTCTTTTCACACCAGGCTTTTAAAGCCCTTTAACACACATCTCTTCTGGAATGGAGGTGCTGCATTCATATGTTGGCCAGATTTACCCTGAAGTCCCTGCAAGTTATTGGGGAGCAGTTCACACACAAGAAAAATAAAATAAAATAAAATAAAATCACAACACATGTTTCACAGTTCTCACTCAGACCTTCTGGATTGCAAAATAACTTGAACATAAGTGCATTTATGAATGAATGAATGAAAATAAATAAAATATACTTGTTCCAGAAGTGTTTGTAATTTTCTGACATGCTATTATAGGCCATTTTAGATAGTTTTTGTTTTTAAAGCCAGCACATTTTCCAGTCTGTTTTAAATTAAATATTCAGAGACTTCTCAGTCTCGCCCCACCCCCCCATATCAAAGCCCTATGGCAAGCAGATCCCTATATATGGGGGTAACCACAAAAAGGAATTCACAGTCTACCTAGCAATAGCTGTTCTGGATGGTCTGGTCTGGGCAGAGGGTCTGCTGCCTGCTTCCTCCTTCCTTCCTTCCTTGCTTGGGGCCTACTCGAGTTCAGGCTTCAGGGAGGCCTACTTGGAGGCCTCTCTGGAAGCCCCGCCCACCCGCCGATCAGCTGAGAGGCAGGGAGAGAAGAGCTCTGCAGTTTGCAGGCTGCTCCGATCCTAGGCCTCATTGCCGATCCTAGGCCGGAGCTGGAGGCAAGTGGCTGAGGGGCCCTGGGGCTGGGCAGGTGGGCAATGGGGTGGGGGTGGCAGGGACTGGTACAGTGCCCCCACCTCAGTGGCGCCTGGGGCACATGCCCCCCCTGCCCCCCAGTTACGCCTATGATTGTGGCATTACCACCTGACCCACTCTTCTGCCCCAAAGCCCCTTTTACACTCCAAATCTGCCCCAAAGACATGCAAACTTCAGCAATTCTTTAAAAATCAACCCTTTGCCCAATCACTCTGAAACCTGGGTGGTAGCAGGCACCCTTTGGGGCACTACCACTCAACCCACTGTGGCACTCTTAGGAGTCAGCTTCATGCAGAAATGGGCACTGTCTGTCCCCATTGTCCCATAGGGTAGATGCAGCACATATCAACAACAACAGCAGAGCTTGGCAAAGAACAAGGTTTCAAAAGGTCATGTACATCCATTGTGTCACTCACCACATCCACTGTGTCCCACCATTGCCACCAACAGAAATGCAATTGATCTACACACCACAGTGTGAAACAACAACAATGAAATGCACTGCCCCATGCGCTCCCTCCCAATGCAGGGCAACAGCAACAGCCAGCAACAAGCAAGCAAGCAAGTGTGATATCACTGATACAGCACACTAGAGCCAACAACAGCATCAAATGTGCCCTGCCCTCCCTCCCCCAAGCATTTTTTATCCACTAGCAACAGACACAGCTACATTTGTGGCACCTGGCCATAAAAGTGGGTTAAGTAAGGAAGGATGCAAAACTACATTGTGCCCATGGAACAGTGAGGTTTGCCTCCCACTCCCAAGTCTAGGACTTCACCCATGTTGCATCCAGTTGTCCTCTTCTGTGGTCTGCTCTCTGCTGAGTCTACTCTTTCTTCTTCAATCTTCTTCTCCTTCGTCAGTCTTCAGATTTGGAAGGGGTGGGGCTGAAGCAAAAGCCTGGAAATTTTGGGGGGGAAAGGGGTGGCTGGCCAGGTGGCCAGTGGCCACAGGGGCTCTGGGGCTGGTGGCTGGCACAGAAAGCAGGCACAGGCAGTCAGTGATTCTCTCCGAAGTAGGAAGGGGGTTAAAAAAGAATTCTTTTTTCTTCTCTATTCATGAATTAGCAGCAGGAACAAAGAAGCAATGCAGCAGAGAATCCACTCCAGGCTTGCACACAGCAGGGGCAGGCAGGCAGGGTGGCAAGGCAGGCTGGGCTCAGGCTGGCAAGGGAAGGCAAGGCAATAGTCAAGGGAAAGCAAAGCTCTCTCTCTCTTTCTCCTCCCACAAGGCAGAAAGGTAGAATGGTGGCTGCTGCCTCTAAATCCATTCAAAAATTCCTCCTTGAACTCCCTGCACCCTTGCCCCTTCTTCGACCCTTCCCCTGGCCAATGCAAGGTCAGTCAGCAGTGGCAGGTGCCAAAAGAGCCAGTCTGGTACCAGGAGGGAACTGTCAGCAAATCAGTCCATACTTTTGTTCACCAATCAGAAGCTTGGAAGGGTGAGAAATTCAAAATGACGTCAAAGCACAAAATGGAGACCGCACAGAGATCTCCACAAAATGAAGGTCCAAAACAACAAAACATTCAGCTCCGAAATTTGGGCGATTTGTTTTGGGAACACATGAAAAATCTGCCACTTGTCATATTTTTAGAAACCAAATGTTTAGCTTTTAGTGTTCATAGCTTGCAAGATTCCCCCTTTTTAGCCTACATTCCAGTAGGCTTATGTGCTCACCCAGCTCTCGTGTGTGTGTGTGTGCGTGTTTCCGGAACAATAGGAAAGAAATTGGGTACAGTTGTAGGGACACATAGGGACACCTTGCCGGCATAGTTTGTGGTATCATCCACCCCAATTCAAGATGGCAGATGCGTAAATGTTTGAGGTGCAAGTGGCTAACTTGTGAACTGCCCCATGTGGTATAAAGATATGATAAATCAATACAATGTTTTTTAATTTGGATTTTAAACTTGTGGTTCGCAATGCTTTGGGGAAAGTGCCTGCTTTCTAAGCAAGCCTCACAGGGTTTTTTCACACTCTTTGTTCTCTTTCTGGCATCACCCTCTATGACATCACCTAACTGTCCTCTTAACTGTCAACTGCTCAGAAGTTTCCTGGGAGTCCATTTCTGCTCTTTCTGAAGCAGTTTCGAGCCTTGAATGGGAGAGTGGACCTGGGAGAGTGGCTGCTTCCTCTCTTCTCTGCTTTCCTCTGCCAGGGTTAGCAGAAGGTCTATTTTCCAGATGCAGTGAAAGGCTTCAAGGACCCCAACGGGCAACTCCTGGGCACCTTCAGCATCCTGCCAGGGGAGTTGTGGTCATCATGATGGAAAGGCCTTCTCTTCTGTGCTGTGGCCCACTTCATCAAGTGGTGAGTTTCAAGGGAGTCCTGCCCTCCCTCTGTTCCCTTTGGAGGAGACTAAGGGGGTTTCTATAAAAAACCACTTTATCTGCTAATAGCTGGACCTCTGTTAACTGGGCCAAGAGATGCCTTTTAACATGGAGACTCTTCTTCTGGGCACCTGGAGAGCAATTGTCCCTATTCAGTCCCGCACAGTGGCCCTTCCAGGGTCTCCCTTGTGTCAGAACCAGCACTGCTGAATGGGCAAAGAGGTACCTTTGTGGGTAGTTCTCATATTTCGTGGTCGGGGGCGGGAGCAACTGTCCCTATTCAGCACCTTGGCTGTTGATGGTGTCGTGTGTGTGTGTGTGTGTGTGTGTGCATGCTTGTGAGTCGTTTAAAGGTAAAGTGTGCCGTCTTTGCTAGAATACCAGAGGGATTGACCATTGCCATCTCCTGCGCAGTATGAGAGGATGCCTTTCAACGTCTTCCTATATCGCTGCTGCCCGATCTAGGTGTTCTCCATAGTCTGGGAAACATACCAGCAGGGATTTCAACTGGCAACCTCTGGCTTGTCCTTTGGGGACAAGGAAATCTCTTCAGGCATTCTGGTGGCACACAAGGACTTCACCCCTGCCCACTGAGCAAAGCATCACTTTGTAAAGTGGTGACACTCTTCTATTTAGCAGGATGGGGAGCAACTGTCCCCTAATCAACCCAGCCTAGCATCCTTCTGGGGCTACTGCTGGTCTCTCTGCTGTGCTGCCGCACAGTCTGTGTCCCAATACCCTTTGGGGTAGGGAACTCTCTTCTCATTCCTTTGGCAATGTAAATCACATTGAGAATCCCTTTGGGTTGAAAACAGCAAATTTTCATATTTGTGGATCGTGTGTGTAACTGGAAAGAGTTACAAAGTCACACAGTCCCTCTTCCCTGCTCATGTGCCAGGCTGCACATTGCCCAGACCTGGGTACTGTGGCTTAACTGCTTACACAACTGGATGTATCTGTTTTTTCCTTATATCCATAGAAAAAGAGGCACCCGAACAGGACCATGAAAGATTTGGGGGACAAGTGGTGTTTCCTTTGATCTATCTGGTGTAAGGTCAAGATGCGTAAAGATAAATCAGGATCCAGCAAGGAAACAGCGGACTTTGAAAGAAGGTGTAGTAGTCAAGAAGAGAAGAGGTGTATCTGGGGAGGGGAGGGGAGGGGGTAGAAGAAAAAGAGAACCTCATGGGGCAACAGAAGGGAAAAGGTGTAGCTGGGCTGTGGGATGGATGACAAGAAAAGAAAGGCCTACTGGGCAGGAACAGTCAGTGAGGGCTCGGGAGCAACCAAGCCAACACGGACACCTGCTAAGGAGGGATCCTTACAGCTTCCTCCAGAGGTGCTCTTACCCCTGGACTTTGGGGCCGAAGTCCAGGGCCTCTGCAGCCCCTGGGGACCCCAAATCCCCTTTAGTCTGCCCGGATGGAGTGGTCGCCCGGCAGAGCATGATGATGCTTAATTTGCAGGAGAGGGGAGCCCCCAAAGGTCTTTAGGTCCTGGCTCCAACGTTACCTAGGTGCACCTCTGGCTTCCTCAGAAAAACCACAGACAGACATTTTCTCTGAGAAGGAAAGAGAACCCTTCCTTCCTCCTGCTGCAGCCTCCTGTCTTCCCTGATTTGCCGGAAAAGGTGCCATTCAAGATATTCTGTCGTCTGATTGTTTGGGGACCACCTGACTCGGCGTCTTCTGCTTGAGTCTGCCTGTCCAGGATCTCCAGGCGGCACTTGGGCAGAGCAGACACTGGCACCTAACAGCTAGCTGGGAGGGTAGTTGGCCACCCATCCACCCAAAGACTAAAAGAGAAAGCTTGCAAAATCAATCCATCAGTCCAGGAGACACCTGGGGAAAAGAGAGAGCCTGGCAGGTTGGGCAGCCGCAGCCTACAAAAACAAAAACTGCCCAGGCACACAGCAGCAGATAGCAAGGCACAGTTTGGGGCCACCAGAGGGGAAGTGGGGGGGGGGGAATCTCAGCATCCCAGCTATCAAAGGCACTGAAGGCTGTTACAAGTCAGGTGGGTGGAGGAAAGACACAAATATGCAGAATTCAACCCACAGCAGCACCCAGTTAAACCCACTACCACTAGGGCTGCTGGTACCATTTTAAAAATAATAGAAAAATAAGCAGTTGGCAAGGAAAATAAAAAGACAGTGATCCAGACACTGGCAAAGTCTCTCTGCCACCACTCTCTGCCCTGCTGCAGGCTCCCTTCTTCGATATCCTCTAAAAGAGTGTGGCTCTCTCTGTCGAGCAGCCCCTTAAATACGCTTTGAAACTCCCTGCTTTGGGCTTCCCCTCCCTCCACCCTCCCCCCAAACACTGGGGGCACAATGGCCCCTGAAAACACTTGATTTTGTATGATGACAAGCCAACCAAGGAACAAGGAGATCACAAGCCAATTGGAAGGCAATGCCAGAAAACCAACCAACAAGTGAAAAACAGTAAAACAGCCCTCCAAAATGGCACCCACAATCGCCACTCAAAGCAGCAAACCAGTTGGTTCTGGGTTGATCTAGAAGAAGACACCTTTTTGTAGGGTGCTGTGTGGCGAGATTGTATTGCTTGAAATGCCCCATTTTGCAGGGAACATTGAACGGGCAAGTCGTTCTGCACATCCCTAGTTAAAACTGAAAGCCATTAAGAAAATAAGTCATTTAAGTAGCAGGTCTGCGCATGTAGTGCTGACAGTGGTGAGTGAGAGTCCTAGAAAGAGGGACAGTTTCCCAAGTGTCTGTAAGTACTGCAGTCCTTGTCTGCTTCATCATTTCAGCTGATATGTTAAATTGTCTTAAGTCTGTTCGTAACTGGTTGCTGTTTTATTTTGCTATTTGGTTTTGGTTTTATCTGAGAAACTGCTTAGATTTGTTTCATAAATAGAACCTAGATGTAATCAAAAGCTTTCTCTGTTTTGTTATTTTCCTTCACGTATGCCAGAAGGACCAGGCTGGCCATATACTGCTTCCCTGCCCTGAGAAAAATCCCATTATCCACTTCCAAATGAAATTGGCACCATTGAATAGGACTAGATCAGAAATAAGAAGGGTCCATATACTAACTTTGGTATTTCAGGAGGACCTCCCCACTTCTGTCGGCGGCCCCGGGACACTCCCATAACCCCCTTCTGCAGCCGGCCCCGGGACGATCCCGCACCCCCCTTCTGCAGCCGGCCCCGGGACAGTCCCGCACCCCCCTTCTGCAGCCGGCCCCGGGACAGTCCCGCACCCCCCTTCTGCAGCCGGCCCCGGGACAGTCCCGCACCCCCCTTCTGCAGCCGGCCCCGGGACAGTCCCGCACCCCCCTTCTGCAGCCGGCCCCGGGACAGTCCCGCACCCCCCTTCTGCAGCCGGCCCCGGGACAGTCCCGCACCCCCCTTCTGCAGCCGGCCCCGGGACAGTCCCGCACCCCCCTTCTGCAGCCGGCCCCGGGACAGTCCCGCACCCCCCTTCTGCAGCCGGCCCCGGGACTGTCCCGCACCCCCCTTCTGCAGCCGGCCCCGGGACTGTCCCGCACCCCCCTTCTGCAGCCGGCCCCGGGACTGTCCCGCACCCCCCTTCTGCAGCCGGCCCCGGGACTGTCCCGCACCCCCCTTCTGCAGCCGGCCCCGGGACTGTCCCGCACCCCCCTTCTGCAGCCGGCCCCGGGACTGTCCCGCACCCCCCTTCTGCAGCCGGCCCCAGGATACTCCTCCACCCCCCTTCTGCAGCCCGAACCAGGACTGCCCTATATCCTCCTTCTGCAGCTGGCCCCGTGTCACTCCCACACACCACCTTCAGCCGGCCCCAGGACACTCCCGCACCCCTCCCTTCTACAGCCAGCCCTGGGACACTCCCACACATCCTCCTGCAGATGGCTCCCTTCTACACTCCCGCACCCCCCTTCTGCAATGGCCACAATTCAGTCCTGCCCCCCCCCATGATTTTCCTCAGGGTAGGGATTAAAATGCTGGCCAAGAAACGAGAACTCCTGCAGAAGTTACTACAGCCAGTAAAGGCAAGGGAAATGCAGACTCCCAGGAGGATGGGGCAGCTCTAGATGGAACATATGCAGTCGGTGACCCAGGAGTGGAAAATGCTGTTGAGATTAACGCCATGTTACCCAAGGACCCGCCTCACGGCTGAACCAAGGTAATAGTCAGTATCAGTTACTGGCTTTGTATTTTTGTTTTTGAATTGCTCCTTTCCTTTCCCCGTAGTTCCCAATTTGGGTGCAAAGACATGGTGAACCCAATTTGGGGATGGATCCTCAGAAGTCTTGGATGTGGGTGTGTCTGGGGAGCAAAGGGGCTATGCAGAAGGGATTGGCTGCATCGAAGTTCCAATTCTGTGGAGGGCTGGAGAAGACAAGAGTTGGACCAAGCCAGGATGGGTGGGGAGCTTGGGAGGAGAGTGGGGCAGTGGAGGTGGGGCAGCCCTACTGGACTCCATGGGACACTGGTGTGCAGCCCTCCTCTAAGCCTTTAATTTCATATATCTTTAAAATGTTTCTATCTTTTATATCCAAACTGCTCTTTGTTAAGACACCCCGGGGTGGTGTGCAGCCCATCGGATCCCTAGCAGGGAGGAGTGCATTCTTGTAATTAATTTCAGTAGATCCCAGTTATTAATTCCAAAGTGGGGCTTCCCCCCAGTTTCTGGGAAAATAAAGCACCCCATTCAGTGACAGCGCAAACACCTTTCCACTGCCGGACACTTTCCAGATTACAGTTTCAACCGCCGTAAAATGCTTCAGCCTGGCGGAATCGAATTGACAACATAATGAATGGGTGTGGTGCAAGTCCACCAGCAGGGGGAGAAGTCTTTTCTAGTTTGCCCCAGATGCCCTAAAATGGAAAACACAGCAATCTTTTTACAACGTTGCAGGACTGTAACAAAGCCATAAAAACCAAAAGAAGGCATTGGAAATGTGAATGGCAAATTGCTGACAGTGCAGGGGCTGCAATGTCAATACGTAGGAAACAGGAAAGCACTCTTTGCAGATCTGTAGTGACATTTTGGTAAGGGTTAATCTGGAAAGCGCCCAGGCTGAACTGCGCAACTAACTCCTTGCAGCTGAGCTAGCTTGAGTGAGTCTGAGTGTTTTCTTATCGGAAGCACACAGCTGAATCTCCAAACAGAAATACTACCTGCCGGGCAAAAGAAGGGGAGGGGAAGGGAAGAAGGAATAAAGACAAACCCTAGTGCCTCCAACAGCAGCGGGGTTGATGGGAGTTGTAGCCCAACAACAGCTAAAGTTTGGCCACCCCTGCAATAATTAATATAGTCTGCTGGTGCAGAACCCAATGTGTTTGTGAAGAAAACCCAACACATTTTGGGCAGCAGCCCTTGGTAGGGGGCTGGATAAAGACATCAGCATGAAACCGAGGGAGTTGAAACTGAGGGTCATTGAGAAAATGACTATTAAGTCGTAGCAGCTGCCAATCTGAAGTTCACGCTTGTTATCTTTTTCTTCTTTCTCCATCCTAGCAGCAAAGAAGCCCTTCCCAGAATCCCTCTTGGCATTGTTATTGAGGGCAACCTCAGCCAGGTCAATACACCTCAACACTGTGACAAATCTCCCCTCTGGGTGGATGGAATTGTGGGCCCTAGACAAGGCAGGAAGAGGTTGAGGAGAGCAAGCCCACACCAGATTCCCACTCCCTTTATGGCTAGGTTCCCCAAAGCCTCAGGTCCATTCAAGGTGTTGGGATAAGACACCCCACCACCAAAGGTTTCTTCTGTGTGGAAGGTAGGATAGTTCTCCATACAGAGGCTTTTTGCCTTCACCTCTGAGGCAAAAATCACCCCCTTCTTATCAGGGAGGCATTGTTGCACCACAAAGCTTCACCCCAGGAGTGAAAGCCACACCTTAGTCCACAGAACCCCTTTCAAACTAGTTTCTAAAGTTGTGACCTGAGTTTGCAACCCTTTCCTCTGCCCCATCTCTTGATTCTGAGCCTGGGTGCAAGACTACACCTTCTCCTAGCACTGCATGCAGTGTGGCGGGTGCTGGTTTTGCATCCATTCCCGGCAAGGTATAAGAAACAAGCCTGGAAAACACAGTGGACCATGCTGTGACTGCATCCTCAGTAGGGCTGTTCCTGGATCGGCATGTCTGAACCGGATGAATCGTTTTGGTGCCCCTCTAACGAGGCGCTGAAAGGATTTGAGCACATCCCTTATCCTTGGTCCATAGGGCCATCCAGGGGGATGAGGGCATGCTAATAAAAGCAACCCCCAACCTCTGCAGGAAGACCTTGGCATCTGCTCACACACACCCCCGGGCAACAGTGTGGGATTAGCTGGCTGCCTTTTGGGGCCGAGTAGGAATTTTTCCCATCCACCCAGATTGGCCTGGAGGTGGCTGGTTTTTTGCCTACTCTGCACTGTTGCACTGGAAGGGGTTTTTGATCTGGCCCATGTTAGGAGCGGTGCCTTTAAATAGAGTAGCCCCATGGTCACCAGCCACATGATGACAGGTCAGAGGAGGGGATACGGTGCTGCACCCTAGGGGTGGCAGCTGCACTGTGGCTTGGCTACACTGCATCTTTTTATTGAAACTAAGTTAATAAAGTTATCGCCCTAGTTTTAACCCATTTCCGGTGTCGTGTCATTTATTTGGGGCTATGGGTGCCAAGGAACTTCATGACAGAACTCTTGCAAGGTGTTCACAAGTAGCCCTGAGTAGGATCGAGAGCCACAAGGACAAGCTTTGCAAAGAGGCAGGATCCACAAATCCAAGAGAAGCAGGATTGCTCATTCTGCCCTAGCAGCGCTCTGGGAGCCAGCCAAATCCTCCAAACGGGAGGCTGGTTCATACACTCACACAATCTATGCAGTGGCAAAGCTCTGCATCCAGGCTGCAAGTTGAAGATGGGTTTTAAAATAATAATAATTTTAAGCAAACTCTCTGGGTGTGGAAACTGAGCATGTTGGGGAGAAGGCTCCAACACAGGTGAGCAGACAGAGGGAAAGCTTGAGGAGCTTTTAAACTCATTCATTTATTTTGTGAGTAGATATGGGTTGTTAGGTTTGGCGGCGGTGGGGGTGTGTGCAGTAAAATGTGGAGGAAACTCCTCAATTGGCTGGGGTGATGTGTACCCTTGGTTCAATGGAACTCTTTCCCTAAATTGCTATCTTTCTATGTGTGGTGACCTTTTTGGGGGAGAATCACACAAATCACACACCTGAAGCTTGAAGTGACACAGTCCCGGGAAGTGTAACTGCCTGGTTTTGCTGAATGTTTAAATGGGCAAATCTTCTCAGAAGACTTCAGACTGAGAGCACTGCAGAAAGAAAAGATCTGGCAATCACTAGTAGGAGCCAGCATGACGAATGTGTCAAGAGCAGGTCATGCCAGAGTCACCTCCCCTCCTTTTTCAACGGAGTTCCTAGTTTCGTAGAGCATGGAGATGCTGCAGCCATTGCTGTGTGCCTTGATTTCTGCCTCGTGTTTGACACAGCCCTCACAATATCCTTCTGGACTTCTGTGGACGATGTGGCCAAAACCTCCATTTTCTCGTGCGTGTGCTTGTTCTTCCTTTTGAGATGTTTAAAATGGCTGACTGTCCCCTATCGTGTGTTAGAGTTCCTTAGACTAAAGGTAAAGCAGCCTTGGCCTTTGATCCATCTCAGGTTTGTATACATTTTCTGTCTGGAGGTCATTCTATTCCATCCGGTTTGTATTTGCCATGATTGGCTAATCCAGAGGCGGTGGGCAAAATTTGGGGGATCAGAAAGGGGAGGTTGGAACAGCTATGCTAGGGAGCAGTAAGAGCTGTTGAATCACAAAAGCTAATTCAGATGTTATGCTGTATGAGTGTTGTGTGGTACAGATGTGACTGGGTTCCTGGATCTAGTGAACCTGGATATAGGCCCTTGGCACAGAAAGGAAGCGTACTTCTGGACCTGCATTCAACGTAACATGTGAATGACTGTGCCTGTGTACAGATCTGTACCTGTACACACTGTACACTCACCATACCAGTGTTGAACACAACATGTGAATGGGCCTAAAGAAGAGAGCTGAATATCGCACAGGAGAACTGGATCGCTCTTCGGGACGACTGAAGGAAAAGTCAACAGCAGGATCAGACAAGGCAGTGAGCAGAGAGACAGGATGACTAAGAGCTGCGGGTGAGATTCTATTAGGGCTAGCATAGAGTAAAGGATAATCACGGCGTTCGCTTACCACATTGTCATTTTTCTCCTTGCTCTTATGGTTATTGTTCTTAAAACACTGCAAACGCTATTGTTTGAACTGCCCCCCCCCACTTTCAAGTAAAAACTTCACCTTTGATTCAGTTCTTGTGTACTCGGTATTCCTTAGGTGTATTCCCCACAACACTCTACCTAGTGAGAGAGAGATGGAGGACTGGTTGAGTGCAGACAGCCAGGAAAAACAAACCATTCCAACTGGTGGCAGCGGTAAAGCTGATCAGATTATGGGGCTGGTTGCGAAGTTTAAGTAGCCACTCTCCTTGCTTCTCTGCTGATGCACAGGGAGGTTGGAAGAAGCCCAAGAGGCAAGAGTGGATGGAGTAGCCTGTGCCTCTCACGCCACTTCTTTCCATCTCCCCACACACCAACTGAGAAGCAGGAAGAGTGGCTTTAAAAACTGTATACCATCTAGCCGAGGGGTGGTGGTGGTTGGGGTCAAAAACTGCGAATAACCTAAACTTCTCCCCACCACGATCACTAAACTGGTATACAGTTTATACCGTGAACGGGTGAAACTGCTGTCCGAGGGCCAACTGCGTATGTCATAGACTGTTTTAGGAATGTGCTTGCAAAAGGGAGGTAAAAGGGCAGTTGGATATTTGTAATGAAAATTTCAACTTCAAACTTTATTCATTTCATTGAATAATTCAGAGGCGTAACTAGGGAAAATAGCACCTAGGGCAAGCACTGAAATTGCGCCCCTGTCCAAACAGGAATGATGGGACTTGTAGTCAACAATATCTGGAAATCCCTGTTAAAAGGAACACTGTACCATCTAGACATGGTTGTCGATCAAAACCTCAAAACATGAGCCATCTCTGTAAAAGACTTAGAACAACAGTCAGGAGTTATGCGAGGATTCCAAGTGTCATTTTCTCTGTCTCATCTCATTCTTTTAAAAAAACATGACTTTGCCCTAGAGGATCACCTGCCCAAATAGCCACTAGCAAAATAGGGGAAGAAGAAGGTGGTGGTGATGGGGGGTCTATAAACCAGTGAATGATTCTTGCCAGCCTTTGTCTTATGATGACTGTTGGCTCATGATGGGGTATATGTGCATTCACCACACCAGTGCTTACTTTTACTACTTACTTACCAGTGCTTACACCAGTACTTACTTACCAAGAGGGAGGAGGATACATTAGTTTGCCACACTAGACAGAGGCATTTGCAACAGGAGCAGACAGCCAAGTTCTGCCAGGGCCAAAACCAGCCCCTGCCAGACTAAGAAATCATTGTCATTTGCCCCTTCCTGTCACAAGCAGTGTGCTGTTCTTTTATTATTGACTCTTACTCTCAAATATCCCAATCATGGATGGAAAATTCAGGGTCAATTTACAAGAGACACCTTTTCTACATGGAAGTTTCTTCTGTGCAGGTGTTGTGCAGAAACCCATGTGTAGTGACCACCAGGGGCATAGCAAGGTTGGAATGGGCCAAGATGAGATTTTAAAACGGGCCCCCAGCCCCTCAAAGTCCAGGGCCTCCACACATCCCAGGCCCCCAGGGACTTAAGTCTGATATTTCAAAATAAGTATGCTGCCTGGAAATACATTTCACTGAATACACACATGCACACTTCACAGTATATAGTGATAGACATTGAGTACTATATATTTGTGCTACTTTTAATGCCTAGAACACACTAGCAACGCTAATTATTAAAATGGCCCCCTCGCTGCAGATTAGCAAAGGAGACTTTCAACCATGCAGGGTGAGCCTGTGTTTGTTTTCTCAGAATTCTGAACAAATTCAGTAAAGTTTGATTCCAGGAGGTTTTTCACACGAGGCTTTTAAAGCCCTTTAACACACATCTCCTCTGGAATGGAGGTGCTGCATTCACATGTTGGCCAGATTTACCCTGAAGTCCCTGCAAGTTATTGGAGAGCAGTTCACACACAAGAAAAATACAAAAATAAATAAAAGCACCACACATGCTTCACAGTTCTCACTCAGACCTTCTGGGTTGCAAAACAACTTGAACATAAGTGCATTTATAAATGAATGAAACAATGGATGAATAAATAAATATTTGTTCCAGAAGTTTTTGTAATTTTCTGACATGAAACAAGCCACTTACAGACCTTAGATAGTTTTTGTTTTTAAAGCCAGCGCATATTTCAATCTGTTTTAAATTAAATATTCAGAGACTTCTCAGTCTCGCCCCACCACCCATATCAAAGCCCTATGGCAAGCAGATCCCTATATAGGGGGGTAGCCACAAAAAGGAATTCACAGCCTACCTTGCAAAAGCTGTGCTGGATGGTCTGGTCTGCTGCAGGGAGCTCTGCCAGCCTCCTTCCTTCCTTGCTTGGGGCCTACTCGAGTTCAGGCTTCAGGGAGGCCTACTCGGAGGCCTCTCTGGAAGCCCCGCCCACCCGCCGATCAGCTGAGAGGCAGGGAGAGAAGAGCTCTGCAGTTTGCAGGCTGCTCCGATCCTAGGCCTCATTGCCGATCCTAGGCCGGAGCTGGAGGCAAGTGGCTGAGGGGCCCTGGGGCTGGGCAGGTGGGCAATGGGGTGGGGGTGGCAGGAACTGGCATAGCGCCCCCACCTCAGTGGCACCTAGGGCACGTGCCCTGCCTGCCCCCCTCCCGTTCCGGCTATGGAATAATTACTACACACATACTGTGAGTGTGTATGTGTGTGTGTGTGTGTGTGTGTGTGTGTGTATAAAATGACTGCCTGTCCCCCATCTCATGTTAGAGTTGCTTGAGTCCTCATACTAAAGGCAAACAACCTTGGCCTTTTATCCATCTGAGATTTGTTTTGGGGGTCACTATTTTTCATCTAGATTTCACTGTGTCTGGGAGTCACTATTTTTCATCTGGTTTGTGTTTGCCCTGATTGGAAGCTATTCGTGTAAAAGTAAATCAATCTATATAAGCCACAGGTAAAGCAGACACCAGCTACAAAAGTGGAGAACGAATGCATCCTGAAGCTACAAGGGCAGCTCTGCCAGCCTATTTCAAAAATGCATACATACACAATAGAAAAATCACAGGGTTTCCAGTGATGCTTGCTGCAGCCATGAACTATTTCCTGTAACTTAGAGGACACCATGGGAAGCAAAGATGCATGAGGACACTCTCCACCTGCTCCATGCCTGCTGAACAGCTGGGTAACACTCTCTGCCCGCCAGGGTGTCCACCACTTAGTCTGGGTGTTCGTCCTAGCAAGCAACAATTTTTTTTTTAAATTAAGATCACTCCCTTAATCCTTGCCCAATATTAATGTTACAGAGGGACATATTAATGTTACAGATACTGGCCACAATTTAGAGAAATGCCTGGTTCGCTCTCTACTTACCAAATGGGTTTTAAAAGCAGTTTCATATGCCCTAAAAAAACCCATTCATATGCCCTCAAAGAACTTCCTGGCTTCTTATGCCAGTTTCGAACCAAATCCATCCCGTCTTACAGCTTAGGAGCAGGAGCTACTGACTGCTTGCTGCTAGAGGAGACACTTGGCCTAGCGCTGTTGCCAGCAGAGGTTTGGACCCCTGGGTGCCGCCGCCACAGGTGTAAGAGCAGACCCGACATGCTGAAGTGCTTAGGGTCCTTGCCCCTTCTAACAAGTGCCTTGCGGTGGGTGCAGGCAGCACGGCTGGGATCACCAGGGCAAAGCTCAAAGTGATCCCATCCCACGCTGCTGGACTCTCCTGCGACACGGAGCCACTTGCGTGGTGGCGCTTCAGCTGGTTCCTTCTGGGGCATGCCACCACCACTGCCCTCAGAGCTGGCCTGGGAAGTCCCAGGGACAGGAAACACAGGGTTTTCCTCCTGGGCCTCCTCAGATGCAACCTGGGGGCCCCCAACCCCCACAGGGACCAGTGGGGAGGGTGGCAAGATATATCCAGCTGGACTGGCAGCAGGCTTCAGCTGCACCACCTCCACAGCTGCCATGAGAAGAACTTCTTCCCTGGAGGCCCTCCCCGCTAACTGCTGCCCAGCCACAGGCCCTGGCATAGGACCAGGCAGATATGAGAATTCCAGCCTGTGCACCAAAGCAGGGGTGGGGGTGAATCGGGGAATAGGCCCCTGTCACTCCCCACCACTATGACCAGCAGCAACAACCCTCCCTCTGCCTCCCTCTACCTGGCACTCTTCCACCCCTCCCAGCCCTCTCTTTTGGGACTTCTTTTTAAAACCTTCTCTAAAAAAATTTTTTCTGAAAGAATTGGGCAAGGGGCAGAAGTGGGCTCAGTGTCTCAAGGCAGGGGACACTCAGTTGGGAGAAGAGCCAGGAACAGGGGCTGAGCTGACTTCAGCGGAGTGTGCCCACCCCCTTGTCGGGAATTCTCTCTGGTAAGAGAAACCCTTTTTCATTATAGCAGAGTGCACAGAGGCACAACACAACGGAATTTAGTTAGGCATGCGTGTATGCTAAGAGTAAAGTAACTTGGAGCCAGTTCATAGTTTCAAATCAATATAAGTGGTATTTATTAGAGAACTCCATTCTAGATAGGAAAGTGAGGAGATGGGATCTCTAATCTATTGCAAGGTAGAAGGAAGGGAAGGGAAGAGAGAGAGAGAGAGGAAGGAAGGAAGTGGCTGGAAGGAAGGAAGTGTCCATGAGAGTAGCAATCTACATTCCAAAGGGATAGTGTCAGAGCAGTAGAGAAGGGATGACCAGTGTCTTGACCCTCTAACCCTCTGACTCACTAGTCTGTCCTCCTATGTCATTGAGACAAGAGAGAGCGCAAAGTCCTTCACTTCCAACACCCCCCACACCCATTGCCAATGGGTTGTGGTGCTGCTGACGCACTGCACAGAACATGGGCTTGGACTGGAAGCAAGCTGAAAATGGGCAAAATGGGCACAGTGTGGAGGAGGCCGGAGGCTGGGAAAGCTCCAAGCTTTCTTTGTTTAAAGGCTTGAGTTGGGGGTGGGGGGTAAATGAGCACAGTGAGGAGGCTAGAGTGTGTGCCCACTCAGAGCCTGTAGGCTGCTGGGCCAAGAATAAACACAAATATAGGCTGCTGGTGGACTTGTGTGGGTGGCTCAAGGCTTAGAGAATCTTAATACTAATATGTTATGGGCAAAGAGGGCTGGAGGACAGGCTTCTGTTTTTTAAAAATGCAAAATAAAATCTTTGGAAGGGGAAAAAAGAATTGTTTTTTAAAACCACGAGGCTATGCTGAGCTTCTAACCACCTACTAGTACTAGCTAACAGGCATCCCTCCCACAGAAAGAACCCCCTTTTAAACTAAACAACACACAATTTTTAAAATTTAATCGCAACCCAAACCTCCCTCCAAGCAGAAAACCCCCCAAGAACACACAATTCCAGAGATGTATGTCTGTTTGTGTGTGTGTGCTTGGTTTTAAAAAGGGTACTCACTCAAGTCTAGGACTTCACCCATGTTGCATCCAGTTGTCCTCTCTGCTGAGTCTACTCTCTTCTTCTTCAATCTTCTTCTCCTTCGTCAGTCTTCAGATTTGGAAGGGGTGGGGCTGAAGCCAAAGCCTGGAAATTGGGGGGGGGGAAGGGGTGGCTGGCCAGGTGGCCAGTGGCCACAGGGGCTCTGGGGCGGGTGGCTGGCACAGAAAGCAGGCACAGGCAGGCAGTGATTCTCTCAGAAGTAGGAAGGGGGTTAAAAAAGAATTCTCTCTTCTTCTCTATTCCTGAATTAGCAGCAGGGGGGAAAAAGCAATGCAGCAGAGAATCCACTCCAGGCTGGCACACAGCAGGGGCAGGCAGGCAGGGTGGCAAGGCAGGCTGGGCTCAGGCTGGCAAGGGAAGGCAAGACAATAGTCAAGGGAAAGCAAAGCTCTCTCTCTCTTTCTCCTCCCGCAAGGCAGAAAGGTAGAATGGTGGCTGATGCCTCTTTAAATCCATTCAAATACCCCTCCTTGAACTCCCTGCACCCTTGCCCCTTCTTCGACCCTTCCCCTGGCCAATGCAGGGTCAGTCAGCAGCGGCAGGAGCCAAAAGAGCCAGTCTGGAACCAGGAGGGAATTGTCAGCAAATCAGTCCATGCTTTTGTTCACCAATCAGAAGTTTGGAAGGGTGAGAAATTCAAAATGACGTAAACGCACAAAATGGAGACTGCACGGAGATCTCCACAAAATGAAGGTCCAAAACAACAAAACATTCAGCTCCGAAATTTGGGAGATTTGTTTTGGACCCGAATCTAGCCGGGCTAGCAGAGGGGTGATTTGTTTTCTATACAAATTGCCTGAAACAGGTAGATTCTGGTACAAATCATTCTATACCTGAATCGTATCAGACATCCCTATTGGCTATCTATATTAACCTTGTAAGAAATAAATTGGGAACAAATGAAAAATCTGCCACTTGTCATATTTTTAGAAACCAAACGTTTAGCTTTTAGTGTTCATAGCTTGCAAGATTCCCCCTTTTTAGCCTACATTCCAGTAGGCTTATGTGCTCACCCAGCTCTCTCTCTCGCTCTCTCTCTCTCTCTCTCTCTGTTTTTCCGGACCAATAGGAAAGAAATTGGGTACAGTTGTAGGGACACATAGGGACACCTGGCCAGCGTAGTTTGTGATATCATCCATCCCAATTCAAGATGGCAGATGCGTAAATGTTTGAGGTGCAAGTGGCTAACTTGTGAACTGCCCCATGTGGTATAAAGATATGATAAATCAATACAATATTTTTTAATTTGGATTTTAAACTTGTGGTTCGCAATGCTTTGGGGAAAGTGCCTGCTTTCTAAGCAAGCCTCACTGGGGTTTTTTCCAACTCTTTGTTCTCTTTCTGGCATCACCCTCTATGACATCACCTAACTGTCCTCTTAACTGTCAACTGCTCAGAAGTTTCCTGGGAGTCCATTTCTGCTCTTTCTGAAGCAGTTTCGAGCCTTGAATGGGAGAGTGGATCTGGGAGAGTGGCTGCTTCCTCTCTTCTCTGCTTTCCTCTGCCAGGGTTAGAAGAAGGTTTATTTTCCAGATGCAGTGAAAGGCTTCAAGGGCCCCAACGGGCAACTCCTGGGCACCTTCAGCATCCTGCCAGGGGATTCGTGGTCATCATGATGGAAAGGCCTTCTCTTCTGAGTGTGGCCCACTTCATCAAGTGGTGAGTTTCAAGGGAGTCCTGCCCTCCCTCTGTTCCCTTTGGAGGAGACTAAGGGGGTTTCTATAAAAAAGCCGCTTTATCTGCTAATAGCTGGACCTCTGTTAACTGGGCCAAGAGATGCCTTTTAACATGGAGACTCTTCTTCTGGGCACCTGGAGAGCAATTGTCCCTATTCAGTCCCACACAGTGGCCCTTCCAGGGTCTCCCTTGTGTCAGAATCAGCACTGCTGAATGGGCAAAGAGGTACCTTTGTGGGTAGTTCTCATATTTCGTGGTCGGGGGCGGGAGCAACTGTCCCTATTCAGCACCTTGGCTGTTGATGGTGTCGTGTGTGTGTGTGTGTGTGTGTGTGTGTGTGTGTGTGCATGCTTGTGAGTCCTTTAAAGGTAAAGTGTGCCGTCTTTGCTAGAATACCAGAGGGATTGACCATTGCCATCTCCTGTGCAGTATGAGAGGATGCCTTTCAACATCTTCCTATATCGCTGCTGCCCGATCTAGGTGTTCTCCATAGTCTGGGAAACATACCAGCGGGGATTTCAACTGGCCACCTCTGGCTTGTCCTTTGGGGACAAGGAAATCTCTTCAGGCATCCTTGCGGCACACAAGGACTTCACCCCTGCCCACTGAGCAAAGCACAACTTTGTAAGGTGGTGACTATCTTCTATTTAGCAGGATGGGAGCAACTGTCCCCTAATCAACCCAGCCTAGCATCCTTCTGGGGCTACTGCTGGTCTCTCTGCTGTGCTGCTGCACAGTCTGTGTCCCAATTCCCTTTGGGGTAGGGAACTCTCTTCTCATTCCTTTGGCAATGTAAATCACATTGAGAATCCTTTTTGGTTGAAAATAGCAAATTTTCATATTTGTAGATCGTGTGTGTAACTGGAAAGAGTTACAAAGTCACACAGACCCTCTTCCATGCTCGTGTGCCAGGCTGCACATTGCCCAGACCTGGGTACTGTGGCTTAACTGCTTACACAACTGGATGTATCTGTTTTTCCCTTATATCCATAGAAGAAGAGGCACCA
Source organism: Hemicordylus capensis (assembly GCF_027244095.1). NCBI lineage: Eukaryota > Metazoa > Chordata > Lepidosauria > Squamata > Cordylidae > Hemicordylus > Hemicordylus capensis. Next base: position 79,580,548 of record NC_069661.1, on the reverse strand, counting down.
GAACAGGACCATGGAAGATTTGGGGGACAAGTGGTGTTTCCTTTGACCTATCTGGTGTAAGGTCAAGATGCGTAAAGATAAATCAGGATCCAGCAAGGAAACAGCGGACTTTGAAAGAAGGTGTAGTAGTCAAGAAGAGAAGAGGTGTATCTGGGGAGGGGAGGGGAGGGGGTAGAAGAAAAAGAGAACCTCATGGGGCAACAGAAGGGAAAAGGTGTAGCTGGGCTGTGGGGTGGATGACAAGAGAAGAAAGGTCTACTGGGCAGGAACAGTCAGTGAGGGCTCGGGAGCAACCAAGCCAACACGGACACCTGCTAAGGAGGGATCCTTACAGCTTCCTCCAGAGGTGCTCTTACCCCTGGACTTTGGGGCCGAAGTCCAGGGCCTCCACAGCCCCTGGGGACCCCAAATCCCCTTTAGTCTGTCCCGGATGGAGTGGTCGCCCGGCAGAGCATGATGATGCTTAATTTGCAGGGGAGGGGAGCCCCCAAAGCTCTTTAGGTCCTGGCTCCAACGTTACCTAGGTGTCCTCAGAAAAACCACAGACAGACATTTTCTCTGAGAAGGAAGGAGAACCCTTCCTTCCTCCTGCTGCAGCCCTTTGTCTTCCCTGATTTGCCGGAAAAGGTGCCATTCAAGATATTCTGTTGTCTGATTGTTTGGGGACTACCTGACTCGGCGTCTTCTGTTTGAGTCTGCCCGAAAAGGATCTCCAGGCAGCACTTGGGCAGAGCAGACACTGGCATCTAACAGCTAGCCGGGAGGGTAGTTGGCCACCCATCCACCCAAAGACTAAAAGAGAAAGCTTGCAAAATCAATCCATCAATCCAGGAGACACCTGGGGAAAAGAGAGAGCCTGGCAGGTTGGGCAGCCACAGCCTACAAAAACAAAAACTGCCCAGGCACACAGCAGCAGATAGCAAGGCACAGTTTGGGGCCACCACAGGGGAAGGGGGGCGGAGAATCTCAGTATCCCAGCTATCAAAGACACTGAAGGCTGTTACAAGTCAGAAGGGTGGAGGAAAGACACAAATATGCAGAATTCAACCCACAGCAGCACCCAGTTAAACCCACTACCACTAGGGCTGCTGGTACCATTTTAAAAATAATAGAAAAATAAGCAGTTGGCAAGGAAAATAAAAAGACAGTGAGCCAGACACTGGCACAGTCTCTCTGCCACCACTCTCTGCTCTGCTGCAGGCTCCCTCCTTCAATATCCTCTAAAAGAGTATGGCTCTCTCTGTCGAGCAGCCCCTTAAATACGCTTTGAAACTCCCTGCTTTTGGCTTCCCCTCCCTCCACCCTCCCCCCAAACACTGGGGGCACAATGGCCCCTGAAAACACTTGATTTTGTATGATGACAAGCCAACCAAGGAACAAGGAGATCACAAGCCAATTGGAAGGCAATGCCAGAAAACCAACCAGCAAGGGAAAAACACTAAAACAGCCCTCCAAAATGGCACCCACAATCGCCGCTCAAAACAGCAAACCAGTTGGTTCTGGGTTGATCTAGAAGAAGACACCTTTTCGTAGGGTGCTGTGTGGCGAGATTGTATTGCTTGAAATGCCCCGTTTTGCAGGGAACCATTGAACGGGCAAGTCGTTCTGCACATCCCTAGTTAAAACTGAAAGCCACTAAGAAAATAAGTCATTTAAGTAGCAGGTCTGCGCATGTAGTGCTGACAGTGGTGAGAGAGAGTCCTAGAAAGAGGGAGAGTTTTCCAAGTGTCTGTAAGTACTGCAGTCCTTGTCTGCTTCATCATTTCAGATGATATGTTAAATTGTCTAAGTCGGTTCCTAACTGGTTGCTGTTTTATTTTGCTATTTGGTTTTGGTTTTATCTGAGAAACTGCTTAGATTTGTTTCATAAATAGTACCTAGATGTAATCAAAAGCTTTCTCTGTTTTGTCATTTTCCTTCACGTATGCCAGAAGGACCAGACTGGCAATATACTGCTCTCCTGCCCTGAGGAAAATCCCATTATCCACTTCCAAATGAAATTGGCACCATTGAATAGGACTAGATCAGAAATAAGAAGGGTCCATATACTAACTTTGGTATTTCAGGAGGACCTCCCCACTTCTGCCGGCGGCCCCGGGACACTCGCATAACCCCCTTCTGCAGCGGGCCCCAGGACAGTCCCGCACCCCCTTCTGCAGCCGGCCCCGGGACAGTCCCGCACCCCCCTTCTGCAGCCGGCCCCGGGACAGTCCCGCACCCCCCTTCTGCAGCCGGCCCCGGGACAGTCCCGCACCCCCCTTCTGCAGCCGGCCCCGGGACAGTCCCGCACCCCCTTCTGCAGCCGGCCCCGGGACAGTCCCGCACCCCCCTTCTGCAGCCGGCCCCGGGACTGTCCCGTACCCCCCTTCTGCAGCCGGCCCCGGGACTGTCCCGTACCCCCCTTCTGCAGCCGGCCCCGGGACTGTCCCGCACCCCCCTTCTGCAGCCGGCCCCGGGACTGTCCCGCACCCCCCTTCTGCAGCCGGCCCCGGGACTGTCCCGCACCCCCCTTCTGCAGCCGGCCCCGGGACTGTCCTGCACCCCCCTTCTGCAGCCATCCCCAGGATACTCCTCCACCCCCCTTCTGCAGCCCGAACCAGGACTGTCCTATATCCTCCTTCTGCAGCTGGCCCCGTGTCACTCCCACACACCACCTTCAGCCGGCCCCAGGACACTCCCGCACCCCTCCCTTCTACAGCCAGCCCTGGGACACTCCCACACATCCTCCTGCAGATGGCTCCCTTCTACACTCCCGCACCCCCCTTCTGCAATGGCCACAATTCAGTCCTGCCCCCCCCCCTATGATTTTCCTCAGGGTAGGGATTAAAATGCTGGCCAAGAAACGAGAACTCCTGCAGAAGTTACTACAGCCAGTAAAGGCAAGGGAAATGCAGACTCCCAGGAGGATGGGGCAGCTCTAGATGGAACATATGCAGTCGGTGACCCAGGAGTGGAAAATGCTGTTGAGATTAACGCCGTCTTACCCAAGGACCCGCCTCACGGCTGAACCAAGGTTATAGTCAGTATCAGTTACTGGCTTTGTATTTTTGTTTTTGAATTGCTCCTTTCCTTTCCCCGTAGTTCCCAATTTGGGTGCAAAGACATGGTGAACCCAATTTGGGGATGGATCCTCAGAAGTCTTGGATGTGGGTGTGTCTGGGGAGCAAAGGGGCTATGCAGAAGGGATTGGCTGCATCGAAGTTCCAATTCTGTGGAGGGCTGGAGAAGACAAGAGTTGGACCAAGCCAGGATGGGTGGGGAGCTTGGGAGGAGAGTGGGGCAGTGGAGGTGGGGCAGCCCTACTGGACTCCATGGGACACTGGTGTGCAGCCCTCCTCTAAGCCTTTAATTTCATATATCTTTAAAATGTTTCTATCTTTTATATCCAAACTGCTCTTTGTTAAGACACCCCGGGGTGGTGTGCAGCCCATCGGATCCCTAGCAGGGAGGAGTGCATTCTTGTAATTAATTTCAGTAGGTCCCAGTTATTAATTCCAAAGTGGGGCTTCCCCCCAGTTTCTGGGAAGATAAAGCACCCCATCCAGTGACAGCGCAAACACCTTTCCACTGCCGGGCACTTTCCAGATTACAGTTACAACCGCCGTAAAATGCTTCAGCCTGGCGGAATCGAATTGACAACATAATGAAAGGGTGTGGTGCAAGTCCACCAGCAGGGGGAGAAGTCTTTTCTAGTTTGCCCCAGATGCCCTAAAATGGAAAACACAGCAATCTTTTTACAACGTTGCAGGACTGTAACAAAGCCATAAAAACCAAAAGAAGGCATTGGAAATGTGAATGGCAAATTGCTGACAGTGCAGGGGCTGCAATGTCAATACGTAGGAAACAGGAAAGCACTCTTTGCAGATCTGTAGTGACATTTTGGTAAGGGTTAATCTGGAAAGCGCCCAGGCTGACCTGCGCAACTAACTCCTTGCAGCTGAGCTAGCTTGAGTGAGTCTGAGTGTTTTCTTATCGGAAGCACACAGCTGAATCTCCAAACAGAAATACTACCTGCTGGGCAAAAGAAGGGGAGGGGAAGGGAAGAAGGAATAAAGACAATCCCTAGTGCCTCCAACAGCAGCGGGGTTGATGGGAGTTGTAGCCCAACAACAGCTAAAGTTTGGCCACCCCTGCAATAATTAATATAGTCTGCTGGTGCAGAACCCAATGTGTTTATGAAGAAAACCCAACACATTTTGGGCAGCAGCTCTTTGGTAGGGGGCTGGATAAAGACATCAGCATGAAACCGAGGGAGTTGAAACTGAGGGTCATTGAGAAAATGACTATTAAGTCGTAGCAGGTGTGCCAATCTGAAGCTCACGCTTGTTATCTTTTTCTTCTTTCTCCATCCTAGCAGCAAAGAAGCCCTTCCCAGAATCCCTCTTGGCATTGTTATTGAGGGCAACCTCAGCCAGGTCAATACACCTCAACACTGTGACAAATCTCCCCTCTGGGTGGATGGAATTGTGGGCCCTAGACAAGGCAGGAAGAGGTTGAGGAGAGCAAGCCCACACCAGATTCCCACTCCCTTTATGGCTAGGTTCCCCAAAGCCTCAGGTCCATTCAAGGTGTTGGGATAAGACACCCCACCACCAAAGGTTTCTTCTGTGTGGAAGGTAGGATAGTTCTCCATACAGAGGCTTTTTGCCTTCACCTCTGAGGCAAAAATCACCCCCTTCTTATCAGGGAGGCATTGTTGCACCACAAAGCTTCACCCCAGGAGTGAAAGCCACACCTTAGTTCACAGAACCCCTTTCAAACTAGTTTCTAAAGTTGTGGCCTGAGTTTGCAACCCTTTCCGCTGCCCCATCTCTTGATTCTGAGCCTGGGTGCAAGACTACACCTTCTCCTAGCACTGCATGCAGTGTGGCGGGTGCTGGTTTTGCATCCATTCCCGGCAAGGTATAAGAAACAAGCCTGGAAAACACAGTGGACCATGCTGTGACTGCATCCTCAGTAGGGCTGTTCCTGGATCGGCATGTCTGAACCGGATGAATCGTTTTGGTGCCCCTCTAACGAGGCGCTGAAAGGATTTGAGCACATCCCTTATCCTTGGTCCATAGGGCCATCCAGGGGGATGAGGGCATGCTAATAAAAGCAACCCCCAACCTCTGCAGGAAGACCTTGGCATCTGCTCACACACACCCCCGGGCAACAGTGTGGGATTAGCTGGCTGCCTTTTGGGGCCGAGTAGGAATTTTTCCCATCCACCCAGATTGGCCTGGAGGTGGCTGGTTTTTTGCCTACTCTGCACTGTTGCACTGGAAGGGTTTTTTGATCTGGCCCATGTTAGGAGCGGTGCCTTTAAATAGAGTAGCCCCATGGTCACCAGCCGCATGATGACAGGTCAGAGGAGGGGATACGGTGCTGCACCCTAGGGGTGGCAGCTGCACTGTGGCTTGGCTACACTGCATCTTTTTATTGAAACTAAGTTAATAAAGTTATCGCCCTAGTTTTAACCCATTTCCGGTGTCTTGTCATTTATTTGGGGCTATGGGTGCCGAGGAACTTCATGACAGAACTCTTGCAAGGTGTTCACAAGTAGCCCTGAGTAGGATCGAGAGCCACAAGGACAAGCTTTGCAAAGAGGCAGGATCCACAAATCCAAGAGAAGCAGGATTGCTCATTCTGCCCTAGCAGCGCTCTGGGAGCCAGCCAAATCCTTCAAACGGGAGGCTGGTTCATACACTCACACAATCTATGCAGTGGCAAAGCTCTGCATCCAGGCTGCAAGTTGAAGATGGGTTTTAAAATAATAATAATTTTAAGGAAACTCTCTGGGTGTGGAAACCGAGCATGTTGGGGAGAAGGCTCCAACACAGGTGTGCAGACAGAGGGAAAGCTTGAGGAGCTTTTAAACTCATTCATTTATTTTGTGAGTAGATATGGGTTGTTAGGTTTGGCGGCCGCGGTGGGGTGGGGGTGCAGTAAAATGTGGGGGAAACTCCTCAATTGGCTGGGGTGATGTGTACCCTTGGTTCAATGGAACTCTTTCCCTAAATTGCTATCTTTCTATGTGTGGTGACCTTTTTGGGGGAGAATCACACAAATCACACACCTGAAGCTTGAAGTGACACAGTCCCGGGAAGTGTAACTGCCTGGTTTTGCTGAATGTTTAAATGGGCAAATCTTCTCAGAAGACTTCAGACTGAGAGCACTGCAGAAAGAAAAGATCTGGCAATCACTAGTAGGAGCCAGCATGACGAATGTGTCAAGAACAAGTCATGCCAGTGTCACCTCCCCTCCTTCTTCAACGGAGTTCCTAGTTTCGTAGAGCATGGAGATGCTGCAGCCATTGCTGTGTGTCTTGATTTCTGCCTCGTGTTTGACACAGCCCTCACAATCTCCTTCTGGACTTCTGTGGACGATGTGGCCAAAACCTCCATTTTCTCGTGCGTGTGCTTGTTCCTCCTCTTGAGATGTTTAAAATGGCTGACTGTCCCCCATCGTGTGTTAGAGTTCCTTAGACAAAAGGTAAAGCAGCCTTGGCCTTTGATCCATCTCAGGTTTGTATACATTTTCTGTCTGGAGGTCATTCTATTCCATCCGGTTTGTATTTGCCATGATTGGCTAATCCAGAGGAGGTGGGCAAAATTTGGGGGATCAGAAAGGGGAGGTTGGAACAGCTATGCTATGGAGCAGTAAGAGCCGTTGAATCACAAAAGCCAATTCAGATGTTATGCTGTATGAGTGTTGTGTGGTACAGATGTGACTGGGTTCCTGGATATAGTGAACCTGGATACAGGCCCTTGGCACAGAAAGGAAGCATACTTCTGTACCTGCATTCCACGTAACATGTGAATGACTGTGCCTGTGTACAGATCTGTACCTGTACACACTGTACACTCACCGTACCAGTGTTGAACATAACATGTGAATGGGCCTAAAGAAGAGAGCTGAATATTGCACAGGAGAACTGGATCGCTCTTCGGGACTGAAGGCCTGCTGAACAGCTGGGTAACACTCTCTGCCCGCCTTGGGTGTCCACCATTTAGTCTGGGTGTTCGTCCTAGCAAGCAACAATTTAAAAAAAAAAATTAAGATAACTCCCTTAATCCTTGCCCAATATTAATGTCACAGAGGGACATATTAATGTTACAGGTACTGGCCACAATCCAGAGAAATGCCTGGTTTGCTCTCTACTTACCAAATGGGTTTTAAAAATCACTTTCCTTCCAGCAGAATCCAGAATCCATGCCTTCTCTACAAACACCACACCGAGCACCATAACACTTCAAGAGGTGGGGGGGTGGGGGAGACTGATGAAGGAAAAACAGGTTTTGACTGGTCCTGGCTTGTGCAGGTCGGAAGTTGGCAATAAATGGAAGTACTGTCATGAATGTGATAACCATACTGGGGTTATTTCTTTTGCACACGGTTAATATGCTGCTGTATTCAATGAAACTGTGAACTAGTTCTCTGATTGGCCCCTGATGCTATGCTCTGTGATTGGACTAATCTACCTCTCCTGAGGTTGTTTTGCCAAATGACATCAGTATTACCATATTTACTTTGTAGCTTTCTTTTCCAGTGTGACTCTGTTGAGAGAGCTCCCGACATGCCATTAACAAATAAAGTTCTTCTCCGAATTTTCTCTGAATTTAAACTCTCTCCAATGGTATAAAGGCCTCCACTCATTCAACTGATATCTAGTGGATTTTCCCCACTTCAACACCCACATCGAAAGCCACTTCTGCAATTATTTGAAAAGCAGTTTCCTATGCCCTAAAATACCCCATTCATATGCCCTCAAAGAACTTTCTGGCTTCTTATGCCAGTTTCGAACCAAATCCATCCCGTCTTACAGCTTAGGAGCAGGAGCTACTGACTGCTTGCTGCTAGAGGAGACACTTGGCCTAGCGCTGCTGCCAGCAGAGGTTTGGACCCCTGGGTGCCACCGCCACAGGTGTAATAGCAGACCCGACATGCTGAAGTGCTTAGGGTCCTTGCCCCTTCTAACAAGTGCCTTGCGGTGGGTGCAGGCAGCACGGCTGGGATCACCAGGGCAAAGCTCAAAGTGATCCCATACCACACTGCTGGACTCTCCTGCGACACGGAGCCACTTGGGTGGTGGCGCTTCGGCTGGTTCCTTCTGGGGCATGCCACCACCACTGCCCTCAGAGCTGGCCTGGGAAGTCCCAGGGACAGGAAACACAGGGTTTTCCTCCTGGGCCTCCTCAGATGCAACCTTGGGGCCCCCCACCCGCCACAGGGACCAGTGGGGAGGGTGGCAAGATATATCCAGCTGGACTGGCAGCTGGCTTCACCTGCACCACCTCCACAGCTGCCATGGGAAGAACTTCTTCCCTGGAGGCCCTCCCCGCTAACTGCTGCCCAGCCACAGGCCCTGGCATAGGACCAGGCAGATATGAGAAGTCCAGCCTGTGCACCAAAGCAGGGGTGGGGGTGACTCGGGGAATAGGCCCCTGTCACTCCCCACCACTATGACCAGCAGCAACAACCCTCCCTCTACCTCCCTCTACCTGGCACTCTTCCGCCCCTCCCAACCCTCTCTTTTGGGACTTCTTTTTAAAACCTTGACTCTAAAAAAAAAAAAAATCTGAAAGAATTGGGCAAGGGGCAGAAGTGGGCTCAGTGTCTCAGGGCAGGGGACACTCAGTTGGGAGAAGAGCCAGGAACAGGGGCTGAGCAGACTTCAGCGGAGTGTGCCCACCCCCTTGTCGGGAATTCTCTCTGGTAAGAGAAACCCTTTTTCATTATAGCAGAGTGCACAGAGGCACAACACAACGGAATTTAGTTAGGCATGCGTGTATGCTAAGAGTAAAGTAACTTGGAGCCTGTTCATAGTTTCAAATCAATATAAGTGGTATTTATTAGAGAACTCCATTCTAGACAGGAAAGTGAGGAGATGGGATCTCTAATCTAGCTAGCTAGCTGGATGCAGATGGATTCTGCATCTCTGCACACATGGTGCAGGGGAGAGGAGCTTGCATGTTGCAAGGTAGAAGGAAGGGAAGGGAAGAGAGAGAGAGAGGAAGGAAGGAAGTGGCTGGAAGGAAGGAAGTGTCAATGAGAGTAGCAATCTACATTCCAAAGGGATAGTGTCAGAGCAGGAGAGAAGGGATGACCAGTGTCTTGACCCTCTAGCCCTCTGACTCACCAGTCTGTCCTCCTATGTCATTGAGACAAGAGAGAGCGCAAAGTCCTTCACTTCCAACACCCCCCACACCCATTGCCAATGGGTTGTGGTGCTGCTGACGCACTGCACAGAACATGGGCTTGGACTGGAAGCAAGCTGAAAATGGGCAAAATGGGCACAGTGTGGAGGAGGCTGGAGGCTGGGAAAGCTCCAAGCTTTCTTTGTTTAAAGGCTTGAGTTGGGGGTGGGGGGTAAATGAGCACAGTGAGGAGGCTAGAGTGTGTGCCCACTCAGAGCCTGTAGGCTGCAGGGCCAAGAATAAACACAAATATAGGCTGCTGGTGGACTTGTGTGGGTGGTTCAAGGCTTAGAGAATCTTAATACTAATATCTTATGGGCAAAGAGGGCTGGAGGAGAGGCTTCTGTTTTTTAAAAATGCAAAATAAAATCATTGGAATGGGAAAAAAGAATTGTTTTTTAAAACCACGAGGCTACGCTGCGCTTCTAACCACCTACTAGTACTAGCTAACGGGCATCCCCCCCACAGAAAGGACCCCCTTTTAAACTAAACAACACACAACTTTTAAAATTTAATTGCAACCCAAACCTCCCTCCAAGCAGAAAACCCCCCAAGAACAAACAATTCCAGAGATGTACGTCTGTGTGTGTGTGTGTGCTTGATTTTAAAAAGGGTACTCACTCAAGTCCAGAGGCATATCTAGGGACAATAGCGCCTAGGGCAAGCACTGAAATTGTGCCCCCTTGTCCAAACATCTGACACCCATCTTTCAGATAACTTTACCATAATATCAGCTGAAAAATACAAGTCAAGCTTGTTAATCTTTTAATATTTCAAAAACTATATGGCAGTGGACATAGCCAGACCAAAAAATGCTGGAAAGCTACAAATTTCAGTATTCTGGGGGCTCATGAAATACCCAAATACTATGTGGAGGTATACTTGGAAAACTAAACAGAAGTGCCTATCTAATTCTCTACTATGCACTGTAGCATCACTATTACATAAGTTTTAAAAATAAATGGAGAATTTGACTTTTCCCAGATACTCTGAAAATAATTAAAGGATATGCAGAGTAAACTGTGTCACTGCTTGGAATATATTCTAGTATTTCAGACAGTTAAAATGAGAGAAAGAGAGCAAGAAACTCCCAGTGGGCCTTAAAACGAAGGATTTCACACTGACTCAAAGACAAACTCATCATTAATAGCTATACTATTAATTCATCACATTTAACTCACTTATCACAAGAAGCAAAGTAAGAGCAAATGAATACAATCCTAGCTCTTAAGCTTCAGCTCAGTATTCACAAGCCCTGATTCTCTGTACATAGTGCCAATCTGAATATGTGTACAGTGACTTATATTATATTATATTTATTTATTTATTTTTAAAAAAAATTCACCTGTAGCCCCTTCGAGGGGCTTCCTAAAGGCCATGAGTGGGTCTGCAAAGGTTCCCCTCCCCCCTCTGGCCTCTAGGGCCTCGCAGGGACCATTTGAGCATGTGCAGTGGCCATTTTTAAAAATATTTTTTCTTAAAAATGGCTGAAAACAAAATGGCCTCCACGGATGCTCAAATGGCCTCTGTGAGGCCTGGCATGGCCTAGGGACTCACAGAGGCCATTTGAGCATGCACAGTGGCCATTTTGTTTTCAGTGGCCATTTTGAAAAACTTTTTAATTTTAAAAAATGGCGCCCCCTTCAAGTGGCACCTGGGGCACATGCCCTGCCTGCCCCACCCTAGATACGCCCCTGCTCCCACCTACACAAGTATAAGAGTGATGATGGCAACAACGGCATACATTTCTGGTCCATTTTTTTGACATTTCTGCAACAAATCGGAACCTGTGGCACAAGCACAACCTATTGTAGATGCAAGCAATCTAGTTTGAATAAAAATGATGATGATGTTAGAACTCACAATATGACCCAATCTTCATTGAAAAGAAGATTTTCTTTGCACACACACACACACACACACACACACACACACACACACACACACCCTGTCCTGTGCCCATCTGTGAGGTCCACAAAATACAGGCACAACAACAAACCACCCAAGGCATTTGAATTGCACAATATATATACTGCTATGCTTGAGATTGTGTAGTGGTGGTGGTGGGGAGCATAGTATACCTGTGTATGTGTGCTCTGCAAAAGGGTTAGTGGGTTTAGGGTTAATTTTTGCCATGGAATGATGCAGTTAGGGGTGGGGGTGTAAATGGGTGCAGTGAGGAGGCTAGTGTCTGTGCCTTCCTGCCCACTCAGAGCCTGTAGGCTGCTGGGCAGAGAATATTAATACTGATGTATTATGGGCACAGAGGGCTGGAGGGCAGGCTCCTGTTTTTTAAATATACAAAAAAAAATCTTTGGAATGGGGAAAAAGACAGAATTGTTTTTTAAAATCACGAGGCTACGCTACCCTTCTATCACCTACTAGTCCTAGCTAATGGGGATCCCTCCCACAGACAGAACCCTTTGCTTAAACAACACACAACCTTTTAAGTTCAATTGCAACCCAAAAGCTCTCTCCAAACAGGAAAAAACCTCAAGAACACACAATTCCAGAGATATGTGTGTGGGGTGTGTGTGTGTGTGTGTGTGTGTGTGTGTATGGTGTGTGTGTCAAAATGGGTACTCACTCAGTCTAGGACCTACGTTGTGTGTCCAGTTGTCCACTTCTGTGGTCTGGTCTCTGAGTCTACCTTTTCTTCTTCAATCTTCTTTTCCTTCTTCAGTCTTCAAATTTGGGCGGGGGGTGCTGGGGCAAAAGCCTAGAAAATCTGGGGGGGCGGGGGGGCTGGGGCTGGTGACTGGCACAGACACAGCAGGCACAGGCAGGCAGTGATCTCTCAGCAGCAGGAAGGGGGTGAAAAAAGAATTCTCTTCTTCTCAGAAACAAAGAAGCAGTGCAGCAGAGAATCCATTCCAGGCTGGCACATGGCAGGGGCAGGCAGGCTGGGAGGCAAGGCAGGCTGGGCTCAGGCTGGCAAGGCAGAAGGCAACAGGCAAGGCAAAGCAAAGCAAAGTGCTCTCTCTCTCTCTCTCTCTCTCTCTCTCTCTCTCTCTCCTCCCAAGAGGCAGAAAGGAAGAAAGGTGGCTTCTTTTCAAGTCTGTTCTAAAGATAGTGAAATCTATCTAAAGATATACATTATTATAATTTATACATTGAACTGTATTGGGCATTTTAATATTTTTAGGGTTCTTAGTTTTGTTTGATCTTAGTTGGTGGAACCCTAAAGTACCTTTGTGTTGGGTCATATAAACCTGTCTGACATGGCTCACTTTTACTTGACTAGAAATGCTGAATTACTATATATGCAAGAAGAAGGGGCTTATGTGAATGCTCTCCACTGTATGCACATCATCCAGCAACTTATGTTGTAGTGCTGAAGCATATAACATTGGCTTCTATCATATCATGCATTAATAAAGACGAGATCTATTAAGTGCACAAAAGTGTGGTCTGTGAACTGTGCATCTGGTCTTTGCAAAAAAAAAGAAAAAAAAGAGAATAGGCTAGGATCCAAATATTAGAGAGTATCCTTCCAAGAGATTTCCAGATGACCCCTTTTAAAAAAGAACTTTAAATGTTTTAGTTTGCAGAATAGGAAGTTATACTTAGTGGGATATAAATCCATTCAATAAATGAAGAAATAGATACGGATTGTTTCCCTGGTGGTCTCAGGGTCGTCATAAGAAAATAAACTTTAAGCAACATTGGATATGCAATGTGAAGTGCCAAAAGTATTTATATGCACATATTGAGCATTTAGACGTAGAAAGTTGTGGTAGAAATGAAAATTGTATGGTGCATTTGTATTTTAAAAATAATGGGTTTTAAAAAGTCATTTTGATTTTTTTATGTGAAAATTATGCACACTGTGAAAGCATGTGGCGAGATCTTATGAGTCTGTTATGCATTGTTTCCCCATGAATTTTAGTGAAGTGCAATAGATCTAACAGTGCAATTGAGTGAGGCTGTTCCCACATGCAGCCTAATCTGGGCCAGAGACACTCACAACCTTATCCACATCTAACTGCTTGTGTGTCAGCACCGGCTGCTTTCAGGCAGCTCTGAGACACTGCAGGGCTCCTGCCCAGGGCTGAGGAAGGGGGGGGGGGATCCCTACAAGGCACCACAATTGTGTCCCAACCCCCACACCTCCACGCTGCCAGAGGCAGGAGCAGAATGTCTGGATGCATGATCTGTGCACCCAGAGGCAGCAGCAGGACCATCTGCAGGGAAGGTAAGCTCCTGCAACCTTCCCGGCCACTCGCCCTCTCAAGCCCTTTCGCAGGAGCCTGAGAAATGGCTCAGTGTGTGCATATAAGTTGTTACCCCCCCCCCATTGAAATAAATGGGGAAGCAGAACCTGTGAACTGGGAGATCCAACTGCACACCTTAGAAAGTCATTGTCAAAAATCAGTTGCTGAATTAGACTGTTTTAGCTGAAGGTACAATCAGGATGACAAAATATTAAATGAATCAAATTAATTTGATAGGAAGTACTTACATGGGTTGTTTTGTGGAGGATTTTAAAAAAACTTATGTAAGCTTTGTTTTTGTTTTTCTCTTCATATGACCTTATTTGGCTAATTAAAATTAATAGAATTTTGAAAATGGCTAACCTAACCACATGCCTCCAGGAAGTTCACAAGCAGGGACTTAAGAAGTTTTCTTGCGCTGTTGCTTCCCAGCAACTGGTATTCAGTGACATACTGCCTTTGAACATGAAGACTGCATGTTAGCCACCATAACGAATAAATACTGATAGACCTCTCCTTCATAAATTTGTCTAATCCTTATTTAAAGCCCCTAATCTAAGAGCCTCCCGTCATCTTGTGGCAGTGAATTCCATAAATTAAATATGAGTTTCACAGTCCCATTTTATAGAGCAGCTGTGAATACTCTGACAACTGCTTGTGGATTAAGAGGTGGAATAATAAGTAAATTTACACTAGCTTTACTTGCCTATTAACTTTGCTTTTTACACACCGATGAAATATTTGCTTCCTAAAATAGTATTTCTGGAACCAGAGGTTTAACAGTGTCATATCCATCATAATCCCATTTTTTACATCCAAATGCCTGAAATTAATATTTGCATGCTAAATGTGTGACCTGGCAAGGTTCTTAACATGCCCTTCCAGCTTCTATAAAATGCTACAGGAATTTTCCCATCAAATGTATTGATGCATACATGAGCTCTGCTTAGCTACCATTTTACAACTGTAGCCAAGCTACCATTCTTCTTTTTGGCAGCTAACAGGATTTCCCACATTCTTGCTACTTTATCAATGCTAAAACTATCACTGTTTGGGTTTGTAAATGTTGCTTCACATTAAAGAGCCGGCCAAATGTTCTAGAGATTAGACACTGAAATACAGAAACAACATTGTCACATTTGAATACATCAATTTCAGACTCCGTTCTTCAATTAAAACTCAGATTTGTTCCACTTGAGTTTATTAGTTTAGCACTTTCTGCACAATACAGACTAAAATATCTGTATCCATTTTAATTGATTTCCAAGCACACAGACGAATATAGCATAGAAGTATTGGACCTTCTCATTAAATCAAAATCAAATGAATACGGTGTTCCTTTTAAACAAGAAGGTTATGCAAACTGACACTTGACAATAATAGAATAGATAGGACAACAGTTACAAAATAATGCAAATATTTATTATTTATACAGAGAAAAGCATCATCTTACAGTGACAGATTCTTATAATGATACGCTTAAGATGTCTGTAAGGTAAAGGTAAAGTGTGCTGTCAAGTCGATTTCGACTCCTGGCACCCACAGAGCCTTGTGGTTGTCTTTGGTAGAATACAGGAGGGGTTTACCATTGCTTCCTCCCATGCAGTATGAGATGATGCCTTTTAGCATCTTCCTATATTGCTGCTGCCCAATATAATACCAGCAGGGATTCGAACCGGCAACCTTCTGGTTGTTAGTCAGGAATGCTTGAATTCTATTATCAACACAGAAGCACTGCATTAAATTGATTCAGTGAATTGTTCCATTTACAGGAGTACCCCTACCCAGAGCAGCGTCCTCATCCATTTCACAACTCAGAGAGCCAGTCCTTGGGCAAGTTCACAGTTATGGCAGAGCAATCAACAATATGCAACACTGACACCCACAAAGAGATGCTGTTTGTGAGAACTGGAATCTCCACGGGGACCTGTGATTTCCATGACAGCACTGGCCTCAAAAGTGACTGCTACAGTAGCTCCAACTGTGGCAGTCACGTTGATGGTCTAAATGGAAGTGCTAGTCTTATAAATGACACCTTTGCTTGAGTACTGCTTGGGCACAACCCCCAACTCCTGAGATGCCATATGGGGGCTGTCGCAAGTGTAAACCTGGCCCATATTTTTATATCATAACCATTCCTCAAAATAAATGAATAGCCCTGTAAATGCAGAAGATTATTTAGTATGTGCATTTGTGTGCAGCATTGTGAGCATGGATTTGTAGATTGGAGGAATATGATACAGGCCAAAGTAACTGCACTAAACTCAGGCTCACCAGTAGTTTCCTATCAGCCTGTGGATGTCCATAACAAAACAACCAAGTACCAAAGCACGTCTTTTCTTTTACCTTCTTTCCATGTTTACTTTCTTTCTAGGTTGTGAGCCTCTTTGGAACAGGGAACCATTTTTTCATTCATTTTGCAATGTGAACTGCTTTGTAAACGATGTAAACTGCTTTTTCCTTCGTTTGTATGTTGCAAAGTGGTATTTACATATTCTAAATAAATTGATGATGATGGCAGCTGACATCCAAAATAAGCCTGCACGAGCCAAATAATGTTTTATGTTAGGGATGTTCACGAATCGGTTTTTGTGATTCGATTTGAGTTCAAACTGAATCAGCCTGATACTCTTAGGATGGCAGCCTGATTCAATTTGAGCTTGAATCTGCTGCCTCAAATCTGGGGTCGATTTGATTCAAATTCAACTTGATTTGATTCTAATGCAAATATATTCAATCTAATTTTTAAGGGCTAGGGGGCACCAAAGTGGGTTTGGTGGTAGGGCAGCATGGGTGCCAATTACCACCCAACCCCTAAAGGAATTGGACAAATGAGAGTGGATTCATGGTTTGTCATTGAAAATCTCATTTGCTACCAGAGAATCTACACTCAGAACAAATCAGAAACAACAAAACCCTGTACCCCATGGGTTAGCAACCCATGGGGGTGGTTGGCACCCTCTGTGCACTACACCACCACTCTCTCTGCAGCACCCCAGATCCCCCATGTGCAGTTATGGGGCTGCTGAAACTTCCATTCTTCCTTATGGAGAAAAACCTTAAAGAAGCATAAACTTCAAAAATCACTTAAAAATCAGCCCTTTGCCCAATTCCTTTCAAATAATTCTGGTAGCTTCCTTGCCCCCCTTGGGGACTACCATCCACCACACTCTGCTCTAGGCCACCCCTTTCCCCCCAACTTGAAGCGATACATTTGCTGAAATCCTCATTATGAGGAATTTAAAAATACTTTTAAAATTCACCAATAATCAGAGGACTGGCCGATTGCCTTGGGGTTTTGTGGGTGGTAGGCATCCCTGGGTGCCTACCACCCACCCCACTTATGTGCCCCTAGGTGCTCAAAAATAAGGGATAATGGGCTGGTTTGAGTCTCATTATACCCTATGAGAAAAATAATTAAAAATATTTCAAATATTCATAAAATATCATAGGAGTGACCGATTGTTTCAGGGTTTGGGTGGTAGTTGGCACCCATGGGTGCTCCACAATAGGGAATAATGGGCTGGTTTGAGTCCCATTATACCCTATGAGAAAATATATATATATTTCAAAAATTCATAAAAAATTGTACGAGTGTCCGATCGCTTCGGGGTTTGGGTGGTAGGTACCCATGGGTGTCAGCTACCACCCCACCCACTTTTGGAGGTTCAATTGTTTGAACCAGTTCGAATCAATCCCCCCCATTTGGTTCGAATTCAAACCTGCAGCTCGAACCTGATGGCTGGTTTAGTTCAAATTCGAACCATCAAACCAAACCAGTTCGAATTCAAACTGGTTCAGATTAGAACCATTTGCACATCCCTAAATCCCTATGAAGAAGTTATTACAAATCGAGATCCACACCAAGAAGCAAGGGAGATTGCAGCCAATCATGATATAGTGCAAAGGAACTAATCAGAGTAGCAGAGAACCTCAAAGGGCTGGCATTGCAGGGACAAAATGGTGACTAATATAGCTGAATCTGGTCAGTACCCTCAAGGGTGATTTGATTCAAGGCTGAATCACTCAAATAAACCAGATTTGAGTTGAATAGATTCAGCAACAAATTGATTCACACATCCCTATCTCATGTGCACAACAGGAGAGGGTCAGTTTCCCGTACTTTGCCCTTCCCTTTGCAGTTCTCTGTGTGCCCTGAAGATATGTCCCTGAGGGCTGCAGGATCCAGCACACATTATTTGCCATTTACTACATTAGTCTGGATGCCATCCAATAAATAATAATAACTAGCTGGCCCTGCACAGAACATCTGCACCCTAGTTCTCCTTCTCTCAGCCCTCCCTGGACAATCCAGCTCTCTGCCCTCTCTGCCTCCCCTCCACACCTTAAGCTGCCACCTGCCATCAGGGATGGCAGTGGAGGCGGCAAAATCTCCTTACTTGGGTCTTCCTGCTACCCAAATGTCTGTTAGGGACATTTTCAGCCCATTTCAGGGCTCTCTGCACACACGAACAGCCCAAACAGATATTTGGGCATCAGGGGGGCCCAAGTAAGAAGGTTTTGCCACCTCCGCTACCATCCCTGCCTCAGTCTCCCCTCTCCCTGGCTGCATCTCCACTCCCCCACAAGCTGTTCTGGCCCCCTGCCCCGCTTCCTCCCACCCACAGGTGAGAGTGAGCGCTTCCCGGCAGACTGGAGGAGTGAGGTGCTCCGGTGGCAAGGTGGTCAGAGGGAAAGGAGGAAGCAGCTACCTCGGCCCCCACTCATGCTGCCCTCAGCTCTGTGCATGGCAGCAGCTGCCCCTTGCTTAGCCCTCCTCTGTGCCTTCTCTCTCTTCGCCATTGTCACCCTCCCTCCTCCACCGCCCTCCTGCTCCTCCTCCTCAGCAGCAGCTGTCCGTTGCTCCGAACTCTCACAAGATGTGCCATGTACCATGGGATGTGCAACGTACGTCCTTAGGGTTTTGTATATATAGATGACTGACACAATGTACAGTTCTAAGGGGGATGAATGATCGTGGTGGTGGTGGTGGTGGTGGTGCGGACCTACTGCTAGAACCAGTGGTAACACTACCAGCATTACCAGTTTTCCCCATTCACTACAATGGGAAGAAATACATTAACAATGGTAGTGCTACCACCTGTTCTCTACAGCAGTGCCACTTCTTCTGGGATTGTAGCAATGGTGGTACCAATATCTTCTCTATACTCTTCCTTGGAATTGCACATCATGCCAGTCTATTATTTATTATTATTTCTTTTTTACACAGTCAGACAGGTGTTATTGACTGGTTTGTTTTATCCAGACATTGAGTCCTTCCCAAGGACCTGGGATGGCTGAATTTTATCATCAATACTGTTGGTTATTATAGATATCGTCGCAGAATATAGGCTATTCCCAGTAAAGGTGCTTTTTGTAATTGGCTGACGGTGGTGATTTCTGTGGCTCCTATGGTGTTGAGGTGCTCTTCAAGGTCTTTTGGAACTGCACCCAGGGCGCCAATGACCACTGGGATTATTTTGGTCTTCTTCTGCCACAGCCTTTCAGTTTCAATTTGTAGATCTTTGTATTTTGTGATTTTTTCTATTTCTTTTTCTTCTATTCTGCTATCCCCTGGTATTGCTATGTCGATTATTTTAACTTGTTTTTCTTTCTTCTTGACTACAGTTATATCTGGTGTATTGTTGTTGTTGTTGTTGTTGTTATTATTGATACCACCTTTACTTCATTCAGGTTTACACAGTGAGGAAGTGTTTGTGCTTTCCTGACTGAGGAAGATGTGTTGCTAGATTGTGAATTAAGCAGCAATTTTTCTAAAATTAGACAGTTTCATGAATTATGCAGATGTCCTTGATTTAGACAAAACATGTGGTTGCTTTGTAAATCATGCAACAGACAGGGGGTTTGCTTAATTCTTCTATTAGACAAAGGCATTTTTTTTTGTTCCTGAATGGAGCAACAGCTTGCTTATTTCACAAACAGGTAAGTTTCTCTAATTTCCTGGAGCCTATTAACTCAAAATTCTGATGGACACATAAGTAAATGTTACTGAAGTAAGGGGCAAATTAATCCAGTCCAGAGATACTGAGGTTAAGGAACAATTCTCTGATAACCTCTTGTGTCATGTTTCATTATAATCAAACATGTACTCCCGGCCTCACTTCAAAATAGCAGCAGCTACAGTGCTGACTGTTGTAGGATCTTCCTGATAATTTCATCAGTTCACACTGATGTGCTTTTAAGAAGTTGCAAAAGCATGTATAGATCTTGGTAGTAATGGCATAAAATACCCATTAACACAAATGTTATCTGAAACATGCTTTTTCATTCAATTATAGTAGTTTATTCATTGTATGATGCGATTATAAGTGTATGTTTATTGCTTGAAATTGGTGTCAAGTTATAAATTTAGTTCCACTCGCATAGACTAGAATATCAAGCCAATGGCTAGCAATATTACTTAGCAATTTCTTATGAACAACTGGCACATGCCAGTTCATTCCATTTTCTACTTTATTATGCAAAAGGTATTTGGTAGGACTGTTGCATTGGCCTGTTAATCGGGTCTGAGGTGACGCAAGCTCTACTGGGACATTTTTCATCTGTAATGATTCTAATGAAAAATGTCTCCAATATAGGTAAACTTCGATACAGTACCAAACTGCAATGGTATTTTATCAAATATTATCAGAGGGTGGAAGGATTTCATTTCTAATGGATGCCTGGCTTCTGCAAAGCAATCATTTGCCTTGTGGTCCAGCACACTTTACATCTCATATTGCCACTGTCCCTTTACTGATATCGCCCTAGAATGCACCAGGAAAAGGATGCAACATAATGAAGTCGCCTCCTTTTCTGGAGCATTCTAGGGTGATATCAGGAAAGGCGCCATGCAATTAAAGGGTCCCCCCACCCTAGTAATGCACCAAGTAATTTACTCATTCCCCTCCCCCGCAGTAGTGTACCTGGAAAAGAATGCAACAGCATAACAATCATGATAATGCAAGAATGGCTTGAATCATTATCGGGGTAGGGGCAATAATTTGGCCAGTGCACAGCCATAGTATATGGAAAAGGACAAAAAGGGTTTTTTGTTTGTTTGTTTGTTTGTTTTTGGCTTTTTTGTAAAAGCAGGAGAAGGGGGTCATGTTGATGATGCTATCTGAAAACTTGAAGCTGAAACAGAGTGATCAAAATAAATTAAAACATTAAAAAAAATCTCTCACGTACATATCTTGCATTTTCTTCAGTGGGTACAGGTAACTTGGGCTATCTTATTCTCACTACAGCCCTGCAAGATATATTAGGCTGAGAAACAGCAACTTGCCCATGGCCACCCAATACTTTATGGCAGAGCAGGAAATTGAACTTGACTTTCTCATAGTATTTGTCAAAGTTCCTGGATTAATGAATCAACAGTAACAGTTCTGCATGCATTTGCTGGCTAAATACTTGAATACCTTGATCAGTCACAAACAGAAATCAGTTTGTCATGTGGGTGTTCTAGAGTGTGATTGGGAGATATTAATGTGTCCTCAGGCTACCATGGCCACATTGCTGGAGCACTAGGTTGATGGCCTTCTTGCACTGTGATGTATTTGTTGGGTCCCTTTGGGTTCTTTCAAAGCATTGCCCATTGGTAATCTAGACATTTCATATATTTAGATCTGCTAGCCTGTCTGTATATTTGTACACTGCCCCAAACCTCCGACTCTGGGCAGTTTACAGCAATAATCATTATTAGGCCAATCAGAAGGACAAATCTTCACTAGACGTTGTATTTGCACTGCAATGGAACCAGAAATAAATTACGTAAGAAACTTGCATCTCCAGATTGCTTTGGTTTCTGTCAACGTCATCCATATTTTTCTATTTGATTTTGCCATCATTGCTGAGTGAGAGTTTGCCCCTCGCCAATATAATTTAAAAATAATAACTGTGTCTGGAGGATTTTTTTAAAAAATGTAAAGGCTAGAAAAGTAGGGCTAGACAACAATAAATATTTTATTAATCAAGACATGACTAGCCAACTATATCCAGCATCATTCTTTAACTGGATTCTAGGGTCAGGTTAAAATTAAATGAACTGTTTCAAGGTGCCCAAATGCATGACTTATTAACTGAATAAAAGAAAAGGGTAGGAAGGAAGAGGAACACATTTAGACCTGTGTTTTTCATATCAGTGTATTCTATGCAGACACATCTAAATTCTGCAGTAAGCTTTTCCATTAATTTTTTTTAAAATACTGTTAATTTCTACTGAGATTAATGAAGGAAGGTTTCATTCCTTCTAGTAGGTGTAATTTAATCTCATGTGAAGAGCTGCTGATGAACTTGCATTATAAATTATTTTAATTGTCTTACATTTGTTTGAATTGACAAGAACCACCATTTGGCTCTTTGCTTACAACTAGGTCTATTAAATCAAGTTGGAATGAGGAAAAAAATCTCTTAAATAGCTCATGGTAGAGCCTTTATAACTTAGGTGTGTAGATAAATATTCTGTTTGACCATTATGAGCCCTGAACACTCTATTCATCATAAAGTCTAAGCCACCTATCTATCCAATTGGCCTGGAATTTGATGGTAGTAACTAGCTGATAGGTAGTAACTAGCTGATTGAGAACCAACTTCTCAATCCGGTGCAGATCTGTTAGAAATTATCCAGATACAGCAGTTTGAAAATTGATCAAATTCAAGTCCATAGAGTAGTAGTTCTGGTTGTTTTGAAAATCCATTGAGTATTGCTCAAGTTATTTGCCTTTGAAATGACTGTTGTAACATGGTAATGAAGTGCTGGCAACCCTCAGTAAAGTAAAGTAAAGTGTGCCCTCAAGTCGATTTCGACACCTGGCACCCACAGAGCCCTGTGGTTTTCTTTGGCAGAATACAGGAGGGGTTTACCATTGCCTCCTCCCACACAGTATGAGATAATGCCTTTCAGCATCTTCCTATATTGCTGCTGGCTGATATAAGTGTTTCCCATAGTCTAGGAAACATATCAGGCGGGATTCAAACTGGCAACCTTCTGCTTGTTACACAAGCATTTCCCCGCTGCACCACTTAAAGTGACTGCCTCAGTGCATATGTCAAATGGCCTGACTCTTCCTAACAGCAGTCTTTTCCCTCAGTCAAGATGATGGATATGTCCCTTAAGGATGTACTATAGCAAGTTTCACCGGCTCACATAGTGCACAAGAGTACCTAGTGATGTCGTGGTCATGCAATTATGGTAAGGTGTGCAAATGTGAAATCTTTGTGAACTGTTTTACACAAGAGTAAGCTGATTCTTTCAATAGACTTACTCTTGTTAATGCAGTTTGCACAACTTACACAAATTGTGCAAATGCAACATTACTAGGCTAGCATACTTGCACAGTATGTGAACCACTTTGATTAAATGGACCCCCATTCAGAGCACAGACTTTTAGGGTTGCTAGGCCTATTTTGTCTGCCGCAGTAGTCTAACAGTACAATCCCTTCCATGTTTATGTTGAAGTATGTTTATATCATACAATTGGCGCCGGCAATAATACCCAGTGTTTTTGTTTCCCCTCTCCACCATTGGTAGCCAATGATAGTGTGTGGGCAGGGATTAGTAGAACATTTTTGATATCAAAAACCAAGGTAAATTCTAAAAGATGTTGCAAAGGCTGAAGTGATTTATGTGTGCTGCTTTTTTAGCGGAAGCCACTTATTTGCCAAAACATCTAGTTTGGTCCTTCTATCTTCCTCAGTCAATGTAACATATATATACATTTGAAGAAATATTGTGACAATTCCAAATAGCTGGCTTTTTTAAAAAAAACCCATGTATATGATTTAAGCAGTAATATATTTTTTAGATTTTTCTAATTGTTGTTCACCCAAGTTACACAATCTATATACATAATTTTTGCATACGAAATAGCACATAAACCCATCTGGTTCCATGCAAAATAATGGATTCCTTTGAGAAATGAATGTCTTTGTCTGCACACTCTGTGATGTGAGTGTCAAAGAATCCAGCCAAATTTAAATCAGGAAACTGTTATTTAAATATTTGCAATAGAATGTGGGTCATTTGTTAGTCAGGCTTGGAGGCATAGTTTCTATGTTGCCTAACCTGGCATTGTTTTGCGACTGCCTTTTCTCCATGGAACAGAACATATGCCTAAAGTGTGGTTACAATATGTTACAGAGGTCTGGCATTTGGGTTGGCGATGGTGCCTAGCTGCTGGTGGGAGAAGCCATCAAGCCATCGAAGCAATGCCAAAAGCTTGCAAACATATATCACAACATTTGAATATGCAGAATAAGTGGATGTAGACTCCTCTCACAGGGAAGCATCTCTTGCCGCTCACCAGCACCACAACTCTTCACCCTCTCTGAAAACAATGCTGTTATAAATGTATGTTAAAAATTCAAAATGTAACAAAAAACAAAAAAGTTCAAAGCATGCTGTTATTCCTTGTGGACAAAACATTGGCTCTTTAGACCATGCTGATTATATCAAGGATAGGTCTAACCATGGGTGTTTCTCGAAGGAGAAACACTCTGTTTTAAAACGGAAGTTCTCACTGCTGTTCTACTCTGTCTCCAGATGACATCCTTGGCTGTTGTGAAATTTTGCAGGGTCTGCTGCCCATTTGCTGCCAAACTGTGATGTGAATCAAGGTTTTTGAGAATACAGTCAAAAACACATTCCACTAAAAAGAAGTTCTTGCTGCTTTTCTACTTGGTATTTGCTTCAGAACAGAGTATTTTTCCATCTGAGAACATCCCATGGATATGATGGCTGTATGGAACCCCCATTTTCGGAGACAGTATGCTGCTGAATATCAGTTGCCAGGGAGCAACAGCATGACTGTTGCCTTCATGCCTTGCTTGTGGGCTGCTCAGAGATGTGTGGCTGATGGGATTCAGGATACTGAACTAGTTGGGCCTATGGTCTGATCCATAGAGCTTTTCTTATCTTCTTGTTTATATTAGACATTGTTGGGTAAAATATTATATATGATGTCTCAGAATCAGAAATTCCACACCTGCATTGTATTTATTTCCCCACTTTAAAGAAACATCTCAAGAAGACATAAGAATGAACTGTAGCTTAGAGTATGCACAGAGGTTTTTGTTTTTTTTAAAAAGACCTCCATGCATGAGCAAAGGCCCAAACTGGACAAAACTGGGCCAGAGGTGGCTCTAGACACTGGCGGGGGCAGCGGGGGTTGGAGGAGCCACTGCCACTGCCCACCGGCCCGTGGCCACCATGGCTGCCAACAGCTATAGTGATTACTTTTGGCTGAGCTTAGTTGTTGTTTTTTAAACCAAAAACATTTAAGAAGCCCCTGCTCCTGCTGCCCTAGGGGAATCCTTGCTGTATCCCTCCTTTTCCAGTAGGTTCACAAACCCCTTTGCTGGTAAGGCCCCGAACCAGCCCAATCAGTTCGGTTTGGCCCGAACCAAGCTGGACCCAGTTCAGTTTGAGGCTGAGCACTCAAACTGAACCGGTTCGAGTACAAGTTGGCTTAAATTTGAGCCAGCTCACATAATTCTATCAGGCTGGGAGTCCCTAGAATGGGTTAGGCTGTGCGTGAGAACAGCCTCATATTGTGCTGTCTCAGGAATGCTATGGTCTCCACCCACTATTGTTGGTAGTGATGGTGCGTGGAACGTGTAGGAGGAGAATGTCAGTTCAGTTCCCAAATAGCAAAGCAAAAC
This sequence comes from Hemicordylus capensis, assembly GCF_027244095.1. Lineage (NCBI taxonomy): Eukaryota > Metazoa > Chordata > Lepidosauria > Squamata > Cordylidae > Hemicordylus > Hemicordylus capensis. Next base: position 79,555,494 of record NC_069661.1, on the reverse strand, counting down.
GAGGTTGGTGAGAAAGCAGTCAATCAAGAGGACTTGAGACAGTTCTTTAGTATTGAAGAACTACAAGCATTTATTTAAAGAAGTTACAAAAGGATATGTAAAAATGCCTGCAGCTTAATTCCAGCTGTTGCTCAGGGCTGAAGAGAGAGACAAAAAAACCCCAGCCATCTCTGGAGAGACAAAATGGAGTATGCTTCTTTAAATTACACTGGAAGAACAAAGAGGGGAGGAGTCCGGCACTTTTATCGATGACCCTAACCCCACCCCCCATGGTCACTATGAGACATTGCAGCTGAAAGTTGATGCTGCCAGGGTCCTAGCTCCAACAGAAAGGTGGGTGGGAGAGAGGCAGGGATGGATAGAGGAGTTAAGTTTTTCTCTAGCTTAGATTTTGATCTGAACCCGAGCAGAGCTTTTGGTGTAATTTTTGGTGACATAACTAGCTTAATCTAGCTGGAATGAGTTATGGGAGAAGTCAGCAAAAATTAGCATTCTAAGGATGCCTTATAAATGAGCACCAGTCAGTTCTGTCTCTTCTGAATTCATGAGCTGTATTCCTATGAATTTGCAAGCGTAACATGATTTGATTAATTAAGCATGATGTATGCTTAATTAGAATTATGTTCTAATGGTGTACTTTTGGCAATTAGTGCTATCCTGGTTGAGCACCAGAAACTTCAATGTACAAATATGCATACATGCAAGCACAAGAACTATTTTAAGGACATTAATTTCAATAAGGCAGAGAGAGATGATAAATTTTAACTAATACATGCTAATTTTTTGATACCATTGTCTCTTTCTAATAGGGTTCAAAGATTAATTATACATCTAGAAAGACTGATTTCATAAACGTGTTAATCTTTGTTGCTTGTCGCCAAAATCAGGTTGTAACTTTTTCCTGTCCAGCTGCTGGCCCATTAGCAGTGAGCAGGTGTGCACAGGAGTAAAGGCAAGCAACAGAATTCTAGGGAAATAAACCTGCAACTTGACTTGTGTGCAAGAGGTGTTACTCTGAGTAAGAAACTTAATAAGGAGAGCTAACTAGGGCTGTACAGAAATGACAGCCATGGGGCTGTCCCAACATGTTTTTGGCCCAACACATAAATTGGAGCATACGTTGGATCTTTTTTTTTTTTAACCTGGACAGGAGGATGGTGATTTGAAAGTGGGGGATATGTCATTTATGCCCTTGTCATGGTCAGATCACTTTATTCTGAGGTTTCGATTCTCAGTGGCTACATCACTTTGCAAGGGCGGGGGACCTATAAAATTGGTTTGCCCACAGAATCAGATGGACTCCAATGGATTCCTGAAGACTCAGGGGGATTTTTTAGCTGGTATGATAGGCACTCCTGTCAAAGCTCTAGTTGTTCTCTGGAATGGAGAGATGACTTGGGTGGTTGACATGATCACTCCCAAGTGCCCTCTTCCACAAAGCAGAACCTGTGCAGTGCCTTGGTATACACCTGAGCTGAGGGTGATGAAGCAAGCTGGGAGATAGCTAGAATGCAACTGGAGGAAAACTTGGGGTGAGTCTGAGTGAATACAGGTTAGAGCTCATTATCAAGCCTATTCTGTGGCAGTGATGGTACAGAAGAAACTTTCCCCCCATCCACCACTGTATCCTCTCAATATTATCCAGTGGAGCTTTTCTGGGTGGGCGCGGCCTTTTGAAATTTGGCCCTCAGCAAGATAGATTGGAACCTTAAGTAGCATGCTGTGATGTAGTGGTTAGAGTGCTGGACTAGGACCAGGGAGACCCGAGTTCAAATCGGAGGAGCTGATGGGGGCTGGGAGGATTGGGGGCCACACGGCCCCCGGAAGCTCCAGCATGCCCTGAGCGAGTGTGCATGGCATGCTGGAGAGATCTCTGAGCCGGAAGGCTGCTTTTGGTTTTAGGGCAGGGGTAGTTTAGCGGGTTACCCGCTGAAGAACCACCGGGCTCGCAGCCGAACTCAGTGGTTCTCATGATGGGAGAAAATTGGACTAGCCTCTGCCCCGAGCACTAGTCGTGTGCTATACTAGTCGTGTGCTAGTACCCCCAAGCACTAGTCATGTGCTATTCATCGTGTGAATAGCCTCAGTAAGTTGCATCTCTCCTTTTCATCAGACACAGGTGAAGTGGTGACTGTGTCCTGAAACAGTGCCAGGATGCAGTAATGGACTGGATGAGGGTGAACAAGCTGAGACTCAGTCCAGACAAGACAGAAGTTTGTTTGTGTGTTTGCTTGTTTGTGTATACATACATACATACATGCATACCCTGCCCCTCCAGTACACTAGTGCTCGGGGCGGCAGTAGTACTGTTGGTTGGTGGTTCCTCTGCCCGGGTGAATGATATTCAGCCTGTTCTAGATGGGGTTGCACTCCTCCTCAAGGACCAGATTCTCAGTCTGGGGGTGCTCATTGATCCAGCGCTGTCACTAGAGGTTTAAGTAACCTCTGTCGCTTGGAGCGCCTTTTATCAGCTTTGGCTGGTAAGCCAACTGCAACCTTACCAGGATAGAGATAGCTTGGCCACAGTTACTCATGCTCTGGTAACCTCTCGCTTAGATTACTGCAATGCATTGTATGTGGGGCTGCCTTTGAAAATGGTCCAGAAACTGCAGCTGGTGCAAAATAGGGCTGCAAGATCGTTAACTGGGACTGGATATTTTTTGAGTATATTACACTAGTGCTTTGTTAGCTGCACTGGCTCCAGTCAATTTTCGGGTTTAGTTCAAAGTGCTGTTTTTAACCTTTAAAGCCTTAAATGGTTTGGGACAGGGTTACCTGAGAGAGTGCCTTGCCCCATATGTCCCAACCCAGATCTTCTTCGGAGACCGAGTGCTCTTGCCAAATGAGGTGAGGCAGGTGGCTACTAGGGAGAGGGTCTTTTCAGTGGTTGCACCCTGTTTATGGAATAGCCTTCCCAGTGAGGTTCACCTGGATTCATCATTTTGTTGCTTTAGACAACAGGTAAAGATCTTTTTGTTCACTCAGACCTTTCAAATTTAAATGTTGATTTTTAAATTTGATTAAGCTGATTCTAAAATATTGTTAAAATTGCTTTGTATTGTATTTTTTATTTTCTCTCTATTCCCACCCCCTTTTTGGTCTGTTATGATTTATTGTGTTATGTGTATTTATTTTATGTTTTAATGCTTTGTTGTGAGCAGCTCAGAAAACAAATTGTTGTGGGGTGACTAACAAATAAAGTTTATTATTATTATTTCTTGTTTACACAGTCAGACAGGTGTTATTGACTGGTTTGTTTTATCCAGACATCGAGTCCTTCCCAAGGACCTGAGATGGCTGAATTTTATTATCAGTGTTGTTGCTGTTATTATAGATTTTGTCACAGAATATAGGCTGTTCCCAGTAAAGTTGCTTTTTGTAATTGGCTGATGGTGATTTCTGTGGCCCCTATGGTGTTGAGGTGCTCTTCAAGGTGTTTTGGAATTGCACCTAGGGAACCAATCACTACTGGGGTTATTTTGGTCTTCTTCTGCCACAGCCTTTCAATTTCAATTTGTAGATCTTTGTATTTTGTGATTTTTTTCTATTTCTTTTTCTTCTGTTCTGCTATCCCCTGGTATTGCTATGTCGATTATTTTAACTTGTTTTTCTTTCTTCTTGACTTCAGTTATATCTGGTGTATTGTGTGGCAGATGTTTGTCTGTTTGTATTATTTCTTGTTTACACAGTCAGACAGGTGTTATTGACTGGTTTGTTTTATCCAGACACCGAGTATTATTATTATTATTATTATTATTATTATTACCTCCTGTTTCCACTGCCTTTTTTCCCATCAGTACCTGGAATGGGGGTAATTTTGTCAGGAATAAAGCTCTTCTCTAAAGTGCTGCAAAATTAGAGGAGCTGGAGGGATCTTACTAAAAGCGACACTGGTGGTTTTCTTGGTTTTATAAAGCATAAAAAATTATTTGGCAGAAGTGGGCAGCAGCAACAAATGTGCCACTTGTGATGCATTGTTCCTACTGCATCCTGGGAAGGAAAAAAGTACCTGTGGAGAGATAGGTTGTTCACTTCTGCTGAAGAGCTTTTCGTGCTTTAAAATCAAGATGACTGTCACCACTCTGGGTAAATCTTGCACCCATTCTAATCCTCCTACAGCTTTCACAGACTCCTGCACAGGAAAGCAGCAGCCAGGATCAAAGACCCTGAGAACCTCAGCAATAATACCAGAATCCCAGTGTTCAGGTTAAAATTTCTGATCTAGTATTGAAATGTAGTCATTTTTTGGTACTCAGAGGCCCCTCATAAAGTGAGCCCCTAACCAGTAGCTTACTTAGCTTGTGCCTAAATCTGGTACTGTGCACAACTGTGATTGTGTAATTTTAAGTTGGAGTTTTTAAGCCCTGTTCCACAACACCATAGGTAGCATTTCATATGCAGCCAAGGGCAAGGGCAGTCCAGGTAGTGCTGGACTGCCCGCATTACCCTGCAGAGAATGTGGGCCACATCTTTTACCCAGACAATGTCCTTATCTGACTTGCAAGTCTTTGTAATGCATCTATTCAAGGGAGCCAAAAGCTGGCCAGGATGGTCTGAGTTCTTCCAAAACTTAAGACATTTCACCACTCTGGGAATTCTTCAGTCCTGGTAGATCACTGCATGGGGCAGCAGTACACTGATCTGTGAGGTCCTGGTAGCTCCTGATATATTTTTCATAAAAATGGCCAAGCTGCATACTCATTTGCACTGAATTTCTGAAAAGTGTGGTGCTTTAGTATAAAATAAGACAGCTATCTGCTTTTTATTTTGCTTTCTCCCCCTTATCCATCTGTCTCTTAAAACCCTTTGTGATTTGTAATTATTTGGGATTTGTAATCATTTATTCTCTTATTTGAGAATAAATGTAATGGCTATAATTAAGGCAAAAGTAAATTAAGTTTATCATTATTGAATTTGCTCTGTAGAGTAATGCAGTCAATATTGCATAATGACCTCTGAAATTGGACTCAAATTAGCATTGAACTTTTGGCTGTTAACTACAATTAGGACAATTTGTTTTAACTGGAAGCATTTTACAAGGCACCCATAACATACTTATCCTGGTTGTGTTATCTGTGGGTTATTGTCCTATTTCACAAAAAGAGGTGCTGATAACAGAAAAATACAAGTTCCAGAGCATAGCTATGTTAATTTGCTACAGCAAGAAGACAAAGGAAGACAAAAGGTGGGTATCTAGAAACTGATGTATTGTGGCAAGAGCTTTCGTAAGCAATTACTCACTTCGTCAGATAAGATAAGTGAACTAAGGTGATAGACATAATTTAGTACACATGCATTAAGATACACTGCAGGATAAGCTAAGCAAACAAGATGAGAACTAAAGCTAACAGCTTTAATACTCCCCAGTTTCTGGATGACTAGACCAATCATGGATATAGAAGCAAATGGCATAACATTTAAGTTTGCAGGGGCTGGGGGGGGGGGGGAGTTCAAATTCTGAGTAACACAACAAGGTCATTCATACAATCAAAAACTGTGTTCTACCCAGGTTTGGGAGCTTTGTGTGGTCCCAGTTTTGGTTGTGTGGAAACAAGGTAGAATGAAAACCTGGGTAGAAGTGATTGGGTGGAAGCGAGGGAGAAGGTAAAGCTACCCAGGTTTTCCTCCTATCTTGCTTCCACCCAATCACTTTTACCCAGGTTTTCCTCCTACCTTGCTTCCACACAACTGAAAACTGGGAGATGTCTGACAGAGGTTACAGGATGAGGTGGGAGAGGGGAAGGAAATGGGTGCAAACTGCCTAGTTTTCAACTCAAACACGTTTTAGTAAGTGTCCAATTTGCTGTACAAGGGAGAGCCACCATTGCATGGGAGTTCAAACCTGGTCCACCACTCAGTGGGCATGGCTAGGTCAGAAAATGGGGCTATGCGTCCCATTTGTAAGTAAAACCTGGTCAGCACCACATTCGCAGCATGGCCGGGATGGCTTCTCCCTGCTTGCAGAGATAATATTAAACTCTGGAGATTTTCATCAGGACCATGGTGCAAAAGGAAAGGGTTTAATATCCTCTCTACAACCACCAGGGTCCCAATTCAAGGTTAAACAAAGACAGAAACACTAATGATCAGTGGTGACACAAGAAATTTTTTTTGAAAAGGGCACAGAAGGGGCAAAGTACATTTCTGGGTGGGTGAGCATGTTAGATTTTGGAAACAGAAATGGGGGCAGCTGTGGGGACAACAACTTTTCTGAGGGGTGCTCCCCCCCACCTTCTGGAGCTACCCTTGCTAATGATCAGGCACACAGCCAGCTGAGCAGTGGCCTGCATACAGTCCCAACCGGCAGCCCCCTCTGGTGATGTCCCATGTACGTGACTTCATACGCATGGGGTGTGTCTGAGCCCTGAGAGAAATCCCCTCCCCACCCATGAGCGAACACTTGCCCATCTTTTTCAGGCAGCGTTTGCTGCCTGAAAGCATCTATTCCCCCTTTTTTGAACCCATTCACACAATGGTGGCTACACCCCTGCTAATGATGCTTCTAGTGCCAAGTGCAGTTTGACTATGATCTGTTGGTTTGCCATTGTTTGCTTTGGGCAAAAATAGTTCCCAATCAGTCATATTCTATAGTTCCTTTAAGATTTTCAGTACATTCCACATTGTGTTTTCCAAACTTTTCCATTCCCTTGTACTTAGTTCAATTATGTGCTATTTAGAAAAAAAATTATCAGTTAAGAGTCCCTTAATTAATTGACAGTTAATTGACTTTAGTCCAAGTGGAAAGCATTTAAAAATGATTCACCCTCTTTGTGAAAGTCAGCCTTTTGACACATAGTTTAACAGGAATGAAATTATAGTACAATTGTCAGTGAAAAACAGAGTGCATGACAAAAGTTAAAATAGTTCAGGGTAGGCTTGTGCCCAAAACGTTTCAGAGGCCATTGTAAAGGCCTCCGAAACGTTTCGGCGCTGGGGCAGGATTTGGTGCTTCGGCACCGGTGGGGGTAGTACTTTAAGGGTGGGGGAGGGTTTACTCACCCCCCCGCCGCGTTTCCCCCACCAGCGCTCTGCAAATTTCAAGCCCCTCAGGGTGGCAGCATTCCTCCCTGCCGCCCTGTTCCCCCCGTCGGCCGGAAGTGGCCGGAAGTTGCGAGTGCGCATGCGCATGACGGGCACACGTGTGCTCGCCACTTCCGGCCAATGGGGGGAACGGGGCGGCAGGGAGGAACGCTGCCGCCCCGAGGGGCTTGAAATTTGCAGAGCGCCGGCTGGGGAAACGCGGCGGGGTGTGTGTGAGTACACCTTCCCCCGCCCTTAAAGTACTACCCCCGCCGGTGCCGAAGACCATTCGGGCACATCCCTAGTTCAGGGACTATATCGTGCCTTTGGTATATTTTCCCGCATAATGGACATGAAAGCATTTATATGGTTCCCTGTGTCCTAAAACCTCTTTATCTTATAAAATGAATATTACTGATCTCCCTAACTAGTTCGGAAAAGACCCTGACTAGGTCTCAATGGCAGATGCTGCTCAAAACCCACAGAAGAGCACCATGGCCATCCTAAAATTATTCTGAACAAGAGGAGGCCGCTACATTCCTGCAGCCCTCAAACTGAAGCCAAGCCACTGGTGCAACCTCTACTGTGCCCAATTGCATCCCTTTCCCAGCTTTGCCCTAATGCAGCTTGTCAAGTTGAAATTCCTATGAAAAATTCTCCAAATCCCATGGTGTCTCCAACGCTTGCCATCTGGAGACAGGTTAGTGAAAGTGGAGGCTGGAGTTTGGATGGCCATATTCAACTACTGGTTAAGACTATCCCTCAGCCTACTGGGTCTAGCCCCACTCTCACCACAGGACAACTACCAGTCCAATTGGAAATGGACACTTCTGACAAATGTCATCTCTGGGAGCCGTCCCTCCGCCTTGCCATGGGCTACGAACAGGCAAAAACACTTATCAAAATACATAATGGACATAGAGTGCCAAACCAATTTAGGCAAGGTCCCAAACTTCCTCATCCATGAAAGATTAAGATACACTGCATCCCCAGCCAAATACCTAACACAGCTAGAAATCTCAAAGCACAGAAGGGCCTTTACCATGGCCTGATGTGGCTCCCTCCCCTTAGCTGTGCTAGGAGGCAAATACAGGAAGATCCCCACTTGGAATGCTGGTGCCCCTGCAACTCTGGGAAAGTTGAAACAACAGTGCATGTTCTCCTCCAGTGCCCATTCTACAGATATACTTACTCATACCATCCTCTCGCTATTACTCAAATCCTCAAGCCAATTCTACGCCTCTCTCCTGCTCTCTGACTCAAATCTTGCTAAGCTGGGGCTAATGTGGGGAGTCAGCTTGACTACCGGGCAGGGGGCAGTCTATCACAGTATTAATCTTGAGCAAAGCTTTGGTCTGGAAATGACAAGGAAGGGTATAGGCAGCTTAAAGATTTATTTGAGGGAAAGGGGGCTGGTTAGGCAGGCAATAAAATCTGAACCATCAACAAGAATTCATGAAGAGGAATTTTAGCTTAAGGTCCAAATTTTAAATAAACCAGCTTAAAGTGTGCTGTAGAATAGGCTAAAGTGCTGCTTCAATGGGGAAGATGAGGGAGCGAGGAGATTTAGAGGGGCAGGGGGTTAGTATTACCGATCCTGAGCTGTTGGTTCATCTGGTGCACTTGTAGATGTGCAGCTGAACAGGTCTCCTCACAAATGGAAGGCAGCAGAAAGGCAGGGAAGAAATTGGGCATGTGGTTTAGAGCTACCACTCAAAAGCTTGAGAACCAGTATGGTGTAAATCCAGGTGGACCACTGTAGGTTCCAGTATAGATTCCAATGCCGGTTCTGAGTGCATGTGTTTGTATCTGAGGTACAAGTAGGCAAATTCATGCACTGGGACCATGCACAAGTCATGCTCCCTTGCTGGTGAGGTTGCAACAAAGAAGTCCATGGACTTAAACTGAACAAAGAAGTTCATGGTTGCCTGTACAGATCAACTTGGTTGTAAACCCACGGAACGAAAGGCTGGGAATGGCTTGGGTGAAGTGTATGTGGAGGGTTGAATGGCTGAACACTGCTTCATCTGGGCAGGAGATGTTTCTCTCCAAGTGCAAAATAAGTTTCCTGAGTTTACCTCCTTCTAGTCATTTGGCAGCTCATTAGCTGTTGACAGTGGGGTGGGGAGTCATTGCACTTATCTTGCTTTACTGTGGAGAAGATTAGCTATTTCTCATATGAAAAGGAGCTTGTTACTTCCTTAGTGTTTGTGACTTCGGAGTCTACTTTTGCAGCTTACTTCTTTTTGACAGATGGACAAAAAGAGATCTTGGGGGATGATTCCCTTTCAGTCTTCATTGTTAATACAACCTTGGGGTAGCATTACCCCATGTTTTGCTTCATTCCACAAACTGAAGTGACCAGCTGCAAGTCTTGCCAGATATGGGCATGTGCAGATTTTGTGACCCCACAAACTGAAGTATATAAAATGGAAGCTGTGGTCCCACAGTTCAATCATATGGTAAGGTGCTGTCTGCCTACCCCACCAACAGTGGTTCATGCAATTAACACACAAACTTCTGAGTCACTTTGTGTGATGGTTCAAGTTAGGGCTTAGTCCTTTAGAGACCTTAGCACAACATCCTATTGTCTGTTGTAGAGCCCTTGTCTCCTTCATAGATAGGCATTGTGGGTAAGGACAAGATAGGCAGGACAAGATATATCCAGGAGCCATAGTGATTATAGTGCTTGGTACCTAGAGGTGATTGGGGGCAGTGTGTGTATCTTTAGCACTGAGCAGTAGGCCAGCTAAGTATAAAGCATTGAGTTTTTGCCTTTTTGATATCCTTTGAATTACTGAGATTGAAAAAGGATCACCCCCCCAATGTCAATATTTTGTTGAACCACCTTTTGCTTTAATAACAGCCTTGAGTCTGTTGGGATACTTCTCTATCAACCTTGCACATCTAGACGGAGCAATATTTGCCCACTCCTCCATACAGAACTGTTCAAGTTCGGTCACATTGGATGGTAGGATGATTATTATTGCCCTTGTGAGCATGAACCCATGATGCACTATAATATTTGGATTGCAGCCTTGTACACAACAGTAATATTTTTCTGCTATTCTATTCTATTCTATTCTATTCTATTCTATTCTATTCTATTCTATTCTATTCTTTATTATTTATTTATTTATTACATTTTTATACTGCCCCATCCAAAGGCTCTGGTTGGTGCACAATTCTAACAGGTGGAATACCTGAAATGTAACATCTGTGAACTAAGTTATCCAATTATAAAGTCTCATCATAAATAGAGCCTAAGGAGCAGTGGGGAATGACTTGCCTAGCAAGCCTGAGGTTGCTGGTTTGAATCCCTGCTGGTATGTTTCCCAGACTATGGGAAACACCTATATTGGGCAGCAGCAATATAGGAAGATACTGAAGGTCATCATCTCATACTGCATGGGAGATGGCAATGGTAAACCCCTCCTGTATTCTACCAAAGAAAAAACACAGGGCTCTGTGGTCGCCAGGAGTTGACACCAACTTGATGGCACACTTTACTTTACTTTAAGTTTATTTTGGGTTTTTTGGCCGCCATCGTGCATCAAACAGATGTGTTCACTTAACTACTACAATTGATAATCCATCTCCACTCCAAGGATTAATATATTTATCTCTCTGTATGAATTGTTTAATTTCCTTTCCAGAAGACATTTCACTTTTCAGGACCAAATTTATAAAAGACATGCTCAGATTAAAAATCAGAAAGAACACCCCAATTTCAATGAAATCTATAGTAGCTTTCATAGAGCCATGATCGGATTATATGGTAGGCAACAGTTATAGAGAGTTAAGAAAGTGGATCTCTAATAAACAACCTATGGTTATAACAGGAGTTCTATTTATGAATTAGCAAAAGGATGGGGGGAAACCATTTGCAAAACCAGACCAACCAGCCATCCTATGGGGTAGCTTGCACTACTACAGCGTAAGTTGTTCGATAGGACTAGAATGAAAGAAATCTTTGGGCTACCTACACCTGTAAATGAAGTTAGTGGGAATTATGAACTGTGGAAGTATGAAATTAGAAAACTGTTTTCCCTCTTCTCTTGAAGCTGTTAAGATTAAACCAGTGGTGAATGAAATTGCATTGCAAGCTAACTGGTTGATAGCTCCCTTCTGTTTAGGTTTTAAGTTTAAATTTCTGGAGTGTTGTGCTGTCCATTTATAGTGTTTTCAATGGGTGTTACAAATAATAGGGGGAAAAATGCTTGCATTGATTCATGCCTCATTGATACTCCACAAGTTAGAAGGTATCAATAGCTCTTCTTTCTTTCTGTCTTTATTATTATGTACAGAAGTATTTTAAATGATCTGTGTAACTGAGAACAATAAGTTAAACATGTAAAAAGCCGATTTGGTGTAGTGGTTAGAGTGGTGGACAGGAATAGGGAATCTCAGGTTCAAATTCCCGCATACACATGAAGCCCACTGAGTGATCCTGGGCCAGTCACTCCTCCTCAGCCTAGCCTACCTTACAACATTGTTGTGAGGACAGAATGGGTGGTGCTGGAGAGAGCTATGTATGTTGTTCTAAGCTCCTTGGAAGAAGGGTAGGATAAATAAATGTACAAGCATCAATGCTAGTTCCTTCAAAAATTTTAGAAGGTGGGGCTTGAAAAGCCAAGATAAAATTATTACAGTTCTTGAGACTTTTTAAAAATTTAGATTAGTTGTTTATCCTCTGAAGGTTCAACATCTTCTGTTAACACAAGGCAGAGCCCGTGATTTATTTGCTGCGGGGGGGGAGGATCTTTAGCTTTCCCTTTTGAAGATGGGTAGGCATAAGCATATCAATTATATCAAAGATTTATGGTTGCAGCAGTCATAAAATGAAAGTCATATTTTATGACTTTCCTACCTGCCTGTGCAATTTCCAGGCTTTCTTTCTGCAATGCAGTGATGCAATGTCTGAAAAACATGTTTCTGTCTTATTTAAAAGGCTATATAATTAATTCAGAATTCTGAAACCCAAGATTTTCTGTTATGACACGTTAGGGAGTGACACAGAATTTCATTAACAAAGTTTCAAGTGCTCTAAAATGTAAACGTGTGAAAGGTAATTTATGAAATGTCCTACACTTCACTGAGTGTTTGACCTCATTTATATTCCTCATACACTGGATAGAGATAAAGCCCATCTGGCATTTGCTATTTTGTGTGTGAAATTGTTGCTGAACCCTGTCACAACAGAGTGTGTCCAATTTCCTTTCACCGCACTAAAAATTCAGGAGAAGTTCTGGGTATCCAAACACATCAGTAATTCTCCAGATCATAAATCTCTTCACTCCTGGAAACACCACTGCCTATAAAAGTCAAACGTATTCAACAGTTGAAGAATAGCCCTATAAATACTGAATAAATGAGTGCCTACATCACAAAACAGTGCATCATCCCCTCTTAAAACCATGATTGGAAAACATTGCTTTCTCCCAGCATGTAATAGAAATAGATAAACCCACAAATCGTATAACAGAATGCCTCTGATAGCAAAAATTCTGTATTATCTAGAAAGCCAACAGAACAATCCATCTAGGAAATGGAAGTTTTTATCATGATCTGATTCGATATATCTATCATGATCCAGATTGTCTAGGCAAGAACACAAAATACCAGGAATACGCAAATCCCATCAGAGGACTGCCACCACCGATTCTATTGCCTTGGTGCAAAGCAGTGGATTTCTGTTGCGAGCTTACCCAGCTGGAAGGAGATATAAGAATTGCTAAGGCACAAGCTACAGTAACTTCATAGGCTCATTCACATGGTTATAATTGGATTAGGACAAGTGTCCTACCATAATTCAGGAGCTGTGTGAACTCCTGTTTTGTGCTCATGTGTGAGAGAAACAGCTAAGATGGAGGGCAAGGAAATATCCCCTGCTAACTGAGTAAAGAGGCACCATTTTAAAGTGGTGATTCTCTTTATTTAGCAGGTGGAGAGCAACTGGCCCTATCCATCCCCAGCACAGCATCCCTCCAGTGGCTGTTACTGGTGTTTGTCTTATCTTTCTTTGTTTCTTTTTTAGATTGTGAGCCCTTTGGGGACACTGAGACATTATTTATTTATTTATTTATACATACATACATACCTATGTAAGACAGTATAATGGCGATGAAATACACATCTTCCTCTTTAATGCAGCCATCGTGGTGTAGTGGTTAGAGTGCTGTACTAGGACCGGGGAGACCCGAGTTCAAATCCCCTTTCAGCCATGATACTGGTTGGGTGACTCTGGGCCAGTCACTTCTCTCTCACCTAACCTACTTCACAGGGTTGTTGTGAAAGAGAAACTTAAGTCTGTAGTACACCGCTCTGGGCTCCTTGGAGGAAGAGCGAGATATAAATGTAAAAAAATAAAAATAAAAATAAAACAACAGGTGGTCCAAGACAGCAGAAGATTCTATGTAAAACATCAGCTTCAAAAAGGTAGCCGAGTCATGCTCTTAAATGCAACTCAATGTCATGATTCAGCAAAGGACTGATAGCAATCAGCTAATCGTGTTACCGTGTCAGTTATAAACTCCCAATGTCTCATACTCAGAGGGAGGGAGTATGAGACATTGGGAGTTTGTAATTAACACTGTAACAGGATTGGCTGATTGCTATCAGGGGTAGATTAGGACTTCTGCTGGTGTATCAATCACCCCACTGCCCAGTGGAATCCCTAACTGATTTGACAGACCTGGTTGCTGAGTTGGCATTGGAGTGGCCCAGGTTTTTGGTAGGGATGCGCACAGAACCACAGACGGCTGGTTCGGTGGTGGGGTGGTTTACCTTTAAGGAGCAGGGAGGGTGCTCTTACCCCATCTGCCATGTTTCTCTCACTGGCACTGTCTGCAAAATCACTGGTGCAGGGCAGCAGCATATTTCCTTGCTGCCCCAGTCAGTGTCAAACCAGAAGTGCCCGACAGCATTTACCAGGGAGGGTCTGGTACATATTATAAATTCTTCTCTGAGGGAGGGCAGGATGCTTCCTTGTCTTAAGGAGGCTATTATTAGACCACTTTTGAAGAAACCTGCGTTGGATCCCTAATTACTGACCTGTTTCTAATCTTCCATGGTTGGGCAAGGTGATTGAGCGGGTTGTGGCCTCTCAGCACCAGGCAGTGTTGGATGATGCAGATCATGTAGACCCATTTCAAACTGGCTTCAGTGTGGGCTATGGGGTTAAGACTGCCATGGTCGGCCTGATGGATGATCTCCAACTGGCTATCAACAGAGGGAGTGCTCCTCTGCTGATCCTTTTGGATCTCTCTGTGGCTTTTGATACAATCGACCATGGCAGCCTGATGGAGGTGGGATTGGGTGGCACTGTTTTACAGTAGGGATGTGCAAACCGGTTCAAATTTGAACCAGTTCGGTTCGATGGTTTGAATTTGAACTGAACCAGGGATTGGGTTTGATCTGCTGGTTTGAATTCGAACCAAACTGAGCCTGGTTTGTTTTAAACTGGTTCAAGCCTCCAAAACTGGGTTGGATAGTAGGCACCCATGGGTGCCAACTACCACCCAAACTCCAAAGCAATTGGACACTCCTATGATATTTAATATTTTTTTAAATTTTTTATTATCATTGCTCATTATTCCCTATGTGGAGTACCTAGGGGCAAAAAAATTGGGGTGGGTGGTAGGCACCCAGGGGTGCCTACCAACCACATAACAGCCAACCAATCAGAGACTCTTGCAATTATTTGTGAATTTGTGAATTATTTTATTTTTTTATTCCTCCCATAGGGAATAATGGGGATTCCAGCAAATGTATTGCTTTACATCAGGGGGAAAGGGGGTGGCCCACAATGGAGTATGTTGGGTGGTAGTGCCCAGTGAGGTCAAGGAAGCTACCAGAATTATTTCAAAGGAATTGGGCAAAGGGCTGCTTTTTTGTGTGATTTGTTGAAGTTTATGCATCTTTAAGGATTTTCTCCATAGAGAATAATGGAGGTTTCTGCAGCCCCATAACTGCACTTTGGGGGTGATGGTGTGACCCAGATTGAGTGGTGGTGTAGTGCACAGATGGTGCCAACCACCCCCATGGGTTGCTAACCCATGGGGTACTAGGTTTTGTTGTTTCTGAGGTGTTCTGAGTGTAGTTCCCTCCCTGGCATCTCCAAGACAGGGCTGAGAGAGATTCCTGCCTGCAACTTTGGAGAAGCCGCTGCCAGTCTGTGAAGACAATACTGAGCTAGATGGACCAATGGTCTGACTCAGTATATGGCAGCTTCCTATGTTCCTAGATTCTCTGGTAGCATGTGTTTGTCACTGAAAATCTCATATGCTGCCAGAGCATATTTCTTTTCTCATATTTTGCTGCATAGAAGAGCCTTGACAAGCTGGCATGGAATGCATTTTGTCTGATCGTCCTTCCTGTGTAGGACGGGGTGTAAATAGCCTATTGTATGAGAGGCTGATTTTAGTGAATACTAGAGTATACAGGTGTGTCAAAGAATATCCTGTGTTGCGATTGACTCTCCCAATAATTCTATTAAAAGTTTCAATAGGCACACTTTCAAAGTTACGTCACTGACTCACCCTTTTTGTGATGGAAGCTGCTGCTGCACTTGACTTGATCTGCTTTCCCTTCCGGGCCTAATTGCTTCATTAGCAACAGGTGTTATCTCTCTTGCTAGAGGATGAAGGGAATTTTAGAGTTCATCCTAAGTCCAAAATGACCTCAGATGCCGGATAACTCAGAATAGCTAGTTCTGGAGTCTGCTTAGCCGGGCACCCACATAGGGATTGGGGGTGTGAAGTTAATCCCCTTTGAGATTTGTGTTATTTGCAGCCCAAATCTATGGGTGACCAGTCCACAACCAACTAAGCAACCTTTCCCCATGTATAACATAAACTGGAAGCTCACATTGTGATGCAGCTCCTGAGCAAAAGTGCATCTCCAAGCCTGGAGATGCAGCTGTAAACAGGGAGGCTTCTGGAAGCCAGGCAGAATAAGATCAGCTGGTAACAGCTAGACTGAGCCTGGCCATTTGTGCCTCGAGTGAAAATTCTGGATTGATTTGGATCTATGATCCATTTGTTTGTTTTCCTGGTTGTCCATGGTATCCTCAAAAGTCAATAAGCATTTGGCTCTGTTTATTTAATGGTAGCAGGAGTTCTGACATGTGATTTACTTTGCTAATGGTAGCTAGTAGTAGCTTTAACATAACTTTGCACAATAGAACGCTGCTTTATTGCTTCATTGTTTTTTGTTAACTGTTTTGTTCCCATTCTATTTTCTTATTCTGAGTAAAGATTGAACAGTTGTACTAGACCTGATTTTTTCACATACTATCAAAGAACCAAGACCAGTCAGTTCCATGAGCTGCTCCATTGAAAGTGAAGCTTAAAATGATGGATGGGTAACATAGGAACTTAGGAAGCTGTCTTCTACTGAGACGGACCATTGGTCCATCTCGCTCAATATTGTCTACACAGACTGGCAGTGGCTTCTCCAAGGTTACAGGCAGGCAGGAGTCTCTCTCAGTCCTATCTGTAGATGCCAGGGAGGGAACATGGAGCCTTCTGCAAACAAGCATGCAGGTGGTCTTCCCAGAGCATCCCCATATCTTATAGTGCTCACATGTAGTTTCCTATACAGGAGACTAGGGTGGAACCTGCTTAGCAAAGGAGACTATTCATACTTGTTACCACAAAACCAGCTCTCCTCCTTTTTAGGTGCTATGGCTGTGTAAACAGAATGCTTGTTGTATTGTCAGCATGGTAAGCTGTCAGTGGGGTTTTTTTCCCCAATTAAATGATTCAGGAGATTTCCAGAGCAACACACAAGTGGAAAAATTCAATAAAGAAAAGGTTTCAAAAAATGATATGACAGAGAAAAGGAGGACTGATGGGGTCAAAAAAGGGGGTGAATAAAATGAGAGGGCGAGAAAAATGGAACATGAAGATAAGTGTATGAAATAGAAAAAACAAACAGAAAAATGTCAGGCCGAAGGAGAGTAAAATGAATCAATTGAAGCAAAGAGGCTTGCAGAACACAGAGAAAACAAAGAAAAACACAAGAGGAGCTTTCATGCTCAGGTTGGGCCCATTTATCCTGCACACTGGGGGAGAAAAGAAGGATTCTGTCTAGTAGTGACACCCAGATGTGGCTCTGACACTTAGATTCAGGGAGGGTCCCAATCTTTGGGATGAATGGGTCTGTAGCCTCCAAAACAACCCTAAGAGGCATCATAATATCTGGTGAGCTTTGGTACTGGAAACTGGTTAAGTAATTGCAGTAGGATTCTGCTGCACCCCCAGGGAATTGGCCAAGGGCATGGGGACCAGTGTTCCCTGTAACAGGGATTCCCAGATGTTGTTGACTACAACTCCCAGTATTCCCAACTGCAATGGCCTTTGGCTGTGGATAATGGGAGTTGAAGTCAACAACATTTGGGAATCCCTGTTACAAGGAGCACTGATGGGGTTTCTGCCTGCTTCCATTCTCCCCTCCAGATTTGCCTAGAATTCAGACTCGACCAATACACAAGCTGCCATCAGAGGCATATCTAGGGAAAATAGCGCCTAGGGCAAGCACTGAAATTGTGCCCCATGTCCAAACATCTGACACCCATTTTCAGATAACTTTACCATAATATCAGCTGAAAAATACAAGACAAGCTCGTTAATCTTTTAATATTTAAAAAACTATTTAGCGGTGGACGTAGCCAGACCAATAAATGCTGGAAAACTAAAAATTTCAGTATGCTGGGGCTCATGAAATACCCAAATACTATGTGGAGGTTACTTAGAAAACTAAACAGAAGTGCCTGTCTAATTATCTATTATGCATTGTAGCATCACTATTACATAAGTTTTAAAAATAAATGGAGAATTTGACTTTTCCCAGATACTCTGAAAATAATTAAAGGATATGCAGAGTAAACTGTGTCACTGCTTGGAATACATTCTAGTATTTCAGAAAGACAGTTAAAATGAGAGAAAGAGAGCAAGAAACTCCCAGTGGGCCTTAATACTAAGGATTTCACACTGATTCAAAGACAAACTTACCATTAATAGCCATATTATTAAGACATCACATTTAACTCACTTATCACAAGAAACAAAGTAAAAGCAAATGAATACAATCCTAGCTCATAAGCTTCAGCTCAGTATTCACAAGCCCTGATTCTCTGTACATAGTGCCAATCTAAATATGTGTACAGTTATATTATATTATTATTATTTATTTAAAAAAATACCTGTAGCTCCTTTGGGGCACTTCCTAAAGGCTGGGGGGGGGGGTCTGCAAAGGTTTCCCCTCCCCCCGCTGGCTTCTAGGGCCTTGCAGGGACCATTTGAGCATGTGTGGTGGCCATTTTTAAAAATATTATTTTTTAAGAAATGGCTGCTGAAAACAAAATGGCCACTGTGCATGCTCAAATGGCCTCTGCGAGGCCTGGCATGGCCTAGGGCCTCACAGAGTCCATTTGAGCATGTGTGGTGGCCATTTTGTTTTTAGTGGCCATTTAAAAAAAATTAATTTTAAAAAATGGCGCTCCCCCTTCAAGTCATGCCCGTGGCATGTCCCCTGCCTGCCCTACCCTAGATATGCCCCTGGCTGCCTTGAATAATCAGTAGTGGGGAGGGCAGGTAAAGGTAAAGTGTACTGTCAAGTCGGTTTCAACTCCTGGCACCCACAGGATGGTTTTCTTTTGGTAGAATGTGGTTTTCTTTTGGCAGAATACAGGAGAGGTTTACCCTTGCCTCCTCCCATGCAGTAGGAGATGATGCCTTTCAGAATCTTCCTATATCTCTGCTGGCCGATATAGGTGTTTCCCAAGGTCTGGGAAACATACTAGTGGGGATTCGAACCGGCAACCATCTGCCTGAGAGCAGATGGAGGCCTAAATCTCTCCCTCCACTCCACATGCCAACCCAGCTCTTTATTCACCCAGTTCTGCACATTGATTCCCTTATTTATTCCTCTACTCCCATTGCAGGCACAATGACTATTCCATTCAATTCACAGTAGGAGATAGTATGATAAATTGTTATTCCAAACTATAACTCAAGAACATTCTTCCTAAGCAAAATTTCCTCTGGTCCAGCCATACAGACAATCTAGGTGTACTGGCAGATTGTGACAGATGTCGAGAGAGCAAAATGAGCTAGAGAACAGATGCCTCGTTTTCATGCCACGTCTGTCTGCTTACAATGCAAGAACGTTTGACATCACAAGAGATGGCAGTGCTGGAGGACAAGAGAATGTGTTTGTATCCACGACTTGAGATGAAAAATCCTCATTTTTGAAGGCTTTTCCTAGCAATAAACACTCTGGCTAATGCAGAGTTTTGTCTATTATCACTGAGTGGTGGAAGAAGGAAGGCAAGGGACGGCTCATTTCTCACATTTCCTTTCTTTACACACATTCTTAAGAAGCATGTATGGAAACTGTTGGAGATGATTGAACTTTTGCACCAACTATCCTAATGACCACTAGGGGCACTGGGAGTAGAGGTATCTAGTGAGAGTCTCCTTACCAGTCCCTGCTTGCCTCTACTCTATGACGCCTGTTTTGACTCCTCAGGTACTTCCTGTAGTGAGTCAGTCCTCTTCCTTTCCTCCTAGAGAAAAGATGGAAACATCTCTCTCTCCCCCTACCTATTCATTATGTAGCTGATAGATAGGATTAGGTCTTTCCTATCTCAAATGTACTTCATCAATAAACTAGTTAAGTAACTTAGAATCTTCAGTGATCTCCCTACGTGTTACTTTTAGAATTCTGAGTGAGAATTTTGCAAACCTCCAGGAAGCTGGTCAGTCACATGCATACAAGCAGCAAGGAAGCTACCACTCCAGTTACAGAGTGCAGAGTTTAGCTGCAACTAAACTCTGCACTCTGTAACTGGAGTGGTAGCTTCCTTGCTGCTTGTATGCATGTGACTGACCAGCTTCCTGGAGGTTTGCAAAATTCTCACTGGAGACTTATTCATATGAAAGACACTTATCAAGATACAGTACCTTTGAAAAATGTGAGCTGGGAAATGGCATTGACTTGCTTAGAGCAAATCCACTAACAAACATGATTTACAGCCTTGAAGGAGGGTGCAATCAAATCCCTAAACTACACCTACTTAATTTCTGCACAACTTATGAAAATATGCATGTGTTGGGGAGGTAATCTTTGCAGGCAGATGTAAAACATAATGGCTGACATGCTGCACAGCAAGAGCTCTGTCATCACAAGAAGCAATGTAACCAACAATGTACAAGGTTTTCCTTGCAGCACTGGATGGGTGGAGGAGGAAGCAATTTTCACTTTTCTCCTTTCCCTGCAAAAACCCTTTCTGTGTCCAGGAATAGGTCAATGAAGGTCACACAGTGCTCAAGGTCATATTCCTGGATGTGAAAGGAGCTTTGTGATGAGGGGAGAAAAGAGAAAATTGCTTTCTCCTCTCTCCCTTGTTTCTGTTCAGAGCTGCAACACAAAGCTTGTGTGCTCTTAAGTTGCTCTTTGTAAGGACAGAGCTCTTTTTCTGCCCTTTAAGGCTGCGCA
Source organism: Hemicordylus capensis (assembly GCF_027244095.1). Lineage (NCBI taxonomy): Eukaryota > Metazoa > Chordata > Lepidosauria > Squamata > Cordylidae > Hemicordylus > Hemicordylus capensis. Next base: position 79,534,971 of record NC_069661.1, on the reverse strand, counting down.
GCATGTCAACCAATTTGATTATTTAGCATTTTTGTGTGTTTGCGTTTTGGTTTTGAAGTGTAGTGAAAGTTGTCTCAGAGACTGATGGGAATGGCATTTTAACAGGTATTGTGGCATGCACTGTAACATGTATTCATGCAATTTAATACCATTACAGATATAATCGTAGAATATAATTTTTTTGCTCATCCTCCCTGTGGCACCTTGAAAGATTATATGGGTAGGAGCTACCAAACTGCTCATGTCCCTTGGTTCTAAGATGGACTCAGGAAAATGTACATAGTGTTAGAAGTGATTCTATGGGGGAATCCATACCTAGTTTGGGATAATTTATGTTGGTCCCCCCCCCGCCCCTTGAAAGCATATCTGCAAATAGAATCCTCAGCTGCAATAGTGATAGCCCACATGACAGTCCACATGACAAAGCAGTTGTAAGAAAGCCTGCCAAAAAGTAGGGGCTGATCATAAGGCCAGAGGAAACCCTTGAGTGTGCAATATATATTTCATTTAATTCCTAAACTATGTGCTTTATTTGATTTCTTTCTTTGTGCTTTAGATTCTTCTTCTGTTCCACACGCTCATATATCATTCCATATCACTGTGACATATCCACTAATGGGTCAGTTCAGATGATACTTCTTCCTGAAATTGACCCATGCAATTAAGCTGTGAGATCGACTGAGAGCACACCTGTCCTGATGTCCTCCTGGTGCATTTTTAAAATTGCATTAGGTTTGTGTGTGTGTGTCAGCATGTTGCTCTACATGCAGCTGTTTGTAGCTGTGCACAGAGCAGTGGTTTGGATCAACTGCCAACCAACAGGATAAAGGAATGCTCTGGAAAAATACCAGATGCTTTCCCCTCAATCATGTGGGTTGGTTTGAGGGGTAAAAATATCTGGCCCATGATTTACAATAATATGGGCAATCTACAAGCATTCCTGATAAGAGCTGAAAAGAAAAGAAAAATAGGCAATTCCTTTTTAGAAAGTGATACAGCATACTGGAATCTTGGCCAGGGTGGCAACGCTATATCATATTTACCATCAGGACAGGCATAATAATACCCTGAATTTGGTTGATAGGTTGAGCAGGAAACTATGAATATTTATTCAGAGTCTATTTATCATTGTCCCAGAGCTACTGCTTTGACCCTATCATGCGTCTCCTTCAGACCATCGAGCCAGCCTACTCCTACCCCCTAAGGCTAAGGAAGCTGCTGAGTTAGAGGTCCTCCAGCCATCTCTTCCCTACAATGAGAATCTTGCTTTGCCTTTAAGGCTAACCAGGGTTCCAATTTTGCTGCTTCACCTCTTTTGAAGAAACTCATCCAAAAGTTTCTTTCCACCTAATCAAGACCACCTTCCTTTTCATCCTTCCACCAGTGCCTGCAGGTGGATGCCCCCTCAGCCCCCACTTCTGGATCCAGATCATTCTACAGCTAGCCAGTAGATTCCTGGTGACATCATTTCTAGTTACTCACTGCTGAATTGACCAACTCAATAGAATGTGATCAGGCAAGTAACAGCAGTACTGAGAGTTTCGCTCCACACATGTACATTATATTTTTCATACCAAACAATTTCTTTGGTCACATATAAAGTAATGTTACAGAACCACCTACATACCTACCCTCTGCACAAAATATACTGGAATGTGCTTCAATAAAACTTGTATTTTGAAGAGTATTTCTTCACTGGCATGCCTTTTGTTCAGTTCTTGTAAATGTTTGGCTACAGTGATTTAATGTATATAAATGGTAATTTGATATTAGAGCCCAGTATTTTTTATTAATTGATAGTCACAGATTGAGGAAACTCACCATATTAATTCCAGCTAGTCTTAAATATGCTTTTCCATATGTTTTAAAAGGTTCATTTCTTGATCAACTGACAATGCTGTACTTTATTTTCATTATTTGTGCTCAGGGTAGCAAGTTGCCTGACTAATCTTATTGTGTTCTATGTGTATTGGTTGAAAATTGCCTTGAACTGCCAATGTATCCTTTACTTTCCACTCTGTGCTGGAGTGAAATCACATTTTCTAATTGAGTTGCTCCTAACTCATTTCAAGCGACTCTAGCAAAATTCAATAGGCCTTTGAAAAGTTTAAATTAAATAGAATGCATGAGGTTTATGGCTTTTATAGTACTTTGCCTTGGAAATGCTCTTTGTCATACAATAACAAATGAACTCTGACACTTCAGTTGTCATTCCCCGAAAACAAAACAACTGTGAAATAAAATAATTTTCCATGAAAATATCATTCAGTGTTTTGTTTTGTTTTTCTATAACAAAGTTCAAAGACCACCATGATACATGCAATTGCAAGAGCCCATCATTCTCTGAATGTGACATAATGGAGAATGGAGATTACTGTGGATTATTGTGCTCATAGATTAGTAGGCAAAGAGGAGAAACCTTTAGGCCACTGTTGTTGGGGGTTGTAATTTTTACCCCCAGTTCATTAGCAGAGCGCTAAAGAAGCTACCTGCTCCAGTTACAGAGTAGAATGCAGAGTTTAGTTGTTGCAGCTATTTAGAGAAGACACATGGAGATTCTTGTAGAACTAAATACTAAGTATTTATTGGTGAAGTAAACTTTGGATAGGAAAGACCTAATCCTAATCTACAGGCTACATAATGAGGCTATTCCCACAATCAACAGAAAGTGGGCTAAGGGAACCACCAGGCTAAGCCCGCTCTCCCCGCAGAACCCCGTCAGGTGCTTTGCACGTGTCATGTGAAGCGCCTCTATGAATAGGTAGGGAGAAAGAGAGAGATGTTTCCATCTGCTCTCCAAGAGGAAAGGAAGGGAATCTGACTCTCACACAGGAAATACCTGAGGAGTCCAATCAGGAGTCATAAGGGAGAGACAGGAAGAACAGCTAGGGAGACCCTTGCTCACTATCTCCACTCCCAATGCCCCTAGTGGTCATTAGGATAGTTGGTGCAAGAGGTCGATGCACTGGAACTCCACCTCTAAGAGGCAAGTTAAGAAGGCCTCACAGGATGTGAGAAAACTGGGGAAACTATTTTCAGTTTTGCAGCAGAAGCCTGTGTGAGTGGTTGGTCATGCATGATTGCCTTGCCGTGGACAGTGGTGGCACTAGAAAAGAACTGAGTGGGGCGGGGCATGCAGAAGTTCATTTTTGGATGAGCAAGCTGTGTCCTACATATTAGATTTTTGAAAGAGGAATGGGGAGCTGATGGGAGGAAACAGGCGCTTGCCGACCCTTGCCTGCCCTCCAGAATCACCCTTGCCCCCCTCTGGATCCACCTTTGTCAGGACAATGAATGATCCTGGGCCCAGATGGACTATAAATCAGAGACAGTATGCAACTAAGTTGTGCTTATTTTTCTCCTGCCAATCTAAGTTTTATGCACTGGGCTTTTCTAGTAAGTGTTTTCACTAAATAGTCGAGCTATTAGAAGATGTCTGTGTGCATTTCTAATATATTTATCTAATAGTTACTGTCCAGTAAAAGTTCTGTTGATATGATTTAAATAGGACAAATGACTTTCAACTAAGACCCAGTTAGGAACATAGGAAGCTGCCATATACTGAGTCAGACCATAGGTCCATCTAGCTCAGTATTGTCTTCACAGACTGGCAGCAGCTTCTCCAAGGTTGAAGGCAGGAATCTCTCTCAGCCCAATCTTGGAGAAGCCATGGAGGGAACTTGAAACCTTCTGCTCTTCCAAAATGGCCCTATCCCCTGAGGGGAATATCTTACAGTGCTCACACTTCTAGTTTCCCATTCATATGCAACCAGGGCAGACCCTGCTTCGCTAAGGGGACAAGTCATGCTTGCTACCATAAGACCAGCTCTCCTCTGCTCTCCATTTCATAGTTTTAATGGGAATTAGTTATGCCCTTGTGTGTGTCTGTCTGTGCGTGCACGTGCGCGCACGTGCTGAATGTGCCTTTTGGTGTCCAGTGCATGGAAGAACATAACTCTATAAACCTCAACATTTTTAGAATAATCCTTGCAGTCAGTGGAAAACAATTTGTATCAATAAATTACTTCCAAGCATGATATTTAGCATTTTTATCTAAGATCAGAGAGACATATGTCAGTTTGATGGATGTTTCCGTATGTAATTATTTCATGAGTGCATTCGTAGGATTCTTTCAAAGGTCTCAAGCCTGCTAAATCAGAGGGTCTAAAATTTGACTTTGACATCCCAGTTCATCAGGAAATACATCTCAGGCAATTACTTTAAAAATGTGTCCCAATAAGGGGACCAAAATCAGTGTTGGGAGAGCTCTCCACTTGTAGCAATTGGAAAGTCCATTCTCTGCCTTTAGAGTAGGTTGTGCCGTCGAGTTGGTGTCGACTCCTAACAACTGCCTTGGGGTTTTCTTTTAACGAAAGGCGGTATAGAAATGTAAAAATAAATAAATAAAAATAAATAACAACCACAGAACCATGTGTTTTTCTTTGGTAGAATACAGGAGGGGTTTACCATTGCCTCCTCCCACAAGTTGATGCCTTTCAGCATCTTCCTATATCTCTGCTGCCTGATATAGGTGTTTCCCAAGGTCTGGGAAACATACAGGGATTCAAACCAGCAACCTCTTGCTCCCTAGGCAAGTTACTTCCCTGCTGTGCCATAAACCAGAGTCCTTGATCTAAAGAAATGTTTTTAAAGTCTTCATCATTCTGCTCATAATAGCCATGAGTTATTCTGAACCAGTGTAGATAGCACTAAAAGATTAATGTTGCAGAAAACTTTATATGAATATGGAACAGTCTCAGCAAAAGGACATAGGGGCACATGTAAGATATTCACTCTTTTTTATATAGAGAGCCTGTACTTCTCACATCTTAGTTGATCTTGGCCATCATGGGACTGGGAACAGTCTTTTTTTAAGTGCCAAGCGTAAACCAGAATTCAGTTAAGGTACCTTCTAACCAAAGCTATCCACACTGCTACTGTTACACCCATTGAGGTCGTTCACACGACTGGGCAAGTGGGGTAGGTAATAAGGAGTGGAGGCTTGGTAAACTCACCTTCCCCCCAAACAACCAAGCATGAATTGGTTGATGAGCATTACTGAGCTACAGAGATGAGCATCACTGAGCTACCCAGATGAGCATCACTGAGCTACAGAGGCAACCCGATTCCGGAGATTCCAGATTGCACTGCGCGAGTATGTGGTACATTGTGGGGATCCCCTCCCCTAGTAACAGGCAGGCACCTGTCAGTGTTGCAGCACCGGCTGAAAGCAGTTGGTACTGGCATATGGTCAGGAAAATGGAGTTAAGGGAGCGCTCTCTCCCATAACCTCGTTTAAGAGGTGGGCTCCCTAGGCAGGTTTGTCATCAAGGTGCCACCAGGAGCCATGTGCCTTCTGGCAGTTGCCCAGGCAGCCTAGCCCGGGCTTGGCTGCCTTAGCTCAGTCTTGGTTGCTTGTGAGAACAGCCTCATCAATTATTATTAACAAGGAGGGGGGAATTCAAGAAGCTTTTCAAAGAAAACAATTTTAAAGGAAAATAGTTCTGAATTATTGACAATAAATTATTAATAGTCCAGAATTACTGACAATCAGTGCCAGAATTAGATACATCTTTGTCTCAGATCTATATGCCACAGACTACAAAGCCTATCCAGACAGCTAAAGGAAATAAACCAAATTTAGCAACAAATTTTCAAAACCTCTTTTACAGTTAAATCTCACTCTGTTCAAATCCAGCTCCATAATAATGGTAAGATCACTAATTGAAGTACACACATTTAAATTCATGAAATCATATTAACCATATTTTACGTATTGTTCCTCCCTTTTGTTTTTGTCCCGTCCATCTAATTTAGATAATATCAGAGCATGATGATGCTCAACCACACAAGGAGGCTCTTTGCATGAGTGGTGTGTTGTGTAGAGCCTGGGAGGGCTTGGCGAGGAGAGCTTGCTCTCTGCAGATGATCAGTTGTGAAGCCCCAGGCAGCCAGATTGGCCACCCACATGACTACTGGATCCGTCATGGAGATGGTGGGGGCTGTGGGGATCGGGGGCCGCTTGGCCCCTGGAAGTTTCAAGATGCCCCGCGTGAGTGCGTGGGGCATTCTGGGGGAATTCCTGAGGCTGGGAGGCTTGTTGCCTCCCAGTCAGGGGTCTACTCATGTGTCACCACATACAATAAAAAAAAAAGGTTAACGGAGCGCTCGCTCCATTAACCTTGTTTAAAGGGAGTGGGAATTAGGTGGGCTAGCCGTCGTGGAACCACCGGGCTCACCCGCGAACCCGGTGGTTCCACGATCACTAAGGTTCCCTTAGTTCGCTTTCTAGTGATCGTGGGAATAGGCTCAAGGTAATCTACATGAAGGTGCAGGTTGGTTGAATATGGGGCTGTTTCAGCCATCATGTGGAAACTTAGCTGAAGCCTGGCTTCATGTGACATCCCTGAGCTTTGAGAATATGCTTACCCTCCCATGCATACCTGAGTGTCTACTTCTCTGATTTAGGTTAATATAAACCAAGATTGTTTGTGATATTCATACTAACTGATATTGATTTATTTGGACCTTCTTCCTTGGAACAAATCATGATCTGAAACTCAGTTCAAGCCTTAGATTTAGATTAGTTTATCTCTCTCTATATTTCTTGAATGCGTACCTGTCATTAATCCCAGGTGGCGGGCAGGTGGGTGCGGGGAGCGAAAACCCAAACCTAACCTAAATAGGAGGAGACACTCACACTGTCATGGGAAGGAAGAATGCATGCTCCTAAGGCTCAGGGACATCATATGGATCCATGCTTTAACGAGGCTTTTACTTTATACAGCCTAGTAGCCCACCCATCTGCTTCCTCCAAACTAGAATTTCTATCCACATTTGCAATTATGGGATCATTTAAATTTACTGACAGCCTTTCCAGCATGATAAGCTGAATGAATGTGCGTTCCATTCCTCCAGAGATCTCAAGTATTATGTTAATGAGACTGGGAAATGGTGCTTGCTTATGTATTTTTCTAACCATGCTCCCATGTGTGCAGATAGGGGAAAGGAATTCCATATATATACTAGTAAAATGGCATGCAGTTTAAGAGCTAGGACTTCATAGAGTCCTAGCTCTATGAGGTCTCTTTCTCCATGCTTGGTTAGGTCTGGGAGTTTCATGTCAGCCAGTGAGTGAGTGAGTGCGGCTCAAACAGCTTTATATTATAGATATATGCCATGGCATATAATCAATATGACTCAGAATAAGAGCCCCTTAAGACGCAATGTCAAATATTGATTGCAATGTCAATCAACACTGTACACAGTCCAATAGCAAGAAAAAACAAAAATCAGTTTCTGCCAATAAATGGGAGATGTGAGTGCATGGATCTATCATTCTTTGATTTTTTAATTTTTTGTCAAAGGGATGTAATATGTTTCTTATAAGATATAGCAGCGTTTTGATGTCATGGATACATTTTTAGAAGCATTTTAAGATATACTTAATGACTTTGGGAAAAGAAAGAAAATCAAGTTGAGTGGTGCAGGGTGACAGCTGGCTGTAATTTAAAACATATAAATGACTTTTTCTCTAAGGCTGATCTCAGAACAAATGTACAAATGCAATAATTCATATGGCTCTTCTGAAGTTGTTTTCCCTTTGAAAACAGCCTTGTAACAAGTACAGGGAAAGTGGAAAAAAATGTGTTTTCCATTCATTATGAAGAATGGGAAATGTTTCTGTATGTTTATGCTGCTCCTGATTCTTCCTCCAGGTATAATGAAGATAAGCAGGTATCACTGCTAAGCAGAACTGATTGGGAGATGACTGGGAATGGCCTTTAGAGATGGATGACTAAGAAGTTGTTTTGTGATGACTAAAGGTATGGATAAGAGTCTATACGGAGAAGTCTATGGGAAAGTCTTTTTTTTTTTAAGGCAGTTAATGGCCTTACTGAGCTGGACTATTTCAGTGTCCAAGGCTGAATATATTATAGTACTTAGAATAATAGAATGGAAGAGCTGGAGGGTATGTGGTCTTGAAGGCCATTTAGTCCAACCTCCTGCTCAGTACAGAAAATTTAGAGCTAGACAATATTTAACATTTGGCTGTTGAACCCTTCCTTGAAAACCTGCTGTGAGGAGGAGCCCACCTACCTCCTAGGTAATTGGTTCCATTGTCAAATTGCTCTTACTATTAAGAGTTTCATAACATTCAGGCACAATCTACCTCCTGTAATTTAAGTCTGTTAGATCTAGTTCTACCAGACCCATTAGCCTGCTCAACACAATTAACAAGCTTTATGCAAGACATCTGCAGTGGAAATTATGGTACTGGCTGAAGCAGGAAAATCTGCTGGGGGAGGAACAGGCTGGCTTCAGGGAAGGCCGATCTACAATTGACCAGTGCCTTGTACTCCAGCACCTTATTGAAAAATACTCTTCTTGCAACACAACCTCCCTTTACGTAGCCTTCATTGACCTTAAAGCGGCTTTTGACTCTATTTCGTGAGTCAAATTGTGGGAGAAGCTGGAAGCCTCCTAGATTGACCGGCGACTGTTATTCGTTATATATATGCATATCACTCAAAGTAAGATGCAACGCCTAGGGATATCTCACAAACACCATCAAAACACAGAAGGGTGTAAAGCAAGGATGCATACTGGCCCCAATATGATTAAACTTTTACATTAACACCATGGTGGGCCAACTCAACAACCTGGATTTCCATTCCCCTAAACCTTCAGAAGCCCATATTTCCACCCTGCTATATGTAGATAATGCAGCAATATTCTCAAGGACTCCCATTGGCCTTAAATGTGCATTGAGGGCCTTAGCACAGTATCACAAAGAAGATCTGCTTGAACTTAATTATCATAAAACCAAACTTATGGCATTTGCTAAAAGGCTCCAAATCTACACTTGATCTATAGAAGGACACAAGATTGAACATGTTCCTTGTTTTAAATACCTGAGGGTAGTTCTTCACTCCATTGGCACTAGGAAGACACATGGGGACTATACTACACTACATGCATGGAGGAGTACCTCCACCATCTTTAAGTTTCTCCGGACAAGAGGCGGCCACTACCCACAATGCTTAAATTGTGGCTAAACTGCTAGCACAGCTTCTCTACGGTGCCCAGCTGGGCCCCTTTTCCAACTTTGCCCCATTGGAGCATGTGTAATCAAAGTTCCTAAGAGCAGCCCTTCAAGTTCCAAGACGTGTCTTTAATGCCACCTTGTGACTGGAGACAGGCTTGATGAACGTGGAGGCAAGGGTCTGGATTACTATACTCAATTACTGATTTAGAATATCTTTCTGTCCCTTAGGCCTTGCCCCCCTAACCCTGAGCGATGACTTTCAATACAGCTGCAAACAGTCAGTTATGCCTAAAACATAGTCTCTGGGCCTATCTCCACCCCACTTAGTTAACATGTGCTATGATTCGGCCAAGGTTCTTATCAAACAGCATATTATGGACATAGAGCACCAAGCTGATTTAGGCAAGGTCCTGAACTTCCTCATCAGTGAAGGACCCAAAGTCCCAAAGCACAGGAGGGCCTTCACGTTGCCATGTTGCCATGTTCTTCCCTCAGCTGTGCTTGAGAGATAATATAAGAAGGTTCCACTCTCAGAACGTCAATGCTCCTGTGACTCAGGGCAAGTAGAAACAACAAGGCATATCTTCCTGCAGTGTTCGTATTACAGGGACATCTGTGCCACCCTTATTCTACCATTATTACACAAGTATCCTGATTATACAGACCAATTTTACACCATTTTTGCAACTGATAGCAACTCTGCCACCACTTACAGTGTTGCCAAGTTCTGCGTGGCAGTGATTATAATCTGGCGTATGATGACCTCTTGCTCATGCCCAGTGCCCAACTTTATGGTCTAACCCAAGCACACCTTTGCCTGCTGTATCAGAGCACTTCATGGCAGCATAGCGCTCCTACAGTTCTACAGGCCCACAACTTCTTGGCTTTTTATCTTGCCCTAAATTAATATAATTCTTATTATGTCTATAGTTGCCCTTGTATGATTTTATATGTTCTTTTATAACTTTTTAATGCACACTTGATTTTTTCTTTTATGCCTTCTTTTTAAATAATGTTTTAATGAAACATTTGTACCATTTTTTTAAACTACTGTCAACTGCAATTTTCAGGTCTCGGCCATTAAGGTCATTCAGTTTGCAGTCTTGCTTTGTTTTAGATAGCCATAGTTTTATTTTAAATTTTAAATCTTACTTCTATCTCTGATTTTTACAGTCTTTTCTAATAGTCTTGCAGTATTATTATTATTATTATTATTATTATTATTATTACATTTATATCCCGCTCTTCCTCCAAGGAGCCCAGAGCAATGTATTACATACTTAAGTTTCTCTTTCACAACAACCCTGTGAAGTAGGCTAGGCTGAGAGAGAAGTGACTGGCCCAGAGTCACCCAGCTAGTATTATGGCTGAATGGGGATTTGAACTCGGGTCTTCCCAGTCCTAGTCCAGCACTCTAACCACTACACCACGCTGGCTGTATATGGTACACCCCTAGGCTTTTAATATCTACTTTTACTTTTAATATGTAATGTGTAAGCCCTTATACTTTATGCTGGTGTATGACTGTAATAAAGATTGATTTGACTTGATCTAGTTCTACTTTTCACTTCAGGACATCAAGGAATAAAATTTTGCAGTCTTTGATGTGGTAGCCCTTCAGATATTTGAAGGATACTATCATGTTCCTCCTCAATCTTCTCTTGTCCAGGCTAAACATGCCCAGTTCTTTCAACCATTTCCCATAGGATGTTTTCTAGATGCCTGATCATCTTCATTGCCTTCCTCTGAATCCATCCCTATTTGTTTACATTGTTCTTAAAGTGCAGCTCCCAGAACTGGACATAGGATTCCAGATAAGGTCCGGCTAGTGAGGAATAAAGTAGAACTGTTACTTCTCAATGGTTCAGTTAATTCAACTTAAACTTGCATTTGCTTGTTTTGAAATTGAATCACATGGCTGATGATGCATATTCAGCTTGTGATCAGCTACAATCCTTTGATCTTTTTCACATGTACTACTGCTGCCAGGTGGCCCCCATCCTATACCTGTTCATTTGAAATAACTTTGAATTCCCCCCCTAAATGCAGAACTTTGCATTTTTCTCTGTTTAATTTCATTTGCTAGTTGGAGCCCAATTTTCCATTCTATTCTCACTTATGGCTGACTTTAAACTATGCTTTACAAAATCTGGGATAAATCTGGGATAAATTTCTGGGATAAATCTGCCTTTTATTGAAAATAAACAGCAAATAATTGGCCATGTGGCAAAGCATAAAGCTTATCATACATGTTATTGTTATAAATTAGAATGCTAGGAAATTTACTAGGACTGAAATGCTATGATGGTGCCAACAACAACAAAACCCAAAAAACCATTTTAAAAAAACACCAAAAATACCACCAACCCCCCCCAACCCATACATCTTAAAGATATTCTTTTGTCTCAATATAAATATCTAAGTTTTAAAATAAACTACTTAAATTAGTGCCTGCTACACCGAGTATATAGAGATATACATATCAGGCATTATTAAAATATGATAGATAGATAGATAGATAGATAGATAGATAGATAGATAGATAGATGCATTTTATTATTTTCTCTCAGAAGTATTCTATAAATCTACCACTGATATATTATTGTGACTTAAAAATTAGACATTACATTTACACTATTCGCTTCTAGACTAAACCATAGCTAAGACTAATTAAGATGAGTTGTTATGTCATACATACATCAGAAGAATAATATTATAATATTATTTGCTTGGTCTTCAAGGGATGTTTACCAAGGAAACTCTGTCCTGTTAGTGTGGTGAAGCTAGGGTTCTCATTTCAGAAAAGCAAGACCAGATCCCCCTTCCCCAATCATATCCACTCTAATGACTTTTTAGGCCTTTTTGCATGGTATTCCCATTCATTCTAAAGGACTAAAGGGGCTGGGGGGAAATAAATAGCTTTGCTGATGCACAAGCAAATTGTTGTGTTTATGGGATATATTAGATCCCACAAAACAACAGTTTGCTTGTATATGGAATCAGGTGCTATTTTCATAACCCCTTTAGTCTTTTAGAATAAGTGGTAATTCCATGCCAAAAGATTGGGGGTGAAGGATCAGCCAATGAAGTGTACATTGAAAAATTAATATAGAGCAATATGTGGAAACAAGAGTTAATGTCCATTGATAGAAAATATTCCATTATGAGTCACTACAATGACATTTTATAGCAGCGATATAGGAAGATGCTGGAAGGTATCATCTCATACTGTGTGGGAGGAGGCAATGGTAAACCTCTCCTGTATTAAATTACCAAAGAAAACCACAGGGCATTGTGGGTGTCAGGAGTCGAAATTGACTTGACAGCACACTTTGCCTTACCTTTAATATACTTTAAAAGGAATAGAACTATATTTTGTATAGTAATCAGCATTATCAATGTGTGTTCTGTTTTTAATATCTGGATAATTCTTGCCCGAAGGCAGAAATAAGTTGAAATGTTAGTTACTTTCTGGCAACATTACATTTAAAGTCCTAGTGTCCTTTCATAACCTTTCTTGTGCTTCCTTTTGCTTACCTGTATTGTCAGCTTCAGCACCAGAGAGGTAAGCCAGTGTAAGCATATATTCATGGGCAAGGGCTGCTTGACATTCCCTTTCAAAAAGATTTCTTGCAAGGAGTTGGCACCATAATTCCTGTGCTATGACAATGCGTGGCAAAATGAAATGCTTATGAAATATTTATGGACATTGTACTCTGAACACAAGGATAATGACATAAGCTCCTAAGGATTATGTCTACACATACTGGCAACTGGCTAGACTTGTCTTAAAGATATAGAAATAGAGAGAAGAGTACCATCTGGAAGCCATGAACATTAAAAAGAAAAAGAAAAAAATGTGTAAATTAAGCTGCACCCAAATGGATGGCCTGAGAGATACATATGAGCAGAACATTGAAAGTTATGTGGCACTATAACCCAATGACATCAGGAGATGGGTTTAACTGTACTAGAGAGATAACTTGACACAGGACTGGCATTTGTGTTTGTTATAATGTGTTGGGTCTACCCTGTGATCTCCTTTTCCAAATGTGAAATGCAGACCATTTCCAAGTATCAATTGCCCTTTTTGGTCAGTGGCTGGCATCCTGACTAATGTAGTGCACGCACTGATCCTGGTGAAATTACTTGGCAAGGCACAATTAGTGGACACTAATGCTGATATCATTAGGAACATACATCACTATTCCTTATAATAAAGAAAACTGTAAAGAAAATTGTGCATTGCCAACTTGGTCCTTGTCCCTCTGGCATCTGCTGACATTGGCATCTTCTGCTGCTTCTTGTTGTCAACTCAGGATACATTATAACAAAGATTGATTATACTGCTGCATTTTTTTTCCTTATGCATTTTTCCCTGCATTTCCCCCCCTTACAGTCAGGGGTTAGGCTGGATTGCCCTGGAAGTTTCTTACAAATCTATAATCCTATGGTCTACACTTAAGATATTAGAAATAATATATTCCCAGTTTACTTTAGAAATTATTTTTTATTCTGCTGCTGAAAGACTGTATAAAAGAGCTGAATCCATTCTTATCCTCATGTTTATGTTTGAGACATGAATATATGTTCTCTGTATTAAATTTAATAAAACCTTCACACTGAATAATGCTCCTTTTCTATTATCAATAACTTTTTATTTGATTTTTCCACAACGTAAGACACATACACACAGAGAGAGAAAGAGAGAAAGAAAGAGAGAGAGAGAGGACTTCCATCTCATCATTAGAACAAGTATCAATTACAATACCCAGGTCTTGCCTGTAACTTAGTCGTTCTCCCCCCGTTAAATCATACAAAAGTCAGCTCTAGGGCATTTAAAAAACATTTTTGTTACCACTCAAAAGCCTGATACAAATCCATTTTATAATATGTTTTTAGGTAAATAAGAAGAGGGTCCCACTCCCTTTTAAATGCTTCAAATTCTTAATAATGCCGTTAGCTTTGCCATTTCTGCCAGCTCTAGCACTTTAAATATCCAATCTTCTTTACTTGGACAATCGATATCTTTCCATTTGTATGCAAATGTCAATCTTGCTGCTGCTGTTAAATACATAAAAAGGATCCAGTATTTCCTAGGCAGTGCGCTATTATCAATGCCTAGTAATATTGTTTCTGGGCTCTTAGGGAAAGTCATTTTAAACACTTTCTTAAGCTCATTGTATATCAAATCCCGATAACCTTTGGACTTATTACAAGTCCACCATAAATGTATATAGGAACCCTCCTCTTTTTTACACTTCCAACATTTGTTTGACATGTTCTTGTACATTAAAGCCAACTTCTTAGATGCCTTTTACTTTTAAAGGATCATAGTCATAAGCTTTCATAGCTATCCTGAACATAGAAGTACAGGCAACAGAGGGTCAATAATAGAAACAAATAGGCTTTTAAGTGGGTCCATAGCAATGTGTGTGGAAAAACAGAGTGATGTGCACCACTTGGCTGCACGTGAGAAGAGCCTCACTTGGCTGTGGTTCAGCTAGCGCCTGATTTAGGCAGAAAGCTTCAATTCAGGGCTTCACATTATGAGGCACCTCTGAATTAAAATTTATTTAGAAAACTAGATTTCAAGTTTTACATAATGTGAAGAATCCCTCGCATGGCGTTGGCACATAAACGATGTTGGCGCATGCGCCAACACCATTTACATACTGACGCTGTGAGAGAGATGACTGGGACGCATCCCGTTGCTGCAGCATGACGTTTTAGAGGGGCAGCTGGAATAAGCTGTTGCTTGCATGGAAGTATTTCCATTGAGATAGAGCCATAGAGGACTGGCAGGGGCTTGGAGGCTGAGCAGGTAGGACCTGCCCACCTCCTCTTAAGGAAATCCCTCGCCCCATGCCAAAATGTTTCAGCTCAAGGGAACTGTAGCATTTTGGCGCCTCTCCAAAGAGGTGCTGAAACACTTCAGGCTCATCCCTAATTTCTAATGCTAACAAGCTTCTTGCAAGACAACTGTTTTTTGTTAAATCATTAGTTTTTTGGTGCATCTTTTTTGTAATGTGGTGGAGCCTTTTAAGCTTGACATAGCTTAGGAGCTTTTTACGCTTGACACAAATGTCATAATCCAGCCCTGGGGAAGCAGAGCCTGAAGTCAGTACTGGGCAGGCCCAGAAGAGGACCAGTCCAGGAGCAAGAGGTTGACCAGAAACTGGAGTGAGGAAGCAAGCTAAGAGTCAATGTGAAAGCCAAGCAGACAGCAGAAATCAGAATGGAAGATGAGCCAAAAGTCAGTGGTCCAGCTTAGCAGACAAAAAGGAACCAGGAACAGAACAAACAATGTATCAGGACCAAGGAGATCTAAACTGAGGCAAAACCTGAGTCCAGACTGGAAGTTGTTGTAACCTTCCTGTTTTGGAAGGATCTAATGAATAATGGCTGGGTAGGGTTAGGGTCAGACCAGGGTCTGAAAACTCCATGCTCTGGCAAATTGGTATAGTTGAGATGCCTGCCACACTGGACAGTGGTATGAGTTTCTCAGATTCCCACCCTTAAAGAAGTAACCCCTGACAGGTTGACACTGCTAATCAAGTGGTAGAAGGATGCTGGAGTGGAGTCACTACTGAGAGGCAGCAATGACGTAGGGAGGCTGACTGCACCATAGATGCTTTATGGGAGAAGGGAGAGAAGATGTCTGGGTCCCTCTCCTTTTCCCACTGTTCTCACTGTGCTTCTCTCCCATCTCCCTCACATGTAGAGTTCTGCAAATGTAATTAATTAGTCGACTAAAATACAGGTGCTTAATCAAGGGTCAAATCAGGTATGGCATTAAATGTGTCTCTCCCCCCCTTCCATCTTTGTTTTCTCGATGGAAGTAGCATGATTGATATCACAAACATTGCATGGAACAAGGGAGTGTGGAACATGTTGTCCCTTACTGCCCCTCCCCTCCCTATGGTCCAAATCCTGATCATCTTGCAACTTCTTTTTTCACTGAGAAAATAAAGACAGAAGTTTTAAAAGACACATTTAAGAATCACATGTAGTTTGTCCTTAGGTATCTTTAATCAGGTTACAGCTCTACAGAAAACATAAACCTTTAAAGAATTCTAATGCAATGGAAGGTCAAAATACCAAGGAAAAGTCCCATTAGCTGATAATGTGCATGTTCATATAATTTAG
Organism: Hemicordylus capensis; assembly: GCF_027244095.1. NCBI lineage: Eukaryota > Metazoa > Chordata > Lepidosauria > Squamata > Cordylidae > Hemicordylus > Hemicordylus capensis. The sequence goes on along the minus strand of NC_069661.1, from coordinate 79,518,773 downwards.
CCAAAAAGAGGACAGATGGATTTCAGATATCTGAATTAGATACTGTATACAATTCCAAAAGGACAATGAAAAGTAAAGTAATACAGATCTGAATAACAAATAGAAACAAACTACTTAGTCTTTTGCCACTGATAAAAATTTGCCATTTTTTGCCATACATTTGTCAATGATCAAACAATAATTATAGGAAACTGATTTTCAAGGCTTCCTGCTAAGGAAAGAAGATAAGCAAAGAGATGAATGTTGGGTAGGGTCTGAAAAAACAATCTTAAAAAAAGAAACTGAATTATTTAAAATGGGCAATACTGTATGTATCTTTGGATTAACAATCTATGCACTTATATATTCTGAGCTGTTTCTATGCTACTCCACATTCTAATGTTTTAGATGACCAGATCAATTAGTTTCATTGTTAATACCAACGGGCCCACTTAATTGTTTTATAAATACCAGAGCTAAACTTAGCACAGTAGCTTTCATTAGCATAGCTTTGCAGCAGAAATAAAATCCACACAGACATATTTTTAACTTGTAAAGCGTGGATGCAAAAGTTCTATTTATTGTTGTGCTTTGATTCTAAAGTGAGGTTGCTAAATTTATGCTACACTCTGAATTCTTACAAGCTTTATCAGCTCATCAGACAGGCTTCACTTGCAAAATGACTTTGGTTTGTAATTATTCTGGAACTGAAATGTATTCACTTTATAATATAGTCAGTGAGAGGGAATCATTGAAAACAAAAGTTCCTCCATAATATGGTTTGTTTTATTAAGTGATTTCTAATTATTATCATTATGTTGCTTTCAATCTTGGCTGATGAGAGGGAAGGCATATTGCATTATAAAATACTATATTATCAGAAAGAAAGAAATTGAAATTTAGGCTACCTCGAACTCTCACATGGCTGGAGATATGTCTATCAAATACTCTCTGCCATTTCGTAGGGAAAGAATGCTAACATGCTCTTCCTGTGTTGCTTCCTGCTTCTTCGGAATGGGAAATCATTGGAAGGCAAAGAAATCTAATAAATGTCTCAGGCTCAGTGCATGGGAGGTACCACTAATGAGAATGGGAAAATTTCCTTGATAGGAAGTTTGAGAAATTCATTCTGATAAATGTTCATCCATTGACAACCATTTCATAGGTTAGCAGAATTGGAGTGGGAGCTGCTTCCACTTCTATATGACTGCATCCCATATCTATTAGGGAATCACATGGACAGGGTGTCAGCTACTAGGACTAGAATCCAGAACCCATCACCACTCTTGTGGTGAGTCACAGGAGTTGCAGATTGAAATGTTCCCAGGCCACTGAAGAGTTTCTAGGCTCTGCAGTGACCATCCTAGTCACTGGCTTCTCCTGACCTAGAAGGACTATGACTGTCCCTCTGCGGGTGCCCCTCAGTGTCAGCACTGGGTGAAAGCAGCCGACACAGAGAACATGGTGAGTTCAAGGGAGTTAAAGCGCTCACTCCCTTAACCTCGTTTAACAGCCGGGCTTCATAGCTGGTTCTTTGCTGAAGCGCTGTCAGGAGCCATAAGACTCCCAGTGGTTCTCATGAGCAGCCAAGCCTGGGCTTGGCTACAGTAGCCCTGTCTTGGCAACCTCTAGGTGTAAGGTGTGCACAGCACAGTCAATAACCTGGCTACCATATTCTGTAGCACCTGAAGTTTCTGAATACTTTTAAAGGGTAAGTTCATGTAAAGCGCACTGCAGTAATCCAGTGGAGACATGACCAAAGCATGTGGTCAGATCTCCCATCTTAAGGAAGTGCTGCCATTGGCACACTAGCCAAAACTGAGCAAAGAACTCCTAGCCACACAACTACTTCACACTCTGGGTGCAAAACTGGGTCCAAGATAATCCCTAGACCTTGACCTTTTAAACTTCCAAGATTAATATTACTATTTGCTCTTCTACTTCCTACCTTCACTTTAGGATTAAGATGTTTATGGTTTCATGTTTTCCTGATGGACATTTTGTTGGGAATTCTCTCTGGTAAGAAATACCCTTCTAATATAGCAGAGTGCACAGAGGCACAACACAGCAGAGTCTGCCCAGGCATATAAGGAGTATTTATTAGTGAACTCCATTCTAGATAGTAAAGTGGAGAGATGGGATCTCTAATCTAGCTATCTAGCTGGATGCAGATGGATTCTGCATCTCTGCACACATGGTGCAGGGAGAGAGGAGCTTGCATGTTGCAAGGGAGAAGAAAGGGAAGGGAAGGAAGAGGAAGTGGCCAGGCAGGAAGTAAGTCCCTAAGAATAGCAAACCAAAGGGATACCAAAGGGTATACATACCAAAGGGATAGTGTCAGAGCAGTAGAGAAGGGATGACCAATGTCTTGACCTCTCTAGCCCTCTGACTCACTAGTCTGTCCCCCTCTGTCACTGAGACATGAGACAGCGCAAAGTCCTTCACTTCCAACACATTTTATGTTAAAAACTACTGCTGAAGCTCTGTGTTTATTAGGAAAGTTCACAAAAGAGTAGAGTTTGGAGAGCATGAAGCAATTTGACTTAAGGGCTTCTGAGTTACATATTAGAGGCATGGCGCCTTCTAACTTTGGCAAGAAAATATATACTCATGGCTATCACCTTCTAACCGGAATGTTCTTTATCTTCTCCAAGACTCCATACTTAGCCTACTTTTGAAAAGGCTAGTCTATAAATAAAAATGTTTTCACAACTTCTTGAGTGAACCAAGTGGATATGTGCAAGTGACTTAGCGACATACTCAATTTGTGTGTTCCACTTTGCAAAAGGTTGGACATAAGCCAGTGACCGCAGAAGCAAAGTAAAGTTTTGCAACAGCCTGGCCAGTCCAAGGAAACTCTCTGATGCATAAAAAGCTAGTTATGCATTTTACTACTGATTATGCCTCAGTGAGTTTGCAGAGAAGTGTCAATGCATCTGTGAAGTTGGAGAACTGGTTGTGCGTCAACAGGAGAGACAAAAATGTTAAGTATGTCACAGAGTTTCTGGAGGAAGATGCATAATAAAATTAGAATATAACCTGCATCAAGTATTCTGAGTGACTGAATTGAACAATTGGTTATCTATCTGGGAAACTGGCCTTTGCTTGCTGCAAAGTATTTAATTAATGCATCTTTTCCACATGCTGCAAAATAGAAAATCAAGACTTCTGCTTTTCATAATCCTATTTGATCATACTCTTATAAACTAGTTGGTTTAAAATTCCTTGCTGTTTGTGACTATTTGGACATCTTATCCTTGCGATTTCAATGTACATATTATCCACAAACCACTCTTGCATGGTCACTTATGAGATACTACATAATCCAACCTATGCAATTGTAAACCACTGTGTCACTGACATCAGTAAACAATTCATGAATTCAGCACTGCATTTAATAAGAAATGTATTGGGCACACATTATTCTGAGAGTTCAAAAATTCAGTTGAATCTGTCAAGATGGGCAATCCTAATTATCTGCCACCCATTAAGGCAACATGTAGCATGGGGACAGAGGCAAACTCAAGAACAATGGCCACTATGCAACACAATCCATAGGAAACATGGGGGCTATTCTTACGATCACAAAAATTGGGCTAGGAAAATCCTAGTCCGATTTTTGTGATCATAAGAACCACTGGGCTCGCAGCTGAGCCCGGTGGTTCTGGAGCGGCTAACCCACTCCTGTAGCACGCCCCTTATCCCTTGTTTGTGCTTGTGTGAGAGATTTTAAACTTTTTGAAAATGATTGAGTTCTTCCCAGTAGCGTAGGAAGGCTTGTGGCGGCATGTGCGTGGCCGCCGCCATGGCCCCCTGGCCCCACCCTCACATCAGACATCAGACACAGGGGCCCAGCTAGCCACTCCCCTGCATCTGATGTCAGACGTGGGGGTGCGGGGCTGTGTGGCACCATTTGGAAGGGAGATAGGCCCGCGCTGGATTGGGCAGTGCGGGTTGGAACAACTCTCCCTGCCTTAAAGTCAGGGAGAGCCATTCTGGCCATGCTGCCAATGCAGTGAGGCTGATCTCTCTCCTAAATGGGGCCATGTGGCCCCATTTGGGAGGGAGATCGATCAGCCCTGCTGTGTTGGCAGTGAGACCAGGAGCGGCTGTCCCTGCCTTTAAGGCAAGGAAAGTCATTCCATCTGATTTTGGTTCATAATGGGGCCGTGTGGCCCTGTTTGGGACTGAAATAACACCCCCCCATGTCTGACAGATGTGGGGGGCGTGTCTGGGGTCACACTTGTGGGCCCTGATTGGTGGTGGCCCGGGTTCTTTGAACCCATTCACCCAACGGTAGCTCTGCCCCGGTTCTTCCCAATTAGTCCTGACCCATGTAATCTTCCCCTCGGAACTTGAAATGAGTTGTTTTCCTCTCCATGGAAAGGAAAGCAGAAAGTGAGAGGGAAAGCAAGGGGGGGTGGAGTTTATTGGCTGGTCTGTGGTGGTGCTGGTGGTTGTAAAATATATATTCACTTGTTTTTCAACCAAACAAGTTCTCAAATGGTATACATAGCAGAGAGAGATATATTTTTTAACTTTTAATTTTTTCCCCAAAGCAGCACAACAAGGTGCCAAATGTAAGCCAAAACTATTCTAATTCAAACTTGTAAAAAAACAACAACAAACCTTCTCCACCTCAATAGTATACCTTCTTGTGAGGAAATTAGTCACTAAAAAAAGTATTAGAAGCTTTAAAAATACTAAGAGGGAAGAAAAATGCTCTAACGACACAGATCTTTTTTTGTTTTTCCCTGCCTTTTGGTTTATTAAGTGCTGGTTGTTGGTCTTGAAGATTTTTTGTAGCCTTAATCCTGTGTGTGTGTGTGTGTGTGTGTGTGTGTGTGTGTGTGAAAAAGAGAGAGAGAGAGTGCACAAATGGGCAAATATGAACATTGCTAGGAGTTGTATGCATGCATATATCAGGTCACAGTAGTAGGCGGCATATGTTAAAAATGTTTTTGAGCTAGGGGAATATGTGTGCACAAGCATGTGTGTGAAAGTGTATGCATATATGATGAGGGTGTAATATTATATGCATAGAAGGGAAAGAAAGGGCATGCTAAGTATCTTGTTTTCATCATGTCCTTGCAGTTTTTCTGATATATGAAACATAGAAGATGGGGAACAAAGGGGACCATCTTCACTTTTTGTCCCTAGGCCCACTCTAACCTTGCTATGCCCCTGGGTTTGGCAGTCCACAAGTTAGCACATTTGCACCTCAAATGATCACACGTCTGTCATCTTGAATCACAGTGGATGACATCATTACAAACTATGCCCTTGAGCTTTCCCTATGTGTCCCTACATATGTAGCAAATTTGGTTCAAATTGGTTAGGCAGTTTGTAAGTAAGCCCAGTTACGCCTCAATGCATCTGCCATCTTGAATGGGATGGATAACATCATCACAAACTACACCACTGTTCCTATGTGTCCCTACAACCATTGCAAATTTGGTTCAAATCAGGTGGTTCACAAGTTAACCCATACGTTCAAGTTACCCCAAATGCATGTGCCTCAAATGTTCATGCATCTGACATCTTGAATTGGGGTGGATGACATTATCACAAACTATGCCGTTGAGGTGCACCTATGTGTCAGTCACTAAAACCGTACCAAATTTAGTTGAAAACTGATATACGGTCCACAATTCAGCACACTTGCACCTCATATGTTTATGCATTCGCCATCTTTAATTGGGGTGGATGACATTTTTACAAACTATGCCATTACAGTGTAGCAAATGTGGCTCAAACCAGTTAGGTGGTTCACAAGTTAGCCCACTTGTGCCTCAAATGTTTATGCATCTGCCATCTGGAATTGGGGTGGGTGACATCATCACAAACTACGCTGTTGAGGTTTCCCTATGTGTTCCTACAACTGAAGGCAATTTGGTTCATATTGGTCCAGGTATTGCAAGTCAGACCATTGGTCCATCTAGCTCAGTATTATCTACACAGACTGGCAGTGGCTTCTCCAAGACTGTATGTAGGCAGGAATCTTTCTCAGCCCCACCTGCAAGCATGCAGATGTTCTTCCCAAGTGGCCCCATGCCCTAAGAATATATTCCTGCAGATGAACAGTCCTTTGGAGGGAGGGGAAAGTAGAGAAAAATTGCCCTCCACTCCTCCACTGCTGCTGTGTTGCTGAAGGTCATAGCTCATTTCTGAGCTTCTTGAAACCCCAAAGGGCTCTTCCATTGTCAGAATACTGCAGGGAATGTCAGCCACCAAGAACATAGGAACATAGGAAGCTGCCATATACTGAGTCAGACCATTGGTCTATCTAGCTCAATATTGTCTACACAGACTGGCAGCGGCTTCTCGAAGGTTGCAGTCAGGAATCTCTCTCCGCCCTATCTTGGAGAAGCTACAGAGGGAACTTGAAATCTTCTGCTCTTCCCAGAGTGGCTCCATCCGCTGAGGGTAATATCTTACAGTGCTCACACTTCTAGTCTCCCATTCATATGCAGCCAGGGTGGACCCTGCTTAGCAAAGGGGACAAGTCATGCTTGCTACCACAAGACCAGCACTCCTCTCTAGACCAGCTCTCTTCTCTAGGTGGTTTAGATCTCCCTGTTCTGGATGGAGTTACACACCCCCTGAAAGATCAGGTACATAGCTTGGGAGTGCTCCTGGACCCAAAGCTGACCCTGGTTTCTCAGGTTGAGGCAGTGGCCAGGAGTGCTTTTTATCAGCTTCGGCTGATATGTCAGCTACATACATTTCTGGAGTAAATGACCTTTAAACCGTGATACATATGCTGGTAACCTCCAGGTTTGACTACTGTAATGCACTCTGTATAGGGGGGCCTTTGTACGTAATCTGGAAACTACAATTGGTACAGAATGCAGCAGCCAGATTGGTCTCCGGGACAACTTGAAGGGACCACATAACACTTGACCCTGCTTAGCTAAAGGGACAAGTCATAGTTGCTACCAATGGACAAGCTCATTTTAGGCAATATTTCTTTTTTATGTATCATATGTTGATTTTAATATCTCTTTGCTTATATTGATAACAGTTCCACATCTTAAAAAAATATTTTTTACTGTGTGCTTTCTCTCCCACACACACAATTCATGAACTCTGAATTTGGTGGGCAAATTTACCCTTTAGGAACTATTATGCATTATGATACAAAGCACAATTTCAGTACTCACTAGTCTGTGGGAAGAGACACTGATCAAAAGGTTACTGTGCAGAGCAGCAAAGCAGCAACAATGGATTTGGTATTCAGTCAACATGGTGAGTTTTAAACCTAGGAGAAGAAATGTCATGGTTGGCTTGTCCAGCTGAAAACACTCATCTCCACAAGTGATATTTTTAACAGCTATCATAAGCAAAGCAAGACTTTCTTCTTTAAGGCCTTGGAGGTTGCAGACTATTTAGTCAACCCTAGCCACACAGCTTTTCAGTGTAAAAACAATAATAAACCAATAGGCATATTTAATTGTATTTTGAAGTTATGCATATACCATTGTGTACAAACAGAATATGTGTCCTCAGAATCTGCTGCTGAATTTATATTAGAAATATTAGCTCCTCTATCTAGGTAAGAAATTGTAAGGATATAGCCCGCTGGAAAGCAGTTCCATTCTTCACTTAAAATGGAATTTTAAATGAATGTCATACTTTTCCATATTAACTTTTTAATCTTTAACTGAATGTATTCATTTCAGACACAATCTGGTTGTAGCTTAGCTTTTGAAGCTGGAAAATCAATAGGCCCCTTTCCAAATACCACTGGGAGGGGAAAGAGAGATATTCTGATATTCTAATTAGCCATTAGGCTGTCTTTTCCCTTCAGGGGGAAAAATAGTGCAGCCAGGGTCAAACTAAAGGCTTACTAAACTGTGCATACTCTCTTCAGTACTCTTATCAGATACTTGGATGCTTGAAGAAATACACATCGGCACAGGGAAATCACTGCTGATTGCCAATTCCTCTTGTCAATTTTCTGCTAATTGAGTAAAGAGGCACCATTTAAAAGGTGTGATTCTCTTTCTTGAGCAGGGGGAAAGCAACTGGCTCTATCCATCCCCAGCACAGCATCCCTCCAGTTGCTGTTTATCGTTTATCTTATGTTTCTTTTTTAGATTGTGAGCCCTTTGGGGACAGGGATTATTTACTTTATTTATTTATTTACTTTATTTATTTATTTATTTATTTGCTTGTTTGCTTTATTTATTTATATCTATGTAAACTTCTTTGGGAACTTTTATTGAAAAGCAATATATAAATATTCATTGTATTCATATTCATATTGGCCATTCTGGCATCTGGCACTTCAAGGCAGGGACACGTGTGCACAGTTATGGAAAGCTTCAGGATACAACCAAATAACTATTGATGATATAATTATTGTTGATTGCCTCTAAGCTTGGCAGCCATCTTGAAATGAGACACAGGCTAGAGCAATTTGCATTGGTTCCAAGTTAGCACCCCTCTGCATAACTCAGTAACTTAATTGGCAAGAAGAGTATGCCTTACAAGGGAGCTTTTCCTAAAGAAGCACATTTCCTGAATTTCTGTTTACATCTCCTGCTCCCTCTAAGTCCCGGACTTACAAACACACTGTACCTGTGGCAGCCAGAACAGGGCTATGGGGTGGTGATAAATGAGCTGCAGGTGTGGCTCATTCCCACTTTGTTCTCCCAGACACCTTGCCCTGCCTTCTTTTGCCCACAACTACATTAACCCCAGGTGTGCAAGCTGATTATTTGCCCAGCGGCTGATTGTTTGTAGCAGCCTGGATGCTAAGGGTTAACTTCATGGTAGGCAAGAGAAGGCAGAGCAAGGTGGATAGAGGAGAGTAGGAACAAGCTGCACCTGCGGCTCAGTTTCCAGCCTCCTCCCCCCATGCTACCCATACTCGCCATTAGTTCACTGTGCTTACACACACAGAGGAAATTTGCTGCCCATTGGCCTATGTTCTTGATCCTGGTCACTCACTCTACCTGTTTTCCTACGTCCTTGTTCCATTTTTTTTGGTACGCATGAAAGTGTACGCATGTAAGTGTACGCATGTAAGCTCTATGCACACATACAGTTATTCACACATTAGCCCTCTTTAGATGTTATAGAGGGCAGCTGTGCTCATGCGTACAAGGGGGTGGGTGGGGAGAAGGTCCCATCCCACTGCTGTTACTCAGCCTTTCACACCCCAAACACTTACTTAAAGTGCTGTTTGTCTGAAGGCGATGGAGCTGTAAGTGTGTTCAGCAGTGATTCCATGAGCTGCAACCTGGATTGATTCAGGTTGCAGCTTATGGAATCACTGTTGAACATGCTTATAATGCTTACAATGTTGCTCTTCAGACAAACAGTGCCGTAAGCATGTCGGTTGGGTGTGAGGGGCTGAGTGGCAGTGGTGGGATGGGACTTCCTCCCCACCTTCTCCCCTGTAAGTATGAGCATAACTGCCCTCTATAACATCTGAAGAGAGGGCTATTACGTTGTATACTTTAACAAGTGGTACACTTGCTATGTGTATTTTGCATTTCAGGGTGCATGATTAATCTATGGAATTCTTTACCATGGGATATGGTGATGGCCCCTAGCTTGGGTGGCTTTAAAAGGGACTTAGACAAATTCATGAGGACAGTTCTATCAATGGCTATTAGTCCACTGGCTATGGGCCACTTCCAGCCTCAGAGGCATGATGCCTCTCAATACTAGTTGCAGGAGAGCAACAGCAAGAGATAAAGCATGCCCTCAGCTCTTGCCTGTGGGCTCCCCAGAGGCATCTTGTGAGCCACTGTGTGAAACAGGGTGCTGGATTAGATAGGTCTTCCACTTCCCCACTTCCAGCAGGGCTCTTCTTATGTTCTTATGAGCCTGTATCCAGGTTCACTTTTAAAATGAATGCACATAACATCAATTTCACAAAAACATGTTATGTGTGCAGATGCCTAAACACGTGAACAACATAAGGTACAAATAAGGTTATCTTAGTTTTGTTCTCTACAAATGATGAGCACTATTTCTGGATTTTTTGAGAACTTTTGAGAAAGAAAACAAAAGATGGGATTCCCAGGAATAAAGTCAGAGGTAGACAATGCAGCAACAACTAGATCACTCAACAACATTATTATATGTTTACGGTTCCTGCTCAGAGCTATGTCTAGCTGATCCAAGTGGGTCACTTTTATTTCTCTTCTGTGTTTGGGGTCTATGTTTAGAGGTTAACTTAGGTAATTTTGGAGCTTGGACCTAAAGGCCTTTGGAGCCCCCCCCCCGGATCCCCCCTCTTAGCTGCATCATCATCACAAATACAACATGACAAATACATGTGGGAAAGCCAAAGAATACCAGAAAGAAGTCAATATGTGCTTTATTGACTACAGAAAAGCCTTCGATTGTGTTGACCATGTCAAGTTGTGGAATATCCTTAGGAAAATGGGTGTCCCAGAACATCTCATTGTTCTCATGAGAAATCTCTGCAGAGGACAGGAAGCCACAGTCCAGACACAACATGGTCAAACAGACTGGTTCCAGATCGGCAAAGGAGTAAGACAAGGCTGTATACTTTCTTCTTCTTTATTCAATTTATATGCTGAACATATACTGAGAGAAACTGGATTGGAAGAAGATGAGCGAGGTTTCAAAGTTGGAGGAAGAAACATCAATAACCTGTGCTACACTGATGACACCACTCTGATAGCTGAGAATGCGGATGATCTGCAAGCTCTAGTAATGAAAGTCAAGGAGCACAGGGAAAAAATGGGACTTCTTTGGTTTTCGTGTCCTGTGTAGCAAACAGTATGATTTTCTGACTGAAAGTGTCCCATTCCAGTCCATTTTAATTCACGGATGCCCAAGATGTCAATCTGTAGTAGATTCATTTCATCTTTCACTGTGTTGAGCTTTCCCATATTCATGCTCTTACATTCCACGTTCCCATTGTAATTCTGTCTTTGCAGCTTTGGATTTTCTTTTCCTGCACAGCAACATCAGCTGCTAGAAGTCCAAAAGGCTTTGTTTAGTCTAACCGTGTCATAAACACCATCGGTACTCTGAGAGATCCTCAGCTCTTCCTCAGTAGTATGTTGAGTACCATACAACCTGAGGGGCCCATCATTGGGCACTACATCGACAATCATTCCATTTTGTCAATCCATGTAGTTTTCTTGGTAAAATACAGGAGTGGTTTACCATTGCCTTTTCCCATGCAGTATGAAATGATACCTTTGTCATTCTCCTTGAAGTGATCATCTGCCTCCAGCACCTTCCTATATCACTGCTGCCCTATATAGGTGCCTGCTTGCTTTAGCTGGGCAGCTGGGATGACCTTCGTGCTTTGGGTGACCCTACTGGTAGTATACCTCCTGACGTACTTCGCTCATCCTTCCCAGGAACACACCACCACCACCACCACCATGATGAGGCAGCATAGCAGGACTCGGAAGTGTGAGCACTGTAAGATATTCCCCTCAGGGGATGGAGCCGCTCTCGGAAGAGCATCAGAAGGTTCCAAGTTCCCTCCCTGTCAGCATCTCCAAGATAGGGCTGAGAGAGATTCCTGCCTGCAACCTCGGAGAAACTGCTGCCAGTCTGTGAAGACAATACTGAGCTAGATAGACCAATGCTCTGACTCAGTATATGGCAGCTTCCTATGTTCCTAACTGGCAAAGAGGTGGCTTTAAGAGTGGTGGTTCCTTTTTATTTAGCAATTGTCTCTATTCAGCCCAGCATGAAATCCCTCCCAGTAGCTGTTATCTTGTGTTTCTCTTTAAATTGTGGGCACTTTAGAGAACTGAGAACCATTTTCTTATTCCTTTTCCTATGTTACTTTGGGAACTTTTTGTTGAAAAGCAGTATATACATATTCTTAATCATAACAGATGATAATTTTATTTTCATTACATGTACTGTTCTGCCTATCAATATGTTTGTTTTTATAGTTACTCCTGAAGACGGCTTTCATTTCCAAAATGCACTGGGCTGTGCAAGCTGTTCTTCTTGCACCTGTTGAGCAGTCCATCTCCCATATCTTCTTCTCGGGTCTGATTTTATACCTGCATATTTTCATATAAATTCAGACATATTAAAATATATATTAGGATTTTACTTTGAAACAAATGGCTGCACTTTTCCCCCAGAATATTGTCGACTCAAGTCATCTTATTATTCTTCAACAAGTGCCTCAGGGCTGTGTTCGAAGAAATAATTATTTCTATTTTTCACATTGCTCATTGCTAAAACCTTGATAGGTAAAGAAATGCATAAATATGTTAAGATTTCTTTCTTTCATTTTTTAAAAAGATAGGCATTGTGAACAAATACACAGATATGCAGGCTGCTGGTAGTAATACAGATATAGAGCTATTGTTTTATTTAATCATATTTGAAAAGCTTTTCACACCACCATAAAACTTGCACAGAATTCAGTATTCTCGATATACTTTTACTGACCTTTAAAAAAACCCCACAACATTTATTCCTCCTTGTTGATCTGGTTTGAGAGAACAACCTCCCAGAGTGGAAGAAGGTTTTTTTCCAATTACTAAGCAGAGTAGAAAGATCAACTCCGATGAATGCATTAACCATTGGCTTCATGGTAATGACCCTCAACAAAGTATTTATAATGAAAGGCTTAATTGTAAACAACATTTATATGCTCAAGCTAAGAACATTTAAACAAATTTAGATTCTTTCCTTAAAAGCCTTATGTAGCAAACTATTGTTCTATCTGAATACTAAAGAAACTAGAGCACTTAATCAGAATCAAGCCATAATCGTAGTGATTGAGGTGAAGTCTCAGGGTTGGTATAACATTTGGAAAATGATAATTGCTAAGTTGGTCACTGGTTCATCCACTTTGTGTCTCAAGAGATCACACTGCTAAGCAGATTATACATGTAAGTGGGATAGCTGAGGACCGTCAATGTGGCATTACATGTAGAGAGCTGGCATGGATGTGGAGAAACCCAAGCTCAGCTGGCTGCTCAGCTATGAAACTCTGGGTTGTCTTGGGGAAATCAATGACTGGCAGCCTAGCCTACATCTTAGACTTGTTGTAAACAAAAATATCGCTCTTCGGAAGAAGGATAGGATGAAATGTAAATGAGAGTAGCTCAGGATGTATAGCTGGGCAAATGAATTTGGGGAAAGTGGTTTGCTGGCTTATCTTGCTCTACATCACTTACTTTTACTTGCTCTACATCACTTACTAAATGATGACTATAGCAGACGAGGCAGAATGTTGTTGTTAGGCAACATGGTTATCATGAGGCCATCATTTATGACAGATAAATAAGAAGATCAAAGAGAGGTTTGTTCTTGTGATAGTAATCTAGTGAATATGAATGAAATATTACGCTTATATTGTTCCTGTAGTGATGGATGATATGTCTATATTAACAAAGGTGCTTATTGAAGAACATTGGTTCATAGAAAATAGGAGCCGGGTTCTTACTTCTTTTCTTTCTGTACCCCATGCTCCTTTCATAAAAGGCTTAGTTTGAGACCAGAGTTGATGCGGTCTCAGAAGATACTTTAGTGGAAAGGCTTAGCTCTAAAACATATGGAGCATTTTAATAAATGGACAAGTGTTTTTTGTTGGTTGGTTTGTTTTTTACATTTATATGCCGCTCTTCTCCAAGGAGCCCAGAGCGGTGTACATAGTTAAAGTTCTTCTCACAATAACCCTGTGAAGTAGGTTAGGCTGAGAGAGAAGTGACTGGCCCAGAGTCACCCAGCAAGTATCATGGCTGAATGGGGATTTGAACTCAGGTCTCCCTGGTCCTAGTCCAGCACTCTAACCACTATACCACACTGGCTCGTTACACCACACTGGCTCTTTTGCAGTATTTACATACCCGAGAGATGATGGGAACTAGTTCAGGGGATCTGGCTTCCATGCAAGCAGGAGCTACAGCAACCCTAAACATTGTCTATATATACTGCATATTACTTCTGTCATGTTTCCTCTGAAGACACACAGTGAGACTATTCCCACGATCCCTGGAAATTAGGCTAAGTGATATTAGCCCGCTTTCCAGGGATTGTGGAAACCACCAGGCTCACAGGCGAGCCCAGTACTCCCAAGCCGCCTGCCCGCCTAATTCCCCCTCCCCTTAAATGAGGTTAATGGAGCGAGTGTTCCATTAACCTCATTTTTTTGCTCGTGTGTTGCCGTGACGCATGGCGACACATGAATAGACCCCCGGCCGGGAGGCTGTAAGCAGCCTCCCAGGCTCAGGGGTCTCTCCAGGATGCCCCACATGCTTGCATGGGGCATCCTGGAACTTCCGGTGGCCACACGACCCCCGATTCCTGCAGCCCCCACCAGATCTGTGACGGAGCCAGCAATCATGTGGGTGGCTGATCCGGCTGCCCAGGGCTGCCTTTCTATTGTCTGCAGGGAGAGCGGGCTAAGCCTGTTCTCTCCGCAGACCTGGGAGAAGCTCTTCTCACCGATTGTGGGAAAAGCTTCAGTCTAAGTGCTGTAGTATTGCTCCACAGACTTTAGATAAGCTTTTCTTCTCGCTGTTGAGTGGCTAAGCTGTAAAACTAAACTGCAACAGAGATGTGAGAAATCTCAAAGGTAATATCAACAAAGCCATGTGGGCAGATCCAAATTTTTAAGATGCCTGGTGAAAAGGTGAATAGATGGTCCCATTTTTTGTTCAGAACACAGTCTTTTTTCTTTGGTTCACAGACTTGGTGGAGAAATCAAAATAATGTACGTACTGCTGGCTGAATTGATGTGTCCCACTCTATCACCTCATCCTTCTGCATGTTTAGATCAGGCATAGCAGTGTGAAGAAAACATGGCTATGTTTTCCAGTTATACTTTAATATATGTAGCTATAATTTAATATGCAAGGCAGACTCCAGGGGACCTAAACAATTTTTTTGGCTATAAGCGCTAACCCTATTTTTAGTGTTAATGACTAGTGTTTAATTTCTGTCTCCAGGGGCACTATTACATTATTTGGTATTTTTCTTATATCAAGGTATTGTAGCCTACTATGAAGATAATTAATTCACAACTTTTCTTTGTTCTGTGCAGAGAGCTTTACTTTTACTCAAGGGCAGTAATGACAGCTATCGCCCGCTGCCAACTAATATCGATCAAATCAAACGACAACAGATGTTCTTGCAAAGGTTGGTGTTGACCTTTCTAGTATACTTGTATTTAATGTGATCAGAAACATATTTCTTCTTTCTAGTTCTCAAAGGCACACGGCACCATCCGAACAGTGCAAAGGCTAATACAACTTAGTGGGAATTTTGGTGAAAGAGGAGTGCCAAGGTAGATGGAGTTGAAGAAAGTAGAGGGACCGGGTCTCACGATCTGTGAGACCCTGTTTGGGGTGGTCAGACGCCCACATGGTTGCCAGTGCCGAGATGGAGCCGGTGGGGGCTGGGGGGAGCGGGGGCTGTGCAGCCCCCGGAATCCCCAGTATGTCCTGCACGAGCGCGCAAGGCATACTGGGGAGACCCCGGAGTCGGGAGGTGGCTTTTCACCTCCCCTCTGGGGGTCTACTCATGAGTAGGCATGGCACGAAGCTGCGCCGTGGCTACTCACAATTTTGAAATTTGGGGGGGGCAGGGTTTCTTGAGCGGGTTACCCGCTCTAGAACCACCGGGCTCGCAGCCAAGCCCGGTGGTTCTGACCATCTGCAAAAATTGGGATAGGCTCTCCTAGCCCAATTTTTGCAGATCGTCAGAATAGCCCCGAGATGTGCCCAAACACGATTCAGCTGTTTGAATTGTTGGCACCTCCCTTTAAAATCTAGGTCTTGCACAGACCCTTTAAAGCAGAGGAGAACCGGTCTATACTTGCTCCTCCTCCGCTTGCCATCCTGGCATTCTACCCTGCAATGCCCACGCACCAGCTGCCCCTGTGTTGCACCAGCATGCACTTGGCCTCTGCACATGCGTGGCAGCCATTTTCATGGCCAGCCTGGCTGCCACGCATGCACAGAGGCTATTGCATGTTGATGGCCCTCAGGGGCAGCTGTGGGCATAGCTGGGGGGAGTGCTGGGATGGCGGCAATGGAGGTAAGTGGAAGAGGAGCAAGTACAGACCTGCTCTCCTCTGCTTTAAAGGGGTTGTGTAAGCCCTCGATTTTAAAGGGAGGTGCCTGCGATTCGGACAACCGACTTGCATTTCTGCACATCCCTAGAGGAAAGGAAACTGAGAATATATTTCCTCTCATGAGTTTGGTCTGCATTTTTGTCCATGGAAAACAAATGCATTTTTTCCTATCCTGCTACAGTTGCAAGTACAGACTGAAGATGGACCATAGACCAGTGGTAGAGCACAACCTTTGCACACAGGTCTCACATTCAGTACTTGGCATATTCATTTGGGCTGATAAGATTCTGTCTGAAACTCTAGAAACCATTGCCAGTCGATAGACAATACTGAACTAGCTGGGCCATGTGTCTAACTCTGTATAAGGCAGCTTTCTATGTTTAGTACAAGTTCAAAGCTGAGAGTAGGACAGACAGTCAGATAGACAGACAGAGAAGATGGGCTGTGAAAGTCATATGCAGCTCTCATGCATTATCTTAGTATAACGTTGCGATGGTGGTAGTAGGGGGAGGAAGGAATTTCTCATAGTGTTTATTGACTCAGAGTTCCTTAAAAAACAAATCAGTCAAAACTAAAAATAGAACACGTGCAAGGTTCATGTGCCTATGAGTCAGAAATCCTCTGACTATTTGAGGAAACATGCAGATTGGAAAAGCAATGCATCCTCTCAGAAGGTGAGACAGACAACTTCTTCCTGATGATGCAGTAAAGCTTGCGTGAACCACTGTGAATAAATGAGTTATGTTCTGCTGACCCCTGAAGAATGTCAGGATTGTTGACAAGCTAAAAAAATCCCTGATGTACTGAGTAGTGAAGTACTGATTCCAAGGAATGTTGTTTAAGCTATGTCTAACAGAAAACACCACAGTTACTGCATATCACACAGTTACTGCTTATGATTCTGATAATCTGAATCACAATTCAGTTAATGATGCACACCTTGCAATGAATATGTAAGTGACAGTTTCACCTTTACTTCAGAATAATTCCATACTCTTAAGTAGTTCATGTCCATAACTCCCCCATTTGCCCACATCAGATTTCTTAGGCTGGTTTCTTCTTCAAGCTTCCCACCTCTGCACTATCCCACCACAATTCTATTTAAGACAGATACAGTCTGCTGCCATTTGGTACTTTCTAGTGCTTTCTCTCC
Organism: Hemicordylus capensis; assembly: GCF_027244095.1. Classification (NCBI taxonomy): domain Eukaryota; kingdom Metazoa; phylum Chordata; class Lepidosauria; order Squamata; family Cordylidae; genus Hemicordylus; species Hemicordylus capensis. Next base: position 79,501,590 of record NC_069661.1, on the reverse strand, counting down.
CTCATCAGCTAGAAAGAAGGGCCAATACATCTGCTTTTGTGTTAATGTGCCTGGTAAACTCAAAGGTCAGCCACAGCTCTGATACACAAAGCTAGAAAAGCTTTGAAATTGGTCTGCTATTTCCATGTTTTTTCAAAAAGAAAATCTTAGCCAAAAGATCAATTGTCTTCCAAAGGACCAAACTAGATGTGGTAGTGGCCCATCCATATGCTCAGATCTGCTCCAATCACTCAGAAAGAATGGGATAAAGGTCTGATTTTAAGAGCAAAAAAGGCATGTATTGAAGGGACACGGTCTTTCATATAATTATTGGGGCACAGATTCTGGAAGCCAAACTGGCTGAGAGAATAACATTTAGACGAAAGGCTGCAGGGAGAGAGGTAGTGGGCAGGTAGGCCGGAGTGTTCGATATTCCACCACATATCCTACTTTTGTTTTTTGAATCAGACTCCTTAATCTTAAAATTGGACTTCTCACACACTTATGGCAGAGGCGACTTTACAGTTTAACACATGGATGTACTGCCATGATCTCAAGTTTACACAAAGACTCAGATTTTAGCCATTTTCTACTGCATGCATATCTTATATGTAAATATGACAAATACACACACACACACAGGCATACAAATGCATATTTATATATTTATATATGTACTGTATATATGGCAAATAAATTGTGCCCAAGTAATAAGTACAATAGGAAAAAATTTAAAATGTTGAAACGTATGACCGTTATAATGTAATATTAATATGGGTCATTGACTGTAATAAAGATTCATTCATTCATGTAATATTAATTGACTGAGATAAAACTATTGTTTACATCTAAAGGTCATAAAGGGATGCTGTAAACACTGTGCAAAATGCTTCTAGACAAACAATCCCAAAAAGGATAGTCATAGACTAATGTGGGGACAATCTTGGAGTGGACAGTTGACAGAAGGGATCCAAACATGTGATCTCAGGGCTGATTTGGATGATCACTGGATGCAAGACATGAACAGGATAGGGCTGCGCCAAGAGCATGCCCGCCCTGATATCTCTAGAGGACATCCTAATCATCAGGGTGGGCACAATTAAAGGACACCCTGTTGGCACATTGGGAAATCTTCCAGTGATGTCAGGGTGGGTGTGCTTCCAGCATGACCTCCTGACAGCACGAGTTCATACAAAACGCTACATAGATAGTATCATATTCTGTTCTCTAACTTCTAATAACTGTTGGCACTGTGGCTCTGCAGGAGCAAACTTGATGCACATATGGTAGGGTTGTGAAAAGGGCAAAAATTATTGGAAACTGAAATGGAAAAGTATTGCTGATAATAGCATATACTGTAGCTTGCCTCAGTCACCAAGGTTTTGTTTGCTGGCCTTGTTAAAAGATGAGCAACACATGTCAATCTCACAGGGAATTTACTAATAAAAACTGGAAACCAGGAGCTTTGGGAAGAGTGGTTGCAAACAATCATGGAAAATAATTATTATGAAAGAACTGACAACATGAGTCAAGCAAATTCTTCTTCTTCTTCTTCTTCTTCTTCTTCTTCTTCTTCTTCTTCTTCTTCTTCTTCTTCTTCTTCTTCTTCTTCTTCTTTCAGGGGCGGTGGGACTTGAGAGTTTTTCATACTCTCACTTTTGTCAGATTCTAGCCGAGCCAATGCCTGGGAGTGGTGTGGGGCTGGGTGTGGATGAACAAGCTGATACTTATCAGGAAAAAAACAATACTCAGAATCTCCTCTTTAATCAGGATAAAGTATGAGCCAAGTCTAGGACCTGCAGTTGATAGGGCTGTACTCCCTCTTAAGGAGGCTCACAGCCTGAGGATCCTTTTGACCCACTGCTGCTCATGGATGCTCAGGTGGCACCTGAGAGTGCCTTTTTACCACTTTGGGCTGGTATGCCAACTGCATCCTTTCCTGTAAAAGGCTGGGCTGGCAATGGTCATTCATGCTTTAATAACATCAAGGCTGGACTTTTGTAATAGGGGGGTTGTGGGGCTGCTCCTGAAAAGCATCCAGTAACTGTCATTGTCCCAAACCAGGGTTTCTAAACCTTGGGCCCCCAGTTGTTTTTGGACTACAACTCCCATTGTCCTCAGCCACAAAGGCCATATCTGGGGGTGATGGGAATTGTAGTCCAACAACATAAGAAACCCTGGCCAAAACTGTTGCTATCTGAGGCTGGCTAGATGGGGCCTATTACTCCAGCTCTTTACAATCTGCATTGGCTTCCTATTGGTTGCTTGGATATCTAGTAAATATCCAGGAATATCTAGTAAATATACTAAAGCAATGCAGATTTGAGACTACTCTACTTTAGTAAAGTAGTCCCAACCTAAAGGGCAAATTAGCCCTTAGTCCCTAAGCATAGATAAATAAAGATGGCAAACAGCAGCCAGCCAGTGGCTCTGTTTCCCTCTGTGGTTGCATACAATCCCCTTTAGACTCCAACTTTCTCATCCTGTCTTCGAGAGTGACTCAGAATAGGCTGAAGTGGGCACATACAGTATGTCCCCTTTTAATGTGATGAGTACAACACACAGCTGCACAACTTTAGCCCTTCTGCAGGTGTTCTCAATTGTTACTCCACATAGCTGAGAGAAATTAACAACATTCTTTTCATGTCCCCTTTTCTTTCTGCAGTATTCTCCAGTCACCCATTTTCTCACCCTAACACCTTCCACAAGGGATGCTGAAATGTTCATAGTGATGGAAGCTTGGTAGTAGAGACTGACTCCTTTAAGACCTTCAAATTTATTATGTGAAAACCGATAATACCTTGTAAAAACATTCTTTAAAGTGTTGGTAAAAAGCATGTTAAAAACAGATGTTTTGAAAAGTTTATTTTAAATATGTTTTAAGCAAAAATTTTATCTGTTTTTTATGTAATACAAGGTATTCTCTGTTTTATGTAGTACTTGGGAGTCACCTTAAATATGTGTATTGCATTGCCAGCTTATCAATTTATATGAGTACAGACTCAGGCTATTCTCACGAGTGAGCAAAACTGGGCTAAGGGAGCCCAGCCTGGTTTTGCTCCTTTGTGAGAACCAGTTGGCTCGAGGGCAAGCCCGGTGGCTCCACAGCAGCAAGCCTTCCTATTTAGCCACCCACGTAAACAAGGTTAACGGAGCGAGCATTCCATTAACCTCATTTTTCTGGTTGTGTGTCTGCCGCGGCTGTTTGCAGCCACGGCAGTCACACTCGGGGGGGGAAGAAGGGGGAAGGGGATCCCAGAAATGCATCACACACATGTGTGGTGCATTCCTGGGGCTCCGGGGGGCAGGGCACCACATGGTGGTGCTTCCCTGCACCCGACCCCCGGAGCTGCCGGGCAAGCTGCGGCCAGGCATGGGAGCCTCAGATTCAATTTATCTTGCATTTGTCTAATAGAAGCAATTATTCCAAGTCTTTATATAAGACACTTATTTTTTTTACTTTATGAAAGCTCAAGCAAGCTAAATATAAAGCATTCAGATTCAGATGTTCTCATGTAATTTAAAGGGTTAAAATATGGATTTGAAACCTAAAAGTTAAACCAATGAAGGGATAACGACAGCGATTGATACTGAGATAATAAATGTGGATAACTGCTGCCACTTTAGCAAGGGCTTGAATCCACAGGACGCACTGAAATAATTTGCAGGACTCAAGTTGTCCCTCTGTGATTCCATCCACCGCAGCACAGCATCCCTCCATGGCTCCAAAGTGTCTACTTTGTTTTTCTTTATAGATTGTGAGCACTGTGGGGACAGGGAACCATCTTCTCCTCATTTTTTCCCCTTTCTGTGTAAACCATGTTGAGATTTTTTTTCTCCTAAATAGCTGTATATGTGAATATGATGATGAATATTTATATACCGCTTTTCAACAAAAGTTCCCAAAGCAGTTTACATAGAAACAGAAAGAAAGAAAGAAAGAAAGAAAGAAAGAAAGAAAGAAAGAAAGAAAGAAAGAAAGAAAGAAAGAAAGAAAGAAAGAAAGAAGGCTCTCTGTCCCCACCGCTGTTTTGGAGGGGAGGTTTAAGGGTTTACCACATTCTGCTCGACCATGCCCTTGTGGCTCTGGCGCCGTTGAAACTACTGTGCATGTAATTCTATATTGTGATTATTAAAGGATGCTAGACTTAAGTTAATTTCTCCAGTTTTGAAAAATTTTCCTGGCCAGATGGCTTTTACCTGAATCTTCTGCTGTCCAATTTTAACAAGATGATTTCTGGTATTATGGCCAGGTATTGCTATATTATTTGTATAACTCATTCTAATTTTATGTGATGTTTTTATTAAATATGCTGGTCTATGAGCAAAATAAAGCTCTATCTATCTATCTGTCTGTCTGTCTGTCTATCTATCTATCTCTGTCCCCAAAAAGTGCATAATCTAAAAAAGAAACGTAAGATAGACACCAGCAACAGCCACTGGACGAATGCTGTGCTGGGGCTGGATAAGGCCAGTTGCTCTCCCTCTGCTAAATAAAGAGAATCACCACTTTAAAAAGGTGCCTCTTTGCTCATTTATCAGGGAACAAAATAACAACAACACTTTGCCCATTTAGGAACCACAGGAACCATTTCTTAATTTGATTCTGTTTCCATTCCACCATAAATTCTCTCACTGAAGTCTGTGTATTATTGAGCAAGCCTTAGAAATTATGGGAGCTTAATGGAACCTGGGAGGGAGATGTTTGCAATACAAGAATTGATGGAGAACGCAGGTGCACTAACCCTGTCCTTGTTCCTTTGGAGGAGCTGCTTAGTCGGCAGAAGCAGAAACAAGCATTAAGTGGCCTACTTGTCTGATTTCATAATTAGCAGATACATCATCCTCATCCATAGAATCAGGTGTCAGCAGGACGAGTGAGCAGGGCAGTGGAAGAAGCAGGGCTGAGCAGCTGCTGTGAACTGGACTGTCAAGCTCACTTTTACCATCAGAGCTGCCAGATGCTCAGGGGCCTGCTTATGAAGGCTGGACAAAGAGAACAATAGATCACCTCCTGAGTAACACAGTCAAGGGGATGGGATGAGGCAGTGGCATGCTGCAAGTGAGGTTGCTGAGGCTGCTTTCTCTGCCCTAAAGCAGCCAAAGAAAATACCAATAGCAGAGTCAACTTCTGGAAAGATTTAGAGCTCCCCAGCTGATTTCAAGGACAGCTTTTTGCTCAAGGGTAGAGCTGATCTGAAAATTCTATTAGAAGCCATTTCAATGACATTCAAAGGTGGTGAAGGGTTTCAAGATGAAATAGGGTGATTTCAGAAGATGAGAAAGTCTTGTTAAGTTTCAAGGTTGGGAGGCTGGCTGACCACTGTTTGGCGACAGCAGCAGTGAGTATCGTTCATTTTTCTTTTGTCTTTCACATTCACAGCACAAGCAGTGGTGCCAGCACAATAGTCAAGATAGACTGTCATTCTGAGGGGGATTCCAGGGGGGAAGTGACAGTTGCCTCCTTGGCGTGTGTGTGTGTGTGTGTGTGTAATCACTCAGTTTCTCAGACCTACCCCTCCCCCATTTTTGCCCCCTAGATATGGTGGAGAAAATGGGAAGAGCATTTCAGATAGCATTAAGGAACAATCAGTACTTCAGCTGAAAATGCGCCTGTAAAAACCCCGGTGCAGTTCAAATCAGCCCATGGCCATTGGCTGCTTGAAGCAGGCACACAGAATGAAGCCCCATTCAAACATTATATTCAACCTTGTACGATTTAGCTTTATTCACACATTACGTTCTTGCATGAGTATACAGTGAACACAGGGCAGTGTGCAAGGAACACAGAAATTGTTATTCACACGTAATGTTGAATGTACACAGAGCAGTATGCTCCCTATCTGTACCATACTTTTGAGGAACCTGTACCCAGGTTCACTTTTAATATAAACACAGGTATAGTCATTCGGGGGGTACAATTATCCATTTTTATACATATAGTATAGTGTACATCTGTACACTATAATGTCTGAATAAGGCTTTTGAGCACAGTGAACACAGGTATAAATCACAGGAGCAAGTTATTCACATGCTATGTTGAACACAGGTACAGCAGTACACTTCCTATCTGTACAATGCATTTGAGGGACAGGTTCACTTTTGAAATGAATGTAATTGTGGCCATTTAAACAAAAATGTGCAGGTTTATGGACTTCTTCTGAACGCAGTTATAGCACAAAGTCTCAATAGGGCTAGACGCTCTACATGACTGGAAACCCAGTTCAGTGAGGGTTTTTAGCTGTGTGAGAGATCGACTTATGTAGAAACCTAATCCTTACCATTGCCACATGTGAAGGCTAAGCAGCAGGGCCAGCCAGCAGAGTGTTGATGAGAAGAGAGCTTATGTGTGAAGAAACAGCAGGAAGGGTTAAAGACAGAGACAAGGGGAGCAGACTGCTGCACTCTAATGAGAACCTGAGAATTTGGAAACCTGTAAACAAAGAAAACATGTAAAGGAAAGCAACATGAATAGCTGTTCCTTTTCAAGACTTGGGCAAATACTACCAAAGAAAACACACTGAATTTCACCTTCAGCAAAATTTAAAGCAAATATGGAGGTTCCTTTAAGGCAAAATATGTCAAGAAAAGGAAAGACCAAAGTCCTGAAGATTAGCAAAATGTCATAAGGGGGATGTGTATCTTCTCATTTCTCCTTTGTACATCTTCTCGATGTGCATTTTTATTTATTTTATGTATGTATTGCGTTTTCATTCTGCCCTTCCTCCAAGAAGTTCCAGACAGCATATATGATTCTTTCCCTGCCATCTTACGATCATAACAATCGTGAATTATACCTTGAGGGTAACCTCAAGGTCACTCAGAGAGCTTCATGGCTGAGTGAGGCTTTGGACCAAGCCTCTGTCTGACGCTCTAGCCAGTATAAGACCCTAGCTCTCCTTGTTAATTTTTCATGACACATGTGTTATTTATTTATTCATTGAAACATTTATATTCTGTCTTTCCCAGAGAAAACAATTGCATTGTCTCAGTTCAAGAAGATTGTGAACTGATTACAGTATTACATGGCCTGTTCAAACAGGCTCTCATACCATGTGGCAAGACTGATATCCTGCTGTTTGAAGAATGGCTCTGTACTTTTGGCTCCTTGAACAAGCACAGCGAATCCACTGTGTGGATCAATCAAGCGAGTACATAGGGGCGTAGCTAGGGGAGAGGGGGCCGTGTTTGCCCCTCTCCCTAGCAGCCCCTCAGAGTGAGGGAGATAATGAAGAAAATGGGAAGGGGTGGAGCTGGGGGCCCCTCAGGAACTGGGGGGGGGGCTCAGGTTCTTTCAACCCATCCGCTCAATTATAACTACACCTCTGACTGGTAGAATAGGGCCATGAGTAGCCAGTTTTCATATGTTTTGGATCTGCTCTGGAGAACTCCACAGAAGCTCAGCCCTTTCATCCTTGTCTTCAAGAGTTGTAGGCTGGCGGTATAATAAGGCTTGCTAAGAAATCTTTAAGTCATTTTTTTTAACAACTTCCTTTGAAGGCAAAGGCTTTATCTGAAACACTTCCAAGCTTCCTCTGATAAACCTGCCCTGTTTCTCCTTTCAAGCTCAACAAATATTTAAAAGGAAAAAATGCATACATATCTCCCTTTTATTTGGAAAAGCAACACTGCATGCCCCAAAGGGCTTTCTTAAGTGTAATGTTTGCATGTTTGAAGGATAAAAACAAACATTAACATACAGTTTTTTCAGGGGAATGCAAATACAGAAAGTCCTATATGTGGGTAAAATGAGGCAATACACATTTCTTGCAGAAGAAAAGAAACCTGACCCAAAGCTGCGTGAACGTGGTGACTTTGCTGGTCTTGCTGCTTGACAATGGAGGACATTCACTTGCCCTATCTTTTGGGGCAAAAGATAAAAAAGGTGGAGGCTGCCTCATTGCCTCACCTTTGAGCTTTCAAAGTTACAAAACTAATGGTGAAGGGTTGAAGAGAGTATATAGTTGCCAAGCTGAGGCTCTGACCGGGCTCCCGTACCTTTAGGAGTTGCACAGAAGGGAGCATTTGCTGTGCAGCTCCTACCATCAGTATGTGATAGGAACATTCACATAACTGGGAAGGTTATCTGTGGGCCAGACTACAGGTTACTTCCAGGATGTCATTGATCCCTCTGTGCTTGGTTTATGTTTCCTAAATTGCACTGGTGGGATGATTGGGATTGAAATCATGGCACGGGGCAGTGGCATAGCCACTATTGCACATGGTGGGACAAATGTCTCTGGACCGTGGGGGTCCAGGGCACCCCCTCACCCCTTTAGTGCACTTCCCCACCACCAAGGCCACCACAGCACCGTGCACTACCCTACACTGTCCACACTGCTTCAGCCTATGTCAGCACATCAGCGCAGGGCACAGACATATGGCCAGACCAGTCGGCAAATGCTTTTTTCACTGGCAAGGCTGGGTGATTCTTTCCTCTGCCTCATATCCTGTATTATGGCTGCTGGCAAACTTCCCATGCCCCTGCATGGGGATTTTAATGCTTTACCCCCCACATTATCATGATTAAGAGTGCCTTTCCCCACAGCTGCCATTCACACCAGTCACATCAGTGGCATCCATTCGGCCAGAAGACATGGATTCCCTTATACAAGTAAAGGGAATTACCTAAAGAAAAAGTGGCGGGGTTGGGTGGGTGGGAAGATCAAGGGTAGTATTTGTCTTTTAAAACAAGGCTTTGGCAGAAGCAATAGATGTGGCAGTGGGAACAGTGGTGGCAGCGACTCCACGAAACCCCCTGCCAGCCTCCCAAGTCGGTGAGAACACAGCCCGCAGTCTAGTACAACAGAGATTGGTTGATATAGACATCCAGGAAGAGAAGGCTTGTTTACCATCTTTTTATAAACAAGTATATGCTAAGACAGATCTTGCCCCAGCAACGTATTTATTTACGATCACTTTGAGTAAATTTAGATGGGCTTCTCCAGGGCTAGGTTAAATGCTTTCCCATCTGCAATGCTGTATGGGAAGTATTTGAAGCTATTATATGAAGAACAGAAATGCCCCTGTGGAGAGGCGATCGTAACCATGGCCCACATACTTTTGAAGTGATCAATATATCAAAACTTGAGATCTCAATTAATCAGTCCACTGTTAAATTATATGAGGGAACAACCTGAGGATCTTGTTGTCGCATATTTATTAGCAGATAAAGATGCAACTATTTCATACGTTGTGGCTAAATTCTGTTATGTGGTCACCAGATTAAGAACTTCAAAAAGAATAGAATACAGCTTTGGGTTCCTTACTGTTAATTTTAAATTATGCCTATACACTTACGCCTTACCAATGCTGTTATTTTATTTTTACGTGTAATTATTATTAATCAAAAGCTGCTAGCCATTTATGTGTAACTGACTTTCTATTAATATTTTTCCTTTTAACTATGTAAAGATTTTTATTTCTTTTTTGGTCAAAGACCGTAAATAAAGGATGATGATGATGATGATGATGATGATGATGATGATGAAGGTTTAAAATGTGATTTTCATGGAGTGTTTTTATTTCTAACTTTTGTAAACCACCTTGGGATGCCTTATGAAAGGTGGTATAAAAATTGAACAATAAATAAAACAAATAAATAAGTGGGAAGAGTCCACACTGCAGCTCCCTTGGCATAATTCAGAGCTTCCCCTCCCTCATGGTCCTGGGCTTTTTTCTTCTTCTCTCACAGCAACAAAATCAGCATGCATGAATATAATTTGAATAGAATGTAGGTGGTGGGGGGTGGGCCTAGGGTGCCAAAACCCTAGTACCAGGATTGCCTATGCATACAAGGTTGCATAAGAATCCAGTTTGAGAGGTTAGGGCTTTCTTGGCCTCACCTTCCCCACCCCCACCCCGCCACTCTCCAAGTTTATAGCCCACCAGCAAACAAACCAAATGTAATGACTTCAAAATTGTGTTTCATATGTGTTATGAAATTGAATGAGCTGGCAATTTATGGAGACTTGGGCCTACAAATCATCTGGGAATGAAGATGTAGGGAGCAAAATTAGCAAAGGTCTTGCAGAGGAGGCTGCAAAAGCAGTTAAAAAAGAGAAGACATTTAGAAAATCTAACGTTGACCTATGGCCATGAAAATCCCTGTAGCATTCCAATTAGTGCAATTTACTGTGTACAGCACTATCAAAACTGATGAATAAGGTCAAGACTGGCTCTTGAATAGCCTTGGTTGCCCCTGAAATCTATAAAAATAAAACTCATAAGAAATGATGAAAGCAAAGAGTAGCAGCATGTAGCATTAAGAAAGCTAAACCTCCTTTGAGAATAGAAAGAAGACAGAACACAATGTTGTTGCAAAAACAGCTGGAAAGATATTTTTGTTCACCTTATTTAAAAGAACACAGCAAAGGTTTTGGGAAGTTTTTCATTATAGCAAGCCTTTTACATTTACCATCAAGGGGCAGTTTGGCATATGGGAGCTGGGACACTAGTAACATTCTAGTAACATTCACTAGCATTCAGACAAAGTTACTCATGAGTAGATCCACTGAAATTAATGGGACAAGTTAGTGATGACTAACCTATCTCATTAACTTCAGTGGGACCACTCATAAATAACTTTGTCCCAATATCAGCCAATTGATAGCCTGCCAGACACGAACATGCCTAGTCTGCTTTATGGACATACCCAATGTAAAGTAGTACACTTGTTATTTTCTTTCCAGTGATGAATTTTGTTTAAATATTTTAATTGTCTTACAAGTTTTATGTACTCTGCCTTTGGTGCAACCATCCTTTGGTACAACCATGCCTTTGGAGCAACCATCCACGAGTCCTCAAAGAACTTAAATGTGAAATTGACAACCTCCTTGCTAAAATATATAACTTATCCCTGCAATCAGGCTCTGTACAGGAGGACTGGAAAATAGCAAATGTAACACCAATTTTCAAAAAGGTATTGAGGGGCGATCTGGGAATGACAGGTCAGTTAGTTTAACGTCCATTCCAGGCAAATTGATGGAAAGCATCCTCCAGGATAAAATTGTAAAGCAGGCCCTGCTGGGAGATAACCAGCATGGCCTCTGCAAAGATAAATATTGCCTCACAAACCTTTTGCAGTTCTTTGAGAGTGTCAACAAGTGTGTGGATCAAGGTGATCCAGTTGACATAGTATACCTGGACTTCCAAAAAGGTTTTTGACAAAGTTCCTCATCAAAGACTCTTGAGAAAACTTAGCAATCATGGGATAGGGGGACAAGTACATGTGTGGATTGATAACCAGTTGAAGGTCAGGAAACAAAGAACAGGTATAAATGGAGAGTTTTCACAATGGAGGGAAGTAAGAAGTGGGGTCCCCCAGGGATCTGTACTGGGACCGGTGCTTTTTAATTTATTCATAAATGATCTAGAAGCAGGGGTAAACAGTGAGGTGGCCAAACTTGCAGATGATGCCAAATTCTTTTGGGTAGTGAAATCCAATACAGATTGTGAGGAGCTCCAAAAGGATCTATCCAAACTGGGTGAATGGGCAACAAAATGGCAAATGTAAAGTGATGCACATTGGGATGAAAAACCCCAACTTCAAGTATACGCTGCTGATGGGATCTGAGCTGTCGGTGACTGACCTGGAGAGGGATCCTGGGGTTGTGGTTGACAGCTCCTTGAAAGTGTCGATTCAATGTGTGGCAGCTGTGAAAAAGGCCAATTCCATGCTAGGGATCATTAGAAAGGGGATTGAAAATAAAAATGCTAATATTATAATGCCCTTATACAAACTATGGTGCGGCCACACCTGGAGCACTGTGTATAATTCTGGTCACCACATCTAAAAAAGGACATTGTAGAACTGGGAAAGGTGCAGAAGAAGGCAACCAAGATGATCAGGGGCCTAGAGCACCTTTCTTATGAGGCAAGTCTACAACACCTGGGGCTATTTAGTTTAGAAAAAAGATGACTGCAGGGAGACATGATAGAGGTCTATAAAATCAGGCATGGTGTGGAGAAAGTGGCTAGAGAAAAATTCTTCTATCTCTCACATAATCCTAGAACCAGGGGTCATCCCATGAAATTGATTGCCAGGAAATCAACGGCTACTCGTCGGAGGGCTATAAGCCTCCTCCAGCCTCAAAGGCAAGATGCTTCTTGAGTACCAATTGCAGAGCAATAACAGCAGGAGGGAGGGCATGCCCTCAACTCCTGCCTGTAGGCTTCCAGCGGCATCTGGTGGGCCACTGTGTGAAACAGGATGCTGGACTAGATGGACCTTGGGCCTGATCTAGCAGCGCTGTTCTTATGTTCTTATGAAGATTGTTGGTTATAACTTAAAAAGGAAGGAAGGAAGCAAGGATGGTGCAACAAAAATTTATTGCTTTAAAATGTCATCACAGGTTTTTGAGGTAGGAACCTCTTCCTCAGGGGACTATAAAAAAATACATACATATAAATATTAAAATATAAAGAAAATGTACATAGCTAGAAAAACCAGAATTAACAATGTAAACAGACATTATGGAATTAGTACAAAAATGAATAAAAATTGAAAAGAAACCAACAGAACAAAACTAGCAGGTAATGAAAACGCTAATATCAGAAACCAATAAAGCAAGTAAAAAGAAGATACGCTCAAGTATGCAGAGGGAAAATAGCAATAGCAATAGCAATAGCACTTACATTTATATACCGCTCTATAGCCGGAGCTCTCTAAGCGGTTTACAATGATTTAGCATATTGCCCCCAACATTCTGGGTACTCATTTTACCGACCTCGGAAGGATGGAAGGCTGAGTCAACCTTGAGCCCCTGGTCAGGATTGAACTTATAACCTTCTGGTTACAGGGCGGCAGTTTTACCACTGCGCCACCAGGGGCTCCTATGTATACATGAATAGGAGATTCTTGACAATAAGTGTCTATTCAAAATAGTAACATGCCTCATTTGATATAGTAAATTATCCTTAAATGAGGTAATTAGTGGTCAAATAGAGCACAAAACCAAAAATATCCAGTCTGCTGCTAACCAAAGAACTAATAGGCATAAACTTGCTTAGTAACCTTTAACTTAAAATAACATAAAACATGTGCAAACTGTTAAAAAAAATCACTTAAATATGAAACCAACAAAACATAAGGAAGCTATTCAAAAGACTAGCTAAAGAGAAATAAAAAATATGTACAATTGTGGCAACTATAGTGACAACTAGAGCAGGTTGTTTAGGTTGCTTTGTGAATACATGTTTTTGACCTTACAATGAATGATGAAAGGAAATACGTTTGGGCATGGTGTAACATTTTTAGAACAAGGGCATTATGTTCAGCATTCTACTACAAAGCCTGTTGGTGCCCCACCCCCACCCCCACACCAAACAAACGGGTTTTGACAGTGTAGGAGGTATTTGCTAACATAACCTAAATGAAGCCCGTAGCCCCAATGGAAAACAGAGGCCACAATGTGCAACGGATGGCAAGGGAAGAGAACGTGAACTGAGCTGTAGTTAGGAAATAGAAAGATGACATTGCCCTTAGGAGGAACAAAATAATTTTTGACATAATGAACATGCAAATTATGTCAAAATAATTTTTGACATAATGAACATGCAGGCAAGGGATAATGGTGATTAAAAAAATGTAACAGGTTGCATATATATATAAGAGAAATATAAAAAGCTGCATTCCTGTAGCTCCTGGCTAAAGCTAGTAAACATCCCTGAGACAATAAAAGCTAATCACTTTTCAAAAAAAGAACATGCCTTGAAACGATGAACTTGTGAAGGAGGAGAAAATACTTTTAAAAAGCAAGAACTAGGTAGCAAAGTGCTCTAAGGAATCAAAAGCTTGAACCCCTTCTCATGTTCTTATGCAGCTAAGGTACATATTACTAAAGCATTCAGAGATAGAGAATCTTGTTCATTATTTTTAAAAAAGATACACAGTTGGTTGAATGCATGTCCTTCATTAATGAGTGTTATAAAATACCTAAGATTGTTTACCTATGTATACATGAACTCAGTGTCTGATATCCAGCACAACACAAGGAGGATGAAACAGGAGCTGTGTCCTAACAGTGAGGGTCACACAGCCGTCAGGGATATATTCTTGGAATAAAAGTAAGAGTACTTTTGGAGGGATGAGAGTGCAGTGAAATGCAAGTTATGCCTCTTAGCCTGCAGCTGTGCTTGGAGCAGCCCTCACTGCAAGAGCACAGCTCCTCCTTCACCCTCCGAATACTGCAGTGAGATATCAAGCAGTGAGATTCAAGGAGTATTGGAAAGTTGCAACACTACCTCAATTTGTGCACACTTTGGAAACAGCCCCTTTGTGAGTGGAAGAGACCTTCTGCTAGGGAAATAATGGATTCAATACACTTTTTCTAATTATGCACTTATTTTACTTATATTTATTTATTTATCATATTTTATACCACCTAAAAATCACAGATTAAAATACATAAAACACAATAAAAACATTATGAAACAGATTGTTAAAATTATTAAAATTAATTATAATTAAAAGCTTGTGAGAGCAGGGGTTTTTTTTAGGTTCTGCCTGAAAACAGAGAAGAAAATGCTCTTATTTCAGCAGAGAGCATATTCCAAAGCCCTGGGGCAACCACAGAGAAAGCCCGGTAATTGGACCTCTCCAGAAGATCATAAAAGGCGTTAGGGTTAATGACAAAGGAGGCCTTCTCTTAAATAGCCTGGACTCAAGCCATTAAGGGCTTTCTAGGTAATAACCAGCACTTTGTATTTCATCTGAAAACATATTGGCGGCCATTGCAGTTCTTTTAAAACTGATGTATATGGTCCCTTCATGTTGTCCCAGAGACCAATCTGACTGCTGCATTTTGTACCAATTGTAGTTTCCAGACTATGTACAAAGGCAGCCCCATGTAAAGTGCATTACAGTTGTCAAGTCTGGAGGTTACCAGCATATGTACAACTATTTTATCATTCACCTCTAGAGATGGATGTAGCTGACATATCGGCCAAAGCTGATAAAAAGCACTCCTGGCTACTGCTTCAGTCTGAGAAACCAGGGAGAGCTTTGGGTCCAGGACACTCCCAAGCTACGTTCCTGATCTTTCAGGGGGAGTGTAACCCCATCCAGAACAGGCAGATCTAAACCATCTCTTGGGTCCCAACCCCCACAGGCAGTACCTCCATTTTATTTGGATTCAACCTTAGTTTGTTATCCCTCATCCAGCCCATTACTGCCTCCAGGCAGGCATTTAGGGAAGATATACCATTTCCTGATGTGGTCGACATGGAGAAGTAAATCTGGGTGTCATCAGCATATTGATAACACCCAATATGCCACGGAATGCTGATTAGTAAGGATGAGCTTTAGAATATCCAAAGCCAAATAATTCATATCACCCTTTCAGAAAAGTGTGAAGGTGGCTACTCACAGTATGGCGCTCTCTGTACACTGCTGCAGAGTGAAGGGCACCTTCTTAACAGGAAGCAGAACCCATACTGTCCCCACAATGGCTAGAAAGACTCCCAGGAAGTGTGTGCATGTAGAACACTGAGAAGAGGTGTAGTCCTTTCAAGTGTTTCCTCCACTGAGCTCTATGTGGAATAGATTATACCTCCCATTGCTCCCTGCGCACAGCTCTCCTTGCTCCCTGTGTGCCTTCTCAGTTGTCACAGGGGCAGTATGGAGCACTGCTTCTCATATGTAAATAAATAAAGGAGCCTATCCTGTATCGGAAGCACTGAGTGCTTCATGGAGAAGGGCATGCTGCAAGTGCCTGGCTCCATTCAGTTCCAAAGGGGTGGTGTGCATTATTCAGTTTCAAATGTTCCAAAGCACAGCCCTAGTAATTAGTGCTAAGAAATATGGTTGGTCCATTCATCTAAGCTTTTCCCCATTCATTCTAAGCTTTACATTTTTCAATGTAAACACTGGAGGAAGATCTGCAATAGTGAACAATATAAATGAAATTCACAGCAAATTCTGTCTGGAATGGGCTACAGTTGCAATATTTCTAAATTTAATCACAATGATATATTCACAATTGGTTGAAAGCAGTGGTGGGTGAAAAACAAATCTTTATAATCAAGGGACAGGATCCAGCTTAAGTTTCATTGAAGTTAATGGGAATTAAGATAGTCATGACTATCTTGTCTTATCTTTATTTCAGTGGTGCTTAGTCATGACTAACTTAGGCTGGGTCCTACCCAAGATGTTTTTATGTGGTCACACAAAAGCATGTATTCAGTGATACAATTATTACGATTCTTAACAAACTTTGATTACACTGCTTAATGGATCTACTCAATTTAGATGGAAGAGACCATATATTTTCAAGAACTTAGTGGAAATTATATTTTATAACTCCACAAGAAGCTTAAAAGAAGCCTATTCTGCTCCCAGTAGCAATTATGCGATTTTTGTATAAAAATTGTATATGATTATACAATAGCAATTTTTTTTAGATTGTGAACCTTCAGGACAGTGATCCAGCTTTCTTTCTTACTTACTTAACTTTACTTTACTTTACTTACTTACTTACTTATTCTTTCTTTCTTTCATTCATTCATTCATTCATTCTTTCACTATGTAAACTGCTTTGGAAACTTTTGTTAAGAAGCGGTATATAAATTATTGTTGTTGTTGTTGTTATATCAAATTCTTCCACAGATGTTATTGAGCTTTCAGGTTAAGTAGTCATACAAAAAATTGTAGAAAACAGCAAGACATTCTGATCATGCCAGTATTTATGCAAGAGTCACTAGTATTTCACAATGTTAAATCATTTCCTCACATGTTTGAAGAACTGAAGTCTTCCTCGCCCCATTCCTCAGTGTTTTATTTCATTTAAAAGTTGGGCATTTATTTTTCTAGCACTTTGGATGTTTGTGATGCACAGCCACAACCATTTAATGAGTTTGAATTTAAACATCATTTGAATGTTTAATCACAGCCTGAAACTGTTTGTGCTTTACTACTTTAATAAAGATACATATGAGACTGTTGCCTCTATTGCTATGTTTCGAAACAATTTGCAAGTAGATTTCTCCTATTATCTAATTAATTATTGAAAACTGTCATATTCTAAAATCAAAGGCATAAATATTGAAACTATGACATCAGATACATAGGTTTAAATAATTTATCCCATAGTATAAACAAACTAAACCCATGCACTCAGCATATTTATAAATTAAAAGTTCCCAAGACTTGTAAGAAATTCAGAGCAGGCATTGATGCAGTGAGTACCTCTAATTTGAATGTTTCAAATTATAATAAAAGCTTGTATTTGTCTCATGAAGAAGATATCAAGCTAGGGAACACAGCAAGGAAATAAAATAAATATATAAATCACCAAGAACACAAAAGAGGGAGGAGAAGCCAAGTCCCTTAGGACTGGAAATCTCCAATGGTTTAATTTCTGCTCACATGGAAGTGTTTGTATCTTTGACAGAGGAGAAGCCTGAGTGGGGTATTCATTCCAGGAGAAGGCCCTAGCTTGTGGGAGGGCTCATGTTCCTGAGCTGAGTCAGTTTGACTGCTAGTGTTGAATACAAGGCTCGGACCAGAGGAGCTTTGCTCCAGGAGCTTTGCTAACAGGAGTTTGCAAACAGATAACCAAGGAGTTTAGCAGGCGTTTAGCAGGAGATTGGCGGGAAACTCTGTGGGGTGGCACACATGTTGTGTGCCCCCTTCATCACAGGGGAGACACCCAATGCAAGAATAAGGTGAGTACTACCCAACCTTTGTAATTTCCATGGAGGACAAAACTAAAAACCATTAATTAGCTGACAACTGTACCCAGTGCTTAGCTTCAAGCCCCATATACTTTAAATGGTCAATAAAATTAATTATGAAGGTAGAATGCCAGCAGGGGAGGTGCTGATTCCCAGTGTTTTGCATGTATGACTATCTGCCTGAGGGGCAGAAGTCGTGGGTATGAACTTGGTGCAAAGGGCTCTCAGGGAACAAGTTCATTCCCTTGAAGCCAACGTGGCTGACCTGGAGAAGTGCAGGGAGGCAGAGAGGTGGGTGAATGTGACCCTCAGGGTTGTGGTAGAGGCATCCCACTCCAAGGCTGATGGTGCTTCTGCTGTCATGGAGAATGAGGGTCTCAGGGAAGCAGGACATCGGTCTGAGGAAGAGGGAAACACTTCCTTAGCAGGGACCCCTTCCTTGGGTGATGCACCCATAGCCTCTCGCACAGAGGATACTCCTCCAGGGGGTGGGGGCCTCTTAGTAGTAGGTGATTCAATCATTGGGGCATAGAGAGATGGGTCTGTGACTCACGTGTAGTCCCCATGGTTACTTGCTTGCCTAGTGCAAAAGTTGCAGACATCATACTGAGTCTAGGTAGGCTGTTTGGCAATGCTGGGGAGGAGTCAGCTGTTGTGGTGCACGTTGGCACCAACCATGTTGGGAAATGCAGTTTGAAGTCCTGGAAGCCAAATTTAGGCTGCTAGGTAGCATAAGGAAATTCAGGACCCCCAGGGTAGCATTCCCTGAAGTTCTACCTGTTCCACGCACAGGGACAGTGAGACAGGTGGAGCTGGGGGTCCCAATTCATGGATGATATGGTGGTGCCGGGAGGTGGGGTTTAGATTCATTAAGTACTGGGATAATTTTTGAGGCAAGCAATGCCTGTACAAAAGGGATGGGCTGCACATGAACAAAGATGGAACCAGACAGCTGGCACTTAAAATCAAGAAGGCTGCAGAGCAGCTTTTAAAATGACCCCTGGGGGATTGATAGCATGAACTGGGTGGTTTCTGCTTCAGCCAGCAAAATCTCCTAAGGTGTGACGGTGAACATATTTTGGATAAACCAGAAGGGGACAGAGTACAGCCAGTAGTTGAGCAGAAGGGAACACAGGACAGCTTGTCAAATGGGTCAAACAATGGTAAGGGGGATAGCACACGCCCACACCAGGTGAGGGGCCCGGTGTATAGTTGTCTGTATACTAATGCCAGAAGCCTCTGAGCCTAGATGGGTGAGCTGGAGTGCTTGGTTTCTTATGAAAACATAGATATAGCGGGTGTAACAGAAACCTGGTGGAATGGTGAGAACCAGTGGGACATGATTATTCCTCGATATAAATTCTATAGAAGGGACAGGGAGGGGAGGACTGGGGGGAGAGTGGCACTGTATATCAAAGAAGGGATATATCCCAAAAAGCAAGAAAAGCTAGGTGGACCGAAGTCCTCCACAGAATCATTATGGGGAACAATATGAGGGTTGAAAGGATATGTGTTATTAGGGGTGTGCTATTGCCCTCCAGATCAAAACACTGAGAGTTACCTGGAGTCGGAGAAGCAAAGACCGACAGGACAGTAATAAAGGGTGACTTCAACTATCAACACATAGACTGGGTAAATTCACATTCAGGTAATGACAGAGAGGCCATATTTTTAGTGGTGTTAAATGACTGTGCCTTAGAACAGTTAGTTGTGGGACCAACCAGAGAGATGGCTACTTTGGATTTAATCCTGAGTGGTGCCCAGGACCTGGTGCAAGATGTCAGAGTTGCAGAACCATTGGGTAGCGTTGACCATAGTGCGATGCAATTCAGCATATATGCAGGTGAAGAATTGTCAAGGAAGTCCAACACAGATGCATAGGACTTTAGAAGAGGAAACATCTAAAAAATGAGGGGACTGGTAAAAATGAAGTTGAAAGGGAAAGTCAGGAGGGTCAAATCACTCCAGAAAGTAAGCAACTTATTTAAAACCACAGTACTAGAAGCACAGTTGGAATATATACCAAGAAGGAGGAAAGGTACCAACAAGTTCAGGAGGATGCCGGCATGGATAACAAGTTGAGGCAGGGAAGCTATAAAAGGGAAGAAGACTTTCTTCAGAAAATGGAAGTCCTGCCCAAATGAAGAGAACACGAAGAAACATAAACACTGGCAAAAGAAATGCAAGGAGACTATGAGGCAAGTCTCACGATCGGTGAGACCACTGTAAGGGGGATTGCAGAGAGAGTGGGCTTAGACTGCTGTCCCCGCATATGATCAAGGCTGCAGCCCTGGGTGGCTGGATTGGCTGCCCACATGACTGCCGGCTCTGTCACGGAGCCAGCGGGGGCTGCAAGGATCGGGGGACACATGGCCCCCGGAAGTTCCAGGATGCCCCACGTGAGTGTGTGGGGCATACTGGAGAGACCCCTGAGCCCTGGAGGCTGCTTACAGCCTCCTGACAGGGGTCTCCCCATGTGTTGCCGTGGTGCGGAGCTGCCCCATAGCAATACACAATCGGAAAACCCAGGTTAGTGGAGCGCTCACTCCACTAACCTGGGCTAAGAGGAGGGATATTAAACTGGAGTACCTACTTTGGGGAAACCTGGCTTACCTGTGAGCCCAGTGGTTCCCACAGTCCATGGAAAGCAGGCTAAGCTCCCTTAGCCCACTTTCCACTGATTGTGAGAATGGCCTCAATATGGGATGCAAAAAGAGAGCTTGAGAAGCATATAGCTAGAAGTGTCAAGGGAAATAACAAAAACTTCTTTAAATATATCAGAAGTAGAAAACCTTCTAGGGAGGTGGTTGGACTCTTAGATGATGGTGGTGTGAAAAGGATTATTAAGGAGGATAAGGATAAAGATTGTAGAGAAGCTGAATGAGTTCTTTGCATCTGTCTTCACGGTGGAGGATACTGACCATATACCTCTCCAGAATGAGCTTTTGAGGTTTAGTGGCTGATGAACTGGGCCAATTAGAGGTGACAAGGGAAGATGTTCTAAACTGTCTTGAAAAACTGAAAATTAACAATTCGCCAAGGCCAGATGGCATTCACCCAAGAGTTCTGAAGGACCTCAAACGTTGAATTGCCAATCTCCTAGCAAAAACCTGTCCCTATAATCAGGCTCTGTACCAGAGGATTGGAAAGTAGCCAATTTGACTCCAATTTTCAAAAAGGGACCCAGAGGGGATCCAGGAAATTACAGGCCAGTCAGCTTAACTCTGGTGCCAGGTAAATTGATGGAACGCATACTTAAGGACAATTTTTTTTAAGCATATAGAAGAACAGGCCTTGTTGATGGAGAACCAGCATGGCTTCTGCATGGAAAGTCTTGCCTCACTAACCTTTTGAAGTTCTTTGAGAGTGTCAACAGGCATTTGCATAAAGGTAATCTGGTTGACATAGTATTCTTGAACTTCCAAAAAGCTTTTGACAAAGTTCCCCACCAAAGGCTCTTGAGTAAACTTAGCAGTCATGAAATAAGGGGACAGGTTCATGTGTGGATCAGTAACTGGTTGAAGGTCAGGAAACAGAGAATAGGAATAAATGGACAGTTTTCAAAAATGAAGTAGGTAGGAAGTGGGGTCCCCCATGGATCGGTACTGGGACCAGTGCTCTTCAACTTCTTCATATATGATCTAGAAGTTGTGGTGACCAGAAAAGTGGACAGATTTGTAGATGACACTAAACTATTTGATTGATTGATTAAGTGCCGTCAAGTCAGTGTCGACTCTTAACAACCACAAACTATTTAGGGTAGTGAAATCCACAATGGGTTAAGAGGAGCTCCAAAAAGATCTTTCGAAATTGGGGGAGTGGCGACAAAATGACAAATGTGGTTTAATGTGAGCAAGTGTAAAGTGATGCACATTGGTGCAAAAAACACCAACTTCACATATACGCTGATGGGATCTGAGCTGTCAGTGACTGACTAGGAGAGAGATCTTGGGGTCATGGTGGACAGCTCATTGAAAGTGTCATCTCAGTGTGTGGCAGCTGTGAAAAAGGCTAATTCCATGTTAGGAATCATTAGGAGCGGGACTGAAAATAAAAATGCTAATATTATAATGCCCTTATACAAATCTATGGTGTGGCCACATCTGGAGTACTGCGTACAGCTTTGGTCTCCATATTTTAAGAAGGATATTGTAGAACTGGAAAAGTTGCAGAAGAGGGCAATCAGAATGATCAGTGGCCTGGAGCACCTTCCTTATGAAGCTAGGCTACAGCCTCTGGGGCTCTTTACCTTGGAAAGGAGGTGACTAAGAGGAGACATGATCAAGGTGTATAAAATTATGCATGGAGTGGAGAGGGTGGACAGAGAGAACATTTTCTCCTTCCTTCACAACACTAGAACCAGGGGTTACTCCATGAAGGTCGGGCAATTAGGACCAACAAGAGTACTTTCTCACACAGTGTATAATTAATCTATGGAATTCTTTGCCATGGGATATGGTGATGGCCACCAGCTTGGCTGGCTTTAAAAGGGGTTTAGACAGATTCATGATGGACAAGTCTATCAATTGCTTAGTCTGGTGGCTGTGGGCCATCTCCAGCCTCAGAGGCATGATGACTCTCAAAAATAGTTTCAGGGCAGCAACAGCAGGAGAGAGGGCTCATATCTCTTGCCTGTGGGCTCCCCGGATACATCTGGTGGGCCACTGTATGAAACAGGATGCTGGACTAGATAGGCCTTGTGCCTGATCCAGCAGGGCTGTTCTTATGTTCTTATATAATGTGGTCCCTGTGTGGAGGGTTTTGTTGTTGTTGCTGTTGTTCAACGTTTGTATTTGCTGTGCACTTGCCCATTACCAGAGTTATTTATCACAGATAGCATTTATTCTGGGTGTGCACCACTGTGAGTTGCCAGCAGAGATAAGCAATTTTACTGGTTCCACATTGTAATATTTAAATTGGCCCTCAGTGTTAGTGGCAATGACTTTTCTTTTAGCACATGAAGAACCTATGTTAAAGGTGCAGGCTGAACAGAGGTCTCGTAGATCACCAGGTCTGAAACTATTTTGTCATCATAAGTGTTGTTGTTGTTGTTATGTTTCTTGCTAACTGGGCAAAGAGGCACCTTTTTAACATGGTGATTCTTTTAATTTAGCAGGGGGAGAGTAACTGGTCCTATCCAGCCCCAGCACAGTACCTCCAGTGACTGTTGCTGGTGTCTATCTTATGTCTATCATTGAAAACGAAGTGAACATGGGCACAAGTTCCTCAAATGCATAGTACAGATAGGAAGTGTACTGCTGTACCTGTGTTTAGCATAATGTGTGAATAATGTTCTTGTGTACACATCTGTAGCTGTGAACACTGTACACTCATATGAATGTTAAACATAATGTTCATAACGTGTGAATAGGCCTTTAATCAATCTATGAACAAGAAGTTGACCAAGAACTCCCAGCAAAGAGCATTCCCTCTGTTTGTCAAGACTTCTAAATCTGAATCAACACTCTGGTGGCCCTGAAACACTCTAAGAAAAAAGACTGCCAAAGTGGACACAGTTTTAAGATTACAAATACGGGAGCACAATCCAGGCCAAGTTCAGGCTTCCTAAAGCAATAAAAGGGGCAATAAAAAGGTGCTTAAATCCTAACAATACTTAGGTCTGGCTAGGTTGAGCCCCAGGTTTCTGTTGGAATCAAACATTGTCACTTAACAAAAGGACAGAATGAGCTGGGGTCTCTTTTTCTCTTTGTTTAAGTGAGTCTACATTTTTCTGCAATATGTGCCCCCAACTTGCCCCTTACCTTGGTAGTTCCTGCCTACCGGTATGGCCACAAGAGAAGTGATATAGTCACAGTAACCCAACATATATGAAAGCTGCCTAATTGAACAGAAAGAGGGGGGAAGGTTTTCATTGTATGTATCTCAACTCTGATTCTAAAAATAAGAACATCAGTAGGAATGGAACAAACAAATTACACAGTTACAGAACCATAATCGGAATAAAGAACATTAGATTTGACAGCTTCTTTGGAATGCATTCAGCAAAAGGTAGGAACAGGAAGACCGATTTTCTTTTTGTCATTGAACTAATGATTTAGCTTTAATAAGAGTCTTACAACATTACTTTTCAAATTATGTAGCTGCTATAAAGTATAATGGAGAATTTTACTGCTATCAAGAGGATGAAGTTAGCAAGATATTTTGAGTACTGGTCTCTTCCCGCCAGTCCTAAAAGAAAAATAAAGAAAGGTAAATGAAATTTTCATTTCAAACAATCTGAGTGGAGATGCTGCAATAATCACAAGCACTTTGATACTCTGTGGGCAACCTTACCAACAGGCTGTCAAACAGGCACATGTGCCTTATTTGAACTTTTCACTCACATCTCATTTACATATTGTCTTTAACAATAATAGAGTGTGAGTGAAACATGCAAACATATGACTGAACTAAAGATCTGCATTTGACACACTAGTTAGATCCGTTGCTCAAAGTCAAGATCAACCACAGGCCGCAACCCACAAGACATACCTGCATAAACCACAGAGGTTTATGAGCAAAGAAAAAATATTGTGTTGCACCAAAATTAGCAATCAGTCAAATCCTGAGAATGAAGCAAAACTATTCGTTTTGTATTTCAGATAGAAATCTGGAAAGGGGTAGATTCCCATTGCATTCAACATCCAATAATGGCAGAAATGTCCCAATGCTTTCCCACCAGGAATTGAGCCATAAAGTATTTATACACAACTTGCTATTTTAGCTAGCAATGTGGAGACTATATTCTCATAATGGCTTGTCAAAGGAGGTAGGGCATCGATTTGACTATTATCAAAGGTAAAGAATAGGATATAAATTATATTAAATGCGGTCATTTTCAATGTGATCACTCACATGTTGTATTTGTATAGATATTTGGCCCATGTTCCTCAACTCAGTAGCAAGCTTGGTTGTTTCTGGCAAACACAATTTATATCAAGTGGCCACTAGGAGGGAGAAGAAGGGGCAGAAAAGAACATTATTTCCATTGTTGATAGTACCAAGTTTACATCCCCTCTGATTGCCAGTTTCACATGTTTAAGACCTGCATGAACAGTTGTTTATATGAAAGCATGGAGTAGAGACTGAATTTGAGATTCTCATGCAAATGTTTAAAATATTAAAAGAAGAGATCAGTATTGTCTCTATTTATATAAATGAATGCATACGGCTGGTGCATTCTCCAGGACAATATATGCCCTCGAGCCTTTCCATAATATCAGGACCCCAAAGGAAACAGAAACATAATTGAATACAAATTACATTATTTGCCATGGGATCTGCTACATGCAGTCTTACTCTGTTGCTATGGTGAGTGATACTTATTTTGTTTATGAGTGAAGTTAAAAATGGTTGGGAAAAAGAGAGCAATACAACATTACTCAGGTATACCTTGAAGGGAAAATGCAATTTAAAAATCTCTGTCACTTCTGCTAGAGAAACCTATAAAGATCTTCCCTTTTTCAGGCAAAGTCCTCACTGCCCAATATTCTTCATACATCATCAAAACTTGTATCAAAAGACATAGGGGGCTGTTCAGTTTCGGAGTGATATAGTACTCTGTGTTTTTGAGGGAAATCAACCTTGTAGGAATTTCTTAGGCTTTATTGAAGTCTTCTACACGCTGCCACCAGGAAAAATAATCTATAAAGCCTCCACAGTACTTTAGACCCCTTTCAGTCTCTCATTGCGTTGGTAAACATAGCTTTGCTTAGCGTGAGTAGGGAAGTGACAGAATTCATCCAGACTATAGGTCCAAAACAAACAAGAATAAAATTTATTTCTAACAGATGTTTCTGAGGTTTTGTTTATCTCTACAAGGCTGTAGGGTACTGTACTTGTTGATATTACAAGGTTACAGTTTATTTTGTTGCAAGGTACTCTATAAGCTTTAATTAAAATTCCAAACCAGGCACTTTCACAGAAACCCAGCCCTTGTTTCAGGCTATATTATTCTGAGTCACAGAATGGCCACATTCATATATAACGTGAAACCAGAGGTTGCTGAACCCAGGGTTAATTTTTCTAACTATGAATTGCATTGTAGACATTCGTCCACCTGCAGTCTGACAACCTCCATTTTCAGGGCGGAGGAGTTCCTCCCTCTTCCTAGTCCACTGAGGCTGCATCCCAGCAAGCTCTGCAGAGCTCGCATCACCAGACTGTGGCCATAGCATCAGCACATCTCCAGGGTAGCAGTCATTGACCACCATCTTCATGGGGGTGTACTGAGTGCAGCCATGCCTTTTTGGAATGTTCCACATGGCAGGGAAAGGACATTTTTATACCCTTAAATGCCATGGCATGCCATTCAAGCCTTTCTTCTGACAGTGATTGCACCACTGCCCTCATAAGGACCCTGAAACAAAACAGTCTCGCACAAGCACAATCTCTGGCAGGGGGATGCTCGGGAGGCACTATTTTTCTATTACTCGGGAAAGGGAAGGGAACATGATGACTTCTTAGGAGGGGGTATATATGTTAGAGAGCAAAGGATCCTGGGATCTGGGCTATGACCAAGGATGCTCTTGTGATAGCTTACCCTGGCAAAGCAGTACATAGAGACCAAACCACACTCCTGCCCCTGTGGCAGCTTGCAGCCAGTGGACTAGCACTCTCATGAAAGGGTCAGTCTGTTGGGGCGGAACTTTTGGACTTCCATTGGACTGTGCACTCATCAGTTGAACTAACCAGAAAAAGGGGCCCTTCTTTTGTGGGGCCGCCGTTCTCTCTGGTTAATGATGTAACGTTTTCACAGTGACACTCTCATCTCCAGGCAAGTGTTTCAAGTACCCAAAGGAGATTTTGCCATTCCATGTGTTTGGATGTAGCCAGGTGGGCAGCCTGGGGAAACAATGGGACTGGGGACAGATCTTTACTGTCATTCAAATTTTCTGGGTTCAGACCAGTGTTGTGCCATATGCAGATCTGCTGCCAAGGGGAATTGTAGGAGAGGGAGCCCCAATTTCCAGAAACCCGAGGAAAGTGGGGTTGCCATTCTGGGCAAACATAAAGATGGACATGTCTGAATGGATGGATGAGCTGGCAGAGGCCATGCTTTGACAGCTTTTTAGTGGCAGTCACCAAGACAGGGAGAGCTGTTGCTGGCATATCCATATCTGCAGCTTGCTTGTATAGCACAACCTGGCTGGGTGGCATCTGCCATCTAGCCCACATGTGTGTCTCCATGGGCTGACACGCTTATGAGAGAGCAGTCCATGGGAGAAGGGATGTCAACACACATTATTAGTGATTCACCCCAACACCCCTGTCCCCTCAGACAGCTCTTCTAATGAGCTGTGAAGGGTATCCCCATGGCCTTACACTTTCATGAGTGAACGGTCCTCTCAGGAACAGCATCTATCATAATCACAGATGAGAAATCAATCTTTTCACTGGGGCAATGCTGAGCCTGCTGACCAGCCCTTCTCATGAGTAAGCCTAGGGACGGCACAGGTTCCCTAAGTGGAAGGGTCTGCCATCTTTATTGGTTCATTTTTGGAGAGTGAAGCAAGTAGTATCCATCTTGCCATCCCTTCCCCTTTCTCTCCTGATTGCCAGGAGAGGGGGGAGGGACAGAATGGGAAGAGGGCATCCCCCTGCATGACCTTGCCATTTGACAGGCTGAAAAGCTTGGGATGGGAAGTGGTGGCATCCCTGTTACCGGGCAACTGCTTTATTGGATTGGAAATGGGGGTGGGGCAAGTGCTCAGGGAGGTGGCCAGCGAGAAGTGCTGTAGGCATGGAGCAGGCATGATCCCTGGTGGGTCAGCACTTGCTATGATTATGGTTCCAGAAACTGCATGAAACTGTGGTTAATGCATCATCAGCATTTGGATGTAATGCTGACACCAAAACACCTCAGGTCACGGTGGTGACACTCACTACAAACCAAAGATTCAAACTGGATTTTGGCAAGGCATGTGTTGAAGCATATGTTGATGTTAAATCAAATGCAGTTTTGCCATTCACTCAAAATTCACTAGTTTGGGGAAGTCACAGGAAAGCATGACTCTTACATCCATTAGAAATGAGGTCCAGAGCAGCCAGGGGGAAAATAGTTCATTACAGTCTGTTATGAGGGAAGCTTGCAGGACCTTGTAAGCGCAGTTATAAAACAGGCAGTTTCCCAAGTAAGTCACAAGTTTAAAAGTCCAAAAGTGCATGCTTTTTAAAGTACACAGAAGAGGCTTGGTCTTGGTGTTTTAACGATGGGAGTCCCATTTGACACAGGCATGCAATACATACATATGACTGAGCTAAATGCTTTTCCTCTGCTGTGGTTATTGAATGAGTGTCTACTGCTATGCGGGGTGGGGAAGGAAAGTGGTGATGAGTGGTCTCCTCCATGGAGAAATTCAGTGGAAGGATCTGGCAAAAATCTATGAGAGAAGGAGGCTGATGAAGGAACCAACAGGGAAACTGAAGGGAGGAAACCTGAGAGAATTCGGGGAGAGAAGGAAGGAGGAGCCAGTCAGGGAACTGGCAAGAAAACTGAGGGCAGAAGACCCAGGCAGGGGCTGGGAGAAACTAGGAAAGGGCCAGAGTGAAAGGGGGAAATGGCTTCTTTTACTGGTGAAGGAAAACCGGCTGCTGACTTGCCTTAGGGGTTGCACTCTGCAAATGTTGTGAAGCTGCTGGAAACCAGGAAGTGAAATCCAGAGAGGGCAGTGGTCCCCTGGGCTACCAGGGTCCCATGGTGGGATGAAGCTGTTTATTATTTATTAACAACAACAAACACATTTGCATACTGCCCCAAACTTGCATCTCTGGGTGGTTATGTCAGGGAAGGGAAGGGAAGAAGGGGAGTATGTTAGTGGAGTCGCTTTTACTGAAAGAGTTGAGTGGCAGCTTCCCCTGCCAATGAAATGGGATGGAGGCAAACCTTGGGTTTAGCCCTTTCTCAGTCCTGGTCTGGAGAGTAATCTCATGATAGCTTTCAGCAGGGTGTGTGGAATGTCCTACACACACCCTGCTGAAAGCAATCATGAGCCAATGATCCTAGGACCAAGAAGGCTGCAGGAATTCATGCAAGTCATTCGCCTTGTGCTGCGTTTCTGCTCATTACTACCTTGGTCCGGGGCTTTGTCCTATGGGACCAGTTGTCCCCAGTATCTTCTGAGGCTATCTTTTTAACTAGGAGAGGAGCTGACTGAAACTTTGGCAGTAAAAGGCTGATGATGTGATAATGAAGGGACAGAGGGTCACAGTCTCCAGAATCAATCCCAGAGACTGTGCAGTTTTTTGGGGGGGGGGGCTTTTGGATAGCTATTCTTATAGGTTGAAAGAAGTCACGTGTGTTTAAGACTCCATCTCCATCAGTGCCCCTCTGAGTTAAGGGTTACTAAGAGTCATGTATCTGAAGAACAATGGGTTTTGGTGTGATTATATCTAGATGGGATTCTCCCAGGATGGAGGTAACATGTTGACTTTAGGGATATTGGCTTTGATGATTCTGGGGATTTGGATAATCCAAGAGACATAATTCGGTGGCATTTTTGCCCCAATTCAGGTGGGTGACAGAAGAGTTATGGCTGCCTTGTCCTAGGGTCTTAGAAGCACCAAGCTTCCATAGGGGAAAGCTTTTCAGGGTGTTAGCTTGCCCAGTTCAGGCCTCCTTAAATTGGGGAACTGACTAATCTCTCCATGTTGCTTCTAGTCACAGTGGTAAGCACTCTTTAATTCTTTGACCCATCTAGGGGCAGGAAGATGCAGGCTGTGCAGCTCTCTAGGGCGCAGGGTATATACTTGTGGGGAATATATGAGAGATTGTGTGCTAGTAATAATCTATTTTCTTTATCTAACATGGCAGAATTATCATTCCAATTATTTAATATTTTCTATATGTGTGTTTGTGTATGCTTTCTCTCCATAAATTAATTACAGTAGACCATTTTCTAAACCTGATGCATTCATTATTTGCCATTTGGAATGAGTGGGTATGAAAAATCTGTTTCCATTTGGAAAGTAGATTCTGCAAGTATTTAATTTACTAGTGGTTCTTTGTTGATGCTGTGAAGTATTAAGTGCCAGGGTCATCAGTCTCAAATACCATGGCAAAAAGAAGAGACAAAACATGTTCTGGGGTGAAAATATCTCCACAACTTGTTTTTATTCAAATACTGCCCAATCCCAAAATTTCAGGGCAAATAACAATAGGCTTAAAAACATACAATAACTGGTTTTTTACACGTTACAAAAGCAGTGCTAATTTCTGTAAGTGTCCTAATTAATGTCTGTTTTCAGCAATCTTGAATGGGAATCTAACTATACTGATGCTATAGGCAGCTGGCTGGTCCTTTTTCTTTTTTTCTGGTTAGGCATCCTGGCTGACATTCCACACAGCAGAATACTGGCATTAGGGACCACCAGGGCTGCTGTGCAACAGGAAAGGCAGCCTTGGTAGTGGTGCAGAGGCTGAAAGTTGCTTAACGACCTAAAACAGCATGCGGCTACTTCCACAGTGCTACTTCCATCAGAAACAATGGGAGTAGTGTGATGCAAATGCCCTTATGCTGCTTTAGGTGACTGTATAACTTTCTGCCTCCACAACACCACCAGGGCTGCCTTTATTTATTTATTTTTACATTTTATATCCCGCTCTTCTTCCAAGGAGCCCAGAGTGGTGTATTACATACTTGAGTTTCTCCTCACAACAACCCTGTGAAGTAGGTTAGGCTGAGAGAGAAGTGACTGGCCCAGAGTCACCCAGCTAGTATCATGACTGAATGGGGATTTGAACTTGGGTCTCCCCGGTCCTAGTCCAGCACTCTAACCACTACACCACGCTGGCTCTCTTCATGTTGCACACAGCACTGGTGAATTCCTAACACTAATGTCCATCCAGCCCAGCGGCTCTTGAGAACTTCAAGGCGCTCCAGCATGCTGCACAGTTGAAATAGATCATCACAAGCAGCGGGGCAGTGGCGGGGTGGGCATGAGGTGGCAGCAGGAGGCCTCCAAAAGCAGATTTTTTGGGGGGAGGGGGGCCTGCGGCAGCAGGGAACACTTGCAACAAGAGTGGTCTGGTTGCCACAATTACCTAGGTGCACCACTGAACATGCCTCACTAATGTTCCTTAGTGGTAAGTAAAGGTAAAATGTGCTGTTGAGTCAGTGTTGACTCCTGGTGACCACAGAGCCATGTGGTTGTCTTTGGTAGAATACAGGAGGGGTTTACCATTACCATCTCCCGCGCAGTATGAGATGATGCCTTTCAGCATCTTCCTATATCGTTGCTGCCCGAAACAGGTGTTTCCCATAGTCATTTTCCTATATTGCTGCTGCCTGATATAGATGTTTCCCATAGTCTGGGAAACATACCAGCGGGGATTCGAACCGGCAACCTCTGGCTTGCTAGTCACGTCATTTCCCCGCTGCATGATTAGGTGCCTTTTGTGGTAAGTAGATATGTCTTAATAGAAGCGGATTGTGGGATCATTATGCCTTGGACCAGTTATGACTTAAGATGCTTACTACTTCAAGACCTGACAGCTCTTTCTCCCTCCCAGTCCCTCTGGATGAATGTCTGTGCAGGAGTGATCTGTATTTTTTGGCTGGCTCTGTCCTGGGCCATGACGTCTCTAATGCAAGGGATAAAAGGCCTTCTATTGCCTTGCCATTCTATGTGCACCTGAATGGGTGTACCCATGATGTGGCAGGAAGGGCTTTAAGTGTACATGGACCCTGGCATGGGATAGAGTTGCCAGTAGTGCTCATAGTATTCTCTTGCTGGGTTCATAAATTTTCCTACTTCAAGTGGTAAACATTGTATATGCATTTGTATGCCCACAAAATAAAATATACAGTTATGGGTCAAGGGGATTCTATCATGAATGGAACTAATGTATGTTTCCCCCCAAAGGAAAAGTGTTATATATTTAACCCTGTCATAACATAAATCAGAAGGCCAGAATAAAAATCCTTCTGTAAGTAGATTTTTCCACTTCCTTCAGTGAAGATTAATATCTATTCAAATAAGTATGTGCTTATTAACCTTCTTAACACTTGAAATAGAAAACAAGGTGTGAGGTGTTCTTAGATGTTTCAAGTGGATGTCAGCATGCCAAAGGCCATAGGGGAAAAATGTTATTAACCACCTACTTAAACAGTTTGGTAAAACCTGTGTATCCTTATTTTAATGATTTCCAGAGGGATAGCTGATGCAGGAAAAACAACAGAGCTTTACGGCATCTTAAAGACTAACAGATTTATTGTAGCATAAGCTTTCATGGATTACAGTCCTCCTCATCAGATGCACTTCATCAATTCTAAATTGGTGTGTATATACACACGTGCACATGCATTCTTACACAGATGATCTAGAAAGGGGAAAAAATGTAAACTCTGAGCAGTGGGTTCAAATGGCCATGGAAGAAGTATAGTTTGTGAAGTTGAAATGTATAAGGTAAGCATAGGAACAATTCACAAAGTAAGTAATTGGTGATGACAAAAACTTCCTAGGCTTGCTAAGTTAATAATTTATACCTGTAATTTGCTAGGAAGCAGTTCTGACTGAAGCCTGAATGAATGGACTAAAACAAATTTTAATACATAAATTCTAATTTGGAAGTTTCCTGCGAGAGTCCCTATTCTTAACAAAGTAACTTCAAAGGGAGACTTGTCTTGTGTGAATTCAAATGCAATAAAAGCTTTGATTCTATTTGTTCAGGCTTGAATTGTAACAAGAGTTTCCTGACACGTGTTAACAAAAAATCTTCATGGTCTTGCTAAGTTATCACCAGTGACATCTGTTTTGAATTGTCACTGTGTTTATCTATCATATATACTTTACAAACTGTTATCTTTTGCATTCCATGGCAATTTCACTCCAGTCTTTATGATTCTTTCCCCACTCTTTATCCATTCTCTCTCTCACACACTTTCACTCTTACTCACACACATATGTCACCATATCATACATTCAGTGGAGTCAACTGTAGCTCACAGAAGCTATATGCTGTATTTACATGAATCAAAGACTAGGTTTTTCTGAGTTTTTAGAAATTAGAATTCGGGAGGTTGTCTTCAATTCAGTGTCCTGTTCTTTTTGAGTAAATGCAGCTATAATATGTATTTAATCTCTACTTTTTAAAGGGGTCATCTTAAATTCAGAATTATCTTCTATTTGGGTAAGTATGGTAATACATTTGTTAGTGTTTAATGTGCCATAAAACTGTTTGTTAATAGCATATGTGAAATTATTAGGAAAAAAACTCAAGCTTTTAATATTGTCTTCTTGAAGTGAGTAGAACTTGTTGGTTGATATAGGTTTCTGCTGACCAGTTATGTAAATAGCATATTGGTAAAACATAATGCATTCCTGTTCTGAGCAGAGGGCTGGAGTTGGACCTTCAAGATTACTTCCGACTGCAAAATTCTAAGAAAATAGCCCACTTGACTTAAAATCACAGATTAACAGGAAAATGGTCTTCTGCTTTTGAGGGGCCATGGAAACACACTGGATCAGTTCAGACAATGGTGTACCTTTCTGGCCCATGCAATTAAAAGGCAGATATGTCCTGAATGCACACCTGTCATGACATCATTTGCAATACCTCATTGTCTTCCTGACATGTCCTTTATTGCCTGGGGGAGACTGTTCTGAAATGCCACTCTGTATACCAGTATACTCTGAGAGGGCTTTGGGACAGGAACACACTTGTTGCATCCTACCTTTAATCATGTGGGCTGGGGAGGTATTGGCTGGCCCATTGACATTCTGTGGGCTAAGCATCAATTTATTTCTGCTTCACCTCCTTGTTCTATTTCATATTCATTAAAGTCTGTAGAGGATATCCAAACAACTTCTGCATTTGCAGATTCTCTCCCCCCCCCCAAAAAAAAAGCAGTTGTGCAAAACAGATGTACATTAAAGCAGCAGGCTGGCAAAAGCATGATGACTATCAGCACTAGCTATGAATGGGAAGGTGCATTGGAAAGTGCATCTCATTGAAAGTGATGTAGTACAGAGAGACACACATCTGCTTTCAGATGCTTGTTCTAATGTATGCTTTGATGTGCTTTCCCTTGTTTCTCCCTTTTCTGCCTAGCCTGCATCCAGTTTTGTGTATCCAGCCACAATTCCTTTGTAACCCCACGAGTATAAAGTAAATGGCACAGAGCTAGAAATAAGAAACATTAGGTGATGTCTGCACCATCAAAACAATAATATCAGCACAGGAAATCAAACATAAAGGATTACTGTGGTAACCCCACTTGGCAGTGTTTGGATTTTTCTGTTTATTTTTCAAGATAACCAACAAGAAAATAGAAAATGCCAGTTTAAGGAACAAGCCACACATTTATGCTGTTTGTACCAAACAGACCTTCAGCATGCATGTATAAAGTAAATGATGCAGGAAATATGTACTGAAAATAAAATGTAGATGCAAACCAACCCTGATGCAGAGACACTGGGAGGCACAGGTGAGTAATAATGCTCAACTCCCATACTAGCACAGCATTTTTTATTTGTATCATTTCTATCCCACCTTCCTGTAAAAATATGTTCAGCATAGTGAAGCCACTCTTGCTCCTGTGACCAGTGTGTTTTTGAGAGACCATGAAGGCTCTTGAAGGCCCACTGCCCTAGCTCAGTGTGTCTGCAAAGAAGTAATCTGTCATCTTTGGCTAGCTTTATCTTAGTGGAGAGAGATGTAAGATCTTTGTAATGATCACAACATCATTACAAATGATGTCATGATCATGCACAGATGTAATTATCATCTGTACCATGATCATCTGCATACATACAATATATGGAACAGGAACTTCAGGTGCATACTAATCCCAAGAATTGGATACTGAACCCAGGGTTCTTATATTTGACCAGCAGAACACCATATCCATATGTGAGTAAAATAAAGTGTGTCATCAAGTCGATTTCAACTCCTGGACTCACCAAGTGGGGTTACAACTGGTGGTTTTCTTTGGTTACCATTGCCTCCTCTTGCATAGTATGAGATGATGCCTTTCAGCATCTTCCTATATCGCTGCTGCCTGATATAATACCAGCGGAGATTTGAACCGGCAACCTTCTGCTTGTTAGTCAAGCATTTCCCCACTGTGCCACTTAAGGTGGTCGTCCATATGTGAAGGACTCAGTAATTTGCCCTCTGTGCACTTAACAAGCTGACTGTGACTATTATATAAGCAAATTTATGGAGGATAATATTTCATGTGTTTCTCCACCACAATTTAGTTCTAGGATTTGGTTGCCAAAATGTTTTGGTGTGCTGTCTGCAAAACCTCTCCTTATTTGCTATAAGCAGTCTTAAAGCAGTACATTTAAATGGCCAATGGATTCCAAAATAATACATTATCAGTTGTTTAATTGCCTGTTCCTTTTTAAATTATATTTTTAAAAAATGTTTGATTTGATTATAAGCCACCTTGGGAACCAATGGGGGCTTATATAAAATATTTATATTTTATATAAATATAAAATATTTATATTTTATATAAATATAAAATATTTATATAAAGTACAAGCACAGTTATTTAACAAAATAACATCATAACAAAAGCATCATCACAAATTAGCTTTGGTGAATCATTCTGTGCTCCCTGTGGTTCCAATAAGCAAAATACTTGGGATGTAGGGACATAGGAAGCTGCCATATACTGAGCCAAACATTTGTCCATCTAGCTCAGTATTGTCTACACAGGCCGGCAGTGGCTTCTCCAAGATTGCAGGCAAGAGTCTCTCTCAGCTCTATCTTGGAGATGCTGCCAGGGAGGGAACTTGGAACTAGGGAAGTGCAAATCGATTTTGGTACAAAATGATTTGAATCCAAATCTACCTCTTTGGGGTGATTTGTGGACAAAACAAATTGCCCCTGTGCTAGCTGGACAGATTTGGGTCCAAAACAAATCGTCCAGTTTTTGGACCTGAAAAATTTGTAGATTCAGACCTCCATTTTGTGGTGATCTCTCTTACTGCCTGTTTTGTGTCAGGGATTTTTTTTGAAAATCGCACCCTCCTAAGCTTCAGATTGGTGACTTACCATGTGTAACAATTGGCTGGTGATTCCCCCCTGGTACCAGATTGGCTCATTTCCATTCAAATCTTGTGTTGCCAGGGATGACTGACCTCACATTGGTTAGGGGAAGGGTCAAAGAAGGGACAAGGGTGGGGGGAGTTTGAAGGAGGGATTTTTAAATGTACTTAAAGAGACAGACAGACAGCATTCTGCCTTGTGGGAGGAGAGAGAGAGAGGCGCTTTGCTTTGCCTTGACTGCCTGCTGCCTGGAGTGGATTCTCTGCTTTTTCTTCCTGCTTTCCTGAAGAGAAGAAAAGAAGAAAAGAGAAGAGAATTTTTTTCACCCCCTTCCTACTGCTGAGAGAATCACTCCCTGCACCTGCTGTCCGTACGAATAGATTTAGGTATAAAATGATTTGTACCCAAATCTATCTGTTTTGGGAGATTTGTGGACAAAACAAATTGCCCTTGTGCTAGCTGGCCACATTCAGACCCAAAAGAAATTGGGGGTGATTTGATTTGGGTACAAATCGAATTTAAAAAATCGATTCATGCACATCCCTACTTGGAACCTAGTTGCTCTTCCCAGAGTGGCCCCATCCCCTAAGGAGAATATCTTACAGTATTCACATGTGGTCCCCCATTCAAATACAACCAGTAAAGACTCTGCTTAGCTAAGGGGACAAGTCATGCTTGCTACCACAAGACCAGCCCTTGTGGAATTCATTGCTCCACAATTACTGTAATGGAGGACAATATTTCATACATGTTTTTAACACTAGCACCTCAATTTCCAATGCTCAGGACAGAGTGGAATTCCAAGCCCTCCTCTCCCAAACAGATCTGACTATAGATCTAACTGTCTATTAGCAGTTTACAGCATAAAACAAACCAAGAATAAAAAAGAGAATTTAACAGCTTAAACATATAAACACCAGATTAAAATATCCATAAAAACAACAACTATCTAAAACAGTTGGCTGAAGATATGTTTCTTCAGTTGTTTCCTAAAAGCCAACAGGGATGGAGCAGCTCTAATCTCAGCAGGAAGTGCATTCCACAGTCCTGGGGCAACTACAGAGAAGCTACATCTTTGAGTTGCCACCAGATGAGCTTGCGGCACCCTCAGATGAACCTCCCCTGAAGTCTTTAATTAGAGGTGGGATTCATAACAAAGAAGGTATTCTCTTAAATACTGTGGGCCGAAGTCATTAAGGACTTTATAGGTAATAACCAGCACTTTGTATTTTGCCAGTGTAGATCCTTTAGTATTAGAGTAATATGGTTTCTACGGGATGTCCCAGAGACCAATCTGGCAGCAGCATTCTGCACCAATTGCAGTTTCTGGACTATGTACAAAGGCAGCCCCAAGTAGAGTGCATTCCAGTAGTCAAGCCTGGAGGTTACCAGCATGTGCACCACTGTCTTAAGGTCACCTAGGATAGGGCACAGTTGGTGAACCAGTAGAAGCTGATAAAAGCACTCCTGGCCACCACCTCCACCTGATGTATCAGGGAGAGGGTTGGGTCCAGAAGCACTCCCAAACTGCGAACCTGTTCCTTCTGGGGGAGTGTAACCCCATCCAGAACAGGCAGATCTATCCCATTTCTCAGTCTTCAGCTTCCTACAGTGAGCACTTCCATCTTGTTTTGATTCAGTCTCAATTTGTTATCCCTCTTCCAGCCCATTACTGCCTCAAGGCAGGAATTTAGGGAAATTATGCCACTGCCTGATGAAGCTGATATCTAGAAATCGATTGGGGTATCATCAGCTTACTGATAACACTCTGCACCAAATCTCCTGATGATCTCTCCCAGAGGTTTCATGTAGATGTTTAAAAAGCATTGGAGACAAAATGGAGCCCTGAGGGACACCATACAAAGGCTCTCACTTTGTAGAGCAACAGTCTCCAAGTAAACCTTCTGAAATCTACCTGTGATGTATGAGTGGAACCACTGCAAAGCAGCGCCCCCTACACCTAGTCCCTGCAGGCGATCCAGAAGGATACTATGGTCAATGGTATCGAAAGCCGCTGAGAGATCCAAAAAGACAAACAGTCACACTCCATCTGTCAATTCCCCTTTGGAGATCATCCACCAGGCTGACCAAAGCAGTTTCCACCTCATAACCTGCCCAAAAAGCCAGTTTGAAATGGATGCAGATAATCTGTATCATCCAAGACTGCCTGGAGTTGAGAGGCAACCACCCTTTCAATCATCTTGGCCAACCATGGGAGATTGGAGACAGGCCTATAATTTCCCAGCTCCGATGGATCCAGGGTAGGCTTTCTTTAAAAGAGGTCTTATAATTGCCTCCTTTAAACAAGGAGGCATCCTACCTTCCCTTAGAGAAGCATTTATGATCTCAGCTAGGCCCTCTCTAACAATCTTCCTGCTTGATACTATAAGCCATGTTAGACAAGGGTCAAGAGAACAGGTGGTAGGACACACAGTTCCAAGCAGCTTGTTCACTTCCTCAGGATTCACAAACTGAAATTGATCCAATATAACCACACAAGAGGAGTTACTAGATATCCCCACTAAAGACTCTGCACCAATACTGGAATCCAGGGTGGCTCAAATAAAAGAAACTTTGTCCACACAAAAATCATTAAAAGCTTCATAGTGGCTAACTGATGGTTCCAAAGCCATAGAGGAAGGGGCCTGTATAAGTTCCCTCACCACTCTTGACAGTTTCACTGGACATGAACCTGCAGATTCAATATGCACAGCAAAGAATTGTTTCTTTGCCACATGTATTGCCAGAGCACAGGTCTTCAGTTGTGCTCTGTGCTATAATTTGTCGGATTCAAGCCGAGTCCTTCTCCACTCGTGTTCTAGTTGTCTACCTAGCTGCTTCATCTCCCGTAGTTCTTCTGCATACCATGGAACTAATTTAGAAGCGGGCTGGAGAGGACTTAGGAGCGATTGAGTTTATCACCTAGTGAGCTCATTATTCCAATTTTTCACCAGGGTGTCAACAAGATCATGGACAGAACCAACATTAAAGCCCTCTAAGGTTACTTGGTATCCTCCTTGGGTGGACCATCCTAATATTTATTTATTTATTCAATTTCTATACCGCCCTTCCAAAACTGGCTCAGGTGGTTTACACAAATAAATAATAAATAAAAATAAGATGGATCCCTGTCCCCAAAGGGCTCACAATCTAAAAAGAAACATAAGCTAGACACC
Organism: Hemicordylus capensis; assembly: GCF_027244095.1. NCBI lineage: Eukaryota > Metazoa > Chordata > Lepidosauria > Squamata > Cordylidae > Hemicordylus > Hemicordylus capensis. The sequence goes on along the minus strand of NC_069661.1, from coordinate 79,462,761 downwards.
AGGAACAGTCACTGGAGTTACTGTGCTGGGAATGTATAGGGCCAATTACTCTCCCCTGCTAAATGAAGAGAATCACTATGTTAAAAGGTGCCTCTTTGCCAAGTTAGCAGGGGTCTAATAGGCCCTTCACCCCTGCAGAAGGGGCACTGTTCCGGCACTGGCACTCTTCCCTCTAACAGGGATTCCCAGATGTTGTTGACCACTCCCAGAATCCACAGCTGCAGTGGCCTTTGGCTGGGGATTCTGGGAGTTGTAGTCAACAACATTTGGGAATCCCTATTAGAGAGGACACTGGTGACTAGTGGCTGCAAACTGAACCTTCAGTAGGTGGTGGTCCATCCATGACAACGGGGAAATCATTGGTGTTCCCACCCACAGAACACCTCCCTGATCAAAGCAAAATACCAATTCAGGTGTGTGACCAGCAACGTGTGTTGGCCCTGAGACCACTTGGGAAAAGCCCATCATTGTCATGGCCACTATGAACTCCCAAGCTGTTCCTGACAGTTCAGTCCCAAAGTGAACATTGAAGTCACCCACCACCATCAACCTGGGTGTCTCCAATGCCAACTCTGCAACCAAATCTGACAGCTCGATTAGGGATTCTGTTGGGCAGCAGGGTGATTGGTACACCACCAGAAGTCCTAATCTATCCCTGGCCCCAAGACTCAAGTACACACACTCAATACAGGCAGGTGCTCTGACAGCGATCCTGGTAAGGGATATACTGTTCTTATAAACCACAACCACTCCTCCTTTCTTATAAATGTCCTCTCACCTGCTCCACAACAGAGTATCCTGTAGGGAGAAGCTGGGACCAGACTGGGCTACCAGCCTCTCCCAACAAGGTCTCTGTAATGTTAAAAGATTGTTTTAACTTTTTGTTCTGTGAAATTGTTTTAATTGCTTTTATTCTGTTTTCATATCTGTCATATTTTAAATTGTGTACACCGCCTAGAGGTGCATATATCTTCTAATAAAGATATGATATCTAATAAAGAAAGCAGATATGATATCTAATAAAGAAATTTAAAAAAAGCTTTAAATCTCTTTCAGAATTGCTACTCTTTGGCTAGTCACAGTAAGACAGAAGGGTCTGAAGACCTACGGGAGGATAAGCCACTTAGGGGAAGCATGTTGGAATCTGAAAACAGTGGGTGGTAAAGGGTTTTGCACTCCTAAATTTCTTTCTCCTGAAAATGGCTTTTCAACCTTAAAAGGGAGTTATGTTGCATTATTTGGCCCTTGTACCTATGTATTTATCATTAGACCTGCTTGACAAGATCATCGGAGGGGGCTTTGCTCTAGGGATGTGCAAGCCAGCTTGATTTGAAATGTGATTTGAATATAACTGGTCAGGTTTGGGTGGTCCAAGGTAGAACCAGACTGGTCCCCCAAAGGTGGCGCGTTGGTCTGCGCTGGCCTGTGGGTTTAGCCCGATTTGGTGGCCAGACAGGACCCAGTTCGGCTGGAACAGGAACCAGGCTGAGCGAGTTCAAATTCAGTCCAAATTTGAACAGAACCAGCCAAACCGATTCCGTGAACACCCCTACTCTGCTCTGCATGCCAAGGGTGAGAGAGGATTGGCTTTTGAGCACACGGGACAGGGCCTTCTCAGTCATTGCCCCCAGACTTTGGAATGCTCTCCCAGCTGGCATGTGCTTCTCAGCCTCCATAACAGTTTTTGGAAAACAAGTAAAGATGAAGCTCATCACTCAAGCTTTTTTATGAGAGTGGAGTTTGTATGGCTGCTGCTTTGTGTTTTGTGTGTTACTGTTTTATATAGTTTTAAAAACTTTTAAATAGAGATATATTATTTTTATATTTAATATCTGTACTTTTTGTATTTTAATTGTGTATTGTTTTAATTATGTTGTAAACCACTTTGGGATTATTGAAATGAAAAGTGGTGTAGATATCGAATAATAAATATAAATAAATAATAAATTAGACCCCTGATCAGGGGCAGCCCTTTCATGCGGCGAGGTGAGGCAATTACTTCAGGCAGCAGATTTTTGAAGTGTGAGCAGGACAGCAAGGTATCCGCTATTGCTGTCACTGGAGCAGCTCTTCAGTATTCATCTGACAAGTGCAAGCCTTGCAAGGAGCATCTCTCCACACAGTCCTTGCAGTTTGCAAGAAGCACGACGAGCAAAGGAGACAAGGTTGCTGGCAATCTTCCCTCTTCCTTGCCATCTCCGCCTTCCCACATGCCACTTGGAAACTTGCAAAGGTCATTTTTGAAAGGGGACTGGCCTCATCAGGATTGCGGCGCAAGGCAACATTTATCTCTCCAGTTTATTGAGATCCTACAGATCTACGAAACTTGTAGGAAAGGAGCCACAAGGCAATATGAGTTAATTATTAGACTGACTCCTAGATTCTACTAGAAAATGAAAGACTGCAATTCTGTGCCCATGGGATAGCTAACGTTGGGACTTATTTCTGAGAAAACATAAATAAGATATGGTGTTTCATGAATTCTAGGTATTCAAGGCCTAAAGAAATAGCCCACGTTGCCTCATCATCTGGTGTAAGTCACACATGCAAGTGACAAGCTGTGTGTATGCTGGTGTGAAGTAAAGAGACTAAAGTCACTTGATGCACATAGGAAGCTGCTTTTCTCAAATGGCATGTCACATTGAAAAATGTCTATGCCATTGTGGTTTAAGCAGCCACCTATCAGCAATTTCAAATTTGAGTTCCTTCATAACTCTCGGTTGGAAGCCTTCTTGGCTCTGGTGATTTTTTAATTTTTAGTTTTTCAAGACAGTTTAGAACATACTCTCTCATCACCTCAAATTGGATCAGTTCCTCAGCCTCCAAGCCTGAGAAGATCAGTTCCAGAAAGGGTTTATGGTCAGTATCCTCCACCGTGAAGACAAATACAAAGAAATCATTCAGCTTCTCTTTAATCTCCTTATCCTCCTTTCTCATCCCTTTCACACCCCCATCACCTAAGGGTTCAAGCACCTCCCTGGCAGGTTTCCTGCTTATGATATATTTAAATAAATTTTTGTTATTCCTCTTGACACTTCTAGCTATATGCTCCTCAAACTCTCATTTTGCATCCCTTATTGTCTTCTTGCATTTCTTTTGGCAGAGTTTATATTCCTTTCTGTTCTCTGGGAGGACTTCAATTTTCTGAAGGAAGTCTTCATCTGTTTTATAGCTTCCCTGACTCTACTTGTTAGCCATGCTGGTGTCCTCCTGAAATAGGTGATACCTTTCCTCTTTCTTGGTATATATTCCAGCTGAGCTTCTATTATTGAGGTTTTTAATTAGTTCCATGCTTTCTGGAGTGATTTGACCCTCCTGACTTTCCCTTTCAAATTCCTTCTTACCAGTCCCCTCATTTTTTAGAACTTTCTTCTTCTGAAGTCCAACGCATCTGTGTTGGATTTCCTTGGCAATGCTCCACTCACATATAAGCTGAATTGGATTACACTATGGTAAATGTTCCCCAATGGTTCTACAACTCTAACATCTCACACCAGGTCCTGGGTACCACTCAGGATTAAGTCCAAGGTCACCTTCTCTCTGGTTTATTCCACAACCAGGTGTTCTAAGGCAGTCATTTAGCGTGTCTAGAAATTTGGCCTCTCTGTCAATACCTGCATATGAATATGCCCAGTCTTGTGAGGGTAATTGAAGTTACCCATTATTACAGTTCTGTCGCTCTTTGACTTCTCTCATTTGCTTCTCCAACTCCAGGTCACTTTCAACCTTTTGATCCAAAGGGCAATAGCACATTACTAGTAATATATTTCATTTCAGTCCTCGTATTGTCACCCACAATAATTCTGTAGAGGACTGTGGCCCTCCTAATTTTTCTAGCTTATTGGATTCTATCCCTTCTTTAATATACAGTGCTACTCCACCCCCAGTCTGCCCTCCCTGTCCTTTCTGTAACCAGGAATAACACTGTCCCACTGCTTCTCACCATTCCACCAGGTGTTTTTTTGGTAGGCTCACTATATCTATGTTTTCATAAGAAACCAAGCACTCCAGCTTACCCATCTTGGCTTGGAGGCTTCTGGCATTGGCATATAAACACACATAGACAGAATCTCTTACCTGGCAAAGGTGTGGGCTTTCTCCCTTACCATCATTGGATCTTTTTGACCAGTTGTCGTGTGTTTCCATCTGCTCTACTCATGGATCTACTCTGCCCCTTTCTAGTTTATCTGAAATGTTTGCACCCTTGCACCTTAGGGGATTATGTTTGCTTAATGAGACACCACCCAGTTCCTGTTGGCAACCCCCCCCCCCCAGGCATCATTTTAAAAGCTGCTCTGTGACCTTTATGATTCTAAGCACCAGCAGTCTGGTTCCATCTTGGTTCAAGTGGAGCCCATCGCTTTTGTACAGGTTTTGCTTGCCCTAAAATATATCCCAGTGCCTAACAAATCTAAAACCCTCCTCCTGGCACCACCATCTCATCCACACATTGAGACCCCTCAGCTCCATTTGTCTCACTGGCCCTGTGTGTCAAACAGGTATCACTTCAGAGAACATTACCCTGGGGATCTTGGACTTCAATATGCTACATAGCAGCCTAAATTTGGCTTCCAGTATCTCCCAAATACATTTCCCAACATCATTGGTGCTAACGTGCACCATGACAGCCGACTGATCCCCAGCACTGCTTAACAGCCTTTCTAGACACTGCGTGACATCCACAACATTTGCAATAGGCAGGCAAGTCACCATGGGGTCCACACACAGGTCACAAACCCATCTCTCTCTATGCCCCTAATGAATGAATTACTCACAACTAGGAGGCCCCCAGCCCTGGAGAGCATCCTCTGTGTGAACGGATATGGGTGCATCACCCAAGGAAAGAGTCCCTTCTAAGGGAGCATTCCCCTTTTCCTCAGAATGATGTCCTGCTTCCCTGACAACTTCATTCTCGATAACATCAGAGGAGCTATCAGCCTGGGATGCCTCTATCACATTCCTGAGAGTCTCAACCCCATACCTTTCTTCCCCTCTGAGCTTCTCCAGGTCAGCCACCTTGACTTCAAGGGGAAAACCTAGTTCCCGGAGAGCCATGAGCTCTTTGCACTGAGCAGAAATTCACAACCTCTGCCCCTCAGGCAGATAGTCATACATGCAACACTCTGTAAATACACTCTGTGATATACACTCCATGAAATACACTCCCCTGCTGGCATTCTACCGTCAGAACTAGTTTTATTGACTATTTAACATATATAGAGCTCGTTTACTTGAAAGCTAGGTCTTAGCTGCAGTGGTCAGCTAATTAAAGGTTTTAAGATCTGACCTCCAAGAAAATCACAAAAATGGGACAGTACTCACCTTCTCATTCTGGGTGTCTCCTTTCTTATAAAGGGGGACCATTTGTGCACCTTCCCAAACAGCTCCCTGCTAAACTCCACACAAAACACCTTATATGTCTCTTAGCAAACTCCTGTTCACAAAGCTCAAGATAACAAAGCTCCCCTGGTCTGAGCTGCTTCCAAACTGAGCCACCTCAGGAATATGGCTGCTCCCACAAGCTGTGTGACTCACCTGCGGCTAATCCCCACCCACTGTCTCTCTAGGCACAACTCAAACTGTCCTGTTAAAAACAAACCCCAACCAGCCAGAAATCAAACCCTAGAAAAGACTAGCCCTAACAAGCTCACCATGTCCTTTCCCCTTTGGTTTATTTATTTGTTTGCTGTCTTCTTTAGGAAAGAAAACAAAAGTTTTCTCCTCCTTGTTCTGAGCTTCTTCTGAAGAGCTGCTTCCAAACTGATGGGCAGAGCTTGGCCCATCACACTTGAAAAAAATAAACCCCAAATAATGAATTATTAAGTTACAAAGGTTGCTTATTATTGAAGACTTGTCTACATACTGATGACTCAAGGGAACAATGCTAAGATTCAATATCATTTCAGAGTCTTGGCTTTCGTTCAATTTTCTGCACAGAATAATCAATCGTAACAAATGGGAAAGCAAGACTAGAGGGCAAAGAGGTAAGAGATGCAAGAAAGCCAGACAGAGCTAATTGGATACTGAGCACAAACCATGTTAAACCCTGCAGAAGAAGTAAACATTTTGAGAAAATGTTAACTCCTACATTGCACTGAACATAAATCTGGATTTTGCCTTTAAATTGCTATGAAAACATGTCTACAGATCTTTTACAGTTTAGTCCAATTACAAATACTAAATTAAAATGGGCTAATCTGCATTAACTTACCAACTCCAAAGTAAATTTATAGCCTATGAAATCTACATTAAATCAATATTTGCCAGCAAAATGTAGTTAGCCATTCCAGAAAAATCAATTCAAATATGTGTTCAACTTCATCTATCTAAGGTAGATTTCCAGAGCATATTGAAAACTAATTATGATTGATAATTCCTACAGCACATTTCTACATACTGGAAATCCCAATAAAGATAAATGCCTGGCTTTAGAAGAATAGGGCTCTAAAACTGAATTTCTATCATAGCAGACCAAAGTGGTGTTTAAGGAACACTGGACTGTATCCAGATTAGACATGATAATCTGGCATATACTATTACCCTAACCCTTCCCCCAAATATAACACCACTACCATATAAATGATGCTTCAAACCAAACACCATAATACTGTCAACAATAATCTCACTTGCCATAGCGACACTTGCCCTGCCCCTTACCCCAACTATATTTTTAGAAATGGATAATATCTTAAACCAAGAGCCTTCAAAGCCCTAAATGAGAGTGAGTCCCTCTTAGTTTCTTATAAGGTTTGTAGAACATTATTCCACATCTTCTGACTGGCACATGATAATTTAGCACCATTGAAATCAATGAGACAAGTTATGACTAACTTAAGTCGCATTAATTTCAGTGGTACTTAGTCATACTAACTTTGCTTGCTGCTCCCCAAGGCAGTGTCTATGGGAATCGTGTTTATCTCCAGAATACTTCATCTTCAGATGGAGATAGGTTGCCACAGCAGCCATCTCCAGTTCAGCCAGTAATCCAAGAGAGAGAGGCTGATGAGTAAAACAGAATGGGAGTACAAACCTGGACAGGGAAATTAAGTCTCCCCAGAGACTTAATTTGTGAAAGACACAAATGCCAAATGGTTTCAGAAAAGAATAATTTTAAATTAAAAGGGTACTTCTGGGGTTTAAGTTGAAAACAGTTTAAGATTTATAAAGAAGAAGAAGAGATGTGGCATAATAGTGCATAGTACTTAAAGGGTTAAAGATTTAACATGCTAAGAGGTGGAGTTAAATAAAAGAAGGACTGCTGCTGTGGGAGGCTGCTTCTTCTGTTTGTGTTCTTCTAAAATGGCTGCTGGTCTTTCTTTGCAAACACTACAATCTGCTTGTGGAGATTGGATGACTCAATCCAACCCCTCTCTCTCGGTGACTGGGAGAGTTAAAGCCATAGATGCCACCAGCATATGAGCCCATCTAGATCCTCAAGTGCACCAATGTAGTCTGATGCTGCACACAAGAATCTCTGGACTAGGGCCCTTTAAAAAAAAGGAAGAAAATGATAGTTTGTATGATCACATGTGTGGCGATGGATCACAACGAACAACCCTACACCACTTGAGAATTCATAGAGCTTTCTCCAGTGTTAAATGTTCTGTCAACAATATAAGAATAAAACTGTTTACAGCTCCTTGCATTCAAGGAGTATCATCTATACATGTTCACACAGTTCTGTGCGACAAAGAAAACGTTTCAGTATTGCCTGTGCAAATGCAGTTTGTCAGCACTCCAAGAACATTATTTCCAATGGCCGTACCATCTCTTTCATCCAATTTCTGGCATTTGCACACGTATGCTCTTGTGTTGGGAAAATGCAGCTGTTCCTGCAGTGCCCAAAGCACACATGGGGCATCACACAGTACGCAAGTCAGTATGGCAAAGCAGAACTAGGGAGATCAATCACAGTTTTCCCTTTCTGCTTTGGATCATTCTTTTAAAGCCCCAGCAAGGTAACTACAAATTTCCAGTCCCTCATTACATCCATGCATGAAAATGGTGTATCACTATTTCTAATATCTTTAACGCATATGTGCAGGCTCAGAGATGATAGTAACCACATATTATTAAACTGAAATTTGCCTTGGCAGCTCAAAAGAGTCAAACAGATTATTGTCCATATCAGTTTACATCAAGTGCATCAAGTACATCAAGTGTACTTTGGGTTCCTTCTGCCAACAAATGGTTGATAAACCATCTCTCATTTTTCTGTGATCGTTACAGATTTTCAATTCCTTTTTTATTTGCATCATATGGGATCATTATAGCAATGGTATAGCTATACCGTGTCCCAATAGCACTGGATATGATTGAGTTTAATATTTTGTTCAATTCACTCTGAAATTATTTACACTGGAAGTTTTGCTATGCTTTTTTAAAGGGTTGTTTGTTTTTGTTTTTGTTTTTGTTTTGCAAGCTTTTGCTCAAATACAGGCAATTTCCTTCTAGAAACTGGAGCCTTTAAACTAATAAAAATAATCTCTAGTGTGAACTGGTCAGAGAGCTTTTCACTAAGACAGGGCATTAATATATGAAACAAAAGCTGCACAACGTGGTCTGTGTGTGGTTTTTTTAAAGAGCGGTTTTTTGGTAATCATGCCCAGGTTTTGGAAATCTCTACTGAGAGAAGTCTGTCTTGTCCCCTCTTTGATGGCCTTCTGTCACTGAACAAAGACATTCCTCTTTCACAAGTCACTTGATTTGTTGCTGAGATTTGTTATCCTCCCATCTGTTTTACCAGCTGTGTTGTTAATATTTGTGATTTTATTCTGTGGTAATTTTGTTTTATTTATTTATTTTTGTTTCATTAGTCACCTTGATATTCTATCTTTTTGATAGAAAGGTAGGATATGAATATGTTAAAAAGCCAGTCAGTTAGCCAAATACGTTTCATATACATTGCATTTGATTTTCTGTAGTATATGAATATAATCGTATTCATTAATACTCATATTTTATTATTTATTTTATTTTACTTATTTATTACATTTATAAACCACCCCATCAAGAGGCTCTGGGTGGTGCACAACTAGTTTTAAAAACATAAAAACAAACATCATTGAAAACACTGTGGCAATGCTGTCCGGGGCGCAGGGAGGGATGCTGAAGTCCTGCATGCCCGCTTTTTACAAGAGTGCCAGTGGGGGGAAAGCAGCAGGGTGAGGCCTGGCAGGTAGGCAGCGCCTCCTCTGCCCCTTCAAGAAATGCCCTCCCTCTGAACCGGCTTGAACACCAGTCCACGGAATTAGTTTGGCGCTCCTAGAATGGAGCACTGAACACTTCCGTGCACATCCTAGTCACTGCCAGTATGTGGGTGGCTTCACATGACTGCTGGGAAGCAAGTTGGTGGGAACTGCTGGGTCCCAGAGGAAACAGCTACATATGCCCATCTCTATGTCTTTTGAACCCACCAACCTCAGGTTCTCAAGCCACACTTTCCTCCAGGAACCCAACATTTGTAACCTACATTTGAAGTTGGGTGGAGAATGTCAGTCAGGCGACAGAGGGAAGTGTGGAGGGTTTGGGTGACATGGAAATGGTCAGCAGTAGCTGCTTGTTCTGTTCCTGCTAACTTACGTCATATGAAGCCACCCAGTGTAGACAATTCTGAATTGGATGGACCAACCATCTTGACTCAGTATGAAGCTGCTTCCTACACTCCTGATAATATACAGCAAGATACTGTAAATGTATATGGTATAGTCTCATAAGCAAAAACTTGACCATCCCCTGCCCCAAGGTTCTTACAGTTTCTAATAAGGAAATTAACTGAGAGAAAAAGGTAATAAGGATTTAATGAAAACAAATGCAGTTACATGTGTTTAAAAACTTGCTTGCAATTGGGGGTGAGGATTAAGGGATTAACACCCAAGCTTTTCAGAAAAAGGTGAGTTTTTAATATAATATGCTTATATATTCCTTCACAGTTTATGCAATATCAGCTTATCCAGTGACTAAATATTGATTTGCTAGATATTTTTGGTTTATGACTATTTTTATTATCAGGCTAGATACAACATCAGGAAAAGTGGACTGAAGGAGGGTTTTGCAAGGGGAAAGAATCAATACTTTTCCGCAGACATTGTTCAGCCAAGCAGTACATAGTTGTGAAATAGCTACTGAGCTGTGAAATTGACATTTGAACCAATAAACTGGACTTCTTCCATCTTGAATGTCTTTTAAGGCTATCAGTTATGACAATCTGAAGTGACAGTATTCTAGAATGAGAGAATTAGAACAGGGTTCCTTTCAGAAGGAACTGTTACTGTGGAAAACAGTACATATCCTATAACTGACAAGCAACTGACATTTTCAGAGCTGTTCTTGTCTTAGTTTGATATAAATATTTAAATATCTGCTGTAATATCATTATGCTCATGATTAAACAAGAAAGAGAAAGCGGCCCATGTAGCACCATTTGTTTGAAAGCCTTAAGGAAGTGAGTGAGATGTTGTGGATGAGTGTAATTATGTAAATATTCATAAATTGGAGCACCCAACAACTTCTTATGGGTTCAGGAGTTCCCCTACCCACAAGCATTACCTCATATACATCAGCAAAAAAATCCTGTGCACACCGAGATCAGTTTTCTCCTGATCAGCATACACACACAAGTTACCAGCACATCCCATCTGCTCCTGAAACAAAGATCAACATGTATTTGTATGTTGGCAAATACATTCTCATGTGCAACATCCAGCTTGAAAGCCAGATTGGCAGAGGTCGTTCATTGATAATAGATGTTATCCAGGTGCATTTGACATTGCAAAGTGGATGTCTCAAAATTGGGAGATAGAGATGGAGTGTAACTCACCAGAGTTTACATCAAATATTTTCTCTCTGTTAAGAAGGGGCTACATCTCCAGAGATTTAACCTTCTACAGTATCTTGGCTAGGGGTGTGCAATTCGGATTTTCGGGTGATTCGGCTCGGACCCGAGCCGAAACACCCCCGTTCTGTTTTGTGCCCGAATCTGGGTCACCCGAATCACCCTTGATTCGGTTCAGATTCGGATTTAATCCGAATCTGAATCGATTCGGGGGGGTAAAAAGGGGCCCAGGGGCAAAATTTTGGGGTGGGGTGGTAGTGCCCAATGGGTAGAGTCTACCACCCCAATTTCAGGGGGATTGGGCAAAGTCCTGATTTTTTGTGAATTTTTAAAGTTTTAGTGACTTTGGGGCAGTTCGGGGACATAGCATGGGATTTGGGCAAAAGGAGTGGGGTGGGGTGGTAGTGCCTAATGGGTGCAGGCTACCACCCCAATTTCAGGGGGATTGGGCAAAGGGCTGATTTTTGGTAAATTTCTGAAAATTTCATGTCTTTGGGGCAGATTGGGGCATATTGGGGCAGAAAGTGGGGGCTGGGGCAGAATGGTGGGGTGGGGTGGTAGTGCCTCATGGTTTCAGGCTACCACCCCAATTTCAGGGGGTTTGGACAAAGGGGTGATTTTTTGAGAATTTTTGAAGTTTTGGTGACTTTGGGGCAGTTTGGGGGCAGAAAGTGGATCTGCCCCAAAATAGTGGGGTGGGGTGGTAGTGCCTCATGGGTGGAGGCTACCACACCAATTTCAGGGGGATTGGGCAGAGGGCTGATTTTTTGAGAATTTTTGAAGTTTGGGTGTCTTTGGGGCAGATTGGGGGCAGAAAGTGGATCTGCCCCAAAGGAGTGGGGTGGGCTGGTAGATAGTGCCTGATGGCTGGAGGCTACCACCCATCCCCAATTTAAGAGTGATTGGGCAGAGGGGTGAATTATGGTGAATTTATTTGTATGAGGTTTGTCTTCATAAGGTGAAGTGTGCTAAATTGATTACTTCCTCATATTATTCATAGTAAAGGAAAGTGTGAAAAAGTGAAAGTGGGGTCATGAGAGTTGTTTAATTGAAAAAAATCTCATTTGCTATGATAGAATGAGAATTCACACCTCAGAAAAAACTTTTCAAAAAAATTCTCAAAAAAATCACCCCTTTGTCCAAACCCCCTGAAATTGGGGTGGTAGCCTGCACCCATGAGGCACTACCACCCCACCCCACTATTCTGCCCCAGCCCCCACTTTCTGCCCCAATATGCCCCAATCTGCCCCAAAGACATGAAATTTTCAGAAATTTACCAAAAATCAGCCCTTTGCCCAATCCCCCTGAAATTGGGGTGGTAGCCTGCACCCATTAGGCACTACCACCCCACCCCACTCCTTTTGCCCAAATCCCATGCTATGCCCCCGAACTGCCCCAAAGTCACTAAAACTTTAAAAAATCGCCAAAAATCAACCATGAACCGAATCACCCGAATTTTTTGTGCCCGAAATTCGGGTGATTCGGCTTGTGCCCGAAAAAATTCGGGGGGCATCGGGGGTGATTCGGTTCGGCCCCGAATCACCCGAAATTGTTCATTTCGGGCACAGATCGTTCTGTGCCCGAAATTTTTTGCACATCCCTAATCTTGGCTTCCAAAAAAGAATTTGGGAACCCCAGCAGCTAGTAAAGGATCAGCTTGTCTAGCCCAATATCCAAGATGGTTATGGTCCATCTTAGTGCCAAACACAATTTCTGTGTCAGTGGGTGACACCAACAAAGAAAACGTCAAACAGGTTTTGGCAGTATGAGACCAATCTGCAGTTTTCCACAGCAAATATGGGTCTGAGACCTCCAGTTATGGATTTTCCAGCTGTGATGATAGGTGGGGAAGGTGTTCAATTTGCAGGGGAGAAGTGGCAGATGGGAGTAGTATGTTTAACCCATCTACATCCAAGCACTTTGCCCTAGTAACTCTCCCCATTTTTGCTTTTTCCCATGTGACATGTATTGGGAACCCTGGCTGGGGAGAAAATAGGATGGGGGTCACAGGTGAAAAGCTATGATGGATGGAAGAGCTAAGTGCCCAGTTCTGCAACTTCTAGGAACACAGGAAGCTGTCTTATACCAAGTCAGACAGGTGGTCCAAGAAGCTCAGTATTTTCTCCAAGGTTGCAGGCAGGAGTCTCTCTCTTAGCCCTATCTTGGAGATCCCAGGGAGAGAACCTGAAACTTTCTGAATGCAGGTGCGCTTCCCAGAGTGGCCCCATCCCTTAAGGGGAATATCTTACAGTGCTCACACATGTGGCTTCCAATTCAAATGCAAACCAGGGCATACCTTGCTTAGGGGAAAATTCATGCTTGCTACCACAAGACCAGCTCTCCTTCCCTGCTGCTCTGGACTGTCACAGTATTTACAACAAGGCTGTAGCTCAGCTCGTACAAGGTCAGGGGCAGGGCAGGAGCAGCATCAAACAGGCCAAGGTCTCACCAGTAGTCATCAACAAATGCAGAGGATAAGGCAGAGACAAGAGCAAGCAGGCAAGGTCATACTGGTAGTCATGCAGATACAGTAGTCAATTCAGAAGCAAGGTCAAGCAGTAATCAAACAGATAGAGGACTAGGCAGAAGCATGCTCCAAAAAGCAGAGGTCAAACCAGTTGAAGCTGGGAATACAATAGGCTATAATCACCAGTCTGCAAGAGTTCAGTATGCCCTGTTGCTCCAATAAAACCTGAGGCTGACTGAAGGCTTCATACTGTAGCCCCTGGTCTAGCTGGAGGGAACTCCTCTCCAAGGGACAGGTCTGGTAAGGCTTAATGGGATCTCATTTATCGTCTCTGATCTAGCCAAGTCTTAAAGGTCTTCAATGACACTGGCAGAGTCAGAGTCAGAGGGCAGCACAGTGTCCTCATGCCTTGGTACAGAGGACTGGGGTTCGGGATAGGAACATAGGAAACTGCCATATACTGAGTCAGACCATTGGTCTATCTAGCTCAGTATTGTCTTCAGAGACTGGCAGCGGCTTCTCTCCAAGATTGCAGGCAGGAATCTCTGTCAGCCCTGTCTTGGAGAAGCCAGGGAGGGAACTTGAAACCTTCTGCTCTTCCCAGAGCAGCTTCATCCCCTGAGGGGAATATCTTGCAGTGCTCACACATCAAGTCTCCCATTCATATACAACCAGGGCAGACCCTGCTTAGCTATGGGGACAAATCATGCTTGCTACCACAAGACCAGCTCTCCTCTCACACAGGGTTCCTGTACCCTGTCTTTTTGCTCTTCTGAGGAGTCGTCTGTTGCCAGGTCCTTCAGGGTGGGTGGAGGGTTGCAGCTTCAAGTCATGATACCTGCCTTGCAGCAAAGAAATAGTGGCTAGGGTTCCCAAGGTCATATTTGTTGTTTAAAGCATAGAATCAACACTTAGTCTTTCAAGCATGTTGCAAAAGCAGCATTACGGCCCAGATACACTAGTGCATACTGAATGGCATTTTAAATATATATAATGGAAGCAGGGAGAGATTATTATTATTTATTATTATTTTTTTACATTTATATCCCGCTCTTCCTCCAAGGAGCCCAGAGCGGTGTACTACATACTTGATTTTCTCTTTCACAACAACCCTGTGAAGTAGGTTGGGCTGAGAGAGAAGTGACTGGCCCAGAGTCACCCAGCTAGTTTTTTATGGCTGAATGGGGATTTGAACTCGGGTCTCCCCAGTACTAGTCCAGCACTCTATATTATTTTGCATTAATGTGGTACAGAAATTTAAAATAAATTCACATGTGAAGTAACTGAAATTATATTGGGCTGCTAGTCAAACTTCTATGCTCTAGCCAGCAAAGTTCTAGTTTGTATTACTGCCACTGGCAATATCTGTACTAGGCTTGCCCCAGACAGATTTCCCTTCTGCATTTTTTGCTAATCACATTTTTATAGTAAACTGCACACATCTGTGCTTGGAAACCTCAGGCTCATTCATGATACAACCAATGAAAATTGACATTTCCTACATCCTAAGGTTAACCCAGTTGTCATTAAATGCTGTTCTACCAATTTTTTCCCTCAGCAGTTTGACTCTGTGCTATTTTAAAATCTTCTGCTTTCTGAACAGAGTTGGGAATAACAGGACATGAGACGAGACGATTCTCTAAATACCTCATTACCTGTAGCCTATCTCTTAAACTAAAAATGCTATTATAATGCATAGATGACATGAAGAAAAAAATAAAATGACACAGTGGTGATGTGTAATATTAACAATTGCTACAACATGAAGATGGAATTGCCATATTAGGTTTACTTAAGCCACTGTTTCATTGGAGTAGATATCTGCAGCAAATACTGTAGTTACCTGGACTCAATACTAGTTTCCCCACCCACCCACCCCAGGTTCATTGATGTTAGAATTGGGGAGGTTGTCTTAAATTTAGGCTCCTCTTCCTTTTGGTAAAAAGTATAACTTATATTTAACCCATATTTTTAACTCTTAAATTCCAGGTTGTCTTCTGTTCAGGTAAATATGGCATTTAGCTAGCAGTGTGCTTTCTGAGTATTGTCAATGCATTGGGTTCCTAATCTCTTTGGAAATCATTCCACTCAGGGGTGTAGCTATAATTGAACGGATGGGTTCAAAGAACCCAGGGGTCCCAGCTCCTTAGGGCCTCCCAGCTTCACCCCTCCCTATTTTCTTCATTATCTCTCTCACTTTGAGGGGCAAACACAGGTCCCCTCTCCCTTAGTTACACCCTTGATTCCACCCCAAATGGAGCTATGGTTTCCAGCCAAACTCCTGAAGAGGAGTTATGACTACCTTTCTATGACTAACTCAACTTTCTATGACTATTTCCTTCTCAGCATGTACTGAATGTTCATAAACATTCTGTGACAGAGTAGCTGCTCACCCACTGTCTGAGAATCCCACTTCAATTTTTTAACTCATTTATTAGACAGCTGGGTACATAGATAGGCAGCAGCTTATCATAATGTGATGTTTCATGCATATCATTTCTTCCTAATCACTGTGTCTATCCTTAATCCAATAGTTTAATAACTCCTACTAAAAGGGGGTACAAAATACCCCCTTGTTACAAAATTCCAACTAGACCTGCTTTCCCCCCAGTCAATTTTGGTCTGATTCTTTGTTTAGGGAATTTTCATTTTTCTACACTGGCATATATTTTGTTGACTTTATGAAGACAAATTAAGATTTTGGCAGGCTTCAAAAACCGTTACAGTTGTGAAGTAATAATCAGCTCTCTAGGGAACAACTGATACATTTTTAAAGTCTGTGATAAAATACTAAGCCAGATTTTTAAGAAGAACAAAATATTTCAGTGATTACTTAGAGCAACACTGACAAAACTAACAAGCATGAATGGACATAACACAGCCATCATTTCAGTTCTTCAGAATTATAAGCTCTTTGCATAATCCTTTAATGAGAAAGTTGCACAAATGGCAACATTTATCTCAATTCTGTAAGATCAATTTTTTAGCCAACGGCAATCTCCTTAACACATTACAACATACCAGTAAAGTTGGATGCCTGACACCACACCTCACAGATGACAGACAAAAAACTGTGTGGTTTTCAAATATACTAACACTGAATGGCTCGCCACTGTAGACAATATTAGATTAGATATACAACCCATGAGCTATACAGTATCTAAGTCTGAATAATCCATAGTTATGAGAGCTCTATATGGGCCCATTGGAGTGTACCATATCCAGATACCAGAAATTCCTCATAGGTTGACTGCCACCATTTAGACCCTGCTCTGGAGAGATTATATCACTGGTTGATTTGTGTGTACATCTTCCACATTATTAATATGGAATAATATTAATAATAAAGGTAAAGGTAAAATGTGCCATCAAGTTGATGTCGACTCCTGGCAACCACAGAGCCCTGTGGTTGCCCTTGGTAAAACACAGGAGGGGTTTACCATTATCCCACCATTATTAGCCCTGAATGTTCTATTGCTTATAAAATCAAATGTATCCCTCCAATCTCTATCAAATGTTGCACACATCAACTAGGGGAAAAGAGACACCACTCCTCCAAATTTGGTGCAAATGCATTGCAAAATGACGGAGGTACAACAGTTTAGGTTTTTAACTCCTAAAAAGATGGTTCAAAGTGTTGGCAACCTTTTTTTCACCACAGTTAATGCATACTTTAAATTTTTTATCTTTTTTTTAGCATTCCCAGAAAATTCAGGTACATACTAGACTTGTGTCTTTTGCTGGTTTGAAAATGATCAATCTAGTGATTTTTTAAAAAGTAAATATTGTTCGACATCTCCTAAATAACAGGAAAAATAACTAAGGGAGAGTTAGCTAAGAGCATAACTGAGTCTGCCCACTGAGAATTCTGAAGTCAAAGTTGGGAGGTGCAAGTCCTGGCAATTTCTAGTGCATGACTTCTTGGTGCTGAACATAGGTGCCCGATAAGGATAGTCTATGAACACTCTGGCCCTTGTATAGTTAAGCAGTCATTCCTCCCCCTCCCTTTCCTTTCATGGGCATTTGCTTTCTCTCTCTTCCCCCTTTCTCACCCCCACCAAAGCGGGGAAGCAAAGCCTCTCAGCAAAGCTTGGAATACATTTCTAGGGGTGTGCACAAAACTGGGTTGCCTGGTTCAGTATGAGTCCAGACCAGACTCGAACTGGACTGGGCATATTCAGTTTTGGCACCCACCAAACACCCTCTTGGTTTGGTTTAGTCTGGGGGGTTCACAAGTTTGTTTTTTTAAAGCCATGCAGAAGCTTATTGGGCATGCCCGGCAACCTCCAAAATGGCTGCCACAATGGAGGGCAGCCCTGGAATGGGCCATAGACCGCCTGAACCGGGCGATTTGTACATAAATGGAGGCCAGCAGGAGGGAAATTCTGGAGGAACACCCCCCCCCCCCGCCATGGCTGAATCTAAGCCCCCAGACTGGGTGGCAGTAAGTAAATTTTAATTTTTTAAAAAATCTCGTGAACCTCCCCTCCTCCCCTTTGAACATGGAGGTTCTACATGAGAGCCAGGGAACACCATACAAGCCATAAACACCTCAGCTATACCTATTATCAGATACATTGCAGGTATAGTAGACTGGACCCAGACAGAGCTAGAGATGCTAGATTGTAAGACCAGGAAAATCATGACCATCAATCATGCTCTGAACCCCCACAGTGATGTAGATAGGCTATACCTCCCTTGCAGCTCAGGTGGAAGAGGAATTCCATCAAACAGTAGAGGAGGAGAAAAGAGGCCTTGAAGAATATATCAAGGACAGTGAAGAAGATGCACTAAAAATGGTCAATAACGAGAAACTATTCAACTATTTTTTATTCAAAAACTATTTTTTGCTGACACCAGTTGTTTCTAAACATTTTAGTATCCATGTGTGAGGCAATGAATCGAAGGCTTTCTTGTAGTCAATCCATGCAACACTTCAATTTGTTTTCCTTCTCTTACAATTTTCTAAAATCATTTTGTCAACTAGCAGCTGGTCTTTTGTGGCTCTGGTGTTTGGGCCTTTCTGTTCAACTGGAAGCTGCTTATTCGTTAATAAGTATTGCATCACTTCATCTGCTATTATTCCAGTTAATAATTCGAACATGGTTGGCAGGCAGGTTATCGGTCTAGAATTACTTGGAACTGCACCTTTTGCTGGGTCTTTCATTATCAGATGAGTTTTCCCAGTTGTTAGCCATTGTTCAATATCATCTCCTTGCAAAATGTGATTGAACTGTTTTGATAGTTGTTTATGAGGGCATGTTAGGTGTTTAAGCCAAAAGCCATGCAGTTCATCGTCGCCTGGAGCAGTCCAATTTTTAATTTTCTTTGCTCTTTCACCTATTAATTCTGGTGTTATTATCTTGCATTTGTTGGTTACATATTATTATCTTGCATTTGTTGGTTACATTTTTTGACCTCTTTTACCCAGCCTGCTTTTTTATTATAATCTATTGGATTGTCCCATAATTTCCCCTAGAATTGCACTGTTTCTTCTTTATTTGGTGTTTCTATGTTTCTTGCAGTTTCTCTTCTATGCTTTGGTAGAAACGTCTCTGATTCGACTGGAGTTGGAGATTCTGCCTGTGTTGTGTAATTCTGGTTTCGTATCTGCTAATCTTCTTTGACACTGCTGTTATTTGCTGCTTTATTATTTCCAGGACTTCTCTAATTTTCCTTGAATCTAGGTGGTATTTTTGTATCAGATACTGTTTGGTGTTTTCATTCTTCAGCTTCTTGTCTTTCATATCTTTCAATTTACTAGCATCTGATCTAAGCCTGGTGATTTTATTTTCTAATCTAATCCTCCATTTAGGTGATGCACGATTTTCTTTTTTTACAGATCCACTGATCTTATATCCGAGCTCTTGTGTTGTTATTGTTGGTGCACTGTACATTAGTTGGTTAGTTTCTTGCAAATTATTGGTTGTTATTTCTGCAACTGCAGCACCGACATCTTTTAATGCCTGAGCAAGTTGTTTTTTGGCAACTGTTTTTAGAGCTAGAAGCCGAACCCTGCTGGTTGTTTGGTTCATGTGCTCAGGTTTTTCTTTGCTTTAGTTCTTGTTGCTTTTCTGTTAGACGGCATTTGGGTTTTTGAGGTGAAGGCAAAGGGGCGGTTGCCTGATTTTGATTGTGGAACGGTTCAGCAACAGTGGCATCACCTATTTCCAACACCTCCTCCACCTGAGCCTGAGCAACTTCTTCAGTTGGTGGTAATTCTTCTATATCTTGAGCCTGTGTTGCTCTTTGCAGTTCTTCCAGTAATTATTACTGGATATTACTGCAGTAATTACTGCAGTTCTTGTAATATTTATTTATTTATTTATTTATTTATTTAACACACTTCTATACCGCCCCAAACTCATGTCTCTGGGCAGTTTAAAAGAAGCAAACAAAAAAAAATTAGTTAAAATAAGTAACAAAAAAACTTAACAGTAGTTAATACAAAATAAATGCCATAGTAAAAGTTAAAACATTACAACAATTTAAAGTTTTAAAACAAGATTTTAAAACGATGATAAAACTGTTAAAACAATATTTAATTAAAAGCCTTGGTGAATAGGTGCATCTTTAAAGACTTTTTTAAAGTTGCCAGAGATGGGGAGGCTCTTATTTCAGCAGGGAGCATGTTCCAAAGCTCTGGGCAGCAGTGGAGAAGGCTGAGTAGCCACCAAACAAGCCAGTGGCAACTGAAGAAGGACCTCTCCTGATTATCTCAATGGGTGGTGGGGTTCATAACGGAGACGACCTTCTCTTAAATACCCAGGGCCCAAGCCGTTTAGGGCCTTATAGGTTATAAACAGCACCTTGTATTTTGCCCTGAAACTTATCGGCAGCCAGTGTAGATCTTTCAATACAGGAGTAATATGGTCTATCCGAGATGACCCAGAGACCAACCTGGCTGCCGTATTCTGAACCAGCTGTAGTTTCCAGACTTCACACAAGAGCAGCCCCACATAGAGCACATTGAAGTAATCCAGTCTGGAGGTTACCGTCATATGGACAATGTTCTGAGGTTGTTTATCTCAAGAAATGGATGCAGCTGGTGTATCAGCCAAAGCTGATAGAAGGCACTTCTCGGATCTGAGAAGGCACTTCTCGGATCTGAGAAGGCACTTCTCGGATCTGAGAAGGCACTTCTCGGATCTGAGAAGGCACTTCTCGGATCTGAGAAGGCACTTCTCGGATCTGAGAAGGCACTTCTCGGATCTTCTCGGATAGAAGGCACTTCTGGATCTGAGCCACACCCTGGTCTCCCAGGTAGAGGTGGTGACCTCTACCTGGGAGACCAGGGTGTGGCTCAGATCCAGAAGCACCCCCAGACTCTGTACCTGTTCCTTCCAGGGAAGTGTGACCCCATCTAGAAGAGGCAGATTAAGCTCATCTCCCGATTTTCGACCCCACACAATGAGTACCTCCGTCTTATCTGGATTTAGTCTCAGTTTGTTATCCATCATCCAGCCCATTACCACCTCCAGACACACATTTAGAGAGGTTATGCCCCCTCCCAAAGATGTTGACATGGAGAAGTAGATTTGGGTGTCATCAGCATACTGATAGCATCCTGCAGCAAATCGCCTGATGATCTCTCCCAGCTGTTTCATGTTAAACAACATTGGAGAGCCAGAGTGGTGTAGTGGTTAGAGTGCTGGACTAGGACTGGGGAGACCCGAGTTCAAATCCCCATTCAGTCATGATACTTGCTGGGTGACTCTGGGCCAGTCACTTCTCTCTCAGCCTAATCTACTTCACAGAGTTGTTGTGAGGAGAAACTCAAGTATGTAGTACACCGCTCTGGGCTCCTTGGAGGAAAAGTGGGATATAAAATGTGTTAAACAAACAAACAAACAAACAAACAAACAAACAAACAAACAATCGGAAACAATACAGAGCCCTAAGGGACACCATTAAAAAGTTCAGATTTTGAAGAACAGTCTCTAAGGGACACCATCTAGAACCTCCCTGAGAGTTCAGAGTGGAACCACCGCAAAGGAGTGCCTCCCACTCCCAGATGCTGCAGAAGGATACTCAGACGCTCAGAAGGATACTATGGTCGATATCATCAAAAGCCACTGAGAGGCCCAAAATGCCACTGTAACCATTAGCAGTATGATGCAGGCTGAGTGGCGGGACGAGGTGGAACTTCCGGTCCTACATTAGATACAGTACTTTTACAGTATCATCTGTACAGGGCTAGGAAGTCTTCATGGTGGTAGTGGCAGCAGAGCTGCTCCATTTGGTCAGTCTAAATGATACCTTAGAACTTATACAAATTTTCTATTTGCTCTCGTAATATCTATAGCTGGTTTGTCAGCGCAGGGATATTTAAATTTGCCTGAAATTCGCATTAGACAAATTAATGGCAACTCTGGAGATATCAGAAGCTTGTACCCCTTCCAAAAGAT
Source organism: Hemicordylus capensis (assembly GCF_027244095.1). Classification (NCBI taxonomy): domain Eukaryota; kingdom Metazoa; phylum Chordata; class Lepidosauria; order Squamata; family Cordylidae; genus Hemicordylus; species Hemicordylus capensis. The sequence goes on along the minus strand of NC_069661.1, from coordinate 79,441,052 downwards.
TCCTTGTACCCCCCACCCCCGGATAAAGACATTTATCTGATAATCTCTTAGCTTCTCTCAAACTTTCTACAGATCCTTCACCTGATCGGGACCCTTTCAATTTGCCTGAGTTTCACTTTAGGCAAATTTTGTGGGGATTATAATGGCACTATCATACTTCAAGAAAGCCCATGAAGCTATTTGCATTATTGCACTTGGGATACATTTTAATTCCATTCATTTATTGTTGATTGGCATTTTAGGGACATTAACATTCAATATTCTTTTGAGCTATCCCATTCATTTCAATGGAGGAAGTTGAATCACATCACTTTCTACAAGCAGGCTTTTGTCTTTTTTAAATAAATGGAACAGCTCTTGTGGACCTGGAGAGCTTTTGTATGTACATTGAAATGACATATTTTTCTCTAAGGAAGATAATGCTGAGCTGAGAGGCTATAACACATTTAATTATTCCTTTTAGGAATGAATCCCTCACAATTTATAGCTCCAAAATAACCAAGGGAAAAACAATTCAAACATCCAAAACATTTTTAAAAGGCTCTTCACACAATTTAGATGCTGTGATGTGTCTATACCTACAAAGAATAGAATCATTCAGACAATGGTTTTCCCCATGACACTCTATGGATGCGAAAGAGGGACTTTGAAGAAGCAAGATAGAAAAAGTATCAACGCTTTTGAACTTTGGTGCTGAAGAAGACTTTTGAGGATACCATGGACAGCTAGGAAAAGAAACAAATGGATCATAGAACAAATCAATCCAGAATTTTCACTCAAGGCACAAATGACCAGGCTCAAACTATCATACTTCGGACACATTATGCAAAAGCCCAGCTCCCTTGAGAAGTTCATAATGCTGGGGAAAGCTGAAGGAAAGAGAAGACCACGACCAGCCACAAGGTGATGACACTTAATCAATCAATCAATCAATCAATCAATCACACAATTGAAATCCCTGGTGGCTGAGTTGGACCTACCATCCCCTGACAATCATTGGCATGTTCTTTGATATGCTGCCACACACCCACACAATCTATTCTGTTCTCAGCAGGAATTCCTACATGTTCCATAGGAGCAGTGTGGTGAACTTAGGGATGCCCCTGTAAGTCTGGTGCTCTAGATGCCCAGCTCTGTGTATGCACAGGCTGTGTGCAGCCCAAGTATAAGCATGACCCCTGTGCCAGGGTTAAGCCATGCCGTTATCTTGGCTAAAGGCCGGGGTTGAAAGTCAAGTCAGGCGGGGCAGGACTGCCAGATTGGGAGCAATCCCGGTGCTCACCATGAGCAGCCTAACCCAGGGTGGGCTGCCCCAGCCTGGGTTAGGTGGCTCGTGTGAATAACCATAAAGAGTATTAATTAGCAGTTATTTAACTGTTCTTGCTTAAGTGCTTCATAACAAATGTAAGAACTTGCTCATTTTTCTTTTAGAGGAAAAGCTGCTACTACTACTACGCTTAAAATTTTTTGAGAGCATGAGAAAGAACAAAAATGAAAGATGAAAAGATGAATCATAGTAGAAAATAATGCAAACTACTCCACTGGGAGGTTTCCATGGGGCTGCAGCATACTCATGACATTTCCCCCCCAGCTTTTGGACAAAGATGCTTTGAAGTCTATATTTGAGAATGTTAATGTAATGTAAAATTGATACTGTTATGTTGAATTGTCTTCGTTTCTACCCAGTTAGAATTCTAGTTCAGTAACTGCATCTAATCTGCACACATTAATAAAGTATCGAGGCATTTCTGTTAATTAAACTATTGTTATTGAAAGTGTGGTTCATGAAACTAAATTCACAATTTTTTAAAGCAAGCACATGCTTTACAACTTTCCTTACTTTATAACTTTCTTTACTTGCTGGTATTATAGACTATTCAGACATCTTAACTGTTCATATGCATAAGAGAAAATGCAAATAAATAAATAAATAAATAAATCCTGATTAGTGATGAGCAATTCCATTGTCAAGTCAGCTTGACAAACAAAAATAAGTTTCTCTGAAAAACCAAGATATTTTCTAGTTTATTTCTAGACAATTTGAATCTGTTGAACTGCTAATTACATCACTTTGCAGCCCTGAAGAACATATTTTCTGGTGGCTCAGAGGGCTTCCAGGGGAAGGGGAGATCATAATCAAAAACCATATCTTACCTGGTGCATGAGTACAGTCAGTTTGGAATTGCTCTTAGTCTGTTCCTCTGGCTGCACCAGTGCTTCCTTGCCCTGAATGTCAGCTGATACTTAGCTCATCACATTAGTTCTGCACACATTTAAATACCATGTATGTATTTATCTGCACACTTATCTACTATGTATTTGTGCTACAAAGATTCAGCATTAACTGTGCACCCAGAATTTAAGGTGCTCTGCTTTACACAAATGCTGCAAAAGAAGATCAACATTATAGCTATACAGCTACAGCTGTATTCTGACAGGTCCTTGTTACACATGTGACTGTATGCATGTACGTGTGAGAATGACTGTACAAGTGGTCTTTTAAAAAGCGATCTTAGGTACAGATCCCTTAAAGGCAGGGTACAGATAGGAAGTGTGTGTGTGTGTGTGTGTGTGTGTGTGTGTGTATATATATATATATATAATGCAATCTGTGAATAATTCTGTGTAGAGATCTGAACATGTGTACACTGTACACCAATTACTGTATGCAAGCCTTGAACATAACATGTGAACATGGCTTGTGTTTGGTTGACAACCCACAGACAAGGTCCAAATGCCATTAAAAGCTGACATGCATCAGTCAGCATTCCCGCAGCTGTTGTTCCCACTGAAATTTAAAAGCATAAAATGGTACTATATAGAGTACGTTGAGAAAGAAAAATCTCACTCAGAAGGGATTCTTTGCAAGACAACACAAAGTAAGACATATGTAACATAACATTTCAAAATTAACAGCATCTCAGCTCCACACTCGTTGCTCCCAAATAATCTGGAGTTTCTCCACAGTGCTCCCAAGTTCCCTAATGAAGAATTCCCTTAGGCTTTTCCAGCTGTTCTTCAGTGGCATCAGCTGGGTCCCTCTGCAGCTTCCTTCCATGGTGTTGTCACTCAGGTTTCCCTTTTTGTGAACACTCCAACAGGGCTTTATGTTATCATTTTGGGAACCCTCGGGGTCTTTTCAGTCCTTGTCATCATCCATATTTTCTGGGTTCCTTGGCTAAGCATCACTCCTGGGCTTTCAGCTGCTCCTCACCAATATTTTTCAAGTGCTCCAGCTGCTTCTCATTAACATGCCATTGAGTTTCTGTGCTTTCTCTCATGCCCAATTTATATAAATTCTGGAGGTTCTTTTTTCAGCTACTAGTAAGTATGTACCTATTTGAACCTCAAGCATACACAGCTGGATCTTGCAGTTCTTTATTCAACCTATCACTACTTGGAAAGGACTACCAATTTGGAGGTCTCTGGGGAATGTTCCTAAAGGGCCATTATATTGATGCATATTATCCAGATGCCTTTTCTGAACACTACCTGGAGTGTTCTGGTTTTTTTCTTGTCATATGGCATCACGACCACCAATGTCCACGTGCTTCAGTCTTCCTCGGTGCAGTTGGTCGTCCTGCCATAAGAGCCAGGCTTCTCTTTGATAACTGCCAAAGTTTGATGAGAGCAGCTCTTTATATATTTCTCCTTTCAGAACATTCAGTCTTATCCAGTTTTGAGAAAATTATGTCCAGCCACCTTCTGACCAAAGTTAGTGTCCAGTGTGTTGGACAACTAACCAGTCCTCTGAATGGGATTTTGAATCCTCTGGCCCCTATCTATTTTAATGGATTTCTGCTTCAATCTTAAACTGTTTAGCCTCTCTTTAATCCCCTTAGCAACCAAAATGCCCACCTAGCAACCTTAGTATATAGTAATCACAACTCCCACAGAGGTATCTCTTTGCAATTTCCAGGCCTATACAAAACATCTATCTATCTATCTATAATTCTCTAAGGCGTACCCATGGCTAATCCCGTATGTGGCAGCGCTCACAAGAGTTTGCGAGCAAAAGCACCATGGTGATTGGGCAGTGGAGAGTCCATATGCAGATAGGGAGGAGGAGCCTGTGAAAGCAGAAGCACTATGGTGATTGGGCAGTGGGGATTCCATATGCAGATAGGGAGGAGGAGCCTGTGGTGGTTAAGGTCAGTTGGAATGCAAATATTACCGGTCAGAAGATGTTCTTGATTGTAGAGGAGAGGAATAGCGGGCAGGGGTCTGCGAAGAGAGGAGTTGTAAGGGAGGAAAGAACCCCCTCAGGAGAAGGAGGCTGCTGTTGTATGAATTAGATGAGGAAACAAGATGAAAAAGATCTGTTAACTCAGGAAGGGAGAAAGAGAGAAAGAAAGAAAAAGAAGAAGGGAGGGGAAAGAAAGACAGAGGAGAAGAGTGAGTGGAGGAGAAAGAAAGAAAAAAGAAGGAAGGGAAAGAGAGAAAGAAGGAATGGCGAGGGATGAGCCCCAGCCTGTCAGTGGCCTGAGGGAATGAGTGGCCATGGTGGCACCTATTGGCAGGAAGGAAGGGTCCAGTCAACCACTGCTGTTGTTTGGGGCTACCGAGGCCATTGGGAGAGGCAGGGAGGCAGGCAAGGGATGGTCCCAGGCCTGTCAGCAGCCAGAGGGGAAGAAGCAGCCATGGCGGTAGTGGCAGCAAGGAAGGGCCCAGTCAACTGCTGCTGCTGCTGCTGCTCCTGTGGAGAGCAGCAGGCGTGGGGCTTGGGTGAGGATGAGACTGGGGAGGTCTCTGGGGATAGGGGGCTGCAGCTTGGCCAATAGGTGCCAACGCTGCAGCTGTGACCAAGAGGGGTGAGGGGGATGGAATAAAGGGATGTAGGAGTGACCAAGAGGGGTGTGGGGGATGGAAGCAACCAGATAGAGGAGGAGGAGAGGAGTGCAGCTCATGTGAGGGTGGAGAGATCGCTCTGTGCAGTTTAAGCTAGTTTATCTTTATTATGTCTCTACTCGGGCAACCTTTAGCATATATGTAAAGGTTATATGTATATACATAGTATACACACACACACACTTATGCAAAGCCTAATTTTTCACACGGTGTTTGAGGGGGAAAATGCTGTATGCATGCAAGGATAAATCCTCCCCATAATGTGGAATGCTTGTGCCTCACAGAAAGGGTTATCTCATCTTGTACAGTGTCTTGCTCTTCAAACAGCTGCTGTAAGCTTGGAGAGCTGGTGGCGGGGCAGGTTTAGAGCATATCAGTAGGAGATGGGGCTTCCAAACAACTGGTGAGCTTGCAGCTTCCAAGTCCCTTTTAACCCCACCAGTGCAGCTTGCAAGGGCTACTGACAAGTGCTACTGAGAAGTGCCCCCTTGCACACAGGCTGCAACTCTCATTAATCCCAATGGGCTGTACAATAGCTATGGCACATCCCCATCTTTGCAAGCTGCACTGGCGGGATTTAAAGAGCCTTGGTGTGCAGAGTGTGAGCCATAGTTTCTCCTGAACAAGGAGTAATTTGTGCAGAAAATACAATAAATGCAGCACAAACACATAACAATATAAAAATTAGTGCTACCATCAGATGCCACTTATCCAACCATTTCCTTAACCACAGAGGGCTGGTTCCATTTATACATCCTACATATCTGCCAACGTCTCCCTATTTCCCCATTAACCTGAATGGGAAAACAAAGACATGTTGGCAGGTATGGATCCTCCCTCACATGATTTAGAGGGGAACACATGGAGAGTGTGGTGTCTTTTCCATTCTCATCAAATTGCCACTCAGCACACAACCAAATACACCGGAGTGGGGGGGAGACAATAAAGGGATGCACCAGGAGGCCACTGCAATATCTGCAAAATATGTTGCAAAGGGGTTACTCTGAATATGTCTGCTTTTAGTCTTGTAAGTGGGGGAGGTACTATTGGAACTAGCGCACGTGTGCACATGCACATGCACGCACCATATTTTTTAGAATGAGGCTAAGGGAGACTATCAAACTGTCAACTATAGCATTATAATTTATTGCCTTTTAAAAAATAGTTTTAGTGTTTCTATAGAAATAGGCCCTTCGCTATGTATCCATGAAATGTAGGTCATGAATATTTTTTCCATAGTTTGCTTTAAGTGTAATTTTTACAGAATATTCCCTATAAAAGTATCTTCTGATGCTTTTATATTTTGATGAGTATTGCCTGTAAAAAAATTATAATGAAATAAGTAGAGTAATAGTCCCCTCAGGATCAGGTGATTCAGGTTTTGCTGCTAGGTTTAATTCACATTTGCCCCAATCACAAGGGAGGACAGCCTTTTTTGTGTAACTGCTGTGGATATGTATCAACACCTGGCGGCAAATCTCCAATCATTTTCAGGCCCGCCCATTCACATTCTATGTTCAAGACATATAGAATGAGTGTACAGTGTACCAAGATAATTTCGGAGCCGGGACCTAAAGGCCTTTGGAGCCCCACCCCCTTACAAATTAAGCATCATCATGCTCGGCCAGGCAACTACACCACCCGGGACAGAGCACAGAGGATTTGGGGTAGGGGTGGGGCAGGGGCTGTGGAGGCCCTGGACTTCAGCCAGGAAGTCCAGGGGTAAGAGCACCTCGGGGTACAGATCTGTGCATAGGTACAGTCATTCACATATTATGTTGAACGTAGGTACAGAAGTCCATGCATCTGTACCATGCATTTGAAGGACTTGTATCCAGATTCGCTTCTAAAATGAACACAGTTACTGTCATTCATAGAAAAACAGGTACATATATACAGACATCTATACCCTTGTACAGCATAATATCTGATTTGAGCTATTGTGATGCTTATATAGATCCCTTGAATGGCTGGAGGAGTCTTTTGAGGCAAATTGTCAGCAGGGAGGTGCATACAACCTCACTGAGGGCCTCATACTTTTATGTGTAACTAAATGTTTGTGATTAGAGCTGTGATGGGGCCATTTTGGGAGCCAAACAACAATTTATATCTTCTGAAATATGACAGTTCTTCTAAAAAAGTATTGAGTAGAATGTTGGCAGCCCAAAGGATACAGAGTCATAAATAATGTAGTCTCCAAAAGCCATCTGAAGGCTTGCCCTTCAGTTAGATTTTTGAGGAACTTCCTAGCCTTACTCCAGAAAAGTTACTATCTATCCCCATGTTAAGTTCAGATGGTACCATCTCTAGTAGAATCTGACTAATATCCAGAAAAAAAATATTTTTTTCTGGAACAAGTAGTCCCCTTGCATGCAAGTAACTTGTATGTATGAACGAATCACTATAAATTAATCAACACAGAGCTTTCATAGCATACAAATGTCAACTGGAAATCCAGTGCATGTCAGCTGAGACAGTTCACACATTCAGCTGAGAGTTATCATAGGTGGATTAATTATGTGGTAAGACATCAAATGTTTTCAAATGTACATGCCTGTAACTCAAGTCAAATACTTATCAATGTAATGCTTACTTCAGTCTAAGTGTGCATGCCACCCCTTATTATAGACATAGCAGTTTATTTATTTAGTAATATTTATATTCATCCTTCTGATGTAAAAAAAAAAAAGGACAGTTTTAAATATTCCCTATTTGTTTTCCATTTTCAAGGTGCTGCCCACATCTAGAACTGATCTATTAATAATCCGATTTTCTGCTCCACATCTATCAGCACTTTGCTAGTTGGTTAATGGGTAAGTGCTTTTCCCTTGATCCCTAGAGAGTCAACAACTTTTTCCAGATCAAAGCTTGTGTGCCCATCTTGTACAATAAATGGAGCAGTTGCCCAATGGAACAAGTAATTCATAGTCAAGTTGTTAGCAATTATACAAATGCTGATAACTAAACAACTTAATTTAAATTGTCCAGACCAGGGTTGATAAAAATCAATTTATGTTTGTGTAGGCTGATAAGGGTAAACACCCCACCCAGGACTGGCATACCATACTGGAATGTGGCGGTCGCACCCTGATAAGCACTCCTCCCATACTGCGGCAAAATAGAACCAATCCGCTCTTTCCACGCTCTCTCCCTATACATTTGCACCACCTCTTTTGTACTCTATAAATAAACGCACCCTTCTGATGTTCAGGAGGTCCTGCATTGACACCGTTTCCGCCTTGTTTGTTCCCTCATCTGGTGACCCCGACGTGATCCAGATCCCTCAGCACCCTGCTTACGCGACTGGAACAGTCTTCTTAGTGCACTCAGCTTCGGCTCCCTCGTAAGTATGGGCTCTAGTCTTTCTGTTGATCAGAAACAGCATGCGGAAGAATTGCAAAAAATTATCCGGCAACATTCCGGGGAGGTGGTGCCTGTGCATGATCTCGCTGATCTCTTACGGGAGGTCGATTGTCAATGCCCTTGGTATCCGTACAAAGGGACATTGAAAGCAGAACATTGGAGAAAGATAGGGACCGAGCTGCAGGCGGAGCCACGAGCTCCGATCCAGCACCTCCTGCTCAGCAGAAAGGTGCTGGAAGCAGTCGCGGCTTTCTTCGGTGGGGAGCCTGTGCTCCTGAAATCTGAAGTTGTGGATGCCGCACCCCCTCCATACCCTGTGTTGCTGCCCGCCGTCACGCCGACGGCCTCGGGGCCCCCGAACTCCAGGGCTCTTAAGGAGAAGCTGGGCTTTCGAGGGGTTGTTGTGGAGGGACTCCATCATGCCAAAAAGTCCGGACAAATCCTGGTAGATGGGGAAGAATGGGCTGGAGAGAACCCAGCTCTGTTCCCAGTGATGCGAGGTCCGGTAGACGGCCAAGGAAACGCCCACGTGGACTGGGAACCACTTCCGTATTCGGTCCTCCGGGAGTTAAATCGAGCCGTGAAGGACTCAGGACTCCAGTCTACCTTTGTCCAGGGCATTTTGGAAGGTCTTAACAATGGATACCTCATGACCCCGCACGACTGGAAGGCGTTGTTTCGTATGATTTTAACGCCTTCACAGTATGTGGTGTGGGATAGCGAATACCAGCAGGCAGCCCGTTTGGGCGCCACAGCGCAGATTACAGCAGAGCAGGTTTATGGTTCTGGGCAGTTCGAGCCTCTGGCCATGCAATGCCAGTTGCCTGATGGACACATTAAGGCGGTTGGAATGTGTGTCCTCCGAGCGCTCCGCAGGGTGCCCTCGGCTGGCACCCCGGCTCGCTCCTTTGCAGTGATCAAGCAAGGACCCTCAGAGCCATACACAAGCTTTGTGGACCGTTTGAAGGTTGCGATCGCTCGGCAGTTGGACAATGTTGAGGCTCAGGGAGAGCTGCTGCAAAAATTGGCATTTGAGAATGCCAACGCGGACAGCAAAAAGGCCTTGCAGGGAGTTATCCACCGTCAGACTTATTCCCTGGCGGACATGATTCAGGCTTGTGCTGAAATCGGCTCAAAATCGTACGATATGGGCCTGTTAGCTATGGCTTTGAAACAATCCAATAAGCCCACGGGGAACTGCTACAACTGCCAGAAGCCTGGCCACTTCCGTGCTGCGTGCCGAGCGCCAGGCGGAGGAGCACATAAATCTGGATCGAACCAGAAGAATGCTGGTCGCCCCTCGAAGAAGTGTCCCAGATGTAGCAAGGGCTACCATTGGGCTAACCAATGCCGTACTAACCCTGTAGGAACAGAGACCTCCCCGGGAAACCGGGGAGCGGGCCTTCCTCGGGCCCCGGAATAAAGAAAGAGGAATCATTGCCGACACCCGGATGTGCTGTCGCGCTTGTGCTTCAAAAGAATGCCACCTCAGTGTTCCCAGGGGAAGTTATACTTGTTCCCACATTGCCAGCGACTCCCTTTGAGGGTCCTGAGCCACTGCTTATTTTACCAACGCAAGCAGCGAGCCCTCAAGGGATTTTTGTGGTCCCGGAATTGCTTGACTACATTCCCCAGACATCTATCATGCTTCAGGTTTGGGGGCACATGCCCCTGACCCTTAAGCAGGGAGATTCGTGGGCTCATTGCCTAAGCGTACGGAACCTCACCCCAGTGGGGCCTAAGGCCTCTATGTTATCCCCACAGGTTGCGCTGGTCCAGACGAACATTGCCAGTGGAAAGCCAACTCGTAAGTTTTGGATTCATGGGCACTGCCTCGAAGGGTTGTTGGACACTGGGGCGGATGTGTCGGTCATTACGGTAAAGGAATGGCCGTCTCAGTGGCCTAAGGAGCCCGCCCCCTCTATTTGGGGAGTGGGTGGGGAACAATCTTCTAGCCAGAGCACTGAGTGGTTGGCGGTGAGAGCAAGTCAAGCCGGTCCAGTTATAGCTCACTTTCAACCAGTCATAATACCGCTCCCTTTTAACCTATGGGGACGCGACCTCCTGCAACAGCTGGGAACTCGGATCAACATGCGGGAGTAGCTTCCCCGCACCGAGCATTGGCCCTCACCTGGAAAACTGAAGAACCCATTTGGGTAGAGCAATGGCCTTTGCCAAAAGACAAATTAGAGGCTCTGCTGCACCTGGTAAAGGAGCAGGTGCAAGCTGGACACTTGGAATTTTCCTCTAGCCCCTACAATACCCCTGTTTTTGTGATAAAGAAAAAATCAGGGAAATGGCGACTCTTACATGATTTGAGGGAAGTAAATAAAATTATTGAACCCATGGGCCCCTTGCAATGTGGACTACCTAATCCTAACTTAATACCTGCGGGTTACCAGGTCGCCATCGTAGATTTGAAAGACTGTTTTTACACTATTCCCCTTCAGCCTCAAGATAAGAAAAAGTTTGCTTTCACGGTACCAGTTCTGAATAATGCCCAGCCCACACAAAGGTATCATTGGTCTGTATTGTCCAGGGCATGTTGAACAGCCCTGTGCTGTGTCAGCTTTACGTGCATCAAGCATTATCGGAGTTTCGTAAGCGTTATCCGACCCTCCTAGTTATTCATTACATGGATGATATCTTGGTATCGGGGCCTAGATTACCTCTTAATTGGTTACCTATTCTAACTCAGTCCCTGAGAGAGTTTGGGTTAATAATTGCACCTGAAAAAATCCAGCTCTCCGAGCCCTTTTTGTATCTTGGCCACCGTTTGATGAGCGCCTACGCCATGCCCCAACTACCCGAAATTATTTTGCCACCAAAGCTGACTTATGTACACTTACAACAAATCTTAGGGACCCTTAATTGGGCACGGCCATACTATAAATTGACAACTAATGACCTCCACCCGCTTTTTGAGGCTCTTAAGCAAGGCCGACAACCGGCTGACCTCATTACATTATCTCAGCCTCAGTTAGAAGTGATTAAGAAGGTGAATATCGCCCTAAAAGAGCGTTGGGTAGATCGTGCAATAGAAAATATGCCCCCTGCACTTCTAATCGTAGCAACCCGACCTCAGTTCACCGGAGCAATCGCTCAAGTCTCCTCGTCGGAGGTGCATATCTTGGAGTGGCTCCACCTTGCACATACGCCAAAAACCACTGTCTTGACTCAATTGGCTATGCTAGCTTTGATCCTCCGCAAAGGGCGCGATCGTTGCTTGGCCCTTTTTGGCATGGATCCTATTCGACTCCACATACCCATCCCCCAAAGTGACTGGGAGTCTGGTTTCCGTTCTTCCTTAGCCTTGCAACTCGCGTTAGCTGATTTTACTGGAGAGGTTGCATACCACCTTCCCAAGGATGTACGGTTGCAACTTCTCCCCCATTTGCCTATTAGACTCGGCACTTGCCTAAGCCCAGCCCCCCTCCAAGGGGCGCCCACTGTCTTTACTGATGGGTCACCTACCAGAGGTGTGATGACTTGGCAGGTGGATGGTGAATGGAAAGCCCGATATACTACCCCACAAACATCTCCGCAACGTGCAGAGCTTGCTGCGGTAGTCCTGGCTTGCACAGTGTTTGCAGACTCTAGTTTTAATTTAATCACTGACAGCTTGTACGTTTATAATGTCCTCACTGTACTTGAAGGAAGTTATGTCTCTCACAATCTAGACAGGAACCTTCTTGGTTTGTTTATTGCGTTGCAACGTCTGCTGGCGCAGCGCAGAACGCTTCTCTTTGCCGCCCATATTCGCAGCCATCAACCCTTTCCAGGCTCGCTGGCAGAGGGAAATGCAAAAGCTGATCAGCTGTTACGCGCCTTTCCAGTCTCCCCAGCGCAAAGTCATGCCATGCACCATCAATCTGCCCGCAGCCTCGCCCATAGGTTCTCTATTCCCCTCACAGACGCCCAGGCCATTATTCAACAGTGCCCCCAATGTTCAGGCCAAGCCTCTTACCCGTCCACAGGGGTAAATCCCAGGGGGTTGGGAGCCAATGCGTTGTGGCAGATGGATGTAACGCAGTGGCCCCCATTCGCTCCCTGGCGCTGGCTTCACGTTACAATCGATACTTACTCAGGGTACATTTGGGCCACCCCGCAGAAGGGCGAAAAAACTCGCCATGTCTGCAATCACCTTGTCCGCTGCTTTGCAGTCATGGGACAGCCGTCCGCTTTAAAAACTGATAATGGCCCTGCCTACTGTTCCTCGGCCTTTGCTTCCTTCTGTGCGCGTTGGGACATCCGTCATACTTTCGGCATACCTTACAACTCAACAGGCCAAGCTATCGTTGAACGGGCCAACCGCACTTTGAAGGCTGCTTTGGTTCGACAAGACAGGAAAGGGGGAAGTCCCCTGTCCTTGCCGGACAGGGAGCAACTGCTTGCACATGTTCTATTTACTATTAATCACTTAAACCTTATTTTCTCTGATTCTCATTATTTATCCCGCGTACAAAAACACTTTCGCACCACCGAGCCGTCCCCCCGGCCCTTGGTGCGTTACAAGCGCCTGCCGGACCCGCAGTGGAAAGGTCCTGTTCCCCTGATCACTTGGGGCCGGGGTTATGCTGCTGTGGATCTCCCAACAGGCCCGTTGTGGGTACCTGCCCGCTGTGTTCGACCCACCCAGGATGTCGTGGCATCAAGGTCTGTCCAACCCGATCCCGAACTTCGGTCTCCACCTGAAGGAGAGCTTCCCGGCACAGCCCCGACAACGAGGCAGCAACAGGAAGAACAACCCGCCAGTGACCTGGGGAATGGTGAAGAATCTGGCAGCGCAGGCGACCGTGCTCCTGGAGCAGGAGGAAAAAGAAAAGACCCCTGAGAACTTTCTGGCAGCTGTGTTTGCAGCCCTGAATGCAAATTCTTGCCTTATTCTGTTTTGTTATTTCTTCTGCCTTTTTAATGTACCTACTGAAGCTTTGCCCTTGGCTTCTCTTTCACACCCCAACATGTGGGTCCGTCACGCGTATTATATGTTTCACACCCATGGAACCAATGTCTCCCTGATATGTGAGCACCCATTATGCATATCACCATGTTAAAACAGAAAAGGGGGAGATGTAGGCTGATAAGGGTAAACACCCCACCCAGGACTGGCATACCATACTGGAATGTGGCGGTCGCACCCTGATAAGCACTCCTCCCATACTGCGGCAAAATAGAACCAATCCGCTCTTTCCACGCTCTCTCCCTATACATTTGCACCACCTCTTTTGTACTCTATAAATAAACGCACCCTTCTGATGTTCAGGAGGTCCTGCATTGACACCGTTTCCGCCTTGTTTGTTCCCTCATGTTTGTTTGTTTTTAATTTAAAAAATAAGATATTTTAAAATTTAAATTGGATTTTTTTAAAACACAGTTTATAAGTCACATCCTGAATGTTAATTATAACTCCTGATTATATTCTGTGAACTTGTTAACAGCAGTATATGGGGTTGAGAGATAACAGATCTGATCAATCCTATTCTGCAGGTGTTGTACATGCAGTGCACGCACACACATGCACACACACACACACACACAGAGTCAACTCCTTGCCCCTCTCGTTCTGTCTTTAAAAATGCAAATACATTAGGCCAATTCACACATTTTCAACAGTCATACAACGTGTGTGCAGTGTATGCAGGTACAGATCTTACTCAGGTACAGTCATTCAGATATTACATTGTACGCAAGTTCAGCAGTACACTTCCTGTCTGTACCATGCATTTGAGGGGCCTGTCCAGATTCGCTTTTAAAATGAACACAGGTACAGTAATTCACACAAACATGTGTACACGTGTACAGAAGTACAGCATAATGTCTGAATCGGGTTAAAGAAGGCCAGTGAATGAACAGAAGATTTGGGGGGATGGATTCGATCTGAACAAGGAGGAGAAGTCTTTATATAAATGCAAGAGATGGGGAAGTGAAGTAGAAAGTGAAACCAAAAGTGAACAGAACATATTCATGCAGCCCTGAAGAAACATTTTCTGAATGTATCCTCCATTGTAGAATGGAAATGCCTATCATGGCAACAGGCCATAAAAGAGACCTGATTTGGAAATATTTTAATGAAATTCCTTTATCTGTGGATAAGACAGGCTTGTGTGCTAAATGCAAACAGTGCAACAAAGACATGCAAGGCCTGGTTGTCTGAATGAAACAGCATTATGAGAAGTGTGTACCTACCTTCTAAAAATTAAACTTACATCTCTGAATATGTGTTAAGGTTATTTTAGATAACAAGAATGTACTTCTATTAGAAAATGATGATTAAATATGTTGAAATATTATTTGCACTGGCTCTCAACAACCAAAGGCACAGTTGGTTTGCACAGTAGTTAGCTAACTATGATACATGACTTATCAATGAAGCTTGCAGCTGTTAATAGATAACCCCATGCAATGAGGGTATTTTATGATGGAACTGCATAAAGGTATGCCTCAACAGGGAGGGGAAACCAAGGCCCCAAGCCAGATGTCTTAAGAGTGTAAATGGAAAATATAACATTTATAGGCAAATCGGAACCTTTGGGCTTAAAGTAACACTTTAGCTTGTATACGATGCACAGGTGCAAAAGTTGTTTACTCAAGGGTATAAAAAGGGGGTGGCCTGCCAGACTGGGCAGCTGGCCGCACCTCAGAGCTTTTGCTAGCACTGAAATAAAGCTTTGTTTGAAACGTTGATACTGGTGTCCAGTGAAATACCTAGCCAAGAGACGAACGGGATACAGGGAGTAATCTCTCTTCTAACAAATACAATCTTCCTGACTAGTGATTTAAATTGTGACCTAAATCATTAAAATTGAGTCCTTGTGTGAAGTTATTTGAATCATGATTTAAATAATTTAAATTTGGTTTAAATCAACTGAACTCTGGCCCAGACAGTAATATGGTCTTTCAAGTGATTGACCCTGATGTTGAATGATGCAACATCATTTTCAGTTTTTAATGAATTATTACTAGGGATGTGTGAAACATTTCAGGTACAGAACGATCTGTACCCGAATCTGCCTTTTTCAGGTGATTTGTGCACAAAACAAATCGCCCATCTGCAAGTCCTGAAAGATTCGGCTCCATAACAAATTGCCCGAATTTCGGAGCCAAAGGTTTTGCTGCTTCAGCAACAAGTGTAGTGTAGTCTCCATTTTGTATTTGACATCTATTTGAATTTCCTGCCCTTCCTAGCTTCAGATCAGTGAATGAAAGCATGGGCTGATCTGCTGACGATTCTCTCCTGGTTCCAGATTGGCTCTTTTGGCTCTTGCCACTCCTGACTGACCCCACATTGGCCAGGGGAAGGGTTGAAGAAGGACCAAGGGTGGGGGGGGAGTTCAATAAGGGTTTTTTAATTAGATTTAAAGAGGCAGCTGCCACCACTCTGCCTTTCTGCCTCATGGGAGGAGAAAGAGAGAGCTTTGCCTTGCCTTGCCTTGCCATGCCATGCCTATTGCCTTCTGCCTTGACAGCCTGAACCCAGCCTGCCTTGCCCCTGCTGCATGCCAGCCTGGGAATGGATTATATCTGCTGCATTGCTTGTTTTTTGTTCCTGAGAAGAAGAGAATTCTTTTTACACCCCTTCCTGCTGCTGAGACAATCACTGCCTGCCTGTGCCTGCTGAGTCCGTGCCAGCCACCAACTCCAGCCCTTATGGCCACTGGCCAGCTACATTTTCCAGGCTTTTGCCCCAGCCCCTGTGACCACTGTCCATTTTCCAGGCTTTTGCCCCGCCCCCCCCCAAAAATCTGAAGACTGAAGGAGAAGAAGATTGAAGAAGAAAGAGTAGACTCAGAGACGAGACCACAGAAGTGGACAACTGGACACACAATGTGGGTGAAGCCCTAGACTGAGTGAGTGTACCCCATTTACACACACACACACACACACACACACACACACACACACACCCCGCTCTGGAATTCTGTATTCTTGGGGTTTTTTCCTGTTTGGAGGGAGGTTTTGGGTTGCAACTGAATTTAAAAAGTTGTGTGCTGTTTAGTTTAGAAGAAGTTTAAACAGGGGTTCTGTGAGGGAGGGATCTCCATTAGTTAGTACTAGTAGCTAGTTAGAAGGGAAGCACAGCCTCGTTGTTTTTAAAAACAATTCTGTCTTTTTTCCCATTCCAAAGATTTTTTTTTTAAACAGAAGCCTGTCGTCCAGCCCTCTGTGCCCATAATATATCAGTATTAATATTCTCTGTCCAGCAGCCTACAGGCTCGGAGTGGGCAGGAAGGCACAGACTCTAGCCTCCTCCCTGCACCCATTTACCCCCACCCCCACCTACAGTATTCTGAGGCCATGGCAAAAATTAACCCTAAACCCACTAACCCTTTCACAGAGCACAAACACACACACACACACACACACACACATGTATACTCTTCTTCCTCCCTACATAATCTCAAGTCTAGCAGTATATATATTATGCAATTCAAATGTCTTGGATGGTTTGTTTTTCTGCCTGTGTTTTGGGGACCTCATGAATGGGCACAGGACAGGTTCTCTCTCTCTCTCTGGACTTCGTTGCAATGAAGATTGGATCATATTGTGACTTCTAGCATCATCATCATTTTTATTTGCTTGCATCTACAATAGGTTGTGCTGGTGCAACAGGCTCCGATGTGTTGTAAAAATGTTTAAAAAAAAAAAAAGCACCAAAAAATTGTGTGCCATTGTTGTCATCATCACTCTTTTACTTGTGTAGGTGGGAGTGGGGCCAAACCTTGCTGTTCCACTGGCCAAATGTTGTATTGCACCCTTCCTTACTTAAACCACTTTTATGGCCGGGTGCCACAGATGTAGCTGTGTCTGTTGTTTGTGGATGAAAAATGTTTGCAGGAGGGAGGGCAGAGCATATTTAATGCTGTTGTTGGCCCTAGTCTGCTGCATCTGTATATCATGCCTGCTTGCTTGCTTGTTGCTGGCTGCTGCTGTTACCCTGCGTTGGGAGGAGGCGTGTGGGGCAGTGCATTTCATTGTTGTTGTTTCACATGGTTGTGTGTAGATCAATTGCATTTCGGGGGGGGGGATGGTGGGACACAATGGATGTGGTGAGTGTATGCCACAGTGGATGTGTGTGACCTTTGAAAACCTTGTTCTTTGCAAAGCTCTGCTGTTGTTGTTGTTGATGTGTGCTGCATCCACCCTATGGTAGGGATGTGCAAACAGGTTATATTCAATATATTCAAGCTGGAAAACCTTCGGTACAATTGCATCTGACCTATATTATTGAAATTGCAGTTCCAAGGGTAACTGTAATCTATAGAAATGTGACTCCCTGTTTCATTAATTATGTACCTGTATAAAAGTCCTAGTATTTAAATAGTTGACACAGTGTGTGGGGGGGCGGGGTACAGATCAAATTTCGTTGGTAAGGTATCTATATCTATATCTATCTCCATGAAAATGGCAGCTTATTCAATACAGTTTTCCATCAGGTACAGATTTCCCCTCAAATCTCCAGATGTTCCTTTTAAGCACATCTTTCATTGGCATCTATTCAATTAAAGCTAAACTGCCACACAGCTGACTGGGCGAAATGCCACTGCAACAGATGGGAGTATGGATCCTAGGCAAGAATTATGTACAAACAGTTAAAATGCTATCTGCTTGAAATCCAGACAAAAGTGTTCCACAGAGGTGCATTCAGAGCTCTAGGCATCTCACTGTGTTTAGAAATGGAGTTAAATGTTAGCAATTAATCTGTTCCATAGCAAAGAGGTGACATTTTCTTTTGTTCTTATTGCCAATATTGGGACATAACATTTTGCTCTGATTTTTTAAAAGACCCTATTTCTTCCAGCTTAGAACCAAATTTGGAAATCTGACCTGAATTTTATCCAGAATATTTAGTGCAGGTAACAATAAAGTATTATTATGGGTTACTTATTATGGGTTGCTTTAAAAAAGCAACACTCAACTATTTTATGTAAATGGCAGTGGATGAACCCTAATGCTCAAATGGATCCTATCAGAGTTCCATATAGTGATACCCCTTGCAAATCTATGACAGAATAAAATAATAATAAGGCAAAAACTGAACCCTTCTGTTTTCTGTAGCTTCAAATTCTACATTAATGGATAACCTTGTTCTAATGCACATGTATGTCTTTTTTAACTACATGTCGTCTAATGGAAAGGCCAAATGATATATTATTATCAAAATATTGGAAGTGTTTTGTTAGATTCCCTGAAATGTCAGTTTATGTCAGGAGTTCTCAAACTTGGGCCTCCAGACCTTGTTGGACTATAATTCCCATCATACCCAGACTTTGGCCATTGTGACTGGGTATGATGTGAGTTTTAGTCCAACAACCTCTAGGGACCCAGGTTTCTGAGAAGCTCTGGTTTATATAATTTAAGCTTAGAGTATGGAGAGAGTTGCAGGCTCTTTCTGCCAGCCTGATTGGCACAATTGCCATCTGGCCCTTCCTCTCCTGGACTCCATCATAATTACCCAAGGAGCCATTTGTGACTACATTGGCAGAGAATGTAGTCACAAACTCCTTGATCTGGAAGATAAAAAGTCAGGCGAAAGCACAGTCATCATATGCATTCCCTGTGGCTGAACTACAACTCCCATCATCCATCATCCATACAATTGTAGGTGGGGATAATGGGAATTGTAGTTCAGCACCATCTGGAGGCCCCCAGGTTGGGAACCACTGGTCTAGTCTTTGCATAGCTCTTGCAAACCAGCTAACTGAAGCACATGAATTCTGCTTGCTTGCCATTAGTTCTTGGCTCTCTCTTAGCTAAGGATAAGAAAATGCATCAAGTGTAATGCAAAACCTCAAAGACTGTTCAGCAATGCTCCCTTTGAAGCAGAGTCATGGTCTTAATAGTGAATTTTCATTTAAAGGAGGAATGGCATTTAAAGAAGAATCTCTAGCAGATGTAGCTTGTATGCTCAGATAATTTTTGAGGTTGTTATTCTGGCTGATATTGTAAACACATTCCATTTCTTGCCTGAACAGTTTTTATGTTTTGTGAGTTTGAAGTAGTGAGAAAGCTAATGGTTCCTCCAAAAGGGGGAATCTAGGACTGGAAGGGGTGCTCACTGCTTGCTCAAACACCTGAAATGGAAACACCAGAAAACATATGGATGACTAGGACCATACATTTAGGAACTACAGGGAAGCAGTAATTTCATCATCTGACAAGAAAGAGTGGTGCCAATGTCCAAAAGACACTCCAGCCCTCACTGATTGAGAGGCCATATGATCAGTCAGCTAATTGAGCCTTGCGTCTCTCTCCCCCAAGAGGGGTTAGACAATACATCTCTGCCAGCAGCCGCAGGAGGCAGAGGATGAGCAACTTTGGAGTGAGTAAGTTTCTGTGACCAGCTTCCAAAGCTTGTTGGTATGTATGCTAGCGCTCTCTCGCTCTCTCTCCCGCAATCTCCCAACATGCAGTTCAGTGTGCATGTGGGCATCATGAGTTTTGCATATGCACGCATAGATACTCATGCACATAATTCATGTTGCCCTCAAGCCACATTCCTTCCTTTATTCACCCTAACACCCAATAGTTAAAATTACATATTCTGGTTTCCTATCTGAGCAGTAGGAAGATAAACCACTAATCCCCCAAAGCAGGGGTGCAGCCACCATTGCACAGGGGCGGGGTTCAAAGTAGCTGGGCCACCATGCTTAGGGGCTGCAGCTTGTGTCCCAGCCAGGCCCCCTGCGTTTGACACCGGGTGGGTGCATCTGATGGCAGACACAGAGGGCATGGCTGGGGCAGTGGTGGCCAGCGGCAGTGGACTGGACAGGGGCTGCTGGCATCCTCGCTCCACCACTGCCATAAAGGCAGTATAGAAGGTCACTTTGAGGCAACTTTTAACAGCAGTTGCACTCAAGGAAGAATTTCCAGCTGTTATAGCTTTTACCACCAGTGTTCCCTCTGAGGCTTGCACATGTGTGCACGCACACAAGTTTTTTTGATACCTGCTCAGTTAATGTTAGATCCCACTCCAGTTGAATCAGGATGGAAGGCCCCACTCAGAATGCACATGCGCACATACTGCCTTGAGACTATCACTCGGAACAAAATTCATCCAGCACACAGATGAAAAGATTAGAGGGAACACTGTTTACCACCACTCTGGAACACAGGTGAAGCCTCCATCAGCATCAAGAGTTGTGTCAGAAGAAGCACTCACATTTTTTATTTGTGCACAACATATTTCTGTGTTTTCTATATCACCTGAATGAATTACTCCTGGGTTGGTTTGTTTCCCAGTGTCATGCCCCCACTCGAGGACACTGGAGAGGAGTGGGGGGCAGGGAACATACCAGAAGGTGGGCAGGCACCTGAGGAGGAGCAACCTGGTGATGTGAATGGGGAGATAACTGAGACAGGCCAGGGTGTGTGTTTGGTGCAGGAGGGGTCAGCAGGGCCGGGTGACTTTGGGAGAGAAGGACAGGATCTGAGCCAGAGTTTGAATGGCCATTATCTCCTCAAGGACGAAGATGGGGAAAATGCCAGCAACAGGTGAGAGAACTACAAAGGAGTCATCGACTTGCGAGGAGGCAGCAGGAGTCAGATTGAATCTATGACAGCTGGCAGCGATGGAGTGTTAATTAAGTGCACGTGGCCACTGACTGTAAATCAGGCAACCTGTGCCTTGAACAACTGCTGGAATCAACATGTCAAATCTGCTTGAGCCTCTGTCGGAGAGATTGTGACCTTGGAATTTAGGCTTCTCCCTCCTTACTCCTGTATCCCTGGTGAGACTGTTAAATCTGCCTCTCTAGCAAAAAAGGCTGAAACCTGGCTACTGCCTATTGCAGCATATATCTCTGGCCAGCGTCTTCCGTCAAGTGAGCTTGTGACACCCATTGCCTAAATTCTTAATCATCATCTCTTTGCTCTGCTCGTTTTATTTATTTATTAAATTTGTAGACCACCACAAACACCTGTCTCGGGGTGGTTTACAACAACAGATTAAAAATGAAAACCTTAAAACAAATTAAAACCACAGTCAAGTTAAAAAGCTTCAGTGAAAAAATAAGTCTTTAGACACTTAAAGAGAAGAGAAGGCTCTTATTTCAGCAGGAAGCGCATTCCAGAGTCCTGGGACAGCAACAGAGAAGGCCAAGAAGCAGACCAGCTGGTGGCAACTGCAGACTAACCTCTCCAGATGATTTCAATGGGTGGTAGGGCTAGGCAAAGAAGATGTTCTCTTAAATACCCAGGGCCTAAGCTTTTTAGGGCTTTAAAGTTTATAGGTTATAATCAGCACCTTGTCTTTTTGTCAGAAACCTATTGGTAGCCAGTGTAGCTCTTATAGTATAGGAGTAATATGGTCTCTCTGAGATGACCCAGAGACCAACCTGCTGCTGCATTCTGTACCAACTGCAGTTTCCGGACTACATAAAAAAGGCCATCCCCACATAGAGCACATTGCGGTAGTCAGGTTTGGAGGTTACCAGCGTATGTACCACTATTCTGAGGTCATTTATTGCAAGAAATGAACACAGCTGGAATATCAGCTGAAGCTGACAGATGCACCTCTGGACACCTCCTCAACATGGGACACCAGGTTTGGATCCAGTAACACCCCCAGACTGGGTACCTGTTCCTTCTGGGCAGTGTGACCCCATCCAGAAATGGCAGATTAAAATTGTCTCCTGCGTCCCAACCCTGCACAATAAATACCTCCATCTTATCTGAAATCAGTCTATTATCCCTCAACCAGTCCATCATTGCCTCCAGAAAGATATTTTGTGAGTTTATGCCTTCTCCTGATGATGTTGACATAGAAAAATAGATTTGGGTGTCATCAGTATAATTACCCTGCACAAAATCTCCTGATGATCTCTTCCAGCAGTTTAATATAGATATTAAAAAGCATTGGAAACATTATGGAGCCCTGGGGGAAATCATATAAAAGTTCAGATTCTGTAGAGCAACAGTCTCCAAGGGACACCATATGGAATCTGCCCAAGACATAGGAGTGGAACTGAAAAACAGTGCTTTCCAACCCCAATCCCCTCAGACGCTCCAGAAGGAGACTGTGACTGATATAGTTGAAACCCTCCAAGAGATCCAAAAGGACCAACAGAGTCACACCCTCTCTGGCAGTACCTAATTGGAGATCATCAAGCCAACCAAGGCAGTCTCCACTACCATATTATCAACCAGGCTTCTACAACAACTCCCCTGCCAGACAGTATAAGCTATGTCAGCCAAGGGTCAAGAGAATAGGTGGTAGGCCCAACCGCTCCTGATCAGAGTAAAAGACTAGTTCAAGCATGTGACCAGCAGTGTGCATTGCTACCAAAACCACTTGGGATAGGCTCATAGTCATCATGAATTCCTGAGCCATGCCAGACAAATTGATCCCAAAGTGAACATTGAAGTCCCCCACTACCACAAGCCTGGGAGACTCCAATGCCAAGCCCGGGACCATGTCTGACAGCTCAGTTAGGGACTCCATTGGGCAGTGGGATGATTGGTACACCAACAGAAGTCCTCTCTATCCCTGGTCCCCAAACTTAAGTATATACGTTCAATATGGTCAGAAACTTCAACAGGGAAGGGAGATGTTGGTATTATAGACCACAGCCACTCCACCTCCCCGCCTATATCCGCTCACCTGCTCCTTGACAGAGTACCCTGGAATTAGAAGTTTGGACCAGACTGGGCCCCCAGCCGCCCCCAGCCATGTGTCTGTGAGACATACCAGGTCAGCTCATTCATCCATAATCAGATCATGGATGATTTCTGATTTATTCTGGATTGACCTGGCATTACAACGGAGCAAGATAAGGCTCTGTGGATGGTTGGCACTTTCCCCAAAGGTCAAAGAGCTGGCAGGAGGGAAACAGCTAGGAGAATTCAGATTTCTCTTCCCCTGTAATGGTCTGCTGACTTGCCAACATTACTTCCCCACCACCACAGGAATAGCCACCCTATAATAGAGGATACACACCCAGTCTCCCCATTCCCAGACAAACCTAGACACATTATTACCCAGTCTCACCAAAACCTAAAACAACAGACACTTTCTAAACAGCAGCCCCGCCCACCACTACCACACATCCAGAACACATACAAATGTAAATTCTTGGCCCAGGGGGACTGGCTCTTGCCCTCATGCCACGGCTCCACCATGGTGGCAATTCTGCCCATGGCAGCCCACCACTACAGGCTGTGTTCCTGTATAGGCCCAGAGTTGGCTACTCTGGGCAACTGGTATCCAGGAACTGCTACTCACCCCGGGCCCTAGTCCTGCACTAACTCTCCACAAAGCAGCAGACACAGTCCCACAGATCACCCCGAGACAGGCAGCAGCAGGCATATAGCAATGCAGGCTCTCACCCTGAGCCATCTGGGAAGTAGATGGCCTCTTACTCTACTGCAGGGCTTCATAACCAATCATTCCCACCTACTCACCTAGCACCAATTCAGGTCATGAAAAAGATCAGAGGTCAGAAAGAAAGAAAGGAAGTAACACATAAAATTCTCCTGGTATTTTGCATTACCAAGGGACATTTCATGGTGGATAAAAACATGGTAGTAAACCTGAGTTCTGTAAAATTCTACAGCATCACTAAGCACTTTATAAGAAGGATGTAGCATTCACTCAGGGTTAGAGAGGTTAAGAATCATCTTGTATATCAGACAGAGTATAGTTATACAATTTAGAGAGCGAAGGAGACCATGCTCCAGTTCTCTTTAGCTGACTTCTGGTGCACAGTTGCATTGCCAGATGGTGCAGGTGAAAACTGCCCATTCCAAGATTGGTCCCTTAACTGCAGCTAGGTGTTTACAAAATCCTCATCTATCTTGTCAAGGAAGAAGACTACTTGTGTGCTTCCACTGTAGAAAAGAGAGAGAGAGAAGAAAGTCAAAACAATGCCTTGTAAACCCTCTGTGAAGGAGACAATAAACTATTTCAACATTTCAGTTTCCCAGGACATTCTGCAGCTGACATGAATGCCACCACTCTTCAGCAATAATAACAAAGTCAAAAGGAAGAATTCAAAGTGAAATTGTTGAGCAATAAATTCCTCAGCAAATTTTGTTTCCTATTTAAGACTTAATTAAAACCAGAGATTTCTAACTCTGGTTTTCTTGTATTTGCTAAATTAGCATACTAATTGTACGTAGATAGTGTTGTGAGTAGTCACTGTTCTTTTCTGTCCATTTGAGTGAGATCTGTGCAGAAATGTCACAGAAGACCTGCAGCACTTAGACTTTACAGCCTTTGGCCCTATTGCTTACTTTCCCCTCTTTCTCCATCTTACCTTGCACATTTATTCTTCCGGATCCTATGATACCATTACATATCACCTAAATCTGTACATTTTTGAGGAGCCATCCATGTGACCATTCATGAATATATAACCAGATGTTCACATAACTTCCAGCATTTCTAATTATACAACTTGTCAGAAGAGCCAGGTTCAAGCTTCATTAAGAGAATTACCACCATAGCATTCTGCAACCTACAGCTCAAAAGAATGAAGAATTGTTGCAGTTTGTTTGCCACAGACAGCACTGTAGAAGAATTTGTGATTGAAGTATAAATATTTTACTGTCAAAACCAGGTTGATGGAATAACTCTACTTCATTCCAGGCCGCTGAAGTCCAGAGTTATAAAATCTAACAGCATAACATAACATAAAATCTAACAGGTTCTCTTGTTCTACAAGGAACAATTTGTATTTGCATTTAATTATTTTCATTCAATGCATTTGCTGAAGTCAAAATGACCAGTCTTTACCATATTTATCTGGATGCAATTCAAACTACAGAGCATGCTGGGAGATATTAAGTCAATATCATGGCATTTAAAAAAATGGAAATGCACATTTAAAGGAGGGAGTTAACCCTTTCCCTGTTGTTTGTCATCAAAATCATGTGCTCCCACACTTCTTTCTCATCACCAAGGAAAAAATACAGGGATTTTTAATGTCTGTCAGTCATACTGGATGACCCACCTTCCTCCTTTCCCCAGGAACTTGAGAGTACTCCGCACACCATAGGTACTGTGTTAGCTCCGTACAGGGCTGAGTTGTGGCAGATCTGTCGCTCTTTTAGCATTTTAATGGTATCTATTGCAAAACCTTATGTTTTTCTTTTATATTGCTAGAGGGCCTGTCAGACTGATGAGTGTTTGCTACATTTTAGCTCTTAACTAGATTTCTCTTGCATGTTTTACCATTTACCTCGGCAGCTAACTTCTCTTAGGTTCATATAATGTGTCCCTTCGGGGGATTTTGAATGCTCTGTTTTAATGGCTTGAGTCCAATAAGCAGGGCCCATGTGGATTTATAAATTATAGTGCAGCTATAAAATACCATAAATGGCTGAGCAAGACTAATCCTTCTTGGTCCAGTGGGAACACTCCTGCTCTTGTTTCTGCAGAAAGAAGTAATTGCTAGAGGGTTTTTAGAAAGGAAAGCACAACATAAAACACAGATATAAGATATATAGCTACACTTTAATACTGACACTTCAACAGCATTCAAATTCACAGAATAAGAAATGGAAGAGCCTAGAAGGTTATCAGATCAACAAGGCAGAACCATCAATCCTACCAGCTATTCACAAATCATCCAACATGACCCAGACCACAGTAGTTTCTTAATAGATAACAAGTGTACTGCTGAACAGAAGTTTAAGCAAAGCAAACAACTCCAGGTGATTCAAACAAGCAAGCAAGCCAAGCCAAGCCACACATCACAGAGAGAAGAGTCATGCACCTGGGCAATTCCAAATGTATTTAATCAAGACCCCTATTCACATGTTATGTTCAATACACATACAATGGATGTACAGATCTGTATGCATATACAGTTATTCATGCATTATGTTCAGCACACATACAGTTGTACACTTCCTACCTCTACTCCACATTTGAAAGGGCCTGTACTTTTAAAATGAATGTGCATGTGTATAGACACCAATACTCGTGTACATTGTAATATCTAAGGGCTAAAGTGTGCAATAAATGGTATAGCTGTTACTGGATTGTTGTCTTGCATGTAGAAAGCTCATTCTCAAAATTCTTTAAAAGAGGCTATGGAGTTCTTAGGTATGAGAGGAAACCTTAAAAAAAATGGAAAAGATGTAAAAAAACACAAATTTGCAATAAAACATAATTACTGAGATTGCATATATAGTTGTCACTAAAAATATACTACACCAGCTCTAGAATTTTTCATCTTACATTAACAGTGAAATGATGATTATTCCAGTAATGAATCAAAACAGACCAGAAAATAAGACATAACTGTGGGCGGGCGGGCGGGCATGGGGGAACCTTCTTGACTATCAATTAAGATGGAACAGATATACAGTCTGGCACTATGCTGAATGCCTGCTATTTGCTTGGATTCCCCCTTTCTGTCTTGAGAATTCACATTTGTTCCTCATGTAGCTCTCTCCAGATTTAGGATTCCAGATATTACTATGAAGCAAACTTACTCTGGACAGGCTAACTCTTTCTAAGGAATATTTAGTACTGTGTCAGAAGAATACTGACACTCTTTAGTACTAAAGAGTTCTAAAACTCTTCCTAAGGAAAATTTAGTACTGTTAGCATTGGTTAGAGCATCCAATAGAGTCCAAGTTATAATACATGAGGATGCACACTGGGTCATGGATTTAGGGATACTTGTATCCCAAAACATGCCTTAGAGGGACATTTCTGCTGTCATATTTTGCTGAATAGGAGAACCCAGACAGGCTGGTTTGGAATGCATTGTTACTGATGGTTCTTCCTGGGTGGGACAGTGTGTGGATCGCCCATTGTGTGCAAAGCTGATTGTGACGAAAATCAGAGTATGCAGGTACTTTCAAGAATATCAGTGTTGGGACTGACTCCCCGGTAGTCCTATCAATACTTTTCAATAGGTACACCTCTAAAGTTACATCACTTACTCATCCCTTTTGTGATGGAGGGCTGTTGCTGGATCTGCTGCCTAAACCTTTGACTCGGGCAGCTGGAAGCTAGCATCTGTCCAGGAAGGTGGAGTGGAAAGCAGGAGAGTTGAAGGAATTAGTGGGGCTCCACATGAGGAAATTTCCCGCAGGAGGCCAGCTGGATAGATCAGCAGGGGGACTGATCTAAAACCAGGCACAATGAGCTGAGCCTTTGCATGAGGGCAGCGAATTGGCCAGGCAGGGTAGTGATTTCAGCTCATGGTGGCCCCTATGGAGAGGGGAACACCAAGGTGGTCTGCTGGAGTTCTCCTTGCAATGGAGTCCCAAGTAAAAGGCACACGTCTGAGCCTGCATAAAGCAGATGTCCAAGCTAAAGAGGCCACTACACTCAGTAAACCTGGTGAAGCTGAACCTCTTGCCCCTGTCACCACACATAGCAGTCAATCAATCAATCAATCAATCAATCAAGCTTTATTACAGTCACAGACCAGCAGAAAGTACATTTTAAAACTTAAATAGCAATAGATTTTATACTCTATCATAAGATGATTTAAAATATACAAGAAGAAATACAAAAGATGTTAAAATACATTACTAGCATGAAATGATTTAAAATATAAAAAATATATAAAAAATAGGCATGTGAATGCACTAAAAAAATCTAGCTACGGCTCTAATAAGAGACATAGTAGGAACATAGGAAACTGCCATATACTGAGTCAGACCATATACTGAGTCAGACCATAGCTCAGTATTGTCTTCACAGACTCGCAGTGGCTTCTCCAAGGTTGCAGGCAGGAATCTCTCTCAGCCCTATCTTGGAGAAGCCAGGGAGGGAATTTGAAACCTTCTGCTCTTCCCAGAGTGGCTTCATCCCCTGAGGGGAATATCTTGCAGAGCTCAACATCGTCTCCCATTCAGATGAAACCAGGGCAGACCCTGCTTAGCTATGGGGACAAGTCATGCTTGCTTCCACAAGACCAGCTCTCCTCTCCTAGACTCTGGGCTACATTTTTATTTAACTATGGCTGCAATAAGAAGCATAGGAATAAACCATGTAGCAGTACCCTAGATCATGTTGCATGCTTATAAAGTAAGAAAAGGTTTTAAAAGATTTAAAACAAAAAGTTATGACAGTCATCATTTAAAATAATAAGAGCTAATTGTCATGTCCCCTAGCTCTGACAGCGAGGAAGAAAGGGAAGCTGTCGGCATTTCAGCCGAGTCTGGAATGTCTGAAGGGCAGAGCCCGACTGCAGTGGAATTAGCTGACGGTTCAGAACAGACTCAACAGCCTGAACCAGCAGAAAATGTCAGCGACCAATTGGGGGATGATTTAGGCATTGGAGCTCCACCGACGCCACAGCAACGCAGGTGTTTCAAATGCAGGTCACAACTGGAGGCGGTGCAGAGGAGCAAGCGCCTGTTATCGAAGGCTGACAAGCCGTAAATCCTGACACCTGGGAGCTTTCGACTGGCTCCATAAATTGGAGCCTCTGACTCCCACTCATTGCTGAGTTTCAACAATTGTCATTCACCCACAGCAAGCAGCCGAGCCGTGTACTTCGCTGGCCTTGGGCCAGACCTTGACACTAATATGCATTAAAAGTGTGTACACACACACACACACACAGACAAATACAGTATAAGCCAGTAAAATAGTAGCCAGGAAGTTGTGGGTCTATAGGTTGTTGGGTTGCTGCACTAAGGCAGTAGCCATGGCTGTCCTCCAGTTCATAGAGGGCGGCTCTGGGCACGTGTGATCATCACCCGCTGGATATTAATCGCTGCTGCACAGAACCTGGTAACACAGTAGGTGGTGGCAGGGTTGCTGTCAGAGAGCAGCAAAGAGGTGTAAAACTGGTCTGTTTGCCCAGGATAGTCATGTAATAGTGGTAAGATGAGGGAGGCATGGATGTCCCTGTAGAAGAGGCACTGTAGAAGAAGTGTCCTGCTGTTTCTACTTGCCCTGAGACGTAGGGGCACTTGCACTCTGAGATTGGGATCTTCCTATAGCAACCTTCAAGCACAGCTGAGAGAAGCACATGGCAGTGCACCAGTGTAATGGCTTTGGGACCTCCAATGGCATTAAGTATGACAAGGGGGCACTGAGATACCAGAGTCCTTCACTTACAGGGAAGTTAGGGGCCTTGCCTATGTCAGATTGGCACTCTATATCCGTAATACATTGTTTGATGAGTGCCTTGGCCAGGTCGCACCCCAAGTTAATTAAGTGAAGCGGGGATAGGCCCAGGGACTTTATTTTATTCATAGCTGTCTTTTTCCAACTGGGTTGGAAGTCATCACATAGCATTAGTGGGGATAGGCCTGAGCGGGAAAGGGACACTCAGCAAAGTAAAAAAACTCTTAGGAGGACAAATCTTCAGTCTGTACCTGAGCACCCTCCAAGAAGGGGACTCTGAAATTGAGGCATTAGTAGAATAAGGCATGGATTCCACAGGAAAATACAAGATAGAGCAAGTGGAAGGAATCTGGTGGGCTGTAGGACCCAGCAGAGACTGCCACTGGATTGTCCCAGTTAAAGTCAAACACAAACTTGTGCAATTTGTACACAATATGGGACACAGAGGAAGACAACCCACATTTTTTCAAGAGTCAAACAGACTGCTATGCGTGATGAAGTGAATGCATTTTATGAGAATTGTTTGTCGTGTGCTAGGGTTAATACAGAGTACCAGACAGTTAATGCGCCCATCAGACACCAGTGAGTAGACTCTGTCATGAGTCATGTCCAGTTGGATTTCATAGGCAAAGGCATCTAGTTCTGCCTTGTTATTTTGGACTATTTTTCAGAATGGATAGAGGCTATCCCCACCAGAATGGATTCCGCCTCCATCACAGCCAAAGTTCTTTTCAATGTAGTTATTAGTAGATTTGGAGTGCCTAAATATCTAGGCTCAGACAGAGGAAGTTCCTTCACAGGGCACGTCATGCAAAAGCTTTGCATTTGCAAGGCTCTAGGAAGTATCACATAGCTCATCATCCAGTCATCTGGACTCATGGAAAGATCTAATTGAATTCTCAAAGAAGCCTTACAGAAAATAGTCAAAGCGGATGGTAAAGACTGGAATGAGCACCTCCCTGTCATTTTCATGGCACTGAGAGGTTCTAAAGCAGTACATGGGTATAGCCCACATGAAGTGATGACTTGACATGCTATGTGCATGCCTGAGAGCTGTGATTAGGCATAGAAGCCTCCAACTCATGGGAACCTGATTGCCACAGAAAAATAGATTCAAAAGTTCATCTAATAGGTTTTAGACTTGCGCAGTCACTTTGCACAAAAACTTGGCATTATTCAGCAGGATACTGATAGGAGGTTAGGATGGACAAAAACCACCCCTGTAGGGTGGGCATCAGTCAACCAGATATGTATAGGAAATTTTCAGTCAAAGCATATTCACTGTCTCGTAAATGGGATGGCCCTGCCCTCATCCTAAGCCCGAGCATTTACTGCGTACTAAAAGAGAAGATGCCCCATGGATAAAATTGGTTTCATTAATGGCAGCTAAAACTCTGGAAAGGAGCCCTACCAGTGCCGGAGGACGCAGTTCCCCCAGACAAAGTTCCACCAGATAAAGCCTGAGTTGCCTTTTATATATATCTGCCCACATTTTTGTCAATCAGATGTTTTTCAACCTTCACGTTACTGATTACCTTGAAGTGTTTCAATCCCACAGTTAAAATTAGCACTCTTTTGCAAAGCTTAAATTCCAATCGAAATTCCAAGCTAAAATTCCTCAGTTTCTTCTAAAACTGAGATTCCCAGGGGAAACTAGGCTTGTGCATTTCAATTTGGCAAAAAAAAGTTTTGTTTCCAAAAATGGCTATTTTGTACATTTTGTACACCTTCCAAAAATTAAAAATGCAATAACAAAACTTTTTATATCAGAACTGAAATGACCCTGCTTTGGAACTGAAAGTTTTGTTTTTTGGGGAACGTTTTGTACCTCCATTTGCAATCAAGAAAAGTCTTTTCCCTCAGTCTGCATTTTGAGTCCTGATGTCTGTTTGAATTTCCCGCCCTTCAGGCCTACAGATTGGCAGGCGAAAGCAGGGCCGGATGCATGGCGGAGTGGCAGGGAGTTTACAGAGAAGCAGGGAGTTTGAAGAGAGCTCCTTACTTTGGGTGGTGAGGTGGCGGCAGTGGGCACGGCCGTGGTGGGGAGGTGGCAGAAGAGGCGGATGGCTGGGTGAGGAGGCAGTGGTGGGCCCTGGCAGAGGAGGGGAGCGGGTGGGCAAAAATTGTGGGGAGGAAGGGAGCTTGGCAGGGAGACAAAGTGCAGCCAGTGGCAGGACGGGGAAAGGGGCCTCTGGAATGAAAGGGAACAGACTGGGGCGGAAGGGAGGGGGGAATCGGCGGGGAACAGAATGGGGAAGGAGAACGGAATGGACTGGGGCGGAACAACAGGGAATGGACTGGGGCGGAAGGGTGGGGGGAGTGGCGGGGAGAATGATAGTTTGCAATTCAGTTTTGGATTCAGAGCAAGTCTGCTCTGAAACTGGAAATGGGCATTGCGGGATGACTTATTTTGGACTCTCACCAAATTGGGGGGACTTTGGATTCAGCCGAAAGTGAAATTTAAAAAATACGAAATGCACACCCCTAGGGGAAGCAATGCACTTATTGCCTAGTCCGCTCCGAAACAGTTATAATAAGGTGCCTGCTTGCAAGATGTCGGATGTTCACAATAGCAACATGTTTTCAAACAAAGGAAAAAAATTCATTTTTGATAAAGCGTCACTCTGTTTTCCTCAACATTTAAATAGCATGAACAAGGACCATCCTCAGAGGATCCAAGCAAGACGGCTAGCAGCCAGAGTGCTTAGGAGACTTGGGAATGGGCCTCAGATACACATCATGAGATCCAGTCATGATTATCTCCATCTTTTCTACTGGTCTAATGCATACCACCTAACCAAATTCATACCACCTAATCAGTACAAATTCATACCACCTAATCATTCGCTCCTACACACCTCTGGTACCCAGCCAGATGGTGCCAAATTCATTACGACTGTCCTAGAGAACCTATAGCAGCTGCCAGAATAATTGTTTACTGCAATGGGTGGACGTGTTGGCACCCTAGTGAAGAGTGGTTTTGTCAATCCTTCCATTTGTTCAATTGAATAGGTTTTTGTATTGTATTTGCAGCTATTTTCATGACTTAGATGCACAATCTTCATGCATGGGTTATCCTTGTCATATAAGATCATAAGTTTGCACACATGGATCTGTACGCCTGTAATTACTTGTGTCATATATAAGCAAATAGAAACAAATTTGTTTCTCCTTATTTTATGGAAGCTTAAGAACAATTGAAATGTCCAATCCTGGAGCCCTAAGTCATTTCCTGGATCACTTGCCCCTAAGTCCTACCTTGATCTGACATGACCAAGGGGAGCCAGAATAAAATCTTTGTTCATCCAACTACCAGGATAACCAACAGTTGATTGCAACAACTGATAGCAGCACATGATGATTAAGAGAAAAATAATGTTTATACCATCCACACTATGCATGCCACCCTGACTCCAAAACATAGTTAGATGACACTTTGAGGCTATTCCCACGATCACAGGAAAGCAGACTAAGTGAGCTTAGCACACTTTTTAGTGATCATTGGAACCGGTGGTTCCATGGCAGCTAGCCAGCCTAGGAACCCTGGCCCTAACGGATCGCTCACTCTGTTAACAATGTTTTTGCAGTCATGCAAAAGATCGTGGTTGTGCCACAATGACTCTCGTGGAGAGCCCCACTGGGAGGCTCCAACAAGCCTCCCGGCCTTGGGGGTCTCTCCAGGATGCCCCGCACATGGCATCCTGGGATTTCAGGGGGCCACACAGTCCCCAATCCCCGCTGCCCCTGCCAGCTCTGTTACCCCTGCTAACTTGGCAAAGAGGCACCTTTTAATGTGGTGATTCTCTTTCTTTAGCAGGGGGTGAGTAACTGGCCCTATCCACTCACAGCACAGTACCTCCAGTGACTGTTGCTGGTGTCTATCTTGTGTTTCTTTTTAGATTGTGAGCCCTTTGGGGACAGGGATCCATCTTATCTATTTATTATTTCTCTGCGTAAACCGCCCTGAACCATTTTTGGAAGGACGGTATAGAAATCGAACAAACAAACAAATAATTATTGTGTGGGTGGCCGATCTGGGTCCCTGCTCGTGTGTGGAGAGAGTGGGCTAAGCCCGCATTCCTCGCACAAACTCTGACAGCACTTCACACTAATCGTGTGAAACCTCTCTTTGTCATCCAAATATGTGTAAAAATTGGAGACAAAGCAGGAACACAGTTGATACTTAGAGGCTTCTACTTAAGAAAAATGGAGGAGGCATGTTCCTGAGAAGAGCCCCCAGGGCTTTGCTGCTTCCCCTCCTTACCAGTCCCAAGATGAATAGGTAAGTAGTATTTTAGTATGTTTGTTTTAATCCATGGCATGTGGCGCTCTCTCTCTCTCTCTCTGATATATATATATATATATATATATATAGAGAGAGAGAGAGAGAGAGAGAGAGAGAGAGAGAGAGAGAGAGAGAGAGAGCTGATTCAACAGGCCTGCAGCTAATACAATCGTTGCTTACTCTCCATAGGGATTGAATAAGATAACAAATTTATATCTTTTTTTGAATAATCAGATCAGTCACACACTACAACACTGTGTCCTAAATACATTGTTATCAGCATGTTTCTGCTACCAAACTTCCCATGACCATTCCCCAGTTCCACCGTTAATTCTTCATCCCATGCCTCTCGCTTCTGTAGCTGGCTGTTCTCTAGAATCCCATCCCCTCAAAACATCCATTTAATTCACCAACCTTTCAGAAAAGGCAAGGATTTCATTATTTAAAAACACAGTGCTCCATAGATCTTTAGTAAACAAAAGACACTGGTTCAAATTTCAGATTCAAACCAAACATTGGGCTCCTTCAGATGTGAATCTGAGGGCTCGCCATACCTGTGAGGGGTGAGGTGATAGGGGGTGAAGTCCCATCCCTGACGAGTTACTCATCCCTGTGACCTGTCATTCATGGGTCTGACATTCATGGGGCTGACAGGGGAAAGCCCTCTCACTCATGGGTCCTCCCACCATCATGGAGAAGGCATTTCCCTCTTCATACAAGCCCTCATCAGACAAGCCATTTGGACCCATGAGTGAAGAGGTACGGGGATTAGTGATGTGGCAAGGGCAGGAACCCCCCCCCTTTTACAGCAACATCTTGTCTTGGGGCTACAGACAGCACCCCTCTATATGATTTAGACTTGCAGGCTTGCAACCTCTATCTTGGCTACTTGAGTTTATGGGATTGTGAACTCTGCACATGCTCATATTTGGCAATTATGCAGTTTGGTCATTTGGCAAAAGCAAACATGGGGCAGTACTGCTCTAGCTCAGGTGAACAAATGACCTAAGGGAGACCCCCATGGCCTTTCTTTTGCAGAAAAGGAAGGAAGCTAGCAAACAGACTCGGGTCAAAGAGATCTTCACAAGTGAAATAGCTAGCCCACTTAGCAATGGGATTAGCTTCAGTAATCACTTTCATAACTACCCAGATACGCATAGAACACCCCACCCCGCAGCGTCCTATCACCACATTAATGAGCTGGCGCAGACCCTGTGGTAGGATTGTTAACAGAAAAACAAACCTATCTCTCAGGAAGAGATGCCTTGGTCTCCAATAAGGCTTTTGAGTTCATACACACTTCTCCAATGACCTTTCCAGTTTTTGTTTCTTAAAGAGCCCACGCACTTGATTGGTTCATGTAAACATGAACTTCTTTGTTGCACATGAGTTTTGTTAAGATAACATCCTGTTTAGAGACTACAAGAAGCACCTTGTCAGCAATCTGGCCACCCAGAAGGGAAGTCCAGGAAGATAGTCCACAATACAAACTAGGCTGCAGAAATGAAACACAGCACAGAATAGTTCTCTATATCAGGCTCGGGCTGAAAGCTGTAGACAAGAGGGATGACAAATGTCTTCCAGCAGCTAAGAGAAAACTGTTGATGTGCTTTATAGTCCAAGCTGATAACTCTCAGCTGGCAGGGATTCAAGGCTTATCAGCCCTCTGCAAGAGGCGTTTACTCCTCCTGATAGTTTCCAGCTGTGCTCTTCATCTTGTGACACGCCGTTGCTGTGGAGTCAGTGGGGGTTGCCCACACAGCTCATCCCCTAGTCTCTCCGTCGCTGTCTCTGCTGTCCCAGACTGCTGTGCCTGCTCTGAAACACCAGCTGGACCCTCCTCAGCCATCTCTTGGGAACTGACAGCCGGACTCTGCCCCTCAGGCACCCCTGCATTGGCTGGAAGGCTGTCAGCTTCCCCTTCCTCCTCGCTATCTGAGACCAAGGGCGTGACACACCCCACTATGCATTTTGAATCTGCAGGCTTGCAGACTCAATCTTGGTTGGAACTCACGGGAGTGTGACTTCTCTTCAACCTCCCATATATGGCAAACTCTTGAGTCAGTCACTTGGCACAAACAGCTTGGGGTAGGGATATGTACAAAACCGGCTTGGCCTTATTGGTTCAAATTTGAACCAGCTTTGAACCAGGGTGGGTAAGTTTGCTTTTGGTTTTGATCAAACCCGCCCCTCCAGTTCAGTTCGAATTTGAACCCAATTCAAACAGGTTCTAAAATGTTCTACATAGGGTATAAAGTAGCTGGTAGACACCCAGGGGTGCCTACCACCCACCAAACACCCACTCACCAAACACCAAAGCAATCGGACACTCCTGTGATTATTAATTAATTTTTGAAGATTTTTTTTCCAGTTTTTGCATTTCTCCCATAAGGAATAATGGGGATTTGAGGATGTCCTATTCCCCCTTTGGTGGGTGCCTGGGCACCCCAAATTGGGTCTGGGGGCATGGCAAGTTGTGCCAGAACTGCCCCCAGGCAGCCCCAAGTTGGTGAGGTTTATGGCATTTTTTTCAGTAATTTTTTAGTTCTGGCCTCTCCTAACAGTCTCAGAGTGGATTCTCTGGTTTGTATATAATATTATGAAAAGTTCTTCAGAAGGGCTGCCGGCGGGGGGGGGGGGGAATTCTGGCACAACCTGCTGTGCCACCAGACCCACTTTGAGGTGCCTAGGCACACTCCAAAGTGGGGGAATGGGCCGGATGGGCCACCTCAAACCCCCATTGCTGCCTATGGGAGGAATGGGGAAAATGCAATTTTTAAATGTCACATAAAATTGCAGGAGCGCCCATTGCTTGGAGTTTGGTGGGTGGTGGGCACCCATGGGTGCCTACCACCCACCCCAGCTTTGTGCCCCTAGCAGGCCAGACTACCAATACACAGTGACACAACAACAACAACAACAAACCCAGCTAAGAACCAAAAAACCACCACAGAAACTGACCTGCTGCTGCTATGCCCACACAACTGCAAAGCCAAGGGAACCAAATCAAACAGCACAGACTATACAGCAGCCACACAAACCAACAAGAGATTTATAAGGACGGTGGAACAAGACAGTAAAACCAACCCAGCATCACACATCTCCAGTGAGTTTTGGGGAATACAAGTCTCTTAACTCATCATAGTCAAGCCTAGGGTTCATACTAGGAACAGCACAATAAAGTATAAAACATACACAGGATCAGATCCTCAAACACTGCCCATAAAAAGAACACACAAAAAGCATAGCAAAGCATTTTCAGCAATCTAGCATGACAGATATAAGTATTTATCTTATTCCTACAAGGCTGTGTGTAGCCAGCTCCAGGCATCTCAGAGGCAAGATGCTTCCAAATACCATTTGCAGAGGAGCAATAGTAGGAGAGAGGGCATGCACATACTGTCAAGATCTGGTCAACTGCCAGGGAAGATCACGAGACAAAGCGGAGCTGCTGAAACTGGATACGGCTCGGGAGGTTCGTCTTGACCGGACTTGGCTGCACGCTGGCGACACAAAGGTTGACGAATGTTGCTTTTCAGCAGTGAGTAGAAGGCTGATGACGTGATTTATAGTGCAAGCCGAGAGCTCCCAGCTGGCAGGAATTCAAGGCTTATCAGCCCTCAGCAAGAGGCGTTTGCTCCTCCTAATAGTCTCCAATTGAGTTCTGCATCTCCTGAGCCTCCGCTGTTGTGAAGTCAGTGGTGTTTGATTGCATAGCTCCTCTTCGGATTGGTCTTTCACGATTTCTGCTGTTTCAGGTTGTTGTGCCTGCTTTAAATCATTAGCTGGATCTACCACAGCCGTTTCATGAACACTGACAGCCGGGCTCTGCCCCTCAGACACTCCTGAATCGGCTGGAAAGTTGACAGTTTCCCCTTCCTCCTCACTGTTGGAGATCGAGGGCGTGACACATACCTCTTGTATGTAGGCTTCTCAGAGGCATCTGGTGGGCCACTGTGTGAAACAGGATGCTGGACTGGATGCGCACTGGACCCTATACATAGGAAACATAGGACCTTTTCCCAGTCACACAGACATAAGGCTTCTCATTTTCTCTTGGCAATTAGGAAGCAAATGAAAATCTCCCACTTTCTCCCCCACCACAACCCTAAAAAAGAATACAGTACTCAGGATTGAACTGCTTCCAAATACCTAAAAAAACCAGGGCAGCTGCTGGCTGGAAATCAAACTCCCAGTGTCTGATTCCAAAGTGTTTGCAAAGAGTTCTTAAGGAGATGAAATAATTATTTACCTCTTGCTCTCCTAATTGCGCTTTGCTGATTGCTGTACTGTAGACCAGAGAAGGACAATGTGTAGGCAAATCTCAATAAATCCACATGTCTGCAAACCTTCCCACCTTCCAAGGGGGTGGTGGAGGAATTTGCATCTCAATCTGGGTGTTCACTGATCATTGACAGACATTAGCCTGGTCATTTCAAACTGGTCAAGCCAGTTATCACTTGCTTTTCTCCTTGTTATACTACTTCTAGTCAGGAAATCAAATACTAGAGTGAAAGGGCATGCCTCTTAAGAACTTGCTTGCTGAGTTGCTACAAAGACAACACAGGACTGACTGGGTTGTTCAACTGACTGATGAATTTGAGCATATGAGTTTCCTGATGCTAATAGGCTGCTTGCTTGCAATAAAAAGGCAGCTCCTGAAGCAAAACAACAACACCCCAAAGCAATGATTGGCTGGTGTATTTTGGTTTCGCAATGTATTTTAAAAATACAAAATACCTGAAAAAATGTATTTTATATACAAAACACAAAACACTGTTCTGAAAAGTATTTTAGATACAAGATACAACATATAAACATATTGAAAATAAGTATTTTAAAATACATGTATTTTAGATACTGCCCATCTCTGAGTACATCACAGCCACTACTGCTTTTCAGCTGATTATTTGTTATCAGGCAGGAGGACTTTATGTTTCATAAAAAGCAGCATCTCCTCAGTCAGTCATGGGCAATTGCCTTAGCAAAATATGGAGTGGTGCCCAATGCCACTCAAAGAGCTGCTTATGATTGTCTGGAAGCAAACACTTTCAGATATTACTAAACTGCTCCTGAGGAGCTTGGTATTGGTTAGAGGAGAACCTGATTCTGAGATGTTTGATGCTCATTATTCTATTTGTTCGTTATGTTACCATCCATGATATCTCTATTCCGCAAAATGTGGTACAACTTGTTTCCCATTTAAAAATATTTTCAAATGAATATATTAAAATAATAGGATTATTTTAAAAACTAACAGGATAGCTAAAGTGGAAAAACTTATTTATTTATTTCATTTATGTACCACCATACACAAATGTCCCTTGGCAGTTGACAAAAATAAAACCACAGTTCTAAAACAAACATTAAAACAGGTTAAAAAAATTAAAACACCAATAAAAGCATGAAACCAGCTTACTAGTTGAAGGCTTTTTAAAACCAATGAGTCTCTTTTAAAGGCTTGCTTAAATCAATGAGTCTCTTTTAAATGATACCAGATATGGGGAGGCTCTTATAACCACAGGGAGTTATATATGGTCTCAGGGCAGCTACAGAAAAGGTCCAGCCCTGAGTTGCCACCGGGTAAGCTGTAGGCAACTGCAGGTGGACCTCTCCAGAAGATCTTAATAAATGGTAGTGATGTTGAAGCAGAAAGTGCTCTCTTGGATACCCTGGGCCCAAGCCATTTTTGTTATTCAGATTAGTCAGAATTCTTTGCTCATTGCACCTCAGCCCTCAATAAACAACTAATCTCATAAACTGCACTCCCCCTCTTGAATATGAATTGCTTCCTCAGCATTCATTTCCAAAAAGACTGGGCTTCCAAATTAAAAGCAGCAACTTATCATCTCAGAAATGTTAGAGTTTTGCATCCTAATAGACTGGAACTCTGTTCCATCATATCAAGAAACCAGCTAGTCATTTGCTGGTCCTCCGTGTGCATTGACCATTCAGCCTTGTGAATGAGCAACCTGTGTGGCTCAAGTTAAGGATGGGGCTCTGAGAGGTTGCCAGAATCAAACTTTGTCTGTGGTGCCAAAAACCCTAATGCTTTCCCTGACAATAGATGGAGAAGAGAATAAATGAACAACATTGAATTCAATAGAACCCAGGAAATGAAAAAAGTTTTATGAAAAGAAATTAGGCTAAATAAAGAGATATACATTACTCTTTAAAAATATTGGATATATCCAAGACAAGGAGTTCAGCTAGAGATCAGATGCCATAAATTGAAATTTCCTTATGTTATCCTTGACTAGGGATGTGCGAACTGGTTTGTGGGTTCGTGGTTCGTGGTTTTGATTCGGGGGTGGTGGGTTCGATGGCTTGAGGTCGAACTGAACCCCCCCGAAGTTCGTCCAAAACCAGACCGAACCACCCCCGAAGTTTGCGAACCCACCCAAACAAAAAATGTTTAAAAATTGTTTTTTAAACGTTTTGTTTTTACCTTGTACTCCCCTCGGGGGAGTTCCTGGAGGCGTGCGCGGGGGGGTACCTCCATGGACACACACACCCTGCCGCCTCCAGGAACTCCCCTGAGGGGAGTACAAGGTAAAAACAAAACAATTTAAAAAAAAAACACCTGGAAAATGTTTGTGAATGCCCCCCCCAACCAAACTGGGGGGTGGGGGTTGATAGGGTGCCGGACCGAACTGGCCTGGTTGGGTTCGAGCCCGAACCGGGCCTGCCAGTTCTGTGCACATCCCTATCCTTGACTACACTTTGTCTTTCATAAAAACTAGCATAATTCATCAGTGCAAGTTTCATTTTTAAAATGACATAGTACAATGTAATCAGCCTGGCCTAGGGCAAAGCATTCAACAAACCTACAAATTAGAATCTTCAGTCAATAAGTATCCTGCTTATTGACAACCACGCTGCCATGAAATTATATGGGAATGCTACCTGAATTTAATTAATGCAATTCAAATTACAATAGAATTCAGACAGGACCAATGCTAAGTTACAGGAGGCCTCAATGAACTAACCTCTATGGGCCCCTTCCTACTTTCCAGCGTGGTGTAGTGGTTAGAGTTCTGGACTAGGACCAGGGAGACCCGAGTTCAAATCCCCATTCAGCCATGATACTAGCTGGGTGACTCTGGACCAGTCACTTCTCTCTCAGCCTAATCTACTTCACAGGGTTGTTGTGAAGAGAAACCTAAGTATGTAGTACACCGCTCTGGGCTCCTTGGAGGAAGAGCGGGATATAAAATGTAAAAATAAATAAATAAATAAATAAATCTTCAGTGGGGGCTTATGTATTATAAAATAATTCTCACATTACAGTACACCAATTTTAACAGGCCCTGGATTCAAACAACCTTATGTTCTATGTCCAGACACAGACTTGCATAAGAGAACCAAGCTGCATCCAGACTGTGGGCATCTGTTTCACACAGCTAATTATAATGAATATGGTAAATATCTGTATATTGTAGTATTTGAATCCTCTTTAATGAGGATATGAGGTATTAAATGATAATTGATATTTTGCAATGCGAACTTTACAATTTCTTTCTACTCTGTCATTTGAGGAAATGTTGTTTAAATACATTTTTTAAAAGCATATGACTCCTGTACTTTTTCAAAAAAGGAGTAAACTACGTCTGTAGTAAAACAATGCACCAAACTACAATGCTTCTATAGCATTTTAAATATGCACAGATAATAGTGTAGTCTAATCATGTAGTCTGATTGGACTTGAAATGTATTGGAGAAAAAATGTGCATTGGAATAAGCAAAAGCTGTAGAAAATTAGAATGCAAACTGGATTTGCAAATGTACATAATCACTCGAAGGAAATAGGAATGCTAATGACACCCCCCCCTCCACATTTACTTAGGATTTTGTAAACCTGCAAAATTTGTCATAATGGACTAACAGATTAACATTGATTATGATCATCCTGTAATCAAATTTTTCATGCTGTGCTGGGAATATTCTTTAAGCACCACTAAAAGAAGTAATTCAAGAGCTGAAGCAATCTTTCCATCTGTACTTGAGTATATCAACATCATGTTCAGACTTTTCAGCATGTACATAGGTGATAAGGAGTATAACTTAGAAATGTCACAATAAAAATGCCAATTTACTAGGTCATAAACTAGTTATTATTAGGTATTCTTTTGTTCAGAGGATTGAGAATGGTCAGCTGATTGACTTAATGGCTGGGAGATAGATGGGCTTTTCCCTGTATGTTTGAATGAGATACCTTCAGAATTTGGAGACAGTCCTGCACACCCATACACAGCTACATGGAGGAACTGCATGTGAATGTGAAAATTGACAGTTTGCATTTTGCAGAGAGAGAAGAAGCACCAAGTTGACTAAAGCCACTTTGGAGGAGCAGGATCTCTCTCGGGGGATCTGATGGAGGCTAGCAAATCTGCTGTCTTTCAGGAATACCTCTTTGTACCCGCTGATGGTCTTCTTGTATATTTGTAAATGAAACAAATATTACAACATGCCATACATCTCCAGTGCTCTTTCAACCAAAAGAAATCAAATTTGGGTAGAACTGCCTATCAAACTTCTCAGTAGTGTGGAAGTGTAAAGTGCAGTCACTGTGAGGGACAGTCATTTTGGAGACAGTGGTGCCTAAGGACTGTGCTGATATGGACCTTTAGACTCGGTCATAACATTTCATTTCTGTATGTTCTGCCCGCAATTATGTTGTATCTCATGAGTCAGTTGGCTGTTTCTCAAGACCAACAGCTGAGCAGGAGGCATGTCCAAGCTCCATGCACCTTGAACAACAGTAGTGTGTTGGCAGAAATTGAGATAAGAGGACCAGATGTGCCCATGCTATAGCCGTGATCTGGGTAGGGTCAGGGGCACCATTAGGCCCCTGGGCCTAATGACTGGTTGATTTTGATATGGATTGTCAATCTGCTGATTTTGAATTTTTAAAAAAACTTCAAAAAAAAAAAAAAGGCAAAGTCCTATAAGTGGCTTGTTTCATGGCAGAAATTTACAAGAACTTCTGAAACTGACACTCCGCCTCTTGAAACATAATTCCACCCCTATGTTAAGGAATCTGCCTTCATAAAGAAGTGCGTCATGTCCTCCCTTTTGGGCACACATGTAGTCTAAGATGGCAGGACTATGTGTATTTTTATTTCAGGAAAATTGTTCAATCCTGTGATTTTTAATGATTTTTTCCCCTACTGCAGTAAAGCAGCCAGTAAAGGTTACCTTTATCCATCGAGTACTTTACATCTAATGAAAGTGGAACTAACTGTTACATCCGATTAAACAAACAACTTTCTAAAACTTTTTTAAACTTTTTTTTTCTATGATCAAGTTGGTTTGTGATCCAAACGGTCTTCATGAGAACTGTGAACTCATGT
This sequence comes from Hemicordylus capensis, assembly GCF_027244095.1. Classification (NCBI taxonomy): domain Eukaryota; kingdom Metazoa; phylum Chordata; class Lepidosauria; order Squamata; family Cordylidae; genus Hemicordylus; species Hemicordylus capensis. The sequence goes on along the minus strand of NC_069661.1, from coordinate 79,398,163 downwards.
TGTGGTTTTATTTTTATTTTTCGCTTATGGATGCACTATATGTCCAAGTTGGTTTTGTATTTGAACTGTGGAACAAGGGACATGTGTTGTCTCCCAGTTAGTTTGTGAATGGTCAAGAAGCTGCATGAATCTACTAGGGTTTGCATAGTCTTTTATTTTTATTTTTATTTTTGGCAAATGCATTCTGGTCTAGATCTGTGAGTTTGTGGTGAATGATTAAGAAGATGTATGCATCCTTTGGGAATTGTGTAGTCCCCACCACAACCATCAATGTACTCTGGCCCAAACCTGTGGGCTTGTGGTGAAATGAGTCTATATGTATTTGTATATGTATATGTGTGTGCTCATCAGATCCAGGATCCAATATTAGCTAGCGTGAGATAGAGGCAGAAGCTTATCCTGTTGCCTCAGGTGTTTAGGAGGGCTTGGTTTGACAATAAACAATTACTTCCACTGCTGTTTATTTAATACCAGTATGCCAGAAACAGTACAAATCACAGAAATAAGCAAATAGTCTGTCTGGAGTGCTGATTGAAGACAGAAAGAATAACAGTGATTTATATATCGCCCTTCCAAAAATGCCTCAGGGAAATTTACATCAAAATAAAAATAATAAAAATAAATTAACAGTTAAAAACAAAAACTATATTAAAAACATAAAACCAATTAGCAATTAAAACATTTAAAAGAGTTTAAAAGCCTGGAGGAAAAGGCCAAATATTTACAAAAATTTTAAAACCCTGGAAGTCCAGGCCAAACAGATAGGTTTTAGGGGCTTTCCTGAGAACCAAAAATGAATTCAAATTATGGATTTCTTCTGGGAATGCATTCCACAGCCCAGGAACAGATACAGAGAGGGCCTGCCTCTGAGTTGCCGTGCCACCTCATTATCTAGACCCGTTTCAGACCAGCTTTCGGGTGGGCTAAGGGTTGGAGATTGCCTTGGTCAGCCTCATGGATGATCTCCAATTGGGAATTGACAGAGGAAGTGTGACTCTGTTGGTCCTTTTGGACCTCTCGGTGGCTTTTGATACTATTGACCATAATATCCTTCTGGAGCGTCTGAGGGGCTTGGGGGTGGGAGGCACTGCTTTGCAGTGGTTCCACTCTTACCTCTCAGGCAGATTCCAGATGGTGTATCTTGGGGACTGTTGTTCTTCAAAAACTGAACTTTGGTATGGTGTCCTTCAGGGCTCCGCATTGTCTCCGATGTGGTTTAGCATCTACATGAAACCACTGGGAGAGATCATGAGGAGATTTGGTGCTGGGTGTTATCAGTATGCTGATGACATCCAAATCTATTTCTCCATGTCAGCATTATCAGGAGAAGGCAAAACCTCCCTAAATGCCTGCCTGGAGACAGTGATGGGCTGGATGAGAGGTAACAAGCTGAAACTGAATCGAGATAAGACGGAGGTACTTATTGTGCGGGGTCACAACTCAGGAGATGATATTGATCCGCCTGTTCTGGATGGGGTCACACATCCTGAGAAGGAACAGATATGCAGTCTGAGGGTGCTTCTGGACACAAAACTCTCCCTGGTGTCCCAGGTTGAGGCAGTGGCCAAAAGTGCCTTTTATCAGCTTCGGCTGATACGCCAGCTGTGTCCATTTCTTGAGATAAATGACATCAGAACAGTAGTACATCTGCTGGTCACCTCCAGACTTGACTACTGCAATGTGCTCTATGTGGGGCAGCCTTTGTACGTAATCTGAAAATTGTTTTGTAAACCATCCAGAGAACTTGCATTTTGGGCAGTATGAAAATATGTTAGTTAAATAAATAAATAAATTAATTAAATTAAATAGGTCTAGATTGATTATCTAGACTCCTCCAAAACTGCCTGGAGCTGGTTAGCCACCACCATCTCAATCCTCTTGCACAACCAATGGAGATTGGAGGTTGGCCTATAATTATGCATTGCTAAGGGGTCCACCCCACCCCACCCCAAGTCCTGCTATGTTGCCTCATTGTAGTAGGGATGTGTTCCTGGGAGGTAAAAGAATTGACGTTTTTGAACTTTAGTTCTGGAGAAGACTTTTGAGGATACCATGGACAGCCAGGAAAACAAACAAACAAATGGATCCTAGAACAAATCAATCCAGAATTTTCACTCTAGGCATAAATGACCAGGCTCAAACTATCATACTTTGGACACATTATGCAAAAACCCAGCTCCCTCAAGAAGTTCATAATGCTGGGGAAAGTTGAAGGAAAGAGAAGAGGACGACCAGCAGCAAGATGGATGGACTTGATTACGACAGCTATGAATGCACCACTGAGAGACCTTAAAAGCCAAGTTGAAGACAGATCATCCTGGAAAGAATCTATCTATGTGATCGCTAAGAGTCGACACCAACTTGATGGCACTTAATCAATCAATCAATCAATCAATCAATCAATCAATCAATCAAAAAGGGGTCCAGGGAAGGCTTCTTAAGAAGCAGTCTAACCATTGCCTCCTTCAAACATGGAGGCACCTTACCCTCCTTCAGTGATGCATTTTTGATATTAACTAGGCCACCTCCAAGAAGCAGCCAAGTCAGGCAAGGATCCAGAGAACAAGTGGTAGACCACACCACCCCAAGCAGCTTGTCCACATCCTCAGGAGATAGGATTTTATTGATGCATATGGAAAACATGAAATAGGTGAGTCAGGGGAAATTTCTGGGATAAGAGACTTTGAAAGGATGGGTTTAATTGAGGAGAATGAGGGTCAGTTCATATATCCCATTTTTAGCATACATAAATCATACCATGCATAAGAGAGAATACTGCATGCTTTGAAGGATACATTCCTTTATTTAAAAGACATGTGCCCCCTCTCTTTGAACTCAAATTTGGAACCTTCTATCACCCACTGTGCCATTTTAATGACATTTTTGCAGATAAAATCTCTCATAATCGGACCGAACTGCATTTCACATTTATTGCAGAGTCTACTAGGCAGGTATCCAGAAACTCCTCCTATGGGATCAGATTGGATCATTCTCAGTTTTTGTTCTGAGGATAGGGTAAAGCTCCTTCAGACTGTACATCCTGTCACTTGACCCTTGCCCATCTTGGCTCATTTCATCTGCCAATAGTACTATCCGAGAGGGTATGTTGCATATTATAAATGCTTCTCTGAGGGAGGGCAGGATGCATCCTTAAGTAAGTAAGTAGACCTTACTTGAAGAAACCTGCACTGAATCCCTCAGAGTTAGCCCAATATAGATCTGTCTCCAGTCCTCCATGGTTGGGCAAGGTGAGGGTGGTGGCCCCTCAGCTTCAGGCAGTGTTGGAGGAAACAGATTATCTAGACCCATTCCAAACTGGCTTTCAGGCAGGCTACAGGGTTGAGACTGCCTTGGTCAGCTTAATGGCTAATCCCCAATTTGGTATTGACAGAGGGAGTGTGACTCTCTTGATCCTTTTGGATCTCTCAGTGGCTTTCAATTGACCATGGTATCCTTCTGGGTCGCCCGAGGAAGTTTGATTGGGTGGCTCTGTTTTACAGTGGTTCCATTCCTAACTTTCTGGCAAATTCCAGATGGTCTTTCTTGGAGACTGCTGTTCTGAAAAGTGGGAGTTAAAGTAATGAGTTCCACAAGGCTCTGTACTATCTCCAATGTTTTTTAACATCCACATAAAACCCCTGGGAGAGATCATCAAGAAATTTGGTGCAGGTTGTTACCAATATGCTGATGACACCCAAATCTATTTCTCCATATCAGCTTTATCAGATAATGACATAAGTTTCCTAAATGTCTGCCTGTAGGCAGTAATAGGCTGGATGAGGGATAACAAACTGAAATTGGACTCAAATAAGATGGAGGTACTGACTGTGAGAGGTCAGAACTCGAGAGATGGTTTAGATCTGTCTGTTCTGGATGGGATTACACTCCCCCAGAAAGAACAAGTGTGTAGTTTCGGAATGCTCCTGGATCCAAAACTCTCTTTGGTTTCTCAGGAGTGCTTTTTATCAGCTTTTGCTGATAACGCCCATTTCTGGAGGGAAATGACCATTAAAAAGTGGTACACGTGCTGGTAACCTCCATGCTTGACTACTGTAATGCACTCTATCTGGGGCTGCCTTTGTATGTGGTCGGAAACTACAGTTGGTGCAGAATGTGGCAGCCAGACTGGTCTCCAGAATAACCCAAAGAGATCATGTAACATTGATCTTAAAAGAACTTCACTAGCTGCTGATATGTTTCTGAGCAAAATCAGAAAGTGCTGGTTGTTACCTATAAAGCCCTGAACAGTTTGGATCAAGGCTATTTAAGAGAGCATCTACTTTGTCATGAACCCTCCCAGCTATTAAGATTATGTGGCCTGGTTAGGGAGGTCTGGTTACAGCTACCAACAGCTTGTTTGGTGGCTAGTTGGGACTGGGCCTTCTCTGTGGCTGCCCTTGGACTCTAGAATGCACTCCCTTTTAAAATCAGAGTTTCTCCATCTTTGGCTGTTTTTTAAATTTTAATTGATTTTGTATCACAATGGTTTTAATCATTTAATCCTGTTTTTATATTGTATTTAACTATGTACACTACCTAGGGATGCACATGTCAGGCGGTATAGAAATATGGTAGATAGATAGATAGATAGATAGATGTGCATATGCCATGTGATTAGCTGTGATCTCTCACCATGTGTACCCACCTTTAATAACAGCTGTTTCTTCCCTCTTAACATAGGGTATCTAAATAAAAATATCTAAATAAAAGGGAAAGCAAAATGTGTTTTCACTGCTACAGTAGCACTATAATCAGTACAGTGCCTTGTGTGATATTCCCTCCCTGTGTAATTGGGGGTGGGGGGGAGGTAGCCTTGATGTTGGGAGAGGAAAAATCCTTTGCAGAAGTCATGTTTTTAAACAAGGGAGAATGTGTGATCCCAATAGGCTGGTAGAGTGTGCAGGTTCCATATATTAAAAAAAAGAAACGAGAAGCAAACAGGGGCAGGGGGCAAAGTTATATTGCAACAGTGAGAGTCATAGTCCGTATGTTTGGCAATCCCTTTATTTTGTTTTCAGGGGGCTTCATGAGCACTCTTAAACTTGCAGTTACAAATGAGCTCTCAGGAATTAAGAAATAAAATATTATGGTATCATTTTTATGGTACTGCTGTTCATCAGCCCAGCTGGATGAGGTGACCTGAGGAACCAATAACACTTACTCCAGTCTTGGTCCTCAGCCAGAGTAACTTGTCCCACTGAGTTACAACCAACTGCCACTGAATCTATCGAACATGTATTTTTATAATGCCAATTTTATCGGGATTTGGAGGGTGGATTGTTATCTCCCTTACTACATAATTTTCCAGGGCACTCTGATGAATTTTATGTGCTTTTGTTTTGCTTGTTGGATGACCAATGCAAAGTTGGTATTATGCTGGTCGTTAAGTGAGCAGCGGGGAAGTGCTTGACTAACAAGCAGAAAGTTGCCAGTTCAAATCCCTGCTGGTACTATATCGGGCAGCAGCAATATAGGAAGATGCTGAAAGGCATCATCTCATACTGTGAGGGAGGAGGCAATGGTAAACCCTTCCTGTATCCTACCAAAAGGAAACCACAGGGCTCTGTGGGCACCAAACAACCCTTGACCAAGTCTACTTCCTCTGGTCCTTGATCCTTGACTGCTTGTTCCAGAAACTGACCCCAGCCTGACTGCCATAGCCCCCCTCAGTCATCATCTGCTTGCTTGACCAAGGTCAAAGCCTGACACGTTAGACAATTCTCATCTAGTCTGTCAGCATCTCTGCACACTAATGCAGGAAGCTGCATGGAACCGCTGTCTGCTTGAACTTAGTTGTTTAGCAGTGGTGGCTTAATTTCTATTTCAACCTGAAATACTCATTACTCCCCATATTCTCCCCCTTGTTGTATACTTAGGATTATGTGCATAGAGATCTCAACTGATATAGTCATCATACGGAAACACACAACAGAACGGCAGGTTAGAATGGCAGATTGCAAATTTCATCATCACTGCACTCAATCAAGTCAGTTTGCACTTGACTACAAAGTGACATGCATTTCTGGCTGATTGGTTTCATTGTCTTTTTCAATGTAGGTCATATTTCATTTTCTACATTGACAAAACTGAATCCCCATTTCATTTATTTCTTCATGCTTAATCCACAGTGAGTTTGTTTGGTCCCTTTCCTCAACAACAGGAGCTGAAGTTAGGAACAGGAGCTCCAGAGTAGAGACAGGAGTTGAGCAGAAGGAAACACAGGACAGCTTGCCAAATAGGTCAAATGACGGTAAGAGGGATAGCATATGCCAACTCAAGGTGAGGGACATGGCATATAGGTGTCTATCTACCAATGCCAGAAGCCTCTGAGCCAAGATGGGTGAGCTGGAGTACTTGGTTACTAATGGAAACATAGACATAGTGGGTGTAACAGAAACTTGATGGAATGGTGAGAACCAGTGGGACATGATTGTTCCTGGATATAAACTCTATAGAAGGGACAGGGGGGAGAGCATTGGGGGAGGAGTCACGCTGTGTATCAAAGAAGGGATAGATTCCAATAAGCTAGAAAACCTAGGTGGACCAGAGTCCTCCACAGAATCATTATGGGTAACGTTACAAGGACTGAAAGGAAATGTGTTACTAGAGATGTGCTATCGCCCTCTGGATCAAAGTGCTGAGAGTGACCTGGAGTTGGAGAAACAAATAAGAGAGGCATCAAAGATAGACAGGGCAGTTCTAATGGGTTACTTCAACTACCCACATATAGACTGGGTAAATTTACATTCAGGTAATGACAGAGTCCAAATTTCTAGATATGTGTAATGACAGTGCTTTAGAACAGTTAGTTGAAGAACCAACCAGAGAGATGGTGACTTTGGATTTGATCCTGTATGGTGCCCAGGATCTGGTGCAAGATGTCAGAGTTGCAGAACCAATGCATAGCAGTGACCATAGTGTGATCCAATTCAGCATATATGCGAGTGGAGAATTGTCAAGGAAGTCCAACACAGTTGCATTTGACTTCAGAAGACGAAACTTCTCAAAAATGAGGGGACTGGAAAGAAGGAGGTTGAAAGGGAAAGTCAAGAGGGTCAAATCAGCATGGAATTTATTTTAAACCACAGTACTAGAAGCACAGTTGGAATGTATACCAAGAAGGAGGAAAGTTACCACCAAGTTCGGGAGGAGGCCAGCGTGGCTAACAAGTAGAGTCAGGGAAGCTATAAAAGGGAAGACGACGTCCTTCAGAAAATGGAAGTCCTGACCAAATGAAGAGAACAGCAAGGAACATAAATTCTGGTGAAAGAAATGCAAGGACACAATAAGGTATGCAAAGAGAGAGTTTGAGGAGCATATAGCTAGAAGTGTCAAGGGCAATAACAAAAACCTATTTAAATATATCAGAAGTAGAAAACCTGCCAGGGAGGTGATTGGACCCTTAGATGATGAGGGTGTGAAAAGGATTATTAAGGAGGATAAAGAGATTGCAGAGAAGCTGAATGAGTTCTTTGCATCTGTCTTCATGGTACTGACCATATACCCTCTCCAGAATTCAGTTTTTGAGGCTTAGTGGATGAGGTGAATTGTGATGACAAGGGAAGATGTTCTAAACTTTCTTGAGAAGTTAAAAATTAACAAATTGCCAGGGCCAGATGGCAGCCACCCAGGAGTTCTGAAGGAACTCAAATGTGAAATTGCTGATCTCCTAGCAGAAATATATAACTTGTCTCTACACTCAGGCTCTGTACCAGAGGATTGGAAAGTAGCCAATGTGACTCTAATTTTCAAGAAGGATCCAGGGGGGATCCAGGAATTTACAGGCTGGGCAAGTTAACTTCGGTGCCAGGTAAACTGATGGAAAGCATACTTAAGGACAAAATTGTTAAGCATATAGAAGAACAGGCCTTGTTGAAGGAGAACCAGCATGGCTTTTGCAAGGGAAGGTCTTGCCTCACTAACCTTTTGGAGTTCTTTGAGAGTGTCAACAGGCATGTCGATAAGGTGATCCAGTTGACATAGTATACTGGGGCTTCAAAAAAGCTTTTGATAAAGTTCCCCACCAAAGGCTCTTGAGGAAACTAAGCAGTCATGGAATAAGGGGACAGATCAGTAACTGGCTGATGGAGAGGAAACAGAGAGTAGGAATAAATGAACAGTTTTCGCAATGGAGGTAGGTAGGAAGTGGGGTTCCCCAGGGACTGGTACTAGGACCAGTGCTCTTTAACTTGTTCATCAATGATCTAGAAGTTGGGGTGACTAGCGAAGTGGCCAAATTTTCAGATGACACTAAACTATTTAGGGTAGTGAAATCCACAACAGATTGTGTGAGCTCCAAAAAGATCTCTCCAAACTGAGGGACTGGGCAACAAAATGGCAAATGAGGTTCGATGTAAGCAAGTGTATGGTGATGCACATTGTGGCAAAAAATACCAACTTCACATATATGCTGATGGGATCTGAGATGTCAGTGGCTGACCAGGAGAGAGCTCTTGGGGTTGTGGTGGACAGCTCATTGAACGTGTTGTCTCAGTGTGCGGCAGCTGTGAAAAAAGCTAATTCCATGTTAGGAATCATTAGGAGGGAGATTGAAAAGAAAAATGCTGATGTTATAATGCCCTTAAACAAATCTATGGTGTGGCCACATTTAGAGTACTGTGTACAACTTTGGTCACTGGATCTTAAGAAGAATATTGTAGAACTGGAAAAGGTGAAGAAGAGGGCAACCAAAATGATCAGGGGCATGGAGCACCTTCCTTATGAGGCTAAGCTACAGCATCTGGGGCTCTTTACCTTGGAAAAGAGGTTACTAAGGGGAGACATGATCGAAGTGAATACAATTATGCATGGTGTGTAGAGGGTAGACAGAGAGAAATTTTTCTCCCTCTCTCACAACACTAGAACCAGGGGTCACCCCATGAAACCGAAGGTTGGGAAATTTAGGATGAACAAGAGGAAGTACTTTTTCACACAGCGCATAATTAATCTATGAAATTCCTTGCCATAGGATGTGGTGATGGCCACAAGCTTGGATAGCTTTAAAAGAGGCTTAGACACTAGACAGATTCATGGAGGACAGGTCTATCAATGGCTACTAGTCTGATAGCTGTGGGCCATCTCCAGCCTCAGTGGCATGATGCCTCTCAATACCAGTTGCAGGGGAGCAACAGCAGGAGAGAGGGCATGCACATACCTCTTGCCTGTGGGCTTCCCAGAGGCATCTGGTGGGCCACTGTGTGAAACAGGATGCTAGACTAGATGGGCCTTGTTTCTAATCCAACAGGGCTGTTCTTATATTCTTATGTTCTTAAGTTCTCAGATGTACTCTCAAAGCCTGAAGCAAACATTTTAAATGTTTGTGTCCATGTTGTTGTTGTTGTTGTTGTTACTATTACTTACTATTACTATTATAATACTATACCACCTGTCAACAAAAAAGTTCTCAGTATCAGTTATTATCTTAGCCTTATAATTATGTCTCTGTTGTGTCTCTGTTTCCCAATTAAAACTATGTTCTTTCTGTATTTGCCAATTCCTGTAACATGGCATTTTTTTGGTAGCCAGTATAATCAGAGTTTCTCCCTGTTACTTCCAAGCTTTATTCTCAGTAAGTATGAGAAGTGGTGTGAAACAAGAGCCTCGGGCATGAAAGATGTTTGCAACATACGAGTAGTCAGTTTAATGCCAGATTCCAATGGAGGTGAATGGATAACAATATATACTTTATTCAATTCATACTGCTGAATGGCAACAACAACCAGATGTTATGCAGAAGCACCCTTTGTTTTATTATATAGGTGGAGTCCATTATCCATGGGGGTTCCACTGGAACCATGGATATCGGAACCACAGAGAGCAGTGTACTATGGGAATGGGGGGTTAAGTTCTGGAGGCTAAATGGGCAAAACCTGTCAAAAGTGGGGGGGGGTAGTGAAAGAAAGTGCACTACCATGCTCCGTGGCTCTCCAGCCTTACAGGAATGCTGCCCCCCATCCAAAATTGGTCATTTATCTGTGAAGAATAACTGAAAAACTGTTTTGTTTAAATGAGCCACAAAATGGCTCCTACTCAGAGGTCATTTCTGACCACTCTGACTCCATGGATATGCACAACTTAACCCTTTGTGTTCCACGGATGCCAAGTTCAGGTGCCTATTTTAGGACCACGGATCCGTGGAATCACGAATAGCAGTACGTGTATCGTGAGATCCACCTGTATGTGCACTCCCGCAAATTGAATCTGTGTGTATGAAGAAGGGGAACTGAGACATTTTTCTGTTTCAAAGCTCCATTCACTTAGCAAGTGCATATTTATGAGGAATTCTTTTTATGACTCAAGTTACAAAGATTAAGTAAGAGAAGCTAATTTGCAGTCTAACATCAAGAAGTCAGTGTCATGCAGGCAAAAGCTTCTTCGTGTTTCTGTCAGAGAGGTTGATAGTCTGGGTAGAAGAGGAATTAGCTCTTCAATCTTAAATTCCATTCAGATACCCAGAAAGCATGAATATTGAATGCAGCTCAACTATGGCAAGACACCACCACCACCACCACCACATGAGCATGCGCATATGAACACCTGAACAGAGCCCTTTACATATAGCTGTGCGCGGAGGCCCCTATCCACAGGAATAGTGGACAGGGGAACCTTTGTTTTGTAGGGAAATGGAATTTCATTGCCAATCTATGCTTTTTAAGACCCACTCTACACTATCTGAATGCCTGAACAGGGAAAGTATCTCCCATCTTGTGAGAAGCTGTTCTTGTTTGTGCAGATGTGGTTTAAAATATTGAGAATCCTGCATTAGAGTCATGAATTGAATTGGATGCTGTGGTTACTTTCTGGCCTGTAATTACATTTTTTTTTTTAAAGTACTGGTATTCCCACATGAAGGCACTGAGTCATGGAACCCAAGGGACTTGGACTTAGTTTGGAGCACAATTATTTTAGTGCTAGAGATTATGGCTCTCCATGAGGTTAAAGTGCCTTGAGCAGTTTGACGTGGAGCTTTATTATATTATTCTCAAAGTGCTCATTATATGTTTCTACGTTGGCTGTTTGTACATTTACTTCCACGTTTCATTTTAAACAGCAGTAGAAATTTAAATTGCAAAAAGGAGTGTGGGGTGAAGGTGCGGGAGGATCATATTGTGACTTGTGAGCTGTTCTAAATCTAATAGAGAGGCCAGCAAGGGAGAATAAGTGCAGGACAGCATGGTGTATATTTCATAGATTTTCTGCAAACCATCTTAGGTTGTTACCATCACATACGTATGAAGGATGGGATAAACATGGCCGCATGGTATTGTAGCTCAAGTGACAGAGGTGTATTGTTTTGTAATTCAGATTGAATGCAATGGCAAAAAATATTCACTGCAGATAAATATCCATCCATCTATAGAGAAAATAGGGCACAGCCCGATCAAATGTATGGGAAGATCCGGTGCACTGACAGCCGTCATTCAGGTGAGGCAGGCTTGGCCCTGAATTTCTACTGCAGAAGAAGAAATACTGGTTCCTCTTCAAAGTAATGTTGAATTTCTTGACCAAAACGGAGGTCTGACTTTTACAAATCCAGAGGACCCTTTCCTTGGAAGACGCTTAAACAAACAAACAAACAAACAAACAAACAGTAATAAGAATGTGCAGTTAATAGATTTTGAGGTGCTACTGTTTGAAAAAGGTGATAAGAGGTTGGAATAAGCATCTAGTCAGATGGTAGCACCCCATGCACAGAGTTGGCTGCTATGCATGGGGCACATGGGAGTCAAATAGCAATAAACAAAATGTTTGTCTATGTTCCTGAATGAATGAAGGCAGACCAGGCTTGCAACTTTCTTATCTCTTGTGATACTTGGCATATTATTAGATGAGGACACATTCTGGCTTGTCTCTGACGATTGTTAACAATTTATTTACAATTCTTCTTTGCCAGCTCAGATTACAAGAAGGGTTGTATCTAGGGATGATTATTTTAGCATCCCACTGATCAAGCCATGTGTACTCATACACTCAGTAGATCTGCTGTCATCATTTGTCACTATACTTTCCCATCATACAATAGATTAGAACTGAAGAGATAGCACTGCTTTAGTTCAGAATATGACCTTTCCTCTCTTCTGCACAGTATGTCTGCTTGTACAAGTCAGATTCGGCTTGGACTTGATAAAATAAACTTTATTTTTTCTCCCCTCCATGACTCTTTAATCACGAAGCACCAGCTTCATCAGAGGGGAGAAGAGAGCGGAAGGGAGTGTTCTATCTTGCTCTAGAAGGCAGTGAACAGAGCCTGTGGGAAGTGCCAGCAGCTGACCCCCCTCTTTTCCTAAGGCTGTCTCTCTCTCTTTGGGAACAATCTTGCTGAAGCCCTCTGTTGGTGACAGAGCTGAAGCTCCCAGGAGAGCCCAGAGTGCTGACAGCAGTCTTTGCTGGGATCTGGATCATTTCCTGAGCTGGCAATATAAAAGAGCACACTGCCCTGGGTGGCGAGCTCGTCGCCAGCAGGGTCGCTCCTTCGGGTCACCATTTCATAAACCATAAGAGCACGGGCTCTGCTCTGCTGGCTGAGAATAATTTTTAGTTGTGCCTGAGTGAGGATGTGAACATGGGTAGAGTTTGGGGTGCTTCAATTAGAGTGATTATGAGCAGGGGAAGGTATGGTGTGGGGTCTCACTTACATCAGAAGAGGGTTCTCACTTACATCAGGGGGGTCTCACTTACATCAGAAGTGCTTCAGCATCTTATTCCTATCCCTTCTTCTGGTTGTCCCCAAAACGGGAGGGTTCCTGGTTTTTACCAGCTTGTCCTTTGGCCTGCTGGTGCTGCTGTTAAATGCCAGGTCAGTCCAGCATAAGATCTGCATGATCCATGATTTAATTGTGGAGGAAGGGGCTGACCTGGCTTGCATTATGGAGACTGGGGTGGGGGCTGGGAGAGATTAGTCTTTTCCAGCTGTGTCTACCTGTATATCTAATGCATCATCAGCATAGGCTGAAGGGCTGGGAAGGGGGGATTGCTATGATTTACAAATGCCCTATTTTCCTCTCTAGGCTCCCTGTCCAGTGCAGAGTGTATGGACCTGCTGTTGGGACAGAGTGGAGATACTATTGGTGTACTGCTGCCCAGCTGTCTCCCTGCCTGAGTTCATGGAGGTGGTCTCGGATTTGTTGTTGAGGACTCTCAGAATGATTGTTCTGGGTGACTTAAACATCCATACTAAGGCTGCCTTGTCTGGGGTGGCTCAGGACTTCATGGACACAATGACAACCATGTGGCTGTCCCAACATGTTGTTGCACAACACATGAATTGGAATTGGGGCACACTCTGTATCTGGTTTTTTTGACTGGACAGGAAGATGGTGATTTGAAATTTGGGGGTATGTCATCTATGCCCTTGTCATGGTCTGATCACTTCCTTCTGAGGTTTAAAGACTTGGTGGCTACACCTCTCTGCAAGGGTGGGGAACCTATAAAAATGTCCCCCCCTTTGGAGACTGATGGTCCCAGAGGTCACTGGGGGATTTTCCAGCTGGTGTGGCAGGTGCTCCTGTTGAAGCTCTAGTTGCTCTCTGGAATGGAGAGATGGCTCTGGTGGTTGACATTTCCAAGTGCCCTCTCCTGCAAAGAAGAACCCGTGCAGCACCTTGGTATACACCTAAGCTGAATGAGGGCAATGAAGCTAGCTGGGAGACTGATGGAACATAAGTGGAGGAAAACTCAAGGTGAGCCTGAGCAAACACAGGTTAGAGCTAATTATCAAGCCTACTCAGTGATGGAACAAAAGAAACACTTCCCACCCACCCCCATCCACCACTACATCCTCTCAATGTTGTTCAGCGAGTCTTTTCTGGGTGGTGCAGCGCCTTTTACAATTTGGCTCTGGGCAAGAAATCTGGCTCTGAGCAAGATGTATTAGAGCCCTTGACGGCACGCTGTGACACATTTGCACAGCACTTTGAGGGTGAAGCTGCTCATATTTGCCAGGAGTTGGATTCTACAGTTGATGCAGTGTCATTGGGAGAGGTTTCCAGAGTAACACCTGGTCAGGTTTTGCTGGAGGAGTTTCAATTATTGGTCCCCAAGGATGTGGACAAGTTGTTCAGTCAAGTTTGGTGAACCATGTGCTTGCTTTACCCTTGTCCTTCATGGCTTATTAAATCTAGGGAGGGAATTTTTAGCTGGGTCCAGCAGGTTCTAAATGCCTCATTGAGCGATGGTCCCAGCCCCACAGAAGCAAGCTATTATTCGGCCAATCCTATAGAAACACAGTCTGGACCCAAAGGCTGTAAAGAACTATAAGCCTTTGGCCATTATTCCCTTCCTGGCCAAGGTGCTTGAGCGTGTCATAGTTGACCAGCTCCCGACACTCTTGGAGGAAACGGCCTGGCCTTGGAACAGAAACTACTTTGGTCACCCTGTGGAATGACCTATACAGAGAGAGAGGTAGGGGGAGTGTAACCCTGTTAATTCTCTTGGATCTCTCAATGGCTTCCAATACCATTGACCATGGTGTCCTTCTGGATAGGCTGGTTGAGTTGGGTGTGGAAAGCACTGTTTGGAGGTTAGGGATGTGCAAATTGATTCGGATACAACTTGATTTGTACCCGAATCTAGCTGATTCGGGTGATTCAGAGACAAAACAAATCACCCCTGTGGTCCATTGGCTAGATTCTGGTACAAATCAAATCACAGCTTCAGGTTTTGGATCTGTCCTATTAATTTTCCCAGATTCCCAGCTTTCATTTTAAAAAAAATCTAAGCTCTAGCCCTTAAAGAAGTGGAGTTATGGAGCAAAATGTGTGGTCACTATTTTTCAGGTGTTCGGATTCTTTGGTGTATAATAACTTTCACTCAATGAATCCTTATGAGGATTCATTACACATCTTCATTTCTTCTATTCATTTTGACTGTCTTTTCGACAGCGCCAATTGTCAACTGCCATGTGCCAACTACACCCTATTCCCACCCACAAGGCAGTGGGGTACTACTCAGTTTAAGTTAAGTGCCTAATGGGTAGAGGCTACTACCCAAATTGCAGAGGAATTGGACAAAGGGCTGTTTTTGGTGAATTGTTGAAGGTTTAGTGTCTTTGGGGCATATTTGGGCCATAAAGCAAGATCTGGGGTGGAAGAGTGTGGTGAGGTGGTAGCGCCTAATGGGTGGAGGCTACCACCCAAATTGCAGAGGGATTGGGCAAAGGACTAATTTTTGGTGAATTGTTGAAGTTTACACATCTTTAAGGTTTTTCCCTATAAGGTATAATGGAGGTTTCAGCAGCCCCATAAGTGCACTTGGGGGGCACTGGGGTGGCCCAGAGCGAGTGGTGGTGTAGTGCACATAGGGTGCCAGCCACTCCCATGGGTTGCTAACCCATGGGGTACAGGGTTCTGTTGTTTCTGAGGTGGTCTGAGTGTAGATTCTATGGTAGCAAATGAGAATGGATTCATGGTTTGTATTGAAAATCTCATTTGCTACCAGAGAATCTACACTCACTGCTTTTGAGCAGCTTATGGAAGTGCTGATAAAACTAAAGGCTTAATTAATTATAATGACATTCTGAGGTTGTGGATTTCTGTGCATGGGTCAGTTTTGGAACTTGGAACATGTGGAAGAAGAAGAAGAAGAAGAAGAAGAAGAAGAAGAAGAAGAAGAAGAAGAAGAAGAAGAAGAAGAAGAAGAAGAAGTGCAGTGTGTTTTCAACCTCTATCCTATCAGTAGCAATGATAGTAAAAAAAATAATAATTAAAAAAATAGCACCATGACCCCAAACATGACATTTCAAAGGAAGAGAAGCAAGAATTTTTATTTATTTATTTATTTCCCACTACCGAAGTCTCTAGGTGGTTTAATGTGGACACTGACTGCAAAGGAATAGAAGATCCTGTGATCCATGTGAATTATTTCACCACTAGCACTGTAGATCATTAGCACATATGTAGATCATGAGACTTGCCATTGGGGAGGGTTGGAGCTCTGTACAAGAGAGGAACTGTGCCTGGACCAAGATGGTGCAGTTAGACTCATCTGGTGTTTCTATAACCTTAATTATGGTCCTCAGAAAAACAATTGGAGTGCTTGTGCCAAAACAAGGTAATCTCATCCTAAATCTATGTGTGATTTTTCCTCGTTACATAGGACTGGTTCAGGTGATACCTTACTGGATCATGTGATTAGAAAGGGAATGTGCCAAGAGCACACGTGTCATGACATCTTCTGCAGATTTACCACCAGCCACCATTCCTTTATCACACCTGTGAGGAGGAGCTATTCATCTGAATGGCTGCTCTACATGTGCTCTAAAGTGTTGGGAAGGCACCAGGATGGAACAGAAGACTTCAGAATAGGCACAGTATTGGCAGGTTCCCTTTCTAATTTTGTAGGCCAGTAAATTACCATTGGAACCAACCCCTGATTGATCTTTCCTACTGGGATCTCCAATGAATATGTCCATATGTATTAGGAACTAGTAAGTCATAGCAGTTATTCTAATGGGCAAGGTGTGTGTACAGAAATATTTTAAGGATCCTAGGTGGATACAGCATGTCCTTATGTTCTTTGTGCACAGTGTCATATTGCTCCTTCACTCTTGCTTCCATATAGAAATCAAATTAATAATAATAATAATAATAATAATAAGAAGAAGAAGAAGAAGAAGAAGAAGAAGAAGAAGAAGAAGAAGAAGAAGAAGAAGAAGAAGAAGAAGAAGTCAAGAACCGAGCAGAAAAATGGAAAAATAAGCCACTGCATGGTCAATATTTGCACAATATAAGTGGAAAATCAGACATCACCAAGACCTGGCAATGGCTTAAGAATGGCAACTTGAAGAAAGAAACAGAGGGTTTAATACTGGCTGCACAAGAACAGGCACTAAGAACAAACGCAATAAGAGGAAAAGTAGAAGAGTCAACAACAAACAGCAAGTGCCGCCTTTGTAAAGAAACAGATGAAACAGTGGACCACCTAATCAGCTGTTGTAAAAAGATCACACAGACTGACTACAAACAAAGGCATGACAAGGTACCAGGGATGATACACTGGAACATCTGCAAAAAATACAAGCTACCCATAGCCAAAAATTGGTGGGACCATAAAACTGAAAAAGTGGTAGAAAATGAAGATGCAAAAATATTATGGGACTTCCAACTACAAACAGACAAACATCTGCCACACAATACACCAGATATAACTGTAGTTGAGAAGAAAGAAAAACAAGTTAAAATAATTGACATAGCAATACCAAGGGATAGCAGAACAGAAGAAAAAGAAATAGAAAAAAATCACAAAATACAAAGATCTACAAATTGAAATTGAAAGTCTGTGGCAGAAAACGACCAAAATAATCCCAGTAGTAATTGGCGGCCTAGGTGCAGTTCCAAAACAACTTGAAGAGCATCTCAACAGCATAGGGGCCACAGAAATCACCATCAGCCAATTACAAAAAGCAACTTTACTGGGAACAGCCTAAATTTTGGGATGATATCTATAATAACCAACAGTATTGATGATAAAATTCTGGCATCCCAGGTCCTTGGGAAGGACTCGATGTCTGGATAAAACAAACCAGTCAATAACACCTGTCTGACTGTGTAAACAAGAAATAATAGGATCCCTATTAATGAAGGCTGAAATTCTCAGTTTTATGGCTGCAGCAGGGCAACCTTTACCTTCATTGCAACTGCATCCTTAGAAGTAGCACTTTGTTTTCCCCTCTAGGTGTTAATGATCAGAGCTGATCATTTCCTGCTGATAATCAATCCTCCTATCTGCAGGGCCCCACTTCTTCATCTGCATAGCCACATCTTGGGTTATATTTCTTAGTCAGGCTAGAGTGTCATGGAATGATGCAAACTGTCTT
This sequence comes from Hemicordylus capensis, assembly GCF_027244095.1. Lineage (NCBI taxonomy): Eukaryota > Metazoa > Chordata > Lepidosauria > Squamata > Cordylidae > Hemicordylus > Hemicordylus capensis. Next base: position 79,380,351 of record NC_069661.1, on the reverse strand, counting down.
TATGTCACTTAAAAACATTGCAATAGGCAAGACTTGTGATTCTGCATTACTCTACAGGATAAATCTATTTCATACGCTATTCTTTATTTATGGCTGTTCAGGAAAGGGCTAATATACAGTGTTTTAAATATATTATTCGTTCATTCATTCATTCATTCATTCAATTTATATACCATCTGACTCTGAGGCTCTAGGAAGTTCACAAAAGTAAATACAATAAAAGCAAAATAAAGCAACCGGTAAAACAAGAATTTAAAAAGATGTAAAATAGTCAAAGACTACTAAAAGCCAGGCTAAAAAGATGTGTCTTAAGGGCTGGTAAAGATGTTGAATCACAAATCGCTATAGGGAGCATATTCTAGAGCCCAGAAAAAAAGGCCTGCTCCCAAGTCGCTGCCAGACAAGCTGGCGGCATCCAAATACAAACCTCTCTTGATGACCTTAATGTGTGGTGGGGATCAGTGCTCCCTATAACAGAGATTCCCAGTTGTTGTGAACTACAACTCCCATCATCCCCAGAAGTGATGACCCTTGGCAGGGAATATTTGGGTCCCTCAAAGTAAGCCATGAGTACCTCCATCTTGTTTGGATTCAGTTTCAATTTATTATACCCCATCCAGTTTATTATTATATTCATTCATTCATTCATTCATTCGATTTTTATACCACCCTTCAAAAAATGGCTCAGGGCAGTTTACACAGAGAAAAACAAACAAACAAGCCAAACAAAAAAACAAACAGAAACAAAGAACAAAAAACAAACAAAGAAAAACAAACAAAAAACAAACAAAACAGAAACAAAAACAAAGAAACAAACAAAGAAAGAAAAACAAAGGACAAACAAACAAACATTACTTTCTGTAGGCAGGCATTGCGGGGGGGGAGGGTGTTATGCCATTTCCTGATGATGATGCCATGGAAAAATAGATCGGGGTGTCATTGGCATATTGATAACATCCTGTTCCAAATCTCCTGATGATCTCACCCAACAGTTTCATATATATGAAAAGCATCGGAGAAAGGATGGAGCCCCGAGGGGGCCCATACATTAGCTTTTGTTTCAGAGAGCAGCTATGTTCTATTGACACCATCTGGAATATACCTGAGAGATAGGAATGGAAGGAACCACTGCAGAGCAGTACCACCTATTCCCAAATACCCCAAGCGATCAGGAAGGATACCATGGTCAATAGCATCGATAGCAGTGTTCCCTAAAACAGGGATTCCCAGATGTTGTTGGCTACAACTCCCATAATCCCCAAGAACCATTACAGCTGGGAATTCTGGGAGTTGTAGTCAACAACATCTGGGAATCCCTATTAGAAGGAACACTGCTGCAGAGAGGTCCAAAAGAACCAACAGAGTCACTGTCCCTCTGTCCATTCCGTGGTAGAGATCATCCATCAGGCCAACCAAGGCTGTCTCCCCACAGTCTGCTCTAAAACCAGTTTGAAAAGAATCTAGATAATCAGTATCTTCCAAAACTGCCTCAATATATATCTGGTGTATTTAGCCAGATTCATCTTTGCTGTTTTGTGTTTTTCATGCTGCTTTTCTGGATTGTCATCAATGAAGCTGTGGCTGAGACCAGCCAAGCTTTCCTACAGACAGAGGCATTTTTACCCCTGGACCTCGGGGCTGAAGTCCAGGGCCTCCACAGCCTCTGCAGCCCCCAAATCCTCTTTAGTCTGTCCCGGGTGGTGTGGTCACCCAGCTGAGCATGATGATGTTTAATTTGAAGGGGAGAGGGGGCCTCCAAAGGCCTTTAGGTCCAGGCTCCAAAATTTCCTAGGTGCACCTCTGCTTATAGAAATTAAGAAGCACAATGGCATCTCCATCTTTATTAAGCAGACATGTACAGATATGAGGTTTTGGATTTACCTCTACCTTTGGATTTGCCATTACTTTGTCTGTGTCTGTATGACCTAGACAAAAGATCTCCTGGATTGCAAAACAAATCTACTCCACCCTTGCCTTATTTCTGTGCAGCAATAGGACATTTATCCATAAGACTGAATTGTACTGCAAAATGCCAATGCTATAAACAGAACCAAACTGAAAAATCAAGTTAAAGGAAAATAGTAATGTTCACAAAATTGCTTATGCCTTGTACAAACTTCCACTCCTTAGATGCATAAATTGCTGTAGAGATATCAAAGGTTACTATGACAAATGGGTGTCAGGTTTGTAGATAACATCTTTTGTAACAATATATTTTACCCTTTCTTAGTGTGCAATGTGTAGGCAAATGGATTTGGGGGGGGGAGGTGCTTTCCTGTTTTCTAAACAGTGTTTCTGTGTACAGTAAATGCCAATGGTTATCAGAACACTAAATTCATCTGCTAGCCTTGAGGGAAGAAACCTTCATATAGCATAGCTGCATTAGCCACGGAACTGTAAGCTACTTCTGTATTAGCAATGAGTCAGTTCATTTCAAGGAGTTCATGCACTCTTGCATAAGCAGGAATGCAAGAATTATACCTTTTAAATACAGAGATATAAATGTAGATATATGGTTACTCTAAACATCTCTTTTAATTTTGATAGACAAACAGGATTTAGTTCCCTTTGAAAATGATGATTTAGGTTTAAAGCAGCATCTGTATTTTAACATTTAAGCTATCCAAGAAAGAAGTGAATGTATTGAAGATCTGTAATGAAAACAAAAAATGCCTCTGAGTTATTTTCTTGAGAACAGATCTTGAAGAAGCTGATTAGGTATGAAGTCCGAACAGAGTTAGTCTGTTCCCTGTTGCTAGCATTCTCAAGCCAGACTTCCTTTGTGACATTGTGCCTATATGCTTTTTGGGCATAGAGAACAAACACTACAATGATTAAGCAACAATGAAAATTCAGAACACATTCATATTAACAAGAGAAAGCAGTGTTATCCATTTAATTCTACATGAAAATTGATACATTTCTACTAATGATGTCCCAATGAGCTTTCAAGATTTATGAAGACTCATTTTTTACTTCTTTTGCTCTCTGATGCTCATGGCTTTGATGTGCAAACGTTATAAGAGAGAAGGAGGTGTTCCATTCTCCTCAGTGTCAAGGAAACCTCTGCACACTTGGGGAAAGCTCTGTGGGAACTCATGTATGCATCACTGCCCCACACAACCTCGGGAGGCATAATTCGTGGCTGATAAACAAGGTCATCATTCTGCTTTTTGGTGCACAGTCACTAGGCTTTTAAGAGCTGAAAGTATGTATTTGCATGGATCCAATTTTTAGATTTTTCTAGTAATCGCCTATATTACTGTCTTTTGATGCTAAGGACATTCTATGTTACCGTTGAAAAACCATTAAAATCAGAAAGCTTCTTTCCTACAGAAATATTCAGCAGGAGTTGTAGAATCTGTTCTGCAGCATTTGAGAAAAGTCACTGGCAAAATGCTGGTTCCTACAAAAATATGCCAGAATAAAATGGAATTGGGGAACTACCAGTGATACATCAGTATTATTCCTTCTATGTTAATATCACCTTGACCTGGAGAAATGGGGCCATAGCAGCTCAGTGGAAGAGCATCTACTTAGTGTGCAGATATTCAATTTCCAACATCTCCAGGTAGGGCTGAGAAAAATTCCTGACTGAAGCCCTGGATAATTGCTGCCTGTCAAAGTAGACGATACTGAGCTGGGTTGGCCAATGGTCTGACTCAGTAGACAGCATCTTCCTATGTTCCTATGACTTTGTAAAGCAGCCACTGTCAGACCTGTACACCAAACCACTTTGTATAGTGGCAATAGCCTCATTCAGTTGTTATTAGAACAAGTGGTGTTCATGCTCACAGCAGCGAAAGCAGGGAGGAAGTCCCACCTGGCCAATGACACTCCCCCCCCCTTCAGCCAGGTGCTTATAGTTATGGCTCTGTTTGTATGAAGGGGGAAGCATCCTCACCATGATGGCTGGTACTTCTGGATTGCCTGAGGCTGCTGCTCATGGAAACACCAGCCCTCATGGTTATGGCACTTCCCCCTCCACACAAAGGGTGCTGTAACTCTGAGCGTCGGTCTGAAGGGCGTGAGTGACAGCAGTGGGGCAGGACTTCCTCCCACTTTTGCAGCTGTGAGCTTGAGCACCACTTGTTTGAATAACAACTGAATGAGGCTAATGTGAGAAAAGAAAGTGGGCCCTGTAGCAGGCATGGCACCAGAAGCCCAGTGAGACCAAACCATGGAAGCTGGGGAACTTGTTTGTATGTCTAATTAAGCTGGGGTGCAGAATATCCTACTAGCCACCTAATGGCGCAGTGGGGAAATAGCTTGACTACCAAGCCAGAGGTTGCTGGTTCGAATCCCCGCTGGTATGTTTCCCAGACTATGGGTAACACCTATATCGGGCAAAAGCAATATAGGAAGACACTGAAGGCATCATCTCATATTGTGCAGGAGGAGGCAATGGTAAACCCCTCTGTATTCTACCAAAGACAACCACAGAGCTCTGTGGTCGCCGGGAGTCGACACCAACTTGACGGCACAGTTTACTTTACAGAATTTCCTACCATACATTTTTTGTTTTAAAATAAAGCATCCTTTACATGTAGCAATATTGTCTATTGTTCTTGATTTCTGTAGATGGCTACTGCCTTTTGTTTCTATTAGATCCAAGTGAATGTGACAGAAGCAGAGCAGCTGAACTTTCCTTGTTCTCCATTTTTCTGACTTTATTGGTTTGGGCTGGTATTTCCTCATAACCTGTTTTCCAGCCTGTGGCCATCCTAGCAGTGGGATGTCTGTCTGATAGCTGTGTGTGTATGTGTGGTGTTTCTCCCCTTCTAAATTAGGATGCAGTCAGTGTTCATGAAGGAAAGAAGTGTTGATCTATATATGACATGTTGTGGACATGTTGTGGCTTGATTTTATGCTTGATTCGTGGGCAATAAAAGGCAGTGGCAAAACAACATACAAGTTCAGCCACTTCCTTACATGCTTTTGCAGCTCTTGTTTAGGCAAATATTTCATTGACGGCAGTGAGAATTTTGCAACTGCAGGATTGAGCACATCTTGTCTGATTTAATGAATTTGAAAGCAATCCCATTTTATAATCAGACCAAATTTCTAAATTCTTTTTTCATCCCAAGTGAAAATTCTTGATTTCTCTTCTCCTCCCCTGTATCTTTACTATAAAACGGAATCTGAGAGGTGCAAATCCTTATGGGAGTATTTTAAAAGGAAGTATACAGAACTGTAAATTCATGTCATTGATGATGAATTACTTTAGAATCAGGGGTTCATATACTCATCAGCAAGCCACTTGTCTAAGCAACAGGCAAACCTGCTATATCTGATCCTCTTTATATCTCACTGGCATGGCTTGCAGAGAGGCTTTTTGACTACTAAGGAGTGTGTGATGATTGCACTCCTGTTGCTTCTCCCATTGAGAACAATGGGAGTAGCAACAGGAGTGTGAGGATGCACTCCTTGTACAGCTTTGGAGCCTGCCTGCTTTCACAAGCCACACCAGTGAGATTTAAAGGGGCTCAGATCCAGTGATCTCGGTCTGTCGTTTAGACAGGCAATGTGTTGTGCCGTATGTGAGCCAGCATTATAATTGTTTAGGAATTCATTCCACAAAATTTTCCATCCTAAGGATTCAATCCCTCATTTTTGTGATTGAGGTGAGTTTTTCAGCAAGATTCAATTGTTGAAGCTGAAGTTTCAACCAATGTTGAATTAAGTAATATGAAGGAGATGTCTACAGCTATCAACTCTTTCTCCTTTCAAGAGTGGTTCCTCATGGACTGATATATTCCAGGGAATGTATATGTTCCAGTGAATGTTATGCACACTCAAGTGCCTAACTATGCTGGGTGCCTAACTATGTGCCTAAGTGCCTAACTATGCCTAATGTTTAAAATAGATATAGCCGTTGAAGAGAATGCCTTCTTCTTTATAAACCCCACATCCTATTAAGATCTTCAGGGGAGGTTCGTCTGAGGATGCCGCTGGCTTGTCTGGTGATGACTCAAAGAACAATCTTCTCTGTAGTTGCCCCAGAGCTGTGGAACGCACTTCCTGCTGAGATTAGAACTGCTCCATCCCTGTTGGCTTTTTGGAAACAATTAAAGACACATCTCTTCTGCCAAGCTTCTTAGCTATTTGATCATTTTTATAGATCTTTTAATTTGATCTTTTTATGTGTTTTAACTGTTAAAACGGCTTGGTTTATTTTAATGCTGCAAACTGCCTATAGACTTTGGTAGTGGGTGGTATACAAATAAGTTGAATAGATAGATAGATAGATAGATAGATAGATAGATAGATAGATAGATAGATGTGCAGGATCATCAGAAGATGACTGATTATTGTTGTTAAAAGCAAGAAACAAAAGACCTTACAGGCTAGTGAGTATACGATGCTGAATCTTTTATGGCTGGCCAGTTCCGGCCTCTGAAGAGAAAGCAGCATGTAACACTTGAGCAATGTGTAAAACCTGAGCTGAGAAACCGCTCCAGATTCTGATACACCAAAACTACTACAAATCTCCAGGGAAATGGGGAGCAATCTAGAGCCATGGCATGGACGGGGCCAACGCTTTGCCCCTTTATCACAACCCCATTCCAAATGCCATTAGCTGTGAAGCCATTAGCTGTGAAGGGGTAAACTTGCACAATTTGTGCCTCTAAAGATTTGCTCTCCACAGTTAAGAGCTGCTTCGGGAAGGTAATTTGGTAATAATAAGGTAAGTTGGGGAAACAGTGAAGGGGCAAAGGGTTGTCTTTCTCTTTCACCATGGCCAAATCCAAATCTGCCTCCAAATGTTGCTTCTATAAGAAGACAATTATGTTGGAGGTTCCAGTCCCAGAACTTCAACATAGCGGGTTGTTTGGCCCTAAGACCTAGCAAAGAAAAGAAAATGAGCTGCAACTATAGCGGGGGGAAATGTTGTAGGCAAAGCTAACTAGGTGCCGTTATAATTTAATAAACAATTCCCTGGCTTCAACCACATTTTGAAACCAAGCTTAGGCACAGAGAAGTACATTTGTACCTCCCTTTTCTCCTTGTTTCTCCCTATGCTTCCTCTCATTCCATTATCTTACTCTAATCATAATTTAGATCATAAACTTATGAAACTCTGTAAAACACAATGTACATTAATGTCACTGTATCACAGGGCAAAGAGGCACCATCTAACACGGTGACTCTCCTACATTTAGCAGGGCGAAGCAAATGTCCAGCATAGCATCTTTCCAGTGGCTGTTGGTGGTGTGTCTCTTGGGTTTCTTTTTAGAGCCCCTCTGGAAGAGGGAAAGCATCCTCTAATTCTTTTGCTGTGAAAATCACTTTGAGAACCTTTTTGCTGAAAGGCATTATATAGATTCTCAATAATAAAAAGAACAATATATGAAGTTACAACAGAACAAATATGATTTAAAATGTGATTGTAGAATAATTAACACTAGCTGATCTGGCGCAGAGCATCAGTGCCCCTAGATCTCCCTATCTCTCCCCCCATCGTCATTTCATCTTCAGCCCCAGTTCATTCTCCCCCCTGCTTCACCCCTAGTCCATTCTCCCCCCTCCCTTCACCCCCAGTCCGTTCTCTCTCACCACCTTCCAGCGGCGTGTTCCCTTAGTGCCCGCCTGCCGGCCGGGCCATCATCCGCCCATCCCTGCTGCTGTCCAGCAGCAGCTCACAAACTCTTGCGAGAGTTTTGCACTGCACCAAAGCCTCAGAGAAGAGTAGTGTCAAGCACAGAAGAGTTGTTTGCAGAACTTATTGGTGCTTAAGGTTTGATGCCACCATGCCAGCACACTGTGGTTCCCCAGGTGGGGAAACAGCAGCCAGCTACAGAAGGGATCAATGTCTTTGAGAGTCAACTGTCTATGGAGGAAAATGGGCCAGAAGAACTTGAAGCAAGCTTTACTACTGTGCCATAATGATCTCCTACCTTGGGATTTATGTGAGCAAATAGCATTTTGAGCACGAAAAGAGAGTTATAGAAGCAAAAGGCCTGTCAAGGGTAGGGAATGCAAATGCACCAGCTTCTGCTATTAGTTTTCTTTGTTTCTTCTGTAGTCTGTGTAATGTTATGTTGTCTGATTCCTTCAACTGGCCAGGAAATATAGTTAGCTACAGAACAGCATGTAAAGAAATGATGAAGAAAAAAACACCGCCACGCCATGGGAATAGAAGAATAAACTTGCTGGGTCTGGCCCAATGTGTGTCTAGTCCAGTATCTGTTTCCCACAGGGGCCCAACACTTTTGGGAAGTCCACAAACATGAGGTCCCCTCTCCCACCATTGCTCTCACCTGTATCTTACTTGCAGCTCACTGAGCTGGATGGCACAATGGTCTGACTTGGTATAAGGCAGCTTTCTATGTTCCTAAGCTCCTTAGCAACTGTTATTCAGAGGCAATGTCTCTTTGAACATGGAGGTAGCATGTAGTCATCATTATGACTAGGAATGTCCTCTGTGAATTTGTTGAATACCCTTTTAAAGCCACCTAGGCTTGTGGCCATCACCACACTGTGTAGCAATGAATTCCATGCATTAATTCTGTGCTTTGTTTGTTCTGGATCTCCTGCCAGTCAGTTACACTGGGAGAACCCAGGTTCTAGTGTTGTGTGAAAGGCGGGTTGCGGGTGGGGAGAGTTTCTCTATCCACTTTCTCTACACCATGCATATTTAAGTCTTGTTATTTCCTCCCAGTAGCTGCCCCGCCCCACCCAGAACCAAAAAGCCACAAATGTGTTAGCCTTTCTTCACAGGAAAACTGCTCCAGGTCCCAGGTCCTTGTGGTGGTCCTTTCCTGCACCTTTTCATGCTCAATATTTTTTGAGATTATTTACACAACAGTCCTGTGTACAGACAGTGAGCAAGAAATACAGTTCTGAATAACTATACACAGGTGATCTAAAACCCCTCTGTGGCCAATGCACAATAAACCTACTGCGCAGTTAGATTATTTCTTCACCTTAGTGAAGGGGGGGGGGTAACTTCATACACATGATGTTTGAATGGAGCAGTCCTCCAGAGTAGAATCTCTGTGTCCATGCAGGAGTTCCTGTACCTTAAGAAAATCAGACTGGGATGAAAGCTACTGTCGCTTTTATCGTTTCATTGACCTCTTTAAAAATAAAAATAAGGAGAAGACTTTTCAACAACATTACAAAGAGGAGATTCTAAGGAAGGTCTCTATGAGGTAAGATGGGAATAGTACTACTATAAAGAGGAGGAAATGGACATGGAAATAAAAAATAGTCTATAGCTGGAGTGGAAGGAAAGGGGCATGTTTCAGTGTCCCTCCCCAGCATTATGTAATTATGTTTGCTTTTGTTTTCAAGACAAACACCTCTATTAGCATTTTCCAGTACAATCTTTTGTGTAATGATCACGTACATATGGCAAGAACTGTTAAGTTTGCAATGCAGACAATTCCCTGATGAACAGAGCATGTGGGAGAAAAATATGTAACTGCTTTGCCTTATGCTAGCTTATTTTCCCTAGGGATATCATGTGAAGATGCCCAGAGACCCATATCCTGTAAAGACTTAAAACATGTGTTTCATAAACCAGATGACATTTTGTAGTAATAAAAGTAAGTGCATGTTCAAATCTTTGCTTGATGGATTTCATCACAGCCAGCTGTTTTGGTTGTTTCCCGCTTCCACATGCTGTGCAAGTGCCACTAATTCTGCTGTTATTGATGAGTTGAAAAGCTTGTAGGTTTAGACTTTGATATGAGAGGAAACACCTCATGGTGCAATAAATGCAACATCATGCCGGGTTGTAGATCAACAGAAATAAGACCTTAGTATACATAGGTCTTGTTGGGAGAGAAGATTAGCAATGATCTCTTTCCAAAAAATGGGGGTGGGAGTGAGTATCTTTGACTTTAAAAAGGGAAATAGGTTTCTGTTAGAGACTGGAACCCTGATGCAGCAGCTGGGGTGTGAAGGCAGCACAAACAACTGGCTCTTAACCAATGCTGGCAGGTCAGGTCTGAGGGTTTGAGGCAGGCAGAAGTGGAGGAAAGGATTGGCCAGAAGCAATCGTGGCAGTGGAGCAGGGTGGGACTGACTTGGGGGAACCTTGCAAGCTTTAGGTAGCATCTCACAAGGGGGCGGAAGCTCTCGCAAGGATGTTGCACTGGCACTGCTCTTTAAAACCCAACAGATAGGTGCGGATGAGGACACAGGAGAGGTCAATAGTGAACAAGGCTAGAGCTCCTGGAGAGAAGTCCAGCCAAGTAAACCAGACTCAGAACAAGAGACAAAGGGTGACTGAGGTGCAAGGAGGCTACGATGTGAGTCAGTGAGGCAGCTACAGAGCACAGAACTATGACAACTTTAATGCAATGAACATATTACAGTATCTTAATAAATGAATTATACATTGGAATTACTTAAAGTAAAAGTAAAGTGTGCCGTCAAATTGATTTCGACTCCTGGCACCCACAGAGTCCTGTGGTTTTCTTTGGTAGAATACTGGAAGGGTTTGCCATTGCCATCTCCCATATAGTATGAGATGATGCCTTTCAGCATTTTCCTATATCGCTGCTGCCTGATATAGGTGTTTTCCCATAGTCTGGGAAACATACAAGCGAGGACTCAAACCGGCAACCTTCTGCTTGTTAGTCAAGTATTTCCCCACTGTGCAACTTATTTTATTTATTTATTTATTATTTATTTATTGAATTTATATACTGCCTAGTATAAAAATCTCTAGGCAGTTTACAGAATTAAAACATACAATATAACACATTTAAAATTCATAAAGATACAAATTATAGATAAAAACACATTAAAAACACATTAGAATTTTTAAAATACTTAAGATGGATGTTGATTATTTGGCTGCAGAGGGGACAGAACTTTTAGAAGTGGCATGACAGCTGTGACAGCATGACAGGTCCACAGGTAGATGGTGGAATAGGGTGGTGAGCATCTGCATCGGTTTTATGTCAGTGTTTTCCTCTTTGGCGCTTTATCTGTTAGGCTCCAAATACCTGAGTATGAGGATCCAGCATTACTGGGCAACTATCAAGGGCCCACTGCCAAACCCCAAGATGACTTGGAGTAAAGCCCCCCTTTCCACCTTCTCTTTCTCTTCTCATCCACCAAGGTCAGCCTCACATAAAACTGGTGGCAGGGGAGGCAGGTAGGAGCAGAGCAAGATGATGAAGGCACCAGTTTTATAGCTGCTTCCCTCACAAACACAGTAATCTTAATACAGATATAACTAAGAGTTTATTCAGAAAAAAATCCATTCTATCCTTCTCCTTTCCCTCCTTTTTCCTTTCTGACTCCACCCCACCTTCACATAAACATTTTCTACAGGCTCCCCACTGGGAAAAACTTCTCAACAAGAAGACATAAAAGATTACTAGGTAGAATAGAACCCTAACCTTAAATTGCACTGCACTCTAAAGAAGAGTTTCCACCAGCCCCAAACTCCTACTAGTTTAAAAACAACCAGAAGTCAGCAAGTCTCCCTCCACCCCCGCCCCCGCCCCCAGGCAAAATATAAATCCATTGTGCATTTTTTTAAAAAAACCCACCCAAACAACAATCACCCAGATTTGCTTCTCCTAAAGTGTATTTGATCAACTGCATGCATATTTCAACAGAACATGTTCATATACGTACACCTATAGGAATTGTTCCAAAGGACAGTCCATGGATGCAAAATATCAGAACTATAGGTATTTATTTGAGAAACATCTGCCAATATGTTCCTCTTCATATTATAAAGCAGTGGAAGAAATTTAGAGTCTTGCCAATAATGATGGAACATTCACAAAGGTAGGTATGGCTACTTATTTGTATCTTGGTGTGTGTGGTTTTTCTAGAGATGTGCACAAAACAATTATTTTTATTCATTTTAAATTCAAAAATTTATTTTTTTTAAAAAATAGCTCATGAACCCCCCTGAACTGGCTGAGGGGTGGGTGGTTCGGTCCAGGGTCAGACCAAACAGGGGATGTTTGGGTTTGACCCCGAACAGTTGAACCGAACCAGTTCAATGTCAAACACGTTCAACGTCAAACCTGTTTGCACATCCCTAGTAGTTGATCTGTGATGCATGCAAGATATAATATGTTACTACAGTTATTGAAGGTTATGCGGGATAGGAAGATATATAGTATTACTTGTATTACTGCATTGCCATGCTGTGTGCCATGCAGAAAATAATAGAAAGGCATACAGTGGGACACAAGTATAGCTTTGATGCTGCAGACAGCATGAATCTTCAGTACAGCATAGGTTTGACATAACAGCCCTTTTCATTACTTTGCATTGAATATTTGAAGCATGGTAGATGTTGTTCTGTGAAAATTTATGACATTCACAATAAGCTGACTTCAACTGTGGATTGGATTTTACATTTGCTTGGGTCTGAACATATTAATATCAAAATTTACTGGCTGACATCCGGACTAATGCTGTGTGCACATTTCAAATGACGGTATGCATGCAGCATAAGCCCTTAACCTGTGCTTCTGAAGTGTAGGTGCTCTTGCACAAGAGTGCAACTATATAGGACTCTTCCTGTGCTCTGAAGTTCTCTGTTGCAGCAGAAATATGTCTAAGAATCAGGGACATGTTTCCACAATAACAGAGCACTTCCGGAGTGCAGGGATTGCTCCCAAATAGTTGTGTTCTTGTACAAGATGTTAATGGAACTGCCTCGCAGTGATTGGTAAACAGCCCAAACTTGCATCCGAGCTTTTTGTGGGGAAATTAGCTCAGAGTGGAGCAGTTCCACATCAAAATAAATGTAATGCAAAGTGTTGGTTACAGGAAAAAGATTGGCTGAGAGAGACAGATGTCCAAAAGCAGAGAACATTTTATTTGAGGGTAAGTGGTACAATGGAATAAGAGAGTGACTAAAAGCAATATTATTACTATAATATTATAATATTAACCATACAACTGCTAAGAGGAAATTTAGTCCAAATTAAAGTAGCTTCTAGGCTTGCCAGAGAAAGGAGACTGGGAGAAACAGGCTCTTGGATGTAGGAGAGAAGAAATAGGGTTAGAGAGAGCCCAGATTGGGGCGCAGCAGTTATCATACAACCTCGTATCTTCTGTCAGTAGCGGATGGACCCTCGTGGCTCGGGAGCAATCGAAGGACATTTTTCCTTGGGGGTAAACTGGGGAGCAGCAAATAGCGAAGAATCAAGGTAGTTAGATAGCAGGGATGGATCCAAAGTGTGTCTGTTCTCGTGATGAAGTCAGCTCCAGGTGTTAGCGAAGAGGGAAGTGCAGATCAGATTCGGCAAGAGAAGCAATCTAGGGCCTGGAAGCAAAACACATCTAAGTGGTATAGTAAGTGTCCGCTGCAGCGTCCAAGTAATGGGTGGCTCCACAAAGTGGTAACCAAGTGGGTAGCACTGGAGACCAAGTGGCGCACACTGGCTCGAGAATCCAGCAGAAAAAGCCCAAAATGTGTCCTGAAGGAACATTCCAATCGACCTTCTTTCTTGGCTAGGGCAGTTCTGGGGAATCTCAAAAGATCTCATAGTTTTGTCTGTTGTGCTGCACTACAACACAATGAGGAGATTCTCACAATCAGCAAAAAGCGGGCTAAGGGAGCCTAGCCCGCTGTTTGCTGATCATCTACTGCCACGGGAGCTGTGCAGCTCCCGCAGGAAACCCTCCTAATTTCCCCTCCCCTTAGCTGAGGTTAGCAGAGCAAGCGCTCCGCTAACCCCGTCTTCTTGATCATGTATTGCCATGGAGCGACTCTGCGCCGCAGCAACATATGAGGAGAGCCCCGGCAGGAGGCTGAAACAAGCTTCCCGACCTCTTGGGGGTCTCTCCAGGAGGCCCCGCATGCTTGCGTGGGGCATCCTGGAACTTCTGGGGCCATGTGGCCCCCAATCGCTGCAGCCCCCGCCAGCTCTGTAACAGAGCTGGCAGTCATGTGGGCAGCCTATCTAGCTGCCCTGGGCTGTCTGGGGATCGTCTGCGGGGAGAGCGGGCTATGCCCACTCTCCCCACAAATGCTCTGAAGGTGGGTCTTACCAATCGTGAGACTTGCCTCAATGTGTGAATGGGATAAATGCAAGTGGAGTGGCTGAACGTGCAAACACGAGAACTCTTTTCAGTTGGAAACACCTAGTAAACTAATCAGCATTTTAATGGGTACATTTCTGAGTCCCTATCGCCCACTCTAGCCTTCTTTTTAATAAAGAGAAAATGTGTATTTGTGGAGCCTTTTCTGACTTCCCTGCTGAGATAATTGACTTCTAACTTGTTTGAGGCATCTATGGAGGGGAGGTAACTTCAGGAGGGTTTACCTCCTTGGTAAGTGCAGAGAGACCTTGAATGGAGAGTTAACTGTTGTGAATTAACTTCAGGAGTCTACTGAGGTATCCCAGCATGGGGAAGGCATGAGGCGAGCTCCCTTTCAATTTGTCTCTTTTGCAGCTGCTAAATCTAGGGGTAACTGTCCCACTGCCTACTGAATGACTGCTCCACGATATGCCAACAAATGGAGAGCTCACGATACTGTGAGGCTCCTGAACATGTCAAAAGTGAGACCCATACATCTGTGGTCTCAAACACAGGCAGAGAGGCTTCTGAGAGCCGGCAGAAAAGCAGTGTTAGTAACAAAGAGCACCTTTGGTTCAGAAATATGGGCACCAGCACAGGGCCTAGCACTGCATGCACACTGTGTGAAGCAAGCATGTAATGTTAGTCAGGGTGCCAGCACTGTAAACATTTCTAAAGCAAAATTAAAAATCTGCTTTTCAATATGAATTTTGCCAAAGACAAGGTCTTAAGTAGGCTTCAAAAGAAATATCAAGAACTAGGAACTACAGGGCACATTGTATTAATTGTTTTTCAGGGCACCAGTAATGCATTGTGTCAGAAAAGCTCAAGGGTCATAATGCACAAGTGGATCTATATATGTCTTCCTCAGATGAATACTGAAGCTGTAAATCACATCAACCCATTATAGTACACAGCAAAGGGCACATCATGAATGCATTTGTTTAAATTTAGATTTTATTTAGCTTCATCAAGATAATTAGAAGTGACCACCAGCAGCACAATGTATTAACTGAGCTTGCCGCTGTTCTAGGATGTGCCACTCAGCTCCCTTTTGTGTATTTCAGAATCCTAGTACCTTGGACAATACTAACGCCTTTTTCTGTATATATATTTTCTTAATTATTTCTACATGTCAAGATTAGACAGAGTGGCCTATTGCCTAATATGTTGCCATGGGGAAATTCTGAAAAATAAATACCCTGCCAGTTGCCATTAATTTTACACAGCAGCATGTGATAATCTTAAACATGCAAAATGCCTTCTGTCTGCTGATAATAGCCCTATTCACATGATATGTGCATAACACCTACAATCTGTGCACATGTGTCTAAATCTGCGTACATACATATTACATTCAAATGCATGTACAGTAGTATAGTTCCTAACCATACCCAGCCCCAAACACTGCTCTGAAAGAATGGTTGCACAAGCAGCGCTACTGCAGAATAGGGGAAAATGCAGCAATCACAGCTTGTTCACAGCCATGTTGAGTCTGAAGCTGAAGGGAAGAATGGCAGTTCAGTCCCCAAATAGCAAAGAAAACTAGTTTGGTGAGAAAGCAGCAAAGCAAGAGGTCTTGAGACAGGTCTTTAGTATTGAAGAACTACAAGGATTTATTTAAAGAAACAAATGTGAAAAGGTTTGCAGCTTAATTTCAGCTGTAGCTCATGGCTGAAGAGAGAGACCTAAACTAACAGCCATCTCTGGAGAGACAAAATGGAGACTAACATTTGAAGAACAAATAGGGTAGGAGTCCAGCACTTTTATCCATGACCCTAACACACAGATGCCCAGTGGTCACTATGAGACATTGCCACTGAGAGCTGATACTGCCAGGGTCCTAGCTCCAGCAGAAGCAAGCCCAGGGCATAACGTTAAAGAGCCATAACACTGAGCATAATGACAGGGATTGTCACAGCAACCACATTGTGCCATTGAACAAGACTGTGTTTTGATATGGGGAACAAGAGTCATCATGGTGTAGTGGTCAGAGTGTCAAACGATGAGGCCATTCACACAATCCAAAACTGTGTTCGACCTGGGTTTAGGAACAGTGTGTGCTCCAAATTTTCATTTGTGTGGAAGCAAGGTAGGAGGAAAACCTGATTATGTGGAAGCAAGGTAGGGGAAAAACCAGGGTAGTTTTTCCTTCTACCTTGCTTCCATACAATCACTTCTGCTTGGGTTCTCCTCTTACCTTGCTTCCACACAACCAAAATTTGGGAGCACACACAGCTCCTAAACCCAGGTAGAACACAGTGAAGCTCTTCTCATGATCCATGTGAAGAGCTTTGTCAGGACTGCGGGGAGAGCGAGCTAAGCTCAGACAATCAGAGTGCAGCCCTGGGCGGCCAGATTGGCCACTCGCATGAACGGAGCTGGTGGGGGCTGCGGGGATCGGGGCTGCACAACCCCCGGAAGTCCTGCTGGGCATCCTGGAGAGACCCCCAAGCCCAGGAGGCTAGCTGCAGCCTCCTGGTCAGGGGTCTACTCATGTGTCACTGTGCACCATAGTGACACACAAGCAAAACAATGAGGTTAACGAAGTGCTCGCTCCGTTGACCTCATTTAAGTGGAGGGGGAATTAGGCAGGCTCGTCACCTTGGGAGCACCGGGCTCGCCTGCAAACCCAGTGGTTCCCATGATCCCTGGAAAGTGGGCTAAGTTCCCTTAGCCTGCTTCCCAGTGGTTGTGGGAAAAGCCTCAGTATTTGATTGTGTGCATGACCTCTATGATAGGGAGACCCAGGTTTAAATCCCAGCTCAACTTATGAAGCTCACAGAATGGCCTTGTGCTAGTTACCATCTCTCAGTCTATCCTACCTTGCAGAGCTGTTGTGCAGGAAGTAGAAGGGAACTGTGTGCACTGCTGCAAGCCCCTGGGAACAAGGGCGAGGAGAACATGGAGAGGAGAGCTGGTCTTGTGTTAGCAAGAATGACTTGTCCCCTTAGCTAAGCAGGGTCTGCCCTGGTTGCATATGAAAGGGAGACTAGAAGTGTGAGCACTGTAAGATATCCCCCTCAGGGGATGGAGGTGCTCTGGGAAGAGCAGAAGCTTCCAAGTTCCCTCCCTGGCCTCTCCAAGATAGAGCTGAGAGAGATTCCTGCCTACAACCTTGGAGGCAGGAATACTCAGACAATACTGAGCTAGATAGACCAATGGTCTGACTCAATATATGGCAGCTTCCTATGTTGGGATACAAATAAATACAATGTAAGGATGTCTAATGTCCTAAACAATATTAGCAAATAACCTTATTTGCCTTTAAGACAGTTACGTGATAGAAATAGCAGCAATAGCAGCTTTATAAAATAGCTGAAGCAAAACAGATAAGCAGTCAAACATAACTTTCCCATGAAAAGAAGGAAACAATAATCCCAGATATTAGCAAAGGTGATGAAACTATAAATTTGATGAAAAATTGTGTTGGCAGTGACTGTGATCAAATGGTTTATGAGCACCCACATCATTCTTGTCCCTGAATTTCATTTAATTTTTACAGAGGTCACTCTTCCTAGATGTTAAAATTAACATGTGATTATGGAATGCCATCTTTCATATTTCAATAATTAACATATGATGTAGTGGAAATGAAAATATAGAAATCTATTCATCTTTCAAAGGCAAGCAATTAGCTGGCATCTCTTTGATATGTTCTTCAGTTAGGATGGTCAAAGGATATGTCTGTATAAACAAGATGTAGAAGTTTGAGGAAAGTGTTCAGAAATATGAAAGTAACTTATAGTAAGCAAGGCTGAAAGGCCAATATTCCCCTTTGTGCAAATCTATTTGTATTGCTTTGAAAAACAATATGAGTGTCTAATATGATGAGTAGCCAGGCACCTCAAATACACCACAAGAGAAATAAATGAAGTGCCTGTAGTGGCTGGTATGGGTGGAGCTCTGGTGGCTGGAAGATTACTACTTCCACTCTTCTTGTTCCACCCCAGCTGCCACATTCTCTCTTGCCTTGCCCCACTAACATGTGAACCCCAGGTGTGTAAGCTGACCTGTTTCCCCAGTCCAGTGATTGACCAGCCCTTACTGGCCACCACTGCTTTCTGCAGACTAGTCATGGGTACCTTGGTTCACTGGGGCCACTATACATTCTGACGTGCAGGTACGCACTGCGTTCTGTGCAGGTGTGGGCTGCCACAGTTGCTTCAGTGCTAGGGGATAAGCTGTGTGCATCATGTATGTGGATCATTGCCTCATGAGAGAACTGAATTGGAACATCTCTATTTGTCAAGAAACAAGTGTGCATATTAGACCCCGCAGGATTTTGGATCATGGCCAAAATTCTGTGCTGAGCTGCTTTTGTTTGTTCTGATGTTTTCCTAGCAGTTGTATTTATTTTATTTTATTTTATTTTATTTTATTTTATTTTAACATATTTTTATATTGCCCAAAACGCAAGTTCTCTGGGCAGTTTACAAGAGAATAAAAACAACCCAATAAAAAGATTAAAACATTTCAACAATTAAAATTTAAAAAGTTAAAACTATTAAAACACAAAACACAATTAAAATAGTATCTAATTAAAAGCCTGGGAGAACAAATGTGTCTTGACTGCTCTTTTACAAGTTGTAAGAGATGGGGAGACTCTTATTTCAGCAGGAAGTGTGTTCCAAAGCCTCGGGGCAACAATGGAGAAGGCCCGTCCCTGAGTAGCCACCAGATGAGCCGGTGGCCACTACAGATGAACCTCTCCAGATGATCTCAATGGGCGGTGTGGTTCATAGCAAAGAAGATGATCTCTTAATACCCATGGCCCAAGTTTAGGGCTTTGTAGTTTGTAACCAAAACCTTGTACTTTGCCCGGAAACTTATCAGCCGCCAGTGTAGACCTTTTAAGATAGGAGTGATATGTTCTCTCCGAGATGACCCAGAGACCAATTTGGCTGCCGCATTCTGGACTAACTGCAGTTTCTGGATTACATACAAAGGCAGCCCCACATAGAGCACATTACAGTAGTCAAGTCTGGAGGTGACCAGCAGATGTACTACTGTTCTGGGGTCATTCATATCAAGAAATGGACACAGCTGACATAACAGCCAAAGCTGATAAAAGGCACCTCTGGCCACTGCCTCAACCTGGAACACCAAGGAGAGCCAGAAGTACCCCCAGACTGTATACCTGTTCCTTCTGGGGATGTGTGACCCCATCCAGAACAGGCAGATCAAAATCATCTCCCGAGTTGCAACCCTGCACAATAAGTATCTCTGTCTTATCTGAATTCAGTCTCAGCTTGTTACTTCTTATCCAGCCCATCACTGCCTCTGCCTAGGAATGCCCTGCCTAGGAGTTACAGTATCAACATATGAATAATATTGGGTTCTTATAGTTTAAAACTTGTATGTCAATTACATGAGTAGAAAATGCATCATCTCTCACCTGCATGGTAGGAAAAGCAACTTATTTTCTCCCTGACGTGCGCTCATTGGATGCTAGCATTACCCATCAGGGTTGAGAGTTAGCTACCCAAGAATCCTCTTCCACGGCTTAATCAGACCAGAATTTCCTGGATCATCAAGGACCCAAGGCAGATATGTACAAGGAGAAATGACTGACGTGCAGATAGCAATTTATTCTAATTATACTGATCTTTAGATCTTATATACCAAGTATATGAAACCATAAAGGTAGTTAGAGAGCAAGGTTGGTGGCAAATATTTAATCAACTTTTTCTCTATCTGAATTTTTTGTTTATCTGAATGTTCATGTAAACATGTTCTTCACTTGATGACTGCATTATCAAAATATAATTAGCACGTGTGAATGGACATCATTTAACTAGAATCACAAACAGAACTTCCATATCACCTCACTTCAAGGATTCGAGTGGGTTCAAAGCTCTACTGGTAAAGGCCAGAGGCGTAACTATAGGGGGGCGGGGGGGGCACGTGCCCCGGGCACCATCTTTTCTGGTCACGTGGGGGGGTGCCGCCATGACCAATTTTTTTAAAAATTAATTTTTTGTTAATACAAATGTTTCCAGCTCAGTGCAGCAGCGCTGCAGCAGTCAAGGGAGCGCGTCGGTGCCCCCTTCCCCACGAGCGGTCCCTTCTGCGCTGCCTGCGCCCCCCATTGCTTTGCTGGCACCTGGCGGCCAGTCAGTGGCCTGGCTTGGCGGCGGCGGCGGGCGCTTGTGATGAAAAACCAAAGTATAATGTAGTATGTTGGGGGGGGTGGGGGGCACCATTTCAGTGCTTGCCCCGGGCACCGTTTTCCTTAGTTATGCCTCTGGTAAAGGCCAATCCACTGGTAAGGGGGAAGGAGGGATCAGTGGGCTTCACTAAAACTACTTGGGGTGGGAGGGGAGTAAATTTTTACCTTTAAAGTGCCCCTGGTGCCACCACTGTGCGGTAGGGTTCAAAGAACCTGGGATGCCAATCAAGACTGGTAGAATTAAAAAATAAAACATTCTACTTTAAATTGATTAATGAAACATCTTAAAATTGATTAATGAAACATCCCCTCTTAGCTACTGATTGAAATTAATAATTTGATCCCCAAAATGAGGAACATCCACTGTGCCATCACCCTATTGCTTATTCTTCTAATTAGCATCTGGGAGTTAACAGATGTAACAATGTTCCTATGCCATATTTTTAAAGAGCAATGCACTTCAGAAAGAGAGAAGATAGGTATCTTTGTTTGCCCTCTGAAAATACAGTACATGTAGAAATTTCTATGGAGAGAAAGCAATTCGGAGCAGGCAGTTTGTAGCAGAAAATCAGCCAGTGGAATAAAGGTTAAGCATTCCCTACCAACCCATTTCTCCTTCTGAAAATCCCTTTTTCCAAAAGATGCCTTGCATTTTAAAAAATAGTGATACATGCTTAACTGTGTCATGTTAAGTTAGCCTCTAAGTGCATGTTGTTTGAAAGGTCCATTCTTACTTCAAGATACAAGAAGGCCTTGTGATATCCTAACAAGTTGTAATCTTGACTGTCAATTGATGAAGTATCCTAGTTATATATCTCACTTAATAAGTTACATCGAAACACTTGAGTGTCTCAGTGATGAATTAATGTCACGCATGATTTTAAGTGAGATAAAAGCCCTGGTCACACAATATATATATTTTTAAAAGCTGCACAGCTGTTCCAAAGCATGCTGGGAGTCCCACCTGGCATGTCACTCCCCTGCCCACCCATGCCACAGTTACTGTGGCATTTGTCCAAAGAGACCAACACCATAACTGTGATAGAGGGCATTCTGTGTTCGGCAGGCTGGGGCCCCACTATATGCTGATCATGGAAAAACCACTTGAGAAAGTTTGTTCTTACTGAGTGCTTGTCTGGAGTGTCTGCTTTTCTTAGAAATCTCAACATTTTGGGGAAAGAAAAGCAATCATCTTTACCCCCTCAAACTTCTGGGAAAGAGAATTCCTCATCATAAATCTAAGTGTGATTTTCTTGTTCTCCCTTTTGTATTGTAGAATCACAAAAGGGAAGAGTTCTGAAGAGCCGATTTTCTGCCACCACTCCTTGTTTCACCCCAGGGAATTGGGATCTGGTAAGGAGCACCCATTGGTAAACACATGAAAGTGCTTGCAACTAATTAAAAAAAAAACCCAACCTGCTAAAGAAAATAAATGTTTATGCATATGAATATGTGGCTACATGAGCTGCTGGAGTAGATGACTATCTGGTGAGTAAGCACTGCAGTGTATTGGAAAGAATACGCATAGATCTGTAAAATCATTACCTTAACCACTGAGATATAAAGCTGCATTCATATGGGGCTTTGTCAAGGAGCTCACAGCAAATTTCAGGGTTCAGTGAAGAAGACAAGAGAAGGAAAATAAAAGAAGACTGTGTTTCCAAGAGAAGTCTGGAGAATGTGAATAGTTGAGGTTCAAGACTCAACTGTCTTGGTCTTTGAAGTGTTTTGCAAAAACTCTAACAACTTTGTGAATTTTGATGCTATTGCAGCTCTCCGATGCTATTTCAAGGAAGAAGACTAGCAAGCATGAATTGTCCCCTTCATTAAGCAGGGTCCACCCTGCTTTATATTTGGGTGGGAGACTACTTGTGTGAGCACAGTAAGATAATCCCCTTAGGGGATAGAGCCATTCTGTGAAGAGTACCTGCATGCTTGCATGCAGAAGATTCAAGTTCTCTCTGGTGGCCTATCTTACTCAGCTGGAAGTCCCAAAACATAGGAGGGTGTTCCCCTTGGCTCATTGCCACACCCTCCTCTCAGCTGTGCTTGAAGGCTGTTTTAGGAAGGTCCCATACACAGAGCAATTATGCTTCTGTGTCTCTGGGCAGATTGAAACAACTGAGCATGTCTTACTTCACTGTTTATATTACAGAGACATTCATTCTTCATTTATCCACCCACTGCTGTACAATTACCCAGGGCATTTGAGCCACATCTGTGTCTCTATGCTGCTCTCTAAGCCCGCTACTACATACAGCATTTCCTGGTTCTGTGTGACAGCACCCAAAATCCATCGGGCACTGGTGGTAAGCAGTGAATCCAAGTCATTTTAGTTTGCTCTCCCACAGGCTTCTGCATGATACAATGTGCTCATCCAACACAGTGCACCACCCAAATGACTTGGGCTCCTCCCACTTTGTAATAGCAGTTTTAGTTACATAGTATTGTAGTATTCATTATTTAGTAGTTTATTAATTAGGTTTTTAGGCAATTATGCCTTTTATTCATTTTATCCTTTTTATACCTTATGTCTTTTTATGCCTATTTAGGCCTTTTGATGCTGTTTTGATGTCTTGTTCTGTGCCTAAATGCCCTTTAATGTCTCTTTTTGTCTTTTAATGTATCACTCTGCAGTACACTTTGCATTGTAATAATCTCCTATATCTTAGGAGAGCAGGTCTTGTGGTAGCAAGCATGACATGTCCCCTTAGCTAAGCAGGGTCCACCCTGGTTGCATATGAATGGGAGACTAGAAGTGTGAGTACTGTAAAAGATTCCCCTCAGGGAATGGAGCCGCTCTGGGAAGAGCAGAAGGTTTCAAAGTTTCAAGGTTTCCCTCCCTGGCATCTCCAAGATATGGCTGAGAGAGATTCTTGCCTGAAACCTTGGAGAAGCCGCTGCCAGTCTGTGAAGACAATACTGAGCTAGATAGACCAATGGTCTGATTCAGTATATGGCAGCTTCCTATGTTCCTGTGTTATGCTGGTCTATGGCTGTAATAAAAAGGATTGATTGATATGTTCCTATGTTCTAGGGGTTTTTTTTAGTCTTTTCCAGAAAACAACGAGTGGTGTTCAAGGCAAGATGAGGAGAATAAACCCATTATTCCTGCAGTATGGAAAGGATGGCTCCCTTGATATTTTTCAGTGGACTGTCATGTAATATCCTTGGCACCTGACAAACTTCAACTTCCAAATTGTTGGATTTCATGAAGAAAAACTGAAAACACCAGAGGTCTTGCAAAAAGGCTTACCAAGCTAATATCCTAATTTCAGAGTGATATCTCATTTTAGAAATTGGGCATAACAAAAAAGGATGCCTCATTAGCTCACCTCCCAGAGAAAACAAGTGCATTATGTGTTGTGCTTTTCTATTTTCTTGCTTAATAGAGTGTTTGATAGACTCAAAAGTGGGTTTTTTTTTTGTAAAGCTGAAGAAAGCAACACTTTTTACCTTAATAGCTAACAGTAAACATGCCTAGTATTCATCTGCAAAAAATGACTCATCAGATGTGAACAATACAGTTCTTACAATGATGAACAAAAAATATTTTCTCTCTGCCTCTTAGAGCGGTAGTTTCAAAATCCTTGAGTGTTTAATAGAACAATATACAAGGTACAGGTAGTATAGCTATAGTGCATTCTCCTAGAAGTAGACTACAACACATAACTAAATGAAAGCATATTTAGTGGCTCTTGTAGATCTTATTAAACAGGGTTAGTACTCATGACTGTAAATAAGGAGAATGGGGTGGAAGCTAAGGAATGGGAGCTAACCAGTTGTCTTACAGGTGCTTCCCTGGTAAACACAAAGTAATCCTATGTTTGTTTAACGAAACTTTATTCAGAAACAACTCCATTTTTCTCTTTCTCCTTTCTCTCCCTTTTTTTCTGATTCCTGCCCCCCCCTCCCCCCACTCACTACAGGATCCCCACAGGGACAAACATCTAATTAACAAAACGTTTAAAAGTTGGTGACAAAGTCCTGAACGCTTTTAGATCTCCTGTCACACACACTTCTCCTAATTCTTGGGGTCTCTGGCACAGGAGCTGTTGTTCTGTTACAGAGGATTGCCCATCACTTTCACCAGCCTCCTCTATAAGGTCAGAACTGGAGGCAAGATCAAAGTCCTCTACAGTTCTTCTGAGAGCAGACTCCCTTTCCTCTTTTCCCACAGCATACAGGCTTGAAAGTCTCGAACTGTTCTATTTCTTTCCATCTTCCAATTTGACAGAATTTCCTCAGATTTCAATGATTTCTTTTGGTCCAGAATATTGGGAACATCCGTTTTTCACTTTATAAGGCAGCTGTACTCAAAGTCCCCCACCCCCCAAAAAACTTTCACTGTTTCTCACACCCTGTTTCTGATCCATATACAATTTATGTGTATGCATGTACAGGCAAACCTCATTACTCACTGTGGTTTTGTTCCTCACCTACTGCCACAAGTAACGAAACAGCGAGTCACAAGGCATTGTGCCTATGGAAATAGGAGTTAGGTTCCTGGATGAAAAATGGTGAAAAATGGGAAACTACTGGACTATGATCTGTGGGGTCTCCTTGTGCCCAGCAATGCCCCCAAACCACAAAAAGCCCCCCCCCCCAAACCTACAAAAAAGATGCCTTTTTTAAAAAAATGAGCCACAAAATGTATACTGTTTAAAAATGCTTACAAAGTGGTGGCTGGGAGTGACCTCCACAGTAACTTCTGGCCCTCTAGGAACTACAGATATGTGGGTTTTAACCCTTTAGTATCCACAGATAATAAAATTGGGTGTTAGACACCAACTAATACGTGAAAACGTGGATGGTGAGTCCACAAATAGTGAGGTTTCCGTGTACATATCCTTACATACACATCATTCAGTTATTCACACATTATGCTATAGTGTAGCCTGATTCAGACATTATGCTGTATGAGTGTACAGATATCTGTACACTCGCACATGTGTTTGTGTGAAAGACTGTACCCATGCTTATTTTAAAAGTGAACCTGGATACAGGCCCTTCAGATGCATGGCACAGATCTTCTGTACCTGCGTTCAATGTAACACAAGAATGACTCTACCAATGTACAGATCTGTACCTGTATACACTTGTTGTACAAGTGCTGAACATATCATTTGAATGGGTGTTGTTTTTAATTGTTGTTTCAGCTTAAGGTTTTGAAAAGATGGGGTAAAAACAGTTTTATATAACAGAGTAGTAGCTGGTTATCACATAGAGTGCTATTGCCTCTAACACCTTCTGAAACAACCTTCAGAAGTGACTGTGACAATGTCATTTTGCTTCTTTACTATAAAGTATAAATAGTCTTACTCTTGCTTCTTTCCTATAATGTTCAAGAATGTGAATGTTTTTGGCAGTGGTGTGGTTTCATAAAAAGTACCTCATGATTTTGTGTTTTTAGTTCAGGAGTACGTTCAAGTCGCACTCAAAAGTATTTGAAATGAATATTAAGATGCTTATTTTGCAGGTGTCCTCTTGAGGCATATCTCCACTGAGGTAAATGAAATGGTAGAACTAACCATGATGTTAGTTTGTGCTCCTTTTATATTTATCTTTTCACTCATGCAACTTCAGGGGTTGGAGGTAATTCGTAATCGGGCTGTATCACAAACTTAGCTGGAGAGAAGGGGGGAGACAAAGTAGATGAAGGAAGGGAAAAATAAAGATAAGGCTAAGGAGACTAAGGAAACATATTTCTTTCCTTCTGAAATTTTGTGAGCATTTTTCAGTACAGACACAGGTCTGTAAAGTAAGACCCATTTCTCTTTGTGATAACCACTACAAATGTTGTAGGATCTGGGTACCTAGGATTATGGGAGCACATATGTCTAGGAACTCAAATTCACGGTGTCTCTGTGTATAATAGTATCTATTGTGAAAATGCCCCTCTCTAAGACTCATGATGCTGGGAGGATACTTTGTTCTACCCCTTCACCAGACAGCCCCAATAGAGAAGGACATTGGTGGGTAGGCTGGGGGTGGGGTTTGGACAGCCGTTTGGGGAAATCCCCACCCCAAACTATCAGTTGGGCTCCAGTTTGCTTCCCCCCCTCCCACCCTAGGTGCAGAACAGGCTTCTGCAGGTCGTCCTTTTGGGAGCTGAGTAGGAATTTTTGGCTCTCAATGCATTGGCCCTGTTGGGAGTCTTTTTGCCTACTTCATTCTGTTTTTCCTAGTTTCGCTAGTTCAGTCATAGCTGGGCAGGACAGTGCAGACTGGGTGGTAAGTTAGGAGGGATTTAAAATTGGTGAGCACCCTTGGGCAGTTAAAGGGGAGATAGATCAATCTGTCCCTTGTGGTTGGCAGCCCAGGGAAAATGATTTGCCATGAAACCTGCTCCAGGGCTTCACAAACCTCAGGGCGGCTCAGAGTGTGTGAAGCCCTAGAAGTTGTCCAGGCCCCTTTGGGGACATGGGTTTTACCTGCTTCCTTTTGGAGTCAGTGTGTGTTGCACATACAAGGCGAGGACAGGGAGGCCTGAACCCGGTCTTGGGTAGGCCCATACTGTCGGAGGGTGGAGTTTGTCCCCCTCCAGTTCGCTTATTCAATTTAATTTGATCCATAAAGTTGTGGCCCTCACACCCATAATAATTTTGTCTGTGTATTTCTTGGGGCTGTGGTGTGGAGACAATGTGCTTGAGTATGAAGAAGAGGGAATTTTGTTGTTGTTCCATCATTCAAGTCATGTTTTATAACTGATTGGTTTGGTGGGGTTCACAAAGATATTGGGCAATAAACATGAAACCATAGAAACCATGGCAGCAGCCTTGCTTCCTCTCAAGATTCATATTTTTCACTTTGTTTACTGCTAAGTGTCAGTCTGCTCCAAGCAATACCAAAATATTAAATTGCAGGAAGGGAACAACATACTAAACAGCAGGAAGGGAAATATTATGAAAGAGAAGAAGAATTCTGCTTAGGAATGTGTAATTCAGAAGATCAATGCTCATATATTAAATGCTCCTTTCTAATGAAGCATTGTAAAGGTGGATATTCTTTTTAAGGTTGATTTCTTATGAGGCTGTACAGGGAGAAAGGTGGGAGAAGAAATGAATGGTGTGGTCTCGGGGGAGAAGTGGTGGATTTGGGCATAAGAAAGTTCTGAAGTATCATGGAAATGAAAAGACCGTAATGCTGGTGCCACTGAAGTAATATAAAAGACAAACTACCATTTTGAAATGACACCTGCAGATTACAAGGATTTAAGACAGGTTGTAATGGGCAAAGAAGGTGGAGTAAGGAAAAAATTATGCATAGTGGGTAACTGGAACAAGACAGAACAGATATTAGAGCATGGCTCATCTAGATGCTTCTTGCACTCCATGAAACTGTCCACAGGCATTTGCACTGGACTGGCACCATGACAATGGCACCCAACTGCAATGTGCCAGAGGGGTATCAATGTCTCAGATTGCAGCTTTCAACAGTCAGGCAGGCTCCAGAATCATATCTCCTTTCTTTCTCAGTCAAATGATGTCACTGAGTGTATGAATGGCACCTTGCTGTTGCCATTCTGAAACCATTGTCAAATTCCTCCATAATATGAACGCGCCAGACCTTACGTGTTGGGAGGCTGGCTTAGATTTCTGGCTGGAAACACTAATGTATTCTTCTGTTTTCAGAACCATCCAGTTGGCTGACCCTAAAAGCCAATCACAGCCCACCAGGGGCAGAGCTATAATTGGGCAGATGTGTCCAAAGAACTCAGGTTGCCTTGCTCACCCCTTGCTTGCTGCCATTTGCTCACCTCCAATCCTTTGCCAGCCAGCTACCCAGCTGCTCCTGCTGCCCTCCGCTGTGCTCCTGCTGCTAGCTGCCATGCTCCTGCCAGCTTTGTCCTTCACCCCCAGCACTGTGCCACACTCCTACAACCTGCTGCTGCTTCCCAGACACTCAGGGTTCTGACTTGGAGAGACCTGGGAATGAGGGTGCATGTGTGCCCTGTGTCATCAGGATGTAGGGATGCATTTTATTTCAAGCTACCTTGGGGAAAGAACCAGCTGGAGCACAATGGCCTGTATTCTCTCCATGGAGAAAATTGGAAGGAGGAGGAAGAGGAGGAGGAGTCTGGGCTGGCTCAGGCAGTCACGGTCTTTCCAAAATGACCAAGTATCCCATGAAGGCATTTTAGAAAGTGATACTTTTTTCTGACTCAGTAATGATGCCAAAAGAGCCAGGAGTCAAGAAAAAAGTCAAATGATGTCACTAAGTGTATGAATGGCACCTTGCTGTTGCCATTCTGAAACCATAGTCAAATTCCTCCATAATATGAACGCGCCAGACCTTACGTGTTGGGAGGCTGGCTTAGATTTCTGGCTGGAAACACTAATGTATTCTTCTATTTTCAGAACTCTCTGCTGGGGTTATCTGAGATACATTTTTTATTGGCGCTCCTACCCGTTTTCTTTTCATTGTTCTTGCAGAGTGTATAGGTTGGAAACCGAGAATGAATCTTCTCAGACTTGCCTGAAACAAGAATATAAGAAAAAAAAAGTCCAGGAAAATAAGAGGAATAAGCACCCCCATGTGAGAAAGAGTCAGCTGTAAGTCAACCATTATAGCTCACACAAATGGCTGGCCCTAGAGCCTTTGGTGGCCTAGGGGCCCTAGGCCTTTTGTGCCCTTTGATGCCCTCTTCCCAGCCGAGAAGTGTGGAGAATGCTCGGCATCCAGGAGTGATGCACATGCACACAGGGCTAGCTCCTCCTTTTCCCAGCCCTCAAGCCCTGAGCCAATGTAGGCTGCATGCTTACTTGGGAGTAAGTCCTATTGAACTCAGTGGGACTTCTTTCCATGCAAACGTGCTTAGGAAATGTTCAGGGTTGAAAGCCTAAACATATTTAAAATGTATTTGCTTGGCCTGGCTTTCCAGAGTTTTTAAATCTGTTTTAATATTCTAACTCGATTTGGGGGCTTTTAATCACCGTAATTGTTTAATTGTTGTTTTAAAATGTTTTTTAATTGTTGTTATATTGTTTTTAATTTGTTTTAGCTCTTTATTGTTTTAGCGGTTTGTTTTAATTGTAAACTGCCCTGAGCCATTTTGGAAGGGCGGTATATAAATCAAATAAACAAACAAACATACATAATAGTGCCCAGAAAGTCCCCAAATAAACATATGTGATCAAGATGGAAAACAGAATGAGACTGCATCAGGTTAAAGCCAAGAATTTCAAGTCACTGGGGCTGTGGATTGGGAGATCTGCTTGAGTATGATTTAAAGAAAAATTATGCCTTTTCACTGAAGTAAGAAGTGAAGTTTCTCTCGAATGCAGCCAATCATCTATTAATTGTACTCAGTTCAAGAACAAGTCAGCTATTTCTGGTCTCTGGAGATGAATGATGTGTGGAAGTACTTTTTGTTGTATTAAGTGTTCCCCCCCACAGACACTCTGTTCCTATCATATTGTTTGGTAAAGATGATGCAAGAAATCTTCAACTCTACTTCATATTTATATTTAGCTCTTCCTCCAAGGAGTCTGAGGTGGCCTTTAGCCTTCTGACTAGTAGCCACTGAGAGATCTCTCCTCCATGAAGTTATCCAAACCCCTTTTAAAGCCATCCAGGTTGTTGGCTGCCACCACATCTTGTGACAGAAAATTTCACAAGTTGATTATGCATTGTGTGAAGAAGTACTTCCGTTTGCTGGTCCTAAATCTCCTGGCAATCAGTTTCATGGGATGACCCCTAGTTCTAGTGTTACGTGAGAGGGAGAAGAATTTCTCTCTTTCCACTTTCTCCACACCATGCATGATTTAATAGACCTTTATCATGTCTCCTCGCAGTCATCTTTTTTCTAAACTAAACCACCCCAGGTGTTGTAGCCTTGCCTCATAAGCTCTAGGTTCATCTGTCTTCTGTCCAAACGGACTGTCTCTCTCCCCCCAACCCCCACCCCCATTCCCATTCTCTCTCCCTGTACACTGGTGCTTTGGAACTCAGCTCATC
This sequence comes from Hemicordylus capensis, assembly GCF_027244095.1. Taxonomy (NCBI): domain Eukaryota; kingdom Metazoa; phylum Chordata; class Lepidosauria; order Squamata; family Cordylidae; genus Hemicordylus; species Hemicordylus capensis. The sequence continues at coordinate 79,350,206 of NC_069661.1, read as the reverse complement.
CCTTCACAGCATTTTTCTTCCAAAGCCCAGCAAGCATGGATCTGCAGGTGGCCCTGCTCACTTTGCTGCTGCTGCAGCCACAACACCCACCACCAGGCCCATAGCCAGCTGGTGGCATGGTGTGTACCTGCCACACCAAAAAATTCTCTTTCCTCTCCAACCTCACTGACTGTTTTCACTGAACATTTTATAACCTGCCTCCCCTGACTTCTGCAATCTGCCCCCTACAGTTGTTTTGAGGTCTGCGCCCCACCACTGCTCCTGCCTACCCCGCTGCCTCCCACCACAGTTGCTACTCCAGACACCTCCTGTTGCTCCTGCCACCCACGCTGCCGCTTCTGCCATCTGCTGCCACTTGCCAGCCGGCTCCCAGGCCCTTCAAGCTTCTGACTAGCCTTGGAGCCAGCTGGCAAGTGCCAGCACAGGCAGCAGAAGCAGCCACATTAGCAGCAGGCAAGGCAATGCAGGTGGAAGACATGGCAGCAGAGGCAATGTGCTGCAAGCGATGCTGAGCAGCAGGAGCAGCAAGCGGCAGCAAGACTGAAGGCCACAGAAGCCGCAGATGGCAGGAGCGGCGAGCAGCAGGAGTGGCAGCATGGGCAGCAGTAACAGTGGTGGCAGGAGTGGTAGGTGGCAATGGGCAACAGGAGGGGGGAGGGCAGAAGGAATGGTGGGCAGCAGCGGGCAGCAGGAACAACAGCCAGCAGACATGACAGTGAGCTGTGAGCAGCAGAGCAGGACAGCATGTGCAGCTGTGGGCAGGAAGGTGCTAACCATCAGGGGGACCCGCCCATGTTCATCCCTTGCTCTTCCCTCTTCCCCTGCTCTGCCACTGAGGGTGGGGAGGGGAGGCTGTGGGCCTGTGCCAGCCCTATGGACCCAGGCCCTTGGTCTTTTAAGTAATGCCTCTGCTGAACACATTCATCTACTGCCTTTATTTGAAAGGCAGTAGATTTCTAAAGTCCAAATAATCACCCTTGGTCTTAAATGTGCCACTAACTTGCAAGGAATTTTTTCAAAGAATCTTTTCATCAAACAGTCCTTCATAGTTTTACTGCAAGTGCACAGCACAACTGTGAATATAAGTTTAGCTTATTTTTGCTAGTATTGATTACCACGTCTTGTTACACAGCTACTCAATTTTTTACATCTATCTGGCATCTGTGAATGCCATCAGCCAAGCTTTCAGTGACAGGTCCAACTTCAAATTTTGTTTGTTTGATTGATTGATTGATATGCTGCCCTTCCCAAAATGGCTCAGGGCGGTTTACATCAAAATTTTGCTACCTTACTATTTTCTTCCTCCATCAAGGTATTTCTTAGCTTAGCCACATTGAGTGCATTTGAATTTCAGCTGCTTCAGTAGTTGTCTCCAGTACAACTGTGTGTTTCAATATTATGTGTTAAACAAAAGAACCATAACCAGAATAACCTGGTCTTATTCCAGCTTGTGAGTAGTACAATTACTGTAGAATTACTCTTGGTGTACATCTCTAACATTTAAGATTAGAGATGTACATCAACAGGAATACCGTGGGGAATATTGCATGGCCTATCCAATGTGCAAAGTTGAATGCATGTATTCAGATTTACAGTACACAAAAGGTAATACTGACAGTACAAGTCATGCTTTAACAAAAAATCAAGTTGAGCCTGTCTCAAGATGTATTGTAGGAATAGTAGAGTTGTGCAAATTGATTCGAGTTTAATAGATTCAAGGTTGAATCATGGAGATTCGAATGATCCAAGTACAAATCAAATTGCCTTTAAAATAAAGGCCTGATTTGAGTTTGAATTGAAACAACCTTGATTCAAGCTCAAATTGATTCAAATGATTCGAGTGCCATTTTGCCTCCATGTTTTTCAATGATGATGATTTTGTAGCTCCAAGACATACCTTTGCTGCTGCAGTGTGCCTACATGGGTTCATTTTTTGTTTTGTTTTTGTAAGCTTCTATGATGACTTCTGTCTCTGTTTCCCCCTTTCCCCATTTTTTTTGTTTTGTTTTGTTTTGATTTGATTGCTTGTGTGGGTGGGTGTCTAACTGGTGCTCACCTTCTCTCTGTTGGGTACTGGTGTCTGCTCAGCCCAAGATTGCTTCCAAGAGCTACAACTGGCAGACACCAGCCAAAGATGCCAGAAGCCCCCAACCAAAGAAGACGCCAGAAGGTGAGCCTCTCCCCGCCCACCACCTTGGTCAGGTGATAGAATTTAAAGTTCTTTAAACAGGGCCTAGATAGGGGAAGGGAGGGATTAGGTACTAGTAGGACTGTAGGACAAGGGTGGGTTAAAGAGGCCACAGTAATCCCTCTTTGGGTTAAAAAGGCCACAGCAATCCCTTCCCCTAGACTTGCCCTAGATTAGATCCAGCCCTTCCCCTAGATTCCCCTCCAAAAAAAGCCTCCCTCAAATAAAGCTTGCTTCCTTTTTTAGCTTCTCTCTGTGCGCTACAGAGCTATAGATAACACTGTGTGTAGCACAAACAGCATAAATAGAACCTGCACCCCTTTTTAAAATGACCACCTTAAAGGCACTTCTTCTCCACCCCCAATCAGAGTTACAGCTTCAATTAAAAAATCCCAAGAAGTCCAGGAGGATTTGATGCAGATACAGGAGGAGATTGCCAGGCAGAGGGAGGGGTGATGCTACTGGTCATCATGGGTGACGGTGAGAGATGCCTACAAGTCGTTCCCACTGCTGTTGTGCCACACAGGCCCACCTATTCAGAGGAGCCTGCTGTTGTCAGCCAACCATATTTCAGGGAAGCACAGAGAACACCCCTCTACTCAAATATCTCATTGCACTGGATAATGAGCTCATGATCTTAGTAACCACTTTACTCTGCCTAATCAAAAGAACTTGGCTCTTGGTTCAAAGCAGGTCGATAGGCATAGGTTATGCTGGCAGCATGCCTTCTAAGGCTAAGGTATCAAGACAGACTAGGATGCACCTACACCTCTCTAAGAAAGGAAACCAGGCTATTCAGGCCCTACTTCAAAGGCAATTCACTGACAGGAGGGATTTCCTTGTCTAAAAGAGATAACAGTAAAGCACTCTTGGGAGTGAGGCAGATCAAGTGGCACATTTCCCAAACCCATTCTGAATTAACAAATTAGCTGGCAAAACTCAGTGGAGAGGCTTATAAAAACTATAGATATGTAATCTTTCTACACCTGGTCTTAAGATAGTCAACCAAGTACAGTCCTATCCACCATGTACATCACATTTACATAGCTTCCTCCTGCCTTTGTGGGACATGCTACTCTCAGTTTTAAGTTCAAGTGGCAATAGATTTCTTTCCCTTTCATGAATGGCTTGGAAACTGCCTCTGGGAACATTTCAAGGCATATCTACCTCTAGCCGAAACACATGCTCTTGGAATATGCGTGAATCATTATCCTACTGGCTCTCATACACACGAGTTGTAGACCTTCACTCCTTGCTCTTCTCCTTTACTTTCCTGCTTTTTCCCTGAGAGGAAACATCTCTGCTAATGTACCACGAATGCACCAACATACCTGGGAAGGATAGGTAAACTAACCCCTTGCCCTTCTAAAATCTCTTCGCTGCTTCTCTCCCTCCCTCCCTCCCTGCTTCCTACGCACTTTTCCATGACAAGCCTTAAGCCGTGCTCTGGTCAAAGAGCCTTAGACAACCTGATTCACTCTTAACCAGGACTTTAGTGAAATTATCTCCAATAAGAATATCAGCCAAGATTGATTGCATTGCCTAACCAAACTGTTGCCTTCTGTACCCCCATTTTACCCTTAATAACACCTTTGAACTATATTCCTGTTTCCTCATTTTTCCACCACAACAAAACTTGCTCAAATAGGTACTGGAACTGAATTGCTCCCTCAAGCCCCTCATTTCCTTCACTCAAGCCGAAAGCATAGTTGAGGTGTCTAGCCAGCAGCACTTTGGAGCAGTTCTGGTAATAGGGCTGCATTGATTGAATTGTGGTTTGGTCTGTTTGTGAGATGGTATTGTGGTGAGAAATGGACAGTGGCATCTCATTTCTATGTGTCAGTTTGTAATATTTCTTGGTGATTACTGTGATGAGCTTCATGTCTGGCCTTGACTGACTTGTGCTTCACTCACTGCTCTGGTGTGCTCTGTAATCTGCATTCTGCATTGCAAGGTGTCCTTAGTCAAAATGTGCCTGAAGATGTTCTGATTTTGCTTATGGCTATGCTTTCTAGCTGCTAAGGGTGCTGCTGTGCTGTGGCACCTGTTGCAAGTAAGGATGGAGTCATAATTGTGTGTGAGAGAGCAACTTCTGCCAGTTATGTTACTGCAGCACAGGGACTGTGGCTGGCAGTGGATTCTGGCTCAATGATTCTTTTTTTGGCCATTTTTAGACTGTGTTTGAAAAAATTGTGGTGTTCTGGGTTGGGAGGAACAGATTCCCTTTTACTGTGTGCTTCTAATCTTCAATGTTACATTTGCAAGACAGGGACACAGAATACATTGCAAATTGTAATGCAAAACTTGTCAAGTGTACTCTGCGAGTGCAGTTTGCTTCAGCCATAGGGAACAATGGGGAAAAGAAAACACTCCATTGTTGCCCATTGGTAGGTCCTAGGGACACCAAAGTGGGTTGGTTGGCACAGCATGAGAGCTACCTATCACTCAACCCAAAAAAGAAATGGGCAAATGGGTAATTTTAAACAAATTTTTAACCTTTCCCCTCAACCTCCCCATAAGATCTTATAGGGGTTTGGGGGAAATGTTTTTAAAGAATTTAATGAGGTGGTAGGTAGCACCCATCATGCCCTACCACCCAACCCAATTTGGTGTCCCTAGGATCTACCCATAGGGAACAGCGTGGTGATTCAAATTCTCCTTTGTTCCTTATGGCCGAATCACTTGAGTCAAATCGAGTTGATTTGCTGAAAATGCTGGCAATGGCTGCTGTTCTGACTTATTTATTTGAATATTTTGCTATTCAATTTGAGCTTGAATCGAATCGCTAAATACAATTTGTGCACATCTTTAAAGAATAGCTTTGGACATCAGCCCTCTTCCCCAGAGGCGGATTAACATAGTAGCAAATGTAGCATTTGCTACGGGCCCCACTTTTTTGAGGGCCCCGCACACCCAGCTTCCAACTGGGAATTAAAGTTAAAACTTTACTTGTTTTATTTGGTCCATGTTAGATAAAATATCCCTTTTCTGCTAAATGTACATTTTAAGAGAAGGCCCAGTGCAGCATCTGTCCAGTGGCTGTTGCTGGTGCCTACCACATTTTTCTTTGTAGAGTGTGAGCCCTTTGGAGACAGAGAAGCATCTATCCACTCTTTATTTTTCTATGTAAACCACTTTGAGAATTTTGATTGAAAAACGGTATATAAATATTCACTGTTGTTGTAGTAAGTGTGAGTTTGTGGCTTGGTCTCCCATACTCCAAAATATAGCAAATGAAAAAATTGAATTACTTTACTATGCAAGTAAATATTTTGCGTTTTAATATTTATGTGCATTTTTTAAAAAATTTAGGGCCCCTTTATAACATATGCTACAGGCCCCACACTAGCTTAATCCGGCCCTGCTCTTCCCACATTATTGTTCAGTGTCTATGCAATCTGTGTACACTTTATTCGGGTACATATCTGTACACATCTATAGTAATTCTCACATTATATTCAAAGTATATACAGTTCCTAACCATACCCTGCATTTCAGGGGGCCTGGATCCAGCATCACTTTTAAACTAACCTATGTACAGCATTCACACAGTCACAACGTGTTCATGTGTAGAGATACCATCTCAATGGAATATTATTAAATTATTATTTATTATTATTTAATTTGATTTCTATACTGCCCTTCCAAAATGGCTCAGGGCAGTTTACACAGAGAAATAATAAATAGATAAGATGGATTCCTGTCCCCAAAGGGCTCACAATCTAAAATAAACATTAGATAGACACCAGCAACAGTCACTGAAAGTACTGTGCTGGGGGTGGATAGGGCCAGTTACTCTTCGCCTGCTAAATAAAGAGAATCACCACGTTAAAGGTGCTTCATTGCCAAGTCAGCATGGGGTTTGAACAATAGCTGAACAAAGCCCTTGCAAAAGAAAATATGAAACAGAAGGAGACCAGGAAACAGAAGTATTGTACTTGTGATCCCTGTTCTTCTCCATAGAATACAGACACAGGCCTTTCACATCTCCCTTGCACTCCTTATCCTCATCCTCACTCTTGAGGTTGCTCTCAGACATAGGATGAGGTGAAAATTGGACCAAACCTTAAGCTTCTTGAGTGTGGAAAAACATTGTTGTTTTTATCAGGTATGTGGTGGGGGAGGCACCAGTACCTGAATAAGGCCTTTAGGAATAACACATGAATATAAATGGGCTGCTGTTGCTATGGGGTAAGATACAAGCCCATTTCTGCTGAGCTAGAATAGCACTGTATTCTATATGTAACCGAAAGAGAGACTCTTGTTTAAAAAATTATATCTACTGTATTGGTATATCCACTAAGGGATAATTTGGCCCCCAAATAGCTGTGAGCAAACAATGTAGAAATGTCACAGAAATTCATAATTATCGGGTGCTGTAGACAGCTTTGTTCACTATTTAATGCTTGGCTGTGTTATGAATCGAGCACCATTCCCCTGAGAATTTTATTTTCTGTCCTAGAGTGATAAACAAGATTTTGAGCACATCTTGTGGGCATTTGGCAACTTAAAGTTTAAAGCCAGTTGCTCCGTAGGAGTACATGCAGAAGGTCTTTAATATGAAACCTTTACTGTCCAAAAAACCTCTTATCAATTGCTGTGAGATATGACCGGGCCACCTGGCAAAGTAGCCTTTTTTTCTTTTTCTTTTTGGCAAATACCTTCTCTCTGTTTGGATCCATTTATTCCTTTGGTAATTTCTTGAATTTTTTTAGTGATTGTCTTCCATCCAGATGTATTTAAAAGTCTCTCTTATTTCCAGGTGAGCATATGTGTTTAGAATAAAAGAATGTTAGAGTTGAATTAAGAAAAGGAAAAAAGACACTTTCTTTTTGATCCTTGAGAGGTATGGATGCTTCTGGAATTTTATTTTATTTTTTATTTTATGTTGGAATTCAACCATGGTTGCAGCCTTGGAAAAAACTACTAGTACCAGATGCCCTTATGCCATTGAAGGAACACTAGAAGAAAAGTTCAAGGGAAAAATATACCTTTTAAACTTAGGCCTCAGAAAGGTTGTGCATGCATGTTGCTTGCTCCTCACCTGCAGGGAGAATGCACAACCTTTCCGAGGCTCCATTCCCTCACCCAGTAAAATAGGGGAGGACAAGAGGCAGGGGTCCAACAGACATGTTCAATTTCTGACACCATGCACATGACATGGCAGTTGCATGGGGAGCCCGACATGATGCCTCCAGACAGTGTCGCTGTCCTGTTGAGTTGTGTCTTGTAAGAATCTGACATTTTGGGCTGTATATAGGTCTACAGTTCAGCCTTTTATGCTGAGTTGTTACTGAAATATATGGCCCTTGGCTGACACCCTGTCTAATACTGTGCCAGCACAATGGGAAGGGGCGATTTTCATTGATTTCCTCTTTCTTTTGAAGTCCACCATGCCTACTGATAGGAGAGCTTGTCTTGTGGTAGCAAGCATGACTTGTCCCCTTAGCTAAGCAGGATCTGCTCTGGTTGCATATGAAAGGGAGACTTGAAGTGTGAGCACTGTAAGCTGTTCCCCTCAGGGGATGGAGCCACTCTGGGAAGAACAGAAGTTTTCAAGTTCCCTCCCTGGCTTCTCCAAGATAGGGCTGAGAGAGATTCCTGCCTGAAACCTTGGAGAAGCTACTGCCAGTCTGTGAAGACAATACTGAGCTAAATAGACCAATGGTCTGACTCAGTGTATAGCAGCTTCCTATGTTATGGAAATATTCTCCGAGGCTTATGGGGTGCTCAGGGTCAGATTTTCAAGAAGCACAGTGGGCTTCAGAGTGAAGGGAAGACCTCCAAAAATCACCACTCCCCTTTAGCACCTGTGCAGTATTTGTCTGGATCTCAGCCCTCACATTTAGCTTTGTGCCACCTAATGGCACAGTGGGGAAGTAATTTGCCTAGGAAGCAAGAGGCTGTCGGTTCAAATCCCTGCTGGTATGTTTCCCACACTATGGAAAACACCTATATCAGGCAGCCACGATATAGGAAGATGCTGAAAGGCATCATCTCATACTGCACGGGAGATGGCAATGGTATATCCCTCCTGTATTCTACCATGAAAACCACAGGGCTCTGCGTTCACCAGGAGTCAACACCAACTCGATGGCACAACTTTACTTGAAGATACTAGGTAGTAAGTCACTTCTTGGGCTAATGCTACTTTTAGAAACTCTCCACAAAATACATAGTAATAAATTGTTATTAAAAATATTAATTCAAGACAAAATATTAATTCAGAATTATTAATTGTGGTGGTCTTCAAACTTCTGGCTTTGAGCCAGAAATAAGTGAATTCCCAAAAATCAAAATAAGGGAAGCCTAACCACATGACTCCTATTATAACTCAAAAGTTATAGCCACTTATGAGCTATTCATTTACAGAGAAAGACATTATTGAACAAAGTCAAAACATTCTTAGCAACAGTCCCATTGAACAAAAGACAAGCAGATTTTCTTTTTACATCATTTAAGCTGCTGTGCAAGGATGCATTCAGCTATTGTGCCCCTGGAAGCAAACTCTACAAGTTTGCTTTTGAAGCAGAATCAGAAACTTTAAAGCAAATGACAAATTAATTGTAATTTTCTGGTGTGGTTCATACTATATTTTTGAATGTGACAGATACAAACTTGAATATTTGGCTGGTTATTTCAAAGCAGTTTGTGAAAGCCTTCACCTTGTCTCCTTCAAACTCAGCCCCAAGTCACCCAATCTTTCCATCCTCTTTTATACAACAAAGGCCTTTTCATACTGTGAATAGCTAATCAGGCAACACAGGTGTGCCAGTCTGTGGACTAGGTCAGCTTGCTAACAGCTGTGCTCCTGGCAAGCAAGAACCTGATGAACTAAGGCCAAGGCACCTGTCTTGAGCAGTCAAGCAGCCAGGAAGAAGCCTCAATTCTGTCAAATGAGAGCATCTGTATAGAATCTGTTGCCTGGGGAAATTGTTAAAACACCATATCTAGAGGTTTCTACAGGAAGACTGGATAAATGCCTGTCAGGAACAATTTATTCTTAGTAATTCTTGCTGCAGAGCAGGAGATTGGACTTGATGACCCTGGAAGCCCCTTACAGCCTATTACTCTATAAACCCAATACCTTAGTCAATAACTCTTTTTTTCCTGCAGTTCATTTTGCCTCATTCACTTCTGCATGGATAGCTATGACTAATGGTTCAATTGCTATCAAGAACAATATGGGAGTAAATGGACAATCATTACAGAGATAGGCTATTCAATGATCTAATGATCATTCCATAATGATCATATCAGGGATTTCATATACTAATCTCTTCAGTAGCCTTGTAGGGGTCAGAAGGATGGCAAATGAGCTGCATCTGAATTAGTGGATCTAGTATTCCAGTTCCAATAGTGCTTTGTGATCCTTGATTTCATCTGGGTGGGGGGAGCAGAGAATTATCTCAATAGCTCTAATTACAAAGACATCCTTTTGAGATGGAGCAATTTCTCCAAAGTTGCTTCTCCAAAATACATTTATTTTCTCAATAAAAAAATTCTTTATGTTTAATTTGTGGTTGATTAGTTCTACATTACAAAGCTTGTGAGTAAACACATTTTGCAAATTACTCCTTTGGCATCACTTCCCATTTGTAAATTGTGCTTTCTTTAGACAGCTCCCCCTTTTGATTATAACAAATCATGAATGATAAAGAACTCCAAAGGGGAGATAGATAATGGGCAGAGGTCTGTGAAAAGAGTGGTCATGAGGGAGGAAAAAAACCCTTTAGGAGAAGGATGCTGCCACTGTGTGAATTAGATGAGGAAACAGGATCTGTTAACTCAGAAGAGAGAGAGACAGAGAGAAAGAAGGGAAGAAAGACAGAGGGAAAGAGCAAGTGGAGGAAAGATGAAAAGAAGGGATGGAAGATTGCCACTGCTGCTGCTTGGGGCTACCAAGACCATTGGCAGAGGGAGGCAATCAGGCAGGCGAGGGGGCCTGGGCCTGTCAGCATGCTGAAGGGAATGAGTGGTCATGGCAGTGGTGCAGGCAGCAAGGAAGGGCCCCATCATTGCTGCTCCTGAGGGGAGGATCAGGAGTGGGACTTGGGTGAGGGTGGGAAGGTCTCTGGGATTAGGGGGCTGCAGCTTGGCCAATTGGCACTGGCAATGCCACAGCTGTGACCAAGAGGGATGAGCGGGATGGGAGCAACAGGGTGGTGGAGGAGGAGGAGGAGGAGGAGGAGGAGGAGGAGGAGGAGTCAAGGGATTCCAGGGACACCTCCAGAAATGTGCCTTCCGCACTTGCTCCTCCCCTGGCAAGCTAGAAGGTCACAGTGCAAGGGGCCCAGCGTAGGCACACTCATGCCTGGGCTGCTCAGATGTGAAGGGGAATACAGGGCACACAGAAGGAGATGACCATGCATAGGCCTACTCCCAAAAATTGAATGGGGGGGGGGATTCCAAGGAAAACCCACCCAATTCTCACCCACTACATAGGCTTGCCAGTTCACCTCTTACTATGTGCCCCAGAGCAGGAGGTTGCCACGTAGCAGGTATATCTGCACCTTGCCTTGCATTGCCTTGTGTTCAGAAGGCACCCAATAGTAGATATAGACACCCCCCCTCCCCAACAGAAGTTTGCATACCCTGAAATGAATGGCTTTCAACCCTGCACAGAGCTTCCATAGCAATGTCTATACCCACTTGTTTAGAATCCCCAAAGTTTGCTGTTCTTCTTTCAAAAGTTAGCAGAGATGATGTCTGTTTTTCGTCTTCAATAAAGCTTGTTTGTTTTTAAAACTGTTGCTCTTTTTTTTTTTCATTCAGCCAACAAATCCATTGCTAGTGGCCAAAGGGAGAGTGGGTTCCTCAAAGAGAGAGTGGGTTCCTCAAAGGGAGAGTGGGTACATACTGGAATGGGGGGGGCAGGCCCTGATAAAATGGGGGGGGCTGCATGCCAATGGCAGCATGCAAAGTATTTTAGGGCACCCCAGAAGGTATCAAAGAACAAGCATGGACCTGCCAACAATGTCCTGAAGGGTTTCCTGGAGAAAACAGAAAAGGGAGGCAGGCTTGCTCCTTCTACCTGTCAAGGTTGCAGAGGCTTCCCTGCCAAGAAGGGAATCAAGGGTCTTGGAACTTGGTGCATGGTGGAGAGAGGGGCCCCACACAGCCAGAAACAAGAGGGTTTGGGTCCTCCAGAAACCAAGTAGAGTGTGCAGGAAAGGGGCCAAATAACGGGCCATGCCCACGTGCCTCATGGGCATGAAGCTGGAAGGAGAGTGTGGCAGCCCCAGAAGCGACTGGCCCAAACCATGACCCAGGCAGGGCACAAAGAATGGAAGCCTCCTCCTCCCTGGAACACTGCCCCTTTGTTCCTATAGCCGAGCAAGTTAGGTGGGTGGGCATTTCTGTCCACCACCAGCACCAACCCTGGATACCCCAGGCAGGTGGTATGTTCAATTCAAGCTCCTATGAGGGTGTGCAGCAGCATCCAAGTGGCTCACAATAATCATTTAAAAGCTGGCCTCCAACATTAACTACCTGTTCCTGAGCAACCTGTTTGCAGTTAGAAGATTCACTGTCTGCGAGATAGTCAAGGAAGTGGTAGACCTCCTGATGGGTGACCCAGGAGAAGGAACCCCATTACCACAGGGACTGTGGCTGTAAAGGCAGCACACATGTGGAGATTCTAGCATGCACCCCCGCCCCCATGCCAGGATCAGTACTTTGGGTGGAAGAACTAATATATCATTACCCTGGAAAGTGTGGTGGCTGGTTCATGGAGGTGTATACAGGGATGTTGGGCAGAAGCCATGACACAGCCATTTTCTGGACCTCCCCATTTGCCTCAAAACTCCACCACAGTACCTGGGTGAACATTGTGCCCATGGAGGTTGGTAGGTGATGGGTGAAGATGGTGATATTTGGGGACCAGGGATACAACTTCCAGGAGTGAATGGTTACCCCCTATCGCACACCCAGAGATGCCCTGGACAAGAACTTCAACCTCAGGTACAGCAGTGTGAGGATCATGGTGGAGCAGGCATACAGGAGATTGAAGGCCCTCTGGATGAGAAGGATCTTGTGCCAATGGTGATTCTGGCCTGCTGCATACTTCACAATATACCCGGATGAAGGGGAGACATCCTGCTGGAGGAGCCCATGGACCCAGCCACACATCCTGAGGGCAAGGGTGGTGGTGGAGGGGCACCCAGCAGAGACCAGGATGCCGTTCCAGCAGGTCTCATGGCCCTGGTCCCAAGGGCCATTGGCGGCAGTAGGGAGGCACAGGCAGTGAGAGCTGCCTTTGTGAGACATGCCTCTGACTCACTGCCAGGGCAGGCAGGTGCATGGTTTGGGAAGGTCATGCCACCCTTTAAACAGTTGATGCTAGTATGGGGTCATCACCCACAACAGCAGCAGTGGGATCAGAGATTGCAAGCACCTCTCCCCGCCTTGCTAATGATAGGGCTGCCAGTGTGTCAATGCCAAATCAAGTGAAAGCACCCTTTATTAAGCCTTTGTGTCCAGTTCCAAGTGCACAGCTCCCCACTCATACCTGGTCAGTGGTGGGGAGGCTGATGAGTGATTTGAAGGGATGGATGGGGCAGGGAAGGACAAGGGAGCCCCCTGACCAGCAGCAGGAAGGGCAAGCAGTGGTTGGGAGGTTGGATAGGGCAGGGAAGGACATGGGATCCACCACCCCACACCAAGACTCTCTGTGTACAACATGGACTGTGCTGGGGTAAATCGTGCACAAAGGGCTGGCTTTTGCTCAAGCTGGAAGTGTGTCAGCCAATGGGTCCCCAGGTTCTGAGAAAAGAGGGTATGGAGGAAGAGAAAGCTCAATTTTGGGGGCAATCATTCACGGGGAATGAAAAATGTCCCTCCCTCAGGCCCCCATCCCAACGCCACTCACATTCAGCAAAATGCACAGAGCTTGAAATCACATAGTGCCCGTGCCCCCCACACCCATCCTATGAGAATGGGACCCTCTGTTGTCAAGTATTTAGCCACAATCCAATGTTCTGCAGCAGTTTTATTAAAGTAACATAGCTGGGAGTACAATAAGGAAGGGGTTAAACTGTCACCAGCATGAGGAAGCCAGCTGGTGAAGACCGAGTGAGCTGAGTGCAATCTATGCCCCTTTGGAACCATGGCCAATTGTGGCCTCCTGGACGATGTGCTGACATCCTGCCCTTAGTCTGGTGACATGAGTGGAATGTGGATGCCTGGGATACAGCCTTGGTGGCAGAGGAGCAGGGAGGGGCCACACTTCCATGAAACCAGAGACCCCGGTTGGACAAACGTCTGTGATACGATTCATGGTTTCAAATTGAAACGGTGGATCTGTCTACCTCTGGTTTCATGTTATGTCCAAATTTGACCATTAAGTGCCATACAAAACCAGAAAACACAAGCCCCCTCCCTCAGGCTCATAATCAAAAACAACTGGGAAGTTTGCTATAGGTTGTAGTCAGATACAACTAGGGCGAGAGATTGTATGTAGCCTCGGTGGCCGAGGAGCAGGGAGGGGTTACACTTTTCTGAAACCAGAGACCCCAAGCTTGGCATTAACATAGGAAGACCACAAATTAGTATCCCATTAACAATTTACCATTTCAGAAATAAACACCCTGGATCAACTTGAGAACTCATCTCCCAGTGGCAAGCCATTAATGGAATACAAATCATCCTACTACTTATACACCTGCTGGGCTGCATTTAAGTGCAGGCATACATTTTTAAAGTGCCATGACTAATGTGCAAGCATTCTAGTCTTAGGTATTTAATTAGATGATTTTGCAAGGGTTGCTCTCAGGTGTACCCCTTTTACATGTTTGTACACCTTCTTCTAATGGCTTTTTATGGGCAGTGGAAAGTCTTCAGACAGAGTCCATGCAGAATCCTATATCATGCTAATAAAAAGGTGGTATGGTCTTCTAGTTTTTCTCCTTTTATGGGCAGTGGAAAGTCTTCAGACAGAGTCCATGCAGAATCCTATATAATGCTAATAAAAAGGTGGTATGGTCTTCTAGTTCTATATCATGCTAATAAAAAGGTGGTATGGTCTTCTAGTTTTTCTCCTTAATCTTGTCCCATTACTGTATGGCATTGGCTGCCACTGTTTGACTGACAAGAACAGATGTGTCATCTAGCTCCATTTTGATTGCAATCACATTTGTTCAGGGGAAAAATAAAAGTTCTTTTTTCCAGTGCACATGTGAGTCATGGCTTATGTTGAGCACTTTCAAGGTCTTTTATGCACATTTCTAAGACTCAGGCCAATTCTTGTCATGCATAGGATATTATTACAAGGCTGCATATTGAGCCCCACTGCCTCTCAACCCACCAATAAATCTTAGGGTAGATTCATGTGAATGTTTGTCATATGGCAAATGCTTAAAAGTTCACCTATGGCAGCTTTGTCATGTACAGTAGTTGTACACAGCAGGATTATTCTTATCATATCTTATATTTCCCTGGACCTTAATGCTTGCTTTACTTTACAGTACATAACTTACTTACTTAACTATAAATAGTTCACTACTGGAATATCTAGGGCCTAAAATATTACTAGCCCTATGTGCTGTTAGAGCTATGGCTCTGATCATAAGTCCCAACCAATTGATAGAGTTTGGGGGAAAGGCCAGCAGGTGTAATCTCACTCCCCACATTGACTGTACACACTTTTATTGTGTCCACATGAATAATCTGAAATGAACAACAAAAATGGCTTGGGCTCAGGGTATCTAAGAGAGCACCTTCTGCATCAACAACAACACCATTTATTAAGATCTTCTGGAGAGGTCCACCAGCAGTTGCCTACAGCTTACCCAGTGACAACTCAGGGTCGGGCCTTTTCTGTAGGTGCCCCAAGACTTTGGAATGAACTCCCTGTGGATACAAGAGGAGCACAAAAGAAATGGGCAAGTGGACGATTTTTTTTAACAAATTTAACCTTTCCTCATAAGATCCTATGGGGGTTTGGGGAAAAGGTTAAACATTTGTTAAAAATCACCTGCTTGCCCATTTCTTTTGGTGGTTTGGGTGGTAGGTAGCTCCCATCATGCACTACCACACAACCCACTTTGGAGTCCCTAGGAACTACCAGTAGGGAACAATGCGGTGTTTCAATTTTCCCCATTGTTCTCTATGGCCAAAAGAATACACACAATTTGCAACCCATTTTGCAATCCTGCTTTGCAAAACACTGCAGAAGCACACAGAAAAAGGGAATCTGTCCCTCCCAAAACAGAACAAGAACACACATTTCAAACAGTCCAAAAATTGCCCCCCCAAAAGAATCACTGTTCCAGAATCCACTGCCAGCCACAGAGACAGCATCATTGGAACAAGTTGCTCTCTTACACACAATTTTGATTCCTTATGTTACTTCTTGCATTGCAACAGCTGGCACAGCAGCATCTTTACTTAGCAAGAAGCATAGTCATAAGGTCAACTAGAGCAACTTCAGCCACATTTTGACTGAGTACAACACCTTGCAATGCAGTTTGCAGAGCAGACACACAGTTAGTCTTAAGGCCAGACATAGAGCTAATCACAACAATCACCAAGAAATATTACAGAGAGGAGGGGGGGAGCGAGCTCTGCCACTGTTCATTTCTCTACTCAACACTATCTCACAGTCAAAACAAACCACAATTCTTTGGTTCAGGGCAGGCACCCAAGTTCTGCCTTTGTCAATCTGAGATCCAGCAAAACAAGATACTTATAGCAGCAGCAATAGCACATCATATTATTCTCAGTGCTGAGAGAAGAAAACCACAAAATCAAACCTTCCTTCCTCCTCTCCTGATGTATCCTCTTCTTCAAGAGAGGCACAATATAAGGGTTCACTCTCTTTCTGCCTCCCAGTCACTTTAAATATATTTTGAATTTGAAATTCCCTCCTTTTGTGTCCCTTGGCCCTCCTCCCTCAACCCAGCCAATGGGGGCACAGTTTCAATACAACATTTGATTTGTATGCTAGCATGCCAACCAAGAAGCAAGGAGATCACAAGCCAATCAGAAGCCAGAGCCAGAAAACCTATCAGCAAGGGAAAAACAGACCACCAGAATGGCACTCAGAATGTCGAAATGTTTTGATTGTTCTGCTCTGAGCTCGAAACAGGCCCTTTACTTCAAACTCAAAACGCTTGAAAGGGCCCGTTGCAAGTTGAAATGTTCTGCACATCCCTACCCAGAAGTAGTTTAGTCTGCATTTCAGGCAGTGGTATTTCCTAGTAAATGTCCTAAGGATTGTATCCTTAACTACCTTTGGAATCACAGTGGCAATTTATGAATTTAAAAATAATTACGGCTTTTGCCATCTCTTTCAGTTGCCTAAGCATCTTGAATTTCGAGACTGTATTAATCACAAAGCACATTTTCTTTGTGGTTGTGTATTTAATAATAGGTCAAAGCCTTTGGGGTTGTACACTTGAATGAGTAACATCCTGGGGAACCTTAGAGAGAGAGAGAGAGAGAGAGAGAGAGAGAGAGAGAGAGAGCGCTGAATTAATTAACATAACTAAGCCATTCCTAACTTTTAAAACAAGCTCCAAAATATGAAATACATAATTCATTGCAACATATTATTAAAATTACAACCTTACTGAGATAGGCTAGTGGAATTATTATTCAGTGGTATATGTTTCAAAGAATCATATTAGGGAACATTAACGAACATTCCCTACCACTCTAACCTTCCAGCATTCTAGGTTGGAAATAACAACCAGAAATAGCTGCTATTTCTCTATCTTCCCCAAATGATGAAGAGCAGAATTAGCCAGAAAGAAAGATGGAAGGCCAAATTAGGCATGGTGTGGGAGCTCTTTGTTTAGAGAACTTTGCAAATCCCATCTTTTTTCTTTGCTCAAAGCAGCCTTAGTTTGGATTAAGGCCATGGTGCAGGGATGTAGTGTCTCTGACCCCACACAGTGACTTCAACTTAAATCACTCCCTGAAGCTATTAGCCATCAAGGGGGGAACTTACTTTTCTTGTTGCTGTGAGCGGCTTTCTGGGTAATTTGGATAATGACAACAGTGCAGAGGGAAAGGGTTAGACTCCTCCTCTCATGCCATGGTCCTGATCCTAATCCTCCTTGGGATTGTTTTAATGCAAGGCAGTATACAAAGTTAACAATAAATAAATACATAAAAATCACTTTTCCAATAAAAGAGACACCCATCTAAATATGGAGCTCCCAGGCCACATCCAGTTTGACCCTCAGCAATGGACTTCTATTTCACACAACAGAAACACATGATGAGGCGATTCTCACAATCGCCAAAAAGCGGGCTAAAGGAGCCAAGCCCACTTTCTGGTGAGTGTGAGAACCATCAGGCTCGCAGGTGAGCCCGGTGTCCTCAAAGCAGGTAACCTGCTTACGGATCCCTCCCCTTAGACAAGGTTTAAGGTTTAATAAACCCCGTCTATTTAATCGTGTATTGCCGTGGCGTGCCTCCGTGCCTCTGTACCATGGCAACAAATGAGGAGACTCCTGCCTGGAAGCTGAAATGAGCCTCCCGGCCCTGGGGGTTTCTCCAGGATGCCCCATGTGCTTACGCAGGGCATCCTGGAACTTCCAGGGGCCGCTCAGCCCCTGATCCCTGCAGCCCCTGCCGGCTCCGTGATGGAGCCGGGAGTTGTGTGGGCAGCCAATCCAGCCACCCAGGGCTTCCTGCCTGATCGTCTGTGGGGAGAGCGGGCTAAGCTAACCCGCACTTGGCAAGACTCACCATCCGTGAGACTCGCCTCATTGAATAATCAAAGGAGGATTTGCTGACACATTTCAATTTGCTATCATGTTGGTAATGTTAACATCTTTTTTTGAAAGCCAGTGGCTGACATTCAGAGCAAGGAAGCAGCCAAAGAGAACTTCCAGACTAACAGCACCAGTGCATCAATGAATCATGCTACGTGGTGTCACAAAGCAGAAGCAGTCACACTGCCATTATCGTGTGAATAATTCGTGTGAATAATTATCCAAGCACAATATGCCTAGATAGTTCAGGTAAGGAGTAAAACTGTTTTTTGCAGAGCAACTAGGTCAAGTGCTACCATCTGTCCAAATTTGGTGCAGATCCATTAACAAAATGATGGAGACAGAATAGTTTGAAAATTGACTTCTAAGAAGCTGATTTTCACATGCAAGTGGACTATTTTTACCTAAGGATAATATAACTTTTCATTTTTTGTTTGTTCTTTTAAAAGTATCCAAGAACTCAGAATCATAGAGTATGTGTTTTGCTTTTCTGAAAAACAAAACATTTAATATTTATTATTTGGTTTTGAATTCCCATTATATCAGGGAAATCAAGTCCTGGAACACATTCCAGCATGTGGCAAAAGCAGGATTTGACAGTGAAGGGAAGGAGGAGGAATTACTGGGAGGAGTGGCTTACATTCTGCCCAAGAGTACATCAACCTAGTAACAATGCATTTGTGCAATTTGCAGAAGTTGTACAAGTGCAAAACCTGAACAAATTATGTTGCACAAGAGTAAGGCCATTATTTCAAACATACTTACTCTTGTGTAATGCAAACTGCAAATGCAGTGTGGCTAGGATGATGTACTCTTGCACAGTATGTAAGCCACTGACTTCCATGTTATGAACATGGCTACAGAAGAACAATTTTAAATAATTATTTACATAATCACTTTGGTGCTTAAATAGTTAACCACACTGTCATACCTTGCCTTTTATTCAGCACCTTTCTGTTTTCTCCTCCCATTCATTGGAAGAGCATTTCCATATTCTTGTGGTAATCATTGTCACTTTGTCATTATCTCTGCCACTGGGGAACAGGTCAATATGTGGACTTTCTTTTCTTTTCTCCCTTCTCCCACACCACCCAGTTTAAAAAACTGAAGCAAAGCCCCTCAGCAAAGTATGGAAATTGTTACTGATAAGTATGACCATTGACTTTAGTGGGTCTTACTTTCAAGCAATCATACATAGGATTGGTACTAGCAGACATTCTAGGTCAGGGGTTCCCAATCTGTTGCTCAACTACAACTCCCATCATCCCCAGTTACAATTCATTGTGGTTGGGGATGATGGGGGTTGTAGTTCAGCAACATTTGGAAGACCATAGGTTGGGAACCACTGTTATAGGCAATTGCATCAGCTTCCTTTTCCCTTCTCTTCACCTCTGGCTGCTCAGCAATGCATGGAAGAAGTTACTGATCAAAAATTCAACTGATTTCACTGGAGATTACTTTCAAGTAAATATCTGCATAGAATCTGAATCAGCAAGAACCCCAGGCTAGGCTTAAAAGAAGAAGAAGAAGAAAAGCTCCCCCTACCAACAAAGCATAGCAAAGGTTACTCAGCACAGTAGTTGTTGATTTTAGTGAACATTGTTTCCACAGACATGGGCACAGGATTTATACCAGAGGCTGACTCTGGCTGCATCCACACACAATGTGGAAATGGAGTTGCAGGGGCCAGAGGTTGCCAAACCATTACTTCCAAATGAGTGCAACTCTGGTCCCATTTGCCAAGCAACCAAGGTTGTGCTCCACAAACTCCAATTTGAACCCTTGGTTTGTAGTGAGTTTTGCTGCTCATAACTGGTGTTAGAGTTGTGGAGTGTTACATCCAAATGCATCACTGGAGGCTGCATTTTATCCAGCCGAAGGGAGGAAGCTGCTTCCTCTCTCCAGCCATGATTGGCTGTGTGGGCTGTCCTTCAGGCAAGAAGGAAGCCCACACAGCCAGTTCCCCCTCCTCTCTGCAGTCTCCCTGACTGCAGAGAGCCCACTCCCCATTTCATCTGAATGAGAACAGGAGACCGAGGTGGGGAGTGGGAAGCAGAGCCACAGGTCCATTGAACCCGCAGCTCATGACATGAAAAAATGGCCCCATCTACAAAATAAATTAGGTCTTTCACCACTGAGAGAACTGTTTTTCAAGCAGTATCTTGATGACTGGGGCCACAATTCTATAAGCACATTTACAAGGAAATATGTGTAGGATTTTGTACAGAATTCCAAGTGGACATATGACAAATACAATGAATATTTATATACTGCTTTTCAAAAAAAGTTCCCAAAACAGTTTACATAGATCTAAATAAATAAATATTAACATGTATAGAATTGCACAGTAAAGGTAACAGGGAAGGTCTGTGGACTCTGCTCTGTAGACCTTTACCTGGGTTACATTGCAATGCATTGGTTTTAAATTGTGTCTGCTTTCTATAGTAAATAAATATGCCAGCAGAGTGCAGCAAAATTGGTTTTGCAAATGTTTTCCTTTCGTGTCTTCTGCTCTTCATATAAAGGGAATCCTTTTTGTGAAACAGAATAACCAGAATAACCAGAAAGATATAATTCATTGATTATGTCTTTCTATACTATACTCTGGTACTATAGCTCTGCCTAGTACCTGACATTTCCAGAACCAGAAGAGGTTTTCTATGGAACAGGAGGTTGCAGGGACAGTGGGAAAGGGATGCCAGGAGGCTGTGTGGGGACATCTGAGAACATATAGCAAAATCACTGGGAGGAACTCTAGTTCTTAGATGTCCCTTTGTGTGCCTTCCTTGTACCCTCTTCATGTGTTCCCAGAAAAGGTTCCATAGAAATGCTCCCCTGTGCATTTCTCCAGCTACGTTACAGATACACCTGATAGATTTCTGCAGTCCATCCTATACTATGGATCCTATAACTACTTCTTAAATGTTGCCAATGCATATTGGCATGAATAGTGATCTGCAATGTGCCTGCTGAATTTTTGCTTCAGTTTGTCCCTCCCAGCCCAGTGTCAAGCTGAAAGACCAAGGTAGAGTATGTGAAATTATTATTATCAAACAGATTTCCATATTGCTTTTAAACAAAAAAAAAAAAGTTCTCAAAGCAATTTATATAGTAAAGCATTGGATAAAATGGTTTCCTGAACAAAAAAGGATTAATATAAAAATGAGGCGGGGTGGGGGGGAGGAAGAGAGAGACCACCTAGAACCACAGGAGAAATGATGTGCTGAGTTAAATATGGATAGTTGTTCTCCCCTACTAAATATAAGAGAGTCATTACTTTAAAAGGTGCCTCTCTGCCATTAGTGGGGTAAATTATGTAGAAGTCTTTACTGTTCACACAGAGCAAAAATTAAGGTGATCTTAACTTACAACTTCCACATGTTTTAGATAATGAATGAACTTTGTAAGTAATTTAACTTTCATCTTTAACCAAAGGTTTCTGCATATTTGAATATAAAGGATGAAGACATCCTCAGCCTGAGTAATAAAGCACACAGTGTGCAATCCATAAGGCAACAAGACTGGCATTAAATAAGGCCAAGGATATGCATTCATTCTAACTTCAAAGTAGGAACTGCTTTGTTTTCTTTTGAGTTTTCTCTGTTCTGATATAATTTCATGTTCAGAACTTCTGTTTACTTTCGCTTTTTACTAAAAGCTGCATATTGATCTCTTGTATTCGGACAAAATCTATCGTATTCGCACCAACTTAGATTCAGATTTCACAATTGTTACAGTGTCTGATGCAGAGGTGTCCAGGAGCGCCTTTTATGTGATGACCCTGGATCGGTTTCAGTTTGTGACTCCTGAGGATGTGGACAAGTTGCTTGGAACAGTGCGGCCTACCTCCTGCCCTCTTGATCCTTGCCCAGCATGGCTTATACTATGAGGTAGGGAGGCTGTTTTTGAGGGCCTGGTAGAGATTATAATGCTTCTCTGAGGGAGGGCAAGATGCCTCCTTGTCTCAATGAGGCAGTTATTAGACCACTTCTGAAGAAGCCTGCCTTGGATCCCTTGGAGTTAAGCAACTATAAGCCTGTCTCCCATCTTCCATGGTTGGACAAAATAATTAAGAGAGTGGTGGCCTCTCAGTTCCAGGTGGTCTTGGAGGAAACTGATTATCTAGACCTATTTCAAACTGGCTTTCAGGTGGGCTATGGCGTGGAGACTGCCTTGGATGGCCTGATGGATGATCTCCAATTGGGAATTGACAGAGGGAGTGTGACTCTATTGGTCCTTTGGGATCTCTCAGCAGCTTTCGATACTATTGACCAAAGTATCCTTCTGGAATGTCTGATGAGATTGGGGGTGGGAGGCACGGGCAGATTCCAGATGATGTCTCTTGGAGGCTGTTGTTCCTCAAAATCTGAACTTTCATATGGTGTCCCACAGGGCTCCATATTGTCTCCAATGTTTTTAAACTTCTACATTAAGCCCCTGGGAGAGATCATCAGGAGATTTGGTGCATGGTGTTATGAGTATGCTGATGGCACCCAAATCTATTTCTTCATGTCAATATCATCAGGAGAAGACAACCTCCCTAAATGCCTGTCTGGAGGCAGTGATGGGCTGGATGAGGGATAACAAACTGAGACTGACCCCAAATAAGATAGAAATACTTATTGGGTGAGGTCAGAACGTAGGAGACAATTTTGATCTGCCAATTCTGGATTGAGTCACACTTCCTCAGAAGGAACAGTTATGCAGACTGGGAGTGCTTCTGGATCCAAACATCTCCCTGGTGTCCCAGGTTGAGGTGGTGGCCAGCGGTGCTTTCTATCACCTTCTGCTGATATGCCAGCTGCGTCCATTTCTTGAGATGAACAAACTCAGAATGGTGGTACATATGCTGGTTACGGAAACTTTATGTGGGGCTGCCTTTGTATGTAGTCCGGAAACTGCAGTGGTCCAGAATGCGGTGGCCAGGTTGGTCTCTGGATCATGTTGGAGAGACCATATTACTCCTGTTTTGAAAGAGCTACACTAGCTGCCGATAAGTTTTCAGGCAAAATACAAGGTGCTGGTAATTACCTATAAATCCCTAAACAGCTTAGCCCCTGGGTTTTTAAGAGAACGTCTTCTTCATCATGATATCCATGGCCCATTGAGATCTTATGGATAGGTACATCTACGGTTGCATCCAGCTCGTCTGGTGGCTACTCGGGGACAGGCCTTTTCTGTTGCTTTCCCTGGGCTTTGGAATATACTCCCTGTTGAGATAAGAACCTCCCCATTGCTGGCAACTTTTTAAAAGGCACTGAAGACATATTTGTACTTTTTTGTATTTGATATATTTGTACATATTTTTAATACTTTTAATGTTGGCTTTTAAATGATTTTAATGTTAATAATGTTAATGTTTATATGATTTTAATTGTAAACCGCCCAGAGATGCAAGTTTGGGGCAGTATAGAAATATGTTAAATAAATAATATAAATAATAAAATAAATTCTAGACAATCTTGAATACATGTAGTTTTTACCTGTTTACCTGTGTTCACACAAATGATAGACCCAAGATCCATAAATCAAGATGCTTTTAAAAATCCCTTGCATTTAAAAAAAAATGTTGCATTATCTGGTATAAGTGGCTGCTGTTTGAGAAACTGATGCCTAAAGCTAACTTGGACATACAAAACCGGTCGTGCTTTTCTATGGAACTTCAGCTCTGTCTGTTCTTTGAGCACTTCATTAGATTTGTTACGGTCATTTACAGATTGTTATTTTAAGCCCCCATATGCTTTAAACCTTAAACAAAAACATACAACCTTTCAAAAGTGACATATACTAAGTCTCATTGATTGAAATTGGTGAGTTCATATGTTTTTCTCTTTCCTACTGAACTCATTGCAAGTTAAAGTGCTTAACTTTGGCCTACCTATGTCCTTTGGTCAACATGACCAAAGCTTATGTTTACACAGGCAGTGCTGCTGAAAGAATAGAAAAGAACCTTAAACGTACTATGTAACCTCCCCTTTTTTATGTTTTTATGTTTTTTATGTGTCCAAAGAGGATATTTTCATCTAAACTGGGCAGCTGTCATACAAACTGTTTTAAAGCCAAAGAACAAGGCAATCAGTACACCAATTCAAAAAACATGTCTAGTAAAATCAACAATTACTACTAACTGCATGCATTCTCTTATAGTATTTTTGCACTGCTGAATTATGCATACATACAACAGATTTCATAACTGAGAAATGCAGCCTATTGACACTTGAAATCTCCTGATGGTAGCTTTAATTAATACTGTAGGGGTGGGGGGATAATCTGCATTGGTCTCTTGGGAAAGCAAGACAAATTAGATGTGAAAGTGTACAGAGTGGTTTAAAAACCATACATCAATGGTTTAAAAGCCATATAAAAACCATTTATTAGCCATATATTAACCTTATATTACATCAACTATTTCATGGAAGGCCTAACAAATGTGCTTTATGCCCTCTTCTCACTTTGCTGCCTGCAGATTTTTCTAGAAACAGTTAAAATGGAAATGTCTGTTTCAGTGCTTGTTCATTGTTCTTTTAAGTTTAGTTTAGTTGTTTATTTATGATCTTAGATCAAACAGCAATAGAAACAAAATATACTCAGTAAAGAGAGGGGGAAAATGAAAACAAAAACTAAAATTTAATCAGATACATAAAATCAAGAACCTTTGGCAGTAGCTGATTGCTGTGCTCTAGCCTCTTTTAATTTGGTCAATGTATAACAGAATTTGGCAACCGCCAAGGATGTTGTTGGGTCCCTATCTTCTAATAAACATGTAAGAATCAGCTCCTCCGAGTGGCTTTTGAGACCTTTCAGGTACTGGGATAAAAATAAATCTCTTTCAACGATATAAAGCGGGCAATGTAACAGTGAATGCTTCAATGTTTCGGGAGCAGATCCGCAAGAGCATAGTCTCTCATCATAGGGTTTTCTCTCAAATTTCCCTGATAACATTGCTGAGGGTAGGGCATTCAGGAGAGCTCTTGTTAACACCCAGCGAAGTTTTGGTGAATAGATTGTGTACAAATAAGAGGCTATGGCCCAATCTTTCTTGGCGCTTAGGAGTTGTGGAGGCCTATTTACAGAGGCCCTTTCCTCCTGGAAGTTTATGTCCCTGAGCCTTTGTTTAACTAGGTGTCTTGCTGTTGACTCGCCATACTCTAACAATTGTGCTGGGCAGAAGCCCATCGCCTCAACCGCCTTACACCAACGGGGTTGTGGGGTAGTGGCAAGGAGGTGAGGTATAAGTCCTACCGGGTAAAGATAAGTCTTAATCCAATACAGGATGATAAGCCAGGCCCTAGTCTCCAATTTCAAAAGCCCAGTCTCCAGCCATATTAAGGAGTTCGGGATGCATTTGGTACCCCCAACAGTGATCTCAGAAAGCCCGAATGGACTTTTTCCAAGGCTTGTAAGTCTTTTAATGGTCTAACCCCATATAGCAGCTGAGAAATCACTTTAGCCTGAAAGGCTTTATTTGCTGCCAGAATGTAGCCACCACCTTGTACCCAGAAAAATTTCCTAATTGCCATAGAAGATCGGGTGGCATTCAATTTAGTGGCACTGGTGTGCACAGAAGTACCCCCATTGAACTGGAACACCACCCCCAGGTATCTGTAAGACTTCACCTGCTCTACTCTAGCTCCACCTATAGACCATCTAAAGATCCGTTGCTTCTTTGCAAATCTCATGATTTTAGTTTTGGTATAGTTAATTTCCAAAAATTCCTCTTTGCAGAGCAGACTCAAGCATTCTAACGCTCTTTTTAGGCTGACTCTGGTCTGTGACAATAAGGCTGTGTCATCTGCATACACGAGGATAGGTAAACACCTATCCCCTATCTTTGGCACATGTGTTTCAACTTGCTGTAGACGGGTGATTAGGCCGTTTACATAGAAATTGAAAAGAGCTAGTGCTAATATGCATCCCTGCCGGACCCCGCTTCCTACAGGGATCTCTCTGGATAATTGGCCATTATGGTCACATTTTACTCTCAGACTTGTGTTCTCATAGAGTTTATATATTAGAGTTAGCAATCTCTTATCAATAGAAGAGTTTGTGAGTTTCTCCCAGAGAGCATCCATGGATATTGAGTCAAAGGCGCTCTTAAAGTCTATAAAGGCGACATATAATGGTGCCTTTCTGCCCTCAATGTATTTCTCTATTAAACATTGGAGGACCAAACAGTGATCCATCACTGATCTTCCTTTTCTGAACCCCACTTGTTCTTGTTCTGGAATGTTTTCTTTCTCCATCCGGTCCAACAATTTGGAATTTAGATGTTTGTTTGTTTGTTTGTTTGTTTGATTTCTATACCGCCCTTCCAAAAATGGCTCAGGGGGCTTTACACAGAGAAATAATAAATAAGATGGATCCCTGTCTCCAAAGGGCTCCCAATCTAAAAAGAAGCATATAACTTACCAATTACACTTAATAGATGTATGGGTCAGTAATTTGAGGGGTCATCAGACGGGCCTTTTTTGTGAATTGGGTTGTTCCTTTAAGAATAACTAGCTTAACCTGCGCAGAGCATCTGCGTGTTAGTCCTTGATTGCTCCACTCACTCCCTGCAACAGCCCCTCTCACTGCAGAGATCTCTCCACCCTCACCTGAGCAACACTCCTGCTCTTCCTCCTCCACCTGATTGCTTCCATTCCCCACCCCTCTTGGCCACTCCTCCATCCCTTTACTCCATCCCCCTCAACCCTCTTGGTCATGGCTGCAGCATAGGTGGCATCTATTGGCCAAGCTGCAGCCCCCTATCCCCAGAGACATCCCCACCCTCACCCAAGCCCTGCTTCTGCTCCTCCCCACAGGATCAGCAGCAGCAGCAGCAGCAGCAGTTGACTGGGCCTTTTCTTGCTGCTGCTACCTCCATGGCCACTCATTCCCCTCAGGCCACTGACAGGCCTGGGCCTGTCCCTTGCCTGTCTGTCTCCCTCCACCCATGGCTTCGGTAGCCCCAAACAGGGCCTGTCCCTTGCCTCCTAACTCCCTCTGCCAATGGCCTTGGTAGCCCCCAACAGCAGTAGTGGTTGACTGGGCCCTTCCTTGTTGCAGCCGCCTCCATGGCTACTCATTCCCCTCAGGCCACTGACAGGCTCGGGCCCATCCCTCACCCTTCCTTCTTTCTCTCTTTCCTTCCCTTCTTTTTCTCTCTTTCTCTCTACTCCACTCCACTCATTCTTCCCCTCCCTCCCTCCCTCCCTGAGTTAACAAATCTTATTCATCTTGTTTCCTTCTCCTGGGAGCTTTCCAGATTAGAACCTGCACCTCTCTGAAGTGTGCTTCCACTTCCTGTGTTGTGACATTGCAGTCCCTATGCTGACAGCAGGGTGCTGTTCATATTTCAAATGCCTTGTTTTGGATTTAATCTCTGCGATATAGTGCTATGACGTTGTATATCTGGCATAAAGAAGTTATGGGGGGTTGTTAGTTTTTGCAAGACTGCTCTGCCTGCTGGGCACTTTGCTATTTATGTTTTGAAAGCAATTTGCCAGAAGCATTTTGCTGCTGTTGAGCGGCTAATCTGGAAAGCGCCCAGAAGGGGTTCTTTCCTCCCTCATGACCCCTCTCTTCACAGACCCTCGCCCACTATCCTTTTATATATATACATTCCTCTCCTCTACAATCAAGAATATCTTCTGACTAGTAACAGTTGCATTCCAACTGACCTTAACCATCACAGGCTCATCCTCCCTATCCGGATATGGAATCCCCACTGCCCAATCACCACAGTGCTTCTGCTTTCACAGGCTCCTCCTCCCTATCTACATATGGAATCCCCACTGCCCAATCACCTGCTTCTGCTCGTGAACTCTGGTGAGTGTTTCCATGCATTGGATAGAATTATATAGAGAGATGTTTACATAAGTAAAATTGTAAATGAGTACACTTAATGGTATACCATTTTTTAACATGTCAACTATTATGGTATTAGTGACCAGTTGAAATCTATTTTTTCCAAACACTGCATATTCTAAAAATGTGAAGATGCAGAAAAATATAACAGATCATTTGTATATTCATGTCAATTTGATCATTTAATTGATGTTACAAAAAACATAGAAATTGATTCATATTCATTCTGATTGTCCTCCGAAAAGGAAGTTACATGTCAGGAAAGACATGTATCAATGAAAATTGCTCCACCACGCACACACACACACACACACAATTTTTTCTCTCTGCCTCCATATCACATAACTGCCTACCCTTCACACGGAAGAATATTTGCCACAGTTCCAACCCACAGCAGTCTTCTTACTGAGATCTAGGACCACTCATCTACCTACTCTCCACAAAACAAAGCAGCCTGTACTCATCACATTTTCCTCAGGGGTTCACACACACACACACACACACACACACACACACACACACCACTTCTTCCACAGCACTGTTTCTCAACATAACCTTTCCAGTCACGATGGAAAACTCAAAACAGGGACACGTGTCCCTCTAGGCAATACATTCTCATACACGTATGTCAACAGACAGGATGACTTCCTGAGCTTTCAGTTGCTGGGTTGTTGTTTTTTTCTGAAATAAATGGACGGAGCTTGCTTCTCCAGCTCCGTGTAAAGCAGCAGTAGCTCAGCTTGCCCATAAATCCCTTCTGCCCCCTCTCCCCGCACACCCTTTCCTAGTCCCCTATATCCTCATGGCTGTACTCCTCGCCTCCTGTGCCGTCCTTCGCGAGATCAGAAATCCTTCCCTCTATCCCTCTCCAAAGCATCGTTTCCTACCTAGAGGATACCCCCCACCCGCCTACTAATTCTGTGCTTCCATAAAAACACGCTCGCACACACTGCCCCTTTGCATGCCTTCCCGCCGGTTCGCCTATGCCTTCTGTCGGTCTGGGAGCTCCCCTGACTGGCTAAGGGAAGCCCACTGCTTTGATTCCGTCTCCGCCCCCTCTCCCCTCCCCTCCCTAGCCGCGACATTCCCAGTGTTCAGGAATGTGGCGAGCTGGCTTCTGGCCGGAGAAGGAAAGAAAGGAGAGAGGGAAGCCCGAAAGTAGGTCTTCGTTGCCGCGGTTTTCCTTCTCCCGATGGCTGTGCTCGGCTGTCTGGTCGTCTTCCCCACTGGGATTAGCCTTGCTCTTTAAATGCACAGCACAAACCTGGGAGAGCTGGTTGCCAACAACAACCCCAAAATGTCCGAAGTCCCCGGAGCGGGCGAACAGACCACGCAGGGCAAAGTCTTCTCCGGTCTGTTGGATTTACAGGTGCTGTAGGGTGTCGGGGAGCTCTCCAGGGTGCTGAAAACTCGGCAGCCTCTCCAATAGCTCTCACACTGAACTCTCAGTTCCTCAGCTCGCGCTGCGCTCTGGATTCCCTCATGACTCGAACACGTTCGCTTCGGGGGAGGTTGTGAAGACCTCGCAATAACATGGCCCGGAGTAGACACCTGCGGGCAGCTGTCTCGGGATTCTATCTGTGGGAAGCTGCGGTGCTGCTCAGGTGAGTCTCCGCTAGATCTCAGAGATGTGCCTTTACCCAGTTTGATTTCAGGACAGAATCGACGGGACTTATGGAGCCTGAGTGGTCTTATTTCCGGTCTTATTGGCCCCATAGATGTTGCCTAGGAAAACGAGGTTTATATGGACACGGAGATACTGTTGTGTAACAGTCTCTTAGTGTGAATGCTTTTTGTTGCTGTGTGAACAATGTCTAAATGTTTTCTCCAGTTAGGTTGAGCTGGAGTTCCGTTT
Organism: Hemicordylus capensis; assembly: GCF_027244095.1. NCBI lineage: Eukaryota > Metazoa > Chordata > Lepidosauria > Squamata > Cordylidae > Hemicordylus > Hemicordylus capensis. The sequence goes on along the minus strand of NC_069661.1, from coordinate 79,320,592 downwards.
TCTGTTTAGTACCCTATTATTCGATTAGTAATAATTACTCTGTCCCCATTTAGTGTGGAAAATTGAACAATGTATGTATTGTACATTTGTTCAGAACTCAAAATAATAGATGACAACTAATTAATATCTAAGTATCAATCCCTGGTAACAATGCCTACCACTTCCAGAGGGAATCCTCTGGAAGTAAAGAACTGGATTTCCTTTTATTCTAACAACTACATGATATACTGTGTTGCCAACTATGAAGATGTGTGACTGATGCGTCCCCCTGCTCCATCTTCTATCTAACCGTTTAAATCGTATCAAACATTTTTACATAGGATAATTAAAATGAATAATTGCAGCTTTTTTTAATTTAAGAAGTCATTTCTTTCTGATGACACATATGGATATACAGGATTGACTTTCCTTTCACATGCCTTTTCTTTGATCGAATCCCTTCATATTATAAAACAATAATGTTCAGTTTTGTTGTTGTTGCTTGTATTGAATATTAAGATTGACAAGCATATATGAATTTCCTATAGCTCACCACAGTTCCATCAACTCAATGTGTTTGGATTTAATTCAGTTTAATTTAAAATAGGACTAAACTGGCTTAAATCCAAAAAAAGTTTATCTTTTTGTGGCATTACTACTAATTAGTCCTAGTCATGCACTAAAACATAAAGAACCAGAACTAGATGAGGACTACAAGAATGGATATGCTAAGACAGTCATTGTCATTAGAAATGATTTCTCACATTGGAGCTTTGTTGAGTAAAGCATGTTCAGATAATTGAAATATTAGCTATTCCTATGTTTTGATTTGGGAGGACCATTTATACATTATGCATTGCTTACATGCATAAGACCCTGCAAATGTTATTGATAAATTTGTTTATACTCTAATGTAAAAATGCAAGAAGGAAACTAATGTTCACATTATATTCTCTCACATACACAAACATGCTTTAGATATGCTCCAATAATATGGAGATGCCACACTGAAATTAGAAAATATCAAATGAAGTGAGTGCCTATTTGTGTGCATATTTTAAAATAGTATTTTGATTGTATGAGTTTATGAGATATGACACCAATGTGATTGATTTAAGTTGTTCCTCAAAATCATTGAAAAATGAAAACCGCTATAGACTTTTCAATAAAAAACAAAAAGCAAATGGCATGATGCAGAGCTGGTGATATGTCCCAGTACATGAGACATGAGTACATCTTGTGCACATGAAAGATTCAAATAGAAGTAGCTGAACTATCCACTCTAAACTTGTTGAAGCACAACACTAGGCTCTTGAAGTAAGTTTTATTTCAGGAGTATCTATACTGGGTGCATTCATGACTCATCAAACCATTGGTAAAATGCCATTAGAAGCAACCAACTGAACCAATTTACCCCCACATCACATTAGCCCAGATGTTATTATGGGTGCATTCTTTAGCTGAACTCCATCTAGGATACAGCCATCCTATTCCATTTCCCCAGGCTGAGAAAATGGCCGGGCTGTAGATAAAGTCCAGCAACCTCACCTATTAAAGTACTAGGATGGAGAGAGGATCAAAGAGAATGAATACATAACTGAATTGTTGTGAGGGAAAGTATAAAATATTGTGAGAAGGAACAAAAGGGCCAGAGGGGGGAATAAAGAGCTGAGCCCTGTCTAGGTATGTTACTTGCATTTTACTTACATGTCACACTTTATTAGTCTTAGTTATGAGCTGTGTTTTACTAACACAAAGGTTTGGTTTTAATAAAACACAACTACTTAGAAACAGCATCCAATATAGAGGAATGCATGTGTGTAAAAGTCTTTTTAAATAAATCAGTTTATATTCTTAAACTTCACTTATTTCAGTGGGACACAGGTGCACCTACATTTCTTTGAATTGTGCCCATTGAGAGCATTATAGTAGAAAGTGACAAGCCACTGCTATCTGGTAAACTTAGAAAGCTACAGGCAGTATGCTTAACGCTGGTCACAAATGCCCAACTTCTTTAAATGTTATCCAGTACATATATGGACCACAGTAAGCCCATATAGTATTTGTTCTGATGTTAAAGTCCAGCATTCCGCAGATTCTTGGGCAACTATGTACAGAGAAAACTTAAACACAACCAATAATGGCCCACATCCAGACTGACAAAGTGCTGGTGCTGCTAATGCTACACTGGTGGGAGGAGTAGTGCTTTCCATCAGTCTCCCCTTCTTCCTGAAGCTGATTATAACTCCAGAAAATATGTCTCTGTGGCAGTTGTACAGGGAGCTTGCCAGGGGCTGAGGGACTAGGTTCTGCCCATGGCTTCCTTATTCATTGATTTCCAGCTTTAACTAGTGAGAAATTTAGGCAGCCATCCTAAACAAACTGAACACAGTAGGACTTGGGCAGATCAAGGTTGAAATGGGCCCTGGGACAAAAAGTGAATATGGGCCCCTACACCACCCCTCTACTTCTTCAGAAAGGCACAAGTGGGGTGGAGCACAGAGCAAACTGTCTCCCAGACAATGAGTCCCTCTCCTTCAGAAGCCCAGGGACATTTGTCAGCCTGCCCTGTTCAGTTGTAACTACACCCCTGATGGGGTGTACCCCGCATGTCCTTGATGGGAACCCCCCTGGATATGCAGAAATCACTACAGTACTCTATTTGTGTTGATTTCGTGCCTTCTAAATTGACAACCATGGTATCAGTTTGATGTTAGAAGTAATGATAGTAGATCATCCTCATGAATAGCCATCATACTGTATAAGATACCACTGATTAAATCTAAATGATTACTTTTGAAGTAGTAGTTTTATGTTCAACCCCTTTTGATCTCTTCTGCAGCACTCAGGCACTGAAGTGACTTTACCTTGATGTATTGATGTTTAATTTTCGGTCTATGACAAATGAAAAACAAAGACACAATATAAGTGCGTGTTCAAACTATTACAGCTTATTGTAGTGTGTGTGTTTTTTAAAAAACAACCCTTTGTTATATCATATGTTGATAACACTAGTGTTACTATATACTTTGCTGTTCTTGAGCAGAAATTGGGCAAGGGTCCCCTACTGGTATGTCTTATATAAAGAGAAGATATCTGATTTTTGTTTGTTTTAAAATGCCAAAGTTCATCTGCATATCTTTTTTGAATTGTTGTATTCCTTGACAATATGGATAATTGTGTAGAACTACATATCAACATATTGTATATGCTGACCATTTTTAACCATCATTTTTAATATGAAGAACAGAGCCTGGCACAGTAACATAATTATTTCTCATTTTATCAGTATTCTGAATATAAGCAAATTTCCTGCCTTGTAATACCCACAATATTTATATGGGAATTAAGGGTAAACAGATACTGTCATTTACAGACATATTCATGCTTTTGTTGAAAAATATGAAGATTGGAGTGAAGGCAATCCTACATTTATATAATGGTTTGATTGGGCCTTTGTTTGTTGTTTGTGGCAGGAAAATTATTATAGGCCAGAGCGATCTTTGTTCATTGACTACTGTGACTCCTCAGCTCAGATGTCCTTAAGAAACAATTACAAGAAACAATACAACCAATTGGCTCGGAATCTTTATTCATATTGTTCACATTTCTGTTCATTTTCTTCACAATTCTTAAGATCTTGGTAAAGACCTCAACCTCTTTATAAGCTACATTTTTCTTCCATGTTCCATAAATTCCTCCATCAAAACCCTTCTTCAAAGCAAAATGTAGTAAAATAGTTTCACTTCTGGAAAGCAGTCATTATTCTGTTACCTTTTTGATTTTCTGCTTTCATAGCCTGATCTATAGATAAGAGAAGCTGCAAGAATACACAAAGAGGCTTGTTAGGACATAGCTACAGAAGCACTCTCAGGGAGGCGAGTCTGCCCTACTCTGCTGCCTGTCAGTTTAAATCCCATTAGAATATCTAACTATGATATAACAGGCATGTAGAATTGCACTGAACCAGATGACCAGGCAAACCCTTTGGAACAGTACATAGATGTATTGGTTTATCTCACCATCTCTTAGCCAGTGTCTGTGTGCATCTGACATAGGCCACCTACTTCCATGTTCCTACAATATCTAGGGGAGCTCACATTGTTTACCCAATGCCAGTGGTTGTGCTTCTGGGCTGATGAGAATGGGGGAGGGAGAAGGAGTGGGAGAGGGAGAAAGGAAAAGTCATTCTGATCTAGCAAATGGCATTCCTAACTTCAAAGATGGCAAGCTACCAAACCAACAGGAAGATTAAAACTGTGGCTTTCAAAGTATTTTGCTCCTTGTTGTTTTATATAGAAGCCTATAGCTAAGCAGGGTCCACCCTGCTTGCATATGAATGGGAGACTTGATGTGTGAGCACTGCAAGATATTCCCCTCAGGTGATGGAGCTGCTCTGGGGAGATCAGAAGGTTCCAAGTTCCCTCCCTGGCTTCTCCAAGATAGGGCTGAGAGAGATTCCTGCCTGCAACCCTGGAGAAGCCGCTGCCAGTCTGTGAAGACAATACTGAGCTAGATGGACCAATGGTCTGACTCAGTATATGGCAGTTTCCTATGTCCCTATGAGATAGGAAGATGCCTTATACTGAGTCAGGCCATTGTCCCTCTAAATCAAAACTGCTGACTCCAATTAGCAGCAGCTCTCCAAGAGCTCAAGTATGTGCCTTTTCTAGCCTGCTACCAAATTCCAGACACAGACTCTAGGACCTTCTGCATAAAAAGCTCTACCACAGAGGCTGTATACATTTCACATGTGTAAGCCTTCCATCCCTCATTCTGGAGTCAGTAGTTGAGAAGTGTACATATTCCCCAGGGAATTATATTTGGAATCTGTTATTTGTTGCACTGAAGACATTTCTGACTTTGGGATGGATTTCCAATGGATTTTTTGGAAGTGTTTGGAGGAAGCGAAGATCTGGATGTGAGTTAATAAACTGAAATTAAATCTAGACAAGATGGAGGCTTTCCTAATCAGGATAACTGTTGATTCAGCAGTAACATATCAGCCTGTAGACAAGGTTGCACTCCTCTTGAAGGAGCAGGCTGGAGTTTGGGTCCTCCTGGACACTCCCATGATCTTGAATGCCCCTGGAACACTGTGGTCCAGGGGCCTTTGCCCAGATTTGGCTGATGTGCCAATAATGCCTGTTTCTGTGCCCTTGTTGCACAGTTATCTGTGCCCTAGTTGCATCATGTTTGGATTATTGTAGAACACTATACTGGGGCTGCCTTGAAGACCCTACAGAAGTTACAACAAAGTGTGGCTGTGAGTTTTGTTGGGAGCCAGATTCTTAGAACATATAGCTGCATGGGTTACCAGTTTGTTTCTGGGCATGATTCAAGTGGATGGTCTTTAAAGCCTTAAATGTTTTTTGCCCAAGACACTTGAGGACTGCCTTTCCCCACATGAATCTTCCTAGCCTGTAAGGTTATTCTGAGACCCCCTTTCACCACTGTCTGGGGTCCAGTGGTCATGCAGGAGAGAGCCTTTTTTTGCAGTGGCCCCCCACAGTTTGGAACTCCCCCATCTGAAGTTTGACTGACCCCCTTTCTGTGTGCCTTCAGGTGTCAGCTGAAGACATTATTTTTTCAGCTAGCTTTTAGTTAAGGTATTCTTTTTGGCATTACAGAATTCTCTTTCTGTATGTTTATTAGCTTTAAATGGTTCTGGCCACTTTATATTGTTTTCAAGATGCTCTACAATTATGATTTGTAAGCTGTCATGATTTGTATGAGAAAAGCAGAGGAGAAATTTCAGAAATAAATAATTTTCAAAAACTGGTACAGGCTTTCCTTGATGGCATATAACTATCTGTGGGTAAAAATGCTAAGGAAGGCTACAGGAAGACTGAAGCACCTCCATCATCTCTGAAATCAAGAATGTTAATGCGAGGAACGACTGTCTTGAAGATTTTCTCATACTAACAAAAACTGTGGATTTCTAGAAGATCATCATTTCTTTTTTCATTGTCCAAGTGAGTTCTCTATAGTCATTTACATTGTTCTACTCCATGTTCTATTTTATCTCTATCTCTATCTCTATCTCTATCTATCTGTCTGTCTGTCTGTCTGTCTATCTATCTATCTGTTTAACTTAGTTTGTAAATGCAATAGCATTTGTATTTTAAAAACCTGGCTAGTGTGGGGAGCAGAAGTGACAACTGTGTTTTCAGTTTTAAGGTTTGTCAGCTGTAGAGCCTCTTCCAATCCTACTTATGGAGAGACAATTGATATAGAATGGGGAACAAGAGGCTTCACCCAGAGCTATTTCTGCCTACAGTTATTCTAGAGTTATTTCTTGGGTTACAAGATGGATTCATAATTGAACAGTGAAGAAAACTTGGACAAAGATGACACAGATAGACTTAGCAGCTATTCCCACGATCAGTAGAAAGCAGGCTAAGGGAACCTAGCCCGCTTTCTGCTGATCGTCGGAACCACCTGGCTTGCAGGCAAGCCCGGTGGTTCCAAGACAGCCCACCTAATTCCCCCTCCTCTTAAATCAGGCTAATGGAGCGAGTGCTCCATTAACCTCATTTTTTTGCTCGTGTGCCACTGCAGCATGTGGCAACACACAAAGAGACCCCCAAGCGGGAAGCTGCAGCCAGCCTCCCAGCCTCTAGGGTCTCTCCAGAATGCCCTGCACACCCACACAGGGCATCCTGGAACTTCTGGGGGCCAGGCAACCCCTGATCCCCACAGCCTACACTGGCTCCGTGATGGAGCCAGCAGTTGTGTGGGCAGCCAATCCAGCTGCCAAGGGCTTAGAGGCTGCTCGTCTAACGGACTAAGTCCGTTCTCCAATCCAATCCAATCCAATCCAATCCAATCCAATCCAATCCAGCTGCCAAGGGCTTGGAGGCTGCTCATCTAACGGACTAAGTCCGTTCTCCCCACAGACCCGCCAGAAGTTCTTCTCACTGATCATGAGAAGAGCTTCCTAGTGTTCTGAAGTATGTGCTGATGAATATCTTTATCGTAGTAGTGCACCTGCTGGGTGTTGTCCCTGATATGTGTAGAGGGAAGCAAGTTGGGAAATGGAGGCAAGGGTTCACTTAGCTCCACTAAAGTACTGATACACCAGGTGCACGAGCAGCTTTGTGAGGTCTACATGTAGAGGAAAACTTCAGGGCAAATCTGCATTGCGTCAGGAGAGCTTAGAGACCCAGGGTTGCATGTTGGTACTGATATTACCCAGCAGCCCTCCGAGCTCTCACCTTAGTCTATGTGTGGACACTGCAAACTCAGTTAGATAGATAAGAATGGCAGCTTCCTTTATTTGTAAGGATACCACAAATCTCACAGGTACAGAACAAAAGGAATGAATAGACTGCTGGAGCTGAGTTGTTGGTAAACAGCTTCATTCCAAGTTGGTAAACAGCCCATTCCAAGAAATCAACAGAAATCAAATGAGTTTTAAAATGCAGATTTAAGCTCAGTTTCATTCCTATTAAGTCAATGGAATGATACTTCATTATTCATATATTTGGGTTTCTTTTCCCCACTGCTTGATTATCTCCAAACTATGTTTCATCTAAAGTCAAAGGGATCTTAAATGGAATCCAAACCACTTCCACATTCTCTGCATGTCAATTTCATCATGCATAATGGTTCTCTCATACTGACACATGCACTGAAATGATCCTAGTTTCACTATCGCTTCTAGAGATGTGCATGAAATAGATTTTGCCTTTTGTTTCGAGCTTGAAATGAAACACAAAATGCTCAAAACATTTTATCAAAATACTCAAAATGTTTCAAGTCCATTTTGTGTGTTTCGAGTGTTTCAGCCATAAGGAACAATATTCCCCATGGGTAGCTCCTAGGGACACCAAAGTGGGTTGTGTGGTAGGGCATGATGGGTGCTACCTACCACCCAACTCACAAAAGAAATGGGGAAGTGGGTGATTTTAAACAAATTTTAACCTTTTCCCCAAACCCCCATAGGATCCTTTGGGGAATGGCTAAAATTTTGCTTAAAATTGCCCACTTGCCAGTTAAAAATTTGTTTAAAATTGCCCGCTTTCTTGTGTGGGCTGGATGGTAGATAGCATCCATCATGCTACCCACTTAAGTGTCCTTAGGAGCTACCAATGGGGAATAATGGGGTGCTTGGAGCTCCCCATTGTTCCCTATGGCCTTGTACACAATTTGCAACCCTGCCTTGGAAAACACTGCAGAAGCACACAGTTAAAGGGAATCTTTTTCTCCCAACACAGAACACACATTTCAAAGAAAGTCCTAAAATGGTCAAAAAAGGAATCATTGAGCCAATATCCACTGCCAGCCACAGTGCCTGAGCTGCAGTAACATCATTGCCTCCTTATATTCCTAGCATTATAAATCAAATACATAAAATAAAATAAATAAAATAAATAACAACTGCCACAGCAGCACCCATAGCAACAAGCATAGCCATAACCTCAACTAGAGCAACTTCAGTCACAATTTTGTCTGAGTACACCATGCCATGAAAGCAGATTGCAGAGCAGACCAGAGCAGTAAATGAATCACAAATTAGACTCAAAGCCAGACATGGGGCTCATCACAGCAGTCACCAAGAAATATTACAAATATATATATATATACACACACACACACACACACACACACACTCAGGGAATGCAGGGAGGCACCCAAGTTCTGCCTTTGTCAATCTGAGATCCAGCAAAACCAGATCGTTATAGCAGCAGCAATAGCTCGGCATAGTATTCTCAGTGCTGAGAAAAGAAAACCACAAAATCAAACTTGCCTTGATTTCTTTCTCCTCTCCTGATGTAAGGGCTCTCTCTGTAAGGGCCTTCCAGTCCCTTTGAATACATTTTGAAATTCACTCCTTTTTTGTTCCTCCTTTATCGATCTGAGATCCAGCAGAACCAGATAGCAATAGATAGTGCAGGATATACTCACTGCTGAGAAAATAAAAAAGGGGGGGGGACCCTTCCTTCCTCCTGTCCTGGTGCATCCACTTCTTCAAGAGAGAATACATGTATCCTTAAGATATTCTTTGGAGGCCCTCTTCTGGGTGCCCCTGCCAAACGAGGCGAGGCCTCTGTCTGCTAGGGAGAGGGCCTTTTTAGTAGTTGAACCCCGTTTATGGAATAGTCTCCCCAGTGAGGTTCTCGTGGCTTCGTCACTTTGTTCTTTTAGATGCCAAGTAAAGATCTTTTTGTTCACGCAGGCCTTTAAAATTCTGATTTTCAGATCTGATCTGATTTGATTTTTAACTAAGTTTAAAATGATATTTTAAACTGCTTTGCATTGTATCTTGAATTTTCTTTTCTACTTTTTTGTCTGTTATGATTTAATGTGTTATGTGTTTTTATTGTACATTTTAATCCTGTGTTGTGAGCCACCCAGAGAACAATTTGTTCTGTGGGGCAGCTAACAATTAAGTTTATTATTTTATTATTATCTATTTACACACAGTCTACCAGATGTTATTGACTGGATTTGGTAAGTGTTCCCCCTCCGTCCTCCCTCCCTCCCCCGCAAGCCAATGGGGACACAGTTGCCCTTGACAACACTTGATTTAGATGCTAACAAGCCAACCAAGAAGCAAGGAGATCACAAGCCAATTGGAAGCCAGTGCCAGAAAACCAATCAGCAAGTGGAAAACAGCCTGCCAAAATGGCACTTGAAATACTCAAAGTGAGTATAATATATACTCAAGTCAAAATGGGGTTCCATTTCAAGCTTGAAACAGGCCTTTTATTTTAAGAGTGTTTTGTTTTGAGCTTGAAACACCTGAAATGGCCTGCTTCAGGCACAAAATGTTTCAAGCTCATTTTGCACATCTCTACTCACTTGGGTGGGTCACCTAACGGCACAGAGAGGAAGTAACTTGCTTAGGGAGAAAGAGGTTGCCGGTTCGAATCCCCGCTGGTATGTTTCCCAGACTATGGGAAACACCTATATTGGTCAGCAGTGATATAGGAAGATGCTGAAAGGCATCATCTCATACTGCATGGGAGATGGCAATGGTAAACTCCTCCTGTATTCTACCAAGAAAACCACATGGCTCTGTGGTCTCCAGGAGTCAACACCGACTCAATGGCACAATTTATCTTTAATCACTTGGCTGTATGTGTCAGTGTCAGAGGACTAATTCATATGACCAAACTGACATGTCAAGAATATGGCCAAAGAAGAGTGCTCTACCACTGAACTATGATCCCTACCCCCCAAAATTTCCACATTCTTTCAACATGATTCTGATTTCCTGAAGGCAAACTGACTTATGAAGCAAGCTATTAATATAAATCAAGGAGATAACATCTGCAGACACATGCTATAGCCCTTGTCATATGATTACATCATATGTAGGGAAAATATAATAGTCTCCACCTCTTCCCCAACACATATTCAAGAACAGCTGATCAGAAGTCCCGCATGTACAGATGTGTGTAAAGGATTTTGTTCACATTATCGGGAACCCTACCTTTGAACTGAACCCCGCTAATGAGCATGGCATTTAAACAATCAAAAAGACCTATGTCTACACACTCAGATATATGCCTTTAGATTTTGCTATTGGCTAGATCAGTATGACTATTTTAATTATAATAAACACACAGAGGTTACATGCTGTGCATATTTGATAATTGTATGGTTGTCTCAAAGTTCACATTATGAATAATTACATATAGGTTTTTAAAAAGGACTTTACCCTGGCATATGCACATTTAAGCAAATTAGTATTTCAAAGCCCTCACAGATTAAATGAAATTATATACTTTGCACATTTCTAGGAAATATGTTTCATGAGGCAGAAAAATATTTCAAAAATGTCAAGGTTAAAAAAAGCTCAGACTAATTTAAATCTCTGGCTCATCCTTTCTCATGAGAAATAGGGTGCAGAGATAGCCACATTTGGACAAAGAAAGGAATGTTCATGTTTATGCAAGGATCTTGGTCCATAGTGTGGTAGAGCATGAGGAGAAGCTTCAGCCAGCACTGGGTTCCCAACCTGCTGGGAAGTGTATCTCTGCCTTTCCAGGCAGGGAAAGACACTTCCCGTCAGGCTGGAAACCTGGTGTTGGCTGAAGCACCTTGTGAACAGGGCTGCACGGCTCCATTTCCTCATATGGCCACAGCCCTGCATCTGACGTCAGAAAAAAGGGGCATGGCCAGTGTGCCAGGGCAGCTCCAGGAGAGTGGCGGCCTAGGTTCTTTGGACCCATCTGCGCAATTGTGGCTCCACCCCTCTTTGGACTGCATGTTAGAGGAGCAGTCTAACATGATTAAGTAATAGGGTATTGATGTGGGGAGACAAGCACACTCACATGGGGTGACAGCTGGACAAAATAGCATCTGAACAGTCCCCAAGTAGTTGCCATCCTACATACACAGTTACCCTAATAGAGCAGCATGTTTTAAGCAGCCTGTGACCATATTTGGCCCACCAAGGCTTTTCACCCAGCAATTCTGTGGGCAACATTTTGATGGGCCTTTTGAAGTGACCAAAGTGGGCAATGCATCTTATAGATTATCCTGCATGCAGGGAATGCTTCTACATGCACACAGAGGGAAAGAGATGAAGGTTTTCATCTTGGGTCCCCAGATGTTATTGGAGTATGACATCTAGGGACCCGAGTTTGAGAACCCCTGCTGTAGGTCATTATGTATTGGTTGTGTACATTTTTTGTTTAATTATTTTAAAAGGTAAATAAAAACTAAACTAAACTAAGAACAGCACATACCCAACCAGAACTACCTTTACAAAACGCCTGGCCACACAGCTCCTAAATTAAAGCCATGCATATTGAGAAATGATAATCACAATAGTAGATCTGAGAAAAACATTCAGCCAATTTAACTGCCTGAGTTGAAAACTATATCACATAGCTTCAGATGGGTTCAAATAACTAAGAAACTTCCATTCACTTCAAGGGGGATTATGCTGAAACATCACTCAGTGACACAATAATTCTAAAAAATGTAGTGCAAGGAACACCAGTCTAAACTGGGCTTGGTGGGGCTCAATAAAATTGGGAACTGCTCTTATAAAATAGAGGCCCAGGAAACCATATCATTTCTACAACAAAGCACCGATTTAAGATAGGTTTAGCGTTTAACCTTTTGTGTTAGGATAATTACATTTTTAATGTTGTACTACTGTGAGTTGTACATTAAGAAAGAGAAAAGCAATTTTCCTGCTATAGACAACAGGAGGGAGGGACGGAGAGAGATTGAGATTGAGAGAGAGAGAGAGAGAGAGAGAGAGGGATCCTTTAATAGACAGTAAAACCCACAGTTTTGTGACTAGGAAACCAGATGTCTAATACTCCCTTGGAGACAGACACTAAAGTCTGAGAAGTAACAATGTTTGTTGTTGTGTGAAGAATGTTTGTTTTTGTGTGAAGGGGACCAATAAAATTACAAATGCACAACTACATAACCAGTCATAAATTTTTTAAAGAGGTGTTGGTTTAAGCTTCATAGAAGCCATATCTTTTTTACCTGAAAGCTCTGACTTTGGCCCCAGTCCACAGGACCATGCAAAAAGCTCAGTATGCCTAGTAGGCTTTAAGTCCTTGGATGCTTGGGATCATAAGTTTGGAAAACAGGTTATTGTGTTGAACCCTAATACTCAAACCATTATGGCAAATTTACTTTGAGGCCATCTAACTGCCATTTATGGTTAAACCAGAATGCATTACCTGAGATGGAGGCACAAGAGCATTTATTTAGTTATTATTTATGTATTTATGTATTTGTTTAGCATACTTTTATACCACCCAAAACATATGTCTCCAGGTGGTTTACAACAGAACAAAATAAATGACAACAAAAAATTAAAACATTAGCTAACACAATAAATAACAAAAATTAAAATATTAGTTAAAATAAATGACAGCAGAAAATTAAAACAGAACAATTAATTTTTTTTTAAAACAATGTTTTAAAACAATGTTAAAACTATTAAAACAGTATTTAATTAAAAGCCTGGGTGAACAGATGAGTCTTTAAAGATTTTTAAAAATTTTTCAGAGATGGGGAGGCTTTTCTTTCAGTAAGAGCACTGTGGAAGTAGCTACACCATATGCATAGAAGGCAATGCTGAAGGGAAGGGAATTTCAGTGTTGTTGTTTTTTATTACATTTCTATGTAAATTGAAATATAATCATAGAATTTTAGAGTGGGAAGAGACCTCGGAGGTCTTCTAGTTTAGGGCCATGCACAAACCAAAATTTTTGGTTCGGTTCAAATTTGGATTGAATTAGAACCAAACCATTGGTCCCTTAACTGGTTCAGTTGAACTGACTGGCTGGTACAGTCCATTAGACTGAACTGGTTTGAGTGACAATCCCCATTTACAAGCAAAGGGGTGGAAGAATCATTGAAAAGTATTCTAAAGGGTGGCTGGGCCAATAAGAACCTTAAGTGCCCTCTTGCACTGGATTCCCCTTTACAAGCATAGACCCCTCAATCCTGGACTGATCTGTCATGCTTGGTTCGGTTCAGTTGCAGATGAAACCACCTCTGCTCCAGTTCATGCTCAACCAGCCCAATTTGAGGTGATCTGGTTTGGAACCGAATGGTTCATGCACACCACTATTCTAATTTACTCCTGCTCAGTGCAAGTAATTGCACAATGCAGACTGTTCTATTCTTGAACAGCTCTTACAATTAAGACATTCTTCCCAATGTCTAGCCTAAGTGTTCTTTCTTGTAACTTCAACCCATTGGTTCTAATCCTGCCTTCAGGATGACCGATAAAAGTCAGCCCTTTCTTCTGTGTGATAGCCCTTCAGATATTTAGATGGCTTCAGATATTTGAAGATGGCATCTTCCCGTAATCTTCTTTCAGGCTAAACATACTCAGCTCCTTCAACTTTTCCTCATAGGACTAGGTTTCTAAATCCCTCATCAGCTTTGTTGCCATCCTCTGAACCCATTCCAGTTTTCTTCCTCCTCCTCCTCTTCTTCTTCTGCTGCTGCCAACTCAGTTTCTGCGGCACCAGCATTATATCCGAATGCTGGCACCACAGTTTGCACCCTTGGAACTGGAAGCTCCTCCCTCCCTCTGGTCTGATTGGCTGTGTGGGCTGTCCTTCTGTCAAGAATGACAGCCCGCACAGCCAGCTCCCCCGCCTCTCTGCAGTCTTGCTGACTACAGAGAGGCAGCTCTCACAAATGTCCAAATGCAGATGGGAAAGCGAGGTGGGTGGGAGTGCAGAATCATTGGTCCTTTGGACTCTTGGTTCTGCAATACGTGTGAAAGTGGCCATTGTGTCATGCCTTCTGGTCTGCGGTAATTATTCTAGTTGCATGTTGCCACAAATCAATATTATTTTCTAAAAGATCAAGCCTAAAGAAAAAGTAAATGTTTCAAAAACATACTCTTCCCACTATCTAAATTAAGTTTATCAGTATATCCTGTTTTCTTCTAATTTTTTCTTGCACTGGAGAAGATCCTTGTATTATGAATGCATTCTTCATGCACTTTAGTGGAAAATGAGATCTGCTTACACGTTACTTTGTATATGTAGAGCTGCCACCTCCATTAAAGTTAATGGTAAGCCTGTGTGGGCGGAAAAGCATGATCATTTGGAGACTCCACATTTGTGAAGGAAGACTACATCACGACAATTCTATTGGCCATATAGTATTATATCAACAAAAACATATTTAAGTAGAACTTCCATTTATCTGAACATCTGATCATTCAAACATATTGCATGCCCCTTATATTTAGGACATGGAGAATGTCATGAAATGCATTATCACGCTAACATTGTAGTCACAAATGCTAGCAAATACTTTCGTCAGCTTGATTATGGGACGAATTCATTTTATACACACCAGTTATTGCCAGTTTTACTATTAGTCTAGGGACATGTTTGCTTAAATTAGTGTTTATAGGGGAGTGCTTCCCCCCAGGCTATTCTTCACTGTCCAATAACTTAATATCTCCTCTACAACATTCTTCACTTATGTGTAAATATTTTGACATGTTCACATAAGATGTAGCAAAGCATACAAGGCATGGAAAGCAATTTTATTGCTCCATCATGGCCATCTCAATTATAACTGGGTAAAATGAATTTGTGAACTGCTGTGTCTTACAGTTTATTTCGGTAAAATGCTTAGAGGTCAGAGGTGGCAGATATGATGAGTCGCCATTATGAATAAGCTTATAAAACAGAAAGTCCTGCATGAAAATAACCCAGATACTCTGCATTTTCAGCAGGTAACTTATCTGGATTTCGTACCTTGGTATTATTATTTTCTTGCTCTCTGTTTCTTTCATTACCAGAAAAGAAGTGAAAGGACCACTTCTGTTTTTCAACCCACTAAGGAACTTGGGCTTGAAGCTGAGCTATTTAATTTAATTTAATTAATTAATTTATTTATTTATTTAAATTTTCTTATATAGCACCTCCTACAAAGACTCTAGGTGGTGAACAACAACAATACCAATTATAATTAATTAAAATAATAATAATAATGATTAAAGGACAAATGCCTGGTGAAACAGGTGGGTCTTAAGAAGGGCCTTCAAAGCAGCCTTCAAAAGAAGGGCCTTCAAAGCAGAGGGCTGAATGAATCTGGGGTGGGTGGGAAGGGTGTTCCAAAGAAGGGGGTGGCCACAGAGAAGGCCCTCCTATGGGCCCAAGCACCATGCTCTACACCATATTTTCTTCACATGACTAATTAAATAAGGACAATTCCATGTTGTTGGCTCAGTCTTGAAGCTCTAGTGCATGTGAGATCTCTGATGTGCACGTGGAAGAATGTGGTGTAGCCTTGGACAGAGCATTCTCTGAGTTTGAAGAGAATGGGGCAGCTCCGGCTCATATGACACACCATGTACGCAGGCGTAGCTTGTGAACTCTCCTCCGGGGGGGTGGCGGGCGGCTTCTTTAAGGTAAACGGAGCCGGTGCTCCGTGCCGCCCAGCAGCCCCCACAGCGGGGAATTGCCTCTGCCACTCACCTGGCCATTGGCGGGGGCTCACCTCCACGGGAGCCAGGTGAGTGGCGGAGGCGATTTCCCTCCACGGGGGCTGCTGGGCAGTATGGAGCACCGGCTCTGTTTACCTTAAAGAAGCCGCCCGCTGCCCCCTGGGGGCGCGTTCACAAGCTGCGCCTGCATGTACGATTCAAGAATCCCGCAGAGACCTTGGTCATAACCCACATGTGCTGCATATAAAGATCATTGTTTTGCAGATGAACTTAGAGTGTTGCAGATTCTGTTTTGTGGATTTTATCTAATCCCACATTGGGTTTGGGTTTCAACAGTGTTAAAGTACGTCTCAATTAATCATTCAAATTATTTTTTTTCACACTTATACTGAGATATTTTTATTTTTATCATCCTGATCATCTTAAGGGCTAAAAATTGTTGTACAACTGGTGAGGATTAAGTTGTATTATTCCAAGTTGCTGGCCAATTTCATTGACATGATTATATAAAGAGGGGTTGGCAAAAGAAAGAATATTTCCCAATACAGCTTCAATATAAAAGGTGTTTAGATGTAGTAAAATAGGCCTGTCTGATATATTTTAAAAGGATACAGAATCAAAGCACAGAATCTCTATGGATAAGTTCTGCCATCAAATATTTAGAGGTCCAGTAACTACTGGGAACATTCTACGCAGCAGGACACAGAGGATTTGTGAATCTCAACACCAGAAGTTATTTTTATCAGACATTTTCGGTGTCTCAAAAATAGCATTGATGCTTTGATCTTTGATTCCAAGAAACAGAAAAGCATGGCATGAAAATGAACATATTAGAATATTAAAATAAAAATCATGCAGAGATTATAATTTAGAGTATCTATCTCAGATGTTTCTTCTATCATTGTGGGGATCATTAGAACCTAACTTAGCACGTGTATTCAAACAAGACTCTGAATCAGAACTCTTGCTGTTTTTGAAACATTTGTTTCCCACTGATTCATCAGTCTATCAGAGTAAGAGTGATCATGGTATTGAGTTCTTTTGAAATGTTTTTAATCTGGCAAGCCTCCATCGTACTCAAAATGGGATGTAAAGCTACTGCTGTGCTTGTGGATGTTCCTTCTGTGAACAGAAGGAAAGTTGTTCTCATGTGAGGACCCTTTCTACTCATGGAAGATAGGAACATAGGAACACAGGAAGCTGCCATATACTGAGTCAGACCATAGGTCCATCTAGCTCAATATTGTCTACACAGACTGACAGTGGCTTCTCCAAGGTTGCAGGCAGGAATCTCTCTCAGCCCTAGAGAAGCCAGGGAGATCCCAGCCTACAAGCACAACTGTCCTTCCATGAATGGAATGAACTTCATTGAGTGCAGCAGTATGTCTGGATCAAATTCATTGCTTAATTTTAAATTTCAAGTATAACATCACATCACCATCACTCTAAGGCTGCAGTCCCACAAGAGTAAGCTCCATTGAACTTAGTAGGACTTACTTCTGAGTAAACAGGCTTAGCATTACACTGCTAGTAACTTATAAAACAATAACATTTTGAAAGATCCAACAATTTTTAGAATCCCATAAGGAATAATGGTCAACAGCCAGAGTTATTCAAGCTAGTAATAACTACCTTGTGCCATTAATTTCAGTGGATCTACTCATGAATCATTTAGTCTGGCTGTCAGCCATATTTTTATAAAAATACTAACCAGACATGGATCTAAAATATTTAACATTTAATGTTAGGAGCCATCCTATATAAGAAAGAATTATAGTCGTCCTTTGCCAACTGCGAGGGTTCTGTTCCTGGAAACCCTCGTGGCTGGTACATTCACAGTTGACAAGGCATTGAAATGAATGGGAAACGGGGTTAGAGAAAGTTTAGAGAAACTTTCTCACGATTGAGAAAGTTGCTAAAATAAAGAAAAAGAATAGAAAAAATATGTCCTGACTCCCAGAAATAACCCCCTGACTCCCGGAAATGAGCCCCTGACCCCCCCCCCCCGAAATTGCCCCCAGAATGACTCTCTGACCCTGGAGATTTCTCAAAAATGCCCAATTATTTTTTAAAGGTGCCAAATCATGGATACTCAGGTCATGGTTGGTGAGGATGGAGACAATTTCCTAGTCACGGATACTCAAACCCATGATTGCGAAACCCACGATTGATGAGGGACAATGGTATAGCTCCTGAAAAATAACAGATTGGGATATCATGATATCATGATAATAGCACTTACATTTATATACCGCTTTTTTTATAGCCGGAGCTCTCTAAGCGGTTTACAATGATTTAGCATATTGCCCCCAACATTCTGGGTACTCATTTTACCAACCTCGGAAGGATGGAAGGCTGAGTCAACCTTGAGTCCCTGGTCAGGATCGAACTTGTAACCTTCTGGTTACAGGGCAGCAGTTTTACCACTGCACCACCAGGGGCTCTTTGATAATGATAAGATTGGGATATTTGATCACAACCGTCAACTAGCTGGAACCACTATAGCTGAGAATCACACCAGTCTTACTTCCCACCACATAACTTAGCTTCTTCAGGAGAGCATGGTCACACCGCCATTGGTGACATATTTCTGAAAACCATTTGAAGGGATGGGACAATAGCAAAAATCACTCCCTCCCTCCTCACCCTCCATGCATGCTTGGCTGCTCAAAAGCTTTTGACTGACCTCAGAGCAGCCATTGCTGTGAGGTTGCAGCTCCTGCTCTGCTGTGCTGGATGTCAGCCACTATTTCTTGATCCTCTCTAGTGTAGAATGTAATTATAGCTACCAGTATGTGAGTGCAGCTAGAACCACCTTTCCAAGAAGGCTCATATGACTTGAAGGCTGCATTCATAAAAAAAATACTTAGGGAACATTCCTAGGCTCATATTATCATAGGATTTCATGCCATGTGACTTTTACTATCGTAATACCATAGCACAGGAAATGACATAGTACAGGCTCCTACACCCTTAGAGGCATAGGAGCTCTTTCAATATTTGGTCCTCCCATGTACTGTACATTCTCCCTTCCACATAGATGCATGCAGATATGCAGAATCTCTTCCACTATGTGCATTACTTGGAAACAACATTCCTCAGCCACAGGTATATGTGCACAAAAGGCCTCTGATGCCATTTGAGAGGGAAAGTATCTCCTGGTGGAGCTAGTGGTGGAGCATTTGCTTTGCATGGAAAAGTCTCAGGTTCAGTCCCTGGCATCTCCATGTAGGGCAGGGAAATATTCCTTCCTGAAACCATGAAGATTCCCTGGCAGTCTGTGCAGACAACGGATGGACAGACTAAAGACCTTTGGGAGCTACCTCCACACCCTCGAGCCTTGAGACTTATCACCAGGAAACAGCAGCTTGGGAAATAGAACAAATCTTAAAATAGTGGATTCAGGAGGTGGAGCCAGTTGCAAAATAGCAGCTTTTGAACACTGGCAGAATAAGGGATTTTAGCATTAAACCCTTGAATTTCAGGAGAACCTTGCTGCAGGACTGGAGGAAAACAAGAGAGGATGCTTTGTGGGGAAAGAAACTGGAAAGAAACTGATGACAGAGAAAATAAAAGTGACCCTGAGCACCTGAAGAGAAAAAGATTAAAAGTGGCATGACCATGCTCCTACTCAGGTTTGCAGAATTAGATGGAAGGGAAGGGAGAAAGAAACAAGACCAAAGTTCCGGAGAGCTATTTCAGAAAAGCCTGGGCAATACCAGCAGCTCCCAAGCTACTTAATGGCCATGCCTAATGTGGTCAATACTGAGCTAGCTGTACCAATGATGAAGCTTTGTGGAAAGTAACTTCATATGTTTAGACCATGTACTGCCAATGCTCCAGTTCTTTTTCCTCTTTCCAGAACAAGAAAGCTAAAACCAGGTAGATGGAATTTATGAGCAAATGCAGGAAACATATAAGTATTCAGTTGTTTATTCTCAGGATGTACCCTGGCTCTCTTTAAATTCTGCATGCACCATGGCTAGATATTACAATTGCCAAGCAGAGCACATCCTTGCTTATCTTGCTACATCAGGGAATTTCCCACCTTAATTGGAACATTGTTGAAATCTCATATACATACTTCATATGTTAATAGACCTCTTTTTAATATGCACTTGATGATTTGTTTTTTTAACTTTGGAGAGTGTATTTTGTCTATTGCTCTGGTATATATTTATAGAGGTTTTATTCATATGTTACCTACCTTCTATGAAGCAAGAATATAGATTTGTGATAGTTTTAATTCGAAATATAAATGTTTGAACAAACATACACAAAGGCGCTGTGTGTGTGTGTGTGTGTGTGTGTGTGTGTGTGTGTGTGTGTTTTGAGGGCTCTTTTTGCATCAGAAATCAAGCTGGGTGTCATCAGCATATTGATAACACCCTGCGCCATACATCCTGATGATCTCTCCCAGCAGTTTTATGTAGAATTTAAAGAGCACTGGAAACAGTATGGAGCCTTGTGGAACTCTATACTTTAGTTCTCACTTTGCAGAGCAGCAGTCTCCAATTGACACATCTGCAATCTACCAGAGAGGTAGAAAAAGAACCACTGTAAAACAGTGCCACCCAATCCCATTCTCCTCAGACAAATCAGAAGGATACCATGGTTGATGCTATTGAAAGCCACCAAGAGCTGCAAAAGTATCAGCACAGTCATACACCCTCTGTCAATAGCCAATTGAAGATCATCCATCAGGCCAACCAAGGCAGTCTCAACCCCATAGCTGGTTTGAAATGTGTCTAGATAATCTGTATCATCCCAAACTGTCTGGGATTCCATTGCTGCTGTACATGCAAAACTCTTATCAACACTAATGAGAGCTGTAATTGCACTGGGAGAAAAGAGGCTGTCTTTGTTTTGTTTTGTGGATAAGAGAGGATGTCTTTGTGTATCCACTCATTAAAAGAACCTTGTTTTGCAAAGATAGTATGTGATGTAACTGGGCAATTCTTCACAGTAAACTATCCAGAAGCAAAACATGTCTCATTAGTTCCTTGTAAATTTCCTTGCAATGGTTTGTTTTCTTGTCAAAAAAAGGAAATTGCCGCTAACTGTTTCTACTTACTCCTTCACTTGCCAATACTGTTTTAACTAGAAGTGACCTACAGTGGTGCTAGCAAAGCTTCTAGTGCCCGAAATCTGGGCCAAAGACACAAGGGCCAAGTTCAAACAAAATAGGAAACTGGAGGTCCTTTCACCCCCCCTGTTTTCTAACCCAAACCTCTGAACTCAGGGAAGTGGAGTTTGTGAGGGAAAGTGACCTGCGATTTCCCTCTCCAAACTCCACTCTGAAGCTTCTGACAGAGTGGAGTTTTACTGCCACAAACTCCATTTCTGCAGTGTCAGTGCTATGTTCAAACACTGGCACCATAGTGTGGGCCCAACTGAACTGGAGTTGAGGGCAGAAGCTCCTCCCTCACTCCAGCCTAATTGGCTGTGCCAGCTGTCACAAAGGAAGCCTGCAGAGCCAGTTCCCCCACCTCTCGCAGTCTCACTTGA
Organism: Hemicordylus capensis; assembly: GCF_027244095.1. Taxonomy (NCBI): domain Eukaryota; kingdom Metazoa; phylum Chordata; class Lepidosauria; order Squamata; family Cordylidae; genus Hemicordylus; species Hemicordylus capensis. The sequence goes on along the minus strand of NC_069661.1, from coordinate 79,299,195 downwards.
CTGCAGAGAGGCCCCTGTCCCCAACATCCAGACACAGACAGGAGAGTGGGGAGAGGGGTATGGAACCACTGGTCCAATGGAGCCACAGTTCCGTGCTACTTCTGAACCTGGCCACTAACTTGCTTATTAAGACACAGAATTAGAATTCTGAAAAACTGGAGGGTTGGCCTTTATCATGTTTGTCTTTACTCTATTGCAATGTATCTGTATTTTGTACTAGTGCATGTTGGTATACTCTGGTTGAAACAGCACTTTACTTTCACAGCCAGTCTTTGGAGCATCCTGTTACAAAGACCACTTTGTAACTTGTGTGTACATCCACTGTCTACTTTAGAAGCACAACAAATGCACAAAGAAGTACTAGGGCCTTTCACACAACCATATGGGGTGGGGTGGGGTGAGGAATTAGATAGCTCCTAGCCTACTAGCAAGAGACAATCAGATCCTCTGTTTGGGTCAAGAAACACATGAATAAGCCAGGAAAGATCTCTATTGCTCAAAGCCTAGCAGGCCTTCCTGGGTACATTATTCAACCATTATTCCTAGGATACATTATTTGACTGGGAAAACTCATTACATCAACAGCTGTCCTCTGATTGGCCACAAAAGGGCAGCAGGTGGGCCCAGCCCTCTTAAGATCATTGAGTGTTTGTTGCAGAGTGGCACTTTCACAGGTGGCATCCCTGTAGCTACAGCTTTCTATTGTTCCCAGGCCTGCTAGTTCCTGGTAACTGCAAGAAAAGACAAATGGATCCACACAACCATAAAAACAACCTTTCCTCCTACTTTAGAGCAGAGCAGGTTAAGAGCACAGTACAAAAGCTACTCTGCTTTGAGCAAGCTGGTAGGGATGTGCACGGTCCGGAGCAGTCCGGGCCGGCACCGAAGGGGGGCCTTCCTTTTAGGGCGGGGAGGGCTTGCTTACCCCTCCCGCCTCTTTGCCCCCGCCAGAGGCCGTATTTAACAGAGTAACGGGGGCGCTGGAAACCAGCCGCCCCCGCCGCCCCCCGCCCTGAGCGGATTAGAGGAACTACCACTGCCGCCGCTGTCGCCTGCCCGCCAGCCCTCCCTCCCAGCTGCCCGCCCGCCCGAGTCCTCACCTGATGGCTGCTTTAACCAAAGAGAGGAGCTCACGAACAGAGCTCCTCTCGCTTTGAAATCCTGCAGGAGAGTGAAGGAGGCTTTTCCCGGCGGGTAGACCGGGCCTCCGGCGATTGGTGTGCTTTGCGGCGTGCGCATGCGCGCGCGCAAAGCCTGCCTCCTTCACTCGCCTGCAGGATTTCAAAGCGAGAGGAGCTCTGTTCGTGAGCTCCTCTCTTTGGTTAAAGCAGCCATCGGGTGAGGACTCGGGCGGGCGGGCAGCTGGGAGGGAGGGCTGGCGGGCGGGCGACAGCGGCGGCAGTGGTAGTTCCTCTAATCCGCTCGGGGCGGGGGGGCGGCGGGGGCGGCTGGTTTCCAGCGCCCCCGTTACTCTGTTAAATATGGCCTCTGGCGGGGGCAAAGAGGCGGGAGGGGTAAGCAAGCCCTCCCCGCCCTTAAAGAAATACCCCCCACCCGGACCAGGACCAGCCCGGTCCCGAACCGGTCTGGCAGTTCCGCCATTCTTTAGAATGGCCTCCGGACCGGTTCGGACACACCCCTACAAGCTGGGTTGAAAGGATTTTTGTGAATTCATATAACCATGCAGACCAGGGTAGAAGGCTTCTTATCTTAATGTTGAAGGTTGTGTAAACTGGCCTACTGTATATCTGTGCTGCCCTTTGTAGTTGCATCGTCTGCTTCCTAGAGCTGTTTGACAGATTTGCCCATTTCTTCCTATAAGATTAAGCAGTCTGGCATCACTTGAGTTACCAGAATAGATTCTAGATGATAGTTTGGCATCTTGCCCCCAAACCTCTGCTTCTATTTTCAAATTATCTGCTTCCTACTATACCAGCAGTTGGCAAGTATACTTACTCACTGCATGCCTTATTGTTATTTCTAGGACTAGTTCTTCTCAGCCAAACAGCAAGGGAAGGGGTTCTTAACCTTTTTGCACCAGCAGATTTTCCAGATCCTTGTGTATTACACAAGGGACTTCCCCCACACCTCATTTATATATTTTCTTAAGGCTCAAGTAAACCTTAAAGAAAAAATGGTTTCTCAGGATAGTTTCCCAGGACTGTATTCTGGCTCACTGAATGCAAATTAAATTCTGTCCAGCAACAGTTTTCCATGGCCCATCTGGAACCACCTTGTGGACCCCAGGTTAAGAACCCCGACCCATGCAGAGCCTACGTTACTGCTCTGTATGTGGCAATGGCCATCATGCTCGGGATTCTTCGGCAGAAAGCACTACTTCATTTTGGAGTGTACAAGCCACTCTTTCCCCAGTGCTTCAGGCTAGTGATCCTTGAAATCTATGCCAACGCAATGTGTAATATGAGAGGACACAGAAACAAGTACTTAGATCCATAGGTCCTCCCTCCTTCCCTCACTCAAAGGATATTCTATGCATGCTGCTGTATGAACTCCAGGATCATAAGGATATCAGTGTTTGAACAGCAGAATGCCCCCACCCTGTGACACCAAACCGTTTCCTCCTCTTTCTCACTTGAGTCTTTTTTTCATGTGAAAAGTGAAAATATTTTCAAAATATTCTTGCCAGTACAAATTCCAAAGCAAATAAAGCCCGCTTGTATTGGCAGCTCTCACTTCCATCCCAGGGGATAGAAAAGGGCTATGGAAATGGGAAGCTGGCTTTATGTGTCAATCTCTAGCAATTAAATCTATGGCTTCATGTTACCACTGCGGAATGCAAGCAGTTCTACTGCAATTATGAAGCACTTGGATTCAGAAATATTTACATTGCTTTCAGGGAATACCAGGTTGCTGTTTCATATTCCAAAGGCCCCAAAAGGAGTTAGGCCTAAAAGACAAGTTGAGAGAACTCTTGTATTATTGTGTTGCACCAGTTTAAGATTTCATAATTTGTAACAATAAGTGCCTTTGCTGATTCATTACAGAAAGGCTACAGTATAAAAATAGTACAAATAAATAATAATGATAAATAGTTAAGTACTGGAGTGCCTCAAATTGTTCTGTAGTTCCCGCAATTTAATACATAGAGCACCATGGTTTGCTTCAATAAGACAAAGCACCTCTGTGTTATGTGAAGCACAGGACAATTGTCTTACAGCCCTGTAAGACAAAAAACTATAATGCCCCCTTCTGCTCTTTTATTATAATTTTGTGGAAATATGCTGCAAATAGTAATTCCTAGTAAAAATACATATATACATATATGCTGCATTTGCACATAAAGTGAAACCAGAGGTTGCCAAACCCACAGTTAATTTTTTGAATGGTGAATCGTTTCACAGATGTTCCTCCAGCTGCCATCTGGCAACCTCCATATTCAGGGTAGGGGAACCCCTCCCTCTTCAGGGTCTGCCAAGGCCACATCTTAGCAAGCTCCGTAGCACTCACATCGCCAGACTATGGGCAAGGCATCAGGTCATCTCCAGGGTGGCAGCCATTGCCCACAATCTTCAAGGAGACTTGACAAGTACAATTGTGCCTTTTCAGAATGGTCCAATCACACTCAGCAGTGAAAGGGCAGTTATTTATTCATTCACTCAATTATTCATTCATTCAATGTCTATACCGCCCTTCCAAAAATGGCTCAGGGTGGTTTACATTAAAACAAAACAATTAAAATCAATTAACAGTTAAAAACTCTCCTGAAGGCCAATAATGAATTCAAATTATGGGTTTCTGCAGGGAGTGCATTCCACAGGCCAGGAGCAGATACAGAGAAGGCCCACCTCTGAGTCGCCACCAGATGTACTGGTGGTAACTGGAGATGGACCTTAGATGACCGTAACATGCAGTGGAGATCATGCAGAAGAAAGTGCTCTCTAAGCTAACCCAGACCTAAGACGTTCAGGGCTTTAAAGGTAATAAACAACACTTTGTATTTTGCCTGGAAACATGTCGGCAGCCAGTGCAACTGTTTCCAAACAGGAATAATATGGTCTCTCTAGGTTGCCCCAGAGACCAATCTGGCTGCCGCATTTTGAACTAGATGAAGCTTCTGAACTTCTTAAAAAGTCAGCCCCACATAGAGCACATTGCAATAGTCAAACCTGGAGGTTACCAGCTGATGCAACAATGTTTTGAGGTCGTTCTCTTCAAGGAATGGACACAGCTGTCAAATCAGCCAATAGAAAGCACTCCTGGCCATAGCCTCCACCTGAGATACCAGGGAGAGGCCTGGGTCCAGGAGTACTCCCAAGCTACGCACCTGCTCCTTCTGGGGGAGTGTAACCTCAGCCAGCACATGAAGATCTAACTTGTCCCTCAGATTCTGAACCCCTACTATGAGCACCTCCGTCTTCAGATTCAGTTTCAATTTGTTATCCCTCATCAGCCCATTACTGCCTGTGAGCAGTCATTTAAGGAATAAACACCATTTCCTGATGATGCAGATGAAAAGGAGAAGTAGATTTGGGTGTCATCAGCATACTGATAACACCCAGCACCAAATCTCCTGATGACCTCACCCAGCGGTTTCATGTAGATATTAAAAAGCATTGGTTACAGAATGGAGCCCTGGGGGACTCCATATAACAGTTCCTGTTTTGAGGAGCAACTGTCACCAAGCTCCACCATCCAGAATCTTCCCAAGAGATAAGAGTGGAACCACTGCAAAGCAGCGCCCCCTATTCCCAGCTCCCCCAGGCGATCCAGAAGGATACCATGGTTGATGGTATCGAACGCTGCTGATGGTATCGAACGGTGATCCAAAAGAACCAACAGAGTCACACTCCCTCTGTCTGTTGCCCAGTAGATGTCATCCATCAGGCTGCCCAAGGCTGTCTCAACCCATAGCCAGCTCTATGGGGGCTGGCTATGGGACTGAGGTCATCCATCATTTTGACCAAGGCTGTCTCAACCACATAGCCAGTTCTACCATCATGGGGGCAGAAGTGTGGTTTGGTCTCCATGTACTGTTCTGCCGGGGTGGCCCATCACAAGAGCATCTTTGGTCCCAACAGGCCAGACCCCAGGATCTTTTGCCCTCCCTCATATACATATCTCTTACACATTGCCTTTCCTCATATTCATGCACCTCCCTCATATTCATGTACGTCTTCTTCACCATGAGCCCCAATGCCCATTAAGGTCATCAGGAGAGGTGCCACCAGCTAATTTGGTGGATACACAGGGATGGGTGTTCTCTGTTGTTGCCCCTAGACTCTGGAATGCACTCCCTGCTGAAATAACAACCCCCATCTCTAATAATTTTTTAAAAGTCCCTAAAGATGTTTTTTTTAACCCAAGCTTTTTAACAACTGTGGTTTTAAATTATTTTAAAGTTTTCATTTTTAAAATTTATGTTATGTTAATGTAAACCATCCTCTTGTACGGGAAGATGAAATTAGATCAGCACTCTGGTCACTACCAAATTTCAAGGCTACAGGAAGTGATAGAATAGCTACAGAAATATGGCAGGCAACCAAAGAAGAATCAGTCAAGGCTCTAACCAAACTATGCCAGCAAATTTGGAGAACGACATTGTGGCCAACCGATTGGAAGAGGTCAGTCTACATATCCATACCAAAGGAAAGAGATTGAACAGATTGCTCAAACCATCGCATAATATCCTTAATTTCACATGCCAGCAAAATAATGCACAGAATCATCCAACGCAGTTTAGAGTCCTACGTGGAAAGAGAAATGCCAGATGTTCAAGCTGGATGTTCAAAAGGCCGAGGAAAAAGAGACATTATTAATGATGCATGCTGGATAATTGAAAAAAAAACCCAAATACCAAAAAGTAGTCAATATGTGCTTTATTGACTACAGAAAAGCCTTCAATTGTGTTGACTATGTCAAGTTGTGGAATATCCTTAGGAAAATGGGTGTCCCAGAACATTTAATTGTTCTAATGAGAAATCTCTACACAGGACAGGAAGCCACAGTCCAGACAGAACATGGTGAAACAGACTGCTTCCAGATCGGCAAAGGAGTAAGACAAGGCTATATACTTACTCTGTATTTATTCAACTTATATGCTGAACATATACTGAGAGAAGCTGGATTGGAAGAAGATGAGTGTGGTTTTAAAGTGGGAGGAAGAAACATCAATAACCTGTGCTACGCTGATGACACCACTCTGAGAGCTACTACTTCTCCTCCTTCTCCTCCTACTTGGAGAAGTCAGACCTGACCTGCATTGGCAACATCCAGATTGGACTACTGCAATGTGCACTACTTGGGTCTGGCCTTTAAGACTGTTCGGAAGCTTCAGCTGGTTAAGAATGCTACTGCAAGGATGCTTGTGGGTGCAAGTCGCTTTACGAGTATTACACCCATCCTGCGTCAGCTTCATTGGCTACCGGTCTGCTTCTGGGCTAGATTCAAGGTGCTGGTATTGACCTTTAAAGCCCTACATGGCTTGGGGCCAGGGTACCTGTTAGACCACATTCGCCCATATGAATTTGCCAGGCCCCTCCACACATCATCTCAGGCTCTGCTCATGACCCTGCCACTAACAGAGATCTGGTTGGTGGGGACTAGAGACAGGGCCTTTTCTGTTGTGGCCCCTCGGCTTTGGAACTCCCTCCCTGAAAAGCTTTGCCATGCTCCCTCCTTCAGTGTTTTTAAAAAACATCTTAAAACACCTTTTTAAGGAGGCTTTTTAATGCTCCACTATTATTTTGTTATATCTGGTAGGTTCTTTAGCTTTTTATAATTTTCAGTTTTAATTTGAACCTAATAATTGTGGTTTTTAATCTGACTTTAAAAACATTTAGTTAATTTTATTACTTTTATTGTATCTGTTTCTATCTTATTATTGTGAGCTGCCCCGAACAGTAGTGCACTGGAGGGGCGGGGTATAAATATTTTAAATAAATAAATAATAATAAATATAGCTGAGAATGCGGATGATCTGCAAGCTCTAGTAATGAAAGTCAAGGAGAACAGTGAAAAAATGGGGCTACAACTAAATGCAAAGAAGACTAAACTGATGACAACGGGTGCAGCAACCAGCCTCAGAACTGATAATGAAGAAATTGAAGTGGTGGATAGCTTCTGTCTTTTAGGATCAACCGTCAACAGTAAAGGATCCAGCAGTCAAGAAATATGCCGCAGACTAGCACTTGGTAGGGTTACAATGATGGCTTTGGAAAGGATACTTTGATGCCTTGACGTGTCTATACCTACAAAGATTAGAATCATTCAGACAATGGTTTTCCCCATGACACTCTATAGATGCGAAAGCTGGACTTTGAAGAAGCAAGATAGAAAAAGTTGACACTTTTGAAATTTGGTGCTGGAGAAGACTTTTGAGGATATATACAGCCAGGAAAACAAACAAATGGATCTTAGAACAAATCAATCCAGAATTTTCACTCGAGGCACAAATGACCAAGTTAAAACTATCATACTTTGGACACATTATGCGAAAACCGAGCCCCCTTGAGAAGTCAATAATGCTGAGAAAACTGAAGGAAAAAGAAGAGGACGACCAGCAGCAAGGTGGATGGACTTGATTATGAGAGCAATGAATGCACCACTGAGAGACTTTAAAGACCAAGTTGAAGACAGATAATCTTGGAAAGAATCTATCTACATGGTCGTTAAGAGTTGACACTGACTTGATGGAACTCAATCAATCAATCAATCAAACTGCCCAGAGACAGAAGATTGCTGTGGTCTACAAACCTGAGAAACAAACAAACTGTGGAGAGAAGCTGACTGGATAAAGTGTAGATAGCCTGGTTTGTGGCTGGATTGGTATTCACCTTTAATGACTGGCTAACATCCAAACTAAGTTACTAGTAGGATAGGTTAGTAATAACTAATTTGTCCCATTAATTTCAGTGGGACTACTCATAAATAATTTAGTCTGGATGTTACCTTTTTTAATCTAAAGGGTAAGATATAAACCATTAGGGATGTGCAAACCGGTTTGAATCCGAACCGGTTCGAATCTGAACCGGGGTGGTTCGGAGGTTCGGATTCGAACCAAACCAGCCATCAGGTTCGAGCTGCTGGGTGCTGGGGTGGCCCAGAGCGAGTGGTGGTGTATGGCACATAGGGTGCCAACCACCCCCATGGGTTGCTAACCCATGGCGTACAGGGTTCTGTTGTTTCTGAGGTGTTCTGAGTGTGGATTCTATGATAGCAAATGAGATTTTCACTGAGACACCATGAATCCACTCACTCTCATTTGCTATCATAGAATCCACACTCAGAACATCTCAGAAACAACAAAACCCTGTACCCCATGGGTTAGCAACCCATGGGGGTGGTTGGCACCCTATGTGCCATACACCACCACTCGCTCTGGGCCACCCCAGCACCCCCCAAGTGCACTTACGGGGCTGCTGAAAGCTCCATTATAGCTTATGAGGAAGAACCTTAAAGACGCGTAAACTTCAACAATTCACCAAAAATCAGCCCTCTGCCCAAATCCTTTGAAAAAATTCAGGTAGCTTCCTTGCCCCTACCTGGCACTACCACCAACTCCACACTGCTCTAGGCCACCCCTTTGCCCCCGACGTGAAGATAGCTTCACATTTGCTGACACCTCCATGCTTCTTTATGGAGAAAAACCTTAAAGACGCGTAAACTTCAAAAATCACTTAAAAATCAGCCCTTTGCCCAATTTCTTTCAAATAAATCTGATAGCTTCCTTGCCCACCCTAGGAACTACCACCCACCACACTCCACTCTACAACACCCCTTTCCCCCCGACGTGAAGCTATACATTTGCTGCAATCCTAATTATTCTCTATGAGGAATTCAAAAATAGTTTAACAATTCACCAATAATCAGAGGAGTGTCCAATTGCCTTGGGGTTTTGTGGGTGGTAGGCACCCCTGTCTGTCTACCAGCCACCCCGCTTTTGTGCCCATAGGTGCTCCACAATATGGGATATGGACTGGTTTGGGTCCCATTATACTCTATGAGAAAAATAATTAAAAAATAATTCAAATATTCATTAAAAACCGTAGGACTGTCATATTGCTTCAGGGTTTGAGTGGTTTTTGGCACCCATGGGTGCTCCACAATAAGGTATAATGGCCTGGTTTGAGTCCCATTATATCCTATGAGAAAAAAATTAAAATAATTTTCAAAAATCATAAAAAAATTGTACAAGTGTCCAATTGCTTTGGGGTTTGGGTGACAGGTACCCCTGGGTGCCAGCTACCATCCTACAAATTTTTGGGTGTCCAAACCTGTCTGAACCGGTCCAAACCGGTCAGAACCGGTCCGAATCCAAACCGAACCAGGGGGTGGTTCGGACAAAACCAAAACCGAACCACCCCCTCCTGGTTCGAACCAGGAGAACCGGTTTTGTGCACATCCCTATAAACCATTGCCTTGTTTTTAGAGAAATTTTGATATGGTTATTTATTTTGCACACAAGCAACAGGTTGTGTTTGTAACCCAGGGCTTAGCCTTGGATTACACATATTTTTGATTCAACACCAGATCTTTTGAAGTATTAATTAAAAAAGAGAAATTTCTGAGTGTTTGCAGAGTGTAGATTTATTATTACAGTTGCAATTAGGTTTCAACAGAAGGAACATTTTAGTCCAGCGTTGTAATTCAGTTCAGGAGCAAGTGAAATAATAATGTAGAGATAAACTTGGCAAAGAGGCACCTTTTAACATGGTGATTCTCTTTATTTAGCAGGGGGAGATTGACTGGCCCTATCCACCCCCAGCACAGGACTTCTAGTGACTGGTAATTTCTGTGGCCCCTATGGTGCTGAGGTGCTCCTCAAGGTCTTTTGGAACTGCACCCAGGGCACCAATGACCACTGGGATTATTTTGGTCTTTTTCTGCCACAGCCTTTCAATTTCAATTTGTAGATCTTTGTATTTGGTGATTTTTTCTATTTCTTTTTTCTTCTATTCTGCTATCCCCTGGTATTGCTATGTCGATTATTTTGACTTGTTTTTCGTTCTTCTCGACTACAGTGATATCTGGTGTATTGTGTGGCAGATGTTTGTCTGTTTGTAGTCGGAAGTCCCATAATATTTTTACATCTTCATTTTCTTCAACTTTTTCTATTATTATTATTATTATTATTATTATTATTATTATTATTATTATTATTATTATTATTCCTCGGCTATACCTGTTATCAGATACACTGCAGGAATAATAGACTGGACCCAGGCAGAGCTAGAGAAACTAGATCTCAAGGCCAGGAAAATAATGACCATAAATCATGCTCTGCACCCCCGCAGTGATGTTGATAGGCTATACCTCCGTCACAGCTCAGGTGGAAGAGGAATGCTGCAAGTCCATCAAACAGTAGAGGAGGAAAAAAGAGGCCTTGAAGAATATATCAAGGACTTTGAAGAAGATGCACTTCAAATGGTCAATAACACGAAACTATTCAACACCAAAGAAACAAAGCAGGCCTACAAGAAAGAACAAGTCAAGAACCAAGCAGAAAAATGGAAAAATAAGCCCCTGCGTGGTCAATATTTGCACAATATAAGTGGAAAATCAGACATCACCAAGACCTGGCAATGGCTTAAGAATGGCAACTTGAAGAAAGCAACATAGGGTCTAATATTGGCTGCACAAGAACAGGCACTAAGAACAAATGCAATAAGAGCCAAAGTCGAAAAATCCACAACAAACAGCAAGTACCTCCTTTGTAAAGAAGCAGATGAAGCAATGGACCACCTAATCAGCTGTTGTAAAAAGATCCCACAGACTGACCACAAACAAAGGCATGACAAGGTAGCAGGGATGATACACTGGAACATCTGCAAAAAATACAAGCTACCTGAAGCCAAAAATTGGTGGGACCATAAAATTGAAAAAGTTGTAGAAAACGAAGATGTAAAAATATTATGGAACTTCTGACTACAAGGGCTTTTCAGGGCTTTTAGCTGTTTTATTGGTTTTATTGTGTTTTAATAGTTTGATTTTAATTGTTAATTTGTTTTTAATTGTTTTTATCATGTTGTGAACCGCCCTGAGCCGTATCAGAAGGGCAGTATAGAAATCTAATAAATAAAATAATAATAAATAAATACAAACAGACTAACATCTGCCACAAATTGAAAGGCTGTGGCAGAAAAAGACCAAAATAATCCCAGTGGTAACTGGCACCCTAGGTGCAGTTCCAAAAGGCCTTGAAGAGCAGCTCAACACCATAGGGGCCACAGAAATCACCATCAGCCAATTACAAAAAGCAGCTTTACTGGGAACAGCCTATATTCTGCGACAATATCTATAACAGCAGCAACAACATTGACAATAAAATTCAGCCATCCCAGGTCCTTGGGAAGGACTCGATGGCTCAATAAAACAAACCAGTCAATAACACCTGTCTGACTGTGTAAACAAGAAATAATAATAATATACACAGGAACATCTGCAAAAAATACAAGCTACCTGTAGCCAAACATTGGTGGGACCATACAATTGAAAAAGTTGTAGAAAATGAAGATGCAAAAATATTATGGGACTTCTGACTACAAACAGACAAACATCTGCCACACAATACACCAGATATAACTGTAGTCGAGAAGAAAGAAAAACAAGTCAAAATAATCGACATAGCAATACAAGGGGGTAGCAGAATAGAAGAAAAAGAAATAGAAAAAAATCACAAAATACAAAGATCTACAAACTGAAATTGAAAGGCTGTGGCAGAAAAAGACCAAAATCATCCCAGTGGTAACTGGCACCCTAGGTGCAATTCCAAAACAACTTGAAAAGCACCTCAACACCATAGGGGCCACAGAAATCACCATCAGCCAGTTACAAAAAGCAACTTTACTGGCAACATCCTATATTTTGCGACGATATCTAAAATAACCAACAGTATTAATAGAATTCAGCCATCCCAGGTCCTTGGGAAGGACTCGATGTCTGGATAAAACAAACCAGTCAATAACACCTGTCTGACTGTATAAACAAGAAATAATAATATAAATGCTTCTGATGAGCAAATTGATTTGGGCTCAAATTGATCTGAGTTCGAATCTGCCATTTCAAGTGCTTTGAGCTCAAAACTAATCACCCTTAGAATTAACGGCCTGTTTTGAGCTTTAAACAGCTCTACCCTGTTTTAATCAAATCAATTTGGGCATTTCAAGCACCATTTTGAGGCCCATTTTTCCTTGGAGAGCTGATGTACCAATTGGAATTGGCAGGTAGACCAGTCCTCTGAGGCAGGCCAACTCGCTAAGTCTGGAGTGGAGGTCTGGTCTACCCACCAATACCAATCAGTAGACAGCTTTCCCTAGGAAAAAACAGGAGAGCTGGTCTACCAATTTGGGTTAGTGGGTAGACCAGCCCTCCACTCCAGACTTTGCATGTTGGCCCACCTCAGAGGATTGGTCTACCCAGTAGATCAATCTCTGAGGCAGGCCAACTTGCTAAGTCTGGGGTGGAGGACTGGTCCACCCAACAGCCCCAATCGGTAGACCAGTTCTCCTGTTTTCTTGCGAAGAGCTGATCTACTGATTGTGGTCGGTGTGTAGACCAACCCTCTGCTCCCAATTTAACGCGTCCGCCCAGTGACCCCAATTGGTAGACCAGCTCTCCTCGGAAAAACTGGCCTCAAAATGGTACTCTAAACACTCAAATCAATTTGTGTGATTCGAGGTTGATTCATTGAAACAACTGGCTTTGGCTGCTGTTTCAACAAATAGATTTGAGGATTTTGCAATTAGTTTTGAGCTGAAAATGAATTGCAAAATCCATTTCGTGTACACCTGCAGAGTGCTTTTTATTTGTTACTGAATAGGTTTGGGGAAGTGTGGCTTTGATCACAATGAACAAAGAGATATGAACCACTATCTACATTTATAGCTATATTAATAAAGGTATTATTTAAGTTAAAGGGCATTACGCCTTGTTCACTAATGCAGTACTTACTGATGGTGTCTTGATGGGTTAATCACTTCTATAAATAGCATGGAGCCAAACATATCATTTTTCCCTAATGCAGGTTTTGAGTTTAGTTCAGTTCACAATACTGCTATCACTCTACAAGCACTTCAGTTTTCTTTTTAAGTGGATCAGCTCACAGATCTAAATAAAAAGGAAAGGAATTTTTCTTGAATTCATATATTTTGTTCTCCATGCTATGACTGTGATCTTCCCATATGTACAGAACAGTCTTTAGAATGTCAGAGGAAGTTCTGAACACATGAGAAGAGCAGCATATTAAAGCTGACATTTGCCATGTGGGGCCAAGATGACAATTTTGCCTGGAGAGAGTTCCTTTCTTTGACTTTAGTTTTAATTCCACTGCACATGCTTCTTTTTTAACAACAGCAACTTTGATGACAATAAGTTTATCTGGGAAAAATCTGGTGCCATGGGACTTATTGCGGTGAAGAGTCAACTTGAAAGGAAATATAATTTTACGGAAGTTGAGGTGGATAAAAACTTTTCAAGCTAAGGCAGCCCCATGCTCCTGTGATGTTCCTGACCAAGATATCCCTTTCCTAGTGCAAGACTTCTTTTTTTTTTAAGCACATGGAATTCCAGGGTCTATCCACTTATGACTGATGGCCAGCATTCAGACTAAATTCCTCAGTCCCACTGAAATTAATGTGACAAGTTAGTCATGATTAACATGGTCCATTTATTTCATTGGGACTATTTATAAATCACTTAGTCTGTATGTCAGCCAAGTATTCTAAAGGGCCTATAAAATCCTGGACAATGGCAGGTGAAGGGAGAGGAGATTTTTCTGTTTATCTTTCTAGAAAATAGGTGCTTAAGCTGCTACCATCTGAGTAAATCGAATAAAAGGACATGGCACACTGTTGTGTTGTTTGTGTACACTTCATGGTTACAATTAATGACCAGTTCCGTTAAAAAACAGGTTAAACATGGTAACTGGATTAAGTTACTGTATCTGAAAGAGCCTGATCTAATATCTAGGAACATAGGAAACTGCCATATACTGAGTCAGACCATTGGTCTATCTAGCTCAGTATTGTCTTCACAGACTGGCAGCAGCTTCTCCAAGGTTGCAGGCAGGAATCTCACTCAGCCCTATCTTGGAGAAGCCAGGGAGGGAACTTGAAACCTTCTGCTCTTCCCAGAGCAGTTCCATCCCCTGAGGGGAATATCTTGCAGTGCTCACACAACAGGTCTCCCATTCAGATGCAACCAGGGCAGACCCTGCTTAGCTATGGGGACAAGTCATGCTTGCTACCACAAGACCAGCTCTAAATATCTCTTTGTACATAACAAGCACTTTTCCAAGTTAATTTATTTAGGGTTACCTGGTTGCCACTATTATAGCCCTACATACATGTTATGTTCAATATTCATATAGTGTATGTACAGCATACACAGGTACAGATAAGAACACAGTTATGTTGAATGCATGTTCAGCAGTGCACTCGCTCTCTGTTCCCTGCACTTCAGGGTAGCTGTATCCAGGTTTATTTTGAAATTGCATTCAGGTATTTCACATGTGTACAGAAAACTGAACGGAGTTACAACATGATGTCTGAACAGGGCTATTGTAGACATGGGAGCAGTCCAGCTTCTAAATCCAGAAAATGTGGTTTATTTTGTTAACAATTAAAACTTTCAAACTTTATACTTTAGGGTACCCTTCCATGTTGACTTGTCTGTGAGGAATGCCAAATGTCTACCACAGAACCTCTATGTGCTGCAAAAGATTCTGGAGTCTATAGGAAGCACAGTCAGTTCATATGCATATTTTCTTATGTTGTGGTCCGCACAGGCACTGTGCAGAGTTTGTATGATGTAGAACGTACACATCAACATTGTCCTTCAGCTTCACATTTCAGGGACAGGTTAGTAGTGTGTAAGCTCCAAATTTTACTTAGTGGGTCCCCCGCCCATGCACTAATATTTTGAGGAAAATAAAGGTTCACCAGATCATAGTCTCAAAACAAATCAACTGGATCATAGCTAAAGAAGGGCTCTACACAGAAATACAGAAGGACAAAAATATAATCTGCATAGCAGAAACGTATCACAATGTCTCTACACATTACAGGAACAACTAGGAGAATCTCCCATTGCTTCAAAACCTACAACTGTGAAAAGAAAGGAGTTTATGTTACCTTTCCTCACTCCCATCTTTCCTCAATCCCATCTCACTAACGCAGTTCTCAAAATTTCAGCCACAAACCGGCTGAATACTTAGATCACATGTTTTTACCCAAGTTAAGGAGAGCATTGACCCTTGCTCATTTGAACGCCCTTCCCTCCGCACTCCTAGATGGGAAATATAAACGAGTCCCATATGCACTGTGTCATTGCCCTTGTGGCTGAGGGGATATAGAGTCAGTTCTTCATGTTGTTCTGTATTGTCAATTTTATAGGGATGCTCGCAGTAAGTTTATTGCTCCTCTCTTAAAGAACTATCCTGGTCATACAGATCAATTTTACTTCGATGTTTTATTGTCAAATTTTAAACTTGTTACTTCTATAAACGTGGCCAAGTTCTGTTTTGTTGCATCCAAACTTCTTAGAGCTTGTATTAGCAATCTGAATATTTTGTAAATTATTATTGTATTATTTTAAATGTTAAACTGGTCAAAGGACCGTAATAAATTTACTACTACTACTAGCGCAGGAGTCTGCAACCCACAGCTCCTGAGCTACAGGTTTCTCTTTGAGATGTTTACTATTGCAGATTCATAGTAAATAAAAAGTCAAGATGTGGGTCTTGAATCTTGCCTGAAAACAAAAGTCACAGCATATTCAACTGAACACTGAGAAACTCTCTAAAGAAGTTCAGGAGCAGAAGTCATATTAAAAGGGGCTGGAACACAAAAGTAATTAACATGTATATACTTAGAACACTGTTTTGGTAATGAGTTTGGTAACAAACAGAATAGATAGGACTTATTGTGAGTGCCCTTTATGAGTGTCATGAAACTTCTGAAATATTTTGAAAAACAAAAAAAATGGTGGTTCTTTGAAGCATTGCAAACCTCTTTGAGTTAGAGATACTAGATTCAGAGTTGTTGTATAGCTCATTCTTATCTAGTATTATGGGGTTTTTGTAGAGCTGACCAAATGGATTTAGATATAATGATTTTTGCAGGGCTCTTGCATTTAACTAATACTTGAATTATTAATATCAAATGCTTTATTAATTAACCAACAGTGAATTAGATCATTTCTCTGGACAAAATAACATGAAAAATGAACAAGGTATTTCCACTGGAGGCCTAAAATTCATTCCACCCATGCAGCATAGTACTGGCACCAAGCTAAATTGTGGGGGCAGGGGGCATTTTCCAAAGTCAACTCTGTAACAAGCAGCTCCTACCAATTCATTTTTGGTAGGTCTTGGTATAAATATAGTGGCTGACATCCAGACAAAGTTACAGCACTAGTCAGGAGCTACTGTCCGCATTTGCATGTAACATGAAACCAGGAGTTGCCGAACCCATGGTTAATTTTTCTAAGCATGAATTGCATCCCAGATATTCATCCAACCACAGTCTGCCGACCTCCATATGCAGGGCAGGGGATCCCCTCCCTCTTCCTGGTCCACCAAGGCCACATCCCAGGAAACTCTGTAGCACTCGCATTGCCAGATTGCAGATAAGGCATCAGGACGTCTCATGGATGGCAGCCATTGCCCACAAACTTCCAGGGGGCATGCCAAGCACAATTGTGCCTTTTCGGAATGGTCTGATTACACTCATCAGGAAAAGGGCATTTAAATGCCATGCCATGCAAACCCTTCTTCTGACAGTGTCTGCACCAACACCCTCATAAGAGCCCTGCAACAAAACTGCCTTGCACAAACACAATTTCTGGCAGTGGGGAGGGGATGCTGGGAGGCAATATTTTTCTGTTACTCAGGAAAGGGAAGGGAACATGAGGACTTCCTAGGAAGGGATATGTATATGAGGGAGGGCAAAGGATCCTGGGGTCTGGCCCGCTGTGACCAAGGATGACAGGATGATGGCTCATCCTGGCAAAGCAGTTCATGTAGACCAAACCAAACTCCTGCCCCTGTGGTGGTTGGCCGCCAGCAGACTAGCACTTTCATGAGAAGGTCGGTCTACTGGGGAGGACCTTAGACTCACCAGCCTCCAGTTTTCTGTTGGACTGAGCTCTCATGAGTTGAGCTATCCAAGAAAAGAGGGCCCAACTTGAGTGGGGCATAATTCTTTCTGGTTAATGATAGAACATTTGCACAGTGATCCCCTCCTGTCCAGGGAAGCCTTTGACACACCCATAGAGAGATTTTTGACTCTCCATTTCTCTGGGCATAGCTGGGTGGGCAGACTGGGGAAACACCAGGACCATGGAGAGACCTTTACCCTCATTCAAATTTTTCAAGTTGCTTTTGTCATGAAAACATGGCTGCACACATTTGGACATTAATGAATTCAAAACTCTGCCCCATTTAACTGTAGTTTCACATTATGTGCAATTGCAGTCACCCTAAATGACTACTTACTTTTCTGTTGAGTAATTTAATCAGGATGTCAGCATGTTTATTGTGGGATGAGCTTTCATATAGAATCGCCTACCTTATCAAATGCAATAGTGAAGTGGATGGTTTGGTTAGGGCTAATGGCTGAGACAAATACATTTGAATCAAACTGGTGTGCTAGACTGATAAGGGGTTATACCAGAGGATATACCAAGTTAAAGATAATAGGCATATTATTCTGAAAATCTAAAGCACATCTCTTTAAATTTAGTGGTTCAATTTGGTTTTTGCAACAGGTTGAAGCTCTTCTCACGATCGGTGAGAAGAGCTTCTTCCAGGTCTGCGGGAAGAGTGGGGTTGGCCCACTTTCCACACAGACAATCAAAAGGCGGCCCTGGGCAGCCAGATCGGCCACCCACACGACTGCCAACTCCATCACGGCACCAGCAGGGGCTATGTAGGTGGTGGCGGAGAAATCAGCAGGAGTGGTGAGGGCTTCTCTCCCCACCCACTGGTCTCCCAAATGACAGGCCAGGCCAGCTCAAGCCCGGTTTGGGCATCTGCACATGCACAGAGGCCATTTTGCTCCCCCACCACTGCATAACTAGAGGGAATCCCCCTTTACTTGTAAGGGGCAATCCCTGCCGGATTCCCCTTTAGAAGTATACCTCTGAACTGGACCGCAAACTGGTACTCAGAACCAGGTCCTCTCCAGTTAGAACTCAGACCTCCCAAACTGTGGTTTGAATCGAGCTGGCTCACACATCCCTAGAACCATTGCTCTAATTCATGTTTGATATGACACATGGACAGAGTATTGGAATTGCTTGGATTCACTCCACCTCCCTTTGGTGTATTCCCATTATCTCCAACATCCATGAGCTGAATATCATATTTCCACAGGAACCTACATGAATGCAGCCCAACAAGGGTCAGCTCAAGCCACAACAGCTTCATTTTTGCTATCTACAAATTTCATGGTTGGAATACTCATGAATTGGCCCTAAATGTGCATCAAACCCTATATCATAGGTCAGACCCCTGGTATCCAACATCTGAATATCAGGAATGGAGCAGGCATACTAAGGTGAGGGCACAGAGATCTGTAATCCTAAGCCCCTCTCCACATATTGTAACAATCGTTTACAAGACATATAAAACCTCATAACAATTTCAACTTTCTTAGGCTACTATGAAATCACTGATTGACCGGCAAATCATATATATACTATTAATAATACTAATATGTGTGTTGATTGTGGTGGGCTTATAGTTGCTGCTGTTCACTATTATATTTTAGCGTTGATTTGTAATGATTTAACTGTTTTATGTTGTGCAGTTGCTTGCTTGCTTGCCACCTGGAAGGTCCTTTGTGATTGAAGGTGGGATAAGAAGTGGTGTAAATATACAGATGGCTAAATCTGAACAGCTGAAACAGAAGTGAAATTTCGATATATGAACAGCTTGCAAAGATAGGTCAGTTTAGATCCCTGTTACAGATCAAATGTCAGATGACATACTACATATACAATGTACTGGAAGAGGACAAGGCAATAATGTAGTCGTCTGTTCTTGGCAGACCATTTACTTGCATTTTAAAGGATGAACTTAACAACCCACTTCAAGTGCAGTGATGCAAACAACAATAGGATCTTGTGCCAGGCAAAGTGGAACAGAAAAACCACCCATCTCAGCTATATTTGTCATCTTCTTTTCCAGTGCTAAAGCACAGGGCAGGAAAGCAGTGCACAATTAAACTGAACATTTGGCTCCTGGGCTGTCTAAATACAGCTGATCTAACTGTACTGAGGGGAGGGCCTGACTTCAGCATAAGCACAATAGTTTGTGTCAGGCAATCTCTAAGATTCAACCATATGGGAGAAAGCCATATTGAACATAAGAACATAAGAACTACCCTGCTGGATCAGGCCCAAGGTCCATCCAGTCCAGTATCCTGTTTCACATAGTGGCCCACCAGATGCCTCTGGGAGGCATTCCCTCTCTCCTGCTGTTGGTCCCCTGCAACTGGTATTGAGAGGCATTTTATTTATTTTATTTATTTATTGTTAGATTTTTATACCGCCTTTCATTAAAACAATCTCAAGGCGGCATTGTGCCTCTGAGGCTGGAGGTGGCCCACAGCCACCAGATTAGTAGCCATTTACATTTTATGTGTGCATCTAAGAGGTTTTAAATATCACTCTAAACATGTATAGTGTGATAAGCACACATTTGTGGTGATTGAACCCAGTGGATCCTGCTTCTGAACACACTCACATGTTCAAGCAGCAACATACCAGTGCACAGATAAGGTCATCATCACTAGAGATGTTCATATTGCTGATCATCTTGCTATTAATAGTCGTGTGTTCTATGGATGTTTAGTGGCCTATTAGCAGTCATCATATGAGAATGAATTTCACAATGAGAGTCAGCTCAGCTTTTTGGCATTCCAATCATAACATGTCCCTTAGTAACAAATCCCCTTTGTTCCACTGGGACTTAAGTTCCGGTAAAATCTGTTTAGGATGGCAACCATAAATCTGCTGTAGATTCCTTTTTCCATGTGCTGCTGTCCGGTCAAAAAGCAATTTGACCAGTTTGCGGGGTGGATGGGGGGCGCTGGTGGAACAAGTATGGAAAGCAATGTCAATGGAATTAGTATATCGCTTCCCCAATTAAAATTATTTTAACCAATAATGATTCAAGCTCAGCTTCACAAAGTCATCATTTCTGAGTCGCAGATGCTGGATGCTAAACCATCATGAGAATTTGCATCTGACTATGAGTGTGGATTTTGCTTGCTTTTTAGTTTGGTGGCCACGAAGGAAACAGACAGTGCAAGATCTCGTAGCATGCCGATGTCTCCGTCGGATTTTCTGGATAAATTAATGGGTAGAATGTCTGGCTATGATGCAAGAATCAGACCAAACTTCAAAGGTAATTTCTACTCCCAAGTCTCTGTTTGACCATAATGCTGCTTTCACTTTCACAAAGAGATTCATTCATTCATTCATTCATTCATTCGATTTCAATACTACCCTTCCAAAAATGGCTCAGGGCAGTTCACACAGAGAAATAATAAATAAATAAGATGGATCCCTGTCCCCACATGGCTCACAATCTAAAAAGAAACATAAGATAGACACCAGCAACAGTCACTGGAGCTACTGTGCTGGGGGTGGATAGGGCCAGGCACTCTCTCCCTGCTAAATAAAGAGAATCAGCACATTAAAAGGTGCCTCTTTGCCAAGTTAGCAGGGGATGCTTTGGGCAAAATTACTTTAGGGTAAAAGATGCTTTGGGTAAAATTACTCTGAAAGCAAAAAATATATGTTTAGCTAATATTTTGGGATACATCTTTGATCTTTCCCACTTCAGCAAAATCTGTTCTTCTACTTGTTGAAGTAGGAAAAACTGCTCTGCTAATGTTCAGTAAAAGAAGAGCATTCTTATAACATCTTCAGGTCACAGGAACATGGTAGATGCTACATGAGTACAAGCAGAGCACAAGATGCTCTTTGTCAAGGTTTTATTTGAAAAGTGGTTGTCTTGTGTAACAACAATGAAGTATGTAACTAAAATAGTTGGTTTCAGTGCTGAGGAAGGACTTCTGCAAATCCTGTTCCAAAGGGTCAAATGGATGTGACAGCTGTGTCACAGAAACATGGTCAAGCAGAAATATTTTCCTAATCTCTGGACCTTGCCTCCAACGATCCAAACATTTCACAAAAACAGGTAGCTAAAATAAGAGAATCTTGGCACACTCACACATTTATTATGGCATAAGCTGAGGTCTCATTGTGAGCACTTTGATTGTTTAACATTTCACAAAAACAGGTAGCTAAAATAAGAGAATCTTGGCACACTCACACATTTATTATGGCATAAGCTGAGGTCTCATTGTGAGCACTTTGATTGTTTACAGACCTTCAAGATGCCTCAGTTTTATTAAACAATTCCTAGTAATGTGGTTCTTATTATTGGATAGAACAGTTACAGGATTAGCTGTGTGTAGGCATAGAATGAAAACCAATGAACCATATTGCAATAAAAATCACTTTTTTATTTTGAAGGAAATCACAGCCTGCTTAGAATTTAAAACATAAAAGGAAGCAAATATTTCTAAAACTCACTCAAAAGCATTTTTTTTAAAAAAAAGACAAATGCAAGGTTCCTTACACAAATGCATTTCATTGCCTAGCGAACATGAGAAGCCCAGCAGAGTTCTCATAATTTATACTGAGCCAGTTTGGATGACACATCCACTAACCCTCTCAAACATGTAGGGTGGAGACAAGCCATGCTTCTCTCCAGCCATCTAGTGCACCTTCCATGGTGTGATGAGGCAATTGAATCAGGTAGCAGGTGCTGGGTGGCATAAGTGCCATCACTGCCCCACGCACACCACTTGCCTTCCCATCACCTCTCCTATCTCTGCCCCATGACCCCTCCCCTCTGCCCACTCAACTCCCCTTCTTTCCTGCCCATTGCTCCGCCAAGTTGCCCTATTGGCTATCTCCACTACCTCCCTTTACCAGCAGCTCAGCAATAGCATGGTGTACCAGCCACCACCAATTCTTATTCTTCTGTTAGGTAGGGGTATATGGAGCAGACCACTGGGAGTATGGTGGAGGAGGAATAGTGAGTGGAGTGAGCCACTGAGGAGGTGGCACCTCACTACACCATGTTCAGGCATCAGCTCTAGTTGCATTCATCACAGGCAAACACTTTATTGGTTTATTGAAACAGCTTTTTGGGTGGCCATTGCTTGATTATGGAGCTCTTTGTCTCACAAGGCATTCAGCAACTACTTCCCACCCCCCATACACCTCACTGCCTCACACCCTCTTCCACTAAGGTGGAAGAGCTCTGACCTTTTAGTTTTGCATTCCTATCTCCCTTGTAGTTATGTATCCTATATCCCAAACCTGATTCAGTGCCAGATTTTTGGCCAGATGCAGAGCTGGATGCAGATGTTAGAAGAACAGAAAGCTCAGCTGCCCACCCCACACAGCTCAGAATATTACTCCAGGGAAATAAAAAGGAATTTTTATCATTAGATCTTGAATATGGAGCTAATAAAAATATCTAGTAATGTCAGACTAATTCTCACTCAGTGAGGTAGCAAACCTGTGCCTAGATTGCACCACTTCAGACTGCAGTAGGGTGGCCAGCTCTGACTGAAGCGATTCCTTTTACCCAATATTTTTCACATTTCAAAACTCCAAAATTGCTTTCAGTAGTGAACTGGAGGTTGATGCCCATTCCTGGAGACTCCAGGCTAATTCTGAAGGCAATGCTAGACTGCAGGAGTGGGATCACATGATCAAATGGTCCTCCATTAAAAAAAAATTCCTCCACATGGAATACTTGGCCTAATTTCCTATGTGAAGGTCTTTTGTGGGTGGGGTGGGGGTTGTATGGTGGGGCACTCAATTGTATTCATCTCCTCTACAGTCTGGTACAGCCCAGACTCAAATTTACCACATCAACAACTGCTAGGTCATCATTTTCATGAATGGTCTTGTGGTGGCAAGCATGACTTGTCCCCTTAGCTAAGCAGGGTCAACCCTGGTTGCATATGAATGGGAGACTAGAAGTGTGAGCACTGTAAGATATTCCACTTAGGGGATGGAGCCGCTCTGGGAAGAGCAGAAAGTTTCAAGTTCCCTCTCTGGCTTCTCCAAAATAGGGCTGAGAGAGATTCCTGCCTGCAACCTTGGGGAAACCGCTGCTAGTCTGTGAAGACAATACTGAGCTAGATAGACCAATGGTCTGACTCAGTATACGGCAGTTTCCTATGTTCCTATGTATCACAGGAAGTGTTATCAGTATGTTTGTTTATCTCAAGACTATCATGGTCATTAGATGCCAGGACATGTTTTATTTGTTTTTATGTTTTATATTGTTATCCTGCTTTTCAAGGCAAGTTCCCAAAGTGTATTATAATATCAGTTTTAAAAGAGAGAGCAAGAAATATATTAAAATTTCCATCTACATCACTGTCTCTCTCTCTCTGGCTATCTGACTGTCTGCAAACCAAATGGCTGTAGGTAGATCCAGTTCTTAGAGTGGAGGAGACGAGCCAGTAGACAGTTGGTCTCAGCTGCAGCAACTCTCCCTCTGCTGCAGCTAGGTAGAATGGCCACAGCTCCCAGAGGGGATAAACCAGGTGACATTTGGCCTCAGCCAGGCTGATCTCCAGTTCTCCAGACTCAGTTCTCAGACCTCTATTATTAGTAAGTGTTTTCTAGCTTTTGTT
Source organism: Hemicordylus capensis (assembly GCF_027244095.1). Taxonomy (NCBI): domain Eukaryota; kingdom Metazoa; phylum Chordata; class Lepidosauria; order Squamata; family Cordylidae; genus Hemicordylus; species Hemicordylus capensis. The sequence goes on along the minus strand of NC_069661.1, from coordinate 79,275,502 downwards.
TGACGCTCCAAGCAAAAGCGAGGCTGATAAATCAGAATTGCTACAGCCATGTAGCCAGATGCAAGCAAGGTCATGCTTGATCCATGTGGTTTGAGGTGTTGGCTGGAAGTCTAGAGGAAGAATCTGGAGGCAAATGAAGGGCAGGTATTAGGAGAGCAATCTGAGGGGCCTCAGAAAGAATGGGAAAAGGCAAGAACAGTGGCCTCCTTCAGATACATCCCAGCAATGTAGGAGCCAGTGCTGATCATGGCTTTTTATTGCCTGAGGTGGAGCACCAGAGGGTGTCCTTCATTTCCTCTTCTTTCTTTCTCTCTCTCTTTTTTACAATTAAACTCATACTCCCAATTCCTTCAAATTTCACATCTCTCCCTCTTGCTTCCTTTTATGTCGGAAAGAGAAGAAGAAAAACAGCTTGGTGCCATTTTGTCTTCTTTCCTCTGCAGGATATTCATGGAGGAAGTTCTGGGTGGCCATGCCACCTCTGAGAACTGGCCCACAATCCTCCGCTTAAAATAGTCCCCTTCATCCCCTATCATGGTAGGGCCAGCTCTGATGACAGCATTTTTTCCTATGGTGCAATCCCACTTGTATGTTGTACAGTTGGATCAGTGTGGGTGGACCCAGTTATATAGGTCCCCCCTCTCCCCCCACCCACACGCACTATCGTCAGTTAGCTAGGAAAGACTCACACAATTGGCCTTGCCCACATAATTATGATACTGGCATGCATACCCGCATTGTATGTGAATGAAGGGCCACATTTATTTATTTAACATATTTCTATATCATGCAAAACCCATGGTTCTGGGTAGTTTACAATAAAACACAATTCTAAACAAAATCAAAACATTAAAACAATTTAAAAATTTAAAACAATGTTAAATTATATGAGTCTAATTAAAAGACTCTCACAATAATCTGTGATTGAGACATTGCTCTATGCTTGCCGCCCTGATAGTACTTGTAGCTGGCCATGGTGCGAGATTAGGGAATCTCGGTATTGAGCTCCAGCAGCTCATGAAAGAACTGTATCTCCCAAGTGTAACTAAGACAAAACATGAAGGGTTTGCCTATGACTGTTCATTCTTGTCCCTAAAGGGCAGAATGAGGAGGAAGAATGAAGGTCACATTTCTTAGTATGCCATGAGAATATATCCTAATATAATGGGGGTGGGGTGTGTCAGTATATTGTTTATTTATAGTCAGACCCTAGACTTTTAGTTTTTGAAAATTCCATTTCATCAAATGATAGTGGAAAACCCAGTACCATTTGTGGGGAACACCCAGTCTTCCATGATGCACTGGAAGTTGAATGGTGAGGTGGCAGAAAGAAATCTGTTTCCTGACCCAGTCATGGCATTCACAGGGAAGATTAAAAAGGCAGAAGTCCACATCTCCCCTTGCTTACTGCAGCCTTCTACTAAAACCCACTTCATGCTTCATAGCCTTTGAAACTATATTCACCTTCTTTGAGTTAAGAGGTCAAGCACTGCTGTTCTCTTCTGGTCACTGAGGGCTAGTACATACAAAATGACTGCCACATGGAGGTTTATTTCAATAGTTCCCTGCGGTGGCTGGATCTGCATGGCAAACCATTTGTGTTTTCTCCATGCCATCTCAAAACCAGACTTGAATGATATGGACTAAATTCCTGCATCTTACTGGCAGGTCAGAGAATCATTGCACACAACTTTGCACCAAATGAGGAGGGGTTTAATATAGCCTCCACAGGCAGCTGTTCCATAAATACTGTCAAGTATGGTTGGATTTTTGTTGAATAGGAAAAAGAACTAGGTCAGTACATAACTGAACTTGCACAATTACATAAGATGTGTGCTTCTAATATTACTTTCCTGACTGTGTGTCTGTATCATCTTTCTAATTGCTCCTCCTCACCCCCTGCTGCTTTGTTGCTTAAGCTGTTCTCACTTACTTACCATAGTTATTCCCATTAGTATGTAAACTTCAAGTTCAATCTAAGGTAAAGCCAAACTACAAAGAAGACAATGTCAGGCAAAGAACTTTTCAACAGTGGGACAGTCTGTCATTTGCAGTGGTGGGCTCTTTTTCGTAAGAGGTTTTCAAAAAGAGGCTGGAAGACCATCTGTCAGGGGGGTATGGTAACAGATTCCTGCAGTGAACAGGAGTAGAAGAGCTCCCAAGTCCAAAGTCCCTTCCAACTCCAGAATAATGGGCCTGTTATTTGGATTTGTCCTCAAAGTATCTAAGTCCAATCATTTGCACCTTGCCCCTAGCACTGTGTGGAAGCAACCACTTCCTGCTTACCTTCACAGAGAGCACCACGGAGGGCCTTTCCAAAGAGAATCGAAGGCACCAGAAGCCCCAGTGACATCTTGGAAGTCACGCATGAAGGCACACAAAGAATGCTGGGAAATGCAGTCCTCAGTGCTTTCCCTCAGGTCTACAAAATGCTATGATTATGTGAAATAATGTTAGGCAACTCTGCAGCAGTCCAGATGAACATGGATCATTACACAGATAATCCAGGTTTTGTAGTGCGGGTAGAGGGACAATTTGGATGAACATCACCCACACACGATTAGTGGCCACTCTGAGAGTGCACTGGCACATCCACACTGACATGAGGGCAGTCATGTTCTCACCATGTCCATGATGTTATCACCCGTAGGAGTCCATGTTCATCTGAACTGGCCCTCTCTTTTCATAGAATCTTGTAAAAGTTCTCTGATAAATTGTTAGTGGCAAGCTTGAGGCTTACCAGTTCATTTGGTGATAGGATTGTGAAGCTTCCACACACCATGCAATCATACTCATCTCATAAGGCTACAGTGGTAGAGCACTGCCTTACAGTTACAGGGCAGATGCCATTAGTTGGTTCTGCCACATTTCCCAAATATATTGCCCAATATGAGCAATTTGGTAGTTTGAACATAACCTGCCAGGAGAGATTCAGACCCTTTGCTAAGAATAACGTTTCCCTTCACTGACTTTTGCAAGTTTAATGTGGGTTACTAAGAAAGCAAATATTACCAAATGGACATCGCAGCAAGAAACACATTTAAAAAGATAAATCAGAAAGTCTTTTTATCACCTAATGAGAGAGTTACTCATACAATTTTCAAATTGATGGCAAAAGTAAAATTAATTTATAAAGAACTATAATACAGAAAATATTTTACCCATATGAATTATAAAACCAACATATATCAGTGACAGGAGTGGGAGGTTTTTCATACAGTGGCTTAAACATTTTTAGACTGTCAAATTATTTTCCTGTGCTCCTTCAATTATTTATTGTCAAGTGCATTGTTTTCCTGCTATTGGCTTCCATGCAGTAAAGCATCAGTAGCAAAAGAATTACTTACTCCTTATGACAGACTAGCTCATTATAAATCGGCTAAAAAGCTTATTTTGTTAGCCTGTGGCAAAATGGTGGCAAAGCACCCTTGTAGTCTTCCAATTATTCCATTATTTTATTCATTCAGACATAATCTGTAGGTTCTTCATGGTTGTTCTTCTTAATGAGGTTGTTTTCCTCTTCACATATTAATTCCCATGTATTTCCCCAAAATGCACTTAGCTTCAGATTCATTTTCTTCACATTGGATATGGACATATATTAATACTGCACTCAAAGTGCATTAAAATCATAACCACCATGGGCAAAATTTAATCATTCCCATTTTACAGATGTGGATCTGAGGCTGGGATAATCACTTGCTCAAAGCCACTCAGTGAGTTAATGCTACAATAAAGTCTTGAGCCAAGATGCATTGTCCTAGTCGAAAACTCTTTGCTGTGAGTCAAATTGCTCTCCACGTTAAAATAAGCAAACTTCTTAAAACATGTTTCACCAGAAGATGCCACATACTGAAACTCAAGATATGAAAAAGAAAGGGAAAGAAACAATGGAGACAATACAACATTTGAAAGCATATTGTAATTTTAATTGTGCAATCCAAGACTGGCCTTTTAAAACAAAACAAAAAACACACCATTAAAGCCAGCAGAGTGATAAGTGAAGAAGACAACCATAGTACATAGTCATTTCTAATCTATGTAATAGAGGACATTGTGGATGGACAGACCAGGACTTGATAAGGTGAAGTTGGCGAGTGTTACTGATATGTTAGCAGAAGGTACTCAAAATGTGATAATGGGGGCTCAAATGTTAGGTACTCAAAAGGTGAGGTCCTGCTGGTGGGGAAAGACTGCAAGTGAATTTTTTGAACATGCAGCCGATGTAATTCTTGGTATAGCTGCAACATGGCAAGAAGCCTCAGAGATAGATAAAGATTCGCAGGGGGCTGACAGTAGATGATCATATGTGAAATAGAGAAAGGGAAATAAAGAAAGGTGAGAGAGGTAGTTTATGCAGAGGGCTGAAAAGCCTCAGCTGTAGAAACTAACTTGAAGCTGGTTGAAAGAGCGAGGGAGAAGAAATAAGCATTTATACAATGAGCTGAATGGATGGAGCTCCATAAGAACATCTCTATTTGTATGAGCTAGAATAAGAGTCACTCCTGATGGGTTGTGTTCCGGTTTCCATGCTACTGTGTGTACCCATACAAAGAGCCCTAGATGCCAAATTTGAAATTCTACTGTAGATTATGTTGACAGATTGGGTTCATTCAAAAAATAAAATAAAATAAATGTATACACCTATACTTGTCTACGATGTATATGATGAATGTATATGATGTCTCCAGAAATGGAACCTTTGTTCAGCAATTGTTTTCACTTCTAAGCCAGTGTAGAATCAAGATCATTAATATCAGTATTAATTATAAGATATTGTCCTAGGAACCTTCTCTGGGTGCCAGTGCCTGCTGGATAGCCATTGCTTTGAAATTCCCTTCCCTAGAAAATTCCTCTGGCACCATCACAACTGGTTGCTTCCACACTACCCCTTTTCTCCGCAACCACTATCATTTGTTCACTCACATTTTATGGAAAATCCAGATAACATCATTGCCAGATTGCTTCATTCTAAGGACTAATTAAAGGCAAATTAAAGAGCAATTTATCACTAATTTACAAGTTGTGTAAACAGAAAGCAGTGGAGCAGGCAGGACCTGCAAGAAAGAAACTTCTAATTAACATTTCAGAGGGACTTTTGCAGAACAGAAGAGGTAAACATTACAGCATGATCTTCACCTTAGGGAAGGGCATTGTTGGATAATATAATGCTATTTTAAGTACTGGTTGGAATCACAGTTTTTATTCAACTTGTAGCTGATTGTAGAAAAGCAGTTCCTCAGCTTTGTTGAGCACTCTAGTGTGGAAGCAACTGTTATCTGTTAGGTACCAGGTCAAATCCACCCTATTCCCAGCATTTTTAATAACATCAGCTGTTCTATTGTATCTATACTACTGTTTTACTTGTATTGTTTCTTTGTAATGCTGATTTTGTTCTTAGCATCATTATTGTTAATATTTATGATTATTGTGATTTTTAAATAAAGTAATAAGCCACCATGATTATCTTTATAGTGAAGATAGTATTAAAAGACAACAACATACATATACATACATACATACATACATACCGTCTTCATGGGCCCCATTCCCCAGATCAGATCGCTGTTCTTGTATAGTACTCTCAAGTTTTATAGAAGGCTGCATACCCATTACTATGCTTTCCATTGCCATCTCCTATTAAAGATTTGATCTGTGCCATCACCACTTTTTCAGTAGTGAAACGGTGAATTCATCCCAAGTGCTGGATCTGAATTTTTTAATCCAACAGCATCCCTTTTGAATGAGTAAAAGGACATATCTGTGAGTAGAATCAGGATTCCATAAATGGATCTATCTTGCCCGTGGTCAGTAGTCTTTAGTTTGCTTTAATCATATTGAAAAATAAGAAATAGACTATTATGCTAGCATATTTGCAAATGCTCATGAAACAAATTTCAGTACAACCAGTTTTCAGAAGGAAACCCTTTTTGTGCACCTCTACAAATGTTAAGTCAGAAAACATGTCTAGACTATCTTTGACAGGTACCTGAGGGAGTGTGTCCTTTTTCTTCTACTTGACAACCTCATCTAACTTGTCAGGGCAGAAAAAGATGATTGAATTTAACTAAAGAAATAGATCTGTTGGAACAGTGTCACATTTTGTCATTGCACTCTGATTCTGTAGTATACATTGTTCTACGGAAAGTTCCACGTTTATTATAGTTTTTACGACATAAATTTAACTAAAAATATACTGCAGAAATCTTGAATTCCTTGGGCCAGTTTAGCCCTCTCAAAACACATGTGGGAGGAGCATGGGCATGCATATCTGTCCCTTCTGCACACCACCTCACCTTAATCATGCAAGTGGATTAAGTAATCCAAACCATCCTTCAACACACAGATAAAATTCTACCTTACAATAGTATTAACAGGACACACATTAGCGGACAGTTTGGATGAACCAACCATTGCCCAATCAAGTGATGGAAAGATAGCAAGCTAGAAGGACAAAGACATGAATGTCAACACTCACCTGCCACACGTTTGAGAGACCCAGTTGGCGTATCATCCAAACCAATCACTTAGTTGTATAGAAGCAATACTTCTAAGAATTTTGTAGAATGGTTGATGAATGTAAAAGAGCAGCAGATGAAATCAGTGTCCATCTATAACTTTGGCATCATGAATCCCACACATTCCACAAGCTGTGTTAGTATTTCTCAAAATATTTATTTATTTTTCTTCACAGTTCTGTACAAATTCTTGTTTGGTGTAGGCAATAATTCTGGATGTTTTAAATTTTTTTCAGGGCCCCCAGTTAATGTCACATGCAACATCTTTATAAATAGTTTTGGATCTATTGCAGAAACGACCATGGTAAGGTATCTTTTATGTCAATAAAGTTGAACTAACATTATTGAAGGTGCAGTTGTATTAAGCAGTAGTTCATTGAGCCTTACTAGTAGGAAGGCTTATGGAACTCAGTGTGACTTATTTCCAAATAACATGCTTAAAATCAATGACAGAAGGAACATTCTAACATGAGATGTATTCATTTTTGGTTCATTTATATAATCCAGAACAATGAATATATTCCCATAAACTTGCAGTACTCCTACATAAACTCTGTTTAAAAAGGTAGTTGCATAGCTATCTAGTCCAGAATCCCATTTTCCACAGTGGCCTACGAGATGTCTCAGAAAAGCCCATAGGCAAAAGGTGAGGGCAGGCCCTCTCTCCTGCTGTTGCTCCCCTGCAACATTTGAGAGGCATCTGGAGCCACCAAACTAGTAGCCATTGATAGACTTTTCCTCCATGAATTTGTCTAAGTCCCTTTTAAAGCCATCCAAGTGAGTGGCCATTGCCACATCTTGTGGCAGAGAATTCCATAGATTAATTACGCGCTTTATGAAAAAGTACTTCCTTTTGACAGTCCTAAATTTCCAGGCCATCAGTTTCATGGGATGATGCCTGGCTCTAGTGTGAGAGAAGGTGAAAAATTTCTCTCAGTCCACTCTCTCTACTCCATGCATAATTGTATCCCTGTAATTGACTCTTTTCCAAACTAAAAACCCCCGGATGCAGTTGCTTGCCATTGCTCCAGATCCTTGATCATCTTTGTTGTCCTCTTCTGCACCATTTCCAGTTCTATAATGTCCTTCTTAAGATAGGGTGACCAGAACTGTACACAGTGCTCCATATGTGGCCACACCATAGGATTGTTATAGGGGTAGTTAGCATTTTTAGTTTCAGTCCCCTTCCTAATGATATCTACCATGGAATTTGCCTTTTTTCACAGCTTGCCGAAACTTTTAACAAGCTGTCCACCATGACCCCAAGATCTGTCTCCTGGCCAGCTCAGACCCCATCAGTGTATATGTAAAGAGGGGGGGTCCCAATATGTATCACTTTACACTTGCATTTGAACTGCATTTGCCATTTTGTCACCCATTCACCCAGTTTGGAGAGATCCTTTTTTAGCTCCTTACAATCTCTTTTGGATTTCACTACCCTAAACAGTTTAGTGTAATCTGAAAATCTGGCCACTTTGCTGCTTACTCCAACTTCTGGATCATTTATGAATAGGTTAAAGACCACAGGTCCCAATCCCTGCAGGAACCCACGTCTTACTTCCCTTCATTCGAGAACTGTCCATTTATTAAGAAATATTTGTTGTATTGTATTGTGTTGTATTGTAAATGACTGTATTGGCAATTGCCTAACTGAGCAAAGAGGCACCTTTTTAGTGGTGATTCTCTTTATTGAGCAGGAGAAGAGCAACTGGCCCTATCCACCCCCAGCACAGCATCCCTCCAGTGACTGTTGCTGGTATCTATCTTATGTTTCTTTTTTAGATTGTGAGCCCTTTGGGGACAAAGAGCCATTTTAGCTATTTTATTTATTTATTTACCTTATTTCTATGTAAACCACTTTGGGAAACTTTTGTTGAAAAGAGGTATATAAATATTTGTTGTGTTGTATTGTATTGTATTGTATTGTATTGTATTGTATTGTATTCCTGCCTTCTGTTTCCTGTCCTTCAGCCAATTACCAATCCACATATGAACCTGTCCCCTTATCCCATGACTGTTAAGTTTACTCAAGAGCCTTTGGAGAGGAATTTTTTCAAATGCTTTTTGGAACATAAGAACAGACCTGCTGTATCAGGCCCAGGGCCTATCTAGTATCCTTGGAAGTCTAAGTATACTATGCTGACCGGATAACCTTTATCTACATGCCTGATGACATTCTCAAAGAACTACAGAAGGTTAATGAGGCAAAATTTTCCCTTGCAGAAGCCATACTGGTTCTCCTTCAGCAAGGCCTTTTCATCTATATATTTAACAATTTTGTCCTTAAGTATGCTTTCCATCAATTTACCCAGCACAGAAGTTAAACTAACCAGCTTGTAGTTTCCTGGATCCCCGATTCCCCTGGATTCCTTTTTGAAAATTGGAGTTACATTAGCTAATTTCCAATCCTCTGGTATAGACTGTAGGGACAAGCTACATATTTTTGCTAGGAGATCAGCAATTTCACATTTGAGTTCCTTCTGAACAAGCTGTCATGTGCTTCTATCTGCTTTACTCCTGGTTCTACTTTGTCCCCCTTCTGGTTTTTCTGAAACGTTTGCACCAGGCGCGGATCGTGAACGCGCCTTGGGGGGGGGCAGCGGGCAGCTTCTTTAAGGTAAACGGCACGGATCTCCTGCTCTGTGTACCTTAAAGAAGCCGCCCGCCCCCCACCCCTGGAGGAGAGTTCACGAGCCGCGCCTGGGAACCACGCAGTTCCTCTCAGCAATTTCCCAGATGTCATTTCAAAAACTGCTCAGTGACCTATTTGATTTTAAGTGCCAGCAGTCTGATTCAATCTTGGTTCAAGTAGATAGATGGGATGAAAGGGTTCGAGATAGAAAAATACCAGACAGTTTGCCTTTACTCAAGGACATTTCTCTTTTTCACAGAATTGAGGGCATGTCCTAGGGAAATGAGGGTGTATGGTAGGTCTAATCCTTCTCCTCAGACTCATTACCTACTGTTGTTATCTTATTCCATGGTTTTCAGTATCAACTATTAGGCCTGTGCACATTTCGATTCAAAAATTCAGAGGTAAAGGGGAATACTTACCAGATTCCTGAGATTTCCGCGGGTTTGGTTCAAACTCAAACTGGTTCCAGCTTGACGGTGCATGGAACTGGACAGATTTTATCCACAATTTCCTAAAATCAGCAAAAATTGGTAAAATCCGAATCCAATTCCCTGTCAAAAATCAAATCAGTAAAGTTGGAATTAATTTGAAAATATAATAATTTCAGGAATACTTTAGAATCTTGGAATTTGCAAAATGGCACAATTTCGACCCACAGAGGTGACAGGGGAAATAGAAAAAAAAACCCAAAAATCACTGGTTGTTCCTAGAGCCTGGAAATCTGCCACACAGATAGGGGAATGGGGTGGAGTCACTCTGTAGTGACTTTGAAGAGAATTGGTCAGTTCCCTGATTTCTGGTGAATTTTTGAAATATTTGTTTAAAATGGCTAAACATGGTGAAATCTGTGGTTTCAAGCCAGAACATTACAAAAACTTCTGAAACGGAAGACCTTCCTTGCACCATCATCTGGAGGAATCTACATATTGCCTACATGAAAAGGGGTAACAGCACATTATTTCCAGACCAGATGGGCACCCATTTTTGAAAACTGGCACACATGAAGTCCACTTTGGCAGGACTGTGTGGAATTTTCTTTTCAAAGTTATGGGTCAATCCCTTGATATTTGGTGAATGTTTGGAAAATAAATTAAAATGTCTAAAATTGGTTAAATAGTTACTTCTTTAAAAAAACAAAAAGTTCTGGATCTGAAACCCTCCCTAGGACCATCATTCCACCCCCCTGAAGAGGGAAAAGGACATTCCTTTGATTTTATATTAATTTTTGTCTTTGCCATTGCAGAAGTACACAGTCAATAAAAGTGGAAGTACTTTGAATGTTTCTGGTTTTGTAGTTTCTAGCCATTAAAGGATTAAAAGGTGTGAAGTACTTTTAATCCCTTTAAAAGGTTTGCCTGTTCCTGCAATGGGAAAGAGAAAATAATTATAAAATCAAAGGAATGTCCTTTTCCCTCTGCATTGCAATGGAAAGATGGTCCAAAGAGGGGACTTTGTAAAGTTCTGTCTTGAAACAAGCCAGATTTCACCATTTTATGCCATTTTAATCCCTCCCCCAATTACCAAATATCACAGTGACCCATAGCTTTGAAAATAAAACAAGAGTCCTGCGAATGTGGACTTCATGTATTCTAGGTTTCATAACTGTATGCCCATCCATTTAGGAAATATAAACAGGGGGCAAAGGGGGCATTCTGTTACCCCTTTTCATAAAGGCAAAGAGCAGATTCCTTCACATGCAGGTGGAATAATGGTCCAAGAGAGTCTTCAGTGTCAGAAGTTTGTGTAAAGTTCTGGCTTGAAACCAGCCAGATTTCACAATTTCCAGCCATTTCTTACCAAAAAAATTCAAAAAATAACCAAAACTCAGGAAACTGACCTTCTCTTCAAATTTACTGCAAGGGGCCTCAACCTTTCCCCCACATGTACAACAAATTTCAAGGCTGTAGGACTAACCAGTGATTCCCCCTCCCCCGATTTCCCATTGACCACTATGGGGAAAAATCTGAATTTAAATCAGAATTCTGATTCAAATTCAAAATTGGATTTGATATCCAACATCACTAGAGCCCATATCTATCTATCTATCTATCTATCTATCTATCTATCTATCTATCTATCTATCTATCATATTTGTATATATGCTGCTGAAACAGGTATGCACAGGGTGGAAGTCAGAGCTTGGATGTTGATCTGCAATTTCTTGGTATAACTCTTCCTTTTCCCTAAAAGGCTGATCCTCATTATCAGATAATTTATATTCCAGTTGGAGATCCTCTGTTGAGGCCAAATTATATTGTTTTGGCTTTTCTCCTGCCTTGTTACTGAATTGGGGCTATAAGCGAGCTAAGCTTCTTCTCAAGCAGAGGATACTGGATGTGGCTCATCAAAAAGAATATATTCGTTTGTCTGATAGATATGTTCACGGTCTGTCCTTACTTAAGGTTTACCTGTCAGATATTTAAATTCACTTGTGGTTCCCAAATATAGGAAAATATTCTCTTTAGCTCACTTAAATGCATTTCCATCTATGATATTAGAGGGCAGGTAAAAGAAAGTCCCTTATTCAGTGTATCTTTTTGGGGGTGGTGTTAAAGCAGTTGAGTCAATTACTCATATTTTATTATATTGTACATTTTATAATGATTTTTGGATTGCTATTATTGATCCATATCTTAGAACTTGTTATAGCCATTCAGAATCAATCTTGTACTAGCTATTTGTTTTTGGATCGAGATGCTGAGGTCACATACAAAGTGGCTAAATATATTCTGATTGCTAACAGGATTAGACAAGTAATGACATCTTCTACAGACTTTTAACCTCTCTGTATTATAGCTGTTATATACTGTATTATTGTAAAAAGCCTCCTAATGGCACATCGGGGAAATGACTTAACTACCAAGCCAGAGGTTGCTGGTTCGAATCAACGCTGGTATTCGAACTGGCAACCTCTGACTTGGTAGTCAAGCCATTCCAAATATGCTTCCTTTGAGTCTATATCGGGCAGCAGTAATATAGGAAGATGCCGAAAGGCATCATCTCATACATATGTTTTGAATTATTATTATTATTATTATTATTATTATTATTATTAATAATAATAATTCAATTTCTATACCACCCTTCCAAAAATGGCTCAGGGCGGTTTACACTGAGAAATAATAAATAAATGAGATAGCTCCCTGTCCCCAAAGGGCTCACAATCTAAAAAGAAACATAAGATAGACACCAGCAACAGTCACTGGAGGTACTGTGCTGGGGGTGGATAGGGCCATTTACTCTCCCCCTGCTAAATAAAGAGAATCACCATGATAAAAGGTACCTCTTTGCCCAGTTAGCAGGGGATTGTTATAGCAATGGTAGATTTGTATAGCTAATATGAACTGTGCAGACTGGTAAGCGGGAAGTGAATATTTACTTAATTAAATGTAATTGGATTGTTAAGATATTGTAAAACTAATAAAAAATTTAAAATGCAAATAAAGAAAGGCATCATCTCATACTGCACGGGAGGAGGCAATGATAAACCTGTATTTATTGTATTCTACCAAACAGATAAATAGATAAACCTGTATTCTCCTGTATTCTACCAAAGACAACCACAGGGCTCTGTTGTCATCAGGAGTCAACACCAGCTGGACAGCACGCTACCTTTACTTTATATTAATTTTATGTTCTGATGTTTTGCTTTTTCTTTGATATCTCGATGCATTTATTTTCCCTTGTTTTCCCATTTCTGGTCAGTGACCAAATAATCGTATCGTATTTGTATACCACCCCAGACTTCTGTCTCTTGCAATTTACTGCAACATAAACCAAATTAAAACAGAAATTAAAACCTTAAAAGAGTTTTAAAACCACATGTCTAGTTAAAAAGCTTGGGAGAATAAATGTATATTTAGAGACTTTCTAAAAGTTGTCAGAGATGGGGATGTTCTTATCTCAGCAGGGAGTGCATTCCAGAGCCTTGGGGCAGCAACAGTGAAGGCCCGTCCCTGTCACCAGACAAGCTGGTGGCATCTGCAGATGAACCTCTCTGGATTATCTCAATGGGCAATGGGGCTTATAGTGAAGAAGTTAAATACCCAGGGCCTAAGCTGTTAAAGGCTTAATCGGTTATAACCAGCACCTTGTATTTTGCCTGGAAACTTATTGGTAGCCAGTGTAGTTCTTTTAATATAGGAGGAAAATTATTTCTCCGAGATGACCCAGAAACCAAACCAGCTGCCTCATTCTGTACCAACTGCAATTTCCGGACTACATACAAAGGCAGCCCCACATAGAGCGCATTCCAGTAGTCAAGTCTGGAGGTTACCAGCATATGTACTACTATTCTGAGGTCACTTAGAACCTCAGAGGTACCCAGTGGTACTTCTAAAGAAATGGACACAGCTGGCATATCAGCTGAAACTGACAGAAAACATCTCTGGCTACTGCCTCAATCTGAGACACCATGGCGAAGTTTGGATCCAGAAGCACTCCCAGTCTGCGTAACTGTTCCTTCGGAGGAAGTGGGACACCATCCAGAATGAGCAGATCAAAATTGTCTCCTAAGTTCTGACCTCACAAAATATGTATCTCCATCTTATTTGGATTTGGTCACAGTTTGTTATCCCTCATCCAGCCCATCGCTAGCTCCAGGCAGGCATTTAGGGAGGTTATGTCTTGTCTTTATGATGTTCACAAGGAGAAATAGATTTGGGTTTCATCAGCGCATACTAATAACACCCTGCACCAAATCTTCTGATGATCTCTCTGAATCTGAAATGGTCAGAGTCAGATCGCATTGAATCTGAATTTGCTGAATGTGCACAGGCCTATCACCTAAACATTTATGTAATTCAGTGGTACTGCTTTCCCTCCATCTGTCTTTCATTTCTACCTGCCTGATATCTCTCCAGTATATCAAACATGTCCAAGATATTTTATGCATCTTTTCTTCCAAACTTCCCTTTCCTCTAATCCTTCCCATATCTATCAACAACATCCACATTTACAACATTCACTAGATACACAGCATTGGCTTTATCTCTGAGCCTTTTCTTTCTAGCACATGTAAAGAGGCAGTGGACTGGGACAATGGTGTAGGAGAGAGTGATATGTTTTCAGTAGGATGGGAAAAGACCTAGGCAACAGAGAGAGAGGAGCACAGAAATGTATAATTCTTCTCAAAAGACTTGATTTGAAAAACCATCTGAGAAAATTCTCCAATATCTCCCCTTCGGAGTAAGCCCTGCAATTAGTACAACATTTCAGTTCTTTCTTCGGGGGTTGCGGGCGGGGGGCCCTCAATCCTGAAAACTCTGACATTTGGAGCAGAATTTTACTTGGGAGAAATTTGTCCACATCTGCATTTCACAGATCATGTCCACCCTTTTCAATATATTTTCATTCCATTATGAGAGCCAGAAACATATTATTCTAAAGTGAAAGCGGAAATTCAATGGATACATGCAATGAGCCTTGACCTTTAGGACTTTGAGCAAGTCAAGAATAATTTACTGCGTAATTCTTTTTCTTCCTTCTCATTACTCTCCATACAGTTAAGAACTCACTAGTAAACTGTAGCCCTGAATACAGAAAACACCAGTGCTCTATATTAGTTTGCTCCTAAATTATGCATGGATGCAGCTCAAAGGGGGACTTTCTTGCGGTCAGCAATTGTCAAATTCTGTCAGAATCAAAGCAATCATTTTGAGAATATGAGCATACTTTAAAAACAAAACAAAACCACAGCTCTATTTGTGACCTTTATATTGGTTTAGTATCTAAATCCTTTTACCCTTACTATACTGAAAAAGAAGACCTTTTTAAAAGCGAGGCAGTAATATACTGTGCTGCCCAAACCCATGCATGTTTACTCAGAAGTAAGTCCCATTTTGTTCAATGGAATTTAGTCCCAGTGAGTGTGCACAGAATCACAGCCTTCATTACAAGTTAACTTCTGGTTGTGGTGTTTTGGGTTCATCCGTTCCTTGATCCAGGCCAGCTTTTGAATGGTACTTTAGTTACCTTTAGTCCGGTCCTGGAGTAGAGGCAGGGCTAACAAATAACCAGCAGCAAGAGCATTGAAAGTAGTCTGCACTTGCCCCTCTCTAAATAATATCTATTTTCATTATACCATTAATATTCTTGATTCTAGTCCACTGCCTTGTCATTGCATGTCACAGCTATTTCCTCTGGATTCTACACTGGTCAATTATAGTTAGGGACAATTTTAATACTGTCACCATAGAAATTCACCCCAGTTGTTACTTCAAGCACATACATACTTCCCTTAATGTGCAGGGTGGGAGACAGTTTTAGTTACTACTAGCTTTACTACTAGCTATAAAGTACCCAGCATTGCTTGGTATTGGTATTGCTCTTTGTTTTGTGGCTATACCCACTGTATATCCACCTGTCTGTCTGTGTGGGGTGGTTGTTGGGGTTCCTGGGTACCCTATATTACTCGTAGAGTTGTAGGAAATCACTGTGCAAAGTTTGGTTCCAATAGCACAAAGGGTATGGGAATGTATAGGGAACAGGCATTTTGTTGTGTGGATATACCTGCTGTATATCTGTCTGCCTGTGTGTACAGGGTGGTTGTTGGGGTTCCCAGGTACCCTATGTTGCTTGTAGGAGCCTAGGAAGTCCCTTTGCATTGCTTGGGCAACCCAGTGTTGCTCTTTATTTTGTGGATAGACCTGCTGTATATCCGCCTGTCTGTCTTTCTGTGCAGGGTGCTTGTCAGGGTTCCTGGGTACCGTATGTTACTCATAGGATCATAGGCAGTCACTGTACAACATTTGGTCCCGATAGCTCAAAGGGTGTGGGGATGTATAAGGAACTGCCCACTGTATATCCACTTGTCTGTCTGTGCAGGGTGGTTGTTGGGGTTCCTGGGTACCCTGTGTTACTTGTATGGGCCTAGGAAGTTTGGTCCCAATAGCTCAGTTGCTCGGGTAACCCAGCCTTGCTCTTTGTTTTGTAGCTATACTGGTTGTATATCCACCTGTATGTCTGTGTGGGGTGGTTTCCGGTTACCCTATGTTACCCATAGGATCCCAGGCAGTCGCTGTGCAAAGTTTGGTCCCAGTAGCTCAAAGGGTGTGGGAATGCATAGAGAACAAATAGACATTTGTGTGTCTATCTATCTATCTATCTATCTATCTAGAGATTAGATGCCTAAACATACAGAACATGTTTTTGAAGAAGGGTTTGAATTTGCCATTGCAGTAATGCACCTATATTTTATTAAATACATGCTACATATATAAAGCACAAATATATTACCTGTTCATTCTGTGCTTGGAAATATCTATGCCCTTTAACTTGTGTGTGTACAAACATACAAATATAAATCCAAAATGTTTTGCAAAAGTGAAAGAGAGAGGGCAATGGGAGTGAAAGCTGCAAAAGTGAAAGAGAGGGCAAAGGGAGGGGAGCATCCTTTACTGATGGCAAAACTGAATTGTGCTTGAACATGCCAGATACAGCTGTTAAACTACAGATTTGCTTTGGACAGAGTCTCCCACCTGGTAAAGATCCCTAGCTCCTAACAAAGGACAATAACAATAACATGTTCTCAACTCCCCAAGTACTGTATACTCCCCAGGTATACAGTTGGCTAAATTCATATCAGATATCTCTCACAAATTTGGATGGCCAACCTTCATCTGTATTGAAAGCAGAAAAGGAACAGCAAAAAACTTCTGAATGCATAAAATTAAGTATTTGGTAAATGCAAGCTTTAACAATACTGGATGAAGTGAAAAGATGATGCAAGAACAAGCCTTCCATTCTATAATTCTCTCTCATTCCTAAAGGAAGGATTTTCTGTTTCTACAGAAATCTAACCAAAGCAAAGATAGAAATTCTACTTAGAGGCCATCAAGCATAACCTGATAACAAACAGTATGTCATAATCAGGTGCTAGCAGAAAAACAGAAGGAAGATTAAAGCAGTTCTAAATGCAGAGGCTAGGGGGCAATATACCAAATAACATTATATATATACACACACACACACACACACACACACAATTCTCTTAAACATGCCCATCGCTAATCCCATGTGTGGCAACTCTCGTGAGAGTTCACCAGCCATATAGCAATAGGGATGCATGAGCTGGCTGGGGGGAGAAATTGGTGACGGTGGCAGGCAGGTGGGGTGAAACAGGCAACGGGGGTGGGAGGGTGAGGGAGAAACTGGTGGGGGGTAGTCAGCAGGTGGGTGGGTGGAGAAATTGGCGACAGGGGTGGCTAGGGGGAGAAACCGGTGAGGAGGTGGGCAAGGGTGGGTGGGAGAGAAACCAGCGATGGGGCGGGAGGCAGTGGGCAGGAGAAGATGGGGGCGGAAGGGTGGCCGGCCACCAGGAAAGAAAGCGGTGGCTAGGAATAAAATGTTGTGGGGGGAAACCAGTGAGGGGGGGCAGGCAGGGGAGAAAATTGTAACGGGGGTGGGTGGCCAGTGGCCAGACAGCGGGGGAAGAAAACAGAGGCTGTAGCCAACTAGAGGTGCAGATGCTCTGCACCTGGCCCAGCTAGTACCCAATTAATCTTGAAGTTTTAATATTATCCAAGGTTTTATTTTAAATTAAAAATAAAGATGGTAACAGTTTCGCAGTATGCTGGGTTCCACTGGTTTGCAAAAATGAATTAGAAACTTAGAAAATGACATTTGCTAAGTCCTCACCTGCAGAGCATACCTAAGTACTCTGAGCAAGAATAAAACTACTTTACATCCCCCACTAATCCCTCCCTGTTGTACATGGGCCAAATAGTAGGGAAGTGCATGGAACCAAAATACAGGCAGGTCTGAAGGTGGGGGGATAGTTTTCTCAAAAATAGTCCGGCTAGGGCAGCAGCATACTGCGCAATTGCAGTGGCCACTTCCGATCCACAGCGTACCAGGGCGGCAAGGAAGTATGCAGCCGCCCTGGTGGGACTGTTTTTGAGAACAGCACCTGTGGGAGAAACACGGAGGGTGGGTGAGTAAGAGCACCCTCCCCAGTCCTTAAAGTTATCCCCTCCACCTTCAAACCTGCTGTCGCCAGTTCTGTGCACATCCCTACCAAATAGTTGCATCCCTCTTCCTAGCTTTGGGGGCTGTTAAATAAACATCTGGGATTTTCATCCTGATGTCGTGAACTGCTATCCCGGCTATCCCTACAGGATTTACAACCCCGGGAGAGAGAGTAAACAGAAAGCAGCAACGAAACTGGATAAAGGAAAATAAAAGGCTCGCAAAGAAAACAGTAAATGACTTAAGTCCCCTGAACTGAAACTAGGTACCCCACTCTAACAATAACTGAGTAATAAGTGGAAGAAAAGACAGAACAAGGAATGAAACAAGTGAAGGACACCAAACAAGGAATTAAGGGAACAATGCAGGGAAGTACAGACAAGACAAACTGGAACAGGGAAAAGATATAATTCCAAGAGCGCAATGGTTCTTGGAATTAATAATTCCAAGAGCCCCTGGTGGCAAAGTGGTAAAACTGCCACCCTGTAACCAGAAGGTTACAAATTCAATCCTGACCAGGGGCTCAAGGTTGACTCAGCCTTCCATCCTTCCGAGGTCGGTAAAATGAGTACCCAGAATGTTGGGGGCAATATGCTAATCATTGTAAACCGCTTAGAGAGCTTCGGCTATAGAGCGGTATATAAATGTAAGTGCTATTGCTAATATCTGCTGCCAGCAAAGTTGCAAACAGCAACTCAGCCATGATAGACTGTTGAATATATATGGCTGAACAGAACCAGGAACCAATCAGGCTTCCCTGAGTCAGCAGCTTGGCTTTCTTCCCTGTTATCTCCTGCACCTGTGTGAGTCCCTCTGAGCCTGCCTCTTGATACTTCTTCTCACTATAGGTGGAATCCCAGGCTCTTCCACATCAGAATTCAAGTCTGGCAGCTGTTGAGAATCCTCAGGTCCCGAGTCTGGTTTCTCTGCCAAATCTTGCTGCTGTGGCTCACTAGCAGGCGAGTCTTCCTGCTCTGAGTCTTCTGATTCCGAAGTCTGAGCCATGACACCTGACTGCACTATTGCCGCCCTCAAAACTTTTCAGCATCTTCTAGGCAATTCTGTATTAAACTACAGCATTCAAAAATGAACAAACAAATCATGACAGGTCGGCCTGCAAATCAGCATTGCATTTGCCAAGTCTGAGTCTGCACCAGCAATGATGTGGAAACATCTATATATTTAATTCTCCTGGGTGAGCCTTGGAATGTGCATCCCAGAGCCCAGCTGGTTGGCTAGGCTAATCAGGAAATCTAATTTCCTGATCTGCAGGAGATGTAAATAACTGTGGATGGTGACATTCTTTATTAATAAAAGCATATTCATACTAGAAGGCTGAGCTTGGTTTGTATTCTAAATTAAATACAATAAATAATTAATTAATAAGTAAAATAAATGAATAAATAAAGTAAATAAGTTAAATAACTAACTAACTAACTAGCTAGCTAGCTATTCTGCATCTTCTTTGTAAGATGACCAAGTTTACATTAAAGAGTTTCCAATTCTCCAAAGACTCTATCCCTGTCCATTTATACAGGTTTTTGTGTGAATGACTATACATGCATTCATTTTGAAAGTGAAACTGGATACTCTACAGACCTTCTCAAATGCAGGATAGAGCAAATGTACTTCTGTATATAGCAATAGCAATAGCACTTACATTTATATACTGCTCTATAGCCGGAGCTCTCTAAGCGGTTTACAATGATGTAGCATATTGCCCCCAACATTCTGGGTACTCATTTTACCGACCTCGGAAGGATGGAAGGCTGAGTCAACCTTGAGCCCCTGGTCAGGATCGAACTTGTAACCTTCTGGTTACAGGGCGGCAGTTTTACCACTGTGCCACCAGGGGCTCAAATATACATTGAGCATGTGTGAATAATGGTACGTGCATGCAGATCTGTGAATGTACATGTGATTGTACATGTGAACTGAGCGCTAGGCAGAAAAAGAGCATAACTTGCCAATAACTTGCATTAAACATGATGTATGTTCTATGTCAAATAATAGTGCTTCTCTAGATGATCCAGCCTGTAACTCTTGCCATGATACAGAATGGTCTGAAAAGAGAGACTCTGTCCCATTGCTCCTAAGCTGCTTGATAGTGTAGCAGCACCTTTATAATACCACTTCTGAAATAAGCCAGCTTAATCTGGGAGAAAGGTAAATGCACTACAGTTACACCAACACCAACTCTTGGAATGCGATCAAACAGTAGGTGACTTCAGTGGAGCCAATTATCTTATAAAGAGAAACCATGCCTCTTGCCAAGCTGCTCCTTACAGTTATTCCAAGGCTGGCTGTTAATAGGCACATCAGCTGGACTGGGAGCAGGAAATGACTGATTTGACTTCTGCGCTCAAGCAGTAGACCTGCTTTCTTTGGTGTGTGTGAGAGAATGTCTAGATGTTTTATTCTTAGGAAGCTCAGGACAAAGGAGATTATTAAGGTAACCTATTATCATGAAAAGGCAATTGCTGGAATGAGTTAAAAATTAAAAATTAGGGTTGCCAATTCTTTTCTGGAAGAGTTCCTATGCATTGCTGTCACCAACACTGCCCTATCTATTGGAAAAATCTTCACATGTAAAATTGTTGGCTGTCATGGAGCTCTTTCCTTGTTAGCATTCCAACACAATCCTGAAAACCTCTTTATTTCAGCAGGTGTTTGGACTTTTTCGGCATACTTAATTTGATTTGGCTCTGGTATGTTTTTTACCTTAATCCAAGACTAGGTTTTCCCCCAAGTTCATCTTAAATTCAGAGTCCTATTCCTTTTGAGTAACTGAAGGTATGGCTTGCATTTAACCTTGGTTTTTTAAGAGGGGGGGGGTTTCTTAAATTCAGAATTGTCTTTGATTAGAGTAAATATGCTAACCCCTGCTAACTTGGCAAAGAGGCAACTTTTAACATGGTGATTATCTTTATTTAGCAGGAGGAAAGTAACTGGCCCTATCCACCCCCAGCACAGTACCTCCAGTTACTGATGCTGGTGTCTATCTTATGTTTCTTTTTAGATTGTGAGCCCTTTGGGGACAGGGATCCATCTATCAGTAGCAATATTTATCATCCACCTATCTTGTTGCTTTGAAAGGCAGAGCTACATTGTGTGGTTGAAAAGTTGGCAGCCCTTGCCATATCTTTTTGTTTCTCTGTTTTCAATTTCATATTGAAATATTTTTATGGTATTTGATTCTGAAAGCAGATCTCAAGTAAACTGTAGGCTCCAAAAGAAATGGATGGAGGTGAGAAGCATGCATTATACTGATGGAAAAGGATTTACAGGTTTAACTCCCATTAACCTTAAGAGGAGCGACGGGCAAAAGCTTCTATATATATATCAAGTTGAGTTTAACACCCATTAGCTAAATACACACTTGGAGAGAAAAAGCTATGCTAAAGACATCTGGAAAATAATTTAATCTGGCTTAATCTCTGGCATCCTCCTTATTTCTTTACCCCCTCCCCCCACCCCGATATAATGTTTCTGCTGGTCTCACTGTGTTTGTAAATTAAGAAAATGAAGGGTATGACACAAATATATAAAAATATGCATGGCAGCAACATAAGCTTTTTAATACTCAAAACTCAATCTGCCCTGTTAGCTCATGTGTGAAGTGATTACCCAGAGGAATCTTGCACAGGACAAATGAAAAGGGGAAACCATTATGAATATTCTCATGTGACAATAGAAGTACTATCACTTGTATGCATGAAAATTAGATAGTTGCTCCCTAGTTGAAGGCCCTGTGTTTCATTTGATCCACACTCACTTTTAGCCTACTAAAAAGGAGAAGGGTTTTCGAGATCATCATGTCTGCATCCTCTTTCAACAGCTTTCGCTTTTGCAGTCTGATACAAAGCAAATTCAAAGCACATGAGGCAGGAGCATAGCTACCATTTGGCAAGGGGAGGCATTTGTCTCTGGGCCCGCTGCCTCAAGTGGTCCACAGAGGCAAGTCACATGATCATCGTCCTGGCTCCCCCGCGCCTGCGCTTCCTTCGGTGTTCCGGCCAGGGGTATTCCTTCACTCTCCATCTCTCTCAAGTCCCCACCCTCCTTTCCCCATCTCCCTTTGTGCCTCCTTCCCGACTCCATTCTGGTCCTGTCCAGCCTGCCTTCTCTGGCGTTGGTCAGGGCTCTCATTGGCTGGCAGGTGGATGTGTGACGCGTCAAAGCCCTCTGCATGTGGAAGCAGAAAGCAGCAGCCGGCCGGTGGGTGAGCAAGCAAGAGAGATTGCTGTGTGTGAGACATGCCCATGCCCCATTTATCAAGGCCACTGTTCCCGGCTTCCCGCCTTGCTGCTGGTTCATCTGGCCACTGCTTTGTTTGTAGGCAGGGAGGCGGCTGCTGTGTGTTTGTGTGCTGAGGAGGAGGAGGAGAGACGTGGAGCCTGACTCCTCAGGTGAGTGCTGGCTCCGATGGGCTCCTTCCTCCTTTTTCTCGGGGCATGGGAGAGTTGAGGGGGATTTGTGCTGCTGCCTCAGCTGAAAGGGACACCCGGAACTGTGCTTTAACAAAAGCCATTTCTGTTTGCAAGAGAGCCTCCAGTTTATTTGCATTTCATCCTAATAAGCAAGCTGATAATTTGGGGGGGGGGCAGGCCGGGAGAGGCAACAACATGGTCTGTGTATGGCTGTTCTTGGTGTTTTTACAGAGGCAGCCACGCGTGGACTTTTAAAAGTAATAGAGGACCTATTCTTTTGTCTCCTGACAGAACTTCCAGGTTATACCAAGGCTGGAGTGGGCCCAGAGATGAGATTTTAAAATTGGCCCCTCACTGCTTTCCTCTCCTTCTCCTGGCCCGATGTCTCTGCTAAATATCCCAACTAGTTACAAGGTGTAAATAACAGCAGAACCAACTAAAACAACAGTATCAGTTAAAGTTGCCAGTTCGAATCCTCACTGGTACTATATCTATGACAGAAGGAGGTGTGGCAGTGAACATTTAGAAGTCAAAATAATTAACCCATTTTACAGCGCTGCCATAGGTGCACACACACACACACACACACACACACACACACACGCATGCTATGGAGGGATATATATATATAGGGGGGGCTCCCTTTGCTCCTGAAACCCCCCAGATACATTTCACTATATTATATTTAGTAAAATTAAAATATTTTCCAGATTCAGAGAGATATTTGAGCAGTAACTTATTGAATTGTCAAATAAGAAATGCTAAGGATGATGCAGGGTGGGAAGAGTACAAGATGACAGGAATTCAGGGAGGTGATGAGAGGCTGTGATTGTGGAAGAAAGGGGGGCAACAAAGAGGGAGGGGGCAACTGAAATAAGGGGAAAGAAAGGGGGCAACAAAGAGGAAGAGGGAATGGACAAAGTAAGAGCCTAGGGCAAGGAGGGGACTAAGTGTGTGTGGAGTGGGAGAAGCAGGTAATCTGATTTGTTTAAGGGGGGGGAGCAGCAGTCAGCAGATGGTTGTAGCTGTGCTCCCCAGTGTTTTGAGCTTTGTGTCCTGCCTGCTAAGAAGGGTGGAAAAAGAAGTGCAGCTATGTATTGCAAAGGGGGAAGGCAGTGACGAAGAATAAGGAAATGATTAGTTTCCACTTCAGTATCCTGGGGAGGATTTAATTATTCTGACCTTCTCCATGCTCCTCTGACTGAATGATGGGAGGGACAAGGGAAACTGTGTGAGCCCTCAGCCAATATAGGTGGAACTGAGCTGCTGCTGCTGCACTTCAGACAAGAATAAGAAAACTCTCTCTCTCGCTCTCTCCCCGCTCCCAGCCAGCACAGCAGTTGGAGAGCAGCCAAGCTGAGACTGTTGCTACTCTCTGGATTGGAGCTTCTTCTTCTCAATCACAAAGGAGACAAGGAGTAGTGGTGGGATCCTTCCCACCTCTCATCGTCTTCTTCATGAGTGAGAAGAAGCTCCAGAGAGTGTGGGAATCCCACCACCCCTTCCTTGTCTCCTTGATTCAAGTTCTTTGCAGCAGCAACAATAGGAGGAGGGGAAGAGTGGCTGCCCCGCCAACAGCAGGCGGTGAGTCCCTGCCTCATCGGTCATTGGGGAACAGCCAAGGCGGCCACTGTAGAGCTTCTTTTAGTCTCCGGTCTCCTCATTCTTCTTCAAGTTCTTCTGTCTACTGTCTCTCTCTCTCTCTCTCTCTTTAAAATTGCAATGAGGCAGGCACTGAAGACATCACTGCTACCGCCTAGCTAAGCTTCCCTTCCGTTCCTGGCCACGCTTCAGCCTGCCTGCCTGCTACTCACAGTGGAGCAGACACGGGGCTTCTGACCACCCCGCCCCAGCCTGGATTGGAAGAGAGAGGGCAGGGCACACAGCCCTGCCGTCAGGACTGGTCTTGTTGCAAGGTAAAGCCCTTGTCCCCTCGCCACACCCAGGCCGGTGGCAGCTGGCCATTGTGTGGCCTGCCCAGGTGACTGGCTGCAACTCGGGAACACGCCGCGGGGTGTGCATGCCTTGCCGTGCTGCCTCATGGGAGAATGACCTCAAGGGGGGGCCTTTGAGGCAGCCGAACCAGGTGACAGCTGTCTCCCCTTGCCTAATTTACTGTACGTCCCTGAGCAGCTTCTCATCCAGCTGCTTCCTCTGGTCACTCTTAGTACAGGAATAGAAAAAGCTTTCTGTTCTTTGGTAGGTGGCAGTGAGTGTAGTTCCCACCCAGTCCTCTGGATTGGTCCTCCTGTTTTGATTTTTACAGACTTCCCCCTTATTAGGAAAGGCCCAGCCTCTCAGTAGTTGCTCTAAGTGAGGTCCAGTCCTCCCTCAAACCCTATCCATCACTACAGATGGATTGACAATAAATATAAATTACCTCCATTGGGATCCAACAGAATCCCCTCATGATCAGGGGTGTAGCAAGGTTGGAGTGGGCCCAGAGACAAGATTTTAAAATGCCCCCTCACTGATTTCTTCTCCTTCTCCTGGCCTGATGTCACTGCTAACTATCGCAACTAGTTACAAGGTGTAAATAACAGCAGAACCGAGATGCAAGATGGCATTCGGAATGAAAGCACCTGATTAAACATGTCTCAGGGCTTTCGGCTCCTGTTTGGTCCTATCATCTTCCATCGGTCAGATGGAGATTAGAATGTGTGCAGGGCTTGTCCCCGCCCCCCGCTAGGGGTGGGAGTCCAGGGGGACTTCAGACCCTAAAAAGTCTGAAAAACTCTTGGTGAACATCTAGAGAGACCTATCTGAAATCATCGGACTGAACAGAAAGAGGCATCCATCATTGCCCAGTCACAAACAACCTGCAATAAATCTATCCTTCTATCCTTCCTAATAAATTTCTGAGATGACTATGGCCGTGAGTTTGTGAGATCTATGGCTTTTTTATTGTTAACTTTTGCTTATTTTTTGCCATCTTCTATTTTTGAATCTTTCTCTGGATCTCATTGGAGGGCTCAACATTCCAATGTTATTAGCTTTCGGTTTTGCTCTGAAGAATTTTTTTTAATGTCTGATGCTCCAGCAATTACTTATTTTATCTTGAACTCTAACCTATTCATAGCATTTGTTGGAGATGATTATGGATTTCATACTTTCTGTGAACCTCCCTTGATCTTTTCAGCAGAAATATACGGCATCTGCAATGGAGAAGAGGAATGGAGAAGAAGATTGGCTTGGAGAGAAAAACAGCTTTTTTATGGATCTCTCTTTTATCATTTTGCAGTGCCACATATTTACACATTTAACCAGCTTATGTTTTACTTATAAAGTCCTAATTGGAAAGATTTCGTTTATCTGCGTCTTGGGAGGATCTGTTTAGTGAGACTTTGAAAGATCTTCCTTGAATTTATAGCTCTTTCTGTTTGCATGGCTGACAAAGTGTTTCATGGCTGGACAATTATCTTCCCATTACCAACTATCTGAAGCTCTGATTGGGGAAATAAAAGTGACTGGAGAGAATTTGCTGTTTTGGCAGAGGAAGATTGTCTTTCCATGGTCTTTCTTTTTTAAATTGGAATCAGGACTTTCCTGTCTTTTGTTAGTTTAGCACCACTGATTGAACTTCTGTTTAACAGCAGTTAATGTCAATCAGCACATCATATCGGGACTTTGAGTTAACTTTGAAGAATTCCTAAACTTGTTACTCAGCTGAGTTGGAGTGATGATGATTTATTATTCTTGTTTTTATTAAGTGTTGATGTTGCAATCATGATACTTTTTGTTAAATACAGGGCGGGAAAATTGGTATGGGAGAGACTGTTACGTGGTGTTTTACTTTAAGATAATCTAAGAAGATTTCACTAAAATGGGTCTGAATATTTTAATTTTATTTGAAAATTTACTTGCCTTAGTTGTATATCTTTAGGGTGTGTTTTATTAGAACTACTTGGCTTTTTTAAAGGTGGCAATGGCGAGATTTATGCGGAAGGATCCTAACTGAAGGAATTTCACTTTGTAGAAACCTGATAACCCTTTTTCCCAGGCATAGAAGTTAAAGTTACGGCATTGTTTAGTCTCCCCCTTAACGAGAGAATGTCCTTGGACACTGTTTTTAAGACTTTATATTAACTCTATGTTGTGTGAGGGGGGAGACTTATTTTTAAAAAAGATTTTTTCTTCTTAGATTTGACTTGGTTGGAGCTGAGATGTTTACTATCTTTTTTGTCTTGTGCTGGGATGAACGAAATGCCTGACATTTTCAGTGGTGTATCTATCAGCATTTAATTTCTCTTTGCTTATATATTTTTAATATAGTGTAATTATTTTTTCTCTTTTACTTCTCTTTCCTTCTGAGTTTAGGATTTTAATTCTGATTTTTCTCTCTTTCTCCTTTCCTCTCCTTTTGAGGTGTTCTTCTCTTTTGTTTTTTTTAGATATGTGATTAACTTAGGGTTTCATATACAGGTTTTAACTTTGAGTATAATTAAATATTATACCTTATTAATTGGCCTCAATGTATTCCCTGTGTTAATTGTCCCTCCCCGCTTTTCCCCTTAACTATTGAGATTTAGGGAGTTCTATACAGGGTTTAACACTGAAATGACCTATTCAAAAATTAAGATTTTTTATGATATACTTGAATGTTCTAATGACTTAAGGAATTGTCACATATCTTCATGGAAGTAATGATAGCACATGTGATTAATTTAGGGTTTCATTTATAGGTTTTAACTTTGAGTATAATTAGATATTATACCTCATTAATTGGCCTCTCAATTAGGGAGTTCTGTATAAGGTTTAATATTGACAATAACCTAGTCAGGAATTAGGATGTTGTATGATAAACCCAATAGTTTTAATGACTTAAGGAATTCCCACATATTTCTGTCTTTTGTTTCTTTTTGTTTTTTCTTTCCTTTTTATGGAAGAAACATTAATATATTAAGAATGGGGGAATTAGGAAATAAAGGAGTATATAATTAGAAATGTAACCTTTAGAAATAAGTGTTTGAAATATTGATAATATTTTTAAATAAAAGGAACAAGATTATTGGCTATATTCTATTATATGACATTATAGTTTTAAAAGGATTACATATCGAGATATTTTATTTGGAAAGTTCAGTGTCTGGTTTTTTGGCATTCCCAAGTCTTGGTTTGAGCATTTTTGAAGTTAGCTTTAGCTTCTAATTGAAATCTAGTTTCAATTTTTCAGAAATATATATCTTTATAATTCCATTTCTTTTTTTGTTATTTTTCTTTTATTTTTATTTTCCCCTATGGGATTTTATTGTCCATTATCAAAACTTTATAATAGTATTCTGAGAAGTTTAACTGTTGAATGAACTACTTGTTGTGATGCAAACAGTTAGAAGGAAATTGAGAAGGATTATATGTATGTATGGGGAAAGATCTTAGTGTCATAGCTTGATAGCCTGTTCTCCCAGTTGTAGGTTATAGAGATCAGTCTCAGCTGAAGTTAGTCTTCCTCTTCATGAAAGAATATCTTTCCATTTATGTCTCTGGTTTTTTGTTTGTTTGTTTGTTAAATGAAGAGGAGGACTATTGAAGGTTTAACTGATTTATGTCATTTACTTTATTATGGCGTTTTGTACACCTGTATGGGACGAGATATGAATTTTGATTATAGAATATTGGTGGATATGTGGTTTTGTGTTTACAATACATACACTTTTTCTTGAGGGCAGAACTAGTGTTTTTTCTTTTTATTTTTCCATTGGTTAATCTTGTTCTGAATCATTTGATTAAGTCCAGGGGAAGTGTTCTGTGAGAGGTTTAAATTTTATTTTCTCTCTGACGATTAGATCTAGTTTTTAGATGTATTCTCTTTTTCTTACAGATTATCTTTACTCATTTAAGTATACTTAAATATTATTACTGTTTTTTCTTCTTGTTTTCTTAGCTGTGGATAAATCATTGCTCTTATTCATGTATGACTATGTCGATCTCAGAGATGTAACCTGTTCTATTTCTATTACTAATAAAAGCAAAAATTCTTTGGGTGGGTGGATGAACCAACTAATACTACAGAATCAATGAAGAACTTTAATCATTGCACATATCCCAACTACAGTTACGAAGTGTAAACAACAACAGAACAGCAAACTCAACTAATACAACAGTATCAATGAAGAACAGTAATCATTGCAAACATCCCAACGAGAGAAACTACTAGAGAAAGACATGCTGTTCTGGTATTAAAAAATATTTTGTATCAGTACTTCTGAACTGATATTTGAGCAAAAGAGTCTCACTTTATGACATTAAGAGAAAGTATTTATCTCTGTCCTAATGCGTCCGCAAGCACGGCATAGGGTGGGTGTCTGGAGTGAGGATGCATTTAGGACAGTCTCACTGAACTGATCTGCTGAATTTATCGGACCTGCCTTGGCAGGAGGCTAGAAAAACAAAGTGGGGAGGGAGCAATGGCTGTTTTGGGGGGCAGGCATTCTCTTCTGATCCCCAGAGAAAAGCTCTTCCAGAGCTGCAGGCTCTTTCTGAAGCTGATCAGCGCTGCTTGAAGTTTTTCTTTAAAAACCCCACAAACATGCGGATTGGAGAAAAGGCTGAATTATTGACCCCTCCACACATCGTGGGAGAAGCAGCAGGGCATACCAGAAAGCTATCTTTTTTTCAAAAAAATGCCACAAATAAAGGATTATTTTTACCCTGGACATAATTCAGGCTAAGCTAGAATGTGCAGCAGTAATGGGGCGGGGGGAAGAGAGAAGCAGAATGATGTGTGAACTGGTCCCTGATAGCCCGTTGTGACTTAGGGGTAAGACCAGCTGATATGTGGACTCACACCCTCCATTCCAGAGGAGATGCGGACTAAAAGCCATGTGTGTAAAAGTCCCTGGTGGCAGAAGACTGATGGCTGCCATCATTTCTGGAACTACAAGGACAACACTACATTGTATTGTTCCGCTGGGGGTTTCTTCAATTCCACCCAGAAGCCCTTGTCAAAACAACACTATATTATCATGGAGCATCATTCCTGGGGGCTTCTAGAGAGAAAGAAGGCAGCCGCCACGCCACCCTACTACCACTTTTCAGTACTGGTTTTCTGACAGATCGGGAAAGGGGTGAGTTTATCACAAAAAGCTGGGACTGGCCAGCAGTGGTACTGTGGAAATCTCATAATGTCCCTGCTGGCTGTGTCACCTGCATGTGAGATCATGATGGGGAACACAACAGGAGTCTGTGAGAGTGTCTGGGTGGTGAGTAAGCTCTTCCCTTCAGTTTATTTGCAAACTTGCCCCAAAGTGCTCTTTATTATCCAGGAATATTGTCTGGACAAGCCCCGGGATATTATTATTATTATTTACATTGCTCTTCCTCCAAGGAGCCCAGAGTTGTTTCTCCTCATCCTTAAGTTTCTCCTCACAACAACCCTGTGAAGTAGGTTAGGCTGAGAGAGAAGTGACTGGCCCAGAATCACCCAGCTAGTACCATGGCTGAATGGGGATTTGAACTCGGATCTCCCAGGTCCTAGTCCCACACTCTAGCTACTACACCACGCTGGCTCTTTAAGGATAGAAGTCAGACACACATTCCTGGAGTGCCAGAGTGTAAGCCACCACTGAAAAGGCTGCCACGTATTTCAGATGGACTGGACATCTAGAGCAGGACTTCTAAGGAAGATTTTAATGTGCAGGAAGACTTACATGGGAGAAGGCAGTCCAATGTCTAGCATAGCCCATATTCTTTCCCCCCCAACATCTCTTTAAGAACTGGCTGATATGCAGACATTTCATATGTGAAGATTTTCCCATCCTTTAATCGTCACACGAGTTCCACCTGCTACATCATTGTATTCCAGGAAGTTGCCAAAGGAATAGATAATTATTATTTCTTGTTTACACAGTCAGACAGGTGTTATTGACTGGTTTGTTTTGTCCAGACATCAAGTCCTTCCCAAGGACCTGGGATGGCTAAATTTTGTTGTCAATTGTTATGGATATCGTCACAGAATATAGGCTGTTCCCAGTAAAGCTGCTTTTTGTAATTGGCTGATGGTGATTTCTGTGACCCCTATGGTGTTGAGGTGCTCTTCAAGGTCTTTTGGAACTGCACCCAGGGCGCCAATGACCTCTGGCATTATTTTGGTCTTTTTCTGCCACAGCCTTTCAGTTTCAATTTGTAGATCTTTGTATTTGGTGATTTTTTTCTATTTCTTTTTCTTCTATTCTGCTATCCCCTGGTATTGCTATGTCGATTATTTTGACTTGTTTTTCTTTCTTCTCAACTACAGTTATATCTGGTGTATTGTGTGGCAGATGTTTTTCTGTTTGTAGTAGGAAGTCCCATAATATTTTTACATCTTCATTTTCTTCCACTTTTTCAATTTTATGATCCCACCAATTTTTGGCTACAGGTAGCTTGTATTTTTTGCAGATGTTCCAGTGTATCATCCCTGCTACCTTGTCATGCCTTTGTTTGTAGTCAGTCTGTGCGATCTTTTTACAACAGCTGATGAGGTGGTCCACGGTTTCATCTGCTTCTTTACAAAGGGGGACTTGCTGTTTGTTGTGGATTTTTCTACTTTTGCTCTTATTGCATTTGTTCTTAGTGCCTGTTCTTGCGCAGCCAGTATTAAACCCTCTGTTTCTTTCTTCAAGTTGCCATTCTCAAGCCATTGCCAGGTCTTGGTGATGTCTGATTTTCCACTTATATTGTGCAAATATTGACCATGCAGGGGCTTATTTTTCCATTTTTGTGCTCGGTTCTTGTGTTCTTTCTTGTAGGCCTGTTTTTTTTTTTCATTGGTGTTGAATAGTTTTGCATTATTGACCATTTTCAGTGCATCTTCTTCACTGTCCTTGATATATTCTTCAAGGCCTCTTTTCTCCTCCTCCTACTGTTTGATGGACTTGCAGCATTCCTCTTCCACCTGAGCTGCGAGGGAGGTAGAGCCTATCTACATCACTGCAGGGGTGCAGAGCATGATTGATGGTAATGATTTTCCTGGTCTTACGATCTAGCGTCTCTAGCTCTGCCTGGGTCCAGTCTATTATTCCTGCAGTGTATCTGATAACAGGTATAGCCCAGGTGTTTATGGCTTGTATGGCGTTCCCACCATTGAGTTTGGACTTTCATATCTTTCAATTTACTAGCATCTGATCTAAGCCTGGAGATTTTATTTTCTAATCTAATCTTCCATTTAGGTGATATACTACTTTCTATTTTACAGGTCCATTGATCTTATATCCAAGCTCTTGTGTTGTTATTGTTGCTGCACTGTACATTAGTTGGTTTGTTTCTTGCAAATTATTGGTTGTTATTTCTGCAAGTGCAGCATTGACATCTTTTAATACCTGAGCAAGTTGTTTTTTGGCAACTGTTTTTAGAGCTGGAAGTCAAACCCTGGTGGTTGTTTGGTTCATGTGCTCAGTTATGTTTTTGCTTTAGTTCTTGTTGCTTTTCTGTTAAACGGCATTTGGGTTTTTGAGGTGAAGGCAAAGGGGAGGTTGCGTGGTTTTGATTTTGAAACAGTTCAGCAACAGTGGCATCCTCGATTTCCGACACCTCCTCCACCTGTGCCTGAGCAACTGCTTCAGTTGGTGGTAATTCTTCTTCCATATCTTGAGCCTGTGTTGCTCTTTGCAGTTCTTCCAGCTCAGCTCCTGTGAATACTTTATTTCTTATTATGAATCTTCTCTGGTCTGCTAGCCTTTGTTCTGTTATTTCTGTATCTGGATGATGATGATGATAATAATAATAAATATTATTTCTATACTGCCCTTCCAAAAATGGCTCAGGGAGGTTTACACAGAGAAATAATAAATAAATAAGATGGATCGCTGTCCCCAAAGGGCTCGCATTCTAAAACGAAACATAAGATAGACACCAGCAACAGTCACTGGAGGTACTGTGCTGGGGCTGGATAGGGCCAGTTACTCTCCCTCTGCTAAATAAAGAGAATCACCATGGTAAAAGGTGCCTCTTTGCCTAGTTAGGGTGAAAAGTTGGCCCATTCCCCTTGCATCTGGACAATCATTATCCATGGCTGCCTAATGATAAGGTCGAACAGAATCTATTTTACACTGTTAGCTGCAATGAGATCTAAAAAACGTATGATTCTCTTTCTGTCTGCCTCCAGTCATATCTCCCTAGTGCATCCCAAATAGAAGGGCTTTCTAGCATTGACACAGCAAACAAGCCATGGGCAGTCCTTGGAATGTAATGGAAAGCCATGCCTACTATGCTTAATGAATTTAGAAATGCAGCAATTTAGGAATGTGCATTCACAAGGAATGCTGAAACGCATGAATTTAAAAAACCTTGTTTTGTCATATTCTCCTCTTTCTCTTTAAAGCTGCAAATATTCATGGTGCCATTCCATTGATTTGATGATAGAAAGAATAATTTATCATAACACTTCATAGCACCCAAGAGGAATTGCATTATCATAGCATCCTTTTCTGTGTTTTCCGGTGGCGGGGTGGGTGGGAGAGACAGCAGTCATTCCTAGTTTTCTGACTTGACCATGCATTTCTAAAACTGCAAGTATGCTTGGTGACCTGAAAAGAAATTCCACAGAGATATACCCAGAGCTGATCAGATATATATTCTTATTAGACTGGGCCAGTCTAGAAATGCATGCCATTAGCTGTTGCCCAAGCAAGTAGGCAGCTCAACTCTATCTAGATCTGTGTATCATTTGGAACTAGCCCAATAATCCCTAGACAGCCTGTCAAAATTTAAATCTTAAAACTGTTGCAGCAAGCCACGTTCTACCCAAGATTTCAGAGTGGTGCACTATGCAGCCCAGTTGGGTTTCCATACTATAGCTTTGAAAACTATCTGTAAAATATTGGATAAATTAATATGTTATACCCTAAGGCTATGTTCTGTGCATACGTTTGAATGGCAGCTTACTGAACCTAGTGACACTTAGTTCTGAGAAGACATGCACACAGGATCAGGCTTCTACCCAACTGTGAAAACAATTCCTTTATTTGCAGTTTACTAAAGATGTGTAGAAAACAGCAGCAAGTCTGCATGTTTTAGCAAATTGTTTGCACAGTTCACTTCCCTGGTGACTGGCTGCAGGAGCATTGATGATAAACACAGGGATTACATAAAGATCCATATGTTTGCTGCCACAATCGGCAATCACACCTTTGGGTATATGATTCATTATTGAACCTGTCTGCCAAATAAATTTCTATACAGAATGAAAAGAAATATTACTTCAATCAGTCATGCTGCAGATGGACAAGATTTAGTATAATTGAAGCAAGTAGTATTTAAACAAATTTGAATTTAGGTGGTATTGAATACTGTTCTTCAAACTGATACATTTTCTGCCCTCCCTCCATACCTCATGACAAGAGTTATTTTACTTGTCACCTGCTTGTCTGTTAACTGTTAACTGTGTGATAACATGAACATGTTGTCCTATTGACTAACATGGGGGCAGTTGGGATAGTGCCCCCCTTAGGTTTTTTGTTTTTGCAGAATTTTTGAAGAACATATCTACAGGTCACCCCAAGTCTGTTGGTACCTCCCACTTACTTCAGACACTCTAGTTCTCCATCCAAATTCCAGCACTTTCAGAAATAGTATATAGATTACTTTTTTAGAAAACGGATTGATATTGTCACGAGCTTGCCTGATGGCTGACACCTAACCAGAGATTTATGCCACAGGGGGGCTGGTAGCTCTGGTTTCAGGTTTCTTGCATAGAAAGCACGGGCCACAGGAATCAGAATGAAGAGGCCTGGAGCTCAAGGTCGCAGAAGCTCCAACAATGGTGCAAGCCCAGCCGATGCGTTGTTTCCAGTGGTTGTTCACCACCCACGCCACCTGATTTGTAGTCCTTGGCCTTCTTTAATGCTCCACCCCTGCTGGCTGCTTGAGATTCAGTGTCTCTTGCTGCCTCCCGAGGAGACGCTGGCTTCTTCCCAGTTCCTTCACTTGCTGTGTTGCCGTCTTTCTTGTCTGCGTTCTTGAGGACACCTCCAGCTTGCCCTCTGGCTCGGGGTCTGACCCTTTACCCCCAGGGTCCCCTGGACCTGACAGACCTTCCTGTGCCGAACATTCACCCTGGCCCATCTCAGCTATCTCCTGATTCCCGACATCAGACTGCGCTCCTTCAGGTGTCTCCCTACCTACTCGAAGGCTGCCTGCCTCCCACGCCACCTCACTGTTCTCGAGCAAGGGCATGACAGATGTTGAATATGCTTCAGATTATTGCATTAAAAGGAAGGCTATTTTTAAAAATCAATATATATCAAAAAGAGTAATAGATTTCACTTTGAGTATTATTACATTCTAAAATACTGAATTATGTCATTATTAAAACAAAGTTGGTTAGACCTCTATGTGAGAGTTCACAGGCCTAACAACATGCTAAGGTTGGAAATTTTTCCTTGACAGATGCAGTGTGTCTTAAACAGTAGTACCATAGGTAGAAATGAAAAACATACTGTTTTTTCTTAGCTTGAAGATGCTGTAACTGTAAGATCTTTTGAATTTCCGGTTGTCATGTAGCTCTTAAATCACAGAACCTCTACTAAATATGTGGCCATGATAAAGATCATAATTAAATGGGGGAAAGGAATGATATTTTTAGATTATATCAGTAGTAGAAATAGCTGTTTTCAAAATTCTGAATTATCATCCATTACCAGCATGGCAACTAACTATTACACTTTTTCTCCTCTAGTTTTTTTGCCCACAAAAGGAAGGCAAGAATGAAAACCAACAGTCTTTTTACAAATCTCTGCAAGATTTTATATAGCAGAATTTCTGAAACTCTATTGTGGACAGTTTTGATTATCAGCAGATGGAGTACCTTGTAGAGACACCATTGCAACAGTTGTGGCTACACAAATGATGTTTTTAAAAACTGATCCAGAGCCAATACAGAAATTAACCTTAACTCAAAGCTGTCTGTACACTGAAATGCAAACACAGATGTACAATGCTTGTACATCTGAAGGTTTTACTGTTCCCGTCAGTGGAAGGAGTAGTTCCATTTGTGCAAATGAGTCTGTTCTATTCAGTGAAGATAAGGGGTGGGGAGGATCTTTATCTTGCTAAGACTCTATCATTCCCTTTATCCTTTCATATAAATGTTTCTTCGCTTTGTAAGACTAACTCAATAGCTGTGTATGCTATTTCATGCTTTAATAGGCATGAAAGAAACCCGATCATGAGCTGAACCAGAAAATCTGAGTTGTGTTTTTTTTTAAGTTTTATCTTCCAAACTTAGCTATCTATGTGTTTGGATTTAATTCTGTTGTTCTATTTCTTCAAGAATAATGGCTATAGCTCTGAACTTGGTTACTTCCATAATTACACTGATACACACATTCTTTTTCCTTGTGGTAATCTTTCCCAATTTTACCATAGGCTTAGCTGCAAAACAGACCACTCAGGGGTGACTAGAATGGGGGGCAATGGAAGCAAGTGTCCCCTCAGACAAATAGCCCCCCACCACGTGTTTCAGAAACCTAAAACGTGGGACACAGCTTGTGCATCCATAAATGCACTTTCCCCTTTCTGTGCCAGCCCCCTGCCCCAGTTTCCTGTTCTCTTCTGGTGCAGCCATTGCTCTTTACAAAGTTACTTTGTAGTGTAAGCTATTCTGTATCCCTGAAGTAGACGAGGTAATCTGAAGTTATTATGACTCTTACTTAAGAGACTTCTTTGCTTCCCTCCAGTCCACTTTCCATTTACTTAATTGGCCACTCAGCTTCTTTTCTTTTTCCTTTACCTTGCCTCTTTACAACTCTTTCCCCTGAAGTTCATAAAAACATAAGGACAGCCCTGCAGGATCAGGCCCAAGGCCCATCTAGTCCAGCATCCTGTTTCACACAGCGGCCCACCAGATCCCACTGGAAGCTTACAGGCAGGAGCTGAGGGCATGCCCTCTCTCCTGCTGTTGCTCCCCTGCAACTGGTACTCAGAGGCACCCTGCCTTTGAGGCTGGAGGTGGCCTATAGCCCTCCAACTAGTAGCTGATGATAGACCTCTCCTCCATGAAGTGATCCAAACCCCTCTTAAAGCCATCCAGGTTGCTGTCTGTCACCACATCTTGTGGCAGAGAATTCCACAAGTTGATTATGCATTGTGTGAAAAAGTACTTCTGTTTGCTGGTCCTAGATTTCCTAGCAATCAATTTCATGGAATAACCCCTGGTTCTAGTGTTATGTGAGAGCTAACCACTCTTAACACTTAACTGCTTTTCTCCCCCAACAACTACT
The DNA here is from genome assembly GCF_027244095.1 of Hemicordylus capensis. NCBI lineage: Eukaryota > Metazoa > Chordata > Lepidosauria > Squamata > Cordylidae > Hemicordylus > Hemicordylus capensis. The sequence goes on along the minus strand of NC_069661.1, from coordinate 79,238,757 downwards.
GATCTAGTGTGTAGCCGTGCCCTTTACCTACTGAACCTTCTTAGCAACCAGAAGAACCACATTAACCTTATTTTTAATCTTAAGATTAAATATTAATCTTATTTAAAGATTAAATATTAATCTTATATAAATATTATTATTTAATCTTTCTTTCCTGGGAGTCTTCAGAAAGCTGCTGCAATGGAGTGCCACTGCCTAAAGGGGGCTGCAGAACTAGGGTGATTACTAGCTGAGTATCAAAGCACTTACTCAATCAATCAAAAACATTGCTTTATGAGAAACACAAAAGAATTATGAGATGCACTGTAGGGCTGATCCAAGACAGATTAATATTAATGAACATTTTTGATAGCTTAGAAAAGCTTCCCCCTTTTGGTGGTTTGGCTGGCTTGCTACAAACAGGGCAAAAGTCAGGGGTGGGTTAAAGGAGAGGTAGGAGAGGCGGCTGCCTACTGTGGCAAAGTTCCTGCAGTGGCACTTTTTGGAGTGAATAATGTTGGGTGTGTGCACCTCAGATTTGTTCTAATATTTTCTCCCCTGTGAGTGAGAGGGAGTGACTTTAAAAAAAAAACAACCCACAAAAACCTGAATTTGCAATGCATGCTGCATGAGGCGGAGTTGATGGCGGCACATGGTTGGGCGAGCGGGAGCCATCCTGAAGCCAGGGGGAGGGAGGGGTTCAGAGACTCGGGCATGCATGCTAGTGCACATGCGCGCACACACTCTCACACACAGAGAGGCAGGGGGTCTGTGGGAAAGACACAACCAACCTGCTGTTGGACGATGAACCAAGCAGTCAGGCAGCCACGGCCTGTATCGTATTTTGGAATTTGGGGATTGGGACGCACACATAATTTGTCGGAGGCAGGCATGGAGCCTGACCGCCAGCGGCCCGTGTGCGGCCGCAGCAGTGGGCTCACTCACCCCACCCCCTGCATCTGATGTCCGACGCGGAGGGCATGGTCGGGAGTTCGGCCGGCCCTGCATTCGCAGCGCTAGCCATTTAACTCCTGGAGGGGCTACACTAGAGTGGGGCTGGCGCTGTATTTGCAGCACAGCCAGGAGCAGCTCTTCCCTGCCTTAAGGCAGAGACGAGTTGCTCCTGGCCGCACCACGAACACAGCGCCAGCCATTTAACTCCTGGAGGGGCTGCACAGCCCTTTTGGGAGCTAGACTTGGGCTGGCGCTGCATTCGCAGCATAGCCAGGAGCGGCCATTTAACTCCCGAACGGGGGCTGAGCAGCCCCTACTTGCTAAACCAGCACCCTCACGTCTGACATCAGATGTGGGGGGGCATATCAGGGCCGCGAGGCACGGGCTCTGATTGGGGATGTCCTGGATTCTTTGAACCCGTTCTTCCAATGGTGGCTCTGCCCCTGGTTGAAGGAGAGGAGGGGCTCTATGATAGCAAATGAGATTTTCGATGAGACACCATGAATCCACTCTAATTCGCTATCATAGAATCCACATTCAGAAAACCTCTGAAACAACAGAACCCTGTACCCCATGGGTTAGAAACCCATGGGGGTGGTTGGCACCCTATGTGCACTACACCAACACTCTCTCTGGGCCACCCCAGCACCCTGCCAGTGCACTTATGGGGCTGCTGAAAGCTCCATTATAACTTATGAGGAAAAACCTTAAAGACGCGTGAACTTCAACAATTCGCCAAAAATCAGCCCTCTGCCCAATCCCTCTGCAATTGTGGTGGTAACCTCCACCCATTAGGCAATACCACCCCACCCCACTCTTTTGACCCAGATCCCACATTATGCCCCCATCTGCCCCAAATACACTAAAACTTCAAAAATTCAGCAAAAATCAGCCCTTTGCCCAATCCCTTTGCAATTGGGGTGGTAACCTCCACCCATTAGGCACTACCACCCCACCCCACTATTTTGCCCCTGGGACCCACTTTTTTGCCCCAAATCGATTCAGATTCAGACCCGAATAAATTCAGGTCTGAACCAAATCGGGGGGTGATTCGGGAGGGCCATATTCAGCCACAGAACAGAACGGGGGTGTTTCGGCTCAGGTCCGAGCCGAAACACCAAAAATCCGAATTGCACACCCCTACTTTAAAAGGTGCCTCTGTGCCCAGTTCACAGGGGTTATACCATAGCTAAGAATGTGCTGTTGTTTTTTAAGATCATATGCCTCTAATTTTTTATTCACACCCAAGTTTTCCAGCATACCTCTATGAAGCCTATATCAAAGGAGGGAACACAACAACCTTTTAGACAAACCATTCCTAAGAAGCCAATAAAGAATCTTTGCCCTTCTAATGTCACTAGGCCTGCTCCATATCCTATCAGAAAGATAGGCATCAGGTAGGCTAGAGAGGAGGCGGGGAGGGGGACAAGTGCCCCCTCAGACATGTAGTTTGGCCCTCATCTGACCCCTCATTTCTATTTCAGAAATCTAAGCTAATGTGAGACATAGCTCACCCACCCATAAATGCACTTCACTCCTTCTGTCCTCCCCTCAAATTTTTTCTGGTGCCACAACTGGTAAGCATACATTTCATGGGACTGGTATGGCCTCAAAATAATCATATGTGGCCAAAATTTTCATACCATGTTTCACATCATGGACATCACAAGTTCAGAACAACCTGGCAAGATTTTGGTTCTTCACAATGAACCTCACCACCCATTGAGATCATCAGGAGAGGTTCGTCTACAGTTGCCACCGGCTTGTCCGGTGGCTATCCAGGGATGGGCCTTCTCCGTTTCTGCCCCCAGCCTTTGGAATGTGCTTCCTGCTGAAATAAGAGCCTGCCCATCTCTGACAACTTTTTAAAAAATCTCTAAAGACACATTTGTTAACCCAGGCTTTTAATTAGTTATTGTTTTAATAGTTTTTAACATTGTTTTAAAATTTTTAATTATTGTATTCTTTTAACCATTTTATTTTGTTGCGATTTGTATTATTTTGTTGTAAACTGCCCAGAGACACAAGTTTGGGGTGGTATACTAGCTAATGACAACAGACTCACCTCAGTCTATGGATAGCTGTTTATCCAGAGTTCCTTAGGCTTGTAGAGGGACTTCTGAACATAAGAAGATAAGAACAGCCCTGCTGGTTCAGGCCCAGGCCCATCTAGTCCAGCATCCTGTTTCTCACAGTGGCCCACCAGATGCCACTGGAAGCCACAGGCAGGAGTTGAGGGCATGCCCTCTCTCCTGCTGTTACTCCCCTGCTACTGGTACTCAGAGGTATCCTGCCTTTGAGGCTGGAGGTGGCCTATAGCCCCCCGACTGGTAGCCTGATACACCTCTCCTCCATGAAGTTATCCAAACCCTTCTTAAAGCCATCCAGGTTGTTGGCTGTCACCACATCTTGTGGCAGAAAATTCCACAAGTTGATTATGCATTGTGTGAAAAAGTACTTCCGTTTGTTGGTCCTAGATTTCCCGGCAATCAATTTCATGGGATGACCCCTGGTTATAGTGGTATGTGAGAGGGAAAATAATTTCTCTCTCTCCACTTTCTCCACACCATGCATGATGTTATAGACTTCTATCATGTCTCCCCGCAGTTGTCTTTTTTCTAAACTAAAAAGCCCCAGGTGTTGTAGCCTTGCCTCATAAGAAAAGTGCTCTAGGCCCCTGATCATCTTGTTTGCCCTCCTCTGCATTTTTTCCAGTTCTACAATGTCCTTTTTTAGATGTGATAACCAGAATTGTACGCAGTGCTCAGTGTGGTTGCACCATAGTTTTGTATAAGGGCATTATAATATTAGCAGTATTATTTTCAATCCCCTTCCTAATAATCCCTAGTATGGGATTGGCCTTTTTCACAGCTGCCGCACATTGAGTCGACACTTTCAACGAGCTGTCCACCACGACCCCAAGATCCCTCTCCTGGTCAGTCATTGACAGGTCAGATCCCATCAGCGTATACTTGAAGTTGGGATTTTTCATCCCAATGTGCATCACCTTACACTTGCCAACATTGAACCGCATTTGCCATTTTGTCGCCCACTCCCCCAGTTTGGAGAGATCCTTTTGGAGCGCCTCACAATCTGTTTTGGATTTCACTACCCAAAAGAGTTTGGTATCGTCTGCAAATTTGGCCACCTTGCTGCTTACCCAGTGTGTGTGTATGTGTATGTATGTATGTATGTGTATATATATATATATATATATATATATATATATATATATATATATATATATATACCCACACACACAGAAACTGGAGCTTCCTTTTCCCTGCTAACAGAACAAAAATCCCCTGCTAACAAAGCAGAGAGGGACCTTTTAAAAGTGGTGATTCTCTTTATTTAACAGGGGGAGAGCAAATGGCCCTAACCATCCCCATCACAGCATCCCTCCAGTTGCTTTTGCTGGTGTATTTCTTCTTTAGATTGTCAGCCCTTTGGGGACAGGGAGCCATTTTATTCATTTATTTATATCTATGTAAACTGCTTTGAGAACTTTTGTTGAAAAGCAGTCTATAAATATTCATCGTATTTATATTTGTTTGTTTTTTCTTCCAAGCACAATGCCTTGCACTGTGCTAGAGGTGTCTCATAGAATCCCTTTAATTTCAGGACTATCTTGTTGTATCAATGGGGTGTTGCTTCCAGTGGGAGAGGCCTTGGGCCTTGGAGTAGGTGAGCCAGGCAGTCGTCCAGAGACTCCTAACTGAAGGGGGTGCCAAGCTGAGCTTATTGGTTTGCTGTTTGTTGAGTACACTGTCTGTAGTGAGCTAAAGAGAGGAAAAACTGATACACTAACTAACTGGTGGGTGGGTGAGTGGGTTGGTGCTGAAGGCACTTCTTGCCTGGGGCACTATTTATCCTAGGGTTGGCCCTGACTGTATGTATGGTGCATCTTATGTGGCCCTTTGGTTTCCAACTCATATATTTTAGTTACTTGTTTTTACTGAGACAATGGTAATGGCTTAGATTAGCACCAAGCAAGTTGGCTGTGCTTAACTATAGCTAAGAATAGGGGCAAGGCTCCATGGGCTTACAAAGGAGAACTCTGCCTAATCTTAAGCTCCTATTGGTCAGGGAGCTTTCCCAGCATGTTCAGACAAGCTCAGGAATTGCACCCCTGAACTGTTCCCTGTGGGGTACTTGCAGGCTTGCCACAGTTGCCGGGAGCCTTAAATATCAGCCTTTGGACACTTTTTTCTACAGCTCTGGCTATTAGTGCCCAGGACTTGCCTGAAAAATGAATGAAATGTTGAGGGGGGCAGTTAAAACCCAACCGAGAAATTGAAGTGCTTTTCGCCTATAATGAAACTGAAAACAAAAAGACTGTTTTGGCTCAACTCTGCACCTGGCCCCTGCTAAGCTGGTAGCTGGAGTACTACCCTCTGGCCATCTGCTGTGTTAGCACTGAAGCAAATGAGGAAGCAGGCCTGCAGCTCCCTCCTCTGGCCAGCTACTTTAGTGACCCAGAGACTGGGAAGCCTGGGCCCCGCTGCTTAGAATCTCCACTTTGCGAAATTTACACTCTGAGAATCCACGTGTTGTAATCATGGAAAGTAGATATGAAAAGTGCAGTAAACCATTCACTGTAGTTTTAATTATAGTATCCAGTTCCACCAAGTTTGGTTGAAAAGGATTAAAGCTAAAGCTGCTTGTGGGTGCTGATGGCATGCAGCCAATGTGCTCATCCAAGTTTGAACAAATGGTAATGAAATTAGAAGGTCAGAGGATGTTAGATATTTTGTTCAAGCAAAGACTCAAAAAAAGAAAGCAAAGACTCAAAGCAGCAAATATCTGTTAAAATATTATTGAGACAAAGAACAAAGAGCAAAAAAGATGGGGAAATGAGCAGAAGAGATTCCCTTAAGGCCCGGTACAGCAGAGAAAGCAATAATTTTGTTTATAAAATGAAAAGTGGTGCGTTAGTTTGATTTGGTGACCTTGACAAAATTAACATGACTGTTTAAATTACGCTATTGAAAATACTGCCAGCTTTTGCTAGGTTCATCACACACACCTATGAAATGACAAATAATGCCTCATATACTGTTGGCTTTCATGTGGGTGCAGAGACAATTTTGTTGTGAAACTGAATTTTAAAATCACCTTTGTGGTAACATTTAAACTAACTCAAAATCATGTACAGAATCTCAAATAATGTCACTGAACATGAATAATACCACAAAAGAACAGCAGGGGAAGTCATCTCTGAACTCCCAAATGCAAGGGCAGATTGCAGTGAACATCATCATAGACTTCATTACAGAAAGTGCAAAAATTGCCTCAGGGCTTTTAATTCTGCTCTGATGACTCACTGACTAGTTTCTAAAGTTAGGAACACTGTCAAAATGTATCAGGTGAACATTTGTTCTTGACTATTAGTAAATATTTTTGGAACATGAACAAGAGAAGTGCTGGACATTCCTTTTCTAAAACACTGTTAAAATAGGAGGAAAGAAATAGTAGAAGCCAAGATCTGAAAAATACAGCTACTGAGGTAAACTAGGGCGTACACTGTGTCTATTCCAGCTTCCAGAACCCTATGATTCTAACACTTAGGGACAGAAACATAAACCATCCACTTGCTATACAATTGCAATGGCTAGAGGCATTCTAACCCCCGGACCTTGATGCCCTGCCCTGCTGCGCCGAACCTCCATTTTTTGAAAATTCAACCACCGCGTGGCCAAGGGGTGGCTGCCGGGGGGTGACCTGAGCAGCGCCCCCCCCCCAGTGGCACCAGCAGCAGCGACTATATCTCTCAACTGTGTAAGCATGCCTCTTAGTTAGCAAGAGCCGCTGGGCCAAACGGACTGGCCCAGCGCTCACTCCAGTCGCTGCTGCTGGGGGGTGCTGTTCAGCAATCCCCGTCCCAGCAGCTACTCCTCGGCCATGCGGCAGCTGAAATTAAAAGGGAAAATGGGAGGTTCGATGTGGCAGGAGGCCCCCCCAAAGTAGGTTTCAGGAGGCCTCGTGGTGAGGGGACCTCATGGCAGGGACGGTCTAGGTCCCATTATTACCGAGATGCGCCCATGGCAATGGCAGATCCTCCATTGCCAAGTATTTTATTCTTCTTCCATTCACCTCCTCCCAGATTGACTGACTCTCCACATCTGCATTCCCAACTGAAAAAGCTCTCTGTGTTATTGCATGTATTTATTTATTTATTTGATTTATATTTGTTCACATGCACTTCCTATTGCTCTTGACTCTCTTCCCACATTGTCATTTGTTACTCTTTCCTCTCTTTGCTGATACTTTGCAGTAACCTCTTTGGGAAAATGAACTTTTTATATATAAAATATGGCCCAATATTTTAAAAGCACATGGATATCTATAGCCTGTCACAAACAATTAAAATTATTTGAAACAAATTGTGCTAGTGTCCTGGTGTTTCCTTTCTGAGAAACTTCAGAAAGGAAGAGGAGAGGGTTCAAAAGACTCTCAGGGCTGCCTTCCTTGGCTAACTGCTCTCCTGGCACCTTGGTCTCAATTTTTGCCTCTAAAATCCGCACTCTCCATCCTCAAGGCTTTGCAAATACCCCTATGCAGCCTTCCCCACTGTGAATCTGCTTGTTGCCCTGGCAACTCATCTTACCCATCCTGGCCATGTGCCAACATGACTTTTGCCCTTATCAGCAATGTGTCTTGTGTGGATTGGGGGAGGCAATTGGTGCATCCAGCTGCATCATGAGTGGGTCCCTACTTAGTGACAGTGGGGTGGGGCTCTTGAAACAAAATGTAAAGCAGAGTAATTAGGAGGATTACAGGAATGGAAACCAATCTTATAAGCAGAGGTTACAATATCCTGATCTGTGCTGTAAAAAATGAATGGGCTTGGGCAACCAAGGTATTAATTAATTACATTTTAATCTCACTCTTCCTCCAAGTGGCTCAGGGTGACTTTGGCTTCAAAACAATCCTGTGACAGGTTGGGTTGAGAGATTGTGACTAGCCCAAGTTCACCAAGTAAGCAAAAAGGCTAGTAGAGATTTGTACCCATGTCTTTTCAGTGAAGCACAAACTACACCACACTGCCCCTAGCACCCATAGATAATCAAAGTAGATTCTAGAAGTGTAAGTGCCAGATCCAGCCATATACCCAGGATGGTCTGATCAGATTTGCCTTCTTTGCCCTCCCCACAGATCTGAAGCCACTGAGTTCAGTGTAGGATCCTAATGATAGTGGAATGCCTGGCTATCAGAATAAGCTAACCAGGCCCCTCAAATGTATTTCCAGAGTTGTAGCTGAAGAGCTTCGCACACTTGTGATTCATGTTATGCAAGAGGTTAGGCTTGAGGTTTTTTCCTTTAAATACAAAGTGAGAACAGAAGACTGAAGCAGAAACATTATTTAGTAATCCTCTTATAGGAAACCAAATTACTTTGGAAGTATAATTCTGCTCTGTGTTTACACAAAATAATACATGCTTAAAGCATTTAAGCCTTATGCTCTGTTTGTAATTAGTATTACAAATCTGTAATCATTTCTTTGCAAATTTGTGAAGTAGTAGGGTTTTTTTTTTTAAAAAGTGATTTTAGTACAGTATTATATTTAATTGTTTAAAAAGGATAAGGTTGAAGACACTGATTAGTTGCGATAAACAATGACTTAAGGGAGATCTGTTCAGTTAAAGGATTAAGATGGTAAAATCCATGTTGTTCAGCTGGATGAAAGATAAGAGCTATCCTGCATAAAACACTGATTTTGTGTGTGTGCTTTTCCTTTAGGATTATAGAGTGAACATCTTTCTCCGTCAGAGCTGGAATGATCCACGTCTTGCTTATAGTGAATATCCAGATGACTCTTTAGATCTAGATCCATCCATGTTGGATTCTATATGGAAACCTGACTTGTTCTTTGCCAATGAAAAGGGTGCCAACTTTCACGAAGTAACAACTGACAACAAATTGCTACGAATTTTTAAAAATGGAAATGTTCTTTATTCCATCAGGTGAGTCAGTGTTTTCCTCCCCTTTTCAAATTGAGACACACTTGGATTTTTAAATATGGTAACACACTGCCCTCCCCTAAAAGAGACACACTTTGTGTGTGTGTGGTGACAGCAAAGGGGCCATGCAATATTATTTATTTATGTATTTGGAGTCATGGAACAGGGAGTTTAAATTCCCCACATTTGGAGATGACGTATAGTGAGTCAGCATGGCAAAGTGGTTGATGTCCCACGGCACACTGGCTGGGAAATGGTGCGATCACTCACAGAGGAAAAGATCTGACTTTATGTGGGAACAATAGCTGACATGATGAGGGAAAATACTGCAAGTAGTCCTATTGAAATTAAAAATTTCAGGCATTTTCCTATCCTCCTTTTGAGGACAATGGGACTAGTTTCAGTAATTTTCTTCATCCTGTCAGCCAATGAATTTAGCGGATTCACAAGTTTATTGGCTCCACATTCCATTTAAGTACATAGTAAAACTGTCATTGCTTTCTTGCATTGTGGATTGTTCACAATGATAGGTATAAGGTCATAGCTGGATTTCTCTTAGTCATACATACTGTATATAATACGAGCCATCTATATATAATACAAGTGAAGTAACTGACAATTGATTCAAATGTCATGGTCCCATATGGAGGCTTATAACTTTGAATTGGCCCTGAAGGTTTAAAGGTCTCATTGCTGCATTTTCTTTTGAATGCAGACACTCAGTGTTTTGCGAAGAGTTTATTTTACTGGTTCTAGTTTTCATTTAACAGACTGAAGCTTAAATGTGGGAGGACAGTGTCATGGTAATAAAAATCACATATCTTCATTTTTCTCTCCACATAGAACAAGTGGAGTAAAGTTTAGATGTGAGTCTATACCAAATTTCTGTCTTCAATATGGTAACAGTTTAGTGATGCAGTAGTAATCCATGTCTAGATTTCCAGTGATGGAATAACATTTGCTTTCTTGCTTTACCAATGATCCACTGCAATATATCCCATATTACCAAAACAGTATTTTCTCACCATAAATGATGATGAAGTAAAGTGAAATAAAATAAAGAGTGTGCAGAATTGCATATTTCCATGATCACCATCATATTATAGCAGCATCATTAAGTCAAACTGACTAAGAAAGATAATAAAATCTTAAATAACTTATTGAGCTGGGTGTTGGTGTTCAAGCTATTCCGCAGGATGCTGGTTCAGGACATGATTGGGCCTGGTTCACATGAACCAGACAGGGTTCTGTTTCAAGATCTTCTCTCAATGGCCCTGCAGTTCCACCTTCACAAGCAGCCAGTAGACTACTGCACTGCAGGCTTCCCTCACAGTATAGCACACAAGGAGGGTGATCAGGAAGTGATTTTCGGTTCTTGTCCTCCCCCCCCCCAACAACCCCTGGTAAGTGCCAGGAATATGTCCCTGACTGCTGCACAACCTCCAGGACATATTCATGGCAGCAAACAGGGCTTTTACAGAGGGAGATAAGTGAAAATTGCTTCCCAATCCCCTTTACCGTGCAGTGTGCTGTGAGGCAAGCCTGTGGTGTGGCTAATCTACCAACTCCCTTTGAGGCTGGAGCTCTTGCTTTCCCTTGTAAAGCTGCAGAGAATGTCAGCCATCAATTCACCCACTCCTCATCAAAGCCTTAGTTTTCCTGGTGAAGAAATAATGATACCTTGGGCACATCTCAGTTAGACAAATCCTGCCTTTATGTGATGTGTGAGACACATTGTTCTTGTTATGGGCTAACAGTTCTTTATCCACTGAGAAATGCATGTGGAGAACATTGAGTTGGAATGTAAAATCTGCATTGATTCCTGCCCTTTACCCCGTGCTGGATATTTCTTGCAAAATTACGTGGTTTTTTCTTTCCAATGTAATGCTCTTCATCTGTAGGTATTCTACCTTTTTATCATCATGGACAGAGAATACCAATGTTTTACTTGTAATAAAGGATTTTCTTTTCTTGGAATAAAATGTCAGCTAGGAAGTGCTGAGTCCTTTACAGTAGCTGCAGTACTACAAACCACTAACATGGACTTTCAGCATTGGCTGTAGCCTACAATATACGATAGCTGAAGCAAGCATGAGTTGCATTGAGAGAATATTGGGGGTGGGGGATGAGAACCCCAAACAAGTTTACTCAGAGATAAGCCCCACTGAGTTCCATGGGGTTTACTTTCAAGTAAATGTTCATAGGAACATCTACTTTCCTGTATATTGCGCTGATTGTATTCATAATACTCCTCAAAGCCTGAATGATTTTCATCTTATATTATATTACATTAGGTATGTCTGCTCAAATGCTACGACTCTTGCTCTTTATTTTGCATGGATGTTTGTATATATAGTCGTTTTGAATGCAAAGGAATTTGTGCTGCTACCCAAGGTACACTTTATAATAGGTGTTTTGTTTTGTTTTCAGATTGACTTTAATACTCTCCTGTCCAATGGATCTCAAAAATTTTCCAATGGATGTTCAAACTTGTATAATGCAGCTGGAAAGCTGTAAGTATGGACACAGAATTCTCATGTTCATATTGCACAGACTTATGGCATCTTAAACTACTAATGAATTGCCATAAGAGTATAGGGAACAATGTTTTCTGATGCTTCATGTTCCACATTGATATTATAAATATTATAGGCTATAATAGAAATAACAGTAATTCTTTTGATGCAGGAAAAGACTACAACATCTCTATGGTGAAAATGCTCATCTCTCCAGTGGCCAAGCCACCACTGAGTGAGGGTGAGCTGTGTACCTGGGCTGTGAGTGCCTGCAGGCCACATTGTCTGCCTCCCACCCCCTAATGGTCGCCCCCACCTTCGCAGCCCCTCGCTGGCACCTCACAACCACTGGACTGTGCTTGCCTCAATTCCGTGCTGGCTTGGCTCTGTTCCCAGTGAGAGCAGGTAGCCTCTTTAGGCAGGCCTGTTCTTACTGGCAGTTGTGATCTGGTGGGCAGATCTGGTGGGCAGGCAATGTGGTGAGTGCAAGGGAGCAAGCAAAGTAGGCAGAGCAGCAAGTGAAGAGGAAAGTGAAGGGAGGACCATGCTTTAGATTATGCCTCTGGGCTGCCTCCAACCTTGCTATGCCACCACATCTCTCGCCTTATAATGGAGCTCTGAAGTGTGCATAAATCCCTTTTCTCTCCCCCTTCTTCTTTGGAACATCTGAAATGACTGTGTTGTGGTGATCTCCAGTGCCTTGCTGAGGATGCGGGAGAGACTGTCAAGTATTACATACAGTGAGGATGTATTTTATTACCAGTATGATCATTTTCCAGCCAGAATGAAATAAGTGAACTGGAATACAAACCATAATATCCACTTGTTTTATGACCTGTTTTCCACAATCAAACTCAGGTGACACTTAAACTATCTGGCCCCATTCACATGTAGTGCCAAACTGGAGTTGAATGTGACAGAGGTTGGAAGTTGTGTATGTTTGAATGTGTGAAACCATTATTTCATTGCAAAAGCTACCTGAGGTTTCCTAGCCAAACTCCAATTTAAAACTTCGATTTGTAGTGAGTTTCACTGCTACATTCTGAGGTTTGAAGATGGCAGCATTACGTCCGGACACATATGCCGACATAACCACGGTTTTGTGCTGTTTCTGGAACAGAAATCATAGAGAGATGGTAATGAAACTGCCTCAAGGGTGATTGGCCTGCACCCCCTAGTTTGGGCGAATGTGAGGAATTTAGTTCAGAAGGGGAGACAGTTCCAATCAGCCTTGATTTGTGCAAGCATGTGAACTCAAGAAAATCAGCTTGAGAGAGAAGTTTGAATTAAATAAAAAAGGAGTGTATTAAAAATAAACTCAGACTAAATTACTATGTGGCCCTAGTTTAAAGGCACTACAAATATGCTAAGAAACAGACTATTGTAAGGCACATTTAGCTTAAAGTTCCAAATTATGTGTAAATTCCCAGGCAGGCTAGAGAGGTACTTTAAGATAGAGGAGCAAGATTTCAGAAATAAGAGAAAGGGATAGATTCAGCTCTGAAGGAGCCGGGCAAGAGGCTATATCACCAGTCATGAAGAGGGGAACACTAAGGTGGTCTGCTGGAGTTTCTTGTTGCAGACTGATGGGGTCCAGAGTGAGAGGCACAAAGGAACACAGATGTTTCGCGGTGGGAGTCCCAGGTGTACGAGGAAGCACACTGGGTCATGGAATTAGGGATACTTATATCACAAAATATGCCTTGAGGGCACTTGTCTTTTTTCCTCCTCTTCTGAATAGGGGAGCCCAGACAACCTTTTTTTGGAATGCATTGTGTCTTAGTCCTTCCTGAGTAGGAATGTGTGTGAATCACCTATGGCATTCAAGGCTGATTGTGATAACAATTGGAGTGTGCAGGTGTGTTTAAAGAATAGCCTGTGCTGGGAAGGGCTTCCCAATAATTCTATCAAGAGTTTCTATGGGCACCTCTTCAAAGTTACATCATTAACTCATCCCTATTGTAATGGAAGCTGCAGATAAGAAACTTGTTTTCTCTGTCTTAAAATCAATAAAAAAGTATGTTCACAAGCACATGCATTCTCTGTGGTACCATAAACCAGACAACTCAGTGAGATTGCTGCAGAGATAACATATGGAACAACAGCGATACCTGGGGTCAGCTTTAAAAGGCAGCCCCACCCAGGAATTCTAGAATAGCACTGCTTTTATTTTTTTATTTTTTGCACAATAAAGTTGGGGAAAGGGGGAACAACCCATTCACCAGTCACTGGCATTACTCATGAGAAGAACCATCCAGCAGGAGCAGTATTGCTTCCAGTCACACTAGAGATTCCTCCTGTGTGATTATGATGGACGCTGCCCCAGAGTGGACCACTCTCTCATGAGAGTGAAAGGCCATAGAAATGCCCATGCACTACTCATGAGGAGAACCATCCTGGGCTACATAGGGATGGGACTGAATCATTAATGTGTGATGATAGCCCTTCTCCCAAGGACCACTCTCTCATGAGAGTGAAAGGCCATTGAGACATGCATGCAGATGCTGCCCAGCCTGGTTGCTCAACATAAGAAAGCCTCAGGGACGTGTACCCTGACAACACCTTTCCCTGTCTTAGCAACTGCTGCAAAGAAGCAGTCCAAGTGGGCCCTTTGCTAGTCTAGTCATCCATTGGCACACATCCATGTTTGTTTTTGCCCAGTACGGTAACCCTACTATCCTGGGATCACTGATAATCAGGGCTCCCATCTCCCATGATTCTTTGCAGCGGCTGATCTGCATACTCCGCAACATCGTCAATACTCCTTGGGAGTATGAAAGGGTTGCCTGGAGATGAGGGGTCATGGAATACAGGTTTATTATTTACCAGACAGAACAGTGGGGGAGCAGGAGCTCTTCCAAGGCCCCCACCAGCCTCACATGACCATTACAATAGATATGCAGTAACCTTTCTCTCACACACCCCAGTGGCCTTTAGGATTCCCCTTTACAAGTTCCTCCAAACTGACCTGTTAATCATTTTGGTCTGGTTCAGTAGCTGAACAGGAGTTCAGCCAAACCTGAGACAGGACAGTCCAGATTTTAACTGAATCAGTCAAATAGGAGGCTCACATATTCCTACCCAATAGACTGACCCCCTAATGAGAGAGCTAATCCCTGGGTGACAAGCCAACACTGGGACAGGAATAAATCTGGATATTTCTGGACAGCCTGCTTTGCTGGGGTGAGTTATCTCAAGAGCATCCTTGGTCACAGTGGACCAGATACCAGAATCCTTTGCCCTCCCTCATATACATATCCCCTCCTAGGAAGTCATCATGATCCCTTCCCAGAGTAACAGAAAAATAGTGCCCTACATCATCCCCTCATTACCAGAAATTGTGCTTGTGCAAGACTGTTTTACTGGGGGCTCTTATGAGAGTGGCAATGCAATTGCTGTCAGAATAAGGGGCTTGTATGCCATTTAAAGGGATTTAAATGCCCCTTCCCTGCTGGGGGCAGGCAGTCCATTCTGAAAAGGCACGATCACACTCATCATGACCCCTTAAAGGTCATGGCCAATAGCTGCCACCCTGCAGATGTTCTGATGCCTTGCCCACAGTCTGGAGATGCGGGAACATCAGAGCTTCCTGGGATGTGGCCTCAGCAGACCAGGAAGAGGGAGTGGCTCCCCTACCCTGAAATCAGAGGTTGCCAGGCTATAGTTGGATGAACGTATATGATGTGATTCATGGTTACAAAAATTAGCCTCCGGTTTTTTCTGCACTCGGTTTGCTGTTACATGTGAATGGGACCTCTGTAATATGCTTAACTTCAGGAATTCAACTGTTCAGGCAGGCTCTTATGCACTTGGTTCTCCTGGAGGCATGCTGCTGGGTTGCCTTGCAGGGAAAGTGTAAAATCACTGCAGTCAACATGATGATATTTCTTAACCACAGCAGCATGCCTAGAGATCCACTTGGATTCAGTCAGGAAAGCAAAGCTGCTCCAGAACATGTGCCTTAAATAGTAATTGTAAAAAAATAATGAGAGCAGAACTCAAGTAAGTCGCTGTGACTTGGAAACTACAGGGCAAACATCAAATCAGATCGAGCTCTTTGTGAATAATTATTTGCCATGTAAAAACACTACAGATTCTTTCAATGTGAACATGACACTTTGGCTGACACCCAGACTAACGCAGTGCTGGTGCTAGTGGAGAAGGGCAATTTTTGTCAATCTCCCCTTCACTCTGAAGCCCAGAGTGCTTGCTGATAATATGTCCTTTAAGACTGCAGGTGTAGTGGCTTTTAGAGTGAAGGGGAGACAGACAAAAACAAAAACCCTCCTCCCCCCTCCACTGCCAATGCAAAGGTAAAGTGTGCTGTCAAGTCGATTTTGTCTCCTGGCATCCACAGAGCCCTGTGATTTTCTTCGGTAGAATACAGGAGGGGTTTACCATTGCCTCCTCCCACATAGTATGAGATCATGCCTTCAGCATCTTCCTTTATTGCTGCTGCCCGATATAGGTGTTTCCCATAGTCTGGGAAACATAGTCTGGGAAAAATAGTCATAGTTTCCCATAGTCTGGGAAACATACCAGCAGGGATATGAACCGTCAACTTTCTGCTTATTAGTCAAGAATTTCCCCGCTGCAGCATTAGCAGAATGAGCACTCTGATAGTCAGGATGTCAGTTTTTGTGTACATAAATAAAACTGTTTAGGGGATGGTCTGACATTGTTTAAAATAAATGCTGCAGTGCTGAGTGTTATAGAAAATAAAATAACATCAAATAGAATGAAAGAGTGACTGGGCAGAAATAAAATTAAAAAGTCTGTCCACTCCCTTGTACAGAAACAGAAAGATTCATACTAAAGTCCTCATGCTATAGAAGGGGCAGGGAACGGGAAGAAGGCAATGTATATTTATGGGATACCCATGGGTCATCAAGTTCATCACCCCAGAAAGCCTTTTTGCCCTTTCTCTCCCAGAATGACTGGCTTGCAGGTGGCATACCGCAGGAGCATGGGGGAAATTTAGGCTAGGAGAGAGGCCTTGGTGTTGCTATGGATGATATTCTGTATTCTCCTGATAGAGGTTTGTGTAGCCTCCATGATGCAATGCAGTTTGTGTGCTGAAATACTACTGCAGCATTTCATTCAAGACAAGTGAGGCAAGTCTGCTATAATACATGACTGGCATTCTGCCATAATACATGACTGACATACATGAATACATGAAGTGCATTCCCATTGCTTGTACTCTACGAGCTTGTACTATATGAGCTACATACATAGAGCAGTCCATCCTGAACATGTGAGGGAGAATGTATATATATGGACTTTGTAATTTTATTGTTATATTTATATCTCATACTCGACTCAATGTGCGGCAGCTGTGAAAAAGGCCAATTCCATGCTAGGGATGATTAGAAAGGGGATTGAAAATAATACTGCTAATATTATAATGCCCTTATACAAAATTATGGTGCGGCCACACTTGGAGTACTGCGTACAATTCTGGTCACCACATCTTAAAAAGGACATTGTTGAACTGGAGAAGGTACAGAAGAGGGCAACCAAGATGATCAGGGGCCTAGAGCACCTTTCTTATGAGGCAAGACTACAACACCTGGGACTTTTTAGTTTAGAAAAAAGACGTCTGCGGGGAGACATGATAGAGGTCTATAAAATCATGCATGGCATGGAGAAAGTGGAGAGAGAGAGATTCTTTTCCCTCTCACACAACACTAGAACCAGGGGTCACTCCATGAAATTGATTGCCAGGAGGTCTAGGACCAACAAACTGAAGTACTTTTTCACACAACGCGTGATCCACTTGTGGAACTCTCTGCCACAGGATGTGGTAACAGCCAACTACCTGGATGGCTTTAAGAGGGGTTTGGATGACTTCATGGGGGAGAGGTCTATCAATGGCTACTAGTCAGAGGGCTGTGGGCCACCTCCAGCCTCAAGGGCAGGGTGCCTCTGAGTACCAGTTGCAGGGGGTAATGGCAGGAGAGAGGGCACGCCCTCAATTCCTGTCTGTGGCTTCCAGCAGCATCTGGTGGGCCACTGTGAGAAACAGGATGCTGGACTAGATGGGCCGTGGGCCTGATCCAGCAGGGCTTTTCTTATGTTCTTATGTTCTTTCTCCAAGAAGTGCAGAACAGTATACATGGTTATGTTTATCTCCAGAACTACCCTGTAAGGTGGGTTAGGCTGAGAGATAAGTACCTGGCCCTGTCGGGCAGTGAATTTCATGGCTGAATGGGGATTTGAACACTGGTCTCTCCAGTCCTAGTTCAGCACTCTAACCATCACACCACACTGGATCTCCACATATGCACACATTATTTAATATGTGAATGAGTGCTTTGAATAACTGCCCCCTGCATTATTTGATTGATAGATGGATGATTCTTTATTTGGTCACTGGCCAGAAAAAAGAAAAGAAAAGAACACATCAAAATATCAAGAAAAACATCAAAGCATAACTACATCCAACAGATATAGTACAGAGCGGTTACGGGGGTGTAGAAGATATCATAACTTGCCTAAACCTATTAGCAATCAGAAGAAATTTGGCCACATTATATGTAACCTCAGCATTTCAATCCAAAAGAAAACAGCTAATACTATTAGCTATCTGAACAGCCATAACAATTTCTTAAATATGGAACAATAAGGACAATCTGAAAATCATTATAAAATTTATAATATAGTAAAATATGAGTACTTGACTCAACTGCTTTATCACCATACAGACAAAGATGTGCTGAATAAGCAACTCTTTTGTACCTGACCTCTAATACTGCAGATGTGCATTGAAGCGAGGTAAAGAGAATGAATGGATGAATTTATTACGGTCAGTGACCTGCAATCATCAAATAAAAATAAAAGTAACAGTAACAATCAAGATAAAACTAAATAATATCTAAACTAAAACTAAAATAAGGTCTTAAAATGTTGAACAAGGTGTCTGCTAAGATGTAATACCCCAGCTTGGAGGAGTTCCCATTGGAACTGGCTACCACAATCTTCTAAAATGTTCTTGAGTCTTTTGTTCTGGAGGCTGCAAATAACCGTTCCCAGGACTCCCTTATTGCAATTCCCTCTTTCTTTATTATTAATAACATATATTGCTTCTTCTGTTCAAATATTTCTTGGGCCATCACCACATCCATATTAGCTCTGTAAAATTTGAATTTTGGACCAGGTTATTTTTTGCTGCAATACAATCCTGGCCTAGGCAATGTTGTATCTTCTGGATAAGAGTTTGGTAGTGAGTAAGGACTCCCACATTTGGGGGCTCTGAAAAGAGAAGTGCACGGAGTTGCAGGAAGTCATCTGTGACCAAGATATCCCTGACTTGCTCTTCTAAATGTGAAGTCAATTTAGCCCTTATTAACGTAGAACTGTCACAGAGGTCAAACAGGGGGACCTCCTCAAAGAGTACTCCCTCCCCCGAGACATCTAGGGTAAGGGACAATGGCAGATGGTCACTGACCATCATCCCTCTATAGCAGGCCTGCTCAACTTAGGCCCCCCAGCTGTTTTTGGACTACAACTCTCATAATTCTCAGCCACAGCAGCCAATAGCCAGGAATTATGGGAATTGTAGGCCAACATCTGCAGGAGGGCCGAAGTTGAGCAGGCCTGTTCTATAGTAAATTGAATCAAAGTGCTCAGCACATTTCATGACACAAATATATAATCCAGCACACTTACTCTTAGCCCAGACCGGTCAATGAACTCACCCACAATATCCCTATCGATCACCCCATTTAGCCCAAACAGATCTAATGCATTCATTGTATGAGCCAGGTAAAGACCCAATAAATTGCAGATCTGATCTTTAGACTGGCATCTCTAGAATGGGGATGGGCGATCCCTTTCCAGTGGATAGCTTTGGTAAGTTACATATGGATGGTCATCATTAGGACCCATCCTAGCATTGAAGTCACCTGAGGCCCTCTCAAATCAACATAATGTTGGCATGCGATTTCTGGGGTGGTATATACACATTTATGACCAACATATTATATCCCTCCAACTTGATGGCCACAGATTTAGCAAAAGGAAAACATGGGGTCAGCTCATCCATCTCTGCCTGCAATTTAATGGAAATAAATAACCCCAACCCCACTTTGGCTCTGCCCTGATTAGACCCAGGATTGGCTTTCAGACTCTAAAACACAGAGCCCTTATTTGCCATCATCCAGTTCTCCTGGATCTGTATAATATCGAATTTGGACAAGTAGTCTAGGAAGAGGCCATCATTATTCTTCTCAGGCCATCCTGCCACATTCCAGGACAGGAATTTAATATTTTACTGATTTAAACATCATTTGGGATCCTCATCCACCAATGTTCTTTTGGGTATGGCCTCTAGGTTAAGACTAGCCTGATCATGACCTTTTGGAATACAGATGGCTGTTGTCTGTGTATATTGAGAGTATGATAGACTTTGAGAGGACTCACAGACCAGAGGAGCGACCTGAAAAGCATCTTCCAGAGTACTCGTCTCCTGATTTTCTTGATCCAGTCCCACAGAAGAACAAGAAGCAGATTTAGAGCAGTGTTCTTATCATGAGGAATTGCCTCCAGAGTATCCTGATGACTCCCACAGGAAATCTCTAATATAGGATCCACATCAAATAGAACTTGAGAAAAGGTCTCATTTGATTGTGTTGATGGTGTTGTAAATAGTCCATTTTAGGGCTAATTGACAGCAGTTTGTCTTGCTGAAGAGACTTCCCGATCCATCACTGAGAAGTCAAGCATTGTCTTAGATTCAAGAATAGCACTTGGATTATCCCCCATGGCAGGATCAGCAATCAAAAGAGCATCAGAAAGAGAGGGTACTGGTATAGTATAAACAGACACTTTTGAGCGCTCCAAGTCTATCAGGTTGTTTGTTGCCTTATAATTTTGTTTCGCCGAGTCTGAGACTGTTTCAGCTGTATCATGGACATTAGGCCAAATTGCCTGGATTTCCTTAGAGGAGCAAATAGCTTCCTTCAAGCTTCCAGCATTTTTGTTTGCGGTTAGCTTTGACTCAGTTACTGGCATAGATATATCAGGAGCTTGGTTTCTAAACAATGAGGTGTTTGTCTTGTGGGAGGAAGGCATGAAAGCATTGGCTGCCAGCCCAGGCTTGAATGGTCACTTAATATTTATCTTCTCGAGGTCAGCCTCCGCTAAACATGCTGATAATTTACCTTTTTCTTACAGAAGGGGAATATGCATTCATTCTGAAAAACCCTGGTAATAAATGTTTGAAAGTGTTCGAGATGGCTACGGTTACTAAAAAGTTTCGAGGGAATCACATCTTGCTGAAATACAACAACCAATCTCTTATGGCACCCAGTGTTTGGTAGCCAATAGATAGATTTGATATACAATTGAGAAGGATTGCAACAAAGCAATTGGGATAGAGATCGTCTTACCACCACTGTCTGGTTTGCCCAGCATCCATAATTCTGAAGAGACTTTCCAACAGATAAAGAAACTTGATTTCTCTGGAGCTTACAGAAGTAATTCCGAAAATCATAGCTAACATTGGGCAGGCAGTATCTTGGTGAGAATAGTAAGTTATTGCACCTAAGTCCTTTATTATGGAGTTGGCCGTTGTTACTATCAGCCACTCCTTGTGGATTAACAGCCACTCCTTGTGGATTAAGAGCCTCCCCTAGGGAGTCCATAACTGATTTCAGCCCTCCCATTTTCTCATCCAGTTTATGTATTTTTTCATAAAGGTCCAAAAGAGTTTGAGTTATTAGTAGTGTCTGTCTGGAGAGAATTTCAAGCATCCCAGGATCAGAAATATCTACAGTAGAGTTGGTTAATTCCTATATCCTCTTCGCTGGGGAAGAAACAGTTAAAGGGGGCTGATTATATGAATTAGAGATTTCATCATCCAGCAGATCATATTTGTTGCTGGTAGGAACTATATCATTATGTTTCTCAAGGTCTTTACCTTTCAAATAATGATCTAGCCTCTGTTGCTTCCCTGCCTTTGCAGGCTGTTGTTCAGGTGATGATTGAGCTTGTTTCTTTGAGCCCATTCCTCTGGCAGATAAGGGTAAAAGAGTTTAAAAAAACCAACTCCAGAAGGATAAAATTAATTCAGAAAAGAGTAAAAAATCCAAGGAAGTGTAGAAAAGAAGGGGCGACTAGTTGCTAAAAACTAAAAGTAAATATTGAGCATATTAAAATAAAAAACAGAAAAGAGGCAAACTACAGAACTCCAAAAATAGAGTCCTGACTACGCACTATCTTGACTCCTCCCTGAGGTACAGAGAATATTCTCCTATATTTAGGAACCACAATTGAATTTAAATATCTGACAAGCAAAACCTCAAATTGCAGACCATAAACAGATCTATCAGACATATGGGTGTGATCTTCTTGATACGCCACATCTAGTATTCTCTGCTTGAGAACAAGCTTAGCACACTTGTAGCCCCAATCCAATAATAGGGCAAGAAAGCAGCAAAGTGGTTTAATTTGGCCTTGATAGAGGATCTCCAATTAGAATGAAAACTAACTGATAATAACAGAGGGATTAGACGTTTAGGAAAGAAAAGAAGTTTTAACCAAAAATAATAATTTAATTTAATTTAACTTCTCAATTAAATCTTAAAACTTAATTACAGATTAACATCCAAGCTCTGACTTCCACCCTGTGCATACCTGCTTCCAAGTGTATAACAGCATAAGATACGCACCAGGGGACTTGGAACAAACTCCTCAGAAATTTAATTGAATAACTTCAAGATATAACAGGTCCTGATGGGGGAAAATCTGAATTCCATAGAGCAGCTGAGCAAACGCTTTAGCTTCATATAGTCTAACTGTGACAGGGATAAATTGTCCACCTTCAGATCTATTAAAAGCCAAAATGGCTGAGGAGCTTTTTTGTGCATTGTGTTTCATGTATTCTATGTGGGGGATCAGGTTACCTTTTAAAATGGAAAATTACACCCAAATATTTAAAACGATCTACTTGCTCAATCACATGATCATCAATTGTCTAATACAATTTTTATTAGTTTTAGCAAACTGCACAATTTTGGTCTTATGATAATGAATAGGCAATTACTCTACAAAAACTGACCAAAGAGGCTAAGGCTCTTTTTAGTCCATTGGAGACTGGGAAAGAATCACTGCATCATCTGTGTACAAAGGGACAGAAATATGCTTTGAAGATAATTTCAGAGGCTGAAATTCTAGCCTTTTTAAATGTTCATCAATAGTATTTATATAATTAAACAAGAGGGGAGCTAAGATGCACCCCTCCTTAACTCCTGTATAGGTGGGAATCGATTTTGATAACAAGCTGCCAGAAGTACATTCAGCTGGCTATTGACAGAGGAAGTGTGACTCTGCTGATCCTTTTGGATCTCTCTATGGCTTTTGATACCATCACCCATGGTATCCTTCTGGACCGTCTGAGGGAGGTGGGATTGGGTGGCACTGTTTTACAGTGGTTCCGCTCCTACCTCTCTGGCAGATTCCAGATGGTGTCACTTGGAGACTGTTCTGCTAAGCAAGAGCTGAAGTGTGGAGTACCACAAGGCTCCATACTGTCTCAAATGCTTTTTAACATCTACATGAAATCGCTGGGAGAGATCATCAGGAGGTTTGGTGCTGGGTGTTATCAATATGCTGACAACACCCAGATCTACTTCTCTGTGCTGACCTCATCAGGTAATGGCATATCTTCCCTAAGCAACAACAGATAATGCGTCATTAGGGCAATGGAAATTTTGGGGTTAGGTTTATGGGGCAGCAAAAAAAGGGACAAAAAGTAGGGGAGATGGGGGGTGCTGTACTATATTCTGTGTATCCCTGGCTGTTCAGCAATGCCCCTCAAAAGTCCAAGATCATGGGTTTTTTCTGTGAAAAATCACTTCTCTCTCTCTCTCTCTCTCTCTCAACAAAAAGTCTTAACAAAAAGAGCTTTTCACCATATTTACAGGATCATCTTTCTTCTATAGGATATTAAGCCTTTATTGTAAAATTTACAAAGTTATAGAGCCACTAAAGCCCTATAGACATTTTGTAAGAAGCTAGTATTTTAAACTTCTTAAGGAGAAGTTATTATATATGGACTAGTGGACCTATAACCTTTTAAATTTTTACAATAAGAGCTTAATATTCTATAGAAGAATGATGATCCTGAAAAAATGGTGAAAACCTTTTTGGACTACAAGGTGGTTGGAGGTGCATCGTCCTTGTGAGAATATTGCATTAAAAATGTCACTGAGGAAGTCCAAAGGTCTAAATGTATCTCACTGCAATTACAAGGAACACACAAGGAACTACAAGATTATATCATTCTAGCAGCATATGTCTGAGGACATTTTTAAATGAATTTAGCAGCATATGTCTTAACAAAGTCCTTATTGATTTTTAACTATTTTTATTAAGTATTGTTGACTTTTAGTATTAAAATATCTATTTATATCTATATTTATATTTTTTGTATATACATATTATTAATCTAGTACTAATCAGCTGCGGTGGCACAGCAGGGAAGCAGCTTGCCTTAGGAGCAAGAGGCTGTTAGTTTGAGTCCCCGCCAGTGGTCTTCCCAGACTGTGCCTAAAGGTAAAGTGTGCCGTCAAGTCGATTTTGACTCCTGGCGCCCACAGAGCCCTGTGGTTTTCTTTGATAGAATACAGAAGGGGGTTACCATTGCCTCCTGCCGTGCAGTGTGAGATGAAGCCTTTCAGCATCTTCCTATATCACTGCTGACCAATATAGTACCAGCAGGGATTCGAACCCGGCAAGCTTGTTAGTCAAGCATTTTCCTGCTGTGCCACTTAAAGTGACTTTGACTGTGCCTAGTAAATATATATTTGTAGTCACCTATATTGGGCAGCCGTGATATAGGAAGGTGCTGGAGGTGGTTACTCACTTCAGTGACAATGGCAAATGGCATAATCTCATACTGGGTGGGAGGAAGGCAATGGTAAACCACTCCTGTGTTCTACCAAGAAAACCACATGGCTCTGTGGTCGTCAGGAGTCAACACCGACTTGACACCACAATCTTTCTTTCCTTTCCTTACTATATTATAGCTACTCCTGATCTTTTATATTATCTCAGCAACTTTTTGGATCAGGCTTATTCCCTGTTTTTCTTTAAGGTGTGCACAATTCAAATCTTACTACAAGTTGTAGCTCTTAAGTTATTTTCTTTACGAGATGTCCAGGTGAAATCTGCATATTATGCTGCATAGAAAATAAATTTTCATGGAGAGCATTCAAAGTTCAGAAGAGAGATGATATTTTATTTTTTTTTGCTTTTGCTGGATTTTAAAAAATGAAACTTTTACCCTACAGCAGTGTTCAGTGAGTTAAAAATAATGAGACAAAAATGCTGGCAGGAAGAGTTCTTCTGCCAAGGTCTTAAAGAAGTACAACCAATTGACTTATTAAATAATACACTTGCAACAGAGCAATTAAGTTAACGCACTTCACTGTATTAAATATTTAAATACTGTGCTGAAACAGGAAGTGTGTTTGCAAGGATTCTCCCTTCACTCACTCACTTAGCTTCTCTCCCTTCATTGGCAATTTTTTTTGTATGTCTTAGATAAAATGTACAAAACTGTTTTCAGGGAGGGCTGTCAGAGAGACCTTGAGACAAGTGGATCAATAGACCACCCCCACCCCCATTCAATCTATTCAAATGGGAATAGAGTTTCACCATTTGACAAACTGGGACAGGATATTATTATTATTGTTATTATTATTATTATTATTATTAATAATAATAATAGCACCAATGAAACAAAACAGGCCTACAAGAAAGAACAAGTCAAGAACCAAGCAGAAAAATGGAAAAATAAACCACTGCATGGTCAATATTTGCACAATATAAGTGGAAAATCAAACATCACCAAGACCTGGCAATGGCTTAAGAATGGCAACTTGAAGAAAGAAACAGAGGGTTTAATACTGGCTGCACAAGAACAGGCACTAAGAACAAATGCAATAAGAGCAAAAGTTGAAAAATCCACAACAAACAGCAAGTGCCGCCTTTGTAAAGAAGCAGATGAAACCGTGGACCACCTCATCAGCTGTTGTAAAAAGATCGCACAGACTGACTACAAACAAAGGCATGAAAAAGTAGCAGGGATGATACACTGGAACATCTGCAAAAAATACAAGCTACCTGTAGCCAGAAATTGGTGGGACCATCAAATTGAAAAAGTTGAAGAAAATGATGATGTAAAAATATTATGGGACTTCCTACTACAAACAGAAAAACATCTGCCACACAATACACCAGATATAACTGTAGTCAAGAAGAAAGAAAAACAAGTCAAAATAATCGACATAGCAATACTAGGGGATAGCAGAATAGAAGAAAAAGAAATAGAAAAAATCACCAAATACAAAGATCTACAAATTGAAATTGAAAGGCTGTGGCAGAAAAAGACCAAAATAATGCCAGTGGTAATTGGCGCCCTGGGTCCAGTTCCAAAAGACCTTGAAGAGCACCTCAACACCATAGGAGCCACAGAAATCACCATCAGCCAATTACAAAAAGCAGCTTTATTGGGAACAGCCTATATTCTGTGACGATATCTATAACAACAGCAACAACATTGACAATAAAATTCTGGCATCCCAGGTCCTTGGGAAGGATACGATGTCTGGATAAAACAAACCAGTCAATAACACCTGTCTGACTGTGTAAAATAATAAATAATAATAAAACTTTTATACCACCCTTCCAAAAGGCTCAGGGCGGTTTACATAAAATGGGAATACCCATTCAGATCACCTCTGAATTCGCATTCCTATCCATGTTTTGCCTCATTTAGTAATGTATAATGAAGTACAAATAGAAGTTGATCAGGATTTTTTAAAAAATGCAATGAATCTACCAGAACTGTGCAGCAAGAAGGAGAATATTGCCAAGTGGTCTGGGTACATGAAAGGTTCTCTTTGACTCTGCCCCACTCAGAGTAAGAGCAATGGCAGGGTTTGGTTTGCTCTCGGTGACCTTGTCACATCACCTAGTGATTAGCTACATAATGTCAAGGCCCCATCCCCATTCAGCCATAAAACTAGCTGGGTGACTCTGGGCCAATCACTTCTCTCTCAGCCTAACCTACTTCACAGGGTTGTTGTGAAAGAGAAACTCAAGTATGTAGTACACCGCTCTGGGCTCCTTGGAGGAAGAGCGGGATATAAATGTAAAAGTAATAATAATAATAATGTTCACTATGTGATCCCTGATTGAGTGAGGGCACACAGTGAAGAAACCCTAAAAATTCTTTCTCATAATGCACCAGGAAATCAGCAGCATCTCAATCAGCAGCATACCGAGACAGATAAGAAAAAGACATGTAAGATGGCGAAGGTGGTGATTTTTAAATGACCTTTTTAACCCAAAGCACCATATTTCTAACTGAATATCAGCCTCATGAAAATCTGCATAGCACACACTCATTCCTTTTTTGCACAAAGAAGTTTTCAAGGTCCATCAGTTTTGTCTGTGTGACTCTGATATATGACTCTGGTATTATTTTCAGTTATATCAATCCATAGTTAAACAAGAAAGAGAATTTTTTGTGCCAGATTTTCACTGGCAACAATTACGACAATACCAATAGCAAGAATAAAGAATTGTTATTCAGAAACTTGTACTGTCAGGAGCTATCACCAAGCACATGTGCCCCAATAAAATTTGGAATAGATAGTCAGTGTATGGCTTTCTCTCATGTTCTGGATTTGATTGATTTCTATAACTGGAATTAAGGAGGAATTTCCTCCTAGGTCAGACATATTGGTGAATAATCCTGGGTCCATTTTGCCTCTACCTTCCCCAGCAAAGTATGACATGACTCATCCGGAATAATTTGTCTACTGGAATAATTAGATAGATAACCTATTCTCTGATACTAGGACTCAATGTCTAGATGATGGGGTTTCTCTGTGAAAGTGGTAGCCTTTTTATTAGGGCTGTGCATTGCATCGGACTGATGTAAGTCCTATCAGAGCATTTTCCATTGCAAACGGTTCAGATGAAAAATGTTTCCAATACTGGAAACATCTCAGAAGAACAGCCCTGCTGGATCAGGCCCAAGGCCCATCTAGTCCAGCATCCTCTTTCACACAGTGGACCACCAGATGCCACTGGAAGCCTACGGGCAGGAGTTGAGGGCTTACCCTCCCTCCTGCTGTTACTCCCCTGCAACTGGAACTCAGAGGCCTCCTGCCTTTGAGGCTTGAGGTGGCCTATAGCCTCCAACTAGTAGCAAATAATAGACCTCTCCTCCATGAAGTTATCCAAACCCCTCTTAAAGCCATCCAGGTTGTTGGCTGTCATCACATCTTGTGGCAGAGAATTCCACAAGTTGATTATGCATTGTGTGAAAAAGTACTTCCATTCAGGAGCATAACTATAATAGGGCAAGGGGAGACAGTTGTCTGGGGGCCCACTGCCTTCCCCCCCCAGAGGCAAGTCACATGACTGAGTCCCCCAGCCGTGCACCCGCCCGGGCTTCCTTCAGTTGTATTCATTCTCTGAAATTGATGTGAATGTTAAGACCTGGAGCTACCAGAACAGCATGTCTTTCTCTAGTACCGTTAAATGACTTGCATCGTCCACAATTTACAAAACCTTTTAAAAAATAATTTAGGATGATGTTCTATTGTGGCACATAGGTGTGTGTGTACACACACACACACACACACACACACACACACACACACACACACACTGCTCTTTGTTACCACTATTCAGCTTTATTTAAAATTTCTTTACTTCATGAGCTAAACTTCAGTAAGGGGTGGGGCCATTTTAAAATCTTGTCTCTGGGCCCACTCCAACCTTGCTACGCCCCTGCTTCCATTTATTGGTCCTAGATTTCCTGGCAATCAATTTCATGGGATGACCCCTGGTTCTAGTATTGTGTGATAGGGAGAATTTCTCTCTCTCCACTTTGTCCACACCATGCATGATTTTATAGACCTCTATTATGTCTCCCCGCAGTTGTCTTTTTTCTAAACTATATAGCCCCAGGTGTTATAGCCTTGCCTCATAACGAAGGTGTTCTAGGCCAGTGTTTCTCAACCACCGGTCCCTGGACCGCTGCCGGTCCCCGAAGGGTTGAGTGCCGGTCCCTGACTGGGAGTCAACCCCCCCCCCCAACTGAAATCAAGGCACTCACTTCCTCAATTTTGCACATGGCACGGAAGAGGGAGAGTATCACGGAGGCATGGGACCCTTCTTGTGCCTTGCCTCCACGTGCTGCTGAGATCTTCCTACAGCTATCTTATTCCCTATCTTTACAGCTTCAAACTGTATGCGGTGCGGGGGCATGGAGGAAAAAGTATGGCAGTGGGCGCCACTTGAAGGGCTGCTGGTTCTTGCATGCTCATTGTTTGCAGCCAAAGGCTGGTTCATTGAAACCCATCTGCCTGTTGTGGTCGAGGCGCCTTGAGAGGGAACGCTGTTTCCCTCTTGCATCAGTGGGGCTTGCTTGTATGTTGTTTTCATTGGCCCCATGTAGCTTTTGAATTTTTCTAATGGCCCAACATCCCCTCCCCATTGAGTAATCACAAGCACCTCCACTCCAGACATACTGGAGTCAAATTTGTTCACCCAGGCTTTTAGATTCAGGGGGTTCTCAACCTTGGGTACCCAGACATTGGTGGACTTCTACTCCCATAATCCCCAGC
Source organism: Hemicordylus capensis (assembly GCF_027244095.1). Classification (NCBI taxonomy): domain Eukaryota; kingdom Metazoa; phylum Chordata; class Lepidosauria; order Squamata; family Cordylidae; genus Hemicordylus; species Hemicordylus capensis. Next base: position 79,209,693 of record NC_069661.1, on the reverse strand, counting down.
CATAATGGCCAAATGCCATTGTTGTTGGGGGTTATGGGAGTTTAACTGAGGGACCCAAGGTTAAGAACCCCTAATATTCCATGTTTGCAAAAGATTCCAAATTTAATTATTTTAATGCTTATATTATTTTCATTCTAAACTGCCCAGAGATGCAAGTTTGGGGCAGTATAGAAGTCTGATAGATAGATAGATAGACAGACAGACTTGAAACCCCTTTACTAACTGCTGGTCCGGGAAACTGCGCATGAAGAATGTAGCGGTCCTTGAAACTCTGCATGAAGAATGTAGCGGTCCTTGACTCCAAAAAGTTTGAGAAACACTGTTCTAGGCCCCTGATCATCTTGGTTGCCCTCTTCTGTACCTTCTCCAGTTCAACAATGTCCTTTTTTAGATGCTGTGACCAGAATTGTACGCAGTACTCCAGGTGTGGCCGCACCATAGTTTTGTATAAGGGCATTATAATATTAGCAGTTATTTTCAATCCCCTTTCTAATGATCCCTAGCATGGAATTGGCCTTTTTCACAGCTGCCGCACATTGAGTCGACACTTTCAGGAAGCTATCCACCATGACCCCAAGATCCCTCTCCTTGGGGGGAAAAAACCCCTCAGTACTATTGTATAGAATGGTATCAGTTTTGTATTGAATATTATTGGAAGATGGGTTACTTCAGGGGTGTAGCAAAGTTGGAGTGGGCCCAGAGACAAGATTTTAAAATGCCCCCTGCACTGAAGCTCAGCTCATGAAGTAAAGAAATCTTAAATGAGTCTGAATAGTGGTAACAAAAAGCATAGTAAAATTTACACACATACACACACACACACACACACACACACACACACAACATATGTGCCACAATAGGACATCACCCTAAATTATTTTTTTAAAGGTTTTGTAAATTGTGGACGATGCAAGTCATTTAATGGTAATAGAGAAAGACATACTGTTCTGGTAGCTCCAGGTCTTAACACTCACATCAATTTATAAATGTATAAAAATGTGATGGATGGATGGATACATACATACATACATACATACGTACATTTAGGGCTTCAAATCCCCTTCCCTGTTATCCCAACAATGCACAAGGAAGCAACTTCAAGACACTGTGTCCTTTTCCTGTTGCATTACTGGGGTGGGTGTGGGGAGGGGACTGGCTGCGCCCTATAGTTACAGAGCACAGCCATTTTCTCCCCAGCAATTCACCAGGAAAAGGATGAAATATCATGAAGTTGTAGAGCAATACCAGGAAAGGAAAGGCAGGGATTTGAAATGCCGTGATTGTGGGCTGCACAACAAGAAGGCAACCAGAGATACCAGTTCTTTAATAAAGATAAGCACCACACTCACCACAGGCCGCATCCAGGGCCGGTGCTAGGGTTTTTTGCGCCCTAGGCGAGATCACCTTCTGGCGCCCCCCCCGCCACACCCCCAACATACTGTGCATACATAACACATGTTTGCCCACCATAAGCAGATTCCTACATCAGATGCCAACATGCAGTATATACTCCTATGTTGTGGAGGAGGAGAGCTGGTCTTGTGGTAGCAAGCATGACTGGTCCCCTTAGCTAAGCAGGGTCCACCCTGGTTTGCATTTGAATGGGAGACTAGAAGTGTGAGCATTGGAAGATATTCCCCTCAGGAGATGGAGCCACTCTGGGAAGAGCATCTAGGTCCAAAGTTCCCTCCATGGCAGCATCTCCAAGATAGGGCTGCAAGAGACTCCTGCCTGCAACCTTGGAGAAGCCGCTGCCAGACTGGGTAGACAATACTGAGCTAGATAGACCAATGGTCTGACTCAGTATATGGCAGCTTCCTATGTTCCTAAATACTACTGCAGCACACACACAAGACACCTGTCCCATCCTGACACTCAGCCAACTTCCATAATCAAGATCCTACACACACACACCACAACTGCCTACTCCTAGATTGACAAGGAATACAAGCCACACCTAATGGCACAGCAGGGAAGTAACTTGCCTAGGGAGCAAAAGGTTGCTGGTTCGAATGGAAACACCTATATCGGGCAGCAGTGATATAGGAAGATGCTGAAAGGCAACATTTCATACTACGTGGAAGGAGGCAATGGTAAACCGCTCCTGTATTCTACCAAAGAAAACCACAGGGTTCTGTGGTTGCCAGGAGTCAAAACCAACTTGATAGCACAAGAAACCACACCAGGGCTACCAACTTTCCAATAAGCCTCTGTACCCCCTTCTCAGTGTTCCAACAAGCCAGCAGCCAAGTCAGGTACAGAAACATCAAATTGCATTTCACTTAAAGCAAACATTTATAGCCAGGAAGGAAGGAAGGAAGGAAGGAAGGGGGAAGGAAAGAGATAGATACATAGACAGATAAATAGACGACAAGTAAGGGAGAGCGAGTGCTTGAGAGAGAGAGAGAAGGAAGGAAAGAAGGAAAGAGGGAAGGAAGGAAAGAGATAGATAGATAGATAGATAGATAGATAGATAGATAGATAGATAGGAAGTGAGGGAGAGAGAGAGAGAAAGAAAGAAAGGCAGAGGGAAGGAAAGAGAGAGAAGGAGTGAGGGAGAGTGAGTGAGTGAGAGAGAGAGAGAAAGGAAGGAAGGAAGGAAGGAAGGGGGAAGGAAAGAGATAGATACATAGACAGATAGCTAGACAAGAAGTGAAGGAGTAAGGGAGAGCGAGTGAGAGAGAGAGAGAAGGAAGGAAGGAAGGAAAGAGATAGATAGATGATAGGAAGTGAGGGAGAGAGTCATCAATCAATGACTATCATCAAACACTAAATAAAGGTCATGAATTATATCCAAGTGGACTGATTTTAGTACCATATTATTAATTTTTCTTTAAAGCTTTTCTAGTGCAACACAGCTCTCATATCAGAAGTGCTTGGTTATTATCTGCTTTAAAAATAATTAAAAATTATTATTATCTGCGCAGGGCTGCCTGCCTGCAGTGGAGGTGAGCCGAGCCGAGCCGAGCCGGGGAAGGCCCTCTGCACATGCTGGGAAGTCAGAACGACTCCCCGACGCCAAGAAGTTTAGAGCGCGCGGCGGCGGATCCGCCTCCTGGACCGGGAGCGGACCACGGTGGGTTGGCGCGGCCGGGGGCTCCGCGATGGGGCTCCCCCGGCGCGCCCTCTTCTCGCCAAGCAGCCTCCTCCCAGCCCGCTCACCTCGGCTTGCCGCTCACTGCGCCACGGGGCGCTCTTGGCAGGGCTGTCCCAGGCGCCTCCTGCCGCTGCCGCCGCCGCCGCCTCCGCACGCACGCCCCCCTGCTCCTCGGGCCCAGCTTCATCGCGCGGCAGCTGCTCTGGCAGCGGCGGGGCCAGGGAGGGGCTTTTCAAGGCGGAGAGGTGGCGCCCTCCCCATCCTGCCCGACGGGACACACCCCCGCCCAGCGCTGGGCTGACGGGACGGGAGGCCCAGCCAGCCTCTTCTTGTGCCCGGATCCAGATCCTGAGGGCAAGGCTCCTTCGGGGCGAAGGGGCGCCTCTGAGCACGTGCAGAGGGCCCAGGGGTATGGGGGAGGGCGCGCGCCGCTGAAGGAGCAACGAGCATTTCAGAGCGTGGGAAGGAGGCTTTGTCCCGGCGGGGGGACTTTTTGGCGCCAGCGCCCCCTCCATTTTGGCGCTCTAGGCAACTGCCTAGTTCGCCTTAATGGACGCGCTGGCCCTGGCCGCATCCAGATGCATAACTGCTCCTTGCCGCACTTTGAGATAAGGCGGGGGGTGGAGTTGTGTGCCCAACCCCATGGGGGCTGCCAATTTGTTCCCCTGTCATGCGATGGTGGCCGACCAATTGGAGCGAGGGAGTGGCTGCATAAGCAGCTGGCTCCCTTCTCTCGTTCTCAGTTGCTCTGTGGCAGGGCACCCACCTGCTCATCCCGTTTCAGTCAGAGTTATCAGGTCACCTTTTGGGACCAAGTAGGAATTTTTTTGGTCACACCCAATTGGCTATGGGGGTAGCCTTTTTCCATCTATTTCTCACTGATACTCCTGGTAGGGTTTCACTATCCAGGATGTTTTTGGTCGCTCTGCAGAAGAGTGCAGGTTGGTGCAGGTTGCCTCATATTGGTGTTTGATTCAAGGCCTGTTTAAGGCAAGTGGGAAGCCAAGGAACAGCCCTTGCAGTTTTTGCGGCCTTTAGGCTGGGATCTGCCCCTACTCGGAGGCTAGCTGGGCAGTACCACTCAGTGTTCTGCAGCCTGGGTTGGGTGGAGCAGACTGGCCTCCCCTCAGCAGGGATAAACCTCATGGTTGTGGTGATGTCTGGACCTGGAGCCAGGCTGAATCAACACCCAGTCCTTCATCCTGTTCTGGGCAATCCTCCTCATGAGGCTGACCCATATGGGGGGGCGGGTACCCGCACTCTATTTAGTATGTTCCTCATTGCAGGTTATTTGTAAATTCAATCAATGAAGTGACCCTAGTTCTTCCAATTTATTCATGTCCTGTTGTTATTGCGGCCTGGGTGTGCAATGAGCCAATACCAAGTCTTCGCTCAATGCATATGATGCAAGAAGGACCTGGCACATTTATTTATTTATTTGTCACATTTATATACCACCCTATATCAAATTTCAGGGCATTGGAATTGGACTGATAATTTGGCCTATGCACAGCCCTTATTTTTATCCTCTCCCACTATACAGGCCTCCAAGGCACTTGTCCCCAGCTCCCAGCCCCCAAAAGGCACAGACACAGGAATGTGGGTATAAGGGGCCACAGCTTTATTGAACAACTACAGTATAAAGGATTAGCAGACTGGATAGGGGTAATTACCCCCTCTAATGACAATGCAGGCCTAACCAAGACTGGGTTCGGACTTCACCGTCCTCCCCCGTGCCTTACATGGGCGACACTCCCTGGCTCTGGAAGGCGGCAGGTAAAACCTGACCCCTTCCCTTCACAACCAAACCCCAAAGGGGGCCTGGACACTTCTAAGCCTTCACAGATCCTGGATCGTGCAGCCCAAGGGTCTGTGAAATCCTGAAGGGGTTTCATAGCAGATCGTCCTCCCTGGGCCACACAAACCACACTGGAGCAATTGACCAGTCACCCTTTTAACTGTCCAAGGGTGCTCACCAATGTTCCATCCCTTCTACTTACCACCCAGCCTGCACTGTCCCTGCCACACAGGGACCTCCCTGCCCCACCACTCTCCAACACTTCTGCAAGCCCTCCTCTGATATGTTCCTAGAGGCAACCACAAGCCTGCCAATGGTAGTGGAGGTCCTACACTGTGCCCTTTCAACCCGCTTTAGAGTCTGGACCCCACGCCATGCCCGGTGCTGCAGCCATTCTGCCTATACTATGCGTATCCCTGGAAGCCAGCCTCGCAAGACTGCAAAGTCGGAGGAGTGCTGCTGGATGAGAGAGAGTCCAGTCCGCTTTCCCAAACAATTTTCCCCAAATGAAGAACTATATTATCAGGACAGGGATTCCTAACTAAATAGTCACACACAGCTGGGAGCAACGGACTCCAGCCATTCCCAAATCCCCAGCAAGTACAACCTGGCTCACTGTTCCCAAACCAAGTTGGGTGCCAAACTGGGAGGTGCTGGCCCGCTGGAATGCCCAGATGACCAACAAATGGCCGCCCATAAGTACATGAACAGGAGCCGCTGCTCTGCCAGCCCTACCAAAGGAACCAAAGGATCGCGTGTCCGGCCGCCACCAAGCACATGCTGGGATGCTTCCCCAACCAAGTTGGGTGCACATCTCCGACGAGCCGGCCATATTGCAGGCCCCATAGACCATGGCACGGCCACAGATCAGAACATGCACAGGAGCCGCCGCTCCTCCAGCACCTGCCAAAGGGATAAAAAGATTTAAATGCCCAGAACCACACCAGGGAGTGCACAACCCACCTTGACACACATATCGCGGAAATGCCCGGACTCAGCTGCCTCATACGCTTTGAATAGCTGTAGCATCAGGGCCCCAGGAAGGTTGCTCCAGGTTCCCAGGAAGGTCACTAAGGCAGCAAGTGGGTTCACCCTGTTAATAAGCATCTCGCGCAGTGTCGCCACAGCTGATGAGTGGCTGGCTGAGGCCAGCTTGAAGAAGCCCCCGCAGAGGGTGGCAGAAGCATAGCTTACCACAACACCTCAAACCAGGTATTCCCTGATATGTCACACTCCCTCCTTTCTTCCTAGAGAGCTGATGGAAACATTTCCTTCTCTCTCCCTCTTTCACTCTCTCCTACTCATTCCCCATGCAGCTCTTCAGATTAGGATTCGCCTTTCCCATGCCAAGTGTACTTCACCACCAAAGGCTTGGAATTTGGTTTTACACGATCCCCAAGTGTTTCTCCAAATAGTTGCAACAACTAAACTCTGCCAACCACTCTGTAGCTGGAGTGTGTGCTCTGCCTTAACTCTTCTGCTTACTACTGGGGGTAAAATTGCAACACCAAGTCAGCCAGATGCTAGCCCAGATCCTGCCCTCTTTCCTGTGACAATAACCACCACTGTAGTTCCAAGCATGGAAACTGCCCCCTGTGGAATCAGGCCGCCCAGCCCTCTATTGTTCGTGCAGACTGGTTGTCCTTCACATCTGGAGTGGCCAAGCAAATTATCCCTGCCATTCATTAACCATCTCCTTGCGTTCTGAAGACTCTGGGTTATCCCTGCAGACCTGATAACCAGGCCTGTCTCTGTGGAACTTGCCTCTTCGTTACAGGCAAAGGAGAGCCCTTTGTTTGCTAAAATCGTTACACTTTGGTTTTCAGCTTGTAATTTTATTTATTTATTATGTATGTATGTATGTATTTTTGACCAGCTAAATTCCCCATAGGAACCTAGGAAACTGCCATAAACTGAGTCAGACCACAGGTCCTTCCAGCTCAGCACTGTGTTCACAGACCGGCAGCGGCCTCTCCAAAGCTGCAGGCAGGAATCTCTCTCAGCCCCACCCTAGAGAAGCCAGGGAGGGAGCTCCATCACCCAAGGGGAACACCTCCCCAGTGCTTACATATCAAGTCTCCCTTCATATGCAACCAGGGCAGACCCTGCCCAGCTAAGGGGACAAGTCATGCTTGCTACCACAAGACCAGCTCTTGGAAGCCACCATATACTGAGTCAGACCACTGGTCTATCAAGTTCAGTATTGCCTACACAGACTGGCAGCAGCTTCCCCAAGGTTGCAGGTGGAAATCTTCTCAATCTGGGCACAGAAGTTCAGAGGATGGAAACTGTGTACATTTCTTAAGGAAATGTAGATGGTTTGGAGAACTGTTCAGTGGGAACTTGTAGTTTCCCATGTTCCTTGAGCAAGTGGAGAGTAATGACTTGGCTGCCCATTGGCTCCAATAGTAAGACAGAGGGAACAGAGTCCCCAAGCACAAGAACAAGGACTGTACTCCCTCCAGATATCAAGCAGCCCTCCTTTATCAGAAGAGTGTGCAACTATAAGGACCATTGGACTATTGTTTTCAATTGAACCCCTGCCTTTCCCCCAGTTTGTTTATTTTCCTCACTTCTTTCCTTCTATCTGGGCACTCCCCCCATTAATTTCATCCTCCTTATGTTCTTTGTTAGTGCAAATCCCAGCTGCTGCCACTGCCCAAGCCCTCGCAGGCCGCTAAATGCAGGCCAAGAAATCCTTTGGCCGCGGCCACCAACCAACTCTCCCCCCACTGCTAGCCAAAGGCCAGAAGGCCACCAAACCGCCGCACCGCCACCTTTAATGCAGCAGCATTTTAGTTAAGCTTTTTGAGTCACATTTGTAGAATCTGGTGAAACTTTTGGGGTAACCAGATGATCAAGGTTTCTTTCCAGCTGAGTTGTGCTTCACCCTGGATATTTTCTGCTTAATTCACAGACAGGGCATAAAATATCTCATATGCATCCTTTTATTCAGATTAAGAGCTATAGGAAACTAAGCAGTATACAAATAATATCACACGTGAATAGATTTTAACTGTTAGGTGAAATGTGAATGTTGTGTGTTACCTGTGTGTTGAGAAAAGGTCAGTCAATCAAATTCTTTCAGTCTAATTTATGTATTATCCATTGATGGGATCCTATAAGTATCTCTACCATATAATTATTCAGAGGCGTATGTATGTCTAATTCTCTACTATGCATTGTAGCATCACTATTACATAAGTTTTAAAAATAAATGGAGAATTTGACTTTTCCCAGATAATAATAATTAAAGGATATGCAGAGTAAACAGTTAAAATGAGAGAAAGAGAGCAAGAAACTCCCAGTGGGCCTTAAAATAATTAAAGGATATGCAGAGTAAACAGTTAAAATGAGAGAAAGAGAGCAAGAAACTCCCAGTGGGCCTTAATACTAAGGATATCACACTGATTCAAAGACAAACTCACCATTAATATCATTGACATCACATTTAACTAACCTATCATAAGAAGCAAAGTAAGAGCAAATGAATACAATCCTAGCTCATAAGCTTCAGCTCAGTATTCACAAGTCCTGATTCTCTGTACATAGTGCCAATCTGAATATGTATACAGTGACTTATATTATTAAAATTTTAAAACTTTTTTACCTGTAGCCCCTTTGGGGGACTTCATAAAGGCTGTGGGGGGGGGTCTGCAAAGGTTCCCCCTCCCACCGCTGGCCTCTAGGCCCTCACAGGGACCATTTGAGCATGTGCAGTGGCCATTTAAAAAAAAAAATCAAAAAAATGGCAGCTGGAAACAAAATGGCTGCCTTGCATGCTTAAATGGCCTCTGCAAGACCTGGCATGGCCTAGGGCCTCACAGAGGCCATTTGAGCATGTGCAGTGGCCATTTTGTTTTCGTTGGCCTTTTTTTTAAAAAAAAATTTAAAATGGCGCGCCCCCTTCAAGTGGCACCCAGGGCATGTGCCCTGCCTGCCCCACCCTAGATACGCCCCTTTAATTATTGTGCAATTTTGGTTTACTTTACATGCAACACAAATATTTCTGACAACATATCTGTGTCATCAACCATATTTACGGTACTGCCATCATGCTCCTGTAATGCCAGGTTTTTTGGCATATTTGCTGGAACACCTATCTTATGTACATTCTAGTATGAGACAAATCTTAGGAACAGGATGAAGTGTGTATATATAAGAAGAAAAATTAATCCTGTTAAAACTCTATATAGTAATTTATCTCAAACTTTCATGCTTTAACATAATTTCTCTAATGATTTCAAACTATATCAATGAGAATTGTGGATGCCAAGTTGCGTTTTATCTTGAAAAGGAAAAAAATGTTAGGATGAATGGAAAATATTATATCAACAATTGCCATGTACTTTTCAAACTTAAATGAATTGTATCATAGAAAGTGTTAGTGGCCATGGCAGATAATTATAATTAAAACACATATTAAATGAATGAATCTCATTTAGGAAAATCCATTTTGACACAGCAGTTGTTTCTTGTCAGTTCAATGAGTTGTTCTCAGGAGATTTTTCTCCTGGTTATAATCTACATGCTTCAAATGATAATTTGTTTTACATACATCTGGCTTTCGTCGGAATGCATACAAGGTGTGATACAAGATATACAATTGTGGGTACTTCTCTACAATTCTTCTATGGATTATAGTGATGATGATGATGATGATGATGATGATGATGATGATGATGATGTACATTTTATTTTAAAATAAATAATTCTAAATTATACATGGGACAAATCTATTTTAAATGCTGATATTCTTTCCAGACTCATATTTAATTTTTTTAAAACCTCATAAGAACACAGGAATACAACATAAAACAGGAATTATTTGCATGATAACTACTCTGCATTGCAACCATCACTGTGATTTATAGAAAGAATTGTTGACAGCTGAGCCATCCCAATTTTAAAAGAAGATCTCGTTTTAATACAAGTTGTTCTAATAAAAACTAATCAGCCTACTTTCTTTTCACTGTCTCTATAACTGGAATAAATTTGGTTCAAATTGAGGTCCACACGTTAGATCTCTTGCACCTCAAATGTTCATGTGTCCGCTATCTTGGATCGGGGTGGATGACATCATTACAAACTACATCATTGAGGTGTCCCTGTGTGTCACTTACTACAACTGAACCAAATTTGGTTCAAATCAGTCCTCAAGTACTGGCAGGATGTTAATGTTAGATGCATTACCAGTTAGCATGTTTAACACAGTGTACCACGTGTTTCAATTGTATCCATATTGAAAAGTGGCTATACACAAAACCAGCCTTTCACCTGCAGATGATTATTTGACCTAATATGACAATTTGCTCTCAATGCACTTATTCTAAACCAATGCCTGCAGAATGCATTTGGGAATTAAAATTAATTCCCTTATAATCTGATTTATATCATACAATCTAATTAGGAGAGCCCATCCTCTTCTAAAGCTTTAGGGTGGATAACTTCATCTACATGTATCTGAAGACTGAATTAAGTTACTATCTACTTGAAATGACTATGATCAATTGCATTTGTTACTAGCTATTACTTATTTTAGCTCTGAGAGTAAACTTCCATTTGATGGAGATATGTAACTCAAAAGACTCTGCACCAGCAACATTTGTTTTAATAAAAAGATATCATTTTATTTTATTGTATTTGTGCTTTTTGAATTCTAGTAACATTGTTATGTCTAGCTGTGATATCATACAGATTCTTGCAATAATATTATTGCTGTGACATTCTCTAGGAGCATAGAAACATAAGAAGCTGCCTTTTACCAAGTCAGACATTGGTCCTGCTAGCTCAGTATTGTCTACACTGACTGGCAGAGGCTCTCTCTCTCTTCAAGCAGGAGTCTCTCCCAGACCTATCTGGAGACGCCAGGAAATGAACCTGGGACTTTCTGCATGCAAGCAGATGCTCTAACACTATGCTCAGGGCAATATTGTATAGCAGACAGCACTCACATGTTCCATCCAAACACAAACCAGGGCAGACTCTGCTTAGGAAAGGGGTCAATTCATGCTCTAGGCTTGGTAAGTGTTCAAGCCCATCTGATTATGCTACCTATCAAATGCAATCCCACCATAAAAGGTTACAACCAGGTATTACTTTTGAAGGGTTGTTGGCTCTATGGTGACACCAGTGTGAACCTGAATACCTTTTTCAGTACCACCTGTGTGGCATTTTGCAATATGCATATGCTGCCCTTCACATGGGCAACCAAACAAAACAGAAAAGCACATGTGGTACTAGCGTTATATATACTGCTTCATCCAATGTATGTTTTGTTTTGTTTTCCTAGTTGGATACACGATGAATGATCTAATCTTTGAATGGCAAGAAAATGCTGCTGTACAGGTAGCTGATGGGCTCACTTTGCCACAATTTCTGTTGAAAGAAGATAAAGATTTATGTTACTGCACCAAACATTACAACACAGGTAGGAAAACTTTCTATGCTGTTGACAAGGACAGTTATTTCTCTTTACTGTGCTGTAAATCTTCAGAAGTATTCAACAGTACATTGAAAACATGTAACTGCAGCCATGGCCCATAAGGAATAGGGGTGTGCAGAACGTTCTGAGCTCAGAAATTCCAACTCAAAATGGGTCATTTTGAGTGTTCTGAGCTCAGATTAGGACACCCTTCAAATGAAGGGCCTGTTCTGAGCTTGGAACAGAACAACCCTGTTCCAAGTTGGAATGTTCTGAGCATTATGATTCGCATTTTGGATTCCAAAATGGCTCTCTTCTAGCTTCTGTGCACACATGGCATACATTTGCATGGTCAACAGCACCACACAAATGGTTGCCATGTGTGTGCAGAGGCTAGAAGAGCTCCATTTGGGAATCCAAAATGGCACTCGGAATGTTTTGAGCATTCCAAGTTCGTTCCATTGGAAAAACCAGCTTGACTACTTGTTTCAATGGAATGCTCTGAAGATTTGCGCACTATTCCAAGTGCAGAATGGAACACAAATGTCGTTCTGTACACATCCCTAATAGGGAAGTGTGGTAGTGGTTGCATGTTGCACATCATGGTTGCCACCACCAGATGGCATCCAAAGGGGTGATAATCATAAAGTAAAAATATCATTTCACCAGTTATTTGGAGTGCAAATAAGTCTACTTTAATTAAATAATGTTGTCTGTAAGAAATGAGGAAATATAAAAGAATGAAGTAAAAAAGAGTAGGGAAGCTTAGTGAAAGTCATGGAAGTTAAGGAAGATGTACGTATAAGATGAGAAGTGAAAATTGAAATGCAGAAGAATTAAGGTAAAGCTATATAGGTAGATCCCTGAAACTTGTCAGAGCCCTAATTTACACTTGGGGCTGAGGCCAATGAATTCATTTAAAAAGTTAACCTGGGTATAGGCTCTTAAATGCATGGTACAGACAGGAAGTGTAGTGCTGTACCTTTGTTCAATATATATTGTGAATAAATGTATCTGTGTACAGATCTGTATCTGTGTACACTGTACACTTGTTGTACAAGTGTTGAAAATAAGATGTGAATACAGTTTCTTAAATGGTGCCCCCCGCCACCATCTTTATCTTTATATTCAAAGATGAATAGCTTGTTCTTTAGGCAGAGGTTATTTAGGTTCTTCTGTACTCTTTTCCCTATACCAGAATGACATTTTTGCATACATTGCTAAGGCCAACAAAGAATGCCAGTACTTTAAGGCCACATTCACATGTAACGGGAAACAGGAGGTCGCTTTGCCTCTGGTTCCCAAACCTGAATGTTTGAACCAGTAATTGGAGTTTTGTTTTGTTTTTTGTTTTTTTTAAAGGACCCACAGTTTCCCTCCCCTAATTCTATTTGTCACCTTAGGTTTGCATTAAGTTACACTGCCGTAAACTGTATTTTGGCAGCGACCAAGATACGCCTGATCCAGGAAGTGCAGTTTGCCTTAATAGAAAACTGGAGTTGAGGGAGGAAGCTTCTTCCCTCTCTCCGGCTGCTGTTGGCTGTGCAGACTGTCCTTCAGGAAAGAAGGAAGCCCACACAGCCAGCTGCCCCGCCTCTCTGCAGTTTTGCTGACTTCAGGTCAGATAGACTGCAGTAGATCTGAACATGGGCGGGAGGAGGAAGGGCATGGTTCTGTATTTCGTTTGTACGGGGCCTAAGAGTCAGTCATAATGATACTATGCTGAAAGATCAGCAACTGTTGTGTAACCCTCCTATACAGTGTAGTAGTTTGCTCAGGCTGGTGGGTGTGGTCAGGGAATCACTAGCTCTGCTGTGAGTAGACCCAGAGGCCAGAGGTAGATGTTAGATATCTGTCTTATGCATAAGACAGAAGCTGATCCAGCCTTAACCCCTTGCTCAGTGCATTGTAAAGTTTGTCTTGTGGGCCATACTGAAAGCTACAAGTGCTTGAAAGAACAGAAGAGCTGGATCACGTCTTCAGATCCAAAAGGCAGGAGTTTCAAGTTGGACAGTTGTTTTTTTCCTTTGTTCCAAAGCTGTTTGGATCAATTAAGAATTGGACTTTCTAAAGACAAGGGGGCGGGGATTGGGAAAGACGTGTGAGAATATGTTAAGTTAAATGTTTCTGTTTATGCATATTTGCTTAAATATACTTATATAACTAGTACTCTTGCAAATTCAATTGCTGTTTGGGCCCTTCAGAACCCCAAGTGGTCAGGGAGTAGCTAGCTCTTCTGTGAGTAGACCCAGAGACTGATAGCTACAGAAACTGCTTAGGCAAGTTAATTACGTCTGCCTGCGCAACATCTCAAATAATCAAAATGTCATGCGAAAACCTGAACACCAGGGGTGGAGCCACCATTGGACCAACGGGTTCAAAGAACCCAGGCTGGTGACCAATCAGGGGCCACAAGAGTGGCCCTGACACGCCCCCCGCACCTGACGTCAGACGTGGGGGCAGTAGTTTAGCTCCTGAGCGGGGGCCGTGTGGCCCCTTTGGGACCTAAACTAAGGCTGGCGCTGCGTTTGATGGGCTCACTTTGCCACAATTTCTCTTGTGCAAAGGCAAGGAAGAGTCGCTCCTGGCTGCGTGCCACGCGGCCCCTTCAGGAGCTAAGACTGGCACTGCCTTCGCAACGCAGCCCAGGAGCGACTCTTCCCTGCAGGGAAGAGCCACTCCTGGGCTGCGCTGCAAAGGGAGAGCCAGCCTTAGTTTAACTGCTGAAGGGGCCACCCAGCCCCTTCAGCAGTTAAGCTTCAGCTCCTGAACGGAGTTTCAAGGCTCCATTCAGGAGCCAGGACACGCCCCCTGCATCTGAAGTCAGATGGGGGGCGTGGCTATCCCCTGCTTCTGACATCAGACGCGGGGGCGGGGCTATCAGGGTGCCTGCCGTGGCCACATACGGGCCACCAGAGGGCTGGCTACGCCCCTGCTGAACACCAGATAATCTTGAAATCCATGATTTAAGATTCCTGATATGGAAAGCAGGAGATTGAACATGCCTCCTGCATGTGGTATGCCTTACAAAAACTCAGAAACATAACCTGAAAACCCTAGAGATCATGTGGGAAATGTAACATCTGCATTACCGCTTCTTTCTGATGTCCCAGTTCCAACCATCCACAGACTCGGACAGGAAAACGTAATGTACAGAAAACAGTAATATTAGCTAAACTGTTTCATGCTGATTCCGGAAAAGAGTTCCTTTCTGGTCTCTTGTGTCATTATGATGACCACCCCCCACCCCCCACCCCCCAGATTATAGTTTATTTTTCTCCTGCTTCTAAAAACATAGCAGTATACTAGATCTGGACTGCTGCTGCTAGATAGCAAATCAGAAAATCAAGCACCTTTGTGTCAGTTGGGCACAGCTGCACATAAGCTATTGCTAATCAACCTGTGGAACAAACCATATGCCAATCCCTTCAGTAAGTTTCTTGATTAAAGAAAATTATCAGAGCCCAAAGAGGGAGAATACTTCAGAGCTCAATGTAGATTTAAATGTGAAGTCCCCAAAGAAATGGCATGAATTATTATCTAGCATGTGGTAAACAATACTTGCTTCCCCTCTTTCCATTTATCATGCTTAAAATGATTGTTATTTATGCTCCCTGCTCTCCCATAACACTCCAGATCTCATCAGACATGGTGCAAATCCCAACCGCTATTTCGTAGCAGAAGCGCTAATTTCATGGAAGACATTTATAATCATTTAGAGCCAGTTTGTTCACTTGTTTGCATGTGAAGCACTCCTACAAATCCCATTGGGTTATAGGAGGGGTGGGCAAACTTGGCCCTTCCACTGTTGTTGAATTGCAATTCCCACCATCCCTAGCCACAATAAATTGTGGCTCAGGATGATGGGAAGTTGTAGTTCAACAGCAGTGGGAGGGTCAGGTTTACTCACCTTGGATTATAGTCCGGACCAGCCCTTTGTAATGAAAAATGAGGATTGTCATATAAATGACTGAATTACTAAATGCTTCTGTTATATAAGCCTCCTAAAAATGTAAGAACTGCCTTGTAGACCAGATAAAAAGTCAACCCAGTTCAACAATCTATTTCCAGCAGTGCCCAGCCAGAGCTAGATTGTCTTGAAGCTCACTAGCACGGCATGAAGGGCTACCCTGATGCTCATCCTGGTAGCTAATGCATTGGCAGTATACTGTGAATCATGTTGTGTACATCTTTTTCAGGGTGAAGCAGGGGCAGCTGCTGCAAATGAGCTGGGGCGGGGGCAGTAAACGAGACTCAGGTGCATCACTCATCCACCCTTCCCACCCCAGCTGTCCATTTCTCTCTCTCTGCTCTCCTTGCCCTGAGCTGCACAGGCTGCCATTCTCCTGGTTGGGGATAGGAATTCCCAGCCATGAAATTGAAATCCCAGATTGCATGGCTAGGAATTCCTCTCTCCATCTTTGTGAATGACATCCTGTGCACCTCAGTGCAGGGTGACTGCAGAAGGAGAGACGGGCAGCCTGGGCAGAACGGAAAGAGTGAATGAGCTGACTGAGCAAAGAGGCACCTTTTAAAAGTGGCAATTCTCTTTATTTAGCAGGGAGAGAGCAACTAGCCCCATCCATCCTCAGCACAACATCTCTCCAGTGGCTGTTTTTATATTGTGAGCCCTTGAGAGCCAGCTTAGGGATGGGAGCCATCTTATTTATTTATTATTTCTCCATGTAAACCACTTCAGAAACTTTTGTTGAAAAGCGGTATATAAATATTTGTCATATTCATCATATCTGTGACTTGTTTTCCAACCCCTCCAGCTCAACTGCAGCAGCTGCCCTGGATGGAAGCAAGCAAAGCATGAAGGATACACTAGTCTATGGGTTATAAATTGTTATAAACAGTATTATTATTTTTTTAGTGTACCATCATTGCATCAGACATTGCTGATAAAGAAAATTACAGCTGGTTCCATTAACAGTTATTCTCTGTTGCAACTAGGCAAGTTTACATGCATTGAAGTACGATTCCACCTCGAAAGGCAGATGGGCTATTATCTCATTCAAATGTACATACCCAGCCTCTTGATAGTCATACTTTCGTGGGTGTCATTTTGGATCAATATGGATGCAGCTCCAGCCAGAGTGGCTTTAGGTATAACAACTGTACTTACTATGACAACACAGAGTTCAGGATCACGGGCTTCACTCCCAAAGGTATGCAAGCCACTGAATTTTGTTTGCATATTTTTATTCTGGTTGCTTATGCTGCATTATTTGTGTTTTAACATAGTATGCTCTATCACTCAGCCTTAAAACATGCGCTTGTAACATGCATATTCTAGAATCTATGGATGGAGAAGAGATGAGAGAGGGCATTTTCACCTTATAGACTGTACTTGCTTGCTTTAGTGCTTATTTGATTGTGCTAAATTTTCTGCTGCTGATGCAAATTGATTCTCATTGCAGAAGTTCATTGTGTAAGCTTTTAAAAATTAGTACTGCATTTTATGCCACATCCTCTCATGATCTCTTAGGATGAGTTTTTGACTGGTCAATGACTGAAATAAAGATTCCATCCATTCTATTCTTAGGATGAGTTAACAATGCTTTCTTCAGGATATCATTCATATGGAAAGTTTCAGAAGCATAAGGGCATAGAGGGGCAGTCTTGTTCATTGGCCCACACTTGCGGAACTGCCTCCTCAGACATTTGCTACTTGGAGGGCTGAGGTAGACCTGCAGTTACCACAAGGATACCACCAGGAATGGTTTTCCTGTGGTAAGCAATACCCACTGTGGCTGCCATGCACGGCCATCCCTAGTGGGGTGTGGGGCTGAGGGTGAATCAGCATGTACGGGGCCTCCTTAACATTTCATATCATTACAGAATCATACTGATTGATGAAATCCAGTGTAAAAAGTGTGAGTGAGGTTTTGGGACATGTCCAACCAGCTTGGACATATAATTCATTTCTAAAGAAATAAAAAGCACAACACATGCTTCACAGTTCTCAAACCTTCTGGGTTGCAAATCGAGCATAGTGCATTCATAAATTAAGTAATTAATTAAATAGATAGATAGACAGATAGATATTATATATTGTTTGTTCCATAAGTTTTTGTCATTTTCTGACACTTATAGGACTTTTTGGATGGGTGTTTGTTTTTAAACCCAACAATTTGTCCAATTTCAACAATTTGTCCACTTCAATTTCAATATACATATTCCTCCCACCCTGCCCTACATCTCTGCTCAATGCCAAAGCCCTATGCCAAGTCATTCCAGGTGATCTAAAGGCTGGGGCTGAAAGGGGGGTGTTTTACCCTTTTTTATTAAGCTAAAGGGCAAATTCTTCCATATGGGGGTGGAATGATGGTCGCGGGGGGAGGGGGTTCAGTTCCAAACATTTTTGTAATTTTCTGCCATGAAACAAGCCACTTATAGTACTTTTTGGATGGGGTTTTATAAATTAAAAAAAATTAAAGCATACAATTTGTCCAATGCACTTCAATTTAAAGATCCATATTCCTCCCACCCTGCTTTACATCTCTGCTCAATACCAAAGTCCTATAGCAAGCCAATCCTTAAATATTTGGCGGGTGGGAATAACCACAAAAAGGAAATCACATCATACCTCCATTACTAAGGCTGGGCTGGGCAGAGGATGTGCAGAGAGCTCTGGTGCTGGACACTCTCTGCCTGCCTTCCGCCTGCCCACCTGCTTGCTTGCTTGCTTCCTTCCTCAGCTTCAGGCTTCAGCGAGGCCTGCATGGAGGCTCTCTGGAAGCCCCGCCCACCCACCGAACGGCTGAGAGGCGGGAGAGGCATAGCTCTAGCAGCTTGCCTGGGAACCTTTCAATCTGCACACACACACAAAAGATCAACTCCGGCTGGGCTGTGGGGAAAGATAAGTGGCTGGAACTGGGGGAGAGAGGAGGGCAGGCTGCATTGCAGAGTGCCCAGAGTGGGGCCTGTGCCAGCATGGGCTAGGGGCAATTGCCCCAGTCACCCCGACCTAAGGACGGCCCTGCTGTCACGTTTACAAATATTCACAACAAAACTTGGTTTGATCATTATCCTCCTTCAGCAGACACTAAAAATATGGGTGGGGGTAGATTCACAGCATCAAGAGACAAGTTACATGATTAATACTGTATTCGTAAACATTATAACCAGGAGGACAAGTCATTTTGAGCAGCATCTCTATAGATGTGCAGTCAGAGCCCAATATACCTTCAGAATCTTTGCCATATCCTTTTGCTGGGGCTGGCTTTTGGTAATAGAAGCTACATTGCTCCACTAGTGTACTTTAGCATCTATTATGATATGAGCCCCTGGTGGCGCAGTGGTAAAACTGCTGCTCTGTAACCAGAAGGTTGCAAGATCAATCCTGACCAAGGGGCTCAAGGTTGACTCAGCCTTCCATCCTTCCGAGGTCGGTAAAATGAGTACCCAGAAATGTTGGGGACAATATGCTAAATCATTGTAAACCGCTTAGAGAGCTTCCAGCTATAGAGCGGTATATAAATGTAAGTGCTATTGCTATTGCTATTACAATGTGGTCTATTTTAGTATATGGCTTATCTATATATTTAATTCTCTTAAGCGTACCCGTTGCTAATCCCATGCGTGGCAGCTCTCGAGAGCAGCTACCTGGGGATAGCGGCAGGAACAGGAAACAAAGGTGGTGGCGGGCTGGCCTGGCCCGGCCACCAGGAGGAGGAGGAGGTGGCGGTGGGCCGGCCTGGCCCTGGCCTGGCCACCAGTTGGCCAGAGGAGGCCGCAGCGGGTCTGCCTGGCCCGGCTGCCCACTGGGAGGAGGAGGTGGTGGTGGCAGTGGGCCAGCCTGGCTCTGACCCAGCTGCCGGTTGGCTGGAGGAGGCCACAGCGGCCCAACCTGGCCCGGCCGCCCACTGGGAGGAGGAGGCCAGAGAAGGTGGTGGGCCGGCCTTGTCTGGCCGCTGGGAAGAGGAGGTGGGAGGAGGTGGTGGGCCAGCTTTCTAGATGGCCAGAGAGTGTGGAGGGAAGAAGCAGTTGGCGGGGGAGGGGGAGTGGCCAGCCGGCCAGCCAGAAAGCTGGGCATGCCGATGTGGGGGGGCAGTGGCAGTAGGTGGGTCTGGCAGAGGAACAGATGCTCTGCACCCGACCCAGCTAGTATATTTTAATTCTTGAACTACAGACTGGAGAAAAATTACAGATATAAGTAACAATGGCAGCCATCCTCACTAACAGTGTGGAGGATCAGCATGCAAAGCACCTCCACAGTGGGTCACAGTGATCACTTCCAGGTGGGAGAGAATGGACAAGAATTGGGGTTTTTTTTCTAGTTATTTCTAATAATATATTAGGTTCACTCGCAAACATATTGCACTTGTCACAGTACACTTATCTACAGTAGGCCTACCAGTGGGAAAAGGATAACACTTGCCTAATGACAAGTCTGGTGTTGATTATTATTACATCATCTCCTCCTCACCACAGACGACCTGCAGTAGTCTTGCAGACCCCCAGTGGTCCATGGACCATACGTTGGGAACCATTGAACTAAACTGCTTTTGAAAATATGGCAGCTTTGTTTATACATATTGAAAATATTTACAGCCCTTTTTCCATTAATAGAATGCACAAGATGGATAACACCAGTTTCAAAAATACCAGATCAGCAAAGCAGCCCAATAACACAAGAAAACAAGCAAAAAAGGATAGTGGCATTCCATAACCTTTCTACCATCATAAGTAGCCTGCTTGATAACCATTGCCATAATATAGATGTGAAGTGTGCTTTTATTTCATTTTATGCTGAACACATTTTTGGCAGTTATGTCACACTGACCTGTACGATGAGTCTTCTTATTCCCTGTAGTTCACAGAGTGATGACAGACACAAAACATCACTAGAGGGTGACACCTCTTGCTTGAGTTGCTATCCTAAGGTCAAATTCTGTTTCCTTTTACTTTGAAAGAATCCTGATGCTAACTTCAACAGACCAGCACACCAGTATAACTGAGAACGGAAAGTGCTCTTAAGCAGCAAACTCTCTGGAAAGTTGCACTGCTTGGATGTTCAGTTCTGAGAAAGAACTGGCATGATGCCTGTAAACCAAAGAAATAGTCTGATGGGGTGTGTGTAGTTTAATTTCTTTTGTGATAACAGAGTGGGAGGTGGCAGTCTCACTTCAGCTAAGCTACAGTGCACAAACCAAGACAATGATTAGTGTGAGTGCTGCTTCTTTAAATGGTTCCCCAAACTTCTAGAGAACCAGTACATCCCAGCTCATCAGCACTTGGTTTAATATCAAAAGGAGGTAAGGGAGCAGACATTTTAATTAACAATCAAAATAACCTGAACCAAATGGATGGTGCAGTGCCAGTTTAAGTGCTGATCCACCATCTCCAGACATAGGGCAACCTGCCAGGGAGTTCAACAGTTTTGTATTAGTACCATATTTATCCAAATCCAAGAAAAGCTCCCCTCACCTCCATTTCTTCCCTGTTAAATACAGGGGAGTCATCTTGAATTCAGAATCCTCCTTTCTTTTGGGTAAATACAGGTATAACCTGTATTATATCAGGTATTTAATCTCTATCTTTTAAGGCATAATCTTAAATTTAGTCACCTTCTATTTGGGTAACTATGGTACAATGTTGTTCTGCAAGTGGTCCATTGTTCTGGATTCTGGCTCTTGTAAATAATAATACATAAAAATAATCTTGATGTTGCTGATTTACAAGTTCTTAAAGTAAAGCCTGCCTTCCAGTGATATGGCCAGTGTTTGGTTGGGCTCTCCCATTCTCAGAAATGACAAGTGAAAGCAGTGTTTGCAAGCTTATGGATCTCCAACTGCTACTCAGAGCCCCATGTACTTGCAAGGTTTCCATTGTCTACTTGCCCAGGCTGGCAATGGCAATCTTCCAAGTGTGGGAGGTTCCAGGTTGCATCCATATTTTAGTGTAAGAAGAATGTTTTGTGAAATGCAAAATATAGAGTATTTGGGTTAGTGTTATTGCTTGCCATGCCAGTATGTGATGATGTATTAGCTCAATAGCAAGTATATTTCTTCCTGAATGTTATATATAATGGCACAGCAGCATGTCTTCAGATAGGACTCATGTAAAGAGCTTTTCATAAAATGTTTAGTTTATGACTGATATAGATTGCCTTTTGCCCTTTGTTAGAGAAATAGCTTTCATGATGGTTTGGGCTACACATTTTTATCTTCCTTTGACAGAAAGAGACGTTAAACTTCCAATCTGTGTTTCTAATGCTAGCAGTATTCTACTCTGTGCTATCTATAGGTATCATACGTCAAGGCCATTGACATCTGGATGGCTGTATGCCTTCTTTTTGTATTCTCGGCACTTCTGGAATATGCAGCTGTAAACTTTGTGTCAAGACAGCATAAAGAGCTGTTGAGATTTCACCGAAAGAGGAAGAAGAACAAGGTAACTATGTACTGATTAGAGAAATACAAGCCACAAAAGAAAACTAATTGCTTTGTAACAATGGTACACTGTTTGAAAAGTGGCTGTACAAATAACATTTTAACACAGGATGACATTCTCTCTCTTGTGGAAGGTCAGCACAAGGCCTATGTAATTCACAAATCCCACTGAAACCTTCAAAATAAGGATTAAAAGGGATTTAAGTGGGGCAAGAGCCTTGTGGAAGCTTTCTACACAGCATTTAATTTCACCATTTGAGAATACTAGCAGATTGCTTCTTCATGATAGAAACCGCTGGTAGGAGATATGTTAAAATAATTTCCTCCTGTGGTCCAGTGGAAGGCCTTGATAGATGCATTCAATTATATATATAAAAGCAAGTTTACTTCTATAAGAAGTTCATGACAGAAGTACTTTTGTTTTTCTTTTGTGCAAGGAAGAGGCAATATTTGCAAGCCAATGAAACACTGCAGATGAGTTGGATGTCAGCCTTTAATTTACAGATTAGAGATGAGTTTCTCATAACCTTGGTCACATTCTGCAGTGAAATGAAAACTGGTCTGTGTGTAGTGGTAGCTGGTGCCTATTGGGGCTGTGGAGCAGAGGACAGAGCAGCTAAAGTTAGCCGGATCAAGGAGTAACAACAGGTGGATTCATATGGCTCCACTGATGAAAATTCAGAAACAAACACAAGCTTCCATTTATCTCCATTAATGCACAAGTGTATGCATGTTTACTTGGTAGAAAGTGAACATAAGAACAGGCTTGCTGGATCAAGGCCTATCTATTCCAGCATCCTGTTTCACACATTGGCCCAGCAGATGTGTCTGGTAAGCCCACAGGCCAGTGCTAAGAGCATGCCCTCTCTCCTACTGTTACTCCCCTGCAACTGGTATTTAGACGTATTGTGCCTCTGAGGCTGGAGGTACCCTATAGCCCTCAGACTAGTAGCCACTGTCCTCCATGAATCCTCTCTAATAAAACACTTGGTGTCCGTCCGTGGACGGACACCAAGCGTGCGTTCATGCCTGGCCTGTTCTGGGCATGCGCACAGCGCATGCCCAGAACAGAGCAAGGGACAAACGAACAGCAGGTCCCGGCGGACATCTTGGGCGGCCAGAAGCGGCCGCCTCGAAGAAGCTGGGTATGCGGCAGAGGGGAGCACTGGCCGAGGCGCAGCCAAGGCGGCGGCGGAGCCATGGCCGTGGCCTGGCCGCGCCGCCGAAGCCAGGTGGGGGGAGGCGGCGGCGGGGGAAGCCAGCCGAGGTGGTGGCGAAGCCGCCGCCGAGGCCTGGCGCCGCCGCCGAAGCCGGGCGGCTTGGGGCCCTTGCCCGGCCGGGGAGACCAGCCGCGGCATAGAGGCTGGCAGCAGCGGGAGGGGGAATGGCGGCCGGGGGGCCCGGAGCACTCACTAGCGCCCGTTATTCAATGGGCCTGCATTTACTAGTTTATCTATAAAAACATAAGGAAAGTTCCATTACGTATTCCATAAGTTCCCTTGTCAATGTCTTCCTCTTTAGGAAGCATTCATTGTTCAATGTCTTCCTCTTTAGGAAGCATTCACATGACCGCAGCCTTAGTCCCCTTTTACAGAAACCACATACAGACACAGAAAACACACAGAGCTGGTTTGAACTTAATGGCAGCATCTAAAGTTTGTGTAAGCACTTGCAGTCCTGTGAGCACATACTTTCCTCTTCCTTACATGAGCCTCTACTACTCCATTTCCAGGTTATGATAGTATCCCACTGCCTTGTGGGTGGGAGTAGGGTGTAGTTGGCACATGGCAATTGACTGTTGGCAATGTCAAAAAGATGGTCAAAATGAATAGAAGAAATGAAGGTGTGTAGTGAATCCTCATAGAGATTCATTGAGGGAAAGTTATACACCGAAGAATCCAAACACTTGAAAAATAGTGACCACACATTTTGCTCCATAACTCCACTTCTATAAGGGCTAGAGCTTACCTTTTTTAAAAAAAATGAAAGCTGGGAATCTGGAGAAATTAATAGGACAGATCTGAAACCTGAATCGAATCTGAGGTGATTCGGATGGGTTAGATATGGATCCAAATTGAATTGGGGCTGTTTTGATTTGGTTACATATCGAAACACAGAAAATCCGAATTGCTCACCCCTACTGTTGATGCCCTAGTTGAGAACTGGAACAACAAACTCACCAGGGCAGTAGACATGATTGCTCCTAAGCGTCCTCTCCAACTTACTTCAAAATTGGCTCCTTGGTATATGGAAGTACAGGGGCTGAAGCGTCAAGGTAGACGATTGGAGTGCAAGTGGAGAAAGACTCGACTCAAATCTGACAGGTTGCAACATGGAGCACATTTGAAGATCTATGCTCAAGCAATACATGCAGCAAAGAAGCAATTCTTTTCTGCCCATATTGCATCTGCAAGTTCACATCCTGCAGAGTAGTTCAGGGTTGTGAGTATGTGCTCCTCCTCCCTTGAATCAGAAACTGGAACAACTGATTACCTGCTGTGGCATGTTTAATGAATTCTTTGTGGGGGAAATCTCTCGTATTTGGGCTGACTTAGACTCAGTCTCCACAATTACTTCAGTGTCCGATGTGGAGGTGTCTAGTGACTCCTCTTGTGTGGTTAGATTGGATGAGTTTCAGTTTGTGACTCCTGAGGATGTGGATAAGCTGCTTGGAATGGTTCTCAACCTGTTCTCTTGACCCCTGCCCAACATGGCTTATACTGTCTGGCAGGGGGGTTGTTGTAGAAGGCCTGATAGAGATCATAATTGCTTCTCTGAGGGAGGACAGGATGCCTCCTTGTCTTAAGGAGGCAATTATTAGACCACTTCTGAAGAAGCCTGCCTTGGATCCCTCAGAATTGAGCAACTATAGGGCTGTCTCCAACCTCACGTGGCTTGGCAAGGTAATTGAGAGGGTGGTAGCTTCCAAGCTCCAGACAGTCTTGGAGAAAACTGATTATCTAGACCCATTTCAGAGTGGCTTTCAGGCAGGCTATGGGGTGGAGACTGCCTTGGTCAGGTTTTTGGATTATCTCCAATTGACAGAGAATTGACAGAGGAAGTGTGACTCTGTTGGTCCTTTTGCACCTCTCGGTCGCTTTCGATACTATCAACCATAGAGCATCTGAGGGGGTTGGGAGTGGGCGGTGCTGCTGTGCAGATTTTGAAGATTTTGTTCTTCAAATTCTGAATTTTGGTACGGTGTCCCTCAGGGCTCCGTATTGTCTCCTGTGTTGTTTAACATCTGCATAAAACCACTGGGAGAAATCATCAGGAGATTTGGTGCAGGGTGCTATCAGTATTCTGAGGGATAACAAACTGAGACTGAATCCAGATAAGACAGAGGTACTCATTGTGTGGAGTTGAAACTCAGGAGATGAGTTTGAGCTGCCTGTTCTGAAGGGAGTCACACTTCTCCAGAAGAAGAAGGTATACAGGTGTCCCAGGTTGAGGCAGTGACCAGAAGTGCCTTCTATCAGCTTCAGCCAGTTGCATCCGTTTCTTGAGATAAATGACCTCAGAACAGTGGTACAAATGCTGGTAACATCCAGACTGGATTACTGCATGAATCAATTTTATTATTACAGTGAGTGACCAGCAATCAAAAAAATAAAATGGAAAATAAAATTAGAGTAAAATAAAATCAAAAACAGGACTGGGTGATAGAGTCTCAAAACATATACATACAGAGGACTCCCTTCTGTTTGCATGCCATGGCACAGAATATTGCTACCTTAGCTGTAACTGCTGTCTGCCAGAAGAAAGGAAATGTAATACTTTTCTGATCAACCTGGCATGCTTTTTATAAGTGGTTCAATCCAGGCAATGTGAATGTCCCTATAATAGTCTGGATTACTGCAATGTGCTCTATGTGGGGCTGCCTTTGTATGTTGTCCAAAAACTACAGTTGGTCCAGAATGCAGCAGCCAGGTTGGTCTCTGGGTCATCTCCGAGAGACCATATTACTCCTGTACTGAAAGAGCTACACTAGCTGCGGATAAGTTTCCAGGCAAAATACAAGGTGTGGTTATAACCTATAAATCCCTAAATGGCTTGGGCCCTGGGTCATGAACTTTACTGCCCATTGAGATCATCAGGAGAGGTCTGCCTGCATTTGCCACTGGATCATCTGGTGGCTACTCGGGGATGGGCCTTCTCTGCTGCTGCGCTGAAGCTTTGGAATGCACTCTCTGATGAAATAAGAACCTCTCCATCTCTGGCAACTTTAAAAAAGTCTTTAAAGATGCATCTGTTCACCCACACTTTTAATTAAATACTGTTTTAATCGTTTTAGCATTGTTTTAAAATATTGCTTTAAAAATTTAAATTGTCATAATGTTTTAACTTTTTCTGTTTATTTTGTTCTATCTTTTAACCTTTTCTGTTATCATTTATTTTAAACCGCCCAGAAACATACATTTTGGGCAGTATAAAAATATGTTGTTTAAAAACAAACAAACCAGGATTGGCTATGGGTGTTATGGAAGACGTCCTACTAGAAAACAAAACCACAGGTTCCAACTGGATTTTGAG
The DNA here is from genome assembly GCF_027244095.1 of Hemicordylus capensis. NCBI lineage: Eukaryota > Metazoa > Chordata > Lepidosauria > Squamata > Cordylidae > Hemicordylus > Hemicordylus capensis. Next base: position 79,183,441 of record NC_069661.1, on the reverse strand, counting down.
CCAGTTGTAGAGAACAAATAGAGAATAGAGAACAAAGCTTTGTGACAGTGAAGAATGTTGCAGAACGAAAGCCTGCTGGAAGCAACTTTACTTTGGAAAAAATAAACTTTTTTGCCCAGAGTGATGATCAGAACAAGGGGGAGGAAGGAGGGGTGGGAAACCCTCCCGAAGCCCTCCCATTTAAAAGATGGCATTCATCTTTCTTAGCAGATTATTATATGAATGAATTTCAAAAATGGGCTACTGAACTTTGCTTTGTTTCTTTAAAATCTTTAGTTCTATCATGGCTGATGTCTTTCACATTACAAGGAGATAAATCAAAATACTTATTTTCCTTTTGGGACAGTGTACAGTACTAACAGGGCTGCTCAACTTAGGCTGCCCCAGCTGGTTTTGAACTACAACTTCCATAATCCCCAGCCACAGTGGTCAATAGCCAGGGATTATGGAAGTTGTAGGCCAACATCTGCAGGATGACCGAAGTTGAGCAGCCCTGATATACACTGTTATTTATAGGCTTATGTAGCAGGAGGTGACCTAGAAGTAATTCATGCCACTACCAGCTGTGCCATAACTGGTAGTAGTGTGCATGGTTTTGGTTCGGGCACTATTTAAAAGCCCTCCAGACCGGTTCGTAATTCCCCTGGTCCGGAGGTTCGGATGGACGGGGGACTACGTCACCCGCATACGTCACCGCGCGTCAGCGACAGAGACGAGCGTGCGCGCCACGAAGAGAGCATGCACGCCGCTAGCTCTAGTCTCTTTAAGACTTAAGGAACGACGACGGGGGCAGGGGCGGCAGGGAGGAACTCTGCCCCCCCAAGAAGATTTTTTAAAAGGACCAGCACCGGAGAGGGAAGAGCGGCGGGGGGGGGTAAGTACTACCACCCCCCCACTTAAAGTAATAGTCCCCCCCGTGCCGGACCGGGGGAATTCCGGACCGTGCACACCGCTAATAACTGGTGAGGCAAAAATGTATTAGAATGGCTTGCCGTGTGTGCCAGTTATTTGGCACATGTGTTTATCATGCTCAAGTGCCTATGCAACCAAAAACGCTTTAGTAAAATAGTCTGATTGTTTATTCTGTTTCTCTCTGTTAGAGCAACTGCATTTATCTTTAGTAAATCAGAACACGGTGCTGGATTACATTAACACCTCACAATATAAGAACAGCCCTGCTGGATCAGGCACAAGGCCTATCTAGTCCAGCATCCTGTTTCACACAGTGCTCCACCAGATGACTCTGGGAAACCCACAGGCATGAGGTGAAGGAATGCCATCTCTCCTGCAACTAGTATTTAGAGACATCTTGCCTCTGAGGCTGGAGGTAGCCTATAGGCACCAACTAGTAGCCATTGATAGACTTGTCCTCCATGAATTTGTCTAAGGCCCTTTTAAAGCCATCCAAGCTAGTGGCCATCGGCAAATCCCATGGCAAACAATTCCATAGATTAATTATGTGCTGTGTGAAAAGGTACATCCTCTTGTTGGTCCCAAATTTCCTGGCCTTCACTTTCATGGGATGACCTCTGGTTCTAGTGTTGTGGGAGAGGGAGAAAAATTTCTCTCTGTCTATGCATAATTTTATACACCTCTATCATGTCTCCCCATAGTTGCCTCTTTTCCAAACTAAAAAGCCCCAGATGCTGTAGCCTTGCCTCATAAGGAAGGTGCTCCAAGCCATTGCTCATCTTGGTTGCCCTGTTCTGTGCCTTTTCAAGCTTTGCTTCTCCCATTCCCTTTGTTGCTATATGATTATAAAACGTAGTGCCTCCCGTGTGACCAACCTTATATAGGTGAAACAATTGCTAGTTCTTTAGCATCAGACTTTTTTTTCTTTTTAAATCTCTAATCTTAGAAAGATTAGTCATTGAACTTTGACCAGGAAATTCGGAGAGATCAAGACAAAATAAGTCAGTGTCAATTACTCAAAGAAATATGTTTAATTATACATTTATTTTATGTTGTTAATACTGGCTTACCTGTTGTGCAGTAACATGGATGGTCCAGAACCACCCACACCATTGCAGGTGTCTTACACAGTGTGAGGCTTGACTGCCCATGAGAACCACCAGGATCCATGTGGATCCTGACAGTTCCACGGTGGCAAACCTGCCTACGGAGGCTTCCAGTTAGCTGAAGTTAAGGGTGAGAGTCTGCCCTTAATGCAGGCTATCTGCTTTTGTGTGAGTGCTGGCTGCTCCCAGCTGGCCCTGGCACAGGAGCAGGCTACTGGCTGTCGCTGGGAGAACACTTGTGCAGTGCATTGTGGGATCTCCAGGGGCCAGGACATGTTATCCCGGCCTCCAGAACTCAATGCTGCAGGAACACAGCACTGATCATCTGTTTGCACTCCCAACAACAGACCTCAGCCATCGGGGGGGGGGGAGTGAGTAAAACAAGCCACTCTGCCTGTCCGTTGCTCCACCCACCTGGTTGTGAGAATGACCTCTGTCTGTGCTGTGGTGGAACAAGCTTGTTCTACTACTACTTAAAATTGTTCAATCATAGTTGCATGATTTGCACAGTGCATGATTTGCACAGTGCATGATTTGCACAGTGCATGATTTACACGCAGTTCTGAATTACCTGAGTTATGCCGTGCAACGTCAACCATTATCAACATGTCATCTAAATGATCCAAAGGTGTGGCCTGATTAGCACATTCTCAGCCATACAAGAGGGAATGTATAGTGGGAAATAATAGAGATTTCATATGCTGTCATTTGCCTAGTTTTTGGCATAGAAGAACAGCTTAAGCCCAAGTTACTGTTGTATTGTTTTATGCGTGTTTTTATATGTTTTTATACTTTTAGCATGATGTTTTTATTGTGTTTTTATTGTATGTTTTTAACTTTTGTAAACCGCCTTGGGGCTATCTTTTAACGAAAGGCGGTATAAAAATGCAAAAATAAATAAATAAATAAATAAATAAATAAATAAATAAATAAATAAATAAATAAATAAGTTACCTGCCTTTCTCAGCAAGATCCCCACCAGTCATTAGGATCATCAGGACAGGTTTGTCTCCATGTGTCATCAGTTCATCTCACAGCAACTTGGGATTGGACCTTTTCAGTAGCCACCGCTAAGTTGTGGAATACACTCTCATGAGAATGAGGTTTATCAGTTTTATGTTAATATTTTAAATGGTTTGATTTTATGTTTTATGTTAATATCTTAAATAGTTTTATTTTTTATTGTGAACTGACCTGAGCCATTTTTGGATGGGTGATGCATATATTAAATAAATAAATAAATAAATAAATAGAGGTGCTTTATACTGCATCAGATCAATTATCTTAGAAAATCCATAAAAATGTTTTTAAGTATCAGACTATAATTTCAAAATTTGACCTCAAAGTTCAAACTCTGAATTTAAAGGTTAGTTGAGTTTTTGTTTCTTGAGATGCTGTTTCCTGATTGATTAGCAATCATTCTACCACCTCCCCTTCCTGCTTATAATAGAATTTACATTGCATATCAAAACAGGAGCTGTTCTATGGACACCCTTAGGGCTCTGTTCTGTCACCAATGCTTTTTAACATCTTCATGAAACCACTGGGTGAGGTCATCAGGAGATTTGGTGTCGGGTGTTATGAGTATGCTAACAAATCTACTTCTCTTCATCTGTATCATCAGGAAATGGTGTTCTGATTGTTTCATTATTGTTTTATGGTGTTTTATAATCTCTGTTATAATTGTTAATGGATTTTAATTGTTCTGTTTTAATTATAAACCACCTTGAGCCATTTTGGAAAGGCAGTATAGAAATCAAATAAATAAATAAATATGATGGGGCCAGGAGAAATGCCTCTCACCATGTATACACTGTAATGTGTAACATGGATCTTCATGTGTCTGATTTCCATAATCCTTCCACTCCTTCTTTTGAGACTGAAGGATTGTGACAGTTAAGCACACATATGCCCGGCATTGGATTCTGCAGCAACAGGGGCATGATCTACCTCTCCCATAGCATGTACTGCCTCGAGTTTACAGATTGCATGAAACCATGTGAAGAGACAAAATCGTCTGGCTAGGTGGTGGTAAGGAACAGGAGTAGCTCATATCCAGGTGGAACAGGAGTAGCTCAAAACAGGTAAAGATTAGGGCTACTGTGCTGGACCAATTGCTGTCATAGGACAGACTTGAGAAAAAATGTTTGTTTCAGGTCCTCACACATACACTGCACATTGATCCCCGAAGCATTTGGAAAGTGGCTTTAGTATTGCAATTCCAGCTTCAAATTTGTGACCATTTTATTATTTTTTGATGAATTTTGATTCTAGTTTTGCAGTTTTTAGCCTGGACAACCATTCTACTAAGAGAATAGCACTGTGCAGTAATCCAGGTTATGTTATTCAAACCAGCTTTTATTTCCTTTTCCTACTGAACAATTTCCTTTTTCCTCCTTGAGGCAGGGATCAAGTACATATGTTGCCTGCCTAGGGCAGCCCAAATGAACATCAGATTATAAAAATTTAATCTGCCAGTTTCCAATGACAGCTTCTTTGTTTTATTTCATATTATTATCGCTATATATAATTCTCTAAGGCTTACCCGTTGCTAATCTCATGCGTGGCAGTTCTTACGAGAGGTCGCAAGCACCATGGTGATTGGGCAGTGGAGATTCCATATGCAGATAGGGAGGAGAAGCCTGTGAGAGCAGAAGCACCATGGTAATTGGGCAGTGGGAATTCCATATGCAGATAGGGAGGGGGAGCCTGTGGGAACTGTGGTGGTTGGGCAGTGGGGATTCCATATGCAGATAGGGAGGAGGAGCCTGTTATGGTTAAGGTCAGTTGGAATGCAACTGTTACTGGTTGAAAGATGTTCTTGATTGTAGATAAGAGGGGTGTGTGTGTGTGTGTGTGTGTGTATGGATAGTGGGCAAAGATCTACAAAGAGAGGGGTCGTGAGAGAGGAAAGAACCCCTTCAGGAAAAGGAGGCTGTCGTTGTGTGAATTAGATGAGGATACAAGATGAACAAGAACTGTTAACTCAGGAAGGGGGGGGGAGAGAGAGAGAGAGGGAAGAGTGAGGGGCGGGCCCGAGCCTGTCAGTGGCCTAAGGGGAACGAGCAGCCATGGCAGTGACAGCAGCGAGGAAGGGCCCAGTCAACCACTGCTGCTGCTGCTGCTGTGGGGAGGAGCAGGAGCGGGGCTTGGGTGAGGGTGGGGAGGTCTCTGGGGATAGGGAGCTGCAGCTTGGCCAACAGGCAACAGCAACACTGCAGCCGTGACCAAGAGGGGTGAGGGAGATGGAGTAAAGGGATGGAGGAGTGACCAAGGGATGAAGGAGTGAGGGGGGTGGAAGCAGAGGGGAGGAGGGGGAGGAGCAGGAGTGTGGCTCAGGTGAGGGTGGAGAGATCTCTGAGGTGAGAGGGGCTGTGGCAGGGGTGAGGGAAGCAATCAAGTACTAGCATGCAGATCCATTTATTCATTATATAAAAGCTAAGGATGAGCACAAATTGAAAATCTTGATTTGATTCAAGGATGAATCAAGATGTGTTGTTTCAATTCGAACATGAATTGAATCAGCCCTAAACAGGCCAATTTGATTCAGACTTGATTCTAATAGAATCTGAATCAATTTGACCTGTCCTATATGGAGGGGGTTGGGGAGGAGAGCCTCCTTTCAGCCTTTTTTATTTTTTAAAGAAAAGAGGTGTTGGAGTGCCAGGAAGTTTCCTTTACTGTGCTGAGCCCACAGCGGGGAATGGGAGGTGTTGACCCACCCACTATTCTCCTGTGGCCCACCGGCTGCTGCTTTTGAAAACAAGAGGTGTTTGCATCACCAGTACAGAGAGTACTTGGTATTCCAGACACAATAAATTGTAACGAGATGATGAGAGTTGTAGTTCCGCTGCATCTGGATTACCACAGATTGGGAACCCCTGCTCTAGAAAACATCCTGGGTATTGGTGATGCAAGCATGACAAACATATGTGTTTGGATCCAACTATTCCCTTCCACTGATGGGAAGATTCCCTTCCACTTAGCTTCCAGGGATGGAAGATCTTCCACTGACGAAAAGGGTTCTTCTGCTGATAGATGTCTCCTCATGTCCTTGTTCTGTGAGGACTCTATCCAAATTGGGATTCTGCCTTTCATGAATCATTGTCACTACAGTTGTATTTATGATGTGGATATTTATAATGAAAACATTTAAGATTTACACCCATTTTGCCCTTTAAAAAGCACTTACAGAGAGAGCAGAGAGCAAGACTGAGATTTATCATACATAATTGATACATATGGATATTGCTTTGCTTGTTGACATTTCCACTTTAAAAGAAGCAAGCATGCATACTAATTTTGTAATTTCATTGAAGAGTATAGTTTGCTCTAAGGCTACATTTTAATATTCCTTATTTATGTTTCAAAAGCATTCAACTTGTTATTTCTCAGCGTCATAGTACCTAATTCACAGAACAAATAAATCAGTAGACTAGGTTGATTACACCTTTTTCAATGATAATCATGTCTTTTTCTTTTATTTTCTTTTGTTTTCTTTGTGGTCTACCTTCCATTTTGCTGAAAGTTTTATGAGGGAGTGCTTGATGGAAATGAAATCAATGAATCATTGTGGCGTAGCAATGGCTTGAGAAGTACAGGATGCATAGACGGGACTTTCTCTCAAATCTACAATATAAATTTAAGGGTAAACTATGTAGAAGATGTCCCATTTGTCATAATGTGATACCAAATCATTAACAAAGGCCCAGTCCATTTGTCTGACTAATGTCTTTCCATGTGGACTCTGTTAACCTCCATTACTACCTTCATGCGATTATATAAAGGTACATTCTTGCTTCATCCTGGAATCATAATTTGACAGGAATCCGTTTCTTCAGCTGCCTATAATAGTTTAAAAATTAACTTCTAAATGCCTCTATAAAAACAATACAAATGCTAAAAAGGAACTGAGGGCTCCTGTACTGATGAAAAGTTTAAGCACTTACCATGCAGTCAGAGACATTCTGTAGATGTTCAGTAAAATAAAGCCCTAGACAGACATTATAGTAAAAAAGCTGTACTCGTGTACAGCTGGCGAAGCAAGCACAGAAGTCCTGTACCCCCAGCCAGTCAATCAGTATCCCTAACTCCCCTTCCTGCACCACTCATTGTTACCACAGTAATCTGAAGAGGCAACCACTATAAGTGTCTGTGATTGGCAGCCTGAAGCACCCTGTGTTGCTGCTCACAGAAATGTCCGCCATCATGCTTATGGAGGGTCAGCTCTTCAGACAACAGCTGTGATAACCATGTTCTCAGTTGGTGTGCTGCAGGTGGCAGGACTTCCATATCTGCCTTGGTAGCTGTATGCAAGTGCAGCTTTATTTAATATAATGACTGTATATGGCTTATAAATTAGGGCAAAACTGGTGCCTAGAGCCCATAAAAGCACCTTCTCCCCATTTCCCACTGCAGCAGATCAGAGCTGCAGTTCCAATTCCATTTCTTTGAAAGGAACACGATGCTCTTCATGTATCCATTAAAAAATGATGGATACAGATTGGCACAGTCACACTATGCATATTATTGTTAACAGCCCCACACATTCCTCAAAAGCTGCTGGAGAGAGTGAGGTAGGCTCTGTAGGTGAATAACAGGTTCACTCAGTCACACAACTGATTGTCAGCTCTGCGCTACTGCAGAAGTGCTAAAGCAGGTACTTCAGGATGGTCCCTGAAGATACTTTAGGATGGTCCCTGCTTAGGGAGCCTGGAACAGGACACAAGCTCAAACTGCCCTGGCAACTGGAGAATGGGAGCAAGTGGGGTCCAGCCGAACGGTTCCCATAGCTGTCCATATTGACTCTTGAACTACCTGTGACATGAACAGGTAACAACTTTGATGCCTATGAGTTTTTCACATTTCAGCTTGTCAGATGTAATTGAAACCATGTATTACCAGGAAGGTTTTTTAAATGTTTAACTTTTCTATCTGTTTTGCTCTTCTTCTTTCTACAAAGTATATGAAGAATCAGTTACAATCCATTCTTCAAAACCATAGGCTGCAGAAAAATCTACAATTTTATTTTCTTACCATAATCTCATGTAGTGCGTATGGCTGTGCTCGATCCCTGAGAGGAACTAAATTTTATTTATTGTTCAGTTTGTATATTGCCTTTCATAAAGCATCCCAAGGTAGTTTACAAAAGTTAAAATACATTAAAATTACATAAAAATCACATATAGAACCTTAAAAAATAAAAACCATTAACCCCCCCCCACACAAAAAAAAACCCATTAAAAGATAACAGAAACAGGAGAGCTGGCAGCCTCTAAGGCAGGCCTGCTCAACTTCGGCCCTCCTGCAGATGTTGGCCTACAATTCCCATAATCCCTGGCTATTGGCTGCTGTGGCTGAGAATTATGGGAGTTGTAGTCCAAAAACAGCTGGGGGGGCCTAAGTTGAGCAGGCCTGCTCTAAGAGGTAAAAGTCTAAACAAATAAAAAGGTCTTTGGTGGGTTTTTTAAAAGCAGCCACAGATGTCAAAGAGCGGACATTCATAGGGAGAGCATTCCAGAGCCAGGGGGCAACAATAGAAAAGGCCCTGTCCCCTGTGCACTACAATTTAGCCTCTCTCAATGTTGGCACACAGAGCAAAGGCCCCTCTGATGACCTTATTGGGCAGACAGAAACCATTGGGAGCAGGCAGTCCTTCAGGTATCCAGGTCCCAACCCATTAAGGGCTTTAAAGATAATAACCAGCACCCTAAATTGGATCTGGAAACAAATTGGAAGCCAGTGCAGCTCTTTTAAAATAGGTGTAATATGCTCTGAGTGATATTCTTAAGTTTCAGAATATTCTTCAAGGGCAGTCCCATGCAAAGTGCACTGCAGTAATACAGCTGTGATATGACTAAGGCATGGGTAATCATGGCCATATCTGCCTTCTCTAGAAAGGGTCATAACTGGCACACTAACCAAAGCTGTACAAAAGCACCCCTGGTGACCACCTCCACCTGAGCATCCAAAAGCAGAACTGGGTGCAGCAACCCTCCCAAACTGCGCACTTGCTCTTTCAAGGGGAGTATAAACCAATTCAGATTATCAAACACAAATTAGCTTGGTCAAGAAGCTGAAGGAAATGAAATCCTTTGATCATTTTATGGCTGGATATGTTTTGTATGGGAACACTGAATAGGCAAAGACAGCAGCCCAACTCATTACTTCCTTTCAACCCTCCCAAGGACTGTGCTTGTTTTAGAAAATCATCATGTACATTTAGAGACATTTTTAATTACTGCTGTCATTAAGGGCCTGCTCATATATGCATACCCAACAAAATACATAGAGTTAGCTCCATTTTAAAAATGAATGTAGGATTTAGATAATTAGTTTGTTTAAAGCCTTTCACAGAATAAAAAGTAGAACACACACACGCACACAACTGCACTTAAAAGCTAATTGCAATGGCTTTTAGCATACACAATAAACTGGACTTACTGACTGACCGATATTTAAAAGATCTTTAATTTCTCAAAAGAGGCAAGACAAAATACAAATACCTGGACACAATTAAAGAAATTGATTGTTAAGGGAGGCAATGAATCTCGTATCTGGAATGGCATCTACAAAACATGTTTAACCAAATACCAATTAATCATTTTCTATAATAAATGAGTTAAGTGCTTTTTCTTCCAATTTTGGCTGAATTAACAGGACCATTTTTCATGTGAAAAGGGCATTACAAGATATAAGATATATTTTCCTCCTAAAATATCCACATAGTGAAGTAATCATGAATATGCACTGATAATGATCAAATTGCAGGGCCACTTATAGCAAACTCTTGCACATCAAAATGGTTATGTGAAATCTAGCCTAGAGTTTTGAAACAGAAATCCAACAACCTACAGTCACTCCAACTAACCTTGGTCGTTTTTAGAGATGAAAAATAAATTTTCTTTCATATGAAAAACTAGAAAATAGGTCAGCCCATATTATGAGTCAATTAAAATTGAGCCTAACCCAACCCATGAAGCTCAAACCCTTCCGTCCCATGCAACCAGGCCCTTTGCTGCCCTCTTCCGTTGATCCTCCAGACTCCCTCCATTCCCATAAAACCCACTTTCCTGGCTTGTCTGATGCCATTCTGGTGGCAGCAAGCAGCCATGGGATTAGGCAACACATTAGACACTGAGAAAGATATACCTTCCTTCTTCCCTCTCCTCATGATTGCTAGGTACTAATAGTTGCATCAACAAGCTCAATTGACTTTAAATGAAGGGAGGAAAGGGTTTGGTGATCAGGGCTGACTGGGTTGCAGGAGGTTTTGATGGAAATTCCTCTCCACCTTTCAGTTTAATCTGAGACAAGTATCATGAGAGCTCCAAGACTCAGTTCCATGCCCAGAAGTACAAGACTGATCTCATCTCTTGTCATAATAGCACATTTCCATAAGTGGAAGTGTAAATTTGGTATGCCTTTTGCATATCATGTACAAAGAACTGAAGGTCATGTCCACATTTTGCTTGTCTCCAGGGTGGTTGTGCACAAGCTGTGTCTCTTTGTAGAATCAGACGGTGGAATCACTACCTTATTCCAGAACATAACTAATACCCAGCACTGTTCTCCCTTAGTTGCAAAGCTTCCAAGCCATTGCTGGCAGAAGTGCTCTTACCCCTGGACTTCAGGGCCTCCTTCAGGGCCTCCACAGCCCCTGGGGCTCCCCAAATCCTCTTTAATATGTTCTGGGTGGTGTGGTTGCCCAACAGAGCATGTTAATGCTTAATTGGGGGGGGGGCTCCAATACTTTTAGATACAGGCTCCAAAATTACCTAGGTGCACCTCTGATTGTAGACCTAACCATGAGTGTATCTGAAAGCCTGTGGGTTGACAACAGAGGCGCTCTTACCCCTGGACTTTGGGACCGAAGTCCAGGGCCTCCTCAGTACCTGCCCTCCCCATCCTTTTTAGTCTGTCCCGGGTGGTATGGTCGTCTGGCCAAGCATGATTATGCTTAATTTACAGGGAAGCAGGGCCTGGCCTTTAGGTCCAGGCTCCAAAATTACCTAGGTGCACCTCTGGCTGACAACATTCACCATGTTGGTGAAGAAGCCAGTTGTATACCAAACTATTTGGTAACCAAGGCATATCCTCAGGCTCAATTAACTCACCACTTGAGTGTGGTGTTCTCCAGTGCAGCAAGTTGCTTGTCATTACTTTCATTGCCACAGGGGCATAACTACTATTAGGCAAGGGGAGGCGGCTGCCTGGGGGCCCCCATGCCTCGAAGGGCCCCCCAGAGGCAAGTCACATGACTATATATTGTGAAGTGTGTGTGTGTGTGTGTATCAGTGAAAGGCCCATTTTAAAATTTTAAACTCCCACTCCAGCCTTGTTACACCCCTGCATTGTCATATGTTGCAGCAGAGACTATAGACATATGTAGTGTTCTAGCAACTATAAATTCTAGGCCCATTTAAAAGCCTAAAATTGACATTCTAGAATTTGACCAGATGCCAGGAGCCCACAAGTTTATTCATCTAGATCAAAAATCCACCTCTGTCAAAATGTTCTCAGAGTAGAATTTGACAGTTCCTTTTGCCTCTAGTTTCTCCAAATGACAGACAGATGTGACTATATTTATAGCAGGGACAGTATTAGTGACAGGTCATTTCATGCACTTGCCTGTGGTCAAGTGGAGAATTCTTAATTACACTTAATTACATAATTTTTTACTATATCCCCATTTGTCTGAAGCCCATTGTGCTGCCTTAAAATATGTCTCAGGGGCTTGTGCAGCAATGGCACAACATTAGACCCATTTGTGCCAATAGCGCCATCATTTCTTTATTCTAATAGGCCATCTAGCATACAATTAAATATGCTTTCAGATGGCAAAGACAGTGTGAGTAGGCAAGTTCTTCAGGTTTCATAGTTCAGTCACTACATTCTACTAGGAAATATGATTTCTGCGTAGATAGTAATATGGTAGACACTACTACATAGAGTAACCACCTAATGGCACAGTGCCAAGCCAGAGGTTGATGGTTTGAATCCCTGCTGGTATGTTTTCCTGACTATGGGAAACACCTATATCGGGCAGCAGCAATATAGGAAGATGCTGAAAGGCATCATCTCATACTGCATGGGAGGAGGCAATGGTAAACCCCTCCTGTATTCTACCAAAGACAACCACATGGCTCTGTGGTCACCAGAAGTCAACACCGACCCAACGGCACACTTTACCTTTTACTACATATAACTATTATATAATTTGAGTTCTGTTCGAGTCACTCAACATGTTTACCATTTGTGACCCGTCTTCAGTCATTCTCAGTCCAAAGTTTTATTTATGATTAAGACTAATAAAATGAATTTAATGAGTTGTGTTAAAAAAACATGATTTTAAAAATGATTTCGTTTTAATCGTGTCATAAGTATTTGCATCTTACTAGCCATTTTTATTTTTGTTATTCACTTTCATTTGTTATTAATTCACAGCTTATTTATTTTCTGGGTGTTCTGTTCACTTTTTTCATTTCTTTTTGTTTGTGTGGGGGGGCAGTAGTGAATGCAGCACAGCTAGTCAAGAAATGTGTTTTTATTAAACAGAGCTAACTGTTGGTAGCAGTTGCTGTATTCAGCCAACAACTATTTGTAAGTTGTTCTGGCTCCACCTGCAGGTTTTGTGTACAATTTTCTGCAATTGTATCATTGATCTGAATATTTCACACTAAATATTTTTAGCCAGGCTCAATTGTAGGCTGAATGTGCAGTCTAGAGAAAGCTTATTCAGCAATAAACAATAACAATAACAAATGAACAACCTTTTGTTAGCCGCCCCATTACAAATTGTTCTCTGGGCTGCTTACAACACAACATTAAAACATGAGATAAAGACACACAACAAATTAAATCGTAACAGACAAAAAAAGGGGGGGGGTACAAAATACATTACAAAACCATTTAAAAGGCAAGGCCTCAGGACACTTGTGAGACCTTAGTAAACATCTTTTGTTTCTCCACTATAGAAAGGTAGAGAAGAAAACAGCAGCAGAGATGGTGCAAGTCTCATGGAAGAGATCCAAAAAAGATATTTGAAAGCATGGAGGATGAACCCCATCACATTTCTCCTTTCAGCACCCAGTACTTCCTTTTCAAAATGATAGCTTTTCTATAAATCAAGCACACCATAGCTTTGGTTTATTGAAATCTGCACATGGAAATCAAACACTACTAAATAGTGTTTGATTTCTGACCCCGAAATGGCCTCATTGGGGAGGCACAAAAGGCTTAATTAGCTATGCAGCCTCCAAACTGAAAAAAATAGCTTTTTGTGCAAAATTCCTGGTGGTCCTGTACAAAAATCTAGTACAGCATTTCTCATAATTCAGCAAGATTCTAAGCCCTTTCATTGATATCACATGCATCAGTTATTGCAGGATTGAACAGTCTTGAGAATTTGGTTCTCATGAGAGTTCCCTTTATAATTGTGGTCTTTTAAATGTGGTCTCTGGCACATTCCTCATTTTTGGTTGTTAGCATCTGTCCGCAGTAATGCACTCTCTCTGTGATTGACATCCAGACTAGCACTCACTGGTACAACAGCAGCTTACATCCAGACTGTGTTGTCATGCTAGAAGGAGAGGGGTAATTTTTGACTATATCCCCATTTGTCTGAAGCCCATTGTGCTGCCACAAAATATGTCTCTGGGGCTTGTGCAGCAATGGCACAACATTAGACCCGTTTGTGCCAATACAGCCATCATTTCTTTATTCTACTAGGCCATCTAGCATACAATTAAATCAATTAAATATGCTTTCAGATATCCTTCTAGCAGTCAATTCACTGGGATGCCAGCTCACAGTCGACATTGTGTTGTTGACAGGGAAAGGCACATTTTAAATGAGAAAGGCACATTTCTATTTCACCAGTGCAACAGGCATCTCAGATCTACACCACGCTGTCTAAATATTGTCCAACTGTAGCAAACACCATTGTATCTAAGTGAATATATAAAAACTCTGATACAATTCTCCTTGTGAATAAGATGATCATAGAGCAGGAAACAGTTCTCAGGCAGGCATCAATAGTACTAGTCAGACATTATCCTTTACATGCATACACGTGTCTGCATGTGATTTTGTGTGAATACTGTACCTGTATTTGTGTCCATTTTAGAAGTGAACATGACTACAGCTTCCTTCTAATGCAGCAGATACAGATAGGAACCGTATTAATTGTATGTGCATTGAACATAATGTTTAGATAACTGTACATGTGTACACTACACCATTCATAAGTGCATTGAAAACAATTTGTGAGTAAAGTGAAGGACTTTAGAACTGCAGGATTGTGACTAAACTGGAAGTGAACAGATTGAAAAGTGGCACAGCAATTGTTTGGCTACTGAAATTAGCACATTTGCAGGAGCAGATTATAGTACAAGAAATACAGTGGTAGTTTAAATATTGTTGGCATGGAGACAATGGGTTTGGGCATATAGATTCAGATGTCTAGAATCTTCAGATGAAGAATTTTCATGTTGTTTTTTACAGGATGATGACATAAGAGAGAACCGCTTCAGCTTCACAGGCTATGGAATGGGGCCACCATGTATACAAGCCAAGGATGGAGTGGCTCCAAAAGGGCCAAACAATCCAGTTCAAGTGGCACCAAAAAGCCACGAAGAAATGAGGAAGGTATTCATTGACCGAGCCAAGAAAATTGACACTATCTCCCGAGCCTGCTTTCCATTAGCCTTTCTGATATTCAACATTTTTTACTGGGTCATCTACAAAATTGTTAGGCATGAGGATATACATCAAAAACAAGATTAAAGTTCCCAGTACTTAAACAGTTCTGGTTTTCTATTACCATGGTACTAATCAGTGCACAAATACTGACTGGCTCGTAAAGGGCATGGAGGAAAAAAATCATATTTGACTTGCTATGCAAAGTCGCAATGGGATAAGAAAGTCATCCGATGATGAAGATATACTATCTCCTACAAGAGAGTATCTATGACATACAAACTAAAATTAGCGAACTTTTTCCAAGTAAAAATCACAATGTTCTAGACAAACTATACTGCCAACATATTTATATATGCTGTTACTTAACGGTATAGTATCCTTTGAAACTCCTTACTACAGTTTTTAATTCAATTGTATTTTTTTAAATCTATCAAATGGGAGGAATTCCAATGTCATTAGATAAATGCTGTGCTAACAAAGATGCTATTCAAATTTTAAATTGCCTTTAAACTTTGAAAGCAAATACTTACCTTGGGCCTTGGTTCTGGAAAGTTTAACCATTAGTTGAAGTGATTCCCCTTTTAAGTGATGAAGCATGTTTTTAGATTTAAGGGCACTGCCAATAACTTTTATAGGAACACAGGGCACAGTTTAGGTTATAATACTTCAAGATATTATAATACTTCATGAAAATCCTTCATAAAGACACAATCACTGTAATCCACAAACCACTGAGTCAGTTCCCACTGATCTTTATAGAAATTCTTCAGTATTTCTCTAGTCTAAGAAGATTTTCTTTAAAAAAAAAAAATTGGTGACCATGCCTGAGATGCTACACATAAGCAACTATACCTTGGACAAATGATAGGATTTCTATGTTCAGCACAGAAGCCTCTCGTATCACATCAGATATCATTCAAAAAAGTACAAATCAGAGTAGGGCTGGACCTATCAACTGCACAGGTCACTTGTGCCTGGCATTCAGACTGCATGATGGAGGGGAAGCCAGATACTCCCAGTCACTTGGATATGTATGGTCACCATTAAGGCTCCAGAGCAGGATAAAATGTCTGATACAATCTAGAGAGAGTTAAATATGTTTAAAAGCTATTGAAGTTATGGAGTGTTAATGCACAACTAATTGCCCAGTACACATCCTTAGGAGTAGGTTGCCTTTTGAAATCACTTCCAAATGAACAAGACCATTCTGTAAATTCCATTCATTTTAACAGGTTTTATGTATGTCTAATTGGACTGTGATCAGTGACATCAAAAGTTGGCTATTAGTTAAGAACTAGAATGTAATATCATTCCTCTGAAAGCAAATACCATAGCTGACATCTGAGTAGAGGCACAGCTATAATTGAACAAGAGCAGGACAGATGTCCCTGGGATCCTGCGGGAACTCCCCCCAGTTCTTCAACAAAGATATGGGGAGAGAGGAAAAGTGGCGGGCGGGGGCAGGAGAGGCTGAGGCCCATCTTTGCTTTATCTTCCAAGGCCCATGCCTACTTTGCCATGTTTCTGATTCTAAGCAATGTTAGAAATACATAACAGGAACTGTCAGTGAAAGATTCTGCAACTGAGGCCAGGCCAGCATGTTGCCAAGCAGGCAAGCATGTATGTATATAGGGGGAAGGATTAGCAATTTTCACTGCTCTCTCCTCCTCCAAACTACTTTTTGACTTCAGAAATATGTCCCTGAGGACTCTGCAGCCCTCAGGGACATATTTCTGAAGTAAAAAAGAACTTTTGGAGGGAGGAGACAGCAGCTAACGTAGCTACCCCATCCCCCTCCATGCACATTTTTCTGCTTAGCAACATGCTCGGCTGAGCTCTGTTGCAGAGTCTTCTGTGGCCGTGGATCCTGTTACATCTTTCTAACACTGCTCGGAATCTCAGCCCATATTCTTTACTTAACCACTCATGGTATCAATAGACTAGATATTTAAATTATGGAAAACACTTGTTTTGGGAATTGCACAATCTTTTTGATTTCTTCTTTGAAGAAATTATAGATCAAGTTATAGGGTAGTTGAAAAACAAAAACATAGCACATAGAAATAGTTGTCTTACAACTTTGACAACTGACAGATACAAAGAGATTTTATGAGTTTTCAGTTGAATAATCTTTCTTTTCCTCCCCAAAAAGATGTGAGCATGATCCAGCCAAAGTTAAGCTTTTTATGTTCCACTGACTTAAATGAGACAAAGTCAAATGGCTGGACTGTACTCTACATTTTCAAATGTTAGGCTATAATTCATGGACAGCTTCTCCACAAGTACCACTAGAATAAACAGGGCTTTTAAAAAATGCATTTATTTTATGAATCTACTAGCCGACCCCGCACAGAGCGCTTTGGGGCCGGCTGTTTCCCCCTCTCTCTTCCTCCTGCCCCGGTCTCTCCCCCTTCCCTCTGGCCCTGCGCTCTCCAGCCCTCCTCCCCTCCTGTTCCTCCCCACACACAGAGCCATGGCAGGCAGCCAAGAAAGGCCCAGCTGCCGCCTTTTTTTCTCCCTCCCATCTGCCTGCCGCCACAGCAGATTTTCTCTCCCCCTCCACCCTCCCGCTGCCGCATTTCTCTCCCCGCCCACTGCCCACCGCCGCCTTTCTCTCCCCCCACCCGCTGCCGCCTTTCTCTCTCTCGCCCACTGCCCACCACCGCTTTTCTCTCCCCCCTCCTCTGCCAGCCGGCCGGCTGGCCACTTTTCTTCTCCCTCTCCTCCTCAGTCCTCACTTCGGAACTCTCACAGCATGTCCCAAGATTTCCGCCACCAAATCCTGGGCACGCATGTGCCAAGAGAATTAAATATATAGATATACCACCTCAACTTCCATCTCTCGGAAGTTTACATTCTAAAAATTTCAATAGGGGTACATAAACAATTTTCAGTGGATTGGGTCTAAAAGATGCTGCTGTTAGAAAACATAATTCCAACAAAGCAAATACAGCTAGGGATTTGCCTTTGTTATGAGGGGGTTTTCAGCCAATGACATTAACTTATTTACTGATGGAACACTAGTACAGGCTTTGTTTTTCCTCTGAAGATGAGCTGGGAAATGCTGAAAAGAATAACTTCCTTTGTTTAGAAAGGTGAATTTAAAATGCATTTAAACTCCTTACTTCTGAATACATATTGGGAGTGTGGAGAGCTTCTGTTCCAAACTTGTTTATTCACTGTAAACATTTTGTTTTGAACACATCGGCCATAATGCAGGGTTTGTATTATTGACATTCACTCATAAATTCAGGTACATACTTGTTCATTAGATCATGGTCATGATGTCTAGTTACATATTTACAGGATATAAACACATAAATGTAATCAAAATGTATGCAACTATGCTAGGCCACATAACGTCAATGAAACCACAACCCAACTGTCAATTCTGGCTGGGGTCAATAAAAGGGGCGGGGGAACATGTATGATGCCTACCTGGGACTGCAGAAAATTAGTGTTGTCATCAATACTATGTGTTTAAAAAAAACATAGCTGGTAGAATGCGTTCACCTTGTAAGTCATAAATTGTGCAGGTCTCCCCAGTCAACAGCAAATGTTTCACCAGTAGAAAAATTATACCACTCTTCAAGAGCAGTGCATAATGTAAACATACAGGCAAAGGAACAGGCCCAGTCCTGTGAAGTGAAAAGCTTTTCTACTGGGCTTTGGTGGTATAACTCTTTGTATTCTAACTCAAACTCCTTTTAAATCTGCTACTTTCTAATGTTACTCATTGAAAACACATGTGAACTCTTGTCTATAAGATATACATGTCCTGAGAAATGTAGTACATGCATCTTTCTCTGAGAGAAGATACATGTATTTAAAAAATAAGACAGGCAGAAAATGAACAGTCTGAATTATTTATCCTATAAAATTGTAGCAGGTTATATCCCGAGTTTATTCAGACTGACTTGCTCTGTTGCAGCTATTATGATGTACTCCAGTGAAGCAATTGGTACAGAAAGCCTCTTTGCCAGAAGATGCTTCTGCCTTCCAGCATGAAGCATGTGATAAGGCTCACATGAAGCATGCAATAAGGTTCACATGTGATAAGGCTTTATGTTTTAAATGTGCTTACACAGAATAATAAAAGGAAGTTGAGAGGAGAAGGATGCAAAAGTCACATGTGACCTTCGATAGTCTAAGGCAGGGGTTGCCAACCTGTGGTAATAAATTGTGGCTGGGGATGATGGGTGTTGTAGTTCAGCAACATCTGGAATACCACAGGTTGGGAACCCCTGGTCTAAGGGGCATTGGCTACGGGCCCATATAGGAGCCCTCATGCAACTCCCCAGTGATCTTACAGAGCCCTTCTGGAGCACACAGAGTGAACTGAAGACTGCTCTTCACAACTGCCCACCTGCACAGTGGGCAGAGAGAGTTTCAGGATTCCCATAGCATCCCCACAGCCCCTAGAAGTGTGAGCATTTGTTAACATGCCGGCCATTGTGCACTGTTGTGGAATATGGAGTGGTTGTGTGATGCTCCAGAAAGGAAGCAAGGGGGGAAAATCCATGCAATCCTTGATTATAGAATATAGAAAATTCTGAAGAAGTGAGTACAAACACTTCAGTCTGTTGTCTCCCATCAGTTATCCCAGTGAAGATAGAGGTTGAGTCAGGAATTAGGAAGGAAGGAATGCCCCAGACTGACTAAGTCTTTGAAAAAATTAGCTTTTCTCCTCCTCTCCGCACCCATGAGAGCAGAAAGCTGCTAGAAAGCTCCATCCTTCCAGGCCCCCAGGCAGAACTGGAGTGTAGCCCCTTCTTCTAGGGCAAGCTAGGAAAACCAGGTTCATATTTGCATTTGTGCAATCAGGCTCTCATTTGCCACTCCAAATTTCATTCAATATGACTTGGGTTTGGAATGCATGAACAACATCCAGAAAAGTTTAAGGGGGAACCAATATGCGCTTATTTACATGTTGCTTGTTTATTCCTTGTACCTTGTCTAGTCCTTGTACCTTGTTCATGAATTCCTGTGGTACTTCAACTTAAACTAGGAAAGCTGATTTTTCTGTAAAGCTGAATTTCAATGACCTTTTCCTGCCCTGGAAGCCCTCTTTGCTACCCAAAAATATGTCCCTGAGGACTGCATGATCCTCAGGGATATATTTATAGGTGTTACAGAACATTTCTGGGAAGGAAGGTCATTGTAATTTGCCCCCACTGCTGAGCCAACAATGCAACTGGATAAGCCGAACCCATTGCACCAGTGTTTTGTTAGACGGGATGTCAGACAATCTCTTCCAACACTATAGTTCTAAAACTTGGGCAAAGTTTGTAAGTTTTAAACAGTAGAGGCAAACAGCCATTCAGGAGGATCAAATATTTCCCAGCCTATGAACTGTGAATGCTGCTGAAAACAATATGTCATTTAAACCTGGCCTAGGCGATAGCTAGGGGATGTTTAACCAATATATTATAGATTATAAGCAGACTGACATTTTAAACTTCACCCACAATATTCTTTTTACATTGAATGTAAAGTGTATGTAAAGGGAAAGGTTTAAGATTTTCAAAAGCAACTACAGGGGCACAACAATATCACCTAATCCATCTTGCTCATTTACTTTAGGGTACAGAATGGTAAAGAAAGATATTGTGTTGTCTCATGCCACAAAACAAATACCAGCAACCCACTAGTGCCTATTGTAAAAGTCCAAAATACCAGCAGGCATATGACAACCTATATCATAAATAAACCCATGAATTGTGTTAACAACCTCTCTTGGATAAACTAACACTTTGTAGGGATTTAACTTTGTAAGAATGACAGACTTAGAAAATATACTTTCCCTGTATTCAGGTTACTAGAAGTTCCTTGTTGAATGGATCTATTTGACACAATCCATTGAACAGTGGTACTGTATAATCCCCACTCATTTCAGTGGGACTTGTTTGAGACCCTTCTATGAACCCTACTGACATGAATAAGGGCAAGTGGTTGGCTATCAGAATGCTGGCCTAGATTGATCTTGGGTTCTTATGTGTTGTATAGGGGGATATGGAAAGCTCCAAACAAACTTGTGACTTGTGTGGGGAGATTCTTGAATCAATTTTTCAGAATCCACTTCCTATACACAACGTCCACTCCCTATGTATACTGCAGAGTCCATTAACACAATAACTCTTGACATGACCTTTGGATGGAAGGGAGTGTAAAGTCCAAGGGAAAGAGTTGTAGTATGCAATGACAAGAAAGTGGAGCTGAATCAGGAATATTAACAGTTTAATGAAAAAAGTTTCATTTTTCAAAGAATATTAACAGTTTAATGAAAATTGAGGCGGGTCTCACGATAACAGAGACCCGCCTCCATAGGGTTTGCGGGGAAAGCGGGCTAAGTCTGCTCTCCCCGCAGATGGGCAGGGCAGCTCTAGGACAGAGCCGGTGGGGGCTGGGAGTATCGGGGGCCATGCAGCCTCCGGAAGCTCCAGTATGCCCTGCGCGAGTGCCCAGAGCATACTGGAGAGACCCCCAAGATGGGAGGCTGCTTTTAAGCACACCGCGGCTACTCACAATCCCCAAAACCCAGTTTAAGGGGCGGGTTCCTTTAGTGGGTTACCCGCTCAGGAACCACCAGGCTCGCAGCCGAGCCTGGTGGTTCACACGGACTGCAAAAATCGGGCTAGGCTCCCTTAGCACGATTTTTGCAGTCCATGTGACTAGGACGGTTCTTATGTACTATTCTTATGTAGTACATAAGACGGTTCTTATGTACTGATTCTCAGTTCTTATGTACTGAGAAACAAGTGTAGTCTGCCTTCAGTGCTCTTGCTGCTGGCTGTTTGTTAGCTCCGCCTCTACTCCAGAACTGGAATACAAGTAAATAAAGCCCCATTCAAAAGCTGGCCTGGATCAAGGACTGGATTAATCAAAAGCAACACAGAGAGAAGGAGACTTTTTGAGTTCTGAACAACAATTGATGGGGTCATACTTACTTAAGCTAGTTGCTTTATTATTAAATGCCTATGATCTGTATGCAAATGCTTTGCAATCCAGCATCTATATCCTCGATCTCCCTGCTTTGGTTGTTTGGGTTTTGTTTTGTTTTTTAAGAAATATAATGTATTTTTGGCACAACCTTACTTCTTACTGCCTCAGCAAACAAATGCTTAAAATGGGAGATCTAGAGTTCAGCACCTGCTTCTGTTGCAAAAGATATACTGTATATTAATGCAAACGTATAGCACAAGAGGGTTAGATTTATGTCAGACGCCAAAATGGGACCCACCTCACCCAGGATATCAAACCAATTCTAATAGAAATGACAGAATCAGGGAAAGAAGAATGCTCTGAGAGTGATTTCTTTAGGCACAATTGTGCAATGCTGTATAATGGAAAGTGCATTGCTGAGTTTATATTGCTAAACACTCATGAAGAGAACAGACTGGTGACTCTTGCTCAAAACTTGCTTCTTTAACAATTATATGGCCAGGAGACAATCAGCAGATCTGTTCCTTCCATCCTAGTTTGGAAGCAATGAAAAGAGTAGCACCTTCTGAAGTTCGTCCCACAGGGGCAGTTATTACAGAGGCACTCCTTTTGGAGCAAGAATAGCAACTCTAGCTCTGGAGTGTCACTATCAGCATTAGCTGCTCTGACTACTTTCTCAGTGGCCAAAGTGCTAGAGAATGAAACTACAGATTGATGATTTAGGAACCGCTCTGCATAGAAAAGTGAGACAGAAGGGAGAAAGAACTGTATCCAGGGCACTGATCCCTGATCTGACATTCACAAAAAAGGGTACCATTTCTTTCATGGATCTTTAAATACTATACCACTTTGGACCACACTCATAGAGAACTTGAGGGGTGAGGAATAATTTCATAGGAACATAGGAAGCTGCCATATACTGAGTCAGACCGTTGGTCTATCTAGCTCAGTATTATCTTCACAGACTGGCAGCGGCTTCTCCAAGGCTGCAGGCAGGAATCTCTCTCAGCCCTATCTTGGAGAAGCCAGGGAGGGAACTTGGAACCTTCTGCTCTTCCCAGAGCAGTTCCATCCCCTGAGAGGAATATCTTATGATCAATCTTAGATTGCAGTTGTATTCCACAATTACAGCTCTCTGTCCTGAACTTAAAGCAGCTCACTGCTTATCATTTCAATGCAAGACCAGGGGCGTAACAAGGCTGGAGTGGGCCCAGAGACAAAATTTTTAAATGGGCCCCTCGCTGATACACACACACACACACACACACACACACACACACACACACACACACACACACACACTGTACAATATATAGCCATGTGACTTGCCTCTGGGGGGCCCCTCAAGGCGTGGGGCCCCCAGGCAGCCGCCTCCCCTTGCCTAATAGTAGTTACACCCCTGTGCAAGACATAGCAGGATTGTATGGTGGTACTTTCAATTCTAACAGTTAACTTCTCGTTGCTTCTCATTCACTGTGAAACTTCCATGACTGGAAGAAAAGAGATGATGTTGAAGATGGAAAGACTAAGCAATTGATTTAAGCAATGCATTTAATATGACTTAAAGAGTTTTGACTGCAGGTACCCTGTTTAAATGGAGACATCATAAGTGACGCTTTTTATTCAGTTCTTGTTTAAATACATATTATTTTGCTTTCTCTTCAATATGCAGATAATATAAACTTGTAATATATTTGAAAGTACTGGTTGCAAATCTTTATTTAAAAGCACATATTTTATCTATATAATACCAGGTAGACATCTATAAAAACCAATATAAATAAGCACTTTATTGGGGAGAAAATTACTTCCATGGTGTATCACTGCCTGGTACATAATTGATAGTTGATCATGTAAATTAGCATTCTTTTGGGTTTCACTGCATTTAAAAAAAAGTAAAATCTTCCTTACCTTAAAAAAAAAATCTTTAGAAATATAAACTGTATTTGTACTTCATAGTATTTTTTTACTAGTTGAAAAAATGGTGAATATGATAATGAAATGCAACTTAAATTTTGGATATAGGAACATGACATATGCAATAAGAGCATAAAATAACCCTCTAGATGCAATTCTGGCCTCAATATGACTGAGTAGGAATTATTTGGATGTATTTATAGCTCTTTGAGGTTAATTTCAAATTAATTCTTATAATACTCCTGTAACTCAGCGAAGAATTTTAAACTGCATTATACTACAAATATGGCCATGGTTAATTAGATAAGATAACATATTAAACAAGCATAATGTATTTTTTGTGTTTCTTTTCAAAACAGCTTTGAGATCTATTTTTCACATTAACCCTCTTGGAAATAAAAAATATACATGCACGTTTGGAAGGTATGTCTATAAGTGTTGTGTGGAAAAAAAATTCTTTACAGAAATGGTGCCTCTAGGCAAAATATACATTGTACAGTGGTTCCTAAACCATTATCAGTGTTAAAGGTATGTGAAAGCAGATGAGATTGATTGATTTGAGGTAAAGTTCATGAAATGCTGGCTCATTCTGTACTCTTGATATGCTTTGATATTGTTGCACTTAATTTCCATCTCCGAGAAACATGCAAGGGACATCATTCTTGAGTTCGTAATGTCAACATATGATAGAAGGATTTCATGAATGAAATGGACTAAAGTACATTTCAACGTTCTATGGATATTTAATTGTGAGCTGCATAAAGATAAATTGTGCCATAAGCTTTTAACATGAACTTTAAACATTATATACAGTAGCTTGTGTGATAGTGAGCCAAGCTTCCTTAAAAGGCTACAGCAAAAAAAAAAAAATGGATATAATAGTGTGTTAATTACTTGTCTGTGGTTTTTAAACATATCATCCTGTGAGTTCTGTCTAGACAACAGCAAACGCCAAGCTGTGTCTAGAAGTATTTATTTTCAGTAAAAATACAATGAAAAGTATCATGCATGAGTTTAACTCCTTTTCTTTCTTGTGTTACTCCTATATTCAGCACTAAAGCCAACATGCTCTGCTGACAGAGGTGTTAAAAAGTGTGCAGTCTATGGTATTCATGTAACTGTAGATATTTTGTTTCAAAACAAGAATAAAGGCTACCATTTTTCAAGATGCTGCTCTACCTGTTACTACTGACTATTGAATGGAAGCCCACACAGTCAATTCCCCCTCTTCTCTTCAGAGAGGGTCCTGCCAGTCAAGTCCGAATGTGGACAGGTAACTGCACGAAGGGCAGAAAGGCAGGTCCATTGGAACCATGGTTCTGCATTACGTGTGAATGTGGCCATCGTCACCTGGATATACAACTTATCGTAAAGTCAGTGCAGAAAGTTCTACCACCTGCAATGCCAACGTCAGGCTGTCCTTCAGGCAGGGAAACCTTCCCGGGCTCTGCTCTTCTAACCCCCATTAAAATTAACTGGAAGAGAGCCCTGCATTGGCTGATTTGCCTCAAGCCCAGCACCACACCAGGGCTCTCACAGCCTTGGCCAAGGTCTATGGGAGATTCAGCTATGTATTTTAGTCTTTATTTCAATTTCTGTTTATCCTATATTTCCATTTCAAATGAGTTGCACTCCAGATTCAGCAGCCAGCCCCAGTTTTATGCCCCATGCAGTCCATATTCACCATCCCATGCCACATAAGACAGGAATGTTATGTCAGTTTAAAAAGCTCCGTGGTTAATTAGCACAACCTTTATGAGGGAAGGCTACAGCATCTGGGACTCTTTAGTTGAAAAAGAGGCGGCTATGGGGAGACAGGATTGAGGTGTAAAAATTATGCATGGAGTGGAGAAAGAGACATTTTTCTCCCTCTCTCACAACCCTAGAACCAGGGATCATCCCATGAAACTGAAGGTCAGGAAATTTAGAATCAACAAGAGGAAATACTTTCCGTAGAGCATGGAATCCTTTGCCATGTCCATAGATTCCATGTCCATAGATTCCATAGAGCAAATCCTTTGCTCTATGGAATCCTTTGCCATGGAATGTCGTGGTGGCCACTAGCGTGGATTGCTTTAAAAGAGGCTTAGACAAATTTATGAAGGACAGGTCTTTTAATGGCTACTAGTCTGCGGCTATGGGCCACCTCCAGGCTCAGAGTCACAGATCCTCTCAATACCAGTTGCAGGGGAGCAACAGCAAGAGAGAGGGCGTGCCCTCACCTCTTGCCTGTGGACTCCCCAAAAGCATCTGGTGGGTCACTGTACGAAACAGGATGCTGGACTAGATAGGCCTTGGGCCTGATCCAGCGGGGCTGTTCTTATGTCTCAAGAATCTCCATGCTCACTGGTAGATGTTCTTATTTATTTCCTATCTTTGCCATCCATTATTCCAAGAAGACACACAGCACATATCTATCCATATGCATCGATTCTGAATATGGTAGAATGTATAGGAATACTTTTCTTAACTTTTGGGGGGGCGGGGGGAAAGGTTGGGAACAGAATCACAAGAGGAATAAGACTTGATTTGCCTTACATTCTCCAGGCATGAGTGTATGATCCCACTGGGAACGTAATATAATGGATCCCTAATAACTTGTGATCACCAGAGTCTGATCTGAAGACCTGCTGTGCATAGACTGATAGGAAAGTGACTCACAGTTATAAAAGATTTACATTTTATATTTACAGGGTTATACAGCAACCCTGTAAGGATCACTTAGAGAAACAACATGTCCAACAATTGTAATGAGTGTCAAAGTCTGTGCACATGTTATGTGGTCTATTAAAAAGGCAATACTGGAAATGGAAAAGGCAATAAAGGAGACTAACTTTCTTACACTTGGCATGACATTTGACTTGCAGAGACAATTTAATGGAACAACCAAGATAAAAATCTTGCAGGTTAGGGCTTCAGTTTAGGTTTTCACAAACGTAATGCAAGACAGATCCTTAGCCAAAGGATCTATTATAGTTTGGAATAATCAGAAGTTTCCACACACATAGGAACATAGGAAGCTGCTGTATATTGAATCAGACCATTGGTCTATCTAGCTCAGTATTGTCTACACAGACGGGCAGAGGCTTCGCCAAGGTTGCAGGCAGGAATCTCTCTCAGCCCTATCTTGGGGAAGCCAGAGAGGGAACTTGAAACCTTTTGCTCTTCCCAAAGCGTCCCCATCCCTGAGGGGAATATCTTTCAGTATTCACATGTGGTCTCCCATTCAAATGCAATCAGGGTGGACCCTGCTTAGCTAGGGGGACAAGTCAAGCTTGCTACCACAAGACCAGCTCTCCTCTCCAACACACTAAAAATGAAGTATTCATATTATATTTATGTGGAGCTATATGAAGGATGCAATAAAATTCCAAAAAAATTACTTGCACAATAAAGTTTAAATACAGAAGATCCTTGGATTCAAGTGACCTATTAAAAATATACTTTTAAAAATCACAGCATGTAAATAGGTTATGGAACACGTTACTGTACACGTATTGAAATAATATCCTATAATGCTAGAAACCCTGTAACTATAGTTTTTATATTTTTATGTATGTATACATATGTTTAAATATATTTACAAATCTCATTAAAGGAGCAATTTATTGGCGAATCAGAAATCATAGGAGAATCATATGAATTTATAGGAGAATCATACTTACCGGTAGAGCTAACACCAGTTTCTGTGAGATATTATAGAAATAATCTTCTGAAGACAGTTTCTACTGTCTTGCCTACTGTGTTTTGAGCTCTGAATGAACAGCGGAGGGCTCATAATTTCTTCCTGCCTTGGAAAACTGTGCAGCTCTGCAGCATTGCAACTAAGTACATAAGAACAGCCCTGCTGGACGAGGCCCAACGCCCATCTAGTCCAGCATCCTGCTTCACACAGTGGCCCACCAGATGCCCCTGGGAAGTCCACAGGCAAGAGCTGAGGGCAGGCCCCCTCTCCTGCAACTGGTATGTAGAAGCATCTTGCCTCTTAGGCGGGAGGTGGCCTATAGTGCTCAGACTAGTAGCCATTGATAGACCTGTCCTCCATGAATTTATCTAAGCCCTTCTTAAAACCATCCAGGCTGGTGGCTGTCACCACAACTTGTAGCAGAGAATCCCATAGGTTTATTATACATTGTGTGGAAAAGGTCCTTTTGTCGGTCCTAAATTTCTAAGTTGGCAATCAGTTTCATGGGATGACCCCTGGTTCTAGTGTTATGCTAGAGGGAGAAAAATGACTCTCTCTCCTCACCATGCATAGTTTTATAGACCTATATAGACCTGAGGGGGTCACCCTTCTTTCTAAACTAAGAAGCCCCAGGTGTTGTAGCCTTGACTCGTGAGGAAGGTGCTCTAGGCCTCTGATCATCTTGGTTGCCCTCTTCTGCACCGTTTCCAGTTCTGTAATGTCCTTTTGGAGGTATGGTGACCAGAACTGTACACAGTACTCCAAATATAGCTGCACCATAGCTTTGTATAAGGGCAGTATGATATTAGCAATTTTATTTTCAATCCCCTTCCTAATGATTCCAAGCATACAACTGCTGATATTGATGAGGAGGACCACAGCATGAAGGAGCAAGCCAGTCCTTTCCCCCAGCATCGCAACTACACTGTACACCTAAATCTTCCTCCTGAAACTGCTATTAGTCACACAGAGCGGAGGGGAATTACAAGCATTTATGCCGAGTGCCTGGCTGGCAAGTTGCACCTGCCCATCCTTCCCTGAATGAATATGGATCTGGCACGTGCCAGGGCTGTAGAATGTCCCCCTGGGTGCTTTACATTACCTGCTACAACAGCGATAAAATGCTATGGCTTGGGCAGATTGGATTGAAAATATAAAGGATTGAAGCTGATTGTTGCACAAAGCCACCAGCAGGGGGAGCAGTCTTGTTTTGCTTGTGCAAAACTCTCCAAAGGGGGAAAATACAGCTATTTTTTGCGCCGCACATGTGACATTATAGCACAGTAATGCAGCAGTAAAACGTGAGAGAAAGCATCAGAAATGTGAACGGCACCTTGCTGACAGCACAGGGACAGTGACTCTGATGTCAAAATGCAGGTAGTTAGGAAGCACACTTAACGGACACATAATGACACTGTTGTTGTGTGCAAGCTGGAAAGCACCCTGGGCAAGAGAGAAGATGCAGAGTATGAAGAAAGCTGTGTCCATTGTGCTCTGTGCTTTCCCACACATCACACGGCGCTATGACAACTGCATATGTGCTCTCTCCTTCCTAGGAGCAGAAAGATAAAGCTGAGGTACACAGCTATTATAGCACATGTCCCTCAATGGAGAAACACAGTCCAGCTTGCCAAACCTCCAGGACAGGTCTGGAGTCTCCAGGAATCTGCAACAATCCCCAGGCAATCTAATGAAGGCAATCTTGGAGAGATTAATAGCTTGATAGCGTGAAAAGTATTAGGAAAAATGTGGATTTTTTTCACACATTTGGTGGATGGGGGGACTCTCCAGGAATAACTTCAGTCAGAGTTGGCAACCCTAGTAATAGGAGGTTGCTAGTCATGGTTCCCTCCTTCTCTTTGCCAGGAGGGTGGGGGCACAACTGCCCTGCTGCTGTTTCCAAAAGAAAACATACTTGCACTTGTACATAGCAGCAGTATTGGGGCTGGCCATGGAAACAGGGTGAGAGTGGAATGGAGCAGTGAGTATAAGAGAGAAGGATCAACTCTCCTCAAACCACTATGGTTAGCCATTGAACTGGGACAGATTGCAAGGATTGCCCAGAAATTCTGGGTTCTCACAATGTGCTCCGCTAATCCTGATTATCTTGAAAGCAAGATCCTTGTGATAGAACTTTTCAATCTGATGTTACCTACAGAACCCTCCTCTTTAGTTGCCTACACAGTTTGCAAATGTATTTATCATATTTCTGTACCACCCAATATAGACATCTCTAGGCAGTGTACACAGTTAAAACATAAATGAAACACAATCTAAAACAGCTAAAAACAATCTCAGTGAATAAAAACATTAAAATTAAAATTTTCACTAATATAACAGACAGACATAAATCAAGCACTTCACAAGCAATGCCTTTTCAACCATTTTCTAGTCTAATTAGAAACTTTGGTTTGTGAAAGGAATGTTGGTCTATGAAATTTTCTAAGAACCTTTCCCATGTAGTGCAATGAACCACCCATGCGTTAAAATCTAATTCAAAATCCAATTAAATCACTGGATGATTCTTCTGAATTTATGATATTTTAATCTCTTTTTTCCAAGTGTTGATACTTTGATCTCCATTATTATAATGTATTAAGATTTCAGCTAGTTTAATCCCATTAGATTTCAGTGGCTGACATCCTGACTAACTAAGTGCCAGTGCTGACATGAGAAGCACCAGTGCTACTGGTGGGTTTGACACTTGTGCAGGGGAGAAAAAGTTCAGTGATCCACTCTTCCCCCAGAAGTGCTCTGTGCCATCTGAAAATATGTCCCTGAGAACCATGCAGCCATCAGGAACATATTTTTGAGTGTGTGCAGAGGGCTTCCAGGGGAGATCATCAAAATTCCATACCCTCCCCCAAACACCAGTGCTGCGCATAGGCGGAACTGGGGGGGCAGGCAGGGCACGTGCCCTAGGTGCCACTGAGGTGGGGGCGCTATGCCAGTTCCTGCCACCCCCACCCCATTGCCCACCTGCCCAGCCCCAGGGCCCCTCAGCCACTTGCCTCCAGCTCCGGCCTAGGATCGGCAATGAGGCCTAGGATCGGAGCAGCCTGCAAACTGCAGAGCTCTTCTCTCCCCGCCTCTCAGCTGATCGGCGGGTGGGCGGGGCTTCCAGAGAGGCCTCCGAGTAGGCCTCCCTGAAGCCTGAACTCGGCAGGCCCCAGCAAGCCAGGAAGGAGGCTGGCAGAGCTCCCTGCAGCAGAACAGACCATCCAGCACAGCTTTTGCAAGGTAGGCTGTGAATTCCTTTTTGTGGCTACCCCCGTATATAGGGATCTGCTTGCCACAGGGCTTTGATATGGGTGGTGGGGCGAGACTGAGAAGTCTCTGAATATTTAATTTAAAACAGACTGAAATATGCGCTGGCTTTAAAAACAAAAACTATCTAAGGCCTATAAGTGGCTTGTTTCATGTCAGAAAATTACAAAAACTTCTGGAACAAATATTTATTTATTCATCCATTCTTTCATTCATTTATAAATGCACTTATGTTCAAGTTGTTTTGCAACCCAGAAGGTCTGAGTGAGAACTGTGAAGCATGTGTGGTGCTTTTATTTATTTTTGTATTTTTCTTGTGTGTGAACTGCTCTCCAATAACTTGCAGGGACTTCAGGGTAAATCTGGCCAACATGTGAATGCAGCACCTCCATTCCAGAGGAGATGTGTGTTAAAGGGCTTTAAAAGCCTCGTGTGAAAAACAACCTGGAATCAACCTTTACTGAATTTGTTCAGAATTCTGAGAAAACAAACACAGGCTCACCCTGCATGGTTGAAAGTCTCCTTTGCTAATCTGCAGCGAGGGGGCCATTTAAATAATTAGTGTTGCTAGTGTGTTCTAGGCATTAAAAGTAGCACAAATATATAGTACTCAATGTCTATCACTATATACTGTGAAGTGTGCATGTGTGTATTCAGTGAAATGTATTTCCAGGCAGCATACTTATTTTGAAATATCAGACTTAAGTCCCTGGGGGCCTGGGATGTGTGGAGGCCCTGGACTTTGAGGGGCTGGGGGCCCGTTTTAAAATCTCATCTTGGCCCATTCCAACCTTGCTATGCCCCTGGCGGTCACTACACATGGGTTTCTGCACAACACCTGCACAGAAGAAACTTCCATGTAGAAAAGGTGTCTCTTGTAAATTGGCCCTGAATTTTCCATCCATGACTGGGATATCTGAGAGTTAGAGTCAATAATAAAAGAACAGCACACTGCTTGTGACAGGAAGGGGCAAATGACAATGATTTCTTAGTCTGGCAGGGGCTGGTTTTGGCCCTGGCAGAACTTGGCTGTCTGCTCCTGTTGCAAATGCCTCTGTCTAGTGTGGCAAACTAATGTATCCTCCTCCCTCTTGGTAAGTAAGTACTGGTGTAAGCACTGGTCAGTAGTAAAAGTAAGCACTGGTGTGGTGAATGCACATATACCCCATCATGAGCCAACAGTCATCATAAGACAAAGGCTGGCAAGAATCATTCACTGGTTTATAGACCCCCACCACCACCACCACCACCACCTTCTTCTTCCCCTATTTTGCTAGTGGCTATTTGGGCAGGTGATCCTCTAGGACAAAGTCATGTTTTTTTTTAAAAAAGAATGAGAGGAGACAGAGAAAATGACACTTGGAATCCTCGCATAACTCCTGACTGTTGTTCTAAGTCTTTTACAGAGATGGCTCATGTTTTCAGGTTTTGATCGACAACCATGTCTAGATGGTACAGTGTTCCTTTTAACAGGGATTTCCAGATATTGTTGACTACAAGTCCCATCATTCCTGTTTGGACAGGGGCACAATTTCAGTGCTTGCCCTAGGTGCTATTTTCCCTAGTTACGCCTCTGAATTATTCAATGAAATGAATAAAGTTTGAAGTTGAAATTTTCATTACAAATATCCAACTGCCCTTTTAGCTCCCTTTTGCAAGCACATTCCTAAAACAGTCTATGACATATACAGTTGGCCCTCGGACAGCAGTTTCACCTGTTCACGGTATAAACTGTATACCAGTTTAGTGATCGTGGTGGGGAGAAGTTTAGGTTATTCACAGTTTTTGACCCCAACCACCACCACCCCTCGGCTAAATGGTATACAGTTTTTAAAGCCACTCTTCCTGCTTCTCAGTTGGTGTGTGGGGAGATGGAAAGAAGTGGCGTGAGAGGCACAGGCTACTCCATCCACTCTTGCCTCTTGGGCTTCTTCCAACCTCCCTGTGCATCAGCAGAGAAGCAAGGAGAGTGGTTACTTAAACTTCGCAACCAGCCCCATAATCTGATCAGCTTTACCGCTGCCACCAGTTGGAATGGTTTGTTTTTCCTGGCTGTCTGTACTCAACCAATCCTCCATCTCTCTCTCACTAGGTAGAGTGTTGTGGGGAATACATCTAAGGAATACAGAGTACACAAGAACTGAATCAAAGGTGAAGTTTTTACTTGAAAGGGGGGGGGGCAGTTCAAACAATAGCGTTTGCAGTGTTTTAAGATCTCAACATCTCAAAAGGAAGAACAAGCACACGCACGAGAAAATTGAGGTTTTGGCCACATCATCCACAGAAGTCCAGAAGGAGATTGTGAGGGCTGTGTCAAACACGAGGCAGAAATCAAGGCACACAGCAATGGCTGCAGCATCTCCATGCTCTACGAAACTAGGAACTCCGTTGAAAAAGGAGGGGAGGTGACTCTGGCATGACTTGCTCTTGACACATTCGTCATGCTGGCTCCTATTAGTGATCGCCAGATCTTTTCTTTCTGCAGTGCTCACAGTCTGAAGTCTTCTGAGAAGATTTGCCCGTTTAAACATTCAGCAAAACCAGGCAGTTACACTTCCCGGGACTGTGTCACTTCAAGCTTCAGGTGTGTGATTTGTGTGATTCTCCCCCAAAAAGGTCACCACACATAGAAAGATAGCAATTTAGGGAAAGAGTTCCATTGAACCAAGGGTACACATCACCCCAGCCAATTGAGGAGTTTCCCCCACATTTTACTGCACACATCCCCACCGCCGCCAAACCTAACAACCCATATCTACTCACAAAATAAATGAATGAGTTTAAAAGCTCCTCAAGCTTTCCCTCTGTCTGCACACCTGTGTGGGAGCCTTCTCCCCAACATGCTCGGTTTCCACACCCAGAGAGTTTCCTTAAAATTATTATTATTTTAAAACCCATCTTCAACTTGCAGCCTGGATGCAGAGCTTTGCCACTGCATAGATTGTGTGAGTGTATGAACCAGCCTCCCGTTTGGAGGATTTGGCTGGCTCCCAGAGCGCTGCTAGGGCAGAATGAGCAATCCTGCTTCTCTTGGATTTGTGGATCCTGCCTCTTTGCAAAGCTTGTCCTTGTGGCTCTCGATCCTACTCAGGGCTACTTGTGAACACCTTGCAAGAGTTCTGTCATGAAGTTCCTTGGCACCCATAGCCCCAAATAAATGACACGACACAGGAAATGGGTTAAAACTAGGGCGATAACTTTATTAACTTAGTTTCAATAAAAAGATGCAGTGTAGCCAAGCCACAGTGCAGCTGCCACCCCTAGGGTGCAGCACCGTATCCCCTCCTCTGACCTGTCATCATGCTGCTGGTGACCATGGGGCTACTCTATTTAAAGGCACCGCTCCTAACATGGGCCAGATCAAAAACCCCTTCCAGTGCAACAGTGCAGAGTAGGCAAAAAACCAGCCACCTCCAGGCCAATCTGGGTGGATGGGAAAAATTCCTACTCGGCCCCAAAAGGCAGCCAGCTAATCCCACACTGTCGCCCGGGGGTGTGTGTGAGCAGATGCCAAGGTCTTCCTGCAGAGGTTGGGGGTTGCTTTTATTAGCATGCCCTCATCCCCCTGGATGGCCCTATGGACCAAGGATAAGGGATGTGCTCAAATCATTTCAGCGCCTCGTTAGAGGGGCACCAAAACGATTCATCCGGTTCAGACATGCCGATCCAGGAACAGCCCTACTGAGGATGCAGTCACAGCATGGTCCACTGTGTTTTCCAGGCTTGTTTCTTATACCTTGCCGGGAATGGATGCAAAACCAGCACCCGCCACACTGCATGCAGTGCTAGGAGAAGGTGTAGTCTTGCACCCAGGCTCAGAATCAAGAGATGGGGCAGAGGAAAGGGTTGCAAACTCAGGCCACAACTTTAGAAACTAGTTTGAAAGGGGTTCTGTGAACTAAGGTGTGGCTTTCACTCCTGGGGTGAAGCTTTATGGTGCAACAATGCCTCCCTGATAAGAAGGGGGTGATTTTTGCCTCAGAGGTGAAGGCAAAAAGCCTCTGTATGGAGAACTATCCTACCTTCCACACAGAAGAAACCTTTGGTGGTGGGGTGTCTTATCCCAACACCTTGAATGGACCTGAGGCTTTGGGGAACCTAGCCATAAAGGGAGTGGGAATCTGGTGTGGGCTTGCTCTCCTCAACCTCTTCCTGCCTTGTCTAGGGCCCACAATTCCATCCACCCAGAGGGGAGATTTGTCACAGTGTTGAGGTGTATTGACCTGGCTGAGGTTGCCCTCAATAACAATGCCAAGAGGGATTCTGGGAAGGGCTTCTTTGCTGCTAGGATGGAGAAAGAAGAAAAAGAGAACAAGTGTGAGCTTCAGATTGGCAGACCTGCTACGACTTAATAGTCATTTTCTCAATGACCCTCAGTTTCAACTCCCTCGGTTTCATGCTGATGTCTTTATCCAGCCCCCTACCAAAGAGCTGCTGCCCAAAATGTGTTGGGTTTTCTTCATAAACACATTGGGTTCTGCACCAGCAGACTATATTAATTATTGCAGGGGTGGCCAAACTTTAGCTGTTGTTGGGCTACAACTCCCATCAACCCCGCTGCTGTTGGAGGCACTAGGGTTTGTCTTTATTCCTTCTTCCCTTCCCCTCCCCTTCTTTTGCCCGGCAGGTAGTATTTCTGTTTGGAGATTCAGCTGTGTGCTTCCGATAAGAAAACACTCAGACTCACTCAAGCTAGCTCAGCTGCAAGGAGTTAGTTGCGCAGGTCAGCCTGGGCGCTTTCCAGATTAACCCTTACCATAATGTCACTACAGATCTGCAAAGAGTGCTTTCCTGTTTCCTACGTATTGACATTGCAGTCCCTGCACTGTCAGCAAGGTGCCATTCACATTTCCAATGCCTTCTTTCGGTTTTTATGGCTTTGTTACAGTCCTGCAACGTTGTAAAAAGATTGCTGTGTTTTCCATTTTAGGGCATCTGGGGCAAACTAGAAAAGACTTCTCCCCCTGCTGGTGGACTTGCACCACACCCATTCATTATGTTGTCAATTCGATCCCACCAGGCTGAAGCATTTTACGGCGGTTGAAACTGTAATCTGGAAAGTGTCCGGCAGTGGAAAGGTGTTTGTGCTGTCACTGGATGGGGTGCTTTATTTTCCCAGAAACTGGGGGGAAGCCCCACTTTGGAATTAATAACTGGGATCTACTGAAATTAATTACAAGAATGCACTCCTCCCTGCTAGGGATCCGATGGGCTGCACACCACCCCGGGGTGTCTTAACAAAGAGCAGTTTGGATATAAAAGATAGAAACATTTTAAAGATATATGAAATAAAAGGCTTACCATCAGCTTCACCCCCCGCCACACACCTTCTATATAAATGGAAGCAGAGGAGGGCAGCACACCAGTGTCCCATGGAGTCCAGTAGGGCTGCCCCACCTCCACTGCCCCACTCTCCTCCCAAGCTCCCCACCCATCCTGGCTTGGTCCAACTCTTGTCTTCTCCAGCCCTCCACAGAATTGGAACTTGGATGCAGCCAATCCCTTCTGCATAGCCCCTTTGCTCCCCAGACACACCCACATCCAAGACTTCTGAGGATCCATCCCCAAATTGGGTTCACCATGTCTTTGCACCCAAATTGGGAACTACGGGGAAAGGAAACAAGCAATTCAAAAACAAAAATACAAAGCCAGTAACTGATACTGCATATTACCTTGGTTCAGCCGTGAGGCGGGTCCTTGGGTAAGACAGCGTTAATCTCAACAGCATTTTCCACTCCTGGGTCACCAACTGCATATGTTCCATCTAGAGCTGCCCCATCCTCCTGGGAGTCTGCATTTCCCTTGCCTTTACTGGCTGTAGTAACTTCTGCAGGAGTTCTCGTTTCTTGGCCAGCATTTTAATCCCTACCCTGAGGAAAATCATGGGGGGGGGGGCAGGACTGAATTGTGGCCATTGCAGAAGGGAGGTGAGGGAGTGTAGAAGGGAGCCATCTGCAGAAGGATGTGTGGGAGTATAGCAGGGCTGGCTGCAGAAGGGAGGGGTGCGGGAGTGTCCTGGGGCCGGCTGAAGGTGGTGTGTGGGAGTGACACAGGGCCAGCTGCAGAAGGAGGATATAGGACAGTCCTGGTTCGGGCTGCAGAAGGGGGGTGGAGGAGTATCCTGGGGATGGCTGCAGAAGGGGGGTGCGGGACAGTCCCGGGGCCGGCTGCAGAAGGGGGGTGCGGGACAGTCCCGGGGCCGGCTGCAGAAGGGGGGTGCGGGACAGTCCCGGGGCCGGCTGCAGAAGGGGGGTGCGGGACAGTCCCGGGGCCGGCTGCAGAAGGGGGGTGCGGGACAGTCCCGGGGCCGGCTGCAGAAGGGGGGTGCGGGACAGTCCCGGGGCCGGCTGCAGAAGGGGGGTGCGGGACTGTCCCGGGGCCGGCTGCAGAAGGGTGGTGCGGGACTGTCCCGGGGCCGGCTGCAGAAGGGGGGTGCGGGACTGTCCCGGGGCCGGCTGCAGAAGGGGGGTGCGGGACTGTCCCGGGGCCGGCTGCAGAAGGGGGGTGCGGGACTGTCCCGGGGCCGGCTGCAGAAGGGGGGTGCGGGACTGTCCCGGGGCTGGCTGCAGAAGGGGGTTATGCGAGTGTCCCGGGGCCGCCGGCAGAAGTGGGGAGGTCCTCCTGAAATACCAAAGTTAGTATATGGACCCTTCTTATTTCTGATCTAGTCCTATTCAATGGTGCCAATTTCATTTGGAAGTGGATAATGGGATTTTCCTCAGGGCAGGGAAGCAGTATATGGCCAGCCTGGTCCTTCTGGCATACGTGAAGGAAAATGACAAAACAGAGAAAGCTTTTGATTATATCTAGGTTCTATTTATGAAACAAATCTAAGCAGTTTCTCAGATAAACCAAAACCAAATAGCAAAATAAAACAGCAACCAGTTAGGAACCAACTTGGACAATTTAACATATCAGCTGAAATGATGAAGCAGACAAGGACTGCAGTACTTACAGACACTTGGAAAACTCTCCCTCTTTCTAGGACTCTCTCTCACCACTGTCAGCACTACATGCGCAGACCTGCTACTTAAATGACTTATTTTCTTAGTGGCTTTCAGTTTTAACTAGGGATGTGCAGAACGACTTGCCCGTTCAATGGTTCCCTGCAAAACGGGGCATTTCAAGCAATACAATCTTGCCACACAGCACCCTACGAAAAGGTGTCTTCTTCTAGATCAACCCAGAACCAACTGGTTTGCTGCTTTGAGTGGCGATTGTGGGTGCCATTTTGGAGGGCTGTTTTAGTGTTTTTCCCTTGCTGGTTGGTTTTCTGGCATTGCCTTCCAATTGGCTTGTGATCTCCTTGTTTCTTGGTTGGCTTCTCATCATACTAAATCAAGTGTTGTCAGGGGCCATTGTGCCCCCAGTGTTTGGGGGCAGGGTGGAGGGAGGGGAAGCCCAAAGCAGGGAGTTTCAAAGCGTATTTAAGGGGCTGCTCGACAGAGAGAGCCACACTCTTTTAGAGGATATCGAAGGAGGGAGCCTGCAGCAGAGCAGAGAGTGGTGGCAGAGAGACTGTGCCAGTGTCTGGCTTACTGTCTTTTTAGTTTCCTTGCCAACTGCTTATTTTTCTATTATTTTTAAAATGGTACCAGCAGCCCTAGTGGTAGTGGGTTTAACTGGGTGCTGCTGTGGGTTGAATTCTGCATATTTGTGTCTTTCCTCCACCCTTCTGACTTGTAACAGCTTTCAGTGCCTTTGATAGCTGGGATGCTGAGATTTCCCCCCCCCCTCCACTTCCCCTCTGGTGGCCCCAAACTGTGCCATGCTATCTGCTGCTGTGTGCCTGGGCAGTTTTTGTTTTTGTAGGCTGCGGCTGCCCAACCTGCCAGGCTCTCTCTTTTCCCCAGGTGTCTCCTGGATTGATGGATTGATTTTGCAAGCTTTCTCTTTTAGTCTTTGGGTGGATGGGTGGCCAACTACCCTCCCGGCTAGCTGTTAGGTGCCAGTGTCTGCTCTGCCCAAGTGCTGCCTGGAGATCCTAGACGGGCAGACTCAATCAGAAGATGCGGAGTCAGGTGGTCCCCAAACAATCAGACGACAGAATATCTTGAATGGCACCTTTTCCGGCAAATCAGGGAAGACAGGAGGCTGCAGCAGGAGGAAGGAAGGGTTCTCTTTCCTTCTCAGAGAAAATGTCTGTCTGTGGTTTTTCTGAGGAAGCCAGAGGTGCACCTAGGTAACGTTGGAGCCAGGACCTAAAGACCTTTGGGGGCTCCCCTCCCCTGCAAATTAAGCATCATCATGCTCCGCCGGGCGACCACTCCATCCGGGACAGACTAAAGGGGATTTGGGGTCCCCAGGGGCTGCGGAGGCCCTGGACTTTGCCCCCAAAGTCCAGGGGTAAGAGCACCTCTGGAGGAAGCTGTAAGGATCCCTCCTTAGCAAGTGTCCATGTTTGTTTGGTTGCTCCCGAGCCCTCACTGACTGTTCCTGCCCAGTAGGCCTTTCTTCTCTTGTCATCCACCCCACAGCCCAGCTACGCCTTTTCCCTTCTGTTGCCTCATGAGGTTCTCTTTTTCTTCCACCCCCTCCCCTCCCCAGACACACCTCTTCTCTTCTTGACTACTACACCTTCTTTCAAAGTCGACTGTTTCCTTGCTGGATCCTGCTTTATCTTTACGCATCTTGACCTTACACCAGATAGATCAAAGGAAACACCACTTGTCCCCCAAATCTTTCATGGTCCTGTTCGGGTGCCTCTTTTTCTATGGATATAAGGAAAAAACAGATACATCCAGTTGTGTAAGCAGTTAAGCCACAGTACCCAGGTCTGGGCAATGTGCAGCCTGGCACATGAGCAGGGAAGAGGGACTGTGTGACTTTGTAACTCTTTCCAGTTACACACACGATCCACAAATATGAAAATTTGCTATTTTCAACCCAAAGGGATTCTCAATGTGATTTACATTGCCAAAGCAATGAGAAGAGAGTTCCCTAACTCAAAGGGAATTGGGACACAGACTGCAGCAGCACAGCAGAGAGACCAGCAGTAGCCCCAGAAGGATGCTAGGCTGGGTTGATTAGGGGACAGTTGTTCCCATCCTGCTAAATAGAAGAGAGTCACCACTTTACAAAGTGATGCTTTGCTCAGTGGGCAGGAGTGAAGTCCTTGTGTGCCGCAAGGATGCCTGAAGAGATTTCCTTGTCCCCAAAGCACAAGCCAGAGGTTGCCAGTTGAAATCCCTGCTGGTATGTTTCCCAGACTATGGAGAACACCTAGATCGGGCAGCAGCGATACAGGAAGATGCTGAAAGGCATCCTCTCATACTGCGCAGGAGATGGCAATGGTCAATCCCTCTGGTATTCTAGCAAAGACCCCACACTTTACCTTTAAAGGACTCACAAGCATGCACACACACACACACACACACGACACCATCAACAGCCAAGGTACTGAATAGGGACAGTTGCTCCCGCCCCCGACCACGAAATATGAGAACTACCCACAGAGGTACCTCTTTGCCCATTCAGCAGTGCTGATTCTGACACAAGGGAGACCCTGGAAGGGCCACTGTGCTGGACTGAATAGGGACAATTGCTCTCCAGGTGCCCAGAAGAAGAGTCTCCATGTTAAAAGGCATCTGTTGGCCCAGTTAACAGAGGTTGAGCTATTAGCAGATAAAGCAGTTTTTTATAGAAACCCCCCTAGTCTCCTCCAAAGGGAACAGAGGGAGGGCAGGACTCCCTTGAAACTCACCCCTTGATGAAGTGGGCCACAGCACAGAAGAGAAGGCCTTTCCATCATGATGACCACGACTCCCCTGGCAGGATGCTGAAGGTGCCCAGGAGTTGCCCGTTGGGGCCCTTGAAGCCTTTCACTGCATCTGGAAAATAAACCTTCTGCTAACCCTGGCAGAGGAAAGCAGAGAAGAGAGGAAGCAGCCACTCTCCCAGATCCACTCTCCCATTCAAGGCTCGAAACTGCTTCAGAAACAGCAGAAATGGACTCCCAGGAAACTTCTGAGCAGTTGACAGTTAAG
The DNA here is from genome assembly GCF_027244095.1 of Hemicordylus capensis. NCBI lineage: Eukaryota > Metazoa > Chordata > Lepidosauria > Squamata > Cordylidae > Hemicordylus > Hemicordylus capensis. The sequence continues at coordinate 79,142,924 of NC_069661.1, read as the reverse complement.
AGGACAGTTAGGTGATGTCATAGAGGGTGATGCCAGAAAGAGAATAAAGAGTGTGAAAAAACCCTGTGAGGCTTGCTTAGAAAGCAGGCACTTTCCCCAAAGCATTGCGAACCGCAAGTTTGAAATCCAAATTAAAAAATATTGTATTGATTTATCATATCTTTATACCACATGGGGCAGTTCACAAGTTAGCCACTTGCACCTCAAACATTTACGCATCTGCCATCTTGAATTGGGATGGATGATATCACAAACTACACCGGCCAGGTGTCCCTATGTGTCCCTACAACTGTACCCAATTTCTTTCCTATTGGTCCGGAAACAAACACACACACACACACACACACACACACACACACACACACACACACACAGCTGGGTGAGCACATAAGCCTACTGGAATGTAGGCTAAAAAGGGGGAATCTTGCAAGCTATGAACACTAAAAGCTAAACATTTGGTTTCTAAAAATATGACAAGTGGCAGATTTTTCATTTGTTCCCAATTTATTTATTACAAGGTTAATATAGATAGCCAATAGGGATGTCTGATACGATTCAGGTAAAGAATGATTTGTACCAGAATCTACCTGTTTCAGGCAATTTGTATACAAAACAAATCACCCCTCTGCTAGCCCGGCTAGATTCGGGTCCAAAACAAATCGCCCAAATTTCGGAGCTGAATGTTTTGTTGTTTCGGACCTTCATTTTGTGGAGATCTCCGTGCAGTCTCCATTTTGTGCGTTTACGTCATTTTGAATTTCTCACCCTTCCAAGCTTCTGATTGGTGAACAAAAGCATGGACTGATTTGCTGACAATTCCCTCCTGGTTCCAGACTGGCTCTTTTGGCTCCTGCCACTGCTGACTGACCCTGCATTGGCCAGGGGAAGGGTCGAAGAAGGGGCAAGGGTGCTGGGAGTTCAAGGAGGGTTTTTTGAATGGATTTAAAGAGGCAGCAGCCACCATTCTACCTTTCTGCCTTGTGGGAGGAGAAAGAGAGAGAGAGAGAGCTTTGCTTTCCCTTGACTATTGCCTTGCCTTCTCTTGCCAGCCTGAGCCCAGCCTGCCTTGCCACCCTGCCTGCCTGCCCCTGCTGTGTGCCAGCCTGGAGTGGATTTTCTGCTGCATTGCTTTTTTTTTTCCTGCTGCTAATTCAGGAATATAGAAGAGAGAATTCTTTTTTAACCCCCTTCCTACTTCTGAGAGAATCACTGCCTGCCTGTGCCTGCTTTCTGTGCCAGCCACCAGCCCCAGAGCCCCTGTGGCCACTGGCCACCTGGACAGCCACCCCTTTCCCCAAAAAAATTTCCAGGCTTTTGCTTCAGCCCCACCCCTTCCAAATCTGAAGACTGACGAAGGAGAAGAAGATTGAAGAAGAAGAGAGTAGACTCAGCAGAGAGGACAACTGGACGCAACATGGGTGAAGTCCTAGACTTGAGTGAGTACCCTTTTTAAAATCAAGCGCACACACACACACACACAGACGTACATCTCTGGAATTGTGTGTTCTTGGGGGGTTTTCTGCTTGGAGGGAGGTTTGGGTTGCGATTAAATTTTAAAAGTTGTGTGTTGTTTAGTTTAAAAGGGGGTCCTTTCTGTGGGAGGGATGCCCGTTAGCTAGTACTAGTAGGTGGTTAGAAGCGCAGCATAGCCTCGTGGTTTTAAAAAAATTCTTTTTTCCCATTCCAAAGATTTTATTTTGCATTTTTAAAAAACAGAAGCCTGTCCTCCAGTCCTCTTTGCCCATAAGATATTAGTATTAAGATTCTCTAAGCCTTGAGCCACCCACACAAGTCCACCAGCAGCCTATATTTGTGTTTATTCTTGGCCCAGCAGCCTACAGGCTCTGAGTGGGCACACACTCTAGCCTCCTCACTGTGCTCATTTACCCCCCGCCCCCAACTCAAGCCTTTAAACAAAGAAAGTTTGGAGCTTTCCCAGCCTCCAGCCTCCTCCACCCTGTGCCCATTTTGCCCATTTTCAGCTTGCTTCCAGTCCAAGCCCATGTTCTGTGCAGAGCGTCAGCAGCACCACAACCCATTGGCAATGGGTGTGGGGGGTGTTGGAAGTGAAGGACTTTGCGCTCTCTCTTGTCTCAATGACATAGGAGGACAGACTAGTGAGTCAGAGGTTAGAGGGTCAAGACACTGGTCATCCCTTCTCTACTGTTCTGACACTATCCCTTTGGAATGTAGATTGCTACTCTCAGGGACACTTCCTTCCTTCCAGCCACTTCCTTCCTTCCTCTCTCTCTCTCTTCCCTTCCCTTCCTTCTATCTTGCAATAGATTAGAGATCCCATCTCCTCACTTTCCTATCAAGAATGGAGTTCTCTAATAAATACCACTTATATTGATTTGAAACTATGAACTGGCTCCAAGTTACTTTATTCTTAGCATGCCTAACTAAATTCCGTTGTGTTGTGCCTCTGTGCACTCTGCTATAATGAAAAAGGGTTTCTCTTACCAGAGAGAATTCCCAACAAGGGGGTGGGCACACTCCGCTGAAGTCAGCTCAGCCCCTGTTCCTGGCTCTTCTCCCAACTGAGTGTCCCCTGCCTTGAGACACTGAGCCCACTTCTGCCCCTTGCCCAATTCTTTCAGAAAAATTTTTTTTAGAGTCAAGGTTTTAAAAAGAAGTCCCAAAAGAGAGGGCTGGGAGGGGTGGAAGAGTGCCAGGTAGAGGGAGGCAGAGGGAGGGTTGTTGCTGCTGGTCATAGTGGTGGGGAGTGACAGGGGCCTATTCCCCGATTCACCCCCACCCCTGCTTTGGTGCACAGGCTGGAATTCTCATATCTGCCTGGTCCTATGCCAGGGCCTGTGGCTGGGCAGCAGTTAGCTGGGAGGGCCTCCAGGGAAGAAGTTCTTCCCATGGCAGCTGTGGAGGTGGTGCAGGTGAAGCCAGCTGCCAGTCCAGCTGGATATATCTTGCCACCCTCCCCACTGGTCCCTGTGGCGGGTGGGGGCCCCCAGGTTGCATCTGAGGAGGCCCAGGAGGAAAACCCTGTGTTTCCTGTCCCTGGGACTTCCCAGGCCAGCTCTGAGGGCAGTGGTGGTGGCATGCCCCAGAAGGAACCAGCTGAAGCGCCACCACCCAAGTGGCTCCGTGTCGCAGGAGAGTCCAGCAGCGTGGGATGGGATCACTTTGAGCTTTGTCCTGGTGATCCCAGCCGTGCTGCCTGCACCCACTGCAAGGCACTTGTTAGAAGGGGCAAGGACCCTAAGCACTCCAGCATGTTGGGTCTGCTCTTACACCTGTGGCGGCGGCACCCAGGGGTCCAAACCTCTGCTGGCAACAGCGCTAAGCCAAGTGTCTCCTCTAGCAGCAAGCAGTCAGTAGCTCCTGCTCCTAAGCTGTAAGACGGGATGGATTAGGTTCGAAAGTGGCATAAGAAGCCAGGAAGTTCTTTGAGGGCATATGAATGGGGTTTTTTAGGGCATATGAAACTGCTTTTCAAACCCATTTGGTAAGTAGAGAGCGAACCAGGCATTTCTCTGAATTGTGGCCAGTATCTGTAACATTAATATGTCCCTCTGTAACATTAATATTGGGCAAGGATTAAGGGAGTGATCTTAATTTTAAAAAAAAAATTGTTGCTTGCTAGGACGAACACCCAGACTAAGTGGTGGACACCCAAGGCGGGCAGAGAGTGTTACCCAGCTGTTCAGCAGGCATGGAGTAGGTGGAGAGTGTCCTCATGCATCTTTGCTTCCCATGGTGTCCTCTAAGTTACAGGAAATAGTTCATGGCTGCAGCAAGCATAACTGGAAACCCTGTGATTTTTCTATTGTGTATGTATGCATTTTTGAAATAGGCTGGCAGAGCTGCCCTTGTAGCTTCAGGATGCATTTGTTCTCCACTTTTGTAGCTGGTGTCTGCTTTACCTGTGGCTTATATAGATTGATTTACTTTTACACGAATAGCTTCCAATCAGGGCAAACACAAACCAGATGAAAAATAGTGACTCCCAGACACAGTGAAATCTAGATGAAAAATAGTGACCCCCCAAACAAATCTCAGATGGATAAAAGGCCAAGGTTGCTTAGCCTTTAGTATGAGGACTCAAGCAACTCTAACATGAGATGGGGGACAGGCAGTCATTTTATACACACACACACATACACACTCACAGTATGTGTGTAGTAATTATTCCATAGGCGGAACGGGGGGGGGCAGGCAGGGCACGTGCCCTAGGTGCCACTGAGGTGGGGGCGCCATGCCAGTTCCTGCCACCCCCACCCCATTGCCCACCTGCCCAGCCCCAGGGCCCCTCAGCCACTTGCCTCCAGCTCCGGCCTAGGATCGGCAATGAGGCCTAGGATCGGAGCAGCCTGAAAACTGCAGAGCTCTTCTCTCCCCGCCTCTCAGCTGATCGGCGGGTGGGCGGGGCTTCCAGAGAGGCCTCCGAGTAGGCCTCCCTGAAGCCTGAACTCGGCAGGCCCCAGCAAGCCAGGAAGGAGGCTGGCAGAGCTCCCTGCAGCAGACCAGACCATCCAGCACAGCTTTTGCAAGGTAGGCTGTGAATTCCTTTTTGTGGCTACCCCTGTATATAGGGATCTGCTTGCCATAGGGCTTTGATATGGGTGGTGGGGCGAGACTGAGAAGTCTCTGAATATTTAATTTAAAACAGACTGAAATATGCGCTGGCTTTAAAAACAAAAACTATCTAAGGCCTGTAAGTGGCTTGTTTCATGTCAGAAAATTACAAAAACTTCTGGAACAAATATTTATTTATTCATCCATTCTTTCATTCATTTATAAATGCACTTATGTTCAAGTTGTTTTGCAACCCAGAAGGTCTGAGTGAGAACTGTGAAGCATGTGTGGTGCTTTTATTTATTTTTGTATTTTTCTTGTGTGTGAACTGCTCTCCAATAACTTGCAGGGACTTCAGGGTAAATCTGGCCAACATGTGAATGCAGCACCTCCATTCCAGAGGAGATGTGTGTTAAAGGGCTTTAAAAGCCTGGTGTGAAAAACAACCTGGAATCAAACTTTACTGAATTTGTTCAGAATTCTGAGAAAACAAACACAGGCTCACCCTGCATGGTTGAAAGTCTCCTTTGCTAATCTGCAGCGAGGGGTCCATTGTAATAATTAGCGTTGCTAGTGTGTTCTAGGCATTAAAAGTAGCTCAAATATATAGTACTCAATGTCTATCACTATATACTGTGAAGTGTGCATGTGTCTATTCAGTGAAATGTATTTCCAGGCAGCATACTTATTTTGAAATATCAGACTTAAGTCCCTGGGGGCCTGGGATGTGTGGAGGCCCTGGACTTTGAGGGGCTGGGGGCCCGTTTTAAAATCTCATCTTGGCCCATTCCAACCTTGCTATGCCCCTGGTGGTCACTACACATGGGTTTCTGCACAACACCTGCACAGAAGAAACTTCCATGTAGAAAAGGTGTCTCTTGTAAATTGACTCTGAATTTTCCATCCATGACTGGGATATTTGAGAGTTAGAGTCAATAATAAAAGAACAGCACACTGCTTGTGACAGGAAGGGGCAAATGACAATGATTTCTTAGTCTGGCAGGGGCTGGTTTTGGCCCTGGCAGAACTTGGCTGTCTGCTCCTGTTGCAAATGCCTCTGTCTAGTGTGGCAAACTAATGTATCCTCCTCCCTCTTGGTAAGTAAGTACTGGTGTAAGCACTGGTCAGTAGTAAAAGTAAGCACTGGTGTGGTGAATGCACATATACCCCATCATGAGCCAACAGTCATCATAAGACAAAGGCTGGCAAGAATCATTCACTGGTTTATAGACCCCCCCCCCCACCACCACCACCTTCTTCTTCCCCTATTTTGCTAGTGGCTATTTGGGCAGGTGATCCTCTAGGACAAAGTCATGTTTTTTTAAAAAAAAAGAATGAGAGGAGACAGAGAAAATGACACTTGGAATCCTCGCATAACTCCTGACTGTTGTTCTAAGTCTTTTACAGAGATGGCTCATGTTTTCAGGTTTTGATCGACAACCATGTTTAGATGGTACAGTGTTCCTTTTAACAATTATTTCCAAATATTGTTGACTACAAGTCCCATCATTCCTGTTTGGACAGGGGCGCAATTTCAGTGCTTGCCATAGGCACTATTTACCCTAGTTACACCTCTGGTGCTACGTTAATCAAATAATGCAGCAGCAGCACTGGAACTGTATAAAAATGCATCTGAGTGTCGGACAACCGTAGTCTGATTTTTATCTAGTATAAGTGAGTTTTTAAAACTATACTAAATGTATGCTTCTACAACACTTAGACTTATTGGCCGCTTCATGTATTATTTCTGTGATATCGGAGAGCCTGCTATAAAATTAAATGTAAACTAAAAACTGTTGGTGCAGCATGTAACCTTTCTTCCAAGAGCTCTGCCCACAAATGGGCCATAAAAAAAATTAGTTCAAATGTTAGAAAAAATATTCTTTTTGTTTATGGCTCTATGAAAATGTAGGACCATGCCTTCGTTTTATTCCTAGCTTACTCTCCTTGACAGCACCACTACAAGTAAACCACAAGATGGCGATCTTTCCTTACCTGTCAGAGAATATCATGCATATCCATATTACAGAGTTTCATTCCCATCCTAAGAGAATGATAGCTGAAAGGTTTCACATTACTAATTAGAACCTTGGTCAGGCTCCAAAGGAGATGGATGTGCACACCAGAGAGAGAACTGCATGCCTAATCAAAGCTTTGCTTCCTGATTTCACTGCAGTATTGGCTGCCAACCATGCTGCCAAAGCCATGGTTGTGTGGGCACTCCCACATGCCTTTCCACATGCTTCCGCATATTTCTTCGCATCCTGCCCTCAGTGTATTTATTGGGCATAGTCAAGCCCTGTCCTAATGGTGCAATCAAGCAGTTTCACTATGTTGTGCCAATTTAATTAGGAGCTGTGTCATCATTAACATTCAGGCGAGTCACATTTTTCAAGCCCTGAGTACAATTAGAAAAAGCACCTCAATTTAATCAAGCAGCTCATTAAAATGGGAAATGAAAAAATTGTGATAATCTAATACAGTTTGTTAAGCTTTTACGCTAAAGTGGATTGACAAGTAAAAATCAGTGTGAACATACAGTATAAAAAGAAACACCCTGATTTCACTAACTCTGAGCACCTATGCCTGATGAAAAACATATTTTTGTAGTCTGAAAACATGCAATAAAAAGTATCACTTTACTTCCTCTGTTCTCATTTCAGTGCTTGACCATAAATTCCTCCTCCCCACACCAACCCCAGTGGTGTGTAGCTAATATTCAACTGCCTTACTATATCTTGGAACTCCTTACACTTCAATAGGAACCTAAGGATCTGAGGCTAGGGCCTGCCCTAAAGAATTACCAGTGCTTTTTAATTTATTCATAAATGATCTAGAAGCAGGGGTAAGCAGCGAGGTGGCCAAATTTGCAGATGATACCAAACTCTTTCGTGGTGAAATCCAAAACGGATTGTGAGGAGCTCCAAAAGGATCTTTCCAAACTGGGTTAGTGGGCGACAAAGTGGCAAATGTGGTTCAGTGTTGGCAAGTGTAAGGCAATGCACATTGGGATGAAGAACCCCAACTTCAAGTATATGCTGATGGGATCTGAGCTGTCGGTGACTGACCAGGAGAGGGATCTTGGGGTCGTGGTGGACAGCTCATTGAAAGTGTTGATTGAATGTGCGGCAGCTGTGAAAAAGGCCAATTCCATGCTAGGGATCATTAGGAAGGAGATTGAAAATAAAACTGCTAATATTATAATGCCCTTATACAAAACTATGGTGCGGCCACACCTGGAATACTGCATACAATTCTGGTCACCACATCTAAAAAAGGACATTGTAGATCTGGAAAAGGTACAGAATAGGGCAACCAAGATGATCAGAGGCCTAGAGTACCTTTCTTATGGGGCAAGGCTACAACACCTGGGGCTTTTTAGTTTAGAAAAAAGACGACTGCAGGGAAACATGATAGAGGTCTATAAAATCATGCATGGTGTGGAGAAAGTGGAGAGAGAGAAATTCTTTTCCCTCTCCCTTAACACTAGAACCAGGAGTCACTCCATGAAATTGATTGCCAGGAGGTCTAGGACCAACAAACGTAAGTACTTTTTCACACAATGCGTGATCCACTTGTGGAACTTTCTGCCACAGAATGTGGTGACAGCCAACAACCTGGATGGCTTTAAGAGAGGTTTGGATACCTTCATGGAGGAGAGGTCTATCAATGGCTACTAGTCGGAGGGCTACAGGCCACCTCCAGCCTCAGAGGCAGGATTACCAGTTGCATGGGAGTAACGGCAGGAGAGAGGGCACGCCCTCAACTCCTGTCTGTGGCTTCCAGCGGCATCTGGTGGGCCACTGTGAGAAACAGGATGCTGGACTAGATGTGCCTTGGGCCTGATCCAGCAAGGCTGTTCTTATGTTAATTACTGTGTTTGTATGCACAGGCTTCATAACCTTCTTGAGCACAATGGGTGTGCAGCATCATTTATGTATTTATTTAAAATATCTATACCCCCACCCCTCCAGTACACTACCGCTCAGGGCAGTTTACAACATTCATAGAACAGATAAAATGTAAAATAAGAGACCAATAAAATTAAACAAGTTACATTAAACAATTCTAAAGCACAGGTTAAAACGACAATTAAAATTACATTTTTTAAAAAAGTTTCGCGTTAAAAGTTATTTAAAAGCTAAAAACTGAGAACTATTTTTTTTTTAAAAAAAATAAAGAACACTGACTATCAGAGATGTGAGTAAGACTAGGTTTTTTATTCACTTATTCGTTTGTTTTTGGCATCAGAGCTCAGATTTACTCCACCTCAGTAGCTCTGATATTCTTAGAGGGGTCCAGAGCCCTAGAGGTTTGAAAACCACAGGTTTGTACTTTCAAAAGCTGAATTCTCTGAGCTGGCAATCGTATCCATCAGTTCTGCAGCAGGGTCAATTAAATAACCATACAAAAAGCAACGTAATGGGAAAGCCATGCCCTTCCATATCTAGGCATCTGTATGGAGTGAAATCCAGGTCTCAAAAGAATGCATGCCGCAAAGTAGATGAGAGGGTGTTTCTTTGGCACCATTTACCTAGAGACTGGAGAACAAAGCTGATTGCAAATAATCTTTAAGATCATGTACAGAGTTTACAGTATTGTGTGTGCATTTTGTTTTGCAAATAAAAAGGAAATTATATCCAAGGAGAACAAAAAGCCAACATTTATACAAGACTTCCCAAGTGACTGTATATTTTGAATGAAAAAGAAAACATGGCTTAAATTAGAGACGCTCCTCCACACATCTCCTTGCTAATATGCAACTGTTGAAATCTCTCCACCTGATGCCTGTGAGAATACACCTGTTTGTCATTGCCAAACACTACCGATTAACTGTGAAACGTAAGTGTGTGGTTCCCATGCCAGGGTGTGCCCAAGGTGGGGTTGAGGACTAGGAGTGGGGATTGACAGGTCTTTTGGCCTACACACCAAATGGGGAGGTGGCCTGTGTTGCTGTGATTATATTTTTTAAAGTCGACAGCTTTTTTGATGAAGGGTCAATTTCTGTTGGGTAAGAATTATGAAGAGTTCTGAGCTTTAGCTGACTGCTAAATGCATTGTGCATCTGTAGTAATCTCCCTAAAGTACTCTCCCTTTTGCTAAGCAGGGTCTGCCCTGGTTTGCACTTGAATGGGAGATAGCATGTGAGCACTATAGGATGGGGCTCCTCTGGGAAGAGTACATGCATGCTTGCAAGCAGAAGTTAGAAAGTTTCTGCCCTGGCATCTCCAAGATAGGGCTGGGAGAGATTCCTGCCTGCAACCTTGGAGAAGCCCTTGCCAGGCTGTGTGTAGACAATGCTGAGCTAGATGGACCTATGGTCTGATTCAGTATATGGCAGCTTCCTATGTTCCTACCTTAGCCACACACTCTAAGACACAACCAATTGGCTCTTTGACCATTGTTATGAGCACCCCAACCTTAGACTTAAAGGTACCAACTCAGAAGTATGTGGAATTCAGGCCTGTGTCTGATTTCATTTTATATTAAGAGTTCATTTAAGGCCTGGACTCAAGGTGAACTGACAGCCCAGATCTCAACTGACCTGTGAGGGAAGAGGCGATCCAGCATTGTATTGTGAAATGGATACGCAAGAAGGCACAAAAGCTAGGCCTGAGCTAATCATATGCTAAAATGCAACTCACTACCAGATAATGTCTGTGGAAGAGGCCAGAGGCTGACCTCTTCTTTCCTGTTGCCAGAAGTTTATGTTAATCTTTGTCAATGATGACTCTGCTATGCCCAAAGGGGATTATTCAGTTGCTGTCTATAGAAATTCCACCCTAAGAAAACACCTATAGACTTTAATTCTTACCTCACTGACAGGCTGCCTTAGTCAAATGTATTGATTAACTCGTCTCACACATGTACCCCTTTTTATGTTACTTTAAATATTCTCTTGTTATAATTACACACTAGATAGAGGTACACAAGAAATAATGTAATTGCTGTCTCACACAAATAGAACTAATTCTCTCACTAACTCCTGACTTTTAACACCTTTTGGGAAGATGCCATTTGTAGCTCAGAGATGCAGATTTGCTTTGGGCAATGTCGCCCCCCCCTTCCTAAGCGCACAGTTTACAGAAGATGAGATACAGATCTCTCTGGACTGGCCAATATCCTGAATAATTAAAAGATATTATCCAGAAGGTAGCAGCAAGTTGTCACCTTTTGGGACCCAGGAAAAGATGAGATTTGAATAGACTCTGTGAGAGAGAGATCAAAGGAAAATACACTATAAAGAATGAGGCTACTGGACAGAGAGTGGGCAGTCTTGTGCCTATGGGCAATCTTTTGCCTACAGCAAGAGCTGCTCACAAGGATCTGAGAGTTTGCTGCTAAGCCGCGGGGCAACAAGCAGGAACTCTGTCCATGGACAGGAGCTGTCTGTGACTTCTACTGCGCAGTGAGAAGTCAAGACTTCCCCAGCCATGGTGCTCTGGCTCTCAGCCGTGATCTGAGCAACTGCAAACGCTCCTGTCTCCAGCCAAGAAGCCTCGCTCCTTCAGCTGAAGAGATCCGCCGCTCTCAAGTCTTTGGTCCTGGGTAATATGCTGCCTTCACAAGCCTTGGATCCCTACTTCCCTCCTCCTTACTAATCACTGCTACCCACCCCCTTCCTAAGCCCCCCACCCTTCTTCTTTCTCTGCTTCTCTCTAAATGTTTTATTTAGGATTTGTTAGATTGTTAGATAGCTGTAATTACTGATTGCACACACATATGTTAGTTAGGCACATTACACTACACCTTGAATCAGAAACATGTTTTTATTTTATCATGATGAGCAACTTTTTATAATAAAGCCCATTGAACTTTCTGAGTGTGTCTCTCTCTATCTCTGTTTGCGCGCCCAGATCCTACATGGTCACCATCTCCAAGAACCAACTCAGTTTGTGTATGATGTGACTTTGCCTCTTTCCCTCTGAGCATGTACAGAGTGCAGAACCAGGTATAGTTCACAAAACCATTTCCCTGTATTTTATGTATTTAACCTTTTCCTACCCCACTTTTCTCCTCCAAAGAATTCAGAATGGCAGTATGAACTCATAGTTCATCTCTGCTTCTTGGAGAGCTATCTGCTTCTACACTACTCCCCACCAAGACAGCCAGTGTGGTGTAGTGGTTAGAATGTCAGATTAGATCCTGTGAGACCCAGGTCAAATCCCCATTCAGCCATAAAACTCATTGGGTGACCTTGGCCAAGACACTCTCTCAGCCTAACCTACCTTACAGGTTAGGTGTTGGGATTGGGAACTATGCTGTGGTACAGAAAAGAAGTTCCGCGGGCTAGATTGACAAAGGGAGCAATGTTAATCAGTGGTGATCAGTCTCTTTGGAACTGCCCCACACACACACCTAAAGCATTGTGGGGGAAATTTATCTGCAGGATGGTCTTTAGGTGAGGAGAAGCTCCTCCAGACTCATGAAGGAGAGTCTCAAGGGTAGGCTAAGAGTAGACTTAGATCTCAACCTGGCCTCAGTGAACCTTTCAGCCAACTCACCTGCTTCCGTAATAGTCCATGGACCTCGACTGAACAGCTGTTCATAGAGGGAAGATGGAAGTTGCACAAGGAACTGCTCAACTTATATAAGGTTCACCAAGTCTTTCAAGGTCTGCCCTCTCTATCCACACCTCACTGGTCCGCCTTCACTGATGAGCAAAGGCCTTGGAGCAGGGGTGTAGCAAGGTTGGAGTGGGCCCAGAGACAAGATTTTAAAATGCTCCCCCTCTCTGAAGCTCAACTCATGAAGTAAAGAAATCTTAAATGAGGCTGAATAGTGGTAACAAAAAGCATAGTAATAGACAGAGATAGAGATATATAGATATATAGATATATATACCTATGTGCCACAATAGAACATCATCCTAAATTATCTTTTTAAAGGTTTTGTAAATTGTGGAGGATGCAAGTCATTTAATGGTACTAGAGAAAGACATGCTGTTCTAGTAGCTCCAGGTCTTAACATTCACATAGATTTCGGAGGATGAATACAACTGAAGGAAGCCCGGGCGGGTGCGGCCCGGGTGGGTGCGGCCCAGCTGTGCACCCACCCGGGTGAGTCAGTCATGTGACTTGCCTCTGGGGGGACCCCAAGGCAGTGGGCCCACAGACAACTGTCTCCCCTTGCCCTATTATAGTTACGCCCCTGCCATGGAGGTCTCACTGAACTTCTTCCAAATGCTACAAACTTCCAGTGGGCATTCTTGGGGGTGAATCCCAACTGGGACTTAACTCTTTACTGGAAAAGCTGATAGTCATACTTCCAGAGCAAAGAGCAAGCTGTTACCCAGCCAAAGGACCCCCTCCTTCAGAGGTCCAGGGACATTTGCACCCAGTCCCCTTGTTCAACAGCACTTCATTCACATCATGCCAAAGTGTTAGAGGTTGTTGATTTTTACCCACAATAGATAAAACAGCAGAGCACTAAGGAATGAGCACACACTCCAGTTACAGAGTAGGTAGGAGAGGGTGGTTTGGATATTGCAGCTGTTTAGAGAAAACACATGGAGATCCTTGTAGAACTAAATACTAAATATTTATTGGTTAAATACACTTGGATAGGAAAGACCTATATCTAATCTAAAGGACTACATAGTGGATAGGTAAGGAGAGAGAGAGAGATGTTTCCATCTGCTCTCTAGGAGGAAAGGAAGGATCGTGACTCAGCACAGGAAGTGCTGCAGAGTCAGTTCAGGGGTCATAGAGTAGGGACAGATAGGGAGACCCTTACTCACTGTCTCTACTCCCAATGCCCCTAGTGGTCATTAGGACAGTTGGTGCAAAAGGTCGATGCACTGGAAGTCCATCTCCAACAAAAGCAGCTTCCAACACCATCTCAGTTCTCAGAAGTAGCTTCTGATGCTGTGAGGAGCAGTTGTGATTGACTAAATTAAGTTTAAACCCCTTCTGAATGCATCGATCCTGCCATGTGCTCCTTCAGATAAAAACCATTACACAGAAGGAAGTCAATTTGGAATTAACTTTTACCAAAATAACATACTTTATTGTTTACGGTTCCTTTATTTACTTCAGACCTTTGTATCCTGGCTTTCAGTTTACATACACGATTTGCAAGGTGTTCCATTGCATAACCAAATGTGCATAACTCAGTGGCCCAGCACCTGCTTTGCAATTAAACAAAGTCCAGATTCAGTTCCTGGCATCTCCAGTTAAAGGCTTTGGGGAGTAAAGGCTGAGAAAAAGCTCTTTCTAACATCCTGAAGAGCTGCTGTCAAGCAGAGCAGACAATACTGGGCTAGTGGTCTGACTCAATATAAGGTAGGTGCATAAGGTTGTTTAAAAAAAAAAAAGATATAAGATAAACAATAAAATGCAATAACAAAAACAGAAGAAAGTGGTATACAAACAGGGTAAAATAAGAATGAAACCCTACAGCATAAAACATCTCATTACTTCCAAAATTAATATAATGTACTTAAATAAATAACATGCCCTATCCTATAGGCTTAGGGTAATTTACACTAACTATATTAAAATGTCCTACCTTTTGGCTTATCCTTTTCCCAACTCTCCCTAGACCCATCTCTTTTATTGATTTAAAAACCTGTTTGACATACCCCACAGCCTTATGAGGGTGGAGCAAGAGTTCTGCTCTAGCAAAGAGCCGATAAACTAACTGTGCCTTGCAGCTGCAGCACATGAGGAGGGGGACTGATTTCCACTTGTCTCCTCTCCCTACAGAAGTCCTTTTCACATCCAGAAATATGTCCATAAGGGCTGCACATCTTTCATGGACATATCCCTGGGAGCAAAAAGGGCTTCAGATGTGTCAACACTTCACAAGTGTTGGTGCTTGTATGGACAGCAATTTTCACCAATCCCTCCTTCCTCTGGAAGTGTTCCAAGCAACATGGGAAGTAGATCCCTGAGGATTGTACTGCCTTCAGAGACTACTTCCAGGTTGCATGGAGCACTTCTGGGTACAGGGGCAAACAGCAAAAATGGAAGGGGAGAGAAGCAAAAATCACATCATCTTTCCCCCTCCCTCTCTGCACACTGCAGGAGCGAGGCAAGCCTTGCACACAATTAGTTTACTGGTTTCTTGTGAGGCTGGAGCTCTTGTTTTGCCCTTATAAGCTGCGGGGCATATCAGCCACTAATAATAATGAAAGCAAGTCGCAAATCTGCAGTCACTTTTATACAGCTTTATTTGAGTAGCATAGTGTGCAGCATGGATTCATAGATACAGATAGAGATGGCTCCTCATTTGGAGCAGAGGGGGAATTGCCTATCTTCTTGCCAGCTCCACATTCTTGCACCCCATTCTCTCCCTAAACATTCCATCTCTTCTTCTCTGTCTTTCGTTCTCTGGGTCTGACTCTCTTGCTTGAATTTTGCTCTTGCATTTCCATTGCTTGCCAGTAGATAGTGCTGGTTCATGCACTTTTTTCTAAATTCCTTTTAAAAACAATTTCCTACCTCCTAGGGTGTTTGGAGGTAGGAAATGTCTACAAATGAAGTAATTACCATAATTAGTCAAGACCCAAATTGCATATTCAGTGCCTGCACCCAAATCAGAATGTGCCCTTCTTTTCTTTTCTTTTTCCCTAACGGTGGGCAGGGGCTAGCCATGCCCCCAACCAATCAGAAGTCAGAATTGTTGGAGATGATGTTAGTGCCTGAGCCCCATCAGAATGTGCCCTCCTTTTCTTTTCTTTTTCCCTAAAGGTGGGCAAGGGCTAGCCCTGCCCTCAACCAATCAGAAGTCAGAATTGTTGGAGATGGTGTTCCAGTGCATTAATGTTTTGCACTGACTATCCTAATGATCACTAGGGGCACAGGGAGCAGAGGTAGTTAGTGAGTGTCTCCTTACTTGTCCCTGCTTGCCTCTACTCTATAACTCTATCTTTTACTCCTCAGGTAGTTCCTGTAGTGAGTCAGTCCTCTTCCTTTCCTCCTAGAGGGAAGATGGAAACATCTCTCTCCCTCTCTCCCTACCTATTCATTATGTAGCTGATAGATAGGATTAGGTCTTTCCTATTTCAATATACTTCACCAATAAATCAATTTAGTTTAGACTCTACAATGATCTCCATGTGTGTTTCTTAAATAGCTGCAACAACTAAACTCCACATTCTGTAACTGGAATGGTAGCTTCCTTGACACTTTGTTAAATTATCACAAACCCCAACAAGAAGATCTTGCAGGCACTTATTCTGATCAATAGCGAGCAAACAAGGCCAGCCCAGTCATTTGCTTTCCCCAGATCCTTTCTCGGAACACGTTGAGCAGACTCTTTGGAGATCTTTGCGCAAAATGAGAGGGATCAGGGATCTTTGTACTGGAAGCCCTTTTCCTTTCCTTAAAAAAATGTCACTAGCAAATCTTGGCAACATCTAGAGAAGGGGATGGAAAAGTGGACTGGCACCTTCTCTGGGTAATTCTTTTATTAACAAGCAAACAAATAGCACACACACAACACACACACACACACACACACACACACCCCTTCTTCTGGGACTTTAACAAAGCCTGTTGCTAGCTCCCTTATCTTTCTCTTACTCTCTCCTCTCTTTTGAGTGTGAAAGAGAGGGAGGGAGTTATGGCTTCCAAATAAATAATTTACAAGATTGCAAAATAATTTACAAGATTGCATTACATGTGTGCATAGAAAGCAGCTATAACCTCAGAAAAGCAACTGTGGAGAATTTATTCATTATACTAAATTTGCAGAAAGGACAAAGGAGGATGTCCACAATTTTTAGCTGCCCTTGGTTGATTCATAAACTCTGTTCATGATACATGATATAAAGTGCACGTTGAAACTGTGTCCACACATTTTCAGGCATCATTAAAAAACCACTATTTAGATTATAGTATCATCACAAACATTTTCCTGTAAGATGTTTAATCCTGTAGGAGATGAAAATGCTTACAGTCTTACCACAAAATGTCACACTGTGGAAATATTGTGCCATATGGCTCAATAAACCAGGATTTTCGCAACTAGATGCAATGCTTTTAATTGCTACATCAGAGCTTCACATTCAGTTATCTGTACCATAGTTTCCCTATTAAATGTATAACATATCTAACAGCTACTGGATCTGTCCTGCCTGATTCCTTTTTGTTGTGTCCCTCATAAAGAGAAATCCTTGTTGTCTGAAGAGGCCAACGTAGGGTCCAACAGCAACCACCCTCCAGAAGGGTTAGGGTGAAACATGTGAGATTTCACTGGAATTATTAATTGGACAACTTCAGACTTATCTTGTCTGAAATGTGTGTCTTAAATACAGAAATGTTAGTTGTTTTAAGAATTCTGAGATTATTGCCTTCTCTTTACGGGCAACCTCACAGGCACAGCTTGGAAACCAGACCAGTCCAAAACAGTCAAGTAGCTCTACCACTTATGCCAGGTTTTGTGTGTTGGTTGAATATTTTGTGTTTTAGCTTTTTATTTTTATTTCTTTGGTAGTAGTATTTAAAGAGCTGGTACTCAGCACTGAATGGACAGGTTGGTAATTTATATAGCTTAATTTTCAAATCTGATAAAGGATTCCCCTCAAGTATATGTTGCCAAGAACTGCAGCCAATTCTATATAGTTTATTCCAAGTAAAGCCTTAATGAAGTAAAGCCTCATTCGGGCTTACTCCCAAGTAACTGCTATGTTCCTATGTTCCTAAGGACATATCCCAGAAATGTTTATATTGTGAGAAAGGGAGAAATAAGGCTTTCTTTAAATAATAATAAAAAGTATATATGTGCATATTTGTGAGAAGGAAACTATTGGGCTCTGTTGTGCTCTAATGGGTCAAATACATTGAGCCTTTTCCCACAATCGGTTAGAAAGGGCTACAGGGTCAGTGGGGAGGAAGCCTTAAAAAGCTTATCTCCCCACAGATGATCCTCGTGGAGAGTCTAGGTGCGGAGATCATGCACCCAGACGTGAATCTGCCTCAGGTAGGGTGGAGATCGCCCCACCTCCCAGAACCCCCAAAATGCACGGTGCGAGGACCCCGCACTTATGGAGACCCCCCTCCCTTAAGCCAGCCAGGAGCTCCACAGCCGGGGCTGGCAGACAATTGCAAAAACAGGGTAAGGGAATGCTTGCTCTCTTGACCTCATTTAGGAGGGTGGTTGGCTTGGCAGGTTTGCCACTGAGTCACCGCTGGGATTGGGATGATCCTGGTGGTTCTCATGTGTGGGAAGGACCAGGCTTGGCTTTATTAGTCCAGTTTTACTACTGAGCAGAACAGTAGCAAAACTGTGATGACTCCCATAGGGGTCGTGTAGGAGGATTCCTCAGATGAAGACCCAGAGCAGGGGGAGCAGGCTGAAACTCCAGTCGACTCAGAAGAGCCAGAGCTGACAGGCTTGCAGGCCGCTCTGCCTCCTTCTCTCCCTCCTCCTGATGAAGCCTCTGAGGCCGCTGAAGTCGAGGTGCCTGCCCCAGATCCCCAGCAGCGACACTAGGCCAGAGTACAGGCTCAGAGGGAGGGATGCTGTAGGTCAGAGAGGCTGGCCAGAAGGAACAGGTGTCCCAGCTCTGGCCTGGCTGCATCTCCCTGACAAGGCCCAGCTGCAGTGATGGGTGGGGCTCTCACCACACTGCCTATTTAAAGCAGCCTGAAAGCTGGCTCTGTGCTGGAAACAACATCTGTGGTGACCAGCCCTACTGTGAACAACCTTGACCTAGATATCTGTACCTGTTTGTT
The DNA here is from genome assembly GCF_027244095.1 of Hemicordylus capensis. NCBI lineage: Eukaryota > Metazoa > Chordata > Lepidosauria > Squamata > Cordylidae > Hemicordylus > Hemicordylus capensis. Next base: position 79,124,709 of record NC_069661.1, on the reverse strand, counting down.
ATTGCTCCCTGCTAACTTGGCAAAGAGGCACCTTTTAATGAGGTGATTCTCTTCATTTAGCAGGGGGAGAGCAACTGGCCCTATCCACCCCCAGCACAGTACCTCCAGTGATGGTTGCTGGTGTCTATCTTATGTTTCTTTTTAGATTGTGAGCCCTTTGGGGACAGGGATCCATCTTATTTATTTATTTATTTATTTATTTATTTATTTATTTATTTATTTATTTATTATTTCTCTGTGTAAACCGCCCTGAGCCATTTTTGGAAGGGCGGTATAGAAATCAAATTATTATTATTATTATTATTATTATTATTATTATTATTATTATTATTACCTGTAGCCAAACATTGGTGGGACCATAAAACTGAAAAAGTGGTAGAAAATGAAGATATAAAAATATTATGGGACTTCTAACTACAAACAGAAAAACATCTGCCACACAATACACCAGATATCACTGTAGTCGAGAAGAAAGAAAAACAAGTCAAAATAATCGACATAGCAATACCAGGGGATAGCAGAATAGAAGAAAAAGAAATAGGAAAAATCACCAAATACAAAGATCTACAAATTGAAATTGAAAGGCTGTGGCAAAAGAAGACCCAAATAATCCCAGTGGTAATTGGCGCCCTGGGTGCAGTTCCAAAAGACCTTGAAGAGCACCTCAACACCATAGGGGCCACAGAAATCACCATCAGCCAATTACAAAAAGCAGCTTTACTGGGAACAGCCTATATTCTGCGACGATATCTATAACAATTGACAATAAAATTCTGGCATCCCAGGTCCTTGGGAAGGACTCGATGTCTGGATAAAATAAAACAGTCAATAACACCTGTCTGACTGTGTAAACAAGAAATAATAATAATAATAATAATAATAATAATAATAATAATAATAATAATATGCCAGAGGTCCAACCATACTGGACAGGTCTCACCAGAGGAGCCAGACAAAGAGTGCCTCTCCCATCAACAATATGGTGAGACGTAACTTTAATAAATCTATACCAGATCGGTCGTCGCCCGGGTCAACAAGGACCGCGCCAGGTGCTATAGTCCCTGGACATCTGGTGGCAAGTGGGCAACAGGACTCAGGATCTTCAGTTGAGCAACCGGGGCTGAAGACAGCAAAGTTACTGGAAGAAACGTCACTTAACCGAAAAAAATATACGAAAAATGCCAACAAGGAAATAATGAACTGCTATTACAAGTCTAGTCCAACTAGAAGAGGTTATTTTAAAAGAATGTACCAAATTTGGAAAGAGAAGCATCCAGATACAGAAATAACAGAACAAAGGCTAGCAGACCAGAGAAGATACATAATAAGAAATAAAGTATTCACAGGAGTTGATATGGAAGAACTGCAAAGAGCAACACAGGCTCAAGATATGGAAGAAGAATTACCACCAATTGAAGAAGTTGCTCAGGCGCAGGTGGAGCAGGTGTTGGAAATAGAGGATGCCACTGTTACTGAACTGTTTCAAAATCAAAACCAGGCAACCACCCCTTTGCCTTCACCTCAAAAACCCAAATGCCGTTTAACAGAAAAGCAACAAGAACTAAAGCAAAAAATAACTGAGCACATGTTATTGCATGTGCAATAACCACCAGGATTACAACCACCAGGATTCGACTTCCAGTTCTACAACCACAAGGATTCAACTTCCAGCTCTAAAAACAGTTGCCAAAAAACAACTTGCTCAGGCATTAAAAGATGTCAATGCTGCACTTGCAGAGATAACAACCAATAATTTGCAAGAAACAAACCAACTAATGTACAGTGTAGCAACAATAACAACAAGAGCTCGGATATAAGATCAGTGGACCTGTAAAAAAAGAAAGCAGTACATCACCTAAATGGAAGATTAGATTAGAAAATAAAATCTCCAGGCTTAGATCAGATGCTCGTAAATTGAAAGATATGAAAGACAAGAAGCTGAAGAATGAAAACACCAAACAGTATCTGATCCAAAAATACCACCTAGATTCAAGGAAAATTAGAGAAGTCCTGAAAATAATAAAGCAGCAAATAACAGCAGTGTCAAAGAAGATTAGCAGGTATGAAACCAGAATTACACAACACAGGCAGAATCTCCAATTCCAGTCAAATCAGAGACGTTTCTACCAAAGCATAGAAGGAGAAACTGCAAGAAACCTAGAAACACCAAATAAAGAAGAAAGAGTGCAATTATGGGACAATCCAATAGATTATAATAAAAAAGCAGGCTGGATGAAAGATGTCAAAAAATGTAACCAACAAATGCAAGATCTAATAATAACACCAGAATTAATAAGTGAAAGAGCAAAGAAAATTAAAAATTGGACTGCTCCAGGCGACGATGAACTGCATGGCTTTTGGCTTAAACACTTAACAAGCCTTCATAAACAACTATCAAAACAGTTCAACCACATTTTGCAAGGAGGTGATATTGAACAATGGCTAACAACTGGGAAAACTCATATCATCATGAAAGACCCAGCAATAGGTTCAGTTCCAAGTAATTATAGACCTATAACTTGCCTGCCAACCATGTTCAAATTATTAACTGGAATAATAGCAGATGAAGTGATGCAACACTTATTAACTAACAAACAGCTTCCAGTTGAACAGAAAGGAAATTGCCCGAACACCAGAGGCACAAAAGACCAGCTGCTGATTGGCAAAATGATTTAGAAAACTGCAAGAGAAGAAAAACAAATCTAAGTGTTGCATGGATTGACTACAAGAAAGCCTTCGATTCATTGCCTCACACATGGATACTAAAATGTTTAGAAACAACTGGTGTCAGCAAAAACATTCAGATATTTATTTAAAAAGAAATGAGCATGTGGAGTACACAGTTAACAATCAATGGCGAGACACTTGGACAGGTTAGCATTAGAAGAGGCATTTTCCAAGGGGACTCACTATCCCCTCTGTTGTTTGTAATCACCATGACCCCACTTTCACAAATACTAAACAAAACAGGCCTTGGATACCAAACATCTAAAACATCAAGTAAAATCAACCATCTGCTGTACATGGATGTTCTGAAGTTGTATGGAAAGTCCCAGTCAGAAATTGAATCACTTGTAAACACTGTCCGTATATTCAGTAGCGATATAGCAATGGAGTTTGGACTAGACAAGTGTGCTGCATTAATAATGAACAGAGGGAAAATAAGAAAAATAGAAGGAATAGAATTGCCCAATGGAAGCAAGATCAAGAACCTGGAAGAGAAAGAACATTACAAATACTTGGGCATTCTCCAGGCTGATAACATCGCACACACTGAAGTTAAAAGAAAAATTGGAAGTGAATACATCAGGAAAGTTAGAAAAATCCTGAAGTCCAAACTCAATGGCGGGAACACCATACAAGCCATCAACACCTGCGCTATACCTGTTATCAGATACACTGCAGGAATAATAGACTGGACCCAGGCAGAGCTAGAGACGCTGGATTGTAAGACCAGGAAAATAATGACCATCAATCATGCTCTGCACCCCCGCAGTGATGTCGATAGGCTCTACCTCCCTCGCAGCTCAGGTGGAAGAGGAATGCTGCAAGTCCATCAAACAGTAGAGGAGGAGAAAAGAGGCCTTGAAGAATATATCAAGGACAGTGAAGAAGATGCACTTCAAATGGTCAATAACACGAAACTATTCAACACCAATGAAACAAAGCAGGCCTACAAGAAAGAACAAGTCAAGAACCGAGCTGAAAGATGGAGAAATAAGCCCCTGCATGGTCAATATTTGCACAATATAAGTGGGAAATCAGACATCACCAAGACCTGGCAATGGCTTAAGAATGGTACCTTGAAGAAAGAAACAGAGGGTTTAATACTGGCTGCGCAAGAACAGGCACTAAGAACAAATGCAATAAGAGCAAAAGTAGAAAAATCCACAACAAACAGCAAGTGTCGCCTTTGTAAAGAAGCAGATGAAACAGTGGACCACCTAATCAGCTGTTGTAAAAAGATCGCACACACTGACTACAAACAAAGGCATGACAGGGTAGCAGGGATGATACACTAGAACATCTGCAAAAAATACAAGCTACCTGTAGCCAAAAATTGGTGGGACCATAAAATTGAAAAAGTGGAAGAAAATGAAGATGTCAAAATATTATGGGACTTCCGACTACAAACAGACAAACATCTGCCACACAATACACCAGATATAACTGTAGTCGAGAAGAAAGAAAAACAAGTTAAAATAATTGACATAGCAATACCAGGGGATAAGAAAGGCTGTGGCAGAAAAAGACCCAAATAATCCCAGTGGTAATTGGCGCCCTGGGTGCAGTTCCAAAAGTCCTTGAAGAGCACCTCAACACCATAGGGGTCACAGAAATCACCATCAGCCAATTACAAAAAGCAGCTTTACTGGGAACAGCCTATATTCTGCGACGATATCTATAACAATTGACAATAAAATTCTGGCATCCCAGATCCTTGGGAAGGACTCGATGTCTGGATAAAACAAACCAGTCAATAACACCTGTCTGACTGTGTAAACAAGAAATAATAATAATAGTCTGACCCTGTTCCGTGTTTACCCTGATCCTGTGGAATTCCCGTGTAGACTTCTGGCAACGTTTATGACTCTCCATCCATCCACCCTCTGGTGTGGACTTCTGGTTACGTCTGACTTTCCGTCCCTGTCTGTCGGCTCTCCCTTCTCCTTTCTAGAGTGATTTTCACAGCTGCTGGGCAGTCGGCCAAGGCAGGTCATTACAAAAACAGCCCGAACCTCATATTGCTATTTTTAAGTGGTGTGGAATTTGTGTGTATGCAGGTGCTAGCTGCAAATAGGCACTCAAGACTCCAACCCCCATCCCCACACTTCAACTGATCTTCTTAGCCTAGCCCTGCCTGGAGTGAGGAGGAGCCGGCTGTTCTGCAAGGAGGTGGAGAAATGGAGGCAATGCTGATAGAAGAAAGGATGATGCCTCTATGGGGGAGAAGACTTCCACACTGTCAGCTACAATTAACCTGACTAAGGGCATGATTCCTTTACTCACAGCCTGCCAAGGAGCAAATTTAACACTAAATTAGCACTAAGTAGCCAACTGCCAAGTGCTGGTTTGAATGATGGAGATTTTGGCTGACACAAGTATACAAACGTCCTAAATGGTTTGGGCCCTGGATACCAGAGGGACTGCCTGCTCCCAAGGGTTTCTGCCTGCCTGACGAGGGGACTCTGTTCAATGTGCAGAGCATCCCTTCAGTGGCTGTTGCTAGTGTATGTCTTGTGTTTCTTGTTTAGATTGTGAGCCCTTTGGGGACAGGGAGCCATTTTATTTATTTATATCTGTGTAAACCACTTTGGGAACTTTTGTTGAAAAGCTGTATATAAATATTTGTCATATTCCAATTGGAGCATTCCAGACTTTGGAATGCTCTCCCGGTGGTCATCGACTCCTCAGTTTCCATCACAGTTTTTAGAAAATAAGTGAAATCTTGGCTTTTTACCTCGGCTTTTAGATGACTTTTGTTGCTGCTGCTTTGTATTTTATGGTTATATTGTGCATGTTTTTAAAACTTGCCGGTTGCTGCCTTTCAGCTTCAGTTAAATATATTATCACAATACTGACAAGCCTCACAGTGCTTTTGCATAGTGAAAGAGACAAGGAAATATTGTTTTCTCTCCTAGGCCATAGTCTATATAGGTAGACTATGCAAAGTGTTTCCTAGTAATTTTGGGTGGAAGCAGAGAGGAAAACTATAATTTTATGATGATTACATTTGTTCATAATATATGCCAGGTTAGTTAGATGACTGCTTAATAAATGAGAAAATTTAATAGAAACAATAACTTTTAAAAGTCCTTTATTCATGAAGGTTCTTGGGTGTTGTTGTCCCTGCCTCCATTTGAAGCTTATAGCACATTTAGTCCAATATTCACACTACTACCTCTGATTTGGTAAATATTATTTGTACTGCAATGGACTCTGGGAGATATGTAAGGTCAAAAGTACTGGATTCCTTCAATAATAATAGGGAGTGTAATTGAGAGTGCTGGCTTTCTCATTCCCTAAACATATCATCACAAAAATGAACAAAAGAGAGGGTCAGGAGTACTTAGAAATTTTAAAAATGTCATTGTAGGCAAAAACTTTTCTAAAGTCTTTTTCTTAAGGTTTTTTTTTTAAAGCAAAAAATATAGATTAGAAACTCCATCCAGATTCTAAATACACATATCATCCTGTTCCCACCATTCCGATAGGGCTCTCTAGGACCTGGGACATCATGGCCTGACGGTGAAGTGTACCTGTAGCAATATTTAAAAACCCACCAGAGGCAGACTAGTTAAAGTATAGGGTATGGGAGGGAACAAGGAGAAGTTATGCATAATGCCCACTTCCTGTCTACCTGTACAGAAGAATGGACACAAACTGAGAGAGCTCTATGAACCTGTTTAGCTTAAATAGAAAAATAAAGTTTGTTTGAAACACAGCCTCCCTGCTATTTGAAGCAAGCCAAACACCTTGAAATAATACCCTTACTCTAGGATAGTGTGTGTATCTAGGTTTCGGAATAGAATAGGGCTGTGGAACATTGGTACCTCAGATGGGCAGGAAGAATGAAGCCTTTGGAGCAGCCAGACCTATTATAAATACCAGCAACCTAAACCCTATTCATAAGTTATGTTCCTCACTCTTACGAGTGTACAGTATTCATAGCTACAGATCTGTCCACAGGTAAAGTTATTCACATGTTATGCAGGTATAGCTGTATAGTTCATATCGGTACCCTGCATTTGAGGAGACAGTACCAGGTTCACTTTAAAAATGAACACAGGGCACTCCTTCACACACACACACATGTACAGTCATCCTTCACCAACCGCGGGTTTCCTAATCGCAGTTTTAAGTATCCGTGACTGGGAAATTGTGGCAGGTCTCGCCAACCGCAACCCACAAATCTGCAGTTTGGTGAGATTTTCTGGCAGTTGGGGGTAGTCACAATTTTGGGGGCTTAGGGGTGATTTGGGGATTCAGGGTGATTTATGGGGCTCAGGGGTGATTTTGGGGGGTCCCCCTTCACTCCTCTGACTGAATCATGATGATTTGGAGTCCCCCCCCATTTTAACTGTTTTTTGTGGTCTTTTCATGAACACAACTGTCCTAAGCCCCTGTTTGCCATTGATTTCAATGGCTCACCAACCGCGAATTCACCAACAAGGTTTTCCCGGAACCCTCACAGTTGGCGAGGATGACTGTACACACGTACAGACTCATACAACATAATGTATGAATAGGACTTTTGTCTGAATAGGTCTGTAGCCTTTCACAAATCAGACTCAAACTCAAGCCAAGATTGCGGGATAACATTTTTCTTTGCAGTAAAAACATTTCTGTTAAAGAGAGAGAGAGAGAGAAATCAGACCATTCTCTAGCACGGTCCATAACTCTGAATCAAGTATTCTAGAATGCAACATTAAGCTTTTAACAACAATAAAATGAATTAATGTCTTGCAAGTATTTCTTGCATGTATTTCTTCTTGGAGCACCATTCAGAACAGTCTAGAAATATGTTCCTAGTTCTATGAAAACTTAGCTAAACATTTCTAGGATCCAACCACTATGGATTTTAATCACAATACTTAACTGATTTTGTAATTTCTATATTAAAAGTTGATAGTTGTACAGACTTCAGCACTAAACAGCTACATACTTGCTCCATCATAGTGAATTCAATGTTCCCAAAACTTTCGCCTGAGATGGGCAGGCAATATGAAGCCTTTGGATTGGCAAGATCTATTATAAATACTAGCAACCTAAACCCTTTTTAAAAAATACTAGCTCTATCTAGACTTTCCCCTCAAGTCCTGCTATGCTACCTCATCGTGGCAGGGGAGGGTGTTCCTTGGAGGGCTGAGTGAGGTACGCTGGGAGGTATACTCCCAGTAGGGTCACCCAAGCGTGAAGGTCATCCCAGTTGCCCAGCTAAAGCAAGCAGGCACCTATATTGTGCAGCAGCAATATAGTAAGGTGCTGGTGGCAGACGATCACTTCAGTGACAACGACAAAGGCATCATTTCATACTGCACGGGAGAAGGCAATGGTAAACCACTTCTGTATTTTACCAAGAAAACCACATGGATAGATAAAATGTAATGATTGTTGATATAGTGTCGGATGATGGGCCCCTCAGGTCAGATGGTACTCAACATGCTACTGATGAAGAGCTGAGGATCTCTCAGAGTACTGATGGTGTTTATGACACAGTTAGACTAAAGCTTTTTGGACGTCTGGCAGCTGATGTTGCCGTGCAGGAAAAGATAATCCGAAGCTGCAAAGACAGAATTACAATGGGAACGTGGAACGTAAGAAGTATGAATATGGGAAAGCTTGCCACAGTGGAAGATGAAATGAATCTACTACAGATTGACATCTTGGGCATCAGTGAATTAAATTGGACTGGAATGGGATACTTTCAGTCAGAAAATAATACCGTTTACTACTCAGGACACGAAAACCAAAGAACGAATGGTGTTGCTTTCATAGGAAGGATATAGCAATGACAGTACTTGACTACAATGCGGTCAGTGACCGACTAATAACAATTAGATTTTGTGGACAACCCTTTAACATGACAGTTCTTCAAGTCTATGCCCCAACAACTGATGCAGAAGAAGAGGAAGATAATGAATTTTATGCTCAAGTTCAGTCTGAAATTGACAGAACATGTAAGCAAGAAGTGATGGTTGGAGACTGGAATGCCAAAGTTGGAAAAGGTAAGGAGGAAAACACAGTCAGACTGTATGGCCGAGGAAACAGAAACAAAGCAGGAGAACAACTTTTTAGTTTCTGCCAAGCCAATGATGTCTTCATTGCTAACACATTCTTCAAACAACCAAAGTGGTGCCTATACACATGGACATCACCAAATGGAATACACAGACATCAAATTGATTACATTATTGGTGCAAGGAGGTGGAAGAGCTCAGTTATAACAGCAAAGACATGCCAGGGGGCCAATTGTGGAACCGATCACGAACTGCTCATGTGCAAGTTCCAAGTCAAACTAAAGCGGAAAAACAAAGCTATGCAGTTTCCACAATATGATCTTGATAATTTTTTAAAAAAATTGAAAGTTCTGCTCTCTTACTGCACATATCTCATGAAAAGTACTCAACAAGTCTTATATAATTCAACAGAAACATTCAGCAAAGCCCCACCCCACCCTCTCCTCCAGCCATGCCTCACTGTTTAGTGAAACTTTTACTAGATTTTCCTATTTGGGTTTTTTCCTTTTTTTAAAAAAATCGGGAGCTTGTGCTTTCCCCCCTCTTCTGAACTGTGAATGAGCTTTGTCAACTTCTTCTCTGATAGCAGAAGCAAAATGGGCAAAGCTCACTCACAGCACTGGAATAAACCATTTAGGGTAAAAATAAGATACACTGGTACATTTCTCCTTCAACGGAATGCACAGTAAACTATTTTGTGCTAAATCTTACAAAGAAAGTAGACTGTGAACAAGGTTCAGATTTGAAAAATAAATCCAGCTTGTGTAACTCTTAAGACTTTTATTTTCATACAGTGAACAAAATCTGTAATGAGAATCAGAAATGAGGGTATTAAGCAATGATAGACAAAGATGGTGGTTGTTTTTAAACTTAGGTATACCCGGGAATTGAAGTATGGTAATTTTTCTGTTGGTTCCAAATTGAAATTTCTGTTCAGGACATAACTATGGGCCAATTCAAACAAAACCATGTGATTGGCCATCTAATTGTATTAGGGGAAGTATATGCAAATATGACACAGTCACCCTTATGACCTTATGACACAGTCAGGTGGGGAGGAGAACGTCTGAACTTCCCCTAAGTATTATGTAAATAATATTAGAAAGCGATATTCAAACCAGGCAATTGAGAGTGATTCTGACCCCATGTGGCTATGAAGAGACAGAATGACACACCAGTTGTGGGGGGAGTCATGTACACACACACACACTTTCTCGCATGCTTGGGAGAGTTATGTTAATTCTGATTGGGGCGAAATGAGAGTTTAGGCTGTGTTTTATCGGGAAATTCTATTCACTGTTGCTTTTGTAAACCATATGTTAAACATTCTCTAATAAAAGTCAATTTTGTTTGTATTCTATAGAATGCCTCCTGGGGGAGAAAAATGCAGCCCATACACAAACAAAAAGTTCACAAAGGGTCACATGCTGTACCTTGTCAATGCTTCCTTAGAAAGCTTTATTGTATGGAAGCCTAGCAAAGCATTAGTAAGGGTGTTGCCTTTTTTCTAACAAATAGGCATCTCCCCATATAATAACATAAACATTGGCACTTTGAGATTTTCCAATTCACTTTTGATGTATGAGAAAGGTTTCTTGTGTGCCTTATGTAGAAAAGATTCTGCCTATGCCTGTAAAAAGAAAATACGTTATCATCACTTTTACCAGCTGATGCTGACAACTTAGTGAAAGCAGCATGAAAAACACATATCTCAAATATATCTGATGGTAGTAGGAAGCCAGAAAATGTCTATGGTACAGGGGTAAGATGTATACATCTTCAGAAACTTTACCACAATTTTACTATTCTTCCCATTTTTTAGACTACTTTCAATAGGCTTAGGAGATACCTGGCAGTGTTTGTGTGGGGGGGGGGCTAACTTGTGCCCCGCCTAACTGATTTGAACCAAATTGGGTACAATTGTAGGAACACATAGAGACATCTCAGTGGTGTCATTTTGATGATGTAATTCACCCCAATTCAAGATGGCAGTCACCTGAGTGTTTAAAGCTGAAGTGTGCTAACTTGTGGGCTATATAACCAATTTGAACCAAATTTGGTACAGTTGTAGTGAGTGACACATAGGGACATCCCAATGGTGAAGTTGTATGATTTCATCCACCCCAGTTTAAGATGGTGAACACATGAACATTTGAGGCTAACCTGTGAACCTAACTGATTTGAACCAAACTTGCTAACTACGTGGGAGAACCTAGTTAGCATCAGAGGCGTATCTAGGGAAAATAGCACCTAGGGCAAACACTGAAATTGCGCCCCCTGTCCAAGCATCTGACACCCATCTTTCAGATAACTTTACCATAATATCAGCTGAAAAATACAAGTCAAGCTCGTTAATCTTTTAATATTTCAAAAACTATTTAGCAGTGGACTTAGCCAGACCAAAAAATGCTGGAAAACTAGAAATTTCAGTATGCTGGAGCTTATGAAATGCCTAAATATTCGATTCTTCAAACTATAGTTTGGATGTAGATATTTCTTCTCTCCCCAGCTGGCCCCCTGTAACTTGTGCAGAAATTGAAGAGCTGATAAAATCCGTTAAAGCTGCTAAAGCCCCGGGCAGCGATTGTATTAATATTGAGATCATACATCAAAACCTGGATTGGTGGGTGCCTGTCCTGGCCTCCCTGTTCACATACATAGATAGAACTGCTAAAGTCCCCTCAGACTGGGGTGTAGCGATAATAGTTCCTATCTATAAAAATGGGTGTCGAACTGATCCATCAAACTATCGACCTATAAGTCTATTAAGTATTATTTCAAAATTATATGCCAGACACCTTTTGGCTAAGCTTACCGACTGGGTGGAAGCCCATAATGTTCTCGCCCCTGAACAGGCAGGCTTTCGCCAAGGGCGGTCCACTATAGAGCAAGCATTTATACTACAGCACCTAGTAGAGAAATATTCTAGTAAGCCAGGCTCTGCCCTGTACACGACCTTTATAGATCTGAAAGCCGCTTTCGATTCGATCTCCAGAGAAAGACTATGGGCAAAGCTGCATGAGTTATCTTTGGATAAGCGCTTGTTAGTGCTGATTTACAAACTTCATGAGAACACCCGCCTAAGAGTCCGCCTGAGCTCACAGGGCCAAGTCTCAGCTGAAATTCCTACTTCCAGAGGGGTAGGGCAGGGCTGTATTTTGGCCCCCATTCTATTTAATATATATATCAACTCTATTATTTCCATCATGAGTGTTCCCTTGATCCACCCCCACAAACTGGCCCATAAACATCTTGCCATTTTGCTGTATGCCGATGATATGGTCCTTATGTCCCTGACACCGGTAGGATTGAGACGGGCCCTTTCATTGCTCAGCTCCTATTGTGCTGAAGAGCTTATCGAAGTAAACTATCAAAAAACTAAAGTGATAGTTTTTGCCAAGCGCCCCAAACGCCACATATGGCAAATGAATGGTCATCACTTGGAACAAGTTAAAATCTTTAAGTACCTGGGCGTGGTTTTCCACTCCTCGGGTCAGCGCCAGGCACATCTAAATTATATTGTGCAGGACGCCCAAGCCTCAGCCCACCTAATCTGATCCTTTTATTTTACAAAGGGGGCTCTTTGTATTCCAGCCGCTCTTAAACTATTTTGTGCCAAGGTCTACCCTTTATTATTATATGGTGCTCAGTTGGGCCCTTTTGGCAATTTTGTCACACTGGAAGCTATCCAAACAAAGTTTATTAGATCTATATTGCAGCTTCCCAGTTGTGTTCCTAATTCTGTCATTAGGCGCAAGGTGGGCCTTGGCTCCTCGGAAGCGGAGTATTGGAAATGCATTTTTGCATTTTGGTTAAAATTAGTCTTTTCTCAATCTGGACTTGCCCCCTTGGTATTAATTGACAATTTTGATTCTACCTGGAAGCGTCTTGTTAAAACAAAATCCCAACTTTATGGGTTTTCACTGGATATGCTTATTAGTTTGGGTTATGATTGTGCTAGGAAGTCTATTAAACAACGTATTTCTGACACTGATTTACAGTTAGAAGTTGCCAAAATCCCAAAAGGTGTTTACCTTGGAGATCAGCTTTTTAACACAAAACCCGCTGCATACTTAAATAATATTTCTTTTTCCAAGTTCAGACGGGCGCTATCTTTAGCTCGATTAAATGTGCTCCCTACAGCGGTGCTCCAAGGGAGGTTTAGGGGGGTTCCTTACGCATCCCGACTTTGCCCTTGCGGTTCAGGTGATATTGAGACTACTGAACATGTTATTTTACATTGTGACCTCTACAAGAATGATTGATCAACACTTATCTTGCCGTATCTTGTGATGTTTCCTGGTTATCCAGATGAGTCACTCTTAAAAATTTTATTGTCAAATTTTAATCATAAATACACCAACACAGTGGCTAAGTTTTGTTATATTTTATGCAAATTACGTTCTGTTGTGTGTGATAATGTTTCTGGTCAATGACCGAAATAAAGTATGTTCTGTTCTGTTCTGTTCTTTTAATATTTCAAAAACTATTTAGCAATGGACTTAGCCAGACCAAAAAATGCTGGAAAACTACAAATTTCAGTATGCTGGGGCTCATGAAATACCCAAATACTATGTGGAGGTGTACTTGGAAAACTAAACAGAAGTGCCTGTGTAATTCTCTACTATGCATTGTAGCATCACTATTACATAAGTTTTAAAAATAAATTGAGAATTTGACATTCCCCAGATACTCTGAAAAAATAATGAAAGGATATGCAGAGTAAACTGTGTCACTGCTTGGAATATAGTCTAGTCTTTCAGAAAGACAGTTAAAATGAGAGAAAGAGAGCAAGAAACTCCCAGTGGCCGTAATACTAAGGATTTCACACTGATTCAAAGACAAGCTCACCATTAATAGCCATATTAGCAAGACATCACATTTAACTCACTTATCACAAGAAGCGAAGTAAGAGCAAATGAATCCAATCCTAGCTCATAAGCTTTAGCTCAGAATTCACAAGCCTTGATTCTCTGTACATAGTGCCAATCTGAATATGTGTACAGTGTCTTATATTATATTAATTTTTTTTAAAAAAAATTACCTGTAGCCCCTTTTGAGGGCTTCCTAAAGGCTGTGGGGTGGTGGTTTTTGTTGTTGTTTTTTTTGCAAAGGTTACCCCTCCCCCCACTGGTCTCTAGGGCCTCGCAGGGACCATTTGAACATGTGCGGTGGCCATTTTAAAAAATAATCTTTAAAAAAAAATGGCCACTGAAAACAAAATGGCCAGCGTGCATGGTCAAATGGCCTCTGCAAGGCCTGGCATGACTTAGGGACTCACAGAGGCCATTTGAGCATGCATGGTGGCCATTTTGTTTTCGGCAGCCTTTTTTTAAAAAAACAACAAAATGGCGCCCCCTTCAAGTGGCACCCGGGGCATGTGCCTTGCCTGCTGCACCCTAGATATGCCCCTGGTTAGCAAGGACACCTCATTGGTGTAGTTTGTGATGATGTCATCCACCCAAATTCAAGATGGTGGATGTGTGAGCATTTAAGAATATAAGAATATAAGAACATAAGTACAGCCCTGCTGGATCAGGCCCAAGATCCATCTAGTCCAGCCCTGTTTCACACAGTGGCTCACCAGATGCTGCTTGGAGCCTACAGGCAGGAGTTAAGGGCATGCCCTCTCTCCTGCTGTTACTCCCCTGCAACTGGTACTCAGAGGCATCCTGCCTCACTACCTGGAAGAGTTGGTATCATCTGCAAATATGGCCACCTCACTGCTTACCCCTACTTCTAGATAATTTATGGATAAATTAAAAAGCACTGGTCCCAGAATAGATCCCTGGGGGACCCCACTTCTTACTTCCCTCCATTGTGAAAATTCTCCATTTATACCTACCCTCTGTTTCCTGTCCTTCAACCAGTTAGTAATCCACACATGTAATTGTCCCCTTATCTCATGCCTGCTAAGTTTCCTTAGGAGTCTTTGATGAGGAACTTTGTCAAAAGCTTTTTGGAAGTCCAGGTATACTATGTCAACTGGATCACCTTGATCCACACACTCGTTGACACTCTCAAAGAAGTCCAAAAGGTTTGTGAGGCCAGATTTCCCTTTGGAGAAGCCATGCTGGTTCTCTCCCAGCAGGGTCTGTTCTTCTATGTACTTTACAATTTTATCCTTGAGGATGCTTTCCATCAATTTGCCTGGAATGGACGTTAAGCTAACCGGCCTGTAATTTCCCAGATCACCCCTGGATCCCTGTTTGAAAATCGGAGTTACATTTGGTACTTTCCAGTCCTCTGGTACAGAGCCTGATTGCACGGATAAGTTATATATTTTAGCAAGGAGACTGGCAATTTCAGTCTCAATTTCCGGCCCTTGCTAGTTTTCAGTTTTTCCAAACAGTTTAGAACATAATCTCTTGTCACTGCTATCTGACTCAGTTCTTTAGCTTTCATTCTCCCAAAGCCTGTTTTTTCAGTATCCTTTGCTGTGAAGACGGACACAGAGAACTCATTTAGCTTCTCTGTAACCTCCATATCCTCCTTAATAATCCCTTTCACTCCCCCATTATCTAACGGTCCAACCTCCTCCCTGGCAGGTTTCCTGCATCTGGTGTATTTAAAGAAGTTTTTGTTATCCCCCTTGATGCTTTTAGCTAATTGTTCCTTAAACTCTCTTTTCACCTCCCTTATTGTTGTCTTGCATTTCTTTTGCCAGAGTTTGTGTTCCTTTATGTTCTCCTCATTTGGGCAGGCCTTCCAATTTTGGAAGGGAGTCTTCTTCCTCTTTATGGCTTCCTTGATGGTACCTGTTAGCCATGCTGGCATCCTCCTGGACTTAGTGTTACCTTTCCTCCTTTTGGGTATACAATCTCACTGGGCTTCTTGTATTCTGGTTTTGAGTAAACTCTATGCAGTCTGGAGCGAAGTGACTCTACTGATTTTCCCTTTCAGCTTTCTTTTCACCATACTCCTCATTTTGGAGAAGTTTCCTCTTCTGAAGTTCAAAGTGTCTGTGTTAGACTTCCTTGGTGATTCTCCCCCCACATGTATGCTGAATTTGATCACACTACGGTCACTGTTCCCTAAAGGGTCGATGACACTGACATCACGCACCAAGTCCTGGGTGCCACTCAGGATTAAGTCCAAGGTCACCTTCTCTCTGGTTGGTTTCAAGTCCAACTGTTGTAGGGCACAGTCATTCAGCGTATCTAGCATATTTAATGCTGAAGTGAGCTAATTTGTGAAGATGGTAATTATCATTTAAGATTATAGTGAAAGGAAAGTAGGCAGATTAGTTCTTACCAGAACTTGTTTTCATGTGAGTTGCTAGAGTTGTTCTTCAAGATTCTGCTCCATCCCAGGCGGGGCGGAGCAACCATTGGGCCAGCGAGTTCAAAGAACCTGGGCCACACTCAATCAGGGGCCGCATCTTGTTGCCCTGACATGCCCCCCACATCGGACATCAGACACAGGGGTGCTAGTTTAGCTCCCAAGCGGTGGCCGTGCAGCCCCTTCGGGAGCTAAACTAAGGCTGGTGCTGCGTTCGCAGAGCCAGCCAGGAGCAGCTCTTCCCTGCTAAGGCAGGGAAGAGCCACTCCTGGCTGCTCTGCGAGCGCAGCACCAGCCTAAGTAGCTCCTGAAGGGGCCGCGTGGCCCCTTGGGGAGTTAAATTCCAACTCCCGAATGGAGCCTCAAGGCTCCATTTGGGAGCCAGATCACGCCCCCCCACATCTGATGTCATACACAGGGCCCGCATCTGACATCATACGTGGGGAGGGGGGTCAGCGGGCCTGCTGCCCCCGCACGCAGGCCACTGGCAGTCCCGCTCCGTGCCTGATCCCAGGGGTCTAGAAATTAAGTGTCCAAGTAGATGGGTAGATGCAGCCTTTCTCTAGTGCACCTAAACAGGTGCACAACACAAACAGGTGCACAACACAAACAGGTGCACAACACAAGGCACTATGCAATGCACAGCATATAGTGCATGGATTCCAGTCTTCAGCGATGTGTAATAGTGGATTGGGAAGCAATCCTTGGCTTGAGAATTGGTTCTTATAAGTGTTTCTGTATTTTCTCCTGCAAAACCTTAGACGGTATGGGCTTGGTCATATGGTTTGGTCATCTACAATCATTTGCTATGCATGTAGTTTATTACCTCCTTTCCGTTTATGGCATGCCTGTAGTAAGAATTGTACACTGCGCCCCTCCGGTTGCTTGGTCATGTCCCCTACACATTGTACCCCTGCTGGGCCTCCCTGGTTGCTTGGTGAAATGTTGGAAGGCAGAGAATAAAAAGACACATGAATGACTTCCACAAATAAATAGCTGACATCACTGAAACACTATTGAGTGTTTTACACAAGACATTTCTGCTGAAATGTTTGGATGCGGTCTTTTTGTGTTAACAGAAGTATGTTTCCTGGTGCTGCTTAGTTGGATTGCAGTCCTTCAGAACAGAGGTTCCCAACCTTGGTTCTCCATATGTTGCTGGACTACAAGTCTCATAACCCCTGCCACAACTTCCAAAGGCCGTTGTCCAACAATTCAAGGCCATAGTTCATCTAACATCTGGTGATCCTCGGCTTGGGACCCCTGTTTTAGATTGTAAACATGCAGGCAAGGTCTGTTTTATATTTAACTAGTAGGTGCAGCCCATCATTGAGTGGGTAAAGTCAATTTACATAGACTACACATAGGAAAGTTCATAAAATTAAATATATGTAATATAATTTTTTATTAATGTGTTTACAAAAAAGAAGTAAACAGTTCGGAATTTGTAGGATTTCAACTTAAAACACTATTCATTTTACTGAATAATCACCATATATGGTAAATTTGAATCACTGAAAATTTGAATCTGAGAAAGATCTGCTTCTCCTGGGCATGCCCAAGAGAATGCACTTTTTGAATTATTGAGAAAAAGAGAATGCTCTTTTGGAATTATTGAACTGATTATTGAGTAATAAAAATCTGTTGATTTTAACAATAACAGTTAAAATCTGATGGTTATATTAAGAATTTCTTCTAAAAATACAAAAACATTTAATCCTGTTTTCCCAGCATATTCTGGTGTAAAAAGTAGTTCATTCAGCTAATTTCAATGCCAGGATTGTGTATGCAAAATTTAGTATCTGTAGGTAATCAGGAGATATAACTTTCTTTCACAGAAACACACCCACAAACTCTTCATAATATATAATAGATTTTTGTGCAGCCTCTGGCAATATTAATATTAATATTAGATATTACAAATTATTAATAATAATTAATAATTATGTAATATTACTAATAATATTAGTAATATTACATGTTACAAATCATGAAATAAATGCATACATACATCTTTTTCTTTGTATTGTGGATAAGTGTGGATACTATGGGGTTCTGGGCTCATACTAACACCATCTATAATATATCTGCCAAGTTTTAAATATAAGAGATTTAGGACACAGTGTTTTTGTTTTAACAGACAGCAATAACCTTCCTGTGAAATGACTGTATTTCAGTGTTATGCTGTTGAGTCGGTGTTGACTCCTGGCGACCACAGAGCCCTGTGGTTTTCTTTGGTAGAATACAGGAGGGGTTTACCATTGCCTCCTCCCGCGCAGTATGAGATGATGCCTTTCCGCATCTTCCTATATCGCTGCTGCACGATATAGTATGGGAAACATACCAGCGGGGATTTGAACCGGCAACCTCTTGCTTCCTAGCCAAGTTACTTCCTGCTGCACCATTAGGTGGCTCTCAGTGTTAAGTACACTCGCGATAATCCAGAGCCATGTAGCCTGAATGGGCAGAGACCCATTGCAAGCTATGGAAGATGCAAATCTTCAGGTACACAGTGTTTTTTTACAGCTCCATAGCCAGTGATTGGGAAACAGGATTATATGCCACTTAATTGCAACAACCATTGTGTGGAAAGGGCTTTACTGAAATCAGTGAAGTTTTCTTTCAAGTAGTGTCTTTGGAACCAAGTTGTGAACCTAAATTCTTGGAATTACATTGTGATTAGAAGTGGTTGCTTGAAATCCACCTTCAGTTTACCTGGTGCACTGGCATGCTGTCAATGACCTCCTAATCCATGTAGGTGGGTTCATCAGAACTGCTTCCTGATCTATGTGGGTGGATCCAACAAGCCTCCTAATCTCTATGAATAGATTTGTTGAAACTGCTTCAACAGGAGAACTACATTAACGTAGTGCATTTAGCTGCTATGCAGTTAGGAGATGGACACTGCCAGGTTCAGGAAGTATGCATGCCCACACTCTACTCAGAGAAAGCCCAGACTATTATCCAAGCCAAACTGGAACTGAAAAAGGGAGAAGTTTCAAAAGTGGAACTAAATCTTATGGACAAGAGTAGGCATCCATGTTAGACTTTTCTGTGGAACTGAGAATGAAACAACCGCAAGGGTGAGATGATAGCCATGTTTCTATTTACCTAGATTTCATCATCTCAACTTGATGGGAAACAGTTAGTCTCTTAAAAACAGTTTGTTTTTGCCTTGGGACTTGGGGAGCTATGCATAATTTTCCAAACAAGCCGACCCCGCACAGAGCATCTGTGCGCTCTTTGGGGCCGGCTACCTCTCACCCCCCCCCCCGCCGTTGCCGCTCCTTGCTGGCCTCTGCGGCCGGCCTCCTCTCCCCCACCCTCTTGCCCAGGCTGCCAGCCGCCGCCGCCCGAGGCCCGCGGCTCCGGCCGGGCCCGCCGCCTTTCAGCTCCGCAGCCACCATGGCTGCCTACAGCCTGGCCTGCTGGTTCTCCTGCGTGCGCCTTACCCAATCAGGCGCCCCCGCAGCCCAGCCAATCAGCTGGGCTGCTGGGACGCATGTTCGAAAGGCACACCCAGGAGAATTATATATATAGATGCCTGAACCTGCTTGACTTGCAAAGGTGCTTCAGAGATGGAAGCCAAGTGTCTAAATTTAGGATTGTGAGCTGGAAAAGTATTGGGGTTGTTCTTGCGGGGATTATCTCAAACACGCCATCCTGTTCTTACAAGCACATCTCACCCTACTGAACTTGCTGCTCCCAAAAGACCACAGAACTGAAGCCAAAGTGCACATTAATGCGTATGTTTTCTCCAGCATTGTCTTTATTTTAATCAAAAGCCACCTCCAAGGTCACAAGGCAGTAGAGGAACAGCCAGAAGGGAAGTTCGAAGTTCCTGACCTTGTGCCTAACCTTTCAGCTGATTTTCTGCTCAAAATCCATTATATCTCCTTTTTGCTTGGCAGCAGAAAAGATATCGCCACTTGTATATTTTCCCTCATGGAGTAAAAAGTAGCTTGTGGGGGTGGAGGAAGCAGAAAACTTGCTGAAAGCAACGGGGTTAAGCCCTTTCCCCCCACTCTTCCCTTCCTTCTTTAAAGCACACAGTCTGCTTTTTGCTAGAGGAGAAAACTTTGGACAAACAATATCCATGGCTGTGTCCAATGTGTTGTTTGACCCTATTATGTAATTTGCTTCTACTACTGAATGCAGTTTTAGTGAATGAATAGAGTTTGAGTTTTTAAGTATCCACACAGCGGCTTTCCCCCACCCTCATGGTTTGCTTTCTAATAGCATGTGACAACATGCCCTGTATCAGGAGCTATAGAGGGTAGCAGAAGAGATGCTGTGCGTTTGTATGTAACCTTTCTGGAATTTAGATCCTGTTTTTCCTGAATATCTTAACAAGTTCAGATGAGGTCATAAGGCCAATCTTAATAACTATGTTTTGTGAGCAAAAGTCTTAAGAGATGGTGAGATTGCTTTCATCTCTATTAATAAACTGCTCGGAGCAGTTTGCTCAGGGCCAGCCCAGGGATTGTTGGCACCCTAGGCAAAGTATGAATTTGCCTCTGCCCTCCAATAAAGAATCAGAAATCTAGAATGAACTTTTACATGCATTTACTTGGAGATGCAAGTTTTGGGCAGTATAGGAATGTAATAAATAGATAAATAAATAAATAATAAAATAAATTTGAAATGAACAATATAAAAATAAACTTTATGTATTCATATATTTTAAGATCATTAATCCTAACACAATTATATTGTATAGGACAAACCACTCAGTAGTGGGCAATTTAATAATTAAGTCTGCATCTGCAAGAGTGACTCCAGGCAATAGAGCTTGTCAAAAATATGCCTTTTGCAGTGTTTCAGGTAACAGGAAGAATATGTACATTGATCTACAAAACGTTCCATCTGTAATTTTTATTTTCCTAGAATATTAAATTTGGGGGGGGGATAACTTCCTTCTAATCTGGCACCTCTTAAAGCTTGGTGCCAAATTAGTCTATGAAAACAAAACCATTTTACTATATAACCTGGACCGTCCCCTCCCTTGGCTCATGTGGGCAGCCAGGCTGCTGGCAGCCATTAAAACGATAGAGGCCGGGGGAAGGAGTGACTTGGCCTCCCGAGATTCTACAATGCACTGTGAGGTTCGTGCAGCATTATGGAATTCCCGGAGGCCGTGCTTCTCTCCTCTAGTCTCCAGATCACTGCAATAGCAAGTTTAGCTGCTATTATTAGTTTTAGCCAAACATTAGTTTGGCTGCCCAGTCATTCAATTTGAAGAGATCCTTTTGGTACTCCTTGCTGTCCATGTTGGTATTCAACATCCAGAACAATTTGGTAATATCCACAAACGTTGCCACTTCATTGCTCTCTCCAGAGTCCAGATCATTTCTTAACAAGTTAAGTAACAGCCGTCCCAGTCATCTGACTTCCCTTCATTGTGAGAATTGCTCTTTTACTCCTACTCTCTGCTTCCTGTTGTTTAATCAGTTATTAATACATAAGAGGACCTATCCTCCTATCCAGTTACAGTAAATACACTTAGAAGCCTTTGGAGATGGATTTTCTCAAAAGCTTTTTGGAAGTCAGTATATATAATGTCTGCTGGATCACGCCATTCACATAATTATTGGCACTCTTAAAACACACCAAAAGGTTGGTGATTTATCATTCATCAGGTCATGCTAATTCATTCTCAGTCTTGTCCCACTATACACTTAAAGGTCTATCATTAATAATGCTTTCCACCAATCTATCTGGAATAGACAAATGTAACTGGCCTGCAATTACCTGGATCCCTTTTGAAAAATTAGTATCCATTAATTGTTTTCCAGGTACGACAATAAATTTTTGTAAGAATCTGCATTTGTTAGAAGATCAACAATTTTAAATTTTAATCATATTTGAACAATTTCATATTTGAATCCATATTTGAGTTCCACACTTCTGTGTGGAAGTCATCCAGACCTGGTGGCATTGGCTGACATATTGCACAAAGGGATGTGGGCAGCTTGAACACTGCCTGCAATCTTTCCTGCATTCATATAAACACCTTCAGTGGGCCTGAATCACAGCAGAGCTTGGTGGAAAGGGCTACATGCATGCAGGATAACAATAGTGCCTATTATTTCCAAAGAGCATTGTGTTATGCAACTGTGTACACAGAGCCCACAACCTGCTACCTTGCAGTGGAGTGCAGTATGACAGCCATTAACTTTCGTCAATAAGCCTTAGAAATTCATCTTTCGTCACCTCTTTTGATACCGTTCTTCAGATTCCCTCTCACCCCCTTTTATGTTGTGTTTTACCAAAGAACAGAAGCACATCTGTGCATCATCAAAATCACACACAGACACACTGATGAAATCATATATACATTCACATCAAGATTGCTTTTTTACAGTGTTTTATCAATGCACATCTGCCCATTGCAGTAACAGAGAAGAGAAACATCCACAGTGACAGGGAAGGGAAAATAATGCAAAGCAAGAGGAAGGACTAAGTCTACTCAAATTTGTAATAATGGCCACTAGCTTGGATGCCTATATGAAGGACAAGTCTATTAATCGTTACCTCAAGGTTCAGAAGCATCAGCTGAATATGAATTGTAGGGGAGCAACAAGAGGAAACATGTCTTTATCTCCTGGTTGTAGGCTTCCCAGAGGCTGACCACTGCAGAAAGCAGGATGCCAGACTAGATCGGCCATGGGCCTGATCCAACAAGGCTCTTCTAATGATCTGTAAACTGTACTGCAAGCATCATCTAGCATCATTTTGCTCTCCCATCCCCAAATTCTCTGGGGCAGGCACGACAACGAAAAAGCCTAGGGAATTACATTGTTTATTAGCACTGCTAATTGTGACCAGGTCAGAGTTCTTCCTTGTTAAAATGGGGTGAAGTAACTGAAAGCTCACAGGAATGACCTCAGGTGATATAATTACAAGCATGTATCAAGATTCAGATACGGTTTGCTCTGCCACTCTCACCTAAGATTACTAAAATTAAAAGAAATTTGGAACTGTCAATTATTATTTTAAAATGTTGCTTCTTACCAAATAATTGCAATACATGGATTCCTCATGAAAAGTGAGACAACACAACGTATTTCTTAACTGTTAATAAAATATGTAATGGAATATTGTTGGCATGAAACTAAGATAGTAGCTCAAAGAAAAGCAAGATTATCTAGAGGTGATTCTGATTAAAATCAAATGATGAATGCATCATCCATGATCTAGAGAATGTATTAATCAATGCTTAGTGTTCAGTGATCAGTTAAGGTTTGATCACTTAAAATGGCACAATAATCCTGTAATTGGATTGGACATGGTGATGAGCAAGAGGGAGGAGAGGGAACCAGCAGAGAGTGTAGATGGTTGCCCCTATTTCTTCTTGCTCCCCCTCTTGCCCTGGTAACTGTTTTCACCTTATCAAGTGGTGGGGCGGGATGGATCTTTCTGATATCCTTATGAGTGCCTTCTTTCCTTTAGGGGTGGTAGCAGCTATGCCTTCTCTGTGTGAGGGGCATAGCCACCAAGGCAGTGAGTGAGTGATAGGTCACTAGGAGAAAACTAGAGGTTTTCTCCTCTAGCTTAGGGGCGGGGGAGACTTCAAATCACAGTTACAGATGTTGGTTTTTTTGATAGAAGTACATAGGAACATAGGAAGCTGACATATACTGAGTCAGACCATAGGTCCATCTCGCTCAGTATTATCTACACAGACCGGCAGCTGCTTCTGCAAGGTTGCAGGCAGGAGTCTCTCTCAGCTCTATCTTGGAGAAGCCAGGGAGGGAACTTGAAACCTTCTGCTCTTCCCAGAACGGCTTCATCCCCTGAGGGGAATATCTTTCAGTGCTCACACTTCTGGTCTCCCATTCATATGCAACCAGGGTAGACCCTGCTTAGCTAAGGGGGCAAGTTATGCTTGCTACCACAAGACCAGCTCTCCTCTGGTAAGGCAGGATATGCTTGATTGGTGGGTTGGATGTCACAACCAGTCTCGGCATATTGGAACCTGCAAAGGAAATAGAAGCTTGTGTGGGGAAGCAGGGAGCACCCACTCCCAAGGCTGCAGATGATCCTTGAGTGAATTTCAGGCCATTCAGTGTGTTCTTTCGGTGTCTGTAAGCTGTTTCTGTAAAAGGTTACTTAAGAGTAAGATTCATTCAACCCATGGAATTTTCTTCCAAGTTATTATGCATAGGCTTATGCTCTAATAGAGATGAATGGAAGCTTGTGTTTGTTTCTGAGTTCTCAGCCATAGATCTTCATGGATCAGCTGCTTGGAACTGTACAGGAGAGACACTTGGTACCAAAATGGCTGGCTTCAACCTTCTGTAGTTGTGCTGTGGGTTCTGTAAATTAATGCCACTGCAGATATTTTCCCATCACCTTTCATCAGTCTCGTCTGAGAGTTTCTTGCCATCCACTCTGGCAAGAATAGCAAGCAAGCAGAAATGTGGAATCCTGAACAAGGGCCAAAAGAAGTAAGGCTGAATTTCACAAAGGGACAGCCCAAGGATTTTTGGTGCCCAGGTGAAATCTGGTTGCTGCTCCCCACACACCATCCCTGTAGCCTGGTCGCTCCATGCCCACTGTCTCATCCCTGACCCGCTGTGGAACCTGCTGCCCCATACCACCGCCTCCTCTTCGCCTGCTGAACACTTTTGCGGCAGCTGGTGAAGCTTCTGATTGCAGTGGTGCATTATAATCACGTTACTACCACATGCTGCAGCAGTTAGAAGCCTTGCTAGCACCAGAAGACGCTGGCAGGCAAAAGTGAAGGAGGAGGCAGGAAGGTGGGCACCGTGGTGGGGGCAGTGGCAGGAACAGGAGCAGCAGAGGGTGCAGTGGTGGGCACCAGATATGTGAAACGCCATTCTCTGCAGGCTAGGTCCACCTAGTGGGTAGGCAGGCCCTGATTTCACATATTTATTTGAACTAACTAGCCATTTCTTTGGTGGCATTCTATTAGTGAGAATTTGTTTAAAACATGTATAAGTTGCATTTTCTTCCAAAATATTGGGGGGGGGGGCGTCTGTAGTGGGATCCAAAACTGGGGGAAAGCACAACTCATGCTGTATTTATGCAATAACAAGGATCCTGGTTAAAACATTAATCAGGATTAATGAGCCCTGTGGAGCTAATTTTGAGAATTTCAGAGTAATCTTGGTCAAACCACTTCGGTTAATCAGCATTTAACCAGAAATGATATCTTGGTTAGGGTACAGGTATCCTGGTT
Source organism: Hemicordylus capensis (assembly GCF_027244095.1). Lineage (NCBI taxonomy): Eukaryota > Metazoa > Chordata > Lepidosauria > Squamata > Cordylidae > Hemicordylus > Hemicordylus capensis. The sequence goes on along the minus strand of NC_069661.1, from coordinate 79,099,482 downwards.
AAATGCTGAGCACCAGCGCTTGACACATGGTTTGGGCACACCCCTAATCAACTCCAGAGGGCTCACTAAAATGTCATTCATATGACCATTTTGGGCAAGGCTGGGGAGGGTGGGGTTTGGGGGAAGACAGGATACAACCTATCTTCCCCCACATAATCTGCAGCGTGCTGCCATCGCTTGCATTGCAAGTAATCACCGAGTGGTGAAAGGGTGGGGGAAAGCAGGCTGGAGCCTCCCACATCCCACAATGCACCAAGCTAGTAACACAAGGGATTTCCCCATCACCAGACACTCTAGACACCCAGCTCTGTGACTGCTCTGCAGCCACATGATTAGATTTTCTCTCTAATTTTCTTCATCTATGTGTGGGTTACGTTTTTTTCTGTGCAGCAGTATCAAGGCAGTGTAGGACACAAGTGTTCAGAGTGGGGCCTTCTGATTCAACCTGAACAGGACATCCAAAAATGTGTGTGCGCGTGCACATGTGCACACTTTAGATGGAACACTGCAGAGGACCACTGTTCCCTCTAAGAGGGATTTCCAGATGTTGTTGACTAGAACTCCCAGATTTCCAGTTGCAGTGGCTTTTGCTTGGGGATTATGGGAGTTGTAGTCAACGACATCTGGGAATCCCTCTTAGAGGGAACACTGCTAGAAACGGGTAGAACTGTGTGCTCATGCCCCTACTACCTCAGTAAAAGCTAGGGGAGAAAACTTGGGCTACCTAGTGGGGCAGTGCTGGGATCAGGTCCGATCCTAGCACTCCATATGAACAGCCCTATGCAGGTAGGGCTGTGCAAGCCTGGGTAGGGCTACTCATGTGAACAGCCCCTAAATCTGATTAACCTTTTAACCAGGATGCTTGTGATTGTGTGAATGCAGCCTCAGAATTAATAAAAGCACCAGTAAAACAACCAATTGTTACTATGGAGTGTATGGCTTTAGACTGAAAAAAGAGGAGATAGTGTAATCTCTAATTAGAAAAATAAATAATACTCTATTGTATGCACCTTACATTGATCTGTTATGATTAGCCTTCTTTGAAACTAACCAGCATGAAAGTTAGTTCCATATGGAACTAACCAGCAAGAAAGACTAGAAATAAAACCGTTTATTGTTATTTCACTTATATTAGTAGAACTGTTCACTGATTCATAATCACTGATGTCTTGCATAACCTTTTCTCGGAAATGCTTGGCATCCCATTCTACTGTTCAATTATTCTTGCTCTTTTTTACTGCAATGCAATTAAGAAACATTTATACCTTGCCAAGAGGGGTTTAACATGCTGCATGTTTCTTGTTTTACATTATCTACACAGATCAGAATCCATCAGTCTTCAGTTATTCAATAATGCAACACCAATGAGCAACATTTCAGAACAAAATTTCTGAGCACAGGAAGAGGGCACCATTCCGTTGTGATGCCAGTATCGTTCAGTGGAAACTAAGTCATTTAAGGCTTTGTTTTCCATAGTAATAGGAACAGACTCACAATTGCTTTGTGTATTCTTGTGGGGATTTTTCAGGATGTATACTTTATGGCTGCTTGTCATTTTTCATGCACTATATTTGCAAAGGAATAGATTTATGTACAACAATTCCACAATTTTTCTCAACAAGGAGAATCATGTTTTTAATCTCTGGTACTATTCAGGCTCTTCTTTAAAGCTAAAACCAGTTGTTTTTGAAACTTAGTTCCTCGTGTGAATATTGGCAGAAAAAGAGTTCCATTATTACTTTTCAGATCATCATTATCATAGAAAGCAAAGTAGAGAAGAACCAAAGTCCCCTTCATATATAGGGTCCATGTATTCAGGAAATATCGGCAGAGGAAACAGGAGCACATCAGCCAGGCTGAGCAAGGGTTCCAGTCACAGGGAAGAATTCTCCCTGTATTCAGCATTTGCCTTTGAGAACAGCTCTGAGCACAGGCATGCCTGGGGCCATATCTAGGGAGTGTATTGCTGAAAGGTGTTTCACTCTTCACTCTGCTCCCTGCACTCACTGGATGTAGGGAAGAAACACACGAAGAGTGCTGTAGTCTCTCCGTGATGGACAGATTTAGAACAAATGTAAGATTGCTTTTGCACTCAGACCATTTACAGTGTTAGAGACTGAATGCTCTCCATCTGGTATGTGTCCAAGATTTTGTGTGGTTAGCCTTGATCACATCTTCCTCCATCTGCTGATTTAGCGCAGGGAGGAAGAAGTTGGATTGTGCCTGTTGGCCTTTTGTGCATTTAGCAGAATGAGTGAAAAGGGCATTTGTGCATGTACAATTCTATGAATTCAGGCTCTTTCATGTGACCAGGAACCCCCATGATGAGGGTTTCCAATCATGCGGAAAGCCCTGTGCATGAACAGTGTTACATGTATAGAAGCCCCTTCCATTGAGTGTGTAGGGATTGGGGATGGGGCCATGGAATGCATCCTGCTTGCCTCCCCCACCTCCCATGTTTTCTCGTCACATGGAAAGCGTGGAAAGGGCTTTTGAAAGACAGTTTATGATAAAATACAGAACATGCCGGTTAATCTATTTTGAAGAATCGTTTTATGCTCAGAAGAGCTTGGAATTAAACATGAGCAGCATATCTTCTGAGACCTCATCTTCCTTTAGCACAGAATGCTTAACTTTTCAATGTGTGGCCTTTGATTTGGAGTGTTTTAAAAGTGCTTCTGGTCAGGGGCTTAGCGAGGCATTGACTGTCCCACTGTGGCAGCAGCGCTGCCTCTCTCTGTGGCAAGGTTCTGATCCCTCTCCCAGCGAGGTTCTGACCTGGCGGCACCAGCCCTTCCTACCGCCCATGTACCGTGCTCCAGCTGGCTCTGCTCGCAAGACTTCAAGCACACTCTTATTCCCTGGGAAGCAGTGGTGGGCTGCAAGAGTGCCATGTGCCACTGCGAACGGGGGAGAAAGCTGGTAGGAGCACGGCAACCAGCAGCAAGAGCACAGTGAAGCACAGTATCACTAGGAGTGGTTGGCCGGGTGGGCCAGTGAATGAGGGGAGGCAGCTCTGGCAGTGTGTGTTCTTCGCACTGGTCTGCCCAGTTATAGCTCCACCTCTGCTTCTGGTGCTGGTGTGCAGCTGCCATTCTAAGACCTTCGTTTTTTAGTCCTGGATCTTGGAAGATGGTAGTTACAGAATTAATACTACAGATTGAGTATGTCTACCTAAGCTATCTTTGTTCTTACATGGTCCAGAAATGCACCAGATTCTTCAAGATTCTTCATCTCACAGAGTAGGAAGAGATAAACAGAAATCTAGATAATAGAAACCAAATAAGAAATGTTGTTGAACAAAAACAAAATAGTGTTACCTGTTTCACTCTATGCTGAATTTACAGTGATGCCATTAGGGCTGAACCTGGGGCATGAGCCTCAATGCCCAGTCATGGCCTGGTAAAAACAGACCAAGATCCAGCTCCTCCAGCAACAATGCCTGGTTAGCACTGAGTAATGGAGGAGATGTGTGTGTATATAGGCATCAGTAAGCACGTGCCAAAACATGGTTCCAAAACCTCCAGTCTCAGAGGCAACTGGTCTAAATACCAGTTGCAGGGGAGCAACAGCAGGAGAGAGGGCATGCCCTCATCTCTTGCCTGTGGGCCTCTCAGAGGCATCTTGTGGGCGACTGTGGGAAACAGTATGCTGGACTACATAGGGCCTGATCTATCAAGGCTATTCTTATGTTCTTATGGTGCAGTGAACTACTTCCACCATCAGGTGACTGCAGTTTCTGGGCTCTCTCTGCTGCAACTCAGTGTCCACTCCAGAAAGATTGTTTTATGCTCTAGACGAGAGCCTTGCAAAATGCAAACACCACTAGACACGAAAGAAACTTCACTGGAGGTGAGGTGGGGGAGCACAAAAAATGGGATACCTGCAAGGTGGTATTGGGGTGGTGGTGAAGCTGTTTAAAACATTGAGAATGAACAGTGAAGCTCAGGTATCTGAAATAAATGAGGTTTTTTATATTGATACTAGTTACATTGTTTCATTTCCCAATGAGAGGGAACATCACTGACCAAAGTAGTGAGTAGGCCTGGAAAAGTGGTGGTAGGCTCTACCTGGGCCTACCTGACTTTAACCACTGATCTTTGGCAAATTCTGGACTATTTTAGCACAACACTGGCTCTAAAATATTACATAATTTTCTTCAAATAATGCAATGTATTATTGATTTAAAGTGTGAATCAATCTCTCTCTCTCTCTCTCTCTCTCTCTCAAACAATTTCTCCATGTTCATATTAGTTACCCTTAGATAATTTGCAGCTTGAATAAATAAGCATATGGAAACAGGAGCAAGGGCTGCTTTACTAACACAAAGTTAGCATGATCTTATTGTTGTAAGCCGCCCGAGCAGTATTGCACTGGAGGGGCGGGGTATAACTATTTTAAATAAATAAATAATAAATAAATCTTTATCATTCTACTACTTAATTGCCAGATGACTCTGGACAGTGAAGCAACATTGACCCTGCTGCTCTAGTGGCAAACACCTCTGCCAAACATGATATGCCAGCTTTGTATAACTATCTTATACTGGAGAAACTAGAAAGGGAAAAGTTGTTCATCTCCAGATACTGTGTGAGATCCATTTATTTATTTATTTTTAGCCAACCCAAACTCAGTTAAATCAGAATGATCTTTTTTATATACAACTAGTATTTTTAAGCCCGTTAAAATAACGGGCGCTAGTTCCTTTTTGTTGTTGGTGGTGTTTCCTTTATTCTTTCTCCCTCTCTCTTTCGCCCTCCTTTCCTTTTTTCTTTCTCTCTCTCTCTCTTTCACTCCTTCCTTTCCTCTCCCTCTTCCTCTGTTTCCTTTCCTTCCTTTCTTCTCTCTCCCTCTCCCTTTCTTTCATTACCTTTCTTCCTTCCACCTCTTCTCACTCCCTTCTTTCTGTTTGTTTTTTTTTTTTTAATGGGCTCGCTCTGTAGGACTGGCTGTTCCTCCCTCCCTTCTGCCTTTTTTTGTCCCTCTCCCTCATTCCTTTATCCTTTTTCTTTCTTCTTCCTTCCTTCCTTACTTCTCTCTTTCCTACTTACCCTCCCTCCCTCCTTGTTTCTTTTCTTTGGCATGCGCAAATGACGGAGCTAGTTTTCCCGCCCTTGGCCGTTGGGGGGGGGGGCTTTTCCTGGTCCGGAATCGGGCGGCTGGGCGGGGGGCATCAGCTGTGGCCGCTGCTACTGTCTGCAGCCTGTTTTGGCTGCGGCTATGAGTGTTTTTCTGCTCATTTTTAAGTTTTAAGTTTTACTCGCGCCGCCGCCAGCCTCCATGCCGCGGCCGCTCTCCCCGGCCGGGCAAGGGTCCCCCGCCACCTTTGGCCTCCCCTTTCTGGCTTCCCCCGCCGCCTCCTCACCCCGTCCATCGGTTTCGGGTGGGGGGGTCCTCTTCCCCCCGCCCGGCTTCGGCGGAGTGTTTTTTTGTGTGTGTGTTGGCTCTCGGGCAGCTGGGCAGGCGGGGGGCATCGGCTGTGTCTGCTGCTGTTGCCGTTTCGTCCTGCAATGTGGCTGTGAGTGTCTTTTTGTGTTGGCCCTCGGGCGGCGAGAGAAATCGGTGTTTGCTTTATTTGGCTACTCTAAATTCAGTTTGTGTTCTTAATTTGGCTGTGTTTTGGCATTTTTTGTTCCTTTTACTTTTGTTTTGCCGTTCGACTCAATGGAGAATGCTCACGTGGGCGCTCCACTCGAAGGCTCCCTTTCCGAGGGACCCGCTTCTGATCAGAGGGCCCTACAGCCCTTCCATGTGTCGGCTCCTCTGGAGGAGGACGACACCCCGAGCTCTCCGCTAGGTGAACGCTGTGGCCAGGAATGTGCTGCCGCTGCCACCTCTGCCCTCCCCGTTCCCCGCTTCTCCTCCACCCGGCCCGGGAGCCAACATGGCCGCCCGTGTCCCTGCGGCCGTATCTTTCTCGGACGTTCTGAGCATGCACTCTGCGCATGCTCAGAACGGCCGAGAAAGACACGGGCAGGGACACGGGCGAACACTTTAGCTCTTTATTATAGAGGATTACCTCCAGTGGAAATTTGGTTAGTACAGGGGATCACAGGTCGATGGACATCCCAGTGATTTCACATTAGAAGCTGCTGCAGATGTGTTTGTGCAAACTCCTTTGTGTTCTGCTCACAGAGAGGGAACATAGGAGTTGCACATTATGTGTCTGTAAGATTACTTAGTATATCCTGAAACTAAATATATATTTATACTTTGCAAAAAGTAGTTTCATTTTACATGAGAAAATTAGCAGGCAACTATATGAATTCAGCACTGCAAGTGACATGAACATTACACAAATTAGACATGTTCTTATTAGTTCAGATACTGAATCCAGATTCTGGAATTCTTATTCAAATAGAATCAGTTTCAACCTGTTCAGATTTCTCAGTGCTCCAGAAAACCTGCAATACAAATCTAACGAACAAAAAAGAATAGACTTATCTAAAAGAAAAATTAAATGTTTTTAGGAATAAAATCTATCAGAATGTGGCAGTCTTAAGGAATTAAACAGCACCATCAGATTAAGAACTTTCATACTGGGAGTTTATTTATTTATTATCTAGTTCTAGATCCCCCAATTGCTTTTTAGGACAGTCTGAAGTGATGGTGTATGTTTCAGAGTTTTCCAAACATCAAAGAAACATGCTGAATTGCACAAAGATTAAGTAAATACCTGCCCAGCCAAGTGCATATGCATTAAAAAAAAAAAAATCCAGCTCACTCACTGAAAAACATGTGACAAAATAAAAATAACCTCTTGTCATATGACTGTCCTATAACTTTCCAGATTTTCTGTTTTTGCTACTCTAATGCAGTCAGTTGTTCCCTAACTTGAAATGCTTCATGTTAGTACCTATTTTGACTCAGTCAACTTCCAAAACAATGAAGCTGTTCTCACACACAGCCTAACCCAGGCTGGGCTTCGCCAACCTGGGTTAGACTGTGCAAGAGAACCGTCAGGATCGGACCTGATCCTGGCGGGGCAACACTGCCTAGCCTGGCTTTTTACCCTGGCTCTTAGCTGAGGTTAAGGGGGCAAGCACTCCCTTAACTTGGACTATTTGCTCATGTGCGAGCATGAGCTGTTTCCAGCCCAGCCACACACAGAGACAGGTTCCTAGAGTGCCAGTGTCTTGGAGGAATTCCTCCAATGCATCATACGTGTCACACAGTGCATTGTGGGATTCCCAGAAGCCGGGATGCAAAGTCCCAGCCTCCACAGTGCTGCAACGTGGTACGTAGTCCCATAATAAGAACTTGCTCAGATTGCCATCAGAGCTACAAGGCAGAAGAAGCAACAAGCTTGTATTCCTCTCCAAAAGAAGATATCAAGCAAGGAATCTATCAATCAAAAAGAAAATAAAGGGGAAAGGAGAAGCTAGGTTTCTTAGGGATATAATTTTCTAGGGTGTGATTTCTGGCTGGCTGGAAGTGTGTGCTTTTGACAGTGCAGGAGCAGTTAGTCTGACTGGGGGTTTAATTCCAGGTGAGGGACTCAGCTTGTGGAAAGGGTCACATTCCTAAACAGAGTCAGATTGCCAACAGCTCTTGAAGAAAAGGCTCAGACTAGGAACTTTGCAAACAGGAGTTTGCAAACAGATATCAAAGGAATTTTCTAGGAGTTTAGCAGGAATTTGGTGGGGAACTCTGTGGGGAGAGACACAAGCAGTCTTCCTTCATCACAGAGGAGACACAGCATGAGGACAAGGTGGGTACTACCCAACTTTTGTAATTTTCTTGGAGGACAATGCTTAAAACCTTTAATTAGCTGGCAACTTCACCCAATGCATAGCTTCAAGTGAACAAGCCCTGTAATTTCTAAATAGCCAATCAAACCAGTTACAAAGGAAGAATGCCAGCAAGGGAAGGGGTGTTTCCCTGTGTATTGCACAGAGTGTTGCATGTATAACTACCTGCCTAAAGGGAAGAAGTACTGGGTGTGTGCTCAGTGAAAATAGCTCCTGGCTCTCAGGGAACATGTTTGTTCCCTAGAAGCCAAGGTGGCTGACCTGGAGAACCTCAGGGAGGCAGAGAGGTGTGTGGATGAGACCCTCAGGGACATGATAGAGGAATCCCAATCCCAGGCTGATAGTGCTTCTGCTGTCATGGAGAATGAGGGTCTCAGGGAAGGAGGACATCAGTTTGAGGAAGAGGGAAACACTCCCTTAGCAGGGACCCCTTCCTTGGGTGATGTGCCTATATCCTCTCACACAGAGGATACTCCTCCAGGGGGTGGGGGGCCTCCTAGTAGTAAGTGGTTTGATTGTTAAGGGCATAGAAAGATGGGTCTGTGACCTGTGTGTAGACTGCATGGTGACTTGCCTGCCTGGTGCAAAGGTTGCAGACATCATGCTGCATCTAGGTAGACTGTTAGGCAGAGCTGGTGAGCAGTCAGCTGTCATGGTGCATGTTAGCACCAACGATGTTGGAAAATGCAGCCAGGAGGTCCTGGAACCCAAATTTGGGCTACTAGATAGCATACTGAAGTCAAGGACCTCCAGGGTAGCATTCTCTGAAGTGCTACCTGTACCATGCACAGGGCCAGTGTGAAAGGCGAAGCTGAGGGTCTCAATGAGTGGATGAGAAGGTGGTTCCGGGAGGAAGGATTTAGATTTATTAGGCACTGGGATTCTGGGGCAAGCAAAAGTGACAGGCTCCACTTGAACCAAGATGGAACCAGACTTCTGGTGCTTAAAATCAAGAAGTTCAGAGAGCAGCTTTTGCATTGATGCCTGGGGGATTGCCGGAACTGAGTGGTATCTGGTTCAACAGCAAAATCCCCTAAGGTGTGAGAGTGCACACGTTATGGATAAAACAGAAGGGGACAGAGCAGAGCCAAGATTTGAGCAGAAGGAAACACATGACAGCTGGCCAAAAAGGTCAAATGATGGCAAGGGAGATAGCACACACCAACACCAGGTGAGGGACTCAATGTATAGGTGTCTATATACCAATGCCAAAAGCCTCCAAGTGAAGATGGGTGAGTTCAAGTGCTGGTTACTAATAAAAGCATAGATATAGTGGGTGTAACGGAAACCGGGTGGAACGGTGAGAACCAGTGGGACACTGTTATTCCTGGATATAAACTCTACAGGAGAGACACAGAGGGGAGGGTTGGGGGAGGAGCAGCATTGTAAATTAAAGAAGGGATAGATTCCAAAAGGCTAGAAAACCTAGGTGGATCGGAGTCCTCCACAGAATCATTATGGGTGACAATACGAGGACTGAAAGGAAATGTGTTATTAGGGACGTGCTGTCACCCTCCAGATGAAAACACTGAGAGTGACCTGGAGCGGGAGAAGCAAATACAAGAGGCATCAAAGAGAGACAGGGCAGTAATAATGGGTGGCTTCAACCACCCACACATAGACTGGGTAAATTCATATTCAGGTAATGAAAGAAAGGCCAAATTTCTAGACATGCTAAATAGACTGTGACAGTTAGTCGCGGAACCAACCAGAGACCAACCAGCCTTGGACTTAATCCTGAGTGGTGCCCAGGACCTGGTGTGGGATGTCAGAGTTGCAGAACCATTGGGCAGCAGTGACCATAGTGTGATCCAATTCAGTATATATGCGAGTGGAGAATTGCCAAGGAAGTCCAACACAGATGCATTGGACTTCAGAAGATGAAACTTCCCAAAATGAGGGGACTGGTAAAAAGGAAGTTGAAAGGGAAAGTCAGGAGAATCAAATCACTTCAGAAAGCATCAAACTTATTTAAAATCACAATACTAGAAGCTCAGTGGGAATGTGTACCAAGAAGGAGGAACAGTGCCACTAAGTTCAGGAGGACACCAGCATGGCTAACAAGTAGAGTAATGGAAACTATAAAAGTGAAGAAGACTATAAAAGGGAAGAAGCTGTAAAAGGGAAGAAGACTTCCATTTTCCTTCAGAAAATGGAAGTCCTGCCCAAATCAAGAGAACAGGAAGGAACATAAACTCTGGCAAAAGAAATGTAAGGAGACTATAAGGGATTCAAAAAGTGAGTTTGAGGAGCACATAGCTAGAAGTGTCAAGGAGAATAACAAAAACTCCTTTAAATGTATCAGGGGTAGAAAACCTGCCAGGGAGGCGGTTGGTCCCTTAGATGATGAGGGTGTGAAAGGGATTATTAAGGAGGATATGGAGAATGCAGAGAAGCTGAATGAGTTCTTTGCATCTGTCTTCACAGCAGAGGATACTGACCATATACCATTTCCAGAATTGAACTTCTTAGGTTTGGAGGCTGAAGAACTGGACCAATTTGAGGTGACAAGGAAAGATGTTCTAAACTGTCTTGAAAACTAAAAATTAACAAATCGCTATGACCAGATAGCATTCACCCAAGAGTTCTGAAGGAAACTGTTCAGTTTTAATTCAGAAAAACTTCAGATGTGAAGTTGCTGATCTCATAGCAAAAATGTCCCTACGATCAGGCTCTGTACCAGAGGACTGGAAAGTAGCCAATGTAATTCTGGTTTTCAAAGAAGTTATGGTGGGGGAGGTGGTACGAGAAATTACAGGCCGGTCAGCTTAACTTTGGTACTGGGTAAATTGATGGAAAGCATTCTTAAGGACAAAATTGTTAAACATGGAGGAGAAAAGGCCTTGCTGAAGGAGAACCAGCATGGCATCTGCAAGGGAAACTCTTGCCTCATTAACCTTTTAGAGTTCTTTGAGAGTGTCAACAGGTATGTGGATAAAGGTGATCTGGTTGACATAGTATACTTGGGCTTCCCGAAAGTTTTTGACAAATTTCCCCACCAAAGACTATGAAGAAAATTTAGTAGTCATGGGATAAGAGGACAGGTTCATGTGTGGATTGGTAACTGGTTGAAGGACAGGAAATAGGGGGTGGTAGGAATGTGCACGGAACCGGCTGGCCTGGTTTGGTTCAAATCAGGACTGGACCCGAACCTGACTGGACCAGTTTGGTCCGGCACCTCCTTGAACCTGCCCCCCCTGAGTTTGGTCCGGTCCAGGGGGGTTCGCGAACATTTTTTTTTTAAAGGTTGTTTTTTAAAATAAAAAAAATTACCTTATCATTCCTCAAGGTGGCAGGGTGGTCTGCAGAGGTTCCCCCTCCCCCTGCCAACCTCCATAATCATTCTTCGGCCTGTTCAGGCCTGTGGAGCTTGGCACAGTGGCCATTTTGGATGCTGCTGCACATGCACAAATGGCCTCTGTGAGGCCTGGTAAGACCTTCCTTATGAGGCCAGGCTATAACAACTGGAGCTTTTTAGTCTGGAAAAGAGGCGACTAAGGGGACACATGCTTTGAGAAGCCGCTGCCAGTCTGTGAAGACAATACTTAGATAGATAGACCAATGGTCTGACTCAGTATATGGCAGCTTACTATGTTCCTATGATTGATGTGTATAAATTGTGCATGGAGTGGAGAGAGTGGACAGAGAGAAATTTTTCTCCCTCTCTCACAACGTTAGAACCAGGGGCCTTCCATGAAACTGAAGGTCTGTAAATTTAAGACCAACAAGAGGAAGTATTTCTTCACACAGTACTTAATTAATCTATGGAATTCTCTGCCATGGGATGTGGTGATTGCCACCAGCTTAGATAGCTTTAAAAGGGGCTTAGAAAAATTCATGGAGGACAGGTCTATCAATGGCTACTAGTCTGGTGGCTGTGGGCCACCTCCAGCCTCAGAGGCACGATGCTTCTCAATATGATTTGCAGGAAGCAACAGCAGGAGAAAGGGCATGCCCTCACCTCTTGCCTGTGGACTCCCCAGAGGCATCTTGTGTGAGCCACTGTGTGAAACAGGTTGAGGGACTATATAGGCCTTGGGCCTGATCCAGCAGGGCTGTTCTTATGTTTTTATGTTCTTATCTGGGGGAAGGCGAGCAAAACAAGCCTAACTGAATGAATTATTCAGTTCTTGTTTTTCAGGCATCTTCTGACTTGCCTGTGAGACTTCCATTGCTTCATAGGCCAGGACTTTTAGGCCAGTCGTAAGTGTGGTAGATCTGTGTTCAAATGACATATGCATAATGCTGATTATACAAAAATGTATACAGACATTATTAGACCATTTACAATACATTAAATCTCAATCTTAATTAAATTAATGATTTTACTTACAATTAAAGAGGATAAAAGATTTCCAGAGAAAGTGTTTAACTTAAAGCAACACTTTTATAGTGAAATCACTAAGTCACTGTAAATGTTATTATATATTTTATATAAATGTTATTTATATTTAATATAATAGATTCTGTAACCCAATACTGTGCTGGATATTTTATATATATATATATATATATATATATATATATATATATATATATACCGTATTTTATGGACTATAAGACTCACTTTTTTCCTCGAAAAATATCCGCCAAAATTCAGGAGCGTCTTATATGTTTTAACAGTTTAATATGTTAAAACTCTGAAAAACTGGATTAAAATTAAGGTGCGTCTTATAGTCCGTAGCGTCTTATAGTCCGTAAAATACGGTATATATATATCCTTTATCAGTCTTGAGAAGTACTAAGAATACTAGATGCTCAGTATCCAATTTCAGTCCAAAAGAGTCACAGTCTACTCCTTTGAAATACAAATAACACCCACACCAAAATATTATTATTAATAATAAGACACACAAGTCAGTGTAGTCCAGGATATAACACTGAACTTGGGACCAAACAAGAAGCAGAAGTTTTAAATACTATTGGGTAGAGTGAACGTTTTAAAAACACTATTATAAACGTAACTGCTGAGGAATGTTTTGTTTTGAAAATAATATTGGGCAAACATCTAGGAGGAATGCTTTAGGTACAGGGACGTACTTTATGACAGGGGGAGTGGGTCACATGACCCATTGGGTGAGTTTTTACCTTATTATTCTGTGCTTTTTCACTAAGGAAATTTGCCTGGTCCCCAAGAAACAATACAGCAACAACACTCTACCTATCAATGGAAACATTAACAATCAACTTGCCAAGGCTGGATGTTTTCACTACTTTGGTATATGAGTCACAGTACCTTCTCAAGCCTGCCAGTGTTTGCTATTGGGTTCAATGGACAACAAGCAGCATGCATATATTCTCTGTGGGAAGACTTAGATAAGCTTGTCCCTGTGGGTAACATTTGTCAACTAAGTAGTTCTGATTTTTTTTAAAGTTCATCTCAGCTTGCTGACCCAGCATTTTTTTTTCTTTTGTAAAAACAGGAATTAACCACAAAGACAGTCAGCAAAAAAAAAAAAAAAAAAAAGCAGGGGAAGGGGGGAGAAATGTTATTTGAGTTTGGATTGCCAGAATAAAATTTTAAAACAAGGGGCATTTAGGGAGTCAAAAATGAGGCACAATAGAACTCCACAGCAGTCTCTTCTCCCTCGTCCCTCTTACTAACCCCATATCAAAACAACTCCAACAAACATTAGTGCAACAAAAACTCAGCCTTTTGTTAAAGCAATTTGTTTTTCTAGTTGAGATTGTCTTTCACAGAAGTATAATCAAAGAGATACATTTAATGTGCAGATTCGGCAAAAGCATGAAACAGAATAAAACCAAAATCTTTTTGTGACAGGTTTATAAAATTGTTTTGTAATTACATGCTATTGCAACACAAGCAAGAATATATTCCTTGTTTTCTAGATTTATTCTGAATTCTAATCATAGATATATTTTATATAAAATGAACAAGTTCAGTCTTGAGCCTCAAATAATTCTTATTGCATATTACTGTAGACAAGGTAAGCACAGAAAGAGAGGACTGAACTGACAATAAGTAGTTGTATAAGCTAATTCAATATGTTAACATCCTGCTTCTAAAAGCATTTATTTGGAAGTGAACCCTGTTTCTTTCAATTGGACTTACTGCGTCAAGGTTTTTCCAACAGGGCTGTAAGTTTGGTTTCAGGGATACTTCATGAAAATATGATCTGAAAGCTTCCTTTAAGTATGGAACACAGAAGATAAATTATTCACTGAGTCGCATATTTAGTTTTAGGGTGCCTCCTAAACAAAACCCTAAAAATAGTGGCTGATATCCTAACAAAGCTTGCATGTGTGGGATCTGTGAGGATGCACCAGGAGCTCTCATGCAACTCCACCAGCCCTCCTGAACTTGTGATGTGTGAGAGGGCAAATACTTTCAAGCAGTGTGACTTCACTGATCCCTTTGGATCTCTCTGAGGATTTCAGTACCATCGACCATGGTATCATTCTGGACTGCCTGAGAGAGGTAGGGTTGGATAGCACTCTTTTACAGTGGTTCCGCTCCTACCTCTCTGGTAGATTCCAGATGGTGTTGCTTGGAGACTGTTGCTCTGCAAAGCGAGAACTGAAATATGGAGTTCCACAAGGCTACATACTGTCTCCAACATTCTTTAACATCTACATGAAACCACTTGGAAACCATCAGGAGGTTTGGTGCTGGGTGTTATCAACATGCTGATGACACCCAGATCTACTTCTCCATGCCGACCTCACCAGGAAATGGCATATCTTCCCTAAATGCCTGCCTGGAGGCAGTAATGGGCTGGATGAGGTATAACAAACTGAAGTTGAATCCAAATAAGACAAAGGTAGTGACTGTGGGGAGTTGGGACCCAAGAGATGGGTTAGACCTGCCTGTTCTGGATGGGGTTACACTCCCCCTGAAAGATCAGGTATGTAGCTTGGGAGTGTTCCTGGACCCAAAGCTCTCCCTGGTTTCAGGTTGAGGCAGTGGACATGAGTGCTTTTTATCTGCTGCGGCTGATACGTCAGCTACGTCCAGACCATTTCTAGAGGTGAATGATCTTAAAACAGTGGTACATATGCTGGTAGCCTCCAGGCTACCGGACATCTCCAGAAGGTCTGATGATGTATGTAATCAATTCAGTAGTATTTTTCTAACAGCATATATTGATAGCAAGCATGTAGCTAGCAGAGAGTGGGCTCGTGTTTGCCCCTCTTCCCTGTGGGCCCCTTCCGCACACCCCAAACCCTTAATGGCTTGAGTCCAGGCTATTTGAGAGAGTGTTTCCTTTGTAATAATAATAATAATAATAATAATAATTCGATTTCTATACCACCCTTCCAAAAATGGCTCAGGGCAGTTTACAAAGAGAAATATTTTCATTAATAATGAAAAGAGGAAAAATAACAAAAACAGAAGGAATAGAACTGCGCAATGGAAGCAACATCAAGAACCTGGAAGAGAAAGAACGTTACAAATACTTGGGCATTCTCCAGGCTGATAACATCGCACACACTGAAGTTAAAAGAAAAATTGGAAGTGAATACATCAGGAGAGTTAGAAAAATCCTCAAGTCCAAACTCAATGGCGGGAACACCATACAAGCCATCAACACCTGGGCTATACCTGTTATCAGATACACTGCAGGAATAATAGACTGGACCCAGGCAGAGCTAGAGACGCTAGATTGTAAGACCAGGAAAATCATGACCATCAATCATTCTCTGCACCCCCACAGTGATGTAGATAGGTTATACCTCCCTTGCAGCTCAGGTGGAAGAGGAATGCTGCAAGTCCATCAAACAGTAGAGGAGGAGGAAAGAGGCCTTGAAGAATATATCAAGGACAGTGAAGAAGATGCACTTCAAATGGTCAAGAACGAGAAACTATTCAACACCAATGAAACAAAGCAGGCCTACAAGAAAGAACAAGATAAGAACCGAGCAGAAAAATGGAGAAATAAGCCCCTGCATGGTCAATATTTGCACAATATAAGTGGAAAATCAGACATCACCAAGACCTGGCAATGGCTTAAGAATGGCAACCTGAAGAAAGAAACAGAGGGTTTAATACTGGCTGCACAAGAACAGGCACTAAGAACAAATGCAATAAGAGCAAAAGTAGAAAAATCCACAACAAACAGCAAGTGCCGCCTTTGTAAAGAAGCAGATGAAACAGTGGACCACCTAATCAGCTGTTGTAAGAAGATCGCGCAGACTGACTACAAACAAAGGCATGACAAGGTAGCAGGGATGATACACTGGAACATCTGCAAAAAATACAAGCTACCTGTAGCCAAGAATTGGTGGGACCATAAAATTGAAAAAGTGGAAGAAAATGAAGATGTAAAAATATTATGGGACTTCCGACTACAAACAGACAAACATCTGCCACACAATACACCAGATATCACTGTAGTCGAGAAGAAAGAAAAACAAGTCAAAATAATCAACATAGCAATACCAGGGGATAGCAGAATAGAAGAAAAAGAAATAGAAAAAATCACAAAATACAAAGATCTACAAATTGAGATTGAAAGGCTGTGGCAGAAAAAGACCAAAATAATCCCAGTGGTAATTGGCGCCCTGGGTGCAGTTCCAAAAGACCTCGAAGAGCACCTCAGCACCATAGTTGCCACAGAAATCACCATCAGCCAATTACAAAAAGCAGCTTTACTGGGAACAGCCTATATTCTGCGACGATATCTATAACAGCAACAACATTGACAATAAAATTCAACCATCCCAGGTCCTTGGGAAAGGATTGATGTCTGGATAAAACAAACCAGTCAATAACACCTGTCTGACTGTGTAAATAAATAAATAACTAAATAAATAATAATAAAAACAGAGCGAATAGCTGCAGCAGATGAGCAGGTAACTGCCCAGGCCACAACTTCTTCCAGACTGCATTCCAGGTGTGAGATTTGTTCTCTGCAATGGATGCTGTGATGTTCTCAATGCAAATTGCAATGCTGTAGCTCCTCCAGAAATCACAGGCAGAGAGAGATCACCTTCCATGAGATCTAGCATCCTCCTGAAGGTGCAGCACATGTAGTAAGACTTCAAAGTCATGATCAGACCATAGTCTATCCGTTGAATCAAGGAGGTGGTGTCGGCAAGAAGGCGATCTCCAGATTTGGTTGTACACACTGAGTGTGTCAGGATGGCTAGGGGCATTGTTGAGCAGCAGGACGACTCTGAAGGCCATGCTCCTGGAGACCAGATATCTCTGCACCTCATGCAAAAAGCAGTTGTTGAACCAGTCAGAGAAAAGCACTGGAGTCACCCATGCTCTCCTGTTGGCTCTCCAGAAGACAGGAAACTGGTTTTTATTCTTCCCTTTCAGGGCCCGGGGGTTCTGTGCCCGTTACAGCTTTACTGGAAACAGCCTATATTTTGCGACGATATCTATAATAACCAACAGTATTGATGATAAAATTCAGCCATCCCAGGTCCTTGGGAAAGGACTCGATGTCTGGATAAAACAAATCAGTCAATAACACCTGTCTGACTTTGTAAACAAGAAATAATAATTCGATTTCTATACCACCCTTCCAAAAATGGCTCAGGGCAGTTTACAAAGAGAAATAACAAATAAGATGGCTCCCTGTCCCCAAAGGGCTCACAATCTAAAAAGAAAGATAAGATAGACACCAGCAACAGTCACTGGAGGTACTGTGCTGGGGGTGGATAGGGCCAGTTACTCTCCCCCTGCTAAATAAAGAGAATCACCACGGTAAAAGGTGCCTCTTTGCCCAGTTAGCAGGGGTGCTAATCCCTGCCCCCTGTTATGATCCAGCTCGTGTGATGGCAACCCAGGACCAGGCTTTCTCTGTGGCTGCCCCAGGGCTTTGGAATATGTTGCCTGCTAATATAAGAGCATATCCTTCTCTGTTTGTTTTCAGGAAGAATAGGTTCTCCTATTTTCACAGGCTTTTGATTAGAATTAATTGTAATAATTTTAAAAACTTGTTTTAATAACTATTTCCTGCTATACTATTGTATAATGTATTTTAATCTGTGACTTTAAATTTTTACACTGCCTAGAGATGTACATATCAGGCAGTATAAAAATATGATAAATAAATAAATAAAATAAGAGGAAAATAAGAGGAAAATGCTTTAAAATCCCTCCCTCTCTGCAGCACCCCACCCCCATTTCCATTGCTGCAATTTGAAAAAGGAAAACAAAAAGGCAAACAATACATGCAACATGACTCATATGTTATGGCCCTAAAGGTATGCCTGCAGATGTGTTATATTGATTGGATTTACCTCTCCATTTGCCCCAGTCATCTGATCCATGTGCAGTTGTCACTTTCACAAAAATAGGCTATTGACACTCCACATGCTGGTCCTTCATTCTTACTGGAAAGTTGGCTGGGGAAGAGAATTTGTGCTTGGCTATAGATATGGTATTGTTGGCAGCTATGCTTTTGGCTCTGCCACAGGAAACACTACAGTGTGCCTCAGAGTTTTCTTATACATTTTCACAACACATGTGCACTCCCGATAACTGATCAGGACTTGTTTATAACACGTTTTTGCAACCAAGCTTGGAAGCAAAGAAGCAATATTTGACATCATGTCTGTTTCCTCCACAATTTCTTCAGGCATGGCAATTCAAATACTGTATGGTGTACTGAAACTGCTTCCCAAAAGTAACAGTTGTTTGAGTTTTGTAATTTTACCATTAATATAGGCCTATTGAAGCTGCAATTACACATATTGCCAAAATAACCTAGTACACTTTGTGAAAATTGGCAGTAGTGTGGATGAGGAAATGCTTTCCTTTTCTACTGGTAGCATTTAAAAGAAGAGAGGCCTTGGCTGTACACATGGATTCAAATCTTTGCTGAGATGAACTCTGTGCATTGTTGCCAGCACTGCCATTCTGCGTGATCCCAGACGCCTCTCTTCTTATGTCTGGGACTACAGGCCTGTAGTTCCCACTCTTAACATGCTCAGGAGATTGTGATTGTGGACTCCCCATTTGTTGGCATATGGGGACAGGTCACTTAGCAGGCAGTGGGACGATCATCCCCAGGTTCACAGCCACCAAGCGAATGGAAAGGGAATTAGCATCACACCTTTCCTTCTATTGGGAATGCCTAAGCACTGTAGACCTGAGTTAGCTTTCAAGATAACTCCACTTTCAAGGTCTCTCTGTCCAAAGATTGACCCTTTACTTCACCCTCCTCTGTGGAGGCAAAGAAGCCAATGCTAATAACCTCAACAGGAAAAGCAGATAAGGCACTGTAAAGGTAACATTCCCCATCACAAAAGGGCTAGTGGACAATAGGAACTCAAGAGATCCTGATTGCTTTACCAGGCCCTTCTGACTTAACAGATACCATACTTGTATGTCCATTCAGTCCATTAACATATAGGTTGTTCTTGACCATTCTTGCCATTGTGTTTTACTTAAGCACAGCAAACAATTGATCCTTTTGAGATCCACCAGAATTTCCCTCCTCAGGAAGAAGGAATGGCCAGTATTTTGCTTCAGGGCCCATTTTGGGATATAACTGGCCCTGGTTCAGGGGCGTAACTATAACAGGGCAAGGGGACACAGTTGTCTGGGGGCCCACTGCCCGGGGGGGGGGCAGAGGCAGGTCACATGAATGACTCTCCCAGCCACGCACCCGCCCAGGCTTCCTTAAGTTGTATTCATCCTCCGAAACTGATGTGAGTATTAAGACCTGGTGCTACCAGAACAGCATGTCTTTCTCAGCTGAGCTTCAGTGATGGGCGGGGCCCATTTTAAATCTTGTCTCTGGGCCCACTACAACCTTGCTACACCCCTGCCCTGGTTTCATGAACCAGTGTATTTCATTTGGTCTCTACACCATGGAGTCAACCACTGTATGGGTGATTGACCTGACTCTAGCCATTACACCAGGCCTCGTCTTGCTCTTTGCACTAGTCTTGCTCTCAGCCTCCAGATTGGCCTTCCTCGCTGGCCCAATATACCCAGCTTGCCTCGCTGCTATGAGAAGCTGGCTGCACAAAAAAAGGTACCTTCTGGATTTACCCCTGCTGCCTAATCCCCAAGCTGCTTTCAGTTCTCGGCTGCTGCCTGGTTCCATCCCAGAGGAAAAAGGTCCTTCAGTTGTGCCTGAGCCATGAAGGTCCAATCACCACTAACGGAAGGACAAGGTTGTATGGTAACCACTGCATCCCTCTGGGCTCTTCCTATCCCTGCTCTTTCTTAAGGTCCAAAACCTGTTTCTCTACAGCCTTCTCTAGCCAGCCTGGAAGTCATTTAATTCAGACACCAAGCTAAATTACCTCTTTGAAAATCATCTGGTTAATCTCTGTAACGTATTTTTAGTAGTAATATTGCTTTAATCAACTCTCTTATTCTGCTGTACCCCTAAAGCCTCAAATAAAACCTTACTTTATTTTGAACTTCAACCTCTCTGTCTGTTCATTTCCCCAGGACCAGAACTTTACCAAAAGTAAAGATGTGGCTCTTCACCCAAGCTTTTGAATGAGAGTATTCTTGGGGGTTTTTAACTGCAGCTGCTTTATGTTATGTATTATTATTATTACCATCTATACATTTAATTCTCTAAGACATATCCGCCACTAATCCCCTGTGTGGAAGCTCTCGCAAGAGTTCGCAAGTGAGCCGCTGGGAGGGGGAAAGGAAAGTGGTGGCAGACAGAGAAAACAGCCACAGCCGAGGGAGGGGGGAGAAAATGGCGGCGGGGGGGATGGTGGCAGCAGTGGGGGGAAAGAAAACGATGGTGGCAGCTGGGGGGGGCTAAGAATATGGGGAGAGCTGAGAGGGAGCGGGAAGGAGGGAAGAACTAGAGGCACAGATGCTCTGCACCCGGGCCAGCTAGTTATCATTATTTTATGGGTTATTAAATTTTGATATAGAGATGAGATTTATATGTTCTGTACTTTTGTATTATGTATTTTAATTTTTGAGATCATCTATACCTTTGTATTTTAATTATGCATTGTTTTAATTCTATTGTAAACAGCTTTGAGATTATTTTAATGAAAAGTGGTATATAAATTGAACAAAAAATAAATAAACTTTGCACACATTTATTCTGATGTGGAACTGCTTCACTTTAGCTCGTTAATTCCCCCACACAAGCCTAAACTCATTTAGCAGTGATCGCCAATCACCCCGGAGCAGTTCCATTAACTGTTTTTTCAACCGCACTATACTCCTCTGTGCATCTAATTGCCAAAGTAGTTCATTCAGATACTTCTTTGATTTTCCAATCTTCAAATTATCATCCAACATATCCTGAAGACAACATTTGGTTGCACTTCCACTCAACAGGTTCTCCAAGCAGCCAAAATCACCCTGTCCAAAAATGCCTAAGAGTGCAATGTTCAGCCTCTCAAACATTTCTATATATCTCTTCTACAAACTGAAGTTTTATTTCAAACTATGCAATAACTTGTGTGGTAATAATAAAGGTTTTTCCTGTAGAACTTGATAAAGGTGACTTCTTGCTCCTTTAGGGCATAACTAAGAACAGTAGAACTGTGCTACCTTTTTGTCCAAAATCTACATACAGCTTTTGGGTAAGGATCATACTTTGCAGCAATTAATCATAAAAAACATTCCATCTTTAAAACATTCCAAGCTTCGGTTCCATCATTTTCTGTCATCCTGCCAGTAAACCTGCTAATGCAAACACTATTTCTTTTTCTTCTGAGAACCACTGTATTTCTTAAATTGGGATAACATCGACAGTTGCCCTTAATTTGGAACAGGAGTGCTTGATCCAAAACAGAAGTGCTTGCAGAAAAGTAAGGGCTCCTGTTCCAGGCAAAGGAAACCTGTGGATGCTACCCATAGTAAGTGAATGAATTAGGTTGCTTCATTCTGTCATACTCTGGGCATGACCAAAATATAAGTGGTCAAAATAAATAATATGCAGAAAGCAGTAGGCTTGATTTTCAGTTGCTTGGGTTGCTGGGGTCACCAAGGCGGTGATGTCCCTGAAAGCATCCATTAACTTGTACCCCTATATTGACAGTTGTCTTTCATTTCTGTGGGACAGAAGTGAAATGCAGCAGAAAAGTGCTTCCATTCAGGCAAGTCGCATTCGGATCATAAACAGCAGGGGGAGCAGCAACTAACAACCCAAAAAACCAGCAACTTTTTCATGCCAGATATCCAATGTCCTTGCACTAGGACGGGACATAGGAAGCTGCCATATACTGAGTAAGACCATTGGTCCATCTCGCTCAGTATTGTCTTCACAGACTGGCAGCGACTTCTCCAAGGTTGCAGGCAGGAATCTCTCTCAGCCCTATCTTGGAGATGCTGACAGGGAGGGAACTTGGAACCTTCTGCGCTTCCCAGAGTGGCTCCATCTCCTAAGGGGAATATCTTACAGTGTTCACACTTCTAGTCTCCCTTTCAAATGAATCTAGGACATACCATGCTGAGCTAAATGGAGAAGTTATGCTTGCAACCACAAGACCAGCTCTCCTCTCAGGGCAGCCTATTCCATGCTGCTTCAGCAGGGAGACCGCCACCATGCATGGCAGGAAAGAAGGGGTGCTATGCTTGCTACAACGAGCACCCGGCAGCACCTCCTTCCCCACATGGCGCCTTTTCTATCCTGTTGCATGTGGCAGCCACCTTTGATTAAGCAGCCCGGGGTAGGCTATCCTGCTTCCACCACTCTGCGTGGAGGCTACCTGAGTGACAGGTTCACGACAGCCTAGCCCAGGCTAGGCTGGTAGCCAGCATCTACCTGGTGCTGGCTTCCAGCCTAGCCTGGGTTGTCATGTAGGTCACCAGCACCATGCTTGGTAGAAGAGAAGGAGCGCCACTGGGTGCCCGTTGAAGAGAGTGTGGTGGCCCCAGAAAGGACTAGCATTGGCTCTGGCAGCATCTGCACATGGGTTCTTTGAACCCATATGCACAATTGCAGCTCCACCCCTGGTTGGTCAGGAGTCATACCTATGACGGCAACGTGACTAATGTTAATGAACATTTGTTTACAGGTATCACACACCCATCTTGATTATCTCTGAGGAGAAACTCCACAGCTATTCTCCACCCAGGGCTTTGTTTCCTTTTAGTTGCAATTCTTTGACTTGTAAATCAGGCAGTGATTTGTAGGACAAAGACTGGAGCCAGAGAAATACAACTAGGGCCAAAGAAAACGTTTTTAACTTTAGGAGCAGCTGCCCAAGGAAGGAGGAGCCATGGGGAAGCCCTTATCAAAAATGAAGAAAAGTTGCTCTCCCAGAGCCCTGTAATAACAGAAGGCAAAAAGGATCGTTCCTGAAGCTAATCCGAATATGAACTCTTCAGGCTTTTGTTTGCCTATCAAAAGGGGCGGTAAAAACAGGATGGAGAGGTGAGGAAGGGGGAGGGGTGGGGTGGCTGCTTTGTTTCGGTCTATGGAGCAACTCAGTCTGCTCCTTTATCTCCGGGGCTCCCCGAGGCGTTGATGGAAGTGCTCTGACAGAAACACAGCCCAGGGAC
This sequence comes from Hemicordylus capensis, assembly GCF_027244095.1. NCBI lineage: Eukaryota > Metazoa > Chordata > Lepidosauria > Squamata > Cordylidae > Hemicordylus > Hemicordylus capensis. Next base: position 79,076,313 of record NC_069661.1, on the reverse strand, counting down.
AGGCAGGCCGTCGGCGGCTGTCAGCGCTGCTGAAAGAGTCACTCCAGAAGGGGAAGCGTCAAGCGCGGCTCGAGGGGGCGGGGACAAAGGGCGGGAGGGAACTTGAGTGCAGGTGACACCAAGTTCGGCTTGCTTGCTTGCTTGCGTATATATGTCAGTGCCTGTGTTTGTATTCTACCTCAGATGTTTCCCTCCTTCCCGCCTCCTTCCAAAAAACCCACCAAAAAACCGAGGCTGTGAGGGAATTAGAACCAGGAGCGCGTTATCATAATCCCCAGTTGCCTGGGGAGAGACGGCCAGAGACAGGGCACTGAGAGAGAGAGAGGGGGCAAAAGAGCAGTAAAATGCACCTGAAAGACAAAGTGGCTCTGGTGACGGGGGCAGCGCAGGGCATAGGCAGAGCCTTCGCCCAGGCACTGTTGGAAAAGGGCTGCAAGGTAAGTTGCGGGGACGGGATGGGACCACCCCGCCACTGCACTAAGGGGGCGACCTCGCTCCGCCTCTCCCTCCCTCGCTTCACCGCTCTCACTCGTGCCTGCGGGGCTGATAGAAGCCTTGCTCCTCAGACAAGGAGGACCGAGTTGCTTGCCTTGCAAGGCTTCTGTGTCGTCTCCGTTTGCTGTGGAATGCGGAGCTCGTGTCTGCGTGTATGGCAGAGAATTATACATGTATCAACGTGTGTATATGGAACATACTGTGTGTGTGTGTGTGTGTGTGTGTGTGTGTGTGTGTGTGTGTGTGTGTACGTACATACAAACATGCCATGATTGTGGTTTATATTCATGCTTATTGATTTGGGGGGAATATTTATACACATTGTGGACATCACAGTGTAGTGTATATAAATATCAATAGGAACAGCACTCGACACACATTTATATATAGATTCACTCAAACATATGGGGTGCCACAATCCTTCCAAAAGAAAGCACTTTAAAGTCCCATTGATTTCAACTGGAAAGATATAAACACATTCTTAACTCTCCCTTTGAAATCAATGGGGCTTAAAAGTCTGGCTCATACCACACTGCATGTATACTGTATGTAAATTCTATATACATCTGTCTATGTTTATACACAGACAAGCAGCACATACACATATACATATATCATGTATGTTTATTACCCCTAAAACAGTCCCTCCCTCTCTTTACCAAGGAAATTGCTAAGTAATCTGCTTTGGGTTGTTAAAAAGTATACCAAATAATAATTCCTTCTGTCTTGTATGTGTGACCATAATATTAATGGCCTTGGCTGACAATTCTCCTTTATCGCCTTTTTACACAGGTAGCTTTGGTGGATCAGAATGTAGAAGTAGGTAAAGCAAGCAAAGATGCCTTGGACAAGCAGTTTGATGTACAGAGGACCATCTTCATTCCTTGTGATGTTTCAAATGAAGAACAATTGAAAGGTAAAGAGGGTTGGTTATTTTCATTTTGTTTTTCATGCTTTTTTATCTCATCAAAACATACAGTTGTCTGCTTCAGAAAAGAATATGCCAAAAAAATAAAAACTGTGTACTTGAGTTTCTAGAAGACAGCCTGCATCTGATCCCAAGCAAATGTGATTTAAGTCGGATTTATAGATTTACAATGTGTACTAAATCTGTAAGTGTGAAATATTAGCAATGTATCCTGAGTTGGATTACCTGGCACGTTATAAAATGGTGTATCACACCTGGGGGCTTTCACACAGAAGTCACAAAATACTCTGTAATTTTTTTTTAATGGCTACTATATTAAAATTGGATTCAATTGTCAACATTTATGATGCTCATATATAGGGAAGAGGGGAGAATGCACTTGTTTCAAAATATTACCTTGGGACTGATATGCACTCAACAGGCTTTTAATTGTTCTTTTAAAAAACAAAACCCTCCTTATCCATAAACACACATCTCTGACCTCATAAATTGCTTTTGAACTTCCCTGTGTTATAAAAGCAACCTGCAGTGATTATTTGAAGGCAACTGTTATGGAGAGAGAAGGAATCAAATATGTTGGAAATTCAGAGTTACTTGTACAGTTTTAGAAGTCCCAAAGGGGTTTTCTCACTGCTAAAACACCCGTTGTTTTTTTAAAAAATGTGTATTTTAGCCTATTTTAAAATTAAAACACCAATTTTACATTTAATAGAAGTTATTATTCTGAGCTTTTGTTCACTAGTCAAGATTAACAACAGCAAAAACCTGAACACTTTGGCAAAAAGTATTCTATACAAATTCTGGTTTTTTAAATTATATGTAAGTGGGGAAATGTTTGACTAACAAGCAGAAGGTTGCTTGTTTGAATCTCCGCTGGTACTATATCAGGCAGCAGCAATATAGGAAGATACTGAAAGGCATCATCTCAACTGCGCAGGAGGAGGCAATGGTAAACCTCTGCTGTATTCTACCAAAGAAAACTACAGTGCTCTGTGGGCACCAAGAATTGAAATCACTTGACAGCACACTTTACCTTTACCTTTATTAGTGATCTAGCTTTCTAAGACTATTTTCTAAACAGGTATGCACATGCGTGTGTGTATGTTTTCATGGGATTGCCAGCACAAAAAAGAAAATAGCAACAGTACTTTGTATGCAAACAAAAACGTAGATCAGAAGGAAGATTAAGTTACAAACTCTCCAGATACAACATGCAGTGTTATAATTTATAAATAAAAATTATTGGAAATCTAGAAATACAATAATCCATATGCCCTGATTGTAATCAGTTCAAGACACTATAATTACTCAGTGCAGATTCACACAATGCAGGTGAATAAAACACAAACCACCACAATTTGGAAAAATTTCACACACACCACACCTGCATTGAGATAGTTATCTCTAAAGATGAGTGAAAACAGAGGAAGGTTCGTTCATAATTAGATGGCTGGGAGGACCAGCACAACTCCTGATATTGACAACACACTTGCAGTGGCAGAGCTCAAGGGGAAGCTGGAACTGCCCAGAAAAGAAATATTGTAGATTCTTGATGCAAACATTCAGGTATAAAATTCTGAAAGTGAAAAGACCAGAAATCTTATATAGCATCTTGAGAAAGAAGCAATCAGGAACCAGGTTGGGAGTTCAGTCAATCTGTGCTTCTAAAATACCTTCAATAGAATCAGGGTTGGAGAGGGCCTTGAAAACCATCTAGTCCAACCTCGTTCTTGATACAGGAAATCCAGAGCTAGAGCATCTCCAACAGATAGCTGTCCAGCCTTTGCCTGAAGATTTTCAGCAAGACAGTCCCACCACATAGGTAATTAGTTTCATTGTCAAATTGCTCTTATTATTTAAAAGTTTCTTCTAATGTTCAACCATAATCTACATCCTGTTACTTAAGCCATATCTAGCCTTGTCCTCTGCAGCAAAAAACAAGTCTTCTAGGTGACAGCCCTTCAGGTATTTGAAAAGTGATATAATTTACTTCCCTCAGTCTTCTCTTCTCCAACAAAAACATACACAGTTCCTTCAACCTTATCTCATAGGGGTTCCTCTCCCCCATTTAGAACCTTTAACTAAATTATTGAATTGCCTTGCCTAATTAACATTTTGCCTTCTGTAACTCCCATTTTTAGCTTTAATAAAGCTTTTAAACTGCAGTTCATCCTTTCTAAATACACCAAGTGCCACCAGCCCCAGCCCCTGTGGCCACTGGCCAATCACCCCCTCCCCCTACAGATTTTCAAGGCTTTTGCCCCAGCCCCTCAAACCTGAAGACTAAGAAGATTGAAGAAGAGTAGACTCAGAGACCAGACCACAGAAGTGGACAACTGGATACACAACATGGGTCAAGCCCTAGACTGAGTGAGTCTACCCCCCATTTACACACACACACACACACACACACACACACACACACACACACACACTCTCACACACACACCCTTCCCTCTGGAATTCTGTAATTCTTGAGGGGTTTTTCCTGTTTGGAGGGAGGTTTGGGGTTGCAATTGAATTTTTAAAAACTGTGTGTTGTTTAGTTTAGAAAAAGTTTAAACAGGGGTTCTTTGTGGGAAGGATCCCCATTAGCTAGTACTAGTAGGTGGTAGTGTAGCCTCATGATTAAAAAAAACACCACACCAATTCTGTATTTTTTCCCATTGCAAAGATGGGGGGGGGCACTTTTAAAAAACAGAAGCCTACCCTCTGCCCCATGTTCTCTGCCCAGCAGCCTATTGTATGATCTTCCCTAGTCATTATTATTAATTAGTTATTCTGTCATTATTAGTTAAATAGTTATTCTGTTCAATCCATAGTTATATTGTATATGCTATTGTGTCTCTGTTCCCTGAAGATTTGAACTCATTTAAGATAGGTAGATATTTCATGACCAACCTCTTATCAGTCTTCAACTGCAGTCTTGAACCCTAAACTTTTGTGAGGTTGCTTATGTGAAGTTTCACAGTATTCACCTTTTGGAAGAAGATGGAGTCAAAATAGAAGTTGAGCATTTCCACCGTCTTTGTGATCTCTTAACATATCACCACAATTACCAAGCAGCTGGCCTGTTTCCTTCCTCTTCCTCTTATTTTGAACATACCTGAAAAAGTCCTTTTTGTTGCTCTTCGCATTCCTCACCAGCCTCAGCTTGTTCTGAACTTTTTTCCTTGACATCCCTACAAGTCTGTGCTCTCACAGACTTGTCATCACTCTTAGTGACCTGACCTTCCTTTAATTTCTTATGTGATTTTTTTTAGATTTTTAATTCATCATTAAGCTTCTTGTGTAGTCTCTATAGCTATTTTAAGTGTCTCCAGTTTTTCTTTCTTGTTGGAATGATTTTTGACTGCACCTTATTCAGGAACTGCTATCCATCTTAGGCATATTTCTGAGCTTATTAAAAATTGGCTTTCCTGATATCCAAGGTTTGGCTAGGTTCCCCCTTAGCTTTCCATAAGATTAAGAATTTCAGACTTTTTGATAACTTTCCCCCCAATTTTCTTCCGACATCAACCTCATTGATGTAGCTCTTCCCTTCAGGTTAGGCTCAGATCAAGGACAGCTGATCCCCTCATTATTCCACCACCTTCTGAAAGAGGAAGTTGTCAGCAAGGTATGTCTGGAATTGTTGGAGATTCAATGCTTGGAGAAGTTTGTCTCTTAACAGATAGCAGCATAGTTGAAGTCCCCCAGTATTGCTAATTCTTGCTTCCTTGAAGCATCTGCAGTTTTGTTTTGTTATTTCAGGAAAGCATCATACACATCCATTCCATAGTATGGCAGTCTGTAATAGACCCCAACTACTATGCTGTTTTTATTCCCTTCTCCATTTTCTGATGCTCTCCACTAATCTCTTCGATTTGTGTGCAACTGTACAGATCCCCCCCTTCTGTTGGATCTGTTCTTTTTGATCAAGTCTTTCCCCAGTCAGTGAGCCGTGGTCCCAAAAATCAAATCTCTGTTGTTAACACCATCTGTGTAACCAGTCATTCACCTGAATTTACTTTCTCTCTCTGTTTGTAGGCCTCCACCTTTTACAGGAATAATTGCTGAGACCATCACTTGAGCTCCAAGTTCTCCGAGGAAGGGAGAACATTGTGGTCAATGTCATTCATTCCCATGTGAATGAAGGGACATGGTTTATTTAATCTGAAGAAATAATTTCTTTAATCCAAGACCAGATAAAGATAACACTTTTACAACAAATGTACATATCATAACTTTTTCTTCTGGGTTAATTAACCTACCTACCACGGGTTCTATACTCATAATCTTGCATATTATAATCCCCCAAAGGTCTTACAGTTCACATAGGAAAGATATATCTCAGCACACACATCAGTAATAGCCAGAGTACCCAGGAACTCCTCCAGTGTTGCAGTTTTTCACTTTCACAAGCACAAACACACACATAAAAGCTCCCCAAAGTATTTCCCTGAAATGAGGCAAAAAGCCACACTCAGACTGGAAAATCCACCTATCCAAATAAACCTTAAAAAAACACATGCAGATCACCATGGGGCTGGGAGGATTTGTCCTGAAAAGCTATTTGTTCTAAAAAGATTCAGCAAGGTTATGAGTATGCTCAACTAATTCAGAAGTTAAATAAAGGCTACTTAAAATACCAACTGGATCTGTTCCATTTCAAGTAATTAAATCAATTTATTTTACTTTTGTTACAATACAAAGGTTACAATATAAAGCAAGTCTTAATAAAGATTTTGGAGCATCTTATATTTTTGTCCTTATAGATCTTATGTATTCAATTTTGTTCCATAAGCAAAATTCATAATTGCGATTGTATCATTGCCATCATTCTATTATATTGAATTGTATGGTTTGTGTCCACCCCCACCCCATCAATTTGTAGATGCATTTAAGAAGGTAGTTCAGCATTTTGGAAAGTTGGATATTTTAGTCAACAATGCTGGAGTGAATAATGAAAAAAACTGGGAAGTCACAGTACAAATTAACTTGGTAAGTTTAATTCATACATTAAATATTTACATGCAACTTTTTTAAAAAAAGTATCTGTTTTCTAAGGTGACCAGTCTTAAAAACGAAAGTCTAAGAGATGTGTGCAAGAATTTAGAGAAAGAAAGTTATTTTTGTGGCTGTGTTTTTTTAGTAAATATAAGAACTATGCAGCCTGATCATATGCATCTTCATTTAGAAATAAATTCTGGATTGAATGGGACTTATTCACAAGCATATTTAGAACTGCAGTGTTAATGGACATTATTTCCAAGTGCTGACTTTTTCAATGAATCCAAAATTTAAAAAAGCAGAAGCTATTTGAACAAACATGCCATCATGTTCAGTTACCTCTAAATCATATATGATCAAACTTACCATTATGCATTGTTTTTGCTACTATGATCCAGACTTAGAAAACAGTTGTGAGATGTTACAGCAATCAACGGTGATTGCTGCTGGTGTCCTTATATTTATACAGGCATTTGTATATGACCATCACTACCATCAGGCTGTTAAATCAATTACCAGCAGATAGTCGTTACAAGATTTTTTAAAATTGTTCAGTTGGCTGAAATACACTGAGTCTCTACACGCGATCAGAGAGTGGTGGTTTGGGGCTTGGAAGAGTCGTCAGTTCAAACTGTTCACACAGAAACAGCTGCCACTGGGCTATACTAACCCTACTTGCATATGAGCACAGAAATACACTTGGGAATTGTGTTGTGGTCCAGGCCTGATTTATATACTAAATATGCTCATTAGCTAGCATACAAAATTAGGCCTGTCTCATAGTGTCACCAAGTGACCAAGTTCTTTTATATAGTGACCATGTAGGATTTGGGCGCAAGGAAGAAAGGAGATCAAACCAATCCTAAATGATTCAATGGGCTTTATTGAGTATAAAAGAATAACATCAATCTAGCTGAGCAGAAAGCAGAACATTCTATCAATATTACTAACAGTATTTCAAACCTAGCCAGCAACAATATTCACCCAATGTTCCTAACTAACATATGTGTGTGTATTAAATCTTCCTAAAGCCTAATATAATTCAGATATAGACGGAAAAAGGGGGGCGGTAAGGAAGGTTGAGGACTGGCATGGGTTGGGGAGATCAGGAATTAGTAGAGGGAAAGGGGGGGGAGGAGAAGGAGGGGAAAGGATGGAGGGATCCAAGGCTTGTGGAGGCAGCATATTACCCAGATCAGAGGCTTGAGAACAGTGGAGCTTTCAGCTGAAGGAGAGAAGCTTTTGGCTGGAGACAGGAGCTTTTAGATCAAGTATGCAGTTTGCTCAGAGCACGGCTGAGAGTCAGAGCACCATGTCTGGGGAAGTCTTGACTTCTCACTGCGCAGTGGAAGTCACAGATAGTTCCTGTCCATGGACAGAGTTCCTGCCTCTAGCCCTGCGGCTTGGGCAGCAAACTCTTGGATGACTCATGAGCAAGTCTTGCTTGTAGGCAGAAGATTGCGTGTAGGCACAAGACTGCTTGCTCTCTGTCCAGTATTAGCCTCATTCTTTATAGTTGTATTTTCCTTTGATCTCTCATAGAGTCTATTCACATCTCCTCATCTTTTCTTGGGTCCCCAAAAGGGTGACAAAGCTGTTACCTTCTGGATAATGTCTTTTAATTATTCAGGATATTGGCCAGTCCAGAGAGATCTGAATCCCATCTTCTGTAAGCTGTGAGCTTAGAAGGGGGGGGGGACATTGCCCAAAGCAAATCTGCATCTCTGAGCTGCAAATGGGCATCTTCTCTTGTCCCAGATTTGCTAGCCTGATCCCAAAAAGGTGTTAAAGTGTTAGTAAAGTAAGAATTAAAGTCTATAGGTGTTTTCTTTGTATGCATCTACCTATGTTGAATTTCTATAGAGAGCAATTGAGTCAATCATTGACAAGGATTAACATGGACTTCTTGCAACAGGAGAGGGGAGATCAGCCTCTAGCCTCTTCCACAGACATTATCTGATAGTGAGTCACATTTTAGCATTTGGATTGTTCTGGCCTGGCTTTTGTGCTTCCTTGAGTACCCATTTCACAATACAATGCTGGATCGCCTCTTCCCTCACAGACCAGTTGAGATCTGGGGTGTCAATTCACCCTGAGTCCAGGCATTAATTCATTTCTTAATATAAAATGAAATCAGACACAGGCCTGAATTCCATATACTTCTGAGTTGGTACCTCTGGGTCTAATATGTTGGGGGAGGCGTCTCCAACAATTGGGGGAATTGCCCCACAACACACCATGCTGCCAGGAGAAGCCGCACTCTAAAGGGCCACAAGGAGGAAGGGGTGGGGCAAGCCCCATTCAAGCCATTTTGGGCAAGGGATCATAGAGAGCTGTGTGCAGAATGGCACCTTCCCTGCTCACGGCCCTAGCAGCTTCAGCCATCTCTGGACAACATGGTGGGTGGCTGCCAAAACTAAAAAATGGACCGGGAAGCAGACAATCAACAAACCCAGGTACTGTGGCCCCTACTGGTTAAGATCCAGGATTATTTTCAGGGTCACCTGGTTTTGGCAAGCCCAGGTTTGTGAGCCGAGCCCTGGTTCATATGATCTGTTAACCCTGGGTTAGTGTGATTGCGTGAAGAGTTTCATTATTTGGTACAACAGAAGTAAATGCATAGGGCATGAAAACTGTTCACTGTCCTGTCATAAACAAATTGTGACTGTTGTATATCCTTGAGCTTCTACTACAGTGCCAGCTTCTTAAATAATCCAGGAAAGAAGTGTCGCTGTGGTTGCCAAACTACACTTCTTCTGTCTTACTCTTCCAGCTATATTGGCTCCTTCGCTACTGAGAACAGCTAGGATTTCTCTAGCCTTTTTAAGACTACAGTCCTTTGCAAAGTTATTTGGAGTAAGTGCCACTGAACCCAGTAAGAGCTGAAATTAGTAATTACTATGGATCAGATTGTATTGCAGGGAGCCTGCATTACAGCAAAAGTAAGACAGCATGATTATATGCTTGATGAATCCACTTCCACTTATTTGGAAGAGTATCCCATTGAAAGTGGCTCATACTTGAGGCAAGGCAGGTGGCTACTAAAGAGAGGGCCTTTTTGGTGGTTGCACCCCATTTATGGAATAGCTTCCCCAGTGAGGTTCACTTGGCTTCAGCACTTTGTTCTTTTAGACACCAGGTAAAGACCTTTTTGTTCACTCAGGACTTTTAAATTTGATTTTTATAATTTACTTCTTTTTAAAAAGCTTTAAAATTGTTTTGTATTGTATTTTTAAAATAATAATAATAATTTTAAAAACTTTGTTAGCCACCCCATAACAAATTTCTCTCCGGGCGGCTCACAACACAGCATTAAAACATCAAGTAAAAACTAAATAATAATAATAATAATTATTATGATGATGATGATGATGATGTGGCTAACAAAGTTTTAAAAATTATTTTATTTATTTATTTATTTATTTATTTATTTGATTCAACAGAAATATGATCATGCTGTCTCATCTTTGCTATAATGCAGGTGCCTCGCAGTACAATCTGATCCATAGTAATTACTAATTTCAGCTCCTCCTGAGTTCAATGAGAGTGTACCCAGGTTTGTGGCTTTAAAGGAGAAGCTCACTTTCGGCTTATCTGTTAAATAACAAGTTTTCAAAATGCACTTGAAACAATAATGCAAAAGTCATCACAAACTTTTCATATGTGGCAGGTTTTACATGCCAGAGTTCAATTGCAGTTGCGTTACACCCCTATCAATATTGCTCAGTTAAACATTAATTAACAGATTAGCGAGCACAAAGTCTCACTTGGTGAGAAAACACTCCACCTTCTATGAATGGCTTCCCTCATGAGTTCAATCAGGCATTAACAGACAGCTAATTATTTTTTAAAGAGTAAAGTATGTGCCCTGATCCAGAGCCTGCGTTCTCTGATGTACTTATATAGAACCCATTCACTTCAATGGAACAGAGCAGTCTTTGTATATCTTTTTTGTCCACATAATTGTTTTTCCCATTAAAATGAATGGGAAGTCTTTCACAGCAAGGAGAGTTCTTCAGAACAGCCAATGAGGTGGGGTGAGGTGGCTGCCACAGGTGGCAAGTTAACAGAAGCAGAAGCGGACACTTTGCACTTTCTTGATGCCACCTCTGCTGGCTGCCGCATTGTGCCTCTCCAGCCAGCATTTGTCTTACCTAGTAGTAGCAGTGCTGCTGCCTGTCCTGTCATCTCTTTTCTCCATTCCCTGGATTTTGAAAGGGAAGGGGACAGGGAATTGAAGGAAGTCTAATTCTAAGCATTTTCTTCTGCTCCCTGTTCTCAGCTTTTTTTCAAAAGCAAGGAAGTGGCAGGGGGTAAAGCAGGAGAAGGAGGAAGAGTAGTGGTAGCTCAGGGAAGGGAAGTAGATGAAAGAATCCCACCTCTGCCCAGATCAGTGGGCGGGGGGGATTTCCCCCTCTTCTGGCATCAATGGGGTAAAAGACCACACCCTCAATAGGTGCTGGGGGGAGGGAAGGGGGGCTGAAGGCCAGTGTGCAGCATGCTCTGTGCACTGCCAGGGCTAGGGTGAATGTGATATAATATAGATGTCACAAATGTCATGACTATCTTGTAAGAGTTATAACAGACTCCTTTATTCATATTTTTTCTACAGACTATAACTAATTAATAATAGGTCTAAGCTAAGTTGGTAGGTCTAAACCAGGCCTGCACAACATAAGGCCCGGGGACCAGATCTGGCCCACGGGGACTTTTTTGCTGGCCCACAGGTAGAAATATCCTACAACTACAGCACCCTAGAAAGGCGGACAATCACCCTTTAGGTCAGTTACAGTGACTGAACAGGAGCAGGAACAGGGACTATTTTCTGGCAACTATCTGTCGCTAAAATTGTGGGTCCCTTGACAAAGGGAAAAGATCCACCCGTAACAAATAACTGCTTTCATTTATATATGTACTGATGTGCTGAAAATTGACCTCAGCCCTCAAATACCATGTCGTGGTTGGTTCCAGCCCACCAGGGCATTTGAGTTGTGCAGCCCTGGTCTAAACTGAGTTCAGTCCATATATTCTGGTTTAGCATTTTGCAGATTAAAGCTTTTCAATCTGCTTGAATTTGTTATACATATCCCACAATGTTATAACATTCACCATAATGTGATGGGACATGTGCATCTTATTTATTTGAAATAATACAATATTACTATTAATTAGTATAGAAATAAGAATAGTAATAGAATATTAATTAGTAAAATGTATAAATATTTTGCCTTCTTCAAGACAAGACTTGCAGCTCAGTCTTAGAAATTGCATAGCTCAATGTGGCCTACATCCAGGTACATATTAATAGGATTTCAGACATACATAGATTGGAAAACAGGCCAATTTATTTAAACCTATGTGAAGTTCTTTTTAAGCCCAATGATGCACAGAATTTAAAAAATATGTATCATTATATATTCATATAAATATGTATCAAAATGATCCAGTCGTTGGTTTTCTTCACCAGTTCACAAGCTGGAGCAATTACAGTTCATTGCTGCTTACAGAGTGGCAGCAAAAGATGCAATTTGGAGTACTGTTGAGCTGCATCAGTCTAATACTCAGGGTCATGCAGCTACTCAGCCCTTGTCCCTAGCACACAGTTGTCTAACATTGTTACATGTAGTGACCCAATAAAGAGAATCCAAACCATTATCAGTATCAATTATCGTTTTATCCATGATAGTAGGGGCCTGATTCAGTTCACTTTTATTCTTCTCCTACACTGCTGTTTGGATAGTGTGACAAACTACACTGCAGTTCAGCTGTTGGACCTGGTGAAGAAGAAATAGTGGTATATAATTCAGAAAAAAGCAGGATGTTTTTGTCACAGCACTGAAACCTGTTGGCCTCCATGAAGTATTATATGCCAGTTGCCCTGCTAACTGGGCAAAGAGTCACCTTTTAAATGTGGTAATTTTCTTTATTTAGCAGAGGGAGAGTAACTGGCCCTATCCATCCCCAGCACAATACCTCCAGTGACTGTTACTGGTGTCTATCTTATGCTTCTTTTTGGATTGTGAGCCCTTGGAGGAACAGTGATCCATCTTATTTATTTGTTATTTCTCTATGTAAACCACTTTGGAAATGTTTGTTGAAAAGCGGTATATAAATAGTTGTTGTTGTTGTTGTTGTAGCAGCAGCTTGTCCTAACAAACCAGGAGGGTACCAAAGGAGGCGCAGCTGCCTCTGCTTTCTGGCAGTAGCTCAGGTTGCTCCCCTCTTTCCTGCCCTGCCTGAGAACCATGATGCCTGTAGGCTGGCCATTTGTCTGGTAGAGCTGCACAGTTACCTGACAAACTTGCAGGCAGTGAAGCTCTCAGGCAGAGCGGGAGAGGAGCAACCCAAGTTACCTCCTTTGGTGCTCCCCTGCCTCATTAGGATGATCCATTATTATCATATGATGATTTACTTTTGATACTCCTTCTGTATATAAAGCATTAATCAAAAGGAATAGTGAGGGGTGGTTTCCAATCAAAATAGGGCCATTGTCACAAAGGCACAATAACCAGTACAGTACTAGTACAAGGTACAAAGGCAATAACCAGCAAAATACACAATATTATAAACCAAAACAAATACTGAAGTGGGTGTAGTCTTTAAGACCAGAATGCGTTATAGTTTAAATAAGCTTTTCAAACACTTTTGAGAAGAAGAGGAAGGATAGGGGAGAAGATAGTCTAATGTCTAGTAGGATAGCACTAGAAAACACAGATGGTAAGGAACATCTGAAAACTCTGAGAACATCTAATGCATAATTACATAATAAATCTAACAATGTCAGTATATTATTGGCATAAGAATTGTGACTTTCCTCCTGGGTACTAATGTCCTATTTACATTAGATAGTTTTTCACCGTACTATGAGTTTCTTAAGTCTTATATCATACAGACTAATTTTAAGCATACCTTCTCATTCAGGGAATCAGAAATCTGTTCTACTGAATTCAAGGAAACAGGTGTGATTAGGATTGCGTTAAATCTCAGGTTATTATTTATTTATTTATTTATTTATTTATTTATTTAATTTCTATACCTCCCTTCCAAAAATGGCTCAGGGCGGTTTACACAGAAAAATAACAAATAAATAAGTTGGATCCCTGTCCCCAAAGGGCTCACAATCTAAAAAGAAACATAAGATAGACACCAGCAACAGTCACTGGAGGTACTGTGCTGGGGGTGGAGAGGGCCAGTTACTTTCCCCCTGCTAAATAAAGAGAATCACCACGTTAAAAGGTGCCTCTTTGCCAAGTTAGCAGGGGTTTGTTGCCATGTACTACGCAACACACGAGCAACGAAATGAGGTTAACGGAGCACTCGCTTGCACTTGCTCGCAAGCCCGGTGGTTCCCACGATCAATGGAAAGGGAGCCCACGATCAATGGAAAGGGAGCCTACTTTCTGTTGATCGTGGGAATAGCTTCAATATCTGGTTTAATTGTGGCCCCACCAATTATTATTATTATTATTACATTTATATCCTGCTCTTCCTCCAAGGAGCCCAGAGCGGTGTACTATATACTTGAGTTTCTCTTTCACAACAACCCTGTGAAGTAGGTTAGGCTGAGAGAGAAGTGACTGGCCCAGAGTCACCCAGCTAGTTTCATGGCTTCATGGCTTCATGGGGATTTGAACTTGGGTCTCCCCGGTCCTAGTCCAGCACTCTAACCACTACACCATGCTGGCTCTCTTAATTAAATTAAAAGGGATCTCAAATCTGCTATTCAAGGAAGCCCTGTCCCTGAAGTCTGAAAGAGCTGTTGCCTTATAAGTTTGTGATGCTGTTCACACACACATGCAAAAACGGGCTAAGGGAGCCCAACCTAGTTTTGCACTTGCCATTTAACCTCTGGGATCAGGCCAATCCCGGCAGCAACACAGCTGCAAACCTGCCTATATAACCACCCTTGAAAATGTGGTTAAGGGAGTGAGAGCTCCCATTTTTCTGATCGTCCGGCAGCCGTGTCTGCTTGCAGCCATGGCTGCCAGATTGCATGTAGCCTGGGTAGGGGAAGGGGGATCCCCATGATGCATCGCGTACTTGTGAGGTGCATCACAGTACTTCTGGGAGCTGGGACAATACATCCTGGCCCTCAACCCTCCCTGCTGACTTGGTGTGTGGTGAATCATCTAGGCGCGCTAGGAGTGTGCCCAGCAACAGCACCTTGATAATCTGCAGGGAAGGTAGGTTTAACCCGCCTTCCCTGCAGCCCGCTCTGGAACCCTTCTCATGGATTGTGAGAAGAGGCTCAATGTATTAGATGAACTAGTGGTATGGCTTAGCATAAGGCAGTTCCTTCTGTATTCATCAGACATTTATGTTTTGATCAAACGTGCTTCATAGGATTTGAGACTGAATTTTGCATTTCCACTTCACTGCAGCAATTATTAGCAACAGCATGTTATTGGAGCATCCCCATCCACCTTGGTACTTGGCCTCTTTCTCAGCCCAGCAAAATGGTCCCATAAACCAAAACTTCTTATCTGGAAGGCAGCCACCATTTCAGGCAAGCAAGATGGTCACATTGGCAGGAGCTTGTGCTTTGAGCCTGGGAAGGGAAATATCTGCACCCAACTCTAGTGCACGTTAGATGAGGTAAAATTGTAAACCAACCAAGTAGGGGTTCTGGGACAATCAAAAGGGACCAAGCTGAGCCTACCTTAAAACAATTTCTCACTTTTTATTGAATTGGCACACCCAGAATCCCCTTGCCTTTGTGCTCCTACCAAACTGCTCAATCACCCTCTCAACTTCTCTGACCACACACCCTCAATAAAATATAAGCATACCTACCTTCTATCTTTTGAGTCCCAGAATATTTCCACCTAGGATCTCCCATTTTTTAGGGCTTTTTGCCCCATATTCCTGTAATTACCCTAAATAGCTCCAGTGTGCTTTCAGAATTGCTGGAATACACTCTGCAAGATGATTTCTCTGGGACTCCCAGCTGAGTTCCTGCCTCTGCACCTCCCCTGCTCTCTGTATATTTTCGGATGTGGGCTTGCTGGAGGATGCTCTGGACACTACTCTGGAGCCCTCAGCTAAGCACTTCCGTTTCACTCTCCCTTGCTCCTTGGGCCCATCTTAGGGCACACACCATGCCTAAACTCACCCTGGACCCAGATGTATTAGACCCTTGGATCAAAGTGCCAGCCTGGTAGCCTTGGATGCTTTCCTTTTCTTACGGACACATGTAAGATTCAGTCCCTTTACATCAGACTCAGCATATTAAGGAGAAGTATACACTGCTCTTTGTCTCGTTTTCTTCCCTTTTCCTCTCTCCTCCCTCCTCCCTTTTCTTTTTCAAGGCCTAACTTTAATCAACTCATGCTTCTCCTCCCTCCATTGGGCAGCCTTCAATTCTGCTACTGCAGTCAATACTCACACCTTCATGATTGTGTTGTTCCCTTTTAATAAAACTTGTATTTTTCTTTTTAAAAGCCATTACTTCCTAATTCTGTTGTCCCTCTAGGATATTTTCTGTGGTGATTTTTTAATGTTCAGACCTGATTAAAAGTTATTCATTCTAATTTCTTGCTAATTTAGTCAATCTACAGATGGCTGACAGATGGTAAGCCTGCATCCCTGGCTAGTAAAGTCGGCTGCAGAAAGGACACCTTTCTAACACCTGACTAATTCCCCCAGTTTAGAATGCCTGATTTAATGCTCCAGCCACGGAGATGACATTAGTTGCATGTGTGTTTAAGAGATATGGGTCCAAGCAGTAATGGAAACAGTGCCTGAGGACATTTCCACAATCAGAGCCCTCATATGAAAAATATTGCAATACTACTCTCTTTCTCAAACTAGTATTAGGACACAACCAGCATTGAACACAAATCAATTAACTCCAGGAAATAGCCAAGTGGTGTCATATGGCCTCAATTGTAAATAAATGCAGAATTCAAAGAAAATAGCTCTATCTGTGGTATAGTAGATATTTATATACAAGTAATCTATGCTCCTGTAAGCATTTTAAAACATTATTTAGAACACAAGAAGAGCCCTGCTGGATCAGACCACCTAGTCCATCCAGTCAAGCTTCCTTTTCTTAATAGCTAGATGCTTTCATCAAGCCTGCAAACAACCATCCCCCATTGCTTACCCCACACAGCTTCAGGGATATGTATTTTAGGAGGAACAGTGGGCTGCACAGGGAATGAGAGATTGGCAAAATCACTTGTTCCCTATCACATGTCTGCAACATTGTCTGAATGTCAGCTACCCTCTAAAGCAGTGTTTCTCAACCACCGGTCCCTGGACCGCTGCCGGTCCCCGAAGGGCTGAGTGCCGGTCCCTGACTGGGAGTCAACCCCCCCCCCCCCCAACTGAAATCAAGGCACTCACTTCCTCAATTTTGCACATGGCATGGAAGAGGAAGAGTATCACGGAAGCATGGGACCCTTCTTGTGCCTTGCCTCCATGTGCTGCTGAGATCTTCCTACAGCTATCTTATTCCCTATCTTTACAGCTTCAAACTGTATGCGGTGCAGGGGCATGGAGGAAAAGGTATGGCAGTGGGCGCCACTTGAAGGGCTGCTGGTTCTTGCATGCTCATTGTTTGCAGCCAAAGGTTGGTTGATTGAAACCCAGCTGCCTGTTGTGGTCGAGGCGCCTTGAGAGGGAACTCTGTTTCCCTCTTGCATCAGTGGGGCTTGCTTGTATGTTGTTTTCATTGGCCCCATGTAGCTTTTGAATTTTTCTAATGGCCCAACATCCCCTCTCCACTGAGTAATCAGAAGCACCTCCACCACCACCCCGCACATACTGAAGACATACTGGAGACAAATTTGTTCACCCAGGCTTTTAGATTCAGGGGTTCTCAACCTTGGGTACCCAGACGTTGGTGGACTTCTACTCCCATAATCCCCAGCCATAATGGCCAAATGCCATTGTTGTTGGGGGTTATGGGAGTTTAACTGAGGGACCCAAGGTTAAGAACCCCTAATATTCCATGTTTGCAAAAGATTCCAAATTTAATTATTTTAATGCTTATATTATTTTCATTCTAAACTGCCCAGAGATGCAAGTTTTGGGCAGTATAGAAGTCAGATAGATAGATAGACAGACTTGAAACCCCTTTACTAACTGCTGGTCCGGGAAACTGCGCATGAAGAATGTAGCGGTCCTTGAAACTCTGCACGAATAATTTAGCGGTCCTTGACTCCAAAAAGTTTGAGAAACACTGCTCTAAAGGACTGCAGATTCAGTTTACTGAATCTGATTGTCATTTTATATTTAAGAGCTATATAAACCAAATCTGCTGTCAATAGAGAATGGAAATGCTTTAAGGCATTTTTAAAAGGGAAACAGAGGCTAAATGTATACAGACTGTTCAGGCACGCTTCACTCGATTAACTGGTCAGCCAACACATTAATGTTTCCCTTTTTTAACATTTACATCATATGTAAATTGCTTTTAAAAAAATATTTTATTTTACATTTTATATCTCGCTCTTCCTCCAAGGAGCCCAGAGCGGTGTGCTACATACTTAGGTTTCTCTTCACAACAACCCTGTGAAGTAGGTTAGGCTGAGAGAGATTGACTGGCCCAGAGTCACCCAGCTAGTTTCATAGCTGAATGGGGATTTGAACTCGGGTCGCTCTGGTCCTAGTCCAGCACTCTAGCCACTACACCACGCTGTTATACAAACAATTGTTATTGTTATACATTGTTATACAAACAATGGCTTAGATCCTAACAACTCATTAAAAGTTTCAACTCACGATTTCAACTCATGAAATCATCTTTCTGCACCTTCTCTCTGTTGCAGCCCCTAGCACCAACACCCCCCAAAAGCTGATCCTGAGGGTTAGAGAAGCCTCAGAAGTGATATGGCACAGGGTACTGCAGACAGAAGTGAACATCAGTTTCACAAGAGGTGAAATTTTTAGCAAACCTTCTCCACACAACAGAAATTGAAGTGTCATTTTGCTCACCCTTGATACTTTGGATATAAGCCAATAAAGGCAAAAACTGGCTGCAAAATAGATTGACCAACATTTTTATTCATGTGTTCATTCAGGCTTCACTGGTATTCTGCTGAAACAGCAGTTTGTCATATATAAGGAATATTAATCAACTGAATAAGAACAAGTAAAAAAATACTGCTTCTTAAATAAAGGATTCTATTATACATTAAGATAACAATGTAGTCTTTAAATGGGAAAGCTAGCATTTAAGTAAATTTCTCCCCATGAAATTAATTGAACTTGAAAGTGCTTTCTTTTGGCTGCATTGTGCTCTAAGTGCCAAAATATGACATTCAGTGTGTCTAGTTGGGGGGTTATTTTTACTTTAAAATAGCAACCATAAAAGGGACAGATCAGATCAGGTATGATACAATGCAAGAGCCTTTGCTGCCTCTGTGGATTTTCCCAGTGAAAACGTCCCCCACCCCCAGCGTGCACAGTTCACAGTGTTTGAATGAACTGTTTGGAAAGGGTTCTGTGGTGGTTTCCCTCCTCCTTGAAAATGGAAAGAAAATGTACCATTTGTCCCATGGGATTCTGTTATCCAGTCAGAGGAAGGCTGGTGTTTGAACTGTGTGGGGAAAGGGAGTGAAATACAACTCAAATTATCAAATTATTCTCAAATTAGCCTGTTTTTAGCAAAGCATGCATACAGGTGAAACTTGGAAAATTAGAATATTGTGCAAAAGTCCATTAATTTCAGTAATGCAAGTTAAAAGGTGAAACTGATATATGAGACAGACGCATTACATGCAAAGCGAGATAAGTCAAGCCTTAATTTGTTATAATTGTGATGATCATGGTGTACAGCTCATGAAAACCCCAAATCCACAATCTCAGAAAATTAGAATATTATATGGAACCAATAAGACAAGGATTGAAGAATAGAACAATATCGGACCTCTGAAAAGTATACAGTGTACTGTGCTTGATTGGCCAGCAAACTCGCCTGACCTGACCCCATAGAGAATCTATGGGGCATTGCCAAGAGAAGGATGAGAGACATGAGACCAAACAATGCAGAATTGCTGAAGGCCGCTAATGAAGCATCCTGGTCTTCCATAATACCTCATCAGTGCCACAGGCTGATAGCATCCATGCCACGCCGCATTGAGGCAGTAATTGCTGCAAAAGGGGCCCAAACCAAGTACTGAATACATATGCATGCTTATACTTTTCAGAGGTCCGATATTGTTCTATTCTTCAATCCTTGTCTTCTTGGTTCCATGTAATATTCTAATTTTCTGAGATTGTGGATTTGGGGTTTTCATGAGCTGTACGCCATGATCATCACAATTATAACAAATTAAGGCTTGACTTATTTTGTCTCGCTTTGCATGTAATGCGTCTGTCTCATATATCAGTTTCACCTTTTAATTTGCATTACTGAAATTAATGGACTTTTGCACGATATTCTAATTTTCCAAGTTTCACCTGTGTATTATAGCACTTAGCATATGAAAATATTATGCAGTTTTTGAATGCAAAGTGGAGACTTTTTAGAGACTTTTTTGGTGAACAGCACCAACTATTTCCAATTGTTTGGTGACAGTTTTTGACTATTTTCACCACCTGCACCTGGCAACCCTAGCAAATATATATGTTAAGAAGTGTGCAGACATTCAGGTTGAGGGCAGATGGCTATGATTCCTCTTACAGAGGAAAGGGGAGAGAGAGACACATTCATCAATGTGTACTAAGTTTGGTACCTCCTTTTTTCCCCATCCCCTGTATCAGATTTCAATGATTAGAGGAACATATATTGGCCTAGATTATATGAAAACAGAAAATGGAGGCAGCGGTGGCGTTATTGTTAATATATCCTCACTAGCAGGTAAGAACATTATGTATTTTATTTATTTATTTTAAAATTGTATATCTCTCTACCCTTTAAATGATTAACCAAGCTAGGTTACATAATATGTCAATGAAAAACATCAGCATTACAAGCAGATAAACAAAAACCAGCAGTGATTAAAGTCCACCAGAGGCTTTGGAAAAAAGAACAGTGAGACATAAAAAATATTGAAAAGAGGTGCCAGATGAAAACATATGGGAAGGGAATTCCACAACAGGAGAGCTTTAACAGAGTACTCTATGTCCCTATTAGCCATCCACCTGACCAAGAAGCTGAGAGTACCTAGAGAAGGGCCTCAATAAATGATCTTAACTTGGCCATGATCTTAACTGGACAGGTCCACATGAAGAAGGCAGCCAAGATTCCTAGCATCATACAGGTCGGAAACAGCACCGTGAATAATATCCAGACACTGACTGGAAGACAATGAAAATGTTCAAACCCTGATTAAATAAGGCTAATGCAATAAAAGCCATTCAGTGAATTAACCACCATATTTTGAACCAGTTTTAGTGTCTGGATGCTTTTCATAGGCAGCTTCCTGTTATAACACACTGCAGTCATCCAATGTAAATGTTATGAAGGCTTAAAAGACTGTAGAATGTTCTCTTCTCCCCCCCCCCCAATTAGAAGCCATAACTGTTATACCAGTAGGGATGTGCCCAAAGTGTGATTTGAGCACCTTTGGAAAGTGGCATGGGGCAGCTCGAAGAAAGAGGAGGGTAGGTCCTTATCTGCTTTCCACTAGGAATGTGCAAGCCATCTCAATACAAAAGGTAGTTCAGATCAAACCAGCCTGGTTCAGGCAGTCCAGGTTTGAACTGGACTGGCCCCCAGTTCTGAGAAGCGGCTTGCAGATTGGTTGGGATATGCTTGTAAAGGGCGGATTCCCTAATATAAGGTGGAATTTTATTTCAAGCCTGCAGGGAAGAGTCTCTGGAGGAGGTGGAGGACAGTGGCAGGGGCTCCTCCAAGCCCTGTGCTGGCCTCTCAAATGACAGCCTGAGCCACTGCAACCCAGTTTGGGCACATGCACAGAGGACATTTTCGTGACCTCTGTGCATGTGTAGAGGCATGCATAATGTCACAAAAATGGCCTCCACACATGTGCAGAGATCTGAACTGGGCACAGCAGGTGTGGGCTGTCATTTGAGAGGCTGGCAGGGAGCTTTGAGTAGCCCCCACCTCCAGATATTCTCCACTGCCACTGCCACTGGTGTAAAATAAAAAATACTTTCACTCCCCCTCACCTTTATGTTAGGGAATCTGCCTTTATTTGTAAAGGGGAATGCTTGCTGGATTTCCCTTTACAAATATACTCCTGAACCAGCCTGCAAATTGGCTGGACTGGACTGGATCCAGTTTGCCCGAGCCCAAAGCCAGACCAGGCCGAGTCAGTTCAAATCCGGTCCAAGAAGTTGCTAGTTTGCTAGCACACAACCAATTGCTAGCATGCAACCAGTTCCATGCACATCCCTACTCTCTGACGCCCCATACAGCTTCCTGCAGGGGTGGCACTAGCACACACCATAAGCAGGCACCGTGTGTACTGATGCCACACAGGGTTACTTGGGCCGTGGGCTGTCCCAGCAGGAAGCTGCATGGGGCAGCGGAGAGCAGATAAGGACTACACCACTCCCAAAAGGTGCTCGGACTGCTCTTCAAACTGCGGTTCAGGCATATACCTGTATACCAGCTGAAGCTGGTGAAAGACATTTTGATCCATAGAGACCACATGACATCAAAGTGTCTCTTAAAGCTGTGGTGAATCTAAGCGCTTCCCTAAGCTGTGGGCCTTTTCCTTAAGGGGGAGTGGAGCTCCATCTTAAACAGGATTACCATCTCCATTTTCAGCTGCACCAACTTCCAACTATACTGCAGTCTTGTCTGGATCAAACCTCAGTTTATTAGCGCTCAATCAGCTCATTACTACGTTTAGGGTACTTAAAACCTTTCAGTATGTACACTGACACATTCGCATTAGATGAAAGGAGAACTAGAGCTAGGCATCGTCAGCATAGTGATGACAATGCACTCCAAATTCCTAGAAAACCTTGGTCAATAATTTCATGTTTTTAAATAAAACTAGCTGATCCCGCACAGAGCATCTGTGTGGTAGTACACTCCTTCCACTTTCAGCACCACTCCCCTCCCTGCCCAAGCCTTCCTCCCCACTCCTTTCCCCCCAGCCTTCTGCCTCACTCACTCCCCCCAGCCTTCTGCCCCAGTCCAGAGCATCTATGCAGCAGTAGACTCCCCCCACCCTCTGCCCCAGTCTCCTCTAGCACCAAGCCTTCTGCCCCAGTCTGCTCCCCCCCAGCCTTCTGCCCCACCCCTTCCCCCAGACTTCTACCCCACTCCCCCCAGCCTCCTTTTCCTGGCGGCCCAGCTGCCTCCTCACCCCGCCACCACCTCTCTGCCACGGCCAGGCCTTGGTTCTCCCCCCAGCCTCAGTCTCCTCTCCCCACCAGCTTTGCCCTTCCTCCTCTTCAGGGCTCCCGCTTTCCTCTCTGCTTGCTGTCTATTGCTGCCAAACTCTTTGCTGCTTGCCTACTTCCCTCTCCACTTTGCTGCTTCCCTCCCCAAGTGGCCAACCGCCACCCAGCCAATCCGGCACCTCCGCCACCCAGCGGTCCTTGAAGTGCCAGGATGCATCCCCAAGCATCTAGGACAGGCACGTCTATGGGAAATGATTATATAGATCATGTGGTAGCATTTCAATTTTTGCCTTTTTAAAATGTTTATATGAATGTATACATGTGAATAAGTTTCACAGACATTGTTAGCTAGGTAATATTTCCTAGAATCCTTAGAGCAGGGTCCTACATTCTTGTTGGGCTTAGAAAACTTGTTTAAACAACGTTGGTTAGTACTGTGATGCAGAATTATTGACCAGAACAGACTTGACAGCTTAATATATAAATATACTATATATTAGGCTGTTATGACTTGATAGCCTAGTATCAAAGGGGGGGAAACTTTTTTTCAATATATTTTAGCAATATAGTAAAGATTAATCCCCTATACAGGAATAATCCAGAACCTATGTAAAAAGTTCCACATCTGAGTTGTTTGAGAGAGACTTTTAGGAATGCATTGAAGTCTCTTAGCTGTCTAAATTTAGCAGCTTGGAAATACATCATTTTCAGACCAGACCTACAGTGCACCTTTGCACAGCAGTCTAGTCATTATAATCTCTTGTAGTAGTGATCTAGAGGAAGACCTGCAACATAAAGGAAACAGCTAGTAGTGAGATAAAAAGTTTTTTTATATGTACAACTTGCCTCATTATATTTCCTTTTTAAGGGTCATATATTCTGACATACAAGTAGACACACAGTGCAGCAGTGGTGCTAATAATGGAAGGTTAAGGACTTGGAATCTGCCTTATCTTTGAACTTCCTCTCTCTTGTAGTGGGTGTTATTCATAGCTTGAGACTATGACTCTATTAAACATTATTATTTCCAGTTCAAGTAAACATGGGAAGTTATACCAATAAAAAAAAATTTTTTTTTTAATCTGATGCTCAAATCACTAATCACACAAACCACAGAAAAGTGAATAGGGCTTTCTTCAGCCAACACTTATGAGAACCATAAACTGCAGAGTTGAAAAGAAAAGAGGAAAGAACTGTCCTCAACTTGTGAATAGCTTCAGAATTCAGAATTCAGACTAGAACCAGAATTGGTTCTAGTCTAGAGTCTCAGTTTCTGCATTAAGACTCCATTAAAACTTACTGTAGTATATGAAATTTCAAACATAAAGATAAATGAAAGCAGTGCTTATTTCAAACAAAGTCACAACATAAACAGTGTAGAAATTCAGGTATATAACCTACCTTTAAAAAAATGTGTGTGTGGTGCACATATAGATTCAGCAAAGATCTTACAAAAGCCACTTCTTGCATATATTCTAGCTACATGTTTTGTCTTAATTATTGCCATATATTTTCTTTTTTACTAATGAAATGTATAATTCCAAAAGAAGGTCCACAGTATTTTTAAATATAATATTCATTTCATCTTATAAATTCATTTTACATAGATTTTGTAAATAATGAGAAAAATATATTTACAGATAAAGGTTTATTTCTAATTTGGTTTGGCATAAAATAAGCTTGGAAGATAATTTTCTTTATTTCCATTGTAATTAATGGTCTGGCTCTGGCAGTTTGATTATGTAAACTGGGGAAATTTTTAGAGAAAGGAAGTGCTTCAAGAATTAGAGCCAGGTGCACTTGAGGTAGCTATCAATGCCAATACGTATTAGCAATTTTAAAAAGTAGATATTATAATTAATGCTAATGCTTCCACACTGGTTTTATTTGTTTGTTTGTTTGTTTGTTTGTTTGTTTCACTTTTATACCACCCCAAACTCGTATTAAGTTGCTACGTTTGTATTGTTTTACTAAAATTATGGTATGTTTAATCACACTTATTTGGGCCTGTCTCTTTCTGTGCCTGCTCTCTACAAAGCACATTTAAAAAGCTCAGAAGGCACAGCCTCTGAGCATATACAACATGCATTTCTTTTCATTACATTGTACCTTGTCTACCTATGAATGATAAGGTACAAAGAGGATACCACTTAGTGGTGTCCATAGACAAAAACACAAAGTACTAAAGTGTAAAAATTGTCAACAAAGGGCTAGGGATGTGTACAAACCTGTTGAAGGCTCTTTTACGGACCTCCGAACAGGTTCAAACACCTGACGGTTAAGCTGGTTCGAAGGCGGGAGGATATATTTAAGGGCAGGGGAGGGTGCACTTCTCCCCCACCGCTTTTCCCCCACCGTGCACATGAGTAAGTGCAACTGTACACGCCCAATATATACACACATGCAGGTTACTTCTGGTTACTTCCGGTCCAAGGAGAGCATGGGGTGGCAGTAAAGTATGCTGCCGCCCTGCCAGACCAGTTTTACAGAGAGCACCAGTGGCAGAAACGTGGGGGGGGGGGGTGTAAGTGCACCCTCCTCCGCCCTTAATGTTACCCCCTCCTGCCTTTGAACCGGCCCCCACCGGTTCCATGAACATCCTTACAGAGGGCAAAGCATACAAAAAGTATACTTCTCTCCTTTAAATCACTGACTCCTAAGTAATGTGTACTATCTCCTTCTTTCCAAAGTAGAAGGTGAGGCATTATTGGCATTTTTGTTTAAATGTCATCCAATCTCCTGTGAGATGCCACAAATAATGTCAGTTGTAGGTCCATAGTTGGTTGGAAGGGCGGTGAGTTTCTCGCCCCACTTTTAAAGTAGGATTGGCTGCTGCATCCATTTTTCAAAGGATATTCCCATTATTTCCCAGGACAAACATTTAAAACAAAAATCTGTCTATATCCCCCGATTTTTGAAAGGATATTTCCATTATTTCTCCCCCTCTCTATTTTAAAAAGTGGTTTCATTATTCTCCCCCATTTTTACAGGGATCTTTTAATTTCTCTTCCTCCCTCATTTTATTAACAGCAGGACTTACTCTGGAGTAAGCCTGCAATAAGGTCTGTATTGTTAATAAGCTGCATTATTAGGCAGATGCCAAAGACACAATAGTGGCACAGGAGGCCAACAATCTGTTCTGAATGAGGATCAAGTTAGATACACAGCTTAGACTGCTACAGTAGCTCAGCTGATCTACACAACTAAATGCTTCTGGGCAGAGGCACTCTTACCCCTGGACTTTGAGGCCGAATTCCAGGGCCTCCACAGCCCCTGGGGTCCCTCAAATCCTCTTTAGTCTGTTCTGGACGGTGTGGTCACCCGGCAGAGCATGATGATGCTTAATTTACAGGGGAAGGGGAGCTTCCAACAGCCTTTAGGTCCAGGCCTCAAAATTATCTAGGTTCACCTCTGCTTCTGGGAAGAATCAATTAGGCCATTTGACATATGCTGTGATTTGTATCCTCAGTTGACTATTGTGCTGTAGTGGGAATTTCAAAGGCTGATAACTCAAGAAATATTCAGTGGCTAGCATGTCAATAAAATTATGCAGAGTAGTCCCATTGAAATTAAAAGAACAAGTTGGACATTACCTGAGTAATGTGAACACTCTGAGAGATGTCAGTCCTCTTTTTTTCAAAACATCAAAAGCTTGTACTGCTCTATAGACCTGAATTTGGGGGTTTATTTAAAAGGCAGGAGTTACTATTTGTCAAATATAGGTAATCACTAATGGTGCAGTGGGGAAGTAACTTGCCTACTGAGCAAGAGGTTGCTGATTCAAATCCCTGCTAGTATGTTTCCCAGACTATGGAAAACACCTATATCGGGCAGCAGCAATATAGGAAGATGCTGAAAAGCTTCATCTCATACTGCGTGGGAGATGGCAGTGGCAAACCCCTCCTGCATTCTACCAAAGAAAACCATATGGCTCTGTGGTCACCAGGAGTTGACACTGACTCTACGGCACAATTTTACCTCTACATGTGGCGGGGGGGGAGAGACTTCTTGGGGGTCCATTTTCAAACTCTTGTACTTGGTCATTTCAGAACAGAGCTGTACCAAAATCTGACAGGTAGTGATGCTTATCACTTAGTTGCTTTGTGCCAAATTTTAGGTGGCTTGGGCAGATGTTTGGGTTTTATTAGAAATAGCTTATTAGTAGGACTCTGTTTTTATACTTCACATTAAATATACAGGCACTACTGTGCCTTTAAAATATTATTACTGGCTGCCATAATGCACAGTTGAAATGAGGCTAGACAACATCAGCGCAGCTGACGCCATGGGCATGCAAGCAGTGGCTCTGTTGTTGTGCAGGCAGCATTCCTTTCCTGCAGTTTTCCCATTTGCTACAATGGGAGAAACCATTTGCTACAATGGGAGAAACTACAATGGGACACTGCTTGCACAACTGGTGGTCAGGATAGCTGAGCCATAGTGCTGCTATTTTCCAGATCGGTTTCAACAGCACCATTATTGTCATCCATTATTTTTATTTTATGATTATTTTAATCCATTTTCTCTTCCATTATTTCAAACTTTGAAATGAAAATATAAGGACAGGGATGTTAACCTGTGCAGATTCAGATTTTTATTTCCATATGTTGTCATTATCAGTGTTGAGGTTGAATTTTAAATAATATTTGCATCTCTTTTCTTTCAAATGTTTAAGGACTTGTGCCTGTTGCACACCAACCAGTCTACTGTGCTTCAAAGCATGGAGTAGTTGGATTCACACGTTCAATAGCTGTGAGTAGAACAACTGCAGAATTGTCATAATTTCACAAAAGACAAATTAATCTTTCATTTTCACTTATCTCAATATAAACAATAGTAGCATTATCTAATTCTTAGTTACCCGAATATGACTCATCAAAGCAACAGTGTGCTTCACTATTTTATTATGTATGTATGTATGTATGTATGTATGTATGTATTACACTTTTCAACAAAAAGCTCTCCAAATGGTTTGCATGGCAAAAGAAATAAGAAAATAGTTCCTTGTCCCAAGGGATTCACAATCCAAAAAGAAACATAAGGGACATAACGTAATAGCTACTGGATGGATGTAGGCTGGATTTCATAGGGATGGTTGCTCTCCTGCTGCTAATTATGACAACTGCCATTCTAAAAGCTGCCTCTTTCCAAGTTAACACGAGTGTGAACAAAATAAAAGTCACTTGCATCATCAGATTATCTGAATTTTTAAATATCTCCTGGGTCATTTGAATAAAGTGCTAAGAAAAGTGCACAGCCTGCTGCACAGGCTATTTGGTACAACTCCAAATTAGTTCTGACAAACCATTTTTGTAGCAACTGGCCAACTTATTTGGTTATTCAGTGTCAAATTAAAAATATAAATTTGCCTACCTTATATGTATTGCATTGACAAATTGGCAAATGTTGATCATGAGATCTGAACATGTTCACTAGCAAATGATAATTATCTAGATGAATGATCAGCAACTCGATTGGTCAGTGGATCAATCCAGGACAAAGAAGAGAGACAATGAGCCAAGTTCATTCTCTCCTCATAGAAACATAAGAAGCTGCCTTATACAGACCATTGACCACAGAGTCAGACCATTGGTCCATCTGGTTCAGTATTGTCTTCACAGACTCAGGAGAGGAGAGCTGGTCTTGTCGTAGCAAGCATGACTTGTACCCTTAGCTAAGCAGAGTCCATCCTGATTGCATTTAAATGGGAGACTAGAAGTGTGAGCGCCTTTGGAGCCACTCTGGGAAGAGCAGAAAGTTTCAAGTTCCCTCTCTGGCTTCTTCAAGATAGGGCTGAGAGAGATTCCTGCCTACAGCCTTGGAGAAGCTGCTGCCAGTCTGTGAAGACAATACTGAGCGAGATAGACCAATGGGCTGACACAGTATATGGCAGTTTCCTATGTTCCTATGACTGGCAGCAGCTTCTCCAAGGCTGCAGGAAGGAGTATCTCTTAACCCTATCTTGCAGATGCCAGGGAACAAGATGCCAACTCAGAACCTTCTTAATGCAAGCAGCCCCATCGCCTAAGGGAAATTCAAATGCAAACCAAAGCAAACCCTGCTTGCAAAGGGGACAATTAATGCTTGCTATCACAAAACCAGTTCTTCACCCCAGTAACTTCCCTCCAACAGTGCACTAATAACTGTCTAAGACTGAAAAGCTCCAGACAAGCATAATGTCTGTTCTGCGAGACAAAGGCAACTTCAAGAGAGATATGACTAATTCAGTCAGGATATTTCTGTCATTTTCTGCTTTCTCCTAATGCCAGTGGTAAATAAATTGTGACTAGGCCTAAAAAACTGCTTTTGTCTACTAGAAGGACATGGCTATAAGGGGTGGGGAAACTATCAAACAAATGGTAGTCACCTACTACTGATTGGTATTGTTAGTCAGGGTAAACACAGGGCCATCCTGCTAATGAGACAGGGCCATCCTGCTTTTGATGATACTGCGGGGAGAGTAGGCTAAGCCCGCTCTCCCTGCAGACGATCGGGGCAGTAGCCCTGGGCAGCCGGATTGGCCGCCTACACGATTGCCGGCTCTGTGACAGAGCCGGCGGGGGCTGGGGGGAGTGGGGGCCGCGTGGCCTCCGCACGCTCCAGTATGCCCTTCACGAATATGCAGGGCATACTGAGGAGACCCCCAGAGCCCGGAGGTGGCTTTTTGCCTCCCCTCTGGGGTCTACTTGTACGAAGCTGCGCTGCGGCTACTCATGATCAGGCAGCCCGAGTTTGTGGAGCACTTGCTCCACAAACCCGGGCTAAGGGCAGGGGTAGTTTAGCGGGTTACCTGCTCTAGAACCACCAGGCTTGCAACCGAGCCCAGTGGTTCTCACAATTAGCAAAAATTGAGCTAGGCTCTCCTAGCCTGATTTTTTGCTAATCGTGAGAATATCCCCATATTGAGATGGCTGCCTCAGGTGTATGATTGGCAGCGGTGGTGGGGGTACCCCACACCCACTGGCTCCACTGGCTCCCTTTACCTGGAGGCAGCAGTGCTGCCACTGCTCTGATGCTGCTTTCTCCTCTTCTTGCTACTACTCCTTGACATTTGAAAAAGCAGATGATGAAAAGTGGGATGCGGAAGGAAGAATGGAGGAGCTATTTAATCCACCACTCTAGTCCACTACACTTCCATCTGTTCCCCATTGTTCACCTTGTTCACTGTCCATTGTGTTTAATTCTAACATAGCAGATTATCAAATTAACAACACACAGAGGCTATTCACACAAGCAGCCAAACCCAGGCTTGGTTAACCCTGCCAGGGTTTGGCTGCCCATGTGAAGTACTAGGATCGGGGCCGATCCTAAGTTTTTAACCTCAGCTTTCACCTGGGCTAAAGGGCACAAGTTCGCCCTTTACCCCAGGTATAAGGTTATATGTGTGCTTGGGCTGCAAACAACCCAAGCACACACAGAGTCAGGATCCTAGAGCACCCCAGGGGCGTAGCAAGGTTGGAGGGGGCCCAAAGACAAGATTTTAAAATGGGCCCCCCCCTCACTGAAGCTCAGCTCATGAAGTAAAGAAATCTTAAATGAGGCTGAATAGTGGTCACAAAAAGCATAGTGAAGTGTGTGTGTCCCACAATCAAACATCATTCTAAATGATTTTTTTAAAGGTTTTGTAAATTGTGGATGATGCAAGTCATTTAATGGTACTAGAGAAAGACATGCTGTTCTGGTTGCTCCAGGTCTTAACACTCACATCAGTTTTGGAGGATGAATACAACTGAAGGAAGCCCGGCAGGTGTGTGGCTGGGGGAGTCAGTCATGTGACTTGCCTCTGGGGGGCCCCCCAAGGCAGTGGGCCCCCAGACAACTGTCTCCCCTTGCCCTATTATAGTTACGCCCCTGGCTCAGCACCCAACTCACAGGGGACTCCCCCAATTCACCACGCAGCTTGCATGGTGAATTTTGGGATTCCTGGAGGCCAGGACTCGTTTTCCGTACTCCAGTGATCCCTACTGCTCAGAGCAGCATAGATCATGTGAGCGCTCAAGGGCATGCCAAAAAGGAGATCTTCATCTGTCTGGGAGTTCATCCCTACCTTCCCCACCTCCCACCCTCCACACCCCTCTTATGGTCATGTGTATGACCTTACTGCATTCCATACTGTGCTTTTGCAAAAATGTAAAATATAAATTATGCCAAAGTAAGAAGATTTTGCAACATGATACTGAAATGTTTGTTGATTGAATCAAATAAGGTTTGTAAATGCAGAATATAACACTTACATGCCTGACTTCTTTTATAGATGGCTTCTAAAATAGGAAATTATGGTGTACGAATCAATACAATCTGTCCTGGCTTTGTCAATACACCAATTCTTCAGTCAATTGACAAGGAAGAAAACATGGGCCAATATTCAGCATACAAAGAAGAGATCAAAGATATGATAAAATTCTATGGTATACTAGAGTGAGTAAATAACACAATACTACTTTTCTTTAGCCAAAAGGAAATTGTGTAATAATACTTAGAGGCAATTGTACTCCTACTTGCTTGTTTACCAAGTAGCTGAAATGCATAAGGGGAGATTGAAGAGAAAGGAAATAAAAAGACAGCTGGGTTATTCTTACGATCACAAAAATTGGGCTAGGAAAATCCTAGCCCGATTTTTGTGATCGTCAGAACCACTGGGCTCGCAGCCGAGCCCGGTAGTTCTGGAGCGGCTAACCCGCTCCTGTAGCCCGCTTAGCCCGGGTTTGCAGAGCAAGGGCTCTGCAAACCTGGGCTATCTGCTCACATGTAGACCCCCGGCCGGGAGGCTTAAAAGCAGCCTCCCAGCTCGGGGGTCTCCCCAGTATGCCCTGCGCACACACGCAGGGCATACTGGGGCTTCCGGGGGCCGCGCAGCCCCCGAGCTCCCCAGCCCTCGCCGGCTCCGTCTCAGAGCCGGCCATCGTGTGGGCGGCCAATCCAGCCGCCCAGGGCTCCCTGCCCACTCATGAGCAGGGAGAGCGGGCATAGCCCGCTCTTCCCACTCACCGGTAGGAACTGGGTCTCACTGATCGTGAGACCCAGTCCAGCTACTGGTAGCTGTAGTTAAGCAAGCCTCAACTTCTGAAAAAGAGCATCCATAACATACTCGCTATTAAGACCAGTTTGGAGGGGATGGTGATCTGTTTGAGATGCCGCGAGAAAGCCAAGAGGTCCCCTGTATGACTAGCTTATGCTGAGGTTGGAATTGATCCATTACCAACCCCTGCTTGTGAGGAGAGGTAGGTTCCCATTAAGCTGCCTGCAACACTTGATGATTATACTGTATCTTCACTACCATGGAAAACATGGGTTGTTGAGGCTTGTCGATATACTGTTAATTCCAGCCTCTGTTGAAATGGCCCAGCTGAACACCCCCTTTCTCCTAAGCCTGGCATTTTCCCACATCTGCACCAATCAGTTAGAAGAAGTCAGTCTAGTTTGGCCCTTACTTTCTCCTAAAGCACTTCTACACATTCCCAAAGCCCAACTGTTTCTTATAAATATCTTACTGTTCCTTGGAGAGGTGAATAGTGACATCCATTAATAGTTAGTAGTCAAAACTATACCTACTGTTTGATGACTGCGCTTCCATTGTATCTGCTGCATATTTACCACCTTCCTGCCTGCATTCCTTTTTTTGTGGGTGGGGAAATCTGGCTAAGAAAAGAAGTGTAGCTACAACCCCAACTGTGAGAAAGCATTGCATATGTGTAAAAGCAGGTAGAGCTTCCCCTGGAATCAGAGCTATAATTGAGCTACAGTAAAGCTCCTGGGGCTAGGTTGAGCTACCTGGCCTCCAGCTGCCTTTCCCTACAGTATAGGCTTTCAGTACACAAAGTGCCATGTCCAGTCACGTACTTCATCACATCCTGAATCATGATCTGAGCAAGCATTGAAGCAATTGAATGATCAGCTGCACTGGATATACAATATTATCATTTGGGGCATGTACAGGCACGTACATGAATTGGCTTCAAGTCTTACTGATACCAGTATATTTACTAAGGCCAGTGTGGTGTAGTGGTTAGAGTGCTGGACTAGGACCGGGGAGACCTGAGTTCAAATCCCCATTCAGCCCTGATACTTGCTGGGTGACTCTGGGCCAGTCACTTCTCTCTCAGCCTAACCTACTTCACAGGGTTGTTGTGAGGAGAAACCCAAGTATGTAGTACACCGCTCTGGGATCCTTGGAGGAAGAGCGGGATATAAATGTAAAATAATGTAGATGTAAAAATAAGTAATAAATAAATAAATATTCCAGTGCCAGCTCCAGTGAAACCCCATTAGGTGAGCTGAAGCAGTTGCCTAGAGTGGCATGCTAGAAAAGATGGTGAATTGGTTGCCTCTACAGATCCCCCAGTGCTTCCAGTGGGACTCACTCAGATTCACCACTGCCCCCCCCCCAAAAGACTTCTTTTTTTAAACAGAGCACGAAACACTGCCACTGACCTTCCTTTTGCTCCCTCTTAGGCATGTCCCACTCTCTGCCTGTTCAAAACATCATCTGCCTGGTGAAAAACATACTTCTGCCACTCCACACTTTCTGCTTTCTGAATAATCAGAGAGCACTACAGTCAGGAAGCTGCCTCTCCCCACCTAACGTTGCAGGGGAACATAGGAAGCTGCCTTATCCCAAGTCAGACCTTTTAATCCCTCTAGTTCAGTATTGTCTTCACTGACTGGCAGCAGCTTCCTTATCTTGGAGATGCCTGGGAGGAAACCTGAGATCTTCTGCATGCAAAGCAGATCCTCGCCCACTGAGCCCCACCCCCAGAAATGGCATTCATGGGTCAAGAGGGAAGGGGATTTCACTTTGTCAGCAAGGATTTGCAAGGACTGGGTGCTTTCAGTCCAGCCCTTGCAAAGGCTTTGCAAGTGCTTCATGTGGGGAGGTGGACCCTGACAACCATCCCTCGTCACACAGAGCCTTTTCAAGGCTTTGCAATGGTCAGATCAAGAGCCTCCAACCTGACCCATGCAAGTCCACTGTTTCTGCAAAGCCACCACCTTAGGCAGCTCCCTACAGTTGGATTCATGCATGGGTTTTAGCTCTTCTGCCCTTTTAGTAGACCAGGGATATAAAGGTATGTTCTGCATATCTCTAGTGAACTCGATCTGATTCTTATCACTTGAAATTTGTTTACAGTCCACCACTAGTTGCTGAAGGCCTGATAAAAATTCTTGAAGACGATGCATTAAATGGAGAAGTTATGAAGATCACAACAAGCCAAGGGATTCATTTTCATGAATACACTCCACTACCTTTTCAGTCAACAAAGCAATAAATTCTATTACTCAGCTGTTTATTTTGAGCAAAAATATTATTTGCTTTCCAGAAGCAACTTTGGGATGAGTGGTTAAGATTGGCCAATGTTAAAAGTTCACGTGAATTTTAACAATTGCTGTCAATATCTCATGTGAAGGACTAGTAATATTGCCAAATGATTTTTGATGTTAGAAATGTTATATAATTGTTACTTATTTTTATACATTTCAATGTCTGTAAGAATATTTGAGTACTACTGAATTGTATTTGTAGCAAAACATTAAACAACTAAATTATACATATCAGAGAACAATAAAGGCTTTGATGTGATATGGGAGCTCCATATTTGGAGTTTCCAATGTCATTTCCTTTTGCAAAAAAACAACAACCGTGGAGGGCTCGACCACCATGCTGGATCAGGACAATGGAGGCTAAGGAAGTCTGAACCTTTCTCACATATGTACACATAGTAGTGCCATATGTTTTTCCAAATAGGGCAAATGTCAACTTTGAGCTAGGCAATTTTCAGTGAAGAAGCAGCATAGGGGGAAAGGTTTCAACTCCCTCCTCCTCTGCACCTTGATTGAAATCTCCCCATAGCTGCTTTGTGTAAAATGAAAAGTCATTAGGAGCTTGAAACATGGAGCTCTCATGGATGGCATCCTGACAAATGAACTGCTGGTGAAATAGTGTTGCATTCCAGACCAAGGATCCAAAATAACAAAAAGTGGTCTCCCCTTCCACAGCTGCCTGCATAACCTGAAAATATGCTCCTGAGGTTCAGGGACATATTTTGGGATGGCACAGAAAGCTGCAGAAGAGGAGATCATTTTTCCTTAGTCTGCAATGCAACACGGTTGCACCAGCACCTAATTAGATAGGACATCAGTCCATGGGGCTGTTCTTACGATCACAAAAATCGGGCTAATCCTAGCCCAATTTTTGTGATCGTAAGAACCACCAGGCTCGCAGCCAAGCCCGGTGGTTCTGGAGCGGCTAACCCGCTCCTGTAGCCCACCCCTTAGCCTGGATTTGCGGAGCAAGTGCTCCACAAACCCGGGCTATCTGCTCATGAGTAGCCCCCTGGCCGAGAGGCTTAAAAGCAGCCTCCTGGCTCGGGGGTCTCCCCAGTATGCCCTGCACGCTCACGCAGGGCATATTGGGGCTTCTGGGGGCCACATGGCCCCCGAGCTCCCCAGCCCCTGCCGGCTCCGTCTCAGAGCCGGACATCGTGTGGGCGGCCGATCCAGCTGCCCAGGGCTCCCTACCCGCTTGTGAGCGGGGAGAGTGGGCTTAGCCCGCTCTTCCCGTTCACGGCTAGGAACCGGGTCTCACTGGTCTTGTGGTAGATAGGGCTGAGAGAGATTCCTGCCTGCAACCTTGGAGAAGCCGCTGCCAGTCTGTGAAGACAATACTGAGCTAGATAGACCAATGGTCTGACTCAGTATATGGCAGTTTCCTATGTCACGTATTTGGCCTTTAGTTGACAAATATGCTTGTGCCATTTAGAACATCAGTAGACTTGAAACAGGATCAAGCTTCAGCTTTTTAGAAAGACAAAGAATAGATCAGGTCAAGATAATATTAATTACTTAGGATGATGGATGAATTAAAAATATTTAATGTTAATGGCTTGAATAGAAAAACAAAAAAGCACACATCATTTGCCTTCAAGCAAGTCACATTAAGATGAGTAATGCCAATTTATTGGACTTCAAATTTCTTGGCCAAAGTTATGTAGCCGCCGGGGATAAGGGAAAAAAATGGAGTGGCAATTTATATCAAGAATTTGTTATGGAACTTGGAGGAACAAACTCAAGGTAAAGCTGGCAGATATACTGAAGTTCTAAACCTAACAACAACATAAAATCATGATTCCTTCAATTTATTCTCCAAATGACAATAAAACTGGATTTTATAAACAATTTTTTCAGTCACTGCTTGAGATAGCTGAAGGAGAAATTTTAGTGATGGGAGACTGGAATTCAGTTTCTTGCTAGTTTTTGATAAAACAGGAGGACACAATAAGAATTCTGGCAAATTGCCAAGAAATGTGTTTAACTATATGGCGCTTCTGTCTTTAGAAGATGTATGGTGATATAAACATCCCTTGGAGAAGGGCTATACCTTTACGGAAGACTTCAGATGAAACATTTATTTCTATTTGAGGGCCTTTAATAATTTACAATTTAGCACAGGTCAACACCCCGTGCTAAATGAGGTCAACACCCTCATTCAAGATTTGGTTTTTCTTTCTAGAATACATGGTTAATTAAAGTGGTATTTCTGTGTTTTGTTTTTTTAAAAAAATGTTTGTTTGTTTGTTTGTTTGTGGGGGGGTTTACAATTCTTGGCAAGGGCAGTTTTGTGTAGGTGTGTGTGTGTTTTTGGAAGGTGGAGAACAGAGGGCTGCTGAGCCTTAGGGATGGGCCCGGACCAGTCCGGAGGCCATTCTAAAGGCCTCCGGACCGGTCAGGACCTGGCCAGTTCAGGTGGGGGGTTCCTTTAAGGGCGGGGGAGGGTTTACTTACCCCTCCTGCCGCTTTCCCCCCTCCAGCGCGCATATTCTATGTAGTAATTGGGGCGGCAGGATACCTCCCTGCCGCCCCTTCTCCCACGAGTGCCAAAGGCTGCATGGAGCCTTTTGCACACGCGCACGCCACACACGCGCTTCACGTCTCCGCGACGTGTTTGCGTGCGGGGCCAGCAGGAGGTATCCTGCTGCCCCAATTACTACATAGAATACGCACGCTGGAGGGGGGAAAGCGGTGGGAGGGGTAAGTAAACCCTCCCCCACCCTTAAAGGAACCCCACACACAGTGCCGGACCGCAGCTCTGCGGTTCCGTGCACACCCCTACTGAGCCTCCTGATTTATGAATGTAATTATGAGATGTCTAAGAACTGCTAATTGTCAAGTTACTTTTTCTGTCTTTCTATGCCTCTTTTCTATTTCTGTTATTTTGTTGAAAAACAATTAAAAGATATTTAAAAAACAGAACCTCCGCAGCATACATTTCTGACAGTAACAGGTTTAATCATAAATTTTGACATGGGTGACATTGCACAGGGTCTGATCTACATTTTTCATGAGTCTACGTGTTTCAGGGTCTGATCTACATTTTCTCAGGAAGTAATTGTCTAATCAGAATGTGGGCTGAAAATGAGCTCAGAATCTAATCCTACTGCATACAACCAGAAAAGTGCTAACTAAGAATGTGCAGAGAGCATTTTGGCGCCTCTATTTCAAAGGACCAAAGCACTTCTTCGAGTTTTCCCCACTGAATCATTTTGGTGGGGACAAGTGAGTGCTTTAAGAGGAGGAAAGCAGGTCTTGCCTGTTGCTCCATGGACCCTCCACCGCCCCAGCATGGCACTGTCGGGATTAAACACTCCACCGCGCAGCTGCAGGGCTTCTCCCTGCAGTGCACGGGCACCATCTTGAGTGGTCAGCATGGTGTTACTGACCACTCAAGATGGCACCCATGCAGATGTCATTTCTGTGCTGACCCCACCCATGGGCTGCTAGGAGCAGCTGTTCGGCAGGGCATTTAATCCTGACAGTGTCATGCTGGGGTGACAAAAGGGCCATGGAAGACCAGAAAAAAGCTGCTTTCCTCCTCTTAAAACACTCATTCTCCGCCCCCCGCGATGTGCACGGAACACTTTGTGCACATCCCTAGTGTTAGTGTGAATTAAGAGTTAATTAGTTAAGTGTTAGTGTTAATTAGTTAGTGTTAATTAAGATCATCTGGAGAGGTTTGTCACAGTCTCCACCGACTCGTCTGGTGGCTACTCAAAGATGGGCCTTCTCCATTGCTGTCCCGAGGTTTTGGAATGCGCTCCCTGTAGAAATAAGAGCCTACCCTTCTCTGACAACTTTTAAAAAGTCACGACACATCTGTTCACCTAAGCTTTTAATTAAATTTACTGTTTATACTTCTAACCTTGTTTTAAATTTTAAATTGTTTTAATGTTTAAATTTTGTTTTGTGTTTTTATTGTAAACTGTCCCGAGACAGTTTTGAGCGGTATAGAAATTTGTTTAAATAAATAAATAAACAAACAAACAAATAAATAAATGACTTCATGAGAGAGGTGAATTTCCATATGTTGAATTTCAATATGTCATAGTCCTTGACTATGAAACAGACACAGGGCAATGGCCCCCCAGCCTCACACACACACACACACACCCCGGCTTCCTTAGGCACCACGGCTGGGCCCATCAACACCTCACTCCCCTGATTAGGAATAAAGGCACAGGCACACCTTTCGTTTAGTATCCAACTTCCATGGCTCTTGGAAGTTTGCTTGCCTCTCTCGTTGCTCGAACAAGGAGCAATTGTGCCTTGAATTTGACTCAGATTACTTAACTGTATTTTGCTATCAGTTCACAGCCTGCTGTTCTTTTTGTAAAGCCTATTCTCAGATGCATAAATGTTATAGTAATTGTAATAGTAATTTTAGATGTTATAGTAATTGTGTTTTTCATTTGTGGAGGGATGTATATCCTGAAAGGCAGGAAATGATTTTTTAAAATAAATAAATAAATAAAATAGTATCAGCAGACCTGAGTCCTCATTGGTAAGACTGTAAAGAATACATTGAAATCGATCCAGAAACTTCAGCTGATTCGTTACAGAGGAGGCAGAATGTAGATGGGTGTGCATGTTTCTAAACACATACAGTAACTCCTGGTTATCATTAAATTGTATTGCAGCTTGGCAATTTGACTTTGTGGTAAATAATCTTTAGTTTTTTTGTGAGCCTCTTTGAATTTTTTTAAATAGAAGACCAGCATAAAGGAATTTTGAATAACGAGTAGCATAAGTAATTAGACGATCTAAATTTAGTGTTTACAATATAGGTGCGTTCACACAATCGCCAGGAAGTCAGTAAGCTGGGAACCAGATGTTCCCAGTGAGCACATGCTCCTAGCGGGTGTGTAATCCAAACCTGCCAACTGCTGGTTCCCACCCTCCACCTGACTTGCGTCCGACTTCCATAACCAAGATTTGACGTTGGGTGGGAAATACAAAGAGAAAGCAGGCAGAGACTGTGGGAACTGGTGGTGAGTGGATTTGCACAACATGGGAGCATGTGCTTGCTGGGAACCTCAGGTTCCTGTCTTACTGACTCCCCTGCAATCATGCAAACCCCCGCTGAAGAAACTACTTTGGGAGACTCTTCAATGTAATTTAAGATGTAAATGTAACTTATGTAATTTACATAAAATGTAAATGTAATTTAGAACGAACTGTAGAAGCCATGGAGATCAGAAATTCATGGTTTGGTTTGGGTTTTTTTCTGTATAAGTATTTGAAATTTAGTTTTTAAAAGAAAGATAGCATTTGAAGATATTTCATTGATTTTGGAGTATTACTTTCTTAACAGATTTCTTTAAAGATAATAACACCTATGACAACAATAAAGGAAAGGAGAAACTTTTGTCTTGAAAGTTTGAGTGCTCCAGAAATCTTCCCTCTCTCAAAAGATTTCTGGTCCTCACGGACAGGGGACAAGACCCCATTGCTGCTCCTGCCACAATCCCCACTGCTGCGGCCACCTCCATGGTGCTTTTTAAAGGAAACATGTGCCGCTGCTGCCTCCTCTGCAATCCCTGCTGTTGCAGCTGCCTCCGCCACCATCCACTGTGATTTTAAATGGTAACATGCTGCTGTCATGCCCTCGATCTCAGACAGCGAGGAGGAAGGGGAAGCTGTCAACTTTTCAGCTGATGCCGGGATGACTGAGGGGCAGAGCCCAGCTGTCAGTTTCCAAGAAATGGCTGAGGCAGATCCGGCTGATGATTCAGAGCAGGCACAACAACCTGAGACAGCAGAAACCATGACGGACCAATCAGAAGAGGAGCTATGCAAGCAACCTCCACTGACTCCACAACAGAGGCGTGTTACAAGACGAAGAAGAACACAGCTAGAAACTATCAGGAGGAGTAAACGCCTTGTGCAGAGGGCTGATAAGCCTTGAATTCCTGCCAGCTGGGAGCTCTCGGCTTGTACTATAAATTACGTCACCAGCTTTCTATTCACTGCTGGAAAGCAATGTTTGTCGACTTTCAGGTCGACAGCTTGCAGCCAAGCCCGATAAGGAAGAACTGTTCCGAGCCGTATCTTGTTTCTGCAGCTCCATTTGGTATTGCGAACTTCCCTGCCAGGTGGCCAGATACTGACAGCTGCCTCCTTTCCCCTTGCCCAATCCAAGCCCTTTACTTGTACAGGGGAATCCTTGCTGGATTCCCCTTTACAAGTATGGCCGTGGCCAACCCCCGACCTGCAGATACGCAAGTCCCACACACTCACACCCACGCACGTATGCCGAAGTCGGGTACCTATTCCCCGACTATGGATACGTGAAATCACGAGTGCTGAAGGCATGGATAATGAGTTTTTTCTGTATTGCAGTATGAGTTTCACTTACCCTACTACATTCTTCTCCTTAATGCAAACAAGGCATTTATGTTACATGAAAGGAATAAACTGTCATTCATTAATATTTCAGTGATGCAACTTCAGATTCCTTTTCAGCAAAATGTAATATTCCTGAACTGTAGCCTTTTAGGCAGCTTCTACATTTGATAACACTTTTCGAATAAAGCTACATAAAGCTTGAAGTTAAAATACTTGCCAGGTTTTTGAAGTACATAAATAATTTTAGCACTAATTTTTCCTTTGCTTATGTCCCAATAAAAGAGTTTTGTAGCTGTTATTGGGGGAATATGGCAACTTTCAAAAAATAAAGGTACCAAAAAAATGGAAACTCCTGAATGCAGTATACTTTGAATACAGGAATGTGCCTAACTTCAGCTAATGTGTGTGTGTTAAAAAGCACACAATATCCAGCAGTCCCTACTTTGTTGTACCTGTATAATGTGAAAGCCAACATTTTCCATAGGAGTTGGTCTGTTGCAGGATATCACCTGTATCAATTTGCATCCTGGCTACAGCCAGCTTCTGTTTTGGACATGGCGGGCCAAAATCATGCAGAACGATAGTTACATTTGTTTGTCTCTAGCATCTAGAATTCAAGTATGCTGCCTATGACCATGGAGGTACCATTTAGCTATCATGGCTGATTGTAGGGACTTTCATGAGTGGATGAAACATAAAGCAGGTTAATGCAGCCAAAGGAACGTGTGGTGGGAGTAGCTTGGCAGAGCAGGTGAGATTTGTAGCATCATGTGTTTTGGAGGCACCAGCAACTTCTGAACATAATACGTTTCCCCCCTTTGTTGAAGCCTCTCGATTCTAAAGTTGGAACATGGTATGACGATATTAGCAGTTAAATACTAGGAATGTAGAGCACAGACCCATTGTTGGAGGAAGTTAAAAGCAGAAGTGGCCTCGGATACACACAAGGGAAGGGTGAACAAACTGTGTGTGTTTGTACTGAAAGATACCAATGACATCAATGTGTGTTGAAAGATACCCTGTCACCGGAAATGAATACGCACTTTCCAGTGTGCTGTCGAGGTATCAGTCCCTGAAAACTGTGTCCAGATGTAATACAAAGTAGGTTTCCCTTATTAATGGTCCTACAACGTCCATCTTCCCCAGCTAGAAAAGCCGGATTAAGGCCTCGCTTTTACTGGATTAAGAGGGGAAACTGTTAATTCATGTTAGAGGAGAAAGCCTAGTAAGTGGTTTAAGGGTAAAATAAATGTTGGTTTCCTGCCCCATTTCATTTGCTTAATACTGTTAATTAGCTACCTAAAAGCTCTCACCACTTGTCAGTTTGTATAGACTCTTCTTAAAGTCTCATTAAGATATTAGCATTTAGTCGTTCTGTGTACTTTGTTTACATGATCTTGCCCTGGATAAAATTACAAGCAGGGAAACAAACAATGATCCCCCCCCCGCCCCCCACCTCCGCCTCAAAAATAAAGCTGTTTCTGACTTTTCCTACCTAAATGTGCATGGCTTTCTATGTCACATTAGTCAGGGTTCCTGCTTTGGAAACACGAACAGGACTGATTCACTTTGTGTGCCTGAATTTCATGGGATTGGGCAGCGTATGTTCCCCATTGCCTTCCCTGTTGAACTAAACACTGTTACCTGAGTTCGGATCAATAGATTTGTGTTTGTGTGTGTGGTTTTGTTTTGCTTTACAACAGAAACACATTATCTCTCAGCCCCGTCTGAGTAAGGAAAGTATGCCAAACACCCACCCAGATTCTCTATTCAAAACAATGCAAGTGTGTGCATAGGAGGGAACAAAGTCCATTGTTCCAGTTAATGAACCGTGGGTTTTGCACTCTATAAATATACATGTCAATTTCAAAAACCTTACTTACTGTTTGGGATGTATTCTTCCACCAATCAAGTTA
Source organism: Hemicordylus capensis (assembly GCF_027244095.1). NCBI lineage: Eukaryota > Metazoa > Chordata > Lepidosauria > Squamata > Cordylidae > Hemicordylus > Hemicordylus capensis. The sequence continues at coordinate 79,034,037 of NC_069661.1, read as the reverse complement.
TAGCCCCAAACATTAAAGAGCAGCAATTATTCCTTAACAGTGACTGACATCCTGACTAAATTTACTAGAGGAAGTTCTAATGAAATTTGTACTTTTTAATCACTCCCTGAGTAATACTATTGAGAAAATTAGTCAAGAAGTCAGCCCCTATATCCAAGAGTCTGGGTGCAAATGTTAGGTGACAGATATTAATCCATGGCATGGAGAGAGCAAACAGTTTTGGCTCTTTTTTCTTCTGCTATATACCACCTAATGGCACAGCAGGAAATGACTTGCGTAGCAAGAATGAGGTTGCCAGTTAGAATCCCTGCTGGTACCTATATCAGGCAGCAGCAACATAGGAAGATGCTGAAAGGCATCATCTCATACTATGCGGGAGGAGGCAATGGTAAACCCCTCCTGGTTAACCCCACCAAAGACAATCACAGGGCTCTGTGGGCACCAAGCGTCGACACCAACTTGGCGGCACACTTTACCTTTACATACCAAATACTGCCAGATCTTCATCTTGCTATTCATCCCCAGTGTGTCTTCTCGGCATCCTTCAGAATGCCCATCTGTGCTCTGATCACCCCTTGTCTAGGCTACTATCATCTTCTCTTTGCTGACATTCTCTCCTGCCACTTATCCTGTAAGTCAGCTCCTGGTACACCTGCTAAAACAATCACTTTCAAATCTAATCACTCTACTTGGGCTGGCCCCCCTCTTCCTCTTCACATCAAAGCCAAGCATCAGTTCTTCTCAGACAGCAGGTCTCACTTACCCACCCCGCAGACGATCAGCCTCCCTTCCCTGGGCAGGCAGATCACCCAGCAACTCCAGGGGTCAGGGTGCCAGTATGCGCCACCGTGCATCGCCCTGACCTCTGGAGCTCCAATAATGCACCATCCAAGTGTGCAGTGCATTATTGGGATCCCTCCCCCTGGTCAAAAGAAATGAGGTTAAGGGAGTGCTTGCTCCCTTAACCTCATTTTAGAGGGAGGCTACTTAAAGGGTTAGCCGCCATGAAGCTGCCGGGATCAGGCCCAACGCTGGCAGTTCACACGTGCATGAAAAACCGGGCTGGGCCCCCTTAGCCCGGTATTTCACACGTGTGTGAATAGCCTCATAAAGTTATCTTTTCGAGCCACTTCCCCTCTCATCTCCCCTTCCTTACTTTCCACTCCTCAAAAACTCATCTGCCATTGGCCACTTCTGCCATCATCTTCTATTCCTGCTCTGAACCTTACAGTATTTCTTCTCATGCTTCTGAACACGATTCTCACGCCTGAACATCTTCTCTCTCTCTCTCTCTCTCTCTCTCTCTCTCTCTCTCTCTCTCTCTCTCTCTCTCTCTCTCTGCCTATCAGGCTAGTGTCATCTTCATCCTGAGGTCCCTCAGCAAAGCTCACTCTTCACCAAAGCTTTCTGCAAGCCAACATGGCCTTGCTTTCTCTGCCCTTGCATTGCTACCATAGTACTACACCTTTATCATTCCCTTTCCTCTTCCTCCACTTTGGCCTTGTCTGACTAATACAAATTGAGGAGCCTTTTCGTCAAAGACAGTAGAAGGTCTATATTCTATATACTTGCTCTCTTGAGGCTAAATAACTACTCGTAGTAGCAGCAGAGTTTTGATAACCTAACATAATAACAACATAATAGCCTGCTCAGGTTTATAGCCTGGTCATTTTTCTTTTTACTTTCTAGTAATTTTCAAAAGGCCATCTGAAAGAAGCTAAACACTTGAACTGCAGCTACCATTCTGTTTAATAAGTTTCTTTGTAGGACAGCTGCCAAAACTTCTGAATCATCAAGTCAGGTTGGAACATGCCCAGTTGCACTTTTTTGGCAGGAGCGACAATGTTTTGTAAACGTTAATAGATGTGCAAACCTACTCGCATGTTATTTTAAAAACAAGTTTGAAAGAGGTCAGGGCAATCAATTTGAGGTCAGCTGGCAAAAAAAATGTGGCTGCTCAGCTTTAGGAGGCATTAATTCATCTAGAGTGGGCTTCTTAAGTTTTGAGGTCTTGAACTGTAACACTAAATCTTCTGCCCTTCTCTGATGGAGAGATGAAGTCTGCCAGAACAGGACTAATTGCCAAGAGAGCAAAGATAAACAATATATGGGACTGTATGCAAAACCTCCCTTTGCTCAAGCTATCTTGTGCTTGGGAAAGGTGAGCTCATGATTGTCACCAATTTGCCCCTTTCTCTTCAGCCACTTGCACACATGCATACCCCAGATCTGGTCCTGAGGGTTGGGGAACCTCCAGGAGTCAATTTTTGAAGGGGCTGGGTGGGGGGGGGAGAGAAATGGCAAAAATAACACACATCTTGTGTGAGCAGAAGGCGAGGACTGAATACAACCCACTGTTCGGCAAAGTCATACTGACTAATTCATAGGAGACCAGAGCCCTATCCACACATTATGTTCAACACTCATACAACCTGTACAGTTCTGTACACAGGTACAGTTCTTCACACATTATGTTGAACACAGGTACAGCAGTAAACCTCCTATCTGTACCATGCATTTGAGGGACCTTTACCCAGGTTCACTTTTAAAACGAACGCGGCTACAGTCATTCACACAAAAGCATGTATGAGCGTACAGACACCTGAACATTCATACAACATAATGTACAGACACTATGAACATTCATACAACATAATGTCTGAACAGGGCTCAACCTGGATTTCATTTCTGAAATTGACACCAATTGGTGAATGGAAAGCATTAGCGTGTCATCACTTAAACTACCCTTGAAGAAAACCAGAAACCCAAACCATTTCCAGCTGAGTTCCCTTAGGGGAAAGGTGAGCTATGCACTGTTCTAATAAAGAAGTTACTCTTACATTCCACAACTTTCGCTACAGTTTCCCTGCTCTTTCAGAAGCATCCCATTAGTGGCCATTTGCTGAGCAGCCATATGTGTTTCTCAGATAACACTTCCTCGTCACCAAAAGAACAGCCCTTGGAACTATCCACATGATGAAGAGAAATTGGGCTAAGGGAGCCGAGCCCATTTACTCCTGGTCATCTGCTGCCACGGGAGCCACGCAGTTCCCAGCAGCAAAGCACCTAAAGTACCTCTCCCCTTAAATGAGGTGGGGTACTTTAGGTTGGCTTGGTTGCCCATGTGCTGCCGCGGTTTGGCTCCGGGCCGGGGCAACACATGAGGAGACCCCCACTGGGAGGCTGCAAGCAGCCTCCTGGGCTCGGGGAGTCTATGTAGGATACCCCGCACACTCAGGTGGGGCATCCTGGGACACCTGGGGACCGTGTGGCCTCCAATCCCTGCAGCCCCGCCGGCTCCGTGATGAGCCGGCAGCCGTGTGGGCGGCCAGTATGGCTGCACAGCTACAAGCGGCTGCTTATCTGTGGGGAGAGCGGGCTAAACCCACTCGACCCGCACGCCCAACAGAAGCTCTTCTCATGAATTGTGAGGAGAGCTTCCTTGAGTCATTCATTGAAGCTGTTCTCACGAGCAAGCAAAACTGCGCTGAGCTCCCTTAGCCTGGTTTTGCTCACTCATGAGAACCACCAGGCTTGAAGGCAAGCCTCATGGCTCCATGGCGGCAAGCCCACCTAAATAGCCACCCCCTTAAAAGAGGTTAACGGGTCGAGCGCTCCGTTCACCCAATTTTCCAGATTGTGTGTCCGCCATGGCTGCTTGCAGCCGTGGCGAACACACTCACGGGGAGGGAGGGGGGAGGGGGAATCCCTTTAAAGAATCCAATTGTATTCTTTACTGCATCTCTATACAGATCACAACTCTGTTGCGAGATATGGCTTTTTAAAAGCCAAATTTTGGGTTATGGCCCATTTGACTCACGAGTATACCCCTGAGGTTCTGGACACCCTGGATCACAACACTGTCAGATAAAAGTTTAAAGAATGAAGAAGGAACAAACCATTTGACTCCCAGAGCCCTTTCTCAACAGATCTTGCACACTGCTTCACTTCAAAGGCACACCTGGTCAGACAATGTTTAGCAGGCTAAGGTACACTCTTTCCATTCTTGATACTAGATATCGAGGGAGGGGGAACCCCTGTGCATTACTGGGGCTCCGGGGGTGACATCTCACGGTGGGTGTCCGGGGGTGACATTGCATTGTGACACAATGTTCCTTTCTATTCTCCGCACCATAATTTTATACATCTCAAGTATGTATAACCCCTGCTAATGCCTGCTAACTTGGCAAAGGGGCACCTTTATAACATGGTGATTCTCTTTATTTAGCAGAGGGAGAGTAATTGGCCCTATCCACTCCCAGCACAGTACCTCCAGTGACTGTTGCTGGTGTTTATCTTGTATTTCTTTTTAGATCGTGAGCCCTTTGGGGACAGGGATTCATCTTATTTATTTGTTATTTCTCTGTGTAAACCTCCCTGAGCCATTTTTGGAAGGGTGGTATAGAAATCAAAGTTTGAACTTGCTTGGCAGCTCAATTTGCCTGCCTGATATCATTTCCTCTGTCTTCACTGTATCGTACGTGTTTCTTTCATTGAATAGTTGTGTGTGTTGTTTACTTGGAATTAAACACTTCTTTCTTGAAAGATCAGGTTCTAACTGATCAGGTTCTAACTTCAGGAATGTAAATACAAAAAAGGAGTGTGGTGGCACTTAAAGATCAATCAATTCACATAGCTATTGTTGACTAAGAGCCCATTCCATTAAAAGTATGAAGGGCTAAAGGTAGCTTAATATGTCATAGTGGCAAGTAAGGTTCCATCAACCGCCAGTTTCCAGCAAGCATACACAAGTCAGAAGTTTCACAAGTTCCACTCCCAGTGTGTCAAAGTTAGGTTCCCCTGCTGCACTTCCCTCTGGGAACCCAATATCTGTAATCTAGATTGAAGTTGGTTATAGAGGTCAGATTCCTAGAGGCAAGTACAGTTGGGGAACCTGACATTGATGGGTTAGAATCTGGTCCTACACGTCAGGACCAGAATTTGCACCAGAATTGTGTGCTCTCCAGGAACCAGCAGTTGGTTGCAGAACCTTATTTGCTGCTATGATGGGTGAAGCTGGTCTTAGTTGGATATCTATCTATCTATCTATCTATCTATCTATCTATCTATCTATCTATGATCACACAGATAGAGTCATGTGTGGCATTACGGAGAAAAATTCCTTTAACTTCCTTGGCAAGTTTTCATAGCTTTTTAATTACATAATATAAAACAATAAAACCTTACCTTAGCCACCATAAGCCATATCTTTCTCCAGGAACTAACAAAAACACATAACAATGAAAGGGGAAGAAAGAAATATATAAAGGACAAGTCAGTGAGGTTGTTCTTTCAGTCAGCCAAAACCGGGCTAAGGAAGCCAAGCCTGGTCTTGGCTGATCTTAAGAACCACTGGGATCACGCCCGATCCTGGCAGCACTATGGTGGCAAACCTGCCAAAGAGGCCAGCCGCTTAAATGGGGTTAAGGGAGCAAGCTCTCCTTTAGCCCCATTTTTTTTAATTGTCTGCCAGCTCTGGCTGGCAGATTGTAGGGCTCCCTCCCAATGCTAGTGGAGATACCCAGAATGCACTCATATGGTGCATCATGGGACTTCCAGGGGCCGGGACAATGCATCCTGGCCCCCGACCTTCCACGCTGCCTGGGACAGTGGAGGATCGTCTGGGTGCACGATCCACGCACCCAGCTCCTTTGACAGATTGTCTGCAAGGAAGGTAAGCTTAGTGAGAAAGGGCTTAGTATATAGAGAAAGATGAAGTAAAGAAATAGAAAGTACTGAGATATAGGTCAATCCAGAACTAATTGTAGAAGAGCTCCAGGACTCTCTCACAAACATTTGTCAAATATAAACGTAGGTTTCAAGAGTCTCTCTCCTCTTATAAGGCACTTTTTGCAGCATGAGTTTTCCAAAGAAAATGTAGAGCTGCACAGAGGGATTGAATTCTTTGTGTCTTTAACATGTGCCACTACCACACACCTGTGCTTGATTTTTTTTTCTTCCATGTGTGCACACATTGCTTTCTTAGAGACATTTGGAAGCCTACACAGAGTAGGCGGCCAGAGAGAACTGGGGACCATAAGAACAGCCCTGCTGGATCAGGCCCAAGGCCCATCTAGTCCAGCATCCTATTTCATACAGTGGCCCACCAGATGTTGCCCACCATAGATCTGGGCATTTGACAGCACTTAGTACTAATACAGAATAGAAAAAAGTACCTTAAGCATGTGGAGTGTTTTGCTCACTGCTGTGCTGATCTAACCTGTCTCTTCTTATTTTTGGTAGGCTCTGGGATGACACCAATCCAGTCCAAGAGATAACATTAGCAAGCAATACAAGCACCCCCCACAAATATTTCTTGCTTTGTTCCTCATGCATTCATTCACTACTGTATATCTTAAGGATGTGTAGTATGAATTAAATACTGAGAAGTCCTACTACAGGTTGTTAAAGCAACCTCTTCCACTTGCTCTCATAGCAAGTAGGAACCAAACCATTGCTACTCCAGTCTGCCAACCCACCCAGACCAGGCCCCATCTACCTCAGCAGAGTTGGCTCTGCCTGGTCCAGAGCAGGGGGTGGGTGAGCTGCGCTCCTCCGTCCATGTGCAGCGAGGTAGGGGGGCACCACAGACTTTTTTTTCAAGTGGCTCCCCCTACACGACAGAATATGCATTGAACTCCCCTCTCGGAGTCCCATGGTCTTCAATGAGCAAAGGAAACAGGAGGCCTAGCCTGGAATGTTAGGCCTGAATCCAAGAACAAAAAGGTTATTTTTTTTTTAAGTCAAACAAATTACCATTCACAATATCAGAGTTTTTTAGGAAGTAAAATGCCTCAAAAGTAACATTTTGAAATTCAACAAAATTTGCCTTCTAATTCAGCAGAAACAATTCAGCAGAATCCCCCCCCCCAAAAAAAACCAATAGAAGAGTACTGTTCTACTCTGTTTCTTAAATGAATTGTGTTCAGATGAAGATTTTATTTCTAAAGTTCCAAGATCTATGCAATAGATTTGTTAGTCACTGAGGTCCCCCCGCCCCATGTCAAGCAATTGAGGTGGGTTGTGGCTCCAGAAGGTGGGATGAAAAAGCCTTCATAGGAACAGAACTCTTATCAGAGTGGGGTTAGATGCCACACACTCATCCTCCCATTGTTCCCAGGGATTATTTCTGTGAGGACACTTGGCATAGTAGGTCCCTGCTCTGAACTGACAGAGATGGGACTTTTCCATCAGTATGGAATCTGGAGCAGACCCCAGCTTCATTTGATCACAGGCCATGGGGAAGACACATTACATATGCTGATTAATTATATAATAAATAATTAGCATTGTTCTTTTTCAGTTGTAGTGACCAAAATGTAAACCATCTATCATTTGCTCCAGCAGAGAAGAAATCATCATTGGGGCCAGTTTCAAAGGACATCTGCTTGATTCAGATCCCTAAAGGGATCAGACACTAAGCCAGACGTGAGCCTTGCACAAAGTATCCTAATATTGTCAAAACGTGGTATAAAAATTGCATGGTTCTTTCAATGGCCCAAGAGAGTGGTTCAGTTTTCCATGATACAATCGTGGAGGAACATTTTCAAAGCATTTACCATAAAGAATCACTGAAAGCATTCCAGCAGATGTCAGTTCCAAAAGTACAGGCAACACAATGCCGCCAGATGGGAAGGGCAGCACTGAACGGGCAAGAGGAACTAGCAAACAGGGTTGATCCTCTTATGGTTTTGATACACAATGGTGTCAAAAAAGCTTATCTTGTTTGCAAACTCACTTCCTAAATGTGCAATGGTAGCAGAGATTGCAAATGCATTCAAAACGCATGGGAAGGGACTGAGACACGGGGGCCACCAAACTTCAATATCTTACTTCAGAAACACCATGAATTTCTTGAGGGCATTATTCTGAGTGATCAAGAGTGAATTGCACACAAGATTCTTAAGAAGAGACATACTTGTTTCTGTGGCGTGATGGAAGTGTTAATAGGACCTAGACTGACAACATTTATGTTATGGCAAAGGTAGTGATATAAACAGAGAAGGGAGAACAGAATTTCCTTGGCACTGCTGAGGCACAAGAGCAAGGCACAAAGGGCATATGGTCTGCTATGAAGTCTGTATGCTCGAATACTGTAGGAAAACCAGAGTGCAGAAGGATTTCCACCTTCATTTCTCTTACAGAGAGCATGGCCTGTAGACCAAAGTGGAAAGCATGTGTGCAGAAAAGTTGAGCTTGCAACCCTCCTCAAGATTTGGTGTGCTAGGCATATTTATTTATTTAATTATTCATTTGGCATATTTATACCTGCCCCTCCAGTACACTACTTCTCGGGGAGGCTCACAACATTAACAAAGTAGATACAACATAAAATAACTGACCTAATAAAATTAAACAAATTAAGTTAAACACGTTAAAAGACCAGGCTGAAAAAATACAATTACAATTTTTAAAAAAAGTTTCAAAAGTTATTTAAAAAGCTAAAAACTGAGAACTACATAAACTAAAGAACCTACCAGATATAAGTAGCATATGAAACATTTAAAAGCCTTTTTTTAAAATGTGTTTAAAATTGTTTTTTAACAACATCGAGGGAGAGGGTAGGGCGAAGCTCTTCAGGGAGGGCATTCCAAAGCTAAGGGTACACAACTGAAAATGCCCTGCCTCTAGTCCCCGCCAGCATGGTGTAGTGGTTAGAGTGCTGGATTAGGAACAGGAAGATCTGAGTTCAAATCCCCATTTAGCCATGATACTTGCTGGGTGACTCTGGGCCAGTCACTTCTCTCTCAGCCTTAAGTATGAAACTTAAGTATGTAGTACACCGCTCTGGGCTCCTTGGAGACAGAGTGGGATATAAAATGTAGAAAATACATACATACATACATACTCTGTTAGTGGTGGGGAACTTTGTTAGTTGCAGGGCCATGAGCAGGGCCTGAAATGGCAAGCAAAGGGCCCTGGCAGATTCATATGGGCAAATGCCATATGAATTGGGTACCCCGGTCCCAAGCCAGGCAGAGCTTTAAAGGTCAAGACAAGCAACTTGAATCTAGCCTGGAAGCTGAAGCTGTCACAGGATGGGTGTGACACTCATGAAGTGACTTGCGCCCACTAGCATCCTTACAGCAGCATTCTGGACCAGCTGGAACTTCTGAACCATCTTCAAAGGCAGATGGCCCACATAGAGTGTATTGCAGTAGTCCAAAGCATGTTGCCAAAGCATGAGTGACTGAGGTCAAATGCAACTTTTCCAAGTAGGGTTGCAGCTGGTATACCACCTATTGCTGGTAAAAGGCACCTCTGCACAACCCTGCTAGGGATGTGCGAACCGGTTCTACGACAAACTGGTTTGATGTAGATCCGGTTTGGTTCAACAGTTCTAGGCTGGACTTAACTCCTTCTGGTTTGGTTCGACCTAGAATGGTTTGGGGGGGTTCGTGAAATTTTTTAAGTTATTTTTAAAAAACTTTTTTTTACCTTAAAATTGCTCTTCAAGGAGGCGGGGGGGCCACGGAGGTCCCCCTCCCCCCACTCACCTTCAAAATGCCCCCCTCAGGCCTTCTCAGCCCATTTTTCATAAAATGGCATGGCGGCCAAAATGGCGGCCACCGCTAATGTGCAAATGGCCTCTATGAAGCCTGGCATGGCCCATTAAAATATATTTTTTAAAAAAAGTCCTCCGTGCAAGTGTAAATGGCCTCTGCAAGGCGCTGGGTCATGCCAGGCCAAGGGATGGAGCAGGCATCTCCCAGCACCACCTTCTGAGTATGACCCTCCAAGTAGGAGTGGAGCCATCACATAACCATGCCCCCAAGTCCCAACCCAGAGATATGACTCAGAAAGATACCATGTTGATGGTACCAATAGCCACTGAAAGGCCAATCTAGAATGGTTTAGGTCCAATCTGGCATAGGCTCAATCTGGCATGGCAGTGCATGAGTGACTCAGTTGTGGAAGTGAACAATATTTTCAACAGCTGATTGGGGTGTGTTCTTTCTTCCACAAGTCAGGACTAAACATCATGAACTCTGACAAGTGGCTGTTGACAATATGAATCTGATGAGGCTGCCAAAGGCTTTTCAGGTTCAATGGACTCAATTCACCTCCAGTATTTTCAATGCAACTCAGCATCTTGGCATGAACTTGTTGTGTTCTTCCAGAATAAAGTCAGCAAAAGAGGTTTCTTCCCCCACTTCCTCTTAAGCACTGAGAACCTCAAACTGCTAGTTTTCCTTGCTGACACTCACTCTGTATTCTCCCAATATAAACAGTAGCTTCAATCAGATAAAACTGAAGGCAGTGAAGATCCAAGATGGTGCAAATAACATCACAAATTTGTAACAGACTAGGACAGACAGTTGAACAGTCAAGATTGAAATAGGTCAGAGAGATTTCGGAGATGAGCCAGACAGAGCTGCCTGAGAAGCGTCCAGGTGTAATTTTTGTCAGAGGAGCAGAAGGACGAGGTAGAAAGTGGGTGCTTTTGAGGGAAACTGAGGCAAGAGGCATTGGCTTGGGGCCATTGTCTGATGGTTAATCTGTGGGAAAGTTGTTTGCCATGTTAAGGCATGGGGATTTTTTCTGAGGAATGGAGGTGGAGGAGTTGAAGCAGTCAGGGGTAGGGAAGGGGAAAGGGTGACGCCTGGATGAAAGCATAGAAACAAGTCATCCCCTTCTACTGCAGTGAATTTTGCCTATAAGGATCAGGAACTCCCGGATCATGTAGTCTGGGATTTCAGTTATTTTGAATTAGCACATATATCCACCCTTTGCTTCAGATGTCAGATTTTTGGTCATGTAGCCACAGTGTGTTGCACCCAAGTGCACTGCAGGAAGTGTGGTGGCCCCCATGTGATGGAACAATGTGAGAATGTCCAAGTTTCAACATGCTGAAACTGTCGAAGGAAACATGTACACCCTGTGGTTAAGTGGATGTGGGAAATTCAGTCTCTTTGGGTCAACCAGGGGGTTTTGTATGCTGAAGGTTCTCTAAAAGAGGTAAAATCAATTTGTTACGTGGAGTGCTGTAAAATTTACAATGAAGTAAAATATGAGCCAAATTATTAATTAATTTATTTTATTTTATTTTATTTTATTTTATTTTATTTGTATACCGCCCTTCCAAAATGGCTCAGGGCGGTTGATTATCAACTTCATCTGATCCCCAGTAACATTTGTGCAGGTGATAGGGTGTCTGTTTATATCTTCCCTCCAACCAAGCTGATGGTTGGACATGTCAGATTATAAAGATAGCTTACTGGAGCTAAAATTGAGGTGACCCACCAATTCTTGATACAGTTAGGGAGTTTGCTTCTCTCTTCTTGTGATTTGATATCTAGAAGACGTTGTTCTATAATTCTATTGGCTTGATCAAACCCCATAGCAATTAAAGTTTCAGAAGAGAGTCCAACTGTCTGGAGTTTTCCCATTAACTTGAGTAACCACTTAGAGTGGATCTGATCCTCCAGAACTAGGGAGGCCAACCCATTTGGTTTAAATTTTAGCTTCCACCCATATTTAAAGACTGCCAAACACACTCTGGTCCCCACCTTATTCACCCTAGTCTCCAGCCTTAAGGCTGAGTTGGATACGCTTTTTGACATTTGAAGAACCGTTCTTAGGAATTTAGTTTGGACAACCTCCGCAGGGGTAAAGTTCGAATACAGACCCAACTGCGCTCCAAAGAGCAGCTGGGCCATTGACTTGGCTTGAAAGAGTTTAATAGCCAGCGTGGTGTAGTGGTTAGAGTGCTGGACTAGGACCAGGGGAGACCCAAGTTCAAATCCCATTCAGCCATGAGACTTGCTGGGTGACTCTGGGCCAGTCACTTCTCTCTCAGCCTAACTTACTTCACAGGGTTGTTGTGAGGAGAAACTCAAGTTTGTAGTACACCATTCTGGGCTCCTTGGAGGAAGAGCGGGATATAAATGTAAAAAATAAATAAAATAAATAATAAATAGCTGCTAGGACAAACTGTCCCCCTTTGGAGTGACAGAACCTTGAAATCACAGTATCACTTCACTGTGTTGTTTGTGTTATATATTGTAAGTGTTCTTCTCTCCCCCCAGATGTGTGAAACACCATCCCCAAGTATTTAAAACACTTAACCTGTCCAGTCATCTCCATCTGTGAGGTTTGGGTCTCTTGGCGAAGACCATTACTTTAATTTTTTTTAATTAATTAGCAACAGTCGCTAAACAGAACTGGGAAATGCCTTTAATGCTCTTTTAGTGAGCTGAGCGGGGAGAGCGGGCTAAGCGATCGGGATGGAGCCCTGGGTGTGAGAATAGCCCCTAAGTGTCAGTCAGTCAGTCATGTTTATTTACAGTCATAGACCAAAAATTAAACCATACATAATAATACACATAATATAATAATAATATATACATGATATAAAAAGAGACATAAACTCATCCTAATCAGCAGTTTCCAGTTTGCATAATCTGGTTTACCATCTAGCATTCTTAGCTGCATTGTCTAGCATTCTTAGCTGCCTCACAGAACTTAGCAACTTTAAATGTTATTTCCTCCTTCTGATCTGAGAGCAGATAGTTGACGTAAAATACATCTGTATGTCCTGGGACGTCAGCCAGTAATGAGGAAATATAACGCGATCGAAAGTCCCTATAGAAGAGACAGCGGAGTAAAATATGAAAGATAGACTCCTGTTCTCCAGAGCCGCAAGGGCATAGTCTCTGCTCTTTTGGTATCCCTCTAAATTTACCTTCTAGTTCAGCTGAAGGTAACACATTAAATCTGGCCAGTGTGAACATCCTGCGGTACTTAGTAATGGTAATCTTGTCCAAGTAATTCGCAGGTTTAGTATTATACATTTGTAGTCCCAGGAAAACTTCTTTAGAGATTAAAGATCGATCAGTCTACATTTCCATGTCATAGATCCACTGCTTTAGTGTCAGTCTTGCACGAGAAAACCCATTTCTAATAAACCATCTGGACTAAAGCCATATAAACTTATTTGGCGAGATATTGACCGCTTCCAACTAGGGTTAAATTTATCAATAAAAATTAGGTGAGCAAGGCCTGTAGAGAAGAAAGACAATCTTAACCAGAAGCTCAAAATGGAAAACCACATCCGGGCTTCCATCTTAGGCATGCCAGTTTCAACCCTCAATATTACATTGGGAACACATCTAAGGATCTGTAAAATAGATCTCAAAATTTTTGTCTGAACTACCTCTAGAGGTATGCAGTTAGTATACGGGCCCAACTGCGATCCATATTGCAACTGAGAGCAGGCTTTAGCTATAAATAGCTTAAGAGTGGCTGGTACAAACTGAGCCCCATCTTGATGGAAAAATGATTGGATGGCCAATGCTGATTTACGTGCATTTTGAGTAACATATTGCAGATTTGCTTGGCGTTTCGTAGAAGCCTGGAAAACAACCCCTAGATATTTAAAGGTCTTAACCTATTCTAATTTATGTCCAGCCAAAGACCAGTTCAAGGTCTTTGGGTGTTTAGCAAAGGCCAGAATTTCGGTCTTGCTATAATTGATTTCCAGAGCATATTCATGGCAAAAAGTAGCCAAAGAGCAAAACACTCTACGAAGACCAACAGGAGTCTGAGATAAAATCACTGCATCATCTGCATAAAGCAGAATATTAACCTGTCTATTGGCCAATTTAGGTGGATGAAAAGATGGATTAGTAATAATATCCACAATGGGGTTAATATAATAATTGAAAAGAGCTGGAGCAAGTATACAACCTTGCCTCACTCCTCGAAAGGTAGGGATTTCCTTAGTGAGGATTCCAGCTAAACTGCATCGGACCTTCAGACGTGAATTCTTATGAAGTTTATAAATTAGAAGTAGCAAAAGTCGATCAATAGAGGAGTTAAGCAACCTTTCCCATAATTTGTGTCTGGATATGGAATCAAATGCCGATTTAAAATCCACATAGCCCTTAAGTGTTTTGTAAGTCACTTTTGGAAAATATGTTTTAAGAACATTGATTGATTGATTGATTGATTGACTGATAAGTGCCGTCAAGTTGATGTCGACTTTTAGCAACCACATAGATAGATTCTCTCCAGGATGAATATAATGGGTATTTTTAAATTGAAGAGACAATCTTATATTTATTAAAACATGTATACTCTGCCTTCCTGTTCTTATGGTGCCTTATATTCATCATAAAAAAACATAACTGACTGATAGCTAGACAGAGATTAAAGAAAAATAAAGCAATAAATTTAAAGAAAACAATCAAAACAAGCCAATAAAGCAAAAGACTTTCAGTACAACCTTCCTTACAGGGTTGTTGTGAGGAAAAAAGGACAAGAGCGTATGAATGCCACATACGTAACACCACATATTGTACCCTAAGCTATTTGGCGGAAGAAGAGTGGGATGTATATGCAAATAAATTTATAAATAAAAGGTTGATCAATAAAGAAGATAGTAACTCATTAAGACCTATGGAAGAGAGTTTAAGAAGAAAGGATTTGTCTTTGGTGCTGGTTCATTTCTTCCATTGAAAAAGTCACAAAAAGAAATTGACTTTGACGTGTCTTTGCCATGAAGAACAAGATGATGAGAACTTGATATCAGGAGTAATATCCACCTGAGCTATTCTCACAATGAATCCGCTTCTCTCTCTTTATCTGGGTTTCCTTTGTTTGCCAGGTGAGGGAAATAACAACTCTTATCTTGTTTGTTGCAAAATGTTTCCATGAGGAAAAAAGGTGGTACTTTGGAAGGTGACACAGTTCTTGTGGTACACCAAAGTCAGCAGCACCAGGAAAAGGCTTATTAAAAGTCAGTTTTGTCAAACTGCTCTAGAAGGGGAATTGACCCTGCCACTCATTAAAGGCCATTCATTTTTTAAAAATGCAAATCAAGCAAATGGTCTTATTTCTAAACTATCTCTATTAATGATATATGGTGAAACAAGGCAGTATATGGAGCTCCCATATTTAAAGGGATTTAAGAATAAAGTTGACACTCTTAGAAACATTTATGTGAAGTCTGAACAAACAAGGGGCAAGTTCTAATGGAAGAAGAGAAAGAAGCTTTCATTGTCGCACACAAATATTTGCTACTATCTGATTGCCCCTCCGATACATAGATGAAAGTAGGAGGATTTTGAAGACTGACAACAGAAAACCGAACTAGAGTGGGAAAGGAGTGCTGGAGAGAGAACACCAGCTAGTTGTAAATATTTCACAGATTTCGTAGACACATTTACACCAAAGACAATATTTTACTTTGTTTAAAAAACAAAACAAACCTGTACTGATTTGGACAATACAACTCCCAGCACATGCAATAAGGAAGGACATGCCAAAGGTACTGATTTGGACAATACAACTCCCAGCACATGCAATAAGGAAGGACATGCCAAAGGTGTGCCCATTGGCACAGACTCTGTGGAGTACATCCCTTACAGTACGTCCCTTTATTGGTTATTTGGCTGTTCATCTGAATGGCCCCTAGGTACAGGCTCCAAGTACTTGTTTAAATATGGATCATATGTATAGGAGCCATTTGAGGACCCCCTCCCATGCAACAATGCAACAGAAGGACATTGGGATACCTTTGGAGGACATCCTGACAGGTACTCTCTTAGTGTGTGCCCTTTCTAATTGCATGTGCTAGGTGCTGTATCTTATGAAATTGGCCCCTTGTATTGTGCTTATGGTGATGAAGTGGTAGGGAGCCCAGTTCAGATCAGGGCTGCAGGATTCGGGAGGGAGTTTTAACCACCGCTTGTCATGTTACGGTCCAAATGAACTTGCCGATGCAAAGTTGCGATTTTCCCCAAAAAGAAAATTGCCATTTGAACCAATGTGGTAATTCTTGGGTCATCATTCAACAAGGAGAGAGGGCAATGATATTTAGCAGAGGGGTAAAAAATTCAATGATATTCAGCAGAGAGATATGTAAAAATTCAATATCCTCCCCTACTTTGCAGTTCTAGATCAGCCTCCGACTAAAGCTATACAGTGCAAGACAAAAACATAATGATAATGTCACATGTATGTTTGTCTCTAGCATGGCTCAGGCAAAGGAAAAGAAATTGCTCTGGATGCAATTATGGCAATTAGGTTCAAGAAGAGCTAATCCCCCATCATGGAGAAAAAACAATCTTGCTACATCGGAGAGCCCTGGTGGACCAGAGATGTCCATCTGTGGAACTCACAGCATCTTACCAAGGAGAAGGCTCCAGCTCCAAGTCCTAGCTTTCCTGACCATTTGGACCATTATGCTAACTGACATATAGTCCTCTCATAATGGAGATTTTTACTCTATCTACAAATAGCCAGCATGGCATAGTGGTTAGAGTGTTGAACTAGGATAGGGAAGACCCAAGTTCAAATCCCTATTCAGCCATAAAGCTCACTGGGTGACTCCGGGCCAGTCATGTATCTCTCAGCCTATCCTACCTCACAGGGTTTTTGGCTCCTTGGAAGAAGAGGGGGGTCTAAATAAATAAATAAGGAAAACAATTAACATTTAACATTTAAGTATGGAAGGCTGAAGCAATATGAGCAGTAGCCAGCAGTAGGGCGGGGCGGTGGAGGGAGTATCACTGCAATTGCAATACAAGTTTTCCTGTTAGCTTGTGGAGTATCAGTCATTTTCAGTGACAAAACCCATAACCAAACACTTATAATTTCAGTTCTATTTAAAGGCACACTGGAAAATAAAAAGTAGTCCCGGAGGTAAGCCAAAAAGCACAGCACTCCTAATTCATCTAGTTTTTCATCCTTGTCAAGTAAACTTGTACAATATTCGCACAGAGTGGGGGAAATCAAATATTTAATACAAACCCTTTGATCGGATGGGGTGGGGTACAAAACAAAGCACAGACACAAAACTCTCAGATGAGTAACAGAGAAGTGGAGAAGGCATGAGGGGGAGAAACTGACAGGAACAGATGGTATTATTTCAGCATATCTGATTCATGACGGTACATCTAAGAGATCAACATCCATATTCTATTATTAGGAAAGAAAAGAAGGTCGGATATACTTATATAATAAATAAATAAATAAATAATTTATATATCGCCCCATACAAAAAAAAAGTCCACAATATAAAACCATTAAAACATTAACATAATTAAAACAATTTAAAATACAATAAAAACTCTAAAACCAAAGTTTTAAAACTATAAACTAAAAAGCCTGACTAATCAGGTACGCTTTTAGGTCCTTCTTAAAAACATTCAGAGAAAGAGAAACTCTAATTTCATTCCAGAGTCCTGGGGCAAATCTAGAAAAACTCTAGATAATGTAGTGGAAAAGCAATTGTGAACAAAGCTGAGATACATGCCAGACATTTGTTTATAGTATGATATACTACAGCATTTCTGTGTCGCAGGAACATAATTGCAAGTGATTCCTATAACTTGACCCACTTCAAAACTTGGTGTAAGATTGTGTTCCTAATGATAGGTAAGCTGTAGCATTTAGTCTAGAGATCCTCAGTAGTCTTTTTGGCAGGGAAGCAAGTCAGGAATATACAACTTTCACAAGTTTTGCATTTGGGGACACATCTGCACAGCAGAGGTTCAGAGGCACAACCACCTACACAATTATTGTGTTATATGAGTAGGGGAGTTTAAACCCTAAGGATTCAAAAATCTAATTACTTTAAAAGAAAAACTTAAATGCAAACTCCAACATTTTGAATGCCTGAGCCCATTCCTAGAAGTGAGTGACCTTAAGACAGTGGTGCACATGCTGGTAACCTCCAGGCTTGGCTACTGCAATGCACTCTACATGGGGCTGCCTTTTTACATAGTCCAGAAACTGCAATTGGTGCAGAATACTGCTGCCAGATTGGTCTCTGGGATATCCCAAAGAGACCCTATCACCCCAGTTTTTTAAAAAAACTTACACTGGCTACCAATAGGTCAATACAAAGCGCTGGTTATTACCTATGAAGCCCTTAATGGCTTGGGCAGGGTATTTAAGAGAATTTAAAACACAATAACATCTTCTTCGTTATGAACCCCACCGCCTATTAAGATCTTCAGGAGAGCTTCGTCTGAGGAGGTCGCCGGCTTGTCTGGTGACGACTCAAAGAACAATCTTCTTTGTAGTTGCCCCAGAGCTGTGGAACGCACTTCCTGCTGAGATTAGAGTTGCTGCATCCCTGTTGGCTTTTAGGAAACAATTAAAGACACTTCTCTTCTGCCAAGCTTTTTAGCTATTTGGTAGTTTTATAGATCTTTTAATTTGATCTTTTTATATGTTTTAACTGTTATAATTTCTCGGTTTGTTTTATTGTTATAATCAGCCTAGAGACTTGGATCGTGGGTGATATACAAATATGTTAAATAAATAAATAGTATTTGAAATAGAAACCAATCCCATCTTTTCAGCGTTAAAGCTCATGAAATAAATTCATTTCAACAAATGTTTCTTAGTGCTATGGAGAATTTTAACAATCCACTCAACGGTAGCAAAGGATGCCGTAGAGAGCAAATCTATGGCACTATTTTTCTGATACATCAACACATCAAGACTCTCTAAGACCTAGGCACACATCTTTTGAGGACCCAGGATGAAAAACATATTGGCTGACATCTTGATTAATGAAGCATGCTTTGCGGGATTGTGGAGGTACAACAGGAATCCCCCTTTCAACAATCCCTCTTTCAACAACTCCCCCTTTCAACCTCCTGTGTCACACAAGAGCCATTCGATTTCTGAGGGCTCCTCACACTCTGGGGAGGCTCTGGGAAGGAAACACACCACTGGCCCTCAGTGATGTGTTTCGGATCTTGCGGAGCCCTTCCACAGCTCGAGCAGCGTTCAAAAATCTAATGGCTCTTGCACAACAGCCTGCGTACAGAGGAAAAAGCAGAGTTGTGTGAGGGCTCCTGCTGCAGCCCACAGTCCTTTAAAGTGCACACACTTCATTGGTCAGGATGTCATCTACTGCCTTATGTTGCCTGGAAATGGAAATCCAGGACTGTAAAAATATCCTTAAAATTAAGTTTATTTTAAACTCTACAGTTTCACTGAAAAAAAAAAACAGCAAAATCACAGAAACCAGCTTCCAAACCATGCAAGTTTTGTAGATGGATCACAAGGTACACATGGACTACAAGGCGCAATCCTTTTTAGGGAAGCCCTAATATTCTGCAAAAAATAAAAGCAGAAGCACTGGGATCTATGTTTATACTCAGAGGCCATGTGAAATCTTGCAGTAGTTAGCACAATAAGAGTTGGGGGGGAAAGCTGGCATGGCAACCATATCAGTATTTTCTAAAAATAAAAAGTACTGAAGTCAGCTAGCAATATTCTGTTTACACCACCTTTGCCTCTTTAACCTACGATTCTACACTTGCTTTGCTACACTACAAATAGCTCCAAGATATCCATTAGGATCATGTTTATTAGCAGTTTTGGTGAATCATCTCTTGGCTTCTGTGACCCTCCTGAGTCACCTAAGCCACTCCCACACTGACTCATGTTTTACTTCTTATTTAGAAGCAGTATGATAAAATATCCTTTCCTACATTACTAATTACTGTTACTAATGCTAAATACTATACTCAACCCTGAATTATGACAGTCAGCATAGATACCAACCAACAATGACAGTTGCTTATAGAAAACTTGAATTACAGTTATTGAAAAGGTTTGTGTATGAGCAGAAAAGGCTACCATCTACTTACTGAAGTGCCAGAGCCAACAAGACAATCTCAGCCCTCACCTGGGAAAAGAGAGACACACACTCTGTGGTTGGATGATGCCAGGTCCAAGGGGTTATTAACCATTGAGATAAGGAGTAGACAACTCCCTACCTGATTGCCAGAGACCTCTTTTGGGGTATCTATGAAGAAATGAAGCTGGGGGTATATGAATAAGATATATTCATATTCCTTAAACCCCCCAGGCGATGGTTTTCCTTAGAATTTTTTAAGGCAGGCTAATCTTAGTAGTAATAGGCAACCTCAGCTGTTGTTCAGACATCTGCTGGAAGTCTAAGGGCCCATTTGGACGTCAAGTGAAACAGAAGGTAGGCTTACCCGAGAGTAAGCTCAGAAGCCAAGAATCACACTTCAGACAATCTGGCAGCTGCAGTTTCATTGCCTCCACCTATGATCCCCCTTCCTCTTCCACTGAGCATGTCACTTGCCCCTGCTAACCTGGCAAAGAGGCACCTTTTAACGTGGTGATACTCTTTATTTAGCAGAGGGAGAGTAACTTGCCCTATCCACTACCACCCCTCCACCCCCAGCACAGTACCTCTAGTTTCTTTTAGATTGTGAGCCCTTTGGGGACAGGGATCCATCTTATTTCTTTATTATTTCTCTGTGTAAACCACCCTGAGCCATTTTTGGAAGGGCGGTATAGAAATTGAATTATTATTATTATTATTATTATTATTATTATTATTATTATTATTATTATTATTATTAATTATGAGGAGTACTATACCCTTCTGATACATAGATCAAAGTGGGAATTTTGAGGACTGAGATCAAAAAACTAAACTCGAGTGGAAAAGGAGTGCTGGAGAGAGAACACCAGCTAGTTGTAAAT
Source organism: Hemicordylus capensis (assembly GCF_027244095.1). NCBI lineage: Eukaryota > Metazoa > Chordata > Lepidosauria > Squamata > Cordylidae > Hemicordylus > Hemicordylus capensis. Next base: position 79,013,550 of record NC_069661.1, on the reverse strand, counting down.
ATTTCACAGATTTCCTAAACACATATACACCAAAGACAATAAGCCCAATAAAAAATCCAGAGAAGAGCTTGGTGGGTGGGCAGAGAGGAAGGTCCAGTAACCTTACCTTTCCCTCAGACGATCCCTTGAGGGAGCTAGATGCACAAATCGCACCCCCAGATGATCCGCCACTGCCCCAGGCAGCACAAAGAGTCAGGGGGCCAGGGCATGTTGTCCTGGCCCCTAGAACTCTCAAAATGCACCGGGAGAGAGTGCAGTGCATTATGGAGATCTCCGCAGGCACAGGCAGGCACCCATCCATGTAGCCGTGCTGGCAGCCAGCACGGCACATGATTTTAAAAATTGGGCTAAAAGCGCTATTGTTCCCTTAACCTTATTTAAGAGGCTGGCTCCACAGGTGGGTTTGCCGCCAAAGCGCCACCGGGATCCGGGGCCAGACTTAGCTTTCTTAGCCTGCTTTTGGCTGATTGTAAGAACAGTCTCTCTCTCTCTCTCTCTCTCTCTCTCTCTCTCTCTCTCTCTCTCTCTCTATATATATATATATATATATAAAAATTTAAATATTTTTATACCACCCAAAACTTATGTCTCTGGGTGGTTTACAACAGATAAAAACAACAGTAAAACATTAGTTAAAAACAAAAACAAGAAATGTAAAACACAACAATTAAAAAAAATTTAAACAATGCTCTAAAACACAATTAAAAACAATCAAAACAAAACAATTTTTTAAAAAGTTTTTTTTTAAGGGAAAGGAGGAGGAAGAGGAGGGACATTGGGAGAGGATGTGGAAGTAGAGAGGGTGGAAAGTGAGGAGCAGGTTCAAACTGTAAGCATTTGCCAGATTATTCTACGTTCTCCTGAAGGTTTGGTTTACTGACCTTGACAATAGTGATGAAATTGTGGATTGGTTTGTTGAGGAATGTGCTGGGCAGTGAAGAAATGTAACCCTTTAAGAAAAGATAAGATTAACTGCCAACAACCAATTTTCTGCCCTCATCAGCATCCTTATGTTCATTGCAACTGAGGGAGACAAGGATGAAGCCAGCAATCTGTAGCCCTCACATAATAGAATATATAGACAGTGGCTGACTGGTTGAGGGAAATTACTCAAAGTAGTCCAATTGAATTTAAAAAAGATGTTAGGCATTGCCTAACTTGTTATTTTAATTTCAACAGGACTACTTTGAGTTATTTTCCTCATGTCAGCGAATCGTTAATTTCAAAGTAGGAGCTCTTCTTCTTTTGTCTAGCTACTGTCTAATAAATGTTAGAATATCTCTAACAAAAATCTGGGTGAAAATAAAAGACAAGAGAAATACAAGCGATGCATACCATTGTGGGAATTTATTATAGACCTCTGTTCTTTATTATAGACCCTGAATAACACCAGGGTAGTGTAACTGAGGGTTGCCGTGTTGTTCGAACTGGATCAAAGTTTGCTAAGAGTGGGAGGTCCTTGATCTGCCTTGTTGACAACTTCATCTTTCAGAAGGTGGAAGAAGGAAGAAAGAGGTCAAGCTATGCTGGAGTTCATCCTTATCAGACGGGAACAAAAGGAATAAAAGTGGGTGGAACCCTGGGGAAAACTGACTGTGCCTTCTTATTATCATCAATCATCATCATCATCATCATCATCTTGGAATTTATAATAGCCATTAGGAAGAATTTGCTAACTGTAAGAGGTGTTCGACAGTAGAACAGTCTGCCTCATGAAATTGTAGGCTCTCTTTGGCTGGAGATTTTCAAGCAGAGGCTGAATCAAGCATAGAGCCATAAATCAGAGGTGCTGCAACAGTTTCCTGCACTGAGCTATGAGCTTGACTAGAAGATCTCCAGGGTCCTTTCCAACTCTAAAATTCTATGATTCTGGTAATTAATACCTCTATCCTGGACTTAAAATATAACTGCAATGCATTTATATTTCTATTGGTGTAGGCCTTCCATGGACAGAATGGGCAGGGTAATGCCAATTAGTTTAGGAAGATAATTTGGGGAGGGAGGAGGAAATACATAAATTGTCCAGAGAAATAGGCCAGTGTTGAGCTAATCAACTAAGAAACGATCTGCAAATAAAATAGACTGGCATCAATCCAGTTGAGGAAATGAAAAGAAACTGTGAGTCTGCCTGCTTTTCTGCGAAATAGCCAGATATTATCTCAGCTATGCATTTTTTTTAAAATAATCACACAATGAAGATTTGACCTTTTCCAGAAATTCAAGTGATGTCTAGAATAGTAAAGCCAAAATGCCAAGCCACGATAGAACACAGGGGTGGGAGTAGTATCATTCCTGGTGTTTAACCAGGCAGCAGGCAATAAATAATAGGGACAGAGAAGAACAAGGGACAAAATATAGATGACTCCTGGATTTGGAGTGGCCTGCTCAACAAAAGCCTCCCAGCTGTTTTTGGACTACAGCTCCTATAATCCCCAGTCTCAGTGGCCAATAGCCAGGGTTTATGGTAGTTGTAGGCAGAGGTACATTCAGGAAATTTTGGAGCCTGGACCTAAAGGCCTGGAAATTTTGGAGCCTGGACCTACAGGACCCCCCTCCCCTGCAAATTAAGCATCACCATGCTCCAACAGGCAACCACACCACCCAGGACAGACTAAAGAGGATTTGGGGGGTCCCAGGGGCTGTGGAAGCCCTGCACTTCGGCCCCAAAGTCCAAGGGTAAAGCACCTCTAGTTGTAGGCCAGCATCTACAGGAGGGCTGAAGTTGAGCAGTCCTGGTATAAAGCCAGACCTATAAAGAAAAATTATATTTTAAAATTAATATTTTCATCGGCAGAAGCAGATTGTGTGATGTTGCGGCATGGCTCCGCACCATGGCAACACATGAGAATACCCCCACTGAGAGGCTGAAACAAGCCTCCCAGCCCTGGGGGTCTCTCCAGAATGCCCCGCACATTTGCACGGGGCATCCTGAAACTTCCGGGGGCTGACTAGCCCCAGATCCCTGCCGCCCCTGCCGGCTCGTAGTGGTGTGCACAGAACCACCGCAGCGCGATCCGGCACTGAGGGTGGTCTACCTTTAAGGGTCGGGGGTAGTACTTACCCCTCCCACCACTCTTCCCCCTCCAGCGCTGCATTTAAACTCGAAGTAATCGGAGGCGGCAGCGTTCCTCCCTACCGCCCCTGCCCCCATCGTTGCCCGGAAGTCTCGGAAAGACGAGCACGTGTGTGCGCACATGCTGCATACGTCACATGCAGCGCGCACGCATGCTCGTCTTTCCGAGACTTCCGGGCAACGACGGGGGCAGGGGCGGCAGGGAGGAACTCTGCCGCCCCCAAAACTTCGAGTTTAAATGCAGCACCGGAGGGGGAAGAGCGGCGGGAGGGGTAAGTACTCCCCCCCACCCTTAAAGGTAGACCCCCCTCAGTGCCAGACCGCCGGACCGGTCCGGTTCCGAACCGGTTCGGAGGCCTCCAACATGGATGGACCGGTCAAGGGACCGGTTCGGAGGCCTCCAACATCCCTTCCGGCTCTGTGACAGAGCCGGCCGCCCAGGGGCAGCTCCCTGCCTATGTGTGGATACGCCCGCTCTCCCTGCACTATCCCGAACGGTGCTTCACACCGATCATGTGAAGTACCTCTATATGTTTCAAAGAGAATAAATGGGCTTACCAGTTCTTATATTTTTTATTATTATATTATCATTATCATCATTATTGAAATGGAATTTATCATTATCGGGGGATCGGAATTTAAGGGATGAGTTAGATCTTCCTGTACTGGATGGGGTTACACTCCCCCAGAAGGAACAGGTGCGCAGCTTAGGAGTGCTCTTGGATCCAAGCCTCACCATGGTATCTCAGGTGGAGGCTATGGCCAGGAGCGCTTTCTATCAGCTTTGGCTGATTTGACAGCTGCGTCCATTCCTTGAAGAGAACGATCTCAAAACAGTGGTGCATCCGCTGGTAACCTCCAGGCTTGTCTACTGTAATGCGCTCTATGTGGGGCTGCCTTTGTACGTAGTTCGGAAACTTCATTTAGTCCAAAATGCAGCAGCCAGATTGGTCTCTGGGGTAACCTGGAGAGACCATATTATTCCTGTCTTAAAACAGCTGCACTGGCTGCCAATATGTTTCCGGGTGAAATACAAAGTGCTGGTTATTACCTTTAAAGCCCAGAACGGCTTGGATCTGGGTTACCTTAGCGAGCGCCTTCTTCGGTATGATCCCCATCACACGTTGAGATCATCTGTCTCCAGTTGCCACTGGTACATCTGGTGGCAACTCAGAACCGGGCCTTTTCTGCAGCTGCTCCTGGTCTATGGAATGCACTCCTGGCAGATATCCGCAGTTTAGGCTTGCTGTCAGCCTTTAAGAGAGCCCTAAAAACCTATTTATTTGGCCTGGCCTTCCAAGGCTTATAAAGTGTTGTTGTTTTTAAAAGTATTTTAATTGGTTTTAAGTAGTTTTAATCATTTTTGAATTGGTTTTATATTGTTTTAGCATTGTTTGAATTGTGGGTTTTATGTCTTTTTAAACGTTATTATACACCGCCCAGAGCCTCTGGATGGGGCGGTTTATAAATGTAATAAATAAATAAATAAATAAAATTATCATTATCAGGAGAAATGATATTGACAAACTTCCTCTGGGAATATGTTTCACAGCCTTGGGGCTTGGAGCCCCTTTTCCAGAAGTTCTGAGTTGATAGCATGCATGAGTATGGAATAGAGAATTAGAAGAAGATCGTAACTTGAGTGGTTCCTATGGGAGTGTTGTTTCCTCCTTACCAGAGGCATGATCCTGATCCTCCTAAATCCAGCTAGATCAGATTTTTAACATTCTCTAATTTCTCTCTGAGTGCTGATTAGTCATGTTCATCTTTTCTTCAGTTCTAGTGACATTTCCAGCAGGCAATGGCTTGCTTGCTTGCTTACTTACTTACTTACTTATGCAGGCCATGAACTGTTCAGAATAGGAGTTGCTTTGTCTCTGAAGGTATATGCATAGCTTTTTGTATACAGGTTTATGCTTTGGCTTTCTGAGTTTGGCACATAAAGAATAGCAAGTCTCTGGAACAGTAAATTTACAAGTGTTTCTTACAAATACACTAACCATTTATCAATTAAAAAAAAAACTTTCTGAGACTCCATCTCAATAGCTTAGGGGAAGGCAACAAAAGTACCTAACCTCCCTCAGCAAACGTTTCACTTTCATCACTTTCATTCTGCTGGCACAATGGAGTATTTGCTTTATTGGGCAGTGGCACAGAGCCAGATTGATAGCCCATAAAGACGTGTGCAGAGTAAAGTCATCCAACAGGTTGCTGAGACTGTATCTTCATCTGTTGGCCTGGCCTGGCCTGCTTTCAAGCATCAATTAGGACAGACGATTTAAAAAGGAATCTGGCTTCGTTCTCTTCCACAATATATCTGCTTTACCAGTGGATGTCTCTTAATCATACAGATGATAAACTGCAGCTGCTGTATGCTGAGTCAGTCCATCAGTCCATCTAGCCCTGTATTGTCAATGCTGACTGGCAGCAGCAGTCCGGGGTTTCAGACAGGGGTCTTTTCCAGCCCTACCTGAGATGTCAGGGATTGATCCTGAGAATGCCTACAGAATTGTACAGACTGTAAAACCGATTAATCTCAGATAGGAGTCTGGTAAATCCAGTCATGAGATTTCCCTCCTCCCCTTCACACATTTTTGGTAAAGTTGTTTTTTGATTCACCCCTTTAACTCATCCTGTGGTTTATCTCCTAATAACGACTATCTGGCAGATTTCAACTATGGTTTTCTAAACCTTGTTCCCTGTGGTCAGCTAGCTTGAACCCACCCAGTTATGTGGAAAGTGCCACAACCATTCTTCAAGAAGGCAACCAGAGGCCTAGCTGCACTTTATTTGTTGATCCCTATCAATCCACCATGCTCTATTGGCATGTATTGGTTAAGCTGTGCACAGATCTAAATATTCTTTCAGGGCATCAGTTGCATACCTCAGCTATGGTGATCAGATCTAAAACTCCTAAAATCGGGCACAAAGAGCTCAAGTCTAGCGCAAGTGGACATCTCGTGGATTGGTTCTGGGGCTGACATGCCAGGACAGCAACCATTGCTATTGTTATGGCAGTGCAGGCCTGCTCAACTTCGGCCCTCCTGCAGATGTTGGCCTACAATTCCCATAATCCCTGGCTATTGGCTGCTGTGGCTGAGAATTATGGGAGTTGTAGTCCAAAAACAGCTGGCAGGCCTAAGTTGAACAGGCCTGCCCTAGAGTGAAAATAGGCCTGCCCTAGAGTGAAAATACCACTCAAGAGCACTTGTGCAGTACTGGGATTCTAAGGGGCATCTGAGTGCTCCAAGAGCCAACTGTTAGTGCTATCATGGCTCCAACTTCTAACAGTAATAATAATGTTTGCCTGGCAGGTAGGACTGAGATAAACAACTTTTCCCAGTTGTCATTTACACTTCAGTAGCAATCGCTCAAGGCAGTTTCTAGTACAATGACAAAAGCAAATTATTAGACATTGGAATGCTTAAGATCAGATTGGACCCTCAAGCACTCAAGAGATTTAGTTATGATAAGTAGCTTTCCTGTTTATGGCCTTCAAATTAAGCAAGGCTCCCTTTATGTATATATGGTATACCTCTTAGGTTTCTGCCTGCGGCCTATTGAAACAGAGACACACATGTGTAGCCAGAGGCTGGTTTGAAGTTTCTGCTGCAGCACTTCATATTGCTGATTAAACTGAAAAGCTTGCCTCTTCTGCAGTTCTAGAGGTTGTGGTTCTCTCATGCACTTACATATAGTTTCATGACTCACTATCACACCTGCATTTTAAATAAAAATGTCGCCATTCCCCAAAAACCCTGAAATAAGCCGCATTGGAAATATTATGTAAAATATGGCTAGTATTCACGCATGACCTTGCACAGCTCACTGGAACTTGAGGGATTTTTGGAAACAACTATTCCCAGTGCCGTATTATGAATTATGGGTGGGGGCCAGACCTCAGTGTTAGAGTATCTACCCCTTCAATCCCTGGCATCTACAGTTGAGCTGGAAAAGACTCCTACCTGTACTTGAAATCTTGGAGAGCTGTTGCCAATCAGTGTAAACTATCCTGGGCCAGAGCAGCCAAATGGTCTGACTCAGTATAAAGCAGTCTCCCATGTCCCTAAATTGCCTTTAAGCACTTTCTTATGCCGCATGAAAAGCTGCTGGCTGAGAAAAGGGTGAAGCTCCTTGTTTCACCCACAGAACTAATCTCGCCATTCTTCGCATCCTAGCTTATAGTTCCTAGTGATTTGCTCACTCTTGAACCTGTTAGCCGACAGTATATTTGTATTAATGCATAAGAAATCATGTGCTGCCTTCTGCCTCTGACATGGGGCTGACCTTTGTTCCTTCCTGCTTTATGTTTACCTTTCAAGTAGAGAATAAAGGGAGAACTAACTCTCTCTCCCTCCCTATCCCTCCCTCTCTCGCTCTTCGAATCAGTCAGGAAAATGAAATAACTTGTATTTCACAAACAGGAAAGCTCCTTATCTTAATTGAATCTCTTGAGTACTTTGGGTGTAAATGTCAGCTGGACACACAGATTAAATGTATTGCAGAGGGACCGGCATGTTAGTTGGCTACAGCTAACACAGAGAAAAAAATCTTGTGGCACCTTAAAAACTAAGGCCACAGTGCTATGCAGATTTACTTGGGAGTAAGTCCTATGGAACTCAGTGGACCCTCCAGGTATACATACATAGGATACAGCTATAATAGATTTTGTTGTTCTTGTTATAATGACATTTTGGAGGTTACATAGCCAATGGGAGACTCTGTTTTCAGTGGAATATGCCTTCAACAGCTTGACAAAGGCTTTTTTGTAATGAAATTGACAAAGGCTTTTAAAACAAACATCTAGAAATGTTTTGCAGTGCTATACAGGGAGAATTCACTTAAAAAAACAAAAAGCTTAAAAAAACAAAAAGCAACCTTAATTATGTTTTGTAAAGGGAAGGAGTCCCTGAAATAGCAGGAGAATTGTTATGGAGCAGGGCTCATAAATGCACACAGACATTTTTGTCATGTTCCCGGATCTGGCCTACACGATGAGGAAAATTACTCAAAGTAGTCCCATAGAAATTAAAAGGACAATGCCTAACTTGTCCTTTTCATTTCAATGGGACTACTTTGAGTAATTTTCCTCATATGCTCACAGGTTTTTTTAACTAGGGCCCCCACAATTTTTTTTAACTATGGGGATGAGATCAACGCACATCTAGCAGTAAAGTAATAAAAACGTCACAATAATGGTCAACATCCAGCACAGCATTGCAGCTCTGCAATGTTGCGCTACAGGCTGCTGCACTCTTTAAAGGCAGTGTTTGGCTTGCCCAGAATGAATGGATGTTCAAGCAGCTCTGGGTATAATGGGGAAATCTGTGGAAGAGCCGCTTGCTTCTTTTTTGCAGCTCTAATCCTATCTCTTTAGGGCACACCAGCCCCACAGCACCGTGTTATGGAGATATGACACAGCTGCACTGGATGTCAGCCAGCCAGTATGCCAATCCTAGAGCCAATTTGCTGGCCCAACAGCAAATAAGTAAAAAGGAGTAAGGACAGAGCAGCTTCATGACTAGTCAAGGAAACTATATGAACAAATTGATGGATACTTTCAACCATTCTCCTACTTTAGCTAAGTCCTAGCCCTTATCTAACAAGTACTACCTGCAACTCCTCTGACGTTACAACTTCCTATCTGCAACAACTACCTGCAACTCCTCTGAAACTCAGATATTACATCAGTAACTTGCCAAATCCCATACTAGGTGAATCACATTCTGTCATACTTTTCAATTAAGTATAAAAACATACCATGTAAAATAACCGTGGTTAATATATATTTAAATATGAAATTGTGGGTGCTATAAAGATTTTATTGCCGTAAGTTTTCCACAAGACACGTGGCAGAGCTCAAGGTGAGTCATACGGCCTTGACAAACACTCCAATAAAAGTTCATAACAGCTTATTTCATCCCATAGTTTTACACATTCAATTTGTTCCAGTTTTATCTTTCTTTAGTCTTTTTACTTTTCTGCCTTTGAAGTATTAAATTGCCGTGGAAATTGTGATCTCATTTTTACTACAACAATCATTAGGTCCACTTCAGTAATGCTTTTTCTTTTTGTCTTTCTTTCTTTTTAAACTGGGGCGTATGAATCAGAAGCACATTAAGTCTGTACTGCATGTGGGTCTCTGTCAAGAGAGGAGTTTATGAGAGCTCTTGTTAGTGTTTGTTTACTGTTTTTCCTGTTTCTCCTGTTTCTCCCCAGCATTACCTTTCTTTATTGCCACCTTAATGAGGTCTTTGTATAAACAGGACCTGCATAGGTATGGAGCTTCTGTACTAGAAGCATCGTATTGTAGGCATGGGAGTAGAATCTTGAAGAGAGATTCTAGTGTTAGGAGGTAGCTGCAAAAGAATCACATGGTTTGATTTAGTGCTCAATTTATGGGCTAAAAGGTAAGGGGGTATTTCATGAAATTCACAAACCCCACTTCCTTACATTCCCTCAATTTTTGCCAAATCATGCCTCTTGTAGTCTTCTAAAAATGTAGTTCAAGGGGCCACTCGTAAAGGGAAGGAAGTTGCCTTTGCTCTCTCTCTGCCCCGCCCTTAATTTGAGCACTGCTAGCAGCATATAGTCAGTGGTAGAGCATCTGCTTTGCATTTGGAACAGCCCAGGTTCACTCCCTGGCAGCATCTCCAGGTAGCACTGGGAGATGGTCCCGTCTGAACCTTTGGAGAGCCCCTGCCAGACAGGGTAGACAATACTGAGATAGATGGGAAAGTGGGCCTAGGGACAAAAAGTGAAGATGAGCCCCCTTGTGCCCCATCTTCTTTGTTTCCTCTGTTCCCCATATATTTGTTGCAGAAAAACTGGACATGATGAAAACAAGAGTCTTAGCATGACCTTTCTTTCCCTTCTAAGCATATAATATTACAGCCTCTTCATATATGCATAAACATTCACACACATAATTGTGCACACATATTCCCCTAGCTCAGAAACATTTTTAACATATATGCCTATTACTATGGTCTGATGTATGCATACATATAACCCAAGCAATTTTCCTATCCCTATTTGGCCATTTGTGCACTGTGTGTGTGTGTGTGTGTGTGTGTGTGTTTCACACACACACATACACAGTTTATTCAGGCAGTAGCAGGCAGTAGGGATGTGCACAGACTGGGCCTGGGCTAGTTTGACAGCGGGGGGGGGGTTACCTTTAAGGAGTGGGGAGGGTGCTCATCTCTTCTGCTGTGTTTCCACCACCTGCACTGTTATGAAAACCGCTGGCATGGGGGCAGCCGCATACCTCCTTGCTGCCCCGGCCAGTGTCAGACCGGAAGTGGCCGGCACACATGCACACGTCACACACACACACACACATGCACTGGCCACTTCTGGTCTGACACTGGCCAGGGCAACAATGAGGTATGCTGCCACCCTGCGCCAGTGGTTTTCACGACAGCAGGGAAAACGGGGGTGGGTGGGAATGAGCACCCTCCCCGCTCTTTAAAGGTAACTTCCCCCACTGAACCGGCTGAACACCAGTTCATCTGACCTGGTTCGGCGGTCGTAAAAGGACCACTGAGCCGGTCCGTGCACATCCCTAGCAGACAGTCCTAGGAGTTACAGTTTAGCGCTACCACACCTCTGAAAGGGGTCTTGCTCCAAAGACTCTGGATACAACATGAGGTGAAGTAAGAAAGGACTGACTTTTGAGGGCTAGCGAAATATGTACACCAAGGATAACAAAATGAGCCATGGCCAGAGGTAGCCCTATACTTCCAGACATAAGAAAGGAGACACACTGAAAATAACTTAATTTTAGAAGAAATCCCAGATGTACTTCACTGACCTGCAGGTCACTGACTTGCAAATGCTAGATTTTGTGTGGACAATCCTGCTATTTAAATTAGCTGAATGCACTACTTTTCACACCAGTTGAACTCTTGGGAGGAAGCACAGGATATGTGTCTATAACATATACATATTGATATTGATTTTTAGCCACATGCATTCCAATCCTAAGCATGTGAACTCAGAAGCAAATTCAACTAGTTTTTTCACACCTATCACAGCAGCAAGCAGTCCAGTTTGATCCCTTTAAGCAGGAAACATATGTAACTACATTATACATCAAGCAGAGGGAAAGCCACAGATTTGCTTTCAATTTAGTTTGATATATCCACCAACCTGATTTCAAACAGGACAGCAGAATGGCATACGTGGAATTACAGAAGAAAGCTCATCTTGTGGTAGCAAGCATGACTTGTCTTGTCCACTTAGCTAAGCAGGGTCTGCCCTGATTGCATATTAATGGGAGACTAGAAGTGTGAGCACTGTAAGATATTCCCCTGAGGGGATGGATGGAACCGCTCTGGGAAGAACATCTATGTTCCAAGTTCCTTCCCTGGCATCTCCAAGATAGGACAAGATTTAAAAAAAAAAAAAATAGGACAAGATTTTTTATTGAACCAACAAACTACCAAAGCATACAGTACGTTGCCAGAGCACAATTATATACAAAGTGGTTGTTTGTACATGATATATCTACAAAGATTTACACACAATGATTTGGAAACCCACAAGGTTATGAAGTATATGCAGGTAGTACTGTAACTCGGGGGTGGGGCTGAGAAAGATTCCTGCCTGCAACCTTGGAGAAGCCACTGCCAGTCTGTGTAGACAATACTGAGCGAGATGGACCTATGGTCTTGACTTGGTATATGTCAGCTTCTTATGTTCCTATGTACTCCAGTTTCTTAGGGTTTACAAATAAGAGGGGTTTTTACAAATTTATTTTAGAATAGTTTGGGCTTACAGTTGCCACCTTGAAAATGTGTTTTTAAAAAAGTTTAAAAATCTCTCCCTCACTCTTTCACTCACACAGAGGAGAAGATGGGAAAGTGTGTGTGTGTGTGTGTGTGTGTGTGTGTGTGTATCTTTCTCTCACATGCATATACAGGCTATAGTTCCAAAATGGGTTGGGAGGTAGGTGAGGAAGAAACAAACACACTGTCTTTCAAATGCACACATGCACACACAGTTCATAAAAGGGGTGCAGGGGGAGACAGAAACAAAGTTACTTAAGCAAGAGGAACAAATATCTCTCTCTCTCTCTCTCTCTCTCTCTCTTTATGTTTGAGGAGCTCAGTTTTTCCTCGCAGCTTCCTTGCTCTGCATTTGTATTCTAATACTGAGCAGGGGAGGAGCTCAAGGGACAGAACTCCAGGAGAGCCAATTAGGCAGGACAGGAAAAGAAGGTGATTAACCCCCTTCCACATTTCTGTTGACAGCTGCGGCAGTGAGGTGCAGCAGGTGGGGGAGAAACTCCGTTTTTGCAGATGGCGGCCTGTCTTTTTGACGCAGGGGAGAGGGGATAGCCTACGGGGCTCCTGGAAGTGCCCAGGACTCTGCAGGCCCAGGCACCTTGGTCCTCCCTTGCTCTGTTATAGTGACTACACCCCTGAGATGGACCAATGTCCAACTTGGTATAAGGCAGCTTCTTACGTTCCTGTGTTCCTAGATGTGGGAATGGGGAATGGTCCCATTGGTTATCTATTTGTATTTATGTATTTAACATATTTTATTTGTTAAATAAATTAATAAAATATTTCTAGGAGCTGTTTGGTATTGAGATTGAAAAGTTCTTGTGATACACATCCAAGGCCAAACCTTCTGGGAATTTCTCCTAAGAATGCCCATTCAAATGAATGGGAGATAAGCAAGAGCAATGTGATTTGGGCCCAAGTCTTCATATAACTTTCATAGTAAACGTTTAAATTACTGAAAATGTTCCAAAAAACCTGAAATTGATAATCCCTGCTTTAAAACCATATGAGTAGCAACTAAAAAGAATGGAACTGGCACTGACAAATTCTGTTCATCCTTCTTTTCCCTCCCCAGAAGGGAAGATAAGTACCCAGAATGTTGGGGGCAATATGCTAAATCATTGTAAACCGCTTAGAGAGCTCCGGCTATAAAGCGGTATATAAATGTAAGTGCTATTGCTATTGCTAAGATAAATAAATGTTTCTTTCCCAACAAAGTGACTAATTCTAAGGTTGTCACCAGGCTATTGTTAATCCACTCTGTTCAAAGATGTGGTGTTTTGCTTTGTTTTGTTTTGGTTTGTTTTGGTTTTGCATCCCATCCCAGTAACGTATTTTCAGACATCTGCCTTGATCCTACCCAACAAGTAACTTTAAATGTACACACTTAAAAACACACACAACCTAGTTTAAATATTCAAATTACAATACATCCTTGTTGTTGATTTGTCCAGCCTGCTTTTCCTGCTTCAGGTGGTATCCATGGATCCCTCTTTTACCCTCCTAACAACTTGGTAAGGTAGGTGGGGCTGAGAGATGGTGACTGGCTGAAAGTAATCCAGCAAGTTTTGTGACTGAAAAGGAGTGTGTGCATCTGAGTCTCCCCATTGTCACCAATGGCAGCTTTGCTCCTAGAGAAAACAGCAGTGCAGGAGTGATCTGGATCAGGACCTTGAAGAGAAGTTTTAAAGTCTACCCCACCCCACAGGCCATGGTCCTGATCCCCAGTATTTAAATTAGCAAAATGAAACATACAAGGCCAAATGTACACAATCAATATAACATGTATTTTGGCCTAAATCAACAGCACTGACTCTAAAATCAGGCAGTGGATGTAGTAATCTTAATGCTACTTCAATTTTTCTAAAATGGCCCACCCCCCAGCCTCCCCAGTCCCCCAAAAAGATTAGGTATAGTCAGTTTAACAAAGTAGTGGCCATTCACTTTTTAAAAGCTTGATCAGCTTGTTTTTAATAAAATATTTCAATGTGCACAATAACTTGATCCTGAATTGCCACATCCAGGTGGTGAAAATAGTCAATATCTGGCACCAAAAAAGTAGAAATAGGTGGTGCTGTTCACCAAAAAACATCTCCACTTTGCATTTAAAAATGCGTAACATTTATATATGCTAATTGGAATAATACATGCATGCTTTGCTAAAAACAAGATAACTTGAGAAATAATATAACTCGTACACCCCTTTACCCACACAGTCCAAACACCAGCCTTCCTCTGACTGGATCACAGTATCCCATGGGAGAAATGGTGCATTTTCTTTTCATTTTCAAGGGTGAGGGAAACCACCACAGAACCCTTTCCACACAGTTCAACACCAGTAACCTCTGGATCACAGAATCCCATGGGGTAAATCTTGCATTTTAATTTCATTGGAGGGGGGGCTTCTCCACTGTTCAACACTAGCCTCCCCTCCAGAGTGGGAAGCATATAGGGGAAGCATAGGTTTCCTGACCTGGAGAGAGCTTGCTGGCTGCTCACACAGCTCCAGAGTAGCTGACACATGACACAGTCAGAAGAAGAAGCCCTTCCTAGGGGCCACTGGGCTGTCACAGTGACTCACTGAGAAAATGAGGAGGCAGGCTGCTGCAAAAAACACTTGGCTGGGGAAATGGGATGGGAATTTCCAGCATAGCAGCAACATACAAATGAGCTGCTTCTACCACCACATGGCAAATGTTGCACACGACTAAGCCACTTCTTTCAAATGGGCCTACTCACAGGTAACAGCCACTAAATGATTTGAGCCACTCTGAGATGCTTGTAGCAGGATTGCTGGAACTCCGGACACTCTTTCCAACACAGAAATAGTTGGAGTGGCTTTAAAATAGTCACAAATCCAGGGTAAAAGTCCACATCTAGGAACACTACCTGAATTAGGGAGGCCATATGCAGAGGCGTATCTAGGGAAAATAGCGCCTAGGGCAAGCACTGAAATTGCGCCCCCTGTCCAAACATCTGACACCCATCTTTCAGATAACTTTACCATAATATCAGCTCAAAAATACAAGTCAAGCTCGTTATTCTTTTAATATTTCAAAAACTATTTAGCAGTGGACGTAGCCAGACCCAAAAATGCTGGGAAACTACAAATTTCAGTATGTTGGGACTCAAATACTATGTGGAAGTATATTTGGAAAACTAAACTGAAGTGCCTGTCTAATTCTCTACTCTGCATTGTAGTATCACTATTACATAAGTTTTAAAAATAAATGGAGAACTTGACTTTTCCAATATACTCTGAAAATAATTAAAGGATATGCAGAGTAAACTGTGTCACCACTTGGAATATATTCTAGTATTTCAGAAAGACAGTTAAAATGAGAGAAAGAGAGCAAGAAACTCCCAGTGGGCCTTATACTAAGGATTTCACACTGATTCAAAGACAAACTCACCATTCCCCCTCCCCCGCTGGCCTTTAATTCACCACCACAGCCCATCCCGGGCTGATTTTCAGGCCTGTTCAGGCCTGCAAAGATCGGCTTGGTGGCCATTTTGGAAGCTGCAGTGCGTGCTCAAATGGCCTCTGTGAGCCCTGGCAAGGCCTAGGGCCTCACAGGGACCATTTGAGCACATGCAGTGGCCATTTGATTTTTTTTTTAATGGCCTCAGAAAACAAAATGGCCACTGCACATGCTCAAATGGCCTCTGCGAGGCATGGCATGGCCTAGGGCCTCTTAGAAGCCATTTGAGCATGCATGGTGGCCATTTTGGTTTTGGTGGCCATTTTCTTAATTTTAAGAAATGGCGCCCCCCTTCAAGTGGCGCCCGGGGCACGTGCCCTGCCTGCCCCACCCTAGATATGCCCCTGGCCATATGCCCTCTATTATAAAGAAGAGTCCTCTTTTGGGAGACTGTGTCATTTTTTTTTTTTTTAAATTAATCCTTGTCCTGTATTTTGATGATGTGGACCTGGCCACCCTCCCTTTTATAAAACACCTGCCTTCTCCTGAACCCTCCACCATATTTTGGCACATATGAGTACAAAGAGAAACAAACTGACTTGAAATTTAAAACCAGAAGAAAATTCCAAACCACTTTTACTTAAGGGTTAAGAACTGGAGATCCCCAACCCCAAAGGACCAATCAAACAGTCATAATAAGAGAAGCAGACTGCTAACTGTCAAGCATATTATTTCACAATAGTACAGAGCACAATACTGTTTCAATGTAGAGATTTCAACTGGTCATTCAGAGCCAAGAGTGCTTAGTTTTTAAAGTTCTTGCAGTGCCACCTAATGGACAACTTAATTTATGCAATTGCAAGCAATATATTTTCCCTAAAGCAAACGTTCTGCTGTAGAGTCATTGTCGATTCCTGGCAATCACAAAGCCCTGTGGTTTTCTTTGATAGAATACTGGAGGGGTATACCATTGCCATCTCCCACACAGTATGAGATGATGCCTTTCAGCATCTTCCTATATCGCTACCCTACCTGTTATTAAAACATTCGGAATAAATTATCTCCTTTTCTCCAGAATATTCAGTCTCTTTTAGAATTCACAGAATGGACACTTGACAAATAATTTTAAAAAGCAGTTACTTTTAAACAGCCAATTAAAATGTGTTACCATATTATAATCTACATATATTTGGGAGCATCTAATGAAGATAATTATTTCTCCTAACTAAATATTAATAGCCTATCTATTCATCTTTCTGATTCAACAAATAGCCAGTATGGTGTAGTGGTTAGAGTGCTGGACTAGGACCGGGGAGACCTGAGTTCAAATCCCTATTCAGCCATGATACTTGCTGGGTGACTCTGGGCCGGTCACTTCTCTTTCAGCCTAACCTACTTCACAGGGTTGTTGTGAGGAGAAACCTAAGTGTGTAGTACACCGCTCTGAGCTCCTTGGAGGAAGAGCGGGATATAACATGTAAACAAACAAACAAACATTAATACAGCCATCAGCTCTGAAACTCTTCCAGCCCATCTCCCATAAACAGTTAAAAGCACGGATCATCTGGTGTTGACTTAGCACTGGGATTTGCTGATCTAGTGTTGGGAACAACAGCTTTGCTTCAAAGAACAGTGAGCAGGAAGAGAAATGATTAAGTGCTGTTTTGTAAATATGATGACGGAAGATGGCATATAAAACCTATCGGGTCACAAAAAGAGTGAAAAGAACTTATGCCAAGTATGATATACCAATATACAAAAACAGAACAACTTCTCTGGATTAGGGGTATGTGCACGAATGGTTTGAAGTGAACTGGTCTGGTCTGAGCAGTTCAGTCATGAACTAGACCAGCCTTGAGGAAAGGGGCCCGGACCACAATCTAACTGAATTGAAGCAAACCGGTTTGAAGCAAACTGGTTTGAACTGCATGGCAGGCTCTATTTGTCATCTGTTGTTTTCCCCCTGATGATTGGTTTACTGCCACTGCTGTTACGGCCCAGCAGGCCACTCATATTGGGCCAGAACTCATAGCCCAGCAGGCCAGGCTGAGACCTGTATGTCTTTGGCAGCAATTCCATTGAGAGAAACACTGATGCAAGGCCTCACTCAACTTTGAGTCAAATGATTAACTCCTAGGAGACAAGCTGGAAGCTAATCCCTTACTTCCTCTGACAGAATGCTTGCCATGTTGATGTCACCTATATTGTTTTTCCTTAGTCAAATGCATTGATTAACTAGCCTCAAACATGTACCCTTTTGCTGTTACCTTGAACACTCTTTTTTATAATCACACACTAGGTAGATGTACACAAGAAGTAATTTGATTGCTGTCTCACATGTATAGCTTAGCTTCTTCCTTCTTAAACAAGCCTTTTTGACTTTTTAACACTCTTTGGAGCAAGAGGCACTAGAAGCCTGCCTCTCAGGTCAAGACAGACCAACAACTCAAGAAATGCAGATGGTTGGAGAACAAACAGAGGAACAAATTCCTTCCTGACAACAAAAAAGACAGTATGCAGAGGATGCTGCTCTGAACTGGTCTAACAAAGAAAGAGTTTTGTCATGAGAGAGAAGTGTTATGATAAGAGTGACTGACACTTTGGAGATCCATGACTGAAATTGCTATCTTGAAAGAACTCCTAGTGCAGGTCTATAGGATACAGCTGCTATAAAAGGGGGTCTCTGGACATGGCAAATCAGCAAGCTTTAGCTTTGCCTAACCAGCATATCTTTGCTCAAGAGCGATCCCAGAGTTTGCTGTTCAAGCCATGGGGCTAAAGCAGGAATTCTTTCCATGGGCAGGGGCTGTCTGTGACCTCTGCTGCGCAGTGAGAAGTCAAGACTAACCAGCCATGGTGTGCACCCTCTCTGCCTTGCTCTGAGCATCTACCACCAGCCTCCTTGACTGCTTGAAGCCTGTATCATTCCCAAGCCCCAGCAATGAACAAGTCCTTTGAAGCCTTCTTCATGAACCTGGTGAGATACCTATTCAATGAACAGCTCAGCCTGCTCCCCCTTACCTCTCCCTACTTATCACTGCCATCTCTTTCCTAAGCCCTCCCTTCCTTCTTCTTCTCTCTGTTTCTCTCTGAATGTTTTATTAGGACTTGTTAGACAGCTGTAATTATGGAGTGCACACACATGTGATAGCTAGGCACCTTACACTAGACCTTGAATCAGAAACAAGTTTAATTTGGATGACCTGTTTGAATTTTATCCTGATGAGCAACTTTCTATAATAAAGCCCATTGAACTTTCTGAGTGTGTCTTCCTCTATCTCTGTTTGCAGGCCCAGATCCTACATAGTCACCATCGCCAAGAACCAATTCAGTTTATGTATGATGTGACTTTCCTTCTTTCCCGCTGAGCATATACAGAGTGCGAAACCAGGTGTGGCTCACAACACTGCCTTCTGAATGGCTTTTGATCTCCTTTCTCTTATCTTTCCAAATGAAGCATTGTCAGGGCAACTCTGTCCCCATCGGCTGGGACAGGGGGAGGGACGATGGAGGACAGAGCAAAAGGAAGGGATACAGTTTAAATCAACTGTATTTAAAGCCCAGGTAAACACTCCCTCTGGATCTGGAGGAAGAGGAAGGGGCTGCTCCCTGCTGAGTCACTGAGCTGCTTCACTGCAGAGCAGGAAAGCTGCAGCAGCCAATAGAGTCAGAGAGAGGGAGGACCCTTAACTTTGGAGGTCACAGTGGCACAAACTAGAGGCCACTGTGGCTGCATCTGGGTGACATGACGCTGCCTTCAACTCTGAGGTCTCAGTGGCAAAACTCAAAACAAACCTAAGGTACAAATTAAAGTTTGGGGGCTAAAACTGATCCACAATTTGGTGACAAAACTGCAGTTTTACGCATTCAGACTCCCATGAACCTCTGGCACGTTTGCCTCCAGTTTGCCATTATGTCTGAAAGTGGCCGTGCTGTCTGGGAAATATGATAACTAGAATCACCATTAACTACTAGTCAAAATGAAGACAATGTCTACACTCTGCTCTTGCAGGATTGCCTAGTATTTCACCCTTTCCTCTTTGTCCATGGTAAAGGAGGTCAGGTTAGTCAAGGAAGGTTACCAGGCAAGCGTTCTCATTAGAGAACCATCTGGAGAATTCAGCCTCGGTGATTTCTGAACTTATTTATAATGGATGTTTTATTTTTGTGTTGTATATCTGTTTTTGAAAAATAGATGAAGTTTTTAGAAAATAAAAAAGAAAGAAGGAAAGAAAATTTATCCCCAATGTATTTCTCAGATTATGAAGAGACGTTAGGGGGCCTTTTTGGGGGGGAAAGCCCCACCATCTGACTCCCACCAATTTTGGCCTCCTGTAGCCTTCTAAAACAGCAACTGAGGGACCCATCAGTAAGGGTCCCTCAGTAAGGGGCCCAAGCTCCCCTCAATTGGAATACTTCCCCAGTAAAGTACACAGGGTGTTGTCACAGTTGGTACTAACTCCCTCTTTAATGAAATGTAATAATAGATGATAAGAGGAGAAAATAAACCAGATGAACTTTATGTCCATTTTACTGGCTGTGTTTTAAATGGCTTTTTCATATTCTCACACATTAACCTGGGTTTGCTCTAGTATAATTTTACTCTGTCTCCTCATTTTATTTTATTTTTTAAATCAATCTGTTTTAAGTATACCCATCCCACAAAATAATTCTCAGGGATCATAAACCAAGCCTCTGCTGATGAAAAGTATGGAGAATTTTATTGAGACAGTATTATGTTATTGCCCACAGCAGAAAAAGTACTCAACTTCTTGTAGACATCAGAATGCTGCAAAGGGAGCCATTTTGGAATAGTTCCAATTTTGTTAACATCTTTGTTAGATATGAGCCCCAGGAGATTATTAGGGGTGAGGAAGAAAGATTAGCAGTGAGACAGAGCTTGACTTACAGGAGAGGAAGACAGTGATGGCTGATTTGAGACACTCTGACGAAGGACGAGATGACTAAAAGGAGAGAGAATATGAAGCTCAACATTGCTTTTCTGCTGTGTGGCAAATTCTGCTTTTCATCAGTAGAGGAAACATAAACCAGGTTGCACAGTATTCCACAGACTGATAAAGAAGCAACTTAGGTTATAAAATGAAAATGGAATGTTGTGCATGTATGTGTACACACACACACACACACAGAGAGAGAGCAGAGCTTTATGGATTTTACTAAGGCTATATATCTATATATAAAAATATATAAAACTGCTTGGGCCTCAGTCACTACTAAAATGAAAATCCCAAACCAAACCACGAAAGATAGAAACATGCTGTTCTCATAAGTAGGTTCCAAACCTCACCCACACTACCAGATAAATTAAAAAAAACAGAAAAGTTAATTAATTTCCCTGAAATGTGGGGAAATTCTCCTATTGGGAAAGCATGGGAAATGATGCCTTTTATTTTATTTTATTTTATTTTATTTTATTTTATACAGATGCGGAGAGAGTTTGAAATTTAGTTTTTAAAGCCCTTTATTTTTAACCAGCTTGATTAGACATAAAACTAGAATTCAGTAGTGTGTTTTTTAAGTATTAAGTAAAGAGCCAAATCATAATGTTGGGACAAGTTTAAAAAAACCCAAAAGGAATTGCAAAATTCCTTTGTGCCATCAGAAGACAGCGTAGTAATCTTAACTCTGTTCTGTTACAGAGGATAGTACAGAGGACTTCACAGCTAATCCTGTTCGTTAATTAGATACCACATTTTAAAAGGCTCACAGTTTATTAAACAATATTGTGATTAAATATAAACAACTGCATGCTTTCCAGTTCAGTTTATTATACCAGCCTTATTTTTCAGTTTTCTAATTTTGCATCATTATAAGTGCTCTCTATTGCTTTTCCACAACTTCCCAGATTTGAATGTGCATAACTGTGCATAGGACTGCATGAAGGATTTGTTGCTTTTGCTTTAAAAGAAGTAGTACTTCAAACACTGCATAATTAATTTGTGGAATTCACTGCTGTCTGCCACAAGATCTAAGCAATCATCATTTGCTTAGATGGCTTTAAAAGGGGATTAGGCTAATTCAGAGAGGACCAATCCCTAGGCATTATTCTATATGGATTTTCCATGTTTAGAGGCAGCATGTCATACTGAATACCAGTTGCTGGGAGTGGGTGAGTGGCTAAGCATAAGAAGACTGCTGCCATCATGCATGTAGGCTTTCTAGAGGCATGTGGTTGGCCACCATGGGAAGCAGGATGCTGGACCAGATAAACCTTTTGGTCTGATCCATTCTTGTGTGCTTCTCTCTGGCTACAGCATTTTCCCCTCTACACTTTGAGAACAGCATGCATGAAGTGCTCAGCTGCTAAATGTTCTTAGCATATTCTCTTCAACACCAAACAAAGAGACTGGAGCATGTCAGTGAGTATAAATTTCTAGTAGATTGAGAACCACTGAGGTCACCACCTTGATTGCCAGTGTTTTGATCTTAAGAAATCCCACACATGGTTTTACTCCTGATGTGAGTCCACCTTTTCTTTTCCTTTGCTGCTGTTTGGGTGTTGCTCTCTTTCCTCCATTACTAAGGTTGCTTTATCTGTGCTCATGTGCCTTGAACAGTTACGCAAAAGGCAGAAATTCAAGAGCTGATCTTTTTCCAGAACAGAGCTGCACCAATGGGGCAGTGGGGGTGGAGGAAGCTTCACCTGCTAATGGGCCTGGTCTGTAGTTTCGGGGCGGAGCCACCATTGGGTGGACGGGTTCAAAGAACCCAGGCAGCCACCAATCAGGGACTGCTAGCAGGGCCCCAGACACAGACCCCACGTCTGACATCTGACGTCAGACGCGGGGGTGTTATTTCAGTCCCAAATGGGGCCGCATGGCCCTGTTTGAAGCCCAAATCAGCCTGCGCTGCATTGGCAGCGCAGCCAGAGTGACTCTCCCGGCCTCATTTGGAAGACAGATCAGCTCGCGCTGCATTGGGTAGTGTGGGCTGGAGTGACTCTCCCTGCCTTAGGCATGGAGAGCCACTCCTGGTCTCGCTGCCAACGCAGTGGGGCAGATCGATCTCCCTCCCAGATGGGGCTGTGCGGCACCATTTGGGAGAGAGATCAGCCCGCTCTGCATTGGCAGCATGGCCGGAATGGCTCTACATGCCTTTAAGGCAAGGAGAGTCGCTCCGGCCCACGCTGCCCAATGCAACGTGGGCTGATCTCCCTTCCAAACGGGGTCATGCGGCCCCGTTTGGGAGTGAGACCACGTCATCCGTGTCTGACATCAGATGTGGGGGCGTGGTTAGCTGGGCCCCTGCGTCTGATATCAGACATGGGGGGTGGGGTCAGGGTGCCATGGCGGTGGCCACACATGGGCCACTGCCAGCCTCCCTACGCTGCTGTGTGGTTTGTTGTAGTTTTGTTTGGGAGATGTTAAAAGCACGAGCTCTTCAAGGGGAAAAGATAGTTACTCTTTTTTCTTTTCTTTTTCTTTTTCTTTTTCTTTTCTCTCTCTTTCTTTCTTTCTATGTATAAACCAGTTCTGAATGCACTTCCTTTGGTGGGAAATGGGCATATTCATCTTGAAATAAACTTTTTCAAAGTTCACAATACTATTTGATTCCCCTTGAAGATCCATTTCTTCTAACAAAAAATGTATTGTTCTTGTAGTGTTCACATTTTTATTCTAATTTGTAAGAGGAGCAGCTGAATAGTATTTGGATTCGTTAATTGCCATACTGTCTCTAATAGGCTTTCTTTGCTGAGACTGAGATAAATTCTCTTTTTATAATTAAAAGTGGCAGTGTCGCGTCACTGTAAAGTATTTGCATATAGGCTAAGAGCAGCTTTCAAAATAACATGCAAGGTTTTGGTTCCCCCTAGATTTAACTTCATAGCAAGACAAAGGGAATAAAACACTTTTTACTTTACAGACAAATCACACTAACTTGACATCAATAATAAGGAAGAGTTCTCTTCTTCTTTTTAAAAAGTTTTCATAATATTTGTTTCACCCTTTTTCTATATTAATTTACTCTCAGCTTCACCACACAAGAATAATGAAAGGTAAGTTGGAAGGCTGATCTGTAGGGGTGTGCATGGGACCATTTTTGGCAGTTTGGTTCAAATTCGAACCAAATTCAAATTGAACCACCAGTCTAAGAACCGATTCAGTTGAACTGGCCAGCAGTCTGGTACATTCAATCGAAATGGGTTGATCTAGTTTGAGGGGCTATGCTTGTAAAAGGGAACCTGTTGAAGATTCCCCTTTACAAGGAAAGGAGAATCCTGCCTTTAAAATGTTTCTAAGGGCAGCTGGGGTGGGTGGCGGCAAGAGGGCACCTTACTGGTGTCGGCTCCTCTAAACCCCAGTGCTCCCCCAGCCGCGCAGCCTGAGTTGTGTCAGTGCAGTTCCGGCCTCTGTACATCCTCAGAGGCAGAACCATACCGCCACACTGAGGAGACCACCAGGGTTTAAGGTTTCCACCGTTAAGTTCTTGCCATCCCACTGGCCACCCTTTTAAAGGCAAGATTTCCCTTTGCCTCGCCAGATTCCCCTTTACAAGCATCATCCCTCAAACCGGTGAGCTGGTTCGTAACAGAGTGGGCCCAGTTCCCTTTGGACCGGTCACCTTTCCCCCCCAACCAAACTCAGACCAGTTTGGTTTGAGTTTGAACTGGTTTGAGTTTGAACCTGGATTTTGAACCAGGATTTGAACCAGTTTTGCACGCTTCTATTGATCTGTTAATATTTAGAAGGAAAACATAGGCATCTGTTTTCAAATATGGTCCAGATACAGACAGATCGGGGCGGGGGGGGGGGGGTGATGGCCGCAGAAGCAGCTATACCCGACTTCTAACTGGCTTTGCTCTAATTGAATTCTATGGGCAGCATCCAATTAATGACTAATGACTAAATCCCATGGAATGGGACTATGTCCCATTAATGGGACTTAAGTTAGTCATGACTAACTTCTCTCATTGTTTTCAATGATGCATAGTCATGACAAACTAATCTGGATGCTGCCCACTGGCTGTTCAGCTAAGCCAGGCCACACAACATAAGGCATGGGGGCTGAAACTGGCTCAAAGGAACTTTTTTGCTGACCCACAGAAAGGAAAGTCCTATAGCAACTGCAGGAGCTGTGAAGAGCTCTTGGCCTGTCCTGTGATAAGTAACAGCTGCAGCCTCAATGCATTTGTCTGCTTGAGACCAGATGTTCCTCACCCACCTTGCTAATCCCATCCCTGGACTCTACCCACTAATACTATCCCTTATCCGTCTTTCCCCTTGCCTTTCCCCCTGACTCCAACCCGCTGCCCCCACACTTTCATTAATTTTTAAATAATTAATTGTAGTGGACAGATAGGACAAATAATGTACTATATGGAAAATTGACCTTGGCCTTTGAACACCAAGTCACGGTTGGTTCTAGCCCACTGGGACGTTTGAGTTGTACACCTGTGAGCTAAACTAAGACTTCCTATAGTGTTTCATGACCCACTCTGAAACAAAATCTGGCCAACCAATTGAAGTAGAGAGTGGAAAATTCAAAATTTCTGGGTCAGCAGTCCATTTGCTTCCACACATGCTCCACATAGCTGCTCTTCAAGAGGAAGCAATATTGGTTGGTGGGTCTGATACACTAAAGTTTGCAATAACTTTTCATCTTTTCATATTACAGTGACACAGTATTTTAGTATTTCCTTTCCCTTTGTAAATATTTTCAGTATTGCACAAAGCTTTCAAGTGTTAAACAGACTATTTAGCAGATGATTCTGTCTTACCTATGTAACACATAGTGAAAGGAGAACGGAGTTGGATGCTATGTGAAAAAGAGCGTTATGATATAGCCACAGGGGTGCCATAACTGTAGCCTGAGATATATGGGCAGCAAATCAACACTGGAAAAGACTAGCCTGCAAATGGGTTGCATCCTCTTGGTGGTCATTAGTTCTCCAAACTCCAGATTTATATAGACAGAAACTCTATTTTTAAGACCACATGGCTGAGCATCTCTTTTATAGCTTTGGTTTCTTTTCAGGCAACTGCATGCTATGCACCTGCAGTTGCTTCACACTGTTTTCCTTTTAGGAGCGCACTGGTGATAATTCATCATGTCCTTCTCTATAAATCACTTTAGCATCAGTCTTTAGGACCTGCTTTCCCCACAATGCACTTGAGTGCTGTTAAGAGCATTATATGTGAATATCACAAAGAATGGATGATCCTTTTAGAACAGTGAACAGTGAATCCCTGGGGTGCGAAGGAGATATACATCTCAAATAGCCTCAGTTAACCAAGGCACATCAAGTACTCTTTATAATTCTCTGATTTATAAATGAGCATTAATCTACACAAACACACACACATGTACATATACACACACTCATGCATGGAAAGTGCACTATAATTCTTCATCATATAGAGTATGGATGGGATGTGGGTTAATTGGCTGGTCATACGCAGATGTTATAATGAAAGAGTACAGCCTGTAAAAATGCACCCACACAGCATGTCAATTATTCATTCCCCAGGCAGGTTGGTCACATTTACAGCCTTCATCTGAAGCAGTGAAGGCTGTAAACATGATGGCGGATGCTTCTGTGATCGGTAGGCTCAAGCCTGAGCTTCACATGCAAGAACAGGCAAGAATCCCACACCCAAGGGGATTGGAACAAGAAAAACCTTGACCTGGAATCAGGGTTTGGGCACATGAACGGACACATGACTGGACACACTGTTGGATTCAGGTACAGGGCATATTTGGGGCTGGAAAAGGGAGCCTGTTTTAAAGCCTTTTCCTGCCCCCGGGACAGAACTGAGTCTGGAGCCATACTAGTAACAAGCCTTAACTGCTCTGAACAGAAGACTGGATTACTTCAGGACAGAGTGGGTGTCACTCCTGTTCAGAGGTTCTGGAGTACAAAAAGACAGGTACAGTGCACCCATCTCTAGGGTACTTTGTTAGGCAATGGTACTTTGTTACCTTGTTGGGGTACTTTGGCAGTGATTCTCCAGCATGACTCAGACTCACTGGGTGATGGTTTCAGGAAAGAAAAGGTTGTGCTGCTGAGTCGGTGTCGACTCCTGGTGACCACAGAGCCCTGTGGTTTTCTTGGTAGAATACAGGAGTGGTTTACCCTTGCCATCTCCCGTGCAGTATGAGATGATGCCTTTCAGCACCTTCCTATACTGCTGCTGCCCAATATAGGAGTTTCCCATATTCTGGGAAACACACCAGTGGGGATTCAAACCAACAGCCTCCTGCTCTCTAAGCAGGTTGCTGCCCTGCTGCGCCAGTGATGGTTTTAGGCCATTATCAAGAGCAGCTTGAACTGGCCTTGGACACTCTTGGCATACCTCCCTGTGCAATTTACTATAAGTCCCTTAGGCTGGGGAAACTAGTATTCAGTTCAATTCCTTTATAGTCCTTGACCAGTATTAACACACTGTATGGGACAACCAGTATGTACTGTTATGCATAGGAACATAGGAAACTGCCATATACTGAGTCAGACCATTGGTCTATCTAGCTCAGTATTGTCTTCACAGACTGGCAGCGGCTTCTCCAAGGTTGCAGGCAGGAATCTCTTTCAGCCCTATCTTGGAGAAGCCAGGGAGGGAACTTGAAACCTTCTGCTCTTCCCAGAGTGGCTTCATCCCCTGAGGGGAATATCTTGCAGTGCTCACATATCCCATTCAGATACAACCAGGGCAGACCCTGCTTAGCTATGGGGACAAGTCATGCTTGCTACCACAAGACCAGCTCTCCTTTTCTAATTGTATATTAATTGCATATTAATTGTATCAGTTTTCATTCTTCTGAGCACCTAGCTAGCCTAGCTTCAGGCTTCTGTAGTACCCGGATGGTTCCCTACTGGCCCATTTCAGCCCTTTGCCATGTCTAAGGCATCAGGAATGCATTCAGATCAGGATGACTGATTGCATTCTCATGCCTGGGAGTCAGTTTTTGGACATAATGGAGAGTGCCATTGTAGAATCCAAGGGAAAGAGTCTTGGTATGCAAGGACAAGGCAGTGGAGTTGAATCAGGAATGTTAATAGTTTAATAAAACAGATGTTATTTACAGACAAGCAAGTGCAGACTGCTTTTCAGGGCCCTTGCTGCTGGCTGTTTGTTAGCCCCGCCTCTACTCCAGGCCTGGAATACAAGTAACTAAAGCCCCATTCAAAAACTGGCCTGGATCAAGGAATGGATTTACCAAAAACACCACAGCCATGTGGAAATAATACAGGGGTGCAGCCATCCATGGCAACAAATTGAGGCACTTCACACAATTAGTGTGTAGCGCCTTGAGGTGGTTTGTGAGGAGAGCGGGTTTAGCCCACTCTTTCCTCAGACGATGTCTCACAGTGCCCTGGGTGGTTGGATCAGCCACCCACACGACTACCAGCCCCATCATGGAGCCAGTGAGGGCTGTGGGGATCGGAGGCCACTCGGCCCCTGCAAGTCTCGGGATGACCTGTGTGAGCACGCAAGGCATTCTGGGGGGACCCCTGAGCCCAGAAGCTGCTTTTAGCCTCCTGATCAGGGTCTACTCATGTGTTGCTGTGCACCGCGTCAGCACACAAGCAGAAAAACAAGGTTAATGGAGCACTTGCTCCATTTAAGGGGAGGGGGAATTAGGTGGGCTAGCCACCTTGGAATCATCAGGCTTGCCCTCAAGGCCGGTGGTTCTGACGATCACCAGGAAGTGGGCTATGCTCCCTTAGCCCGCTTTCTGATGATCATCAGAATAGCTTCTTTGTTTATTAATATGTTGTTATTATTGTCTGAATTTTTGTTCTTGACATTCTTTTTGCAGATTATGAGTCACTTCGAGTGCTATCGTTTGCAAAAAGAGGCACGTGAATTAGAATCTAATTTAAATTAAACAATACATTTATACAATCAATTATATACATTTTTGTACAATGTGCTTAATTTATGCTGGCTTTAACACTGTTTTGTGGTGCCAAATGGATTGAATCTAAAGTTTCACTTCCACCAGAGGAAGGGCTCTTTCTGTCAGAGTATTTTGGATCCAACCCAATATCAGTAAAGATCAAAAACCTTCCCTTGACAGATGTAATAATCACACATTAATGGCATGTTCCCTAAAGATAAAGTGTGCTGTCAAGTCGATTTCAATTCCTGGTGCCCACAGACCCTTGTGGGTTTTTTTGGTAGAATACAGGAGGGGTTTACCATTGCCTCCTCCCTCGCAGTATGAGAGGATTCCTTTCAGCATCTTCCTATATCACCGCTGCCTGATATAGTACCAGAGGGGATTCAAACTGGCAACCTTCTGCTTGTTAGTCAAGCATTTCCCCGCTGTGCCACTTAAGGTGATGGTTTTACCATTAATTCTACCTTTTTAAAAGAGGGAAGTTGACAGGAAGACAGGACCTAGGGGGCAGGGGACTGAGGAGTAATGGCAGGAGAAGGGGTATGTCTTTATCTTCAGCTTGTACACTTCCCAGAGGCATCTGGTTGGCCACTGTGGGAAACAGGAAGCTGCACTAGATAAGCTTTGGCCTAATTCAATAGGACTCTTTTTGTGAAAATGGACAGCTGGCTAATGCTGGCACAGAAGCCCTGTCACTTGATGAATGTGAGTCCCGTCTGAACTCTGCCCAGTGCTTTCTGATTCTGACTGCTCAACAGACCAGAAATATGAAGGTGCAAAGACAGCCTAAATGGGCACAAGTATACTTGGACGGAGACCAGACAAAATATTGTAAAAGCTGAAAATTAACCCTAGCAAATTAAAAAGAAAGCTTTTTTAAAAATTGCATATGAAAAAACACTTTTTATAAATGTCCAAAAAAAAGTTTTTCCAGTGACAAATAGGTCTTAAAAGGCTACTCATTCTTTAAGCTGGGAACAGAGTTGAAGTTGTGTGGGCTGCTGAAGAAAAAAAGTTATTCTCAGTAATATAAACTAGACTTGGCACAAGAAGAGTTTCTTAACAAATGCAGAAAATAGTCTTTTTTTAAAATACTGCTTACTGAAAATATCATGATATCATGGCCTAGCTAGCAGGATAGATTAATTATGTCCTTAAACTTTGTTCCTTCCATAAATGATTATGAGGAAGACAGTCCTTAGATTTATTCTGTAAACCATTTGATCAAAAGGATGATGGAAACTTGTAAAAATTCCTCCAATGTGAGAAGCTGTCTTCTCAAAAGATTAGACACTTTCCTGCCGCGTGTCATGTTCGGAGTAGTCCTCAACAATACTGTATCCTTTGCATAATAAAACATATATTTCACCCAGATAAGATAAATCAGGTTCCCACCATATACAAATATGACCCTGGTCCAAGTACATAGGAACATAGGACCTAGGAAGCTGCCATATACTGAGTCAGACCATTGGTCTATCTAGCTCAGTATTGTCTTCACAGACTGGCAGCAGCTTCTTCAAGGTTGTAGGCAGGAATCTCTCTCAGCCTTATCTTGGAGAAGCCAGGGAGGGAACTTGAAACCTTCTGCTCTTCCCAGAGTGGCTCCATCCCCTGAAAGGAATAATCTTCCAGTGCTCACACTTCTAGTCTCCCATTCAGATGCAACCAGGGCAGACCCTGCTTAGCTAAGGGGACAAGTCATGCTTGCTACCACAAGACCAGCCCTCCAAACTACCTGCTAACTGGACAAAGAGGCAACTTTCAAAATGGTGATTCTGTTTATAAAACGGGGGGAACAACTAGCACGATTCAACCCTAGCACAGTATCACTCGTGTCTGATGCTGGTGCCTTCCTTGTGTTCCTTTATAGACTGTGAGCCCTTTGGGGAGAGAAAACCATCTCTCTCAATCTCAATCTCAATCTCTCTCTAAACTGCTTGGCAAACTTTTTGTTGAAAAATCAGTATATAAACAATAGTTGTAGCTGTCTCCAGGAATTGACATCCATCTCCAAGTGACTGTTGGGAACAATCCTAGAAATGTCATGACTTGATATTGTGCAAAACATTGGAAAAATATGTGAGGAGAGAATCTTCAGGAATACTCTAGTTCCAAGGCACAGAACCATATCTGAGATTTGTTAAAAGGCTACTAGACAGACACAGATCAACATTTCTTGTACCAGAAAAATGAGGCAGGCAAATACCTGGAAATGGACCCTTTTTCTAACCTCTCTGGCCTTGCAACATTTCCATGCCTGAAGATATGCCAGAAAGTGACTAATCTTTCACAGTTCCCACCCATTGTCCTCAACGTTTATGACTGCTTCACTAGACCTACATAACATTAGACTAGGACTGCTTTTAGCCCAATACTCCTAAATTTCCATGGATCAAAGGGGAAACTGTTAATCTGTTAATATCAGCATCAGCAGGATTAAAAGGAAAATGTTGCATTTTTCAGGGTAACATGGAGTGCAAGGTTTAACAATAGATCTCTTGCTTACCTCTAGGAAGCAATATCTTAAAAACACTCTATGCCATACCTTAATGGAACAAAATATACTCCAAAATGATTATGTGCACAAAATGCAAGAATAATATAATTAACAGCACAATTCCTTAAAAAAAACAAACCCACCCTAATGAAGCTTTAAAGATCTTCCTCTCAATTTTGACATTTTATCTTAAGCCTTAAAAAAAAAAGTTCTGGTCAGCAATGCATTAACCGTTACACTAACAAGTGCTAATGTAGATCCTGCCTTCTCTCTAAAGAGCTATAAAATGCCAGTGCTTTCAGGATTTAAGCGCAGATATAAATCTTGAAGCCAGGTGTTTCTAAATCATTTTCTGTAATCAGCAAATGATACAGGCCTTGCTCGACTCAAGCAACATTTGAGTGTTGCACATGTTTGTGTTAAATGTAACCTGCTTAAGAATGTGTATGTAAAGTACAAGAAAAAGCACACTGACATATTTCACCTTGGGGACAGGGTGTCAAACGACCTTGAAAATCAGATTTGAAAAGTGAGCTATAAAAAGGTATTCAGGAGTGATAAATGAAAGCTGGAACACCATTCAGCTCACAAACTGAGTTGGACAGTATACAGTAGGTAAGTAACAATGCCAAGTTGAAGCAGCGTTCCATTTAATTTATGGCCTACTAGAAGCCTTCCAACTTATGGCATTGAAGATCATTCAAGGTTTCTTTCTCTTTTTCCATTTATTTTAATTTTATTTTTATTTATTTAGTTCAAGACACTAACTTTATAAATGTGAACAGTGTAGGTTTCAAGCACTACTTATTAAAGAAAGCCAAACAAATGTTAAGTTGCCAAGAGGGCAACACTCATTCATTGACTTTGGTAAGCCTACATTCAGTTTGCATTTGGTTACAAGCATTTCTTCACATCCATAAGAAAACCTTCCCTCATTACTCTGACTGATTGCTTCAATTACTAAATGAGCTAGTCACTAGCCTAATGTTCTAGGCTCTGGGCCCAGGAGGGTAAAGGGTTCAATGATATGCTTCAGATCCATCTAATTAGGAGGAAAATTAACTTTAATGCTCCAGGAACACACTACAGTGCCAGGTTGCAAGTGATCGACTCAATAAGCTCCACGTCCCGTCTGCACACTGCTGTGCTTTCTGTGACTATAGCTTTGTTTACTTTGTGTATTTATTCCAGAACAAGTGGCTATGATTAATGACGCTTTCCACTGGAAAGGTTGAGAATTTAAGATGTGTGGCAGGCAATGTGCCAATGATGGGGACAGAAATCATAAGAAACACTACCATTAGCACACTAATCCTGCGATGATTTATGCATAAGCTTAGCTTTCCAGCACAAAATATTCTGCTGAACTAATTACCTAAAATATATTTCACTGGGACGTTTCAAGGTAGCAAAATGTAGAGATGTCTGTCAGAACCAAACTAGA
Source organism: Hemicordylus capensis (assembly GCF_027244095.1). Taxonomy (NCBI): domain Eukaryota; kingdom Metazoa; phylum Chordata; class Lepidosauria; order Squamata; family Cordylidae; genus Hemicordylus; species Hemicordylus capensis. The sequence goes on along the minus strand of NC_069661.1, from coordinate 78,981,455 downwards.
TGTAATGTTAAATGCATCATTGCTAGGGCCCCAATTCAAATCAGAACCATGGTGTGGAAATAGATGGTGCTTAATCCTTTAAATTCTGTACTGCTTTCCTGCCAAAAATCCCCCTGAGGCTGCTATGGGCCTCTGCAAGTGCCATTTGCTGCCTTTAGGAGCCCATAGCAGCCTGGCAGGGGGAAACTGGCCTCAGAATTAAGGGCCCCTACTTCACTGTTGCACTTTTGATTTGGATGAAGGCCTATGCTGCTGCTATTTTAAAAATGAAAAAATCCCTCAGATTTGTCCAGTGCCAGACACCACACTAGACAGTGTTGTGTCTAAGGGCACACAGTGATAGATGTCTTTATTTTGGTCATTGACCAGCCCTGAATTAATACAAACAATTAACAAACTATATCTAAATAAAATATAATGTACTATTATAACATAACCGTGAACCAAAAATCAACAATCAGAAGTTACCAGGTCCTGCTGAATCTCACAGGCTGCTGCAGAAAATTTGACAACCTTACAAATAATATCTGGGTTCTGATCAGAAAGCAGAAAAGTAGAATAAACTGATTCAGAATGGCCTGGTGGCACTAATAAGAGGAGAGTGATAATTAGGTATTTCTTCACAGAATATCTCCTATCTATATAATACTCTAAGGGAATGGACTGAATATTTCCATGCTCTATATGCTAGAGAGGGAACAACTACAACATTCTTACGAATAGAACAGGAACTGGACCCTAACTTATTACCTGAGTGGACTCCAGTATCATGCACAGAGATTGCCTCAATAGTGAATCAGTTTAAAACTGGTAAGGCCCCCGGCTCAGACAATTCGCCGGTGGAGGCCATCAAGAATAACATGGATTGGTGGCTGCAGGTATTAGCCTCCTTGTTTACAGCTATTGACCAGACGACCTCGCCCCCTAGTGAATGGGGATTGGCGATTGTAATTCCTATATACAAGAGAGGCCAAAGACATTTACCATCTAATTATCGCCCTATTAGCCTTCTTAATGCTATTGGCAAAATGTATGCACTTCACCTACTCAACAAATTTCAGGATTGGATGGACAAAGAGCAGGTGCTGGCTGATGAGCAGGCAGGCTTTCGGGCCAATCATTCTACTATTGAGCATGCTTTAGTCTTACAACATCTAGCAGAGAAATATTCTAATTTATCCCGTTCCAATCTTTTTGCTGCCTTTGTGGATTTTAAATCGGCATTTGATTCCATATCCAGAGACAAATTATGGGAAAGGTTGCTTAACTCCTCCATTGATCGACGTTTGCTACTTCTAATTTATAAACTTCATAAGAATTCACGTCTGAAGGTCCGATGCAGTTCAGCTAGAATCCTCACTAAGGAAATCCCTACCTTTCGAGGAGTGAGGCAAGGTTGTATACTTGCTCCAGCTCTTTTCAATTATTATATTAACCCCATTGTGGATATTATTACTAATCCATCTTTTCATCCACCTAAATTGGCCAATAGACAGGTTAATATTCTGCTTTATGCAGATGATGCAGTGATTTTATCTCAGACTCCTGTTGGTCTTTGTAGAGCGCTTTGCTCTTTGGCTACTTTTTGCCATGAATATGCTCTGGAAATCAATTATAGCAAGACCGAAATTCTGGCCTTTGCTAAACACCCGAAGACCTTGATCTGGTCTTTGGCTGGACATAAATTAGAACAGGTTAAGACCTTTAAATATCTACGGGTTGTTTTCCAGGCCTCTAAGAAACGCCAAGCACATCTGCAATACGTTACTCAAAATGCACGTAAATCGGCATTGGCCATCCAATCATATTTCCATCAAGATGGGGCTCAGTTTGTACCAGCCGCCCTTAAGCTATTTATAGCTAAAGCCTGTTCTCAGTTGCTCTATGGGTCGCAGTTGGGCCCATATACTAACTGCATACCTCTAGAGGTAGTTCAGACAAAGTTTTTGAGATCTATTTTACAGATCCCTAGATGTGTTCCCAATGTAATATTGAGGGTTGAAACTGGTATGCCTAAGATGGAAGCCCGGATGTGGTTTTCCATTTTGAGCTTCTGGTTAAGATTGTCTTTCTTCTCTACAGGCCTTGCTCACCTAATTTTTATTGATAAATTTAACTCTAGTTGGAAGCGGTCAATATCTCGCCAAATAAGTTTATATGGCTTTAGTCCAGATGGTTTATTAGAAATGGGTTTTTCTCGTGCAAGACTGATACTAAAGCAGTGGATCTATGACATGGAAATGCAGACTGATTGATCTTTAATCTCTAAAGAAATTTTCCTGGGTCTACAAATGTATAATACTAAACCTGCAAATTACTTGGACAAGATTACCATTACTAAGTACCGCAGGATGTTCACACTGGCCAGATTTAATGTGTTGCCTTCAGCTGAACTAGAAGGTAAATTTAGAGGGATACCAAAAGAGCAGAGACTATGCCCTTGCGGCTCTGGAGAACAGGAGTCTATCTTTCATATTTTACTCCGCTGTCTCTTCTATCGGGACTTTCGAACTCGTTATATTTCCTCATTACTGGCTGATTTCCCAGGACATACAGATGTATTTTACGTCAACTATCTGCTCTCAGATCAGAAGGAGGAAGTAACATTTAAAGTTGCTAAGTTATGTGAGGTAGCTAAGAATGCTAGACAACAGATGGTAAAGCAGATTATGCAAACTGGAAACTGCTGATTAGGATGAGTCTATGTCTCTTTTTATATCATGTGTATATTATTATTATATCATGTGTATTATTATGTATGCTTTAAATGTTGGTCTATGACTGTAAATAAACATGACTGACTGACTAATTCTCCAAGGCATACCAGTGGCTAATCCCGTGCGTGGCAGCTCTCATGAGAGTTCATGAACAGAAGCACTGTGATGATTGGGCAGTGGGGATTCCATATGCAGATAGGGAGGAGGAGCCTGTGATGGTTAAGGTCAGTTGGAATGCAAATGTTACTGATCGGAAGATGTTCTTGATTGGAGAGTTCTCTCTCTCTCTCTCTCTCTCTCTCTCTCTCTCTCTCTCTATATATATATATATATATATATATGGATAGTGGGCAGGGGTCTGCAAAGAGAGGGGTCATGAGGGAAGAAAGAGTCCCTTCAAGAGAAAGAGGCTGCCATTGTGTGGATTAGATGAGGAAACAAAATGAACAAGATTTGTTAACTCAGGAAGTGAGAGAGAAAGACAGAAAAAAAAGAAGGAAGGGCAAGGGACAGGCCCAAGCCTGTCAGCGTCCTGAGGGGAATGAGCAGCCATCGTGGTGCCAATTGGTAGCAAGGAAGGGCCCAGTCAACCACTCCTGCTGTTTGGGGCTATGGAGGCCATTGGCAGAGGGAAGTAGGCAGGCAAGGGACGGGTCCGGCCATGTTAGCGGCCTGAGGGGAACAAGTGGCCATGGCAGTGGTGGCAGCCAGGAAGGGCCTGGTGAACCTCTGCTGCTGCTGCTGCTGCTCCTGTGGAGAGGAGCAGGAGTGGGGCTCGGGTGAGGGTGGGGAGGTCTCTGGGGATAGGGGGCTGCAGCTTGGCCAATAGGCACCACCAATGCTGCAGCCACGACCAAGAGGGGTTAGGGGAATGGAGTAAAGGGATGGAGGCATGACCAAGAGGGGTGAGGGAGATGGAAACAATGGGATGGAGGAGGAGGAGGAGGAGGAGGAATGTAGCTCAGGTGAGAGTGGAGAGATCTCTGTGGTGAGGGGGGGCTGTGGCAGGGGGTGAGGGGAGCAATCAAGTTCTAGCATGCAGATGCTCTGCATGAATTAATCTAGTACAATGTAAAAGAACATGTTCCACTGTTTTCACAGCACCTAAATCACAGGGTCATGATTTTTCACAGTACAGAATTCTTCAGAACCTGCCAGAAAACACTGCTGAAGAAAGAACATTACTTTGAGCCATAGTAAGAACCCTTCTTTGTCTAGAAACATTACATTAAATCTAAATACATTAGTAAGGTATCTGTAGGCATAAACCCGCATAACTGATTCTCTTGGCAATATCTTGGCATCACTAATCATATTGGTGTTCATTGTTGACTATTAGTTGCCTAATGGTGGAAAGATGATGTGTGCCTTCTTTTTATATCTCACTTACTTATGCCTCATAAATTTGGGGGACCTTCTAAATTTGTCCTCTCTTCCTCTTTCCCCTTATCTTTCATCAACTGGTTCCCCTAATTTCAGACCTGTCTCAATTACACTCCTATAAAGAATACCCTAAATCCTATATGACTAATGTGTTTGTGCTGCATTCTTAACTTGTGGTTAGCACATCTGTTCTGCTAGCTAAGATTGAAATGTTTCCTCATATTGTGGTTTGATTACATGTATTTATCTTGACCTTTCCCCTGCTTGCTGCTTGTAGCTTATCATTGTTATCTTAGTTAAACTAAACTAATGCTGAGGACTAGCTAATATATTATATAATGGCCCCCAAAGCTGTCCACATTCAAAGGGGCATAGGAATGCCCAGGGGGCAGATGCATTCCAGGAACACAAGCTGCCATTTTTCTGGAACTGCCCATGCTGCCACTGGAGAGGATGTGCTTTGGGCAACTCCTGTGGAAAGTGACTGGAGCCATTGTGGGCTGTGAGCATACAGGAGCTGCTCTCAGCAACCACAACACAAACAGACTGACAGAGGGAGGAAGGGGCCCATATGCAGAGATTCCAATGCACAGCCTCACCGCCAAACAGCTGATTGTTGGGCCAGCGTGCACTGCAGACACAGTGGTGGCAGCATCACTAGCTTCCATAAGGCCCACTCAACTTCCGTCTCCTCCGTTCAGTGAGCAGGGAGAGTGGCGAACTTGGGGCTTCTCCTAGTCTGCAGATGATTGGGCAGGTGGGCTGGACAGCAAGGGAGGGAGGGAGGTGAGAGAGGAACAGACGGATGTGGAAGGCTGGACAACAAGGAAGGGAGGAAGGGCTGGATGGTGAGGGACAGCCAAGCCAGCTGCCTACAACTTAAAGGAGGAGGTGGTGGAGGAGGAGAAGGCAACAGAGGAGGAAGAGGGGTGGAGATATCAGCAACTTGTGCAAGCAAAGAGAAATGGATGGGCACACACACACACACACACACACACACGTAAGTTGCACAAAGTAAGTTGCTTCACAAAGTTGCTTTGTGTTGCTTACACAAAGTAAGTTGCTTCATTTCCCACAAATAATAATGAATTTATTGTGTCCCACTGTGCTCTAACTCAGGATTGGATTGACTACTGGCCACTGAATTCAGTGCCTATAGCACTGAGCAATTTCTTCCTTTAAAAGAAAATGTTACAAGATACTTTAGATGCCCGATAGGAAAATCCAAATGACACCCTGGGGGGGTTGCACTCTGTCTCGCCCGCCCGCCAATTTCCAATCCATGTTCCCAATAGCAGCTTCATGGAGGTTTGTTTTGTTTGTTTCCTTAATCAGCCTTGGGACAATAGGAGAAGAGCTGGTGGGGTTGCTTCTCCAGCTTTATTGCTGGCAATAAATCTCACTCTAGTACAGTGATTAACCTGGCCCTGTCTTGAATCAATAAAGGGAGGACTAAATGTTGCCCTTAGAGAGTATTTCACACATCACACATGACTCAGGATCAGTTTTGTACTCTGAAATCCTTTTGGAAAGTCTCTTCTGAAAAAACCTAGCTCTTCTCATGCATTTGTTATTAATATTTATATAGCACCTTCCAACCAAAAGTTCACACAGCAGTGTACATAGCAAAAGGAAGAAGGTTCTATAAATGCAACAAGGAGGTTTTCCAAATGACGATTTACTCCTGCTTCACTATGATTAGGGTTGGGAAAGTGCAGACTAGGGTCAGGGGCATTTACAACTATTTTAATATGGTAGCCTGTTCATACAGTCAGAAGCATTATTCAGCTTTTTTCATGATGATTATATTATATTAATGTGTAATATATGTGTCTTTTTAAAAATACTTTGGGGGATTGTGTGAGATACACCAGCATTTTTCAGGAGAGGTATGAAGAGACTCCTGAGATAAAGTGTGAGATGAAGGTGTGGCTACCTGTCTAGGAGTGACTTCAGGGAGTCTCTCTCCATTCCATTCCTGGACAGGCTTGCTTCCTGCACCCTAAATTCTACCTCTGTTCCAGAGCACCATCTAATACTGATTGATTGATAGATTGATAGATATATCTTGGTGTTCTAGCGCTCTAACAGCAGTGCACTACAACAATGGGAAAGTTTGGTTACTGCAAAATCCACAGCAGGTTTCAAGCTCTGTAATAGGAGGATGGGGATGCGGGAGATTATATGCCCAGCACACTGTAAAAAGCAGAGTTTGGGAGGTTGAGTGTTTGCTTTCCCTCCTACTTGGGATGGGAATGCATCCATCTACTAACTGTTTAAAATAAACTAAGGGCATTTAACATTGATTTTGTCCAAGGAACATTCTGAAGCCACAGTTGGGAGGGGCAAGTCCTGGCTAGCGTGACTTCCTGGGATTCTGAACATTGCTGCCTGATCATTAGAGTCTATGAGCATTCAGGCATTTGAATAGTTAAACAAATATTCCCTCCCCTCCCTTCCCGGGCTTTTGTTTCCTCCCTCTGCCCCTTTTTTTCTCACCCCGGCCACCTAATGGCGCAGCGGGGAAGCAACCTGCCTAGAGAGCAGGAGGCTGTCGGTTTGAATCTCCTCTGGTGTTTTTCTCAGAACATGGGAAATTCCTATATCGGGCAGCAGCGATATAGGAAGGTGCTGGAAGGCATCATCTCATACTGCGTGGGAGAAGGCAATGGTAAACCACTCCTGTATTCTACCAAGAAAACCACATGGCTCTGTGGTCTCCAGGAGTCAACACCGACTCAACAGCACAACCAACCAACCAACCAACCAACCGGGAAGAAAAGGCGCCCAGCAAATCTTGGAATATGTTACTGAGAAGTCAGTCAACTTTACTTGGGTTTACTTCTGAGGAAACACACATAGAATCGAGACCAACAGAAACCCTAGGCAAGAATGTGGACTTACTCCCCGCACACAACTTCAGCAAAGCATAGAAGAATATACTGCATAAAAATCCATTGATTTCTCTTGGGCTTATTTTTGAGGAAATGTGTAGGATTGTGACCAAGGCTAGGAAGTTCCAAGAACTATTTCTGCCCAGCACCCATAAACTAGCATCTGCTGTAAACTGGAGGAAGTGAAATCTCAATTTTCACAAGCAGCTTGGCTCTGATGTAGAACTTCCATGTCCAAGGCCAGTCTACACCTGAATACTACTTTGTTGGCAGTGGGTGAGAATGGTGTGTGGGGTTTCACTGCTGCACCTCTTTGGAGCATACTGGAAATATTTGGCTGAGCACTTTGGGAAAGAGGATGCTGGGCTGAGTACATACCTAGCAAACCCCTTTTCAAGTAGCATTTCGATTTGTCATCCTGCCATTCTAGATGCATACTTGTTCAGGGTAAACTCCATTGAATTCTATGGGACTTGCTTCAAAATAAAGAGGGAGTACTTGAACAATTCCTGAAAATTTGTGTTTAGGGGGAGCATATTAGAAAGATACTTTTCAAAATTTGGGTGGAAAACAATGTAGAAATCCTGTAATGTAAGCCTACTTTGTAGAGAATAGAGTAAGAAAGGGTTAGTGGCTGACATGAGGGGGGAAAGTAATCATTATGAATTTAAAAGGACATATAAGGCAATGCCCAACTTGTCCTTTTAATTTCAATGGTATTACTTTGAGTAATTTCCCTTATGCCAGCCTTTAAGTGGAATCCTGTGGCTTAAAGAGGAGAAATATACTCTGGCTATCCTTAAAGGCTATGTCACCTATGTTCAGTTTCTAAAATGTACTACTTTCTAGACAGCAGGAAAAGAGACAGACACTAATCAGTGTCATTAAAACATGCCACAGCTTTGTTTAAAAAAGAAAAAAAACTAGGATAAAGCGAATTAAAACACACACAGAGAGAAAGATGCTGATCAGAGGCACTCTTATCCCTGGACCATGGGGCCCCAGCCCGTGGCCTCCAAGGTCTGGGGGGGGGCTGCTACCGCTTCTGTGAACCTCTCCACCACCACCACAAGCCCCCCCCCCCCGCTGCTGCCGCTGCAAGGCCAAACTGCCGGGCCTTGTAAGTATTCTAACTGCTATGTGTGCGGAAGGGGGGTGGGGGGTGAGCCTGAGCTTGGGGGGGGGGTCATGGCGGCAGGTGGCTTGCAGAGGTGGCAGCAGGGGCTCAAGGTGGGGGCAGTCCAGGTGCCCAAATTACCTCGGTGCACCACTGATGCTGATTCCAATACATGCAAGTGCCCCAAAGAAGGAGGGGGGGAGTGTCTTATAGTCACAACGTGACCTCAGGACATGGCCAAGGGTCAGCCCATTGTGCTGGGAACTCTTGATGGCTCTGAACAAAAGAACTTGCAGTATGTTGGACTGCAGAATAGCTAGGTCTTTTCAGATACTCCTCAGTTCTCTTAAGACAAAAGGACCTTGCAGAAAGGTTTCTGTTCCTAGTAGTCTGTGAAAGAGGAGAATGATTTTCAGTATGACTCATCCTGATCCTCATTATGATCCTTATCTGAGGGTGGCAGCTGGCCTTGCAGGTCTTGGCATTCCTTATATGCTCATTAAAAGAGACTTCTTCCAGCTCTAATGGGCATAGAAAAAGCTGCCTTTTCTGATGCTGTGTAAGTCTAGAGGCAGCAAGTGACTACACTGGCATTTCCTAATCCACTGCAGTCACATAAATGATCTAGGGGCATCAGGAATGTACCCAAACCAGAACTAATCTCCTCTCCATTGACTGGGAAGACATTCTTGTAAGGGAGTCACAGCTAAAAGCAGAGTCAACAGTGTAGGTGCTGGAGGAAAGTCAAAAATCAAGTCGTGGAAGTAAAGGGGTGCCACCATGCCAGGCGGACACAGTAACAGGGCAAGTTGTAAGCAAACACAATTTTGCTTACATTGTGGCATTGCACAACATCATTACTGATCATGGGGCACATCTGTTAAGAGGATGTATCACATCCCTCGAAGTATGACCCCTTACCATGAGTACCTCCATCTTGTTTAGATTCAGTTTCACTTTATTATCCCTTACCCAGCCCATTACTGCCTGTAGGCAGGCATTTAGAGGGGTTATGCCATTTCTTGATGATGGAGAAATAGATTTGGGTGTCATCCATGTAAACACCCTGCTCCAAACTTCCTGACAATCTCACCCAGAGGTTTCATGAGAGTTGGAAGAGTGTCAGATGTGATGGGTGCACTCTCAATTTATATGGTGCAATCAAAAGGGCCAGCATGTCCAGCCAATGCTCTGTATGAACTGAGCAAATTCTTCTGCAGTGTCCAGAGTTTCTTTGGCAGTAATGCAGAAGTTCTTCATCAGGAAGATGGTGTAAAAAGAGTTCCCAATGGCAAGATTCCCAAAAGCAGTTGTATAAGCTAACCAATATATGTTAATATGAATGTTGAAATGGAATAGAGCAACCATGCTGGCAATATCCAAGGAATACCCAGCACTGATAAGAAAACAGTGCTCTCTGGCAGAAGCAGTCTTGGATTTCAGATAGGGGTCTTTCTCCGCTCTTCTTGGAGAAGCCTGGAACCTCTTCTCATTTTCAATCATTATCTTGTATTATCTTTCATCTGGCAAGCCACTAACACTACATTACAACAACGCCTAGCATTTGTGTGAGCTCTGATCAATAAGGGCTTTCCAACCAAGTTCAGTGACAGAGTCAACTGTATACACGCGTTGCTGTTGCATGCTCCAGAGGAAACCAACATTGAAGTGAAGGATAAGACCAGCTAGCATAGAAACTTTGCAAGGGTATAAGATCTCAGAGATTCAGTAGACAGCTTAGATGCAAATGATTCTGTCTTTCCAATATCCTGCATTTTTAAAAAATCCACATTTTTTGATAAATGACTTAAATCAAGTAACTAGACTAATTGATTAATGCTTCCAGCCTGACCACAAATATATAAACACAGATTTAAAAATCAACTGACATGAATATACATATTGTGTAAAGCCGCGTTATTTCAAGACCTGAGTGTAGGTTCACTGTAGGAGTATTTATTTCTTGGCACTTCCTCTCCCTCTTTCCAGACTGATTTATAAGGTCCTGTAATTAATTTGATGTTAACATACTGCCTTACAGCTCTGCCGGTATTCTTATTTAAGCCATACATTTTCCAGAATGTCACTTTAGTCATAAAGTATGATCAGAAAACTTCAACTCCATGTGCTGTGCAAGCTTAAAGAAAACCTTCAGCATCTCTCTATTTACCAAAAAACCCCTCCCTCACTAGTCTTATATTCTCCACTTCAGTCCCAAACCAGATGCCAAGTAGACTTGCTTAAGTAATACCAGTTGCTTGATCCTATTTATTCTTACCCTGTTTCTCATGGGTGCTGTAAATGAGCATTGGAATGCCATTCATTTCAATATTGTAGACCACAAGTCATGCAAGCTTCTACAATAATGCTAGATATTTGAAGAATGATTCTAGTTTTGCTTAATATCTAAATTTTAAGGACATTTTTTAAAAAGTTTTTGATATTTTGAGAAGAGCAGCAATATGAGAAAGAGGTTGTTTGGGCACTAACTACAAACAATTAACTTCCATTAATTACCATGAGGGGACGGCAAAGGAACTTCTAATCCAGAATGCTATTTATTCTAGGACAACCTATATACAAGAGAGATCCATATGTGCATCAGGGCATGTGCAAGGCTTCAATCAGGATGCTCACATGTATGTTTTCAAGCATCCCGGCAACAATAAAGTAGTGATGGTGGTAAATGGTAGTAAAGGTTAAACTTAGAAGTTGAGCTACACATGATCAGTGTTCCCTCTAACAGGGATTCCCAGATGTTGTTGACTACAGCTCCCAGAATCCCCGGCTGTAATGGCTTTTGCTTGGAGATTCTGAGAGTTGTGCTCAACAACATCTGGGAATCCCTGTTAGAGGGAACACTGCACATGACCATCATGTTATGGACGCCAGAAGTATGTGAAATATAGGCCTGTGTCTGATTTCATTTTATATTAAGAAATGAAATAATACCTGAAGTCGAGGTGAACTGGCATACTGCTCCCTGCTCTGTGAAGGGAGGAGACAACCCAGCATTGTGTTGTTAAAATGGATATGCAAGAAACACAAAAGCCAGGCCTGAATGCTGAATGCTACTCATATGCTAAAAATGTGACTCAGACTGCTCTCTTGTTGCAAGAAACCTTTGTGAATCGTTGTCAATAATGGTTTTGCTATGCCCAAGGGGGATATCTCAATTGCTCTCTATAGCGATCCACATGAATACAGAGATCCGCCTGTAGACTTTAAATCTTACATCACTGATGCTACAATGTATTGAACGCCTCGCACACCTTTTTCATGTTACTTTAAATATAATCACACACTCGATAAGAGGTACACAAGAAATAATGTAATTGCTGTCTCACAACTAATTTTCTTACTAACTCCTCTGAATTTTAACACCTTTTGGGGGAAGATGCAATTTGCAGCATCTTAGATGCAGATTTGCTGTGGGCAATGTCCCCTCCCCTTCCCTTCTCAGCACAGAGTTTACAGAAGATGAGATTCAGAGATCTCTCTGGACTGGCCAATATCCTGAATAATCAAGACTTTGTTCAGAAGGTAGCAGCCAGTTGTCACCTTTTTGGACACCCAGGAGAAGATGAGACCTATGAGAGATCAAAGAGAAATACACTATAAGAAGGAGGCTTTTAGACAGAGAGTTTAGCAATCTTTTGCCTACAGCAAAAGCTGCTCACGAGGATCCCAGAGTTTGCTGCTAAGCCGCGGGGCAAAGCAGGAATTCTGTCCATGAACAGAAACTACAGCAATGCCTGAGTTTTGCTGCCCAAGCTGCCTGATCTGAGCACTGCAACAACTCCTGTCTCCGCCTAAGACCTCAGCTGAAAAGATCTCCGCTCAAGTCTCTGATCCTGGTAAATATGCTGCTCCTTTACAAGCCTTGGGTCCCTCCATCCTTTCCCCCTCCTTCTCCTCCCCCCCCCTCTTTTCCCCTACTAATTCCAAACCATGCCAGCCCTCAGCCTCTCTCAACCCCCCCCCCCTTTCCATCTGTATCTGAACTGTATTAGGCTCTAGGAAGATTTAATGGCACACACATATGTTAGTTAGGCACACGGGTGAATATTGGTACTGGTTAGGATATTCTGTTTAAATACTGTTAGCAATATTGATAGAGTGCTCTGCTTTCTGCTTACTAGATTATGTTGTTAGTCTTTATACTCAATAAAGCCCATTGAACCTCTTTGAGGACTGGTTTGATCTCCTTCTTCCATGCGTCCAGATCATACATGGTCACTAATATAAAAGAACTTGAGCCAGACCTATTTTGTATACTAGCCAATGAGCATATTTAGTATATAAATCAGGCCTGGTCTGTAACAATCATGAGTTAGCACAACAGTCATATGTTATGCAAAAATCTGTAAACATAGAGCACAAGGGATTATTTTGCATATACCAGGGCTGTTTCTTTTTCCTTTTCTCTGGGATTTGTTTCTCAAAGAGAGAAACAAACTCAATTTGCTGCTACAGGAAGAAACTCAGCATATTTAGATAAAAACTAGGGGATGTATTGCATGTATTCTGCATTGATGTTCATTTGATGAAATATTTAGTTCCTTCACCGAATGTCCATTTTACAACCACAGTTTTCCCCAAGACATCTTTTTTCCTGCTGTAAAATAAATTACGAAAAATATAACTCTTTCTGTCCTACTGTTTTTCTTCCTGCTCCATATATCCACATTTGTGGGACACTGCTCCTGAGTTGCTTAAAGGATCATGACAGCAGCAGCAACATCAGCTTCAGTAAGCCTGGCACCAGTGGATCAACACTCTACAGTACATCTCTGGTCTTTTCTCACTTGTCCTGGTGGGATTCATACCACAACCAGTTCATTACTGGCCCAATGCAGACATTATGTGTCAACACATGGGGGATGCACCGCCATATTTTCACATTGTACTTCTTTTGTTTGTTTGGCATGTGTTTCCAGAAGGGACCGTACCTCAAAAGCCTAACAGCTACTCACCAACCAATGAGACAGGCCCAGGAATGTTGCACTGCTGCAGCTGCTGTATAAACAAGGTCCAGATACTTCTAATGGTGGCAGCTTCATAGGGATGTGCACAGACCGGTCTGGATGCCATTGTAGAGGCCTCTGAACCAATTCAAATGTGGCGCCGGCTCGAAGGTTCAGCACTGGGGTGGGTGGTTCTTTAAGGGTGGGGGAGGGTGCACTTCCCCTCCCCCTCTCCGCACTTCCCCCACTGGCGCTCGATTTTTTGCAAAGTTTTTGGGGCGGCAGTGTACCTCCCTGCCACCCCTGCCCCCGTTCCTGGCCGGAAGCGGCTGGAAGTACTGTATGCTCGTGCACCCGGTGTGCGCACATGCACGTCGCGCCCATCACACGGGATGTGTGTAACGTCACGTGCGACATGCGCAATGTGCACAGCATGCACGCACCAGGCGCAATGTGCATGTGTGTGCGTGCTGGGTGCATGCACAGATAGTACTTCCAGCCACTTCTGGCCAGGAACAGGGGCAGGGGTGGCAGGGAGCTATGCTGCAGCCCCAAATACTTTGCCGAAAACCGAGCACCAGCAGGAGAAGTGTGGTGGAGGGGGTGCAAGTGCACCCTCCCCCACCCTTAAAGAACCCCCCCTCCAGCACTGAGTCACACCTCCACGGTTCCATGCACACCACTACAGCTTCATAATTACTCTTCTCTCCTGTTCTGTGGCTGCGTCATCAAACTTTAAATTACTTATGATGTCCTCAGGTCAAACGATTTCAGCCGCATTGTGGCACAGAAGTAGGAAAGCCCCAAAGGTGCAGCCCACAGTTCCTTCAGCACTTCATGACTGGCATGAAACACACCAGCCAGGACTAGCAGGCAAAGATACACTTTCAGTTCTGTTAGGTCAAGGTGCTTCCATTAGAATATAGGAAGCTGATGCCTACTGTTGGTATATCTAGAGCAGCACTGTCTACTCTGACTTGCAGTGGCTCTTCAGGACTTCTAGCAGTATTTTGATAACTCCCTTATGGTCCTGCTTTCTCTCTCCCAGATTGTAGGTGAGGCAGTTGCTTCACTTACTGTCTCCTCCTGTTAGACTAAGTTCTTCTTAGTCTGACCTCACACTGGAGGACCCAGACCTCACCTCATTACTGATGTGCACACTGACCTTAAATACCTTAATCTCGTCAACATATCTTTTCAAAGGCTTCATCCTCCATTTCCTATTTCCCATGGTTCACAGCAGCTACTACATCACTGCCTGATGGCTCCTGCTGTTGCCCAGCTTCCTCCCATCACGTGACACACATCATTCACTCTGGCCAGGCCTCACATTGGTCCAGGGTGGGCCTAAGCAGCATGTCAGGACCCTTCTCCACTCCAACATGTCCCAGTGTTGCTTCCCCCTTTCTGGGTGATTTAGGTAGAGGGTGTAGTGTGAGGGTCTGATGTTGTCTCCGATTGTTTCACATGCTATCCGTCTGTGCTCATGTATGACATATGCATTGGACTGGTAGAGCATGTATGACGCATGTGATGGACTGGTAGAGCATCTTTTGCCACTTCCGCTTGTCATGTGATCCATTTTCCCAGTACCTTCACTGGTAGGTGAGGGAAGTTCAGCAGACTGCTCACACACTCCACCTCTACATCTTCTTGCCCGCTCTATCTGGAGCCAAGCACCAATTCTACCCTTCTTTTAGGTTGTATCCACTAGAAAAAGTAGGAAAAGACCAGACACATACTGTGGAGGGTTGCTCTACTGATGCCAGGCTTAATAAAGATGATATGTTGTTGTGGCTGCTGCTGTTGTGATCCTTTCAATTTTGTTGTGATGGCTAAATCGGTACTTCTGCAAAGTCACATGCTTTGGGATGTTTTACTTGTTCCACATTCTGTGCCTGACATTCTGGGAAGGGCTAGTTTCATCTGCTCTAACTTGGGAGCACAGAACTATGCAGTGTCTTAGATTATCTTTTACAGTAGATGCTCTCTTTCAAGGTCAATTGAGCTTGCAAGGGGAAACAAAACTGCAGTTCCTAAAAGGGAAGCAGGGTGTTTTCTCTAATCCCAAATGGCTTGACATACAAATGGAATAAAAACCACTCCACAACAGGAGAGTGTTTTTCTGCCACCATATTTTTATTAATAATATAAATATTATAACAGGTGAGGGGCCATTCTTGTAGATATGTTGTGTACCAGAGTGCAGGTAAGCATTTGACAAGAGCATAGCTGGTTTTGCAGGAGGTTGCTGTTTATGAAGCTGGGGGGTAGAAATCTAACCCCAATCCAGTTAAACTTGTCATTTGAACTTGCTTTGTATCTTCAGTAACTATGGTGATTAATGCACTGGTGTACATATATCTTTCTAGACTTTTTCCTTAAGCACATCTAGTCCACAGGGATTGGGATCCATTGAGCTGAAGAAGTCAAAAGGCTGTGCAATGTGGTACTGGCAACACTGTTCCTTTTATGTATCACAGGGCACAGAAAGGCAGGGTTCTGACCTGTAACTGTAGTTTGAGTGGTCTTCTGTGCATCATACTTGGGTTTGCACCTGTGCAGAGCCATGATTTGGGCCTTTCTAGAGCTATACCAAATTAAAAAGGCGGGGGGAGGAAAAGGCTCGCTCTAGCTGACAGCCTACCTCTTTCTCTCAGTCTGAGCAACCGCCGCAAACTTGAAGCACTCCCCTCCTCTTTAATTCTGGCGAGTGTTTGGGAGGATCACTTTCATACATTACTAGCTTAACCTGTGGAGCATCTGCACACCAGTACTTGATTGCTCCCTTCACTCCCCACTACAGCCTCCTCACCTCAGTGTTTTCTCCACCCTCACCTGAGCTGTGCTCCTGATCCTCCTCCTCCATCCCATTGCTTCCATTCCCCTCATCTCTCATGTTTGCTCCTCCATCCTGTTGCTCCGTCCTCCTCACCCTTCTTGGTTACAACTGCAACATTGCTGGCAAGCCACAGCCCCCTAAGCCCAGATACCTCCCCACCCTCACCCAAGCTTCACTTCTCCTCCTCCCCACAGGAGTAGCAGCAGCAGTTGACTGGGCCCTTCCTCATTGCTGCCACGGCTGCTCATTTCTCTCAGGACACTGACAGGCGTGCCTCCCCCCGCCAATGGCTTCTATAGCTCTGAGCAGCGGAACGACTAACCGGACCCTTCCTCGCTGCTGCTGCTGCCGCCACCATGGCCACTCGTTACCGCGTTCGCCTCAGGCCGCTGACAGGCCCAGGCCCATACTTCGCACTTCCTTTTCTCTCTCTTCCCCTCCCTTCATTTTCTCTCTCTGCTCTTCCCCTCTGTCTTTGTTCTCCTCCTCTTTCTCTCTTTCCCTTCCTGAATTAACAGATCTTGTTCATCTTGTTTCCTCATCTAATTCGCACAGTGGCAGCCTCTTTCTCTTGAAGGGGCTCTTTCCTCCCTCGTGACCCCTCTCTTTATAGACCCCTGACCACTATCCTTTTATATATATAGATTCTTCTCTCCTCTACAATCTTCCCACCAGCAATAGCTGCATTCCAACTGACCTTAACCATCACAGGCTCCTCTTCCCTATCTGCATATGGAATTCCCACTGCCCAATCACCAATCCTTGTGCTCTGTTACCTCTGATTGGTAAAGCACTGTGTGGGCGGGGCTTGCCATGTACCATTTGCCATGGACCACCTAAGCCTTTTATAGAGAGAGAGATGCACAGGAAGACCTGTCCAACACTGTCCTAAACCTCAATGCCAAGCTGCTTCCCCATTGGGCTTCAGTTATTACTTGCTCTGAAACGGAAGCCCTTATCAGACATCTCAAACCTGGTAAAGCCCCGGGGTATGGTAGAGGTTATTAATAGCAACCTGGAGTAGTGTACTCCCATTTTGGCCTCCCTATTTACTTATATAGATTAGGAACATAGGAAGCTGCCATATTCTGAGTCAGATCATAGATCCATCTAGCTCAGTATTGTCTACACTGGCAGCGGCTTCTCCAAGGTTGCAGGCAGGAATCTCTCTCAGCCCTATCCTGCAGATGCCAGAGAAGGAACTTGGAACCTAGGTGCTCTTCCCAGAGCAGCTCCATCCACTAAGGGGAATATCTTACAGTGCACACACTTCTAGTCTCTCTTTCATATGCAACCAGGGTAGACCCTGCTTAGCTAAGGGGACAAGTCATGCTTTCTACCACAAGACCAGCTCTCTTCCCTACAAGATTGCACTGCCATGGTTCCAAAAGACGGGGGCATTGCTATTATAGTTCCCATTTATAAGAAGGAGGAAAAGGATCTACATGGCAATTGCTGCTCTATTATTTATTATTATTTATTTACTACATTCTTATACCACCTTTCTGCCTTGACAAAGGCACCCAAAGCAGTTTACAATATTAAAAGAAACAAATTACAGAAGATAAATAAAATGTTGTCTCAGGCTGTTGGTATTTTCAGGAGCTGAGGACAAGAGTTCCCTGGCCTGGGTGCCTCCTTTCTATTAGCCTTCTAAGTGTTATCACTAAGCTGTAAGCAAAACACCTGAGTGAAAAATTCATGGACTGGCTTGAATCAGAAAATGTTCTGGGGGAAGAACAGGCCGGCTTTCATGTAGGGGAGCTTTCGTGCTCCCCCTTAGGTCATATTTTGCAGTATATTTGGTAGCACTCCTCCATAGGCAAATGGCTATTACTTCTGATGTACAAACTACATGAAAATTCCTCTTTGAAAGTACGCTGTAGTGGTTGGGGTCACCTCACGAAAGAAATTCCAACTTGAAGAAGTGTCACACAAGAGTGCACTTTGGCACCCTTGTTTAATTTTTTATATCAATCCCATGGTTTCTCATTTAAATAATCCATCTTACCATCCACCAAAGTTAGCAAATAAATAGTGATTTTTGCTTTATGCAGATGACAGTTCTGCTTTCTCAAACTCCAATTGGGTTAAAAGGTGCTCTCAGTTCCCTCACTTAATATTGTAAGGAGGAAGCTGAAGAAGGTAATTAAAGTAGCCACTGGGGCAGTCAGTGAAAGACAGAGAAAGAGCTAGGCTGTCAGCTAGAGGGGCCTTTTTCCTGGGTTTTTTTCTTATTTGGTAAAGCTCTAGAAAGGTCAGAAACTTGGTTCTGTGAAAGTGCAAACCCAAGTATGATGCACAGAAGACCACTCAAACTACAGTTACAGAAAAGAACCCTGCCTTTCTGTGGCCTGTGGTACATAAAAGGAAAAGTGTTGCTAATACCACATAGCACAAGCTTTTGACTTCTTCAGCTCAATGGATACCAATCCTTGTGGACCAGATATTCTTAAGGAAGAAGTCTAGAGAGATGTATGTAATCGATTGCAAATAGCCCAGAATACTTGACTGAAAAATTAGATTCCTTTATAGGTGATAAAACTCCCACATCATGCTATGGAGCAGGCCTGCTCAACTTCGGCCCTCCTGCAGATGTTGGCCTACAATTCCCATAATCCCTGGCTATTGGCTGCTGTGGCTGAGAATTATGGGAGTTGTAGTCCAAAAACAGCTGGGGGGCCTAAGTTGAGCAGGCCTGCTATGGAGAGTGGTTGACCTCCTGACTAACACAGCACTGGGGCAAAGCGAGAAGAGCCAGGGTAGCACCAGTGCTTCTGAAGGGTTTGAGACTAATGGTGTGCTGGTGCTAGTGTGTGTGTGGGTGAATTCCAATTACCTCTCTTTTGGCCTGGGAAGCCAACCATGTCATCCAAAGTATAACCCCAAGGGATGTGTGACCTCCAAGAACATTTTAGAGGGAAGAGAGATCAGCAAAAATTGCTGCCTTTTCCCTCTCCATGCATGTTTTGACTCCTCAGTAACAATCTTGCTGAACTCCAAAGCAGCCTCTTGTACAGAAACAGTTCCTGTTCTGTACTTCTAATGCAGAAAACATGCAAGCCATCATTGATAACAGTTTAAGAAATGTTTAATTCTTGAAATATGTATCCTGATATTTATCCATATTCTTTGTTTTCACCTATGTATGGAATAATTAAACACATTTTTTAAAGTCACAGGAAGTTTGTATACACCACAAGGTGGAGCCAGTATCCTACTATGTTTCACAAATTAGAGTGTTCAATAAACTGTTTTTACTGCTGGGGGAAAAGTTACAGATATAGGCCAGGATCCAAAAAGGCACATGCTTATCTGCCCCCCCGCCCCCAAGCTTATGCTTGTCAAATAGAATACATTCCATAAATAAAAGCACAAGAACAAAGGAAACAGTATTAAGGATTGGAAAAGGAATTAAGTCATGTAAAATCGTAACTGTCTTCATGTCACTTATGGGATATTCACATTACATTAGAACATTGTCCACAGTTCTGATCCCCCTTTACAAAGAGGATGTACTGGGAAAGGATTTAAAGAAAAGGGAACTAACATTATTTAAAGACCACTAATTTTCCCTATGAAAAGAGCTGATTTTTTTAAAAAAATTATTTATTTATTTGCTTAGAAGTACAAGAAATTTGGAAAATCATGAGTGGTTGGCAAATGAATTCACCTTCCAACTGAGGCAAGATTACTGTGAACATGAACTATATTATTATATTGAGAATACGAATGTTTTCAAAATTTAAAGAATGGGATTTTGCTGCAATATTGTTTTGAAACATTTTCCTCTTTAAAACAGATGTTAAACACAGTACTGAATTGCAATTTTTAAAAATTCCTGTGTAAATAATTTATCCTAGCTCTTATACTATTCAGATAGAGACACATTCAAGTTACAAAATAAATCATGTTTTACAACAAAAAGGAAACAGCTGCTCTCTCATCATCTGTAAACCACTCCATTAAAAATCTTTTGATGTCAATGTCACTGAAAGATCTTATCACATGAACTTACAGAAATTAATTCCGGTTGATTAAAAGGTTCCCTGTGCAGCACAAGTAATTATGCAGCAACTTAGAGATCTGAATATCTCAAGTGCTCTCCTCTTCTCCAATTCCTATTTTTCATTTGACTGTATCATACTTATGGCTGTTTTATGTAAACGTATGTCTCTGAAGAGTCATTTTAAATGATTTCAAATCATAAAAGTGTTGTATATCTTTGTATACTGACTGGATGGCCTCCATCTGTGCTGCTGGTTTTAAAATGTGTCAGGTAATACAGCACTAAAACCCTCAACACATTTCCCAGTCAAAGTCTGTTGACCTACTTATATATTTTAATGTTTCGGATCAAAATGGCCTTCACTTTGTCAGTCTTAATGGAAGCTACAATGTGTTGGTACTTTCTGACTGAGCACAAAAATGTATATTAAAAAACACCTAAGAAGTACACATTTACAACATGCGTACTTGGGTTTTCATTAAGGCTTGTACAACTTTACAGATGGCAGGATGGTATGTATGCAATTCTCTTGGGTGCAATATGCAAGTCCCAGTTGGAGTGTTTCCAACAGGATGTAAACCATGGTCCTTGAGCCTGCACTTTAAAAAACATATTACTTAGCCCAGTACCCACGAAATGTCAATACAAAAATAGACTACAGGAACAACTTCACCACATACACACAAAATAAGTACATGTAGTTATGTACAAATTATGTCAGTGACAAAAATATTGCAAAATATTTATTTTCATTCAAATGAATAGTTTTTGGATAATTTGAGTCACAAAAAGTCAAAGAAGATTCAAATAGCTCTAACGTTTTTACAGACATACATAATTGCTTTCAGGTATCTGGCTATATAAGTAGAATAGAGTATAAGTAGAATACTCTAAGAGGTGGTACTTGAGGTCTTCAACAACTCTGAGGTTTCTTCAATCCTAAAGATGTTATACAAATAGGTTAAACAGGGTAAACAGGCTAAACAAAATTTGCTTCTTATTACATTGTAAAGTTAAATAAGTGCTAACTGGATTTTTCTGTTTATAACGAACACCCATAAGTTTGAGAAACACAATACTGATATATGGAAAATATTCCAACGTGTCAAAAATTTATTACTAGTTTTCAAACTCAAACATTTTGCACGCAATTTAAGAAAAAGTTCCTGAATTATGAACAATTCCTAGTAAAACAGAATTACACTAAAGTGGAATACAGCAACTGAACATTTCACGTTCACAATACACTTTTTCTTCCAAGTTTGGTGCACCAGGTTTTGAAAAGCTACCATAATTTGTGGTGCAAGAGTTGAAGCGTATGAAGAAAAACATCACTCAGCAAATTGCTACCTGAAAATATAATCTCTTATACGTAAAATCAGTACTCTGATCACTAGCAACTAAGACTACACACACCTATATTGGATTCTGGAAACAAAAATAGTGCCTCATCCCACAAACATAGAATTGTAGCTAGATTTATTATCCAGGAGAGTCTTTAGGAAATGCCACACCTGATGCAAAGACCTTTGAGGTTGGAAAACACATGTACTTTCTATACATGTTTTAAGCCAAAACAATTCCCCACTGAGAAATAAATTTGTTCTGCCCTTTTTCTATCACTTACATTTTGCTTATTCTTTCCATTCTTTGTATTGTTGTCTCCTACAATTTAAGAGCAATGGGTTAAATTCATTCTTCAGAGTAAGTTTGAGAAACACAATACTGATATATGGAAAATATTCCAATGTGTCAAAAATTTATTACTAGTTTTCAAACTCAAACATTTTGCACGCAATTTAAGAAAAAGATCCTGAATTATGAACAATTCCTAGTAAAACACAAATTATACAAGCACTTATTTTACCAAAATGTTTTGAAGGAACGTTTTGCTGCTATCACCAGCCCCACAAAGCATAAGCATCTTTATTCTTTAGATCTTCAAAAGCAAAAACAGCCAGCATTTGCCAGTTAACTTACCTTTGAAACTTCTGACGGGCCATGATTAACTACCATGGCTTTGGGAGATGGGTCTGCAGATAACAGAGAACTGTATCCAGACGACTGATGAAGACTCTCTGGCAGCTCCACCTTCTCTCTCTCTGTGAAGAAGTATAAAGATCACCTTTGCCTTTTTGCTCTCTCACATCAGGTCAGCCATCACACATACCATGATTTGCAGAATATATTGACAAGAGATGTATAAAGAACTATCAAAGCTAGTGCCTTATAATCTCAAGAGTAACTCCTAAGTAGTACTATTGCTTAACTTAGCATGAATGTCAGCAGCTATTTTATCACAATTACTTCTCAATGACAACTGATGCCGATGCCATAGAATATAGTCAATGTTTATTCAACAGAAACCAATTTATAGGCAATATGAATGGTGCAGGCTTACTTACTGCATGTTAGGAAGATTCTGACGTTACCCTAAAAATGTTCTACACTAACAATAATGAAAAAGCCCAGAAAATAAAAAGAAAAAACCCTTCCCTAGAAACAGACTGATATTTCCATGAAGAGCAGATCAGAAAAGAGCAGATGAGAAAACACTGTATAAAAGAGATATTACTTGCTGCCGGATCTCTGAGCCAACAGACAGCAGCTGTACTCTATCATGATAAATCAATTCCAATTCTCAAAGACTAGGAATGAATTTACAGATAGGCAGACTTGGACAGCACACCAATCATACAGTAGATATTTGGCTGAGAGGAGACGTGAGGATATAGTAATTTTGTTTTCCTGCAGTTACTTCTGCAGGGTTAGAAAGAAGCCTTAAGGATGTGCTTTGCAAATCATCAGATAAGAAAATGGAGGACTGTAATATCTAAATCTTAATGGAACAATTGTTATCATAGGCCAGAGGAGAATGGACACAGGCTATAGATTATTTAAGCTTATTAGCAACTCAGAGCCTTAAAGCTAGGTGGGAATATATTTTAAATAGGCAAAACTCAAAGATCTATCATAAGCTTCTTCTTAGCAAACATCACTAAAATACTTTTTAAAAAGGGGTGGGGGAGAATATACCTAGCCTTTATAAATGTCATTTTGGCAGGCCAATGATTAAATTCTGCCTTTGAAAACAAGGTTGCTGAAAGTGAAATTATAACAGGCAAATTTCCATAAAAGTGTTCTATAGGTAGAGGAGATAATGGCATCCAAACTAACCCTCTGCTGGCATGCCACAGTTTTCTTTTGAATGAGGGGCGATTTTCAGAGATCGTACTACCCCCTGCAGACACCTGAAACAATCTCCTTCAGTGCTGGGGGATCTTCAGGGACAGAATTTCAGGAGACAAGAGTTCACTGCAGAGCAAAGAGGAGATCATCGAAAATCACCCCTCCTCCCTTTTGTGATGGAAAACCCATGGTGTGCCAATGCAGCGTTAGTCTGGATATCAGCTAACATTAGATAATGTTCTTTACATGCAGCAGAAAAATCAGGCCCCCCCCCCACAAAAATAAAGCAACAGGTTTAGTTACACACAGAGAGTGAGAGCTCCTTTTGCCTACATGAAAATATTATAATTGACCAGGGCGGGAAACCAAGGTTGTTGTAAAAGGTAAAGTTGTGCCGTCGAGTCAGTGTCAACTCCTGTCGATCAAAGAGCCATGTGGTTGTCTTTGGTAGAATACAGGAAAGGTTTACTATTGCCATATCCCGCACAATATGAGGCGATACATTTCAGCATCTTCCTATATTGCTGCTGCCCAATATAGGTGTTTCCCATAGTCTGGAAACATACCAGTGGGGATTCAAACCAGCAACCTCCTGCTCACTAGGAAAGTTACTTCCCCACTGCGCCATTAGGTGGCTCAAAGTTGATGTACCTGAGGTTAATTGTCAAAGCCAGGAATCATCCTGCAGATGATCAGCCAACCATGGTCCGGAAACCTCCAGCTTCTGGTCAGAGGAGCCCCTCCCTCTTTCTGGTTTACCAAGGCCAAATTCCAGCAAGCTATGGTCCACTCATGTAGCCAGATTGTAGCCAGCAACAGAGAAGGCCCTGTCCCGCGTGCACGACAACCGAGCATCTCTCATTGTCGGCACCTGGAGCAGAGCCCCTTCAGATCACCTCATCAAGTGGGCAGCAACCCTAAGGAGCAGGCGGTCCCTCAAGTATCCCGGGCCCAAACCATTAAGGGCTTTAAAAGTCAAAACCAGCACCTTGAATTAGACCCGGAAACAAACTGGTAGCCAGTGCAGCTCTTTCAAAATGGGTATGATGTGCTCCCACCGGGCAGCTCCAGATAAACCCCTAGCTGCTGCATTTTGCACTAGCTGCAGTTTCCGGATATTCTTCAAGGGCAGCCCCACGTAGAGCGCATTACAGTAATCCAGCCGTGACATGACTAAGGCATGGGTAACTGTGGCCAGATCTGCCTTCTTGAGAAAGGGGCGCAGCTGGCGCACTAGCCGAAGCTGTGCAAAGGCACCCCTGGCCACCGCCTCCACCTGAGCTTCCAAAAGCAGAGCCGGGTCCAGTAGTACACCCAAGCTGCATACTTGCTCTTTCAAGGGGAGTGCAACCCCATCCAGAACCGGTAAAATCTCCTCATCCCGATTGGCTCTCCTACTGACCAACATTACCTCCGTCTTGTCTGGATTCAATTTCAGTTTATTAGCCCACATCCAACCCATCACGGCCTCCAATGATGGTGCCTCTTTGGCCTTGACAGCTACCTTCAGCAGCGCAATGACATTTAAACCCCTTCCTCACACCACTTACACCACTGTCTTTGCAGGAACTTCCAAGCCACGCAGTCATGCTTTATTACTGACACCCCAAAATGGCAAGGGGCACTTTGAGATAGCAATGGGGTTGTAGGGGATGCATACAGAACAGCAATCACGAACTTGGTGCTAGGGGTGGGTGGGCTGTTGGCTGGGTGGATGGTTCACCAGAAAGCTTTATCCCATGACACAACTGCACAGCCACTTCTGCTGCAGCCCAGGGTGGCTCTCATCAAATTACTTGCCGATGGTTTCTCTGGGAGATGTTACCTGCCCAGAAAGGCAGCGCCTCATATAGTTATGTGGCCTCTACCTTTGTTCAGGAGAAGTGACCACCAGACTTTGGGGTGGGAGGATGTCTCCAGACCTACTTTCCAATCACAGCATTGGAAAGGATTGTAGTGTGGATTCCCCCCACCATTCAATCTCAGCCACAGAGCAAGGGGACTTTCCCTAGGGGGAATCTGCTTGCTGGACTGCTGGCCAAAGCATTTTTATGGCTATTTATCAAAATATAGCCATACAAATGGTTGAGTAATATGAGGATCAATGCATTCCCCTTGTGAGTGTCCTCTTTTAATCTGCCTGGGGAAAGACAAACTGTTTTCCACAGTTGGGGAAGAAGGGACTCCCCTCTCCGCCAGGAAGAAAGGATTGGGCCCCTTTCTTCCCACCTTAACTGTTCAAAGACAGACTAAGTGCACCTTCTGATCCCATCCACCGGTTGGTGTCTTTTTCTCCCACAAAATCACCCATCCTCTTTAAGCTTGATAAGCATTTCTTAAAAAGGAAAGAGAATGAAGGGAGGATTGGGTCCCTCTGTTCCCACTGTAACTGTATAATGACAGACTACAAGAGCTTCTGCCACACCTGCCGCTACCTGTTCCTAATGATTTCTGCTCCAGGCATTAGCACAAGGACATTGGTTGCCTATAGTCCCCAGTAACAGGGCATTCCTCCTGTGGGTCCAAAGCAACCCCTTCCATGCCACCCACCTTCTTTCCTGATGTGCTCCACAAAGCAGCTGACCTCTTCCCCATACGACGTCAGGTCTCCCCACCCCAACCCCACTAAGCCCTTGCGGGAACTCAGCAGTCCAATGCCAGCAGAGGAGAAGCAAAGATTTACACCTAGTGCAGACCCTCCCCTCCCGCACACATGCTGGTTAGTTAAAGGGCAGGTAACATCGACATAGGCACACAACACAATTCTTTGGCAACAAGTGAACACTTGTATTCTAGGTTTATCCATTATGGGACCACAGCTGCACCAGTTGGCAGCATCCAAGCTTCTCCCGATTTAAGAGCGATGTGCCCTTCCAACACCACACACCTGCCTATCTGCCTGGTGGCCCATTGCAAGATACTTCCATGTGTATCTTGTGAAAGCGAGTAGGACCAGGTGCCACATCCCTATCTTCCCCGGATATCTGACAACTGCTGCTCTTGCTTGCAAGAGGGCTGGCAGATCTGGGTGGTCAAGCAGCAGGGCATCTTCTCTGGACTCACTGATGTTGTGAAGGCTGCAATAGACCACTATCACCTGTGAGACTATATACTCCTCCACATCCAGCAAGGTGTACAGGGTATGCCAGCGGGCCTTCAGTCCACCAAAAGCCTGTTCCACCACCATTCACATGCTGTTTTTCTGGAAGTTGAAGTTCCTCTTGAAGGCACTCCAAGGTGCATGGTAGGGCATCACTAGCTACTTTTGAAGGCTGTATCCCTGGCCACCAAATATCATAGGCTACATTGGGTGCAGTTGCAGCAAAAGGGACTGTGGTCTCAGAGGCCATGTTTCAAGAAACTGCTGGCAGAATGAATCCCAGGCACACCAGGGCAACAGTAGATGGGCCCAAAGGGGAGACCTCGCACAAAAGATTTAATTGGTGGGTGCTCAGGGTACTTGATGTAGGGGGGCACCCAGAAGGCCAACACACCCCAGGCCATATTCCCTTGAAGCCAGGCAAGGCATGGGCGGAAGACAACATATTCACAACCCACCCCACACCCATGGAAAGGGCAGCCGCTGGTCCTTCACAGCATGGAGGAGGAAGCCAGACATAGATATCAGCAGAGGAGGGAGTTACTGTGGGCTCTTGGAAGCCTGGGGAGTATGAGAGGGAGTTGCTGCCTGCCAGGAACATTGGCCAGTTCTTCCGTGGGGATGCAGGGGTGGTGACAGCATGCTTCACTATGCACATACATAGCCCTTTTGCAACACGCTTGTTTGTGCACTGGAACATCTTTCTCCTTTATGGGGGCTTCTGTGCTAGTGGCCTCAGAGGCCCCTTCTCCTGACATTCCACCCAAGGAGGGTGATTCCAGCAGCATACTTGGTGCAGTGGGCCAATGCTCCTTGTGATGGGTGGCTGACAGGTGGCTGTGAGGACAGTGCTGGCTTGGGACCTTCAGGGGTGTTGCATGCATGGAGGGCTGATGTCCACCCTATGAACCCTTCAAGGGTGCCTGCAGGAGTGTAGGGGATGAGGTGGCTTGGGACCACCCCGACAGTGGACCCATGAAGGGTGCCAGCAGAGCTTGAGAGATCAGAGTGGCTTGGAAATGCCCCTGGTATGTGGGCAGGTAGGACACAGGCACCAGCAACTAGGACTGAATACAGTTGCTGCTGTGGAAGAGGAAAAGGTGGTACCTGGTTGACAACTCTAGAGATAGATTCAGCCATCCTCTCCAGGAAGGCAATGTATCTCTCAAACCTCCTCTTGGCATCTGAGTGCTCCATGGCACCAACCACTTCCTGCACCGCATGCTCAGCCCACCTTCTGCATCGTATGCTGGAAGACCCTCCTGTCCTCCTCATTGTGGTCCAGTACTTTGAACAGGGAGCAAGTGGCCTGGCAGCTCTCCACATGCTGGGAGACAAGGTCCCTTACAAGCAGCAAGCAGTCCACCCGCCTCCTGTTCCTTAGCTGTGCAGCATGTTCCGTGTTGGAGATTGGGCAGAAAAGCAGGACCCACCATTATGTTGCTCACAGCAGCACCTCTGTCTGGCCCAAGGCACATAGGTGTAACATTCTGTGTTGACAAATAGATTAATGTGGATGAATTGTTTGTGCAGAAATTGCCCACATGGAGAGCTGCCAAACTGTGTTGGCTGTTTTCTAGGTTTTCAGGGGAAGGAAAGCCACCTATAAGATTCCCCCCATTGCAGCAAAAAGTCTACAAGGTTTAAAGAACTCTGAGGGGGAGGCCACAGTGGTTTCAATTTTGGCAGGTAGAGAGGTAAGTGGTTCCCACCCACAGTAACTGCACAGGTGGAGAGTGCATGCATAAGGGACACCTCTCTGCTGTAGTGGGAAGCCACAGGGTGTTTTTCTGTGGATGGGCAGGGAATTTTGCAGCAGTTGCATTGGATCTCGATGTTTTAGCAGGAACATGTGTGTGCCCTGGGACAGCCAGCACTGCCCCCAATACCACCTCCACCCCAATGTCTCTGTTTTGGGGAGACATGCACACTCACCAGGTATTTTCT
Organism: Hemicordylus capensis; assembly: GCF_027244095.1. Lineage (NCBI taxonomy): Eukaryota > Metazoa > Chordata > Lepidosauria > Squamata > Cordylidae > Hemicordylus > Hemicordylus capensis. Next base: position 78,953,290 of record NC_069661.1, on the reverse strand, counting down.
GCAGAGGGTGATGCACCTCCTCATGTGTGTAGTAAGAAGAACTAGCCGGTTCTTCCAGCAGTGGGCCTGGCTGGAATCCCCAGCAGGTTCTCCTACTGCCCATCCTGGGGAACACATCTGTGAGAACAGTTCCTCTAACTACTGCATGTCCATTATTTGCACCAGGGGGCTGCTTGTGCAAAGTGTGGCATTCTGCACATGCTCCCACTCTAGCAGGGAACGCTGGCTCTTCTTGTTGAAGTATTGGAAGGGTGTGAGTTGCTGTAGGGATTCTGTGTCTCCTTGTTGTCATCCCCTGAGCTCATGGAATAGAACCTGGACTGGAAGAGTTGTCCCACTGTATCCATAAACCGCATGAGTACAGATGCACTGCACTCTCTTGCCTCCCCTGTAAGGTTCGGCAGCAGGCACACCTGCATGCTGCATGGTAGGCTGAGGCCCATGTGATTGGCCTGCTACCCCAGAGCACCTTGGAACATCTGTTGCCCTAGCCAGGAACATGGGCATGGATGTATGGGGCACCATTGTCATGGCTGCTACTGGACCACCAGGACAGGCAAAGGAGTCAGTGGCTGCAGGGGCGGTGGTGGGGTCAGCTCCCTGCGCAGGGGGCCTGCTGCTCCCAGTTGCCATTGCCACAATTTGGCTTGCCCTTTGCCTCTTATCTTGAACAGGGTGCCAAATCCCAGCAGTGGCCCTTCCTATCCAGGAAAACTGATGTCAGCTGGCCGTTGTGGGGCATGGTCCTCGGCTCCACTCCTGGCAACTTGTTAAGGGTGGTCACCTCCTTAAACCTCTTGCTCAGGTGCTAGAGTCTCTCCTTGCACTGGGCACCGGTGTGTTGGAATCCCCTCTGTGCCATCTGCTGAACATGGCCTCATTCCTGAACTAGTTGTGCAGTAGTGACTACACGAACTGGAAGTCAACAAACACCCATCTTTACATACATCCACAACTTGACACAGACCCTCTTGCTTCCATCCCAGCCTGCCTGCTCTTGGAAGTGCCACTAGTGGGCGGCAAGGTGGTAGAAGGAAGCTGGGAATGCATGGCTAGTGTCAACCTCCAAAGCAGGGGGTTTGAGGAGCAGGGTGTGATACACCAACCTGTTGTCTCCACACAAGGTAATGGGAGCATCTGTCGTATGCACATCTGGCCAACACTGCACAGGAGGGGTGTGGTCAGCAACCTCGTGCACGCACAGCAGTCATGGTGTGGGGACCAGCTCTCAAGGACTTACAGGTGAAACTCGAAAAATTAGAATATCGTGCAAAAGTTCATTAATTTCATTAATGCAAATTAAAAGGTGAAACTGATATATGAGATAGACGCATTACATGCAAAGTGAGATGTCAAGCCTTAATTTGTTATAATTGTGATGATCATGGCGTACAGCTCATGAGAACCACAAATCCACAATCCCAGAAAATTAGAATATTGTGAAAAGGTTCAACAGTCTAGGCTCCAGGTGTCCCACTCCAATCAGCTAATCAATCCATAACACCTGCAAAGGGTTCCTGAGCCTTTAAATGGTCTCTCAGTCTGGTTCATTAGGAATCACAATCATGGAAAAGACTGCTGACTTGACAGTTGTGCAGAAAACCATCATTGACACCCTCCATAAGGAGGGAAAGCCTCAAAAGGTAATTGCAAAAGAAGCTGGATGTTCCCAAAGTGCTGTATCAAAGCACATTAATAGAAAGTTATGTGGAAGAAAAAGGTGCACAAGCAGCAGGGATGACCGCAGCCTGGAGAGGATTGTCAGGAAAAGGCCATTCAAAAGTGTTGGGGACTTTCACAAGGAGTGGACTGAGGCTGGAGTTAGTGCATCAAGAGCCACCACACAGACGGATCCTGGACATGGGCTTCAAATGTCGTATTCCTCTTGTCAAGCTGCTCCTGAACAACAAACAACGTCAGAAGCGTCTTACCTAGGCTCAAGAAAAAAAGAACTGGTCTGTTGCTCAGTGGTCCAAAGTCCTCTTTTCTGATGAGAGCAACTTTTGATTCTCATTTGGAAACCAAGGACTCGGAGTCTGGAGGAAGAATGGAGAGGCACGCAATGCAAGATGCTTGAAGTCCAGTGTGAAGTTTCCATAGTCTGTGTTGATTTGGGGAGCCATGTCATCTGCTGGTGTTGGTCCACTGTGCTTCATTAAGTCCAAGGTCAACGCAGCCGTCTATCAGGAGATTTGGGAGCACTTCATGCTTCCTTCCACAGACGAGCTGTATGGGGATGCTGACTTCATTTTCCAGCAGGACTTGGCACCTGCCCACACTGCCAAAAGTACCAAAACCTGGTTCAATGACCATGGGATTACTGTGCTTGATTGGCCAGCAAACTCGCCTGACCCGAACCCCATAGAGAATCTATGGGGCATTGCCAAGAGAAGGATGAGAGACATGAGACCAAACAATGCAGAAGAGCTGAAGGCCGCTATTGAAGCATCCTGGTCTTCCATAACACCTCATCAGTGCCACAGGCTGATAGCATCCATGCCACGCCGCATTGAGGCAGTAATTGCTGCAAAAGGGGCCCAAACCAAGTACTGAATACATATGCATGCTTATACTTTTCAGAGGTCCAATATTTGTTCTATTTACAATCCTTGTTTTATTGGTTTCATGTAATATTCTAATTTTCTGGGATTGTGGATTTGGGGTTTTCATGAGCTGTACGCCATGATCATCACAATTATAACAAATTAAGGCTTGACTTATCTCGCTTTGCATGTTATGCGTCTATCTCATATATCAGTTTCACCTTTTAATTTGCATTACTGAAATGAATGAACTTTTGCACGATATTCTAATTTTTCGAGTTTCACCTGTATATGAAGTATCAATATGCTTTGCCCTTGAAACCCTTAATGCAGGCATCGTTCATACAAGTAGCTGCCAAGCAGGATATAGTACCAAGGACACTCAGTATGTAGAGTGCTGAAATATTCATGGAGGGGCTTGTGGGGGACAAGTCTGGCCATGCAAAGCTTTCTAGTAAACTCGAGACACAGGGCAGCACTTATCTAAAAACAAAAATGGTGTTTTAATGTAAACCGGCCTGAGCCTTTTGGAAGGGCGGTATAAAAGTTTAATAATAAATAAATAATAAATAAAAACAAAAAACTAACACCTGGTTCTAGACCCACCCCACCCCACGCTATCCCCATTTTTAGGTGTTAATACGTACACTTTTGGCCATTGTAAGTGTAATGTAAAGCAATGGTCACTTGAAGGATGATGCTAAACAAACAGATCTCTCCACCCCCACTGCAGCTTGAATGTCACCTCTCCCAACTCTGCCCTGGTAGATGGAATTCCCTCTTCACAGTGTCTGGAGTACAGTACTGGTGCTTGCACAGAACGAGCAGGCAGTTCTTTGCATCTCTTCACATCTTCCCACCAAGTAAAACCCACAAAATACATCCCTGCTGTGCCCTTTCTGTGCTCCCAGAAACTTCCACCATCTGGCCGCCAAGGAGAAGTGTGTTGCCCCAGGGTGCATGGGCACATCATGATGATCCCTTGCATCATGGTGACATTGCGCATTAACGCCTTGGGCCAGTTGCACATGTGCCATCTTGACTATTTCTGAAGTCTAGGGAGCCCGGAGTCACATAGTGCATTCCAGAAGTGCCATGGAAGGGGAGGGGCATCATTGTAGGAGGAAGCAGCCCATATTGAAACACAACATTGTAGGTGCCCCACTTCTAAGGATGGGAGGATGGGGGTGCTGGGGGTGATAGAGACGTGAGAGCTGTGGGGCACATTCCATAATTTGTGCCGCAAGGGCCACATGGCTCTTTCCCATGAGGCACCACAGTGATGAAACACAGGAGAACCTCTCCTGTTGTCAACGTCTCCATCTAATATTCCTTCCATGGCAGGGAGCACTCTAGTCCCAAAACACACAGCAGAAAGCGGCATCCGCAAATGTGCTTATTTCCCTTTAAATGCTGTGAGTGGAGACACAGTGTCCCCGTTGGTAAGCAGTGGGGGTGGGGGAGGATGGCAGGTGGTGACACCTCGGCTCCAAGAGGCAGCCAGGAATAGGCATAGCCATCCTAGAACTGACACATTTCTGGGCTCCTCTGAGCCAGTCTCTCAATAGTAGAAGGAGAAGCTTTGGCACAAACTCCAGGTTATAGCAGGAGCAGAATTTGGACAACACGCTAGTATCTTCAAACCCGAGGTTTTGGCAATGAAACTCACCATAAACCGAAGGTTTAAATTATAGTTTGGGGTTGAAAACCTTGGGTCAGTTAGGTGATGAAACTGTGGTTTCACACAAGTGGATGACCACAAAATCAAACCTCTTGTTCGTTCATCTCTGATTTCAAATTATGTCTGAAAGTAGCCCAGATTTCAGTTTACAATGAATGTAAACTGAAGAAGTTACAACACATGCTTAACCGTAGAATGAACAGTATCAAAATGCTCACCAGGGAAGATGGGAGTCATATTCCTGCTAGAGACATTTTCTTCATTCATGATATTAAACTCTGCAGATATGTCAGTCTGAAATTAGAAGACATTTTGCCATTTTACAACAGTGAATTAACAAAACAACTAGTAGTTCTGTTGTTTAGCTGGTGTAGCACAGTGGCTAAGAGAATGAACGATGAATCAGGAAGTCTCACCTCTGCCATAAACTCAATAAGTGGCCAGAGGCAAGCTGTTCCCTCTCAGCCTCTAAGTGCACAACACCACTCACAAGGCATTGTAAGGATTTAAAGAAGAGTATATGCATCAAGTACTTTGAACACTCAAAAGCATTATAAAAACATAATTTGTTGTTGCTGGCTGACATGCAGAGCAAGGGTGCACTGGTGTAGCAAGAGAGCAGCCTAACAGAACTTCTCTCAGGTACATATTTTCAGGTGGCACAGAGGGTTTTCTGGCAGAGTGGTATCAAAAATTGTTCCTCCCCAGAAACTGAGCAGAGGTGCCTTTTGCATGTGGTGCAAAGGTACCTCCACCCAGTTTTGGGACATTTCCCCCTCCAACTGCAGCCACCTACACCTCATCTTGTGCCATTGCTGAGCAGGGATCTGCATAAACCTTGGTTCGTGCAGGGCTTGAAATCAAACTGTTCCGTAGTTCCGTTCCAGTTCAGCTCAACCATGAACCGGTTCGGCAGTTTGAGAGTGGTGCCAGGGGAGGGCGAGCAGCACCTTTTAAAAGCAAGTACAGCAGGTCCTTACCTGTGTGACCACCACTCCATGCTGTGGTGGCGCTCCATACCACAGCCTGCATGAGGCGCTGACACGTGGTTCCTGCTCCTTTGCAGCAGGAACCACGAACTGAGGTTCGTGCACATCTCTACTACTGAGAGTCCCTAGATCTTCACACATGGCTTTTTGAAAGGGCTTAAGGAGCTACAAGGAGGAGGAGACTAGGAAAGTGGCTTGTGTTTACACTTGCATGTGGATGACCACATGCATTGCTGCCAAATTGCTGCCAAATAAATAATCCAATTCCTGCCAAATAAATAATCCCATTCCTGCCAAATAAATCCATTGCTGCCAAATAAATAATCCCATTCCAAGTTGTAACATAAATACTTCAGTATTCTCTGTACAAGGTATTTGAATTATATCATCTGATCAATAATGCATGTTAGCCATTTATACTATTCAGATAAACTATGAAAGATGCAGGAGACAAAGCCAAGGAATACGGGGGGGGGGGGGGGGATGGTGCAGCCTTATCCAGGCTGAACTTCTGAATAGTATACATGGTAACATAACAAGCACTCACAAAAAGGTGTTTTTCTCTCTCTCTTTCTTTTATTAAAATGCATTAGTAACCAAAATGTTCACAATGGCAGCCACTGAAGCCAACAGAGGTATTGGGAAAAGGAACAGCTATTATAAAGAAAAAATTGCACTTCAGAGGGGTTGCAAAAAAGAATCCTGCTTGCTTTTACAGTAAAAGCCATTATGGTGGAAGAAGTAATAAATATCATTTTGGCATGTTCCCTAAAGATAAGACAATCATTTTGTACCATTTGAGTATAAGGTTAGTTAAGTATTCACATATTTTCTCAAAATTAGCAAGTAAAATGAAAGGTTTCACATTTCTGTTATTCTCTGGAGATGGATGTGAATGGTGAAACATACCATTTTGGACTGCAGTAACAGTTGTGTTTCAAGAAGCAACACCCGGCTCAGCAGATTATTCCATTCCTTCTCATCTATAACAACTTTCCCCTGAAGTTTCTCTTCTAAAACCTGTAACTTATCTTCCACTAAGTTCAGTTTATTCAGTTTCTCTTGCAGTTCAGCAACTTGGCTCTTTAATTCTTCCATTTGATTATTATTCTCCTCCTCTGAGACCTGCAATTAAGTATTTTGTTCACCTAAAGTATAACAAGCCACCTAATGGTACAGTGGGGAAATGACTTGCCTAGTGAGCAAGAGGTTGCTGGTTTGAATCCTCGCTGGTAGGTTTCCCAGACAATAGGAAACACCTATATCGGGCAGCAGCAATATAGGAAGGTGCTGAAAGGCATCCTCTCACACTGCATGGGAGGACGCAATGGTAAACCCCTCCTGTACTCTAACAAATAAAACCACAGGGCTCTCTGGTCACCAGGAGTCGACACCGACTCGAGGGCATAACTTCAAAGTATAACAGTTTTAGACAACAATTTTTACTGTCTTGCAGTACTATATGATTTCCCCAATTAGTTGCTTATGCTATGAAACCATTTATTAAGTGTATCAACATTTACTTATTTAGAAATTACAGGATGGTTTGAGGCAGCTTCTTTTAATTTCATTTGATAGGGTACTGGAATCCCAGTCATCAACTGAGATTCTAGCAGATCATTGTCTCTCAACCATTTTTCCCCCATCAGAGAGAGCTTAATCTACCCACTCATCAAATAAAATATCAATCATCAAGTAGATAGTAACATAATTAAGCACAAGCAATATTGTCAGGAAAGGACTGCAAGGTTCCTTTCCTGACAAGGACTGAATAATTCCTTTTACTACAAGCCAGACACTATTTTCCCAACTAATTTCAAGAAATTGATTAAAAATTAAAAAACCTCAACATGGCCTTACCATTTCATGTACATTGTCCAAAATTTTAGCATCACAAACAACTTCACTCTCCTCCTCAACTACATCATCAATTTTATCTTCAGGGATGTGTGCATTAAGTGGACTTGTATGGCATTCTACTTGAGGTTTCTTTGCATGTTAAAAAAAACATAAAGTGCATTTTAACAAAAATCATTACAGTCAATACCAGAACACCCTTTGATTTAAAGACTCAAATTTAATAATCTGTTTGAAACAGTGAAAACAGAAACATTATTATTATTTTTTTGTCTAGTAGAACAGGAACAGAGAACTTCAAGCCTAAAGGCCAAATTGGGCTCCACCCTTCTTTTGATTCAGCATCTTGTGCCTCAGGTCTGTTTTTAACAGAAAAAGGCACGATATACATTATTTTTTAAATGTAATAAACTTTGGATAGACTGAATTTAAAACTTAAGGGATATCGGCAATAGTGAAAAGAAAAATACGTATCCTCAAGATCAATTTTGTATTGGAGAGAACAACAAGATCACATTACATTTAAAGGCCAAAAATAAATGTGTTGGCTGACATCCAGACTAACACTGCACATGCACAGACACAAACCTCTCAGCACATGCAGAACACTTTGCACTCGTCCACTCTCGGGTCCACTGTGCCTCCCCAAAAGATGTCTCTAATAGTTGTATGTCTCTCAGGGACTTGTTTCCAGGAGGCACAGTGGGATGCAGAGGGAAAGGGAGATCAGCAAAAGCCATTCTTCTCCTGTAGCGCACATGAAACATTTTTGGTACACAAAACATTTATCTGGATGTGAACCATAACTGATTAGGTTTCCTATGCTTTCTTCTATGAAACAGATTTCAAATTAAACAAAAACATCCACAATAGTAGTTGCAGAATCCTCCCCAGCCAAGCTGTTTGTGGGATTCAAAGCTCCATACTCCAAGCCAGACAGGGCAGCCAAACAATTTGGTAACAAAAAGGAGTACATCCGAGGGCATGGTCTGGTGGCACCTGATACAACCACCTTGCTGAAGTTGAGCATGTCTAGATCTAATCAGCACCCAGATGGGTGACATCTACACTACCTTGATTTCTGTGATGAAAGAAAGATGCAATATAATATACTAGTAGGCGAGGCCTGCATCTCTCACACTTCTTTAACTCTATCCATGCACCAGCTGAGAAGTGGGAAGACTGGCTATTTAAACTGTATAGCAATTTAGCTGGGGTGGGCTGGGCTGGGCTGGGCTGGGGGGAAAGAGAAAACCACAAATAACCAGAACTATCCACCCACAATAACTAAATCTGGAGGTATCCCTGACTTTAAATATATACACTACTGCTGGTGAGGATAGGGAGAAGGTTGAAGAGCTCACAAGAGTTGAGCAGGAAAACAAATGAGTAATGAGTGGATTGGAAAAATAGATAATCACATAGAAAATCCTCTCCCTCAAGAGAATTTGATTTTACTTCATTAACACCCAACCCTATTATGAGTGAGGTAGCAGACCACGAATGGGCAAAATAGCTGTTTGAGGACTGACCACCTGTATACATCATAGAAATTTTTGTTTTAATTAATGTGCTTTCAAAAGTGAAGTAAGAGAACAGTTGGAAATTTGTACTCTCAACCTCAAACTTTATTCATTTTATTGACCAGTTACCATATATGGTGAGATCTGAACAGTAAATGTGAATCTAGAAAGATCATCTTTTCTTGGGAATGATGTCATTTTGGAATTATTGATCTGATTATTGAGTGTTAAAAATCTGTTGAGAACAGCCAAAATATCGTTATATCCACAATTTATTCAACAGACTACAAGTTATTTAAATCATTCAGTGAGCATATTCTAGTGTAAAAAGTGGTGCATTCTGCTAATTTCAGTGGCAGGATTGTTCATGCAAAATTTGGTATTCTTCCGGTCTTCCTGGCTATTCTGGTATTCTGATGTATTGTATCCCTGCTTCTAAGAGCCATTTATGTATTATTTTCTTGGCTGACCATTTTACCCTTGCAGCTCTTTTATATTCATGTCAAGCAGAATAGCAAACTATTGTATCAGTAGCAACCACAGAAAAAGAAAACTTGATCAAGGTTACCAGACACTGAGAGTGCTACAGGTTTATGAATGATTTCGCTGGGTGAAACCGCAAGTTTACTAGAGGCAGGGTCTCAGATATCTTGTTAGCCACTTTTATGCATTCACCTTAGAGAGAGAAGTGAGCTTTAATTCTACAACTTTGTACTGATGATAAATTACTGTATTCTATTCAAGACACCTAGCATATTATTCTCAATAGCAACTTCAAATAATTGTAATCTTCCCCATGTCCCCTCTTTCCTCATATCCCTATTTTGAAAGTCAGATAAAGGCTTTGTGACCAAAGGACCAGAAAAGAAAAGTGATGACTGTTGAATAATTAGTGTCTAACCACCAAGGCCAAAGACTGAGTAAAGTGAAAAGTTACTAACAACTTGATTTGAATGTCTGGGGGTGCAGAAGATAAGTAGTTGTGTATGCTGACGGGATGAGGGGAACACATCTAAAGAGCATCTGAAGACCCAAGCCCAGACAACTGGCATAAGAGTTGTCATACCAATACGTTGTGATGAATGTAAGGACTGACCCCAAGAGCAGTCAAGGACCAAGAGAAGAGTATAAAAACAGAAGACTCCAGACCCAACTTTTAGAGGGTCCAGAAAGGCAAGTCCAGATGATGCATCTTCTCGCACTCCGATGCAGCGTCACCACACCCCAGCACCTGCAATCCATTTTCTCATTGAACCCTATTATCTGTAATCATTGGACAAGACCTTGAACTGGTCATTCAGGATTTCCCTGCACCTTGGTAACAAATTTTATCTACTCCCCATGCCCTCCTCTCTTTCCCTTTTCCCTTCCCCTGCTAGGTAACCTGCTTGTATTAGAGTTAGGCAAAAGAATTGCTTGCCAGGACCTTATAACAATTGTACCTCTCCAAATCTATTTCCTTAAGTAAAATAAGAAATATCTTTGGTTTGGTTCCTTGTGTCTCACACATCCATGGACTGAACCTATGCTAAGGGGTTTTAGGCAACAACTGAGAGTGTATAAAATTCTGGAATGCAACTGGTATTCAGAGGCATCCTCAGAGGCAGGATGCCTCTGAATACCAGTTGCAGGGGAGTAACAGCAGGAGAGAGGGCACACACTTAACTCCTGCCTGTAGGCTTCCAGCGGCATCTGGTGAGCCACTGTGTGAAACAGGATGCTGGAATAGATGGGCCTTGGGCCTGATCCAGCAGGGCTGGTGTTAAGATTCAGGGTACATTGGCACACTAATTTGGAAGCTTCATATTGATCTGCAGAAACATTATCTAGATTAGGCTGGCAGGTAAATCTCCCCAGAGAGAGTAATCTCCTTGAACACTCTGGGAGAGGATTGTTGTCCAACCAACTAGCTGTCCAACCAACTAGCCATTTGGGGATCGGTAGAGCCTCTAGATAAAGTTTGATTAGGAGTGACTCCAAGAATTGGAGCTTGGAAACAGAAAGTAAAAAGCAGAAACTCTTTGTGCGTAACAATATCTGTAAGATATTATGACTATTCCGCATGAACCAAGTTACCCAATTTTTAAAAACTAGCTGAACCCGCACAGAGCATCTGTGCGGTAGTTTACTTACTTTTTCGGGTTTTGCTGACCCCACACAGAGGATCTGTGCGGGAGTGCACTGAGCCTGTGGCATCCCCCCATCTCCCCTGCTCGCCCTTTCGCCCACCACTCTCCCACTCCCACTTGCTCATTCTCTCCTCCCCACCACTCTCGCTCGCTCTCCCCCACCACCCTCTCTCCCCCGCATCACTCTCTCCCCCCACACCACTCTTGCTCTTCCCCCACTCTCCCACTCGCCCTCTCCCCCCACTCTCCTGCTCTCCCTCTCCCCCCACCACTCTCGCTCTCTCCCCCACCACTCCCTCGCTCGTTCTCTCCTCCCCACCACTCTGGCTCGTGCTCTCCCCCACCACTCTCTCTTCCCCCCACACCTCTCTTGCTCTTCCCCTCCCCCCTCCCGCTCACCCCACTCACCCTCTCCCCCCCACTCTTCCGCTCACCCTCTCCACCACCACTCTCGCTCTCTCCACCACTCTCTCGCTCGCTCTCTCGCACTCTCCCCCACCTCTCTTTTGGTCTCCCTGGCACCACTCTCTCTCCCTCCCCCACACCTCTCTTGCTCTTTCCCCCACCACTCTCGCTCTCACTCTCCCCCCATACCACTCGTCCGACTCTGCCTTTCCTCCTTTCTTCCTCCTTCCCCCCCACTCTGCCTTTCCTCCTTTCCTCCTCATTCCCCCGCAACTCTGCCTTTCCTTCTTTCTTCCTCCTCCCCCCTCCCCTCTGCCTTTCCTCCTTCCTCACTTTTTGGGGTTTAGCTGGTTTCTTTGTCCTAACTGTTCTAAGCTAGAGAGGGGTCAAGAAAACTGTCTGGTTGGGGGGGGGCTGCCAGGTTTGGGTGGGGTTGAAGGGGTGACTGGGAGCTGAGGGTTTTGTTGTTGTTTTGGTGGTGTGGGCTGTGGAAGACTGGTTGTTCTGATTTTCACAATCCCAAAGTGTTTTTTGGGGGGAGGGGGGGCTGGGAACAATGGCCAAATTGGTTATTTTATTTTTGAGGCGGGAAGGTCAGCAGCACGCCCTCACAGTCCCAACACTTTTTAATGGCACTCACACTGTTGATCCCCCACAACTATATTAAATATGCTTTACCCTAGCCAGTGTTGTCGTCTCCTTTCTCTCCTTAACTCTACTGGTGATTTGGGGCTTAATTTTGACGGCAGTTCATTCGTTGATGTCCCTCTCCCATTTCCCACTTACCTGTCCCATTAGCTGAACCTGCACAGAGCAAATAGGCCCGTGAGAAGGCTAGGCACCACATTCCCCTTGCAAAGCAGGCGAACTTCGCGGTCCCTCAGTTGGTTACCGTCCCCAGCTGTCCCCTCGTCCCCGCTTGGCCAACGGCTCATAAAGCAAGCAAACTTCGTGGTCCCTCAGTCCTCGTTACCAGCTCCTTGAGGGTGCTCTTTGGATTCTCCCTCCCTGTTGTTCTCCTCCACTGATTGCCTCCTTTCTCCCTCCTTTTCCCCGCCTCAGCCTTTCTTCCTCCATTCCCCAAGTCTGCCAATTCCCGCCTACCTCCCTCGCTGCTGCTCGCTCCCCAGGCAATGGTTCCAGGCCTCCAGATATAGTTCTCTTTTGGGTCAGCCCCAAGAGAATTATATATAGAGATATACTATATATGCACACAAAAACGCGAGACGCCAAACAAAAAAGTATTTTTAAAAATGTACTGTGGAACTGAAGCTGACCGAAGACCGCGACTTAACAATCTTCATACTAATGTCTAGATCAAGTTAGGGATAATCCAGGTGCAAAAACTCTTTTCTGTACATAGACTGAATGCATGAAAAGCGTCTAGGGATGGAGTAAGAAGAGTGCTGTATTCAGCAACCTAAAACATGTGTGCAAGGAACGGTTCAGTTCAGAAATTCTTTTCCTTATTCTGCCAGCCATGGATTTGGTGAGGTGAAAGACTACCTACGCAGATTTCTGCATCAAAATGTATGGCTTCAGAGAGGTCTGTGAAAACTAGGAATCTATCTATATCGGGTCATTATAAAGTGATGAGCTTTCATATTCATTAGGAAGGCAAACCTAAGAGATCCCAAACTCTTATTCTGTATCTGATGGGCATTTTCCCAAGCAACTTGCTCAGTCAGCAAGTCAGTTTACTATTGCTAAAAATAGTCAGCAAAGGGAAAAATCCAGAGCATTTGATGGCCAGAATATCTAGAAATATCACCTTCTGCACAGATGTATTTTTTAGTGTGGTTCACTGCAAAATTTAAAATTGGCTATTTTTTATGGAAAACATGTAATCTGGTCTGACTACTTAACCTGTCTTCAATTCAGGGTGCAGAATGTAAAATTCATTGAAAATACCGGGTTAAGAGTGTATACAGTATATCTGCCTTCTATCTAAAGCTGCCACTGCCTTTCCCTCATCTGAGCATTCCTCTGCAATCGTCCACACCACACCTCATGCTGTTCAGAGCAAACTTTTTTAGAGTGCAATTGGCTGCAACACTTAAGGTGAAAATCAGGGAGCCCATCTTTGCTTTAAGCATACTTTGATCATTTTCATTTAAGCTTTTAATAAATGTTTAGAATTTCTTCAGTCCTATTTTTGAAGAAGGCATTTTTAGTTTCATGTAATGTAAAATCATGTAATGTAAAATAACTAGCTGAACTCACACAGAGCATCTGTGCGGTAGTTTACTTACTTTTTGGAGTTTTATTTTTTGGTGGGCAGGTCAGCTGCTGGGGAATGACACAGTACTACCCCACCTCCCTCTTGCCCCAGTGTCTCCCCCTCCACCACCCCCTGCCCCAGTGTTGTCCTTAAAAGCCTCCTGGGGTTTTTTGGAGTTGGTTTTTTTTTGGTGGGCAGGTCAGTTGCTGGGGAATGACACAGTACTTTCCCCCCTCCCTCTTGCCCCATTGTCTTGCCTTCCATCTCCCCCACCTCTTGCCCCAGTGTTGTCCTTAAAAGCCCCCAGGATTTATTATTATCATTATTTTATTTTTTGTTGGGCAGATCAGCTGCTGGGGAATGACACAGTACTTCCCCCCCTCTCTTGCCCCATTGTCTCACCTTCCATCCTCCCCTCTTACACCAGTGTTCTCCTTTAAAGCCCCCAGGGTTTGTTTTCTTGGAGGGGGGTATTTCTTGGTGGGCAGGTCAGCTGCTGGGGAATGACACAGTACTCCCCCTCTCCCTCTTGCCCCATTGTCTCACCTTCCAACCCTCTCTCTTGCCCCAGTGTCTCCCCTTCCATCCTCCCCACCTCCTGCCCCAGTGTTGGCCCTAGAAGTCCCTGCTGAGTGTTAAGTGAGGCTACTGTTGGCCCCTTCCCCCAACCCTCAGTACTTGGGGGGGGGTAGGGGGGAGTCATAATTGTTTTTCCTTACAGTCTGGCTCTCCATGGCTCCCCCCCGCCCTTCAGTCCCGTCCCCCCCATTACCCTACCATGGTCCTTTTTGTCAATCTTTACATCAAGTCCCTCAGTCTCCATCTCTACTCTGCAGGTACTGTGGCACATACAGTGAGTGGCCAACTGTTTAAATGCTCCCTTTTGCCATGTACCTGTCAAATGTCTCCAGAATCACATGTCTCCCTACTGGCTCCCTCTCGCACCCCCTCTCTCTATCTCTGTGCTCTTCCCATGGGCTCTTCCTCGAGCTGGCCTGGGCCCAGCCTTTCCTTGCTGCGGCCGTGCCACGGCCTCTCCACCGCCTCAGCGCTGCCAGGTCCAGCGGCTCTGGCTGGTGGGTCCATTTCACCTAGCCACCAAGACCCGCCGCCGCCTCTGGCCTCTGAAGCTGGGCGTGCGGCAGCCTCTTGCACCGCGTCCGGGCCTGCCGCCATTTGCCTCCATGGCCGGGCCTGCCGCCGCCCTCCACAGCCGGACAACCGCCACCCTCCACAGTGGGCATGCCGCCGCTGGCCTCTGCGGCTGGGCCCACGACCACCAGGGCTGGGCCCCACCGCTGCTGCTGGCCTCCACAGCCAGGCCCGCCGTCATTGCTTGCCTGGGTGTGTCTTAGCCAATCAGGCTACTCCGCCGCCCAGCCAGGCGCCGGGACGCACATTCTAAGACACACACAGGAGAATTAATAATATAGATAATAATACTTGCTGTATAAAACTCACACTTAACTACTGTATTTTAGATGCTCATCTAATATAATTTTGTGTTCTCCTACCTCCTGAAAATTGGTAGTACTGATAGCTGCAGAATCAAGATTAAGAGTGTTCACATATAGCTGGGATGTAACACAATGTGTCTTCTTTCTTGTTTGTGATTTCACCTATAACACACACATAGATGTCAACATTTACCTGTTCGAATAGTGAGACATTTTGCTGAAGTAATCTAAGATTAGGACCTTCCACAAACACACACATTGCATCCTTTCAGATTTTGGTCAATTTGATCGAAATATAACATCTTTGCTCAAACTGGAAGTTTGAGCAAACTTGAGCAAAAGAAGCTCAAACTGACTAAAGTCAAACATAGTTTAATTGTAGATTAAGTGCTGGGAATGGGGGGAGATGGATTTCTAACTCATAACTGACTTTTGTCCTTAACTTACATCAAAAACAGAAGGAAAAAAATGTCAGATCCATTTCAACCTATGCATAATAAACAGGTTTATGTATGAAATGGAGAGCAAAAACAAAACCTCACAATTATTTAAGCCCGGAGAATATATCTTCATTAAAAAATAATAATATTGGCTCTTATATTGCATTAACAAAAACTGTAGAAGGTGAAAAATGACACTGCAAGTAAGCATTCTCTAGGTAAATACACATTATAACAAAGCTCAAATATTCCTATCTTTTGTTATGAATGAAAAAGTCTGTACACAAAAAACAAGGTTTCCCCCCCTCTCTTTTTAGAACATATTTACTATGGAGCAACTTATCTTGCATGAGATTTCTTCAGGAAAACTATTACCAGACCCACTTGCTTTGCCTTTTTGCAGGGTACTTCAGTATAGCCACCTAATGGCACAGCGGGGAAATGACTTGACTAGCAAGCCAGAGGTTGCCAGTTCGAATCTCCACTGGTATATTTCCCAGACTATGGTATATTCTCATACTACGCAGGAGAGGGCAATGATAAACCCTTCCTGTATTCTACCAAAGACAACCACAGGACTCTGTGCAGGGTACTTCACAGGGCTCTGTAGTCGCTAGGAGTCGTCACCAACTCGACAGCACACTAAACTCAAGCCTCAGCCATTTCTGTTTCTATTATTGCTTGCAAGAGGAATGCTGACTGCATTCCAGGCAAATGATCATTCTGACAAGGGGTTTTCCTAAAAAGGCAATACTCAAGTCCATTTGCAAAAGACCTGCCTCAAACAGGTCTACAATCAAAGATTGTATGATGGCATAAGCAAGTGAAATACAGAAAACCCACCTGTTTGTTAAGGTACAAAAGCGAAAGGAACATTGGTAGTCTTATTGTGAAAGTTCTTTCTTCTCAGTAGACAAAGGGTATCCCTTTAAAAGGGTTGTTGTGACTCTCGCTCCATAAGACAGGATCTCGTGACCTTTTAGGCCTTCCCATGCTGCCTTGGTGTAGCTCCTCCCCAGTTTCTAGACTGTTTCACGATGATGTGCCAATAGGAAAAGCTGTAGCTCCAAAGATGTGCTGGTAGGTGTATGTGAGTCAGTGGAGTCGACTGAAGAGCAGAATGCAGAATAGTAGAGAGTAGATAGAAACTTAACCACAAATATGAAACAGACTGTTAGTGACATAACAGTGTCAAACATTTCAGGAATGAACAACTGTAAAAAAAAAATCAATCAAATAGCCAGATTAGCCAAATCAGATCAGACCCACCATCGTGGGCAGGTCGGATACCGTCCGTCTACTGGGAAGAAAGAACCTTCACGGTAAGGCTACCAATGTTCCTTTCTCTCCCAGTAATGAAGAGTATCCCTTTAAATAGAACATACCAAAGTGGTTGTCAGAGGGAGGGAAGTTATGTTAGACTGAGGAAGGAGGAGATAATTTAGATTGAAATCACTTGCTGCAGCACCATGCGCCCAAAGGCTGCCTGGGCGGATTGATGTACTGAAAGCTTTTAGTGTCTCACAAACGGTGATACTGACATCCATGTAGCAGCCTTGCAAATGTCCTCGATTGGCGTGTAGCCAAGAAAGCTGATGAGGTAGCCGCGCTTCTGGTAGAATATGCAACGATTCTGAGAGGTGGAGTCAAGTGATTCATAGCCAATGGTGATACAGGCCTTCATCCATCGCACCAAGGAAGCTTTGGATGGTTTGTTACTCATGGAAGCTGGTTGGAAGGAGATGAACAAGGAGTCAGTGCGACAGAACCCTTTTGTCCTGCAGAGATAGATTTTCAGCACCCATCTGACATCCAGAGTATGCCACAGGACCTCCTTATGATGAATGGGTTCGGGGCAGAAAGATTGCAGGGTGATGTCCTGGTTACAATGAAAAGAGGAATTGACTTTAGGTCAGAATGATGGGTCTGGTCTTAGGACCACTGAGTCCTGCTGAAAAACACAGAGGTGTTTGTGCATGGACAGTGCGCCCAACTCCAACACCCTCCTGGAGGAAGTGATAGCCACCAGGAAAAGTACCTTATAGGTGAGAAGTTTCAGTGAAGTAGAGCATAAAGGTTCAAAGTGTGCCTGAGTGAGAGTATTGAGCACCTTGTTAAGGTTCCAGATGGGAAACTTATGGACAGCAGAAAGGGCAAGGTTGGATGCTCCTTTAAGAAAAATGCTTGGCGTTTGGGTACACTGCGAGAGAGTCCCTGGCTTGAGGTCATAAGACAGACGTAGGAAAAAAAGCATAGTTGAGACTGGGAGGTTAAGGTGTCACCAGGGCATCTGTCCCTGCTGCCTGAGGGCATCAGTACCTGGTAAAGAAGGCCAGAGTCTGGCTGCTGGATGGCATCGCACAGAGGTTGAGGTTCGGGTGGCCGAAGTGCTGAGAAATTACCCAAAAAAACCTCCAAGTGGAGGTGCCATTCCACCTGGTCTACACAATGCCTGCTCAACCAGTCAGCCTGTGTGTTGTCTTGCCCACACATATGTTCCACTTGGAGGAACGCTTGGTGACGTTTGGCCCACCTGGAGCTGGTTGGTTTCCTCCATGAGGGACCAGGAATATGTGCCACCGCCTGTTGATGTTAGCATTGGTAGCCATGTTGTCTGTTCAGATCAAGACGTGGCAACCTGCTATGTCTGCAAAGTAGATGAGGGCCAGGCAGGCATCTCTCAGCACCATCCAGTCGATACTGTGGTGGGCTTCGGGGGTGGACCATGTGCCCTGCGTGAACCGGTGGCCACAGTGGGCTCCCGAGCCTGTGGCACTGGCATCGGTCGTGATGAGCTTCTTGTGGAACCTTGAGGAAAGTGCCCTTGTCCAAGGCCAGTGACGGCCACCAATTCAGAGAGCAATGAAGAGAGCATTGCAGGGGAACTTGGATGCGTTTGGTGGCCAGAATATTGTCTTGATATGGCAGGAGGGCCCACTGGAAAGACCTGGAGCAGTATGATCACCTGGCCCAAAGGACGATGTCGAGCTGAGCCAAGATAATCAGGTTGGCCTGTTGGTGTGGTTGAACTGCCTTGGATCAGCACATAAGCTTGGTCCTCCTGTCTAGAGTCAATGTAATGAGACCCGGCAGAGTCTGAATAGTGACACCCAGATGAACCAGGGACCTTGACAATACCAGGGAGCTTTTGTTGTAATTGATGAGGAAGCCGTGTTTGTGGAAGATGTCGATGACCTGGTGAATGTCCAGCTCCCTGTTTGGCCTGGCCTTTCAGGGTTTTTAATTTGTTTTAATTGTTTTAATATTGTAACCTGGTTTTCAGGGTTTTAATTGTTCTGATGGTTTGTTTTTTATGATGCTTTAATTGTTAATTGATGTTTATATTTATATTTCTGTTTTAACTGTTATTGGTTTTAATAATAATAATAATAATAATAATAATCTTTATTACGGTCGTTGACCAGCACAAGTTGTAAAACAGTAATACTATACAGTAAATGCAATATAAGGAAAGTGTTGCAGTATTACAGAGATTAAAATTGATGTAGCATTAAGACTGAGGGGGAGGGAATCTAAAAATACAAAATTTTAAATTGGTTTTAATGGTTTCTGTTTTAATCGTAAACTGCCCTGAGCCATTTTGGAAGGGTGGTATAAAAATCAAATAAATAAATAATAAATAAATATTGCAGAGAGTTGCAGAAGGTGGTGGATGGCTTGCAACATCAAGATGTGTTTTTCTGGTTTCCTGGAGAGGAGGGGGATCTTAAGACCTCTCTTGGTGAGGATTGGAAATCCAGGGAGTAGCTATACCAAAGAGTGTTCAGGACCCAGGTGTCCTGTGTGGAAAGGTGCCACTGTTGAATTAATTCCTAGAGCCATCCCCCACCCCCACCCCCACCAGCGGGTGGTCCGGCATCATTGCTAGGTCTGCTTTCAGCCAAGGTTCCAAGCAGGCAGTTGGATGTTGAAAGCCCAGTTTGGTTGGCTAAGTCTACTGTACTGTCAGAATCTAGAACCCCACTGCTGGTGCCAGGCCAGGTGGATGCAGCCAGAGTCACGAGTAGGAGCCTCTGCCAGAATGAAAGGAGCCATTATAATGAAAGAACGTCTAGGGTGCTACAATTGCCTGCCCACCCCCCGACCCAAGACGACAGCATGGCCTTTTTCTTATCTCTGGTTTCCACTAGCAGTGGATCGAGTAAAGCCCCAAGTAGTTTGGCACTGTGGAAAGCAGATGAAGCCAAGTTGATTTTAGATTTAAAGTCAACATTCCAGGATTTAAGCCATAGCCACCTACGCACTACTGCATCTGTTGCAATAGCCCGTGTAAAATACTGCATGGTGTCGAGGCTGGCGTTTGCCATAAAGGCCAACACTTTGGAGATCTTAGCTAGGCCCTGTTTGAGTTTATGCTGGCCTAGGGGTAACTGGCTCAGAATGTCTTTGGTCCATACCATAAAGGCTCTGACAAAGATGTGGCAACTGATGACACTTAAGGGCGTAAGTTGAAGCTTTGTGTTATTTCCTCAATAAATAGTAGCTCTTTCTATCCTCAGTTGACCTGAGACGTTCTTCCCTCTCTTTAGTGCACCTGATACTAGAGAGGACACAGGTGCATCGACCAGAGAAACTACTGGCTAGTCCTAAAGACTTATCCAGTCCTTAGGTAAGTTAAAAAATCTTTTAGGAAGAGTGCCAGGTGCCTTCGATGATGTAGGGTGTCCCCACACCTCTCCAATTACTTCTTTAAACAGGCCTGGAAAAGGCAAAACAGGTTTAGCACGGGAGGAAGATGAGGGGAACATTTCTGCCATGGGAGGCTGAGAATGATCTTTCTCTGGATTCGAGTGTAGGCTTTTGCATGCCTTGTGGAGAAGGATGTCAAAATCTTCGTGCTTAAACAATTGGAGGGGTGGGGCTGGGATTTCCCTGATCCCCATCCGAAGACTACTCCCCTTCCTCCCTGTCTGGAGGTTCTGACCCAGAGCATGAGTTAGAGTGGGATGAGTGCATCCTGACTGGGGACTGGTGGATAGGTGAATTCCTTACAAGCTGGGGTGTTGGGACAGAGCTGGCACCAGTTTCAGTAGGATTCCTAGGTATAGGAAGTATACCACTTCCTGGACCATCTCTGGGCAATGGGTTGCCAGGGAGAGAGAATTCAGAAGCCAAAGGTTCTGAAAAAGGGCCCAAAGGCCTATGAGGAACCACCAGCTAGGAGAGCACTCTCTTCTGGGACTGGGCATCACTCTGTTCTAGTTCCACAGCCCGTCTGGTGCTCTGGCATGGGGACTGGGGCAATGGGAGCGGGACATGGATCTCCTGGGTCTCAGAGGTGATTTGCTCCTGTAACAGGATGGTCTGCCTCTATGATGATCTCTAGGGTCAGGCGAGTATTGGCAATCACTTTTGGAAGACCTGCCCCTGAGTCTGCAATGATGGCACGTTTGCACTCTTAGTCTAAAGCGGTCCTGTTCACAGAGAGAAATGTTTATTCTAGCCGGGCTGGATAGAACTGATGACTGGGAGCTCAGGTGCCTAAGCTATGTCTGTGCCAGAGCAGCAAGGGGTGGATATACAAGGGCAGGTTCCTGTGGAAGGCCAGGGTGGGACAGCTCTGAAGGTTTGGGGAGAGCTGGCAGTGCTGGCTGGGCAACGGGGAGAACCCCGGGGTGGCAGACCTCTCTAGCCACAAGCTGCCTGACCCAGTCGGAGAGGTCATCTGGAAACTGCTCCGTGCAGGAAGGGTGGGAGCCGAGACAGCAGCGCCAGGTTCCATGGCTCCGTGCTCTGGGGGCAGCAAGATCAGGACTGCAGGTGAGCACGAAAGAGGCAGCTCACTTACTGGAGGCTATAGAGCCAGGACGGGTAGCTCTGTGCGCTGGTCCAGCACAGACAGGTGCGCTGGAGGCCCAATGGGCTGTTTGAGTAGAAGTGGCTGTGGGCTGGCCAGTTCCTGGTGCACCGGAGAGTGAGGCTCTTCCCTTGGGTGCGGGAGCACATTGTCCATCTCTTGGGGCTCCTGCCACCCCGGAGAGAGCATGTCCTCATCTTGGTGCACCAGCACCCGGATGGTTACCAGCAAGCAGCGTGGCAGCAACAAGCTATCCTGCTCTGGGGAGGTCTGGTCTGCACTGCTCTAGCCGTCAAACACTGGGCCCTCGCAGAGCCTGAGCCTGTTCTAGACACTGAGGATTGTCGGCATCTACAGCTCACGGGGCCTGGCTGCTCCAGGGATTGGGCCTGATTGGGCCGCATTAGCACGGTCCCTACATGTCCTAATCCTTCTTGTCAGCCTTGTCGGGGAATTCTCCAAGAGGGAGGGCGTGGGTCCTCGTCGCTGCATGGTCTCAATATGGAGGGATAGCAGTGGAGAGAAAGGAGGAGAGAAAGGAGAGTAGATAGGAAATGGAAGAAGTAAAACAGAGGCGTTGTTTTTTAAAGGAAGGAATCCACAGAAGGGAAGTTGGAGAAGGAATGAAGACAAACGCAGCAGGGTGGGGGGGAATGGAAAATTGGAAGGCCTGAAGGCGAAAAAAGGTCTGGAGCTGCTCAAGAGAGATCCATGTGGGAGCAAGACAGGATCGAAACTGGGGAGGAGCTACACTGAGGCAGCATGAGAAGGCTAGAAGGTCACGAGATCCTCTTATGGAGCAAGTGGGCATCACAACCGATTTAAAGGGATGCCCTCTGTTACTGGGAGAGAAAGGAATGACAGTACTCTTTCCCCTTTGGTTTGATAAGAGTTCTCCAGACTGAGCAAAACTCTTCCTCCCCATCGTTATCAGAGTTGAGCAAGTCTGTGTCAGAGGGTGTAATGTTTGCTCCTCTCTCCCCTTTGTCCAGGTGATTGCTCTAGCGATTTCCCTCTTTGAATATCTTTTGTCATGGAGCATACAGGGAAGCACCACTCAGACGTAACCTAAACATAACTAATATTCATGCCATATCAACAGCAGTAATTCCTATTGAGTTCCCAGAAAGGAGTATTCACTCGAGCGATATCTAGGTAGATTTATATATCACTATTGATTTATCTATCATTATTATTATTTATTTACATTTCTAGCCCACCCTATACTCAAAAGGTCTCAGAGATACAACACACAGCCTCTTCTCTCTCTCACCTATAGACTTTTATCCCCCTTCGTAGTACAGCAACTTGGTGATGTGCCTAACCAACCACTTTTTCATTTCCTGTACCCCTATTACCTTCAATAAAGCAAATCATTATTTTCAGAGTCCCGTCTCCACCCTCTTTCTCTCCAGTGTATCCACATCACAGCTGCCTGTCCTGCACAGCAATTAAGGCATTTTTATTGCTATTCATGGGTCTGCACGATTTGATGCCAATTTCCTCCATTTGAGCCAAAACATAGTCATGAAGAGGATGGTAGCTGACATGCCTCCTGCAGATCTCACAACAGCACAACAATCAAAAGACTGAAAACCTGCTATGTTGGCACAAGGTTGGACTGGATATTGTCCAGTGATAGTAGCCTGCATGTTGGTTGGCAGAAACCCACTTAATTTAAACTTAAAGAAGCCTATGTCACCTTAAGTGGCACAGCGGGGAAATGCTTGACCAACAAGCAGAAGGTTGCCGGTTCGAATCCCTGCTGGTACTATATCAGGCAGCAGCAGTATAGGAAGTGCTGAAAGGCATCATCTCATACTACGCAGGAGGAGGCCATGGTAAACCCCTCCTGTAATCTACCAAAGAAAACCACAGGGCTCTGTGGGCACCAGGAGTCAAAATCGACTTGATGGCACACTTTACCTTTATGCCAGCCTAAAATTGTTATATATCACTGTTAAATATTTAAAAATCTGTAATATTAGTTATTCTCATTTTCACCTGAAGAATACCAAATAAAAGAATAACTTAGTACCTTATTTATGTTACTCAATTCTTTATGCCTTTTATAGATCAAACTAATAATATCGCAAACAATCTGTATTTTTCGTTCTGCAAAGCCATATTGGAGGAACTGCTGTTTTGATAATACTGGTTTATACTGAAACTGATCACGAAGAAACTGCAAAGGGCACAAAGAGAGAGAAAGAGAAAAAATTACTTTTCAGAGTCACTAGAATTTTGTTCTATAACTAGCTGAGTAGCTGTGCTTTCTGTTGTTGTTGTTGCATTGTTGTAACCTCCGGTTCTCACATTATTAAGATCAATAGTTGAGGGCTGGCTTTAAGCATCTCTAATTCAAGATGAGAGAAAAAGAGATGAGTGCGTTGAATAGATTTCATTTGTGGCCCCTGTGATTAAGAATTCTTTGGAGGAAGTGTGCCTAAGCCCAAGTTTGGTTTTTTTTGGGGGGGGGGGTTCCCCCTTAATTCCACCCCCCCTTAATTAAGGTTTCCCCCTTAATATTTAAAGTGGGAGATGCAAATCATTTTTATTTGAAACTTTATTATTTTTCAATTTAGCTTTGTTTATTCCAATTCCCCATAGCAGTTTGACTTGTATTGATGATGTTTGTTGTGGACTTTAAAGTTGATTTCTCACAATGTATTTCAGATTTTATGATAGTGAGCCAACTACAGCATTTGTGACAATCAGGAATAAATAAATAATACAGGCAGACCCCGATATCTGCAGATTCATTATGTGCGGATTGACGTATCTGTGGCTGGGTAAAAGACACCTGACCTCAGTATACGTGGAGAAAAAGGGGAGGGGAACATGCCAACCTCACGTATCCATAGGTGGCCAGAAATGGCCTAGGAGGTAATTTCCGGCTACCATTTTGTGTTTTGGAGCCTCAAAAGAGCTTTGTTTTAAATGGGGAAAAATGCTATTTGAGGGGCACAGCACAACTTAGGGGACCAGCGAAGCATGGCAAAGAGCTTCTCCCCGCACTTCCCAAAATTTTGCCGATTTCCAATCATTTTCCTGGCAACTGGGAACCTAATGCCCACGATCCCATAGCCCCAATGACTCAATATTCAGAGTTTTCATATCTGCAGTTGCAGCCAGGAGCAGAACCCCTGCGAATATTTAGGTCTTCCTGTACAGTGGATAATCTCTACTATACTCCCACATGCATATAAACCCGTACCCAGTGCACACAAGTGCGTTTGTTACTTCCGGTCACTTCCGGGAGACGCGGCGGCAGGGAGGTATGCTGCCGCTCCAAGGGGCTTTAACAAAACCAAGCGCCAGCAGGGGAAATGAGGCGGGAGGGGTAAGTGCACCCTCTCCCGCCCTTAATGATGCACCCCCCAGCCCTGCCGTCGAACCAGCAGAACCGCCCGCCTATCAAACCAGTTCGGAGGCCCACAAAGGGCCTCCAAACCAGTTCTGTGCACATCCCTAACTGGTATATCTAAATAATCTTTGTCCTTAATTTATATACCTTATAAATGGCATCAACAAACCGTGAGTCATTCTTTGCTGTAAGTTCCACATTTGATTCCACCAGAAGTTCTGTTATTTGTGTTGAGAATGATGTGAAGCAATAACTGACGATGGGCAAAAATGCAGATGGATCACCTTTTGCCAATCTGTTATAAGGGGAAAGTGCTAGATAGTATATTACAGAAAATTCAGAAGCTTCAGGGAACACATCACATCAGCAGAAATACTCGTTTTAATGACAAATTATCACTAAAGCTCCAGAGTTGATACTAGTGTGTATACTCATATGTAAGGCGCGCTGCAAATTAAAGCACTGCCTGGGCATTACCTTGTTAACTGCAACCACGTCTTTGTGAAATAATTGGTAATTTTTATTATTTCCCATTTAAATGGAAATGGAGGCAGAATCAACAGCCTCATCCCAAATAAGTACTTGTTTCCCACTTCTAAGGAAGCATTCAACAAACTAGGATGTTGCAAACAGCTGATGCTATCAAGATATATTGTAAATAAAATAATATGCAGTGTCTTCTGTTTGTCTGTATGTTCTGTATTGAACATATGTCTGACAGAACTGGAGTTTTTTAAAAAAAAAAACATATTCCGTTATGACAACTGTAAATATTCCTACCAAGCCAATTTCTATGGAACAGTTGAAAATGTTTTTAAGATACATATACACCTCCACTTACCCAGTATAATCCACATCTCTTGGGTAATTTAAAAGCCTAAGTCCTTGCTCTATTTTTCGCAAATTTCCTTTTAGATCTCCAGTAGCCATGTTAGAGTCCTTCTTTCAGATACAAAAGGCACTTAACGTAAACTAGAATACAGAATAATTGAAAATCAGATTATGTTCTGGGTAGTTTTTATATCCAAGTTACAAACCAGTTTAAACTGATTCTTGCCTCGACATCATTTACAAGTGAAGCATTTCAGATGGAGAAGAGTGTGCGTGTTTTTTAGGGAACTTGTGAAGACATAAAAGCAGTTCTGCAAATATTGTGTCTTAATGTTGGAAACTGCAAGGCGCAACCCTTCAGTTACTTAGGAGTAAACATCTCTGATTTCACCGAGACTTGCGGCCGAGGATACAACTGCATAGGTTCAAGCTGCAAAGTGTTCAGTAGTGGCACGGGACTGGGGAGAACAAAGTGCATTTTGGGGAGGGAGGCAAACATTGCCCTTAGTGGTGGCTGGTCAGTAAGGTCAGGAGAGGCTGTGCCCCCTCAATAAAAATAAACTAGTAAAAAATCAGACTTACTGGCAGCCAGGAAAATCTCCAGAGGAAGAATTATCCTCCAGCCCCTTCTCCCACTGCTTGTAACTTCTTTTGGCCGTACTGGCTGAAACAGCTGCTCCTCAAGTTGCTCTAGCTAATCTGATTCCTAAGGGGCTTCGCCTAGCACTGCCCCCAGGAAGAACTAAAATAATGGGGATAATACACTTCCTGGTTTAAAGAAGTATATTTTAAACACATTTTTTCCTTCTTCCTGGTGGCAGTGCCAAGAGAAGCCCCCTAGGAAGCTGTGTAGCAGCTGATCCAGCCAGTAGGACCAATAGAGGAAAATATAATCAGGGGAGGAAGGGCTGGAGGAAGTTCCCTGCTATGGAGGTTTCCATGGCTGATGGTAAGTCTGACCTTTTACTAGCTGACTTGTTTGGTGAGCACAAGAATATATTCCTTGCTTTTTCTCTTCTGCTTCTGGCCATTCCCTTTCTGCCTTTTCTCCACCGAAAAGGGAAAGGGCCTTTTCGGTGGTTGTACCCCATTTATGGAATAGCCTCCCCAGTGAGGTTCGCCTGGCTTCATTCCTTTTTGTTCTTTTGGACTCCAGGTGAAGAAGACCTTTGTATTTAACTCAGGCTTTTTAAATTTATCTGATTTTTAAAAAATATTTTTCAAATTGGTTTGTATTTTCTTCCCCTCCCCCCTTCTTGGGATGAGGGGAACATTGTGTTGAAGCCACCCAGAGAACAATTGGTTGTGGGGCAGCTAATAAAGATTTTATATTATTATTTCGCCTTGCTTTTCTGTTTTCCCTTTTCTGTTTTCTTCCATGCTGGCAGACTTGAATAAATTACCCAAGCCGCTGGCATGGAGGAAAGCAGGGGACAGGCTCCTGCCTTGGTGACTGGGTCCTCCGCTGCCCACCAGCCGCTACTGGCCCTCCATCTGAGATTTCTAAGAGAGAAATAACGGTACATTCCATATTAACACTCCCTATTCCCCCCGCCGAAGTATATCCTATTGATTTTGGCGGAGTTAACTTCCAAGTAAGCCTGCGTAAGATTTCAGCCTTACTTTCCAGTTTATGATTCAGCAAGGGGGCCGGGCTCTCTCCTCCCTCTGGAGCCACCTATTCGGACTCTCAATTCGCGGTCCTAAACACACCTGCCGGGGAGCGAGCAAGCCCCAAGAAACTCAGCGATGAGGGCCCTTCGGAGTGTACAGGACTAGTTCTGTATGAAGCGGTTTACGCCAGACGTAAATGGGAGCAGGAGCAGCAGCAGCCACCACTTCGGTCTATGCTACAGTACTGCTTCTGCAGTCTGTGGTGCTTACCTTCGGCCCCCGCTTGGCTTGGAAACCCCAATAGGGGCGCGATGAACTCTTTCGCCTCTCTGTCCTTTAGTTTCAAGCCCCGCCCCCTTCCTCGCGCTCCCTGGTGGCGGTATCTCCTTTGGCTGCTGTTTGAGCGCTCCCGCGCGAAGTTGCGGTACCTTTGGTTTCGCACCCGTAGTTTCCTTCCTTCGTTTCTCGCCACAGACGCTACCCCTTCAGATAAAGGGTCTCACACAACCATGCTCTATTTTGTGGACTGAAAGGCCTAGCCTCCCTCAGCTGGTAAAAGGGCATTGTTTCTGAGATTCTCCCGCCGGTGGCCGAATCTGCCGCTAGGAATCCGCACGCAGGTTCCAGGAGAGGGATGGGCCCAAACGTCACTTCCGGTAACAACACTGGTGGTGGCGGCGGTGTTAGTAGCTGCACCCTCCACCACAAACGTCAACATTCAGGAGCGTGTGGAAGAGATGACGACTCATGTTTTTGCGCAGGAACCCGGAAGCCCATTGGGAAGCTAGTTTCCTGCACCGGTGGCACGAGGCTGCTTGACCCTTTCCTCACTCGTTGCAAGCCTCGCGCACCCGATTTGAACACAACTCGTCGCGGCGGCGGTTGGGACCGGAGCTAACAGAGGTAAAGAGTCCGGTGCTCCAAAGTGGCAAAGGGCAGCAGGGCCCTTGGGCAACCATTGGCCAAGGCTTGTGCGGAGTTCTTATTGGAGGCCAGTTGTGAGGCTGGGGTGGGACTTCACTCTCCTCTCCACCACCCTGCACGCATACACCTTTCTTACTTTAGTTTGGAACTGCTTTAAGGGGGCTCTCTGCGAAGT
The DNA here is from genome assembly GCF_027244095.1 of Hemicordylus capensis. Lineage (NCBI taxonomy): Eukaryota > Metazoa > Chordata > Lepidosauria > Squamata > Cordylidae > Hemicordylus > Hemicordylus capensis. The sequence continues at coordinate 78,925,316 of NC_069661.1, read as the reverse complement.
CACACCAGTTGTCCATTTATGCCCCCTCTTTTTCAGTCTCTCCATGCATGGCGTACGGAAGCATCCGTACAGTTGCGCGGAACCGGTCTCGCCCTTTCTGTAAGGGAGCTGCGTCCGTGAACTCGCTACCTTACTAGTGAAACTGTGGAGTTTGCATGCTTTTCTAATCCGTATGTCCGGAGGAGCATGTCTCCTAGATTTGGGAGCTGGGACTGGGCGAAGGGGGTACACACTGAGTGTCTAGTTAGTTATGGCTACAAACCCGTGCCTAAATTTGCACAGGATTAGATGACTGTCCAGAGCTTGAGAATAAACATAGGAAGCTGCCATATACTGAGTCAGACCATTGGTCCATCTGGCTCAGTATTGTTTTAACAGACTGGCAGCGACTTCTCCAAGGTTGCAGGCAGGAATCTCTCTCAGCCCTATCTTGGAGATGCTGCCAGGGAGGGAACTTGGAATCTAGATGTTCTTCCCAGAGCGGCTCCATCTCCTGAGGTGAATGTCTTACAGTGCTCACACTTCTAGTCTCCCTTTCGTATGGAACCAGGGTGGACCCTGCTTAGCAAAGGGGACAAGTCATGCTTGCTACTACAAGACCAGAATAAAGTGCTGTTTTATGATGAAATAGTTATCAGGTGAATTGACATCCTAATGACAGAATCTTAAGTATTCTGGAGTGCTGCTGACAGATCACATCCTTTCACTAGAAATTAGTTCCCTGGTTCCTTACTTCCTGCCTTTAGACTTGTACTGTCTGCTTCACATAGGATGGTGAGGCTGTGTACAAGTCTCTCAGGCTTTTCTTTTGACTGGAGGACAAGCAGCGCTCCCCATACAAAGTCTGGTAAAGGTAAAGTGTGCCATCGAGTCGGTATTGACTCTTGGGGACCACAGAGCCCTGTGGTTGTCTTTGGTAGAATACAGGAGGAGTTTACTATTGCCATCTCCTGTGCAGTATGAGATTATTCCTTTCAGCATCTTCCTATATCGCTGCTGCCCGATATAGTTGTTTCCCATAGTCAGGGAAACATACCTGCAGAGATTCGAACTGGCAACCTCTGGCTTGCTAGTCAAGTCATTTCTGGCAGGATCTGTAAAAGAAAGGAAGGTGGTGGAATCATCTCAGTGGCCAGACACTATCTGTGAGCTATTAGTTTCTCCTTTAAATTAATAGTTTAAGTGGGGAACCTATTAGAGCATAAAGAAATAATTTGTTGAGTAAGTACTGAAATAATTTACATGTGCAGGAATTAAACAGGACAATCCCAAAACGTGTAGTTTCAAGGCAGCCTGATTGTGGCATGCCATTTTACCAAGTAGTACAGCAGTAGCAATTTTGTATTTTATTTTAATAGACACCAAAGGATACTAAAATATAGTATCAGAAATGGATTTACTTGGTCAATTACACCAAAACATCATACATAGAGTTGCCATACCCCCCCAAATTCTGGTTTTCACCTTGATTTTAAGCATCTCACCCAGATTGCTTAACCCACCCAGATTCGCCCAGATTTCAGCTTTCATTTTTTGAAAAAAAGCTACGCTCTAGCCCTTGTAGAAGCAGAGTTATGGAGCAAAACATGCAGTCACTATTCTGCTCAAAAATTATTTTCAAGCCAATTTACATAATATGCAAATTAGGCACCCAGATTTTGAAAGCCAGAATATGGCAACCCTAGTCATACAAGACAAGCATGTACCTCTTCACAAGAATACCCCAGAATCGTTGTTAGTATATTTTTTCAAAGAAGAGGCACAAATCTTCTTAGACACTATAGCAAATTGTTAAGTTGTACAGGTGGACCTCACTATACTCGATACCACTATTTGCTCTTCCGCTGATCTGCGGTCTGAAAATAGGCACCTGAGTCCTGATCTCAGCATACACAGATAACAGAAAGAGTTAATAGCCACATATCCGCAGTTCCTAGGTAGACAGATATTACCTCGGAGGTCATTTCCGGCCACCATTTTGTTTCAAGGAGCTATTTTGTAGTCCTCCTGCCCCCCACCAATCTTTTTAACATGATATTTTGAGGGGGAAACCCCAAAATTGGTGATTTAGGGGGGGAGCACTGGACAGTTAGAGTCCTGCAGAGCATGGTGTGGCACTTTTTTGCTCCTATTTCTGCCATTTTTTGCTGTTTTGTGCCCTTCTTTGCCCTGCAGGAACCTAACCCACCATTCCCCATAGACTCAATGCCTAATTGAATTGAATTATTATTATTATTAAATTGAATTATTATTATTATCTGCAGTTTCATTCTCCACAGAAAACAGTGGGAACAGAACCCTTGCCGATAATGAGGTATACCCATATGTAACTTTTATGGGTATAACTGCACATCACACAGAAGAAATTTTAAAACTTCCTGTTCTGATCTGTCAGTCAGTCACCTCTTCAAATTCATATATTGCCCATTATAGCAGAGAGGCCTATAGTGGTAGAGCACATGCTTTGCATGATTAAGGTCCTACATTCAGTCCCTAACATTCCAGGAGTCAAGCTTGGAAAAGATCCCTTCTGAGAGCGCTACAACAAAATGTATCGATACTAAAGGATAAGACTGTGTCTTTCCAAAGGCATATTCATGATTTTGCCATCCATTCTGGAACCTGTTGTTGCACCCTTCTTTTTTTACACTTGTGACCTATGTGTACAATTTCTCTAGCACTGGTGTTTTTGCTTTCCTTTACATATTTGTAAAGAGTGGAGGTAGCACGGTTGGCATTTATAATTGGCATCTGTTTGTGTCTCTGTAGAGTGAGTGAACTGTTTTTCCACTGGGCTATATATTGACCATAAATACTGACTGGTATCCCAGACTAACATTGTATATACCAGCTAAAGTTCTGTACATGCAGTAGGGAAGGGGCATTTTTCACCAATTTCCCCCCTTTCCTCTGCAGGCCTTTGTGACTCCCTGAAATAAGCCCCTGAGGACTACAAGATCTTCGGGGACATATTTGGGGTGGTAAAGTGGGCTACAGAAGGTAGGGATGTGCACGAACCTGTTCTGCGTTCTATTCTTAGTATGCCAAACAGGTTCAGAACCCTGTGTTTGAACGTAGGAGTGGAGGTGGCTAAGAACGGGGGAGGGTACCCTTTCCCCCTCCACCCCACATCCTCCTCCAGCGCTCTGCAGATAAATAGTCCAGTGGAGCGGCAGCATACCTCCCTGCCACCCATTGCTTCTGTGACTGGAAGTGCCTTGTGTGCATCACAGGCATGCGCATGCAGATCACACACATGACGTGCTCCCACCCACTATGCGCACCCACACACACACAAGGCACTTCCAGTCATGGAAGCAACAGGCGGGGTGGGGGCGGGGTGGTATGCTGCTGCTCCGTGGGACTATTTATACTATTTATCTGCAGAGCACCAAAGGGGAGTGCACCCTCCCCCATCCTTAAAGCCACCCTTGCCCCACCATTGGCTCGAAGGGAGCCAGTTCCGTGCACATCCCTAACAGAAGGAAGGGAGAACAGGCAAATGTTGTGTCTGCCCAGTTGCACGCAACATTATTCAGTGCATGCAATGTTAGTCTGGATTTCAGACACTGGGTTTTGAGTAAAACACTCCTGCTTTCAATACATAGTGTTGCTTTGGGACATTATGAGATCTAGTCCTGTTTTGTCATGGATAAGTGTGAGATTATCATTGCTACTCCTTCATCCTTCCTCTTGCACTTTTCCTTTGTAACTGAGTCTTGTGCAGTGCATTTGGTCTGATATCCCACCTATGTCTCTTACACAGCTGCAACCTTGCAGGTGTGCCAGTGCAAAGTGGCAACCAATGGTTTGCACTTCTTGGGTATGGCTCTGTCAAGCTCACATAGAGCTTGACTAGGACTGGGGTTTGATTGGTCTTGTGCAGTACAAGCATAAGCATGTTTCAAATTAGGACTGCTGCCTAACAGCACAATCCTGTGCATGTTTACCCAGAAAGCTCTCCTGTGTTCAAAGGGGCTTTCTCCTAGATGCATGTGTAGGATTGCAGTCTCAGTGTTCTTTGAATTGTAGATGTACAGCTTGATCTTATGCAAGTTAGGCATAACTGACTATGCATAGGATCAAGATATTTATCAGATGTGGAACAGCTGCTGTGGCAGATTAATCAGTCTAAATTGTGGAACATTGCCATACTTCTGAATAGATTTGGGCAGATTATTGTGTTTGCACTTCAGTAAATGCTGTTGAGACTCTGGTCAAATGTTTTTATCTTAACTGCCCAAATTTGCAATATATATATAGAAATTAAGCATGAAAACATTATTAATTAAGCTTTAACAAATAATACAATAATAAATGTAAACTCTAATAAATAGCTATAGTTTTTAAAGCATCTACAAAAGAGAATAGCAACATTAAAAATGCATGTTACAATGAGTGCTATAATATTTATTGGTAAGGACATACCACTATCATATAATTTGTGTGCTCATAAATTTAAGGGATCAGGAATTTATGACAAAAATATCAATCTGGTGTCCAGAATAATATATCGTTCCTTCAGATGGCCTCCATTGATTATGGTGTATATTTTCAAATGCAGAAAGTTGCAGGGGTGACAGAGGCATATGAGTATACATGCATTTACAAATGTTATAATAATCCACAGTGGTGTTAGGGCAGATATTAAGAGGAAAAACATTATTGTGTGTCTGTGTGTTGTATATAAAGGCTTACCTCCCTATCCATGGACTTAAAATCTGTGGTTTCCCATATCCGCAGTCGGGTAATGGACATCCGACCTTGGCATATGCAAAAAAAAAAAACCTGGCCAAGAAGGTCATGTATCTGCAGGTTGAGTAGCCAGAAATGACCTTGGAGGTCATTTCTGGCCATCATTTTTAGCATGGGAGACATTTATGGTTCATTTCTTTTTTTTAAAAAAACAACAACCGTGATTTTCCACCAAATTTCAGGGAGTTTTGGACTTGCAGGGGGCATCCATGGACTCCTGAAGGCCTGTGGAGCACAGTAGAGCACTTTAGTTGGTCCATTTTAGCATTGGGGGGGGGCAGTTGGGGGGGTTGAGTCTGGATGTCTAACCCCCATGATCCCATAGGCTCGATTCATTAGCTGCAGTTTCCATACCCACGGTAATCTGGGAATGGTACCTCCGCAGATAATTAGGTACTCCTGTACATTGAAGAGAGAGGGTATCTGGGTGAGAGATGCGAGTTTCAAAAGCCAACAGTATAAATCTACAGATCTTTGCTGTATTACCTTGTGCTAGATCAGGCCTGCTCAACATTCCTCCCAGCTGTTTTTGAACTACAGCTCCCAAAATGCCCAGCCACAGTGGCCAAGAGCCAGAGATTATGAGATTTGTAGGCCAACATCTGCAGGAGGACTGAAGTTGAGCAGGCCTGTGCTAGATAGTGTTTATAATAAAAGATGAGGTTTTACCAGAGATGTTCTAAAAGTGAGGTCCTGAAATTTCCATCTGGATTGCTGAAAAGCTAAGCATAATTGCTGGGTGGGGATAAATCCTTGGCAAGCTACAGAAAGGCTTAAATGTATAGTTTTATAGTAATCATTGGTTGGCCTGTAGTTATGTGGGTTAATCTGTTTTATCTGTCCAGTCTGTTTAGTTGGTACTTATAAGCGGAACAAAAAAGTGTTACTGTTTTTAGTAACACTGATAACCCAAGTAAGTGCGTAGGATTGCAAGATTCTGTACTGTTAATTCTCCTTACATAAAGATCTCTCTTATGCTAATATGGCTGTCGGATTCAGGCACCTCTTAGTTTTGGTGGCTGTTTTCCTGCTTAGGAACCCCACAAAAGCTGAAACTTAAGCACTTTACTAAAGCAATACTAGACTCTTTATAAAAATGTATATATGACATTTATCTTGTGTACATTTTTGCTTGCATTTTAGTATATTCTTATTACCTGTCTTGAGTCTTAAAGTAAAGAAAAGTGTGCCATCAAGTCTATTTCGACTCCTGGTGCCCACAGAGCCCTGTGGTTTTCTTTGGTAGAATACAGCAGGGGTTTACCATGGCCGCCTCCTGTGTAGTATAAGATAATGCCTTTCAGCACTTCCTATACTGCTGCTGCCCGATATAAGTGTTTCCCATAGTCTGGAAAACATACCAGTGGGGATTCGAACCTGTAACCTTCTGCTTGTTAGTCAAGCATTTCTCTGCTGTGCCTGCCACTTAATTTAAATTTAAAAATGAGAAGCATTCTATAGAGCAGTACTGAGCATAATTATTATTATTATCATTATTATTACATTTTATATCCTGCTCTTCCTCCAAGGAGCCTAGAGCGGTGTACTACATACTTAAGTTTCTCCTCACAACAACTCTGTGAAGTAGGTTAGGCTGAGAGAGAAGTGACTGGCCTAGAGTCACCCAGCTAGTAGCATGGCTGAATGGGGATTTGAACTCAGGTCTCCCCGGTCCTAGTCCAGCACTCTAACCACTACACCACGCTGGCTCCCTACTTATTGGGCTTGCAAGAAGTAGGGGTATGCAGAACCGGTTCAAACATTAACCAGCCACAAAAAGGCAGCCAATCTGAGTTTGAACTGGGCCTGGTCTATTATGAACTAGCTTGACAGTTCGAGGGGCTATGCTTGTAAAGGAGAACCCAAGGGGAATCCTCCCTTTAAAAGGCTTCTGAGGGCAGCTGGGGAGGGGGGGCGGCAAGACAGCACCTCACTGGCGCTGATGGCTCCAGTAAACCCCAGCACTCCCCCCAGCAGAGCAGCCCTTGTGGCAGCAGCACAGTTCCAGCCTCTGTGCTTGGATGGAGGCCAGAATCACACCACCTTGTGGCCATGTTGCTTGGGGAGAGTGCTGGGGCTTAGAGGGCACCTTTCTGCCACCTCCTCTTACAGCCCCCCAGCCGCCCTTAGAGGCAGGATTCCCCTTTACAAGCATAGCCCATTGAACTGTTCCGACTCAGTTTGATTGAACAGACCGAACCACCATTCACAATCGAATGGACTGAACCGCTGTTCTCAAATGGAACGGACCGCCATTTGCAGATTGGTGGTTTGGGTAAGATTTGAACCAAAACGCAAAAAATGGTCCCATGCATACCCCTAGCAAGAAGTTACTTTGTTCTGAAAAAGAGAAGCTTTTGTTCTGTCAGTAGCTGTTATGAACACATCTTTTGTTTCTAGGCTATGGCCAGAATGTAATCTGGTTCCGCAAAGGATCGGAAGCCTGTGTTACAAAAATAAGCCAAAACACTTACAGTGCTTGCAAATTGGTGTAAGTGCTATTGATAATTGACAAATTCACCAACCATCCAGGCAAGTTGGCAACCAAACCTGATTTAAATCAGTTTGTTCTGTTGTTGTCATTCAGTTCTTACTTATGCCAGCTGTTTGCTGTGGACTGTGCAGAATTCATCCAAAGTGGTTGTCTATCATTTATGTAATGATCTTGCAGATAAAATAAGAGGCACAAGTGCCTCATGCATTCTGTTCTCCAAATCCGTAATGTCTGCAGTAGATCTCTTGCATCTCCCTCACCTGGGAGTTGGGCAAGCTGTCTCTATATTCATGTTCACTCGTATCTGATTTGATTTGATTAGCAATGGCTGCAGTGCACATTTACTCTATAAAGCCTAGTAAGATTTAGCACCTGTTTAACTTAACATTGTCTGTTTCTGAGGGTGCTTTTGCAAATTGTTGTCTCAAAACTCTGCTGTTTAAAGGCTCATAATCAAGCTCTTAAGGCTTCTCTCCCTTTCTTTCTGACCTACACAATTTGTGCTTCTGCTGTGAGACTACTTGTCAGCAGGTCATTCTGGAGGGCTGGGTCTCTGGAGACAAGAAAAACTGTGTCAGTAGTTCATATTTGTAATGTTTCACTTGTTTTACTCAATGGCCATAACCTTTTTCCTGTCTTGTGTGCTTTTTAGATCTTTAAAACTGTAGTTTGGTTTGTAGACAGTGTTCTGCCAAATGCTGCTTTCTCTTTTAAGCATATTTAAAACAGGTTTTATTATCTAGGCATGCTGTTTTGCAGGTTAGAAGCAGTGTTACCTCTAAGGCATGCGCACATGCCTGGCGTCACAAGTTGTTGGTGTCCACTCAGTTAATTTTAGATTTTGCTCATGTTGAATCAGGGAGGCCCCATTCTGAATGCATGTGTGCATGAACTACCTTGCTACTCCCGCCCAGAACAAAAAGTCATTCCACACACAGATGAAAACAATTAGAGAGAACACTGGTTAGAAGAGAGTACCAGCTTAGGGCTTTGGGATTGAACTCAAAAGCCTGTTCTTCATAGTTTGCCTGCATAAGTGTTGCTAAAATAAGTGAGTGGTGAGGAACTCTGAGCTTACACAGCTTTCCTTCTCCTTTTTAGTAAATACAAGCTATTATTGAAATGCTTACTGTAGGTGCCTAATTTACAAGGTGGCTGAACTAGACTTCAGGGAGGATATTGTTTTTAATTGCAGTCTGCAGCAGAAGTAACTGACTGTTCGGGCATCTGGACTCATAGTTTTCAGGAACAGAGTGGCTTAAAATAGAAGATATAGTTTGGATGTCTACTAAATGCTTGTGCTTCAGTCATGACTTCTTGTCTAACTGATAAGCTTCAGCAAAAAAAACAACCTGGCGTTTCCTCAAAAGTGCTTAAAAATAGTTATTTAGGCTCTAGTCCTTTATGCAGTTGGGTTGTTTAAATCTCACTGAAAGCAACAGGATTTAAGCAAGCTAGATGTGTACAAGATTGCAGCCTAGCATGTATTGCCATTACTCTTTTTCCAAGTGCAGTTTGTTTATATAGGCAATGTCATTGCTCCCTTACTTGTATTCAGTGCTGGAAAACAAAATATATGCTGTCCTAAACCAGCTGGTTCAGTAAGTAGCCTTCAAATCTGGAACTAATAAAATGTTTTATTTACTTTGACCAAAACATGTCCCTGTAGTGTAGGGAATGATGGCTGGTATTCAACCCTGTCACCTGCAGTTCTAAAAACACTTGTGCATATGTACCAAAAAGGGGGTGCAGCCCCTTGCATCTCATGAGATATCACTCCAAGAAGCCTTTGACCTTAGTGGGAGCTTTATGGAGAATGGGGGACTGTAGTGGAAAGAGCAGCTGAAAGCACCCTTGCATGAGCAGAACATCACCTGCAGCTTTTTGGATGCAGCTGAAACTAGAGGAAGAAAAGGGGGGAAATTGATGTTGAATTAAATTGATGTTCATTTCAGCATATAGATATGCCTGTGTGAGCTCCAGCTTGACACAGAAGCAAAAGGCTAGCATAAGTAGTAGTAATATGTGTGTATATGGAGTCATTCACCAAGTAGTTTCAATAAAGCTTTGCTTTTCTAAAACACCTTGAGTTAGGAGTTTGTATGTCAGGTTTGTTGTTGTAACACACCAAGTATCAACCGTTAATAGTTTTCATTATGTTTTAGGGACTCGCAAATTTAAAATGCCCCTGACTCACAATAAACCCAGAAAACAGAAACATTTTTTATGCAAGGTCACATACAGAGGTGCTCTCAGTGACTGCACTCAACTGTTAAACTCCCTTCCCTAGAGGCTCCCCAAAGTGTGAGCCCAAGTTAGTTCCAGAAAAGTGATAAGACTTTTGTTTGAATTGGCATGTTATGGCTTGCAGATGTGTCAAAGGCATCAGAATAATTTTTTTAGCCACACCCTATGTGGAGGGATATAAAAATTATTTTAGATAGTGGCACCAATATCTAATTTCTGGGTCACCTAGTACCTGGGACTGTTGCAGCATTATTGAGCAGATTCTTGGGATCGCAGGAATAATGTTTGAATGCTGGTTACCCACACTGGTATGATCAAGTGAACCCATGCCACACTGGAAATCAGTTCTGTCCTGTGGTGAAAGCAAGCATCTGTCATCTAGGATCTGAGGTAAGGTGGCAGAGCTTGCACTGCTGATCACGTGAACACACATCTCTTGCCCATCTTCCTGTCACCCGTGAAACCACCATAGATACCTCTACCTACAGCAGACACCACACACAGATGCTCTAGCATCCAGACCCTACTCCATGGTTCCTAAGCACCACCACCTTTGGCTACACTCTGCCTGGCAAAACACCATGTCACACTCACCAGCAACACCCTCCTACACCTGTCTCACTGCCCATACTCCTTCCTCACAATATGCCATGGCCAGAAATACATGGCCATCATCCCCACACTCCATCAGTTCTGCATCAGCCAGAAATTCATCAAGGGCATCTCTAGGAAGTGATTAAGGAAACTGCACCTGTTAAATGTCTGCCTAGATGCATCCCTCCCCAGCCCAATGTCTAATGAGCCCCTGGTGGCGCAGTGGTAAAACTGCCGCCCTGTAACCAGAAGGTTACAAGTTCAATCCTGACCAGGGGCTCAAGGTTGACTCAGCCTTCCATCCTTCCGAGGTCGGTAAAATGAGTACCCAGAATGTTGGGGGCAATATGCTAAATCATTGTAAACCGCTTAGAGAGCTCTGGCTATAGAGCGGTATATAAATGTAAGTGCTATTGCTATTGCTATTGCTAACTGAAAGATCAAGGCAAAGTGTGGGTGCATGGAGCCTAATTTCTAAAGCCATCGTGATATACCAGACTCTACAAAGTATTTATAGCTTATACAGTATGCAAGTTAAGATGGACACCTCACAATTTACATTCTTTTTAGGGCATGAGTGCAAATGTAAACTTAACTATCATCTTAAACTGAAAGATTTTGGATTACCAGCTGTTTTAAAACAGAAAATCTGATTAGACACTATGGGGAAGATCTTACCTAGACCCCAAAGTAGAACTTCCTGATGTTGAACACTAAAAACTTAGTTGAAGGTTTTACAAAGATAAAGTCACACACACCCCATCTGAAAAAACACAATTAAATAAAATTAGTGGATTCCATAATAGTGACAGTTGCTCCCACCTCATGATTATTCAGCCGTGAATAAGGACACAACAAGCAGCAGGTAATTTGTGTTCACTTTAAATCTGTACTTCATGTTTTCCTTTTTTCTTAAACACACAATGCTTTTAACAACCATGTCTAAAACTACAGACTCTTTTCCCAGACATTTCCCATGAACCTCACAGTTCTCGTTGATTTAATTTCCCCCAGGATGGTGTTATCAGCAAAATAGTGTAAAAGTTGTACACAAGTGACGTAGCCACACACTCAGACACAGACACTGCAGCCATTCTCGCACATGTATACACATACTCCTCACCCGTTCCAGCATGTAGCTCGCCCTGGAAAGCTGGTGTTCTGTGCTAGCTGCCCCACCCCCAAGGCTCAGATGGCCTCCACACATGTGCAGAGGCCATCTAAGTCCTGGGGTTGGAGGCTGGGGCAGCCGGTAGGGAACGCCAACTTTCTGGCGGCTAGGGTGAGGGGCGTGCTGGAACAGGTAAGGGGCGGGAGTGGGAGGCAGGACCTGTAGCCAGCAGGAAAGCTAGTAACTGGCTGTACATGTGCAGGTGCCATCTGAGCGCTAGGAGCAGGGCAGCTGGAGGGGCAGAGCAGTGAGGACCAAGAGGGCACAGTTACATTGGGCCAGCACTGGGGTGTGGCCATTGGGCCAGAGGAGCAGGGTCAGGGCAACTGGAGGGGCAGAGTGGTAAGTCAGCTGCCATGTTTGTTGTAGGCAGCGCTGTGGGCACTGTAACCTCAAATTTGTACTGTGCAGACTCTTTTAGCACTAAAGATTCATTTTTCTATCTCTTAAAATGCAACTTTGAGGATCAGTTGTGAAATAACCATCGATTGGGTCCCAGGGGGGATATAAAAAGGCACTTTTCTGGCATGCAGACTAAAGGCTGAAGCTATGCAAATGGACTACAAAATCATCATTTATATATCACTTCCTCGGTCCAAAAAAAATGTCACCAACCCTTTAAATCCCTGTTCAAAAGAGAAAAACTTTAAACTGCTCTATCCAAGCCATTTTTGAATGGATCGTCACCAAATTTGCAGGGGAGATTTAAGTAATAGAATGTTCAAGGCTTATAATGGTGGAACATTGAAAACAATCTCCATCTTAACGATACTAGCACAATTGTGCCAGTATAATCAGGGTCATTTAAGCAGCTCTAGGACATGCCAAGCTGACACTTGACAATGGTTTCTAGTACTAGCCTTCTGAAATCTTGGATCAGGAGTGTGTGTGGGTTGGTTGGTTTTTAAATAGCCAACCATTCTCTGATAGGTAGGTAGAATTCTCTGGGGTTCCAATATTAGCTATATCTCCACTTGTTGCTTGATTTTAATTAAGGTCTGTAGAAAAGCCTCTTTCTGTCTTTCTAGGTGAACTGTTTACATCTCACATTTGAGAATATGTCAGATTGGAGGCGCTTTACAAGCCTAGCTTTGTACTGTAGAGTGAATGAAGCTTGCCACTAACTGTGGCTTGGGTTTATTCAAAAACTAAGATAGTTACACTAACCACCTCTTTCTTTTGGGACAACTGCTCCATTCTCCCTCCCCACACCCCAAGTTGCAGTCTTATCCCTAAAATGTGGTTTTTCCCGCTGTCTGTAATTGTTTCTGACATGAAGGCTGATTTGTCCTTTTAATTATTTTATCCTATCTGCATATCAAGACCTGAGTTACTTGTATGTGCTTTCTGAAAGCTTGATGAGTTGATGGCTTTCCAATAGCTCATCACTTCTTCAATGGTAAAGGGGGTATGAAACTTGCGAGGCCACAGTTGCCGAATGCTGTGCAGCTTAATGTGGGTGGTTCAGACGTACCCATGCTGCTGCAGGCATCTAAAAAACGTTTTCAGATGCCTGCAGTGGCATGGGCAGTTCTGAACAGCCTGCGTATTAGCACTCTCTTTCTCTCTGTGCATCTGACCACTATTTTGTAAATAGCAGAATCGTAAGTTTTAGAATGCCAGTACCTGTTCTTGGATTTTGGAGTTCAGGTTAAGAAAGCTAATATTGTTTTCTTAGAGTCTGAGGTCTTTAGAGGTCCAGAGTTTGAGGTCTCTGCAAATGATTAAACATGCAAGTTCATTTATTCTAAAAAGGGATATTATATAACAGTTTTTTCGCTTTCCTATAAATCATACTTCATGCTTCTCTTCTTCTTCTTTTTAAATTCTGCAATATTTTGCATGAAAATAACTTTAATACTGCACACAGGTACATCAGCTTGGTAAGATTTAAGCATGCATAACTGCAGCCTTTGTTTTCTTGTTCTTACAAATGTGAGTTAATTTATTGCTTTACATTGTTATTAAAATATTCTGCTTTACAGCAAAAAAGTTCTTAAAGTCGTTTACATAGCAAAAGGTATAAATAAATGGTTACTTGTACCCAAATGAGTCACAAGTGTGCATGCTCTCTCTCACGTGCACGCACACTCACACAAGCACGACACCAGCAACAGTCTTTGGAGAGCTGCTATGCTGGGCAGTGGTCCCTCTTAATTTTTTTTCATTTCTGTGAGCAATGAGTTTTGTTCTGGGCAGCAGAATCAAGGCACTGATTCAGAGTGGGGTCTTCCTAATTCAACCTGAGCGGGATCTAAAATTAACTGAGCAGACATCAGAAAACTTGTGGGCGTGTGCATGCCTTAGAGGGAACAGTGATGCTGGGCTGAATTGGGGTATTTGCTTGCTCCCTACTAAATATAAAGAGCCATCACTTTAAAGATGCTTTTTATTTAGTGAGCAGGTTTTAAAAGAACTAATCTGTGTCTTCTTTTTCCTGTTTACAACCTTCAGGCTTGCAGATGGGTCAAGGGCTGTGGAGAGTGGCCAGGAACCAGCAGCTACAACACCAGGGATATACAGGGCAAGGCTATCTTTCTAGAGAACATGGTAAAAGGATAGCTGCTAACAGTGTTTCAAACGCCAGCCATCGGAAGCCTACTCAAGGAGGCATTGACATTTACCATCTGTTAAGAACTCGGAAATCGAAAGAACAAGAAGGGTTCATCAACCTGGAAATGTTGCCTCCTGAGCTTAGCTTTACCATTTTGTCATACCTGAATGCAACAGACCTCTGCTTGGCTTCATGTGTCTGGCAGGATCTCGCTAATGATGAGCTTCTATGGCAAGGGTAAGTTAATGAGAGGTCATGGGCACAGGTTACAGCAGGCAATTAGATCCAGAATTTCTAGTCCATGCCACTTGCTTGTTTAAACAAAACATCAGAAGTGAAAAGTTACTTTGTAACTGTAATGAGGGCTAATAAGCTATTTTTGCACTCTCTCTTAAGGTTCATGTGAGCAAGTACTGGCTATGGAAATTCCAACTTAAACTTGATAAGGGAAGAGTGTTGGAAATTCAGTAGTTGTTAAGTGTGACTTTGAGTTAAAAAAAAAAAAAAGGAGTGGTCATTCTGGTCACACAGATGCATTTCAGAGATAGTTACTGTGTTTGCATGTGCTTTCCACCTTTGTGGAAGATGCTCATATTTATTTATTTATTTTCCATCCTTCCTCCAAGGATCTCAGAGTGTTGCACAAAGTTCTGTCTCCCTAGCTTTTATTTCCCCCAACAAGCTGGTGAAGTAGCTTGAGAGCATGTGATTGGCCCAAGGTTTCTCAGCAATGTTTGTGACTGAACAGGGCTTTGAACTTAGGTTCAAAGGGATAGTTATTTTATGCTGCTAAATAGAAGAGAACCACTGCATGGAAAGTGCCTCTTTGCCCAGTTACTGAGGTTGGTTTTATTTATTTATTTAGTACATTTCTATACAAAAAAGTCCCATACAAAAAAGTCCCTGGGCAGTTCACAATCTAATTTATGTAACTTTATATCTTAAGAATTAAAACTATTCTTCATAATACAACAGTTCATACAATTAAAGTTTAGAAGAAATAAAGCATTTTATTATTTATTTATTTATAATATTTATATCCCACCCCTCCAGCACATCGCTTCTCAGGGGAGCTTACAATAAAAGCATAAAAACAAAAGATCCAAGATTTTTTTAAAGAGTAAACAGCGAATAATCATAAAACACAATAAAATGCAGCAGATAAAAGTATAACAGCAGCTAGGATTAAAACAAGATGATAATCACAGCCAGTCTTTAAAAACTTCCTTTAAAAAGAGGGTTTTAAAGCTCTTCTTAAAACTAAGCAAAGAGGGAGACTTACAAAGGCCTTCTTAGAGGGCATTCCAAAGATGGGGTGCCACTTTAAAAAAAAAAGATTGGGTGCACTTACTGAGAGAACTCTAACCCTGGGCCCCCCCAACTGCATTTATACCAATGGTGGGCCGAGAGAGGGGCTCGATTGGATGATCTGAGGGCCCGGCAGATTCATATAGGCAAATGTGGTCCAAAAGGTATCTTGGTCCCAAGCAGTGTACAGCTTCAGAGGTCAAAAGCAGCACTTTGAATATGGCCCAGAAGCAAACTGGCAACCAGTGAAGCTGCCGCAGTATTGGTGTAATATTTGTGTAGTGACTAGCCTTGTATGGAATCTCCTATTTGGTGGTGCTAACTTACCAATATTGAGAGTGGTTTTCTAAAAGTTGGAACATTATAGTAATGGCTGAACTGACTGAGTGTGTTAGGTTATATGCAGGGCTGCGGAAATCCACTCGTGAACTCGTCTAAGCTGAGTGAAAAATGATGCCCGACGAGTGCCGCCTCCTGGCGCCACCTCCTGGAATTGCTCCTCACAAGCAGCCCCACCCTCCCTCCCTCCCAGCCCCGACTCTCAAGTTGCAGCAAGAGCAAGCAGCCAGCAGTGAGTCAGTGACTTCGCTCAGCCAGTACTGATGAGAGAGTCGAAAAGAGCCCCGCCTGCCCTCCCAGCTCCGACTTGCAAGTTGCAGAGAGCGAGCAGCCGGCGGTGAGTCAGTGACTTCACTCAGATAGCACTGCACGCAACTTCATGCTGCGTGTCTCTCTTCTTGACTCTCTAATAATTCAGCTATTACATTTGATATTTATTAACTCTAGATAAAAACTTGTTGCTCACACACCCATTCTCAAAGCACTTCTCTAGTGGAGAGCATGCATTTTAGAGGAAGGAAAGCTGGTCATAATGTAATACAGGTATCTGCATCTTTACTGATCACAGAGGCTTTACTGTGTGCATTAATCCTGGATGCAATTGCAACTTCACTTTAATGGAGTCTGCCCTCCAGAGAAACAGGCTGCCTTTGATCACACAGTGATTCAGTGTAGGGCTGATTCACACCATAATTATTGCATGCCAGCAGTTCATTCTTGAGGACAAGTTGTGTCTGTCTCTTTTGATACGATATGCTGAATATTTATATACCGCTTGTCAACAAAAGTTCCCAAAGAAACATAAGACAGACACCAGCAACAGCCCCTGGATGGATGCTGTGCTGGGGTTGGATAGAGCCAGTTGCTCTCCCCCTGCTAAATAAAGAGAATCACCACTTTAAAAAGGTGTCTCTTTTGTTCAGTTAGCAGGGAAACTGAATACAGTTATCCTGTATGAAAATGATTGCTCCACCAATATTAGTCAGCCCTAAGTCTTGGTTCTTGGGATCAATGCCACTCAATGTTTTTCCCACATAAATGTATCTAGTATAGATCCTACCAAGTTATGGCAGAGTTATGAACAGCATAACAAGTACCTTATTTACCCAACTAGAAGGCAACTTTGAATTTAAAATGATGCCTTAAAAGACAAAGGCTAAATACAGGTTATACCTGTATTCACCCAAAAGAAAGAGGACTCTGAATTTAAGATGACCACCCCATTCCCCTCATATTTAGCAAGATCTGGGGGGAAACCTTATCTTGGATTCAGGTAAATACAGTTTTACTTTGACCTGCGAAGAGGATAAGCAAGCTACCAGCAAAGAATGCATATATTTGCATTTTTAAAAGAATACTATCACTTGACACTAGCATAGAAGATTAGCTGGTATCCATGGGAGGATCACTCAAAAAGATAACATTGCATTATACTGTGATGCATATAGAATTAATAAAAATGTCAGATTCTTGTCTATCTACACACACACCCCACACAGAATTCCCATGGTGCCAGTGGTTTAAGGCATACATACAGAGAAGCTAGAATTAGGAAACCAAGATAAAGTGCTAAATCTAAACCAAGATACTAAAGGCATTGTAGGTTGGTTCTAAAATATTGTTTGCTATGATATTCATTTTCAAAGGCAGGCAGCCATTGTAATATTTCACTGAATGGCAAATGCATGTTATAAGAAGTCTTGAGAAACAGAATAATTATGCTTGTTTATGCATATATGATCATCGTTGAGTGTGTTTATACAATGTGGCAGACTGGTGTAGCTTCTTCCCAATAGCAAGTGTACCACCATAGCTCGAGGAGTAAAATGTTTGTCTGGCTGATGAACTGGGCCAACGTTTCTTCACCCTGTATGGTATAAAACAACCAACCAACTTTTGAAAAACCTCCAGTTGTGACTTACATGACCAGCTGTTTTAAACTGGATATGCATTCTTATTAGATTCTGGAACTATTGTAAATCTTGTCAATAGGGTTAATAGGGTTTTTTCCTCTTAGATATTATGAATTTTTAAAAATTAGTATTAAAAAATGGTGGTTGGGGGGATTCTGTCACAGGTCCAAGCTCAACGTTGCTTCAAACACAGTGGCCTACATGATGCACGTGGCAATGCCAGCATTCCTGATTGTCCAGCGCTGCTGCACACATGGAAACCAGCCTTGGGGGTGTTGCGCAAGAGCACAGTTGCAAAACTTCATAAAACAGCGCACTAGCATTTTCACAGCAGAACTTACATTGTTTCTGGTGTATGCACTATACAAGCGTGGGTGCACTGTTTTATGTAGTTGCACGTAAACACAGCCAAAGAACACCTTTAAAGTCTCACGTGGTTTGGCCCACAAATATATAAACTAGGCTGCAATCCTATACATACTTGGACAGGATCATATTCCTCTTCTATGGAATTTTAAGTTCTCTGGAAGAAAAGCTGTTCGCTACTAATGCTTAGTAGGAGTGTTATTTTTAAAATTCAAGGATAGGGTCAACTGATATTTTCATTACTTAACTAGTTAGTCTCTGCATTATTAATGAGAAAGCAAGTACTGGATAGCACCATTAAGCCCTTGTGTTATGAAAGCTTACATGTGCTTACCTTTATCAGTTGTACTACTTCAGTATGTAGATTTAGGCACACATGTTGTTTGGATTCCACTTCCCCCACCCCCTTATATCTTCTGGTGCTCTTGTACTGATTGTATATTAACACTTCTGGGTCATAACCATAAATCAGTTTTTCAGTTGCTGTTCTACAAATCCAGTGTATTAAGGTATCTTCCTGTTGTTTACCAAGCAAATAATAAACCATCGTCACCAAAAGCATGCCTCAAGATACTTGATTTGGAGTAGATTATTAGTCTGTGAAATAACTAGAATAAGTTGTTTTACAACTGTGGAATCCTGAAACCTTGTAACTTTCTTAAAGACTGAAAATGAAATAGAACATGGCATCATATTTTTACAATGAACATCCTTTTTCTTCTGTGTTTGTAGGTTGTGCAAATCCACTTGGGGTCACTGTTCCATATACAACAAAAATCCGCCTCTTGGATTTTCTTTTAGAAAATTGTATATGCAATTGGATGAAGGCAGCCTCACCTTTAATGCCAATCCTGAAGAGGTAAATGGAATGCTGCTAATATTCATACATTTTGGCAGTAGTTCTGTTGCTCTTGTTAATTTGTCAGGGTTATGCAAATCCTGTTTGTTTGGAGCATAGAAGTACTCACATGGTGTGTGACTTTCAGTACTGAAAATGTAGAGCAGGGGTTTTTATACATGGCTAAAAGGGGCTTAAATTTTCTGATCATGCATTTTCTAATGTCATGTTTGAATTATTGGTGTTATAAAGTTTAGTTGTAAAAGGGACTTTCAATTTAAAAGGTAAATGTTACTTTAACAAGGGTGCAAGACGAAGAGCAATTTTGCTTTTCTCCATAGGGCCACATTACTTTCATGTCCATAACTTTATAGGCATCACTGATATTTGTGTGGACTTGTGCTGCTGTGTTTGTATTAGAATAAAAGTTGTAAAAAGTAGCCAACTTTCTAAGATGTGCACTACATGATTGCATCTTTGAAATTTGGCTCAGCAGTTCACTTGAGACATCAACAGTGCAATCCTCTACGCGTCTGTCTGGAATTACGTTCCATGAATTCACTGCGATGTATTTCCCAGTATGTGTAGAATTGCAGGCTTCAATATAAATTGTACTGCAGGTTACAAGTGCAGGTTGCAAGCCTGTATGTTAGAACTCTATTATATTTATGGTTATATTTGTGGTTATATGGTGCATGAGAAAAAATTGAATTGAGCTACCGGATTCTTGAGGTCTGCTTCAGCTTTTACAGCATACAGTGGCATGCTGTCATAATTAAAGTGAGGTCCTGCACTTGGCAAGTCAAGTAGAGCCACTGATCTGTGAACCACTTGACCTATGGACTACTTACTTTGAAATAAAGGTGTGCAGAAGTTGCATTGGCATTTCTGGCTATTAAGTGGCCTGTTGGATGTCATACACTATAGATATATCAACAAATCTATTATTGGCCTTTGTTACACAAGTGAGTTACCTCACTCTTTTATGCTGTGGCAATGGCAAACACTGCAGCAGCAGTTACTGTTGGATTGGTGAAAGTTTTCCATGTGAAAATACAGGGTATACCCTTGTGTTAGACCACCTGGCAGTGAACACTAGATCATAGGATTGGGACATAAGATATAACTTTCAAATGTTTTATTTGTGGAAAAATTATCCCTTCAGTTAAAGATCTTCTAAAGTGTAAGAACACATTGAGGCTCATGATATTTGAGAGTTTTAAAAATCAAATTATCATGTGTAAAGACTTTAAGGAACTAAAAGACAGTGAAATATTTCTGTAATATGGAACTTATAAGAACTGGATAAATCACAAATTGAATGGCATGCTGGGTCTGTGATTTTTCTGAAGTATATTTTTAACATTTGGAATGAGTTCTTTGGGCTTCAAAACATGCATAATATGCCTGTTCTTGAATATATAAGCACAGAGCCCTGCATTTATTTGCATGTGATTTTACAGACATCAGAATATGAACATGACTCTCTTAAAATAACATGAAATAATAATACATTTTGGCTAAAATTTCTGCATGAAGCCAAGTTAGGAAATTAAATAAATATGTTTCTATAGCAATTTTGTATCTGCATCATTGTGAGACAGGTTTTTTTTTTAAAGTGCTTGTTGAAGGAATTGTGTTTCTTGCTGTTTTATAAAATCTCAGCCATCATGGCACCAATTCATTTTGTTTGGGTATGAGTTAGACTGAGCATATTGAAATATAGTTGATAGAATGTCAACATAATAGTTCTTCATTATTAGGATTTACTCCATGCTGAATACTCTAGCTGAACATAAAAAGCTCATCCTACAATGTAGCAATGATTGCTTGTCTATTAACAACAGCAAGACTCATTTGCAAAGCATGGAAAGAAGCAACACCTCCAAAAAGACTAGACTAGTTAAAATATATTTGGAACATGATATTTGTGATTAAACTCTCATATTATGAAAATTCCAGGGACAAGGACACAATAGATATTTTTGTGCCTGGATGGATATTGTTTGTCTAATATTGGAATGAGAAAGCTCAAGATTCTTTATACTCTTATGAACCATTTCTGATGATATAATCTTTGAATCTGATGTGTTTTGACATTTCAATTAAACTTTTTTTCAAAAAAAGAGGCTAATCATATTCATATATAGATATATATACACACACACATTTCTTTGTTCCAGGGAGTCAACTATTTTATGTCCAAGGGAATATTGGATGATTCACCAAAGGAAATAGCGAAATTTATCTTCTGTACAAGAACACTAAATTGGAAGAAACTGAGAATCTATCTTGATGAAAGGTAACTTTATTTAATAGTCACATTTCCTATTAAAATACTGGGTAATAATGGGACATT
This sequence comes from Hemicordylus capensis, assembly GCF_027244095.1. Classification (NCBI taxonomy): domain Eukaryota; kingdom Metazoa; phylum Chordata; class Lepidosauria; order Squamata; family Cordylidae; genus Hemicordylus; species Hemicordylus capensis. The sequence continues at coordinate 78,904,378 of NC_069661.1, read as the reverse complement.
AGTAAAAACAAATACAGGTGGTCCTCGTCATTCGCGGGGGTTCCGTTCTCACCTGTAGGCATGAATAACAAAACCGTACCTCTATGGGAATCCTTAAGCTAAAAAGGGGGCCAAAAAGCAGAAATAAAGGGAATAGTGCACAGTATTCAGCTCTCCAGCACCCCCCCCAAAAAAAATCCACAAACCTTCCAAATTTTTGTGAATTTTTGCCAAAATCCAGGGAAGGGTTGGGGGCGGGGAAAGCTCTGTGCTGCAAAATGGCCAGAAATGACATTGGAAGTCATTTCTGGCCACCTGGGAATCACGGATAGGTGAATTTTGCCAAATCTTTTTAAACCATGAATAAACTGGGTCTCTTAGACCCAACCGCAGATATGTAAAATCGTGATCCATGAGACCACGTAAATGAGAGGCACTTGTAGTATAACTTGGTGATGACAAAGTTCAGCATATTTATTTCTGCTCCTTTTTTCCCTGCACTTTACCAATGAAGTGTGCTCGCTATGCAACAAGGTATCATTTACAAATTTATTGCAACAACATAAATTTAGTATTAGTTATCCTATCACTGGATGATGATGCTACTTTATAGCTGAATTCCTATTCTGCATCAAATGCTAATTCTGCACAGGGAAAGAGACCCTTCAGTTATGCAAGTTGTATGAATACACACATACATCCTTCCCATGTCATATCAAAATTATTTTCTTTAGCTACATTAGGTTCAGAGCCAGTGTTGCTTATTGGCTTATTGACTCTTCACTCTAGGTCTCAGGCAAGTTCACACATGTGGTGTTTAGTTTTTCAAATATGCTAGCTATATACTGTATGGTGTACAGGTCTTCCTAGGAATAATTTTACAGTATGCCTTTATACTGAAATAGAAGCTCAAACATAGTTCAGAGTTCTTTATTTGTGACCCAATTTCAGCATAACATAACATAAACAAAACATCTCATAACATAGAAAGATACAATTGGAACAATGAAATATGTAAATATATAGATAAATATCCACCAATAAATAATCAGTAAAATTTTAAAATTAATCAAAAAAAAGCTTGCTGCCGTAACAATACTGCAATAGAACAGAATTTGACCACCTTAAGGGTGACATCTAAAGAAGAAAGGACACATAAAAAATCTCTTGAGCAACCTGGGAAGGGTGTCAGAAGAGGAGTTAATAAGGAACATCTTAAATCTCTGTATAATGGACAGCAACAAACATTTTGGATGGATTCAGCTTCCCCCATACCACATGGGCATAATCTATCCTCTCTAGGAATCCCCAACCCCCCCCCCCCCCCCCCGATGAAGCTCAAACATAAAGTAGTAGTAAGTTCAGATGAAGCACACCGTAAATATATGGTGTTCAGGAATTCCTAGGAATAATGCAGCAGTATGCCTTTGAGTGCAGACATAAAGTAGCAGTGAGTTCAGATGAAATAATGGGAGAGATTGGGATTAAGGCAAATGAGGAAGTCTGTGGGGCCCTTAAGGGCATATTTCTGTAGGGCAAAAACCATTAATGGAGGCAAGGGGACTAGAAATATTCCCCAAATCCCCACCCTCTCTCACACTCTGCTGCTTGACAAAACTTTGGCTGGGCTCAGAACATCCTTGCTGCACATGGACGTAGCTCTCTTATGGCAGTAGATGGCTGCTCAACATGTCAGCCAATGGACATAGGCAAACCCTAGTAGAATACCACACAGCTTACATATTTCATTAGATTTTTAAAGGACCATTGTTTTTTTACCTTTGGGTGGCATTTCTTTGCCTATATAAACTTGCTTTACAATTCTGTCTTGCTTCAGTATTTTAGAAGTGGAATTATTGTTCTTATGAGTATTGCTCATCACTTATGTAGCCTAGTGTGAAAAGTCTTTAAGAACATTACCAAAAAAAAAAAAAACAAGCCCAGCTGGATCAGGCCCAAGGCCTATGTAGTCCAGCATTCTCTTTCACACAGTGGTCCACCAGACGCCTCTGGGAAGCCCACAAGCAGGAGATAAAGGCATGCCCCCTCTCTCTGCTGTCTCTCCCATGCAAATGGTATTCAGAGGCATCCTGCCTCTGAGCCTGGAGGTGGTCTATAGCCATCAAGACTAGTAGTCATTCATAGACCTGTCCTCCATGAATTTATCTAAGCTCCTTTTAAAGCCATCCAAGCTGGTGGCCACATACCACGGCAGAGAGTTCTACAGATTAATCATGTGCTGTCTGAAAACGTTCTTCCTTTTGTCAGTCCTAAATTTCCTGATAAGTTTCATTGGATGACCCCTAGTTTTAGTGTGGTGAGAGGGAGAAACTTTTCTGTCCACTTTCTCCACACCATGCTTAATTTTGTAGACCTTTATCATGCCTCACCTTAGTCGCCTTTTTCTAAACTAAAAAACCCCAGATGTTGTAGCCTTGTATCATAAATAAGGTGATCTAGGCCTCTGGTCATCTTGGTTGCTCTCTCCTGTACCTTCTCCATCTTTATAATGTACCTTTTGAGATACAGTGACTGGAACTGTACACAGTTCTCCAAAATGTGGTTATGCCATTGATCTGTATAAAGGCATTATGATATTAGCAGTTTTATTTGCAATCCCTGATCCCCTCTGAATCCCTTTTTGAAAAATGGTGTTACATTGACTACATTCCAGTCCTTTGGTACAGAGCCTGATATCAGGAACAAGTTACATTTTCTGCTAGGATTTCACAGTTGAGTTTCTTCTGCATTATTGATGCATGACATCTCCTGAAAACCTGTATGTGTATCAGAATACTCTTTCCTACCCTTTTTCTTTTGAAATTGTTCTGTCCTAGATTTTAGAAGCCCATTGGATAAGAATCATATTTGTGTGTTCTGTACATTAAGTACATAAGAACAGCCTGCTGGATCAGGACCAAGGCCTATCTAGTCTAGCATCCTGTTTCCTACAGTGGCCTACCAGATGCCTCTAAGAAGCCATAATCAAGAAGTGAGGGCATTCCCTCTCTATTGCTGTTTCTCCCCCGCAACTGGTATTCAGGGACATCTTGCCTCTGAGATTAGAGGTAGCCTAAATAGTAGCCCTTGATAGATTTGTCCAAATGTAGCCACACCATAGATTTGTATAAGGCCCTTATAATATTAGCAATTTTATTTTCAATCCCTTCCTAATGATCCCTAGCATGGAATTTGCCTTTTTCACAGCTGCCGCGCACAGAGTTGACACTTTCAGTGACCTGTCCACTAGTGGTGTGCATGGAACTGGCGCTTGCCGATTCAAAGGTTGGGGAAAACATCTTTAAGGATGGGGAGGGTGTTCTTACCGCTCCTGCCGCATTTCCCCTGTCAGCGCTGCCTTTTAAAACTGTCCGGCAGGACGGCAGCATACCTCCTTGCTGCTCTGGTGCCTCCCCAGAACGGAAGCGACTGGAACATGTGTACGAGCTCAACGTGCTGATGTGCAGCAGCAACTTCCAGTCACTTCTGGTCTGGGGAGGCACCAGGGTGACAAGGAGGTATGCTGCCGCCCCACCGGACCATTTTAAAAGGCAGCGCTAACAGGAAATGCTGCAGTAGGGGTAATAGTACCCTCCACTGTCCTTAAAGAGATCTCCCCCACCTTCTAACCGGTCGAGCCACCGGTCTTTTGAACCAGTTCAGAGGCCCATAAAGGGCCTCCGAACCTGTTCCATGCACATCCTTACTGTCAGCCACGACCCCAAGATCTCTAGCTTCTATGCTTTCAGTGTATATGTGAAGTTGGAGTTTTTTCCCAATATACAACACTTTATACTTGCATACAGTGAACCGCATTTGCCATTTTGTCACACACTCATTCAGTTTAGAGAGATCCTTTTAGAACTCCTCACAATCTTTTTTGGATTTCACTACCTTAAATAGTTTAGTGTCATCTGCAAATTTGGCCACTTCACTGCTTACCCCAACTTCTAGATTATTTATGAACAAATTAAAGAGCCCGGGTCCCAATACAGATCCCTGGGGACCCCACTTCTAACTTCCCTTCATTGTGAAAACTCTCCATTTATTCCTACCCTCTGTTTCCTGTCCTTCAACCAGTTACCAATCCACAATTGAACCTGTCCCCTATCCCATGACTGCTAAGTTTACTCAAGAGCCTTTGGTGAGGAACTTTGTCAAAAGCTTTTTGGAAGTCCAAGTATACTATGTCAACTGGATCACCTTTATCTACATGCCTGTTGACACTCAAAGAACTCCAAAAGGTTAGTGAGGCAAAACTTGGCCTTGTAGAAGCCATACTGGTTCTTCTTCAGTAAGGCGTGTTCTTCCATATGTTTAATAATCTTGTCCTTAAGTATGCTTTCCATCAATTTACCCAGCACAGAAGTTAAGCTAACTGGCCTGTATTTTCCTGAATCACATCTGAATACCTTTTTTGAAAATCGGACTTGCATTAGCTACTTTTCAGTTCTCTGGTATAGGGACAAGTTACAAATTTTTGCTAGGAGTTCAGCAATTTCACATTTGAGGTCCTTCAGAACTCTTGGGTGGATGCCATCTGGCTCTGGCAATTTGTTGATTTTTAGTTTTTCAAGACAGTTCAGACATCCTCTCTAATCACCTCAAATTAGCCCAGTTCTTCAGCCTCCAAGCCTGAGAAGCTCAGTTCATGCCAGTTGCCTATGTATGTTTTCTTAGAAGTAAACCCCACTATACTCAATGGGGCTTTGTCCCTATTAAGTAAGTATAGCTGAACTGAATGCTACTGCTTCTGATTAAATAGTCTTTCCTTTACAAATAAGGAAAGACTATTTCCCTTGCATCCAAAGGTGCATTGTACAAGCGCAGAACACTTCTGTTCACACAAGGCAGGGTTTCTGACCCACCCACCCCCATCCACATTCCATACAGTTCTAGAGAGTCACCCAACCAAAGGAGCATTTTTGGGGAGCTTAGCTGGATCCAGTGGATGGAGGAATTGGCAAAAACTTGGACTTCAGCTCATATACGTGGAAGATTTTTCTGCTCACCCATCTGCATCCAAACCATCCTAGACACTGCTTCTAAATGTGCATCTTCCATAATGCTTTAAAACGCCATTTGTCTCAGTGTTTTCTTTTCTCCTTTTTCCTTTCTCAAATTAGGCGAGATGTGTTAGATGACCTTGTAACACTGCACAACTTCAGAAACCAGTTCTTGCCAAATGCACTAAGAATGTTTTTCAAACACATTCATGCCCCTGAAGAGCGTGGTGAATATCTTGAGACTCTTATTACAAAGTTCTCACACAGATTCTGCGCTTGCAACCCTGATTTGATGAGAGAGCTTGGCCTTAGCCCAGGTAAGACGGTGGGGAGCATGTCTGTTTTCTAAATGGCTTGTAATACTTTTTTCATTGTTGAGACCTGAATAACTTTTTGTAAATATGCAAAGGCTATTCTTTTAGATCTAGCCTGGTTTGAGAACATTGACTCTATAGATAGGTGTAGTCATAAAACTAATGAAGTTTGCTTCCAAGTAAATAGGTTTTATTAATGGGACTGCTCCTGGGGAATTGGCAAACACGCTTGACTACCTTTTGGGCTTGTGTGGGGGAATAGCAAACGTGAATGGAGCAACCCATCTCAGAATAAATTTGTGCAAAGCTTTGGTCTCAGAAAGAACTGACAGAGTGTGTGTTGTTCAAAAATAAGATCAGGTTTATTTTAGGATTTAGGGGTACAGGAAATGAAATATGATGAATAGGCAATACAATATTTAGCTAGCAGAACTAACAAGACAAACAAACAGGATTAAGTTGAGGCGCATGAAGAAGCATTTTGGCTTGAGATCCGAATTAAGTCCACTCAAGGCTGACCAGAGACACAGTCTTGGAGAACAGCTTTGGCTTGGGCGGAGGGGAACAAGAGGAGAGGAGCAAGAGGTTTTGGAGCAGAAATTAGTAAAGCCTAAGTTCATCCAGTGGGGTGTGTGGACCCTTGTAGCTCTACCAATGTCAAGCGACCTCTCTCCTCCAGGGCAAGCAGGAAGGCAAAAGGAGAGAGTGGGGACCCAAGCGCCAAACTAGGAGAGAGAGCCAGAAAGGGAGTCTGATCTCAGGAGTCTGGTCAGTCTCTTGCTACAGCCAAGCATGCTGCACAGATTGGGCCTGGCAATAGGGCCCAACTGGAGGTGACGAGCGGAACAAGAGTTTGGGCAAAGCAAGGTGGTGTAGCTAATGCCCAAATGTACAGACACAAAACTGGTGAATCTGAGGAAGAGATACTGATTGTGTCTTGACTAGAAATAGAGAACATCTTGCCCTGAGGCAGCATGCTGCCCATACCTTTCTGTTGACAAAGGTGTGGGGATAGAGAAAGGAGTACATCCTTGTCCTTCTCAAAATTTGCTGGGTGTACTTCTACCAGTACGATGATGTGAATAAGTTAAGGAACCTGTGTAGGGTGGAATGAAATGGGTACATCAAAGCTTATCTCGTATTTTCAGGAGACTTTGGGAGTGTCTAAGAATATTTTACAAGCTTGCTTCCCATGACCCAAGCCAGCCATTAGCATTTTTGTTAGAGAAGGAGATGAGCTTGTTACCTCTTATATATCCATTCCTGCAAAGGTGATAGGATTAAACTGATCTGATGTGCCAACATAGGGAGAGAGCATTTGGCTCACAGAACAGTGCTTAAATAATTCATGTCTACTCTGGCTTCCTCACCTGGATTGAAATCAGGGAGGTGAGCAGAGGGATAATCCTCCTGCTGTCATGGGTTAACTTGACCTAGAGCCACCTTTCCCAAGCTACGTGCCAGATGACATACCCCATGAATTAGCTCATGTGAACCAGATGGTGAGTGCATGATCCCATGAGTTCTGAGAAGGCAAAAGTGGAAACTACAAACCTGTAGCTTCAAAGCAGGTGTAAGGGTGCTCCTGGGACCCCCCTCCCCCAAGCAAGCCATCTTGGTAAAAGTTTAGATTTAGAATTTATGTATAAAGCAATTGAATACCAAAATTAAAATGCCCTTCCACTTTTAGTATGCTATACTAAAACTAGCTATACACAGGGTTGTAATTGAAACAGCGTTGTAACTTCCAGTAAATAACCAACCTAATTTGTGTGCATACAGGGTTTCAGGTGTCGATTCAGAAGTGTGTTTGTGTGTATTCCATGCTTTTTTGTCTGCCATTGCTGTTTCTCCTTACGCTCCAGAATGATGCTTTAGATAGTAGTATAAGCTTCAAGACCATTCAGCATCTCTAACCCCTTTCAGGCACAGTATAACACCTTGAAGAAAGAGTGACTAGTAGTATTTATATTTTTTATTTATTTATCATATTTCTATACAGCCTAAAACTTACATCTCTTAAGGCTAGAAACTACTGACCTGCTATCTGAAGTCCATTCATGGTTGCAAATTGAGGAGTGCCCATTACCTCTCTTAGACAGATACTTATTGCAGACAGATTGACATCCTCACCAACTAAGTGTGCACACGTTGAGGGAATTCAGGGGCAGTGTGGGAGCCCTCACACAACTCCCCCTTTCTCCTGACTCTTGGTGATGTGTTTCTGATCTTGCAGAACCCTTCTGGAGCACAAGCAGTACTGCAGAGGGAAATGCGGAGTTGCATGAAGACTCCTGTCACACGCCCAAATTCCCTTGACATACACACCCTTCATTAAAATGTCAGCCAGGAACATGTCCTAAAACAAAGGCATGGGCTAGGTCTGAGCTTATGTGGAGAAAAAAATTGAGCAAGATCCAGTCTGTTTTTAAAGGTACCAAAAATAGTACATACAGTGTAACCTAGTTTAGTGAATCAGTTTGAGCAGGGTAATTGCAAAGTTCAGGTGGTCCTGATCGGCAACAGTTATGAATGGCTAGGGTTTCTGTTTTTTTGCTTTTAAATTATTTGTACCTTAGAAACACATTAGACAAATTCATGGAGAGTAAGTCTAATAAGCTAAAAATAGAATCATAATGTTCAGAAGACCAGATAGTGGGGATAGCTATCTCACAAGCAAGTAATGATTAGGGATGTGCCAAAATGTGAATAAATGCTCAGAAGCCATATGCATGCCGACGCCAGGCAGGGGCAGCTGAGAGACACCCTGCTGGTGCGCAGGCATAGCTGGGTGGGGTTGCCAAGATGGCAGCAATGGTGGAAAACAGGAGGAGCTGGTGCAGTCCTGCTCTCCCTCACATTAAAGGGCTGTGTAAGCCCTCAAATTTAAAGGGAGGTGCCGGCTATTTGGACAGCTGAATCGTGTTCTGGTACATCCATAGTAATGATGGAGTTTTCCAGGACATCTGGCCAGCCACCCCTGTTGATCTGATGAACTTTTGGGCCCATCCATATATTTACTGATCCATTTTAAGGATTGTGCCCTGAATAATCAAAGATTGTTTTAGGGGAAACTTTCAATATTTTTAAATGTAAATTGCATTCAGAGTCTTTCTTTAAGCCATGCCTTAACAGTATCTTTTCTTTTTCTCCTTTACCCTTAGATGCTGTGTATGTACTGTGCTACTCTTTGATACTGCTTTCCATTGATCTTACTAGCCCTCATGTGAAGAATAAAATGTCAAAGAGAGAATTTATCCGAAACACGCGGCGTGCTGCTCAGAACATTAGCGAAGATTTTGTTGGGCACCTTTATGACAATATCTACCTTATAGGCCATGTGGCTGCCTAAAAAAAGCACAATTTGCTAGGACTTAGAATTTGTAGTTTTAAAAGAAATTAAAGTTATCTAAGGAGTTCATTTTTTTTGGTAGATAAGGGGGTTATATTAGTGCTGGTCATTCTAACCTCTGTCTGCAATCAAAATGTATGCAAGCAACCTTTTTTTAGCCATTTACCATGAGAACTGAAAAATTTTTTGCAGAATTTTTTTCTTAATTTTGCTTACAATTTGCACAAAACATTGCCATTTGTCTGACACATTACAATTTCTGAATGTTAAACTGACATTATGGTTTTAAACTGACAAGATGGTGGACTTGTGCAGTAGATTTGCTTGAACACTTTAACCAGTTCATTCTTTTTTTAAATACCATGTAATGTGTACATATTTAACTAAAGAGATTTATAACCATAATTATTTTATTGTAAAATATTTTAACTAAAGTTTTTCCTGTTTCTCTCTAGAATATGAGTTTGTGTTTCTTTAAATTGTGAGGCTGCTCTAGTTGTTGTGTTGGATAGTACATTTGGTGTGCACATTCCTGCAAAAGATTTATTTCAGACACAAGCAATTCTAGATTCTAAACTACCATTTACGATCACCAGCTTGGTAGAACTAAGTCTATTGCTGTCTTTGTGCCTTAACATATAGTGCCTAGAAATTTAAAAATGTTCAACCAGTAGGGCTTTATAGTAGAACTGTGTACAGACTAGGGATGTGCAAACTGGCTCGAGGTTAAACTGGCCAGATTTGAAGGCTTGCCCTTGAGCTGATCCGCCCCCCTGAAGAATGAGGCCAGTCCGATTTAGAGACAAGCCACACACACCCATCTCGAAGCCCCAACTCACAAGCTGGCTTGATGGGCATACTTTAAAAGGAAATCCCGCAAGTAAAGGGTTTTGGCAATAGTGATTTCAGGGATGGGAGCGGAGGGGAATGAATAATTTAGATGGCTATCACAACAGGAATGACATCTGGGGTGGCAGCAGGGGCTCCTCCAGCTCCACCGCCAGCCTCCCAAATCACAGGCCCAGTCATGCCTGCAGCCAGCTTTGGGCCTCTGTGCAAACATGACTGCTATTACAGTGAGGCTTGCACAGAGGCCATTTTCATCACAGGTGATGCAAATAGCCTCGGCACAGACCTCACTGTAATGGCAGGCTGCCATCGGCTTGCAGTTTTTAAAGGTAAAGAGGAGCAATTTTCATTGCCCTGACAAGAATTTGAACGGAACTAGGAAAACTAGTTCTGTGCACAGACCAAATTATTGCCCCAATCCAAGGCATTCTCATATCATGCACATGATGTATGGGTGGTCCGGATAATTTTGAGTCAATAAGTAGCTCGGCCATCATCTTGATGCATTGGGATGGGGTTGGTGACGGGGGGTTACCTTTTTAATTAAAGGCCAGCTTATCTGAAGAAATTAGCAGCCTTCTGGGCAGCCACAGCCATGGTGCTTCAAATCCCCAATTTGCCCTACAATGCACCAGGAAATGAAACAGTGCCATGATGTTGTGTCCTTTTCCTGGTGCATTACCTGGTGGGGGGTGTCCATGGCTTAAAATTACAGGGTGCAACAATTCCTGCCCACCCACCCACCCCCAGTAATGCCTCAGGAAAAGAACAGTCTCATGACATTGCTTCCTTTCTTGGTGCATTGTGGAACATGCTCCCCACGGATATGAGAGGATTGTCTTCCTTGGAGGTCTTCAGGAGCCCTAAAAGACCCATCTTTTTAGCCTGGTTTTTAATTATATCTGGTTTTAATTTTAACTTTTTATCTGCTTTTGAATGGTTTTTGGTTTTGTTATATGTTTTTGATTTCAATGTAAACCACCCTGAGCCACTTTAGGAAGGGCAGTATATAAACAGAATTAAGTAGATAAATTGTAAAGCAATACCAGAAAAAGCAAGGTGACATTTTGAAACACTGCAGCTGCCCGGAAAGTCACCAATTTCTTCTTGAAAGCCAGATCTTAATTAAGAAATCAGCCAGCAAACCCCCAACCTCCAATAATATTTGATACAATTCTAGTTGATTTTGATATTGTAATGAATTGTTTGCCCATTTTTCATTATAATCATTCCCAATGAAAAATGCCCAGATAGGAATCTCTCTCCTCAGAGCTGATGCAATGTACCAAACAGGACTTGATTTAGAAGGGAAGAGAGCTGGTCTTGTGGTAGCAAGCATGACTTGTCCTCTTAAGCTAAGCAGGATCTGCCCTGGTTGCATATGAAAGGGAGACTAGAAGTGTGAGCACTGTAAGATATTCCCCTTAGGGGATGGAGCCACTCTGGGAAGAGCATCTAGGCTCCAAGTTGCTTCCCTGGCATCTCCAAGATAGGGCTGAGAGAGATTATCTGTAAGATATTCCCCTTAGGGGATGGAGCCACTCTGGGAAGAGCATCTAGGCTCCAAGTTCCTTCCCTGGCATCTCCAAGATAGGGCTGAGAGAGATTATCTGTAAGATATTCCCCTTAGGGGATGGAGCCACTCTGGGAAGAGCATCTAGGCTCCAAGTTCCTTCCCTGGCATCTCCAAGATAGGGCTGAGAGAGATTACTGCCTGCAACCTTGGAGAAGCCGCTGCCAGTCTGTGTAGACAATACTGAGCGAGATGGACCTATGGTCTGACTCAGTATATGGCAGCTTCCTATGTTCCTAATTGGATGCTTCCAAAATTGCAGCTGCCTGGAGAATAAAAGTTTCCTAATCATTGAAAATAATGGAGATAATACAAAAACAGAGTTGTGCACTTGCATGAGTTTGGGTGGGAAACATTCTTTAGTTGTGCCTAGTTCATTCCATTCCTTGCCTACAACCACAAGTAATGAAACCACGAATAACAAGTTAATTTCCTTGTGGGAATTGGGGAGGTTAGATTCCCGGCAGGTTGAAAATTGTGGAATGAACAGACAAAAAACTTTAAAATGGTGAAATAAAGAATGCCCCCCAAGAAGTCCAAATTCTTTTATTTGTTTATGGGGAAAAGGTTTTGTTTTTTTAACTAAATGAGCCACAAAATGACTCCCTTTTTACAAAAAAGGCTACTGTAAACGACCTCCATCTCCAAATTGCAGAAATGAAACATTAACTGCTTTTTTGTCAGGTTTTTCCCCCACCTATTCTGTGGCTGGATATCAATTCCCCAACTGTGGATATGTGAAATTGTGGATAACGAATCTGCTTGTAGCGAGGTCGGCCTGTACCTCCTGCTGCAGCTCTGAGCCTCATTATTCTGGATGGCCCTACAAGCTTAAGGAACTGCATTTTGGGAGGGTGCCAGGGATTGCAGGAAAACCCCATTCCATGAGTGGCATTCTACTTGCACTTCTCTGGATCCAATGTTAGCAGTTAAATATCTCTCTTCCTTTGTCAGTATTCCTTACCTTTGGTACCATTACAGCTTATAGCTGTCTTAGTGGGCAATGTGAGTTATAAGCTGAATGGTACAAGTGCAAGCAATGATTTGAACTAGCAGAACTGAAGAACAGCACAGCCCAATAAATTGCATAGCATTGGAGCCAGGGCGGGGTGGGTGGGTGCATCTTTAGGCAGTTACTGAACCCTGCTAACTTGGCAAAGAGGCACCTTTTACCGTGGTGATTCTCTTTATTTAGCAGGGGGAGAGTAACTGGCCTTTCCACCTCCAGCACAGTACCTCCAGTGACTCTTGCTGGTGTCTATCTTGTGTTTGGTTTTTTTTTTTAGAATGTGAGCCCTTTGGGGACAGGGAGCCATCTTATTTATTTATTATCACTCTGTGTAAACTGCCCTGAGCCATTTTTGGAAGGGCAGTATAGAAATTGAATTATTAATAATAATAATTATTATTATAATTAATAAACTGATATGGCTGTTAGCTCCTGAATACAATGACACAGTGCAGAGGAGGATGACGTTCCTGTACTTTTAATGGTGATTAAAAGAAGAAGAAGAAGAATTTAGCAGGGACAGTACTTCTCACGCCTGAATAACCTTTTTTATCCAACTCTTAAAAATACTAGAATGCTGTTTTCCTTTCTGTTTGATTACCCAGGTGTTTTGAAGTGTGTGTGCTGAATGAATGAGATAGGTCCACTTAAATTTTGGATGAAAATACAGTCTCTCCTAAAAGAAGATAGTAAGAATATGGAAGTAGTATCTTCACCATGTCTTGCTTTATACAGGCATGCAACCATTGCCTTGAACATAACAGATGCTGCATTGTAGGGAGAATAGTTGCAGAGTCTAAACTTGTAAGCAAGGTCTTAAAATTTCTCCAGGTATCCATGACAACGAAAAACAAAGATGTATAAAATGTGTGAATTTTGATTAATTATGTGTTCAGTATATCATGTAATAGATCTAGTTTATTTCAGCTTGTAAAATAATCTTTAGCACTATTACTGATTTCAGGGCTACCATGTTTCTCCAAACAAGTTGAACCCATCATATATTTGGAGGGATTCAATTTATTTGCATGACTTCAAACATGCATGAACATATCTCTTAAATTTTGAAAATTGTTTTGAAACAATTTTTAATGTGGGAAGATTAGGATTTCATTGTTAATACAAAAAAATTCAGTTTTTCTCAAATCTTTGTTCATTTAAGAAAGTTCTACCCTGCCTCTTCTTTACAGAAATGCATAATGTAATTTAGGAGCTGTTAATAAAAAATAAACAATAGCACAACTGATCAGAACTAAAGAATAAAGCTGTGGCACGGGGCGGGGGGGAAACCAGCAAGCCATAAAAGGATGTAAAAGCCATCTTTAATTACAAGTTTGTGAAAATTGCATAGACTTAACCTGGCATGTGAATGAAAGAACAATGGTGCCAGGCTTTTTCTTTTTTCTTTTTAATCCATGTGCATTCACCACTGAAAAGACCCTGTAGATTGAGACCCTGTAGATATTTTGGAGATCATTTCAGAACACATTTGGAGCTATGCAATATGATCGTTTTATACGGCAATATAGTCTTATTTAATACATTTTAATTTTAATTAATTTTTATTTAATTTGCATATTTGTAAACCACCCAAAATGCAAGTTTCTGGGTGGTTTACAACAAAACAATAAAAATAACAAGTAAAAAGGTTAAAACATAATTTAAAATTTAAAACGATAAAACTATTTAAAGCAATAAAACTATTTAAACTGTAAATCTGATTTAAAGCCTGGGTGAACAAATGTGTCTTGACTGCCTTTTAACAAGTTGTAAAAGATGGGGAGGCTCTTATTTCAGCAAGGAGCATGAAAGCCTTAAGGCAGCAATGGAGAAGACCTGTCCCTGAGTAGCCACCAGACGAGCCGGTGGCAACTGCAGATGAACCTCTCAGGATGATCTCTATAGGCGGTGTGGTTCATAGCGAAGGAGACGTTCTCTTAAATTACTGAGAATAATGCTTGGTGACCAATTGGAAAATCTACTTGGCTTCGACTTGATAATAAAGAAATCTGAAACTGGTCCTACCTCTGATCTAATCTAGTCACACTTAAGTTCAAAATTTTGCAGGTTTGGGTTTTGTTGGAAGACAGCCTTGCTTTCTAGTGAATTTCAGACTGAATTTGGGATTCCCCCCCCTCCCCTTCCCTGCTTTGTTTTTAAATAAATATCTCACCTAATAAGCTTTAGACTTGATTACCAGGATTTTTATTGCTTTTGGAAAATTGTCTCCTCTAATCTCCAAAGCACTATTAAAATGGACAAAAGACAGACTTAAAGGATTTCCTGTTTCTGCTACATTTATTTGCTTTCATATTTATGTTAAAGAATAATTTACTGACATTTGTATCTATTTGCTATTATTGTAGTAGTAACTGGAATCAAGATTGTGCCATTGTGCTTTTACGTTCGCTTTTGATGTTATCAGCCAGAGAATAATAGATCTCCTATTAATGTATGTGTACAGGTTTAAAAAAATTAGGCGGCAAATGTGTTAACTGAAACAAAAACTATTTGGGCGGTTTTGCCCATAATCAGTTATTAAAGACTCATCTACAGTGCACATTTGGGACAAAGCAATGACCCAGCTGCCTCACCACATCCTGAACTCAATGGCTTGTTAGACCCAGATGTTCAACATACCAGTTTGGTTATGAACTTTGCTTTAGTATTCCATTTATAACAAAACAAGGCATGTGTGGACAGAAACACTGTGGTGGCTGAATGTGTATGGAATCGTGCACCTACTCAGGGGCATAGCTGGGGAGAAGATGCTCGTGTTCACTCCTCTCTCTGGTGACCCCTCAAAGTGAGGGAGATAATGAAGAAAATAGGAAGGGGGTGAAGCTGGGGGCCTCTCAGGAGCTGATTCTTTGAACCCTTTCGCTCAATTATATCTATACCCTTGCACCTACTGAGTGGCATATTCATTTGCTCTGCGATCCAATAGTCTGGCTTGAGATGCAGGTTTACCACCATTTTTACAGATATTAAGGCGTGACTGGGGTGGGGGGGAAGGCAGGAATTGACCTACCTTCCCCGCAAAAACCAATCGTAGGGCATACCATTGTGCACCCACACAATCTGTGTTCTGCCCTCATGATCAGCAAGGATCATTGGAGGCTGAGACCCATTGTCCCGGCCTCCAGATAACCACAGTGCACCATGCAATTCTCCTGAGAGTCAGGTGCTCTAGGCACCCAACTCTGTGTGTGCTCGGGCTGCTTATGCTCGCACCCTTACTCTGGCTAAAGGCCGGGGATAAAAGTAGGGTTGGGCTGAATGGGAGCGCCAGAACTGGGAGCGATCCAAAGCATGAGCAGCATTCGGCAGTTTTAGCTTTCTTCTGCAATAGCATGGGCGCAGAAAGGACTGGAGTTGTAGCACAAGGGACCTCGTTCAGAGGGTCTGCAGGAACATGCTGGGGTCCCATGTACAGCAACTCCAGTCCTTTCTGTGCTCATGCTGTTGCAGAAGAAAGCTAATACTGCCGAGTGCTTGTGCAAAAGCATGAGTATTTTCAAGTGTGGCTCATGCTCTGGAAGCACCCTGTAAAAATGGAAACATGTCACAGACCTTCAGTGACATGTTTCTGCTCGTATAGAGAGTCTCCAAAGCATAGGCAGCACTTGAAAATATCCATCCTTCTGCACAACAGTGCAAGCACAAGACTGGGGAGTTGCATAAGGGTTCTCGTACATCCCTGCAGACCCTCCTATTATATGCTACTTTCTTACAATGTCAGCCAGTGCATTTAACAGCTAAGTCATCAGCAGAATCAAACTTTCCTTAGCATGGAGATGCAATAAAGTGAAGTTTGGTAGATTTCTTGTCGTTTTTTAGCTGAGCCTCTGTCCACAAAGATGCTGGTAAATTCAAACTAGCAGAGTACCTATTTATGTATTTAATCAATAAAGTCTTCCTTTCTATGTAAGTGCATTTTGAAGTAGTTATCAATGGCAGCTTATTACAGCAACACTGTGGGGTCTACACCTGTATACAACTGGCAATGCTGGTTGCTGGTAAAGCCTTTGCAGGTAGGTCCACAAAAGTGTAACACCGCAAGAATGTTTTACTCTCTTGCCTGCTTACATATACCAATGCTAGCCATGCTTGTGGCCTCAAAGAGAAGATACATTTCTCTTCCCCTTGATCAAACCCGGTCACCTGGAGGTTATTCTTTCCAGAAGCAGATAAGGAACCCTTGGGCCCTTAAGACTTTAAATATATCACCTCCACTCCATCTGCTTCTTGACCAGGTATTTCATGCCTCAGATACCAATTGCACAAGATGAGAACTCACAGCCTGGCATTTTCCCAGTTGGAATACCTGCCTGCAGGAAGCTCATCAATGTCCAAGTCTGAGCATTTTGCAGAAGCAAGTAACATGAGTAAGCTAAAAATTGGTTCAGGGCTTGGATTAAGCGAACATGGGCGCCTATACTTTTGTGTTTTGTTATTTTATATTGTTGGTTTTACTAAGCTCTATCTTGAGCTCTTGGGATAGCATTTAAAATCTAAATAATTTAAATAAATAAATGTTGTGGGGAAGTGGAGGAAAGTGCTAGCAATGCCTGAAAATTAGGCCCCATCGTTAGGTTAGGCTAGAAATAACATTATTTCCTTTCTGTGTGTTCATCGCAAATCTGTTTATTTGGAAAACTAAAAGGCTGGGATATCGGATCGTTTTCCAAAGGCATTTTCATTTGTAAAAGTTGGCTTTCTCCTTGGCGACGTTGGAGAGGAATGTTGGATTTAATTTAAAATGATTAATGAGATTTTGTCAGACTCCTGCCCTCTACCGCCACTGCAGTATGTCAGCACAACAACCTGGGAAACTCGGACGCCACACTGTCGCCCCAAACAGCTTTCCAGGAAAAAATAAAGCTGGATAGCCAGCGCCAGGTACTTGTCAATGGTATTGTCTTTTGGCTGCTGACAGTTAAATGCTAAATTCAGATACTTACATGTTCAGAGCCTCAGGACCTCCATTTGTTACTTAAATTGCTCTGTTTTGATGCTGGGTGATCAGTACTGAGTGGAGTTTTTTTTTTTTTTTCATAAAAAGGAGAAATAAATTACATGTCTCTTTTTCCCCCCTCATAAACAAAAATGTAGCTTATGTTGGATCAGGGAAAATAAGATTCTCTCTGCCATTCACTTATTTAAATAAGGGAGCCTGTTGCTGAGTCGAGTTTCATATGTACTTTCTGCAAAACAAATCTGAATGTGTAAATATCTCTCTCTCTCTCTCTCTCTCTCTCTCTCTCTCTCTCTCTCTCTCTCTCTCTCTCTCAATCACACATAAACCTGGGTATCAAATCCTGCAGATCATCTCTTATGCATTATTATCCTGAATGTAACACTGTGATCAAAGGACTGTGGAAATAATGGAAAACATTGCAAGCTAAAGCCTTTAACTAGACATATCTATATACATATGCACAGTCTGGTTGAATAAAGAGGTTAAATTCAAAGATGTAATCACCATGGATTAGCTAACATTGTACTTTCCCATTTCAGATCCCTCCCCGCTGCTTAATTTTCAGATTTCAGGTCAAAAACACTAAGAGGCGGGTCTCACGATCAGTGAGACCCGCTTTTGCCAGTTTTGCGGGAAGAGCGGGCTAAGCCCACATGACTGCCGGCTCCGTGATGGAGCTGGCGGGGGCTAGGGAGTTTGGGGGCCACGTGGTCCCTGGAAGCTCCAGTATGCCCTGCACAAGCGCACAGGGAATCCTGGGGAGACCCCTGAGCCGGGAGGCTGCTTTTCAGCCTCCCGCCAGGGGCCTACCCGTGAGGCGCTGCAGCTACTCACGATCCCCAAAACCGGGTTTGAGGAGCGCTGACTCCGCAAACCCAGTTTAAGGGGCAGGCAACTTAAGCAGGTTAACCACTCAAGAACCACTGGGCTCGCAGGTGAGCCCAGTGATTCACACGGTTGTAGGAAATTGGGCTAGTGGAGGCTAGCCCAATTTTCAACAATCGTGTGAATAGCCTCTAAGTATCTAGAGCCTTGGTTCCCAACCTGGGGTCTCCCAGATGTTGCTGAACTATAACTCCCAGCATCCCCAGCTCCAATTTATTGTGGCTAGGGATGCTGGAAGTTGTAGTTCAGCAACAAAGGACCTAGGTTGGGAACCACTGCTCTAGTCCTTTAGCTCACAGTTAACTATGTAGCTTCAGTTCTACCCAAGTGGTCAGCAAAAAGCCAACCTACCCCTAAGATTTTTGCCTGAATAATGTCAACTGTGAAGATCTGGACAGGAAGAACAAACTAAACCCTGTGCTAACTGTGCAAAGAGTTGCCATTTAAAGTCTCATCTCTCTTAAACTTAGCCGGGGGAGCAACTGTCCTCATTCAACCCAACATGGCATCTCTACAGTGGCTGTTACTGGTGTCTCCCTTGTGGTCTGTTTGTTGCCCATGAGCAAGCGACTAGCATTAATCGAATAGGGAGTGGGGGACACACAACTGTCTCTGGGACCATGAGGGAGAGGGACCCTCTTTGTTCTTCTCTCTCATCTCTCTGACTCATTGGCAACCTGCTTGCTCCTTATCAGTGTATGTTTTTTTTGGTTTGGAGTTTTGGCATAGGAGCAAGAGAAAGGGAATGCTGATCATGTTTTGTTTTTCTTCATTCCATGTTGTTTTTCTACAGCAAAGACCGGGGATGCGGGGGAGGGAGAGAGAAGGAAAGGGCAGAGTGTCCATCTTCACTTCTTGTCCCAGGGTTGATCAACCTCTCTACAACCCTGACTGTGAACCCATGTGGAACAGAGAACCATTGCGCCGAGTCTCACAATCAGTGAGACCTGGTTTTGGAGAGTGCACGGGGAGGGAGAGCTAAGCCCACTCTCCCCGCATATGAGCAGGGAGGGAGCCTGGGCAGCCAGATTGGCTGCCCACATGATTGCCAGCTCTCGCGAGTACGCAGGGCATACCGGGGAGACCCCCCGGAGCCAGGAGGCGGCTTTTTGCCTCCCCTCTGGGGGTCTACTCATGAGTAACTGCAGCGTGGAGCCACGCCATGGCTACTCACGATCTTTAAAACCAGGTTTGCAGAGTGCTCGCTCCGCAAACCTGGTTTTAGGGCAGGGGTAGTTAGGCAGGTTACCTGCCTAGGAACCACTGGGCTCACAGCTGAGCCTGGTGGTTCACATGATGGGGCAAAATCGGGCTATGGGCACCAGCCTCAATGGGCACCAGCCACCAGTGGGCCAGGACTGATTAAGATTGTAGGGCGTCCTTTACTCAATGAGGCTCTCCACACATAGAGCTTGTGCAGGGAGAGCCGACTCACCCTCTCTGTAAATGAGCATTCCACCCTCCCTGGGCAGCCAGATCAACTGCCCACATGATTACTAGCTCTGTCGTGGAGCCAGTAGGGGTGGCAGGGATTGGGGGCCGCCCAGCCCCCGGAAGTCCCAGAATGCCCTGCACAAATGTTGTAGTCTTCTGGTCAGGAGTCTTCTCGTGAGTTGCTGCAGCATGGAGCCGCACTGCGGCATCTCACGATTAAGAAAATGGGGTTAGCAGAGTGCTTGCTCCGCTAACCTCATTTTAGGGGAGGACTACTTTGGCAGGATAGACGCTGTTGAACCATGGGGCTCCCCCGCAATACCGGTGGCTCTCACGATGGGGGGGGGGAACAGGCTGATGTCCCTTAGCCCAGTTTTCCCCCATCGTGAGAATAGCCTCACAATCTACATAGTTTCAGATGTAGGCTAATTCAGATGTAACATGCAACCATGGTTAAGCCTTGTTCTGTGTGACAGCACCAGAGTTCGGCAGAAGATACTTTCCCCTCCTATGTCTACTTATTTAGGCAGGGTGGCCCAAGGTATTGTGGCACCTGAAGTGAGGCACCAAATGCTACCTTGCCCCAGGCCCCTGGTTGGGGCTAGCCCCCTTTCAAAACCAACCTTGGAAAGTTCTAGAAGTAGTACAAGGAGGAGGGTAGGTTGCCAGCAGTCTCCTCTTCTATCCTTGTGTTTCTTGCAAGCTTTGCAAGGAGTGTGATGAGAGGCTCTTCTTGCAAAGCATATAATGGTCAGTTTGGTCTGGAGCAGCTGCTCTAATGGCAGCAGAGGGCATCTTGCCTCCTAACAGGCACTCTAATAATCTACCTCCTGAGGCAGCCATCTCACCTTGCCTCATGAAAGGGCTGCCCCTGGAATTAGGTTATAATAAACCAGAATAATTTGTGACATATCAACAATACAATGAGGCGGGTCTCACGATCCGTGAGACCCGGTTTTGCAGGATGAGCAGGGAGAGCGGGCTAAGCCTGCTCTCCCTGCTCATGAGCAGAGAGGGAGCCCTGGGTGGCCGGATCGGCCACCCACATGATTGCCGGTTCCGAGATGGAGCCGGCAGGGGCTGGGGAGCTCGGGGGCCATGCGGCCCCCGGAAGTCCCAGTATGCCCTGCGCAAGCACACAGGGCATACTGGGGAGACCCCTGGAGCCGGGAGGCGGCTTTTCGCCTCCCCTCCAGGGGTCTCCTCATGAGCTACTCACGATCCAATATCCCTGCTTTGCGGAGCACTCACTTAGCAAACCCGGGCTAAGGGGCGGGCTACTTGAGCGGGTTAGCCGCTCAAGAACCACCGGGCTCGCAACTGAGCCCAGTGGTTCTTACGATTAGCAAAAATTGGGCTAGGCTCAACTAGCCCGATTTTTGCTAATCGTGTGAATAGCCCCAATCTAGGTTTATTGTAACCTACTTACATGAAATAAACTATGATCTTCAAACCTTAGGTTCAGATTTAGTTTATGAAGCTCTTCTCATGATCGGTGAGAACAGCTTCTTCCGGGTCTGCAGGGAGAGCGGGCTTAGCCTGCTCTCCCTGCAGATGATCAAAAGGCAGCCCTGGGTGGGCAGATCAGCCACCCACATGACTGCTGGCTCCGTCATAGAGCCAGCAGGGGGCTGCGGGGATCGGGGGCTGTGCAGCCCCTGGAAGTTCCAGGATGCCCCACGTGAGTGCGTGGGGCATCCTGGAGAGACCCTGCTAGCCTGGGAGGCTGCTTGCAGCCTCCTGATTGGGGGTCTACTTGTGTGTAGCCATGTGCTGTAGCAGCACACAAGCAAAAAAAAATGAGGTTAACGGAGCACTTGCTCCATTAACCTCATTTAAGGGGAGGGGGAGGGCTGGCCGCCTTGGGAGCACCAGGCTTGCCTGTGAGCCTGGTGGTTTCCACAATCCCTGGAAAGTGGGCTAAGCTCCCTTAGCCCGCTTTCCAGGGATCGTGGGAATAGCATCTATTTCAGTTAAGTAGGTTAGTATAAACTGAGATCAGGCAGTTCAGACATCACAACTAAACTCGGTTTATTGTAATGTAAAGCAGAAGTAGATGCAGGAATAGATGGGAACATGGGAGTGCATACTCATGAGCAAAAAAAAAAAATCCATCCTGGGAAGTGATGATCTAACCGTAACCATCTCAATTGCATGTAAAGTTTTATTTATTAATTTATTGTTTATATTTTTATACCGCCCAGAATTTAAGTCTCTGGGCAGTTTACAACAAAATAAAAACAGAAAAAGTAAAACATTAATTAAAACAAAAACAAAAAGTTTAAAACATTAAAACAATTTTAAATTTTTGAAACAATATTTTAAAACAGCATTAAAACCATTAAAACAATATTAATTAAAAGCCTGGGTGAACAGATGCATCTTTAAAGACTTTTTAAAAGCTGTCAGAGATGGGGAGGCTCTTATTTCACTAGGCAGCACATTCCAAAGCCTCGGGGCAGCAGCGGAGAAGGCCCATCCCTGAGTAGCCACCAGACGAGCTGGTGGCAAATGCAGAAGGACCTCTCCTGATGATCTCAATGGGCAGTGGGGTTTATCATGAAGAAGACGTTCTCTTAAATACTCAGGGCCCAAGCTGTTTAGGGCCTTATAGGTTATAAGCAACACCTTGTATTTTGCCCGGAAACATATTGGCAGCCAGTGTAACTCCTTCAATACGGGAGTAATATAGTCTCTCCAAGATGACCCAGAGACCAACCTGACTGCTGCATTCTGGACCAACTGTAGTTTCTGGACTACATACAAGGGCAGCCCCACATAGAGCGTGTTGCAGTAATCCAGACTGGAAGCTTTCAGCAGATGTATCACTGTTCTGAAGTTGTTCATCTGAAGCAATGGACACAGCTGGCGTATCAGCCGATAGAAGGCACTTCTGGCCACTGCCTCAACCTCGGACACCAGGGAGAAGCTTGGATCCAGAAGCACCCCTAGACTCCATACCTGTTCCTTCTGGTACAGAACAGGCAGATCAAAATTGTCTCTCAAGTTCCAACCGTGCACAATGAGTACCTCCATCTTATCTTGATTCAGTCTCAGTTTGTTTTCCCTCATCCAGCCCATCACTGACTCCAGACAGGCATTTAGGGAGGTTATGCCCTCTCCTGATGAATCTGACATGGAGAAATAGATTTGGGTGTCATCAGCATACTGATAGCACCCTGCACCAAATCTCCTGATGATCTCTCCCAGCAGTTGCACATAGATGTTAAACAACATTGGAGACATTATGGAGCCCTGAGGCACACCATTAAAAAGTTCAGATTTTGAAGAAGAGCAGTCTCCAAGGGACACCATCTGGAAGCTGCCCAAGAGGTAGGAGCAGAACCACTGCAAAGCAGTGTCTCCCACTCCCAACCCCATCAGACGCTCCAGAAGGATACTATGGTCGATAGTATTGAAAGTGAGAGGTCTAAAAGGACCAACAGAGTCACACTACCTTTGTCCATTTCCAATTGGAGATCATCTATCAGGCCGACCAAGGCAGTCTCCACCCCATAGCCAGCCCGAAAGACAGTTTGAAATGGGTCAAGATAATCAGTTTCCTCCAAGACTGTCTGGAGCTGGGAGGCCACCACCCTGTCAATTACCTTGCCCAGCCATGGAAGGTTGGAGACAGGCCTGGAGTTGCTCAACTCTGAGGGATCCAAGGTAGGCTCCTTCAGAAGCGGTCTAATAATTGCATCCTTAAGACAAGGAGTCATCCTACCTTCCCCCAGAGGCACATTTATAATCTCTACCAGGCCTTCTACAACAACCACCCTGCCAGATAGTATAAGCCATGTCAGGCAAGGGTCAAGAGAACAGGTGGTAGGCTGCACTGTTCCAATCAGCTTGTCCACATCCTCAGGAGTCACAAACTGGAACTGATACAACCTAATCGCATGAGGAGTTGCTGGACACTTCCACATCATACACTGAAGTAATTGTGGAGATGGAGTCTAAGTCAGCCCAAATACGAGAGATTTCCCTCCACAAAGAATTCATTAAACACATCACAGCGAGTAATCGATGGTTCCAGATTCTGATTCAAGGGAGGAGGGGCACATACTAGCCCTCTTACAACCCTGAACAACTCCTCCGGACGTGAACTTGCAGATGCAATATGGGCAGAAAAGAATCGCTTATTTGCCGCACGTATTGTCTGAGTATAGGTCTTCAAATGAGCTCTATGTTGCAATCTGTCGGATTCAATCTGAGTCTTTCTCCACTTGCACTCCAGTAGTCTACCTCACTGCTTCAGTCCCCATAGTTCTTCTGTATACCAAGGGGCCAGTTTTGAAGCAGGTTGGACTTTGTAGAGGACGCTTAGGAGCAATCATGTCTACTGCCCCAGTGAGTTTGCTGTTCCAATTCTCCACCAGGGCATCAACAGGATCAGTGATAGAGCCAACACTCAACAACAGAGCCCTCCAAGGCTTCTTGGAATCCTATTGGATCCAATAACCAACTCAGGCGGACAATCCTAATAGGTCCTTCACCCCTGCAAATGTGGGAAGTGATTGTGAGTCCAACCTTAACCAGATGGTGGTCCGTCCATGACAATGGGGAAATCACAGGATTCCCCACCCACAGAACACCACCCTGATCAGGGTGAAAGCCCAAATCAAGTGTGTGACCAGCAATGTGCGTCGGTCCCGAAACCACTTGAGATAGACCCATAGTTGTCATGAGCTGCCCCAGACAAATTGGTCCCAAAATGATCATTGAAGTCCCCCAGCACCACAAGCCTGGGGGACTCAACACCAAGCCCAAGACCAAGTCCGTCAGCTCAATTAGGGACTCTGTTCAGCAGCGGGGTGATCGGTACACCAACAGAAGTCCCAGTCTATCCCTGGTGTCCCCCACCCCGGTCCCCATTGAAATTAGAGAGGAGTTATGAGAGAAAACCTCCCTGTCCAGCCAATTGTTCTGCTCTCATCTCAACATCATTCCCACCTACGACTTTTGCTTTTCCAGACAAACCATGCCAGGCTGTCTGGAGGTCTTCTGCTCCTTCAGATGATTCCGCCCTTTATCCCTTGCTGCACCTGGAATTGCCTCCCAGAACACCTGTATTCTTTCTTCCTCCCTCCTCAAAACCCATCTTTTCTGTGATACTGTAATCCCCATATCCTACTGTAACTAAGATCAAGTGCATGCAACTCAAAAACCTGTATTCTTCCTGTGTCTACCTCTACTGTTATCTCTCCTATGTCAAAGTTTTGATTGTAAGTCCTCTGGGCAAGGAGGGACCTCTGCTTTTATACCTTTTAATGCTGCAAGCACATTGACAGTGCTTTATTATTCTTAATAATAATAGCAACCACTCCATGTAGGGTTGCCACCTATTTCTGGTGCCTGTCACAGCTGTTTAATGTGAAAAAATACTCCAGGTTGATGCCTAGCATCGAGTTATAGTAGGACTGTCACCCAACTAAGGCTGCAATCCTATACATACTTGAAGTAAGCCCCACTGAACACAGTAGGACTTACTACCAAGATATGTGGATAGGGTTGTGCTAACCATACGAATCTCGGTTGATCAGTCAGTCAGTCTACTGATTACATTTGCATCCATTTTTACCTGGGTAAAAACAAGTTATTGTTGCTTCTTCTGAAGCATTATTCTGACTTCTTCTGAAGCAAGAAGCATTGTTTGTTGGTTTTAGATATGAGAGAGAGAGAGAGAGAGAGAGAGAGAGAGAGAGAGAGAGAGAGAGAGAGAGATCGTAGGCATTTTTCTTAGAAGAGTCATTTCTACACATGAGATAAAAAGCAGAATCCTTCTTTTAAGATGGTGCTTGCCCTCTGCAGTTTTTATGAGTATTGGTATGAAGAATAACTTTTAAAAGCTGACTCATTAAATGTTTTGCAGTTCTATGATATAGTTATATAGAAAGCTTTACCTGTTGAATTTCTTCACATCAGACAGCTGTTAAAAACACAGGTGTCCAGAAAAAGCCTAAATCCATGCTGTTAATAATGACCTATCACAACTTTCAGTATGTGTTTTTCTCAACTACGATAAGGTAATTATTAAATGATTTGATCCTCTCTCTCTCTCTCTCTCTCTCTCTCCTCATTTGAATTCTTGCTAGATTTTCAGTGATATTCAAGCAAATCTTTCCCCCAAAGTCTCCAGGGCAGGCCTGTCTGCTTCCCTTTCTCAGAGCGCCTGCCGGTTATCTGTAGTAGCATCAAGGGCATGAGCGGCTGCCATAAAGCAGAGTTAAGTAAAACAGCCTCCCGGGATTGCAACTTTGGCCCAGGAAGAATTAATCATCCTGCCCTAGCAACTCTGAGCCTGGGAAGAGCCTTTCCAGTTAAGAAGCTTGCCAGTGAAGATGGGACAAGAACCCTGAGCTTTCTGTTTCACAATTCATCTGAAATGGAGGTCAGTGCAAAGCAACTGGACACTTCTATAAACTTGATCATTACCGTAAGTACAGGAAAGTTCTGGTCGCCAAACACAATTAGGGATGATTCAGACAATCATGCCAGATGGTGGACACCGGGAATGAGTGTGTGCCTTGGCACCCCGTTTTTTACTCTCCATCACAAGCCCACCTGAAATGTGTTAGTGAAGAATGCTAAAAGCATGATTCTGTATATGTCAGTAGCACATGGGGCTTCATAAAGTAACATAAGGAAAAGAAAGGTCTCTGCCCCAAGGGCTGTGCATTCTCATAGGTGGCCAGTGCATGCAGTTCTTACAAGCAGCTACCATATCCCCAGATGACTGCATACATTCTAATGAGTTATTCAAATCTGCTAGGAGCCCCTTGCTGTTCAGTCTTGTTCATTCTGAAATAAGTTCTACTGTGTTGAATGAAGCTTGTTCCCCAGTAAGTGCATACAGGATTGCAGACTCAAATGGGGTTTTGTTTGTATTTCCATTGTCCTGTAATGGAAATCCCAGCCACCTTGGGATTTTCTTAATGAAAGGTGGGGTATAAATTTAACAGTAAAACAATAAATAAATAAAATTCAGATATGAGTCCAACATCGGTGTGAACATATACTTATGATAGACAGCTTTCTTTCTTTTTTGCTTTGCATCCCACATAAACAAGTGACATATTTCAAATGGATGCAGCCTCAGAAAATGCTACAAATCCCTGGAGCCATAGTTGAAGCTCCATGGCAAAAGGGAAAAGGACATCCTTTTAAGAGTCATGCCACAAAAGATGACTCTTCATTCTCATGAAGAGAAAGAGTAAGGTCTTTCCCTCTCACCCCTGCTGGTCCTAATAAGTAGGCAGGCAGGCAGGGGACAGAAGCTTTGCTTTGAGCCACCATTTGGTTCAGCTCAAAGCAAAGCAGATCCCCTCAGAGCAGGGACCAAAACAAACTGGGATGCTTCAGAGATTCCAAAGGGGTCCCCAAAGTGAAATGGTCCTGTTTTGCATAGCCTAGTCTGGATGCTGTTCGGGGCAGTTAGGGCAATCAGGTGTAAAGGAGAGCCGAGTTTCTGTGGCATTGTGTAGAAGAGGACAAGTTGTAAAGTTAAGTTTTTCAGGTGGGATGGTCAGGATGATGATGAGAAGAAGGACAGTCCTCCTTCAACACAAATATTAGAGAAGACAGAAGAGCCTGTCATCCTTTGCATCTGGTCATGCTACTGGCTAGCTTTGCACCCAGTGATGTGATTGGTTATTTTTAGTGCTGGTGGTTTTATTCTGTCATGCTTTGTTTTACTTATCATTATCTTGTATTTCTTTATTGTTATCTGCTTTGATTAACAGCTGGGATATACATACATACATACATACATACATACATACATACATACATACAACTAAAACTATTACTAGGGATTTTAAAGTTCTCCACATATATTTAGTAAAGTATACAACTTTGAGGACTGCAGCCTTTTAAAAAAGTAATTACCAACCACTAGGCCTTCATGGTGTTGATTTTATGAATGTGGTTTAAAAATTATTATATTTAAAAATGTGATTTAAATTTCTTTGCAAAGAAATGTCCTTGCTACTAGAAAGCTAGACTGCTTAACGCCAGGGCAGCATTGCAATGTAACCTCTGATGTTTGTCCATTTGGCCAGTGTCACCAGCATATAAATCTTTGCCTTTGAGGTCCTGGTTCAGTTGTGCCACGGAGGGTCTGCTAAGCAGAGCACTCGCTTGCTACTCAGGGGAGTCCAAGATGAAGGGCTGCAGCAGGCCCTGTGCAAAAGCAATGATTTGTGATATTATTATTTTGGCAGAGAAATTCCCCACAGGACAAATAAGGAACTCATGTTTTAGAGCATGCTCTTCTGTCCTGCTGGATCAGAGCAGAGCCTATTGTTTCTCATTCTGCTTCCAACAGCAACAAGTGTCTTGAATCTCACAGTAAGGGCATGACCTTTCAGCATCTGAAACTCAGAGATATATGGCCCTGGAATAAGAAGATTCTATTTGGATAGCGATTATTGGTTATTGTGTTAATCATGTTGTGAACCACCTTGAATTCAGTTTTGAAGAATGATAGACATCTTCTTAAACAAATGAATACAATATTATGAGGGCCAGATTAAGCTAGTGCGGGGCCTGTAGCGTATGTTATAAAGGGGCCCTAAATTTTAAAAATGCACATAAATATTAAAACATAATTTACTTGCATAGTAAAGTAATTCACTGAGTTGTGAATGAATGAATGAATGAATGAATGAAACAAATGAAAACAAATATATTATTATTCAAATTCATCCCCAGAATAAATCTTGCTCTGATATTAACAGCAGATCATTTTTCCTTGGATCGGCTTTTTAAAAAGCTACTATTTTAATGTGCAAACAGTGGATACGGCTATTAGCACCTTTCAGGGTACTAGGGGCGGGGCGGTGGCACATGGGCATCACCATCTCATCCAGCATCATAAGGAAAGCGAGCATGACAAGAAATTTCCAAGAGCCAGGGGCGGAATAGGAGAAAAGCTTGCAATGCGAAAATTTAGTGCGGGACCCTTGAAAGTGCAGGGCCCATAGCAAATGCTGCCTTTGCTAGTGGGTTAATCTGGCATAGAATATTATTAGTTATGTGCATCTAATAATTTCGGAAGGCTCAATGTCACTTAAGCTTGCGGACATCATAACACATCTTGTGAGATCAGATTCCTTATAACCAAGTGTCATCTGACATCTTACTAGATTTATTGAGGCATAAGCTTTTATTGACTAGAGTCTACTTCATCAAATATATGAAGTGTTATCACAAGTTGGCAGATATCTACTGTTGGAGAGATACAAAAAGCTGTGGATTCCTATGTAGGATCCAATGTATACAGCCTAAAAAAAGATGGATTGTGCTATGGCTATGCTAATTAAACATAGCTGTAGTGAGGCTGAGGAAAGCCCAGTGCAAATTGATCAAAATCAGATTTTCTGCTATCATCAGTCTAGTCCATTTTCTGTTGTAAATGGGTAATTCTGTTCATGTTCTGTTCTCTTGATTGTGTGATTAACACTGTCCTTCGTTGTATTTGTATCATGTAGCCCCCCCCCCTCAGAATTATTTGCTTATAGCAATCAGAAAAGATCTGGTAGATTCCCTGAGTGATCCATCCTTATTTATTTAAGCAGTATAACTAATTCACATTAAATACCCAATGAGATCATACTTTTTGAGTCCTTTTGGTTTAAAAAAACCCCGGAACCATCTGCCTCAGTCTCTGCAATGCCGAACTTGTTTTATTTATTTATTCATTCATTCAATCATTCATTCATTCATTCATTCAATTTCTATATCACCCTTCCAAAAATGGCTCAGGGCAGTTTACACAGGGAAATAATAAATAAATAAGATGAATCCCTGTCCACAAAGGGCTCACAATCTAAAAATAAACACAAGATAGACACCAGCAACAGTCACTGGAAGTACTGTGCTGGGGGTGGATAGGGCCAGTTACTCTCCCCCCGCTAAATGAAGAGAATCACCACATTAAAAGATGCCTCTTTGCCAAGTTATCAGGGATTAATTTATGGGTTGCCAATTTGACTAATTTGAGGAATTTTCCTCATCATGTCAGCCCATATAATCAACATGGTCATGCAGATTAGAATATGTAGTTTATACATGAGCATGGGGTTGAGCATAGGGTGCGGCGGCGGGGCGGGGGGAGAGGTGTAGGGCCCACCCTTTAACTAACTTGACTGGACTTCAACAGGATGGTTAAAGATGACTAAGGGATGCACAATCCTGTTAACTAGTAGATGTTTATAACCAATGTTCCCTCTAAGGTGTGAGTTGTTATTTTAATGTCCACTCAGCTAATTTTAGATCCCACTCAGGTTGATCCCACTGTGAATGCACATGTGCACACTATGCCTTGATACTGCCAACCAGAACAAAACCCATTCCACGCCCAGATGAAAAAAATTAGAAAGAACACTGTTTATAACCTACGTGGACAGAGCTTAAAGTGGATTCCTTTTTAAAATTCAAGGTAACAAGGTTGTCTTATGATACTTGCAGTCCTAATGCATCAGGCAGAATCCAAAAATGGAGGCATTCTGGCCGCAACCTCCAAACTGATTGGAATTAAACATGAAGAACTTCTTACATAGTTTTGGCTTCAAACAGACAGTAAACAGCCTCTGGAGATATAATGCACCCCTAAACCTGGTGTTCTCAGAAATGGGTTTAACTCCCAAAGAGTTCACCTGGATTTACTTCTTATAAACACACTTTGGATTGCAGCCTGCAAAGACAAAAAAACCACAACATCCAGGCTAAATTTAGTCATGACTAAGTCATATTGAACTTAATGGGAATCATGAGCAGAGGCGCTCTTACCCCTGGACTTCAGAGCTGAAGTCCAGGGCCTCCACACCCCCTGGGGACCCCAAATCCTCTTTAGTCTGTCCTGGGTGGTGTGGGTTTGTGTCCTCAAGAACCTACGTGTTAAAAAATGATGCTTAATTTGCGGGGGGGGGGGGGGGGCTCCAAAGGCCTTTAGGTCCAGGCTCTAAAACTGCCTAGGTGTACCTCCTCTGATCATGAGCGATTTGTCTCATTGACTTCAGTGGAGTTCAGTCATGACAAACTAGTCTGGATACTGCCCAAAATATCTACAAAGCATATTTGCAAAATAGATTAGTAAAAGACCATCCCCATCCCTTTCTCCTTAAGCAGAGAAACCCAGTCAGAACAAATTGTATATCTATTCCTTCCCTCACCCACCTTTTCCAAGGGAGATTATTCGTTTGATCCAGTTCCAGAATTCCTATGAAGGAATTCCATTCCCAAATCAAAAGTCTCATCCAGATCTCCACCAGGGCTCTGGCACTATATTGACTAGTGCCAGAGAGATTAAAAATGGGAATGGGTTGTATCTCTGGGAATGACATGGGCTAAACTTGACAGGGACGTAGCAAGGTTGGAGTGGGCCCTGGGACAAAAAGGGAAGATGGGCCTTGCTCGACCATCTTCTTCTTGGGCGAGGCAGGACGGGGAGAGAAAAGAGGAAGGTGTTGCACAGCCACTACCTGCCCCCCTCAGGGGCCCAGGTACATGTGTCCCCGCCATCCCTTTGTTCAATTATAGCTACAGTCCTGCCCATGGGATTGAGGTGGCTGAGAAATGCACATTGCCCTGCAGTGTTATTCAGATCAGCTTCCAGGATGGCACCTGGGAGTGGGCGATCAGGTTTGTTCTAGTAAAGCCTGCATTTTCTCTGATCTTAATGGAAGCTAAATTCCCATAATCCAAAGCCACAGTGGCCAATAGCCAGGGATGATGGGAGTTGTAGGCCAACATCTGCAAGAGGGCCACCCTGGGAAGGATAAGAGATCTATGGGCAGTCACTTTATTCATTCATTACATTTATATCCCGCTCTTCCTCCAAGGAGCCCAAAGTGGTGTACATGGTTATGTTTGTCCTCACAACAACCCTACTGTCCAGTGCCTAGCAGATGTTAAGTAACTAAGGGTTCTCAACCTTGGGCTGAAATCTGGAATTCTCAACCTGGGATCCCCAGAAAATGTAGGACTACAACTCGCCTCCATTAAAACTCCCTTCAGCCATTGTGGTTGTGGAAGATGGGAATCATAGTCCAACAACATCTGGGGACCCAAGGTTGAGAGAGAATCCCTGAACTTAACTACCGGTATGTGAAAAATCGAGAGGTGCTCTGGAAAAGGAAACTTGAGCAAAGGAAACTCTGGGAAAGGAACTGTTTCTCTGAATTCCAGAAATGTCACTTTGTAAAGGTAAACGTTTCGACTCCTGGTGCCCACAGAGCTCTGTAGTTTTCTTTGGTAGAATACAGGAGGGGTTTATGCTGGCCCCACGCAGTATAGCATCTTCCTATAGTGCTGCTGTGCGATGCAGTACCAGCAGGGATTCGAACCGGCAGCCTTCTGCTTGTTAGTCAAGCATTTCCCCGCTGTGCCACTTAAGGTGACTCTCTTTGTAGCCTTGTGGGATAAGAGCTGGGAGTGGGCGGGATCGTCGATCAGGTTCATTCTAGTAAAGCCGGCATCCGTTTCCCCCCCTGGTCTTACTGGAAGCTTATGATCTCTTATGAATAAGAGATCTCTGGGTAAAGACAGACAATTTTTAAAAAACGAGCGGGGGAACTGGGGAGGAAAAGAAAAGAAATTCAAAAGGGACAGAGTGGCAACAAATGCATTGTGATAGCGAGGGCGATCTCGTCCTGGTTTCTGACAGGAATTGTCACTATACGTTCCTTCAAAGAGAGATGGGCGGAGAACCACCAAGGCCCCGAGAGGTCTCCAATCCGCATTGCGGATCCTCAGCTCGCACCCTTCTCTAACCTTTCGGCAACACCGTCCACAAGCAAGTTGAGCACTTTCACCGATGCATTTGAAGCCTCATTGATTTCAAGGGCAGACTGAAGCGTCTACTTAAGCCAGTGTTTTGATGTTAACCGAATGAGACCGTTAGGCTACTTTCGTAATCACACTTCTTTGGAAGGAAGCCCTCATGTTTCATTCCGTTCAAAGTGAGTCCCACCTTGTTCAGGAGCCAGGATGGACTCACTTTATGCGACAGGATCGAGCTATACCTTGCGAAGAATATTCAGTTTATACTCGTACTTCAGTTTATCAGGGTTGGGCTGGGATCGGGTGGGTATATATATATCGATTGAAACGGGCTTTTTAAATTTATTTCCTGATCCATTTCCTGATCATCTTCTTTCTTCTAGAAATCCTTACAGTTCCAAATTTCCTTTAGCAATGAAACACAGTGAGTTTATTTCAGTTTGAGATTGGAGAGTAAGGACGTTTCCGATCGTTCAGGGCTCGTTTGTACATAGAATGTAGCTTTTATTAGCATTTCAGCCCCTTAAATAAACAGGTCTGTTTGAGTATTTCAAAACTACTGAAAGATCAAACATTCAGTTCAGAGGGGGAATCCTTTCCAAAAAGAGCTCTAAATGCTTCGCTGCTTTGAAGTCCATTAAGGGTCCGGAGATCAACAATATTTTGGACTAGGAATGTTTATACATTCCACCGGTGAGGAGGGGCGGCGATTATCTATTAATGTCCATATCAAAACATTTCAAATAGTCAAGAACTTCTTTTCTCCCTCCCTCCAAGATGTCTCGGTATATCTCCTACAGAAACCATACAGGATAATATTATTAACATGTATAGTTGTAGCCTCGATCGTTAAAAATATCATTCATGAACTTCTTCATGCAAATATTTGCTCCATAGTTGGGACGAGGTTGTCTCTTCCGTTCAACGTCATTCTAGGCATGTTTACTCGGATTCCACTTTCAATGAGATTTACTCTAAGGTAAGCAGTTTAATCTCGGACTCTCTTCTCCATTTTTGCTCAGGCCGCTTACGTCATTATACACACAGGGTAAAATTCTGATAAAAAGTTGCCTAAATCCGATTAAAATCAGTGAGATGTAAAACAGCCCAGCCCCTTTACCAGACTGCAAGCAGAATCGGTAAAAGATATCCCGCTAAAACACAGCAGTCTGATCCACAAAATACATTACACTGAAACCGGAAAGGACTTTTTAAAAATCAGAAGTCCTAACACAGAACATTTTTATTAGGAAATACCCGTCATTCGAAACCAGTAAGAGACCTGTCTTTTCAACCTAAACTGCCACCTTAAACTACACGTCGGAGGAAGTTCAAGTTAAGCCCTACTGAAAGCAAATGGAATGACTTCCCAGAATCTACACAGCGCTAGAGTAGATGTGTCTAGGATGGGGTGCAACCTTGCTTGAGATCTCCAGCTTAAGTGGTTTGTAGAACGGAATACAAGCGAAGATTTTCCAGGCAGCATGGCGCGTTTGCAGAAGTACAAACGGTGATCTGGAAGACTAGAGGCAAATGGAGGAAGAATAAATGGCTTCTTTTTGAATCTAAAAGTACTCTGTTGCGTTCCAGTTGCAAGGAATACAGTGAGGTGTGTGTGTGTTAAAGTTTCCTTTATAATGACTTATGGGGAAATCCCAGAACCCTCCCCACCCCATCCCACCCCTCCTTTTACTTCCATTATTGTTCTGTCCAAGACATAACAAACAAACGATTACAGGCTGGAACACACGCTCGAAAACATAAAGGTCACATTACGACAATGGTCTGGGCAATATTAATGCGGTGTCTGGAAAGCGGCTGACAGCGGAGTGTGTGTGCGCGCTCGGGCGCGCGTGTGTCTCTGTTTCTTAGGTGCTTTCGGCTCTCGTGTGAAAGGAGGAGCTTGTCCCGGGATCTTTTCAGTGACCGGTACAAACTGAGAAAACCGACCATTATAGAAGCCCGCCTTAATCCCTCAGATCATGTCCCTTGGATTAATCCGTTTTTAAGTGTCAAGATTTGTTATATGAAAGGGGCGTGGTGGATATCTGACGACGAAGCTTGACGGTTTTGTGCACGAGGTAATTTTGCTGCCAGTCCAAGATAATTCTGAAGTAACGTCATACATTTAATTCAACCCTTCTCATCACCGTTTACTAACGAATACTGTGAGAGGATACTAAGCGATCGCTGCTGTTTCAACAGTAGAACACATTTCTAATAATTTAGTTTGTGTAAGTGTTGCAACTGAGGATCCACTCAGTATTGTTTACGTAATGATACACAAGTTGGGAGCAAATCTCTTGGAATAAAATGCAAGTAAGGACGCACAGACTCGGGCTCTCTAGAAGCCTTCTCTGCTTGATCGATTGATTCCCGTCTATTGGCCTCGATTCCTCATTCTCGCTCTCTTTGCGTGTGTTGGTTTCAGAATCATACTTAAGCAGCAATTGTTCCTTAGAATCCCAGAAGGCGTAATTCTTTATTTTTGTAAACCTCCTAGAGCCTTTGGAGTCAGGCGGTATACAAATTAATTAAATAAATATTTTTATTTTTTTTAAAAAAAAAATCATGAAGACAGCCCTTTTCATGATACGACCTCGAATATTTTCTTTCGTATTAGAAAACAAAAAATTAAGTTTGATTTGTCTCTTGCTGAAGAGCTTGTTTATATTGCGCTACCTACCAGTCGAGCCCCTCGCTTTTCTCTCTGTCACAAACCTCTGTTCATTAAGTATCAGAGAAGAGAAAGTGACCAGAAGAATATTAGCCTGTTTTTCCACACGTCTAGTGGCACACTTACCCGGAACACAGCAAGCAGGACCCAGACTCGTTTAGTCGTAACTAAGCACCATTGAAATCAATGGGACTTAACACTTAAGTCTCACGAGTCATTACTATCCATTGAACTTGGTCAGGTGGACTCACGTGGTTCGGATCCTGACCCGTGAGATTGATTCAGGAGTAAATCCAGAGTAAAATATAGCTAGGATCTGGCTGCAATTGTGGCAAATGTTTTTCTTCATGCACGATTAGTTAGTGCCGGTCACAATCCTACTAACGGCGGTTTCACAAATGTTCCTGGCTTTATTAGGAAGACCCGTCGTGGGAAAGATAAACTTGGTCTCGATTAAGTCTAGAAAGAGCAGAAACCGACTTGCCAAATTCAGGTGGGTAGGGACTCGTGAACGCGCGTGGTGTTTTCCACTGGTTTAAAACCAGAATCACCATTTTAACAATAAGGGGTGTGTGGACCGTTCTTTAGTCACCAGCCAGCCGAGTGCCACTAAACGAAACCTGAAATGCAAGTTTTTAGTTCCATCGGTTTCAACGGAAATTAAATCCTAACCAACACATTCAAGTTCGGGGTTTGTGCCTCTGCGGTTTTACAGGACAATTCCGGGTCGCATTATAACGATTTACACCACCCTTCCTCCAAAAAACTCAGGGTTCACAATAGTTTCCCCTCTTATCCTTGCAACAACCTTGTGAGGTAGGTTCGGCTGAGGAACAACGGCTAACCTAATAGATCACTCTTTAATTGTGTGTGTATGTGTTGCTTAGAAGCGATTTGAACCTCTGCCTCCCTCCTCGAAGTTCAATGGCGGCGGGTTGGTTCTGTCGGGTAGCCTTGGTGGGTCTGCTCCCCGGGGAGAAGCATCGTCAACGCCCATCCGTGAGGCGTCATACTTTAGAGCGGAGCGCGGCTCTTAGAAACATGACGGAGAATTCCAAGAGAGTCCATTTCAGCTGGAACGGGGGAAACTGACGAGCTTGCAGTTCTGCAGTGAGCTCTTGATCTTAAGAAAACGGCCCATTGAGCGGAACGGTAAAGCAAGGCAAAAGTCACTCGTGCGTCACTCTAGAAGAGCACAACTAACACTCTCTCTCTCTCTCTCTTTCTCTCTCCTAGGTAATTTTGCACCTAGGTAATTTTGGAGCGTGGACCTAAAAGCCTTTGGAGCACCCCCCCCCACACACACACACACTGGAGCCCCCCCTGCAAGTTAAGCATCATCACCTAAAAACCTTTGGAGCCCCCCTCCCAGTCCTTCAACATATCCCCATCCCACATATTTCTTTCTCCAATCCCCCCTCTGTCTCTAAATCACACTTGGCCACTCAGCGGTGACCACACCACCCACCCAGGAGTCTGGACAGACTGAAGAGAATTGGGGGGGCCCATGGAGTGTGCGGCCCCAAAGTCCAGGGGTAAGAGCCCCACTGCTCTCCACCCAAGCTTCACTGTCGCTTTTGACTCAGCTGTGTGAGGGCCAGGTAAGAATGCTGCTCGCTATTCTGTGACGGCGTCTTCTTCTTAACGAGGCCAGCAGAGGATTTCGTCCTCCTCCTGCGCAGAAAAAACAGCCCTGCTTGTAAATGTCAGGGCGGACGAACGAGAGCCCTTTCCTCTTGTCCAGTTGCCAAAACCCCCAGGATCAAACCAAGGGATGTTTGCAAAAGATCCGCTCTCATTCCGTGCCTGATACCCCCCCCGCCGCATTCCCCCAGTTCTCCCCCTCCCCGCGCGCATCGGCTGTGTCAGGAAATCACAAAATTATTTTACCATGTGAGATTTTTGAGCAGCGGGGGAAACCAGAGTGGGGAGGGCGGAGGAGAGATGGTGTTCCCTGGCCCCACTGGTTTTACTTCTGGAGAAAGGGGTGGCTCTGGATGTGTAGGAGACTGCACTAGCCAAGAACAACATGGCAAGCAAGAAACCCCCAAGTCTGGTAATCATTTCTTCTTCCAAAGATCAAAACTCGCTCTAGTCAACAACACGAGGCAAAGCGCAGGGGAATGTTCCTGACATCAGGCACCCTGCCGAAGCCAGATGGTTGCCTTGTTATTCGCTTAAAGCTGGGTTTATATCGATCTGGGCTGATATTCCAGTCGGGAAAAGGAACATTTCCCTGCAGCTGCTGCTGCTGCTGCTGCTGCATGCTGCTGCTTCAGATTAGGTTAACCTCATGCCAGGGATCAGCTCAATACATGTCAGGCAGGAGAAGGAAAAGACAAGTGGAACAAAACCATCCACACCCACAAGCAGAAAGAGTGGGTCATATATTATAGGAAGCTGCCATATACTGAGTCAGACCATTGCTCTATCTCAGACCATTGTTCTATCTCAGTATTGTCTTCACAGACTGGCAGCAGCTTCTCCAAGGCTGCAGGCAGGAATCTCTCTCAGCCCTATTATGGAAATAGACCTTGGACGTAAACCCCACCGCCCAATTACCTGATGTGCCTTGAAATCCCCCACCCCCGAGTTACAGTACTACCTGCGTGCATATGCTTCATAACCTTGTGGGTTTCCAAATCCTTGTGTGTAAATCTTTGTAGATATATCATGTACAAACAACCACTTTGTATATAATTGTGCTTTGGCAACGTACTGTATGCTTCGGTAGTTTGTTGGTTCAATAAAAAAATCTTGTCCTATATTTTAAAAAAATATCTTGTCCTATCTTGCAGATGCCAGGGAAGGAATTTGGAACCTAGGTGCTCTTCCCAGAGCAGCTCCATCCCCTAAGGGGAATATCTTACGGTGCTCACACTTCTAGTCTCCCTTTCATATGCAACCAGGGTGAACCCTGCTTAGCTTAAGGGGACAAGTCATGCTTGCTACCACAAGACCAGCTCCCTTTAGATGCAGTTATTTAACCAGCTCCAAGCAAGCTATTTCACTGGGGCAGAACTTAAATTCTAGGAAACAAATTATAGGAATTTAAAGGGCTGTTGCCTCCTCTTTTCTCTCTCTCTCTCTTCTTTAAAAAAAGGCCCCAATCCAACAATACTGTAAATAAAGCTCCAGTTCTGTGTGCACTTTCTAGGGAATAAGCCACTGACCTCGGTGGGGCTTCCTTCTGGGCAAACACGCCGGGCTGCAATGCATGGCTGCAGTCTGTTGCTCATTTATTTGGGAATAAACTACATTGAGCACAGTGGACTTTGGTTTTTAAGTAAACATGCATAGAACTGGACTGCAGATCCCAACCAATAGGATCTGTTTGTATGTTCAGTGGGTTCAACTAGTTTTAGCTGGGATGAGGTGTATAGTTATAGACAATCAAGTAAACAAAGTTTTAAAGCTTTTTCTTTGCCCAGAAAAGATACTTTACATATTCCATATTAGGCTTAGGTTACTAATCAGACATATGGTTGCAAGTCAAGGATATTGCTGATTAAGCACATATGCACTTATTTTCAAACTGGCAGGGTTTTTCATTTAGTTTCTGGGGGGAAAGAGCTCTTTCCTAAATCTGTAGTTCACTAAAATGCTTTAGCAATCATCTGTATTTATGAGGCTGAAAACCCAGTGGTTGGCAATTAATAATTTCCCACTTGCAAAAGTAATACCTACATTTTCATTTCAGTCCATGCTGGCCCTTCTGAAAATAGATGGGCTAGTTAGTGCAGGTGCAGTTCCTTATTTCAGGTAGGGTTTTCCAAATGCTATTTTGAAGTGCAAATATTTTCCAAGTGGGGACTTGCAACAAAAAGTTGCCCTATACCCTCACCTTAACAGGAGTGCTTCTGTTCGAGGCTATAGCCAGCTTGGAAGCTTTGTCCCATGGGGTGCCCTTCTTCATTTTTCCTCAACCTTAAACCACATTTTATTTTTCCTAAAGCCTCCCTATACAGTGTGAGGAGGGGACCTTTTTACCACCCCCTTTTCATTTGTTTAAACTTGATACTTTCAACAGATCCTTTAAAAAAGAGTAATCTTAATTTAAAGTAAAGTTTGCCGTCAAGTCGATTTCGACTCCTGGCGCCCACAGAGCCCTGTGGTTTTCTTTGGTAGAATACAGGAGGGGTTTACCATTGCCTCCTCCCATGCAGTATGAGATGG
Organism: Hemicordylus capensis; assembly: GCF_027244095.1. Taxonomy (NCBI): domain Eukaryota; kingdom Metazoa; phylum Chordata; class Lepidosauria; order Squamata; family Cordylidae; genus Hemicordylus; species Hemicordylus capensis. The sequence goes on along the minus strand of NC_069661.1, from coordinate 78,865,357 downwards.
TGCCTTTCAGCATCTTCCTATATCGCTGCTGCCCGATACAGTACCAGTGGGGATTCAAACCAGCAACCTTCTGCTTGTTAGTCAAGCATTTTCCCACTGCACCAAACTGATATATTTCTCTGTGTTGGCGGGTGTGTGTGTGTGTGTTCCTGACATTCTGGGTGTCCTCAGTAACCGAAGTTTGGCTATGCGGAGAAGGTGGAATAGGAGGAGGGGAAGAGGAGCAGGAGGAGGAGAAGAGACCACCACCACCACAACAATCACAATGTTATTTCAAGTCATAACCACTTGTTATCATCCATCAAATATTCTCAGACATGATCCATAGACACTAGTTTTGGTTCTAAGCATATTTACTTGAAAGGGTGCGCTATTCAGTTATTACCATGCAGATTAAATTTTTGACAGATCAAACTACATACACACACACACACACACACACTGCACATACATATATATACAAATATTTCACTCTTTAAAGCTGGTGAGTTATACTCATTGCTCAGCAGTGTGTTATGGGGAAGGGGATTATTCAATACATCTGCAGTCCATCAACTTGACATTTACCTGTTGATCTGTGTTGTACCTATTAGACAAACAATAAAAACAGGGTTGTTTAAAAGATTACAGTGTAAAAGCAACCTTCCCAAAAACCATCTGTACTTTCAAATGACAAATGTGACATGCTTTGAGTCCTTGGAAAGGCACTAGAGCAGGCCTGCTTGATTTAGGCCCCCCAGCTGCTTTTGGACTACAGCTCCCATAATCCCCAGACACAGTGGCCAATAGCCAGGGATTATTGGAGCTGTATGCGAACACCTGGCCTACAATGACTTGGGTCCAGGCTATTTGAGAGAGCACCTCCTTTGTTATAATCCCTGCCGCCTGTTACAATCTTCTGGAGAGGTCCAGTTACGGTTGCTACCAGCTCGTTTGGTGGCGAGCCAGGACCAGGCTTTCTCTGTGGCTGCCCCAGGGCTTTGGAATAAGCTCTCTGCTGAAATAAGAGCATCTCCTTCTCTGTTTTTTGAGGGGAAGAACCTCAAGACTCTCCTGTTCTCTCAGGCTTTTAATTAGAATTAATTTTAATAATTTTAAAAACTTGTTTTAATAATTTTATTCTATTGTTTTTATTGTGATGTATTTTAATTTGTGACTTTTAAATATTTTAAATTTTGTACACTGCCTAGAGATATAATATCAGGTGGTATAAAAATATGATAGATAGATAGATAGATAGATAGATAGATAGATAGATAGATAGATAGATAGATAACATCTGCAGGAGGACTGAAGTTGAACAGCCCTGCACTAGAGTAAGGATTACTGTTATAAATGTTTATAATAATAGTTATTCTACTGTTGAGGCCTTTCCAAGGACTCAACGCACCTCAATTCCCCCCCCAATAACCATTACAACAGTCCTGTAAGGTAGGTCAGCCACATTATTTTCATATTAAAGCTGGAAGGTTGAGGCTGACAGATACTAGTTTGGCTAAGTCACCTAATCATGTTGCTTTCTTTCTAGCAGATCATCAAGAGGAGACTCCTTACAGAATTGCATGTTTTTGTGCTGTGGTGTGCAAAATAAGATGCTTGCAAACTGGGGTTTACATGTATTATATTTGGTTTTAGATTTGTAATTGTGTACTTACTGTTCAGGTGCTGTTTTGTTTGGTCATTGACCATAAATTAAATAACTAACTAATTAACTAAGTCACCAAATAAGGCCATGACTACTGCACAAAGAACTGAACAAGGCATTTCCCTGCTTCTAACTCATGTACTTAATAACTATGCTATCCAGGGAGTGAATAGCTATGAGATCTTGTTTATCACTGAGGACTAATTGTCCAATCTGATGTGGCCCTCAATTCAGATCTAGAGAGTTCTTAAAACTATTCTCGTAGTTTTAATAGCTATGGGATCGAGAGAGGAGAGCTGGTCTTGTGGTAGCAAGCATGACTTGTCCCCATAGCTAAGCAGGGTCTGCCCTGGTTGCATCTGAATGGGAGACTTGATGTGTGAGCACTGCAAGATATTCCCCTCAGGGGATGAAGCCTCTCTGGGAAGAGCAGAAGGTTTCAAGTTCCCTCCCTGGCTTCTCCAAGATAGGGCTGAGAGAGATTCCTGCCTGCAACCTTGGAGAAGCCGCTGCCAGTCTGTGAAGACAATACTGAGCTAGATAGACCAATGGTCTGACTCAGTATATGGCAGTTTCCTATGTTTCCTATCTTATAACTGAGGACTAACTGTCCAATCTGATGTGGCCCTCAGCTCAGATTTAGAGAAGTCTATTAAAAGACCACGAGATAGGAGTACAATGAGTGCTCAGAAGTAATTTTGTAAAGGCTTGGCTGTGTCTTGCAGTGAAATCCAATCAGTCAACAGCATGATGATGACCATTAGGTTGGCATTTTTCTGCATAGAGCCTTTTGAGGCTTGGTTTGAAATGAGAGACAAGCCCATTGTGAAGGCCTTCCAAGTTTCCACATGTTCAGTCCAACCCCCTTTTGGCACCACGAGGACAGATTGTGTGTGTGGGGTGTGTGTGTGTGTGGGGGGGTGCACTGTCTGTGTACTACACGCCCCGCCTGACACTGACATATGATTTAAAGCTTGCTTCATCAGAAATAAAAATAAATAACAAACATGACCGCAGACTGACATGAGCTGCAGCTTAAAATCCTGTGCATGGATGATAGAATCACAAAAGTAAATAAATTGTAGGTACCTAATTGAAAGGAAGACGAAAGCTGTTTGTATAAATAGTGCTTCAGATGGAGGAAAAACAGATGGAACCCAAATAACCCGAGACAACTGGCGGTCTGTAGGCACATGGGGAATGGTGGGATGTCTGGGTGGACTGGAAAGCTGGCTTGGCCAGCGGGGATGGACTCAGCCTGTTCAAAGGGAAGGAGCCGCTGCTGCTTTTGCTCACATCTTGAAGCACTGTCATGAGAAAACCCGCAACAGCCTTGCCAGCAGTGGCCATGAATAATTAGCCCAACACTTGCGTATGCTTCTTCAAATCCTGCCATTTTCGGGTGGGAGTACATTCCTAGGGTGGATTTCCCAAGGATGGAGTTCAAGTAAGGCCTCTGTGGGGAAGAACGGTCTTCTGAGAGTTACACACTAGAGCGGGGACAGACAACCTTGGCTCTCCGGCTCTTGCTGTGACTGGGGATGATGGCGTTGTAGTTCAACAACAACTGGAGAGCTACGATTGCTACTAGGGCAGGGCTTCCCAGCCAGTGGTACTCCAACAACAACAACAACAACAACAAATTGTTGCTGAATGACAAATCCCATCATCCTCAGGCACAAAAAATTATAGCTGGGGATGATGGGAGTTCTAGTCCAGCAACATCTGGAGTTCCACCGGTTGGGAATCCCTGCTCTAGAGGTTACCTGCCAAAGACTGATGCTGCATTTCTCATACATGTTATTGCTGAAGATGAAGGGAAGGAAAACGGTGGCAACATTCCATATTCTTGAAGACAGTCGGGTGGTGTTAGGAATCAATCCCCTGCTGCTTTGCAGATGTCTTGGGCCCAAAGCTTAATTTGTAATTGCTCTACACAACCCCCTCCCCTGCCTCCAAGAGAGCAATGCATATAGTTCAATGTATATAGTTCAAATAAATAAATTAAAAACAAACAAACTGAAGACACATTTATTTGCCCAGGCTTTTAATTAGATTTATAGTTTTAACATAGTCAGATTTTAGACAGCATTCAAAATGGTGATGCTCCCTGCTAGTCAGATAAAGAACTATGTTCTAATGGAACAGTATAGTGTTTAAGTGCTAGGAAAATGCGTTAGCAAGGGGAGAACAATTATCCTGTTCAGCCCAGTATAACATTGCTAGCAGAGGCTGTTGCTGGTGTCTCCCTTGTTCTTTGTGGATTGTGAACCCTTTGGGGACAGAGAAACCTCTTCTATTTCCTTGTGCTTTGCAAACCACCATGAGAACTCTTTTTGCTGAAAAGGAGTATAGAACTATTCCAAGTAATAGGTAAGGGCAAGAGACTTCTGTCACGGGATGTGGTGATGGCCACTAGCTTGAATGGCTTTAAAAGGGGCTTAGACAAATCCATGGAGGATAGGTCTATCAATGGCTACTCGTCTGGTGGCTATAGGCCCCTTCCCGCCTCAAAGGCAAGGTGCCTCTAAATTCCAGTTTCAGGGAAACAACAGCAAGAGAGAAGGCATGCCTTCATCTCTTGCCTATGGGCTTCTCAGGAGCATCTGGTGGTCCACTATGTGAAACACGATGCTGGACTGGATGGGCCTTGGGCCTGATCCAGCAGGGCTGTTCTTATGTAGACTTCCCCTGTCATTGTTCCCCAGCAACTGGTATTCAGAGGGAAACTGTGTTCTTTTCTTTCCCTCTCAAAAGGGTAGAATGTGGATAGAATCTCCAGTCAAACTGACTGACAGGAGAGCCAAAAAGAAGGACTTCATTCAATGTGTCCTTAGTCTATGGAACACACTGCCACATGATGTGGTGATGGTCATTAACTTAGATGACTTGAAAAAGGGATTAGATGCACTCATGGAAGATAGTCACTGATAAACGTAGAGTCATGATAACCACATAAAAACAGCAGAAGCAATTTCACAGGGGAGCAACAGTGGAAGAGGAAAATGAGTCTCTGTGTTGGTAGGAATCTCTCAGGGTTTGGTAGAGATAATTACCTCAGTACCTCTCAGGGAGGAGAGCTGGTCTTGTGGTAGCAAGCATGACTTGTCCCCTTAGCTAAGCAGGGTCTGCCATGATTGCATATGAATGGGAGACTAGAAGTGTGAGCACTGTAAGATATTCCCCTCAGGGGATGGAGCCCCTCTGGGAAGAGCAGAAGGCTTCAAGTTCGCTCCCTGGCTTCTCCAAGATAGAACAAGATATTTTTTTTATATAGGACAAGATTTTTTTATTGAACCAACAAACTACCGAAGCATACAGTACGTTGCCAAAGCAGGGCTGAGAGAGATTCCTGCCTGCAACCTTGGAGAAGCCGCTGCCAGTCTGTGAAGACAATACTAAGCTAGATGGACCAATGGTCTGACTCAGTATATGGCAGCTTCCTATGTTCCTATGTACATGGCCTAATATAGGTTTCCAATAACAATGGAGGCTGTAGGAATTCTATTTCCAGCATTTATTAGTACAAACAAGAGACTCATCAGAAAGCACAGGATACTCAAATTAATGAAGCACATAAGAGGATCAGAGCAGAAAATCTAGCTAACAAAAAAGTGCCTGATCAGCTTCAAGAAATGTAAGATAGATGTGAAGCAGCCTACATGCCACCTGAGGAAGAATCCTGCATAACTCAAAAGCTCACAAGCCCATTGTGTTCATGGTGTGAGGCGTTCTTCTGAGGGATGCTTGATTCGCATGAGGAACACAGACCAAGTTTCTCCCTTCCTGTTATCTCACCCATGACTTAACAGCCTTTTCACTGAATTCCCTTCTCCATTAACTTTCTGGAACTGAGGTCTGAGTTACATACAAACGTAGGGAGCTACCTTTGTCTGGCTGTTCTTCCATCTTCTACTGTGTGGAGTCTCTGATGACAAATAAGGTGGACCTTCTGATTGTCAGTTTCTCTCTTGTATGGATTCTGTGATGTGTGCTAAGGTCTGACAGTAGTTAAGATGTTCAGTGGGGATCCTAACACTTTTGTCATCTTTGTGATATTCTCCATGGACTGGAACTGCATGGAAGCTTGCCCCTTCAGAAGGTATGGTATTCGTCCTCCTCCCTCCCCTCCCTTCAGTTTTCCTAAATGGTAGGTCACCCTATTTCTGTTCTTCCTCTGATTGCCTACAAGAATAAAGAGACAAATGTGGTGAGAGAAGAACAAAACCTCAGATCAGGAAACAAGCCCAATTAACTGCAGTGTGGTTCAACCCATAGAAAGATTTTGGTAGCGGGGCAAATCCTGACACATCTTAAGCATCCTCTCTTGATTGGTATTAACCAGCAGCCATATATTTCATAAGACGTGGTACTGCAGAAGCATTTCCTTCACTGTTTGGACACAATTTTTCATCATTATTAGTCCCCCCTCACCCCACCTTAATCACTGGTAGACTCTCCAAAGGTATTTCTCCCAACAGGTTCCACAAGTAGATTTCTTTAAGCAGAGGAAAGGTCTCCCAGGTGAATTCAGTGCCTGGCAAAATTTCCCACCACAAGCAGAGGCATATTTAGGGAAAATAGCGCCTAGGGCAAGCACTGAAATTGCTGGAAAACTACAAGTTTCAGTATGCAGGGGCTCATGAAATACTCAAATACTAATTGGAGGTGTACTTGGAAAACTAAACAGAAGTGCCTGTCTAATTCTCTACTGTACATTGTAGCATCACTATTACATAAGTTTTAAAAATAAATGGAGAATTTGACTTTTCCCAGGTACTCTGAAAATAATTAAAGGCTATACAGAGTAAACTGTGTCACTGCTTGGAATATATTCTAGTATTTCAGAAAGACAGTTAAAATGAGAGAAAGAGAGCAAGAAACTCCTAGTGGGTATTAATACTAAGGATTTCACAATGATTCAAAGACAAACTCACCATTAATAGCCATATGATTAAGACATCACATTTAACTCACTTATCACTAGAAGCAAAGTAAGAGCAAATGAATACAATCTTAGCTCATAAGCTTCAGTTCAGTATTCACAAGCCCTGATTCTCTGTACATAGTGCCTAACTGAATATGTGTACAGTGACTTATATTATATTATTATATTTTTTAAAAATATATTTACCTGTAGCCCCTTTGGGGCCCTCCTAAAGGCCATGGGGGGGTGTGTCTGCAAAGGTCCCCCCTCCCCCACCGGCCTCTTAATTCACCGCTGCAGCCCATCCCAAGCTGATTTTCGGGCCTGTTGGGGCTGCAAAGATCAGTGTGGTGGCCATTTTGTAGGCTGCCATGCATGCTCAAATAGCCTCTGCAAGGCCTGGCAAGGCCTAGGGCCTTGCAGGGACCATTTGAGCATGTGCGGTGGCCATTTAAAAAAAAATTCATTTTAAAAAATGGCACCCTCCTTCAAGTGGCGCCTAGGGCATGTGCCCTGCCTGGCCCACCATAGATACGCCCATGACCACAAGGCAAAGCAGCTACCTGTCTGCTGATCTCTCTCTTTTCTTGGAAACTATGGAAAATTGATCTTCCTCTTCCACCACCCAAGAGGTGAGGTCATGTTTGGGAAACTGAAAGTCTTCCTGTGGAGAAAAGTTACAGATAACATAGGTCTTGAAGTTCTGTAATGATAGTAAGGATTGGAGGAGTGACTAGGCCCTGCTTAGAGCAATTGTGGGGAGGGTGGGCGTTTCCTAAAAAGAAAAAGAAAAAACACCCAGGAAATTCAAAGTGGAAGAACCAATCCAGAGGACTGTGTGGGAACTACACACACAGCCACCCACTGGAGAGAAGAAAGCTTTGCTCTGCTGGTTAGCCTGTTCCAGGAGGGCCCTAGGAAGCAGCAGGCTGAGAGCTGCTGGGGATATAGGAAGGATGGAGCCTGTGAGTTATAAGGATGAGTGAAGTTAAACATGTCAGGGAAGTTATTTTTCTTTACTGATTGCTTGGAATATGCATTGACAGGTTAATGAAAACTCTCTCTTACAATCTGTTTTATGAAAAGACAATTGTATTGTATTGTATGGAAAATTGTATACCTTTTTCTTTTAATCTGATAATAAATCCTTGTTGCTGAAGTATGTTACTCTTCAGTTTGGGTCTGCCTTAGTCACATGCCTTTGGAGGCCTAGGACTGCTCAGCCCTTTTAGGGAGGGTTTTGCCATTTATACCCCCAGGAACCTTATATGGAGAGTGGGTTTTCCCGCTCAGTTTTTCTGGCCAGCTCAGAAGAGGAGAACATGAGTGTTCTTTAGTAAAGGTAAAGGTAACATGTGCCATCAAGTCAATTTTGACTCCTGGCACCCACAGAGCCCTGTTGTTTTCTTTGGTAGAATACAGGATGGTTTTACCATCCTGAGCAGTATGAGATGATGCCTTTCAGCATATTCCTATATCACTGCTGCCCAATATAATACCAGCGGGGATTCGAACTGGCAACCTTCTGTTTGTTAGTCAAGCATTTCCCCACTGCGCCACTTAGGGATGTGCAATTCGATGTATGCACGAATTGGGGCAATTTGAGTGATTCTAACATGAATGGAATCTACCTTAAAATAAAAGGGCTTATTTGCATTAGAATCTAATTAACCCTGATTCGACACAAATTGATTAGTGTGATTTGAGCCGCCATTTTAACAGGCTCTTCCTCCTTGCTGATTGGTTTTCTGGCAATGGCTTACAATTGGCTTGAGATCCCTTTGCTTCTTGGTTGGCTTGCTTTAATTCAAATCAAGTGTTGGCATGGGCAACTGTACCCCCACTGGCTGGAGTGAGGGCAGGGGCGGAGCCACCATTGGGAGAAAGGGTTCAAAGAACCTGGGCTGCCCACCAATCCCCAGACACCCCCCCCCCCGCATCTGATGTCAGACGCCGGGTGGAGGGGCAAATGGGTTGCAGCAGCAGCTGCCAGCCTCGCTACTTCCAGCCTCGCTACTCCTCTCAATGCTTGATGAGCTGACTGCTCTGCTGGAGACTTTTCCTTCTGCCAGTTTCCAGTCCCATCACATCCGCTGCAAGGAGGTTTGGTGGGGCTCAGGAAGTTACCTGGAAATTGTTTGCAAAAGCAGGAGGGCGGTGGGGCCACAGACGAGGACAAGAGAGAGCCACGAGCGCTTCAGCTGCCACAGCAAAGGAGAAACTTTTCCCATGGAAATGGAGACGACTGAATTAACTTGATAGTTTTCTTGCAGCTGCCCTCAGCCCCCTTCTGATTTCTCTCTCAGCTCTTACCACCAGAAGAGTAGGGAAGTCGCAGATCAATCCTGGGCTTACTCAGAAGTAAATCTCATTCTGGTCAATAGAACTTACTCCCATGTAAGTGCATACATGCAGCTTTAGCTACATAGGCACGGACGGATGACAAACTCCTTGCCTTTCCTGGGGATAATCCCTACTGAACCCGGTCAAACTTACTTCTGAGTTAACCTGCCTGGGACCGGGTTGCCGCCGGCTCCTTGCCACCCAAGTTTCATCTCACCTTCCCAGGATTGGGTGGGTCCTCCTCACATGCTCCAGCTTCCCCCACCCACTGCAGGAAGGAGGACCCACCCGACGGCCAGGCCAGGCCATCCCAGATATAGAAGAGGCGGTGGTGGCCCGACCTGGCAGGAGGTGGAGGTGGCAGGACGGCCTGGCCTGGCCAGGCCGTCCCAGATATAGAAGAGGCAGCAGTGGTGGAAAGGTAACGGGTGGCAGGGCGCAGCCACAGCTCCCGTTGGAGGCCGGGGTGGGAGGGAAATGGGCAGCGGGACTTCCCAGTTCGCCGCCCAAGAGGAGGAATGGCAGTGGTGGGGCCCTTTTTGGCCCACCACCACCCTGGTAAGGAGGACCTGGCTGTGGTGGCAGAAGGGAGGGGGGGGAGCAGGAGAGGGGGGAGGGAGTGGGGCAAGAGAGAGTGGGGGAGGGAGGGGGCAAGAGAGAGTGGGGCAGGAGAGAGGGTGAGGGGGCAAGAGAGTGGGGCAGAAGGGAGGGGGAGGGGGCAAGAGAGGGTGCAGGGGGAGGGCGGGCAAGAGAGAGGGGGTGGGAGAACAGCAGGCCCCAAAGAGCATGCAGTTGCTCTGTGCGGGTCGGCTGGTTTATTTATTATTTCTCTATGTAAACCACCCTGAGCCATTTTTTGAAGGGTGGTATAGAAATCAGGATAATAAACAAACAAACAAACAACAAACAAATGGTCATCATACTCTAGAACTGCTTTTGGAATGTCTCTTCTGTGTTTAGTAATTGGGGGCAATGCTAGCTTATTTATTTATTTATAGTTAAATTGATCTATCACTTTTCATACATTCATCCCCAAGGCAAGGTTAAAATAAAATATATATAACAATGAAATCTGCAAAATAATATTAAAATCTACTAAGAAGAACTATGTAGAAATTGTGTAAACCTTATCGTAACACTATGGGCACATTCATGCAGCGACATTCATAAAGACACAGACAGGTAGTGCATTTTTCTTTCCCTGCATTTGTGAGAATGTAATCTCTTCTCTCAGGGAACAAAACAAAAGATCAAGCAACACTATTCTGAGCTGTGCTGAATTTAAAAAAAATCAAAAGAAGTTTCATTTAATTGCACAGCAGCAGACTATCTAATTAGCTTGGCCCTGATAACATCAAACGGGAAGAAAACCTTGGTACATATCCTGAGACTCATTTAATGGTGATGTGAATCAGTCATCAGACCTGAGGGACAGACCTGAGGGGCATTAATCAGGCCTGTTGTGGAGTCTCAGTGAAACACTGGATCTTGTTGAAACCATGTCTAATGCTTTCTGGGAGCTCTCCTAGGTCCTGCAGATCCTGTCTCTGACACCCTGGTAAAGTAAAGTGTGCTGTTGAGTTGGTGTCGACTCCTAGCGCCCACAGAGCCCTGTGGTTGTCTTTGGTAGAATACAGGAGGGGTTTACCATTGCCATCACCCATGCAGTATGAGATGATGCTTTTCAGCATCTTCCAATAACGCTGCTGCCCAATATAGGTGTTTCCCTTAGTCTGGGAAACTAACCAGTGGGGATACGAACTGGCAACCTCTGGCTTGCTAATCAAGTCATTTCCCCGTTATGCCATTAGTTGGCTGACACCCTGGTACCTATATTGGTGCTAGAACTAGAAACAATCAGACAGTATGATGTAGGGACACCATGGTACCTACATCATACTGTCTGATTGCTTCTAGTTCCAGCACCTCCATATCTTAGGTGAAAAACTGGTGTTTTCATTCTATTTTATTGCTGTTAATTTTTACCAGGAGTTTAATTATTTAAGTTATATAGTTATTGACACTTGGTCATGTTTTATATTTTATTTATTTTATCTCTAACAAGGTGAAATGGCAGACTATATTTAGAGAAAGATATGTATCCATGTCCTTGCTGAGCGACAATACTTGCATTAAATAAAAACCTCCAAGTGATCAACTAATTTTAAGATTTTTCTTTAAAAATCTTTTTAAAACTTATTTTTCTACTTTGTACAGACATAGTTTTGTTTTGCATGATGGTTTTGTTCTGCATGAACAAAATATGCATATATGGCAATTTGTGTGCACTGGCCAGGCATGGGCACAAATTGCCAATGAGGTATGTGTAGATTTCACTGGTGGTTTGTGCTTCAGTCAGATCATTCATTCACCAAGCACACATTTGCTTAATATGCATTGAAATGAGCTCAGAAAGTGGTTGTATGAACTGATCCAAAATCTAGGTTGTGCTATAGCATGTTTCAGTCCTATTTGGTGAATAGAGGCAAGTCAAATTCCATTATAGGGTTATGGGTCTGCAAAGTGGTGCAGAGTGCCGACAACAGCTGTAGAAACGATTGGAGACCTTATGTCTGAAATGGAAGGCAGAATGCCAGATGGCAACCAACCAGGCAAGGATCAAATAAATACTGCAGGAATAAGGGACAATCCTTTTGGGAGATACGTATTTTATTTTACTGTATCCCAAATCCACTCTTATGCTCTCAGACTCCCATACCTAAAATACTGCAGAATGGCTCTTGGCTATTTCTGAAGAAGGAAACTGATCCACTGAGCAGATCCATTTCCATAGCCCCCGGGCTGATGGACTGTTTAGCTTCCTTAGTCATTTTTCTTGTCTCTCTTCATAATCCCTATGTAATCCAGAAACAACCAGTAGAAAGAGAGAATTTCTGTTTGTTTAATTGCTTCCTGATAATTTGACAGTTACTACTTTGGCTTCATTGGTTAATATTTATTTACATAACCTTACTTGTCAAAGGCAGCACAGTTGTTTGACTCTACTTGCTTCCCAAGCTATATATCATCTCTATTGAAACAGAAGACTTCCAATAGAACTTATTATAAGAGGCAACTTGCTTTCATTCACTCCAGATCAACACCACTGAGATCAATGGGAGGATCCAGGTTGAGTATTTGCGTTCTGCACAGCTGCATTAGCAATTCATCATTCTAGTATTATGCAGCAATAATCAAATCTGTATCGGTTCAACAGATATTGCTCAAACTTTTGCCTGTAGATTGATAAAAGGCAGGTGCAGGCTTATGTAGGCTTTGAGAAGAGAAGCTGTGACAGAAATTTTCAGAATCTACAACTTATGGTTGTATATATTATAATATATATTATAAAATACATCTGACATTTGGCATACATAGATTAAGGATTATTGGTAGGGTTCATGGGCAGGTGCTAGGTTTTTAATAGCAGCATTTGGAATATGGATGAATTGCATGTGGGAAAGATCTTCAATCAGTTGTGGCTCTCAGTCACATGAGTCCCATATATTTACAGATATACCTCTCAGGGAAGCCCACTGAGGAAGATCTGGGAGATCAGGTGGCAATGTGATATTGCTGATTCACATGCTTGTGAATAATAATAATTCCTTCAGAGCTCACTATGGGCTAACTTACATGTGACATTTGGCTTTGCATATCTTTTTTTAAATTAAGTAGCCCCTTAAATGAGAGTGGGATCAGGACCATGGCCGACAAGGAAGATGCCTAGAGAGAACACAGATGCTGCATAGTGCAGAGCAGAGGACTGTCAAAAGTAACAGTGGAATGCCACTGCCAGGGCTGTTTACATAATAGCATGTCCAGCTTGTAAGGAAGTATGGAAGAATCTGAGCTACTAAGATTTTGAATTGGGGCACATGCCTAGGTGGCCTAGTGCTATTAATGCCCCTGTTAGCATGCATCTGAAACCCCATTGGCGGAGGGGGAGCAGTGATGGGGATGGTTTTGAGAGGAAAAGTGACCACCAACAGAGAAAAGGTTAAGCACTCCACTGCTTCTCCACTCAACATTGTGACTTCCAAAGGCTAGTTGTTTCAACACACACATGCATGTGCACACACACACACATGCACACACTGTTACATTCATTTGCTTGCAGTGTGTAGTTTGCTCTAGAACAATACAATTCATATTTCTGAATAAAAGAATTAGTCCATGCAGTGAACCTCCAGCTTTTTGTCAAAAAATTTAAATAGCTCCCTCAGTTTGTTTGTAGACATAATTGAAAATGAGAAAGTCAGAGTCAGTGACAATCACAAGAACTTTGCTCTTTCTCTTAAGCACAACAGCTTAGTGAAACTCAGCAGATTTCCCTGATGGCTTCTGACATGCATCTGGAAAAACAATTCCTTCAGCATAAGTTTTAAGAAGGCCTTAAAATGCTAAAATATCTGTCTAGACCAGCAGCAGTCAAGGACTTTCAGGACTAAGATCCCCGATCTAGGGAATTTTACACCCAAGGAAAAGGATGAAGGAAATGTTGAGGTCAAACAAATTTGACGTTCTAGTCAATGAAAAAGTTAAGACTAAAGATTAAAAGCTTCAGTTGCTGTACAATCTAGCGCTAGAAAGGAATTAACCCTTTTTCAGGGCAAAGGAGGACTAGATTTCCCTAGGACATCCTAAATTTCCCCGGCACTTTTATTGACACTAGGAGCGTGGCATCTGATTGGGTTGGGACTTTCTGCAGGACCAAGCCAGGGACATTTCTCTTAGAGAAACCCAGTTGTCATGTTTGTCTATAGCTTATTCAGAGGGATGGCCTCTTTCAGAGGAGTAGCCATGTTAGACTGTGGCAGCAAAAACAACAAACACTCTAGGGGCACCTTAAAGACTTAATATTTCTTGAAGCAAAAGGTTTTGTGAACTACAGTGCATTTCATCTGATGCATGAAGTTTTATTCTCAGTAGGAGTATGTGTGTGAATACACACATCTGTGTATGCGTACATGCACACACACACACACACACACACACACATGTCCAGGAGGAAACAAATATAAACCACATGACTATCAGATGGATACTGCAGTGCAACTACATGATGGACATATGAATACCACCTTATACTAGAAACCCATTGACTGATACACAATATCTACACGACTCTAGTTTAAAAGTGGAACAAATCACACATTGACCTCATTCGCATTTGAAACTGGAGTTTGCTGAACCCACAGTTAATTTTTGTAACCGTGAATCGCATCACAGACGTTTATCAAACTGCACCCGGGAACTTCTGGTTTCAGGGTAGGGAAGCCCCTCTCTTTTCTTTGCCCACCAAAGCCTCATCCAAGCAAGCTCCAGAGCACTAGTGTCACCAGACTGTACTGAGGTCAGCAGGGCAGCAGCCATTGGCCATGATCTTCAAGGGGGCATGCCAAGCGCTATTGTGCCACCCGCCCTCAGCAGTGAAAGGGCATTTAAATCTCTTTAAATGGCATGCAAGCCCTTTTTCTAACAGCAGTTGCACTGCTGCACTCATAAGAGCCCTGCACCAAAACAGTTTCACACAAGCACAATTGCTGGCAAATGGGGGGATGCCAAGGGGCACTTCTTTTTCTTCTTCTTCTTCTATCCGTTCAGTTGTATCCGACTCTCAGTCACTCTATGGATCAATGCACTCCATGCTGTCCTATCTTGAACAGCTTCCTTTAATTCTGCTATGGTCATTCCAGTGTCATTTTTAATAATATCCAGCCACCGAGGACAAGGCCGTCCCCGTCTCCTTCTTCCGCTGATCATTCCCAGCATGATTGTCTTTTTGAGTGAATCAGCATGCATGATATGACCAAAATATGTCAGTCTTTGTTTAGTAATCTTAGCTTCTAGCAATATTAGTGGTTTAACTCGATCTAGAACTTCCTTGTTAGTGATTTTCACTGTCCATGGGATGCACAACAGTCACCTCCAACACCACATCTCAAAAGCCTCCATCCTTCCAAGGGGCACTATTTTTCTGAAACTCTGGGATGGGATCCTGCCCTCTTCCTAGGAGGGAATATGTATATGAGGGAGGGCAAAGGATCCTGGGGCCTGGTCCACTGTGATCAAATATGCTCTTGTGATGGCCAAGCTTGGCAAAGCAGTCCAGGAACACCAATCCACACCGCTGCCCCCATTTTGGCTTGCCATCTGGGGATTAGCCTTCTCATAAGAACATAAGAACTGCCCTGCTGGGTCAGGCCCAAGGCCCATCTAGATCAGCATCTAGTCTAGCATCTAGTCCAGTGATCCACCAGAAGCCGCTGGAAGCCTACAGAGTACAGGGCATGCCCTCTCTCCTGCTGTTACTCCCCTGCAACTGGTACTCAGAGGCATCCTGCCTTTGAGGCTAGAGAAAGCCTATAGCCTCTGACTAGTAGCCATTGATAGACCTGAGAGGGCCATTCCACTGAGAGGGCCACTCCACTGGAGAAGACCTGAGGCTCCAAGACCTTTGGCCCTCCGTTGCACTGTGCACTCATGAGGTAGGCCAGCAAATAAAGGGCCCCCCGCTTGTGTGGGACCCCTGTTCTCTCTGGTTAATAATAAAACTTATACACAGCAACCCCCATGGGTCTACTTACTGCAGCACCCTACAATGCAAGTGTATTTGTTCCAACTCATTGGACTGAGACTCACACCTGAAGGAGTTATAACAGGCATCCCTAAAACTATAATTCTGTGTCCCCATCAATAAAGTGAAGAAGAAAAAAGATTGATAAGGCCAGACTGAAACACAGGAATAACCTATTATAGAACAGACCCAGAACTGAAAATCACAGAACCCCACTGGTTGTCACCTACAACAACTCACTGCTAAAACCAGTCCAATCTATCATCTGTGACTTATAGCTCATCATGGACAATGACACTTCCCTCAAAAAAGGGCTTGGGTGGTAGGCCTGTCATTGCTTACAGACGGACCCATAAGCTAAAATAGATACTCACCAGAAACAGCAGATCCTGTAACCGAGTCACAAACACAAGAGCCAGACCGTGCAACAAATCCAAATGCCAACGCTACCTAATCAAATCAGGCAACATGATTACAGGATCTAATCACATCACCTATAGCATGAGGGGCCTATTCACATGCTCATCCTCCAGCATTATATAAACTATCACTGGCTGATATATTATATCTGAAAGGATGTTCACAATTCCATATATAAGGTCTATGAAAAAAGGCCACCAGCTATGGAATCTGTCTAGCCATGTAACAAAAGATCATTTGGGAAGGTTTATCTGAATATCTTAAGTTTTATGGGTCTTCTACAATTTAGTCATGAGCAATCCAACTAACCACATTGGGACCTACTGTTCATTCCAAACTTCTTTACTTATGTGCCCCCAGGTGGTTTGAAAACGTCTGTATGCGGCTTGTAGCCAAAAGTGAAATATTTGCGTTTTGCATTATGCTCCTGCATTAATTCCCCCATAACAATTTGTTATGGGGTAGCTAACAAATAAAGTTTTTATTAATTATTAATTATGATGATGATAATATTTACACACAGTCTACCAGATGTTATTGACTGGATTTGGTATTTTAATTATCGGGCCCTTTACAAGGGTCTAGAATAACTAAAGAAAAATTAAAGATAGTGTCGTAGTATCTGTGCTGTCCCGGATAGTGTGGCCTTCTGTAGTTGATGTGCTGTAATTTTATAGATGCCCAATTTATTATTATCATTATTATTTTACACAGTCAGACAGGTGTTATTGACTGGTTTGTTTTATCCAGACATTATCCAGACATCGAGTTCTTCCCAAAGACCTGGAATCTATAACAACAGCAACAACATTATTATTATTATTATTTCTTGTTTACACAGTCAGACAGGTGTTATCGACTGGTTTGTTTTATCCAGACATCGAGTCCTTCGCAAAGGACCTGGGATGCCAGAATTTTATCATCAATACTGTTGGTTATTATAGATATCGTTGCAGAATATAGGCTGTTCCCAGTAAAGCTGCTTTTTGTAATTGGCTGATGGTGATTTCTGTGGCCCCTATGGTGTTGAGGTGCTCTACAAGGTCTTTTGGGACTGCACCCAGGGCGCCAATTACCACAGGGATTATTTGGGTCTTTTTCTGCCACAGCCTTTCCATTTCAGTTTGTAGATCTTCATATTTGGTGATTTTTTCTATTTCTTTTTCTTCTATTCTGCTATCCCCTAGTATTGCTATGTCAATTATTTTGACTTGTTTTTCTTTCTTCTCGACTACAGTGATATCTGGTGTATTGTGTGGCAGATGTTTGTCTGTTTGTAGTTGGAAGTCCCATAATATTTTTACATCTTCATTTTCTTCAACTTTTTCAATTTTATGGTCCCACCAATTTTTGGCTACAGGTAGCTTGTATTTTTTGCAGATGTTCCAGTGTATCATCCCTGCTACCTTGTCATGCCTTTGTTTGTAGTCAGTCTGTGCGATCTTTTTACAACAGCTGATTAGGTGGTCCACTGTTTCATCTGCTTCTTTACATAGGTGGCACTTGCTGTTTGTGGTTGATTTTTTGACTTTTGCTCTTACAGTATTGCATTTGTTCTTAGTGCCTGTTCTTGCGCAGCCAGTATTAAACCCTCTGTTTCTTTCTTCAAGCAACCATTCTTAAGCCATTGCCAGGTCTTGGTGATGTCTGATTTTCCGCTTATATTGTGCAAATATTGACCATGCAGTGGTTTATTTTTCCATTTTTCTGCTCGGTTCCTGACTTGTTCTTTCTTGTAGGCCTGCTTTCTTTCATTGGTGTTGAATAGTTTCACATTATTGACCATTTGAAGTGCATCTTCTTCACTGTCCTTGATATATTCTTCAAGGCCTCTTTTCTCCTCCTCTACTGTTTGATGGACTTGCAGCATTCCTCTTCCACCTGAGCTGCGAGGGAGGTATAGCCTATCGACATCACTGTGGGGGTGCAGAGCATGACTGATGGTCATGATTTTCCTGGTCTTACGATCCAGCGTCTCTAGCTCTGCCTGGGTCCAGTCTATTATTCCTGCACTGTATCTGATAACAGGTATAGCCCAGGTGTTGATGGCTTGTATGGTGTTCCCGCCATTGAGTTTGGACTTGAGGATTTTTCTAACTCTCCTGATGTATTCACTTCCAATTTTTCTTTTAACTTCAGTGTGTGCAATGTTATCAGCCTGGAGAATGCCCAAGTATTTGTAATGTTCTTTCTCTTCCAGGTTCTTGATCTTGCTTCCATTGGGCAGTTCTGTTCCTTCTGTTTTTCTTATTTTCCCTCTGTTCATTATTAATGCAGCACACTTGTCTAGTCCAAACTCCATTGCTATATCGCTACTGAATATACGGACAGTGTTTAGCAGTGATTCGATTTCTGACTGGGACTTTCCATACAACTTCAGATCGTCCATGTACAGCAGATGGTTGATTTTACTTGATGTTTTAGATGTTTGGTATCTGAGGCCTGTTTTGTTTAGTATTTGTGAAAGTGGGGTCATGGTGATTACAAACAACAGAGGGGATAGTGAGTCCTCTTGGAAAATGCCTCTTCTAATGCTAACCTGTCCAAGTGTCTCACCATTGATTGTTAACTGTGTATTCCACATGCTCATTGCTCTTTTAAAATAAATATCTGAATGTTTTTGCTTACACCAGTTGTTTCTAAACATTTTAGTATCCATGTGTGAGGCAATGAATCAAAGGCTTTCTTGTAGTCAATCCATGCAACACTTTGATTGGTTTTTCTTCTCTTGCCATTTTCTAAAATCATTTTGTCAAGTAGCAGCTGGTCTTTTGTGCCTCTGGTGTTCAGGCAGTTTCCTTTCTGTTCAACTGGAAGCTGTTTGTTAGTTAATAAGTGTTGCATCACTTCATCTGCTATTATTCCAGTTAATAATTTGAACATGGTTGGCGGGCAGGTGATCGGTCTATAATTACTTAGAACTGCACCTTTTGCTGGGTCTTTCATTATGAGATGGGTTTTCCCAGTTGTTAGCCATTGTTCAATATCTCCTCCTTGCAAAATGTGATTGAACTGTTTTGATAGTAGTTTATGAAGGCTTGTTAGGTCTTTAAGCCAAAAGTCATGCAGTTCATCGTCGCCAGCCGCAGTCCAATTTTTAATTTTCTTTGCTCTTTCATTTATTAATTCTGGTGTTATTATTAGATCTTGCATTTGTTGGTTACATTTTTGACCTCTTTCATCCAGCCTGCTTTTTTATTATAATCTATTGGATTGTCCCATAATTCCCCCCAGAATTGAACTGTTTCTTCTTTATTTGGTGTTTCTAGGTTTCTTGCAGTTTCTCCTTCTATACTTTGGTAGAAACGTCTCTGATTCGACTGGAATTGGAGATTCTGCCTGTGTTGTGTAATTCTGGCTTCATATCTGCTAATCTTCTTTGACACTGCTGTTATTTGCTGCTTTATTATTTCCAGGACTTCTCTAATTTTCCTTGAATCTAGGTGGTATTTTTGGATCAGATACTGTTTGGTGTTTTCATTCTTCAGCTTCTTGTCTTTCATATCTTTCAATTTACTAGCATCTGATCTAAGCCTGGAGATGTTATTTTCTAATCTAGTCTTCCATTTAGGTGATGTACTGCTTTCTTTTTTGACAGGTCCACTGATCTTATATCCGAGCTCTTGTGTTGTTATTGTTGCTGCACTGTACATTAGTTGGTTTGTTTCTTGCAAATTATTGGTTGTTATTTCTGCAAGTGCAGCATTGACATCTTTTAATGCCTGAGCAAGTTGTTTTTTGGCAACTGTTTTTAGAGCTGGAAATTGAACTCTGGTGGTTGTTTGGTTCATGTGCTCAGTTATTTTTTGCTTTAGTTCTTGTTGCTTTTCTGTTAAATGGCATTTGGGTTTTTGAGGTGAAGGCAAAGGGGCGGTTGCCTGGTTTTGATTTTGAAATAGGTCAGCAACAGTGGCATCCTTGATTTCCGACACCTCCTCCACCTGCGCCTGAGCAACTTCTTCAGTTGGTGGTAATTCTTCTTCCATATCTTGAGCCTGTGTTGCTCTTTGCAGTTCTTCCAGCTCAACTTCTGTCAATACTTTATTTCTTATCATGAATCTTCTCTGGTCTGCTAGCCTTTGTTCTGTTATTTCTGTATCTGGATGCTTCTCTTTCCAAATTTGGTACATTCTTTTTAAATAACCTCTTCTAGTTGGACTAGACTTGTAATAGCAGTTCATTATTTCCTTGTTGGCATTTTTCGTATATTTTTTTCGGTTAAGTGACGTTTCTTCCAGTAACTTTGCTGTCTTCAGCCCTGGTTGCTCAACTGAAGATCCTGAGACCTGTTGCCCACTTGCCACCAGATGTCCAGGGACTATAGCACCTGGCACGGTCCTTGTTGACGCGGGCGACGACCGATCCGGTATAGATTCATTAAAGTTACATCTCACCATATTGTTGATGGGAGAGACACTCTTTGTCTGGCTCCTCTGGTGAGACCTGTCCAGTATGGTTGGACCTCTGGCATAGCTCTCACCTTCCTCAGAGCACACAAGCCCCACAACCACGCCAAGGCAGTGCCTCACTGGGGGTTGTTGCTGTTGTTGTTGTTGTTGTTATTATTATTATTATTATTTTACACAGTCAGACAGGTGTTATTGATTGGTTTGTTTTATCCAGACATCGAGTCCTTCCCAAAGGACCTGGGATGCCAGAATTTTATTGTCAATGTTGTTGCTGTTGTTATAGATATTGTCGCAGAATATAGGCTGTTCCCAGTAAAGCTGCTTTTTGTAATTGGCTGATGGTGATTTCTGTGGCCCCTATGGTGTTGAGGTGCTCTTCAAGGTCTTTTGGGACTGCACCCAGGGCGCCAATTACCACTGGGATTATTTGGGTCTTTTTCTGCCACAGCCTTTACATTTCAGTTTGTAGATCTTCATATTTGGTGATTTTTTCTATTTCTTTTTCTTCTATTCTGCTATCCCCTGGTATTGCTATGTCGATTATTTTGACTTGTTTTTCTTTCTTCTCGACTACAGTTATATCTGGTGTATTTTGTGGCAGATGTTTGCTGTTTGTAGTTGGAAGTCCCATAATATTTTTACATCTTCATTTTCTTCAACTTTTTCAATTTTATGGTCCCACCAATTTTTGGCTACAGGTAGCTTGTATTTTTTGCAGATGTTCCAGTGTATCATCCCTGCTACTTTGTCATGCCTTTTTTTGTAGTCAGTCTGTGCGATCTTTTTACAACAGCTGATTAGGTGGTCCACTGTTTCATCTGCTTCTTTACATAGGCGGCACTTGCTGTTTGTGGTTGATTTTTTGACTTTTGCTCTTATTGCATTTGTTCTTAGTGCCTGTTCTTGCGCAGCCAGTATTAAACCCTCTGTTTCTTTCTTCAAGCAACCATTCTTAAGCCATTGCCAGGTCTTGGTGATGTCTGATTTTCCGCTTATATTGTGCAAATATTGACCATGCAGTGGTTTATTTTTCCATTTTTCTGCTCGGTTCTTGACTTGTTCTTTCCTGTAGGCCTGCTTTCTTTCATTGGTGTTGAATAGTTTCACATTATTGACCATTTGAAGTGCATCTTCTTCACTGTCCTTGATATATTCTTCAAGGCCTCTTTTCTCCTCCTCTACTGTTTGATGGACTTGCAGCATTCCTCTTCCACCTGAGCTGCGAGGGAGGTATAGCCTATCGACATCACTGCGGGGGTGCAGAGCATGATTGATGGTCATGATTTTCCTGGTCTTACGATCCAGCATCTCTAGCTCTGCCTGGGTCCAGTCTATTATTCCTGCACTGTATCTGATAACAGGTATAGCCCAGGTGTTGATGGCTTGTATGGTGTTCCCGCCATTGAGTTTGGACTTGAGGATTTTTCTAACTCTCCTGATGTATTCACTTCCAATTTTTCTTTTAACTTCAGTGTGTGCGATGTTATCAGCCTGGAGAATGCCCAGGTATTTGTAATTTTCTTTCTCTTCCAGGTTCTTGATCTTGCTTCCATTCAGCAGTTCTATTCCTTCTGTTTTTCTTATTTTCCCTCTGTTCATTATTAATGTAGCTCACTTGTCTAGTCCAAACTCCACTGCTATATCCCTACTGAATATATGGACAGTGTTTAGCAGTGATTCGATTTCTGACTGGGACTTTCCATACAACTTCAGATCGTCCATGTACAGCAGATGGTTGATTTTACTTGATGTTTTAGATGTTTGGTATCTGAGGCCTGTTTTGTTTAGTATTTGTGAAAGTGGGGTCATGGCGCTTACAAACAACAGAGGGGATAGTGAGTCCCCTTGGAAAATGCCTCTTCTAATGCTAACCTGTCCAAGTGTCTCGCCATTGATTGTTAACTGTGTACTCCACATGCTCATTACATTATTATTATTATTAGTATTATTTTCCTTTTTGCCATAAGCTTCTGCACTATATGGTTGCTACTCTTTGGAAGGATGTCATAGGTTCAGTGTGTTGGAAGTTAAAGGACTTTGCGCTGTCTCTTGTCTCAGACAGTGGAGGACAGACTAGTGAGTCAGAGGGCTAGAGGGTCAAGACATTGGTCATCACTTCTCCACTGCTCTGATGCATCCCTTTGAAATGTAGATTGCTACTCTTAGGGATTCAACTTCCTTCCTCTCTCTCTTCCCTACCTGCCCTTCTACCTTGCAACATGGCAAGCTCCTCTCCCTGTACCATGTGTGCAGAAAAGATGCAGAATCCATCTGCATCCAGCTAGATAGATAGATTAGAGATCCTAACTCCTCACTTTCCTATCTAGAATGGAGTTCCTTAATAAATGCCTTATATATTAATTTGAAACTATGAATTGGCTCCAAGTTACTTTACTCTCAGCATACAGGCATGCCTAACTAAATTCCTCTGTGTTGTGCCTCTGTGCACTCTGCTATAATGAGAAAGGGGTTCTCTCACCACAGAGAATTTCCAATACAGTGCACCCGAAAAAGGTTCTTAATAAGTTGCATCCCAACAGAGTAAGCACAAAGAAACCTATTCACTCTTGCCTCCTTCTTGCTATCTCCTAGCAAGTGCTTCCCAGGGCTCATAGGTAACATCTTTCCGCCTTTGGTTAATAGAGTCTAATAGATTGATCCTGGGAGGGAAACTGAAGAAAAACTGAGGAAAGGAATTTAGCAAATCGTTTTTGTGGGCAATTCCAAGTACTGATCTAAATCTTTCATCTGGCACACTGAGAATATTGAAAAGTTGCAGCCAAAGGCACTCCTCACGCAGAGCACTGTTTATTCTAAAGTCCTACAATAAATTCTGCCCTGGTCGAGGAGTGCTTTTTGCACTTCAACCCCACCTCCCAATAGTTCCTTAGTATTGCCATATTGTTTCCTTTCTTGTTCACCTGACCCAACAAACAGCAAGTCACCAAACCCAACTTGGCACCCCCTTCAAGTAGGCAACTTGGGTGAATGTCCAGCTTGCCCATACCTTGTTGCAACATAATTGTTGAGTTTAAGAGTGCATATCTCTTCCTACATCATAGTTAACATTTATTTATTTATTATTTCTCTGTGTAAATCGCCCTGAGCCATTTTTGGAAGGGTGGTATAGAAATCAAATCAAATCAAATCAATCAATCAATCAATCAATAACATATTCAGATATTTAAAAACCTTTGGTTTAAGAGGAGAGTTAAGATGCTTTACATTTTTACTCATGCTCTAAAAAGCATGGACACGGCAAGTTAAGGTGGCCATCTTACTTTCTGTGCCATATGAGCTGTAAAGGCTTTGTACAGTCTTGTCTAGGATGCTGGCTTCAGAAATGAGACTTATGCACCCACACTTTGCCTTCGTCTTTCAGCTGGACGTTGGGCTGGGGAGGATGTATCCAAACAGACATTAATACTTTTGATTTTATGAGCAATAGAATATTCAGGGCTCATTATGGTGGAATGTTGAAACAACTTCTCATCTTACCTATACTGGCACTACTGTGCCAGTATTATTACCTTGTAGATGCTATGGATCTGACTCTGATAGGTGTTAACACTCTACAATGCTTTAAGTGCAAATACTCTGGTTGAAGTGATTTGTGGACAGCTAAGAATATGTACAAAACATTCCTCCAAATTATTTTGAATGAAGGAAGCTGGAATAACACACCATGTTTCTGTCCACAAAATAGACAATACATATCTGGATCATATTTCATACAATGAATAGAAAAACAACAACCCACAAATCAATTGCTTATTCTCATTCATTTTGAATGTGTGTGTAAAAAACTAGTTAATGGACATGAAAAGTTTATGAGAACAAAGCTACAATTCTTTACCCAATTACACATCTCACTGAAATACAGCGCCTGCTTACTCTAGAGTAGTTCCATTGAATTCAGTGGTACTGTACAATATGAAAATTTACAGGTTTTGGTGGTTTTATCGGTTGCCCTCCAAAGCATGATTTTGCAGTATTAAAGGACAGTTATGTTAGCAGGGTGCGGATCTTATGTTTTCTGAAATAATCAAATCTCATGCAGTGATTTATAATCTAAGTTTTAAGAGTTCATAGCTTAAAAATTCATTTGCTCAGTTCAAAGAAATTCCAAGTGAAATTCCACCAGATTTTCTGCTACACTGGAAGGAGCAAAGCTGGTCTTTCAGTAACCCTTGCTTATATATCAACTACAGTCAACAGGTCTTGATTTAATCATGGGGGGAAAAATGCTTCCTAGTAGATAGAGGACAGACCTTGAGAATTTCCTGCATTCTCAAACACCTTACACGGAGTCAGTGATGACATCAATCGTGACTGTTGCTGTTGCTGTTGACAATCAGGGCCCTCTCTGCATTACTCAACTGAAGGCAGCTTTCCTGAAAAAAGTGAACAGCAGGGGGCACTTTTTGCCAAACTGGTAGGGTGCCTTTATGCCCCGCCCCCCACCATCCTCTCTGCTTTCTTCCTTCATGCCACCACAACCCCTTGACCTACATATTTTTAAATACATGTTTCTGATTCCAAAACATCTGTGGCATATTGCTTCTAGAATACAGTCTCTAAACTGTTTGGTAGCAAGTGTTGTGGTACCTTAGCGTGCACCAAAACAGTGCCATTTCTTGGGCACATCAGCACAAGAAATGGCAGAAGCAACCCCGATTCTTGAAAGTAGAATCCGTGGGCTGGCTACTTGACTTAATATTGTCTCTGTTACTATTATGACTAATTATGCATATAGGCATATGTAGAGAGGTATTATCAATGGCTGCCCCACAATGGTGGACAGTCTTTCTCTAGATTAGGGGTTCCCAAGCTTGGGCTCCCAGATGTTATTGGCCTACAACTCCCATCATCCTTCAGCCATTGTGGCTGGGATGATGGGCGTTGCCATACAACAATATCTGGGGACCCAAGTTTGGGAACCCCTATCCTAGATGTCCACCAGATCCTAAGCCTATATACTCCCCAGAAGCACTTTAGACTCAAATTCAAATGTCACCATTGAGTTGCCACCTAAAAAACCCTGTTTCTTTCTGTTGAGGCTGCACATTGCAGTTGTAATATATACAAGCCCCGGCTACTTGGATCACCTGGATGACAGTCTGTTCTGTTGCTCGTGCTTGTGGTCCCACTCTTGCATACATTACAGCTATAATACTGTATGAAACCCCAGCCAAAAAGAAGTGAGTTTTTATTCCCACTTCCCCATGTTAATATATGAAATATACCTTCACACTAAATTGTTTTTAATTGGCCAGATTGAAGTAGGTTGGTGGCCATTTTAATTTCTGTATCCTATTATTTTAATTATGTATTCTGTTGTTCCTAACCCCAAGCACCTTATAAAATTTGAGATTAGTAAATACATAATTAGTATTGATGATAATATACTTCTGTGTTTTCAAAACATATGGCAATTAATTGGTTAAGGGGCACAAGTATCCCATAGCACAGAGAATGACTCTTCTAATTTCACACTTGACTAGCTTAAAGTAGTTAAACTTGACAGATCAATATTTTGTCCATTCATTGCTAGCAGGAAGCCATAAAGAGACCTTGATGTTTTTGTTTTATTTTTAAGAGGGGGTTATTTCTTTAGATGATAAATATGGAATAGAATTAACACCCTCTGTTCCACTGACATTCTCTGCAGAAAATAAAATAATATCCCTATAAGCTTTTAATTAAATATTTCAGTCAGATAACCTAAACCTCAAAAACCATATATCCTATTTTAATTTTTTTTAAATGCTGGTTGTGATCATTGCTCAGAATTAAAATCCCAAATAAAATATGGGGAGGAGGTAGGTAAAGGGAGGTTATATAGTGTTACTTGATAAAAGAAGACAGTAATATTTAAAATGAGGTAAGTGTTGGATCGATTTATGATGTATTTTATCTTCTGGAGAAACCCTAGTTTATCGTGGTGTCATTCAGCTTGAAGCATCAGCTGTATATCTTTCCGCCTCTCACTGTAGTTCTGGGTTGAAAGGCAAAGGTTTGCAAAGATGAGATGTATGGGGCAGATCAAACGTTTGATGTAATTTTGACTTGGTCATCCCCATATATTTCCTCACTAACACCTTCTGTTGGCAAACATCAGTATAGATTAGTTACAGTTATGCTAATCAGTCATCCTGTTTAATTAAAACTTAAAATTGAAAATTCTAAACAGATTGCATATAGAATAATGCTAAATGCCAATAATAATAGTTGAATGCTCTTGTCATATATCCCCAAAGTCTGAATAGTATTCCTAGGTTTCTTCTTTTCTCTCCAACTTTCTATTTTCTCTACTATCTCGAGCTACCATCATACACACACTTATTAGGAGTAAGCTTTGTTGAACTTTGTGGTTAACTGCTGAGTAAATAAGTTTAGGATTGTACTGTTAAGAGTTTTGTGTGTTTTTTAAAATCTAAAATGGAAAGGTACTCCAAATAATAATAAATTTGCACCATCATGTTTACTTATAATAAATGCTTTTAAGAAAAAGTTAATGCCACCTCTAAATCTAAAAAAAAACTTGACAGTCTGATTGTGGTATATTTTGTGAACCTCTCTATTGCTGTAGATCAGGCCTGCTCAACTTCGGCCCTCCTGCAGATGCTGGCCTACAGCTCCCATAATCCCTGGCTATTGGCCCCTGTGGCTGGGGCTTATGGGAGTTGTACTCCAAAAACAGCTTGGGGGCCTAAGTTGAGCAGGCCTGCTGTAGATCAATGTTCTTGCACACACTTCTAGCATTAGTGGTAATTCCCAACAAGGTCAGCAGGGGCCTATATTAAATAAATGAACTTCATCCCGCCCTTTATTTTTTCTTTTGTGTTTACTCTTTTTTACCTGCCGCCACCACTGCTGCTCCTCCTGCTCCTTCCCTTCCACTCCTTGCCCCTGATGTTTGGTAGTGGGTTCATGCAGCGGAGTGCGTGTAGTGTGTGTTCTGTGATTCCGTTCCATAGAACCTCTTATTGCTATGTGGCCAGCTGTAATGACCTGCCTTGTCTGACTGCCCAGCAGCTGCAAAAAGCACTCTTTTCAGAGGGGTGAGGAGAGCCGGAAAGGAAAGACAGGTACGGAAAGTCAGATGTTGCCAGATTTGGCTTATTTTAAGCCAAATTTTGGGTTACGGCCCATTTGACCCATGAGTATACTCCTTAGGTTGTAGCATCACCAAAGGATGGACGATCAGAGAGCCACAAATATTGCCAGAGGTCTAAACCTGGAAGTCAACGGGATTGGGAGACACATGAAAAAGAGAGGCTATTCCCATGATCAGCTGAAATTGGGCTAGGGGAGCCTAGCCTGATTTCGGATGATCGTGGGAGCCACCGGGCTTGCAGCCGAGCCCAGTTGCCTCCCGGCGGTTAACCAGCCTAAGTAGCTCTCCCCTTAAACCAGGTTTGCGGAGCAAGTGCTCCGCAAACCCGGTTTTTCTGATCGTGAGTAGCCGCGGTGCGGCTACGGGCCACTGCTACTCACAAGTAGGCCCCCAGAGGGGAGGTGAAAAGCCACCTCCCAGCTCTGGGCGTATCTCCAGTATGCCCTGCTCACTTGTGCAGGGCATACTGGAGCTTCCGGGGGCCATGTGCCCCCCAAACTACCCAGCCCCCGCCGGCTCCGTTATGGAGCCAGCAATTGTGTGGGTGGCTGATCCAGCCGCCCAGGGCTCCTGCCCTGCTCGTGTGCAGAGAGAGAGAGAGCTTAGCCCGCTCTCCCCACTTCCCTTCCCAAACCGGGTCTCACTGATTGTGAGACCCGGCTCAGGGTCAGACAAGAACACATGGGTCAAGGTTGCTAACAGTCGGGCTGGTCACTACAGCCGCTGTTTCCAGCACAGACCCAGCTTCTAGGCTGCTCTAAATAGGCAGAGTGCTGAGACCCCCACCCAACTGCAGTTGGGGCTTATCAAGCTAGAGCTGGGACACCTGTCTAGCCTCTCTGACCTCCAGCGTGCCTCCTCCTGAGCCTGTACTCTGGCCAAATGTCACTGTCGGGGATCTGGGGCAGGAACCTTGCCTTCAGTGGCCTTGGAGGCTTCATCAGGAGAAGGGAGGAAAGGAGGCAGAGGGGCCTGCAAGCCTGTCAGCTTTGGTTCTGTTGAGCCAGCCAGATTTTCAGGCTGGTCCCCCTGCTCTGGGGCTTCATTTGTAGAATCCTTCTCCACGGCCCCCATGGGAGTCATCACACCAGCTACAAAATGGAAGGCATGCATGCACCTGGATTAGGCATCAAGACGCATGTGCACTTTGCATTTTGTAGCTGGCTCATGCAGTGCTGAGGGTTTCTATGCTTTCTCTCCTCATTTGACTGAAAAGAGTAGCCATAGAACACCCCCTCACCTCTGTGTGAAATAGCTACCAAGCGTCAGGTGAGGAGCAGTATTGATGAAGAGCAGCAACAGAGAGGAGCAGCAGGGCAGGAAGCAAACACTGGAGGTGGCGGGTAGCAGGGCTGGAAACAAGCAAGCCACAGTGGCAAGCTGTTGGAGTAGGGAGGGGGAGGGACAAGGGGCAGATGACAGGGTCTGTGCACATGGACACCTTTGAAGAGCACTAGCTACGCCCCTGCCAACAGGTGCTTGAAAGCTGACAAATAGGTTTCATGAAGCTTGGGCTAGCTTGCCAAGATTGCCAGCAATGGGTGCTTCAGGTGATGCAAGAAACTAATGTGGTTTTACTTTTCTAACTGAGCCTTGAGCTCAATTTTTGGATGACTAGTGGAGTTTCTGGAATGGAGTTTTAGATCTATCAAAGAAGCAAAACTATTTTAACTTCTTGCAGGTCATATCCATACCCTGAATAGCCA
Source organism: Hemicordylus capensis (assembly GCF_027244095.1). Classification (NCBI taxonomy): domain Eukaryota; kingdom Metazoa; phylum Chordata; class Lepidosauria; order Squamata; family Cordylidae; genus Hemicordylus; species Hemicordylus capensis. The sequence goes on along the minus strand of NC_069661.1, from coordinate 78,836,207 downwards.
TGTAGGCAGCACTGAGGCCCCTGCTGACCTGAATGCTCACTATGCTGTCTAGATCAAAGAGATCTAGACCACATATTTTATGCATCAGCTGATATAATAGCTTGTTGAGGTTTTTGTGACAGCAGCAGCAGCCTGGCAAGGGAGAAAGGCAGAGTGTAAACATGGAAAAAGAGCCAAACGGATGGTCCTAAGGTTTTTAGCATCTTTGGCAGCCCTGGCTCGGATATGTGACCACCACGTATATGGGCCAGGGCTGTCCAGGATGCTGAAAGTGGGCCCACTTGATTAAAAAGTGAGAATTATAATATATTAGATGATCAATATTCTGGGGTTCTTTTCCTGCTGTGTTATTAAATTCACCTTGGATTTGTTTTTGTTTGTAGGAATTTTTTGCTGTACATAGGAAGCTGTCTTATACCAATCAGACCACTGGTCCAATGCTCAGTTTTGTCTACATTGACCGGCTCTATATTGAGTGACTCTCCAAAATTATGGGCAGGGGATTCTCTCAGCTCTACCTAAAGATGCCAGGGAGTGAACCTGGGACCTTTTGCGTACAAGCATGAAAGTGATTACATGGTCTCCCATCTGAATTCAAACCAAGGTGGACCATGCTTAGAAAAAGGGACAATTCATACTTGCTATCATAAAATCCACTCTCCTGGGTATAGGCCCATTTGCTACTGCAACAGGGCCTGGGTAGGGGAGGCTGCAGGGTGAGGGAAGAGAAAGCATAAGCACCACCTCCTGGCTTTGCATTTGGGAGATCTCAGTTGAGGCCTCCTAAGGCCTACAACAGGAGATGGAAATGAACCCTATAAAAGCCTGCTTCCCAAAGAGGCTGGGCATGAGATGGAGCAGGCCAGAGAAGTGAGAATCTTGGGATCAGAGTGTCTCTGACTGGAATGGGCCTTGGTAGTCCTCTCTCTCTTTCAGAAAGTAGCACTTAGCTGATGGCTTGGGCCTGTGGCTACACCTTGCAGTTGTGCAATGATGCAGGTCAATGATGCAGGACAGAGTGAGGATGTCCCTTAGAGTCCTTTGCCTTCTGCACTATAAAACCTCACCAAAGTGGTTTCTCCAGTCTCCTCTTATGCCAGGCTAACCAAAGCTAGTTTTGTCTTCCTTTGCCATGCCAAGTAACATCAAGCAGGTAACTGTGTTCTGGCAGAAAGGACAAGGAGTCTTTTGGCACCTTAAAAACCTTTATTTTACTATAAGTTTTTGTGGGCTAGAGCCCACATTTGTCCACATCTGTTGCATCTAATGAAATGGACTTTAGTCCACGCAAGCTTATGCTGCAATTACTATGTTAGTTTTTAAGGTGCCACAATACTTTTTGTTGTTTTAAGTACTTGAGTGGCAGAATTATTTGATAAGGAAGAGGCTGGTTTAATCTAGAGATTGGTGAGTTGGGCTGGATTGCTAGGTTTTATAACTGCTTCCCTTGTAAAAAAAACACACACACAAAAAAAACAACAATCTCATGTGGATTTAACTAAGACTTTATTCCAGAAACAACTTCATTTTCTCCTTCTTCTTTCCCTCCCTCCCTTTTCTTTCTGACTGCACCCCACCCCCTCCTCTCTCTCTCTCTCTGTCTCTCTCTCTTTCTCTCTTTCTAGGATCCCACTGGGAAAAACTTCTGAACAACAAAACACAACAGATTACTTGAGTGAATACAACACTAGGTTATTAATGTGTTTGAGGAGAAAGGAAATATGTAGGGAACCTTGCTGGCTATCGGGTTATATGGCATAAGTAGATGTCCAACACAGCAATTAAAAATATTTTTTTGACTAGTTTCTCATTACTACTTCAAGTCATTTGAGGAACATATTCAAACAAGGATGGGAAACTTAACAACAATCATTTTCAATGATTTCAGTAGAAATGAACTTTTCTGAAATGGAAAATCCTCTAATGTCATTTTTGTTTACTATATCAGAAGTAAAGTTTTTAAAGTTGTTGCCAAGGAGTCATTGGCTGAAGCATCTCTAAAGCAGTGCTGGTTAGCCAGTGCTTTGAAAATGATGCCTTTCCTGTAGCCTTATGACTAAAATAATACCCAGTGGCTCCAGTCAGAAGCCTGGTTAATACATCTGTCCAGAACACATAATTACTCGGTCATAACATTTCCCCGGCCACCAGCCAACAAACCAATCAGCATTTTTCTCAAACTCATGAGAATTTTTGCTGTGTCAAGCTGTTTGATCTTTAGGTAGTTAAAAAAAAAAGAGGGATGCCACACTGGAAGATTTTAATTTAACATGCATTCTCATGGGAATTACAGTTGAAAAGAAAAACAGGTTTTTAGTGACAACAATAAAGCTGAAATTTTCATTTGGTTTTGGAAAATTAACATATAAAGCAACCCCTTTGTTGCAATTTTGTGACTAGGCCTAGAAATTTACAACCAGATTCAAGACAGGTTAAGTAGAGCTGAGTTAAGCTCATCCAATGAAATTCATTTAAAAGTAACTATAATTTTGTGAGCTGAGAAATTTATAGCTGTTTTGCCATTATAGATTTAATCTTGGATTCAGGACCATGAAAGATAAAACAATGTAAGAATTTGTCATTTGGCATCTCAAGGGAGAGAGAGGTATGAAGGCTGATGGCTGTGTTGCCTGGTAAGAGACTTACTTCAGAATATCAATTTGTATTCTATCATATTTTATTCAACCATTTTATTCTAGTGCTTCAGCCTGAGGTTTCCCACCGCAATGCATAATAGCCTTGGCCTAGTCATCTACCTAGTCATTCTGAATGCATAGGTTCCAACTATCCATTTGTTTGTTTGTTTGTTTGTTTGTTTGTTTGTTTGTTTGTTTGTTTGTTTAAACCAAGGGCAGGCCTTATTTTCTGGATTCTGTCACTATTTACCTCTTTGGGATGCCTTGTTCAATTTTTTTTTACCACCTGAGTTGCTGGAGTTGTCATTCTTCAGGAATCAGCTCCTTCCTCAGAATTTCTAAAAAATAAATCTCTAAGTGGGTGGTTGGTAGTGATGTGTCTCTTGTGCACCTGCATATAAATGCATACACAACACTAAGCAGGGATGTCGCAAGGTTGGCGTGGGACCTGGGGCAAAAAGTGAAGATGTGCCCCTGCCCTCCATTCTTCAGAGATGCACGAGGGGGAAAGCAAAGAGCAAACTGTCACCCAACCAGTGGGTCCACCTCCCTCAGGGGCCCAGGGACATTTGTCCCTCCTTTCGTTGAATTACAGCTAAGCCCCTCACACTAAGGGACGAAGCAGAAAACACCGCATCAAACAGGTGGAACCTAGTCTTTAGCAATAGTTGATGGGGTGCTTGGGAAGTAATCCTTGGTATGAGAATGGGTTGTTACAAGTGTATCCTTGTTTTCATCTGTGAGGTGTTGGTGGGTGTGTGAGTGTTCTCGATACTCATGAATCCCTGCTTTTCACAATAAAATGTTTCATAAATTTGACTCATTGTCACCTCTCAGGAAGTCCCATGCCCGCCCAGGCTGCTGCATTTGGACACAGGTTCTACGACAATATGGAACACGCCACAAGAATGCCTACACTAATTTAGGCATCCTGTTTACAAATAGGGGTGTGCATGAACAGTTTGGCGCTGAACCGCTTTGCCTCAAACCGGTTTGGAGGTTTGATCACAGACTGAACTGGTTTGGGAGGACTGGTTTGGCATGGAATAGGCAAATGAGGGGCGGTGAGAGAGATAGTTAGAAAGGTCTTCTTACTGCCCAGCATGGCTGCTGGCACCGCCCCCTGCCCCCCACCGGTGCAGCCCATATCTGAAGCGTGTGTGATCCGTGTGGGCAGCTTAGTAAAAGAGGGAGGATTGTGCACACTTCAGATATGGGCTGTGCTGGGGTGGAGGGAGAGGCGGTGCTGGCAGATGTGCTGAGTGGTAAGAAGACCTTTTTAACTACTTCTCTCACCATTGTCCACACAGCTGCCCCTTCATATGAGCCAGGGCCCCCACCTCTTTAAGTGTAAAGGAGAATCCTACCCAGATTCCCCTTTACAAGTATTAGCCGCTGAACCTCCAAACCAGTTCAGGCAAACAGAATGGACCATTTCAGGCACATGGACTGGACTAGTTGGTTCAGTCAAATCGGTTTGGCAGCATGCAGTTCAGCTCAAATTAGATTCAGGTTCAAGCCAAACCACATTTTTTAGTTCATGCACACCCCTATCTACAAATGCCTGTCTGTGTGTGTGTGTGTGTGTGTGTGTGTGTGTGTGTGTGTGTACCAGTAGCTAATCAGTAGAACCCCTGCGAACTGAGCAGAGGCACCTTTTCCAGTGATGATTCTCTTATTCTCTTCAATTTAGTAGGTGGAGAGCAACTGTCCTATCCATTCCTAGCACAGCATCCCTCCAGGGATTATTGATGTTGCCTATCTTTTGTTTCTTTTTAGACAGAGCACCCCTTTAGGGGGACCACCTTATTTGTTTATTTTTCTATGCAAACCATTTTGCAAACTTTTGTTGAAAAGCAGTAGCAAGAGTATCAGTAATTTAATAATAAATTTCTCTGCGTGTGTGTGCGTGCATTTTAAAGCATTACTTAATTTGCAGGAGCAGTAATATGCTGGAAGGACCAGATAGACATACTATAAATAAATCAATACAAACTGTTAAAGAGAGAGGGGGTACTGTTGAAGTGGAAAGGATTGCATCCCAAAGTGCTCCAGAAGCCCTGTCACGGCACATCATTTACCTCTACCACACTCGTCACGGTTATGGCAGCTTTTATCAGAAGAGGCAAATGCAGCAGCACTGATGGCAGCCATTTCTGTAAGTGGTGTGTCAGATATCCCATCCTGTAGATCATGGAAACGTCCACCATCATGGTTATGGCATTTTCCTCTTCCGAAGAATGCTGCCATATCTGTGAAGAGTATGGTGGGTGAGTGTGAGTGATATGGCTGGGAGGGACTTTTGGAGCGTTTTGGGACACGTGTACACATGCACACTGTCTTTGTAAATAACATCTGAATAGGGTGAATACTGGAGGAGCAGTCAGCTGCGAAAGGCCTTATGTGATGTGAGTGTATAAAAGAAGACTTAAAGGATATGTATGAATTGGGTTCCCAACTCTGAGTGAAGCTATTCGTGAAGAATTTTTCCTGCCCAAATGTCCCCCCGCCCCCGCATTTTATTTTACAATATCAAATCATTAAAATTTCTGTGATTGCTTTCAATAGTCACCTGGAGAATTATATCAGTTCCTGGAGACGCCAGGCCAGCCCTGGAGGGTTGGCAACACTAGTATGAGAAGATCTCCTGCCACCTTAGGGGTTTTTGGCGATCAAAAGGCAGATATAAATGTGTATCCAAAAAAGGGCCTAGAAATAAAAAGAAAAGAAAAGAAAAGAAAAAGGGCCTAGAAGTAAAAAAAATATTTTGAGGGGCAACCAGTCTGCAAACTAGGACGCAAGAAAACACATGAAGCTCAGAGCAAAACTACATTACAAACATAAACTGTTCTAGTACATATTTCCTTCCCCTCATGTAACCTGGAATCAGTAGTTCTGTGCGAGGAGCTAGGAATGTCCAATAGAAAATCTGCAGCACATTCATGAAATCATGCATAAAAATTCCCAGGATTATTTGGAGGAAGCCATAATTTGGTATTAACAGATATGAATTTGGAGTGTAGATGTATGCATTTCAGAATGTTCTTCAGCTGAGTCACTTGCTCTTAAACACGTTTATTCCTTTTTGTTTTCAATGGAATTTTACCAATGACATTTATTACATTTTAGTTAAACTGTTATTTATTTATTATTCATAATTTCTTATTCATAATTTAATCATAAATGATCTAGAAGCAGGGGTAAGCAGCGAGGTGGCCAAATATACAGATGATACCAAACTCTTTGGGGTAGTGAAATCCAAAACAGATTGTGAGGAGCTCCAAAAGGACCTCTCCAAACTGGGGGAGTGGGCGACAAAGTGGCAAATGCGGTTCAATGTTGGCTAGTGTAAAGTGATGCACATTGGGATGAAAACCCCCAATTTCAAGTATACGCTGATGGGATCTGAGCTGTTGGTGACTGACCAGGAGAGGGATCTTGGGGTCGTGGTGGACAGCTCGTTGAAAGTGTCAACTCAATGTGTGGCAGCTGTAAAAAAGGCCAATTCCATGCTAGGGATCATTAGGAAGGGGATTGAAAATAAAACTGCTAATATTATAATGCCCTTATACAAAACTATGGTGTGGCCACACTTGGAGTACTGTGGACAGTTCTGGTCACCATATCTAGAAAAGGATATTGTAGAATGGGAAAGGTGCAGAAGAGGGCAACCAAGTTGATCAGGGGCCTAGACCACCTTCCTTATGAGGCAAGGCTACAACATCTAGGGCTTTTTAGTTTAGAAAAAAGATGACTGCGGGGAGACATGATAGAGTGAATAGAGAAAAATTCTTCTCCATCTCTCATAACACTAGAACCAGGGGTCATCCCATGAAATTGATTGCCAGGAAATCTAGGACCAACAAACGGAAGTACTTTTTCACACAGTGCATAATCGGCTTGTGGAATTCTCTGCCACAAGATGTGGTAACAGCCAAGAAGCTGGATGTCTTTAAGAGGGGTTTGGATGACTTCATGGAGGAGAGGTCTATCATTGGCTACTAGTTAGAGGGCTAGAGGCCACCTCCAGCTTCAAAGGCAGGATGTCTCTGAGTACCAGTTGCATGGAAGTAATAGCAGGAGAGAGGGCATGCACTCAACTCCTGCTGTAGGCTTCCAGCACCATCCGGTGGGCCACTGTGTGAAACAGGATGCTGGACTAGATGGGCCTTGGGCCTGATCCAGCAGGGCTGTTCTTATGTTCTTATGTCTGAGGCTTTAATTGATGAACTAATTGTTCTAGAAGAGTGGGTGGCTCTGACAAATGGTTTAGCAATTGCAATGTATGTACCATTTGGAAATCTACTCTAGCTTCTTGAAATATTTTTATTCAGACCTTTAAAATATAAAAATTAAATTAAATTTATAATATACCAAGCAGATGTGCCTGAGTGTATGAAATTTACATTCTTTACCATTGTAGTGGAACAGCTAACGAAGAACAAGCCAAGAAATGATATCATTCGTAGACAATGACTAATCTGAAACACTGGAAGAGCAAAGCTAATATGACTAGTGTTGTGTGATCTTAAATGAAAGGTCCAAAAAAGAGGGCAAAGTTACATAGGGGCAGAGTTAACCCCATGCTTTGTACTAAAATACTAGAACATGTTGTGTGGAGAATCACTTCCCATTCTCTGGTGAGTAAATGACATGGCTTGGCCCACTTACGTTTCTTACACAGATGTTACTTTTTCTCCCTTTATCACGCCCTTCCTCCAAGGAACTCAGGGTGGTGTACATTGGGTTTTAAAATTTTGGTCTCATAACAATGTTATGAGCTAGGTTTCTGCTTATTACACTATATCACATGTTGTGCTGATATTTGGTGTGACTAGTATAACCAGTCATAAAAAATAACCTTCCCAGTTACATGGGCTTTTCTTACACTCTTACAGGTGCTTTTCTTTGTCTGCACTGGCTCTTTAGGTGAAAGTTGTGACAAATAATATAATGAGCACTAATTTAAGTGGACCAACCAGCCAAACTAACCCGAACAACATGACCAGAGGCATCAGAGGGAGAGAGAAAACCAAGTTGGCCCCTAGCACATTAAAACTAACATGAAGAAATAACCTTCTTGGCCTCCATGAAGAGTAACTGGCTGAGTCCACGATAAATGCCTCTTAATGGTGCAGACTGCGTGTAGGACACTACCTATTTACTCCCAACTACCACTTTGTAAGATAGGAACTGGTTTTATAGGGTCCCAGTTGAGGAGGGGTTGATAAACCCTTCCTGTATTCTACCAAAGAAAACCACAGGGCTCTGTGGGTGCCAGGAGTTGAAATCGACTTGACAGCACACTTTACCTTTACCTTAGGTCTCTCCTTGTACATTAAATCTCCTAAGGTCACAGGCATGGCCCAGATTTCATGAGATTTTTGGATGATTTGCAGCTCCGATGCTTCTTTCCCTCCTCAATCTAGTATAAATCCCCTGTTTCCCGTAGGCATTATCACAAGGGAATGGGAACCCTGTACACAAGTAAAAAACATCTGTTTATTAATGTAACTACAACACAAAAAGTAATACAATCTCTATCTCTATCTTTAATTTCAAGGTTTTCTATTTTTTAAATATTTGTTAGATGAAATATTGAAATTATTAATCCAAGATCTACACATCCATTCATATCTGAGGACATCTGTTATTCAAAATAGTGAAGAAAAATAATATATTAAGTCTGTGTTGAAATGCACCTATGGACAAATTTGGACCATAAGCTTATGAATGAGCTATGTATTTTGGATGAACTTTGAACACTGTTTTTGATACTCCATATATTCATCCTTTCATGTGGGAAATCTGCTGAACCACAGGGAATATACATTAAGTTCTTTACAATCTAGGCATCTGGTTGCTCTACATATTATTGCTTCCTTAGTATAACAAGGAAAGTAATGAAAAATGATATAAGGAATATGGATGAAACAGAACCTCTGGAGCTAGGAAATTAAGCATAAATCGAGGAAAGCTCAAATGTTCACTACTCATTTAGGGACTGCTCCAACTCCCATTAACATCATTGGGGGAAATCCTCTGTAGATTTAGTGGAAGTAGCATTGTGACAATATAGAAACATGCAGGGAAATTGCACATAGTGAACCACTGCATGTGTTAGTAAGCTTTGGTTTTCCCAGACACGGAAATCTGTGCACTTCTGGGCTTGTTAGAAAAATAACTTAGGCTAGCTAAACATAATCCCTCAACAGATGATGAATGGAATTGATGCCGGACTCTCAAGCAGGCAAATGAAGCAACTTCCTTAGAAGCTCCATAAGAGCCAAGATTGCTTTGAGTCCACAGAATCCTCTGAGCAGTTGACGTGTGCAGCAGCTGATCTGTGGGGAGGAAGTTAGTGGGTGTTTATATGGTGGTCCCCTAATACATCATTCCATTATCTTCTACACTCATGGTTAGTCTGGGTTGCTTCAATGTCAGTGAGAAGACGACATGATCTTGATATGGCCAACGTAAGTTGTTTTACAGATGCTTCCACTACTACACTTTCCTACTTGTATCTGGAAAAGAGCTGCAGTTAAAAAAATGGTTGTAAATGTACATTTTTGTAATGCATCAGATGCAAGACCAAAATACCCTGTAAGCCTGGCATTTGTGTGTCATGTACCTGAGGCTTGTATCCAATCCTTTCCTCAGGCACTCACCACTTTTTATTTTACATCTTCTGGACATATTTGACATATTTTATTTAACATATTTTTATACCACCCAAAACGTACATCTCTAACGCCATAGGCAGGGGTGAAATAATTTTGGAAGTAGCATCCACCGTTGCATTCTGATGCAGCTTGCGTTGGGCTGATCCAGTGTCAAGTCTCAGCAGGGGTCAGGTTCCAGTAGGGCCAGCCCTAGGTTTTTTGGTGCCTAGGTGACATTTGGCTTTAGTGCCCCCACCCCAGCTGAGAAGTGTGGAGCCCTGGATTTAACTTGAGCTGTGCAGGCTGCTCGTTTGGCAGGATGGGGAAGAGTTCAGGACAGCAGAGAGAACAACAGCTTGCTTACCTGTAACTATGGTTCTTCAAGTGGTCTTCTGTGCATTCCCACTTGGGTATGCGCCTGCGCAGAGCCATGGCCTTGGAACATTCCAGAGCTTGTCATTCAAAGAAAAAGGAGCAGGAAAATGATTGGCTAAGTACCCTCCTTACATTAGTCTAGGAGTCCACTGGAGCCAAGGATTTTTTCCCTTCTTCTTCTTTCACATAGGCTGCTGCAGGGAGGCAAGTGTGAATACACAGAAGACCACTCAAAGAACCATGGTTAGAGGTAAGCAACCTCTTCTTCCTCGTGGTCTCTGTGCATCACACTTGCGATAGTAGCAAGCTAGGCTTACCTCATCAGAGAGGGCAGCCCTAATTGCAGACCATATGCAGCACCTCAGAGCCTAATGCAACCTGTGCCTGAGACTTGACATCAAGGGCGTAGTTTCTAACAAACCTGTGACCAAGTCACTGCCCTCTAGACGTTCTGCAGAGGAACTCCGCTCCAAAAAGCTGTAGAAGCTGCTACTCTCCTGGTTGAATGGGCCCATAAGGGCAAGGTAGGGGTTTCTTAACCAGCTGGTAAGAAAGAGCGATAGCTTCCTTTATCCAGGCTGAAATTCTTTGAGTTGAGACTGGAAGACCCTTAGAGGGGCCAAAGTAACTAATGAATAACGAAATGGATTGCCAAAGCTGTTCTGTCCTATCCATATAAAAAGACAAAGCTCGCCTTACATCTAGAGAGTGATACGATCTGTCCATGTCTATTGCAGGATTTGGGTAAAACACTGGCAAGCATATGTCCTAGGAAAGGTGGAATTCGGAGACAACCTTAGGAAGAAAGTTGATGTCTGGGTGCAGTACCACTCTAGCCCTATGAAAAAACAGGTATGGGGAGTCACATCTCAGTGCTTTTATTTTGCTAACCCTCCTTGCTGAGGTGACTAGAAAGGCTGTTTTGATGGTAGGTAAATTAAGATTGCATGAAGCCATAGGTCCAAAGGGGTGCTTTATTAGGCAGGACAGGACCAACTGCAAATCCCAAGAGGATAACAATTTTGGAGCTACTGCAAAACATTAACCACACCCTTTAAAACTTCATAACTGTTGGGTCACAAAACAACCCTGTAACTGTATGCTTTGCTGAAATAGCTGCCAAATGAATACGAATTGAAAAATGAGCAAGACCAGTCTTCTTCAAGGTTAACAGATATTCTAGCACTACTGGTATGGGGGCATCTTGCGGAGATATGCCTTTGCTGGAGGCGTAAATCGCAAATTGCTAAATCGCAAATTGCTTCCACTTCAGGCCGTAGGTTTTCTGGGTGGAAGGCTTCTTAGAGGCAGTAAGAATTCTCTTTACATCCTCACTGAGTTCACGGAACTCTCTATCCGTCAAGTGGAGAAAGTCCGGAACGGGGTGCAACTTCGTTCCCCGGTCCTCCATGAGAAGTCGAAATGACAGAGGAAGATGCAGATAAGTCTGCCTGGATAGATGTAGAAGGGCAGTGATTAGGGCTGCCGTGGCCACCAAGGGGTTACCAGCAGGACTCATGCATTGTCCTGCTTTATCTTCTGGATTACCTTTGTGATCACCAGAATCGGTGGAAAGGCATAGAGCAGCTGATAACTCCAACTCCTGAGAAAGGCATCACCCAAGGACCTGTGGTCCTTGCTCGCTCTGCTGCAGAATCAGGCACACTTCATGTTGAACTGTATTGAAAATAAGGCCAATGCAGGCATGCCCCATCTGCGGAACACTTTCTGTAATGGCCTCAGGTCTAATGACCATTCATGAGACAGGCAATCTGTCTGCTTAGGGCATCTAAGCATTCATTTCTCCTTCTATGTAAACCGCAACCAGCCATATGTTCTTCTGAATGAACCAACTCCACAATTAGAGGGCTAGGCATGACACATAGTGAGAGCCTGTGCCTCCCTGTCTGTTGATGTAGGAATGCGCGGTCGTGTTATCTGTCAAGATCAGTACTGGGGATCCCTGGATCCAATGACGGAAGGATTTTAATGCCCGAAAAATGGCTATCAACTCCAGGTAGTTTATGTGCCTGTGTTATTCTGCACAAGACCATCTCCCTGCCACCATCAGGTTCTTGAAATGCACCCCCCCAGCCTTTTGTGGACGCATCTGTGGTTATTGTCAGGGTTGGAGATGGTCGATGAAAGGAACTCCCTTTTATCAGGCTGGCACAGTCCACCTACCAGAGGGTAGATGCCTGTATCCTTGTGGGAACTTAAAGCCTCCTGTTGTGATGCTGGCAATGGGGCTTGAAACAACTCAGGAACCATGCCTGAAGTGGCCTCAGGCTGTATCAAGCTAGAGGGAGCACCGCCGTCGTGGAGGCCATAAGCCCCCAAAAGCACTGGATTAAGCTAGCAGTATGCACCTTCCATTCCCAGAAACAGCATACTGCTTTCTGAATGGTCAGAATGCAGTGTTTCACGAGGAATGCCTTTTCTTGGTGGGAGTCTAGGAGTGTGCCTAAGAATTCTATGGCCTGAGTTGGCTTTAGCTTTGATTTTTTGTGATTGATGCATAGGCCTAGCAAATTTAGTATGAATGTGATCCTTATATGATCCAAGAAGTGGTGTCAGAATGGGGGAAATGTGTAAAGCTGAAGCCAAACCAAAAGGCAGGATGGTGTATTGGTAAGATTGGCCAGCTACATGGAATCTCAAGAACTTTTTGTGGTGGGTGACAATAGAGGTGGAAATACGCATCTTTGTGATTGATAGTTGCGAACCAAACCCCCTTCCTGAGAGAAGGATCATGATGGATGGAATCATCACCATTCAAAACTTCTTGTGGCGAATGAAGCAATTCACACCTCTCAGGTCTAAGACTGGCTGTAGGCCACCATCTAGCTTCAGGATGGTGAAGTATCTTGAAAAGATGCCATCCTGAGCTGTTTGATGAACCCTCTCTATTGCACCTTTCTGGAGGAGAGATTTTATTTCCTCCAATAGGTATGAGGATGGTGGTATAGTTCTTATACCGGAATTTGGGGGCAAGGTTTGAAATTCTATTTTGTAGCCATTTCGAATTATTCCTGAACCCACGCATCTGAGGTGATGGATGCCCATGTGTGGTAGTATTGATCCAGTTTATAGATTGTAGCATCATTGTCTCTTTCTGTAGCATGGCTTAGATTTAGCTGAAGAGCTTGGCTTTGACGCTGAGTAAGGTAACTGCTTTCGTTGCTGGTAACAGTACTGATGCTGATGAAAGGAATTGCCCAAATCATATGATGAAGGCGATTGTCTAGGTTGGTGCTGTTTAGGCCAGAACCTTCTCCTGTTTCCAGAGGTAGAAGAAGAGGAGTAGGATAAGCCCATAGAGCAAGCTGTGGTTCAAAGCTTTTGCACCCTTTCAAGGGTGTCATCTGTCTTTTGTCCAAACAGAGTTTCTCAATCAAAGGGCAAATCCTCTATCCATGCCCTAGCCTCTTATGTTAGTGACAATGAGCGTAGCCAGGCATGCTTCCTTAGAGAGATTGCTGCGACCATGAAGTGTGATCCACAGTCTGCCGCATGGCAGGCAGAGTGTAGTTGTTGTTTTGCCACATGGAAACCCTCCTGTAGAAGGGTTTGAGCTGCAACTTCCTGGTCCTGAGGGAGACCCCCTAGGAGAGGGGCTAGTATTTTTAGGATGAAGTGTTGGTATCTGGCCCAACATGCCAGATTAAGAGGCTGCTCTTCAGAGGAGGCTCACCGAGGAATAGGTTCACTTGCTTATTGCATCCAACTCTTTGCTTTCTCTGTCCACAGATGCTGACGAAGATCTTTGATGGGACTTTGACTGTGCAGTCTCCACCACCACCACATTAGGTATGGGATGTTTAGTGAGATACTGTGAGTCCTTTTGCTGCACCTTATACATGCTCTCAAGTTTCTTTGAAGTTGTTGGTATAGAGGCCTGCTTCTCCCTAGCTGCCTTCACTACCTGAGTGAATGTAGGAACCAGAGGCAGAGCTATTGATCCCTGAGGGCCAGACTGCATTAGTCCAAAATTTGGGTCCTCTAGAGGGGTTGACTGTTGCTGTATTTCAAGCCCTAGGGAGGAAGCCATGCAAAGGAGATGCTTGGTGTACAGCTTGAATTCCTCTGTTGGGGTCTCCAACATATAGGCCCTCCCCACCTTCATCTCGAGCTGTGTTTCCCCATCGGGACCCTGGGTATTTCCAGGTCTGATGGAATGACAGGAAAGCCATTCATGCTTCCTTTTGTCGTGTTGGCTGAGTAGGTGCTGGCAGACACAGAGGGGGAGGAGACATTTTCCTCTGTGGACTTTATTTGCGGGGGCTGTCTTTTTAATGTGCCTGTCTCTTCGGGGATCTCGAGGCAGATCTAGAACGTGAGCAAGAACAGCAACAATGGTGGTGACAGCCTTGTTTGTTCCTATGGGCATGGTAGGCTGGATAGCTCAAGGAGCAACAGCATGGATCTGGAGCATAACATTCAAAATAATAGTCTTTATAGTGCGAATGTGGCCCATAATATTCATCATAATTCCATGACTCCTGGGAGGAGCGTGATCTGTGCACATCAGGGGAGTAGAATCTGCGCTTTCCACGATGCCAGTAATGGTGCTCATACATGTGTCGAGGAGACCCTGGAGATTCTGGGGTTCTGCTGTCAGCACTTGCCTCATAGTCATCAGATTGGGACTCAGGATCTAAGAAGGATCTGTAAAGCTGTACACTCTCTTCTGAGACAGAGAAACGCTCTGGGGAAGGCAACTGTGGATGTTTTCCCAAGGAACACAGGACAGGGGTGTTAAAAAGCTTTTCTTTTTCTTTCTCTTTTTTTGGGTTGCTCTCCCTGTGTGTCCTCTGCAACTGGCGGTGCACGGGAACACTTCTTTGCCTTGGCCTTTGTGTTTCTTGCCTGCCCCATGTCCTCCAAGGGATGTGCCCAATCAGGCTTCTTGTTTGCCTTTTTTTGCACTGTTCTTTTAAGGTGATCAGACAGGGTTAGAGGTGGCTCCCTTCTTAGCCAGAGGAGTAGAGACTGGGCTGCCTGTTAGGTTCAAGGGAGCAGGAGCTGGTGGAAACTATGGCAACGGAGTAACAGGGGACAGTGTCAATGGCAGCTCCGGCTGCAACAATGGATCAGGTAACATCGGGACTGACAGCAGCGGTGTTTGCTGTGGGGGTGGAGGCAGCCCAGGCTTCGGTCCCACTGGTGGCACCTCTAGCGCATTTTGAGTGGGAGGCTCTGCGGAAGGAGGTTGAATGTCCAAGCCTTTCTGCATTCTCTGTGCTTTTGCTCCTGGGCGCTTTCCAGATTAGACCCTAAAAAAGGGTCAGGACGTATCTCTGAAGTGTGCTTCCACACTTCCTTTGCTGTGACACTGCAGTCCCTACACTGACAGCCGGGTGCCGTTCATTTTTCCAATGCCTTGTTTCCAATTTAATCACTGCGATATAGTGCTATGATGTCGTATATCCAGCGTAACGAAGTTGTTGCTTTGGGGGGGGTTGTCAGTTTTTGCAAGACTGCTCCCCCTGCTGTTTACATTTCGAATGTGATTTGCCTGAATGGAAGCATTTTGCTGCTGTTGAGCAGCTTATCTGGAAAGCGCCCTTGTGAAATGTTTTGCTCTGTAATGGAGACTAATAGCAGAGCAGCTGCAGATGTGTTTTGCTCCTTAATGGAGACTAGTGAGGGTGCAGTGTTCGCAGCTGAGGTGCTGGCTTGAAGTGCCCTTTCTCACAGAAGTGCTGTGAGACAGGACACCCTATTTTGGCAGGCCTATCTTGTGAAGCTTAGACAGACCCTGCAGGAGAATGTGTTTCTCTGAAGCAGAGTAAGCACTTGGAGTGTCTATCAGAAGATGGGATTTTTGAGTGGCAGTCAGCATACCGCTTAAAGTGTGTTCGTGGCCATAAGGCACCCACAGCCTATCAAGGCTGGGGCGGGAAGCTGGGGTCCAAATAAAATTAATGCACAAACTAATGTTTGTTATTGAATTGCATTTTAATTGAATTTATTTTGCTTACTGTGAGCTGAAAGATGGCATACAAATTTAAAACTGAATCAGTTCCAAATAAGCAGGATTAGAGGACTCAGAAACAGTTGTGTAGTCAAAACAGTTGTACGCTATGTTCCATCTTAAAAGACTGAAGAACAAATGCCAATGGACATTTAACAGAGCACTTTTCTTGGTTACAGCTGGGTAAGGGTAGAGGTCCATGCAAAATATACTGATGCACACATCTCAGAGACAGGAACAGGAAGAAGAATAACAGAAAGCCCAAACAACAACAGAGCAAAGGAAGGATACAAGAAGGAAATGCCTTTCCCTTCATTAAAGCTCCTTGTTACAGTGCCCCCTCTGGCTTTGTAGTAGATTACATGCAAACTATACAATATATTCTAAGCAGCAGCTGTTACATATTGATAAATAAATAAATAAATAAATAATAAAAATATTTCAAGTTTATTATTAAAAATAAATAAATAATAAAGGAATCAAGATTCAGCAACCAGGGGGCCAGAAATTAAGGCATGTAGTCGCAGCATAGCAATGGTCACAATCCAAGGTAAGCAGCAGGATGAGAGTAAGTACTTAAGTTAGGGGTATAGCAAGGTTGGACTGGGACATGGGACAAAAAGCAAAAATGGTCCCCTGCCCCTTTGCCTTCTTCTTTAAAGAGCCATGAGGGGAAGAGCAAAGAACAAGCTGTCACCCAGCCAGTAGGCCCTGCTCCCTCAGAGGCCCAGGGACATTTGTCCTCCACATCCCTTGTCCAGTTATAGCTACGCCTCTGGGTTAGGCTGTGTCCTCACAGCTGTTGCTCAGTTTGAGGAGCAAGCTCAGTTTCCGGGCCTGGTTTCAATTCAAAGTCCTGGTTTTAACCTCTAATCCCTAAATGGCTTGGGTTACCTGAAAAAGTGTCTTGCCCCATATGTCCTGACTCAAACCGCAAGATCTTCTTCAGAGGCTCTGCTCCATGTGCCCCTGCCAAATGAAGTGAGGCAGGTGGCTAATACAGAGAAGGCCTTTTCAGTGGTTGCACCCCATTTATGGATAAGCCTCCCCCAGTAAGGTTCACCTGGCTTCATCACTTTATTCTTTTTGTGGTGAGGCAAAGACCTTTTTGTTCACCCAGGCCTTTTAAATTCTGATTTTCAGATCTGATCTGATTTTTAACTAATTTTAAAATGAGTTTTTAAGCTGCTTTGTATTGTATTTTGTATTTTCTTTTTACCTTTTTTTGTCTGTTATGATTTAATATTTTATGTGTTTTTATTTTATGTTTGTTGTGAGTCGCCCAGAGAACAATTTGATATGGGGTGGCTAACAAATAGAGTGTATTATTATTATTATTATTATTATTATTATTAACATATCAGACAGTATACAATATTATTATTTCTTTGTTACACAGTCAGACAGGTGTTATTGACTGGTTTGTTTTATCCAGACATCGAGTACTTCCCAAGGACCTGGGATGGTTGAATTTTATTATCAATATTGTTATTATTATAGATATTATCACAAAATATCTGTTCCCAATAAAGTTGCTTTTTGTAATTGGCTGACGGTGATTTCTGTGGCCCCTATGGTGTTGAGGTGCTCTTCAAGGTGTTTTGGAATTGCACCTAGGGTGCCAATTGCTACTGGGATTATTTTGGGCTTCTTCTGCCACAGCCTTTCCATTTCAGTTTGTAGATCTTTGTATTTTGCTGTTGCTGTTTTGTTGTTGCTGCTGTTTTGTTGTTGTTGTTGTGCTGTGTTGTTGTTGTTGTGTTGTTGTTGTTATTGTTATTATCCTTTAAGGCTCAGGATTTATACAGCCTGGTAGGCAGGGATTAGCCCTCTAGCATTGCAGTTTAGACAACACCTTTACTGCATTGAGCTCAATCTGCTGGCTTACTATAAAAATGAAGAGCCTGTGGTGCAGGGGTGTAGCAAGGTTGGAGTGGGCTCAGAGACAAGATTTTAATCCCCCCCCCCACAACTGAAGCTCATCTCATGAAGTAAAGAAATCTTAAATGAGGCTGAATAGTGGTAACAAAAAGCATAGTATGTGTGTGTGTGTATATATATATCTATAGATAGATATAGATATAGATATAGATATAGATATAGATATAGATATAGATATAGATATATACACACATGTGTGTGTGCCACAATAGAACATCATCCTAAATTATTTTTGTAAAGGTTTTGTAAATTGTGGATGAACATTTAATTGTACTAGAGAAAGACATAGAGAAAGACAATTTTGGAGGATGAATATAACTGAAGGAAACCCGGGCGGGTGCGCGGCTGGGGAAGTCGGTCATGTGACTTGCCTCTGGAGGGCCCCCCCAAGGCAGTGGGCCCTCAGACAACTGTCTCCCCTTGCCCTATTATAGTTACGACCCTGCTGTGGTGCCTGAAGGCAGGCTACAGAGCCTGACTGATCTTATCACTAGTGTCTTACAATCTGTTTTTTCTAGAGCTGCCTGAGCATTCTCTTAGAAGCAGTTTGAAAGTATGGAAGAATTTCAAGATGAAACAGGGCAATGGGGAATACTTGTGAAGTTTCTTATACATTTTCTATGGGTGGTGGCTTACCACTGTTTTGTGCTGGCCACAGCCGGCACCTTGAAGAGTTTATGCCACGTCTCTGCAAGCAGAAATGTCACAATGTTGTGTTACCATATTTGCTCTGATGCATGTCTGTCACCACGCTTTGTGACTATGCTTCAGTTTCAGTGGAGAATTAACTCAAATTGGGTGCAAACATGCATATAGCCGTGCCGTTTTTGTCTAGAAAGGCTGGCTGCAGGTAAAGACAGTGTCAATGTTGTTGCACTCAGAAGGGAGCAACACAGTCAAGACAGCTTTTTTGAAAAACCAAGGCTAAATTTATTAAAGGGCAGAAATTTACAAGACAAAAGCAGTAGCTGAGTATCTCCTAGAGGACTGAAACAGAGAATCTGACTACATGATGCTGGTCCTTAAGAATAGGACTCAATTCAAACAAAATTCCAAGAGAGGGATTCTGGCATAAAGGGATGGGGAGAAATATGAGAGATGATAGACCAAGAGAAATGGATACTCCTATCCTAATTTGGTCTGTGGAGCTGGAGAGAGAAGATAATTAAGTGGCTGATGTCTTTTTGAGGGATGGAAGGAGGTGAAGGCCTTTTGTTGTGGAGGAAGGGTGGCAAGTCAGAGAGGCTTCTGGTGCAGGGAGAAGGCAGCATGCCTTAGATTACCAGTTCATTACAGAGTCAGCTAACTTGGGGTACTCTAAGATATCCCAGTTGGGGAAGAAGTTGCAAATCACCCCATGCAAGAGAAAAGGATTTCTCTCTATAGTGCACGTTGGCCAAGGAAAGAATATTTCTGAAGCTACAATAAAAAAGCAAGAGTTCTTCATTGTAAAAATGTGGCTTTGGGGAATGGCTGGGTGTGAGTCATTTCAGCAACCACCCTTAATCACTCTAAACAAAAGGCTTAATGAGGCTGAGGCTATTGAGATCTCTTGTTCCTATTAGAGCACCCCAAAAGACAAAGGAGCAAGTGCAGGTATCTGCCTGCAAGGTGCTTTGTGCTAATGGGGAAGTGCATCTCAAGCATGACTCATTGGAGCTGTTTCTGGGGCTCTTATCAAGTGACCATAAGACTCAGTGACCTTGAACAGCTCTTGGTGCTTATTTAGGTGCTTACTCACTAAACCTCTCCAAAGCTGATGGGCAAGGCAAAGGTGGGGGAACCAGTCTGTCCTGGTATGTTTTATCTAATTAAATTGCAAGCTATCCTGCAGACAGCTATACCACTAAGATGGTTCTTTCCTGGCCCACTGTGATCTTTTTGTTATCTAAGGCACCAGGAATGCATCCAAACCAGAGCAACTGATTGCCCTCTCCTCCAACCGGGGGTCACGGTCTAAGCAAAGTGGAAGATGGCAAGCCCAAGAGAAATTTGATGGGTATAGGAGTGACGCCAAGAGGGGATCAGGGCGGAGGGGCAGGAAAGGCAGCTTAATCAGGAAGCTAAGACACTTCTCTGAGCTTCCCAGGCCTACCTAAGAAATTGCCAGAAGGAACCTCCCACTTTCATTGCCTGAAAATATCATGGGGGAAATAGAAGCTGCATTTCAAATATGGAGGAATAAGATGGAGAAAAGAGGAGGATCATTTTGGAGCAGCACTAGTTTTTTCTCTAAACATCTGAAAAAGTCACCTGGCAGGCTACCACCTGTCTTAGTACTTCCACAGCTGAGGTGGTTGCAACCTGTGTCACAGAAGTGCATGGTCAAAACCCCTCTTAATGCTTGAAGTTCTGGGCTACATGCTGGGGTATATTCACACAGCAGACAGGAAATGCTTTGAAAGCTGATGTTCAGAGTAAGGCAACACATGAATAGCTAGCTGGCATGAAGAGCAGCACACACAAGAGTTTTTATATAACCTTCTGGTAGATCATTAAATTAATGTGTTGTTTCCGGGCACAATAAATGCCAGCCAGTTGTTCACATGAGGCTTTACTTCAATGTGTTAATAATTTAAACCAAGGAGCAGTTTTGACCTACTGCTCAAGCACATTAGAGAAAGAACAACATAATGACTGCTGGACTTGCTCTGCTCTTCCCTTGATGCATTTCAGTAATGATCAGCATTTCTGCTTGAATTAAATTGCTTAACTTGGGAAAAGAGTGGAGCAGCATGTAAACGCACTCTGAACAGGAAGAGGTGAGTCTTATTCACACAATTATGTTCAACTGCTCTTCATCCTCCTTCTCCTCCTTTCCTTGCTGGGCAGCAGCAGTGGCCAATGAGTGGACACTATTGCTGCATTGTTCCACCCCTCCTCTCCTTTCAGCCAACTGAAGCAAGAGCAGGGTTGGAGGAGAGCAACAACCTGGTGCTCTTTGGAGGAGGAGGAGGAGGAGGAGGAGAGGCATGGTGCTCCGCAAACGGTCCATGACATGGAAGGAAAGGGAGCTTGCCAATGGCAACTGATGCATGGGTCCCACTAAAGTGTAGGGCCTGGGCAATGGCACTGATTCAGCCCACCTAAGAGATGGTACTGCAAATATGTTTCTATTAGGACTGTGCAGGAAAAGAAACGTGGTATTGCACCAGAAAATAAATACTTAGGATGCAAATGCTGGCTACTCTGCAGCATGACATCATATCACTGACGTGATGCCAGTGTTGTGACACAATGGCTGACATCCAGACTGAGTTACTCATTTGTAGTCCCACTGAAATTAATGGGACATGTTAATCAAATGTAAATAATAAATGAATAATAAATAAATCATTATTAATGTGTCCCATTTATTTCAGTGGGACTACTCATGAATAACTTAGTCTGGATGATATCCAGCATTATTACAGATTACCAGTAGATGAGCTAGCACAAATGCTCAGGAATCTGTTTACAAGAGTCTGTGGGTGTTCTACTGGATTCTGGTAATTTGCAAGGCCTCTAGTGAGTTGTGGAGTTAATGATATTGACCCTTGAATGTTCTAAAGGCTTTGAGTCTTGTATGGACACTCTTTCCATCTCAATTTGGTAACCAAAGTGGATTATGAAAGCCATTCCAGATTCTGTGATCAATTCCAGAGGTTTAGTGGACTGGACAAATCCATTCATTCCAGAATTCTTTTTGGGGAACAGAATGCTGCTTTCCCACTCATACCTTGTTAAAGGGCTGGCTTAGGAAGATGCATCGCTACTGAAATTATGAAGGAAACGTGCTTTTCAGGTGGATTAAAATATATTTGTACTTGCATATTAAGTACTAATTTATATTTTAGTATTTGGCCATGTTTAGTTTGTGGTATAGTTCAGCTGGTGTTCATCTTCAAACTTTCTGAATAGTTTCCCCTGTTGTTAACGGAAGTCTGTTCTTAGTCAGATTTTTGTTTTTAAAATCTTATTTGGATTTGGACTGACTTTGTTATGAAGCTGTGGGAATACTCATGCATGACTTATGTTTGTATACAGCCAGGGCAAACAGATTTTTCAACTGAACCCTTTCATCCTGACCCTTCAAAATGTCTTAAGTGTAACCTTTGAATGAGGCCGCCCATCATGCTGTACATGTAGAAACCACTTTCTAATGGGATCTAACCTTGTGCCATTTGGATTTCAATCTCCAAACAGATATATTTCAGTAAGTGGCCCATTAGCACTACACAGAACAAGTATCCAGTTTTCTTTTTCCTTCCCCCGCCCCCCTTTTTAAAGCTCTTCAGTATTTGCTAGATAACACTGGCATTTGTAGTGATATTACAGCCACTTCACTAAATTGAAGCTCTTCAGCCGATCTTTGCTCCACATCAGCCCCGGCTCTCACTGAGGTAAATGCTCCACATTGTTTACACAACAGTAATCAACAAGGCCAATTTAGAATGCACTAGAATAAATTATGATACATTTCCTGCCTGGGGTTAAAGATAAACCAGTGGCTGATGCAGTGGTTATCTCTTGGAGAACAGGAAATTGATGAACATACATTTTTTCCCCTCCAGGCTATCACTTAAAAATAATCTGGCATTTGCAGGAAAATGATGAGCTGTAAGGCTCTCGTGAACATAAATGGCAAAAATAAATGCTCTTAAAATGATGCTTATCACCATGCATCAATTAGAACGTCATTGCATAAAATGTGGGTGTTTTTTAAAAAAGTATTTGTGAAATATGCTTTCCAGTCATCCTTTTTCTAAGAGTTTGGGGCGAATAACACCAATCAAAATGCTAAAATATATCTATAATTAAAATGGTTAAAAACTATTTTGTAAACCGCCCAGAGATGTGAGTTTTGGGTGGTTTGTTTGTTTGTTTGTTTATCTCTCTCTCTATATCTATCTATCTATCTATCTATCTATCTATCTATCTATCTATCTATCTATCTACCTATTGTTAGATTTATATACCGCCTTTCATTAAAAACAATCACAAGGCAGTTTACAAAAGTTAAAACACATAATAAAAATGAATTAAAAGTATTTAGCTAAAATATAAAAACAATCTGATATTAAAATATATAATATACAAATACAGAAAACTATACATGGATAAAAAAACACAGAAGCAGCAATAAAACAATCATGTAAAGGCCTGGATAAAAAGCCAAGATTTAACCAGCTTTAAAAACTGTGACAGTCTGAGGAGTGAATGGCCACTGGGAGAGCATTCCAAAGCCTGGGGGCAGCAACAGAGAAGGCCCTGTCCCGAGTGCACGACAACCTAGCCTCCTTCATTGTTGGCACCCGGGGCAGAGCCCCCTATATAGAAGTATGTATGTATGTATGTATGTATGTATGTATGTATGTATGTATGTATAAACTAACTAACTAACTAACTAACTAACTAATCCATTCCTGCTACTTTCTAAAAAGCCAGCTCAAATAAAAAGGCACTGAAGGGCATCTGTTTCCCCCCTCTTCTTCTACAGATTACAGATACTGAACTCTCTCTCATTCAAGGGCTACAAAGCATAGCTTGCAAGAAACTGAAGACAATGTTTATATTGTCTTGTGAATAGCTCTGTATCATGGACTCTGGAATACATTAGAAGATGCAGTCCTAAATGATACCATCTCTTGTTCTCTTTTAAAACACCAGAAATGATACTGTTGCTTGCACTCATGCCATTGTAGGATTCAAAGTTAGAAGAAGGCACTGGACCTGGTAGAAGATCCTTAAGACTGGAGCCACCACCAAGAGATCATTTGGTGAGGCAACCTGTTAGACTGTGAGACTGCCAAGAAGTTTTGCTTTCTCCAGATCTCAATGAATGGGAGCAATGTAAAAAGGAAGACACTTTCTATGAACCTAGATGATAAAGGCTTTAAAAGTAAGCATAAGTACTTTAGGTTTAGCCTAGAGATGTGCAGGGATCGAATTTTCAGATTTGATTTGAATTCAAATAGAAACTGGTTTATTTGATTCAAATTTGAATTGAATTGGCCCAAAACAGGCCGATTCAACCTATTTTGGCACCTTTTTTGACCTGGATGGTGTTTTGCCTGGATGGTTTTTTTTAAAGTGCTAAAAATGTCCCTAAGCTGTCATTGAATTGATTCAAATGGACACAAATTTGAATCAAATTTACCCTTTTAGGGTGATTTGATTCAAATTCAATTGAATTGGCCAGATTTGAGCCAAATCGATTCAAATTCAAATAGATTCACACATCCCTAATTTAGCCCAGAAAGAAATTGGCAATGATAATTATTACCACATAAGAATTCATCAAACTTTCTTTTAGGAATATTTAGAATAGGATGGGCCTGTAGCAGTGGTATAACATCTGCCTTGCATGCAGAAAGTCCCAGGTTCAATCCCTGAGATCGCCAGATAGGGCTGGGAAAGACTCCTGCCTGAAACCTTGGAGAGCTGCTGGCAGTCAGTGTAGACAATACTGAGCTAGATGGACCAATAGTTTGACTCTGTATAAGGCAGCTTCCTATGTTAACAGAATGGAAGCAACTTCAGAGCACAATCCAGCTGCCTGCATGGTGTCTGGAGAAGCAGTGGGAGCTGCAGATCCAGTTCAGTGCATGTCTACCAAGTTCCTTTCTGCTGCTGCTGTCTCATCCTTTCCACACACCCTAAGTTTGTTTACGCTTCACTGGAGGGATTCCCCTGCCCCCACCTGTCCTACTGCAAATTAAATCCTTGGGTCTTAATGGTACCCATTTAATGCTGATGCTGTTTGAAATTACTTTAGCTCCAAGATGTATGTAAGTCCCCACCCCCTGACATCTGAGCCTTCCCTGGTTCTTACCACACATGGGAAGCTATTTTTTAGGCAAGGTATTTTGTAGGAGTATTTATCAAAGCAGTTCTACAAAATATGGCTTGTGCTACTCAGTGGACAGACATTTATTCATTCATTCATTCATTCGATTTTTATACCCCCCATTTTGAAATGGCTCAGGGCGGTTGTGTTGCACATATCAGCTTTCATAAGCTATGGCACACAGACATATTTGGTGTACACATTTCATCTTTGGTGTACGCATGAGGATCATGCTCCTCATTAACAGATAAGTAAGCCAGAGAACACATTTCAAAGGAGGGGAAAATTCATTCTCAGATGTTACTGATGCTGCATGGTAGCCAACAAATAAATTGCTCTCCATGGTTGGCTCCCATGTTCTCATGGCAGGGCTTCACTGTGGCATAAGGAGGGCATAGGTAGCCTGTCTTTGGGGCCCCCGCCCCCAACCCAGTAGCCCCCACCCTGCAGTGCCCCTTCTATCCCTGCTGTGTGTGTGGGGGGGTGCCTCTTTGCTCCCCACTGCGTTCTTGGTGGTGGCCATGGCAGAACAGCCTGGGGTAGTAGGCTTCCCTGCCCCTGCTACTCAGCTGGCTGCCACATGTGCCATGAGGAGAAGAGTCCCCTGCGCATGTGACGGGGAGAGAACAGCTGGGCAGGACAGCCTACTACTGTAGGCTGCTCTGTCAGGGCTGCTGCCATGCCACTGCGCATGTGGCAGGAGGAAAAGGGGCACCCCGCGTGTGACAGTGCCCATCCCAGCGAACGCAGCGGCCCCAGCAGCAGCTGTGCATGGGTTCTTGGAACCCGTGCACACAGCTAGAGTTCTTCCCTGTGGCTTCAATCACACGAGGTCCCTCTGGTTCTTCCTTCCCATGATGGCAGCATCAGTGACCAGATATGGAAGCACTGATATAGAATGGAACAACATGTTATGACAAAATATCCAAAGCAACATGGGAGCTAACCATGGAGATGCAGTTTTCCCCTTTTGTCCACAAAATCTAAATTGAACTGAATCCACAACCTATACAATCAAATTCTCTACTAATATATTTAATCAAATTCTCTATTAGGGAAGTGTCCAGCTACTCCTCTTATGGGATCAGATTGGATCACTTTCAGTTTGTGGCTTCTGAGGATGTGGACAAGCTGCTTTGGACTGTACGTCCTACCATCTGTTCTCTTGACCCTTGCCCAACTTGGCTCATTCCATCTGCCAATAGTACAATCATAGAGGGTCTGGTAAATATTATAAATGCTTATGCGAGGGAGGGTAGGATGCCTCCTTGCCATAAGGAGGCTATTAGTATACCTTACTTGAAGAAACCTGCACTAGATCCCTCAGAGTTAGCTAATTATAGACTTGTCTCCAATCTTCCATGATTGGCAAAGTGATTGAGAGGGTGCAGTACAGGCAGTCTTGGAGGAAACAGATTTTCTAGACCCATTTCCACCTGGCTTTCATATGGGCTATGGGGTTGAGACTGCCTTGGTCAGCCTGATGGATGATCTCCAATTGGATATTGACAGAGGGAGTGTGACTCTGCTGTTCCTTTTGGATCTCTCAGTGGCCTTTGATACCATTGACCATGATATCCTTCTGGATCGCCTGAGGGAGTTGAGATTGGGTGGCATTTTTTTACAGTGGTTCCATTCCTAACTCTCTGGCAGATTCCAGATAGAATCACTTGGAGACTGTTGCTCTGCAAAGTGGGAGTTATTGTATGGAGTTCCACAAGACTCTGTACTGTCTCCAATGCTTTTAATATGTACATGAAACCGCTGGGAGAGATCAGCAGGAGATTTGGTGTATGTAGAGTGTTATCACTATGCTGATAACAACCAAATCTATTTCTTCATATCAGCTTCATCAGCTAATTGCATAACTTCCTTAAATGCCTGCCTGGAGGCAGTAATGGGCTGGATGAGGGATAACAAACTGAAATTGGATCCAAATAAGACAGAGGTACTGGCTGTGGGGTGGGGGTGGGGTCAGAATTTGAGAAAAGGTTTAGATCTGCCTGTTCTAGATGGGATTACACTCCCCCAGAAAGAACAAGTAACATACTTTGGGAGTGCTCCTGAATCCACTCTCTCTGTCTCTCATGTTGAGGCAATGGCCAGGGGTGCTTTTTATACTATTTCAGCTGATACTTCAGCGATGCCCATTTTGGGAGGAAAATGACCTTAAAACAGTGGTACATATGCTGGTAACCTCCAGGCTTAACTACTTCCTTTGTATGTAGTCCCTTGGTGCAGAATGTTGCAGCCAGAATGGTCTCTGGGATAAGTGAAGAGACAATAAAACACCAATCTTAATAGGACTACACTGGCTGCCAATATGTTTCTGAGCGAAATATGAAGTGCTAGTTATTACCTATAAAGCACTGAACAGCTTGGGTCAAGGGCATTTAAGAGAGCGCCTCCTTTGTCATGAACCCTCTTGACTATTACAATCATCTGGGGAGGTCCAGTTATGGATACCACCAGCTCGTTGGGTGGCTACTTGGGACCAGGCCTTTTCTGTGGCTGCCCTGGGGCTCTGGAATGCCATAAGACACACCTGTTTTCTCAGGCTTTTAATTAATTTAAATTGGTTTTATATCATAATTGTTCTAATCATTTTATCCTGTTTTTATATTTGTTGTATTTTAACTTACGTACACCACCTAGGGAGGCACATGCCAGGTGGCATAGGAATATGACAGATAAATAAATATGTCCACCACACTAAAATCAAGAAATCAGTTGAAAAACCCTGTATATAAGGGTAGAATCTAGTCCCTAGTATGGACTTTGGCCAACATGATGTGCAGAACTGTGCTGGGACTGCTGTGGATACTTAAGGATACTGTTGAGGCTGAGAGGTTGCGCAAGCAGCCATTTTACCATAATGGGATTAACTGTGGCTATGCTACTTGCACTGCCTCTCATCCTCAACAGCGTAGAGCTGCATTATGCAGCCCCGGCACAGTTTGCAGCACTGACAAGATGCTGGGCATGATGTCAGCTACCAGATGTCACACACACACACACACACACACACACACACACACACACAGAGTTTAGGCAATTTTGAAATAGTACAGGTAAATACAGCCTATGAAATAGTACAATTAAATCTGTTGAAGACAGTTGGAGGTGCATACACAATATCACCTTAAAACTATACCAATGGTATGCAGGATTTGCTATTTATATGATAACATAAAAATGGGAAGAGTTAGCTGTTGTTGTGTTGGTTCAAGAGTAAAAGAGACACCAGGTGCTTTTGTAGTGGGGAAAACGATGTATTTCTTTATATTGTCTCAATTTCTTGCTGGTCTTCGGCCTCACTCCTCAAGTTCTTCTCTGGCTCCCCAAAATATCAAGACTGTTTATGATTACTGTCTGATGGTGAAAGATATATACTCTGCTCATGATCAGAGTAACCTCTGATTTCTGTGTCTATCGTGGTATTTGAAAATACATTCTGGTCCTAAGGACTGATGAGTCCAGGACTGGCCCTACCATGCACCAATCTGAAGATAATCAGGTGGTAAATTTGGAGGAGTGGGGGACCTAAACCCATTCCCCTCACATGCTCACTTCTGCTATAGCTGACAGCACCATAGAGCCAGCATCAGTACCACTCTAGCCGACCTAACTTTATGGACAGCAGCACTCTAGCCCAACTCTATGGGCAGAAATCCCTCCTCCTATCCCTGCCTCCTCTGACTTTCTCTCCCTTCATGCAACTGATGCCAGGCAAAGCAGTGTTCTCACTCGCAACAGAGAAGAGTAGAGGTGGCAAAGCAATGTGTTCGGCTATCATTGCCCCTCTGACTTGTAACAGAAGGAGATGTCACATCACATGAAAGGTAGTGGAAGCGGAGGCAGGTAATACATTATGTAATCAGAAGGATATAGAAAGTAGATACCATCACCAACCATGCTGCTAGAAAGAAACACTCTTTTACGGAAGGTAAGAAAGTAGTTCTAAACCAGACAACACATGCAAGAATTGTGCCACAAATGAAGCTGAATAATGTCACAACTGTCACATGGATTGTATATATTTATTTATAGACCACTTTTCACTGACAGTCCCAAAGCAGCTAACACAATGCATTCAAACAAGCTAAAAACACATTCTAATATAATAAAATTGCACTGTCACTCACTTAAACAGATTATGGACAGTAAAACCATCAAAAATGGGATAACAGATAAAACACAGGAATGCAGTGGGTTTAAAAAAAACACCAATTTCTTTATTTTCAAAAATATAGCACATGTGTAAAAACTGTGCAGCAATGGAAAAGAACAAACCAGAAAACACTTGTTTGCAATGGTTTCATGATGTCTTGATTCTCCATAATATCTGAACGAGAAAATGGTGTCAAATCCAGAGAGCATTTGTGGACACACTCATAGCTGGGAAAATGAATTTCTTTCATTGGGCCAACTTCTGGCAGTATGAAGAAGAGGCAATCTTTTGAGACTGCATCTCAAAGAAGACGGCAGCCACTAGGTGGCAGCAGAAACCTCTCAAATACAATTGTAATCCTCCTAAACTTGTTGATCAACAGTAAACAAAGCAAAGCAACTGGATCAGCATAAAGGAAATCACACTTTTAAACCAAGAAAGGGTTACAGTCTGATCTTAATGTTTATTTTGAAGTATGTTGCACTCTGTTTAATGGGGTGCATTCCCAGTATAGATAGGAGAGAAGCCTTCCGAATTTTTAGGCCTTTCCAGTCATCTCAGCGGCAGAAAATTAAGCACATCTGTTGGATGTAAACATTCATAACATGGGGCAGATTGTGCCCCAATTTTTATTTTTTTAAAAATTCTATAAAAATACAAGGGAAAGCCAAAACATCGTTTTGTTTAAAAAAAAAAAAGTATTGAGTTGGGAGGGGAGGGGCAGATAATAACTGTACATTTCCACCCTTGCTTCATCTAAGGACATTTTCAGTATGCAAATGATGTGAAATTAGCAGTAGAACTAATAGTTGTGTTATTTTAAAAGTGTTGTAAGTCTAAAATGTGATTTCATGAGAATCTGTTATCATGACATTTTCAGTGATTTGTTAGCATGTAATTTGTAATACATTTGTGCATTTGTGATAAAATGCAGTTTTATCTCCATGTGTTTAATATTTTACAGTACTGTTCTCTGCTGTAGATGGCATACAGCAGAGATTTATTCAGTCTTTGAGGTGAATTATACTTATTTCAAAAAATATTATTTTTTCAACTATTGGACCAGTATTATGTCCAATAGTCAAGCTGTCTGAAACCGGAGATTTGAGAATTGCTTAGATATCAGCTACTTCCATGTATAAAGCCACAAAGTGAAACTGAAGCAGTTTCACAAAGACTGAAACTGTAGCAAACCCCACCTGAAGATCATCAGGTGTTAAAGTAAACCTCTCTGAAACACTAAACAGCTTCTTAAAGCAAGCTAACTTTAATTTCATGTCTTAAAATCCTTTTAATTGAAGTATAAAAGAATGATTTAATACAAAAAGCATATAAAGAT
Source organism: Hemicordylus capensis (assembly GCF_027244095.1). Taxonomy (NCBI): domain Eukaryota; kingdom Metazoa; phylum Chordata; class Lepidosauria; order Squamata; family Cordylidae; genus Hemicordylus; species Hemicordylus capensis. The sequence goes on along the minus strand of NC_069661.1, from coordinate 78,806,277 downwards.
GTATACATATTTCAAACCCGATACAAGAGACAAAACACACACGCACACACATATATCACCATGATTTTTCTTTTTAAAAGTATAACTTTTACCAAATTGGAATAGTACATACAAATAGGCAAAAGCAATGCCAATACTGTATAATTATGGGTATGTTATGTAATCATAAAGCAAGCTTGTGTATTCAAGGATAAATGTGTTTTTTTCGTGTCCCTTTGCTGTAACTTGAAAAAAACCTGTAGCTTAGCCAAAGCAGTAAAGTTCCATGCCTCCAAAACCTGCTTCATTTCAGTGGGGCTTACACAACACTATTTTAAAGATTCTGATATTTATTTTCTGTTTCGAGGAAATACATCAGCTTTTTCTTTCTAGCATCATTGCTGCAAACCAAATGAGGGCTGGTAAAATATGCACATATTTATACATGTTATTTATTTAACATTTGTAAATACTGCCCAAAACTTATGCAAAGGATAGGGAATTAGGATTACTCAAAGGTCTCCTTAACTTTCCTCATTTTAGCTTTACATATTTTTACAGTTCTGTCACCAACACAAATATTATTTCTCATGAAACGATGAAGAATGAGTCTTCCATACTTCTGTACTTGCCTGCCAGTGGAAAATAAACACATCCCGTCTTCATTGAGAAACAACTATGGAGTGACCCAAACTGCCAATTTCAGTAATTTTGAAGCCCCCATACCTAAGATTACCTGCCCATTCTAGCTGATGGGTGATTATGGCTGATACTGACATGATTTTAGGAGAGGGGGAAATTACAGGAGGTACTCACAGGCTACACCAGTTAGTAGATGAAAGAATGGATTGGTGAAAGGCTTGTTCTGTCTGTTTCATGAGCTTGGAATAAAATAAGGAAAGAAAGCTATCCTATTAGTTAGGTAATTTCCAAGAAAATAATTGGTAGAAAATATTTTCTTTTAGGTAAAAGTAACATTAAAAGTAAAAGTAAAAAAATTAAAAGTAGCAGTAAAACAACATTCTACTACTACCACCACCAATCATTGTTTATAAAAGTCTTGTGTCCTAAGAGGAGAGATACTGAAGGATCCTTTTGTGGATAGCCACAAATGGAAAATGGAAATTCCTGTCTTTTCTTTGAAAACTCTGCTAATACTACTAGAGACCATAAACATGCTGCCACTTATATGGGTAGACAACTCATGTCAAAGGCTGGTGCCCAGCAAATATTGGTGAGCACCCAATATTGATGAGGACCCTCCCATTCTGATACAATCTAATTCCTGGTTCTTGGTTGATATTTTAGGGCAGGTTCCTAATGGCATCTACTCCAGATGCCGCTGTACTACAGTTCTCATCGCCCCCAGCTAAAATTTATTGTGGCTGGGGATGATGGGAGTTGTAGTTCAGCAACCTCTGGAGTACCACAGGTTGGGAACTTCTGTTTTAGGGAAAAGCCATAAGTCTATGATTGGTTCTTTCTCTCCCCTGCCTTCTTTTTCAATATCCATTTCCATATTATTTTCTTTGTGAGACATACAGGCTCACAAGCTCTGATAAATGATCTTTCTGACAATTTCCCCTTTTCACTTAGAAATGGCAGTTCAAATTAGTGGGTTTTGTTCACCTAAGCACGGCTGATGCCCTTTGCATAGTTTCTCCAGACAACTGCTCAGCCCTTTCCGCTCTGTCCTGTTCTTGAATTTGTGACTAATAATTCATAAATTATTAGCATAGTGTAGTGGTTAGAGTGTTGGACTAGGACTGGGAAGACCCAAGTTCAAATCCCCATTCAACCATGAAACTCACTGGGTGACCCTGGGAGGAAAAGCGGAATATAAGTGTGCGTAAATAAATAAATAAATAAATAAGAAAGAACCTTGATGAAATGAAGTCAACAGAAGTGTGCCATTGACATCAATGGAGGTTATTCACAAATCCAGAGTTACTGCTTCTTTATTATGGCACATTTTTCTTTCTTATTTGGTTCTCTAGAGAGTTCTCCTACAGTTATTTTATTTTTGACTTTTTCTAGAGTGTGCAGAAGTAGGCAACCTTGGCTGTCCAGCTGTTGTTGAACTACATCTGCCATCATCCCTAGTCACAATTTATTTATTGTAGTTCAACAACAGTTGGATAGTCAAAGTTGCCTGAGTAACATTTTCATCAATCCCCCCCCCCCAGCCCCCATGCAACCTTTTCTTGGGATCTCTTCTCTTGCATTCTCCTTCACCTCTCTCCAACCTCAATGGATCTTCCTGGGCAAAATGCTCTGTCAGATCGCAGCAGGAAGAAATGCTAGGGGTGGGGGGAAGTGACCGAAGAGGCTGTAAGTGGGGCTCTGGAAGGTGCAGGAGTGAAGGCAAGGGACCAAGCAGATCCACTTAAGGAAACTGCCTCGTGGTCTGCCCCCTGCCCTACTCCTCTTGTGGCCTGTTTCAATCCTGACCTTCACTCCTAACCTGTCTTTCTGGTCAAAACACTGTAGGTTCCTAGGAGAGAAAAACTGGGGGGTTTAAGGAGGCTGTAAGTAGGGTGCTGGAAGTTGGGGAAGAGAAGACTAGGGGTGATCCCCCCATGCCCTAAGGAACCTGCCTGGTGGTCTAGCTTCCCCACAGCTCCTCCATACCTTCTTGCAGCATCTCCATTTTGTTCTTTCACTCCTGACCTCACAGCTTGGTCAGATCCCAGAAAGGAGAATGATGTGAAGAGGCTGTAAGTGGGTGCTGGAAAGTCGTGGAAAGAAAGCAAAGGGCCTGGGGTGTGCCCTCTGATCTCCAAACATGCCCATTTAATCTGTGTATTTAAGCTAGCAGGCAGATTGTTTTATAGCTGTTTCCCTTATACACACAAGGAAATGTAGATTAACTAAAGGTTTATCCAGAAACAACTCCATCTTCTCCTCCTTTCCCTCCCTTTTCCTTTGTGACTCCACCCCCCACACTCTCTACAGGATCCTCATTGGGACAAACTTCTCTGCAACACAAAATAAAATATTACTAGACAGAATACAACACAGATCAGCATGTCTCCATAGAAGACAAAGGTGCCAAAGCTCTTTGAAATAGAACTGTATCTCAACAGCTGATCACTGCATGACTCTATCATTTTATGTACTTATATCTATGGGAAGGTGCCATGTTTGAAGCAGGAAATACAACAAAGGAAGCCTGGGAACCATAGAGAGAGGGGAGTGATGGGCCTGCATCTGTGAAAGGAAGGCACAGTAGCATTCTAAACACATGATTGGAAGAATACTCTACCCACATTGGTCCGTTCATCTGAATCAGTTTTCCAAGTGAGTATTAAAAAAAAACACCACAGATATACTGAGCACATGTTTAAAAGTATCATCTGAACTGGCCCGAAATGAAGTCAATAGAAGTGTGCCATTTACGTCAATGTAGGTAATTAACAAATCCAGAGTTACTGCTTCTTTATTATGGCAAATATTTCTTTTGGCCTGTCAGTGATGCGTTGTCCCAAGGATAACATGGACAAACTGAACAAAAGTGATAACAATTATTGTCCAAGGAAAGGTATTGAATACTCTTACAGATTTGTCTCGAAACTGGGGTCCAGGGGAGCAGTGTTGAAACAGTTGATTTGAGAACTGATTGAGGAACTGCCAGTGTTTTACACTCAGCTCTGGTTTTTGGCTTTCTCTTTTCTTTTCTTTTAAAGAAATATATGCTGGAAAGAGTCCTACTCTTTCCCTACCCTAACTCTTTCTATAAAAACTGAGGCACCCAATTACAGCAGAATTTGGGGCAATGTCACAAACTGAAACTGGAAAAGGATCCAAGAAGTTTGCATTGAAAATAAGATAGTAAGAATGTTAGTGGCTTCACAAGAGAAGAGCAAAATGAACTCAAAGCATGGCATTTTGAAACACTACGGAGTAGTCCAGGAGAATGGGGCTACTCAAGACTAGGTGGTTTGGAGGTTTGTGGAGTCTGTGCTGATTCATGTTCAGCTTGAGCAAATCCTGTATCAGTTTACTTTTAAAATAAACATCATGCAGAACATTTTTCGATGTTCTGCCCATTCCATGACAAGACTGGTCCGATTAATCTTCTTTAGCCACAGTGGAACAAACTATGGCTGCAGTGGAACTCTGTGCTCAGCAAGCAGAGCATAAAAATCAGATTTTGCTCCAGATTTTCAAATATTCCATGCTGTTCTTGTCACACTCACACACATTTGTGTGCTATTTGTTTGATTTACATTGACCTAAAAGTCATACTGGATGCTAGCTGTGGGGAAAAGAGGCAGAGAGGATCCAACCACAATCCTATCTCAGGCCCCTTTACCAATTCCCTTGTATGGTACTCATTTGCAGCAGCAGGGGCAGGCAGCCTAGCAAGGAAGGTTTCCAGAGCATCAGTCTTGGGTTGAGGTTATGTCTAACACAACAGCACCAAAGCAGGGACATTGAACTTCTCATCTTCTCTAGCGCTCAGTTGTCAGCATAGCTAGCAGTAGATGTGGGATGACCTACAAGCACAATGAAATCCTAGATCATCTGGGTGGGGGGGGGCAAAAGATCTCAAAGGATCCACATTATGACCAACTGGAGAACATATTTGTGGGAGATTCAGTCATCTTTTCTCTTTTGAAAAAAGAGACACAAAAAAGAGATACTGTCCAGTATGGCCCTGCAGTGGAAACTGAGCAATGCAAAGGATAAAAGAGCTATTTCTATACCACTTTCTGACTATTTATGTAGTGAATATTGGCCATTGCCAGCTGATCAATCACATGCTTTGTTTTTAGCATCTTCCGGTAAGATGTGTTTATTTGGAGAGCTGAGCACTTATTTTTCAAGGCAAGATTCTCAAAGCAAGAGGCAACAATACAAATAAAATACAATATAAAATCAAGAAAGCTCCAATAGCATGCCACAGGGTTATGTGATGTAGAGATGAGAGTGTTGGACTAGAACTGGGGAAACCTGAGTTTAAATCCCATTCAGCCATGAAACTCACTAGGTGACTCGGGTCCAGTCACTTGTCTCTCAACCTGACCTACCTCACAGGGTTGTTGTGAGGCAATAAACATGAACACCGCTCTGGGCTCCTGGGAGGAAGAACAGGATATAAATGTAAAAATAAATAAATAAAGCAGACAAAGGGGAAAATCATAGCTCTAAAACAAAACACTAACCAGTGTCTGCTTAACTAAGAATATCTTGATAGCACTCTGAAAGAAGGCAAGCTTTTGGACATGAAATACTATAATGGGAAGCTGGGTTCAGAGTTTAAGGGCCACTACAGAAAAAAAAAATATTCATTTGGCAGTGGCTACTAGCCTAAGAAGTAGTAGGAATGCCAAAAGGTTCCCAATAAATCATTTTAAAGAGCAGGAAGTACACATGGGAGTACTGAGTCAGTGGGTTCAGTTTTGGTCTTTGGCTTTGTACCAGAACCCTGCAAATTTTTCAATAATGTGCAAACCCCAGAATGTGTCAAAATGTGAACTGGCTGATTACAAGCACCATTGTCTGTTAAGACCCTGAGAGGATTGTAGCATCATTCCACCATATGCCTTCTGACCGTGAGTATGCTGCATTAGCCAATCATGTTCCAGCACAAACAATACTACACGGAACATCACTGACAGCACTATAGCTACTGTAAAGGGCAAAAAAGCAAATATTTGCTCCTAAAGCACAATTTGTTGAGACGTTCATCAACTGTGCACTCAAGATATGTAAATAATATATGGCCTTTTCACTCTAGCATTTGGCAAACTGCAGTTGGCAACTAAGGACATGGAGGTCTCGATGAGAACAACCCCCCACCCCCTCAACCACCCCCTAGTATAAGAAAACAGGAAACATTTGTAACTCTGAAAGCTACAAGATGTTAATACTGGAAGAGAACCTGTTTAAAATGCTAGTTCTCAAAATAGTATCCAAAACAGAGTGTGAGCTGATGTCTAAGGGATGAGTGAGAGTTATATTTGGCAAAGATCACATATCCTTTCATACATTGGATATGTTAAGCTTTGGCATTTTCCTGACAAGTGGTTAGTATCGCACCCTGTGTCTGCAGAGGAAAAGCATCATCAAGGAGTGACGTATTTCTATACAAGCAGGCTGAGACTATGGCCATCACTCACCTTCCTAAAGTCCCGGCAACATAAGTCAACAATTTATACAGCAGTGAGAAGCTGTAGTGAATGTGGATTGAGCAGAACTGTTTGATGAGTTGCCTTTGAACAACAGAAACAGATGGAGTGATTCAAACGTATGAACATATTTTCCAGTTTCATTCATATATAAAATATTCACTTTAATTTCTGGCTCACATGCAAACGTCTTCATTCCATGATGATAAATGAATAAAAAATAAACAAATAAATGGAGGATTTTTTCCCCTTGATCTATAAATTATACAGCTTGGAAATCTTTCACAAGTTTTTACGTTTCCTTGCAGGAGTAGACACCTACATATGCTGATAAACTCACTTCACATCTTCTACATGGGGAAAAAATTTAAAGGGTCAGTATTATTGCAATTTTAAAAATATGGTCAGCATCTACACTAAGTCGTATCTAAGTCCCATTGACATTAATGGGACTTAAGTTAGTCATGACAAACTGGTTTCATTTATTTCAATGGTCTCAGTTGGATGATGGCCACTGATTTGTTTAAACTTTGCGTCCTGTTCTTCTGTCCCAGCAGTGGTATTTAGATGCTAACAGTCATCGTAAACATACTAACAATTCCCTTAATACTAGATAAGTGCTCTTGTATGGTACTTGTGTGCTGCAGCAGGGGCAGATGGCATAGCAAAGAAGGCTTCCGCAGCATCAGTCTTGGGTTGAGGTTATCTATAATGCAACAGCACCAAAGCCAGTAAATTGAACCTCTCATCTTCTCTAGTGCTCTATCATCAGCATAGCTAGCAGTAGATGCGGAATGACCTATAAGCACAATGAAATCCTAGATTATCTCAGTGGGGGAAGAATCCAGACTAGCAAAGTCCTTGCATTAAAATGTGTGTGTTCAAGATTCTCCCCAATTCTCCATTTCTCTTTTTTGCCTCAGTACCCCATGAGAATAGGTCTCAGATGGCTGGGGGCCCCTCAGGGGCTTACATTAGGGGCTATAGGAGAAATTGGGAATTAGGAAATACAATGCTTGCAAAATGTTCTAATGCAAAGGCAGAGTTTGTCTGGATGCTGTCCAATAAAAACAACATAAAACCAATTACAGAAACGAACAATACAAACATCATCAGAGCAGATCAGTAGCAACCAATTTACCCAGTGGAGCCCAAACCAAAAGCAATATGCCAGGCAAAACTAGAACTGCCATATGGAAAACAGGACAGTCTCCTGTATCTTTAAGAAACACAGAAGCTGGAATTTCAGCAGGTTCAGCTTGACATGTAGAAGGAAGAAAAGTTGCACCTGCTGAAATTCCTTTGTCTGTGCATCTATCAAAGGTACAGGAGAAATGTCTTCTTTTCTATATGGCAGTCCTAAGAAACTCATTGGGAAAGTAGTATTTCCCCTTCCTATGGAAGGTAGAAAAAAATTTCAACTGAATTTTCCAGGGGTAAGGATTAGAATCCAGGTGCCACCACCAAGAAGGTCTTTTCCTGTATGTTATCCCGTCTCACCTCTGTTGAGCATGGAAATCAGCTGAACCTCCTCTTATTACACTAGTGGCTTATATACTTTTTAGGATACTACCTCATTTTCTTTTATAGCTATGTTTGCATGACAATAAAAAGCTGATGTTGCCTTTTCAGTTTTTGTTCTCATTTGGTCAACATTTTCATTATTTGCCAGCATGATTTCTTAGTGAGAAATGAACAAACTCCAAATATTAAATGCTAAAAGAAACCCAGTTCAAGCCACCAAAGCTGCTACAAAATATTAAGGTCATTCACACGACCATCTTTTGGGTTGGGGAGGGTGGGGGGAGGCAGGAGAGCTTCTACCTTCTCCCCAGTTGATCCAGCAGCGATCCCAGCCATGCAGCTTGTGTGCCCACATGACTGGCGCTGCCACAAGCCATTCAATGTTCTGGAAGCTGGGAAAATGCATCCCAGCCTCTAGATATCCCACAATGCACCATGCAATGAGCACTGTGCATTGAGGGATTCCCCCATGAGTCAGGCACTCTAGTCACCTGGTTCTGTCTCTGGTCAGGCTGTGTGCAGCCCGAGCATACACACAACTCCATATCTGGGTAAAAAAACCGCATACTCCATGCCTGGGTAAATCCCAGCACTTCACACGAGCAGCAAGCCTGGATAGGGCTGCTCATGTGAACTGGCTTATTGTTTTATAAAAGGAGCAGTGTTGTTTATTTCAATCTCAGTAAGTAGGAATGAGAAGAACTTATTCAGTGGTAAAACTTTGAGATTTATGAGCTGATGCACACAGGAACAACAATATGGCAGTTGCTTTAAAATGCTATCAGGATGGCTGCCTCTGCACAGCAAGCCATTCATCTGCAACAACTCTAAACCACTGAGTTTCAAGATATCTCAAGAACCTCTTGATGAACCAACCTGCCTCTATGACAAGATCTCCATGGGACAGCTCTGCTTTGTGTACTGCTGCATGTGGAGGCACCTTTGTTTTGCTCATGGGACAGAACCTTCTGTTGGACTCTCCGAGAATAGGTTGATAAGGTGGCAATGCTATGCACATATTGGCCATTTTGGATACTGAAAAAAGGGTGAAAGGGGGTCGATTAGAAACAAGACAGTATAGAAAACTGACCAAAAAGGACATTTTATTAAAAAGAAATCCAGCTCATCCAGCGATAACCAAAGAACAGATAGTGAGGAATATGATACAGAAGGTGGGGGGAGGGGGGTCACTACAGTAAGATATAGAGAGGAATCAAAAGAAAATGTGGAAAGGTTGAAAAGGGCTAATAGATATATACCCCCTGTACTGAGGAGTAGGAAAGTGAAATTTACCATTTTTGTGAGAGGCCATTGTCTGTTTCATGCAGCACAGCACTGCACACCAACAGATTTTCACAGCGGCAGCAGTCATGGGTGCAATGTAGACTCTTTCAAACAGAAAAAAATAGCATGCCAGAGGGAAGAATTTAGCCTAGTATTTTTTTTCATTTTGACATGCTTATTTTGTATATGTAGGGGAATCCCACACACACACCCCTCCCATAAATGGTTCAGTCCAGTAACAGTTCTACTGTTTGATTCTGGTGATTGTATAAATTGGCCCACTATAAATAATGGCAAAGGAGACAGTGTGGCATATGGATCAGAATGTTGTGAGGTCCTAAAAATGGGTCACTGGAGGGTCATCATGTCCTTTATTCTACTAAACAAAGTGACAGCTCTTAGAAAGCAATATATCTTTAAGACTGATCTGGGGAAAGGAAGTTTAGTTGATATTGAGGGCTTTGCACTAATTATTTAACCGTTATCTTTTAATCTATTTTTTATTTTAATTGGGTAATAAAATGTCATCTGGCTGTCCTGGAATTAGTAACTGCTCCCCATGAGTCAGTCATGACTATCACGACAGAGCAGATGATCTCAAATTCATCTTATGATTTGTAGTCAGAGAGAAGCAAGCAAGCAAGCAAACAAACAAACAAAAATCTTCCTGCAACTGGTCAAGGTAGAGAGAAGGAGTTTCAAAAGTGCCCATGCTAATGAGAACCACATTTTAAAACCTAAGATTGAATTCCTGGGCTCCAGTCCACAAGGCGTTCTGGTTTGGGTGAGCCTTGTTCATGGCAACTTTCTTGTGCTGGTGAGAATGCTTTGAAGATCATTCTCATCACTGTGATAGCGAGAAAATAAATAACGGCCAGATCCTGGAAAGGTACTCAGAACCTACAGATGGTTTGAGGCTTTTACTAGCTAAACTAGTTATAAGGTTTTTTTAAAAAAAATAAAGAAAAAAGAAAAAATCCATGGAGTATATATTCTAGCAGGGAAAACTAGACATAATCTGTTTTAAAACAAATAGATTATGTACAGCTGTCCCCGTATGCGAGGCAAAATGATGATTTAATGTTGATTAAGAGAGAAGGCCTTTGAAGTGAGTGAAGCAGGAGCCCACAGAATGTCTTTCGTGATCATTATCAGTCTTTCACCGAAGGCAGGCTTGGTGCCAAAAGTTCTTTCCCTAAACTGGTTAAGGTAGATTCAGGAGCGAAGGCTTTGTGTGTTTTAAAAGAGCTTCTCGTTCACAGGCCTCTGATGTCTTATTCTTTTAGTAGCGCTAATGCCTGAGAATAAGCAGACGCGGCTTTTTCACTGGTTAACTACAAAAAGGGGCAAGGTCCACAGCTACGCCAGCATCTTGGCGTTAGTCAGGCTAGCAACTAAGTATGCATCCTGCAATAAAATAAAATCAAAGATGATTTTTCTCTCTTCCTATGAGCAGATGTTTTAGTAACCAGGAAAACACTGAGAATTTTTATGGTGGGTTTTTTTTTAAGCCCTTATGTGAATCATTAAATCAAAGGATGAATCTGGATGAATGAGTGATGATGATATGTTTGTAATAGCATAGGTACACAAGCATATGAGTGCGTAGAGGTAGAGAACTATATGCCTGATATTTGTGGAGAAGCATAATGATTATAGAACAGATAGATCTCTTTTAACAAGTTAAAAAAGTGAACAAAAGCCTGAAACTTATACTATTGTGTTATTCATCTATCAAAAACTTAGAAGTGCCAGTGAGAGAGAAAATGGCAAAGCTGTTATTTCACAGTAACAGATTTCGGCTGCAATTCCCAAACCATTTATTTTAGGCCTAGATGTCAGTTGGGTTACTCCAGTGTAAATTATTAGCGGATTCTAGCCATTAAAAAGAGAATTGCTGGGAGGGAAGATAAATGCACTGGAAAGTGAAATTACCCTTGTCTGATAACTATAGACTATATAGGGTATTTTTTAAAAAGTCTATCAGAGAAAATATTATTTAATGTATGGCCACCTAGTGAGTTTTGTAACTGACATAGGATTTGAACCATGAACGTATTGATTCTTTATTCACATCTTAGCCATGACAGCACACCTTTTAAAAACTTAAAACGTGTTTTCTGTGCATATTGTTTGTTCACCCTCTAGCTGTGATCTAAAGGCCATTTAGATGGAAGTAAGTTCTCCTAAAATCAGTGGCTGTACCCCAGCAGCAACTATAAATGGACTGAGTGATGGAGTGAAGATTCATGGTAGCACTTCTGAAACAAGACCTTTGGAGAGGTGATATGTATAATGTGATATATTTTCTCTGTCTTCCTATGAAATTCCACAAAATGGCTTTCTTTCTCCAAAACAACATGTATTTATATCTTTATTTGACAGCCAAAGATGCTAAGCGTGCTTTATTCACATGTACATGTCTCAAACCCACTGCTGTTCTCCCGATGATGATGACGACAAATATTTATATACTGCTCTTCAACCAAAGTTCTCAAAGCGGTTTAAATAGAAAAATAAATAATACATAATTGAGATGGTTCCCTGTCCCCAAAGGGCTCACAATCTAAAAAGAAGCACAAGGCAGATACCAGCAACAGCCACTGAAGAGATGATGTGCTGGAGTTGGATAGGGCCAGTTACTCTCCCCCTGCTAAATTTAATAAAATCACCACTAAAAGGTGTCTCTTTGCTCAGTTAGCCTGAAAGGGAAACGTCCACCCTTATAGAAGGTTATCTGACTGAGGCCTTTATTTCTAGCTCACCAGAAATAAAGAAAGGAGACATGTTCAAGTGGTAAACTCAGTAAGGATGTGCAGAACATTTTGACTCGAAATGGGTCATTTCGAGTGTTCAGAGCTTGAAACAAAATACTCACTAAAGGGCCTATTTCGAGCTCAGGCGGGGGGGCTATTTCGATTGAAACATTTTGAGCATCTTGCTGATTGGTTTTCTAGCACTGGCTTCTGATTGGCTTGCAATCTCCTTGCTTATTGGTTGGCTTTGATTGATTGATTGATTGATTGTTCAATTTTTATACTGCCTTTCATAAGGCATCCCAAGGCATTTTACAAAAGTTAAAATACAATGAAACTCCCTAAAAAACACATTTTAAACCTTGAAATCAGTTAAACAGTTATACAAATCAAGTGTTGCCATAGGCAACTGTGTCCCCATTGGCTGGAGGGAGGGAGGAGGGAGGGGAGAAGACAAAAGGAGAGAATTTCAAAATGTATTGAAAGGTAGGGATGTGTGCGGAACCGGCTGGCCAGTTCAGTTCGAAGCCAAACCAGCCTCAAACCCAACCAGGCCAGTTCAGTCTGGCACCCCCTCAACCGCCCCCCCCGCCCGCTTCGGTCTGGTCCGGTGGGGTTGTGACCTTCATTTTGTTTTTTAAAAAATACTAAAAAAAAAAACTTTTTACTCCCCTCGAGGGAGTTCCTGGAGGCGGCGGGGGAGTCCGCGGAGGTTCTCCCTACCCCGCCGGCCTTCGAAATGACCCCCTTAGCTGGTTCGGCCACTCTTTAGCAGGTTTTTGGTCTTCACCCGGCTGCCATTATGGAGGCCACACACCTGCACACATTTTTGCAAAATGATGCTTGTGAACCCCCCAAACATTCAGGGGTGTTTGGTCCGGGATCAGACCGAACGGGGTGGTTCGTTTCAACCCCAAACAGTCGAACCAAATCGGCTCGACATCGAACCTGTTTGCACAACCCTATTCAAAGGGACTTGGATGCAGAGAGAGCCCTTATGCCTCTCTTGAAGAGGATACATCAGGAGAGGTGGAGGGAAGTTTTGATTTTGTGGTTTTCTTTTCTCAGCATTGAGTATAATATGCTGTGCTATTGATGCAATAATTATCTGGGGTTTTTCTGGACCTCAGTTTGACAAAGGCAGAACCTGGGTGCCTGCCTTGAGCTATGGTTTGTTTTGTTCATGAGATAATTTTGTGATGAGAAATGGGCTCCTATGTGTGTGTGTAGTATTTCTTGGTGATTGCTGTGATGGCCTCCATGTCTGTCTTTGAGACTAACTTGTGCATCACTCAGTGTTCTGGTCTGCTCTGCTATCTGCATTGTAGGTGTACTCAGTCAAAATGTGGCTGAAGTTGCGCTAGTTGAACTTATAACCCCGCTTGCTGCTAAGGGTGCTGCTGTGGAAGCTGTTGCAATGTTAGGAAGTAAGGAGTCATAATTGTGTATGAGAGAGCAACTTGTGCCAATGAAGTTACAGTAGCACAGGCACTGTGGCTGGCAGTGGATTCTGGCTAAATGATTCTTTTTTAGCCATTTGGACTGTATTTGAAATGCGTGTTCTGTGTTGGGAGGGACAGATTTTCTTTTACTGTGTGCTTCTGCAGTGTTTTTCAGGGCAGGGTGGCAAAATGCATTGCACTCCATGAGTGCAGCTTGTTCTGGCCATAGGAAACAATGGGGAAACACATAACACCAGACTGTTCCTCATGGGTAGCTCCTAGGGACACCAAAGTAGGTTGCATGGTAGGGCATGATGAGTGCTACCTACCACCTAACCCACCACCTAACCCACAAAAAATGGGCAAGTGGGCAATTTTAAACAAATGTTTAACATTTTCCCCAAATCCACCTGTTTGCCCATTTCTTTTGTGAGTTGGGTATAGGTAGCACCCATCATGCCCTACTACACAACCCACATTGGTGTCCCTAGGAGCTACCCAAAGGGTACAATGAGGTGTTTCACATTTCTCCATTGCTCCTATGTCTGAAATACTTGAAACATTTTGAGTTGTTCTGTTGAAACAGCCAATTTGACTGCTGTTTCGACCAAATGTTTTTGCTGTTTTGCATTTAGTTTCGAGCTCAAAACAAAACACAAAATCCATTTTGTGCAGATCCCTGAAACTCAGGCCACAACTATTTTATCGGAGACCTGCAGTATATGAACTCAGCTACAGCACATGTAGCTTGGCCCAAGACAACATCTGCCTACCCCATCTCTTCAGAGAGCTACCCAAGCTCCAAGTCCAGAAGCAGTTGTTTAATTGCTCCCACTTACACATAGGTGTCTGTGTTGGACCCAAATTCCCAGATCCAGGTCTCTATGTGGGTGAGGCAGGCAAACTCCAAAGGAATTCTATTCAGAGGCCTTTTGAGAATGATTCGTGAAAAATCCCCTCTTCATCAATTATGATCAAGAATGACTTGTCCTTCATTTTCTTTCTGCACCATCTTGCTATTGTGACCAAGAGATTATGCAATTTATAGGCACCACCCCATAACCATTAACCAAACCCTTTCAGTGCCACAGTGAAGAATAATTTTTTAAAGAAGAAAAAGCACAATCGCTTTTCCAATCCAGATAAGAGGAAAACATTCTGATTTATCACATAAGGTGACTGGCTAGTCCTGCATAAGTGTGTGTGTGCGCGCCAAGTGCTGTTACCTGCACCATTGGGGGCAGAAATGTTACTATATAGTAGTTGTTGTTGTTGCTGCTGCTGCCGCCACCAGATTGCACAGTCAGCATGAGACTGTGTGCAGCTGTCCCCTGGCCTGCCCAACACAGCCTGCCTCTTCCCTTTCAGATGCAACACCACCCCAACCCCCAGATGTGATGAAGGGAAGGGAAGGGAGTGGTATTCTCATTAAAAGTAGATAAGAAGGTAAATCTGCTTCTTAGTTCTACTTTAGACCAGTGTGGGCTCACATAATCCACTGTTCCTCCATACAACAAGATTGCCTGCACATAGGAAAACTAAAAGTGAGGTGGATAGGTTACTAGCATTCTCTCAGACCTGCTGGTTTTCTATGAGTAAGGAATTATTTTGTAGGAAGAAACATTTGATCGTATCAGCGCCCATCTTGATGAGATAAAGTCTAGAAATAAGTTCACTGCTACATTACTGTTTGTGAGAACCAGGCTTATGGCGATATCCTGAAGGTGCTATGAATAGGCGTGTGCATGGAACCGGCTGACCCGGTTTGGTTTGAGTCTGAACTGGACTTGAACCAGACCGGGCCAGTTCGGTCTGGCACCCCTTCGACCCCCCTCCCCTGTTTGGTTCGATTCGGGGAGCGGTTTGCGGACCTTTTAAATAAATAAATAAATAAATAAATAAATAAAATTTTTTTTTTAACCTTACCCCCTTCAGGGGAGTTGTTGGAGGCAGCAGGGGTGGTGGTGTCCACAGAGGTTCCCCCTCTCCCTGCTGGCTTCCCTTGCAACCCAAACCGATCTGTTTGGCCGGCTCTTCAGCCCGTTTGGCCCTTCCTCCTCTGGTGTGGCAGCCATTTTGGAGCACACCACACCTGCAATTGACCTCTGCATGACCCAGGCCATGCAGAGGCCAATTGCGCAGGTGCGGCAGCCTCCAAAATGGCCACCGCGCCGGAGGGGGAAGAGCTGAATAGGCAGAAGAGCTGGCCGAATGGGCCAGTTTGGGCTGCAAGGGAGGCCAGTGGGGGGAGGAGGAACCTCCGCTGACCCCCCCGCACCTCCATCAACTCCCCTGAAGGGGGTAAGGTTAAAAAAAGTTTTTTTAATTTCTATTTTTTTAAAAACAGGTCCGTGAACTCTCGAACAGTCGTGGGTGTTTGGTCCAGGGTCAGACCGAATAGAGGATTGTTTGGTTTGACCCCAAACCTTCGAACCAAACAGGTTCGACGTTGAACACATCGAACATCGAACCTGTTTGCACATCCCTAGCTCTGAAGAGTCCTTACCCCTCTCCTAGTGCAACTTATACACCCAGGGGGGTGTTTTTAAAATCATATTATATGGTTATGTAGTTGTTCCAGCTTTATCACTTGGGCTTAATTCTAGGGATGTGCAAATTGATTCAAATTCAAATCAAATCATCCCTTAAAAGGGCAGTTAAATTTGGATTTGCATCAAATTTTTGAAATTTGATTTGGATTTGATTCGAGAGCCATTTGGCACCTTTTAAAAAACCATTCAGGCCCCCTGATTGGTTAAAAAAGGTGCCAAAATAGGGTTGAATTGATTTGAATTTGATTTAAATTCAATTTGAATTTTTGGGACAGATTTGGATTTGATTCAGATTCCAACCGAATTTTTGGAAATCTATTCAAATTCAAACTGATTCAAAAAAATCCATTTCGTGCACATCTCTACTTAATTTACACTCAAATAACCAAAGAATGAATAGCTACCACCATTACTAGATAAAACTTCAGTAAGTCTCTTATGCATTAAAGGGGCAGGTTACACAACAAAGAATTGCAGTCAGGGAAATAAAAATAATAAAGTGAGCCTAGCTTGTAGGCATGTGTATTATATTGCATTTCACATGGCTGCAGAAGATTCATGCCTGTGAAGCAGAAATCTAATATTCCTCTCTTACCCTCCTCTTGACAGAAGACACAGCATGTAGTCCTGAACTTTTGCTAGCTCCAGACTGAATACCACTAGCAAAAGATAAGCCTCTATATTTCTCGGAAGCTTGGCTGTGAAATTGAGGTGACGGTGTTGCTTGATTTAAGGTAAAACTTACACCAGATGTAAAGCAGGACAAGTCTAGGTCTGTCCAGTCCAATCCTATCTGGGAAGCCCACAAGTAGGAGTTGAAGGCACACTTCCTCTCCTGCTGTTGCTCTCCTGCAACTGCTATTCAGCGGTATACTTTTGCCAAATTCAGATGTAACACAAAACCAGAGTTAAATAGGGCAGAGGTTGAAACTCCATTACATCTGAATTGATGAAACCATGGTTTCAGACCGAAAGCAACCTGTGGTTTGCCTTGCCAAAGACATTCCAATCCCACATTTTTCTTTCCCCAGTCCCTGCTCTGTCTCTAAAGGACTTGGCACAGGTCACAATCACACTTAGCCGCCCAGCACAATGCGGGCCAGTGGCAACCACACCACCCAGGACAGACTAAGGAAGATTTGGGGGCCCCCAGGGGGTGTGGAGGCCCTGGACTTTGGCCCCAGAGTCCAGGGGTAAGAGCACCACTAGGGGCAGACTAGGGACTTATTCAAGAGAGTTCCAGGTCATGGGGATACCCCCTCACAACTCATAAGAAGAACCATCAGAGGGGTGGGGAGAGAATTGCTGAGCAAAATTGCTAAAAATGTCTGACAACAAAACAAGCCCTTTGTTTGTTTGTTTGTTTATTACATTTTTATACCACCCCACCCAAAGGCACTGGGCAGTACACAACAGAACAAAAACTAACAATTATTTAAAACAATCAGCTTAAAACAATAAAAACAAATTTAGAAACCGTTTAAAACCACTTAAAACAGAACATTTAAAAGCAATTATTTACTTCTCTCACAGATTACTCTCTTGTGAGAGTCAGGCCATTTGGGCTCTATATGGAGCCAGGTTGCTGTATGGAGGAAAACCACGGGGACAGGTACCCCAGTGACTGCTCTCCCTGTCTTGGCGACCGCCGCCAAGTAGCTGGCAAAGCTTGCCCCCTGCAGCCTGTCCATTCATGTGGGCAAGTGCACCCTTGCTTGTGGCCTGAAATGGTGAACCCACTCTTCTGGGGTCCCTGGAAATCAGGGCTCCCCTCTCCCGCATTTCCCCACACCGGCAGATCTGCATACTGCACACTTCTGGACTGAACCCGGGAATTTTGAATGGGTTTAACGATCCATCCATGCACCCATCCACACATGTAGTCAGGCTCTAACACATGGAGCAGCCAAATCAACTTTGGGTGTGTGCAAGGCTTCACAGGGAAAGTGGGGTGGTTTGCAGTGCTTCTGTTCTATGTTTTACCATGGAGAGTTGAGGATCCCATTCAAGCAGGGCCCCCGTTGCTGGGTTAGCTCAACTCATAAGCGTGCAGTCCGACAGGAGAACTAGGGCTTACAGCCCCATGGTCTTCCCCAGTAGACTGGACTTCTCCTGAGAGTACTAGTCTGCCAGCAGCAAGATACCAGGGGAGCAGGAATGTTGTTTGGTTTGCATGGACTGCTTTGACAGGGTGAAAACCCTCGCAACAGCATCCTTGGTCACAGACCCCCCAGGATCCTTTGCCCTCCCTCATATACATATCCCCTCTTAGGAAGTCTTCATGTTCCCTTCCCTTTCCTTAGTAACAGGAAAATATTCCTCCCCAAAGCCCCCCTGCCCACAAATCGTGCTTGTAAGGAACAGTTTAGGTGCAGGGCCCTTTGGAAGGTGGTGCCGCCATTGCTGACTGGTGAAGCACTGGCATGCCATGCCATTTAAAGGGATTTTAAATGCTATGGATGAGCACAGGCCATTTGCATTGCCCAGGTCACACAAATGGCCTCCATGCACACGCAGAGGCCCAAAATGTGCCAAAGGCCAAAATGGGCCAAAGAAGTTCTGGACCAGCCCTGGAGACTCATGGGGAAGCTGACGAGGGACAGGGGATACCCCCGCAGCTGCTGCAGCCACAGTAAGTAACTCTTTTAACCCTTTTTACTGCTCAGTAGGGGCTTCAAACTGGGCAAGCCAGTTAGAATTTGAACTGAGCTAGAGGCCTGGTTTGGAGGCTGGGGCAGTGGCGAGCCAGTCTGATCCAGTTTGCATCTGGTTCAGATTCAAACCAAATTGGTAAAAAGCGATTTTGTGCAAACCCTTATGTTGTTGTTGTTGTTGTTGCATACCTTGGGCTGATCTGGGTAACCTGGTGTGGGAGCTTACTGACTTGTCGGTGGTTGGTGGTTCACACAGGAAGCCTGCCAATGGTACACACTCACTGGGAAACGCTGTTTTCTGGCTTACTGACTTAGTGGCAATTGTGTGAAGCTGCCTTGTATGTATCTAACTACACCTGCATATATCCTCAACACAAGCAGGAAAATAAATAAATAAATAAATCCACCCATCCATCCATCCAATTAGATAACATATGTGGGAACAAATTAAAAAGTAAAACATGGATATGTGCTGAATATATGTCTACCTGCATGTCAGGATGTTGAAAAGTCTTTAGTCATTCATCTCTCTCTCTCTCTCTCTCTCTCTCTCTCTCTCTCTCTCTCTATATATATATATATATATATATCCATCCTTAGTAGCACAGATAAAAATTATTTTAAGCATCCAGCAATAAAGCTGTCCAGAAACAGAAAATCCTACATCTGCTTCAACAGCAGACATATAAAACTTGTGTGACAAAAAGGGATCATTAACCAATCTGATTTTCTTGTTGGGAGGGTTTAATGCTGTTGGGTCTAGTATTAAATGTAGAATTTGATAGCAAGTCTGAACATTTTAATGATGTGTCCACAAATAGAAAGCATGCATCCACTGGTGACTTTATGACTTCTCCTCTGTATAATTAGTGGTATCTTGTTTATGAGCTTACTGTTGTTGCCTCAGTCACATGAAAATGTGAAACCACTAATAATTTACACCATTACATGGCATTAAAGATCTAAGTTTTCTTTTCTGCAGCAAAAAGGAGTAGCTATAATGGCCTCTGTGCTGGCTGAAGAAAAAAAAAATTCAAGGCCACTATTTTATCTTTAATATTTCATAGCACAGTATTTCTGATTAGACGACCACACGTTAGATCTGTCTTGCCAGCATCTGCTCCAAGTTCCTATAAAACTCTCCCACCCCAGAGTTAACAAGGATAGGTAAGCACACTTAACAAGCTCATTAAAAAATGTTAGGCTGTGCAGTCTGGGGGTGAGATTAATTATTGTCATTGGAGAGAAAAAAATGACTCAGGGGGCTTTGGGGAGCTCAGAAATCTGTGGCAACTGTCAAATGTTTAAAGTTGCTATTAAATATGTAATTTAATATTTGAACGTTTAACATTATGTGATTGTGACTATATCACAGATTATTTTCCTCATCTCTCCTTTCACTTTCACAGAGAACAGAGCTGGCACTAATTAGCATATTTGAGATACAGGGAATTTTAATACCAAGTATGTACTTACAATGCCAATGAAAAGTGCTTAACTTTTACAGTAAAATAAAGGTAAAGTTGTGCCATCGAGTCGGTGTCGACTCCTGGCGCCCACAGAGCCCTGTGGTTTTCTTTGGTAGAATACAGGAGGGGTTTACCATTGCCTCCTCCCACGCAGTATGAGATGATGCCTTTCAGCATCTTCCTATAGGTGTTTCCCATAGTATGGGAAACATACTAGCATGGATTCGAACCAGGAACCTCTTGCTCCCTAGACAAGTTACTTCCCCACTGCGCTATTAGTACTGGGACCAAAATTTTAATATTTTGGTAAATATAGTGGAAGCCTAATTATAGTGGCTGAACTGATGAGGAAAATTACTCAAATTTAATTGTAGTTAAATTGGATTACTTTGAGTAATTTTCCTCATCATGTCATCCAATGAATAGCACAAGGCCCAGTTTGGTCTTATAAAAATCACTTCAGATATATCTAATTAATCTAATCTATATCTAATTTATCAGATAGTTTTGGGTTGTATATCATCCAATG
This sequence comes from Hemicordylus capensis, assembly GCF_027244095.1. Classification (NCBI taxonomy): domain Eukaryota; kingdom Metazoa; phylum Chordata; class Lepidosauria; order Squamata; family Cordylidae; genus Hemicordylus; species Hemicordylus capensis. The sequence goes on along the minus strand of NC_069661.1, from coordinate 78,785,954 downwards.
AAGAAATTATCTCATAAAAAGATACAATTCAATACATTACAGTATCATATTGTATCGTATGTATCAGTAGGGTGTATGGAGGCTTACTTGAAATTAAGAAGCGGACTCTCTTCTGTCTTCTACATAGAATAGAACAGAATAAACTTTATTTATTCATAGACCATACAATCTTCTACACAGAAACCAGTTGCCTTCTGGGCAGCTGCAGCAGAATAACCCCATAATGCCCTGGGTAAGGAATCAATGTCATGACATTGCATTTTTTCCTCAGTGATTACTTGAAGGAGTGGGGGGAGGAAAGGCTGATCCCTGTAACTATAGGGAGCAGCCATCCGCCCACCCCTACCTCTGGTAAGGCACATGAAAAAGGACTCAATGTCATGTTATTGCTTCCTTTCTCTGAGCATTGTGGGGTAATTCCAGAGGGAGCAAAAGGTTCCATTTTAAAGCACTGCTGCTGCAGCTGCCAGGAAGAGAGGCCATTCCCATGTAGGAAGGGAGCCTGCTTCTCCCAGGTAACACTCCCCGCTCCCCCACATTGATGCACTGAACCTATCTAAGATATTGGCTTGATTTGATGTGCTTGAGCAACAAGGAGAGTGGATAGCTTTGCATCATGCCCTACAACGTAGATGGACTTAGGAAGAGGCTCCACAGCTGGAGCCGCACCACAGCTGGTGCCAATGCAACATTAGTCTGGAACACAAGCTCCCGACTTAGTGGAACGGTCAATGTGATATCCTTGCAGTAATGCAAGTTGTTTGCGCTAGCAGCATGTGAACGTAGGAAGCTGCCATATACCGAGTCACAGCCGCCGCCAGTGTGGGCGCTGCCCCAGAGGGAGAGCGCGAGAGGCACCTTTAACTGTCATTCATTCATTCATTCATTCATTCATTCAATTTGTATACCGCCCTTCCAAAATTGGCTCAGTAGGTGCTTACCTCTCCTCCTGGTGCACCTGAAAGCTGTTCAGAGTAGCGGCACGCCTCCCAGCACCTGCTGCGGTGGAGGATTGGCTCCGCCACTCAGCTGGCCTCCGCACATGTGTGGAAGCCATTTGCCTGCCTGGCTCCCACCAGCTAAATGGTGGAGCCATTCGTCCGCCACAGTGGGTGCTGGGAGGTGCACCACTGCTCTGAACAGCTTTCAGGTGTGGCAGGAGGAGAAGTAAACACCTATGAATTTACAGTTAAAGGTGTCTCTCGCCGCCCTCCCCCTGGCAGCACCTGCACCAGCTGCCTCCGCTGAGTCAAAACATTGGTCCATCTAGCTCAGAATTGTCTACTCAGACTGGCAGCGGATCCTCCAAGTTTACAGGCAGGAGTCTCTCTCAGCCCTATCTTGGAGATGTTGCCAGGGAGGCAACTTGGGGCTTCAGATGCTCTTCCGAGAGCAGCCCCATCTCATAAGGGGAATATCTTCCAGTGCTCACATGTAGACTCCCATTCAAATGCAAACCAGGGGGACCCTGCTTAGCAAAGGAGATAATTCATGCTTGCTCTCACAAGACCAGCCACCTACTAGCACAGTGTGGGAATGACTTGACTAGCAAGCCAGAGGTTGCCGGTTTGAATCTCCGCTGGTATGTTTCCCAGACTATGGGAAACACCTATATCATAGGAACATAGGAAGCTGCCATATACTGAGTCAGACCATTGGCCTATCTAGCTCAGTATTGACTGGCAGCAACTTCTCCAAGGTTGCAGGCAGGAATCTTTCTCAGCCCTGTCTTGGAGAAGCCAGGGAGGGAACTTGGAACCTAGATGCTCTTCCCAGAGTGGCTCCGTCCCCTGAGGGGAATATCTTGCAGTGCTCACACATCAGGTCTCCCATTCATATGCAACCAGGGTGGACCCTGCTTAGCTAAGGGGACTCGTCATGCTTACTACCACAAGACCAGCTCTCCTCTCCTATATTGGGCAGCAGAGATATAGGATGATGCTGAAAGGCATCATCTCATACTGCACGGGAGATGGTAATGGTAAACCCCTCCTGTATTCTACCAAAGACAACCATAGGGCTCTGTGGTCACCAGGAGTCAACATCGACTCAACAGCACACATTACCTTTACCTCAAGACCAGCTCTCCTCCCAGCAGAGCTGCAACTCTGCATAACTATTGCAGCATTAGTCTGGATGTCAGTCACTGTCTTATCTATTGTGCTCTTTAGGCTTGTCATTTGTAACTGGGACATATCTGTCATTTGCATAGAAAACAAACCCAACTGAATTCAGCCAATTACAAAAATGCTTTGCAGAGGATCTTGTGCTCATCCATGCTAACAGAAACTATATAGATTTGGCATGGGATTCTTTCTGAATTAGTCTTGCAGCTTTGTCCTCATTTGTTTGGGTTGACCTTAAGTGTTATGTTTGCCAGGTGCCTAATTAGCAGCTGGCTGTAACATACTGTACCATATGTGCTGCATCTCAAAGGCATAAATAGAGACTTGAGGATCAGGGGTCAGGGTCAGGATTTTTTCCTTACTGCATTTCCTTCAGGCATGTATAAAGATGCTGCAAAGTGGGGGGGGGGGAGGAGGTAAACAAAACAATAAATCTTTAATTCAAATACCTTTCAGCATATCATTTTGCCATTGTTACTGACAGGCTTGAGTAAGTTGCATACTGCAAAATACTGCAGATGTTGTATATAGCGTTCAAAAGCTAGTGCTTTTTTTTTTCAGTACAAAGCTATTTTGGATATTCTACACTGAAATAGATGGCATAAATCCTTGAAATTTGCTGTCCCTCCACAACATAACGTGGGAAATTAAGTGGCGCAGCGGGGAAATGCTTGACTAACAAGCAGAAGGTTGCTGGTTTGAATACTCACTGGTATGTTTCGCAGACTATGGGAAACTCCTATATCAGGCAGCAGCGATGTAGAAAGATGCTGAAAGGCATCATCTCATACTGTGTGGGAGGAGGCAATGGTAAACCCCTCCTGTATTCTACCAAAGAAAACTACAGGGCTCTGTGTGCACCAGGAGTTGAAATCGACTTGACGGCACACTTTACTATGTGTGCAGGTGGCTTGGATGAAGTTGCTGTGTTTTTTGGAGAGGAGAGCTGGTCTTGTGGTAGCAAGCATGACTTGTCCCCATAGCTAAGCAGGGTCTGCCCTGGTTGCATCTGAATGGGAGACTTGATGTGTGAGCACTGCAAGATATTCCCCTCAGGGGATGAAGCCGCTCTGGGAGAGCAGAAGTTTTCAAGTTCCCTCCCTGGCTTCTCCAAGATAGGGCTGAGAGAGATTCCTGCCTGCAACCTTGGAGAAGCCACTGCCAGTCTGTGAAGACAATACTGAGCTAGATAGGCCAGTAGTCTGACTCAGTATATGGCAGTTTCCTATGTCCCTATGAAATATAGGCTGCATATTCCCTGCCTTGGAGACACACAATGATGAGACAGCTTGTTGCTCTCCCAGGAGAGAGAGAGGGGGGCGGGGGAAGACTGCATTTCTCACATGACACTGTAACATCGGAACAGAGGTGCTCTTATCCCTGGACCTTGGGGCCCCCATGCAGGTCCTGCGGCACCAAAAACTTCAATAATTCTAGCCACCATGAGCGTGGCTAGGGGTGGGGAGTCTGGGGGGGGGAGGGTGTGCCGAGCAGGCCTCCCCCACCCCCATGCTGAAGGTGGTGGGCAGAGTGGGAGCAGCTACTGGACCTGACCATTCAGCCCAGCGGCCCTTGAGAACTGTGAGGTGCTCCAGCGTGCCTGCATAGTTAAAATGGATTGTTGCAAGCCCATGACATTGTGGCTTGCGACAGTCTATTCTAACTTTGCAGCCGTGCTGGAGCGCCCCCCCTAACTTTAAAAAGCCCTTTAATGGCAGGGGGGAGGCTCCAAAGCCCTTCAGGTCTGGGTGCGCCCCTGCATAGAGAACAGTAAGCCTTGGTTCAGCAGCTGAGCACAAGCGAGCCTCACATACAGGTCCAGGCTGGGAAAAACCTATTCCTCAGTGGTAGCCAATACTCAGTTGTAGAGCAACACCTTCCATGCAGACAGTCACAGGTTCAATCCTGGGAACTCCAGCTAAAAGGATCTCAAGGCTCTATGAAGCTAAAACAGAACTTTCAACGCAACTCAGAAGGCTGTTGTTTTATAACTGCTTTCCTCATAAACACAAAGCAATCTTATGTAGATTTAACTAAGACTTTATTCAGAAACAATTCCATTTTCTCCTTCTCTTTCCCCTCCCTTTTCTTTCTGATTGCACCCCACCGCACTCTCTACAGGATCCCCACTGGGACAAGCTTCTAATTAACAAAGCATAACAATTCGTTAGATAACAGTTAGTACTTCCTGATATACACCCTGTTACATATTCTTGCAACTGAACTGCTTTGGGGGAATACTGTGAATAAGACAAGGATTGGTGTGGATAATTTTGGCTGAAGGGAAAGCCAACAATTCAATTTGGGAATGAATTCATATCATGTCACATTAGTCTTTCAGGAACCAAAGCAGGAACCATGTCTCATCTGCACTGTAATTTACTTCAAGTCAAGCATTTCAGAAAAGCAAACATAAAGGAAACCGGGAGAATATTCTAAGGGGATGGGGAGAGGGTGGGATTTCATTGAATATTTATGTAGGAAGAGGGAGAAAGGCTGACTCAAGAAATATAGTCCTTAAAAAAAAAAGACAATAAAATTGGGGCTGTTGCTATGCAGATGTTCTTCCCCACTCTCCTGTATGTTTAAGAGAAAGTAAATTGCACCCCTTTTCTTGGATACTCTGCTGTAAAGTACCTTAGATTTCACTGCTTTAAATCTGTTTTCAATTTTAGTCTGTACTAAAAGCAGTGCACATGCGCTATCTCCCAGTTGTTCTAAATAAGGTGAATGTGTGCCAGTGCTTTCTGTTTCATATATGGATGAAATCCATAAAAAGAAGAATTAAAGAGGGAAAAATCCATAATGAGCCCAGCTTTCACTAATTATCGACAACGCAGTCCAAATTTTCACTCACTCACAGCAGCTCCCGCCAGCAAAACAAGTGGTCCTCTTTTTTTCAGAGCAAAGCAACTGGTCCTCTTGTGAATGGCAGTCGGGAAAAGTACAGTCTTCAGACAATTCTTTCACACTGACAGCCAGTGTGGTGTAGTGGTTAGAGTGTTGGACCAGGACTGGGGAGACCTGTTCAAATCCCTATTCAGCCATAAAACTCACTGGGTGACTCTGGGCCAGCCTATCTCACAGGGTTGTTGTGAGGATAAACATAACCATGTACTCTTTCCTCTGGGCTGCTTGGAGGATGTGTGGGAATAAAAAAAAATTCCCATACTGGAATAAATTATTTAAGGTTCTGTGCTGATTTCCTCACCAATCAAAGAAGAAAGTGGTTCAATAATAAGACCTTATAATCACAGCCGGTATCCCTCCTTTCCATAGCAATGGCCAAATGCTGATGCTTCAGGAGCTTACATTTTACTACACAATTTCTAAACTTAAAGTGAGGGCAGAAGCCCTTGTCTTGTATCCTTTTATGAATACTATATGTTATGAATACTATTACTTCTGGGTCACCAATATAAAAGTGGTGACTTCCATAATAATCATAGGTCTCTTCCAAAAATGTAAACAAAGGCAATAGCTACTACCTTTTGTTACAAGGGAAAGGGGGAGCCTTATTTCCAGGAGAGGCTTGGAAAGTCATCCAAGCTAGTGGCCATCACCACATCCCATGGCAGAGAATTTCATATAAGAATATGGAGCCATTTAGGGTTTTAAAAATTAAAACCAGAACTTTGAATTGGACCCTGAAATAGGCAGGGACCAAAGATGAGCAAAGATGAAGCACACATATTAAGGGAGCTACCTTGTATGGCTTGGGATTTAAAAGTTTCATTTCGTTTCTTTTTTCTTTTCTTTATTTCTTTTCTTTTCTTTTTTTAAAGCTTTCCTTCTAAGTACTTTGAGTGGTGTGAGTGCTTCTGGGGTTGGTAGTTTTTCTGACTCTGCAGTCACGGTTTCAGCCTCAGAAAACAACTTCATTTCCCAGAAGAAAATGAACTCACATCACTCACAGGAGCTAAAAGAAAGTTAAAGAAAAGGGGGGGGGGGATCCCTCTTAAATACCAAGCCATGGAGGCCAGCTCCCTGCATGTGTGTGCTTCATCTTTTCTCTGGAGGGAGCAATGCAGCCTGTACCCTGTTTCTACCCAGAGTCATAGGGAGAGGAGAAGGAGGAGGCCATGGGGGGGAGGGTTCAACAGAGCTGCTGAATCTCCAACCTGACCCACTATTACCCAACTGTTGGCAGGTGCTGATTAGCCCACCCTGGCAATGGCACTGTCTGGTTGGCATCTGATATTTTTGGTGGTTATTAAGTATCTAGTTGGTCCATAAAGCACATAATTTTATGCATTCTGTGTCTTTCATTCTGTGGACCAAGTTGGCCACCAAATCCTTATTACAAAGCCCAGCACTTCAGTGAGGGTTTTCCCACATGAGTACATTGATTTGCAAAATAATATCTACTATTTCTAAATAATATCAAAATAAGTTTGCTCCTGCTGGTTGTAAAGCACTAGTAATGAGATTTCTCATTACATTATTGTATGATGTTTGGACGAACTCCTTGTATGTTGTTTTTTGCTTTGCCTAATTGATCCTCATATTTAAGGTATCATTTAAATAAGTGCACCAAAATTTGTTGGTTTTCTTTAAGCTCTTGGTCTTTGAGTTCAACTAAACCTAAGAATCATATTTCAAGACATTTTTAAAGATGTCATAGACCAGAGGCCATCTCAAATAAAGTATATAATAAGTTGAGGGAAAATTGGTGGACAGGTTAGCAGAAGTGTAAAATAATTGTGGTGGTATATTTAGCTATATTGACTATTAGTTTGTGTTGAGATTCACTATAAGAATTTTCATCTTATTTTACATTTGCTCTGAAAACTCCTTATAAGGTTTGAAAACTCACCACAGATTTAAACACCTATTTGTTCCATTATAGAATATAATTCTATCTTTTCAGCCTCATTAATGGAACTGGACATGATCCTCAAATAGCACAATTGGAATAGTATAACTGATTTTGATAAACTGCTTGAGAATTCCAGCATCCATCTTTGATTCTAAACACATTTGTGAACAAGTCCTGTTTATGTTAATGGGACTTCTATGTAGAGACATAGAGTTGGAAAGAAGTAAAAGACTGGCAAGTCCAACTTTCTGCCAAAAGGCAAGAACATCCCACACACCAGCCCTTCCTATCCAGATCAAAGCATAAATCCATACCATGTAAATGTGTTTGGGATTCAGCCACAGCATTCGAAATCTGTTTTCTTTTTTTCCTTACATTATTAAAGTTAATGTGCATTCAATGGCAGAGATCCAGAAAGTTACTTTAGGTGCATCCAAGGGCTTGAGCATGCCCAGTGGAATTTTTTTGACTTCTTTCTTTGTAACAGCAGATGCATATCACAATCTGTTTTTGAAGCCCTCTGTCTTCCAAAGAGGATTGCCATCTTGCTGAGCTGCTGTTTGAGAATGTGTCCCTTTAAAGATGTGGCCCTTCCTTGAAGACTTCCTTGAAGTTTAGTCTGGGTGTGAAGCGATGTTAAAATACCATCTGTACCAGGCGTGTAGGTATAATTGAGCAGGAAAGGACAAATGTCCCCTGGCCACAGACTCTAGAGGCCACCTGTGGCAGATCCACCCATGACCTGCCTGCCATGTTGTGTGTCCTTGTGCAGCATTCCTGAGACACCAGGCACCCAATTTTGCCACCCTGCACCTAATCTGTGGCAGTGCAGCTCTGCTAATGTCATCAGACTGTGTAGGCACAGCCTGCATGGAGTTGGGACTGGGCATGGCACTCAGCCCCACCAGGTAGGCACTGCTGGCAAAGGCAGGCTGGCAGCAGCAATGAGTGGGCAAGAGTGGTGTCAGGAAGGGGGCATGGGGCTGTGAAGGCAAGTGGTAATGGTGGGAGGGACGCAGTGGTGGGCCCATCTTCAAATCTTATCCCAGGGCCACCTTCAGCCTCACTACACCCCTAATCTGTACCCAGATTTACTGGATGCAGAGACATGAAATGGGTGGGTGGCAGGCATTGCTCTTCTCACACCTTCCTACAGGGCCTGCCTGTGAGCAGGTTTTATTAGAAGTGAAATGCATAGCCATAAGAATTCCAGCGATATGAGGATTTCAACAGAACTGTGTGTGCTATTTAGGATTGCAGTCACTATGACATTTTGAGCCCTTTTTATCATGGGGTAAAGTCTGAAAATACATGGTGCAAATTGTTGAAACTAAGGAGGTTTAAGTCTGGTCAGTGCTGAAACGGAAGATCACCTGGAACCTTATGTAAACCACTTTGAGGTGCTTAACACGACACATGCGAAGCACCTGACGGGATTCTGCGGGGAGAGCAGGCTTAGCCCGCTCTCCTCGCAGACAAGCAGCCGCTTGTAGCTAGGCAGTCGGATTGGCCAACCACATGTCTGCCAGCTCCGTCACGGAGCCGGTGGGGGCTGCTGGGATCGGAGGCCATGCGGCTGCAGAAGTTCCAGGATGCCCCACATGAGTGCACGGGGCATCCTAGAGAGATCCCCAAGCCTTGCTTGCAGCTTCCCAATAGGGGGTCTACTCATGTGTCACCAAACTCCGTGGTGGCACATGAGCACAAAAAGAAAGTTAACGGAGCGATCGCTTCGTTAACCTCGTTTAAGAGGAGGGGCATTTAACATGGCTAGCTGCCGGGAGCCACATGGCTTCCGTTGCAGCACACGATCGCCCAAAAGTGGGCTGGGCTCCCTTAGCCCGCTTTTGGGTGATCGTGGGAATAGCCTCTTTATCTTTTAAAAGCAAGCTAAACTACATATTTGAAGATAGTTAAATTAGGGCTATGTCAGATGTTCTTGGGGGCTGCTCATTTTACTCGTGGGTAGGGATGGACTACATGTTTACTGGAGAGTCTGCAGTGTCCTATTGGGACTTTAAGCTCAGTGATGAAAGTAGCTTATATGTTTTGGCCAGATCTACGTGATGTTTTGCAAGTACTTTGTACCTCCATGTTCCTATCCACTTTCAGCTCAGTAGGTCCTGGATCTCCCTCAAAACAACTTCTAAGAACTCAAAGATGCATTTCAAAACTTCAAGATACATTTCAAAATGTCAAGAAGTGCAAACCTTGCAGGATTTGTGGCTTTTGTGGCCCACTAGCTCCTGGTTTACATGGTACATTGTTCACGTGAATAGATCTGTCATATAAATAACAAAGAAGGCCCGAAGTAACGCCTGAACTAACTCTTCATTTACAGTGGTTGGAATGCAGTTGCAAGGAATTTTAGTTCATAAGGCATAACAGATTCAAGCAACATATTGAAGACATCTCAGGATCTTTCCAGCCCTTTTTATAGTTGCTGTTAATGCATGTTCAAAGGCAGGGATAGATATTGTTTTGTCAACTTGTTAGTTAGCAATTAGCAGGAACTGTTGGGAAAACTCCCAAAAAGGAACAAAAAAAAAAGCATACAAATTCAGTAGAGGGGACTATGGAAAATGTACTCTGTTGAGCTGGCATGGTTACAACACAATTAAGCAATATGTTAGAACAAATTGCTGCTTTTAACTATAAGCCATTCCATTCACACTTTTTAATGAAGTCCTGTGCCACACACCAGAATACTTCTCACCTCATTGCTACTCATAAAAAGCAATGATCCATTCAAAGGCTCCTCATATCTCCCATATGAGAGTTAAAAAAGACTAATCTCTCCCAGTTTGGCACAGAAGAAGAAACATCTTCCCCAATCCTTTGAAGTTGATAATTAGGATGTTTACAAGATAAAAGAACTCAGACATTTATCTGTGTAATTTCACTGCTGTCGTACATTAACATTCTCTCCTCCTTTTTTCTCTTCCTACCCAACATCCTTTCTACAAATTCAGTTTCTTTTGGTGTTTAAGGAAAGAAGAGGCTTTCCAAGGCATAATTTTTATTTTGATTTGTCAGTATGTACAAACAGTGTGTGCGTGTGTGCAGGCAGAAGCAGGAAAAAATTAAGAGGTCACTGTGGGCTGCTACTTATCAAGCAAACAGATAAAAATAAAATGGGAAGAAATATCTAATTTTTAATTTATATTATTGCTTAAAAAATCAGTATATGTGGTAAATAATACCACATTTAAACACTGATCTAATAATGCTCCCTTCAACTCCTCATCCTCTTGTTTGGCTCTTGGCCTTTTTAATGTAACCACTTGAAGCAGCATCATAGGTGATGATGTCAAATACCAAGAAACACTTGAGCCGTGCTGGTTCTTTATTAAATTGGTCTTTCCAGGCACTGGCAAAGTAAAGCCAAAGCCAAACCTGCAGTAATATGTGGACTGAGGTACATTAGAAGAGACTCTGGAATAATAACTGCACAGCTTTGTTTCATTTGGAAACATAAATCCATGCACACATACTTGGCAGACATACATCTATCTAGAGAAAAAGACATAATAAAAGGAAGGAAGAGAAATCCACTGGCACATCACATGTTGACAGCATTTTGCAAACTTTTCAATATACTCTTGTATGCATAAGTTTTAGTTTTTGTTTATGAGGTCCATCTAACTATAATTCACAACTTCTGTTAGCTTGTAAAACCCTATTGTAAAATCTGTTGAACAACATCAGAGGGCAACAACCTGATCTGTCACAAATCTATCTTGGTACCGAATGCAGGCATGACATTTCCATCTACTCTGGGAAGTCTATATTTATACTTGAGTCTGATGTTATGAATGACAACAATACAAACAAAAGAAACCTTGAACCATTGCCAATCACAACTGCCGTTCTCATCCAAGATGAATCAAGGCTGGCTTTCTTCTCTGAGACTTACTTCCTATGTTTCTTCTAGGGGATACTGCACACCACAATGTTATGTACCGTGTGTGAGAACATAACATGGCAATAGTAACACACCCATCCATGCCTGAGAAAAGATTTAGGACAAACCTCCATGTAGGACAAATCTCCAAAAAGCAGATCCAGTGCTCATGCAGTTGTTTTTGTATGAACTACTCATAATTTTCATACTTCTTTGGATCAAATCTCTTGTTAATTATTAATAATGGTGAAGTTACCATAAGATGGCCTTTCCCTTTCCATGTTTCATGTTGAAATTTTATTTTGAATGAACCAATAAGGCTGTTCACACAGGGCAGGACTGCTCATATGAAGCGCTGGGATCACCACCAATCCTGGTGCTGCCCTGCTGGTAGGCAGAGGTTTTCCACTGGGTTTTTACCCAGGTAGGAGGGCACAAACACATCCTTCTCCTTGGGTCCCCGTTTATGTGTATCCCTGGTTGTGCAAGCACCCTCGGCTGAGGGGGAATCCCTCAATGCCCCACACTCCTCGTGTGGTGCTTTGAGGGCTATCTGGAGGCCCGGCTGCATTTCCCCAGCCTCTGAACAGCCACCAGATGACTGAATGTCTCCTGCCACCACCACTCATATGGGTGTGTGAGTGGCACCTCCGGTAAAGTAATGAGAAACATCTGGGGGCAAAGTAGGCTCAATCCTGCCTTACCCGCCCAAATCCTCCCTGCCCCACTTAAAGATTCTGTGTGCAACCTTAATGTATGGCATACCCCATGTCAGTGAAGCCTTCTGAAAAGGAACATATTCCTGAATGTGGTGTATACAGTATCAGAGCTCACTGTAACAGGGTATATGCTAATTAAAAACCTATATGTCCCAATGAAGGTAAGGAAAAAGCCACATCATGGTTCATTTTCCACATCACCATAGCATTGTATGTGTAGGGTGTATTTCAGGAAATGTTTGAATTTTCACTATGGCTGGGAATTTTCTTCTTGGATTATATAAATCCATTGCCTCTGTTGATGTGTATCATAGTATGCTTGTACAAGCAGAACCTTCAAGCCCCCTTTTCTTAGTCACTCCCCATGCCCCAATCACCTCTTTAATCCATAAGGTTCCCTATCTCATGGATAGGTTCCCTATCTCAGGATTCTTTTAAATGTTTGTCATTCTTTCAATGTGTGAGCATGTGTGTGTGGTATATTATACTAGATTATTGCTATTTTTTTATTTGTTGATCTGTTCTACTGATGTTTAAGATTATTTATATAAATTTTTTTTTAAGAACATTAATCTACAATTTGGGCCTTGCATAAATGTGTGAAGTTTTATGAATTCTGCAGGTACATAGGAACTTGTCCCACAACTATTTTATGGCATCAAATTATTTTTAACAAGTTGTTCTAGTTAGAACTAATCAACCTACTTTCCTTTCACTGTCTCTACAACTGGACTAAATTTGGTTCAAATTGAGGTCCACAAGTTGCACCTCAAATGTTCATGCATCTACCATCTTGGATCGGGGTGGATGACATCATTACAAACTACATCATTGAGGTGTCCCTGTGTGTCATTCACTGCAACTGTATCAAATTTGGTTTACATCAGTTAGGCAGTCCTCATGTTAGTAGACCTGCACCTCAAAAGATCACAAGTCCACCATCTTGGATTGGGGTGAATGACATCACCACAAACTACACCATTGGGGCATTCCTATGTGTCCATACAGATGTAGCAAATTTGGTTCAAATCAGTTAGACTGTCCACAAGTTAGTGCACTTGCGCCTCAAAAGTTTACTTGTCTGCCATCTTGAATCAATAATAATAATAATAATAATAATAATAATAATAATAATAATAATAATAATGATTTCTATACCGCCCTTCCAAAAATGGCTCAGGGCGGTTTACATAGAGAAATAATAAATAAATAAGATGGATCCCTGTCCCCAAAGGGCTCACAATCTAATGTGGATGACATCATCACAAACGACGCCGTTGAGGTCTCCCTGTGTGTCACTCACTGCAACTGTACGTGATTTGGTTTAAATCAGTTAGGCAGTCCACAAATTAGCCTGCTTGTGCCTCAGATGTAAACGCGGCCACCATCTTCAACTGGAGTGGATGACATCATCACACACCACGCCATTTGGGCAGCCCTGTGTGTCCCTGCAGCTGTAGCAAATTTGGTTCAAATTGGTTAAGCGGTTCACAAGTTAGCCCACTTGTGCCTCAGAAGTTTACATGTCCACCATCTTTGATCAGGGTGGATGACATCATCACAAACTATGCCATTGAGGTGTCCCTATGTATTACAACAACTGTACCTGATTTGGTTCATATGGTTCCAGGTATTGCAAAGTTGATGGGTTGGGGGACAGATACACACAGACAGAATGCCTACTGGAAAGTAGGCTAAACATGCACCAATATTGACTATGTATATTGAAAAAAGGAAAAGGAATGAAGAACTATGAATCCCCCCCCCATTATTCTGATATAATTCATAACGCAAAGTTTTTATACCTCTGACATAATTCAGTTTTTTGTGTGTTTTATTTTTAATGCATTTTAATGGAAGATATACCTATGTAGTCCAGTCTTCACAGTTTACGCCTATGAAAATGTTTGCCAGAGTCCTTATTACTGTCTGCTGTAGTGACATGTTTATAAGTCTGGCTACTTTGTTTTGACTTTTCCAGCTTGATTGGCCAAGATTAACTTTCATGTACAGGTTTATCATTTGGGTTGAGGTAAAAACAAATCCTTTTCTGTCTCTAACACGTCCCATAATTTAATCTGGCAAAATGTTTGAATTCACAGAAGAACAGCAAAAATGCATAAGTACTGGAGTCCTTTGAGGCAAAAGAACACAAAACATGTGTTGGGCTTACACAGACTCTATGAATTATGCATATGTAAATGTAATTAGTTTGCTCTCTGTATCACACTGTATTCCGTTTTCAAAATGACCATAAGAGAAAACACAGATAAGTATCAGCCGTGGACTTTAGAAGTAGGAATCCAAATTTTAGGAGTGTTGGCCCTTAAAACTATATTCCATTTCATCTGATGTTATAGGATTTTGCTATAACAAATTACTTAACTGCTGCACTCAAAGTCTTCTCAGTCCCCCTCTACTATACTTGCTTTACAAATAGAAAATACCTGTGTCAGCAATTACAAATATTAACAAGAAAAACCTATAGTAATAGTCTTGATCATAGAACAACATGAAAGAACAAAATAGCAGCTTTAAGAATTCTAGAATTTCCTTACAGGATGAAAAAAACTCTTAGAAATGCAACAGTGGTTAATATCCAGACTAACAAAGCGTGTGTGCAGATTATACCGCACATTCACTATAAGGAAGGGGCAATTTTCATCTGTCTCCCCTTCCCTCTGAAGCCAACTGTGACTACCAAAACAGGTCTCTGAGGGCTGTGTGACCATCACAGATATGTTTTCGGAAGTCACAGTTTGCTTCAAACAGAAGGGGAGAGCAATGTGAATATCGCTCCAACAATTCCAGAGTGAGAAATAATGCAAATTATTCATTAAGCTACTCTAAAATCTCCTTGTCTACCTTCAGTATTCAATTAATACCTTAGCAGTGTAAAGGTTTTACTATATCCCGGGCCAGTTTCCTTCTCATTACTGATTTAAAGGGTGGGGGGATGGTGTGTTGCTTTTATGCCTTTAGTCTTTAGTGCTTTAAATTCCTTATTTGTTTGCCTTACAATTAATGTAAGCTTGTTTTGCCACAGTTTAGACACTTTCCAGTTGTTCTTATTTGGCAAAATTTTTACTTTTAAAAGGAAATGTTCTTGCCTTGGATAGTTTCTTGACACTGCTATATAGCCATGCTGACATCTGGGATTTTTTTATTCTCTTACTTAACTGTAGCATATGTTTTATACCAGAGACTTTATTATAATTATATAAAATAACCATGCTTCTCAAAGTGATTTGACCCTTCTGCCCCCCTCCATCAACTTCTTTTAACAATTTTTAAAAAATAAATTGTTTCTTGTGAATTGAAATGTGATTGTGTTAAGCTTACTCAGGTTTTGAATCCCAAGAAGAGTCAGCTGCCTCTCAGAATTGCATCAGGATGGAAATTGTCAAGTCAGGCTTGTCTCAATTGAGTTGTGCTCCAAAATTTACAGCATGGTTATGATCCTTCCTTTCAGCAACAGATCTCCTGCTGATAGGTTAAAATTTAACACAAAGTGAACACAAGCTTGGATTCGAAGCAAATGCATGCTATAGCACAAAAAGAACCCTTCTAATACACAATGTTCTTGTTGCAAATCTAGTTTTTCAAATAAATATTTGGATTGAGACATCACGAAATGCACAGAACTTGTGCTTGCTGGGAACTGGCAGCTGGCTGAGTTGTACTTGCTGTTGTTCATGTGAAGCCACCCATTGACTTTACCCAGAGAGTCAGAGTGCAGGATGCATCCAACATGGCATGCATCCTGCATTCTGTAAGCATGCCTGCCATGTTGAGGTCCCTTTTGCAGCACACTAGTACTAGCCAACATTTTCAGAACTGCAGTCTTTGAGGCATGGCTGTTTGAGGCATTAGAGGCATTTTCCCGTTCCCTTCAATTAAAGGTAGCCTTATGAGTATTCCTTTGAGCTTTCCACTAAAGTGAATGGATACACAGGAGGTTGTTTGTGCACACAGAAGTACACTCCACACTCTGGATGAGGACAAATAAATACCATTTGCTATCCTTTTATACAATTCATTATATATCATGAATTTCAATGAGGCTTGACAGACTGGACTACTGCTACAGTGAATATTTATATAATGTACTCAATTAAGTACAGTACTCAATTTCAACAAAAGTACTCAAAGCAGTTTTTAGAGAAATAATTAAGTAAGTAAGAAAAAAAGATGGTTCCCTGTCCCAAAAGGACTTAAGAGTCTAAAAAGAAATATAAGGTAACCAGCAACAGCCACTGAAGTTATGCTGTGCTGGGGTTGGTTAGGGCCAATTGTTCTCCCCCTGCTAAATAAGAAAATCATCACTTTTAAGGTCCCGATTTTATTTAATCCAGTTTTTATTTTATTGGCATGAGTTGCTTTGCAATTATTGCTGAAACAGACCCATTCAGTAAACTTGCAATACAAATGTTGTATTAAAAAACCCTTAAAGACCATTTTCAGTTTAACCATAACCATTAATGAATTAAAATGCTGCCTTATAAATTGTACACATCAGCTTAATATGTCCTTGGCGTGCTCAATTACGACTCTCCTTTAATATGGGCCTTCTTTCACTTTAGAACCTCCCTTCTTCCTTTCAGAAGAGTGACTGTGAAGGAGACAGAACATCCTGATAGCAGAGCCTACCTTTGATTACTGAGGTGGGTCTACCATTGCCTGTGTGCATTATTCAATAAACTGTTTACATTAACAGTCCTTTGTTACAGGTTTTAAATCTTCAGGCTGCCAGTTTTCGGAGGCCCGGCCTGCCAGCTGGCAGACAGAGAGGTGCTTGTCCTCCAGTTGATTGAGGTAATTAACAGCATAAACTGTCAGAAGGTGACAGGAGGCAGAAAGTTCCTGCCCCGGGGTCACAGCTGGACTCCGCCAACTTGCTCCTTGGTTTCCCAGTAAAACTAATAATGGAGGGAATATTAGTATTAAATTATTAAATCAGAAAGGCAAAATGAAACTTGTGGTTTCCACCCATAGTTAACTGGAAGGCAAATTAGGGGCAATATTTTGGAAGAGGGGATCAGTTTTAAGCCACCTCTGAGGGAAAAGGACTGGCTTTTTCTGGGCACAGATATAACCATTGATTAGAAGCAAAAATTATATAATGTGCATGTAACCTAAGACAAACAGGGGGAAATGGGCCACTTGTCAGGTCTGCACATCTCTATAATCCCGAGTAGCTTTAATAACTGGTGTGTGTGTGTGTGTTGTTCATCTTAATTATCAGAATGCATTTTGCTTTCTCCATAGAATGATTGATGACTTCTATAAAGCATAATGCCTCATTATATGCAATGGCTGACATCTTAATGTTGCTGCATACTTCTAACTGTGGTGTATCGAACAATTTGTGCAATCAGTTTCTGTACAGGGGCGTAACTTTAATAGGGCAAGGGGAGACAGTTGTCTGGGGGCCCCCTGCCTTGGGGGCCCCCCAGAGGAAAGTCACATGACTGACTCCCCCAGCTGTGCACCCACCCGGGCCTCCTTCAGTTGTATTCATCCTCCGAAATTGATGTGAGTGTTAAGACCAGGAGCTACCAGAACAGCATGTCTTTCTCTCGTACCATTAAATGACTTGCATCGTCCACAATTTACAAGACCTTTTAAAAAATAATTTAGGATATTGTTCTATTGTGGAATAAATTTTACTATGCTTTTTGTTAGTTACCACTATTCAGCCTCATTTAAGATTTCTTTACTTCATGAGCTGAGCTTCAGTGAGGGAGGGCCCATTTTAAAATCTTGTCTCTGGGCCCAGTTCAACCTTGCTACGCCCCTGTTTCTGTAGCTTTAAGAAGCGCTTCCTGGTTGTGAGGTTCTTCTTGGTTAGAAGGTAAGCTGAGATTCAGCCCGCTTACCTTTAGCAGACAGCTGCAGACCTGTTGGTTCTAAGTCTTTGTTCCTGTTCCATTTTATTCTTGTTTGGTCTTCAAATAAAAGTTGTTGAGGACAAATGCTGCTCTGGTGCAGAGCCTATTCATAATAGTAACAGAAGAGCACAGACGGTGCTAGGCCCCACACTAGAGCCAGTGCTGCCAAAGCATAGTCATGTACTTGCAAGAACACCCACGCTTCAGGAGTGTGGGGACTAGTGCTGAGTGCACACGGTTGTTAGAAGCATCATATAGGGTTAGTTAGGATCAGTGTTCTCTCTCACTTTTTTCATCCATGTGCAGAATGGGTTTTGTTTTGGGCGGCAGTATCAAGGCAGTGTGTGTGTGTGCACATGTGCATTCAGATGAGGCCTTCCGGATTCAACCCGAGTGGGATCTAAAATTACCTGAGCGGCCATAAACTTGTGAGTGTGTGCACGCCTTTGAGGGAACACTGGTCAGGGTGTCAGCCAACAGTCCACCAGTCATAATGCCATCCTGCCTTTCAATCTGAATGTCCAATTTTGAAGAAAACCAACACCTCTGGCATCCCTCAAAGCCTGGTGCTCCAGGCTTTGTAATATGCAAATTACATATTACAGAAGTAGATTTCCCAATATGGTATAAATTGTTGCCATCTGAAATATATTTACTAGAAAGTAAGTCACTGAAATCAGTGGAGTGTGCTTCCGAAGCCCTATGCTTCTCCTACCTTCTGCTGTTAACACATCATAAAGTGAAGATCAAAAGGCCAGTTAGACATGTCCCACGCAAACGCACTCCTAGCCATGCCCTCAAGTATCTCCAAATTTAGATTAATTTAGAAACACCTGGGAGCAAGTCAGTGTGGGGCTGTGGCTTGCCAGCATATGCCCGTTTTCTCCTTCTATAGGTACTCTGTGCATGGCTGGCATAATGCCTGTACAGGGGCAAGTAAGACATTCTTAGGCTATAGGCTCAGGAGCAGCTTTTGTTCTCAGGGGACTGCATAGTGGAGAGTAAAAGGTGAGAGAGATGACTTGTGCAAACTTCATTCTGTGCACTCAGGTCTGGATCCATCCTATTATGTGGAACATTTTTATTTTTATTTTTGCACTGTGAGCCAAAACCTGACCATTTAGCCCTACTTTGGCCTTTACAGTATTGTCTTTAAGGCAGTTGGTTAAGGGATATCCCAGATCTGTGCCCATCATTTAAAAGCTGAAGATAGATTCCCTAACACTGTTGTGCCCCCATGAATATAGTCCCAGTTAAATGAATATTCTTGGGGAGATTTCTTCCAGGCTATAAAAACTGTAGTCTGAAAAAAAGTACAGCTATTTGTATTAGAAAGGATTTGTAACGATTATATAACAACAGTTTACGAACAGCTCTGGATTACCACAAATGATAGTGTTGTCCAAAAACCTCAAATGATGTATAAAGCAAAAGTGGCAGCCAATAGAGAGTTATACAGCCAAGTCTTAATCCCATTGAAGTCTGTGGCAAACTCTTGCTGATCTCAGTAGGATCAAAACTTGGCTTACAACTGAAAAAGGCTTCACAGTTAATGCAAAAGCACACCATGTGCCCATTGTTTCTAAGCAGATGTTCAGAGACTTCTTTTTATTTTAATTTTTAATTACAGTATTAAACAAAACGGAGCTCCTATATAGCTGGAGAATCGGAAATCTGATTTCCACCCCCACACCCAGCCACTTTCTTGTTGGTTCTAGGGCTTTGGGCCTTTTTGAAATGGGGGAGCAGTGCCAACAAACTATTAGTAATAGCAGTTTTTTAACTGCAGGATAAGCTTCCTGCATGTTTAAATAAATATTGTTAACTGTGACCTTTTGATTTTACTGGGACTGATAAGGCAATTGTTTGACCTATATGAAGCACATACAGTATGCATGGGTTGAGTGCAGCAGAAAACAGGAAACAATAAATCAGAAATTAGAGCACTGATTGTTGTAGCTAATTACATCAGACTTCTGCTTAATTTCTTGCTCTGTCATTCTAACCTGATTTTCTGGCCAACAGGCTTTGTAAATTGCTGGTGTCACGTACATACAGAAAATAATAATCTTTAGTTCCTATGACTGACAAATGAATGAGGGGGAGAACATAGTTTATTATGGAAGAATGAACTGAGACACACACCAGATACCTGCTCAGATGCTCTTTTAATTCACTTACTCTAATGAGCTGCATGGTGTGGTTGTTCACCAGCAGCATGGATTTGGGGCATCATGAGTTATTAATTGGATTTTGGGCTTGATTTGATAAGATTGGACCAACAAAGGAGGAAAAACCCACCCACATTCACAAATGGAAAACATGACAGATACTACATCTGTACAAGGAAGGAGATCAAATTGTGGCTAGGCCACTTAAGTAAAATATGAAAATATAAGTTAGTCAGCACGCTGTTTCAACTTCTCATTATAATAATAGTACACATTTTGTCCCAAAGACTGCCATCTAAAATAAGTAGATAATCATGTAACTAGCTGTCTCTTCTATGTGTTTACTGAAAACTCCTAAGTTTTCAGTAAACTTAGTCCTAAGGGAGGGCAACCAAAAACTAAGTATAGCTCAGGAATAGTTAACATAATACAATGGTTACTTAATGGAATCATCGAGCCAGAAGGGGCCTTGTAGACCAGACTTCTGGTCAATGCAGGAAATCCAGAACTACAGCATCCACAACAGAAGACCTCTAGCAAGGGAAAGCCCACCACCCACTTAGGTAATTCCTTTGTCACATATGATTAAGAAGTTTCTTCTAATGTTCAGCTGAATTCTACCTCTTCTGTAGAAAACCTTAATGCCCTCCTGGTATTTGAAGAGTGCTATTGGCCACATTCAGACTTAACATGGAAGCATGGATCCAATAGACCCGTGGTTCTGCATCTCCCTCCACCCACTCTCCTGTCAACATTCAGACATTGGGGAGAGAAGCCAAGGGGCCTCTCTGTAGTCAGTGAGACTGCAGAGAGGTGAGGGAACTGGCTGTGTGGGCTTCCATCTTTCCTGAAGGACAGCCTGCACTGCCAATAGTAGCCGGAGCGAGGGAGGAGCTTCTTCCCTCAACTCCGGTTGCAGAAAAGGCTAACAGAGGTTCCAGCATTTGGATGTAACACTGGCACTGCCAAACCAGAGGTTGGGACGAGGAAACTTAGAGATAACCGAAGGTGACAAATGGACTTTGGGGAGGGAAACTGTGGTTCCATTTTTTTCCTTTAACTGCAGCTTGCCACATTCGTTCATTTGGTTAGTGAAACCAGAGGTAAAGGGACCTACAGTTTTGTGTTACATATGAACCTGGCCATCCTTTCCTGCTTCAGTTTTTTCTTCTCTAGCCTCCTTTAACCTTTCTCATAGGGTTTGTTTTCCATCTTTTTTTGTTCTCTGAACCTGTTCCAATTTGTCTATATCCTTCTTAAAGAGTAATGTGCAGAACTGAACACAGTACAGCAGACAAGGTCTGATTTAAGGTCTGACTAGTGAGGAATAAAATAAAACTGTTGCTTTGTGATGTGCAAACTATAGTTCTCTTAATGCAGTTCGAACGTGCATCAGCCTTTTAAAAAAGCTCTTTTGCTGCATCACTTTGCTGACTCATGATCCACTTGTGATCTACTTCAAGCCCAAGATTCTTTTCAGATAGACTACTTGCAAGCCTGGTATCCCCCTTTCAATGCCCAAGTATTTAATTTTTTTCCTAAGTGCAGACCTTTGTTAATTTCAGCTCAGTTTTCAATTCTGTAAAGATCATTATGAATTTTCTTCCTCTCTTTTGAAGTGTTAGTTGTTTCTCTGAGTTATGTCATCTGCATATCTGTTTATTCCCACCGTAGCTTCATCTAAGGTGAAGTCATTGATAAAAATTTTGAAGAGTACCAACC
This sequence comes from Hemicordylus capensis, assembly GCF_027244095.1. Taxonomy (NCBI): domain Eukaryota; kingdom Metazoa; phylum Chordata; class Lepidosauria; order Squamata; family Cordylidae; genus Hemicordylus; species Hemicordylus capensis. Next base: position 78,764,602 of record NC_069661.1, on the reverse strand, counting down.
CCAGACAGATCTCTTTAGCACTCATGTGAAACTTCCGTCCAGTTTGATAAGGTGCCACTGAGGCAGTTTGAGTATAGTTGTGCAACCAATTGTGAATCAATTTGATGGCAATATCATCTAGCTCGCATACACCGCCTAGAAATGTACATATCAGGTGGTATAAAATATGATAAATATGATAAATAAATAAATCTGACCATTTTGGTAACCAAAATATCATGGGGAACTTCATCAAGTACTTTTCTGAAATCCAGATTAATTAGGTCTACTGCATTCCCACAATTTGCTAAACTAATAATCCGCTCAAGAGTGAGGGAGTGTGAAGACTAGTCTAGAAGGATTTGTTATAGAGAAATACATGCTGTCTTGTTTCTACTAATAATTGTGTGGCTATCAAGACTGACTGCTTTATAATCTTTTCTAGTATCTTTCCTATCATCAAAGTCAAACTGACTAGTCCATCGTTTCCCAAATTCCCCTTTCCTCCCTTTTTGAAGACTGAGACAACATTAGCTCATCTCCAGTCCTGTGGCATCTCAACCATTCTCCAGGATTTCTGAAATATTATAGATAGAAGTTCTGAGAGTATATCAGCAAGTTGTTTTAGTACCCTAGGAGCAATTCATCCAGCCCTGAACTCATTTAAAATACGTAGATGTTTCAGGACCAACTCCTCACCAGTCTTGAACCCACACCATTAACTTTTGTGAGGCTGCTTATGTGAAGTTGCACACTGTTTCCCTTTTGGGAAAAGATTGAGGCAAAATAGGAGCTGACCTTCTCTTTGTCATCCCTTAAAGTTCCACCATCCTTACCGAGCAATGGGCCTACCATTTCCTTCCTCTTCTTCTTATTTTGAACATACCTGAAAAATCCCTTTTTGTTGCTCTTAGTATCCCTCGCCAGCCTCACCTCGTTCTGAGCTTTAACTTTCCAGACACTGTCCCTACAAGCCTGGGCTACTTATCTTTATCAATCCTTGCTGACTTGTCCTTCATTGTGTTTCTTATTAACATCCTTTTAAAAATGTTTAGTTCATCATTAGGGTGTTTGTGCAGCCTCTTTGGTAGGGATGTGCATTTCATTTCAGATACAAAACGTTTTGTGCACAAAACAGGCCGTTTCGGCTGTTTTGTAGCCAAAACAAAACACCCAGTGCTTAAAACAGAAAATTTTGTAGCCAAAACAAAACGTCCCTGCTTTGGATACAAAACGTTTTGTTGTTTTGGCTGTTTTGGAACTCCATTTTGCAATCACAAAAAATCTTTCTCCTTCAGTCTCCATTTTGAGTTTTGACATATGTTTGAATTTCCGGCCCTTCCAGCCTGCAGATTGGCCAGCAGGGGAGCGCGGGGTCTTGGGTTGGGGAGCGCAGCGCGGGGTCTGGGGTGGCAGCAGGGGAGCGCGGGGCTTTGGGGTGGCAGCAGGGGAGCGTGGGGCTTTGGGGTGGCAGCAGGGGAGCACAGGGTCTGGGGTTGCAGCAGGGGAGCATGGGCTTTGGGGTTGCAGCAATTGAATTTAAAAATTTATGTGTGGTGTTTGTTGTTAGTTGTTGTTTCACACTCTTGTGTGTGGATAAATTGCATTTCTGGGGTGGATGTGAATGTGCATGACCAAAACTTGTTCTTTGCAAAGCTCTGCAGGTGTTGTAGATGTGTGATGTTGATGTTATTTTGGAGGGGGAAGAGTGGGTTGGGTGGTAGTGCCCCAATGGGTGCCTGCTACCACCTAGGTTTCAGAGTGATTGGGCAAAGGGCTCAATATTATTTGATTTTTGAAGTGAAGTTTACTCTTTCCCCCCATAGTGAAGAATGGAGGTTTCAGCAGCCCCAGAATTGCACATGTGGGGCACTTGGGTGGCCCAGAGAGAGTGGTGGCATAGTGAACATAGGGTGCCAACCACCACCATGGCTTGATAACCCATGGTGTACTTGGTTCTGTTGTTTTGGAAGTGTTCTGAGTGTAGATTCTCTGGTTGCATATGAGATTTTCAATGAGAAACCATGAATCCACTCTCATTTGCTACTGCTAATAGCAAAAAAAAAAAAAAAAAAAATCTTAAAGACACATAAACTTCAAAAAAAAATTTAAATCAACCCTTTGCCCATTTTTTTTGTAAATTGGTGTGGTAGCCTCCACCCATTAGGCACTACCACCCCACCCCACTCTTTTGACCCCACGACCCATTTTTCCGATCCAAATCGATTCGGATTCGAATAAATTTGGATCCAAATCGAATCTGGGCTCATTCGGATGGGTCAGATTCGGACACAAATCGAAACGGGGGTGTTTCGATTTGGGTACAAATCGAATCACAAAAAATCTTTTCGTGCACACCCCTACTCTTTGGCTGTTTTAGGCACCTCCCATTTTTGTTTCTCATTGGAATTGATTGTGACTGCACTTGTTGAAGTCCTCTCATGTTGGGCACTTGTTCCTGTTAGTTTATTCAGCCATGGAATTTTACAAAGTGCTTCTCTGAGCTTATCAAAATAAGTTTTCCTGAAATCCAAGTTACAGCTTTGAATTTGTTCACCTTTAACTTTCCATTATATGGCCATTTTGCCATGGTCACCCCAAACTCAACCCTCCTTCAGTCACATTGACCAGCTTGTCATCCTTGTTGGTTATGGGCAAGACAAGGACAGCCAGTTCCTTGTTTCTTCCTCCACCTTCTGAAAGAAGAGGAAGTTGTCAGCAAGGCATGTCAGGAATTTGTAGAGGGGTTTGGGTTCTGGCATCTCACATTAAAAGGATTAGGGGTCATTGGCCTAGGAAAAACCTCTGCCTGAAAGCCACTGCCAGTTAGAACAGTCAACACTGGGCTAAATGGAGTGACTCAATACAGTACAAGGCAGTTTCATGTGTTCACCATGGTGTTGATGATGATAATTGATACCACCATCTTAAGAGAATTAATACAGTTGTGAGAGAAAGGTACAAGACTCTTGGAATAAGATCTAATGGCTATGAGTGGTTCATTAATACATTGCTGGCTAGTGATCAGAAGAAAATTTATTAGGAGTAAAATCCTAGATGAGTTTCCCAAGGGCTGTTATAGGAGCAAAGAAATATCAATGACTTGAGAGGAGTTTTAAATGCATTTTGGAAAAGTAATGTATGGTGAGTCATGTATGGTGACCAAAGCTATGCACATGCTGTGCTAAAAGAAACAAAATTAATCCACCCTTTGCACCAATTCTGTGGCATGTGTAATGTGAATGGATTTTATTTCAATGTATTCTCCTTTTCTTAGTGATGGTAAGGGCTTTTCTTGTAGTTCCAAAGGCAGAAGAACTGCCCACCTGCCTGAACCTGTATGTTCACTCATTTTCATCAGAGGTGCTGTTCCAGGTGGCTACCAAGCATAGAGCGTTCTCTGTGGTCAGGGCCACCATGTGCAGATAGCTGCTAAGGGTGAAAGAGTCTCAGAAGGTCCCACAGCTGATTCTTGAGGCCTGCTGTGTGCCTAGGGCTTCATGTGGCAATGGTGGAGTGACTTTCTTGGAACAGCCAGGTAGGAGAGGGTACATGGAGGGCACTTTGCTAAGGACCCCTGGAAACTGAAGCTAGCTCTATCTGTGTTGGAATCCTGATGATGGAATACCTTTTTCAGAGGTGGTTCTCTGGAAGCTAGTCTTTTAGGCACCCAAGCCAAGCTGGTTCATTTTCACATGGCGTTGGCCAGCAATAAATCAATCTCTGTAACTATTTTGATGCTGCTTCTAGCATTGGGTGCTGTACTGTGTGTTTTTAATGGGCATGTTTTTGATTGTTGATGTTGCTTATGTGGATAGAATTGTACACTGCAAGGTCTTTGCAATAATCACCTTTGCAAGGTTGAAAGGTGGAACATACATGTTGGAAATAAATTGAAACTAAATGGTGTTGTTTTTTAAAAAAAATTAAAACTGAAATACTCAGGATGCTGAACTTACTGGGCACAATGCCAACTCTGTTAGTTAACTGGTATAATTATGAGTTCATGGAATATAAACTGTTCTATTTGTAATATGCCATTTGCTCTTTGATGTTTTCCCATTCTAAGTTTTCATGTTTTCCCTCTGCAGTATTGGAGAAGTCTGCAGCTGGAAATGGGATACTGAGAGGACAGAAACTGCTGAAAAGCTAAGGAAATTCTTTGGAGCCAGAGGTTCTGGTTTTTAAACACAAAGTCTGAGTGACTGATGTATTAGGGGCAAGGAAGAATGTTCTACTGCAAATCTACTACAAATCTGAGGAGAAAGTTCTCAAGCAAATTCTAGTTTACTTGTAAACAGTACAACATATAGCATTATTTGCTACAATATCTAACGTATTTACTTACTTATTTAGTGCATTTTTATACCGCCCATATACAAATCTCTGGACAATTTACAGTTTTAAAGCACAAAAAACCATTAAACACTAAATCAATTAAAACAGTTAAAAATATAGATAAAAATAACCTTAAAACTTTACAGGTGTGGACTAAAAGTCTGATTTAAAATTTTTCAAAAAAGTTTTCAAAATTTTCTTAAAATAATCCAGAGATGGGGAGGCTTTAATTTTGTTTGGGAGCATGTTCTAAAGTCCTGGGACAAACCTAGAAAAGGCCTAGTTTTGGGTCACCACCAAACGAGCCAATGACAACCTGATTATCCTCCCGATTATCCCCTGACCTCTCCTGATTATCTTAATAGGTGGCAGGGGTCCATGAAGAAGAAGGCGTTCTCTTAAGTACCCAGAATGTTGGGGGGCAATATGCTAAATCATTGTAAACCGCTTAGAGAGCTTCCAGCTATAGAGCGGTATATAAATGTAAGTGCTATTGCTATTGCTATTGCTATTAAATACCTTGGACGCAAGCCTTTCAGGACTTTATAACCACCACTTTGTATTTCAGTCTGAGAAACCAGGGAGAAGTTTCGCTCCAGAAGTTCTCGCAGACCATGTACCTGTTTTTCCCCAGGGAAGTGTAACCACATCCAGAACACGCAGATCCAAACCACTTCCTAAGTTTTGATCTCCCACAATAAGTACTTCTGTCTTGTTGGATTCAGCTTCAGATTGTTCAATATATAACATAAAAGCTGTCTCTTACAGTTTGGTATTATAACTATCTTTCTCAAGCTTTTAAGTTTAGCCAAGGTAAGTAAATCCTAGAATGTTCTAAGCCATTCAGTTTTACTTGGTTCAGTTCTTACCTTCTAATACTTACCAATGATTAATCTTGAAGCAAATAGGGCATAAGAACATAAGAATATAAGAGCCCTGCTGGATCAGGCCCAAGGCCCATCTAGTCCAGCATCCCATATCGCACAGTGGCCCACCAGATGCTGCTGGAAGCCACAGGCAGGAGTTGAGGGAATGCCCTCTCTCCTGCTGTTACTCCCCCGCAACTAGTACCCAGAGGCACCCCGCCCCCGAGGCTGGAGGTGGCCTACAGCCCTCCGACTAGTAGCCGTCAATAGACCTCTCCTCCATAAAGTTATCCAAACCCCTCTTAAAGCCATCCAGGTTGTTGACTGTCACCACATCTCGTGGCAGAGAATTCCACAAGTGGATTATGTGTTGTGTGAAAAAGTACTTCCATTTGCTGGTCCTAGATTTCCTGGCAATCAATGTCATGGGATGACCCCTGGTTCTAGTGTTAAGGGAGAGGGAGAAGAATTTCTCTCTGTCCACTTTCTCCATACCATGCATGATTTTATAGACCTCTATCATGTCTCCCTGCAGTCATCTTTTTTCTAAACTAAATAGCCCCAGGTGTTGTAGCCTAGCCTCACAAGAAAGGTGCTCTAGGCCCTTGATCATCTTGGTTGCCTGCTTCTACACCTTTTCCAGTTCAGCAATATCCTTTTTTTAGATGTGGTGACCAGAATTGTACGCAGTACTCCAGGTGTGGCCGCACCTAGTTTTGTATAAGGGCATTATAATATTGGCAGTTTTATTTTCAATCCCTAATGATCCCTAGCATGGAATTGGCCTTTTTTACATCTGCCGCACATTGAGTCGAGACTTTCAATGAGCTGTCCACCACGACCCCAAGATCGTTCTCCTGGTCAGTCACTGACAGCTCAGATCCCATCAGCAAATACTTGAAGTTGGGGTTCTTCGTCCCAATGTGCATCACTTTACACTTGCCAACACTGAACCGCATTTGCCACTTTGTCGCCCACTCACCCAGTTTGGAGAGATCCTTTTGGAGCTCCTCACAATCCGTTTTGGATTTCACTACCCAAAAGAGTTTGGTATCATCTGCAAATTTGGCCACCTCGCTGCTTACCCCTGCTTCTAGATAATTTATGAATAAATTAAAAAGCACCGGTCCCAGTACAGATCCCTGGGGGACCCTACTTCTTACTTCTCTCCAATGCGAAAACTCTCCATTTATACCTACCCTCTGTTTCCTGTCTTTCAAGCAGTTAGCAATCCACACATGTACTTGTCCCCTTATCCCATGACCGCTAAGTTTCCTCAGGAGTCGTTGATGAGGAACTTTGTCAAAAGCTTTTTGGAAGTCCAGGTATACTATGTCAACTGGAGCACCTTGATCTACACACTTGTTGACACTCTCAAAGAACTCCAAAAGGTTGGTCAGGCAAGATTTACCTTTGCGGAACCCATGCTGGTTCACTCTCAGCAGGGCCTGTTCTTCTATGTGCTTTACAATTTTATCCTTGAGGAGGCTTTCCATCAATTTGCCTGGAACGGATGTTAAGCTAACCAGCCTGTAATTTCCCGGATCACCACAGATCCCTTCTTGAAAATCGGTGTTACATTTGCTACTCTCCAGTCCTCTGGTACAGAACCAGATTACGGGGATAAGTTATATATTTTAGCAAGGAGGTCAACAATTTCACATTTGAGTTCTTTGAGGACTCTTGGATGGATGCCATCCAGCCCTGGTGATTTGTTAGTTTTCAGTTTTTCCACAGTTTAGAACATCATCTCTCGTCACTTCTATCTGGCTCAGTTCTTTAGCCGCCATTCCCGAAAAGCCTGGTTCAGGAACAGGTATATGCTCAGTATCCTCTGCCGTGAAGACGGACACAAAGAACTCATTTAGCTTCTCTGCAACCTCCATATCCTCCTTAATAATCCCTTTCACTCCCTCATTATCCAAAGGTCCAACTGCCTCCCTGGCAGGTTTCCTGCTTCTGATGTATTTAAAGAAGTTTTTGTTATTCCCCTTGATGTTTTTAGCTAAATGTTCCTCAAACTCTCTTTTCGCCTCCCTTATTGTTGTCTTGCATTTCTTTTGGCAGAGTTTGTGTTCCTTTTTGTTCTCTTCATTTGGACAGGCCTTCCAATTTCAGAAGGAAATCTTCTTCCCTTTTATGGCTTCCTTGACAGTACCCGTTCGCCATGCTGGCATCTTCCTGGACTTAGTGGTACCTTTCCTCTTTTTGGATATACAATCTAACTGGGCTTCTACTACTGTGGTTTTGAGTAAACTCCATGCACTCTGGAGCGAAGTGACTCTCCTGATTTTCCCTTTCAGCTTCCTTTTCACCATCCTCCTCATTTTAGAGAAGTTTCCTTTTCTGAAATTCAAAATGTCTGTGTTCGACTTCCTTGGTGATTCTCTCCCCACATGTATGCTGAATTTGATGGCACTATCAGTGTTCCCTAAAGGGTCGATGACACTGAGATCCCGCACCAGAACCTGGGTGCCACTCAGAATTAAGTCCAAGGTTGCCTTCTCTCTGGTTGGTTCCAAGACCAACTGTTCTAGGGCACAGTCATTTAGCGTATTTAGAAATTTCACCGCTTTGTCATGACCTGACTGTGAATTTACCCAGTCTATGTATGGGTAATTGAAGTCACCCATGATTACAGCCCTGCCTCTCCTTGACGCCTCCCTGATTTCCTGCTGCAACTCCCAGTCACTGTCAGCATTTTGATCAGGAGGGTGATAGCACATCCCCAGTAACACGTTCCCTTTCAGGCCTTGTATTGTCACTCACGGGGTTTCTGTGAAGGACTCCAGTCCATCCAGGTTTTCTAGCTGGTTAGATTCTATGCCTTCTTTAACATACAGTGCTACTCCACCTCCAAGGCGCTCCTCCCTGTCCTTTCTATAGAGTTTATATCCAGGGTAACAGTATCCCACTGGTTCTCACTTTTCCACCATGTTCCTGTTATGCCCACTATATCTATTTCTGCATTAGCCACCAAGCACTCCAGCTCACCCATTTTGGCTCGGAGGCTTCTGGCATTGGCATATAAGCACCTATACGCTGAATCTCTCACCTGATGTACGCTATCTTTCTTTTGACTCTTTGACCAGCTGGCACAGTCTCCCGTCTGCTCTTTATGCGGTACTGCTCTGTCCTCTTCTGTTTTATCTGAATCCTTTGCACCCTCGCACTTTAAAGGATGGCTTTTGCCGAACGGGATACTGCCCAGCTCCCATCGGCTGTTCTCCAAGCGTCATTTTAAAAGCTGCTCTGCAAACCTTTTGATTTTAAAGTAATGGATTTTGTTATAATATGTGAGAAAATATTTGATATAGTTCAGTAGAAATAATAGAGGATCTCTGGTTTAATTAACATTCATAATTACCATAATTCACAATTTCCTTTTTCAGAATATAGTTTTCTAGCTTATTCTTGTTCAGTTATGAAAAAAGCTACTTTTATTTTCAGATTCAAAACCTTCCATTATTATTTGTATATATCTTGGACAATTTCTATGGAAGGATGCTATTGCATGGTTGTCTTAAACCAATTATCTCTTACGTTCAGACCTATTGGAAAATGAGAAATCTCTACTAAATTAAATACAACACTGCATTAAGTCTATGATGAGTCACGTAAAATTAATGTAGTCTGTATTATAGTCTAATAACATGCCATATATTTTTCATAATACATTCTTATTCTCATGTATACCTTTTTAGTATTAGTGAAGATTATTGATATATTATGCTTTGATTTGGGGGGTAAACAAGAACAATATGATTTGAAGTTATTGAAATAACCGCACCTGGATAGGTAATGGCACACTCTGTGGCCGGGGGTTGCTGCCCTCTGCACTACTCCTCACACCCATGCCTGAGGTGACCACCTGAACCTGCCTCATAGAACGACTGGCCATGCATCTCAGTAACAATCTCAGTAAAACTCTCTTTAAAACACTGTTAAAAATCTCAATTCACACCTATGAAGGCTTTTTTCAGCACCCCCAAAATGAGTGTACCTGGTATCTTATGCTTTTTTTAATGCACCCTGTTATATTGTCTTATGAACATTATACATCACACTCCGTCCTTTTACACATCAATCCTGTGTGATCAAATGCTGATATCTTTTTCTATGATCTTATTTCAGCTCTAGGCCAAAACAGCTGCAAGAATTTTGGAATCATAGTTTAATAAGGAAACTAGTCTATAAAATGTCATGTTTATCTGTTCCACGATTTAGGATTACAGTTAATCTCCCCTCTGTCCATGGTCATGGAAGCATTACTTTTTGGTGGATTTCATTAATTGCGTTCATCAAAGAGTTTGCTAAGATATCCCAAAACCGTTTATTAAAAAATCAGAGGTAAAGCCATTAGGTTCAGATACTTTATTGCTCTTTAAGGTTTTTAATTGCTTGGTCTACTTCCTCCACTGTAATTTAAGATCCATACTTTGTTTATCATCATCACTTAGCTGTGCTATTCTTAGATAGAAATGAAAGTATTTATATTATTCTAACTGAGATCTTAAGTACTTCATAGGGATTTTTAAAATAACTAGCTGAACCCTCACAAAGCATCTGTGCAGTAGTTTATTTACTTTTGGGGGTTTAGTTGAGAGAATTCATTTGGCTCATCCTCCCTTTGTAGCCGTGCATTGCACCGTGTTCCCCTCCCCCCCGCATAACTGTCTCGTTCGCTTCCCCCCCACAACTCTCTCTCTCTCCCCCCAATTCTCTCACTTGCTCTCTCCCCCCCAAAACCCTCTTGCTCACTCTCTCCCCCCACAACTCTCTTGCTCGCTTTCCCCCCCACAACTCTCTCACTCACTCTCTCCCCCAACAACTCTCTTACTCGCTTTCCCCCCAATCCTCTCTCTCACTGTCCCCCAACTCTCTCATTCACTCTCCCCCCACAACTCTCTCGCTCGCTTCCCCCCCCACAACTCTCTTGCTCACTCTCTCCCCCCACAACTCTCTCACTTGCTCTCCCCCAACAACTCTCTTGCTTTCTCCCCCCCCACAACTCTCTCACTCACTCTCTCCCCCCCACAACTCTTTCGCTCACTCTTCCCCTCCCCACAAGTTTAGTTTAGTTCCAGATGTAGGTTTTTTTCTTTAGGGCAGCTGTTTGTGCTCACAGTTCTCAGCATTGTAGGCAATGCTGGCCCACACAGTCCCTTTTTTGGTGGGATGATTTGGGGCTTTGGTTCCCTTTTTTTGTATGGGGGGTCAGGAAGACTGTCTGGGTTTTTTGGGGGGGGGGACTGCCAGCAGCTGGCCCACGCAATCCCCTGGTAGTTTGTTTGTTTGTTTTTGAAGGGATGACTGGGAGCTGAGGGTTTGTTTGTTTGTTTGTTTTTGATGGTGTGGGGTGTGGAAGACTGGCTGGTGTGTTTGGGGGGGTGGGGGGCCCAGAACAATGGCACTGTTTTTTTCTTTTGGGGGCGGGAATGTCAGCAGCGTGCCCTCACAGTCCAAACGGTTTTTAACGGTCCCTTACCTGCTACCCATTTAGGCTTCATTTGATGTTCTCCTTTCCGTCATTTACCCGCCAGCCGCCCCCTCTCTGTGGGCAGTTTCCTCTGCCTTTCCTTTTGTTCCTTTCCTTTCCTTTTCCTTTCCTTTTTGTTCCCCGAGTCTGCCGATTCCCGCCTGCCTCCTTCTCTGCCGCTCCCTCCCCAGGCAATGGTTCCTCCTTTCCCCCTCTGCCTTTCCTCCTTTCTTCCTCTGTCTCCTGAGTCTGCCAATTCTGCCTGCCTCCCTCGCTTGCTGCCGCTCCCTCCCTAGGCAATGGTTCCAGGGATCAAGACTCATCCGGACACATCCGGACGTAGTTCTCTTTTGGGTCGGCCATAAGAGAATTATATATATAGATGTTTTATAAACTGTACAGCTATTACTTTTTTTTGGTGTTAAAGTTAAAGATTTATCAATATATTTTCTCATTGGTGAAATTGCAATTGCTTCTTATTTTCTCACTAATCTGTTGTCTAATCATTTTCCTGTTTTATCTCCTGAGTCAAAGAAAGTCTGTCTAGTTACAAGTTCTTATATGTTTCAGGCCAACCTAACTTCTTCTTACAGATAATTTTACTAGAACTACAAAACACTTTCTTTTCTTGTTCCAAAGAAGTTACGAGTAAGTCCCATTAAACTTAATGGGATGTAAATTAGTTACAACGAACTTGTCTCCGTTATTTCAATGGAACTTAACCATGACTAATTGTATACAACTCTTTGTGAAATTCCTCTAAATTCACGGTCTTTGTTCTTTGTGAATTCTTTGCTTATCCAAATACTTTCTATATGCCTTCTGCCCAAATATACATTTTAGACCTTTTCTCTGTGTTGCTTATAGAAACCAAGTAATTCTGAGATGAACTAATAGAACCTACTTTCTGCTTCTTTTTACTTGGTGAATCTTAACTAGGACCTCTTCCCTTGTGCTGTAAATTTGGTTTGTATCTAACTATAAGCGCATCAGTTACAAAAAGGTATTGCCTATATTTTGAGCTGTCACCATCTTGAAACAACATAGATCAGCCAAAAAAAAACCCCACAAAAAAAACCCAATCACACACACACACACATCTCCCATCAGGGTTTCCTAGAGTTCCCTCCCATTTGCTATGAATTTTATTTGTATCAGATTGTAAACACAAAGTTAATAGAAGGACACACACACACACACACACACAAATCCCAGAAGCCTTCTTCCCTGTAGAAAGCAGGATAAAAAGCTACATATCTGTTGATATTTAACTCTTTTTCTGACATCATTTCCCTCAATTTTGAAGATCTGTGCAACTACCGTGTTTCCCCGAAAATAAGACAGTGTCTTATATTAATTTTAGCCCCCAAAAATGCACTAGGGCAATTAGCGGTACATCAGAAATTATTGCTAGGTCTTACTTTCGGGGTAGGTCTTACTTTCAGGGAAACAGGGTATTCAAAATAAAACCATAGCACAAGATGGTGTTCTGAGTATAAAGATCTCTACTTGATTGAGTGTACTAGTTAACTGATGGAGAAAACAAAAAGGCCACATTCACATGTAACATGAATCTGGAGGTTGATGAACCCACAGTTTCAATTTGAAACCATAAATCACATCACAGATGTTCAACCTTCAGTTTCAGGACTGGGGAACCCCTCCCTCTTCCTGGTCTGCTGAGGCTGCATCCCAGCAAGCTCATTTGTGTTGCCAGACTGCGGGCAAGGCATCAGCATGTCACCAGAGTCACTGCTATTGGCCACGATCTTAAAGGAGGTGTGCCGAGCACAATTGTGCATTTTTTGAACCTTCCACCCACTCTTGGCATGGAAAGGGCATTTAATGCCATGCCATGCCAGTGCTTCTGACAGTGATTGCAGCACCACCCTCCTAAGAGCCCCATAGCAGAAATGTCCTACACAGGTACTATTTATTGGGGGAGGGGGTCTTGGGGGGAACTATTTTCCTGTCAGAAAGGAAAGGGAGCTTGATGACTTCCTAGGAGGGGATATGTATATTAGGGATGGGAAAGGACCTTGGGGGAGAGGGGTTGTCCTACTGTGACCTAGGATGCTCTTGTGAGGGCTCACCTTGGCAAAGCAGTCCATGCAGACCAAACCACACTCCTGCTCCCCTAGTAGCTTGCTGCTGGAAGATTAGTACTCTCATGAGAGGGCTAGTCTAGTGGGGTGGACCTTAGGGGAAAACACCCTTGGTCTTCCATTGGACTGCGCGCTCAAGAGTTGAGCTAACTCAACAAAGAGGTCCCTGCTTGTGTGAGGCCCCCATTCTCTCTGATTAACTATAGAACTTTTTCATTGCAACCGCTGTGAAGATTGAGATACTCCATGTGTCAGAGCCTAGTTGTGTGTGCAGACAGGGGAAACACTGGTGCAGGGACAGAGCTTTACTCCCATTCAAAATTCCCAGGTTCGGGCTGGCATTGCAGCATGTGCAGATCTGTGGCAATGGGAATTGAGGGAGAGGGGAGCTCCAATTTTCAGCAACTGCAGGAGAGCGGGTTTGCCATTTCAGGTCACAAGCAAGGGTGTACATGTCCAAATGGGCAGACTGGCATGCTTTGATTGCTTCTTGGCGGTAGTCACCAAGTCAGGAAGAGCAGTTGCCGGGGTACCCCAACCTGGTTGATCAGCATCGTCGTCCAGCCCTCATGGCCTGACACTCATGAAAGAGCTGTCTGTTGGAGAAGGGGGATTGTTGTCACAAATTATTAGCAACTCAGCCTACCACCCCTGTCCCCACAGATGGTTCTTCTCATGAGTTGTGAGGGAGTGTCCCCATGGCCTTTCATGAGTGAGCGCTCCGATCAGGAAGAACATCTGTTGCCATCTCCCCTTTCAGTGTTGGCAGTGCTGTCCCTCCCGCCTTCCTGACCTTTCTGTACAAAAATAGAAATTGGCTGTTCAAGAATCCCTGGTTGGAGCTGCCTTTTAAACCCAAGCCTGGGTATCCTCACCCTGCCATATGTTTCTGTCCCGGCACTCTAGTGGGGTGCCCTGCTTATGTTGCCACCTAGAGTGTTCGTGCGTGTGAACTTACAACATTGTCGCTTCATTCTCAGGGAGCAAGGAACTTATTTCCCATACTGCCATCCTATCCCCTTTCCCTCCTGCTTGCCAGGAAGAGGGAGCAAGGGACAGAGTGGGGAGAGGGATTGCCCATGTATTACTTTGCTGCTTGACAGACTGACAAGCTTGGGATGGGAACTGGCTATATCCTTGTTTCTGGGCATCTGCTTTGTTGGATCTGAGACAGGAGGGGCGGGATGAGTGCTCAGAGAGGCGGCCAGCGAGAAGCACCACAGGAATGGCAGATCTGCACCTCCATCTCTATGATTGTAGTTCCAAAAACTGCATGGTACTGCTGTTATGGCGGCATCTACATTGTAACACTTCAGCAGCCAAACCTCAGGTTTTGGTGGTGAACCTTACTGAAAACCAAAGCTTCAAATTGGAATTTGGCAAGGCAAACTGCAGGTCACTTTAACCATGAAACCGCAGTTGCACACATTCAGATATAATGGAGTGCCAACCTCTGCCCTGTATAACTCTGGTTTTGCGATACATCTGAATTTTGACAATCATGTCTGTTTCTTGAGATTGTTATATTGTAAAAACCAATAAAAAATTTAAAAGCGAAAAAAATCATGTCTGTTTCTGAGTTACACTGGGAAGTTATAATCCCTTTCAACTACATGTTGAATCCTTCACGTGTCTTTTAATTTAAAATGTTTAATCTTCCTTTTAAACTAATTCATGAACTCAGATTCTTCCCATTTACATCAGAGTGCTCCATAAAATTACTCATTACAAGAGTCATTAAATATAAGGTAATTTTGTATAAAATTAATAAGAACATGAGCTCAATTATAAAAGAAGATGTTTTGCTCCTAATCTGATACATAAATAGAGCTTATAGTAAAATGTGGGTCCTGAACTTTAATAAGGATATACAGTATCTGTCTGCCATTTTAATCAGGACTAGAGCCCTAGATTGAAGACACCCCAAGCGAGCAGTGTCTTCAGCCCTACCTTTCAATTTGCTCAGCTTTTGAATACCTCATTTTTTATTAATACCTTATTTTTTATTTTGTAGTTCCTTTTATGACTTTTCATGGGTGATTTATCATGCTAATCATGTGATATGATAGGCATAGGACCTGCATATGTCTATACATCTGCATATATTCATTTCATTTTTAAGCAAATTTTTTAAAAAGGTGATTCCTCTAAAGTTGTAAGGATCACAAAATAGTCCAGTGCCACCAAGTCCAGTGGTCACTGGGTCACCAGCCCATAAATGCAACCGAGCTGCAGCGCAGTGTCCAGCACTCCCTACGGTGGTGGATTGGCTCTGCCACTCACCTGACCACCTCTGGAGTATTAGCTCTGTGGAAGCCAGGTGAGTGGTGGAGCCGTTCCCCCACTACAGGGAGTGTTGAGTGGTGTGCTGCAGCTCAGAGCAGCTTACAGACGCTGCTGGAGTGGAGGCAAGCACCTTCTTGTTTATGCATACAGGTGCCTCTCACCACCACCCCAGTGGCTCCCACACCAGCCGCTACTGGGGCTCTTATAACATTATATTTTTCCTTTCTATACTTCTTGAAAATACCAATTTTCATTTGACTACATTACTTCCCTTTCCCTTATGCCTTGGTTCCAAAGCTGTTATTTACCTTGTGAAGAAAGCTGCCATTGGCGCCAAAGGAGCCTCTCTCTCAAGGCAAATAGTAAGTTCAAGACCATGTCACAAGGGGAGAAGTTAAATGCCACTGTCACCTTGACACTCTTGACAGTTCCCCTCCTTGCAGCTACTGTTTTATCAAGATTGGAACTGTGGTGTTGAAATAGTGGGTGTTTAACCTTTTCCTCTTGTGCCATGCTCCCAAGGTTGCCATTAGCCTCAGGAGGGAAGCACCCACTTGCTTTTCTCCTCAGGAAAACAGCATTGAGGGCATTTTTGTCAGGACTGCCATTTGAGGAGAACGGGTTTACTATCCTTCCTTATATTCCTCAGGCCAAATCCTGACTGGGCCCCAATGTGGCTGCTAATTTAATTTATAAACAACAACTAGAAGCGCAAAGGATATGTTTTGTTTGACATTGTGTCATTTGACTTTGAGATTAGCCTTATCTACACATTATCATCTTCTTGAATATTTTCTTGTCTTCGTTATTGAGTTTCGTTCCTTATTAATGTCTCGATCATCTTGTTTATTCAGTGGCTCTTTGTTGATTTCTGTAATTTGTTGTAAGAAATAACTTGCCATTCTTGATTGTCATCTTATGATGAGTATGCTTCACAGTATAATAAACATTATTAAACTTTAACCTGATTCTCCTAGTCTTATTTTCAGCTACATAGAGCTGGAAGCCACATTAATTGTGTGCTTTAGAACATATGCTCTTTAGATAGTGGGGTATCGGGCTAATGTCTACAAGTCAACATTTGTACTTTCCAGTTCAGCATTTTTCTTTTGTTCAAAACCATTGGGTAGCATCCAGACTAGTCTTGTGCTAGTGTAAATGCAACCTCTTTGCAACCTTGTGCACAATTCCGAATGTGTACAAATGGGGAACTCTTTGTACAAGATGTGTTGGGGTGGTTCCTCTTCTACTAGCAGTAGTGCAGCTACGCAGAGCCCTGCAACTCTAAAAAAATCCTTTCTCAAGTGCCACTTTGGATGCTATCCATTATAGTCTTCTATATACCTTTTTTATATTCTCAAGTGTTGGTAATGTGTGTTCTATTATTCAAAGTGCTCAAAAGGCTCTCTCTCTCTCTCTCCATTCATCCTACCAGTGGTGGCCTGTCCAGGTGGGGCAGGAGAGGGGGAAAACAAGCCACAGGTGTGACTCATTGCCACTTTTCTTGTCACACTTTATCTGCCGCAACCAGATGAATGACCAGCCTGTGTACCTGGGGGTTAACATGGTGGCAGAGTGAGGCGAGGGAGAGCAGGTGGGGCAAATCAAGAAGAGTGGAAACGAGCCGCACCTGTGGCTTGTTTTCCACCCCCACCACCCAGGTGAGTCGCCACTGCATCCTACTGCTTCTACTTTAGTTCCTAAATTACTATATTGTATATGATTTACAGACCTAATAGTAAACAAACACAAATATTAGGTTTTTAAAAAACAAAGCCCAATGATTGTACAACCCAAGACACCCACATAAACTGTACAACTTGCATCAGTTGTACAGGCTGCCAGATTTTTGCACAGCCTTTAAAACTGTCCACCTTATTCAATTATTAAATTTTCACATTGTATTAAATTTGCATCGCTGATTAAGTCACGCGGGTTGCTAAACTGTGCAGTTTGCTAAATGTGCACAGATTGCTATCTTGCTTTTAAATCACAACATTTCTTGAACCACTTCTCAAAAAATTACATCTCTGGTTACTTTACAGAGCTCACTAATTTCTCAAT
Organism: Hemicordylus capensis; assembly: GCF_027244095.1. NCBI lineage: Eukaryota > Metazoa > Chordata > Lepidosauria > Squamata > Cordylidae > Hemicordylus > Hemicordylus capensis. The sequence goes on along the minus strand of NC_069661.1, from coordinate 78,747,485 downwards.
ATATTGATTACACAGTCCACCATTTGTGCTGTTTTTGGCTTTTCAAAAATGCCTTTGCTTGTGGAGGGCTCCAGTTCAGGAGTCCAATCAATTTAAAGGCATCCCACCCACACAAAAGGTAAAGTCCTGGACCCTCCTGGACATACTGGGCAGCTACACAGAAAGCAGCCACCAGTGGCTGTTTTAAAGGCTTGCACCAAACATGCAGTCCCCTTGACAGTCCAGGCAGACAAATGGAAAACATGCTGTTAAGCCCTCCCATCTCTTAAAGGCAACAGCAGGACTGTTACAGGAGCTGCTGGTGAAATAGAGAGTATAGCAGGGCGCTCTCTGAACAGAGGGAATGAGTGACAGCTCCTGAGCAGCTCCTTGGCAGGAATTCCTACCCACTTTTGGAGCAGTAACCATGAGCAGTGTCTCTTTTGAAACATCCATGGGCTAAAATAGCTTACATATTGTATCAACTAACTTGTTATGAACATTTGGATTTAGAAGGTCCTACCTTTGTGCAAGACTTAAAATTTCCTTTCATTATAACAGATCCATTTCAGAGCCCTATTCAAAGTGCTGGCTATCATCTTTTAGGGCCATATAATAAGAACATAGGAAGCTGCCTTGTACTGAGTCAGACCATGGATCCATCTAGCTCAGTATTGTCTAACTGACTGGCAGCAGATCTCCAAGGTTTCAGGTAGGACTCTTTCCCAGCCATACCAGGACACCCTGAGGACGGAACCTGGACCTTCTGCATGCAGATCAGATACTCTACCACTGAGCTATGGCTCCCGTTTGGAGCCTAGATATATAAAGGACACTTTCTGTCATATGATCCTGTTTATCCATTGAGGTCTTCTGGGGAGGCCATGTTCTGCTCTGTGACCCTCTGCTGCCAGAAGTGTGATTGGCGGGCACACAGGACCGGGCCAGGACAGTTGTGACATCCAGATTTCAGAACTCAAGTAGCTCCCTCTCTGTGGATGTTTTGATACCTATCAATAATGCACTTTCAATGTGCTTGTGGTACACAGGCTAAGCACTCCATCTGGAAGCCACAGTTCTCTCTTAGATTAGTATAACATTCTATGGAGGAAAAGGTGTTGGGAGGGGAGATTGGAGAAGTTGTTAAATCGCAAAGGGGGCAGAGCTGCACAGGTCTCCCCTTGTCTTACACTGACAGCTAAGTTCTCTCTCAATCCTGTTTGCTGAATTCAATATCTGCCAGCATTTTAGATCAGGTATTTATGGTGTGTCTCCTCCATTTTGGGCCTTGCTTCTTGAAAATGCACAATGCAAAACGGCTAAGGAAACCTGTATCACTGTCATGCTTTGTTGTGGGGCAGCCCAATAACAAGACCACCCCTTCACAGGTAAGAAAGCTATTAAACCCTGTGAATTTTCACAGAGGATAAGGGTAAATTAATTTGCCACAGATGTTTCCGTAACACTCTGCATGAGAACATTCACAGTGTCCCACAGTCTTTCTCCTGTGGTGGTCTAGTGTTAGTGGACTCACGACTTTAATCTAAAACATGTAAGAAATGGCAGCAGCTGGCTCAGGACTTTCGAGAGAGATTTTGTTAGGCTGTTTGTACTACTTCAAAGCCTTCCTGTGCCATGCATATGCCTTATAAGTGGAGAAAACATAAAATGTAATGGAGAATGATAAAAGGCAAATTTTGAAGCAGCCACATCAATGCTCTATCAGTGTGGTACCTTACATCCAGATGAAAATGTTCTTATTGTGATGGATGTCATGACAGTTTACGGTAAAACTCTGCCCTCATTCACACTCAGGCAGGGCCATTAGAAATACGTGGGATTCCACAGCTGTAACATAGGTCAGAATTTTGTTTGTAATATCTTTATTGGTACATCTGGTCTTTGGTCAGCTCAATATGTAGTTTTGAAGACATGCAGAATGATGACTACCAACAGCTAAATAATTCTATGCTAATCTGATGATAGGGGAAGAACTTTTTTTTAACACTGGAATGTGCTTCCCGGGGGGGCGGGGAGTTTTTATCATTGTATACCAATTATGACCAACTGAAGACTTATTCAGAAAATGAAAGCATTTAAAATATATTCATTTCGATGTAATTAATTTTAATTAATTCTAATTGTAATTAGTTCATATTTTAATCAAAGTGTAATGTTACTCATATAAATATTAATATGCATAATATACGATATTGTGAATATTATATAATAAATTTATATAATATTCATATATAAATATCTGTAATATTCGTAATATAATATTGTTACTCATTGTGAAACAGAGTCTACTAAGATTGAAATAATTTACTAAGCAGTGTGTTCCATGGATTAAGCAATCACACACTGCTCCCTGTGAAAACATGATCAGTGCTGACAGGTGTTATCTGTACATGACCTAGTTCTTCACCAGAGTTTTAAATGATTCTCACAACCAAAACGATTTGCCAGTTAGTTGAAAGAACCCTTTTCCTTAATTAAATATGAAGTATATGCAAAATACCATCAGTATTTAGATACTGGAAATGATGTTAATTAACTGGTTAATTGGTTAACATAATTTAATTGACTGTTAATCCAGTCTTGGGACCTACTGTGCCCTGGCCATACATACTTAGAATGGAATGTGTCAATAGTTATAGCACTGCTATAGACATGATGCACAAGACATTACAGGCAGACATTCTGGCTAGAATGCTTCAGATGGAGGTGCATGCAAATCTTAGCTGACAAGATGAAGACCCTGAGAAAAAGAACATTCATGTGCCTATGTATATATATTAGCCTGGACACACACACACAAAGTCCTTGTTTGTATGTAGACACAATGCAGGGGCGCTGGAAGACTCCTGGTGGCACAGGGACAAAGTTGTTTTGGGGGCTCCCTGTGTGCCACATTGCCGAAGCAACGCCCCCTACTTTCCAGCCCCACCACTATGCTTCCCTGTCTATTTACCTGTGGCAGAGGCAGGCAGGTGGCCTTCTCAGCGCACCGGCTTCTTTCCGGCCAGTGTGCCGGCCTCCCCATTCCCCATCCAGTGTGCCAGCTTCTCTCATGCCTGTGCACGAGCCTCCCCATTGAGTAGAGGGAGCATGACATCATGTCACACTCTCCTTACTCAATGAGATATCCTGCACACAGGTGCTAGAGAAGCCAGTGCGGCGGCCAGGGAATGAGGAGGCCAGCGTGCCGGCCAGGGAAGCTGGCAAAGCCCGTCCACTGCCACCACTACCACCATCAACAAGGCAGGGCCCTTGTGGCGCCTTGACTCTTTGGACCCAGGGACATTTGCACCCCCTTGTCAAATGGACTCTATGCCCATGACTTATTGTGGTGTCAGATGCATAAGTCAGGATAGAACAATACAATACTAGAACCAGGGGTCATCCCATGAAACTGACTGCCAAGAAATTTAGGAACCAAATTAGGAAGTACCTTTTCACAAAGCACATAATTAATATGGAATTCTTAGCCATGGAATGTGGTAATGGCCACCAGCTTGGATGGCTTTAAAAGGGGCTTAGCCAGATTAATAGACCACTAATTTTGATGGCAATACACTGCCTCCAGGGAATGCCAGTTGCAGGAGAACAACAGCAGGAGAGAGGTCATGCCTTCATATCCTGGTTGTGGGCTTCCCAGAAGCATCTGGTGGGCCACTATGGGAAACATGATGCTGAACAAAATAGGCCTGGAACACAATGATCTAGTAAGGTTATTCTTATGCTCTAATGAATGACAGAAGATGCAATATGGGGCTGCCAATGAAAACAGAAATCCCAGGTAAGTTTCCCCTTCTTTTTTCCGTAACACTGAGTCAGACTTAGCCATGTTGTTTCCTGACAGGGATGGGGAGACAACATGGGTAAGTTTACCTAAACATTATGAGGCAAGTGCTGAGAACTCAATGAAGGGCTACAGTTCATGGCAGCCCTGCAAGTTGTGTAGTTTTGCTCTAAGGCACCTGGCTGCTGTCTCAATCATGCAGATGAAAATTTAAAATTATAGCTGGGATAAAACAGACCCTCCCAATTACAAACATGCCCCCTTCTCACATTCACAGGCCATCATCTGTGACTTTAGTTTCATGGGAATTTTTAAAATTAATATTTAATACATTAGTTCAGGGGTTGAACTAGTACCCCAGTGGTACTTGAAGGGCTCTCAAGGGTATTCACAGCCCTCCTGTCTCCCCAGGCTGCAGCTGTGCTGTTTGTCCTCCATCTGAGAATTGCCAGCCTGAAGCCAACACATCCTCAGCAATGTGTCCATTCCAGAAGGGGAGGGAGGAGGATGAAGACCCTCCTCCCCTGCTCCTGATTGTCTGGCTAAGTGCTGAAGCTCAGTCTATCCCACCCCTCAGCCTGATTGACAAGCTTCAGAAAATTAGCACTGAGTACTCCTCCTACTGAAATCAGTAAGACAAATAAACTCGTCCCATTAATTTCAATAAGACTTCTTATGTGTAACTTAGGGTGGATTTGAGCCAGTGCCTGGAATAGCCTGTCTCCCTTTAACACTTAAATTTGTGTTTTTATGTACACACACACACACACACACACACACACACACACACTTACACTTAAATGTTACAATTATTACATGGGCTACTGAAGGCACTGTTTTAACTTAATCATCCAGATTAAGTTACTCATAAGCAGTCTTATTGAAAGCAATGGGACAAGTTTATTTATCCTATTAATTTCAGTGGGAGTAGTAATGAATAACTTAGTCAGGATGTAAGCCAATGTCTGGAGTAGCCTGTCTCATAACTGTAACATCTAAATCTCTCTCTCTCTCTCTCTCTCTCTCTCTCTCTCTCTCTCTCTGACCTGAGCTGAAGATGTGTGACAGAAGGGGATACACTTGTTTTAAAATGTGTACCTCCTGCCTGCATTTGTTTAGTGTATGCGTTCTGCTGATGGGTTACATACCCCATTGAGCTCCTAAAATACCTACCTATGTCTCTTCCAGACAGTAGAACCTTGTATTTTCTACAGTCCTGCGGCATATTCTGTACCAGCCTCTGACATCAGCAGTTTAGATTATTCATCACCCAGTGTACATTCAATTGCTCATATATATTTCATTGCTAATCTGATAGCCATCAGTTGTCTTTTCTCACATTCCTCTTAACTAATACTCGGGGGGGGGGGGCTGCATGGCAAAATGTAAATAGATTAAAAAGAAGAATCCAAATTTACCTAACCTGAAATTGCTAATGCTAACTCCAGGAAAGATTTGTATTCGGGAATTTTGAAACTCTGCAATATTTACTTCCCCTGCCCCATCCTGGCTTTCAGATAAGATTCCAAGCATTGCTCAGAGGACTGGGTATAATTTATTATAGTCAGGCAAAAGAGAGACTTAAATCCCTTTGGACTGCAAGGCCACTGTGTAGACCTTCAGGGTTCAAAGGGAGTGACTAAGTTATCACTGATGAATCATTAGTATTAGTAATTCCCAATGCATTTGAGAGGAGCCTACCAGTATCCTGGACTGGGAGATGCTCAAATACAAATTATTGAATAGTCATTATGTATATTTTTATTGTAAAGACCACTAGAGTAATAGCAAAACACATTCAATGAATTATTTCCTGTTTCTAAGGGCAGTGGTTGAGTGGGGGAGGGGGAACCAAGGTCTTGTTTCCTGATGACTACAAACTTCACTTGACAAAACATCCAGTGCCAAATGTGGTTTCCATTTGCTGTTTGGGAATTTATTTGTCTATGCCAAAGTTCAGGTGTGCCAGCTCTTTATAATAAGCTGTTTGGATGAAAGCTTGCCTAGCTCAAAGGATTTTGATGTATTTTATTGCTGCCTTTTAAGATTATTGTTCAGAAATACCAAGTCTAATTTTGAAATCAATTAGCCATGCAGCCTGATGAGGTGTTGGCCCAGCTCAGGTTCACACCCGCTGTCTGCAGATTATTGTTAAGTTGAGTCAGGTCCCAAGTGTGGCTCTGTTTGCAGGCATCTGGTGGACACATGTCTGATGTCCTCCCACAATGTTGCTGATGGTTTAAATAGCTAACCCTAATGAAGAAAGCCTAGCAAGCTTGCTGCTGTTTGCCAGCCAAACATACCTTTTACAATTCACTTTAACTTTTCCATGGCTAGGGAATACTGCAGGAGTTAAAGGCTGAAACAGATGTGAGGAAGATGGGATCTAATTGCCCTCTATCAGCAGATCAAAGGAAATGGTCTATGATTTCTGTATCTTCCTGATGGCAATGAAGTTAGTATGATATCATTCCCAGAAGTGCTGCCTCCTGGAGGGAATGACATTCCTTGACATTAGCAAATCCTATTGCACAAGGTGAAAATTCCATTTTCCTGGGGCAATATTTCTGGGATTAATGCCAAAACCATGGAGGATCCCATGCTGTTCAAAGGAAGTGGTGAATTGTAAAACCATCCACACTGCTGACCAGCTTCCATTCACTTGGAGGTTATGTTAACTGTTCCTTTATTTCTTCAGTACTACAGGATTCAAAGCTACAGTATTTCCAAATATCTCATGTTATGAAAACAAATAAATATAAAGCTTAATTTTAAAAAGGGTATTTACTACAGACACTTTTTGAATGAATAAATATTTGCCAATTTCCCTCAAAACATTATATAGTGGGATGAAACAGAGATATTTGTAACTTAAATTTGAAGGGAGGCAGATGTCCAGTTCTGTGCTGCAAGTAGGGCAGCATATGCTGAGACTGATGACTATGTAGGAAATACCCAATCTCGGCATATTGTTGCAGAGACCAGAAGTTGGGCTCCCACATGCTCCCGAGGCTGTGGCCATTTGCAACAACCGATTATGGACTTGTGGATATTTTTATTTGTATGCTGATTTTAAGTTATGTTAGACATTTATACTGTTGGGGGTTTTCCCCCCTGGTAATGTACCAAATTAAAGATACTACTACTGCAGCAATCTCAGGTGACGCGTTTCATGTGAAGAGGATCAAAGAACACAACGATAATCTTGTGCCTCCCAAAACATTTCAATGGGCTTAAGCAGGAGAAATATATGGTCATAGACTAAATGGAGCCCCTTATCTATCTATCTATCTATCTATCTATCTATCTACTATCATATTTATATATCCCCTTATATGTGTATCTCTATGAAGTATACACAGTTTAAAGCAACAAATATACAGTAAAACAAAGTAAAAACATTTGAAACAATTTAATGGTTTTTATCCCATGAAATTTAGTTTTTTATTCTGTTAAATTGTTTAAAATTTACTGTTTAAAAAGAACAGTTTAAAATTAATTTCAGCAGGTGTGGCTTGAGGGTCTTCCTAAAATCAAACAGAGATGGAGGTGCTCTTATTTTTACATGGAGCACATCAAGCTGAAGGTTGATGTGGGGGCCTATAAATTGCCTACCTGAATAATCCCATGTGATCCTTCCACTGTAAAAAAATGGGCTAAATATTGATTTGCTTAGTAACTGTGCAGACCTCAAGCCTATTAAGCCCTATTCCTATATGCAGTCCAGCATCAAGTAAAGAGAGCTTCTGAGCGAGGTTGAAGGCTAACAACAAAGAACCCCTAAGGCTGCTGAGATGAATACAAATACGACAAATATTTATATACCGCTTTTCAACTAAAGTTCCCAAAGTGTTTTACATACAGAAATTCATTCATTCATTCATTCATTGGCTGCCTGTCTGCAAAGGGCTCACAGTCTTAAAAAGAAATATAAGAAAGACACCAGCAACAGCCGCTGGAGGAATGCTGTGCTGGGATTGGATAGGGCCTGTTGCTCTCCCCCTGCTCAATAAAGAGAATCACCACTTTAAAAAGGTGCCTCTTGGCTCAGTTAGCAGGGGTTTAATTGTATGTCATTAAAACATTTATATGCCACCTGTCAATAAAAGGTTTCCAAGACTGCTTATAATTAAAAAGGTTACCATTACACACAAAAAACTGCAAAATAACCACAACTAGTATCTAAAAACTAAAACTTAACAAGCCTGTGAGAATAAAGAAGTCACCATCTAGCACTGAAAAGGTAACAAAATAGATAACACTATTATACATGGTGTCAAGAAGAACATTCCCCGTCTGTCCTATGTCTTCTGCCAATCAATTTAAGTGGATGATTTCAAGTCCTAATATTGTGAAGGGGGGCGGGGGGGAACTGCAGCTTCTATTATAGGCTGAGAGAAAGATAATGGAAGGTTGGAGAGCATAATTATTCACTAGGGCAAGAATCATCCATTCCAGGCATTAACCACTAAGCTATTTTAGCTGATCTCTGGCACCCCAAACAAATTTTGGGTTGGTAACATATTTGTCCACAATTTCAGTCATAAGGGGGAAAATATGTTTTTAAATAGAAAAAAAGAGAAAATCCACACTTCAAATGCAATATCTCTGTTTGGGATTTTGTATATAGTGTACACTTATGCATGTGCATAAATTTGGTGCCACTTAGCTGGCACAATGAGGCAAGCAGGAGAAGTGTATTGTTTTTTATTCCTGGTTTTTCCTGAATGCTGTTTGCATTATTGTGGGAGTGTTTGGAATATTTGAAATTGTTCATGCTCTTGGACACTTTGATCTCCCATAGAAGAAAAGTAGGATTTCACACACACACACACAGGCTATTCTCATGACTGCAGGAAAGTGGGCTAAGGGAGCTCAGCCCGCTTTCCGGCAGTTGTGAGAAACTCCGGGAGCTGTGAGGTTCCCGGTGGTTAGCCTGCTTAAGTTCCCCCTGCCCTTAAATGAGGTTAGTGGAGTGAGAGCTCTACTAACCTAAGTTTGGCAATTGTGAGTTGCCACAGTATGGTTCCTCACCATGGCAACTCATGAGGAGACCCCCGCCAAGAGGCTAAAACAAGCCTCCCGACCTCACGGGCATCCTGGGACTTTCGGGGGCTGGGCGGCCCCCGATCCCTACAGGCCCTAGCAGTTCCTTAATGGAGCCAGTAATTGTGTGAGTGGCTGATCCGGCCACCTAGGGCTCTGCTGGTGCTCATGTGCGGGGAGAGTGGGCTTGGCCCACTCTCCTCACCTAACTCCATCCGGCTCTCCACACTGCTTGTCTGGAGCGCCTCATTGTGCAGAAAGGGCTTGTGCAACAAGGAGGCGGTTCCCACAATCAGTAGGAACTGCCTTGGCAGGGTTAGTGGGGAGAGCGGGCTTAGCAGACAACCCAGCAGTCTGCTCCGGGCAACTGAACCGGCTGCCCACATGACTGCCAGCTCCATTATGGAGCTGTCAGGGGGATCGGGGGCTGCAAGGCCCCCGGAAGCTCCAGCATGGCCTGCGCAAGCACGCAAGGCATGCTGGAGACACCCTCAAGCCAGGAAGCTGCTTTTAATCCTCTAGGTCGGGGGTCTACTCATGAGTTGCCATGGCACAGAGCCGCACCATGCTGCAGCAACTCACGATCGTAGAGCCCGGGTTAGTGGAGTGCTCGCTCCTCTAACCTGGGCTTAGGGGAGGGTTATTTAAGCGGGTGACCCGCTTAAGAACCACCGGGCTCGCAGCCGAGCCAGGTGATTCTCATTATGGGAGAAAATCGGGCTAGCCTCTGCTAGCCCGATTTTCTCCCACCATGTGAATAGCCTCAAGGTTTCACAGCATGAGGTACACCAAAGTTTGCACAAATGCATTCTGGTGCATCAGTGCAATACTAGCCTGTAACTCAAGCTCCCAGCTTGCTTATACAACATCCTTGCACTAGTTCAACATGTTTGCACTAGTACAACATTAGTCTGGATGTGAGCCATCATTTTTAACTCCCTTGAGCTGCTAAAACTGGTGATACAAAAAATTCACAAGAAATGCATGTTTATAAGAACACATAAAAAGAATCTTGCTGGATCAAGTCTATCAAGTAATGCATTATACAGATCACTCTTGTAAGCTCTCAAAGGGTAAAATTATTTCACTGTAACACTAGTTCAGTGGTAGAGTACATGCTTTGCATACAGAAAGGTAGGCAGGGAAAACCCTTGCTCAAACCCTGAAGTGTCAGTCAGTGTAGACAATGCTGATTTAGATAGACCAGGCCTGCTCAGCTTTGACCCCCCCAACTGTTTTTGGACTACAATCCCCATAATCCCCAGCTACAATGGCCCATAGCCAGGGATTGCAGGCCAACATCTGCAGGAGGGCCAAAGTTGAGCAGCCCTGAGATAAACCTGGGCCTATTATATTATACTGGTCTGACTCAGTATAAGGCGGCTTCATATGTTCATGCATAAGTTCAAATCCATCATTTCTACAGCACTTTTGCAAAGTGCAAATTGGTTTTATGGTTCCTACTTTGAATATTAGGAATGTCAATATAGTTTTCTTCTGAACATCACTCAGCACTGACAATCTCAGATGCAATCCATTGGGTGTGATTTATGTGGCACCTGAACAATGATTAAGAATGAAGTGCCAATCTTTATGGAGAATACACTGACCAAAATCCAGCACAGAGTTAGGCAAGCTGTAAATTGAAATAAGATGTAAATATATCTGATTATGCACTGGATTTTAGCTGTTGACTTCTGATGCTTTGCTACTTTGCAATGTTATTTAAATTGCAGCTTTTTTGTCCCTATCAATAATACAGACATCTCTAAATATCTAAGCTAAACATATATTATGTCAATAAACTATAATTCATGGTACTGATTTGCCATGATATGAAAGCTCATGCGTTATGGTTCAGAAAGCACTAATTGCATTGTTAACTCCCATTTATCAGTACAGTACTGGCTAATTTACCTGACTGACTGATTTATAAATTGATAATTTACATTGGGTTCAACATCCTAATTTAATAATGGGATCACATATGGATGGTTTAAAAATGTCCCTTGATCATTGGTTAAGACTATAAGCATGCCCTTATTAAGACAGACTATCTCCTTTTACTTTAAAAGGAAGGACAAAACAAATTATATCTCTCATTCATTCCATCTGACAGAAAGGCCATGTTTGCATATAACCCCCTCCTCCATTAATATTGAGCACTTGGCTAGCCACATCATTCATCCTCTTGCTAACCGCTATGATGTCATAATCTTTTGCAGCAGTAAGCACTTGTTTCGGTCTGCAGACATTTGGGAATCACCATAGGGAGCCAGACTACTGGAGTGAAATCAACTAATAAATCTACCAGGTAGGTTTGGAACAGAAGTTGAGAAGGAAAACAAACAGGGATTTTACTGGATATTTCACACTGAGTGGGCCCCTCAGTACAGGAGATTCTGCTGTCGACTGAGGTTTCTAATTAGTAAGCATGAAAAATACTAATGATGTAAGTGCATTAGTTCCTTTCATGGCATAATCCTAAAACATCAGCACTGGGTGCTTAGGATTGGCACCCAAGAAGCTTGGAGCTAAAGTGTAAGGGCCTCTAGGTTAAGACGTCAGACAAAACTTACTTAGAATTTGTATGTTCAATGGGGGGGAAAATCCTCGGTAATGTTGCTTTTGTTGCATTCTTTGAAGCATTTCTGACTTGCCTGAGATCTTGCCTCTAGGTATGACTTCAGCTTCTGTATTTCTGCCTCCTGCGGGTTCCAGATTTACATAGAGTTCCTGTCTAGATCTGCCTCTAGTTCCTGCCTTCCTTCAGCTGTTAGGGGTGTGTGAGGCCCATCGTTCAGCCGGCTCAATTCAAATCCAGACCGGATTTGAACCAACCTGGCCTGGCTCAGATTTGGGCTCAGCCAAACCAGGCTCAGCCAAACCAGGCTCAGCCAATGAATCGGGACAAACCAGTCTGCAGTCTGGCTCGGGTATACTTGCAAAGGGGGCATCCCTAATCCTAATGGTAAAGGCAGTAGGTGGAGGGGGAAGAGAAAATATAGCAGCTTCCGTCGGCCTCTGTACCTTTAGAGGAGGCTGCGGCAGAAGCAACAGAGAAGCAGTGAAGAAGCTCCTCCAAGCTCCCACCTGCCTCCCAAATGACAGCCCAAGATGCCTGCAGCCCAGTTCGGGCCTCTGTGCATGGATGGAGGCCATTTTTGTGACCTCCATGCATGCACAGAGAACATTTGCATCACTTTGGCTTCTGTGCATGAGTGGAGGTCGTGAAAATGGCAGTGCCTGTGCAGAGGCCTGAACCGAGCCACACTGACCCGGGCTATCACTTGAGAGGCTGGTGGGGGGCTTGGAGGAGCCCCCACTGCCACCCCTGCCAGCTCTGCCTCTTCTTCACCACTTCTCTGCTGCCTCTGCCATCTCTGCCGTGGCCTCCTCTAAAGGTACAGAAGCCAACTGAGGCTGCTTTCTTTTGCTACCCTCCTCCCACCAATTCACTGCCTTTACCAGATTAGGGATACCACCTTTACTTGTAAAGGAAAATCATCAACGATTCCCCTCTACAAGTATACCTGAGCTAGTCTGTGAGCTGGTTCTTCAAACCGGGGGCCAGTCCAGTTCAAATTTTGACTACATGAACCGGGCTGGCACAATGTCAAGCCTGGCTTGTAGTAATTTGGCTCTCATATCCCAATCAGCCTTTTTGGATATGATCTTGAAAAGCCTTTCTCTCTCTCTCTAGCCCTGCCTATACCTTCCCCTTCCATGAAAACATGCTTAATGCAGTTTGATAGAAAAATGACAGAATGTAGAACAGCAATCAATAGGTAACAAAATACAATTTTAAGAAATAATTTAGGACCAGAAACGAATCCCACAGTCCACATTCAATGAACTTGAAGACTTTCCTAATAAAACAAGTCTAGTCTGGAAAACCAACAGTGAGATGGATATACAGGTGAAACTCGGAAAATTAGAATATTGTGCAAAAGTCCATTAATTTCAGTAATGCAAATTAAAAGGTGAAACTGATATATGAGATAGACGCATTACATGCAAAGAGAGATAAGTCAAGCCATAATTTGTTATAATTGTGATGATCATGGCGTACAGCTCATGAAAACCCCAAATCCACAATCCCAGAAAATTAGAATATTACATGGAACCAAGAAGACAAGGATTGTAGAATAGAACAATATTGGACCTCTGAAAAGTATACAGTGTACTGTGCTTGATTGGCCAGCAAACTCGCCTGACCTGTCCCCATAGAGAATCTATGGGGCATTGCCAAGAGAAGGATGAGAGACATGAGACCAAACAATGCAGAAGAGCTGAAGGCCACTAATGAAGCATCCTGGTCTTCCATAACACCTCAGCAGTGCCACAGGCTGATAGCATCCATGCCACGCCGCATTGAGGCAGTAATTGCTGCAAAAGGGGCCCAAACCAAGTACTGAATACATATGCATGCTTATACTTTTCAGAGGTCCAATATTGTTCTATTCTACAATCCTTGTCTTCTTGGTTCCATGTAATATTCTAATTTTCTCGGATTGTGGATTTGGGGTTTTCATGAGCTGTACGCCATGATCATCACAATTATAACAAATTAAGGCTTGACTTATCTCGCTTTGCATGTAATGCGTCTGTCTCATATATCAGTTTCACCTTTTAATTTGCCTTACTGAAATTAATGGACTTTTGCACGATATTCTAATTTTCCGAGTTTCACCTGTATGAACTTGTCCAATTTTCATAAGGCTGTGTATGTGTAACTGTGACCATTTATGTTCTTAATCTAAAAATTACTTCAATTCTTCCTAGTCAAAATATGGGTGGGACTATATGCTGCACATTGTTATTTAAAAAAAGAAGGGAAAGAAAGAATAATTAAAACAAGGAAGATATTTAAAATGGAGCTGAATATGAAACATATCATATACAAGGGAGAGCTGAAGAGCATTTTGTGATATTCTTGGGAAAAAGAGTTTGGACAATAAAATTAATACTTAGCAAAGATTATAAAAGGAACTTTCTTTTATATGAAAGGTTGGCAATGATAAACAAAGGGCAAAGGTCTTATGAGTAATCTTCCAAAAATGTGTAGTCAAAATAGACAGTCAAGAGTGAGTGAGTGTTTTTGGACAGAATCCAGATTATTCTAGAAATCTCATGCTCAATAGGCTCATTTCTTCTCATGAGAAGAGGCATATTTGCCTCAACGTCTGCTATTCTATGGTTAGTTTAACAAATTAATTGTGTTGTCATTATTATGGTTTATTTGAAATTATCCCATATTAGTTTTAATAGAGGCCAAATAACTGGGGTACAGCTATTACATCATGCTCACGGAACATGGAGAGTCACAGTTGAGGACAGAATACTAGACTAGATCTAATTTTGCTGATCCAGCAAGGCAACTCTGATGTTATTGTGCAAGACTAGTGCAGAACTGAGCAAAACCTAACATGAGGTCATTCACATAATAAAGCACTGTGTTCTACCTAGGTTTGGGAGCTGCATGTGCTCCCAGCTACCCAGGTTTCCCTCCTACCTTATTTCCACACAACCAAAAACTGGGAGCACACATAGCTCCCAAACCCAGGTAGAATACAGTTTTTGATTGTTTGAATGACCTCAACTAATAGTATCCAAAGAATTACCTCCAAGACAGGTCCAACAAAGCACCATTCTAATGCCAATTTCATGCATCTGAATTGCAATCAGCAGAGAAGCTCAGCTATACTCACTTTAGTAAACTTCACCCATGCCACACTATTTGGGTCAGGTTTACTCAATCTGATTTTGAAGAATCAGACACATCTTTAAAAATAGCATTTCGGGGAAAGGGCTAAGCTAAAACCTTTCCCTTTAGACCAAGGATTCTCAATGTTGGGTGCCCAGATGTTATTGGACTTCAACTCCCATAATCCCCAACCCCAGTGGCCTTTGGTTGGGGATTATGGGAGTTCAAGTCCAATAACATCTGGAAACCCACCATTGAGAATTCCTACTTTAGACTGCTTTTCCCCCCTATGGAAGGGACTTCCTTTCTTTTTAAATATAGAAAGAGAATCCCTCTTCTATACTATTACAGTGGTCCCTCGACTTACAATGTTAATGCGTTCCAAACGCTTGTTCGGAGGTCGAAATTTTCGTAAGTCGAAGGGCGCATCCACGGAGGTCTGAAAACATTCGTAAGTCGAGGAAGCCGCATCTAAAAATTCGTAGGTCGAGTAAGCCGCATCTAAAACAGCAACGACTTCCGGTCTTTTTTGTCATTCGTACCTCGAAAACATCGTAAGTCGAGTAGTTCATAGGTCGAGGGACCACTGTACTCAATTCTATTACTCAATTTATTTTTGAGTAAAACAGATCCAGGCGGGCTAAATTATTTGTTCCTCTGGATGTAGATCATTGCTGAAAACACTGGGGAGTGGGCGGTTGGGTCCTTGCGCTTTCAGTTGTGCACTGAAACACATTTCTATCACAAAAGACAACTAATTTTCTTTTTTAGATAGTAGCATTGGTTGCTGCATGAATTCGTATGAGTTTTGACAGTTGCACAACTTTACATCATATTTTTAATATGTAGCTCAGGTTATTCTTTTATGTGTAGATCACCTTGCAGCATGGATCTTTTTATGAGGAGTATAAACTCCCATTGACAATGTATTATATGCTAATATCTAACAGCTATAAAGCAATATGACTATATAATGCATGGTTAATGGCCTGTCTATACAAGTTTGAGTTCCAGATATTATAAATTGTTTCACCTCCTTGAAATGTAAAATCCTCACTGAGCCATACTTCATACTAACAATAAATACAATGGTTATAAACATTTCCCAGAAAACAATGACACACTCTCCAAAAGAATGAGCCTATGAACTACAGCATGTCCTTACCAGACATTGCAGATTAACAGTTGAACTATTGTGTTCTAAGAGATGTCAGAATATTTACATCAGTGCAAATCCAAGATGCTCCTGGATGGTTCTAAGAAAGGAAAAAAAACAAATTGCTATCATGAGGGGAAATACCATGTAAGAAATGGGTGATTTTCAACTGAACTGTCTTACCATTGTTTTTTCAAAGTGTAAGTGATGACTTTCAGCAACTGATTCAGAGAAATATATCAAACAAGATTCTTCATTACAAAATTATATTCTTTTTAAATCAAAGCCATCTCTCTCTCTCCCCCCACCCCCCACACCAGCCATTTACTAACAACATCAGGGCTACAGTATGTAGTTTCTCTGAGCTCAGGTTTCTGGGGTCAAAATATACTATTCAATAAAACAGAATAAAATAGCAGGCCAAAATAGTTGTACTGTGAATGTCATTCACAAAAGTTGTACTTGAAGTCTGTTTAAGCAGCTGTGATTCAATTACAAATAAATACCATGTTAAGTGGCACTATTGCTTTGCAAACACTCGTCTAAAATGGGAATGGTGCCATTATGCATTTTAAAAAAAAATGTTTCGGCCAATATGGATGATATGGAGTCCAGCATGCGTGATAAGGAAGGGGTCATGCCAAGAGTGCATCCATCCTGTCGGTGGCAGAAGGGTAGGACACACTCCTATGTGCATCTTTTATTGTGTGGGGCATGGTGGTTCATCTGCATGGACACTCTGCATGCACTCCAAATACCTAGAATTTGTGTATATTATTGAACAGGCATGTTTACTGTTGCCACCACAAATGTTTTTGGAATTATTGCCACAACAAAATTGATGGATGTTTTAAGATTTCTTGGTAATCCCTCCATGAGGCTCAGGATAAAATGTCAGCTGCTACTAGAGACTTCCCTAATATATGTGCAATGCTGAAGGAAAATGACATCAGCCATTGGCAAAGTATTTGCATTCTAGAAAACGTGCATCATGTGGTTTGTTAATGGAACTGACTGTTGATGACTGTCGGAACACCCTTAAATGTGTTCAGGCTTGTGTAGGGGAATTATTAAGCTAGAGTGGAGCTGTCCCACATCAGAATACATTTATGCAAGATTCTGGCTCCAGGAAATGAGCTGACAGAGATTAAGTTGAGGTAGAGACCAAAGGAAGCACACTGATTCATGAAATCAGGGCCGGTTATAGCCCAAAATGTGCCCTGAGGCAAAATGCTGATTCCTCCTCCTTCCTGAGGAGGGGAATTCCTGTGGCTCCCAAAAGAATCCATCGTCTTTGTTGTATGTGCTAGCATAAGCACAATGGCGTGAAAAGGTCGAGAACAATCGGTATGTAAAGGGACTGAATGGATGTGCAAGGACTTAACTATCAGGTTGGAAGGATCAAGTAAACCAATCAGTATTTTTAATAAGTGCATCTCCTGAGTTCCTATGGAGCAGCGTTCACAGTGCCTTATCGGCTTTCCTGCTGAGGTGATTAGTTTAGCTGGTTTGAGGCAACCAAGGATGGGAGGAAACAGGATCAGTCTCTGGGCAGAGAGACCTTGGAGTTAACTCAGAGGCTAACTCAGGTCTCCTTAGACATTCCCAATAGAGTGAAATGCATGAGGCTTATCCCCTTTCAATTCACTTGATAGCTGGTGAACCTGGGGTTGATAGTCCCACTGCCTGCTAAGTGACCTGTCCCCATGTGCCAACAAACACTGAGTCCATGATCCCATGAGACTCTGAGCATGTTAAGAGTGGGAACTACAAGCCTATAGTCCCAGACATGAGCAGAGACTCTTCTGGGAGCCTGAACATCAGTGCTGGCAATGGGTTTCAACCTCAGGAAATTCAATAGGAGTTTGTGATCTGCCTTTAGGGTGCACAACTCAAATGCCCCAGTGGGCCGGAACAAACCATTATTTGTTGTGCAGGTCTAGGTGAAATTCAGATTATAGAAGTCGGCACTAAGGCATTCACATGGCTGCTTTTGCATGAGTATGGCTCTGAGCAGAT
This sequence comes from Hemicordylus capensis, assembly GCF_027244095.1. Classification (NCBI taxonomy): domain Eukaryota; kingdom Metazoa; phylum Chordata; class Lepidosauria; order Squamata; family Cordylidae; genus Hemicordylus; species Hemicordylus capensis. Next base: position 78,729,773 of record NC_069661.1, on the reverse strand, counting down.
AGACTGTGTTTGTTGTCACTGTTTTATGTAAATTTACTAATATCGTGCTAGAACAGGTGATGCAGTAATAAGTCTTTTTATTGTACTAAAAGTGTTTTGATGTGTGCTCTCCTGTATCCACATTTTACATTAGTTATGCAGTTCACTTAAAGGTGTACTGGATGAGCTATATTTGGTATGATTTCCCCAGATCTGTCAACCCCAAGGACCAGTCAGAATATTCTGGACAAGGCCGTCCATAGCAGGGTGGGCAGGGCCTGGGCAAGAACAGTGTGGAGATGTTGGGGCCCCCTCCTCTACACAGGTCCTGTGCTGGGCTCAGGCACTTGCACCAATTTACCACCCCTAAGGACTAGAGGTGGGTACAAAACTAGTTTGCCTGGTTCAGTTAATTCGAGCCAGTCTGGGGGTTCTAAACTTTTTTTAAAAAAATAAAAAATTATTCACTGCTACAGGTCCGGCAGCCTGGGGGCAGGGGTACTAGCATGGCCATGGGGGGGGGTCATCTCAGTCTCCCTCTCTCCCCACCAGCCTCCCCTAAGTCCTGCAAGGGTCATTTTGGCCCATTTTTTGGCTGAGCTGGCCCTTTTCCCTGGTGGTGGCAGCCATTTTGGCAGCCGCTCCATGGCCATTTGCGTGGAGGCACAGGCAGTGATCATATGCTAAGCAGCAACTGGGTTGGTGGGCTTTTCCTCCTACCTTGTTAAAGACCTGGATACAGCTGCTGTGTCAGAGGGAGCCCTCCAATCCAGTTGCTGCTTAGTACAGAATCACTGCCAGCACATCCAACTTTGTTTGTAACTCACAGACTATTAGGAAATGGGAGAATGCACAGCTCCCGAATTAGGGTAGGAGTTTTATCCTACCCTATTAATATGTGAATGAGCCTGGTATGTTGCTACCTGTCCCAAGCAATATCATATCCCACCCACCCCCGCAACTCTCCATCCTGGGATGGACAGTATCTTTGTTTAGAATTGTAGTTCCTCCTGCTCCTTAGTGTGCTGTCAAGTTGATTTCGACTCTTGGCGCCCACAGAGCCCTGTGGTTGTCTTTGGTAGAATACAGGAGGGGTTTGCCATTGCCTCCTCCTGCACAGTGCAAGATGATGCCTTTCAGCACCTTCCTATATCACACTAGAACTGGGATTCACCCAATAAAATTGATTGGCATTGGTTTCAGGACAATCAAAAGGAATTGCTTCTTTATACAATGTATAATTAAACACATGGAATCTGGTAGCACAAGATTTGTGATGCCAAATGACTTTTTAAAAGAGTTAGCTAAGTTCATGGTGGACAGATTGATCAACAGCTATTACGCATTATAACTAAATAAATCTTCTGGGTTCAGAAGCTGTAAGACTGCTGAAGGCAAACAGTGGGGGGAAATGTAGGCCCCTTGCCCTCTTTCTTGGCTTCCTCAAAACTTCCGACTGGCCACTGCTGGAGACAGGATGCTGATTAGATAGACCCTTTATGGGGGAAAAACTGGGTGGGGGGGGCAGGGCACCACTAGAAAAACACAAAAAAGAGAGGACACCCTCAGGTGCTCACAGAATACTTCACTGAGCCCAATATGTTTTGATAAATATCCTTTTTCAATGGCACTTTCCAGGAAACCAAGAAACTTCATGGTCCAATAACAGCACAGAGTTGCAATGGAAGGTGTCTTTATTTTAGTCTCAATTTAATTAGTTTTATACGTCCTTGAAAAAGGATAATATTTATCTGAAATGCATTTGTGATCCGCCAATGGGTCTGTGTGTGTTTTAGGTAGATCCTTAGTCTGATCCAGAAGAGCTCTTTTTATTTCTTATGCTCTCAGCAATTTGACACATGTTCTGCAGTCCATGTAGACTAGCTCTGAGTTAGTAAAGTCATTGGTGGGAGGCCCTTATGACCTCAGAGCCAAAGGCATGAATCATTCTCCTTGATGGCTCTCATCAGTTCCCAGCTAGTCACAGCACAGACAGTTCTCTGCTCTGGACACTGCCGTGTTTCAGGCAGTGGGGTTGAGGGTCATAGTGGAGATAGGTGTGTGGGAAAGACTGAAAGTAGAAACAAAACAAAGTCATAGGCCCTCACTGGGCACTTCTGGAGGCATGTGACTATTTTCTAATTAAAACTGTTTTAATATTACGTATTGAATATATGCTGTGCTTAATGCAAACACTTCAGTGGAATGTGTATTGCACCCATATAAACAACAAATTAAAGTGCTTAGCTTGCAAGTAGGCCAGTATTATTTAAGTTCATTAAACTATCCCTGGAGATTCAGTCCTTAAATCACTTATTCTTCTTTAAGGCAACTGTACATAAAACGCGTCAACGTTGTGGTTTCAGTGAAATCTCTTATAGTCAGTCTTCTTAAGAAAAAAATCTTGGGAAAGGAAGGACTCTGACGACTGAAATCCATCTTATACTGTCATAATACTTTGCTACCACTGCTGAATTTTGTTTGGAATAATATGGCCTTAATGCCCCCATCCCCTGCCGAATTGCTCAGACTGGTAGTAGATTAGAGGAGAGAGAGGTGCCAGTATTATCTGTGTTAGTGCTCCAGAGGTCACACTACACTAACAAGACTGCCCTCCATCAGGAATGACAGAATCCAGCTGTTGGGTTTTTGCTGGGACCTGCCTGTGAATAGAGAGATCCACATATTAGAGAAGATGTGTCTGAAACACACAGGAATTTTTGCTAATTATTTTTCTGGCTGTTTCTTCTTATTGTTGTTTTTTGCAATAATAAGGTCAGTTCTTGTGAAATCATTTACCTCTTTAACCTTGTAAGCTTTTAAATACCATGTTCCTTACATTTTATAGATTCTTTACATTTTAAGGTACAAAACACTAAAATGGCTCTTACCATGGAATCTGAAGCTTAGCATTTGACAATGAAATTGTTTTCATAGATTATAATTTCTGAAATCATGTTTCAGAGGAGTGATTTACAATTTCACTTCCTTCTTAGTATTAAATCATCATACACATATTTTATCTTTCAGTTTTTAAAAATGACAGCCAAACACCATAACATTTATTGGATTATTTTAGATTACCCATTAACTTTTATTATTCCATAGTTTATTGTTTATAACCAATTAATACGTTTCTGCCTTCTCTTCCCAGTGTTAACTTGTTTTGCCACAGTTTTGTTGCATGTATCATGTTAACATGGCACCGCTTGGTTTACTTACATGTTTAAGTTTTGCAAACCATGTTAATCTGGCACTGTGCAGAAATCACATTAGCTGGCCAACAGAGGGCACTGAAGTTTTCAGATGACTGCACACCAAAAGCAAACAATTCTGTTGATGTAATAAACCTGGTTCCATGAATGATTTTCCAGTTGCAATTATGATTGGGTTAGAAATGGCTTACAATGTTCATTTATAATTGTTTAAATAACTAACTGACATCGAGACTGAATCACTTATGATTAGTCCCACGGAAGTTAATGAGGCAAGTTAGTCATGACTGGCATTCTATTAATTTCAGGGGACTACTGATGAGTAATTTAGTCTGGCTGTCAGCCAACGGTTTTAAAACTTGGTGAGGCTCTCCACACGAACAGTTCTCCCTGCAGATGAGCATGGAGCCCACCCTGGGTGGCTGGATTGGCCGCCCACACGAATACTTAAATCACTCCATCAGTAGGGGTGGTGGAGATTGGGGGCTGTCTGACCCCCAGAAGTCCAAGATGTCCTGTGCGAGTGTTGTAGTCTGGGGGGACTCCCAACACCAGGAGGCTTCCTGCAGCCGCCTGGTCGGGGATCTACTTGCGAGTTGCCATGGCATGGAGCCACTCCGTGGTGCCACACCGTCTCATGATCCTAAGAATGGGGTTGTTTAAGGGGAGGGCTACTTTGGCAGGCTAGCGCCATTGACCCACTGGGCTCACCCGCAAGCCTGGTGGTTCTCACAATGGGGGAAAACCAGGCTGGGCTCCCATAGCCCCATTTCTCCCCATCGTGATAATAGCCTTGGTATGTGCTTATTGGTCTAAGTGACTGCTTGGTGCAGTAATTTCACACAATGAGAAATATATAAGGGAACAGCATTAGGGACTTATAAAATTATACCTATTGGTGAGTTATGACTATTGGCACCTTTGGCCAGCTGCTGAGGGCCCAGAGCTCTCAGATGAGCCCACTGCTGATGCCTGAGACCATCTTTGTGCTTCTGGCCTTTGTGTAGTGGTGGCCAAGCAAATCAGTCAGGGTCTACTCAGATAGGATCACATTGGCCAAAGTTGCAGTCCAACAAGTTATGGGGACCTAAGTTTGAGAACCCCTGATTTCAAAGGTATAGATTCTATGTCTGGATGTCGGGATCACAATCCTCACTTCTGAGCCCGCCTTTCATCCATCCACTGGATGTCATGTTTTAGAGAAGTCTATACACATTTGAGTCCCCTCAATCATCATATCTGCTCCATAGTCGCATCACACACCTATTCTTGTGCCTCATGCTTACTTTCAGAGATACTCAAACAATGGATTAAAAACTTGCAAAAGCATAAAAGAATAAACTATATTTAAAATATTATTAATTGGCGTCTTCAATATACAGTAGTATGCATACAACATATTAAAAAGCTATACCCTGAAGGAAACTTGCTCAATATTCTGGCAAGATCAGATGAGAAGAAGGTAACTTTTGAAGTAATTTGTTCATATTTATTTTAAATAGTGCAAATATTTAAATATGAATATTTGCCCCACCCTAAGGCTCACTGTATAAATCTAGGAAGATGACAGAGGGATGATTATGACATCTCACATATGTAGAAAATAAAGTTGATTGTCAGACTTGCTCACTTCAGAATTCAGAACGGATTTGGGTCTTTCTCGCTTTATGAACAAAGAACTTCTCCAGTAGAATATTTGAATAAGTCAAACAACTTCATTCAGGAATCCCTGCACTGATCACTACCTTGAACAACCACATACCAGTTACATTGGTGTAGTCCCACTTCATCTGCATCTGTGATGGGCCAATCATCTCTTTAAAATACGTCTGCTCTTTAGAAAAAGGTCTATCGGTGATGAAACATTTATTGCATCTACTTAAAAAGCCTGTTTGAAGCTATTCTTCAAATATGCATCCATCTTAAGAGACCAGTTTCTTTTGCACTTTGGTTGTATTTTTTTTACTTACTGTCTCACATCGAAAATAGCTAGAAGAAAAAGAAAGAATTTGTCTACTTATATTTGGTAGTTACAACATTATAGAGAACAGTCAGACCTTTGTAGGCTAAATAACCTAAGAGCAGTTCTTATCAGAGCTTGGCATTCAAGACCCAGAAGGACACTTCTGATACATAGCCATCATGTGATGGCATTAGAGCAACTATCTTGTGCCCCACCCACATAGGAAGGGGCTTCTGAATGCAATTTGCTGAGGGCCCTCTGAAACCTGGAGCTAACCCTGATCTCTATAGTGCTGGTCCTCATTACCTCTTTGTCTGTTTAGGGCTACTTATTATTTTTCAGTCTGGATTTCATCTTCCCCATGATGAAGTAGTTGTACAAGGACTCTCTAAGGCACTTCACACGATCAAAGTGAAGTGCCTCCAGGTGGTTTGCGGGGAGAGCGGGCTTAGCACATGAGCAGGGAGCTGTCCCTGGGTGGCCGGATCAGCCACCCACATGATTACCAGCTCCATCACGGAGCCAGTAGGGGCAGCAGAGATCAGGGGCCGTCTGGCCGCCAGAAGTCCCAGGATGCCGTGAGCAAGTGCACGGGGCATTCTGGGGGGACCCCCAATGTGGGAGGTTTGCTGCAGCCTCCTGGTCAGGGATCTACTCATGAGTCGCCATGGCACGAGTAGACTCCCCCCCCCCGCCAAGAGCCATGTGGCTCCTGTTGCTGAACATGACCTCTGAAAACCGGGCTGGGCTCCCCTAGCACAGTTTTTGTAGGTCGTTAGAATAACCTCATCATGTATTTATCTCATAGGTATCACAAATTCTGCTTTATCACAAACTATGCTTTATAATTTTTGTTTTAATTATTAATTGATTTTAATGGTGTTTTAATGTAAACCGCCCTGAGCCTTTTGGAAGGGCGGTATAAAAGTTTTAATAACAAATAATAAATAAATAAATAATGCAACTTGAGAAACAATGTGGAGGAGGGAATAAAGAACACCATCATGGAGAAAATGATAGTGAAAAATCAGCACATCTTCTAGCAGTACAAGGGCAGAAGAAGGTATCTACTCTTGCAGAGTGGGTGGAGAATAGCTGGATTGAAAGCTTCTTCTAGAGCCCCGTGCAGGTAGAAGAAGAGGGTTAAGGAATTTTTGCTTCTGTCCTCTCCATCAAAACCCCTTTTTGCTGGTAGGAATTTGTCCCTCAGGGTTACCACACTGGGCTCCAGGAGAAGCCTTCAATTCAGCTATTCTCCAGCTGCTTTGTGAGGGTGGAGCCCTTCTTCTGCTCTCTTAATGGGAAGATGTGAGCCACTGATTTCAGTGGGCGAAGCTGTATTGATTACACATTCTTTTGGATTCAATACATCACATACATTTTAGATATGAAGAAAATGGTAAAACTGATTTGAGTCTATTCCTCTGGCTACAACGGCTGCTGCTCTAAATGGGCATAAATAAAGCACATGGAAACATTTCCTGTGGGGATAACTAAAACACATGGAAACAATAACAAATTGGTGTATAACATTATATGCTAAAATGTCTGGTAAATACACATTAAGGCCATTCACACACCTGGGGCAAGGAGGGCAGTGGGGGAGGCAGAGTCGAACCTACATCCCCCAGACTCATTGGTCTTCTGTGTGGTGCACGGATCACACACACACACAGGATCCACACTGCTCTGAGCAGCAGTGGAGGCTGGGAAAATGAAGCCTGCCCTCCAGATATCCCTAAATGCACCATGCTAGGAACACAGTGCATTGAGGGATCACGGTGCATTGAGGACAGACACTGAGGCTGTTCACACAAGCAGTCCTAACCAGGTAGGGCTGCTCAAGCCTGGGTAGGGCTGCTCATGAGAACAGCCTCAATGGCTGTTAGAAGGAGGATGCTATTACTTCAGTGGTATATTCACATTTTATAAAAAGGCCCTTCAGACAATCTTCTCCATGCTTTCAGGAACATGTGTATGGGCCAGTGGGAGAGTGCCTGCTAGCCCTGTCCCTTGACATCACTGTGCCTCCTGGCCTCACCTCCAAGGTCCACCCAATTGGCACAGCATCTGAAAGGGAAGCTTATGCATTTGCACCTGTAGGCTGTCCACCAGATCAGGAATCCTGCACAACTGGAGTTCCCAAAGTTGTGGAAAGCCTACACACATACACTTGTGCATATACAAGCCCCCCCCCCCCACCGCTCCTTAGATGTCCCACTCAATCTTTGGAGTGTGAGGCTATCAGTTGTAGTGTAAGGGGGCCACATGCTCACTTCCTTCGTCATGTGTCTGCTGTGTGTGTGTTGTCTGAAAGGGGCTAAAGTCATTCTGGAATCAGTCCCAAATGGTGGCCATTACTTTATGACTGATAAAGACAAAGGACATGGGATGATAATATTGTGTGCCATCATCAGTCACATCATCAAGTCACATTTGCTTGTGTGTTAGCATTTCGCAAGAAACAGCATAGTTTCCTAAAAATAAGAATCAGTTTTAAGCAGTTGAGGTTGTAGTACCTTTAAAGATTCAACAGTGAGTATGCTAGGGACAGGTGAACAGGAAGAGAGAAAGGCGGAAATCCATTTTCTATTGTTAGAAGGGGAAAGTTATGTAATTAAATCAGGCTATCATGAAAATTCATGCATTAACACAAACATAGACTGGATTAAAAACAGTGGGTGGGAGAGCACTGCTCTTGGTTACTCTGGAACAGCAACTTTAAAAGAGTCAAAAATATAATTGCAAATACCAGTGTGTCTATTCATTTGCTCTAAGAAACATTTTTGGAATGATATTTAAAGAGAAGAGATGCTTTACAGTGCATATTATGTCTGAATTTTTTTGAGCAATATTTTTAAAAGTTCTTTAAAAAAGGTGGCTAGTACATTATGTGTAAATGCTTATGAGACCATGGTTTGTGCCACATGGTTGTCAGACCTCTGTTCTGATAAAGAGAACTTCTGTTTGTTTAGACTGTGTAGTTCCTCCATTTAATTCACTCTGGCTCCAGTGTCACATTTTCAAACTGCTGTCAATGGACAATTCACATTTTCCTGAAAGACTTAAAACAGCAAACCTTGTGAACTGAAATTATCTCCTCTTAAAGGTAATTATGCTCCAACACTTGGGAAAGTGAGTAATGGGCTAGGCCATCCGATCCTTTAGCTCTATGCAATGACCTGTGTTGATATGAAATTGTTTCTTGTTTATGTGTTTTGTTTTGTTTTTAGTCTTGGCAGAACTTAAACAATCACACATCGCTGCAGTTATTTTGATAAATTTGTGAACTGGGAGCAATTGTTTAACTGAAGAGCAGCTCCTGTTAAAACATTTTATCTTTACATTTTTGAATGAAGCAAAATTCATACAATATTCAAGTTATTTTCTCTCTTAATTAATTACTTTAGCTTTAGCCTTTAAACAAGATTTTCAATTGCATTGAGGGCTGACGCATCAAACAACTGTGGAATCTTTCCAAATATCTACTAATACTACAATATTCTTATTGTCAAGGGGTTGGATACAAAGGTTTCCATACTCCAAAGGAAGTGCTTTCTCTGGAGGAAGGAGCCTCCTATCCAAGAAAGGGAACAGAGAATAGGTTCCCGCCTCCCATACAGTCACTTTCCCCTCCTCCTACCTTGTTGTTTGGATTCACATGACTGCCGATTGGGAGAATCCCTAGTTAAGACCACAAAATGAGGGCAGGTATTTTTAACCCTGCTTTCCCTTGTGTTCTGGCATTTCTTAGCAGCTTCAGATGTTACAAAGAGGCAGCACCAGCTGGATGTTCAGTCGCTACCACATCTGACTGGAGTGGGTCACTGCAGTGTTGAATGGGGAACTCATGTAGGAAGTTTGTGTTGGGTGAAGAAGATGCACATACAGCCTGCTGAACGTGTCCTCTGTATGAAATCTTCATTCAATACTGCAGTGGAGTGATACTGCCATGCAGCTGTGCTAGTGACTCCAGATCCAGTTGGTGATGCTCTCATGATGTGACTCCTCGGACTCCATCACAGCTTTTAGAAAGCTTGCTAAATCTTGGCTTTTTATCCAGGCTTTTACATAATTGTTTTTATTGCTGCTTCTATGTGTTTTTACCTGTCATATCGTTTTTATGCTTGTATTTTATAGATTTTAAATTTGGTTTGTTTTTATATTTTTAGCTTAATACTTTTATTGTCATTTTATTGTATGTTTTTTAACTTTTGTCAACCGCCTTGCGATTGTTTTTAATGAAAGGCGGTATATAAATGCAACAATAAATAAAAAAATTAAAAAAAATGATCCTCATCTCATGCCTTTGCTCTGTCATGAAGAGTTCTGCCATGGAATAAATTCTTGAATCAGTTTGAGATTTTCAGATGTGGCTCAGCTCAGGTCACAGTTCATGACAATCTTTGCTGAACTGAGGTCTGGCTGTACCTTGATCAGGCTCTTAATGTATTTTATACAGGTTTGTTTGGGTGCAGGGGCTGATAGTGGCCTATACCCAAACTAAGAATTGCACGCAGAGAATGCTTCTGTGTGCAGATAGAGGGGAGGGGCAAAATATGGGATGTGAGTCAGTGGTGGAGCAACTGCTCTGCATGCAGAAAGTCCCAGGTTCAAACCCTTCCAGATAGGGCTGAGAAAGACTCCTGCCTGAAACCTTGGAGAGCTTCTGGGAGTCAGTGAGGCCATTCACACAATCAAAAACTGTGTTCTACCTGGGTTTAGGAGCTGTGTGTGCTCCCTGTTTTTGGTTGTATGGAAGCAAGGTAAGAGGAAAACCTGGGTAGAAGTGATTATGTGGAAGCAAGGTAGGAGGAAAACCTGGGTAGTTTTTCCTATGTACCTATAATGTCCTTGAAGAATCAGGGGGTTTCAGGACTCTCAGGAGGTACAGGCAGCTTCATTTTTTCTGTGTAGACCACTTTGAGAACTTGGTGGGAAAGTGGTATATAATTAGTCATAGTCATAGTCGTAGAAGGGAGGATTGTGGAAAATTACCCACGCCAGTGACTGTGCACTAGCAGAAGTGTTCCATGCATTCAGTTCTTAGTTTGGATGTAGGCCAATGTTATTTAATGGTTTTTGAAAAATATACTAGAATGATTTAATGATTAAAAATTTATATAAATTATCAATTTTATTGAGCCTGAAACCAACTGACAACTCTTTCAGTTGAACCAATGATTAATTTGATCACTCAGAAAATACAAAATTTTGCCATGCTGTGCTTCAGCATAGCCATCTGGGACACTTAGTAAATAAGCAGCTCCTCGTTAAAACCAGATGCTTGTATCTTAGCTGTGCTGTACTAAGAAAATCAAGAAGTAGTTACCTGTTCTCCTCCTCTTCTCCAATCCCCTAGCCCAAGCACATGGAAACCTTAGAGCTATTTGTTTCACCCATTTAGAAGGGCTCATACACTGAAGCCATGCAGTTATGTGGACAACTTAAAATACACTGGGGTATATCTGATTCCAAAATATTTCACATCTGTTACATGGAATCTGTTTGGACTGTGGAATAGGGTTAGTTTTGAACTTTCCAACGGAACACACCTCTATCTAACTAGCAGTGTTCTATGGAAACTCTCACATTGTTGGAATTTCAGGGAAATCTCAATGGGTATATGTCCAGATGGCTCTCATTTCAGAGATCCATAGTGTTCTTTGAAAATCTGTAAAAAGAAAAAAAGGAAAAAGCCACAGAATGAGGAACATAAAGTATTCCCCTGCCTTTCCCTTACTCTGCTCACTTAACTGGCTGATAGGGATCAATGAAGCATGAATTGCACAGTCCACATAGCTGTGGTATGTGTGTGGATGGAGAGGAGGAGGAGGTCATTTAGTAAACCAAGAGAACAGAAAGCTGCCACTGGGACATTCTTGAAACATCTTTAGATAATATTTTGCCCAGGGATGTAGTCCCCACCACCACCACCACTTCAGCCATTCGAGGATTTCCCTCATTTTACTCAACTCCCCCACCATACATAATAACCTATAACTTTAATCCCCAAAACATATTTACCCCATACCCAAATGTCTTTTCTCTCTTCCCAAAGAAGTTCTGAGTAGCTACTCCTCAGACTTTCCCTGTCTGCCCCCCTCACATTGCTATTGGCTGGAAAAGCCATTATAGTACACAGGGACATAGGAAGCTGCCTTATATTGAGTTAGGCCATTGGTTCATCTAGCTCAGTATTGTCAACACTGACTGGCAACAGCTCTCAAAGATTATAGGCAGGAGTCTTCCCTAGCCATACTTGGAGATGCCAGGGATTGAAATTGGGCCCTTCGGCATGTAAAGCAGATGCTCTACACTGAGATAAGGGCCTAGAAGAGGCACTTGTTGGGACTGTGGTGGCTACTAAAGCACCATAGTACAGGTGGACCTCATTATCTGCAGATTTGATATTCACGGATTCGCATATCCACAGTCGGGAAAAAGACACCCAACCTCAGCATGAGTGGAAAACAGGGGGAAAAAACATGCTGACCTCGCATATCCATGATACAGAGGTGGCCGGAAATGACCATGGGTGTCATTTCTTGCTGCAATTTTCTTTGACGGAGCCACAAAATGGCTCCCATCTTTGTTAAAAAGTATAAAATAAAAAAATGCTCTTTTTGGCCAATTTGGGGGCACAGCATGACTCAGGGGGAGCAGCAGGACACGCTAAGAAGCTCCCCACCATGAAAATTGGATGATCTTTGGCCCATTTTCAGCTCACCAGGAACCTAACCTATGCAATCCAATAGCCCACAATGGCTTGATATTTGCAGTTTCCATATCTGCAGCTGCAGCCTGGAACAGAACCCCTACAAATATTGAGGCTCTCCTGTACTATACTGTGAGAAGTTTTTGTACATATTTCTGCCATGCTAGTCATATTAACTCTACAACCCCCATTGTGTGCTATGTACATTATAAGTAGATCAGCAAAGCATCAACATAACTGCTGTGAACCTTGCAAGTTTTGTGTTTGCTGAACTGGTACATCTGGGTCCACTGACACAACCAGGTAGAAATGCCTTGACTAACATGCCTTAACTCCTGCTAACTTAGCAAAGAGGCAGCTTTTAAACATGGTGATTCCCCTTTCAATTTCAGTGCTGTTGTGGAAAGTTACAAATATTTGGCCCTTTCCAGTCCACTTAGAACTGCAAAGTTTTGGTCGACAATGCTGGGATTATTGTTCATTTCAAAGTTTCAAAAAATAACAGATATGAACAAAATATGGAAATTTTTTTGTGGTAAAGTAAGAGATGTGGAAATGTAAGTACAATCATTAACTATAACATGAAGAATTATGACTGTTAATAATAATTTAGACCTTGCTGGCTTGAAAATGAGGGTGGAGTTCAATGTGACAGCAAGAAATCATTTTTCAGATCTCCCACTGGCTGGAATTCAAAGCAAGCAAGTGCTGGTGCAGCAAGAGAGCAGCCTAACACAACTGCCCAACTAACTGTACCAGTGCATAAGGGAAGCGACAATATTTTACATCCACCCCTTCCCCAGAAAGCCCTCTCTGCTACCCCAAAAACACTGTATGTCCCTGAGGGTTGTTCAGCCCTTTAGGACATATTTTTGGGCAGCTTAGAGGCTTCCATGGGAAGGGGATGGCATCAAAATTTGTTGCTACCCTGGTGCAGCTATTTTTGAAATCATGTTAGGTAAATGTTATGTTATAACATATTGAGCCGGGTCTCACGATCCGTGAGACCCAGTTTGGGGAAGTGAGCGGGAAGAGTGGGCTAAGCCCACTCTCCCTGCTCACGAGCGGCGAGGGAGCCCTGGGCAGCTGGATCGGCCGCCCACACGATTGCCAGCTCCAAGATGGAGCCAAGATGCGCAGGGCATACTGGGGAGACCCCCGAGCCGGGAGGCTGCTTTTAAGCCTCCTGGACGGGGGTCTACTCACAAGTAGCCATGGTGCGGAGCCGCGCTGTGGCTACTCACAAGCAGATAACCCGAGTTTGTGGAACGCTCGCTCCGCAAACCCGGGCTAAGGGGCGGGCTACAGGTGCGGGTTAGCCGCTCGAGAACCAGCGGGCTCGGCTGCGAGCCCAGTGGTTCTGACAACCCGCAAAAATCGGGCTAGGCTTTCCTAGCCCGATTTTTGTGATCGTCAGAATAGCCCCATTATGTTATGTTAAATAACATAATTATTTATGTTAGTAAATTATGTCAATGCACCGATATTTCCTTGCTCTGAATCACCCCTGAATCTGGGGTGGAGAGAGAGCCTTACAGTAGAAAGTCTTTGCTAAGTAGGGTTTGCCTTGGTCTGCATCTGGATGGGTGACTACATGTGCGTACTGTCTGCTGTAAGATATTCCCCTTAGGGGATTGGGCTGTAGCTCTGTGGTAGAGCATCAGCTTCCATGCAAAAGGTCCCAGATTCAGACCCTGGTATCTCCAGGTAGGGCTGGGAAAGACTCCTGCCTGAAACCTTGAAGAAGCTGCTGCAAGTCACTGTATACAATAGTGAGCTAGATGGATCAGATCATTATAGTCTGACTCGGTATAAATCAGCTTCCTATGCTTCTTCATAATGGATTCTATGTCTATGGATTTTCATTAGTAAAAGCCTGGGGTTAAGAGTTAAACTCAAGGAGTCGAACCATTAACAGTTTTAGATCAGGTCTGGTTCCGGTTCATTGTTTGTTTTTAACTCTCTGCTTCAGTTCAGATTCAGATACTGAAGCAGTTTTTGAAACAGTTTAGATACATAAGAACCGCCCTGCTGCAACAGGCCCAAGGCCTATCCAGTCCAGCATCCTGTTTCACACAGTGGCACACCAGATGCCTCTGGGAAGCTCACAGGCAAGAGGGGAAGGCATGCCCTCTCTCCTGCTGCTACTCCTCTGCAACTGGTATTTATAGGCATCCTGCCTATAAAGGCATCTTGCCTATACAGGAGTTGGCCTATAGCCAACAGACTAGTTGCCACCGATAGACCTGTCCTTCATGAATTTGTCTAAGCCCCTTTTAAAGCCATCCAACCTAACAGCCATCACCACATCCCAGGGCAGAGAATTCCATAGATTAATTATGTGCTGTGTGAAAAAATACTTCCTTTTGTTGGTCCTAAATTTCCCGGCCTTCAGTTTCATGGGATGACCCCTGGTCCTAGTGTTGAGAGAGAGGGAGAAAAATGTATCTCTGTCCACTCTCTTGACTCCATGCATAATTTTAGACACCCCTACCATGTCTCCCCATAATAGCCTCTTTTCCATACTGAAAAGCCCCAGATGTTGTAACCTTGCCTCATAAAGGAAGGTGCTCCAGGCCTCTGATCATCTTGGTTGCCCTTTTCTGCACCTTTTCCAGTTCTACAATGTCTTTCTTAAGATACGGTGACCAGAACACAATCTGTTTTGGATTTCACTACCCTAAATAGCTTAGTGTCATCTGCAAATTTGGCCACTTCGCTGCTTACCCAAACATCTAGATCATTTATGAACAAGTTAAAAAACACTTGTCCCAGTAGGGATCCTTGGGGGACTCCACCTTACTTCCTGCCATTGTGAAAATGTTCCATTTATTCCTACCCTGTTTCCTGTCCTTCAACCATTTACCAGTCCACACATGAACCTGTTCCTTTATTCCATGACTGCTAGGTTTACTCAAGAGCCTTTGATGGGGAAGTTTGTTAAAAGCTTTTTGGAAGTCCAAGTATACTATCTCTACTGGATCACCTTTAACCACATGCCTATTGACACTCTCAAAAAACCCTCAAAAGTTTAGTTAGGCCAAACTTGCCCTTGCAAAAGCCATGCTGGCTCTCCTTCATCAAAGCCAGATAAGTTTAACAGTTTTGGCCTTATGTTTTCCATCAATTTACCTGGCACAGAAGTTAAGCTAAATGCCCTGGCGTTTCCTGGATCCCCCCAGATCCCTTTTTGAAAATCAGAGTTAAACTGAGGCAGGTCTCATGATTAATGAGACCCGCCTCCAGAGGATTTGTGGAGAGAGCGGGCTAAGCCCACTCTCCCCGCAGACGAGCAGCAAGGTTTGCCTGGGCAGCCACTGAGGCCACTCACACGACTGCTGGCTCCGTCACAGAGCCGGCGGGGGCTTGGGAGTTTGGGGGCTGCGTGCCCCCCAGTAGTTCCAGCATTCCCTGCGTTAGCACACAGGGCATGCTGGAGAGACACCTGAGCCAGGAGGCTGCTTTTTAGTCTCCCAGTCGAGGGGTCTAATCGTGAGTTGCTGTGGGGCGGAGCTGCGGAGCGGCAACACACAAGACAAAAGCTCCGCTAACCTCTGCTAAAGGGAGGGGGAATAGTGGAGTTTGCTGTCAGGAGCTGCACAGCTCCCATTGCAGCACATGATCCACTAAAAGCGGGCTAGGCTCCCTTAGCCCGCTTTTAGTGGATCGTGAGAATCTCCTCATTAGCTACTTTCCAGTATTCCGGTACAGAGTCTGATTGTAGGGACAAGTTACATATTTTTGCTTGGAGATCAGAAATTTCACATGTGAATGCCTTCGGAACTCTTGGGTAGATGCCATCTGGCCCTGGCGATTTGTTAAAAACTGATCTGGCCCTGGCGATCAGTTTTTAAAGACAGTTTAAAACATTCTCTCTCATCACCTTGAATTGGTCCAGTTTTTCAGCCTCTAAGCCTGAAAAGCTCAGTTCTGGAGTGGGCATATGGTCACTGTGAAGCACTTCCTCTGCTGTGAAGACAGATGCAAAGAACTCATACATCTTATCTTCAGTTTCCTTACCCTCCTTAATAATCCCTTCCATGGCCTCATCATCTAAGGGTCCAGCTGCCTCCCTGGCAGGTATTCTGCATCTGATATATTTCAATACATTTATGTTATTCCACTTGACACTTCTAGCTATATGCTCCTCAAACTCTCTTTTTGCATCCCTTATTGTCTCCTTGGATTTCTTTTGCCAGAGTTTATGTTCCTTCCTGTTCTCTTCATTTGGGCAGGACTTCCATTTTCTGAAGGAAGTCTTTTCCCCTTTTATAGCTTCCCTGACTCTGCTTGTTAGCCATGCTGGAGTCTTCCTGAACTTGGTGGTACCTTTCCTCATTCTTGGTATACGTTCCAACTAAGCTTCTAGTATTAGTATTAGTATTAATAAGTTCCATGCTTTCTGGAATGATCTGACCCTCCTGACTTTCCCTTTCAGCTTCCTTTTTACTAGTCCCATCATTTCTGAGAAGTTTCCTCTTCTGAAGAAGGAAGTGTTGGACTTCCCTGGAAATGCTCCACTCTCATATAGCCTGAATTGGGTCACACTATGGTTACTGTTCCCCAATAGTTCTACAACTCTGCCATCTTTCATCAGGTCCTGAGCACCACTCAAGATTAAGTCCAAGGTCACCTTTTCTCTGGTTGCATCCGCAACCAACTGTTCTGAGGTACAGTCATTTAGAATGTCTAGAAATTCGGCCTCTCTGTCAATACCTGCATGGAAATTTGCCCAGCCTATGTGAGGGTAATTGAAGTCACCCATTATTGCAGCTCTGTCTCTCTTTGATGCCTCTCTGATTTGCTTCTCCAATTCCAAATCATTCTCAATTCACTCTCAGCGTTTTGATCCAGAGGTTGAAGCTAGCAACACATTTCTTTTCAGTCCTCGTATTGTCACCCATAATGATATTGTGAAGGACTCCAGTCCTCCTAGGTTTTTTAGCTTGCTAGATTCTATCCCTTCTTTAACATACAGTGCTACTCCCCCCACAATCCACCCCCCCCTGGACTTTCTGTGGAGTACTTATCCAGGAATAACAGTATCCCACTGGTTCTCATCGTTCCACCATGTTTCCATTATGCCCACTATATCTATATTTTCATTAGCAACCAAGGACTCCAGCCAGTGTTCTCTCCAATTTTTTTCATCTGTGTGCAGAATGAGTTTTGTTCTGGGTGGGGGAGTATCAAGGCAGTGTGTATGCACATGCATTCAGAGTGGGACCTTCCTAATTCAACCTGAGCGGGATCTAAAATGAACTGAGCAGACAACAGAAAATGTGTGAGCATGCACACATGTGCATGCCTTAGAGGGAACAGTGCTAACCCCTGCTAACTTGGCAAAGAGGCACCTTTTAACATGGTGATTTTCTTTATTTAGCGGGGGAGAGTAACTGGCCCTATCCGTACCGCCAGTGACTGTTGCTGGTGTCTATCTTATGTTTCTTTTAGATTGTGAGCCCTTTGGGGACAGGGATCCATCTTATTTATTTATTAATTCTCTGTGTAAACTGCCCTGAGCCATTTTTGGAAGGGAGGTATAGAAATCAATCAAACAAACAAAAAATAAATAAATAAAAGTAAGTAAGTAAGTAAGTAACAACAACAACAGTGACTCCAGCTCACCCAACCTGAGACTTCTTGCGTTGGTATATAAATACCCACAGACCGAGGCTCTTACCTGGCATTGGCATGTGCTATCTCCTTTACTGTCACTTAATCTTTTTGACCAGCTGTCGTGTTTCCCGCTGCTCTACTCCTGGTTCTACTTTGTCCCCTTCTGGTTTCTTTGAAATGCTTGGACCCGAGCAACTTAGGGGATTTTGCTTGCCAAACCAGATACCACCCAATTCCTGCTGGCCACCCACCAGACGTCATTTTAAAAGCTGCTCTGTGGCCTTTTTGATTTTAAGGGCCATTAGTCTGGTTCCATCTTGGTTCAAGTGGAGTCTGTCCTTTTGTTCAAGCTTCACTTTCCCAAAATGTATCCCAGTGCCTAACAAATTTTAACGCCTCCTCCCAGCACCACCGTCTCATCCACATATTGAGACCCCACAGCACCACCTCTCTTGCTGGCCCTGCACGTGGAACAGGTAGGTTCAGATAATGCTACCCGGGGGTCCTCCGATACAACCTAAATTTGGCTTCCAGTACCTCCTGACTGCATTTCCCAACATTGTTGGTGCCGACTTGCACCACAACAGCCGACTCCTCCCCAGCATTGCCTAACAGCCTATCTAGATGCTGTGTGATATCTGCAATCTTCACACCAGTCAGACAAGTCACCATGCAGTCTATACCTGGGTCAGAAGCCCTCCTCTCTATGCCCCTAACTACTGAATAACCCATTACTAGGAGGCCCACAACCCTGGGGGAGTATCCTCTGTACAAGAGGATATTGGGCACTGCACCCAAGGAAGGGGTCCCTTCTAAGGGAGTATTCCCCTCTTCCTCAAACTGATGTCCTCCTTCCCTCAGATGTTCATTCTCCATAACAGCAGAGGAGCTGTCAACCTGGGAGTGGGATACCTCTATCCCATCCCTGAGGGTCTCATCCACAAAACTTTCTGTCTCCTTGAGCTTCTCCAGGTCAGCCACCTTGATTTCAAGGGAACAAACCTGTTCCCTGAGAGCCAGGAGCTCTTTGCACTGAGTGCACACCCACAACTTCTGCCCCTCATGCAAGCAGGGATACATGCAACACTGTGCAATACACTGGAAAGCACCCCCTCCACTGCTGGCATTCTACCTTCATAATTAGTTTTATTGAATATTTAGAATATAGAGAGCTTGTTTACTTGAAAACTAGGTTTTAGCTGCAGTTGTCACCTAATTAAAGGTTTTATGCTCTGTCCTAGAAAATTACAAAAGTGGGGTGTTACTCACCTTCTCCTCGTGCTGGGTGTCTCCTTTATGATAAAGGGGGACCACTTGTGTTTCTCCATGCACACTTCCTCTCTCCTCCTATATCTGTTAGTAAACGCCTGTTCACAAAGGTCCAGGTAGCAAAGTCCCCCTGGTCTTAGCTTTGCCTTCTCAGGAGCCACTTCCAAAGTGACCCAACATTCAATCAATCAATCTTTATTATGGTCATGGACCAGTATAAAATATAAGGTTGATTACATGTTAAAAGAAAACGTAGCTAAAAGTATCCAGGGTGATACAATACCTAAAACCAAAGCAGCAGTTGCTGTGCCTTTTAAAGGCCAAAATATATAATGGGGCTATTCACACAGTCTGCAAAAATCGGGCTAAGGGAGCCTAGCCCGATTTTTGCAGCCCGTGAGAACCACCGGGCTTGGCTGTGAGCCTGGTGGTTCTTAACTGGGTCACCCGCTTCTGTAGCCCAGTGCTTAAACCGGGTTTGCAGAGCAAGTGCTCCGCAAACCAGGTTTTAGCAATTGTGAGTTGCTGCGGTGCAGCTCCGTTCTGCGGCTATTTATGAAAAAAAGCCGCCTCCTGGCTCACGGGGTCATTTGGGCAGCCACTTCGGCCACCCAGAGCAGACTGCTGCTCGTCTGCAGGGAGAGCAGGATAAGCCCGCTCTCCCTGCTCACTCACCCCAGGCGGGTCTCTGTGATCGTGAGACCCGCCTCAATGATTACTATAAAATTACTAATATTTGTTAGTGACAGAGTGTGTTAAATAATTTCCTAAAAAATCATAGAAGGCATCATTAAAAAGAATCATAAAAGGAAAGTAACAAGTATATAATAAAATGATAGTCATATAAGTATAAAATGAAGAAATAAAAGGTATATGGGAACACAGTTGTAAACTACCCAGAGACATAAGTTTTGGGCAGTATAAAAATATGTTAAATAATAAATAAATAAATAAATAGTTTAAAATTAGATAAAGATCAGATGGTGGTCATACCAAATAAAGACATAAAAAGTACATGGAGTTAGATTAAAATCCAGATGCATCATATTTAATCATCCAGGGAAACTATAGGTTGCAAAGCAAAGGCCCAGATGTTGATGAGTTATTGGATGTAGGGCTGTCATGAAGAACTCTGGGGCACCATGTGAGGCTATACTCAAGTTCATAAAGCTTGGCACTAGGCATGAAGGGGAGGTCATCAACCGCCGGACGATCTGGCAACTCTTTAGGTGGTAGCAGGGTTGCTATCAGAAAGCAGCAAGGAGGTGTAGAATTGGTCCATACAATCAGGATAGTCTTGTAGTAATGGTAAGATGAAGGTCTATTTGCCTTGTGTCACAGGGGGATTGACGTTCTGATAGTAGAATTTTTCTACAGCATCCTTCAAGGATGGCTGAGGGGTTGCCATGGCAGTACGCCAGTGTGACGGCCTTCCTATACTTTGGGATTTTCCAGTTGAATATAGCATAGATATAGCATAGGGGAGGTGGCATACCTAAACCCTTCCCTAGCCAGAAAGTTTGGGGTCTTGCCTATATCAGATTGACACTCTATATAATATGCTGTTTGATGAGTGCTTTGGCCGATTCATAGCCCATGGCTATTAAGAGAGGTGGGGATAGGCCAAGAATAACTATTTTACTTATAGTTGACTGTATCCATTTGGATTGAAAGTCATAACTCAGAGTTGGGGGGGGGAGGCCTGAGGAGCAGAGAGAAAGCCTTAACCAGTAGTTAAGTACAGTCATCCAAACCCTTCCCTCCAGTTTCATCAAGCCTGTCTCCAGTCTTAAGGTGGCGTTTGAGACACATCTTGGAACTTGAAGGTTTGCTCTTAGGAACTTTGATTGCACACATTCCAGTTTGACAATGTTGGCCCCCACCATGCTATGACCCATGTTGACTTTCGCCAATGTAGAGCAAGAAGCGAAACCCTCGTTTTTTGCAGGAGGTTGGACATGTTATGGACATTCATGAAAATCCAGTTTCCAAAATTGTAGGACATGAATTCAGTCACAAAATAGGGTTGCAGGGCTGGTAGAGCTAGGCCTCCCCACTCACCCTCCTTAAATGCTACCACACAGGCCAAAGGGAAGGACGCTGTGTGCCATACTAGACGGAAGACCTGGCTTTCAACTCTCCGAAGGAGATCGAGAGGAGGAAGGTAGACTACTGCCAGGTTGTGTACTGGGGTTATCAGGTAAGTCCGGATGTAAACTGCTTTCTGGTACATGGTAAGGATCCATTTTTTCCACATGGTGATTTTAAGCATTACTTTTTCTTCCCAATCTGTCCAAGTTCCTCCCCAGATTTTTTCCTTAATCCTGTATTCAATCCCTAAAATATTTACTGTATCTACCCACTTCAGCTTGGACTCTGGGACCCCTTTGCTTTTACATTCAGAGATGGGTAGGCATGAGAGTTGCTGGCATTTTTGGTCCATTTTAAGAAATACATATTCTGAGCCCAAGATCTTGCCATATTCCCAGAAGAGGTCCAGTATAACAGAGATTTCACTTTCATCCAATAACAGTAATGTAACATCATTGCCAAGAGCTACAAATTTTACCCTAAACTCAGAATGTGGTTGTGAGCAGACAGGTGGATCAGCCATCCCATCGTTCTCCCTCCTCCTCCCTCCCGAGAAGATCTCACGGAGGGATAGAGACCAAGAGTCCTCGCAGACGGGGTTCTCTCTGAATCCTGATCAGGATCAGATCTGGGGCAAAAACATAAAGTAATGGGCTCAGTGGGCATCCTTGGCGGCCACCCAAATGCAAAGCAACTGGGTCGCCCTGCCATCCGTTAATCTGTGGTGTCACCTTTGCATTCGTATAGAGCAGCTGTATCCAGGTAACGAAGAGGGGTGGTATACCTTTAGCTTTCAACAATGTCCACAGGTAATTGTGATTGACCTTTACTTGGCCTTAACTTGGTCAACAATGGCCACAGGTAATTGTGGTTCACTTTATCAAGGCCTTAACTTGGTCTAATAAGAGGAGGTCACCTTTCCAACTTTCAGTTTGTATAGAGTAAAAAAGTTCACTTAGCAGACACAATGAGTCTGTCATCTTTCTTCCCAAGATGGCGCTTGTCTGCAAGCTGTGGACCAATTTAGGGGCCACTTTCACCAATCTATTATTTATGATTTTGGCAGAGATTCTGTAATCAATATTTGTGAGGGTTATCGACCTCCAGTTTTGTGGTAAAGTGGTGTTGCCTTTCTTGGGGAAAAAAATTAAGAGGCCGTCCCCAAAGGACCTATTTAAACGCCCATTGTCTAGGAAAAAATTAAATAATTTTATTAAGACTAGTAATAGCTGATCTGCGTAAACCTTATAGAAAGGCCATGTCAGACCATCAGGCCCAGGGGCCAATGCGTTCCTTCCCGTTGAGATAACCACTCTGACCTCTTCTATCGTTACAGGATGGGTCAAAGAGCCCTTTTCCTCTTCAGTGAGGGAATAGCCGAGACCATATTCATTCAGACCGCAGAACCTATCTAGATAAGATTGAATGTCCTTTACAGCAATATCTTTCAAAACATAAAAGTTTGTATAAAACCAGGCCATGATCTTTAACATATCGTGGGGGTCGGCCTTTAGTGGTCTACTTCCATCCGATCGCAGGCCTTGGAATGTCAAACTAGATACATGTGTCTTGTCCTTTGCCCACTCCCCCTTTTCAACTACAGACCCTTTAAAGCGATACAGCTTGTTTTCCAAACGCCTGTGCTGCAGTTCATTTTGATGTCCTGATTGTCTCTTTGTAGCAGCGGCGTGATTCCACGTCGAAGAGTTCTCCCCTGTTCATCCTATCGACAATCCTCAGAAGTTGGGTGATCGCTTTCTGATAATTTTTGACCCCTATCTTATACGTCTGGCTGGGCACTGCCCTAGTATGGCAGCCCACCCTCTTTTTAAATGTTTCCCAGCCTCCCAAAAATTCATCTTTTGCCTCTAATAGCCGAGGGATCTGTCGCTTCAGTTCTGATAAAAGGACAACTTTGAGGTATTCATCACTTAGAATTTTAGGGTGTAATTGCCACAAAGGTTTACCATGTGGAATTACCTCAGAGAGATTACAGATAAATCCCGCAACCACATGGTCTGACCATGGGGTAAGTACTAGTTTACACTTGTAGACTTCAAAAGAAGGGGGGCCCCAGAGTCTATCAGCTGTCTAGCTGATCTCAGGTGGTAAAATGTAAATTTGACTCCAGATTTAAATTCATGACAATACTACAATTTAAAAACCTCTTCGTGGGAGATTGGGGAAAAATCAAAATCATTATATACCCCCAAGGCCTTATCATCTAAACCCAGAGTCTCACTCAGAAAACATTGGAGAGCTTTTTATTCACTCATTATAGAGGGATTTGAGCGGGGGACTGGGAGGCCTCCTGAAAAGGCTTTCCTGTCGCTCAGTTGGGCTCTATTAAAATCCCCTGCGATCAGGAGGTGGTGCTTGGTGTCACATATATCTTTCAGTTTAGCCCAAAGAGCCTTCCTAGGGTGTGATTGTACCGGGGCATATATGGCGCAGAGTCTGAAGGCTCGGTCAAACCTCTGAGTGGTTGCCAAGCTTGGGTCACCCGACAGTAAAATCTACATACATTAGTCTGCCCTGATCAATTTCCTATACCATTTCGATTTTGAGATCAGATCTGTCTTTAATCAATATCGCTACTGCCGCATTGCCGCTCCCATCGCAGGACCAGAAGGATGGACCCACTGTCCATTGCAGTTGTGCTGAAAAGTGGTGGCTCTCATTCTCGAAATGGATCTCTTGAAGGACATAGATGTGATAGTTCCACTTTGTTAAAAAGTGTAGGATCTCTTGCCTACGATTTGGTGACCTTAATCCATTAACTTTCCACGTGAGTATATTATAGGAATTGGTCGTACAACCCATGATAGAAGAGTGTTTGTGTAAGGCAAGGACCCATTGAAAGAGTCGCTGTTTACGTAGAAGCGAGGCAATAAAATGGTAGGCGTTTGTACCTCAGATCTCAGATCGTGTCAAGTAGAGTTCAAAGGGGTTTATCGGGTTATTCAACCGTCACCTCCACGTCTTCCATGATAACAGCATTACCTCCTACCCCTTCCATGTTTACTTCATGTGAAAGTGTAGACCTACTCTGAGGCAGATGGGCCCCGGGAAAAGTCAGTAAAGGGGAGGGGAATTCGAGTTCAGGGATGGGAGGCAAGGCAGGGTGGTTTGGGATGAGACTAGACCCACTTTTGCTCCTAGGTTCCTGGGAGGCCTCTAAGGGATGTTCTTTTTCTACACTTTCATCCCAGCTCTTTTTAGGATCTGTCCCTTCTTCCACTAACATATTCTCTTCCGTCATGGTACTATCATCAATAACACCATTTTCGGCCAAGGTAGTTACTTTGTGTCCCTGTCGGGAGCCCACTAGGATGCTTTTAATTTGTTCCATTTCCTCATGTATATTTCTTATCTTTGTAAGCTGATAGCTGTAACTCGAGTTTGTCGACTTAAGTTCTGCAGTATCTTCCATAATCTGGGCTAGGACTCGGTCCAGTTTTTCCACATTGGGGTCTTTCTCCCCTGAAGTTTTGATAGATGGGTCTTTTGTTTGTATGGCTTGGCAGAGGGCTAACTTTTCCTCTTCATGATGTTTTAGAATACTCTTGTATTCTTTCCTTAGGTTCCATATTTCTGCTTTTTTTGTCTTGTTCCACCCTCAACTCTTCCTCCAGGTCGGCTACAGTTTTAGGTGTATTTAGTCCAATTTTGTTTGGAGCCCTTGAGTGCTTCAGGGATATCCATTTGTTTTTTGTGGGCTTTCTGAGTTGTCTCTGTTCTTTGATCAAGTCATCTACCTGTTGGACAGCTGCCAAGTCTGAAGGAGGGATTAATTCATCATTGGCATCTGGAACCTCTGCCATGGTTGCTAGCACCTTGAATCTATTCTGTTGGGTTAGACCCCTCCCCGTGTCCCTGGGGTGTCCATTTAGATTGGTCAATCTGTTTCTCTCATCCTCCCATTTGTGCCCGGAAGGCCTGCTGGCAGAACATTAGAGTTGCCCCCAGCTGGAGCTCCCAAGCGTCTCTTGCTATCTGGGGAGTGCAGAACTTAATCAGTTTAACTCTAAGCCAACTCTAATGATTAGAATGCAGAAACTCTAAAACTCTACTCCAACTGGTTAAATGCGTACACCAGCAGTAGATTGACAAGTAAATGGTACTGGCGCTGATGTTTATAGACTTAGTTCCAAAGTTATTAAGGGATATGCATTATTCAATTAGGCTTTCGTCAAAGACTGTAGTTATGGGTAATGATTTATATTGAGAGCATTTTACATGTTGGGAGAGATTCTTGCCTGCAACCCTGGAGATGCCGCTGCCAGACTGTGTAGACAATACTGAGCTAGATGGACCTATGGTCTGACTCAGTAGATGGCAGCTTCTTTTGTTTCATACTATACTTGTCTGTATGGGGAACTAAACATGTACTTGATCACTGTACACCCAATTCACTAGTCCAATCTAGCAGCCAAGACTGTGCACATGAAGCCTTGTCAAAGGAGCTGCCACCATGCTTACCAGGTGTCTGAAATGGGGAAAAGTGGGTGTGTTTATTCTCGTCACATTCTCCACAAAATCAGTGCAACTGAAGCTAAGTTGACAAATGAATGTAATCACTGTCGTAAGCATGCTTGTGCAATGGATTGAGGGCAAAGTGTTGTTTCAGTGTTGTGAAATTGGCAAAACACTTATCTTGAACTAAGAGCCTCTTGTCTGGGATATGATCCACCATCCAAATATGCATTTATTCACCGTCTGAACTGTCGGGTGAAAGAATGAAGTTACATTTCAGTATGTCACTGAGATACTCATTCTTGTCTCATCCGCATGTACAAAATACTTAATATTCCCTGGTGGAGTAAAGCAATCCGCAAGTTAAGATGACATCATTTGCAGTATCTGAGAAGTAACCTACTTATCTTCTTACTGGAGATAAATAGAGTGATAGAATGCCTAATGTAAATCGGACTTAATGGATCTTATGATAGCACTGCACAAACATAGAGTTTGGCATGGGAGCTGGGCCTAACAGGAACTGTGCTAAAATCAGTATGCTACTCCCCAGTAACCTCCATAGCTATTTGCTTCACTCCATGATGACCAGAAACAAATTAACTTATGCAGATTTGCTTAAATTTTATATATTGATTGAAGAAAGGGTATTTGACTTTTCTGGAACAGAATGTGGGTACCTTACTTTCTTTTAGAGCAGTGTGTACTGAGCTCAGGGTATAAAATCTTGGCAAAATACTTTTGATTCATAATTATGAATTTGCTGGGCAAGCGAGAGCAAAGATGACAAAAGCTTCCTTTAAAATCTGGAACAGACACTGAACACATCCTCCCAGCAATCCTTTTGCCTTGTACTTCATTTTGCTCTGTTTTCAGACCATCTGAGATTGCTTTCTCAGTGGTAATAAAACCACTAATTAGCTGTTAATCCTGCCCTAAAGGGTAGCTACTCCTAATTATCTGGGGACAGGATAAACATTCTTAGACCTACAGATGACAAATGTAATAAAAAAGTTGGTCTTATATTTAAAAAGGTAGTGACAAAAGTACACACCACTTCACTTTCACAACACCTTCCAGTGTACAAAGTCCTTTATCAACTCTTAGTATCTCATTTATCCACACAGCAAGCATATAGAGAGACTGGATTGAAAGGCAATCAATCAACCAATCAATCAATCAATATTGGCTGACATACCATGTAGTCTTGGCGGGGGTGGGGAGCACACTGCCCATGCTGCAGTGTGGGTCAGAAATACAACACTGCTACTGCTGCTGTGTGGGTCAGAAATACAACACTGATGCAGTTGCTGAAGAGTGCTCTTATGCAACTCCCAAAAATTACGTCAATGAAGCTTTGCAACCATACAGCCACTGGAAATAATGGCCATACAGTTGTACAACAGCGTCCGCACAATTTTGGGAGTTGTGAAACTTTGGTGGTGGTGTGTTTCCGTCTCATGCAACAGCATGGCTGATGCACTACTGCCCGCCTAGCACTAAACAGTATATCAGCTGTATGGATCCATCAGATGTCAGCCATATGGAACCACCTTGTCCGCCTGGATCCAGTGGGTCTTCTTTTGGATGTCTTTCAACCTCCCAAAAGGTCTGAATCATCAGCAGAATTGAATTCCTGTTACTCTTTTGATTACACATTTGTGGACAATGTTACTAATCACTTTTCTTAAATGCTAATTGCATTTGCAATTCTGAATGTTAAGACTGTCAGAAGCAATTCCTTCTTCCTTCCTTATCATGGTATAGGGCTTGTAAGTGTGGTGCAATAGCAGATGATGTGTTTCATGGTTTCCTCCTTACTCATAGAATTATACCATCTTCAATGGTGAAATGTGATTACATTTTAAAACCTCAAAAAGATGATAATCTGACAGTATTGTCTTGAAATTTTAACTAACATGCGAGAGTTTATACTTGCCTGTATATCAAATGAAATATGTTAAAATAGTTTGTGAGTCATGTGTAATCTCAGATAATTCACCCACAATGATCTTATCAGTTCTAAGTTCTGAGAACTACCATCATGCAAATCATTTCTGAATCTGAGCAACAAAGCAGCTGAGCTGTCTCAAAGCATTTACTTTCACACAGTGTCACATCCAGATTTATAATACACATCTCTCTGTCACATTAATACAATCCCCAAAAAGGCAATAGGGAAATCAACATTTTGAACATGCTGAGGGTGCAGTCCGATGGAGACCCGAAGCTCATGAAGCCTCTGGTCCTCCCCAGTGAACCGGGCCACTCATGAGAGGGCTAATCCCTGGCCAGCAAGCCGACATGGGGGCAGGAGTGTGTTGGGGGTTCCTGGACTGCTTTGACCATGTCTGCCATCACAAGAGTATCCTTTGTCACAGTGGACCATACCCCCAGGATCCTTTGCCTGCCCTCAAATACATATTCTCTCTTGGGAAGTCAACATGATCCCTTCCTGGAGTAACAGAATAATAGTGCCCTCCTCAATTCCCCCCATTACCAGTAATTGTGACTATTTGGCTATGGGGCTCTTGTGAGGGCAGCAGGGCAAGTGGTGTGAGGAAAAGGGTTTAAATGCCATTTAAAAGGATTTAAATATCCTTTCCCTGCTGAAGGCGGGCGGGGCATGCCAAAAAAGTACGATCACACTGGGCACGCCCCCTTGAAGATCGTGGCTTTTGGTGGCCACCCTGCTGACATGCTGGTGCCTTGCCTGCAGTCTGGAGACACAAGCGTTATGGAGTTTGCTAGGGCATGGCTTCAGCAGACCAGGAAGAGGAAGGGGCCTCTCTACCCTGAAACTGGAAGTTGCCTGACCTGGGTTGGAAGATCATCTGCGGGATGATCTCAGGGTTCAGGGATTAACTTAAGATTCATCAACCCGCGGTTTGGCATTATGTGTGAAGGCGGCCTACGGGTGTTTCTTGCTTAATGAAAAAAAATTTTTTTTAAGTGTTTGTATTTGCCTGTTGTTATTCTGGGTGAATACTTCACAAGATCTTACAATTAATGTAGATCAGTTCTCATATATTTGTTTTTATCATGGTTTTTAATTGAGGTTCTAGTTTGTTGTTTACCTTTGGTGTTTTGGGGACCTCCTCCTCTTCTGTAGTTGGTTTCATTAAAAAAAAAAAAGGCCCACATTTTATAATAGTATGGGTGCAGCTGCTGCTGTCCTTCTTCCCATGGGAGTCTATGCTGCCGCTTCCTATGCCAGTGTTACCTGGTTTCCAGAGCACTGACACTGGCATGAAGAAAAGCTTCAAGTTAAGCTCCTCCCATGTGGTCCAGGAATTCTCATGTTATCCATTGATACAGATAGAAGTAGTGCAAACCCATACCACCTAGTAAGAGAAGCTGGCTTGTTCTATGCTATGCTAGTTTATGCTAGTTTTGCACAGGTACTAGGAACACAAATCTCTGCCATTAAAGATTATTGGCCTGACTGATTGTCTGGTAAGATAGCTAGAAATCTACTGGTGAGAGGCACTAGATGGAGAGAGAGAGAGAGAGAGAGAGAGAGAGAGAGAGAGAGTCTCCACGAGAGAAGCTTGAAATTCCTGGTGGGGACTGACTAGTGTAATACAGTTTTTCTCCACATAAAGATCTGACTCCCAGTCACCCTGGGCACACATTTGAAGGCGGGGAGGGGGAAAACCAATGTTTCTATTAGTTAATTATGGATATAACTGGCAGCAACTTTTGTGATTGTGATGGCTATGTTATTGTTAACTGCCCAGAGGTGAAAGTTTGTGGCCGTGTACAAATTCGATAAATAAATAAATAAATAAATGGAGGGGGACACTGCAACAGTCATTGCTTGTTTCACACATTATGTTCACATTATGTTTGCCTATGCATGTATGAGGAAAGTTAGGACCCCTTGTGTGAAGGAAAAGACCTCAAGGTTTCCTAGCAGGAGAGCTACAACTGCATTTTTAACAGATGTGTGTGTGTAGGAGTAAAGCTGAAGATTAAAACTTTTTAAAATAAGCTTAGGGGTAAAGAGGGAGTACACTGCACAGCCTCAATAAGCAAATTCTCCTAGTCAGATCTGCCGGCAATTAAATAAAATTAATAGTCTTGAACACAGGAGTTATTAGAACTTTCAGCATTATGAGCGTTCCTATTATGAATTTCCGGAAGAAATGCAAGTGTAAAGCAATGTAGAATTGGCAAAGGCAGCCAAATGCCTTCAAGAAGACAAAGTAAGATGAAGGTTTAATAAGGTTGAATAAAGGCAAACCTTGGATCGAGAAGAGCAGACAGATGAGTTTCATCTTCCTTTTCAGCAGACGTGGAGGTTAGTCTTTGTCAAACAGTGATAAAATAGGTTTGATATGCTGGTGTTTAGACCAAGATGATTCAAGTCTTCCTCTTATGACAGACTCTTGGCACTACCAGTGCACATAAAAGATTTTGTTCAAATAAACTTCGTTAAAAATACCAATCGCCCTTTTTAGTCCTGCCAGGTATTTGCACTTTGAGCAATAATGTACTGCTGTACAAAATATATAACCAACAAGCCTTTGTAGAAAGCTAGTCAGCAGCATTGGTGCTAATTCTCTTACCGTCTCCAAACAATCCAGAAGGAGATTTGCTTAGAATTAAATAGCATTTATTTTTATTGACACAAGGCTACAAAATCATATTGTGTTAGTGGAAATCTGAATGATGAGCCTTTGCTCAAGTAAGGGTAGTGAGGGTCGAGAGGGTTCCCTTCCCTCTCCATCTTTTACTGAAGTTTAGTGATTGTGTAAATGGTTTGTGTAGGAATTCTTTCACTGCCACATTTTGTACAAATCCTTCCTACAAATCCTTCCTTTTTGCTATCCTTCAAATAGAGCACACAGAGGGGCAATTCTCATGATCCCCCTGGGCAGGCAGGGAGAGCGTGGGGGGAAGGCTGCTTTTTTACTTATCTCCCCACTCGCCTCAACGACCAAGCAGGTTGGCTCCGGTTTGCCTCCCCCGCGTGCCCACATGGACAGCCCTGCTCCATGCAGCTCCATGAAGCATGGAGCAGGGTGGATGGATCTGGGGCCAGAACTTGTTGCTCCGGCCTCCAGGCATCCCTCAATGCAATGCGCGGCACGTACCGTCTACATCCCTCAATGCAATGCGTGGCTCTATGCACCATCTCTGTGATTCCTCGGGCTGCAGACAGCCCAAGGAAACACACCATTCCTGGTAGCTGGGTTAAGAGTGCAAGAGCACCCTTAACCTTGGCTAAAAGCCGGGTTTGTTAAGGGGGTTAGGTGGGAAGGGAGCAGAGAGATCCACAAGGATCCCTTGGGGCAGCCCAGGCAGGGTTAGGCTGGTCGTGAGAAAGGCCTCAGAGTTTTCCAAGTTTTCCAACCATGAATACCTTTATTTCAGCTCAGCTTCATATTTTGATTGGATTGAAATAGTCCATACCACTACAGCCCAGTCTTCCTGTTTACTTGAAGAAGGATATCCTTATTCAAGTTCAACAGGACTTCCTTCCCATTGTATGTTGAAGTATGCTTAGGATTACAGCCTTTGCTGATACTAGTTGAGATTCCTTTGGATCTTAATAGGTAAATATTCTTTACCTGTAGCCCAGACAACATTAAAACGAGTCACTAAATTGAGACGTGTGCACTGAAGTCTAATGCACATGGTTTTAGCTTGCAGGTGCAAGCTGCATAATAACTGAGGGAATTAGAAGGTGAAATCTGAAATCCTTAGAAGGTGAAAGTGCAGCCTCATGACTATAGTTTTGTAAACACCGTTTTAGGGAAGAGGTGTGAAATGGCATAGATGTTTCATGCAATACTAAGGAGAGCTACAGAGGATTGTGACTGTTGTGCTTGAACCTGGTACACACTAATCAATACCCTATTTCTTGTTAAAGTTGTGGTGGTGATTAAATTATTTAATTTACATACCGCCTGACTCCAAAGGCTCTAGGCAGTTCACAAAAATAAACACAATAAAACCAAAATAAAACTAACTGTTAAAACAACAATTAAAAAAAACTAAAACCTTCAGAGATTACTAACAGTTTGGCTAAAACAATGTGTCTTAAGGGCTCTTTTGAAGGCTGGTAAAGATGTTAAATCACAAATGTCTATAGGGAGTGCATTCCACAGCCCAGGAGAGACTATAGAGAAGGCCTGCTTCCAAGTCACCACCAGATGAGCTGGCAGTATATAGAAACGGACGTCTCTCAATGCTCTTAATGTACAGTGGGGCTCATGGAGAAGAAGGTTCTCTCCCATAGCCAATTTAGGCTATGGCCCTGGCAATTAGCACTCTCATTTGCAGCGGTGGGATGGGGTGGGGACAAAACGTTGCATCAGAACCATTGGGTTCCTGGTTTTGTTTATAGGGATGGGATTGTGCTGAGTATTGGCAATGCTGCATCACAGCCCCTCTCTTTCCATAACAGATTCATCTGCAAGGCAGTGTAAAGGCAGCATAGCAAAGCTGCACCCTCCAAAAGTGTTCAGTTGATGTAATACTCCAGGTGTTGAACTGCACTTTTACCTTATCCACGCTCACTGCCCAAGAACTACAGCTTCTTGTTAGATCAAATCAATTGGTCTTCCTGCAAGAGAGACACAAGACACTTGTTTCAGGATATGTTTCATTTATATCCTGGATGTTGTACTGCTCTGGTGCAAGGCTCCTTGCACTTTTTCCTATCCACATTTTTTGCCAAGACCTACAGCTTCTTGTTAGAACATACCCTTTGCTCTTCATACAATGGAGTATTGTCTCTCTTCTTGTCTCATGGTGTGTTTTACTCATTTAAATGTCTACACTGCCCCATCCTTTCCATTTGATGCATGTTGGCCCTAACCAGTATGAGCCACATTGGCTCCCTATCTGTTTACATGCTCCATTTAAGGTGCTGGTACTTACCTTTAAAGCCCTTGACAACTTGGAAATCGGGAACCTTAAGAAGCACCTCTTCTCCTATGTTCCCTCCTGTACTCTTTGATCAACAACTGAGGGCTTGTTCCTCACTCCTCCACTGAATGAAATTTGGTGAGTGGTGAGTGGTCAAAAGGCACAAGGGTTTCCCCCCCCCCAGCTGTAGCACCTGCTTTTTGGAAAGCCCTTTCTATTGAACCCACCTGACTCCATCCCCCTCCCCCTTTTGCTACCCCAAAAGTCTTTCATTGTCAAGACTTGGCTCTTTAGAAAGATTTTTCTGGGGTGGCTGATTGTTATGCTATCAGGGCCTTCCACTGAATAATGATGATGATGATGATGATGATGATGATGATGATGATGATGATGAATTCGATTTCTATACTGCCCTTCCAAAAATGGCTCAGGGCAGTTTACACAGAAAAATAATAAATGAATAAGATGGCTCCCTGTCCTCAAAGGGCCCACAATCTAAAAAGAAACACAAGATAGACACCAGCAACAGTCACTGAAGGGGTGCTGTGCTGGGGGTGGATAGGGCCAGTTACTCTCCCCCTGCTAAATAAAGAGAATCACCATGTTAAAAGGTGCCTCTTTGCCAAGTTAGCAGGGGTTCTCAGTAACCTTCAGAGCAGCCCTATAAGGCAACCCAGTATCATTTCCTCCCATGATAGTGGGATGGGCGGGGGGTAGGCAGCCTTGTGGCTCTGTGGCTAAGGCGAGATTCGAATGGGGAACCTTCCCAGCTTGGACTTGGTCACCAGCAGCGAAGAGGAGAGAAAGGGCTTCAGGGCGGGGATTCCCGACCGGTTGTTCCCTCTCACAGAGGACTCACAGATGCCGAGGACTACAACTCCCAGAATTCCCCCAAGCAAAAGCCATTGCAGCGGGGGAATGAAATCTGGCATTTTGCTTCTTTGCTGAGGTTTGCTTCTTGGGTTTTCTTATTCTGTGTTTGTATTGTATTAGTATCAACTTTATTAATCTGACTAATTTTGTTCCTTTTATTACCACTCTTGCTGTGCTGTTTTAGTGTCATCATTCATTAAGGAGAAAGAGCTTTTCTGTTTTGTTTTTTTTAATTGTATTTGTGTCACTGTTCTAAGCCACTCTGAATTTTTTAAAGAACAGAAAACAAGTTTTTTAAATAAATAATGAAATTAAGCAGAGTGAAATTAATTCTAATAGGCACTAATATCAAATTGTGCCATCAGCTTTACTCCAGACAGCCAATTTTCAACATTCATTTATTTACCTTTAGTGGAATGGTTTCTGCTGCTTTCATGGTTGCTTCCATGTTGGTAAAGTTGAGCTATATGACTAGGCATTTTAACATGTACCCAGACTCCAACTGTAGAAGTAATAGCAACCATGCCAATAAGTGCTGAAGGTTGCTTCTGAAAGTTGCTCAGAATTGGGCTTTGATGGGTCTCCAAAAAAGAAGGAGTTCCACATTTGTGGGCAGTCACAGAAAATGGCTGCCTAAACTTGCTATATGGATGGAAAGCTCAAGTTGTTGTTCCCAACAACTCATTACAATAGGTCACAGAGGAGGCAAGCACTTAGTTTTGATAGACCCAGACTGTCTTATGCCCAGGAGTGATGTTTATCCTGTTTAACTGAAGCTAGTAGTCATTGTTAAAACAACTCCTCAGATGTATTCCTTGCATATATTCAAAACAGTTCACAGAAAGTGTGTTTGCTCCAGGGAATTGAACTCTTCTTGGCATACTTCCACGGAAATGGAAGACTTGGCGTTGCACCAGATAATTTTCTCCATTACAAATGTGAAAGCTTTATAAACTCTTAAGTATCATGGGTTGCCATTCCTGAGAAATTTGATCATTCCAAAGAACAATGCAAATTAATAAAGAGCACTACTCATAAATACAAATCATCTCAGCAAGATACACCCTAGATTATTCAAGAAGGTCATCTGATGAGTTCCCCACCCCCGCACCAAGGAAGATGTCATTGTCAGTCCCCTACTCACACCACATGGATCATACAATCAAAGCATTTATGCCAGGCCCTTACCAGTCAGTAAGACTACACAGGTGCACATGATTCAAAAGTTGCAGACAATGTTCATCTTTTAGACCCTTTAAATGGGTTTAAAATAATCCCTAGGAAAATAATCACCTTGGGCATTGCTAAAATCACTGATCAATAAGCAAAGCAGCTACATGAGAAATGCCACCCCTCCTCCAAATTTCATGCAGATCTGTTGAGAAATTACTGAGACACAGCACTGACCTCTAATGAAGGGGTAACAAATTAATGAGATACAGCACTGACCCCCAATGTTTTTCACATGTAAATGACTTATTTGGCTACAGATAACATTTTTTTTGAAACTGTCCTTTTAAATATATTATCTACAGTATTCCATTGGGGCCTACTGAGAGCCATCACTGAGACAATTCAGACACTACTCCAACTCATTGAATGAGGCAGGAGCATGGGTTTCATGTCTCTTCCCAACCCAGCACACTGTCATCTAATCTCATTGGGGATGGTTCATTTGACCACTGCTCCCTAAGCACTGTTGAAATACTATTTTAAAGCAGTATTAACATCATGAAGGTAGACAGGAGTGGGATATGTGGAAGTAGGTGAATCATTAATTGCTACCGGATGCTAGAAGGATTGTGATATCTCACTGATTAGAAAGCCCTACATGAAAAAATGACGTCCAAGGCTTTGGATACAATTAAGTTTCTTATCCACCCCCACCCCCCCACACACACCCAGTTGATTTAGTAGAAAGCTAACATATGCATGACACTATATTCCCAAGCATACCTGAGAAACTAAGTCAAGATACTCAGCCCTTTTTATTACTGTAGTACAGGGCAGCCATAAAAGGACAAACTATGTGAGGCATGTATATTGTATTATCATTGTATGGGAGCATAGCTGGCATAACTAAATTAAATTTACTTATGAAACTGGAAGAGGCTTGAACTGTTTGTCCTGTAAGTGAGAAGTCAGTGCCTTATCAGCTGAACTACTCATGCCCAGCCCACTGCACTTCTGAAGAGCAATTTCATCTAAGCAATGTGTTGCTGAGTCTTATTTAGAACAATGCTCTGACGGTCACTTCTCTGAATCACTAGGAGGAGCTGAAGGAGCTTTCAAATGTCTTACAGCAGCACTGGTCTTAGATACTTTTGCACCTTAAGCAAAAAGGCCAAGTGGTCATCTTCATGCCCTTTTGCTACTCTGGATTGCAATGTGTTTATTTTTAACATGGTTATTTGCAGCAGTAAATGGCATATCCTCTAGGATTTGCAACCTGAAGCAACTGCTTCAGAGAAAGGCAGGTCAAGTTTAAATGCACATGGTATGGAAATGGGTCATGGTTATGCTAACTCAAGGCTGCACAACTTTGGCCTTCCTGCAGATGCTGGACTACAACTCCCATAACCCCTGACTATTGGCCACTGTGGCAGGGGATTATGGGAGTTATGATCCAAAAACAGCCAGAGGGCCAAAGTTGTGCAGCCCTCATTATAAATGGTTATAAGCGTAGAGACCCTTTGAGATGCCTACATCTCTTTGAATGTTGAACAGGATGAGGGGAATCAATGCCGGTCTAGGGGTCTGGGAGGTTAGACCAAGGTAGTGGGAGGCCAACACAGTTTAGAAAACAGAATTTTTTAAAAAAAAATTAAACACAGTAGCGGGCACTCTGACATGACACCAGTGCAAGTAAATAAAGCACTGTGCGCACTACTACTACGACGAATAAAGATGGCTCCCTGTCCTTAAAGGGCTCACAATCCTAA
Organism: Hemicordylus capensis; assembly: GCF_027244095.1. NCBI lineage: Eukaryota > Metazoa > Chordata > Lepidosauria > Squamata > Cordylidae > Hemicordylus > Hemicordylus capensis. The sequence continues at coordinate 78,693,749 of NC_069661.1, read as the reverse complement.
GAAAGACACCAACAACAGTCACTGGATGAATGTTGGGGATGGATAGGGGTTGGATATGGGCTAGTTGCTTTCCCCCTGCTCAATAAAAAGAATCACCAGTTATAAAAGGTACTTCTTTGCTCAGTTAGCAGCACTATCACCTACGTTTCTGAAACGTGAGTTTTCGTGTGTGTGTGTGTGTGTGTGTGTGTATGTGATTTTTGCTGATCCCCTCTTCCTTCAGAAGCACTCCGTGCAACCCAGAAGTAGGTCCTAAGCACTGCACATGTGTTTTCTTTGCTTTCATGGACTCAGCATTAGTCAAGATTTCGGCCAATGTATTTAATCCTCTGTCTGTATGGCAACTCAAGAGTACAAGAGATTGGTTGTATGTATGTATGTGTGTGTGGTGAGGCAGAGGTTTATTAAAATCTGGGACTACTATATGTCCCTGTCCTTGATCAAGACTTCAGGCTCACTTTATTGGCCAAATTGGTCATAAGAACTTGCACAGGCTGCCATTTCTGCATAAGGTGACCCTGGACAGGCCACACGACCATTTAGCATACTATAATTTATTTTAAAAACCACTGTTTACCAGCTCCAGCCATGTGGAGAACTGGCCATATATACCATCTTGGTCATGTGGTAAATTAACATAATGCTCTCCCTGTTGGCAGATTGTTATGAGATTTCCACCTATAGTACTAGCTGGTCTAGAGGACAGGCTAGAATTGCTCAATATTCTGCCATGCTGAGATGGCAAAACCAGAGATTATAGTAATCTTTGGCAAACCAACGCTGTATTTTCTTTCCTACAGCAATGCACTTTTCCATGTTGGCCTTTCCACCACCATATCCAAGCTCAAATGGCAAAATACTACAAGAATTGCTTTTTCTTTGGACTTTTCAGACTGTCTCAGCTAGAGATTTCTAAGTGTTTGAATAAGTATTCACAGAAGTCATCAATACATGTCTCTTCAAAAGTGATTTATTTCCATTTATTTTGTGGATGACACAGTCGGAAAAGAAAGAGCCACAAGAAATCAGAGAGAGAGATAGGTAGAGATAGAGAGATAGAAAGAGATGGGGTGTGGGGAGACCTATATGTTGTTCTCACAGTAAAGCTACTTCCAAGAGGTTTTTCCAAACAGCAATTTTGTCCTGCTTTACTCTGATTAGGGTAGGGAGGAGTTCAGAAGAAGTGGGGATTTAGAGTGACTTCAATATGGTAACAGCAAGGTGCTGTTCATACAGCCAGTGGCATGATTCAGCCTTTTAAAAATGACAACTGGCCCTTAATGCATCATATGCACATCTTTTAAAAGTTGCACATTGGGAGAGTGTTCAAAATGGTTGTGTGCCATACTACAGCATTTTTGTGGAGCCATATGGAGAGACTCCGAGATAAAGCATGAGATGGAGGTGTGGCTACCTGTTTGGAAGTGACTTTGGAGAGTATCGGCTCCACCTGCTACCCCTCTCAATTCCACCCCTAGGCAGACTTGCTTCCTGCACCCTGCTGTCTACTTCTGATCCAGACCGTCTCCATCTAATACTGATTTTTTTAAAAAAAAATGTCCCCAGTGTTCTAGCACTCTAACAGCAGCGCACTAGAACAATAGGAAGGTTCAGTTGCTGCAAAATCCATAGCAGGTGGGGGGATAGAGGGGATGCTGGAGAGTATATGCTCGGTACACAGGAAAAGCAGAGTTTGGAGAGGTCTTGCGGGGGTCAGGAAGCCCATGCTCCCTTCCACTTGTTTATCCTTTTGTTTTTTAATATACCTCCACAGTGTTCTTGTGCAAGAACACTAGTTCATCAGATCAGCCCAGTAATATTTCCTTGTATAAACAGAGAAAGAAATCATAACAGTTCCATGGTGTCTGAGGAGGAGGGAGGGGGCAGTGATGTGGTAGATCTTCCAGTTCCTCTAGATCTTCCAGTTCACCAGAAGTTCTGGTGTACTAGTGTTCTTGCACAAGAACACCTTTGGGATTTTAATTTTTTTAAAAAAAATCTCCAGGTGACGGCAAAAATGGATATTGCTTCCATTCCAGAGGGAAACTTTCCACTCCTGGCCCCATTCCCAGCAAGACTGCAAAATGTGGTTTGGATTTACTGCTCCATTACAGTAGCTGGAGCTTCCCATTGATCTAGTGTGCAGTTAGTGTGCAGGGGGGGAAATTAAGACAGAAAATTACATTTGGGGGGGATTCACAGGCACTACGCATGCACTCACACATGTATTCCCCCGCTTATCTTCACTACCTGGGCACAGAAGAATGTGCCAGTCAGAAGCAGGAGGCGGGTCTTTGCTACAAACCTATTGGCCAGAAATCGGTAGGATGGATCGGGGGGAGTTATGTGAACAAAGGAACATTTGAAAAACTGTAATGAAATGTACTCAACTGTAATAAAGAGCAGCAATGTGAATGGCCCCAATTTACTCTGATTTATGCTTGTACATGCTTATACATGCTGTATATACTCTCAGCCTAACTTACACCACTTCCTCCTACAGTAAAGCCCCCGGTCTAGGAAATCTCCAGATGGGAGTTTCTGAAGGGCATCTAATGCACTGAATTGCAAACCATATGAGAACGATGACACTTCCCCTGCTGATTCCTGCTCATTTCAAGAGATGAGGGATGAAGAGCACCAATGAAACTGCTACAGTTTAAATGAGTGTTTTATATATCCATGCTGATAGGTCCCTCTCTTTTTGTGGCATTTCCTCCCCTTGCTTCTGGTTTTGCACTATGTTTTATAGCTGCTTCCCTCATACACACAAGGATATCTTGCGTGGCTTTAACTAAAGGTTTATTCAGCAACAACTCAATTTTCTCCTTCTCCTTTCCCTTCTTTTTCCTTTCTGACACCTCCCCCGCACTCTCTACAGGATCCCCCTTGGGACACGTGTCCAAACAAACAAACCAACAAACTGCAAAAGATAACTGGGTAGGATTCAACACACTACAATTCAAATGATTATTGGAGATCCAAATATTCTCAAAGGCTTCCCATCCGGAATGCCACCATTTCAATCCAACTTCAAACTAAAGTCAAGGCACATTCTCACCACTGAGTAATACTGACCCATTTAATTTTTCTTCACCACCTTACTTGGACTACTTATGTCTGGCTCCAACATGGCTGAGAGCTTTAATCAGATACCACACTAATGAAAGGTATGTCAGAAATGATGTCAGATGAATAGAAGTCACATGGAAATAACCTCATTTGAAAGAGAAAAAGAAAAAGAAAAACATCCAACAGTGCAATGCTTGTTTTTCAGCTGCTTTATGACTTGCCTGAAAAATGACTTGGTTCACAACGAAACTCGGCAAATGTAGAAGCTGTTGCCCTAAGAGTTTCACACTTCTAGGATTTTCACAATATTCTTTTCATTCACTTAAGTTAGACAAATAGTGGAAATATCATTTAACTACTCATATCATCAGCTTCATATATCAGCACTCACGCTACATAGGAGAAAGTAGGGCTGTATATTAACTAAAGCAGAGGAGGCATTTAACAGAGATAAAACATTTCAGTATTTCGTATAAAATGGCTTATATCATGAAATACATCTAAGATAATTTATTTGGTGGTATCCCTTCTAAGGTATGGAAAATGTGGCTTTTCTCTCTAGATTATGAAGCTTAGCAAGAACTCGATTATGAAAACTGGCTTTTGAAGATTAGCATTGGAAATCTTCATAGATAAAACAGAATTATTGCTCTTGGGCTATTTTCTGGTTTAATGTAACCAACTGATAAAAATCTTTTACCCTTTAAAACGCCACACTTCAGTCCCTTTCAACAATGAAAGCCTTCTCTACTCGTATTGTTGATCCCCTGAAAAGTGGATCATGTAGCAGCAGATATAACAAGTTCTGCAGAATGACTTGATAATTTAGAGCTCAGTGTCAATTCTATGTTACATAAAACTCAGCAAAAGCAAAAACTGAAAATGATGTTTGAAATCATTTTCTCCGCCACCATTGCACTAGCACAGTGTGCTGCAGAGCTTCATTGAATGTCTAAGTCGTTGCTCCATTCAGCAGCCTGGGAAACTGGGCAGGTGCCCTCAGCAGCTTGCTGTGATCCGTCTGCATGTCACTTTGTGGACAAAGTTGCTTGCATTTCTTCTGACTTAGACTTCAGGATTCTTGCAGTAGATGATGACGTGCCTCAGGCACCATCTTGTCCTGTTGTTATGGACAAGACAACAGGGAAGTGAACTGATGCAAGTTCATATCCCTTGCAACAGTTCACATTGCAGCTGGTGCAATCAGTCACACCAGTGCAATCCAGGGATGTGAACTAAGGCCCTCTGTGATGTGACGCTGACATCAGGGTGGCCCACAGTACTGTGATGAATCAGGAAAGAAGCAAAAAAAATATATTGCTTTACCCCATACCTCTAGTGGGGGGCAGGCCCCTTTCAAAGCCCACCCTTGCATGCTTGGAAAATGCATGGGGAACAGGAAGGAGTGAACGTTACCAGCAGCCTCCTCTTCTCTCATCATGTTTCTGGGAAGCTTTGTAAAGACTTTGACGACTGGCACTCCTTGCAAAGCCTGCAAGGGTCAAATCAATTCCCAAGAGCTGCTTCACTGGTTATGGCAGGAGGGCACCTGCAGGAGATGAACATCATGCGCTCTTGACCTTAATCATGGAGTGGGAACTGGATGACTGGAGATAATTATTAATGCTTCATTGAAGGAAGGCTAATACTGTGCCTCAAATGAAGTGGTGGGTGATCTAGGGAAGGTTTTGAAGAAACACACCCTCGATGATTCCAACCTGGAGAACTACCAGCCAGTTCTCTAGTCTCCAACAGTCTCTCTCCATTCTCTTGCCATTTGTGGGCAAGGTGATATTGCAGGTGGTGGTATTCCAGATGCAGGGGATCCTGAATGAGACATCCTTTCTAGACCCACTTCAATCTAGCTTCTGACCTGAATTTGGTATTGAAATTGCTGTTATCAGCCTGGATGACAACGATACTGGGAACTGGAGTGTATCCCTGCTAGTTCTACTGGACCTCTCAGCAGTGTTCAGTCATAATCCATGAGATTCTTCTGGAACTCTTCTCTGGGATGGGGATCTAAGGACTGGTCATGGATTGGTAGTGGTCCTACCTTGAGGAGAGGTTCCAGAAAGTGGTGCTGGGTAACTAGTACTCAGCCATTGGCTTATGGAGTTCCACAGAGTTTAATCCTGTCACCCAGGACTGCATTAGAGCAACATGCTAAGTCACTGAAGTAAAGCACTCTACAAAACAGATACTCCTCTCCCCACTTTGTATGTGATTTGGCCAGACCTAGATTTAAACAAGCAGTTCTGCCACATTCAGGTCTAGTTTAGCCCTAAGGTATTGCACTCCATCCTGAACCCTTATTCTTTGTTCCAGCAGTTCACAGGATTGGACTGTACTCATTTCCACAGAAACTCTGAAAGTGAAATCTTAATGGGAGACTACTGTTAAAACACCAAGTAGAAACTGCTAAAATAAACAAGATAATTATCTAATTTTTATAATATCACTCATAAAATGTCTGCCTCTTGCCTTTATGAGGTTCATAGATTAAATACAAGGCAGATGTTTTGTGCAATTTGCTCAGAAAACAGGAAAATTATTTTTTAAAATACTCATAAAACTCACAAAATGAAAATGAAACTAATTTAAACCATATGTAGTCTACAGGTTCAAATGAAATTTAATTTTTGCCCCCTGAAGCTATAGATGGGCTTTTTATGAGACAAAAGGCATCTATTCTGCATGCATTATATTCCAAGATGTTCTTAAATGGGTTGTACAAATTGAGGTCCTTCTGAATGATAAAGATGGCTATTTGCATTTTTAGATAGCTGTGGCTACTCTCCAAAGACTAGTGGTTTCAAATAAATAAATTCTTGGCTTCCAGGGTACATGGAAACCAGTGCTTTGCGAATACTGTTCAGCAATCTGATTAAACAAGCAATGTGCCCTAAATAATAAACAGCTTGAATTTTGTTGGATTTAGAATGCGCATACTTGTGGTGGAAATAAAAATAAACTTCATGTCCTTCTCAAGTTCATCTTTCTATGTTTAACACACAGAGCTGAGACTATTATACAAAGAACTTCATGGAAATGAAGTTCATTCTGTGTGCATTCTGATTTACCCACATTGCTGTAAGGGAGTAAGAGTTTACACTCAGTAGCTCTGCGCACCCTAAATTTTTCCTAATAACTCAACTGTTTTTATTGCTTACAACCCACTGGAAAAAGCCCAGCACATCTGAATTAGATGAGACGAAGATGAACCACCACCACCACTGTTCTGGAGACCTGGAGACCTGAGATCAGGCACACAAGTAACCAAACGCTTCCCCTTTCAGCACTATGGGAACCTCTTATGTACAGCTCCTATGGCAGGCATCCCCAAACTGCGGCCCTCCAGATGTTGCTGAACTACAACTCCCAGCATTCCTAGACACAATTTTGTGTGGCTGGGTATGCTGGAAGTTGTAGTTCAGCAACATCTGGAGGGCCGCAGTTTGGGGATGCCTGTCCTATGGTGTACAACTGGCTTTTGCCTCAGATTTTGGCACTTTTCCAGAGTAACTATATTTTTTGAACAAGTGGAATAAAACATGGCGTGGCTATCCTAGTGGTTGGAGAATGGGACTTTAGCTGAGTTAGTTGAGTTATTAGGAAACAAAAACAGAATACTGAAGCCAAATTCCACAACTAGTTCCATGTGCCCAAGGGGTGTTTATCAATGGATTTTATTATTTCCATACCACATGGCAAACCACTTTTGGACTGAATGGAATTTCAAAAAACAGTTTGTGATGTGGCATATAGAATTCTCACATTCAAGGACATCTGATAAGAACTAATCTGCTTACTTTCCTTTCACTATAATCTTAATTGATAATTACCATCTTCACAAGTTAGCCTACTTCAGCCTCAAACATTCAAGCATCCGCCAACTTGAAATGGGATGGATTGCATCATCACAAACTACGCCATTGAGGTGACCCTATATGTCATGACAACTGCACCAAATTTGGTTCAAATTGGTCCAGGCATTAAAAAATGGATAGGGACACACACACAAACACACAAAGCTGGGTGCTCTCATAAGCTTGCAGAAAGTACAAGCAACCTCCCTACTGTAAATGTTCAAATCGCTGGACTCATTTAAAATAGTTCTTTGGATCCCAACCCCTTTGAATGGGGTTCTCAACTTTGGGTCTCCAGATATTGTTGGACCACATCTTCCATCATCTCCAGCCATAATGGCTTTCAGGGCTGAGGATGATGAGAACTGTAGTCTAACAACATTTGGAGACCCCTGCCTTTGATGATAACTGAGGCAAGGAACTGTTAGTCACACTGACTTTGACAGCACAAACTGCAATGTCCAATCTATAAAAAGCTCCAAACCAGTGTTCCCTCTAACAGGGATTCCCAGATGTTGTTGACTACAACTCCCAGCTGCAATGGCTTTTGCTTGGGGATTCTGGGAGTTGTAGTTAACAACATCTGGGAATCCCTGTTAGAGGAAACACTATTCCAAACCATTAAATATAGGGGAATGCCATCTTAAGAAATTCAGGCTAAATTGACAGATGATCCAGTTTGCTGTTCTTTGATTGCTATAAAGCTACAATCTTGTAGTTCTGTAGCTCTGTGGATTTCACCAGATTCCTGAGATTATTATTCATATGTACATGCAAGTGCAAAATACTTTGTGTACTGCCAGTAAACAAAGGATTTAAAACATGTACTTGTTGTGCCCATTAGTGGTAAAGAAATATATGAGTTTTATAGTCCCTGAGCACACATAGAGAAAATACTCCTGCAATGAATATAAACAATTTTATAGCTAACCATAGGGCAAGAGGAAGCCACAGAAGTGGAGAGCTCAGCAGCTGTTCAGGGGAATGGCAGCAGTTACGGATTCACATTGTGCTAAACTATGGATGCACTAGCAAGTGGTTAGGGGAATCTGGCCACTTTTAAAGATATAACTGAATTCAGGAACAAGAGAACCAAATGATGAAGACCACAGGGCAGCTTGGGACCCCAATCAGGCCGATCCCCATCGCTTGAGAGCTCACCTAGCAGCTGACAGACATGGCGGCTCGGTACAAATTGTTAGTTCTACAGATAGAAGAAGAAGAAGAGGAAGAGGAAGAAGAAGACGACATGAATGTTTGAGGCTGAAGTGGGCTAACTTGTGAAGATGGTAATTATCAATTAAGATTATAGTGAAAGGAAAGTAAGCAGCTTAGTTCTTATCAGAAGCATAGGTGGCATGATTTAGTAGACCAACTTTTGGGTGGAAATACGGAGCAAAATAGTTTTGGGGGACAAAAATAGTTAAAAGAAAACCTATTTTAGATGGGAAGGATTAATGTATACTAGCTTAACCCGTGCAGAGCATGGGTAACTGTGGCCAGATCTGCCTTCTCGAGAAAGGGACGCAGCTGGCGCACTAGCCGAAGCTGTACAAAGGCACCCCTGGCCACCGCCTCCACCTGAGCTTCCGAAAGCAGAGCCGAAACCCCCAAGCCCTCATGCTCAGGCAAAACTGGGCTAACAAAGCCAAGCCCGGTCTTGCCCACGTGTGAGAACTGGTGGGATTTCACCTGATCCCAGCGGTGCCTCAGTGGTAAACCTGCCAAGCCAACCACCCGCTTAAATGAGATTAAGGGAGTTAGTGCTCCCTTAGCCCCGTGTTTTTTGACTGATACCTCTGGCTGCTTGCAGCCAGGGCTGGGAGACTGCAGGGCTCCTGACTGGTGTCGGGGCAAGAATCCCTAGAATGCAACATGCACTTGTGTGGTGCATTATGGGAGTTCAGGGGGCGGGGTGATGCATCCCAGCCCCCCAACCCTCCACAATGCCAGAGAAGGCAGCTGCACAGGGGCATAGCTAGCCCGCCGGCGGCCCGTGTGCAGCCGTGGCGGGCGCCCCGATAGCCCCGCCCCCTGCGACTGACGTCAGACACAGGGGATAGCTATGCCCCCGCATCTGATATCAGACGCGGGAGGCGTGGTCTGGCTCCCGAATGGAGCCTTGGGGCTCCGTTCGGGAGGAGCAGCTTAACTGCCGAAGGGGCCGCGCGGCCCCTTCGGCAGTTAAACTAAGGCTGGTGCTGCGTTCACAGCGCAGCCCAGGAGCAGCTCTTCCCTGCAGGGAAGAGCCGCTTCTGGGCTGCGTTGCGAATGCAGCACCAGTCTTAGCTCCTGAAGGGGCCGAGCAGCCCCTTCAGGAGCTAGTTAGGCTGGCGCTGCGTTTGCAGTACCAGCCAGGAGCAACTCTTCCCTGCCTTTGCAGGGAAGAGCCGCTCCTGGCTGGTGCTGCGAACGCAGCACCAGCCCTTCTTTAGCTCTTGAAGGGGCCGTGTGGCCCCCGCTTGGGAGCTAAACTCCTGCCCCAGCGTCTGACGTCAGATGTAGGGGGGCATGTCAGGGCCGCTAATGGCGGCTCCTGATTGGGCACGGCTCGGGTTCTTTGAACCCGTTTGCCCAATTATAGCTATGCCCCTGCAGCTGCATATCTGGGCACACAATCTGCCCACACAGACCAGAAGCAATCGTCTGCAGGGAGGTAAGCTTTTCGAGGATTTCTCCCCACTCTCCCTTGAGGCCTTTCTCTCCAGTTGTTAGAAAGGGCTCCAAGTCTGTGTGGCAAAGGATGCATACCAGGAAGCAGAAACAACTGTGTGTGATACTGCTCTGTGGGTTTATAATTATTTTTTAATGTGTAACAGGCTTGCATGTGCATACCCCTAGCTGTATGAAGAACCACGTATGCAAATGAGTATTGTGCATCTGCTACAATGCCATTTCCAGGGACTCACAGCAGCTTCAGGGAGGAGATTTCCAGGTTGGAAATGACATGGATACCTCCATGTCAGAAGTTAAATGCCCACCACCTCTGTGCCACCATCCAGGCACATTTAACGTCTTGTCTAGGGTTGCCTCTATAGAACTCTCCAGGACTGACCTGGAGTCTCCAAGAATCAGCAACAATCTCCAGCAGTCTATTGAAAGCAATCCTGGAGATCTGAATGGTGTGCAGTGAATGAATGAAGACGGGGAAGTAAATATCTCTAGGAATAGCTTTGGTCAGATATATGACATATATGGCATGTTCTCTCAAGAACTACAAATCCAGAATTTCTTCGTTGCTGCTGTCATTTCCTGTGTACAGGGAGGAAAAGTCAGCGGAATATATGGATGGACCAGCAGTAGGAAGGAGGAATAAGTGTAATAATCAGGGACATTTTGATCTCAGGGACAGCGAGTACTAGTGTTGCAGATATGATTTACAGGCCCCAGAACATCTACAAGAAAATAAATGAGGCTTCTGGTCTATAGAGTGCATAGAAGAGTCAACACAAGATCCCAGGGACAGATAAGAGTGCCCACAGGGCATTTTTCAGTGCACTCATCTATAATTACTCTACACACACGCCAAGCTGCAATGCCTGGCTATAAATACAAATCAAGCAGTCAGAAATGTATGAAGCTTAAACAAAGCTAAAAGGACACCAATTAATCCTCAGGTGTTGTTGTTTTTTTAAAACAGGCAAGGGAGTGTGGAGGAAACCCAAGTTTGTAGCAGGTCCTGAAGAATTATGCTTGGCATTGTCCACTGAGCTTAATGTCTTGTTTTTCGCTGCAACTGCAAAATCTTTCTTTGGTTAACCAACAATCTCAACTGAACGACAGCATGTTAAATGGTATTATGTCTTTCAGAACTAATTGTGCTTCATATATTGACCATCAAATGTAGTTCTTAAATCCAAACATCTGCGACACCACAAGCATTTGGGTACACAACTGTCCTTATCTTATATGAAATATCAGCAAGAAAAGCACATTAGCATGATGACAGGCGAAGTTCAGTTTGGGGAAAGCCTCTTTGAAGACAGGATTATTCAAGAATAAGAGATGTGGGGAATGTGACATTTATCACATGTGCATCTTTACTGTTTTTTTTAGGAAAGATGCTAAGGAATCTGGTTCAATTAAAAGCAAAAGCAAAAGAGGCGATAACAGAACCCACTCTGTTAAGGCTGGCTGCACAACTTTACTGAAAACGTAGTGACAGATAAAAGCATAAATCAGCTCTCTTATCATTCTAACTTCCCTGCCTGCCAAATGGGGGTTCCGTTTATCGGCGACCTATGGGCTCACTGCCGGCCTTCACACTTACGCCTAAGCAGGAGTGGGGGGGAACTGAATGGAAGCTAAATGGCTGTTCTAAAACATGTTCATGTAAACAACCCAAGGTAGGACTTCCTTGAACTGCCAGTTATCTAAGTGTGATCCATCTCACTAAACTGTACACTTGATAGGAGTGTATCATTGGTATCTCAAAAAGAAAACAAATAAAAGTAACAGTGTATTGAAGAGGTCATCTTAATAGTATTCCACAAGATGGAAAAAATATCCACAAGACTATGTTTGTTCTGGTAGAACTGGTAAAAGAAAAAAAAGACTATTCATGAAGAAAAGAAAGAAAGAAACTCTTTGAAGCCTTCTGAAGAACCATGTGGTTCTTCTCTAACATTTGTGCTGTTTCACAACTTATTTCTGTTTTCAGAATAAGTTAGAAGAAAAATCAGCCAAGTGAAGGATAGCTTGACAATTAAGAGGAAAGGGAACCAGACAGCATGAGTGAACAGAGCTACAACTGTAAAACGCACCAGCCATTCTAAGCATCTCTGCAGGCTATTCAGAGGAAATAACATCTGAAAGTTACAAAAGTGACCTTAATTTGAACCAAGGGAATGTGATTATTTCTGAACTGAAATGTTAAAATGAAGTTTGGATTAAATGTTTCACCAATGCTAATGCTTCTAAACTTCCCTTGGCACTGGGTTCTCATTTTCGTTGTCAGCTCTATATTCATATTCCCTCGTTTGGTCTTCTGGTTTCTTTGACCTCAGTGTGACATTTTAGTTGCTTGATTAATTACTGCTAAATGGCACTGTGTTTATTAAATGGAATCATTGTCACCATAACAGCACAGTAACAATGCCACAATTCAGTCTGATAACTTTAAATACACAGAGATCAATGTAACAGTTTCTAATTTGCCATACAACCAGAAAGGGCTTGTGATTGGCCAAGACACTCAATGCTCTAAGAGTAAGTACCCTCAATAAATGCATCCATCCCTATCACATCAGCCTATTTCAGAGCTTGCAGGAGACAGTAATAGTCCATTTGAACCTAAGTACCTTAAAACTAAGGCCTAAGGGCTTCTTCTGATAACATAAGAACATAAGAACAGCCCTGCTGGATCAGGTCCAAGGCCCATCTAGTCCAGCATCCTGTTTCGCACAGTGGCCCACCAGATGCCGCTGGAAGCCACAGACAGGAGTTCAGGGTGTGCCCTCTCACCTGCCATTACTCCCCTGCAACTGATAATAAGACAATAATAAGAACTGTGGAACAAGAGCGTTAATCTACTCTTTTTTGGCAGACAACAGCTGATCTGGTTTTTAAAGACCTTGTTCAGAGCTATAATTGAATTTTAAAAAGGCAAATATCAGCAAAAGCACACTTGAGGAATAAAAACAGTCATAATTCAGTTGAAAATATTATGGAACTAGAATATCAATAAAGTAGGAAAAGAACCAAGCAATGCCTCTCACACTGAAGTTTTGTGTTTGTTTTGTCAAAGTGACCTCATCTTGGGAAATAGTGATAATCACTGAACTAGTTGGTCCTTTGAATTAAGCAAAATTGAAGAAGGCTACTAGAAAAAAATGAAAGGGGTCAAGAAGAAAAATTAGACAAATGGAATAGGGACTGGTCTATCAGTGGCTCTTATCAGCCAACCATGATAGCTAAGAATTGGAAGTTCATGTTAAGAGGCAGTATACCGGTTAACCAGATGCTGGGAGCAAATAACAGTATCCTGTTCCAGGCTGAGCCAGGTTCTCTGCCAAGGGAGGAATCTGGGAGGGTCACAAATTTCAGAGAGCTCCCAGAGAAAGGAGCCAGGACCATGGATAGCAGGACTACAAGAGAGCTGGGTGTAGCAGCATAAGAGGCATGTTGCACTAGCAACTGCTTGGAGTTGAATGGCAGTTCTTATGGATGCTACCCAAGCATAGCAGATTGGACCTGCTTCTTTCCTTGGGAAGGCTTTGTTGTCTAAAGGGGCCTTGCCTGATAGTCTACATGCTGGCACTGGGGAACTTTTCTAGGGCTGGCACATCTTCAAGGGACTTCTCTGAGTCAGTAGCTGAAGACAAGGCTGTGTCTTTGGGTTTTGGTGGAGGTACTGGCTTAGGTTCCCCTGGTATGGAGATGGTTCTGGCAGTCTTTGGGATCTCTGTTATAGTCTTCACACTCTGTTTCCTTCTTTGAACTGCACATCTCATCATGTAATGGGTTGGGTGTCCCAGATTTGGGTTCATAACAAACAGGAAATGGCTTTCCATCACACCTTGTGAAATTACTAGAAGTATGCGGCTGGCCACTGCAGGAGACAATTTGCTGGACTTGGTCAGGTCAGATAGAGAAAGGCAGTTGGAATAAAGTCAAGGCGGAGCATACATTACTACTAATAAAGATACAAATTAATTACTAGTTTTGTTTTTTATACTCATAATAAGGATCAGCACACTCAATTACCCTACTGATGGCACCTCTTCTTCTCGGCTAATGGTAAACCCCTGTTCATTGCAAACCTGTCATTCAGCACATTCACCACAAGCAACTTTTTCAGTTTTTCATAGTATTGCTCTACTATATTTAGAAGGTTTGTAGTGGGCAACAGCATAGCTGTAAGAGGCCCTGCAGGGGGCATTCCTCACATAGCTCCTCAGCAATATTCCAGGCCCCTTCCTAACTGTTCAGTTTTTGGTATAAAAAAGTACAAGCAGTGTTTACCTAAGTTATATTGTGTTTATGATGGTGAAGCCTTGCCTTATACAGTGTATGAGTGAGTGAGGTGGAGGAGCTGGGGCTGAATGGAGTGGTGCTGTGCTGTGCTGATCAATGGGAGGTGGAACCACAGCCAACAAGCTCATTCAGTGGTTTTAGGCAAGCTAATATGCTCTTACTCCTCACCGGCAATATGGAGATAACATTGACCTCCCTTACAAAGTTGTTGTAATGCTTACTGAGGTAATGCATGTGAACTGTTCTGAACATTCAAAAGTGTAACATGTGAACATATTAAGCTGCCTCGGCTCATTGCTCATCAGTTTACACTAACTGGCAGTGGCTCTCCAGCTTTCTAGTATCAGGGACCTACAGTAGTCCCTTCCCAGTCACAAAAATTACATCTTCATCACCACTGTTACTACCATTGTTGGCTGGCATTCCGAGCAGTGTCATGTAACAGGAGCTGCCTCTGAGAAAGATTCTGTAACGGAGCTCGGTTCAGTACGTTTATTTTATTTTATTTTATTTATATACCGCTCGCCCAAAAATGTCTCAGGGTACATTTGTTATTTTACAACAAATAAAAACAATTAAAATGAATTAACAGCTAATATCAAAACTAAATCAATTAAACAATTAAAATCATTTAAACATTAAAAACATTAACATTAAAATCACTTAAAACCAGCATTAAAAATTTAAACCATGAATCTAATTAAAAGCCTGGGTGAATAAATGTATCTTCAGCACCTTTTTTAAAAGTTGCCAGAGATGGGGAGGCTCTTATTTCAACAGGAAGCGCTTCCAAAGTCCAGGGGCTGCAACAGAGAAGGCCCGTTCCCGAGTAGCCACCAAGTGAGTTGACGGCAACTGCAGCCAAACCTCACTAGATGATCTCAACAGGCGGTGGGGCTCATGGTGAAGAAGACTCTTAAATACCCAGGGCCTAAGCTGTTTAGGGCTTTATAGGTAATAACCAGCACCTTGTATTTTGCCTAGAAACGTATTGGCAGCCAGTGTAATTCTTCCAACACAGGAGTGATATTGTCTCTCCTAGATGATCCAGAGACCAACCTGGCTGCCGCATTCCGGACCAACTGCAATTTCAGGACTATGTACAAAGGCAGCCCTACATAGAGCACATTGCAGTAATCCAGCCTAGAAGTTACCAGCAGATGTACCCCCGTTTTGAGGTTGTTCATCTCAAGAAATGGACACAGTTGGCATATCAGCCGAAGCTGATAAAAAGCATCTCTGGCCAACACCTCAACCTGGGACACCAGGGAGAGGTTCGGATCCAGAAGCAACCCCAGACTGCATATCTGTTCCTTCTGGAGGAGCGTGACCCTATCCATGTATGTTGCCAAGCTATTGCCACTGCCCCTGCTCAGTTAGCCCCTAACTCAATTAGCCCCTGCTAACTGAGCAAAGAGGCACCTTTTAAAAGTTATGATTCTCCTTATTTAGCAGAGGGAGAGCAACTGGCCCTATCCATCCCAAGCACATCATCCCTCCAGTGGCTGTTGCTGGTGTCTATGCTATGTTTCTTTTTTCTTTTTGGATTGTAAGTCCTTTGAGGACAGGCAGCCATTTTATTTATTTATTTATATCTATGTAAGCCACTTTGGGAACTTGGGAAAGTGGTATATAAAGATATGTTATATTTGTAAGCAGGAAAACATGTGCAGATGGGGAGGCCGTTGTGGTTTTTGTTGCCCTCTCCTCCCTTCAAAAGTATTTTCTGATAACACAGCTTTAAGGCACATATTTCTGAAGTCTAAAAGGACTTTTGGAAGGAGGAGAAAAGAGCCAAAATTGCTGTCCTCTCCCCCTCTGTATATGTTTGCCTCCTGTTACAGCTCCTATTATGTGCTTCTGTCACTGCTTGGAACATCAGTCACTATTCCCTATTAGCCAAATCAAGGTTTGAAGAAGGTTCCTAGGATCAGTTGTTCAATACAAAGCTTACTTATTCCCGTCTTTGAGTATTCTGATGAATAAAGGCAAAACTCACTGAAAAAACTGTTCTTAAACTTAAAATGAAATTTTATTTACAATATTCAATAAATCAAATAAGTTTATACATGATGATAATTTGCTCATATTTAGCTCTTTGCTCATTTCCCTCCCTGACTCATCATACACATAAGCTCTGCCACCACAACTTTTCTGACAACGTGCCTCAATGGCAAATGAGCCAGATGACCAAGTGCCAGGATCAGAAATCTGTCACATCCCACCCCCCAAAAAATTTATGGATATTGGGACCATGCCAGTAATATGTCACCTCAATTCTAAATGTATTTACTTGGATTGCAAGAATAATAATTTTTATTTTTATTATATTTGTATATCACCTTTAATCTCTGGGTGGTAAGTTAAGAGAAATTACTGCCAGGTAAGTGTGTGCAGAATTGCATCCAACTGTGACTGAAGTTACTGTTCAGTGATCTAATTCCACATTGGAAAAGTAAATGGAATTCTCTTTTTGCCACAACTTAACACCACACTGTGCAAAAAGGATGATAATGGGCTTCCACTCTGTATTAAGGAATTTGGTGAACTTTTATGTGGAGATCAAATGAAGGGACATCCATATCCCTTTCTGTTTCCCACTTGGTAGTATCTGAGATTTGGAGTACAGTGCACACTTGTGTGAGCATTTGAACACAGAGGTTTTGAACCCAAATCAAAGACTTTAATTTTAAAAAAAAACTGTAGTGCATACAATAAGCAAAAGAACATAACTGAATAGTGAATTGAGGACTGAATTTATGTACTGCCCCAAGCAAACAAATGTACATTAGACCAAATGTAAATTTAATTGAACTTAATACTGTTTGGATTATTTTTTTTAAAGGAATCATTATAGGAAAGGTACTTTATGCTCTTATGATTTGGGAGGAAAAAAATTCTCTACAATGTTAAGTGCCAGACATTGTACCATCTGGAGACATTAAAGCACTCCTGGCCAGAGGCTAAACACCACTAATAAACTCTAAGACTAAGTGAAGCAATAAAAACCATAATCACAACTCTTTCTAAAAGGATTATGATAAAGGTGACTTTGACCACCAGTAATAGTCAAAAAGGACAAAGGTGCACAAATGATAATGTCCCATGCTTTGCAACATTCTCTTCAGAGGGACTCAGAGTGCAGACTTCACTAATTTGATCAAGAAAGATAATGAACAATTCTCAGAGGCAACTCTTTAAATTAGGCATCGTTACAAGCAAGGTGCATGTCTGTAAAGTGCTCCACATTTTCTATGCATACAATGCATCGAGGCAAATCACTGGAAGAGATCTAATTATTTTTCTGTTGATTTACATTTTCCTGAATCAGAAGATGAGGAAATGTATGTATGCCAAGAATATATGCTAATATCTAGGAGAACTGGATCTGGCAAATAAATATGGAAAATGCATTACTGGGTTTAAGATTTAGACCTGTTGAAACTGAAAGGACAAAGCTAGGATTACTTAGCCATGTCACTTCTTGATAGCGACTTATCTCGCATGGCAAAAACCAGCTGTCATCACATGACGGTACATTCAAATGAGATATTTGCCACACTAGAGTGATGCAGTAAATATTCATGTGTAAAAATGATGCAAAAAATGAACATGACTGGCTCTCAGAGCTGCTGCATACAAAACAGCTGCAATATGGGGGCCAGCTTAAATGCTGCATTTTGGTTCCAGTGTCCACAGTGATTTGAGGATTTGTCCGCTGCAGACATACATCACATAACAGTCATTTCATGAGCAGAATCCATGAAGCAGCAAAACACAGAGAAGTCATTCACACAATCAAAAACTGAGGCTCTTCTCATGATCACAGGCAAGCAGGTTAAGGGAGACCAGCCTGCTTTCCTGCAGTTGTGGGAACTGATGGGAGCTGCGCAGCTCCCAATGGTTAGTCCGCTTAAGTTCTCCACGCCACCCATCCACTTAAACAAGGTTAGCAGAGCAAGGGCTCCACTAACCCCATTTTACTGATCATGTGCCGCTGTGGCTGTACATGAGTAGTCCCACAACAAGCAGCCTCCCAGCTTCAGTGGTCTACCCCAGAATCCCCTGCACACTTGAGCAGGGCATCCTGGGACTTCTGAGGGCCAGGTGGTCCCCGACCCCCGCCGCCACTACCGGCTCTGTGACGGAGCTGGTGGTTGTGTGGTTGGCTGATCTGGTTGCCCTCTCTCCCCGCAGAACCCAGTGAGGCGCTATACACGGATTGTGCATAGAGCTTCAATGACTGGCAGCAGCTCTCCAGAGTTTTAAGCAGGGTCTCCCGCAGCCCTCCTGGAGATGCCAGGAACTGAACTTGGGACCTTCTGCATGCAAAGTTCTCTACCATTGTGTTCTATCCCTCCTTGTTTTGGTGTCAAACCTAATGCTGTTTGTTTTTTTACTTCCGATTATATCTTTGGGAACCTAAAGGAGTCCAAGCACCTCCTCCAAGCCCCCATAGGTCCTAAGCTTCCATAAGCCTCTGAACCCTGTCTGCTACTTCTTTCTTTACCTTCTTACTTAACTGAATGTGGCTTGGGGAATCTCTCCCTGTAGGTCTCTCCGGAACGCCCCCATTCCTCCTTAATAGCAGCACCCCAAGTGATTGTACCTGCAATCACTGCAGCATTCAAATTGCCAACGAAGAAGGGATGGTGGCTTCTAATGAGATCTTCCTATCACTGCTGCTGCTCTGCCAGGTAAATGGGAAAGGAAGAGAGCACTGGTGAGCTTGTTCTCAGTTGGGCTGAAACGTCATTCAAGTTCGAGCTCAGCTTGTAATCAGGCTGAAGGGAAGATAATGCTTACATTCACCATTACCAACTCCCTACTTTCAAATTTGATGGTATCACTAATCTGGAGTGGTACTCCCAGACAAACATTTGCTACCATAATTATTATGAATATGATTGACTATTTATATATCACTTTTCAACATAAAAAAATTACCAAGTGGATTCCATAGAAAAAGAAATAGGAATAAGATTATTCCCTGTCCCCAAAGGGTTCACAATCTAAACACACACACACATACACACCACCACCACCAGCAACAGCCAACTGGAAAAATACTGTGCTGGGGCTGTATAGGGACAATTGCTCTGATAAATATGAGACTCGCCACTTTAAAATGTGCCTCTTTGCTCAGTTAGCAGAGGTTATGAGAATCAGATCTTAATTGGTTTGTGAACCATGAGATAACAACAAACCCATATCAACCCCATGAGGTCATTCACACAATCAAGAACTGTGTTCTACCTGGGTTGCGAGCTGTGTGTGCTCCCAATGTTTGGTTGTGTGGAAGCAAGGTAGGAGGGAAAGCTACCCAGGTTTCCCTCCTACCTTGCTTCCACACACCAAAAATTGGGAGCACGCACAGCAACCAAGCCCAGATAGTTTCTGATTGTGTGAATGATCTCCATGAATTAAAAAAATCCTGAAGTAAATTAAACCAGGGAAGACCCCCATTTAATTCTAAATTTCAAATGCATTTAAATTCTACAAGATTACTTGCTTGCTTTGAGCAGTTAGTCTCACTAGGATCTAAGTTGGTTGTGACTACTTTGTATATTAATACTTATGGGATGTAATTGCAACTAATTTTCCCATATTGGGGGCCATCGTTTTCTCTATCCCCAAAACTGGTAACTGGTAAAAACTGGAGTTACCTACTCCAAGTTTGATTTATGTGATGGACATATGCACTACTTGAATCCATTTGGCACAGCCCAATCAATTTCAGTGGAACTTTCAAACATTCGGTGTCCTCTGGCTTACGCCCAATATTTCTAGATTGCAACTATTGTATTTGAGATGAATGTTATCCATTAGCAGCTTCTCCGTCAGAACTGGGCTGTGGATACTCAGAACTCACTCAGTGTTTGGCAGCTACTTTGTTCCGAACTGTATTAGGCTTCTGCTTCATGTTGCTGAAAGTTGTAGGGTCAAACTCTCAGTATTCAAAGCACAGGACATTTCCTCTCATTTTAAATAACTGCTTTTTTACATACAGGAAATCATTAAGGACTTTTTATTAAAAAATTCTTTATTTTATAAAGAATGCTGGGCAACAGGGTGATTTGAAAGAACTAATCTAATGCAACATATTTAGCCTGCTGAATGAATAATAAGAGAACACTCTGCTAGTGAAAACTATGAGTGGGGAAGACAGACAGAGTGGGGGGGAAGCAGTACAAAAGCGCCTTGTACCCACCCTCAACTTAGGTCCAACTGGGAAGAAAATACTAATAAGATTTTTTTTTCCCCTATAGTCACTGATATCTACACACAGGCTCATCCACAATAGGCTCACACATTCATTCATTCATCCATTCAATCAATCAATCAGCCATTTATGTTGTAAATAAATAAGCCCTTATAAATAAATGTTCCACCTTTCTACAATATTTATACTCAATATGGCTCACAAGTTATAAAGCAAAGCAATAATATCACAAAACAACGCCCTCCCCCCCAAGACACAATAGTGGTGTGCAAGAACACACAGTAATGTTACATGCACGTAATATTACATGCACGTAAGTTGCACAAATGCAAAAATTGTGCAAATGACATTATACAAGAGTAAACCCACTGGAAATAATGGGATTATTCTTGTAATGCACCACTGAGAGACCTTAAAGGCCAAGTTGAAGACAGATCATCCTGGAGAGAATCTAACTATGTAGTTGCTAAGCATTGACACCGACTTGACGGCACTTAATCAATCAATCAATATCATTTGTACAACTTGTGCACATGCAATGTACTGGGCTGGCATACCCTTCCACAGTATATCAGTCATTATAAACAATTTAAAAAGGCTTATTTAATTTAAGCATGCTGGAATAAAGCAGTCTTCACTGCATGCTGAAAGGTGGACATTGACTGGGCCAGGTGTGCCTCCTTAGGGAGAATGACCCTAATCTGGGCACTACCACTGAGAAGGCCCCTCTCTCATGTCCACACACCCTTGTGCCCTCAGATGGCAAGATGCAGCCTCTTTAAGACATTCCTGGTTTGGGCTGGGCTGAATTGCTGCCTTTGTATTTAAGGCTACAGTTGGCCTCTGCCTGCTGCTGAAGCAAGTTTGTTGTGGATATGTTTGGCCTTGTTTCTGCCCCCTGCTTTTGGATTCCTTGGCTTCTATCCCCTTACTTGTTTTTGACTCTGACCTTGCCTGCTCTCACTGAACTGATCCTTGGTTCCTGACCCCTTGCCTGCTTCTGCTGTACTGATCCTTGGCTTCTGACTCCTGGATTATTTGCCTCTGGCCTTGCCTGTTCCTGCTGGTCTGATCCTTAGCTTCTGACCTCTGGTCTGCTCCAACAGTGTGTTTCCTGCCACACCTGACTTGCCCAGGTATGATACAGATGGCCCGGGTCACGTGCCACCTAGTGAGCCAAAAGCAGGGCTGGCCTGCCTGCTAGGTGGACCCAGGTGGCCACCTGGAGGTGGCAACCTGTGGGATGTGTAGTTGCACCCTCTGCACCCTTGCTCATGAGGGTGAAGAGTGTAAGAGTGCCACAGCCAGGCTTCACCTGAGGTGCCAGCAACACTTGGGCTGGCCCTGATGTTAAGGGGACATGGCGGAAGACCATGGCGGAAGTGGATCAGAGCTCTTCAGAAGTTTCATACAGAAGACCATTAAATGAAAGCTGAAAATTCAGGGAAGGGGCCTAGAATATACCTGAACGGTTCAGCCCCTGCCATGGCTATGACCCTGACTGAATTCGTGTTTCAGAAGCCAACAATCAGGATATGCTTTTTGTTCCTGTCATCTTGCTACTTACCATGTAACCTGAAGCATTTCATCCATGACTGAAATCAAGGGTAGAACACCTACAAATGTTAATAGGATTCATTGAATCCTTGGTTTATCCTCCAAGTACAATTAATCCTATGTGTATATATCTCATATTATACACTACATCCCAGAACTCAGAGCATCCTGGGAGAAGGATCTTGCTTTTTTCTCTCTATTCCTTTTCCCTACCATCAGCGCTACCAATGAATCTACTGAAGTGTCAACAGTTTACCCTCTCACCTCAAGAGGCAACATGACAATGGTCCTGTATTCTTTTCCTACTCTGCAAAGTATAAAGGTAAAAGTAAAGTGTGCCGTCAAGTTGATTTCGACTCCTGGCACCCACAGAGCCCTGTGGTTTTCTTTTGGTAGAATACAGGAGGGGTTTACCATTGCCTCCTCTCACGCAGTATGAGATGATGCCCTTCAGCATTTTCCTATATCGCTGCTGCCCAATATAGGCGTTTCCCATAGTCTGGGGAACATACCAGTGGGGATTCAAACTGGCAACTTTCTGCTTGTTAGTCAAGCATCTCCCTGCTGTGCCATTATGTGGCTGCGCAACATACAGACTATATTATTTATTTTTATTACACGTATAATCTTACCTTTCTCCCATCATAAACCTCCAGGCAGTTTACATGAGGTTCCTCAGTGACCACCTATTCAGGCACTGACCCCTAAATCTGCTTCACTACAGTAAGGTGCTGTATCATGTGCCCTGGGATCCACATGGGATGAGTACAGAGGGAGGGAGAGAGAGATGCCTCACTAATTTCAGTTGACAGCCCGCAAGACCTCTTCAGGCATTCAAAAGGAATGTAAAGTAAGGGACAGGAATGGGCTAGCTAGGCACATCCCCAGCACCTACACACAGTGGCCCCCCCCCCTTTTGGCACTGTTGGAAAATGACTAGCTAATGGGGTCTATTTCCGCCTTTACACACATTATTTGAACTCCCAAAGAAGGCTGTTTTGAGAACTGAATGGAGCTCTTCTCACAATCAGTGAGAAGAGCTCTCTGGAGGTCTGTGGGGAAAGCGGGTTTGAGTCACCCTCTCTGGAGACAACCAAGCTCTCTTCTCTGGGTGGGCGGATTGCCCACCCAGATGACTGGCTGCGCTCCTGGCAGCTATGGGGGTTGGGCTGCTGGGGTGCACGTTACCCTGCCCCCACAGCTCTGATAATGCACTGCACATGTGTGCGGTGCATTATGGGGATCCCCCTCCCCCCCCGGCTGATTACAAAATTACAAAACTGCAATTACAAAATAAAAAAATTACAAAATTGTCTGATTACAATTACAAAAATGAGGTTAAAGGAGCGTTCACTCCCTTAACTTCATTTAAGAGGGTGGCTACCTAAGCAGTGTAGTGGATTAAAGCCTTTGTCTCAGAGTAAGCTCACATGAGGGAAAGAACTACTGAATCATCCCTGCTGAGCTACCTGGCTAAGCAGCTCCTAAAACTATTCTGTATTATCAGTAGGTTCAAAATGCTGCCACCAAGCACCTTAAAACTTGCAGAGAACTGGACCAGTGGATTGGGTGCTTTAATCCAAGGTCCCACTGTAACTAGGTATTGAGCAAATACAAAAAAAATTTTAAAAGACACCTTACCATGTGAATGCCTACATGGGATGAGAAAAACTGATCATTGCCTAACATTTGAAAACATGTTTGCACCAGAGTAATCCCCTTTTGCCCCTGAGTTAAAAACCAACTCGGAGAGGCTTGTAAAAATAAAAGAACTAAAAAACAAGTTTTATTCAATTACTACAGATTGCTTCTGTCTGAGGCTTTCTCAGCTTTTATGTACAATTAAGAATACTTAGTAAGATTACAAAAATAGGTTGTCTTGATGCACACTTAAATGTTTACAGAGGTTTTTGCAACGCCCTAGGTAGGATGGGTGTAGGCTAGTGTTTCTTATTTTAATTATGTTACAGGTAAACAATAATAGACCAGTATTAGGGATATACAAAAGCACACACCAAAGAAACAGAAATTCTAATGCAAAGTCTGATTAAACAAAAATTTCCCTAAATTAATCTTCCTGAAGCCAAAGCCCTGGCTTAAACTCACCAAACTCCAGATGAGAATTCAAGCTTCCTGATCTCTTGTCTTTCAAGGATATGCAGAGTCATTTTCCTGCAGCCATCCTCCATGGCCACATGTTCTTCTTAGCACCTCCAGCCTGCTTCTTCGCCAACAAAGACTGCCCTTCTTGTTCCCAGAATTCCCAGCAACCTCTTTCAAGGTCCCACCCACCTGGTGTACTGATTGGCTACCCTGGAGTTCACCAGTGTGTCAGTCAAGACAAGGGTTCACTCCCTGTTAACTCTTTAGGGGGAGGGTAGGCTGGTCACTACAGGCAGGTTTGCCGCCATGTTGCTGATGGGATCGGGCCCGATCCCGGTGACTCACACAAGTCTGCAAAACCGGGCTGGGATCCCTTAGACTGGTTTTGCACGCTCGTTTGAATTGCCTCATTGTTTTGGCACTATCCAAGACTATCTTCGATACTATGGAGCAGAAAGGGAGGGGCGGTTTCCCTCTTTCCCCCACTTGTGGGCTTCCCAAGGGCACCTGGTTAGCCAATGTGTGAGGCAGGATGCTGGACTAGATGGGCCCTGGCCTGATCCAGCAGGGCTTTTCATAGGTTCTTATGTGACTTTTCTGTCTGTAAGCCTTAGCCAAACAAGATGTGTTGTCCTTCTGAAAGACCTAAAGAGATGGACGTAACTGGGCTTTCTTAGGTAAAGTGTTCCATAATATTGGGGCTGCAATGAGAACTGGAATATAACATTAGTGGCGCTACCAACAGCCCCCTTGGAAAACATTTGGAAGGACTTGTAGCCCAACCCACCTCCATTATGAGGGTACTTGCTGTTTTTTTTCTAGAAAAAGAAAAGTGTATGTAAAGTGTGCCTAGGAAATAACTGTGCCTCTGAGAACTCCAACATGTAATTATTATACATTTAATTAAACACATATGTTTGTTGTACTCACAAACCTTTAGACCACCATGTCAGGTTCCAGCCAATAAAACAGAACTGCAAGGGCTTAATTGATACCATTTATCTGTATGTATACTGTTTGCGGTACCTGGTCTTTTTGGTATCCCCATAACTAAAGGTGTGGTTTTGGGTTTTTTAAATCATAGAACAAACTTTTTATAAGGATTCATTCTGTGATGATACTCTTGTTACTCTATGTGACCCCTAATAACTCTTTTCATTTCTGTCTCAGGGAACACCAAAAAATTTGAAACTTTGAAAATGAGAAAGGAAGAAGTTATTGTGGGTTAGGGCAAGGAGTTCAACATGCTTACTGAGGCAGTGATTAGTGGATGTCATCTTATGGATGTCACAGTGGCGTCTTTTGGGTGACATAGTGGATGTCACAGATATGTGAGTTTGGGGCAGTTTAAAAATATGCTAAATAAATAAATCTTAGTTCAGCTTTAGTTCTACCCTTTTTAATGCAAATCTGTAGTGACTTCCCTCCTTTTTTCTTATTGCCTTCTTTTCCATTACCAAATAATAAATTTCCTTTGTAGAGGCCGTATTTATTCAGCTCACAGAGTGTTTCCCCCATACTGTGTTTCTGTTGGTGGTAGTGCTCATAGCTTCTTCCTTCCTGAACAGAACGTTGGCTCTTTTTATGGCTTCTTTCTGTGTAACTAACTCTGGCGGCTTTAACGTTTCACCCTGCTCTGAATAGAATGTTGGCTTTTCAAGAAAGGTGTTAGCCTCTTCAGACGTCATAAAAACACCCCACTGTAGCCATGTACAGTGGGGTGAAGGGAGAGAAAGTCCTACACACACCATGACAGTCACCCACATGGCCCACCACTCATGCTTACTGTGGGGCTTGTCTGAAGAGGGCAGAGCCCTACCCATGATGGTGGACACTCCCTTGATTGCAAGACTGGATCGATCTCCACCATGCAATCACGGGAGTGCCCACTATCATAGGTAGGGCTCTGCCATCTCTAGACAAGCCTTGCTGTAAGCATGAGTGGAAGGGTGCACAGGTAAGTGATGCAGCATAGACAGGACTTCCTCCCCCTTTGCCCCCTGAACAAGCCTATAGCAGCCATTTTTGTAACCTCTGAAGCTGCCTATATTTGAAGGCAAAAAAGAAGGCATGTACTTCAGACAGTTGTTTTATTATGAACTTGCTGGGCCGGGCACAGAGCATATGCGCCTCTAGTTCTCTCCCCACCGCCACTATTTTCTCTTCGCCTGCCTGCCACTGCCATTTTCTTCCCCGCACCACCCACCTGCAAGTAAGCCTGCCAGCGCTGCCACTTTCCTCTCACCCTGCCAGCAGCTCACTCACGAACTCTCACGAGAGCTGCTACACATGGGATTCGTGACGGGTACACTGTAGATAAATAGATAGATAGAATGAACAACAACTGCTTTTTAAAGTTGGTATGAAACATCCATAGCCATATTCTCTCCCTCTCCCTCACAAACACACACACACACACACACACACCCCGCTTCACCGATTTTGCTACCACTTCAGACACAGTTATGTGAAAACAAGTTTACATTTTACAGTCACTAAATGGAGGCTGCCTTAAATGGCAGCTGTGAATAAATGCTGAGCCATTTTGAGTGCAGTAGCCAGAGATAGCCCTTCTATGAGTCAAGGTGAGACAGTCCCCTTAGGTAGCAGATTATTGGAGCACCAGTGAGATGGCAAAAATGCCCTTCTGCCCCCTACTTTTAATGAGGGGAGGGGGAGGGTGCTAACAAGGGAATGGCATTTGGCTCTCTGCCTCAGGTACACAGAGGCCTCAAGCTGCCACCAGCAGTGACTCGCCATTGAAATGGGGTGACTTTCTCCATGTCACTGAAAAATATGCAAAAAGAACAGCTTGTGGAGGTTTATTAAAAATTGCCTCAACTGAATGATAAGCTGCTGTTAACAAATAGCTTTCAAAGTGGCCACAACTGTCATATGGAGACTGGAAGCAGCCTTCACAAAGCAGCAGCAGGACATAATACTGCCTCAGCTCCAACCAATGTGTCTTTTTTTCATCTGGGAAAAATGCTGAGTGTGGTTTGTTTGAAAAAGCCTTCAGAATTGAATTGAATTGAACTCTGAAGGTGAGTATATTCTGAAGAGTCTTTAGACATACAAATATTTGATATTCAACATTCACATTTGACACCCAGTCATTCTGTAGTAGCCACAAAAGTAGCTGAGATGGAGCAGTCCACACATTTAACAGTATTCAGCAATAGATCTGCAACAGGAGTTCATAAATTTTGCATGAATTTCATACATACAATCTATCAGAAACATCTCCCTCAAGAGCAAACAAAAAACAAAGTGATGGAGTGTTAGATTCAGAGAAGGGACCGTACAGCTCAGTAGAAAAGCACCTGTTTTGCATGCAGAAGGTCTGAAGTTCAATCACTGGCATCTCCATTTAAAGAGTCAGGTAGCCGATGATATGGGAATCTACTGCCTGAAATCCTGGAGGACCACTGCCAGAGTAAGTTATACTGAACCAATGGTCATAAGAACCAAGGCAGCTTCTACAACTCCCATCTCATCTCGAAGAATCTTTAACCAGTCTCTTGATAGCATCTTGATCAGCCCATCTGCTATCATCTCATGAGTTGGGCAGCACTTCAGCTTAACTAGCCTATTCTCTTGTGCCTCTTGAATACAGTGGTGCCTTGTGTCTATGTGCTTTGTTTGAGACATAGAGGCATGTCTCACAATCAGTGAGACCCGCCTTGAGAGGGTTAGTGGGGAGAGCGGGCTTAGCTTTCTGCCATCTGCCAGGCTTATTGAGGTTTTATAAGTCACCTCACTGAACAGTTCTTTGTCTTTAATCAGATTTGCAGACAGATTCCCACTGTCATTTTTGCAATCACCTTCAACATTATTTTCAGCAGATTCAACAGTTTTAAAAAATTCTGAGTCTACTCCGTATCCCTTTTCTGCTGTTTCCTTTGAATCTCCTTTAGCTCTGTGTTCATGTTTTAGAGTAATTTGAGCTCTGGCTACTGAGTCATCCCTCTTGGAATTTCTTTCATCAGGGCATCTGTGGCCAGGGCCTTTGTTCTGAGAACAATTCACTTGAAAATGGCCTGGCTTCCCACACAGCCAAAACACCTTGCTGTTTTGCTTGGTCTGAAATGCTGTAATCTGACTATTTTGGTCAGAGACTCCATTAGGGATTGTAACTCATCTTAAAACCCTGAAGTCTAGAAATCAGAAATTCCAAATTAATCTGTTCTCTTGATTCCAAAATGCAATGTATCACTTGAAATCTCTCTGGCAGACTATTCAAAACAAATCCAATAATTGCTTGATCTGGTAATTTAAGATTTTCTTGTGAAACCCTTCTTGTAATGTGCTGCAGTCTCCATGGTAAAAAAACATCCCTGCCATTTCTCTGGAACTCCTTTCCAAAGAAGCAGGCTTTCCACTTACTTACTGTGCCTCTTTGTTTGCTTTCTCTGGGTTATCTGGATTCACTGGGCCTATAACCCTGTTAGAGAGTTCAGGAGGCAAAATTTCTTTATCTATCCCTGCTATAGTGGAGGTGCACAGGTAAGGGAGCACTGCTAATTAATATTGTCTGGTGACATGGAGTTAAGTTCCAAATAAAGTAGTTTATTTAGGAAATCCATCAGGGAAATAGATTGAGACCTACATGCCTCATTGCTAGCTACATACAGAAAAAGAAGGGAGGGAGAAGAAGGAAGTGTCTCTCTCTCTCAGGTAAAAGAATGAAACCTGAGACTACCAGGCTAACAAAGGGGATTCAGAGTTGAAAAAGCATGGTCAGGGGGGAATGCCCTTACTGGCTATCTCTGTCCCTAATGCTCCTAGTGGTCAATAGCATTGCTGGTGCTAAGAGTCAATGATATCAAAAGCTGTATCTGCAACACCTTCTATATCTGAAATGTTTTTAAATATCATTACTTTCAATAATGAAATATTCCTTTGGATTTACCCTTTAATGTAATTTAATTGAAATTGGATTTCATTTCATAGCCAGAAGGAAGTGAGCCCATGCTTTTCATGACAAAATACATTTTGCAGAACCTTGTCATTAAGTCAATTAAACTATAATCTGTGCCATTTACAGATGACATTTATGCTTGTAATTGTCAGAAGGGGAAAATTATAAAGCCTTATTTAAGTGTAAAGGTAAAGTGTGCGGTCAAGCCACTTTCAACTCCTGGTGCCCACAGAGCACTGTGGTTTTCTTTGGTAGAATACAGGAGGGGTGTACCATTGCCACCTCCCGTCCAGTATGAGATGATGCCTTTCAGTATTTTGCTATATCACTGCTGCTCAATATAGGTATTCCCCTTAGTCTGGAAACATACCAGCGGGAATTCAAACCGCTGCACCACTTAAGGTAGCTAAAAAGCCTAATTTAAGAAGCCCATAAAATCATACCACTGAGACAGCTGAAATGTTATGTTATCATGTGGTATCATGTAGGCTCTTAAACATGAGACCAGGGCCCTTCCAAGATGGAAGTTTTACCTTGCTTCACCATGCAAAGTGTGTGTTTACATTGATATTTGTGTGGAGACATCAAGGTGCCATTCATACATTGTTCAGCTTTTTTCTTGCAGATTGGAGCTTAGTGTGCTGTATCTCTGTGCTAAAAATTTGCTTTTTTAAAGGTGATTTTTTGGTATGCTTCCTGTTTCTTCATTACAGCTACTGACACCTCCACTGACTTCTGCTTCCCCCTTCCTCGTCCACCTCCTCCTCATTCTGCCTCTACTGCCCAGCACCCACCCAGACACTCATGCACTTTCCAAAGCAACTGAGCAGCTCAGGCGGAAGCTCGTGCAGCGTCTCATGGTGCCAGTGAATTGGGCAGCAGGACAGCACACAGCTTCTCTCTCAAGCAAGAGAAGGGGGAATCCATGCAGCATCCCATCTTGCTGACCTGTCTTGCAACTGCGCTCTACCCAAAAGGCTCAGAGAAAGGCTGCTCTCCATCCCACTGCTGTCTCATCAACAGGTTGGCAAGCTGAGAGGCTGCACAGATTAGGGGTGTGCACGGACCGTGGTCTAAGTTCCGCTCCAAATTTAGACCGGCCCACAATCCAGCAAACCAGTTCAGCCCAGTTTGGCCAAATTGTAAACCAGTCTGGCAGTTCAAGGTGGTGGGGTGGGGGAGGCAGCAAGCAGCACCTTTAAAAGTAAAGACGCAGGTCTTCACCAGCATGACTGCCACTCAAGACAGCTTCCTGCTGCTCCAGTTCCCTCCCCACCAGGAGCCCATGTGCAGTAGCAGCATAGCTTTGTCACTCACCTGGCATCCAGAGGAGTTGCAGGGGCTGAAGCAGCAGGGAGGCGACTGGAACGTTTGTGGAGGAGAATTCGGCTCGAATTTGACAGAACACAGCATAAGACCCATTTGAAGATTTATGTGGTGGCGGTATGTGCAGCAAAAAAAAGATTTTGGTCAGCACGCATTGCATCTGCAGGTTCACATTCAGTAGAGCTATCTCAGGTTGTGAGGAGCTTAATTTCCACGCCTTCTGTCTTAAACCAGTCTCCAGAAACGTTATTCCGCTGTGACACCTTTAATGGGTTCTTTGTGGACAAAATCTCCTATATTTAGGCCGACTTAGACTCCGCCATTTCTGCAAAGTCTATGAAGGGGGTGTCCAGCAATCCCTCTTGCAACGTTAGAATGGATCAGTTTCAATCTACGATTCCTGAAGATGTGGACAAGCTGCTTGGGGCGGTGCGGCCTACAACATTCTCTGGACCCTTGTCTGAGTTGGCTGCTTCTATCTAGCAGGGAGATTGTTGGAGGTGGCCTAGTTAATATCATAAATACATCACTGAGGGAGGGTAGGGTGCCTCCTTATTTGAAGGAGGCAATGGTTAGACCTCTTCTTAAGAAGCCTTCCCTGGATCCCTTAGTGATGGATAGTTATATTCCAGTCTCCAATCTCCCTTGGTTGGGCAAAGTGATTGAGAGGGTGGTGGCCGACCAGCTCCAGGCAGTTTTGGAGGAAACTGATTACCTAGACCCATTTTGACCTGGCTTTAGAGCTTGCTATGGGGTTGAGACAGCCTTGGTCGGCCTGATGGATGACCTTTACTGGGGAATCGACAGAGGGAGTGTGATCTTGCTGGTTCTTTTGGATCTCTCAGCAGCTTTTGATACCATCGACCATGGTATCCTTCTGGATCACCTAGGGGAGTTGGGGATAGGGGGCACTGATTTGCGCTGGTTCTGCTCCTATCTCTCAGGTAGATTCCAGATGGTGAAGATTAGTGCCAATTGCTCCTCAAAACAAGAGCTGTTATTTGGAGTTCCTCAGGGCTCCATTCTGTCGCCAATGCTTTTTAATATCTACATGAAACCGCTGGGTGAGGTCATCAGGAGATTTGGTGCTGGGTGTGTTATAAGTATGCTGATGACACCCAAATCTACTTCTCCTTGTCATCCTCATTATCATGAAATGTCATTCATTCCCTAAATGCCTGCCTACAGGCAGTAATGGGCTGGATGAGGGATAGCAAACTGAAAATGAATCCAAGCAAGACAGAGGTGCTCATTGTAAGGGCTCAAAATCTGAGGGATGTTTTATATCTTCCTGTGCTGGGTGGGGTTACACTCCCCCAGAAGGAACAGATATGAAGCTGGGGGGGGGGTACTCCTGAACCCCGACCTCGCCCTAGTATCTCAGGTGGAGGCTATGGCCAGGAGGGATTTCTATCAGCTTTGGCTGATTCAACAACTGCATCCATTCCTTGAAGAGGACGACTTCAAAACAGTGGTGCATCAGCTGGTAACCTCCAGGCTTGATTATTGCAATGTGCTCTACGTGGGGCTGCCTTTGTATGCAGTTCGGAAACTTCAGTTAGTTCAAAATGTGGTAGACAGATTGGTCTCTTGGGTAACCTGGAGAGACTGTATTATGCATGTTTTAAAACAATTACACTGGCTGCCGATATGTTTCCAGGCAAAATACAAAGTGCTGGTTATTACCTTTAAAGCTTTGAACAGCTTAGGTCTGGGTTACCTTAGAGAGCACCTTCTTCTGTATAAACCCCACTGCATGTTAAGATCATCTGAAGAGGTCCATCTCCAGTTACCACCGGTGTGTCTGGTGTTGACTCAGAAGCAGACCCTCTCTGTAGCTGCTCCTTGGCTGTGGAATGCACTCCCAGCAGAAATCTGTAGTTTTAGTTCATTGCTGGCTTTCAGGAGAGCCCTTAAAACCTATCTGTTTGGCCTGGCCTTTCAGAGTTTTAAATTGTTATTTTAATTGTTAATGGTTTTATGCTGTTTTCACATTTTCTTTGATGATTGTTTTTAAACAGATTTAATGCTGTCTTAATATTGTTTTGCAATGGTTGTTTTTAAGGGTATTAATTTGTGGGCTTTGTTTTTGTTGTTGTGCACAGCCTAGAGCCATTTGAATAGGGTGGTATATAAATGTAATAAATAAATACATAAAACAATAAATAAAATATAATTTTTAAAAGGCCTGTGTCTCATTAGCTAATCCAGCCAGTTATTACTCCCTCAATACCTGTTCTAACTACTTTGGCTAATACACTTACCCCAGCTAACACTTCACTTTCTGCAGTTACCTCTGCACACACAGTCAAATTGAATCAAAAGTATCCTACTGCCTCTTCTCAGCCTAGTTGACAAAAATCTTGTACATTTTACAAGGGAAAAAAAAAGCCATGGCAACACTGAAAAAATGTTTAAAACATTAGGCATGGTTATTCTTTACAACAACATTTTATATTGCTCACATCCACTAGTGTAATCAGAAAATGTTCCAGCTTGCACTAGAGTAAGCCTCTTCTTGGGGCAGAAATGAATGAATTATGATCATGTGCCCACCGAAAGACTACTAGTACAGGATGGCCTTTGCCTCTTCACTAGGTGAGTGTTATCAAAAAGTTTCTAAGACCTTAATATTCAGCTATAAAACTCCAGGGAGAATCAAGTCACATGAAGTGATTCTCTCTTATATTTCTGGACATCCTGAAGAAGATGCCTTACATTTTCCTAATAGTACTTACTTTCTTTTGGATATGATGTTTTGGAAGAACAGCTTGCATTTATAATCAGCACAATTTATCACCTATCCCCCAAAGTACCCTGCTGTTGAAATGCCTGACATATATATTAGGTGTTGTGGATTTAGCAAAAATTGAATTATAAATTGCCTTGCCAGCTTTGCCTCTGGAAATAATGAAAACCCTAGCTAAACCAAAGTTCTGTGGAAGGATTTATTTTAAGTGGCTATAGCAAAAGAACAACAACATCTGCATTCATCAAATCTCATTCTTGCATTAATAGAATGGGCTTGAAATTCTATAAAGGATTTTTTTTTATTTGATAAGCTCAAGGTGGGATCATTTCAATTGCCTAACAAATAGCATAAATGACAACAATCAGTTATTTTTAAAAACTAATCTATGCTCTTGATATATTAGGTACAGCAGCTGCCAGCATCTTCAGCATAGATCCCACTGGAATGAATGACAGTTGTTCAAAAGCACATCCAAGCACATCAGAAATAGGCTGTTAGTGAAACACGATGAATATGAATACAATAAATACCATTTCATCATATTCGAAATAAATTACTCACAATTTAGACAGCATCTTATGTTCATTGCAGATGAAATTTTATATATTGCCATGGTTAAGCAGGATTGACTCTAAGAATTTCAATATCAAATATAAAGAATTTAGCCATATATTGACTGACATCCCAGACATAAACACACTTGTCCTTGGAAACAAGTACGTTATTACAATGGAGGCAGGGGGTCGGGGTTTGGGGCAGAGGGGGGCAGTTGCTTCCCTCCTAGCTAGCCCCCCCCCTTCTCTCACTAAACATATCATCTCTTCTTCTCTGCCTTTCTCTGTGTTTGTCTGTCTCTCTTGCTTGAATGTAGCTTTTGCATTTTCACTGCTTGACAGTAGATGGCACTGGCTCTAGGTCTTTTTTCTAAATTCCTTTGCAAAGGGTTTTCAGTGGGATCCATGGCTCCCAAAATAAATAATTACCATACTTCGTCACTACCCCAATTTCAGACTGGAGATTCTATACTGGAGAGATGTCATGCCTTCACCTCTTGCCTGTGGGCTAGGGATGTGCACGAAACCGGTTCTGTTTACTCCTGGGGGGGGGGGTCGCTTTAAGGGGCAGGGAAGGTGCTGCCTACCTGCCAGCCCCCACTCCACTATTTTCCTCCTGCCGGCGCTCTTCTAAAAAGTGGGTGTGTGGGGCTGCAGTGTGCCTTCTTGCAGCTGGGATAAGCATCACCACGCAAATGGCCAATGTGCATCAAATGGAGTGCCGAACGGTTACAAGAACATCCCTACTGTGGGCTTCTTAGAGGCATCTGGTGGGCCACTGTGGGGAAAAGGATGCTGGACTAGATAGGCCTTGGACCTGATCCAGCAGGCTAGCCCTGCCCCCAACCAATCATAAATCAGCCAATCAGCTTACAGGCACCTATTCTGACCAATAGCCAGCAAACAAAGCCAGCCCAGTAATTTGATTTCCCAGGATCCTTCTAGGCAGGCCCTAGCTACCTTTCTCCAGCCTCCACTTTTCCAGAGGGAAGGCAGCCCTTTTCTCCTCTCTCAGCACTCTGATCAAGCCCTCAGGAGCCACTGGATTTCTCCAGCATTTGCTGGGAGTGCTCTTCTTTATTATTATTTTTTCTTTTTAAAAATACCACTGGCAAATCTTGGCAACATTCAGAGATCTAGAGAATGAGGGGGGAAGTTGGAGATATGGTGGACTGGCACTTCCTCTGGGTGGTTGTTTAACTAACAGGCAAACAAGCAAGCAGCCCCCCGCCTTTGTTCTTAGATTTTAAGCAAAGCCCCTTTCTAGCTCCTTTATCTTTCTTACTCTTTCACCTCTCTTGAGGCTGAAAGAGAGGGAGTGGGCTATGGTTTCCAAATAAAACAAGACATTTAAACTGAAATTACTAACTGGGGGAAACTCCTATATCGGGCAGCAGCGATAGAGGAAGATGTTGAAAGGCATCATCTCATACTGCGTGGGAGATGGCAGTGGTAAACCTCTCCTGTATTCTACCAAGACAACCACAGGGCTCTGTGGTCACCAGGAGTTGACACCAACCTGACAGCACACTTTACCATTACTAACTGGACAACTTCAAACTTATCATGTTTGAAATGTGTGTGTCTTTTCTGTAGAAATTTGTCTTTATTTTTAAAGGATTCTGAGATTATTGTCTTCTCTTCACTGGCAACCTAACACACACAGCATGGAATCCAGGCCAGTCCAAATAGTGAAATAGCTCCACCAGTCTATAGTCCTTATGCCAGTTTTTCTTTGCTGTTGTTTGGTTATTTTGTGTTCCCCCACACACCCAGCCAGCCTTTTTCGTGAGTGATAGTAGCAGGTGCGTAACAATGATAGGGCAAGGGGAGACAGTTGTCTGGGGGCCCCACTGCCTGGAGGGGCACCCCAGGGGCACCTCATGTGACTCCCCATTGCCCCCTGCCCAGCCCCTTAGCCTCTCAGCCACTTGCCCTCTTCGCCGTCTCTCCTGCTTTTTCTGCTGGCCGCAATCGAAGCAGCAGGCAAGCTGCAAAGAGCTCCTTTTCTCCCGCCTCTCAACTGATCAGCGGGTGGGCGGGGCTTCCACGGAGGCCTCCGTGTAGGCCGCAGTGAAGCCTGAACTCGAGTAGGGCCCAAGCAAGCCAGGAAGGAGGACGAGGCAGCCAGAGTGTTCTCTGCAGCAGAAGACCCCTTGCTGCCCTGCTTAACCCAGACCAGCATTTGCCAGGTAGAGTGTGAACTCCTTTTTGTGGTTACCTTTCCCGCCCCCCCCCATATATAGGGATCTGCTTGCCATAAGGCTTGCATATGGGGGGGGGGGGACCGAGAAGTCTCTGAATATTTATTTTGAAACAGCTTGGAAAATTTGCTGACTTAAAAAAAACTATCTAAAAAGTCCTATAAGTGGCTTGTTTCATGGCAGAAAATTGCAAAAACTTCTGGAACAGTATTTTATTAATTTTATTTATTCATTCATTCATTTATAAATGCACTTATGTTCAAGTTGTTTTGCAACCCAGAAGGTCTGAGTGAGAACTGTGAAGCATGTGTGGTGCTTTTATTTTATTTTTCTTGTGTGTGAACTGCTCCCCAATAACTTGCAGGGACTTCAGGGTAAATCTGGCCAACATGTGAATGCAGCACCTCCATTCCAGAGGAGATGTGTCTTAAAGGGCTTTAAAAGCCTCCTGTGAAAAACCTCCTGCAATCAAACTTGACTGAATTTGTTCAGAATTCTGGGAAAACAAACATAGGTTCACCCTGCATGGTTGAAAGTCTCCTTTGCTAATCTGCAGCGAGGGGCCCATTTTAATAATTCATCTTTCTAGTGTGTTCTAGGCATTAAAAGTAATACAAATGTATAGTACTCAATGTATATCACTATATATTGTGATGTGTGTGTGTATTCAGTGAAATGTATTTGCAGGCAGCATACTTATTTTGGAATATCAGACTTAAATCCTGGGGTGTGCGGAGGCCCTGGACTTTGGGGGGGGGGCCCATTTTAAAATCTTGTCTCTGGGCCCACTCCAACCTTGCTACGCCCCTGGATAGTAGTATTGAAAGGAGAGGTCCTCAGCATAAGTTCTTTGGACAGGTTTGTGATTTATATGACTTAATTTTCAATTCTGATAGGGGATTTTCTCAAGCAAATGTTGCATAGAACTGCAGCCAATTCTATACAGTTTATTTCAAGTAAAGCCTTAATGAATTCATTGAGGCTCACTCCCAAGTAACCGTTGGGTGCATAGGATTGCAGCCCAACGACATATCCCAGAAATGTTTATATTGTGAGAAAGGGAGAAATAAGGCTTGCTTTTTTTAAAAAAAAAAAGTACTGTACATACACATTTGTGAGGAGAAAGGAAATCAGTGGGTATTGTGTGTGACCAAATGCATTGTGGTATTTTCATGTGGTGTGAAATGTTGTGTATATGCCGGTGCTACCTGCAAATGAAACTCACTGGGTGACTCTGGGCCAGTCATATCTCTCTCAGCCTAACCTACCTCACTGGGTTGTTGTGTGGATAAAGATAACCATGTACACCACTCTGGGCTCCTCGGAGGAAGAGCAGGATAGAAATGTTTTTTTTAAAAAAAGATGCTCAGGACTCCAACCCCTCCCCACCAGTTGATCTTCTTAGCCTAATCCTGCAGGGGGCGAGGACAACAAGGAGTGGGAGAAACAGAGGCAATGTTGATAGAAGAAGGGGTGGAGCTACTGAGGGGAAGAAGAGTCCTGGGGACTTGAGAGAGAAAGGGGGTGTTGCTACTTTCCACACCCACAATTAACTACTCTAAGGGCAGGATTCCTTTACTCACAGCTAACCAAGGGGCAAATTTAGCACTAGATCAGCACTAAATAGCCAGCTGCCAAGTGCTGGTGTGAATGATAGATATTTTGGTTGAGAGAAGTAAACAACTTTATAGAAGACCATGGAATAGTTCTTTCTAACTTAGGGTTAGAACTTACTATTAGCCCCACCTATGGTTACCCTAGCTTCTTTCCCTCTCCTCTGCCCCCCACCAGCCCCAAGAAGCAGCAGCCACCAATGTTTCATTAGATCTTACTTCCACTAATGTGATTCTGACTAAATGGAATCGCATTATTTTGAATTAGGGAAAGATTATTTTAGGCTACAGTTGGTGCAAATTGTATTTTCCTAAGTCACCCATGCCTTGTTCAAGACCTTTCAATGTTCACTGTCTTGAAATTATCAATGAACAGCTTGTATTTTAGATAAATTTACATATGATCTAGAGAGTTGTTCTCTAAAACACTTTTCTGACAAAATGTTTTACTTACAACATATTAAAATAGTGATATCATCATCATATATACCTAGTTGTGTATATATGGGTTTTCTTGCACTAAAACCTTGTTGAGTTTTGAGCAGGATAATGAGTTTTATCCTCTAATAAAAAGATAACATTTTGCTTCTATAAACTGTAGTTGGAGTCAGTCATAAGAGCCATATTCAGATATTAAAATGTCTATGAGTATGCCTGTAGAACAAGTGCCTTTTAGTAAATTTGTATTGGGATATCTTAATATTGATATGTTCGTTAGCAGATTTAAGATGCAGAATAGAAACCTGAATGTATTACTAATTACATTACTAAATACTAAAGTTAACCTTACACTGAAATAGTGCAGAAATCTAAAGTAAATGGCATGGGATGGAAAATATTCCAAACCTTCGGTATCCTCTGAGCCTGTAAGAAGAATACCTGACGTTCTACAAGTGGAGTTGGGAGGATCATTTATTGATGCATTAAATTATTGGTCTTCATGACATTTGCTGCCTGTTTAGGCAATGTATATTACTGAGTACAGGAAAAGGGTGGAGGGGCTAATCCCCTACAGCAAAGCCTTTCTTTAGAAGAGCACTATTCCTTCATTGCAGTGAACTTTTATTCAAATGTCTAACTATTCAAATGGTACTCTGTCAATTTTATTTCTGCATCTTCTCCATTACAGCTGACTCATCAGGTGCTGAGTCCAGAGGCGTAACTAGCAAAAATGGCGCCCAGGGCAAGCACTGAAATTGAGCCCCCTCCCCCCCAACATCTGACACATCTTTCAGAAAACCATAATATTAGCTCACACTGCCAAAAAATTTAAAACTAGCTTTCATTTCTGAACAATAACGCATTTCCCCATAGAAACCTCAAATATACACTTGGATAGGTGAAAAATCAAGAGAAAATCAAGTTGAAAGCCTTGCCAGTACAAAGAGTGGAGGGAGTTTTCCACTGCTTCTGAAGTCCCATTGAGTTCAGAGGGCAGCAGACTTACTTTGGCGGCAAGACAGTTCAACAACAATGCAGGCAGCTCCAACCCCCCAAGGAAGCCCAAGTTCTACATTTTGCACCATGCACATCTGCTGCATTAGGAACTTCCTTTTCTGCATGAGTTATTTTGCTTTCTTTACAAAAATTTGAAAGGGAGGAGAAAAGCCTACTCCCCCTCTCCTTTTGTTTCTAAAGATGAAAGCACTACAATATGAATTGCTTCCCATTGCAATTCAACATCCAGAGAAGAAACCAGAACTTTATAAGATTATCAAACAAGCTTTTAATCCTGAGAAGAAGTAGTACCGGGTAGTTCAACGCTCCGCCCACCATTTTTTTACTTGAGTACTAAAGCACTCAAGGGAAGCTTTCCGTAGCTGTATCCTTCCCAGCAGAACGGGGAAAGTGCTGCTGCATAAACAATTTCGAACTAACGTTACTTACACACAACAAAAAATGCATTTTTAAAGTTGGTTTAGAGCCTACTCCTCTCCACATTATAGTCCAAACTCTACCTGTTAGGTGTTTTTTGTGTTGTTTTTTAAAAGTTCCTTGAAGATAAAGCAAGGGAGACTTGGGCTAGTCTGCTGTGGCTCCTGGCTTCATTCAAATACAGAGCGACCAGGAACTCAGCAGCGGACCAATTACGCTCCTTCTCCAGCGAAATCTAAGCTTCCCCCCACCCCAAGAGGAGTTAACCCTTTCCTTATTCTGAGGCAGAGGGAGGGGAGGAGAGCTCCAAGCCACGTAAAGCAGCAGCAGGAAAGGAGGTGAGGCAGCGGCAACTAAAGGGTGGGGGAAAGAAGGAAAAAATATCACCACCAGCAGCAAAAGCCAATGATCTGGTTTGCTTCATTTTCATTTCACCCAGCAGCAGAGAGAGAAGGATAGAGGGGTGGAGAGAGCACGTGTGTGAGCCAGAGAACTTGAGCAGCAGCTAATTCTCCCAACCTGAGTCTTGCATTTTTCCTTCCCATTTCTCCTGGCTCTTCTTTTGTGTAATAGTTTGGAAGAGAAAAAAGGAGCCAAAAAAGGAGGAGCTGGGCAGGCAGGGGAAAGGGAAGGGAGGATCTGCGGTTGGCGCTCCTTCGCCTTCCTCCTAGGGCTCCCTCCTTCCTCGCCAGCTCACATAACTCTCCGAAGTGGGTTTAAAAAAAAAAAAAAAATTACAAAACTTACTGGTTGGCTGGAGTGATAGGAGGAGAAGCTTCTATACACTCAGTACACCGGGCATCTCGTCGGATTAAAACACATGACTGCCTCTGGCTGCCTTTCCCACTCCCTTTCCGGCGCTTGTCCAGAGCAACAGGAGAGCACCCGCCCTGCCCCTACAGATCTTCCAACTGGCGAGTCCTGTGGGCGCCTGTGCAAAGGGGGGGAGGGGCCGCTTAAAATTTTTTTTTAACTTCCGACGGTCGAGTCCCGTGGGGCGCCTATGCAAAGGGGGGAGGGGGGGTGAACTCATAGCCAGCAAGGCGAGCAATGGGGGGGCGGGGGCGGCGCTGGGATCGGGGGAGGGGGCGCCACGCCACCATGCGGACCGGAGTGGTCAGACTGCTCTTCACTCTGCTGCGGTTTAAAACAAAAACAAAAAAACGGAAAGCCAGGGGCTCGGTTGGGGCACTTTTTGGCGCCCCCCACGTGACCAACCAGGGTGGCGCCTGGGGCACGTGCCCCCCCTGCCCCCCCTATCGTTACGCCTCTGGCTGAGTCCAATATATCCCAGCACCTTCCACAATCAAGGCCTCTAAGCAACCTTCTCTAGTCCTTTGTGTTCTCACCATACATCTTGCATTGGCTTCTAATTAATAAATCCAGAGCTGCCCTATAGCTTTTTAGTTATAGCATTATTTATGTTTTTATTTCAACTGTATATTCACTTTGTCTTATTTATAAGTTTTTGAGTTGTAGTAATTAACTCCCTCCTTAAGATTGGGAGGCTCTTGGTGGTTTCAGTAATATACCCTAGAGTATTGTGATATAAGTGGTATGTTTTTATCTTAAACTGTGTTGTATGTTCTATTCTATTTCCTTGTTGTGCTGGTCATAGACTGTAATAAACCTTGAACTGAACTGAACACCATACATCTTAACAATATGAAGAATAATGCCAACAGATTTGCAATACATGCTTTATACACTGAGTTGCACTTTTTAAAATCGATATTTTATTTCATTTATTTCATTTGAAATATCTGTATCTTGCCCTTCCAGTAAAACACTGCTTGGGGCAGATTACAGATAATTATATATAAACATCTTGAATATTTGCCTATATGATGGTATAATGGTGTGTTTTGTGATGTTTCTCTAAGCACATACACGGCACAGCCAGTCTTAGAATCCCCATAAATATGCAAATTTTGCACTACTCATACATAGATCAACATTTTTTATATTATCAGTGTGATCCATAAACAATATCAGAATACTCATTTTTAAAGCTGATTTCATACTATTATTATTATTATTATTATTATTATATTTATATCCCGCTCTTCCTCCAAGGAGCCCAAAGCGGTGTACTACATACTTGAGTTTCTCTTTCACAACAACCCTGTGAAGTAGGTTAGGCTGAGAGAGAAGTGACTGGCCCAGAGTCACCCAGCTAGTTTCATGGCTGAACGGGGATTTGAACTCGGGTCTCCCCGGTCCTAGAACAAAAACCCTGTTAAAACTAAATATGTTCCAGTTTACTATAGATTCATTCACTAGACAATTCATTCTTGAGCTTGCTTGCTAGAATTAATTGCTCTTAGATTGCCACAAAAAAAGTCTAAGGAGCGCTGTGAGATTGTGAGAGGACACTTTTCATTTTCACTAAGATAAGGCATCTTAAGTGAATAGGATGCAAATTGATTAATTTATTGTCTTACCCCAAAGCAAAACAGCTACTACCATACAACAAAAACAAAAGCTCTTAAATTGTCCCAGCTGAACAGAATAATTTAATCTGAGCCAGTTTGCCAAGTTTCATGGCAAATAGTCTCACAAAGGCCTAATAAGCCCCTGAACACAGGTTACCTCAATGAAAATGCTGACAGGTCCTTAACTAGAGTGGTGTGAACAGCCATGCTGTAATAAGCAGTAATTTAAAGGCTGT
Source organism: Hemicordylus capensis (assembly GCF_027244095.1). Taxonomy (NCBI): domain Eukaryota; kingdom Metazoa; phylum Chordata; class Lepidosauria; order Squamata; family Cordylidae; genus Hemicordylus; species Hemicordylus capensis. Next base: position 78,652,034 of record NC_069661.1, on the reverse strand, counting down.
GGGCCAGGCAGCTATTAGTGCTAGTAAACAAGTGACCCTGATGGGATTTCAAATTAGAGCTTCAAGGGAATCATTTGATTTTTAACTCTGCTCCTTTTACACCTAAAACAAAAGGTAACTTCACATTGCAGTATAACATTATCCCACAATTCACTTTCTTGACAAGTACTGGACTCTGAAAGCGGACAATACTCTCATTAAGAACAACAAACTCCACTGTGCCTGATGAAATCACTAAAGATCCTTTTCCTCATTATTGCATTTGTAGCACGAAACTCTGCTACAGTTGGCTTTTCTTTTGTCCGCACTGAAAAGCAATGGGATATTGGCTCAGTCCAAAGACCAATAACTCTACAAGTCACACAACTTGACACAGACTCAGATCCATAAAGCTGAGTTAAAGGAATGGAAGTTGAAGAATGGACTGCATGTTGGTCTGATGATCCTGTTGTTGTGGAAAGCCCACAACACAAGTTCAAGCATCAAGGGGATAGCGGTGGTGTGTAGATCAGATGAGTGCCCAGTATGCCAAGTGGGGAGAAGTTACCACAGCAGCCAGCTCCATCTGCTTAGCACTGAGTGCATACTTGGAAGACTTGTGATTGCCCCTCACTTGAGATTGCCCCGCCAAGTGATTGCCCCTCACACACAGTTAAAAATGTTCTTGCGTGGATCTACAGTAATTTTAGTGGTGAGTTTTAACCTGTCACATAGTGATCACCTGAAATTCAGCAGTTTATTTGCATATGCCATCAATCAATGTGGCAAGTTCAAGAGAGAAGAATGCAGCTTTGCTACTGTCAGGACAGAGGTGCTGCTACCTGACATGGCTATGAATTTGTGGCTATGAACTTGTTTCAACTTGTTTTAATCTAGCTCTTAATCTTGCAATGTGTTGAGGACCAGTGTGGAAGAGTGGATAGAAAGGGGGATCTGTGTGTGTTAATGGGATATGTAAATAGTTCTGCTCTCCTCTCTAGTATGAGCTGGAATGCTGTTGTAAAGTGTGACTGTTCCTGTACTGGGGGCGGCGGGGGGGGGGGGGGGGGAGAAGAAGCATTCAAATCACCATTAAACCATGAGACTCACTCAGTGACCCTGAACCGGTCGCTGTCACTGCTGGTACTAAACTGTATTTATTTATTTAAGATATTTAAAACCTACCCCTCAAGCACACTACTGCTCAGGGCAGCATACAATAAAATCATAACAACAGGAAAAAAATAAAACAAAAACATGATGCCACACAATAAAAGACAGCAAGCTAAGATGGGTAGTATATAAAATAGAAATAGATAAAACAGCAGTCAGAAATAAAATTGATTAAAAATGGAATGCCAATTTCAGCAAATTTTAAAATGCTTATCTGAAAGAGAGGATTTTTACCGTAAGTTTTTAAAAATTAGTCAAAGAGGGAGACTGACAAGCCCCTGTGAGAGCAAATTTCAAAGGGGACCTCTACTGAAAAGTCCTAACCCTATAGGAAGCCATGAATGAGAATCAGAGCAAGGAAAGATATCATTGTGCAGGCAAAGTCCCAGCCTAAACAGGAAGTCATTATAACACTTCTTGGTGAGGAAAGCCAACAGCCATCTGGGTGAGGGACGTCACTCCAGCACAGAGGAACTCTTTACTGTTTAGAGAAACAACTGTGGTGGCTCATCACATGTGCAGGGGCGTATCTATGGTGGAGCAGGCAGGGCACATGCCCCAGTCGCCACTTGAAGGGGGCACCATTTTTTAAAATTATTTTTTAAAATGGCCACCGAAAACAAAATGGCCACCATGCATACTCAAATGGCCTCTGTGAGGCCCTAGGCCATGCCAGGCCTTGCAGAGGCCATTTGAGCATACGTGGCAGCCATTTTGTTTTCAGTGGCCATTTTTAAATATATATATATATTTTAAAATGGCCACCACACATGTTCAAATGGTCCCTGTGAGGCCCTAGAGGCCAGTGGGGGGAGGTGGAACCTTTGCAGACACCCCCCCCCAGACTTTAGGAAGCCCCCCAAAGGGGATATAGGTAAATTTAATATTTACCTATAGAATATGTACACATATTCAGTTTGGCACTATGTACAGATAATCAGGGCTTGTGAATACTGAGCTGAAGCTTATGAGCTAGGATTGTATTCATTTGCTCTCACTTTGCTTCTTGTGATAATTGAGTTAAATGTGATGTCTTAATAATATGGCTATTAATGGTGAGTTTGTCTTTGAATCAGTGTGAAATCCTTAGTATTAAGGCCCACTGGGAGTTTCTTGCTATCTTTCTCTCATTTTAACTGTCTTTCTGAAATACTAGAATATATTCCAAGCAGTGATACAGTTTACTCTGCATATCCTTTCATTATTGGGAAAAGAAAATAATTATTGGCATCTTGGAAAAGTCAAATTCTCCATTTATTTTTAAAACGTATGTAATAGTGATGCTCCAATGCATAGCAGAGAATTAGACAGGCACTTCTGTTTAGTTTTCCAAGTACACCTCCACATAGTATTTGGGTATTTCATGAGTCCCACCATACTGAAATTTGTAGTTTTCCAGCATCTTTTGGTCTGGCTACGTCCACTGCTAAATAGTTTTTGAAATATTAAAAGATTAATGAGCTTGACTTGTATTTTTCAGCTGATATTATGGTAAAGTTATCTGAAGGATGGGTGTCAGATGTTTGGACAGTGGGCGCAATGTCAGTGCTTGCCCTAGGAGCTATTTTCCCTAGATATGATTCTGCACATGTGGCAACTATGCACAGAGTGTAATTTAACTCATATGGTTGTTGTGAGAACAAAACAGAAGTAGAGATCATGTACACTGCCCTGAGTAGGGGTGTGCACAAAACCAGTTTTCCCAGTTGGGTTCAAATCCAAACTGGATTCGAACTGGACCGCCTTGGCACTACCACCTCAGAAAAGGGCCCCCGGCTCAGTTAGAATTTAAAATGGCTCAGGCCCAGTTCAAAGCCATTACTGATGGGTAAAATGGCTTACTTTACAGATGATTCAGAGTCTCCAAGGACTCTGAACCAGCAGTAAAGTAAGGTTTACAAGGGCTCTGGGGTGGTTCAGAACCACCTCCAAGGGCTCTGGGGTGGTTCAGAATCTCCAGGGCCAGGCCGGGACCAGTTCAGGGCTGGTTTAGGCCTTCGTCTGCCTGTTTCAGGCATTTGTGCTGCATAGAGGCCTTTTTATTTACCTCCATGTATGCGCACAGGCCATTTGTGTGACCACAAAATGGCCTCAAAAATGGCCTCCATGCATGCACGAAGGCTCAAAATGGGCCAAAGAATGCCTGAACTGGCCCCAGAATGGCCCTGGAGACTTGCGGGGAAGCCGCAGAGGTTGGGGAGCCACTGCCGCCTGCCCCCCGCCCCCCCCCCAGCTGCCACAGCCATTGGGAGAAGCCATAAAGTAAGCCATGTTACTCATCAATAGGAGCTTCGAACCAGGCCTGAGCCAGCCCAGTTGGTTCAGTTCAACCTCGGACCATACTCGACCCAGTTTGTTCTGAGGCCAAGCCTTCTAACCAAGCCAGTTTGCATACCCCTAGCCCTGAGCTTCTTGGAGGACAAAAAGCAATAAACAAATCTAAAAATATGAATATGGATAAGTATGGTGTATGAACTACATTAGGAAATGGGCTTACTCATAGCCCAATTCAGACATTATGCTGTACGAGGGTACAGATGTCTGTACACTTGTACACATGTTTGTCTGAATGACTGTAACTGCTTATTTTAAAAAGGAACCCGGATACAGGCCCTTTAAATTCATGGTACAAATAGGACGTGTTCTGGTGTACTTCTGTTCATCATAACAAGTGAATGACTGTACCTGTGTACACATCTGTACCTGTGTACACTATACACTCAAATTAATGTTGAGAATAATGTGTGAATGGGCCTATAGTGAGTGTGACATTCACAAACCTGTTAAATCAGAGCACTTGGTATATGCCAGTTTAATCTCACTGAAGCTGCCGGAACTCAACTAGTCTTAAATATCTAGTGTGAAAAGAGCTTCTATTGTTAGACTCACACAGGCAGTCAATACCAGAACAATTTCAAACTACGGTATTATAACAATGGGGCATTTGCCTCACGCAGGCAGATGTTGTACCAGAACAATGTCAAACTAGAGTGTTATAATGATGGTGCAGAGCAATAATTTTAGCAATCCAAGCAAGATTCACTGTTTATGCTAGTAACCTTACTAACTGGGCAAAGAGGCAACTTTTTCTAACTCGTTGGTTTGTTTTAGATTGTGAGGCCTTTGAGAACAGGAAAGCATCATGTTATTTCCTATGCAAACTACTTTGAGAACTTTGGTGTTGAAAAGCAGTATATAAATAGTAGCAGCAGTAGCAGTGTAATTCTAAATCAGTTAATAAAAGCATACCAGGTCTTAAACCAGTTTAGTCCCACTGAACTGTAGGGTGTGCTTTAATATTCCATGTTAGCTTAATTTGGTTTAGTCCCTGAATCTTCAGTGGGGCTAAAGTAATAAGTCCAAGTATACTGCTTTAAGTCATTTGCTGCTTGCCAGATTAGAATATATTGGAATACATGTATATATTGGTATACATTATGTCTTCTCCCACTTTTTTTTGACTGCACTGCACTTTTTCTGACTGCACTTTTTTTTAAAAACTGCATTGTCTTGATCTTTGGATTTATTTGACTCATTTTTTCATGTAATGCAAATTGTCTTGGGAGCCCTTGGTAGGGTGAAAAGGGAGCATATATAAACCTAAAGGAATGAAATAATTAAATTAAATAGACATTAGACATTAAATAGACAACAGACTTCAAATCCGCATGCTAATGCTCTGATGCAGAAATGGACCCTCGCCCTGCAACCTCTTTCCTATTCCTTTTAATGAGGGGAGCACATTTGTTTGTATATTCTTTGGGTCCACAGAGACCGGCTCCTTCCATTGGAATGAATGCAACAATGTGTGAATGGAATGGAATGTGTGCATACATCAGGGTGAACATGAACCAAGATCAAATCAGATGTTACATCAAGCATGCAATTGGCCCTGGCATGTGAACCTTTTTTCCTTTTCCTTTTCTTTATTCTTTTGCTTTTTGCTAAATAATAGCTGCAGACCTAATCTGTATCAGGATCACAGAATGGGGGAGGGGGCTTTACTCTTTGCTCTTGCCATGGTCCTGATTCAGACCCCTCCTCCCCAACCTACAGCTGTTTGCCCCTGTTGGGGAGTCTACACATGATATTCACAAAATCACTTGACAACCTGAACAGAAGTGTTCGTCATAACTTTTTGATTCACTGACTGTCTTCGTATAAGGCCAAATTAACACATACTGTATTTGATTAACACAGAAGATATCCTTGCTAAAAATAAATAAATAGTAGTGTTTACTACATTAAAATAAACAGTTTTATATCAACTCTCAGTGCAGCAGTAGGGCAGACTATGACTGTAAGCTGCACGCTTTAGAGAGACTTTTATGGCTTTTAATTTATCAAAGGAAATAATTAGCACACTTTGTGGCAGCCAGTGATGGAATTTATTCATTTGGAAGGCATTGGTTTCCTGTCATTAAAACTACATCATGTCCTTCCTTTTCTATTAAACTTGAACTGGGGGCAGTAAGAAGTCACTAAAAGGAAATGAAGAGGTTTTTTGGCAGTGCTCTCATGCAATGATTTAATGCTGCTAAAAGATAGCAACCCTATAATGTATGCCAACATAGTTTATATTATCAAGCTTCCAATTAGCATGTTTTCTTCATCTGATGCTTGTTACAGCCCAACCCATTCTGATGTACAAAACCACTTCACTTAATTTTTCTATTGAACAGTCATTTTTAAAAAATTAATCTCAAATTGTGATGAGTGGTTGTATGTGTGTGTGTGTGTGTGTGTGTGTGTGTGTGTGTGTGTGTTTCTGTCTGTGTCTGTCTGGCAAAGAATAAGGTTTTGCCCTTCAGTGACTTTGATTTATATTCTGTAAGCTATTTGTTTTCAAAATGCTCGATCATATACTGTGCATCTAATAATAATTCTGACCAAACCAGGTTTTCCAGCAGTTTTCTCAAGATGAAGCCTGCAGTGAAAAATACCAACCAGAATACCATCCACCTTACCTAATGATAACTTGAACAACAGGCACAACAGAGATTGAGAGAGTTTCAGGCTGCCGGACCACCACTCCCAACCCCACCACCCCCGTTTTTTCACAGGAGGTCTAAATAATCAGTTAGCAGGGAGACACAATTACACATTCACCCTCAGGAGTGGGTGGTCCTTGTAGGTCATGGCCAAGGCACACTAATGGCAGACAGAGAATGCTCCCAACATTGCATGAAAATGTGAGGGCAGTATAGAGATTCAAACACATACCAGAATCTGTCTGTCTTTCTGACTGCCTGTAATTTCTATCCTGTTCAGTCCCTTTAGCTCAGGGCTATTTGCTTCATGTTAAAGCATGATAAAGTTATATAAAATAAATTCTCCCAACCTTCTGCCCAGTCAATATCAAGCTTTTCCATGGTATGTCTGGCCATTTGCTTGTTTGACAGATTGCAGAGGGAGTGAGAGGCAGTGGGCTGAGGAGGCAGGGCATGTGAGAGTCCAGAAGCTTTTGGCATTTTAATTCAAATTGAGAATGGAACTAGGCAGTCACATCACGTGTGCATGGCTTTTGGCCTGAGCTGTGCCCCTCCCCAGGTGAACTCACTTGGGAAGCTGTGCCAGTTAGACCAACACCAACATGGGGGAGATCCCTGTGTTACTTCTTCTGGAGCATCCTCTCATGCCTGCCCTTTCACCAGGGCTGGCATCAGGGGACAGCATCATAGGGCCACTGCTAAGGTCCTAGGGCCCTCAGAAGGGCCTACTGCTGAGACGATCTGAGTCTGGGCCCATGGTCTTCATGCACTGGTGATGGAGTGACTATTTTGTTGACCAAGAGAATGGCTCCATCCTCACTCACTCTCTCCCATCCACCCAAGTAAGTCCCACCCTGAACCTTATGGAGCTCATTGAAGCCATTTGCCAAGGGACCCCTGAAACCTGGAGCCAGTTCTTCCTGCTGCCTCTCCATTCTTGGCACAATTTCTTCCTCCTGCAATCTCTCCCTCAAGCCAGTGGGCTGCAGACAGGGCAGTCGTGGGTCTTGCACTAGCCTTTGGCATCCTCCCACTATAAGGAGAACAAGGGAGGTAACACAGCTCCCCTGTCACCTGACATCACTAAACATTGTGGAGCACACACAGGAGAAACTCAGTATGACCAAATGACAGAAGTGCCAAGTTGTTCTTCTGGGAAACTATCCAGGTCAGACTTGATCGGATCTATAGCGGCAAAGTTCCAGAACAGGGAATGTCTGTTTATCCTTACTTTTTTGAGGTTGGGAAGGATTGTGAAGTTGGCATCCTCACCAGTGTTCCCTGTAAGAGGTATTCCCAGGTGTTGTGGTCTACAACTCCCAGCATCCCCAGCTGCAGTGACCTTTGGCTGGGAGTTATGGGAGTTGTAGTTAACAACAACGGGGAATACCTCTTACAGGGAACACTAATCCTCAATAAACTTCAGTGGCCATAAAGTACCTTAAGGAAGAGCTGGCTTCTTAAAAGAAAGAACTATGCCATTTAGAGCAGCCTTGCAAACTGCACTTGCCTAGTCACTGTGCATAGCTCTAGGGACTGGTTGAACCCCCATTCTCCCTCACACCCCTGAGAGCCACTGGCATTGCAAGGCCAAAAGGCCATGCACTATGCTGTCATTCTCTCCTCATAAAAAGGGAGAAAGAATCAGTCCTCTGCTTTAGGACGCAGCTCTGATGAATCAGTGCTGGGCTGTGAAGGTTATGAGTGAGGGCTTTTTTGGTCTTCCTTCTAGCCTTAGAAATGCAAGCTCCTCACCTAGCCCCTACCCCCATGCATTCGTGTTTTTTTAAAAAGCTGCTTTCTAAAGGCTGTGAGCTCAGGCTTGGGGAGAGAGAGGAAGACAGACACACAGACCCAGGCAAAACCCTAGTGCTGGTAGATCTAAGACTGGAAACAGACCAAAATGGGTGTCTCCTTTTCAGCTTTAGATCTTTCAGATCAGGGGTTCCCAAACCTGGGTCCCCAGATGTTGTTGGACTGTTGCTGGGGATAAGGGGACTTATCATACATAACAATATCTAGAGACAAAAGATTGAGAACCCCTGATCTAGATCTACTAATACTACTACAACAACAACTAATATTTATATTCCGCTCTTCAACAAAATTCTCAAAGTGGTTTAAATAGAAATATACATAAATAAGAACCCCCAAAGGGTTCACAATCTAAAAAGAAACACAAGGTAGACACCAGCAACCGCCACTGGAGGAATGCTGTGCTGGGGTTGGATAGGGCCAGCTGATCTCCCCCTGCTAAATATAAGAGAACCGCCACTTTTAAAAGGTGTCTCTTTGCCCAGTTAGCAGGGAGCAGGACTGGAAAAGATGCATCTTCCTTTCTCCTAGTCTTAGAGTTTGTATATCACAGTCTGGAAAGGAGACATCTGCATATCATTTCTTCCTTCCTTCCCATTCCCTGCCTCCCTGACAGTCTCTATTATACAGCCTGCAGCTGAAAGGTTTGCATGAGAATGGCTGATATTACTGTAGCATCAGGCTGCAGAAAACAAAGCAACCTCTCTAGCAGTTGCCCATCAAGGCTAACATTTGCCCATCAAGGCTAACATGTTGCAGAAGAGTGAAGGGAGAACTTGGCTCAGGGGAGCTGCTCTTGTTGATGGCAACTCCATCTTTGCCCTCACATCTAGTACTGCCCTGACTGGATATGGAATGAATCTAACATGTTGAGAATGAATATAAATCTAGAGACAGCACAATAATGTAATATAAGTATTAAGAGAATGCTTATAAAGCATGTTTATAAGTATTAAGAGAATGCTTACAAATGGTAATAACCATTTCACATGTCAGGCAAAAGTATCTAACAGCCTATTTATAACCTCTGTGGTTTCAGTCCAGTTCTATTGATGTCAATAGCAATTTTGACATTTACTTTACAGTGGATGTGCTTTTCACCCCATATCTATGGCATTTCTGTGCAGCTAAGCTTACTATTAGGATTTTCCAGTGTTATATTCACTTTCTAAATCCTTGAACTGTCATGAACTAATCTTACCCTCTAAAGTTACACCTTATCACCAAAGCCATGAGCTTCAGCTTTATTAAGGAGTCAAAAATGATTACGCTGTTCTTTTTCCTTTAGTTCCTTATGAAATCTGCTCAAATTCTTTTCTTTTGTTTTTAGTAGTGCCTTTTACTACAGCTCAATAGGAAATGGGTTAAATTCAAGAATGTTTTCTCATCGCTCCTTAAATTGGACTCTGATATTGTTGCTGAGTTTGCAAATTAAGATATAAGATCAGAGCTGGCTGAGATTGTCATATTGTCTCCTCTAATTTGAAAAAGTAGAACTAGGCTAGGGAGAAGCCCATAAAAAAAGACTTTATTGCTCTCTACAAGGCTGACATGGAAGCTGGTGCTCCAACCCCTTCTCCCAGCCTCTTGCAATTACATTTCGACAGGAAGAAAGGGAAGGAATTAGAAACAGGATAATGCAGCTTTAAATCACTTCTCGGAGCTTTGGCCTTCTAGTGGGAGCCCACCGTTTTTTGAATGTGCTTCCTATATTGTTTAGTGTGACACAACAGAAAGCACAACTTGTTTGACCCTTCCTCAATAAAAAATCATTTTGTTCTGACATCCTATAAAACCTGTGCATGAGCCTGCTAAGCCCTGGTGTCTCCTCCAATCGACATGGTGAAGCTTTGCATAACCATACAGTAAAGATCCATATGCAGATTGCGCTCAAAGGTGATCTAGATAGAACAACCCATGTCATCAGACAGAGTGGTAGCACATAGCCAGGTGCTTCTGGTGAACAGCACTCATATTTCTTGGGTTGGAATTATGTCATCACTAATCTCTATGTAAAGGTTCTGAGTTGTCTGGGTTGCCTTGCACTTGGGGGAGGGTCAAGTTCTTTGGGTATTATGCAGCAATATATAACTCTTCTTATGAACTCATCAGAACACAATGTTATTGTCTACTCACTCCCAGTCTGAGAAAGACATTCCTAGCACAGCACAGCTCTCTTGCTCTTTTTAAAACTTCAGTCTGTTTTCTTTTTCTTTCTCTTTTGCTTGAGGGTTTATTACACACACACACACACACACACACACACACACACACACAGTAGCACCATAATTGAATCCTGTACCATTTTTGTCCTCCCCCCCAAAAAAAGAGGAGTATCAATCTAAAAAAAAAAAAGAGGAGTCTCAGAGCCAGCGTGGTGTAGTGGTTAGAGTGCTGGACTAGGACCGGGGAGACCCGAGTTCAAATCCCCATTCAGCCATGAAACTAGCTGGGTGACTCTGGGCCAGTCACTTCTCTCTAAGCCTAACCTATTTCACAGGGTTGTTGTGAAAGAGAAACTCAAGTATGTAGCACACCGCTCTGGGCTCCTTGGAGGAAGAGCAGGATATAAATGTAATCATCATCATCATCTACTGGGCAGTTCTCCAGCTCAAGTCCCAAGGAACAGGACTTTTGCAGAGCTCATTCCAATAGAATGCTGGAGGATTTCGCTGGTGATAATGTCCAAACTCCAAGGTCAACTTATGCAACAGAATTAAACATATGCAACATATACTATTGTTTTAATTTATTTATATAGTCATCCCTCGCCAACCATGGGTTTCCCAATCACTATTCTTAGTAACTGCAACTGGGAAATTGTGGCAGGTCTCGCCAACCATGACCCAAGTACCCACAATTTGATGAGATTTTTTGGCAATTTCTGGGGGGGTTATGCAACTTTGGGGTGTCTGGGAGGGTATGCAACTTTGGGGTATCAGGAGTGATTTTTGGGACTCAGGGGTGATTTGGGGGGGTCAGGGGTGATTTTCAGGATTCCCCTTCACTCCTCTTACTGACTCATGATGATTTGGAGGGGGGATTTGGAGGGATTCCCCCCCCATCTTTAACTGTATTTAGTGGTCCTTCCATAACCACGATACCCCTACACACATACACACACACACCCCGTTTGCCATTGATTTCAATGGCTCAGCAACGGCTAATTTGCCAACTGCAAGGTTTTCCCGGAACGGAATCCTCGCAGTTGGCAAGGGATGACAGTATTAGCTCCTCTTAGGTTTGCTTCCAATTATGTTTAGGATGAGCATATTAATGTAAAATATGCTGCTATTGCTCTTTCAGAAATCTAAAATGTGGGGCAAAGATTGCCACCCCAAGAAATACATGTTGCCTCTTCTGTACCCCCATTTTTTTTTCTGGCACCATCACTCTGGCATAATTTACAAGCTTAACTTGTTTCTGAACCAAATAATTTATCAGCTCAATATCTCTGGCATATGCTACCTTATTTTTCCTGATCTCCACTTGTGGTGCACAGTGCTATAATCACAAATTCAGAACTGCAGGCACTCTCCATGACAGCCCCCATAGCCACACCCACCATGACAGCCACACCCATCCCAATGGCAACACCCCTTACTTAGAGAGATGCAATAATTGAGAGTGTCCTGTTACAAGTAGTCAAGGATCATGTAGACTCTAGGGAATGTAGTGGAATGAATGACAGGGAATGCCCACTGAAATGGACTGGTTCCTTCCAAATGGCCATAGGAATGCAATTTAGAATGGCTGTTGGCCATCCCCAAATACCATGCATTCTAGTCCATTTCGGTGGGCATTTCCTGTCATACATTTTAGGATGTCCTGATACTGGTCTATTGTATCATGCCAACGGTCCCAGGTTCAATTCCTGGCAGCATCTCCAGGAATGACTGGGAAAGACTCCTGCCTGAAACCATGGAGAGCCACTGCCAGTCAGTGTAGACAATACTGAGCTAGAAGGAACAAAGATCTGACTCAGTATAATGAAGCTTCCTATGTTCCTAAGACAGGAAGAATGGTAATAAATACTTGGACTAGCAAGGGCAGCAGATTAATTCAATTGAGAAAGCAAAGGGTTTTGAATTCCTGCCAAAACCCTGAAAGGGGAAAAGTCCCGGGACTGCATCCCTGCCCTTCCCTGCAGCACTACACCACTGGTGGTGCAAATGAGGTGTGATATGTGATGAGTGGTGGTTATTACTTTTTTTGGTAGATGATCATCATGGCCTCAACTGCTTTAGACTTGCAGAATTTAGAAATTTTATTCTGGCAAATTGTGCCAGTCTCCTAAGCGTGCATTGCACAAAAACATGTTACTTAAGATGGGGTCTTAAACATGGAAGTCATTCCACTGCAGCTTATTGGAACTAAAAGTCCACATGTGTACACATTGTGGCTGCCAAATGAAACTACTTCAAATTAATCTATATGGCAATAGCTTTGGTGTCGTGGTGAACCATCTTCTTACAAACAGCCAAGAAGAAAGCTTCCTGGAAGTTTCCCCCCCAACCGGGTTTTAGTTCGCATCTCCTCCAGAATGGAGGTGTGTGTTCACATATTGGCCAAATTTACCCCAAAGTTCCTGCGAACAATCAGGGAGCACTCCACACACATAGGGAGTGTTAAGAGTGTTGAGTGTAACCCGATTTATATCCGGGGTAAAAAAAATCCACTTCTTTCATCGGTTTTGGGGGGCAACTTCAAACTCACAGTAAAGACTCGCAGAAAACCCATGTTAAAGCCTGCTGTCTGGGAAAGTGCCTGATGCCCTCACCTGTTTGGTGAGCTGCTGCACACAAAACACCATACTGAGCAATTTAATATGGCTCCTACATGCCAGTCATGGATGTGTAGATAGGCCTCCTTTTCCAAGTCAATGCGCTTAAGGGTTGGAGTGTAAGCCTATCCTAAGGCTGCTTAAATTCCAGCAGTAAAGATTCTCTTTGTTCACCCACATTTATTAACAGTGCAGATCTATTAATTCCATGTGTTGCTATAGCTCAGCATCATCAGGTGACCAGGAAAACAGATCTGTAAGCTGCAGATAACATTCTCTCTCTTTCTCTCTCTTTCTTTTTTCTGAGGTCATCTTCCTCAAAATATACCCTAAATATTACACATGTGCAATACAACTGTATGCTTTATAAGGTTTTGCATTTTGAAGAAACAATTCTGGATTAAAATAACAAAGGGTCCCATGGTAGCTTAAAGACTAACAAATTTACTATGGCATAAGCCCTGTCTTCATCAGAAGAATGACGAAACATTTTTACCCAGAACTGAGTTCCACTGGACTTACTCCCAAGCAAGTATGCATAGCCCTAATTTACTGCTGAAATGAATGGGGGGGGGGGGAGCCAAGCAAATTTATGAAATTAAATGTGTTTAAAGTTATCTATATACTAACACCATCTTCTGTTCCTCTCAGTATGTTAGGAAGTTCCATACTTTACTAACAGAAGCAAATAACATTTTAACATTGGCATTGATTTTTTTTCCTTACTGTCTAACTTGAACATTACAAGTTTAACCTGAAGCAAATAAACATTACAGTTTTAATCTCAGGCATGCTATAGACTCAGTGTTTTCTATGTGGAATAGCCCACGTAATAGCCATTAAATTGCTCTAAATAAATTAATGTTAGGAAGAACTACATGTTACGTTGCTGCTGCTGAAAAAAAAGATGCTACAACCTCATTGTCTCTCCTATAATGTTAGTCCAACTTATGTCACAAAGCTGAGTATTTCCCCAGTCCTACCAATGGCAACCCATGATGTGGTCTGGGTCAGAGGGAAGACATGTCATGATTACTCTAGTACATCATAGGGTAGGTTTTACTAAATGTTACAGAGGGGAAGGGGATCAGCTATGGTTTGATGGAGACTGATTTTAAAAATAAATGTTAGGACCAAACCATCTTGTATACTATTAGGCTCCAATTACATTTTACAGTAGTAGCTTTTGTTATCAGGTGCAGAACAGGAATTGCTATAATTCTGTTGACAGGCAAGGTCACGGGAGGAATCCTAGAAATGAAGTTTGTGATGCTGAGGCTTACTCATGTTACTTATCATTTCTACATGCACAAAGTGCTATATAGCCATATGTTTGTTCAATCTGCATTTGGCTTTAGACTGTGTTCTAGCAAAATTGGTAATGAAATGCTCTCTGAGGTGCCAGAGAAGCAACCAAGAGGCACAGGAAAGCTATAAAATGTCAAGAACCAATGGCTCTCGGAAGACTGTGAAATACAGTTAAAGATCAGCAAATAGAGCAAAGACACTTTGCACAAGGGGGTTAAGATAAGCTGTACTAAACATTAAAAATGCACAAAGAACGAGAGGTCAGCAGACAAAACAGGAGGATCACTATGAAATGACAGGAGGCACAGTAGATATTAGTAGAAATTAATTTAACTAAGGAGGATGTGAGGCTGGTGCCAGAACAAGGCATAAATTTCCCAAAGGAAGAAGAGATTCTGAAAAAGATAATCATCATGATTATATGAAATTAGAAAGTCCACAGCCTGACACATTTCTAAGACCAGATGCAATCTGGAGGGAGCGCCAGACCAAATATCTTTCTGTTCTGTACCATTAACTCTTCTAGTTGTGAAATTCTGGGATAGTTGGAGAAAAAATGACAGAGTTGGATAGTTGGATGAAGGATTTTGGAGAGCAATTTTGACCTGATGGGTCACAGAAGGGTTTTGTTTCCCCATTGTGATACTGGATTTCTTCCCCTTCTTCTGGACCATCAGTGACTTTCAAAATTAGGGTCAGGATGTTGATAGCATGGAATTGCAAGTCTCTGCCTTCCTGTTTCCCAAGTTTTCTTTTGGAAGACTTGATGGATGGGTTTTAAAGACTGTATGATCAACCGTATTTGAGATTAAGAAGAAATTATCCCCAAAGTACATTTGCTGGCCTTATCAAGTTCATCTGGAGCAATGTGGTCTGCAAATTCCCGAGATACATCTACTGTCTGTTTATGGTATATGTTAATAATCTCTAGACTACATAAATTGATCTTTGTGAGGGATGGGTAGATGGTCCTCCTGCCTCATGAGATCAGGGTTGTACTAGATGCCTTACTGATTCCTTACAACTATTTAGATGTAAACAAGTGAGAACCCACTATGTTAGAATAAGAACAGGATGAAGAAGGTAGGAGATAATCCCTTTCTACTTTTACTCCTTCCTTACCTCATGTGTGCTCTAAGTACATACTTGAGGGGAACCTTCTTAAAGGTGATGTAAAGAAACACAGTGGATGCTGTTGTCACTAGCTGTGTGCTACTGGAACACAAGACATAGTAGGAAAGATTCATTCCAGATCACAAATTCCATCTGATAATCCAATGTCCAGCAGCAGCTAGATCTGTGAACCTGTCTTATTTTCCAGGAAAAGTGATCAACTGATACGCCCACTCATTCTTAATGCCCTATCTGGACAGAGCTTCCGTTCATTAGTTCTCATCCGGTCCATCACTATTTTAGAGATCCATTAGCAACCTTGGGATTCATGGAAAACAGAGATACTTAAATGTCGTCAGCATATTGAGGACACCTGAACTCCAATTTATGTATGACCACTCCCAGCAGATTCATGGGGGGAAATGGGATCCTGACACACCCCACAGTAGTTTCAACACCACCATCTTAAACCTGATTTTCAGTAGGAGCAGAACCACCTGAAAGCAGACCGACTTCCCATTCTCTCTAGTGATCTAGAAGAATTTATTTCAGTAAAAATAGAGTTTTATAGAGTTTTATAGCACTTTAAAGACTAACACATTTATTGTGGCAGTTATGATTCTGAAAATGACATTTGTAGCCCAAAGTTGAAGTTGGTTACAGATGTTGGTTCAGGAACTGTAAGTTGCACTGACAGAGCCGACGTTGGCAGGTTCAGACGACATGGCCAGTGTCAGCTTCCCACCCCTTCCCACCCCACCTCACCTCACCTCCACCCCCAGAAGTCAGGCTTGCCACTGAACTCTAATTGTGTCATGTGAACACACTCTTTGAATAATAAATATATTTTCCTATATGGAGATTATATCCATGTATGAAAAATACTTTATGTGGAGCACTCCCAAGTCCCCTTGTAATAATGCTATCCCCAGGTATCTCTCTGTTAGACCGATCCCTGCATAGTCTTTAGATATGTTCAAATGTCATGAATACAAAGTTGAGATACTTTATCAGATTAGAGAAAGTGGGTTATGAAGTGTATAGGTGGTTTGGGCCATGTGCTCTTTGTCCCCTCATTTCTATCAAAGGTCAACTTAAAAAAAAAAAAAAAAAAGATAACAGAATTGTGCAAAACTCACAACCCAGTTTCAAATGTTTCCCTCTATTTTATTCAGGTCACCTAATCAATCTCTAAAAGTGGCACACATTAGCACACCAAAGGAAGTAAGAGACTAAAGCATAATGTCTCCTTGCTATTAAAGCTGTAGAATAGAGTCTCAAACTAGCATGTTAGTTGGTGCCTGGGGTTCAAAGACACTAGTTTATTTGTTTAGGCAATAATTGTCTCCTCTACATTCAGAGAGGCCTTGAAATCGCTTCTATGTTTAGAAACTAATTGCTCTGTTAAGGCTGCCTGTCACTGCATTTCTCCTATTTTAGAACTCTGTTTATTCCTAATACGCCATTTCCCAATTTACTCCCTTATGGCATTTGATTGATGAACGTGCATCTTCCTGACACATTATAGCCAGAACTCTGGAAACCTTTACAATGTGCCTAAAGGCAGTATAGCTACAATTCAGGATTTTCACAGAGCTACAATTCAGGATTTTCATTAAATTCCATTATAACCTAGCTTTCAGAATAAACCTTACAATAGAAGTAATTGGTGTATTATTTATTTGCAGCACAATGAATATTTGTGCTATGAATATTTATTCAGAAATAATCCCACTAACTTCATAATGGGGCTTAAGTCCAAGTATACTGTTAACATCCCTAAAAGTAAAGTTAGCAGTACTTCTGGATTTGTTGTTAAAAGATTGTTGTCAGACAACGAGCATGCCCCATGGTATTTTATACAACTACTGAAAGGGAAATGGGCTGTGGGTTGCAATTTGACACCACTGTCCTATAGGTATATGTAGCTGGCATAGGACACAGTGGCCTGGTTCCCAAAGAGGCTATTTTAATGATGGGGGGAAACCGGGGAGCCCAGCCTGGTTTCCCCCCATCGTGAGAACCACTGGCCTTGCGGGCGGGCCCAGTGGTTCTCTGGTGGCTAGTCCGCCAAAGAAGCCCTACCCTTAACCCAGGTTAGCGGCGTGAGTGCTCTGCAAACCTGGGTTTTCTGGTCATGTGCCACGGTAGTGCGACTCCACACCACAGCAACACACAAGGAGACCCCTGCTGGGAGGCTGAAAGAAGCCTCCCAGTCCCGGGGGTATCTCCAGGATGCCCTGTGCACTCGCATGGGGCATCCTGAGACTTCCGGGGACCAGGTGGCCCCCGACCCCTGCCACCCCAACTGGCTCAGTGATGGAGCCGGTAATTGTGTGGGCGGTCAATCGGCCGCCCAGGGATGGCTTGGCGATAATCTGCGGGGCAGGGTAAGTTAACCTGCTCTCCCCACAGAACCACTGGAAGCTCTTCTCACCTATCATGAGAAGAGCTTCACAGTCTTTCAAATCTAGGTTTCAATTAGGATGATTATGTGAACACATACCAAGGCAGATTCATCTCAGGCCATAAGCCACCTTGGTGTGGGTTCACACCATCATGCCAATGTTGGCAACCCATGTTAAACCAAGATTCAAAAGATTGTGTGAACCAGGCCATAGTGTGTGTATACCAATAAAGCTGTTAGTAGTAATAGTAGCTCTTTTATTGCAGCCATAGGCCAAACAGAAGCAGAAGTGACAATAACACAGCCATTCAGAATTACAATAAATTGAGTAAATATAACCAATAAAGCTGTTATACTACATTAACTGTCATGATGGTTGATATGGGATGCCCTTCTTTTAGGTAGTCCCGCAGTCACTACTCAGACTCTTTTTATTTATTATTATTATTATTATTACATTTATATCCCACTCTTCCTCCAAGGAGCCCAGAGCAGTGTACTACATACTTGAGTTTCTCTTTCACAACAACCCTGTGAAGTAGGTTAGGCTGAGAGAGAAGTGACTGGCCCAGAGTCACCCAGCTTATCATGGCTGAATGGGGATTTGAACTCGGGTCTCCCCGGTCCTAGTCCAGCACTCTAACCACTACACCACGCTGGCTCCTTTTTTGACACATCGGAGACAAAATCACAATTTCACACAAGATTTGAAAAGGTTATACTCTTATTATATTTCCCATATATTATAAGCTATCCTGTAGCATGGTTAAAAACTTTGGGTGAATGTGGAAAAGGGAAGAAGTGGGGGGAGAGGGAGACTTCCTAGGTCCTTAGTAAAACTGAAATAAGTTTTTAATTTTTCTTCTTAAATTTACTTAGAATGATTGTGGTACAAGTTCTTATATGCATATTGATTTCAGGTAAGAAATAAAAAGGTAATTCATAAATCAAAAACTGTGTTTTACCCGGGTTTGGGAGCTGTGTGTACTCCCAATTTTCAGTTGTTTGGAAGCAATTTAGGAGGAAAACCTGGGTAGCTTTTCCTCCTACCTTGCTTCCACACAATCACTTTTACCCAATTTTTCATCTTGCCTTGCTTCCACACAACTGAAAATTGGGAGCACACACAGCCCAAATTCGGGTAGGACACAGTTTTTGATTGTGTGAATGACCTCAAAATATAACATATTTTGTAACGTCATTGATATTTTGTGAGGTTACTCCTGGGAAATTTCTTTCTCTGTTACTTTCCTTTTTAGGGTTGGGGTGACTTGCTGGGTTACTTCATATTGGTTCAGACCTGCCTCCTAGTTAAGGCCTTTACCAGAATCCTGTTCAGGAGTTCAACAAGCCCTCTGTGCACACTTAGAGCGGACAAAGCGGGCATCTGTCATCTTGCTGCTTAGAGGAGTCAACATCACTACAAGAGCAGATTTCAGATGACGACAGTTGCTCTTCAAAAATTCTTTCACCAATTCTCTTTAACATCTACATGAAACTGCTGGATGATGTCATCAGGACATTTGGCACTGGGTGTTATCATTATGCTGATGACTTCCAAATCTATCTCTTCATGTCAATACCATTCCCTGATAATAACATCTCCCTAAATGGCTGCCTACAGGCAGTAATGGGCTCGGTGAGAGATAATAAGCCTGTTCGCTTCTGGGTCCAATTCAAAGTGCTGGTTCTCACCTACAAAACCCTTATGGGCTTAGCACTTATATATCTCTGGGATCGCCTCTCTCAGCCGGTTGTATCCCAGCCTGTGAGTTCTTCCCAGATGGCCCTCAGTGTCCCAGGCCCTGGTGTAGTGTGTGGTGCCTGGGCCCATAGTGTGTGGTGCCTGGGCCTTCTCTGCACCCGTCCCTCTTCGTTGGAACACGCTTTCCCCCAGATTTGGTCAGCCGCCTCCCTGGCTGCTTTTAAGGCCCTTCTTAAGACCCACCTGTTTCACCAGGCATTTACCCTTTTATTTATTATTATTAATTATTGTTATTAAAAATTGATTGATATTGGTGTTGTTGTTCACCTTCTAGAGTCTTTGGAGGAGGCGGTGTATAAGAAAATTTTAATAAATAAATAAATAATAAATAAATAAATAACTGAAGCTGAATCCAAACAAGATGGAGTTGCTCATTGTGGGGGGTTATAATCTGGAAGATAGGATCTAATATCCTGTTCTGGATGAGGCTACACTCCCCAAGAAAGAACAGGTACACATTCTGGGCATATTATTGGATCCTTGTCTGACCCTGGTGTCTCAGGCTGAAGCTATAGCCAAGAGTGGGTTTTTTAAAAAACTAAAAAGCACCAGCTTCAGCTGATACAACAGCTCCGCCTGTTCCTTGAAGACAATGATCTCAAAACAGTGGTGCATCAGCTGATAACCTCAAGGTTAGTTGCCAGAAGCCTTGTAGGGAGGAGGAGGCTTTAACATCTGCTTCCCAGAGACAGTGGCTGCCCATTGGTGAGAACCTGTGTGGTTGCTGTCTGCTGTTGTCAGCTTGCCAGCCAGTGTGCCCCCTAGCATGTGAGGCTGTGGCTGCCCTGCAGGTGAGTCTGTGCGGGATTGGGGCCAGAGGGGGTGAGTCAGCAGTTCCTGAGGGTCAGGTGCTCAGATTAACCATCTTTCTGGGCTTATAAAAGGACTGCTGCCCCTTTGGGGGAGCCACATTGGGGGGCAATGAGGGTGAGGGTCTCATGATATTTTTTTGGCAATCCTGGGTATTCTAGATGTGTTTTGGTTTGTCTGGGGATGGGGAGACAGGGGGTGTATCCACTGACTGTGGGATGGCTATTCTGGTGGTGGTGGGGAATGGATGGAGTAAAGTTGGCAGGTCAGCGCATCGTTACAAGGGAAGGGAAGTCAGAAATCTATTAACTGTTGCCCCTTCCAGCTGCCCTGCCAGATCTTTGACCTTGGGGAGTAGTGCCAACCTCCCACAGACTCTCACCTTGCTCCTCTGTAATGCCAGGTCTGTCCAGAATAAGTCAGAAACCATCCATGATCTGATTCTGGATGAAGGGGCCGACCTGGTATGTATTACAGAGACTTGGTTGGCCAGGCGGGCGGCCCAGTCTGGTTCCCGCTTCTCCCTCCAGGGTACTCTGTTAAGAAGCAGGTGCAGGGACGTGGGCAGGGAGGTGGAGTAGCTCTGGTCTATAAGAATAACCTTTCCCTGACCAGGATCCCTGTCGAAGTGTCTGACCATATTGAATGTGTGTACCTAAGTTTGGGGACCAGGGATAGACCAGGACTTCTCTTGGTGTACTGATTGCCCCGCTGCCCAATGGAGTCCCTAACTAAGCTGACAGACTTGGTCTCGGGTTTTGTGTTGGAGTCTCCCAGGCTTGTGGTGCTGGGGGACTTCAATGTCAACTTTGGGACTGATTTGTCTGGGGTGGCTCAGGAATTCATAGCAGCCATGACAACTATGGGCCTATCTCAAGTAGTCTCTGGACCGACACACATTGTAGGTCACACGCTTGATCTGGTCTTTCACTCTGATCAGGGTGGTGTTCCATGGGTGGGGACTTCTGTGATTTCCCCATTGTCATGGACGGACCACCATCTGGCTAAGGTTGGACTCACAGTCACACTGCACCTTTGCAGAGGTGAGGGGCCCATTAGAATGGTCTGCCCAAGAAGGTTATTGGATCCAACAGGGTTCCAAGAAGCCTTGGAGGGATTTAGTGTTGGCTCTGCCGGTGATCTTGTTGATGCCCTGGTGGAGAACTGGAACAGCAAGCTCACCAGGGCAGTAGACATGATCGCACCTAAGCGTCCTATCTGACCCACTTCAAAACTGGCCCCTTGGTATATGGAAGAACTACGGGGGCTGAAACGGTGAGGTAGACTACTGGAGCACAAGCGGAAGAAGACTCGACTCTAATCCGACAGATTACAACATAGAGCTCATTTGAAGATCTATGCTCTGGCAATATGGGTGGTAAAGAAGCTATTCTTTTTGGCCCGTATTGCGTCTGCAAGTTCACATCTGGAAGAGTTGTCCAGGGTTATGAGAGGGTCTAGTGAGTGTCCCTCCTCCCTCAAATCAGAATTTGGAACCATCTATTACCCGCTGTGACATTGTTAATTTCTTTTTTCTGAATACAATCACTCGTATTCCAGCCGACTTGGATTTAGACCCCACAATTACTGCAGTGTCTGAATCGGAGGTGTACAGTGACTACTCTTATGTGGTTAGGCTAGATCAGTTTCAGTTTGTGACTTGTGAGGATGTGGACAAGCTGCTTGGAGTGATGCAGCCTACCACCTGTTCTTTTGACCCTTGCCCGACATGGCTAATACTATCTGGCAGGGAGGTTGTTGTGGAAGGCCTTGTAGAGATCATAAATGCTTCTCTGAGGGAGGGCAGGATGCCACCCTGCCTTTAGGAGGCAATTATTATATCACTTCTGAAGAAGCCTACCTTGGATTCCTCAGAGTTGAGCAACTATAGGCCTGTCTCCAACCTTCTGTGGCTGGGCAAGGTAATTAAGAGGGTGGTGGCTTCCCAACTCCAGGCAGTCTTGGATTAAACTGATTATCTAGACCCATTTCAGACTGGCTTTTGGATGGGCTATGGGGTGGAGACTGCTTTGGTCGGCCTGATGGATGATCTCCAATTGGAAATTGACAGAGGAAGTGTGACTCTGTTGGTCCTTTTGGACCTCTCGGCGGCCTTCGATACTATCAACCATAGTATCCTTCTGCAGAGTCTGAGGGTGTTGGGGGTGCCTCTCTTACCTCTCAGGCAGATTCCAGATGGTGTTTCTCAGGGACTGTTGTTCTTCAAAAATTGAACTTCGGTATGGTGTCCCTCAGGGCTCCGTATTGTCTCCAATGTTGTTTAACATCTATATGAAACAGCTGGGAAAGATCATCAGGAGATTTGGTGCAGGGTGCTATCAGTATGCTGATGACACCCAAATCTATTTCTCCATGTCAACATCATGGGGAGAAGGCATAACCTCCCTAAATGCCTGCCTGGAGGCAGTGATGGGCTGGATGAGAGGTAACAAACCGAGACTGAATCCAGATAAGATGGAAGTACTTATTGTGCAGGTCAGAACTCGAGAGATGATTTTGGTCTGCCTGTTCTGGATGGAGTCACACTTCCCCAGAAGGAACAGGTATGCAGTCTGTGGGTGCTTTTGGACACAAAAGTCTCCCTGGTGTCCCAGGTTGAGGCGGTAGCCAGAGGTGCCTTTTATCAGCTTCTTCTCATACACCAGCTGTGTCCATTTCTTGAGATAAATGACCTCAGAACAGTAGTACATTTGCTGGTCACCTCCAGACTTGACTACGCAATGCGCTCTATGTGGGGTTGCCTTTGTACGTGGTCCGGAAACTGCAGTTAGTCCAGAATGCAGCAGCCAGGTTGGTCTCTGGATCATCTCGGAGAGACCATATCACTCCTACCTTAAAAGAACTGAACTGGCTGCCGATAAGTTTCCGGGCAGGGTACAAGTTCTTGTTTATAACCTATAAAGCCCTAAACAGCTTGGGCCCTGGGTATTTAAGAGAATGTCTTTTTTGCTATGAACCACACCACCCACTGAGATCATCTGGAGAGGTCCGTCTGCAGTTGCCCCTGGCTCATCAGGTGGCTACTCAGGAACGGGCCTTCTCCATTGCTGTCCCGAGGCTTTGGAACACACTTCCTGATGAAATAAAAGTCTCCCGATCTCTTATAACTTTTAAAAGGGCAGTCAAGATTCATTTGTTCACCCAGGCTTTTAATTAGATATTGTTTTAAATTGTGTTTTAATTAAGTTTTAATAGTTTTAACTTTTTAAATTGTAATTGTTGAAATATGTCAATCTTTTTATTGGTTTTTAAATTGTTTTGTAAACCAACCAGAGAACTTGTGCTTTGGGCAGTATAAAAATATGTTATACATACATACATACATACATACATACATACATACATACATACATGTACTATATGTAGGACTGACTTTTACATAATTCATAAACTACCATTTGTCCAAAATGCAGCAGCCAGATTGGTCACCTTGGTAACTTGGAGGGACTGCATCATGCCTGTCCTTAAACAGTTGAACTGGCTGCCAGTATGTTTTGCTGCCAGTATATTAGTTGTTTTGTTGCTGTCATTATTGTTGTTTCTGTGCAAAATATAATGTGCTGTTTATCACCTTGAGAGCACTGAATGGCTTAGGCCCAGGTTATATGAGAGAACCTTTCTCTGCAAGATCCTCAATGATCATTAAGATCATCAGGAGAGATCCGTCTTCAGGTGCCACCAGTTCATCTGGCGGCAACCTAGGATGGGGCTTCTCAGTTGTTGCCCCTAGGTTGTGGAACGTGCTCCCCATGGGTATAAGAGACTTACCATTTTTTGCTAGGATGGGAGGCATATAAATGAATGAAACAAATACATATATACATATTTCTGCTGTATTTCTGATGCATACAGTTGTCCTTATGTAGCTGATGTAACAACAGGCAATATGCATTTACAATTACACATGAGCAAGTCACTCTTCAGCCCTGAATGAACTCCTCCCCAACTATTTTCAAGTTATATTATAGCTTTGTATAATTCTGCTACTATACTTGAGTAATGGTGATTGCTGTTGATGCAGTTCTTTCACATTATGTTTGCTCCCACGTAACATCCAATCTCAACGTGAGATACAGCTGTAATGCCACATTGTAGATATGTGATTGTTCCCCATCCTTGTAAGTTCCCTGCTTGTATCAGGACCAATGAGACCAAGCTTTGGGGCTGGTTAAAAGAGCTTATATGCATCTGTGGGGTGTATTTCAACACAATACTACAGAAGGGTCCAACTACCCAGCGCTAAGAGAGAACCAAACAGTACTAGCTGGTTATCTAAGCTAATACATTACAATAACCCAACAGGAACTTTAGTCTCTTTCGGTGTACTATTGTTAATCATACCTAGCAGAGCCAGCAATTCATCTTCTCTTTGACATTATGAAAATCTCTTCACACAGATTATCCTATTAAATTTGGATGATCTTTTCTTAGACACAGATCTTCTTGCCAAGAAGCAAAGAGGAGGAGAAACCTGGTGAAGAACTCCGACGTTTCCAATGCCTCCTTGTTTTGAATGGCTTTTTATTAAAAAGAAGGATATTTATGATTTGATTCAGTTCCTCGGGTACTTCAGAGATTGTATCCTTGTAAGGGCCTTATCTAAAACTCATTGACATGAACAGGAAGCTCTCACAAACATCAGACGGCTTCCAATCAGCTTGCAAGTGTGATTACATGGGAACACATCTGAGCCTTTCTACTAGCCAGGATTTATTTTTATTTTTTTACAAAACAAGTTTGTAATCTTAAGGAGAACATAGCTTGTTCTGCTGTCAGTAATATACTAATGGGGGATGAGGTCAAAATAACATATATGAAGCCTGCCTCATTAATCTTGCTTGTGCGCCTCAACTCCTTCCTAGACAGCTAAGAAAGTAGAAACGGGCCCTTAAAATAGGTTACTAGCATCTCCCTCTTAACAAAACTGGAGGTCTAGGCCCAACAGATAGAGTAGGAACTCCCCTCTCAAAGACAGTGGTGTTGCTAGATTATCTATTTGGAATCTTTGTCCCGGACCTTCAAAGTTCTCAGATTACTTCAAATAGAGAAGGACCTCGAGATCTGCAGGGGTTCCATTCCTGGCTGCAACCGCAGATATGGAAACCATGAATATTGAGTCATTTGGGCTATGGGATCGCGAGAGTTAGGTACCTGGTCATCAGGAAAATGATAGAAAATCAGCCAAATTTTAGGGGGAAATGTGGGAGGAAGCTCCCTACTATACTTTGCTGGTCCCCTGAGTTGCACTGTGCCCCCCAAATTGCTAAAAATCACCTCCAACTCAGCCAAAATTCATCGGGGTGTTTTCAATTTTTTAAAAAAGAAATTGAGCCATTTTGAGGCCCTGAAACACAAAATGGTGACCATAAATTACCTCCGCGGTCATTTCTGCCCACCTCTGATCCGTGGCTACATGAGGTTGGTGTGGGTCCCCCACCCGCCGCATATGCCAAAGTCAGGTGTCTTTTATCTGACCACAGATATCGAGGTTCTCCAGTACTGACAGACAAAATTCTCAGATTACTTCAAATACAGGCTTCCACCTGTATGTCCTCTTTCTCTCACAGCGACATAATGAGTCACTACCTCAGGAATGTGATTAGGAACAGCACAGTTGCTAGTACAGCTTCTGTAATTTTTGCTTTTCACCTCAGTGGCTTATGACATACTAGCTACCTCTTACACCTAACCCAGTACAAAGGAGTGTACTGTTCCCACCTTATGGTCACTTTACCTCAGGAATGTGATTAGGAACAGCATAGCTGCAAGTACTGCCTCTGTGGTTTCTACTTTTCACCTTGGTCATCAGCGGCTCCTGACATATTAGCAGGACCTGCTCTCCTCTTTCTTTAAAGCTCCCAAACGGTGCTCAAATCGTGATTTGAACCACAGTTCATACATACTCCTACTGCCTTCCCCCAATTTGCTCTCTTGGTGGGGGTGAGCGGGGGGGAGAGAGAAACCCTCAGTCCTTCTATCATACTACATCAGGTGCTCTTCAAATATTGCACTAAGCAACTCTGAATTCTCACGTATTTCTATAAAAGAGTACAATGAGGCTCATACAAGTATCAGCACTTTCCTACAGCTGACAAAACAGTTTTCTCACAGGAATTCTCACTCTTGCCTATAGGCCTAGTTGTACGAATGTACATGTTTTGTGTGTGACTATACCTGCATTCATTTTAAAAGTGAAAGTATATGAGATACAGACCCCTCAAATGCATCATAAAGACAGGAAGGATGTTGCTGTAGCGATGTGCAACATAACCTGAAAGTAATTGTACCTGTGTACTCTGTGCACTTGTACAATGTAGAAAAGGGATGTGCAGAACATTTTGAGCTCAAAACGGGCCATTTCAAGTGTTTCATGCTCAAAACAGAACACCCTTCAAATGAAGGGCCTTTTTTGAGCTTGGAACGGAACAACCCAGTTCCAAGTCAGAACATTTCGAGTGTTCCAAGCACCATTTTGGAGGCCTGTTTTTCCCTTGCTGACTGCTTTTGGCACTGGCTTCCAAATGACCTGTGATCTCCTTGCTGTTTGGTTGGCTTGTTATCATACAAATCAAGTTGATTTGTATGATAACAAGCCAAACAAGCAGCAAGTTGATTTGTATGATAACAAGCCAACCAAGCAGCAAGGAGATCACCTGCCAATTGGAAGCCAATGCCAAAACCAGTCAGCAAGGGGGAAACCGGCTTCCAAAATGGCACTCAGAACGCGCAGAACTTTCTAAACTTGTTCTGTTGGAACAACCAGCTCGACCAGTGGTTCTGACAGAACATTCCAGACATTTGCATTCCATTCCGAGCTTGGAACAGAACGCAAATCCCGATCCATGCACATCCCTAGTGTTGAATATAACTCATGAATAGGACTGTCTCTCACCCAAACTTGCTTATATTATATTCTTTTTATTTTTTCTGTGCAAGCCACTTTGTTGAAAAGTGGTATATAAATATTTGTAATGAGCAATACAACTTCCTGCTGCCACCATCCCACCTCTTCTCTGTTGCCCATCTCTGTGTGCCCCCCCTCCGATGCCACCCTTCTTCCCCTTCACCTTCCAGGTACACTCTGGCCTCTAGCCTGCCTTGCGCTGATCTTGCCATTTGGCCAGGCAGTCTGCATGCATCTAGCAGCAGCTTTGCCCACCAGCCTCTCCTCATAGCTGCAGCTGGTACAGGAGCAGATTGCTTGCTCTCCGGAAACAAATATATCTGCTTTGTTCCCTCCATTTCAGCCACAGAAAAAAAAGCAGACACGCTTGGGGGGTGTGTGTGTGTGTGTGTGTGTGTGTGTGTGTGTGTGTGTGTGTGAGAGAGAGAGAGAGAGAGAGAGAGAGAGAGAGAGAGAGAGAGAGAGAACAAGTTGATGCTATAGTAGTGGCAGCAGTGATGAGAGACCGGCTGGCAATGGAGCCACTGATGCACATTGCCCACCTGGCCAAACTGCAGGCAGCAACATAGGCCAGAGTGCAGTGTGTGCCTGGAAGGTGAGGCAGTGAGAGGGGAAAGGGGTAGCACTGGGGCAGGTAAGGTGGGAGGAGGGCCAATGAGGGGGCATGGCAGAGCAGCACATTGCATTTCCCTCAAGAAGCAAAAGGCAAGGAGCTGGCCCTGGACAGAAACGTAATTAACTAGTTTTCCATTCCAAGTGATAGGATTACTATAAGCCAGGAGGTGGAGCCAACATCCCCTTCTTCTCATGCGTGTGTTGCCTTGCAAGTATGAATTGAGAGAGTGAGAATACATTGTGGAATCCACTCTCCAGTGCATCAGTGCAAGCTGAGTGGGCCCAGGTGTTCCTTTTCCTGAGACACAGACATTTTCACAGTGCTCAGTGGTCCCTTTAAACTCTGATTTCCACCTGCTTTTGCTAGCAGGTAAGCACAATCCCTATTCCCTGTGTCCTTTTGTTTATTTAGGTGTGTGTGTTTGTTTCAGCATCTAATTTAACACATTTATAAAGTCAGGCCAGTAAATTTTTAAAAGCTGGTATTTAGAGTTTCTCACATTACCACCATGTGCATGACTAATATGCAGATGCATGCTGGAGAAATGCCTAAGAGTGTGGTGTGAGCGATATCTAACAACAACAAAAATGTTTCCCAACATGCAATTAGAAGTCTTTTATATACACAGATTATTCTTCCATTCCACCTTTGCAAAAAATAGCTCTTTTTTTAAAAAAAAGGTTTATGCCTGTATTACATTTCTACACTGCTCCATAGTAAAACTTCCCGCTACACCCCACCCCATCCCCTTCAGAGAGAGGCACGTCTTGCTCTTGGACTGGTCTGAGAAGAATACAGGCAGCAACTCCACGAGTCTTGCAAAGCTTTGTGAAACTATTAAGTCATTTGGCATCTTATGTGAAAGGCAGGACTTGGGTGGGTCTATAAAAGGCCTAGTTCTCCTCTTTGCTCAGCTGGCTGGCGGGCTAACCAATTGCATTTAGGTGTGGGCTGATTCATGCAAACACAATCACACACTCACTCTTCTCAGTCTTCTACAAATTTGGGGAGTGTGATGTCAGGGTTGGCCCATCCATAAAGGCAACCTAAGCAGTTGCCAAGAGTACCAAGTTTTAAGGAGTACTACTGCTACCACGCTGCCTACCCCACTGCACCCCTTCACTGACAAGGCAACAGTGGAAGAACAGGCAGCAGAGGAGACTGGCGGAGAGGAGAGGAGGTGGCAGCACCAGCACCTGGGAGGGCCCTTTCTGGGCTGTAGCGAGTGTGCGCCCCAGTGAAGGCAGCAGCTGCTATCCCGTGTGTCTAGGTGCATCATCTGCCTGCCAGCTGACAGTTGTCTCCCCTCTGGCATTCAGGTGCAAGGGATTTGCATGCCCAGCTAAGCCTCGTGCTGGTGTTGGGGTGCTCAGGGCTTGAGGGCTATAGAGGAAGAGGAACTCACTCCTTGGTGAGTTCATCATTCCTGGCTGCCAGGCACATTCAGGACTCTGCACTTCTCAGATGGGGTGGGAACGCCAAAGTCATACTTTGCCTAGGGTTCCAAAAATCCTGGGGCCAGCCATATCTTCCACTTGTTCAGAGTGAATTTTTCTAAACTAACTTTGGAACTGGAGCAAACACGGATTGCCCTTGCCTCAGCTGTCTGCTTCTCTCATTCATGGTGGTTTTATTTACTCCTCAGCTAAGATGTGCCCATGAGTGAACACACTCATTTTGGGCCAGATTATACATTTTATTAATGACATGATTGACCTTGATGTGCTTCACCTTTATTCTCTAAATAGTAGCCATGGGGTTGGGATTCAAGATCAGGATCAAAGCATGGGGGGAAAGGACTTTTAACTTTTCCTTGCCACTATTCTAATATGGATCAGTTCCCTTGTGACTGCTCTTTACCCTAGTAGGGAAGTTCCCATTATTCTGGCGCAAATAGCAGCAGCAAGTACTCCCTTAGCCCAGGCTACTGGGTCATGTGCTCACTGGGGCTATGTTTAGCCCCAGCAGACACAGATGTATGCCTAGAGCACCTGTCTTCTGGGGGGAATTCTGCAATGCATCGTGCATCACATGGTGCACTGTGGGATTTCCAGAGGCACATCATCCTGACCTCCGGAGCTCCGCACTGCATGTGCTCTGCTCCGCACTCGCAGCAACACTGGAGGGGTCATCTGGGGGAAGGTGAGTTAAGCCAGCTTCCACCCACCCACCGCCCTGCCTGGTCGTGTGGACAACCTCACAGATTCTTTGACACAGATTGCATTGTCATGGATTGCTTCTAATTAGATGACTTTTCACTCCTCCAGTATTTCGATTAGCTTTAACTTGTATCAGGAAACTATAAGATGTGTGCAAAGCTCCACTTTAAAGAATGCACCACTGTGTAAGCTCTTGTTCACTAGGGCAGTGGTTCCCAGCCTGGGAGCCTCCAAATGTTGCTGAACTACAACTCCCATCAGCCCCAGCTACAATTTTGTAGCTGGGGATGATGGAAGTTGTAGTTCAGCAAAATCTGGAGGCCCCCAAGTTGGGAACCACTGTACTAGGGTATTATTATTGACAATATAAAAGATAAGAAGTTGACAGAAAAATCTTCTGCTAAAATAGTTACTCTGTTGTTGTCCCCAGACTATGGAATGCTCTCCCAGTGGACATCCGCTCCTCAGTCTCCATCACAGTTTTTAGAATGCAAGTGAAATCTTGGCTTTTTACCCTAGCTTCTATATGAGTGTTGTTTGTGTTACTGCTGCTCTGTATTTTATGATCTCATTGTATTTTTTAAAATTAGATTTGTATTTTTAGATTCCAGTTTAATATTTTTATTGTAACTGTTTTATAACTGTATGCTGTTTAAAATGTTCTGTAAACTACCTTGATATTATTTTAATAAAAGGTGGTATCAAAATCTAACAATAAATCAAGCAAGCAAGCATAAGACATTGAAAGCTGAATTGATTACACAAGTTTTATATGAAAGAGAATTTTAAGGAACTAATTCTTAATTCACAGTCTACCACAGCTGGTCTTAAGCTGCAAAGAGTCAAGTGAGGTACTGAAGAGCAACTTGACTGTCCCTTCATCTGAGTTTAAGCTTCTTTTTTTAAGCCTACTTTCCTAAGGAAAGTAGGCTTATTTCCTAAGGAAAGTAGGCTTATGAAATCAGCCAGCATTCTCTCTGTGTATGTATCCATGTGTGTCCCCCTCTATCAACTTTGCAATGCCTAGACCAACATGAACCAAATTGAGTACAGTTGTAGGGACACCTCAACAGCACAGTTTGTGATGATGTCATCAACCCTGATTTAAGATGGCAGACTTTTGAGGCACAAGTAAGCTATCTTGTGGACTGCCTAACTGATTTGAACCAAATTTGGTACAGTTGTAGTGAGTGACACATAGGGACACCCAAGTGGCATAGTTTGTGATGATGTCATCCACCCCAATTCAAGATGGTGGACTAATGAATGTTTGAGGCGCAAGTGCGCTAATTTGTGAACCCGCCTAACTGATTTGAACCAAATTTGCTAAAGGTGTAGGAACACATAAGGAAGGCTCAAAGGCATAGTTTGTGATATCATCCAGCCCAATTCAAAATGGCAGGCACTTGAACATTTAAGGTTGAAGTGGGCTAACTTATGAGGATGGTAATGGTCAATTAAGATTATAGTGAAAGGCAAGTAGGCAGGTTAGTTCTTACCAGAACAACTTGTTAATTCTAAAATTTCTCATGATCAAGCAGAAAATCATAACCCAGAGAAAAGTGTCAGCATTCCAATGCTTCTCCCAATAGACTAAGAAAAGCATAAGGAAAAAAAAGCATAAAGAAAACAAACTAGGCCACATAGGCATTAAAATCCATGTAGGAGGCATTATACCCTGGTTTGCATAATCTTGTGAAATGAAAATTCCCCCTATCCAGCTTGCTCAAAGCAGGGTAGCCCACCTTTTGTATCTTGCTCTCTTACCTTGCCTTTCAGGCTGTGCAGATCCATTTACCTCTTGAACTCAGCTTCTGGGATTCAGCACACCTGGAGACAATAAAGAGCTGTAGCTATAGGGGCTGCCATCATGGATGTGCAACTCTACAAAGACCACTCTATGATCCTGATACTGGTGCTGCTTCAGCAGGGTTGGGTCCGCCTCCTGCTTCTTTGTGGCCAATCAGAGGGCAGCTGCTGACATGAGGCTTTCCAGTCTACTGGCAGTGCAAAGCATGCTGGAAGGCCTGCTAGGCCTTTGGAGGACTTTCTGTGCTTGCAGCTCCTGATTTCAGTAATGAATGCTGGGCATGGCTTAATCATGTGTTTCCTGGGTTCATTGACTCAAACAGAGTGTGTTTGCGTGCTGCTATTGGGGTAGGAGCTCTCTGACCCTCCAGTCCTCCTCCAAACAGTCCTGTGAACAGACCTACTGTCTTGTTTACACTTCTTTCTTTTTCTTTCTTTCTTTCTTTTATTGTTACTCCAACTCAGATTTTAAGATTAACCCCTTTCATGTAGATATAAATTACTTCACTAATCCCTATATCGAAGGAACAGAGAACTAGATAACTTTGCTATCTCAAACAATCCTGGTAAACACAAGCATGAGCATGAATTCTCTGGTGAACAGGTTACAGGTCAGAAGGTTATCTTGTTTTAGGCCAAAATTGAATCATATTAAAAGGGGTGATTTTATTCTTAATATCCATGACAACATCCTCCTACTCAGGGGTCACTGTAGTTCACAGGACCTCCCTCTAATCACCTAGTATTTCTCAAAGTGACAAGTGTTTTGCTATGTAGTACTTAAATACTCAGGAAAAAACATATACTTATAATAGGAACCAAAGAAGCTGTAAGATCACACTCCCCCTTGCAGTACCCTAAAGATGCCATTACAGTGTGAATTCCTGTCATTAGATTGCCCTTTTTTAGCAAGTTCCTGGACCAGTATTTAATCCTACCTCTATAGCTACAATCTCTTTTTCTTACATATATATTTTGTTTATGTATATAATATTTTAGAGCTATACATTCTTACAGAGTACTGCCTACATCTTGGTGTCACTTATCTATTGGGCTGAAGTGTCACCAGAATGCTGATGAATGCACAACTCCTCCTTTTGTTTCCATCTTCTTATCCTAGGTAGATGTTGCAGATCCTGAACTAGTACACGGCATCAGAACTAGACTGGATTGGGGTGAACAAACTGAAATTTAATCCAGAGAAATTGAAAGTACTATTAGTTGGTGGGGATACCAGCAATCTGGGATATGTAGTCTGTTCTTGATGGAATTGCACTCCCCTGGGTGGGTGGGAGAGAATGTTTGTAGCTTGTAGGTACTCCTGGATTCAGTGCTGCTCCTGAACATTCAAGTGGCAGTGATAGCTAGGAACACTTAAGAAACTCAGCTGATACACCAGCTATGGCCTTTTGAAGAAAAACAAAGCCTGATCTTAGCCATTTGTGTCTTCATTACACCTACAGGCCCATGGGAAAATGCTTGACTAAAAAGCAGAAGGTTGCTGGTTCGAATCCCCGCTGCTACTGTATCGGATAGCAGCGATATAGGAAGATGCTGAAAGGCATCATATCATACTGTGCAGGAGGAGGCAATGGTAAACCCCTCCTGTATTCCACCAAAGAAAACCACAGGGCTCTGTGGGCACCAGGAGTAAAAATCGACTTGATGGCACACTTTGCTTTACAACTGTGTGAGAGTATTGTAATGCACGTCAATTGTAATGCAGCTGCCCTGGTTTTGACTGCAGCTCTCAGTCCAGATCATATAACAGCAGGTTTCAATCATGATACTTTTCAGCCATGATACTTGCTGGGTGACTCTGGGCCAGTCACTTCTCTCTCAGCTTAACCTACTTCACAGGGTTGTTGGGGGGAGAAACTTAAGTATGTAGTACACTGCTCTGGGCTCCTTGGAGGAAAAGTGGGATATAAATGTACAAATAATTTTTTAAAAATCATCTCTATGGGTCACCTGTTTGTTTCCCAGCTCAGTACAAAGTGTTGGTGTCAACCTTTAAAGCCCTCCAGAACCTAAGATGTTTTAGCTGTTCCCTGCACTGAACAGAGAGGGCTGGGAGGAAGATCTACAAAGTTCCTTTCTAACACTAACATTCTGTGATTCTTTGCCTCTTACACGCCTCACTTGTAGCACTCTTGCTGAGAAGTCCCTTCATCCAGTAAATTAAGATGAATGCTTATAGAGGGTCGGGGTGGAAAAAGTTTGCTGTGATCTTGTTTCCTGGATATAATCAGAGAGAGGCACGCAACCTGAACATTAGAGCTCTTAATGGCTGGCTTGGAGTGAACTAGAGAAGACCGAGGATGCTTGGCTGCTTGCATTGAGTCATAAGTTTGGAAACAAGGCCCTAAGTCAGAGCTATCAGTCCTGGTGCTGCTGTTTTCCTGGCTCATGATAAGCCTGTCTCTTTCTGTCCTGGGCTCCGGCCTGCAATTTAACATAGCAATGACAGCAATTGGTTGTCTTGAAAAACATCCCTAACCACTCTAAGCCTAATACAAATCGCTTATTCTTTGTAAAAGGGGAGTGAGTCATACAATTTAACAGGCAAGCACATTAAGGCTACATTGTTAATGTGTGCTTTAATTAGTTATGTGGCATATAATGATGTGGGGTCAAATCATAATTTAATTTTTGTACACTCTCCTTTTTTATTGTGAGCTGCAGCAAGACCACCCCTAAGATGAAGGATCTCCCAATATTATAGAGGATCCTAACTGTAGATGATCAGGAAGTTTGTGAATCCCTTCCCACAAAGGCCCTTTACATGTTTTGGGGTGAGGGTTTTTGTTGTTGTTTTTTAAAGTCTTTGGCATTATACAACCTGCTTTGAAATCTGGAACCTAAAACCTTTGTAAAACA
Organism: Hemicordylus capensis; assembly: GCF_027244095.1. Classification (NCBI taxonomy): domain Eukaryota; kingdom Metazoa; phylum Chordata; class Lepidosauria; order Squamata; family Cordylidae; genus Hemicordylus; species Hemicordylus capensis. The sequence continues at coordinate 78,617,501 of NC_069661.1, read as the reverse complement.
TCAGTTGAAAAACCAAAACAGATGCAAGCAAATGTGAATGAGTCTTTTTAGACAAAATATAATATGCCTTTTTGTTATTAATTTTTACCTCTACATCATAAATGCCTAGAGTATCATGTAATACATTTCTAAATGTATGTGAAGAAAAGGCATTGTTTTAGTTAATTTGGAAATGTGATCATGTTCTGGTGAAAAGAAATTCTTCTAAGTCACATCACATATGAACAGGGGTTTAATTAAAATTGTTAGCACATTATTAACTAGCAATCTAGCATAACAATATGATGCAATCTAGTAACATAATGAGGATAAGAGATGGCCAAGTACATGTGTAAGGTCATTAGGATTTATTTTCTGCTCTTACAGCCCTTTTATTTTCTAGACTCTAAGTTTACACACTCATACAGTTGTAGAGGAATACCATGGGTCATTTAGCTCAGTGGTTTTCAAACTTTCTCCTAGGGAGTCCTGGGTTCCTCAGAAGCTGAAGAAGGATTTATTGATTAAGGGATCAGTAATGGTGGACAACAGGGGTAAAATCCCCACCCTATTTGAAGAATCTTCTCTCCTTTTACTGATCTCCATCCTAAAACATATATTTCCTGCCCCCAAAAGTGTCCTTCCTCCCCCACTCCAAAAGTTTCTTTAAAAAAAAAAAAAGTTGTTCCTTAAGTTTTCCATCTGTCTGCACCCCTGGTGGACAAGCCTCCTTGAGAGACAATTCGATCTTCCCCAGAAATGTCCAGATGCAAAAGATAGTTGGGTGTGTTCTTTCTAAGCCACATTCATTTCAAACAGATCAACAGTGAGACTCATCAGGCCTGACATGGGAAGGCCTGGAATGGCAAGTACCCTACATAAACTGAGTGTATATCTTTCAGTCACCCACAATTCTTTGCAGATTGGCGGCTACATGACCCCCAATCTCCACAGCCCCCACTGGCTATGTGATGGCCCACTCTCCCCACAGACCTGCCAGAAGCTCTTCTCACTGATCATGTTTTCTTGTTTCTCAGGAGACCAAAGACTGTTTTGGTGTAGCAGGAACTATGATTTTATTAGGGATGCACAGGATTTGGGAATGGGCTCCCCTTTTGCTAGGTAATTTTTGTGGTGGTTGCTTTGACACTGCTCTTTGATTCAAAAAAAGGGGGGAAAGATGTATGAAGAGCTCTCATTAACCTCACAATTAAGAAGCATTATTTACCAAAATGAATCAAAGCATCCTAAAGGCTAATGACAGCAAATCAGTTTACTAATTAATTGCATTAAAAAGCCTGGAAAGGTTTTCATTATTCTTACCAGAGTTCATCAGTTTTAGGGTTAATGAGGTTTAGACAAATGTATACATTTGTCTTTACTGTTAAAGACAACTTTACTGTGCATATAGCAAATCATATCTATGCAATCCTGGCTTCAGAGAAGCATGATAATTGCACTGGACAGCCATATGCAATTTGCTATAACTTCATTTTGATGGGGAATTCTAGGTATGTTGTGGAATTCATTTTGTTCCTCTGAAAATTCCAACACATGGCCATAAATAGCTTTCTGTGGCGTGTAAGCTTAGGAATATGGTTTTAAGAAATAGCATAGTGCTACATACTGGGAAATCTTTTTAAAGCTGAATGGGTCTTTATATTCTCTATATATCAGCTCCCTAATGGCTTTTCAACAGTTTGAGGTATTTTGTAAAATTCCCACAGCTGCTTCACATTAGCAATAGAGCTTGTTACTAAGGGGCAAGGTAGTTGTTAAGTCTTAGATCCTTACACTTTTTTCTTGTTGATTGATTATTTGCAATCATCATCATCATCAACAACAACAACAAGAAGAAGAAGCTACCTGTAGCCAAAAATTGGTGGGACCATAAAATTGAAAAAGTGGTAGAAAATGAAGATGCAAAAATATTATGGGACTTCCGACTACAAACAGACAAACATATGCCACACAATACACCAGATATAACTGTAGTCGAGAAGAAAGAAAAACAAGTGAAAATAATTGACATAGCAATACTAGGGGATAGCAGAATAGAAGAAAAAGAAATAGAAAAAAATCACAAAATACAGAGATCTACACATTGAAATTGAAAGGCTTTGGCAGAGGAAGACCAAAATAATCCCAGTGGTAATTGGCGCCCTAGGTACAATTCCAAAACAACTTGAAGAGCACCTCTACACTACAGGGGCCACAGAAATCACCATCAGCCAATTACAAAAAGCAACTTTACTGGGAACAGCCTATATTCTGCGACGATATCTATAATAACAGCAACAACATTGATAATAAAATTCAGCCATCCCAGGTCCTTGGGAAGGACTCGATGTCTGGTTAAAACAAACCAGTCAATAACACCTGTCTGACTGTGTAGCAATAATAATAATAATAATAATAATAATAATAATAATAATAAAATGCAAACAGTACCAAATCTCTTATGCTGTGGATTTCTCTAGTAATATTGTTCTGTTCCAACGTGAGATAGCTGACAGGCTTCATAAAAGGAGCTTTGTCCCGTTGTTTTGTGATTTGGGTTGAAAATGTTATATAAGGCTTTCATAGGAACATAGGAAGCTGCCATATACTGAGTCAGACCATTGGTCTATCTAGCTCAGTATTGTCTTCACTCACTGGCAGGGGCTTCTCCAAGGTTGCAGGCAGGGATCTCTCTCAGCCCTATCTTAGAGAACCCAGGGAGCGAACTTGAAACCTTCTGCCCTTCCCAGAGCGACTCCATCCCCTGAGGGGAATATCTTATAGTGCTTACACTTCTAGACTCCCATTCATATGCAACCAGGGTGGACCCTGCTTAGCTAAGGGGACAAGTCATGCTTGCTGCCACAAGTCCAGCTCTCCTCTCACTTCCCCAGGATCAATCAGACCTAGAAAATAATATTCCAATAGAAGATATCTGTTTGGAGAAGCAACGTTAACTACAAATAATACTATTCCCACTTGTTAGCAGAGGCTTATGCTGCAGTAGCTACATTGGGGTCATGGTCAGGCAAGGGCAGAAGGCACTACTCTGTTGACAAGACAAAGGGATCATAGGAACATAGGGAGCTGCCTTTTACTGAGCCAGACCACTGGCACATCTAGCTTAGTCTCAGTGGTCCATCGAGCTTAGTGGTGTATCTAGCAGTCAACACTAACTGGCAGTGGCTCTCCACGGTTTCAGGCAAAAGAGTCATTCCCAACGATACCTGGAGATGCCAGGGCTTGATCCAGGGACCGTCTGCATACAAAACAAATGCTCTACCACTGAGCTATGGCCCCATGCCACAGCTAGACTCCACTTATTGCTGACAGGCCTAACCCAAGACTTCATACTGAATGTCAATCACATGAGTCAAGGTGTTATTTTATCTATACATTTTTTAATTATTTTAATTACAAGATTTAATATACTGCCCAATTCACAGACTCAGGGCAGTGTACAAGGCAAGAACAGCATCCATTATTTTTTTTAAAAAAACATAAAGGGCAAATGCCTGGTGGGAAAAAAATGTCTTCAATAAGGATTTAAAGGCTGAAAGGGAGGAGAAAGACTGAATCTGGAGGATGGAGAGAGTTCCAGAGTAGGGGGGCAGCAACAGAAAAGGTTCTTCCATGGGCCCTAGTGCAATGGACCTCCCTAAGACCAAGGTTGTTAGAGGTCTTACCATAACCAGATAATGGTTAGAGTGCGGGACTAGAACCGGGAAGACCCGAATTCAAATCCCCATTCAGCCATGAAGCTCACTGGGTGATTCTGGGCCAGTCATGTATCACTCCGCCTAACCTACTTCACAGGGTTGTTGTGAGGATAAAAACCACGTACGCCACTCTGGGCTCCTTGGAGGAAGAGCGGAATATACATTAACAAATAAAATAAAATAAAATCCCTTTTAATGTTTGAAGAGCCCAGTTAGGTTTGGGTGCGTATGGTCCATCGTAGTTCAACAGGTTTTGTCCCCATGTTAGACTCTGGATGGAGGCTGCTGGTTCAAGCTTCAAAGTCTTATGTGGCATCTTGAACCGAGCTGGAATGGCTACAATTGCTTCTAAAAATAAGAGGTTCCCATGCTACTGTTTCTATCTGACATAAGCTTAGGTACCATAGGACTACTTTACGTGCTTTAAGACAATGTGCAAGGGCCAATGGTTATCCTTACCTCTCCAGACTCCCTTGTGTAATGCTTCTGCACTACACAGGGGTCCCATTGGTCCCCTTGCATTAGCACTAGGAGCTCAGAACCTGACCTTAGGCTCTGTGTGAAGCAGAATATGAGGTCAGACTTCTAAACCTGCAAAACAGTTGTTTACAAAAGAAGTCCACTATCTAAATACTGAATTTCCCATACTACTAATTATATGCATACTAATTTTATGCATTCCCCAGTTAGCAGGGGCTAGTTATGTTAACCTGCTAAATAACTAGGCAAAGAAACACTGTTCAAAGTGGTGATCCCCTTTATATTTCGCAGGGGGAGATCAACTATTCAACCCCAGCACAGCATCCCTCCAGTGGCTGTTGCTGGTTTCTACCTTGTGTTTCCTTTTAGACAATTTGAGCCTTTTGGGGATAGGGAACCATTTTCGAATTCTTTTTCTGTGCAAAAATCCCTTTTGGAACATTTTATTGGAAAAACTTTGTATAAGTAGCAGACATATTGCATCTTCTCTAGCAGGCCTTTAGATGCCTGCTAGAGGCCTGTTTGACTGTGTTTTCAACTATATTGTGTCACTTCAAGGTTTTATGGCAAAAAAGCATTTCATATACTCTGTGTGTGTGCATTTGTGTGTGCGTGTTTTTGTCGATAGATAGATAGATAGATAGATAGATAGATAGATAGATAGATAGATAGATAGATAGATTTTCATTTGACTGTTTAGTCTTTTAAGGTCCACTGAGGGACAAGATGCAGTCATTGGCTGCTGGGCCTCACCTTGATAATCCCAGCCTTTTTCAACATTTACCCTCCAGGGCACTTTTCATATAGATCTTTTAGCGCTCATCTCTATATCGGTCAGATTTACCCCGAAGTCCCTGCGAACTATCAGGGAGCACTTCACACACAATTCGTGTTTTTCATTGTGCATTACAGTATAGCCTGATTTATATCCAGGGTAAAAAAAAAAAAATCAACTTTTTGCATCTGGTTTTTTGGGCAACTTTGAACTTGTAGAAAAGCCTCACAGTAAAGCCTGCTGTGTGAAAAATGCCCAGGTGTTGACTGAAGCTCCTGATGCATTTCCCCCTCATTTTTATTTCAATAAGATTACAATAATGCGTATAACATAATCAAGGATAACAATTATATGTATGAATATAAAAAAGAAAAGGGAGTTCCCTTAAGCATAACCTTGACATAATAAAATACCACCTACCAGGGGAAAATGGAAAGGGAAGAGAAGGGAGGGGAGGGGGGGAACCTCAAACCCTCTAAAAACCCACACCTTCTTCTAGGGATATATATCTTTTGTTTTCAAAGCATAAACAATTCATTAAAATTTGACCAAATAGCTGAAAATTCCTCTTCTATACCTTTATGTTGGGGGAGGAGGGAGTTCAAATCCAGACAAGGAACACATATCAATTATCCAAAGTTCCAGTTCAGGAGTAAATTTGTCCTTCCAGTGCTGTATTATCTGTTGTATCATCTTATTTGTTATTATTTCTCTATGCTTTGGAAACTTTTTTCTTGAAAAGCGGCATATAAATTGTTGCATTATAATCCTTTTGGCAACCCCTGCAAGCACAAAGAGTCCACAATTCTTGATGTAATGCTAGATTCCATCTGCTGGGGATGTACCCCAACAAAACATGAATGTCCTTGACAGGCAATGCTTGCTGCAATGTCATGTGCATTTCAAGCCAAAATGGCACAATAATGCATGATGTATTTGGATGAATGAGTGAAAGGGGCACATACCTGTGTGCCTATTCATGTACAGCTGTATGCACATAGGAGAGCCACTTCTATATTCATGCAAGATTCCATTTTCGTCAACACATACAGACCCCTAAATCCTGCATGTGGCAGTGAATGCATAAACAGGTGGCCAGGCATGGACTAAGAGTTTAAATATAATTTGCAGGAGGGGGGGGCATTTTTTCCTGCTGCTCTTCCCAGTGCCATTTGAAAGGACCCTTTAGTTAATATCTTAGAGGTGCCTCTGACATTCATGCACCTTCATATTTTCTGCCCATTCTATATAGGTTGAAAATAGGGCATATATTTAAAGGGTTGATCTCCATGGGAAGTTTGGGCCAGTAGGTTTCTGCTTCAGCTTTGGGGCTGGGCTTTATTGCAGTTGAGTCATCTTCTGTTCCTATAAAACCCAGGGAGATGGTTCATCTGTCCTCATTCGTCTCTATCTATTAACATCAGTGTGGCTGAAGTCTATGTAACTGGTTGCAGAGCTGCGGCCCTGGTGTAGCCTCCAGACTTTTGGCAAGCAATATGTTTCACTTTCCGTAACATAAAAGCCAAATATAGCTTAAATCCACTTAAACTCTCTTACATTTTATTTGGTGTTTAGTGTCAGGAAATGCACTGCTATGTAAATGGTAAGCAACAACCTAGTAAGAAAATATTTGCTCACTTTCAGAATCTGCCATGTGAATAAAAATGAGTCGGTTTTGGCTGAAAATAATGAAAACAGAACTATAATGACTAAAAGGAAGCAAAGCTCAACTCCTGTAAAAACGTGGGCCAGTTATTAATGGAATCTAAAAATGATTCTTTAAACCCAATAAAAATCGAATATCAGCATTTCGTCTGTTTTGATCCTCCGCTCCCACTTACATCATTTCTATCCTATCAGTGCAGCCACAGCCTCTAGCAACAAGGTATTTACAAATGAAGGGTGAAATCCTCTCCTTAGATGTGCGTGTATGACTCCTGTTGGCACCAGTATGAGCTCCGAACCCACGTCCAAGGGAAGCATTTGGCTGCATACTAGTTAACAAATAGCTCTCGTAATAAATACCAAATGTCTGTATCATCAAAAGCCAGGCGCATTCACAGATAATAGTGTAGCCTGACATTTAAAGTTAGACTATGTAACAGAGAAACATGTGCTTGTTTTCGGTGGATACAGAGTTTTTCAGCAACTGCTAAAGCTGTTACTATTGATGAGAATAAAACATCAACAAACAGAAATGCTCGTGGCGAAAGCTTTTCTAACAAAAATAGATTGTGCATGTGAGAAACCAAGCTCTTTTTGAATCATTGCATTGTCAATAGGATGAATGGATGGATGGAGAGATAGATTGATTTTTGGATTTGTACTGGAATATGCTGCATAATGGGCCAGAGTCAGTGGGCACCAGCTGAGGCCCACAATCCATTCCAGTGGGGGGCCTACTGCCAGCCCCTAGAGTGACACCAACCCTGCTGCTCCTCTTTGCTGTTTCTGCCTGTTTACCTGCCCACACCGAGCCTTAAGTTGTGACAGCACACAGACGTACGAGTAGCCTTTACTCACCTTCCCTTGGACTACGGTGCAGGTATGATGCAGTTTGTACTTTACACATTATCTGCCCACAGTTTGGTCTGCTGAAGAGATGGCTGCCTTTTGGTCAAAAGAATATCGAAGATCAAAACTCAGAAGCTGATAGTCCCACTAATGCCCAGAGACGGAAGTTTGGGGCAGTATACATATATAATAATAAATAAAAATAAATAATGGTGCAGAGTTACTGTGTGCAAAGCATCTCAGCAGCAGTGCTTTGTAATCCAGAGTTCCACTGCATGAGTGGGAGGCAAATTTTGCTGATCTCTCCTATGCCTAAAGCAATTTTTAACAGGCAAAAATATATCCCTGAGGGCTGTGTGACTTTCAGGGATATATTTAGGTATGATAAAGAGCATTTCAAGGGGAAGCGGAAACTGGCACACACAAAAAATTGGCTCCCTATCCATGCAGCAGGGCTGTGGATTACTACATGCTGCAGAGGCACTTTGTACACAGCACCTCCGCACCATTAGTGAAGGTGTCAGCTAGTATATTTTATCGCTAATATAGCCTATTCCTTACCTTCACTCCACAATAAATTATTGGGTCAATCAGATGGATTGTTCATCTTTTGGGTTAAACAGGGAATCACAAACAGGCTTTGAGTACAGCCCAAATTTGCTAAAGCGCTACAGACTCAAAATATTAATTCTGGCAGAATCCTAAATCCATGTTCACCATGTTGGAGCTAGGACCCTGGCAGCATCAGCTTTCAGCTGCAATGTCTCATAGTGACCACTGCAGGGGGCTTAGTGGATAAAAGTGCTGGTCTCCTCCCCAATTTATTCTCCCTGTGTTAGTCTCCTTTTTGTCTCTCCAGAGACGGCTGTTTGTTTTGGTCTCTCTCTACAGCCTTGTGCTATGGCTGAAATTAAGCTGCAGGCTTTCCCACATTTGTTTGTAACCTTTTCTTTAAATAAATCCTTGTAGTTCTTCAATACTAAAGAACTGTCTTAAGACCTCTTGCTTTGCTGCTTTCTCATCAAACTGGTTTTGCTTTGCTATTAAGGACTGGACTGCCATTCTTCCCCTACACGCCACAATTCCCCACCCCCACCCCCATTTTTGTCTTAACGAATGTTTTATTTTGTTTTTATTTTGTTGAAAACCGCCCAGAGATGTAACTTTTGGGCGGTATAAAAATGTTTTAATAAATAATAAATAAATTACTTTTTCAGGCTGTTTAAAATATAATGTATTCCAAATTTCCTTGTAATTTATCAGGCTATAAAAATATACTTAGTGCATAGGTATTAAAAACAATATAGGTTTAAATACTCTACATACATAAGGTTTTTGTCATAAAGAACTCTTGCTCCGTGACAAAATTATTTTTAAACATGTATCTTCACATAACAGTGTAGTTTTAAATATGAAATGCCCATAAAATTAGTGTGTCTTCATTGTGTCTGTGTACATTTGAGTGAATATTCAAATCAGTTTACTGTCTCATAAAGCTACAGATTTATTTTTGAACTGGAAAACAATGTGACTTCAATGACAGCCAAAGGGTATCCCACAACATTGCCCTGTGTGCTAAGATTGTCTATAATGTAGCACACACATCTCTGATGCACACTACACATGGGATAAGCTGATAGTAAAATAATCTTAGTTGCCCATATCTCTCTTCTTCATGGCAAATATCAATTGACTTGTAAAATGCAGTATTATAGGTTAAAAGCAGGAAAAGTTACAATTTCCTATGCTTTGTTGGCCATGCTGATATGAACCCAACTACAAGTTTCTGATTTCAAAGAAGCTGAATGTTAATTAGGTCCCACAATAAATCTAAATATTTTCTTGCAGCCAACGCAGATGAAGGAAAGTGACAGAGAAAACACCGCAAAGTTATCACTGTCACCAGATTATTCTTTCCCCAAAACAAACCCACAGGAAAAATGTCTTTATCTTATCATCCATTGCAAACAGTTTGTTGTACTGTATTGTGTGCTTTCCTTTATGAAATGTGCCTGTGGAAAACTGTAGTCACTGTATTTATACAGTGAGAACCTAGCAAAATGTGTAAGAAGATGTGGCGAAATTGTAAGTATGCTTGGTAAATGTAATATAACCCAGTTAGGAGCTCAACACTGGCCACCAAAAGACCACGGAACAGAAAGAACTTGCAGTAATTCCTAAAAGAACTTAGACTATGGAGAATCTTCAGACAAAAGAAACTCCATGTTTACAGAATGGCCATTGGGAATGCTTCTTTATAGTGGCCTTGCTTTCTGAACTTGGTGCAGAGAGTACACCAAGAGTCTGCAACTAGAGACTGTTCACATAAGCAGCCCTACCTTGGGCAGCCCTATCCTGCTCATGTGAAGTTCCAGGATCAAGACCAATCCGGTGCTGCCCTCCCAGGTAGCCCAGGATTTTTACCCAACTGTTTACCTGGGTAAAAGGGTGTGAATGCACCCTTCTACCCAGGTACAGGGTCGTGTGAATGTACAGGATACATTTGTGTACAGGGTCATGTGACACAGAGCTGGGCACCTAGAGCACTCGACTCACAGGGGAATTCCTCAAAGCACCGCACTCCATGCAGTGCATTGTGGGATATCTAGAGGCCAGGACACATTTTCCCAGCCTCCAGTATGCCATGCATCTTGCAAAAGTGCCGGTTCTCTGGGCACACAAGCCTCACTGCTGGTATCACCACTGTATTGTCTGGGAGGAGGTAGGTGCTATCCTGCCTTCCCTCCTCCTGCCCTCCCCAGCACTCTCCAAGGTTGTGTGAACAACCTCAGAGAGGAGGAAGCTGTCTTAAGGCATGCAATAGATTAAATATGTGTTTCTTTTCACATAAAACATTGTTCATGGAAAGCTAATGTCATTCACATGTGATAACCTTAATATATGGCACACGGATGTGCACATGTGCATGCACACAAACACATACATTGTACACACAAAAATCCACAACACCTAAATCCCAATCCTAACCTTTAAATTCTTGAAAAAGACCATGAAAAATAGAAATGCTAAGAAGACCAAAGCCAGGTGTAGGGTGTGGAGAGTTGACTAGCAGAGGCATAGCGTGTGGATGCAAATCCTGAAATCCTGAATCAATTACTGATTTTTGATCTGAAGATGGGCAACATTATCAGTGGTGCTTTACCTCCCCGCCGCCTGCCGCGCTTTCTCAATAGAAGAACTTTCATTTTCAATAGAGCAGCTTCTACAAAATGAAATTTATACCAATGCAGAAAGAGCAGGCTGGTTTTATTGCAAATTTGCGAAGATTGCCAAAACCCGATAACTTTTCTAATGTCTTGTAAAATGTATTTATCTACTGGTAGTTGGTCTTTTAGAAGTGTAAGATTGGGGGAGGGTGATAGAATCACTGTTACATTGTATCTATTTTTTTTTTAAAGTGGCATGTTTTTAATCTGGGGATGTGTTAGGTTAGAAACACAAGAGAAAAGGGGAAAAATTCCTGTGAAAATTAATGATGATAGGGGAAATATATCAAATGCATACAAACAAGACTGACCCTCTGCTCCTTGACAGTGGTGTGAATAACCCAGCTGGTATCCATCTAGGGGGGGAAAGATTCCAACAGGTTTAAACTTCAAACTGTCTCCTCCAAGGCAGTGATTCCAAAACGATGGCTGATAAAATCTAAAGATTCTCTGGCAGAGACTAAGTCAGCCAATGAGCCTCAATATTTAATGATAACAATGTGTGGTTCTTAAACAAATAGTTAAGACATAACAATTAAATGGTACTATTACAGACAACTGCTTCTTTCTCCCTACTCCCCGCCCCCCGCTTTATAATCCATTCTCTCAAATGACACCATAACATTATATATTTAGCAACTCCTTAAAAAGAGAGAAGTTCCAGCTAGCAGATCCCTGCTATAGCAGCATGTGCAGTTTATCTGAATGTGAACATACATTTTGTGAGTGAGACTACCCTGACCTGGTCAAATTCAATAGAACTCTCTATTTGTCCACTGTATCTTGCTTCAATAAAACAAAGCAAAAGGATCAGGACTAAACAAATAAAATAATGGAGATATCTGATCCTTCCCCTTCTGCAGTAAACAAGTTACTTCCCTTAAGTGTCTCACACACTAGCAAATAATTTATGGATGGATATTTTGCACCAGTTGTTATTTTTGTTGGGAATTCTCTCTGGCAAGGGAATCCCTTTTTCATTATATCAGAGTGCACAGAGGCACAACGCAGCAGAATTTGGTTATGCATGCCTGTATGCTGAGAGTAAAGTAACTTGGAGTCAGTTCATAGTTTCAAATCAATATATATGGCATTTATTAAAGAACTCTATTCTGGATAGGAAAGTGAGGAGTTAGGATCTCTAATCTAGCTAGCTAGCTGGATGCAGATGGATTCTGCATCTCTGCACACATGGTGCAGGGAGAGGAGCTTGCTTGCATGTTGCAAGGTAGAAGGAACAGGAAGAGAAGGGAGAGAGGAAGGAGGAAGTGTCCCTGAGATTAGCAATCTACATTCCAAAGGGATAGTGTCAGAGCAGTAGAGAAGGGATGACCAATGTCTTGACACTCTAGCCCTCTGACTCACTAGTCTGTCCTCCACTGTCTTTGAGACAAGAGACAGCGCAAAGTCCTTCACTTCCAACAATTTTTTTATTGTTAGAAGAACAGGGACCTATTCATGAACAGATTATACTACTAGTGGCATTGCATCCATTATCGCCCACCCTCCTTTGGAAAAATTATATTGTCAACAATGGCTGACATCCTAACAAACACAGCAGTAGCACAAGGTTGTTGAGCTCATACAAGGCTGCTGCACAGGTGACTTCCACTATGTTGGGAGCTTGCCTTTCAGACTAGTGTTGTGTTTGTGCTTGCTCAACAAGTTGTGCAACCTGTGTGGCGCGTCTCTCCCTGGCTTCTCTCCCTGGCTTCTCCAAGATAGGGCTGAGAAAGATTCCTGCCTGAAATCTCGGAGAAGCCGCTGCCAGTCTGTGAAGACAATACTGAGCTAGATAGACCAATGGTCTGACTCAGTATATGGCAGCTTCCTATGTCCCATATACTTTGCAGGGAACATTTGCGCAATTGCGTGGTAGTGCAATTCTGAAAATCCCCATGATGTAGTACAGCTATGAGATCTTATTGCACTAGCACAACTTCATTGAGTAAGTGCAGCATTAGTCAGGATATCAGCCAACAAGTATTTATAGCAATACTTACAGCATATTCACACAAGCCTGTACATGGACTCAGATAAGCGAACATCAGAGCTATTTTATTTTTAGCATAAAAATACAGAGACATGACAATGCTTCATGCCCCTAGAGTAATACATGACTTGAGCAATCAGCTGCAGGGTCACGTACAGTATCTTTAATTTCACCTGGTGAGTGCTTGCATGAATGTTTAAAGGCCCCAAAGGACGTGAAAAACCACTGAAGAGAAACACAATCCCTGTGAAGATGAGGAAAATATTGAAGAAGAGCCAGGCAAGATCATAAATAACATGAAAGATGGACTTTGCTCGCTAATGTTCTCATAAAGCTTTTCTCTCAAGGCACTTCTGGGGTCAGCCATGTGGAAGGCTGTGATGACGGGCATCATATAAGTTAGATGCAAGAGCTAAGGATGCTGCCGTACCTAGCTTGCCAGAACCAACATGTCTTAAGGCCATAACTAGCCAGGATCATTTCCAGGTGAACTAAAGCCCTTTCAATGAACATACAATCCAAAGGCCCAAAAAAGACTCAAGAAGGAAGGCACAAGGAATGATGTGGCATACCTCATTGGCATACCTCTTTCACTGCCATGCCACCCTCTTCCACAAGTGCTCATACTTGCATTAATGTTAGGAAACAAAGGTGGTATTGGGAATGTCTAATTCTGCCTTAACTATCATACTTTGGATACATTATGCGAAGACCTAGCAACCTTAAGAAGTCCATAATGCTGGGGAAAGAGAAGACGACAACCAGCAGCAAGGTGGATGGACTCAATTGCGACAGCAATGAATGCACCACTTGAGAGACCTTAAAGGCCAAGCTGAAGACAGATCGTTCTGGAGAGAATCTATCTATGTGGTTGCTAAGAGTCGACACTGACTTGACAGCACTTAATCAATCAAAGTCAATCAATCAGTCAATCAGTTCTGCCTTGAAACATCAGTCAAATGGGTAATAATATGTCTGAAGAACAACAATGTTTTCCAAAAAGCTATGGTGCCAGGAGGATTTTAGAGTCCTCACACCATAAACCATCAGACCATAAACCATCAATAGGGCCACTAACTGGTAAGCAGTGGGGGAGGAAGAAGCATCAACTAAGAGACACCTGTAAGTGCTTTGAGGCATGCTCTTACTTTGTGCAGGTCCCAACCCCAGTGTGTTGATTGGCCACTAATATTCTAGTCATTTTTTATTTTGTAGAATGCCATGTGTGTTAATTATCAGCTGTGGTGGGGCAGCAGGGAAGCAGCTTGCCTAGAGTGCAAGAGAATAGTTCAAATCCCTGCTGGTGTACTTCCCAGGCTGTGCCTAGTAAAAACATTTGTAGTCACCTATATTGGCAGCAGCGATATGGGAGGTGTTGAAAGGCATCATCTCATACTGCGTGGGAGGAGGCATTGGTAAACCTTATTTCTCTGTGTAAACCTCCCAGAGCCACTTTTGGAAAGGCGGTATAGAAATCGAATGAATGAATGAATGATAAACCACTCCTGTATTCTACCAAGAAAATCACACGGAATGTGATCGCTAGGAGTCGACACTGATTCAACGGCACAATCTTTTAATGTGTGTTGATTGCACTACATAAAGAATTATAGCCCTTCATGAAAGGAATAATTTGCCATGCTAACTAGTCAAAGAGCACCTTTTAAAGTGGTGACTCTTGTATTTTCCAGCGGGACTGCAGCTATCCCTGTTCATTCCAGCACTGTGTCTCTCCCAGTAACTATTGGTGACTCCTCTGTTTAGATTGTGAGCCCAATTTGGGACAGGAAACTGTCCTCTCATTCCTTTGCTAGTATGTACCACTTCGTGAACCTTTTTGTGTTTAAAGATTATATATAAATATTCAAAATATTAACACTAGCTATAGTACCTAAATAATAATTTGATCAGTTATAGGGAGTCCATTAGGGGCAAACTGTACAACAATGTCATGGATAGAAAAGAAGCTGGGAGAGGGATTTGAAACAGAGAAACTGCAGGTGGGGACAAGATTAAGTGAAAAAATACCTCCCATTGTAGTTTCTCTACTTCTCAATGATTTATTTTATGCATTTATGCATATCGTATGTGGTTAGCCTTTCAGAACTGCATGCAACTTGTTGCAGACCTAAATATAATATCAGATACATATAATATTTTTCCAGTTACATTCACATGGCACTGAACTTGATACAAAGATATATCTATTCTTGTCCCTAAGAAGAGAGGGCCAATATAGTGAGCGTCCCAAGATGTAATATAAATGAAATCCGTTTGCTTCTTATAAGTAAATGTGATCCGTACATTCGCCCAGCATGTGATTTGCACTAAAATATACTTACAGTAAGTAATTTAATCAGAAGCACTGAACTGTAATTTTTTTTGTAGTTGCCCATTGATAGGACATGCTTCTTGACTCTAAAAATGTTTTGGATTTATCTGAGGTCTAAAATAATTGAACCTGCTCTTAATTGTGCCAACACAAGAAAAGAGATGGAATTATTTTTTACTACTTCAGAAAACTCTTAAAGTAATTTTACTATATGGCTGACTTACTTTACATTCTTAAAATGCTGTTGGAGAAAGAAGGAATTAATTGTTTAATTCTTTTCTTGGTTAAACATAGGCCCACTCTTGGTTCCCTGCCAACCAAAAGGCTCTACTACTGGAATGCTGATTGTTATGATGAATGCTATAGCAAAGTTTTCCCCTGTTTTATGAATCTGATGGCCTGTTCACACCTACACGTGGTTTTTATTTTCTCTGCAGGACCATGTACACAGCAACATGGAGAATGTTTAGTGTAAAGCAGCCATTTATGCAGCTCCGCCATTGCTGAATTTGCAAAACTAAGCTAAAGGTAGATGTGATCATGGCACATGGCACATGACTGCTCAGTTATTGTTTACAGTATCTACCCCAGCTGCAGTAGAAGTGCACAGGTAAGGAGAGCACTGTTAATTAATATTGTCTGGAGACATGGAGTTAAATTCTAAATAAAGTAGTTTATTTAGGAAATCCATCAGGGAGATAGATGGGGCCTGCATGCCTTGTTGCTAGTTACATACAGGAAGAGGGGGGAAGGGACAAGAAGGAAGTCTCTCTCTCTCTCTCTCAGTGAGAGAATGAAACCTATCAGTCTCACAAAGGGGAAGTAGAGTAGAGAAAGCACTGTCAGAGAGGGAATGCCCTTGCTCACTATCTCTACCCTTAGTGCCCCTAGTGGTCAATAGTGTTGCTGGTGCCATCAGGAGCCACATCTCCAATAATTTGATTCATATCACAATGTGAAAAACACTAAAATTGCTATCTGTGTTTCCCAGCAGTCCATCAACGGCCTGCACCAAATGATACAGGGGAGAGCTAAATGTAGTAATGGAACTACCCATTTCCTGTCAATCACATCTAGATGTCTGAAATTTTTAAAGAACTCCTGATCTGGAGACTGTATGCTCAATCCTTTGCTTATTCTAATGGGTAATCCCTCACTTCTCCACAATTCCCTAATCCCCTTTGAAACCAAGTTAATAGAATTATGGAAGCTATAATGAAAGCCCATAGTCTCTTTTCAGTTAATGTGTGGTGTGGTGTGGTGTGTGTGTGAGACATGTGCAGATGGGGAGGGGGCATGGAGTGGCATTACACTGGCAGGTTTCTCTGCTGACCTGTTTGTGTCCAGATATCTAGAATATGTACAGCTGTATGCACAGCTCACATGTCCAGCTGGTTGTCAGGGGAGGATCCTGCTGCTGCAACATCAATTCCTCCCACTCAGCACATTTATTTAGCCCTTAAGAACATCTGAAAATTGCTTATACATTCTGGGATAGGGAGTTGCATTGGTCGGTTGTATGGTGGAAAAAATGCTTGTATATCTTTGCAATAATATATGTATTAACTTCATCAAGCAGCCCCTAGTTATTGTCAGATGAAACTGGACAAACAGCTGTTTCTCATTCACTTATTCTAAATCATTCATGATTTTATACAGCTTTATCATATCCTTCATCCTACACCTATGTAAGAAAAGAGTCATAGACTTTTATCTTCTCCACATGTGGAATATTTTCATTTTTCTCTTCCACTTCTTGTCTCTTTTTCTCTTCCACTTCTGGCCTCTTATTTTCAGATGGGGTTACCAGACTAGTACACAGCAGGCAAGTGTGGTTACACCATTGACATATTATTTCCTGAGAGTCCCCCCCACCCCCAAAATGATCTGCTTTAATTATAATGTTTGGTGCCCTGATCTGATGCCTTGAGAGGCAAAAAGGGTTTGTTTACTCTTAGAGTCTTCACAATACCATTGTGTTTGCACAATTTTTAAAAAATATTGCCCTTCATGAAGTGGTATATAAATAGCAGTATTAGCAATAAGTAATTTTGAACTCACAGGTTGCTAGTGGTGTGAAACTCTTTCAAAACTTTACATACCGTCTGATTTAGATGTAATTACGACCAATGATTTCATATGATTTACAACTATCGCTTTCCAATAAATACTCTTCAGGTGAACAGAATTCCACCACTAATCAGGGGCGCATATTGCTGATTTACTTTGCCCATTTTTGAAAAGTTTAAAAAGGATTGAAAATAAAATATTGAAAAATAACAACAGATATTGGCCAGGAAATCTTGTCATTTTATGGTACTCCACCCCATAAAACAGATGAATTTAGTGAGTTGACTGAGTTGTAAGACAAACAAATGTGGTTACCCCAGTATAAATGAAAGCTTTAATGAGGCAGCCTTCACTTGAATGTTTTAGAAAGTGTTCCAAGAATTTATTCATGAATGGACTTTCTTTGCTTATTCATATAAGTTGTTGACCCTTCCAGCTTATGAAGGCACAAATTGCATGGTCAAGAGCTCTGTTAGGTAAACAACAATCCAAGTGAATGAGAGCTATGTAAGTGTCTCCTGGAAAATGCTTAGATGAAGGATGTTTTATGTCTTGCTTCAAAAATATACATCACATTTGCATTTGCACAGGTTCTGATTTAGCTATGTAAGGCATTGAATACAGTGCTTGACACCTTACCAATGCTGAAATCAAACGTACAACAGTATTTCCTCAGAAGTACACTCCACTGATGTCAGTGGAACTTCCTTGCAAGTAAGGATGCTCAGGATTTCAGCCTTGAAGCACGATCTCCAAAAGCTCCCCACTGTTTCAGGGCTACCCTTTCCTCCATCGTGCCACTACTTGATGCCAAGTTCTGGCAGACTCTTAGCAGACATGAGGCTCAGAGACAAGCAAACTTTACTCAACACTGTGTGATCCTTACCAAAACTAATCTAAAAATGGCTACTGCCCTAGGTTTCTCTGAAGGTGTTCCCTCCATGCACTCATTCAAAGAACCCTTTGGTTCTTGACAGGGGTCTAACAAGATCGAGTGGACCCTAGGAAAATAAGTGAAGATGAGCTCCTTGCCTTATTCTCCTCACTCCCCACCCCATGTCTTTGCTCCAGAAGAACCACATGGACATGGTAAAAAAAAGAAAACATTCTTGGCATGTCCGTTCTCTCGCTACTATGCAAATAATACGCTGATGACACCCATATCTACTTCTCCATGTCAACTTCTTCAGGAGCTGGCATATCCTCCCTAAATGCTTGCCTGGAAGCAGTAATGTCTGGATGAGGGAGAATAAACTGAAGCTGAATCCAGATAAGACAGAGGTACTTATTGTGCGGGGTCAGAACTCCAGAGACGATTTTGATCTGCCTGTTCTAGATGGGGTCACACTTCCCCAAAAGGAACGGGTTCGCAGTCTGGGAGTACTTCTGGATCAATGTCTCTCCTTGGTTTCTCAGGTGGAGGCGGTGGCCAGGGGTGCTTTCTGTCAGCTCCGGCTGATACGCCAGCTGCGCCCATTTCTCGAGATCAACAACCTCAAAACAGTGGTACATCTGTTGGTAACCTCCAGACTTGTAATGCGCTCTACGTGGGGCTGCCTTTGTACGTAGTCCGGAAACTTCAGTTGGTTCAGAACACGGCAGCCAGGTTGGTCTCTGGGTCATCTCGGACAGACCATGTTACTCCTTTACTGATGGAGTTACACTGGCTACCAATAGGTTTCCGGACAAAATACAAAGTGCTATTTATAACTTACAAAGCCCTAAACAGCTTAGGCCCTGGGTATTTAAGAGAGTATCTTCTTCATTACAAGCCCCACCGCCCATTGAGGTCATCTGAGGAGGTCCGTCTCCAGTTACCGCCAACTCGTTTGGTGGCTGCACAGAGACGGGCCTTCTCGGTCGCTACCCCAAGATTGTGGAATGCTTTCCCTGCTGAGATACGATCCTCCCCATCTCTGGCAATTTAAAACAAAAAACAAAAACCTGAAAACCCATCTTTTCGCCCCAGCTTTCTCAGCTTCCTAATATTTTGGGGTTTTAATCTCTGGTTTGTTTTTAAATTGTTAAATTGCTTTTTAAGTTTTTTGTATATGTTTTTACCTGGTTTTATGTTATTGTAAACCACCCAGAGACGAAAGTTTGGGGCAGTATACAAATTTGAAAAATAAATAAATAAATAAATAAATAAAATCACATACTCTCCACACTCCAGTGTTGTGCAGTGAGAGGTGGAGCCAATTGTGGGCAGCAGTGGAGTGGAGCCAGAACTAGGAGGGTGTCTTAGCAATAACTAAGAAATTGTAGATTTGTAGCTAACGAGTGGGATAAAAATACAAACACACAAGCACACAAATTTCAATTGCTCATCAGCAGAGATACAGAGAAATATGAAAAACATCAGTTGCTTTATAGTGCTTAACAGGTCGACAGCAGTGTGTAGATTTGCATCTAACGCAGGATCAAAAGGATCAAAACCTAAGCACAAACGCACAGGAGAAGAACTGTGCAAGCCACAAGTAAAGCACAGACCAGCTATAAAAGTCTGCTTCTGTGGAGAATAAATGCATTCTGAAGTTACCATGGCAGCTCTGTCTGCCTAGTTATTTCAATACTACTATTTCGAGGAAGTCTCTGAGTACCAGTTGCAGGGGAGTAACGGCAGGAGAGAGGGCAAGCCCTCAACTCTTGCCTGTGGCTTCCAGCGGCATCTGGTGGGCCACTGTGCGAAACAGGATGCTGGACTAGATGGGCCTTGGACCTGATCCAGCAGGGCTGTTCTTATGTTCAAAAATACTATGTATTTGTAATACTACCAATAAAAGTAGTATTAAAAAGAAAGAACTCTAAGCCAGAGTGGCACAATGGTTACTGTACTAGATTAGATTGTGGAAATCCAATACAAATCCCCATTCAGCTATGAAACTCATTGGGTGACTGGGACAGTAACTTATCTCTCAGCATAACTTTCTACATAATATGTTGGGATGGTAAATGTAACCATGTGTGCCACTCTGGGTTTCTTGGAGGAAGCACAGACTATACATGTAAAAGTAAATAAATCTATATAAACCACAGGTAAAACAGAGACCAGCTAAAAATATGGAGAATAATTGCATTCTGAAATCACAGGGGCAGTTCTGCCTGCCTATTTAAAAAAATGGGTTTTTTTTTAGGTTTTTCTGTCATGCTTGCTGCAGCTATGAACCACCTCCTGTAACTTAGAGGACACCATGGGAAACAAAGCGGCACAGGGACACACTCTCCATACTACATACCTGCTGTACAACTGGGTGCCACTCTCTGCACACCTTGGGTGCCCACCACTTAGCCTAGTTGTTTATCCTAGCAAATAACAAAAGTGTTTAAAGAGATCACTACCTTAATCCTTGCCCAATGAACCTTAACCCCCAGTGGACATATTAATTACAGATAATGGCCAAAGTCCAGAGAAAAACATGGCCAACTCTCTGCATAGCAAATGATTTTTAAAATTATTTTCCTTTCAAAAAATCTATTCCTTCTCTACACCACACCCACGTGGAAAGCCACTTCTGCAATTACTTGGAAAGCTGTTTGGACTCAGAAATCCATGCATATGCCCTAAAAGAACTTTCTGGCTTTATGTGCCAGTTTCTAATCTAATTAGTCTAATCGTACAGTTTGCTGTTCCTTCCAATCTTGTATGGAACATCATTTTGGGAATTGGTCATAATGCTTTGCATACAGATCAGATCAGAAAGCAAGGGAGAGAAAGCAGTGGCTGCATTTCTCCTAACAAAAACAAAGAAGCCAGCAAAAGATCAGACTTACCAAGAGCCAGCCAGCCTACCTGCTCTCTAACCAAAATGGTGATTGGATTCTTCTGAGTAGCTAAAAGAAAAAGACTTCCCCACGCTCTCGGCACTCTGATTGGCTCCCTGAAGTATCAATCAGCCTGGTCCCACTCTGATTGGTTTATAGGGTGGTCCTAGGACTGCCCACTTTGCAAAACAAGAGTGAGCATATTTATTGGCTCCTGCCTTATCAATATTTTAAAAGATCTGTGGCTTTTCATTTGTTCTTTGAGGTTGGTACTACCAGCACCCACCTCACAACTCTTAAAGTAGCAGCAGGCTGCAGGCAAGAGCAGCAAGGAACAATAGAGGCAGTAAGCACACAAAATGGAGGCAGGCAACATGGCTGGCTGATAAATTTAAGGTGAATGCCACCCATTTTGCCCACAGATAAGATCCGCCCTTGGCTAGAAGGGAAGCCTTAATGGAAAATGTTGCCTTGTGGGTTTGCATGGGGGCGGGAGCTATGCATTCTTTTACAATTGGGAGACAAGAGAATCACTTCTATGTTTTTCTCTCTAAAACAAAGGCATCAGAAATAGAATATTTACTATTTTCTGTTTTTCCTCAGATATTTTTAAACAATATTTTTTTATTCATAACAGCAGCAGGAAAATAATTGCTTTCCTAAGCAATTTCCTTACAAATCATGTATTTGGAGTAGATCAATTGATATCTAAAGTCTTGGCTATTTTGACAGAATTAAAAATATATGCCTTCGGTTTTTTCATTGTTCTTCAGATGACAATTTACTCTGGCTGGTTAACATTTCTTCTGAAAATGGAGTAGTAAAAGCAGCTTAAAGTTTTAAGTAAAAGGACTATAAAAGTAGAGTTGAGGAGATTGGTCAAATTCCTAATGGAATGAACAATATGGTAAATTATGTTTCTAAAGAAGTTAAATTTAGAACTATCCTAATGTGGCTAATAATTTGGATAATACCTTTTAAAAATTTGTTTTCTCCGTATTTAAAGCATTTAAGAACCATTTGATAGGAAACACTCATTATTTAACGGAACTATTGCAAATTTGGCTCCACATACATCATATTTTGTGGAATCTGAACATTTGGAAGAACTTCTTAGTGAAATACACTTGAGAAGAGCATTTTGTAACTTCCAAAAATATCAGACTAACTGTTTCTGGAAAGTAGTGGAAATGCTGGCCGTTTGGATTACCATTTCATACAGCAGAGTAAAAAATAGGTATTTCAAGGAGCAAATGAAAAGCATGAGCAAAATATGACTTTCCCCCCTCAAGCCTGAACTGTGAGTAAAAGTTAGTGCTACAAGTTATGTGGCTTGGAGAAGGAGAGGGGAAAGGATGCTTGAAGGGAAAATGTGGGCCAAATTATAATTTTTGCTACGCCAGCATAAAGGAAGGCAGAGAAGTACCTACCACTGTGTGTGTGTATGGTATGCATGTCTTTGACAATGACCCAGCTCACACTGCTGTGCAATGTACCTGGATTTATTTAAATATATGTAATTGAGACACAACATACTAATCTGGAGTAAAATGATACATTAAATGTTTACAAATTGTGCTTTTCATTTCCATATTATCAGCTCCAAAATGTCATTAAATATCTTTTCACTCCACCCCTCTGATGATAGGAAAGTTTCCATGAATTGCTAATTGTGTGAATCTAAAAGAAAATGCTACCTGAAACAAATAACTGAATGGAACAATAAGCACTAGAATTTCAATTGATTTCCTAACAGTCAGAACAGTCAGCGATATCAAAATGTCATAATTGTGGCTAGGGGTGTTTCAGTTTCTGTTAATTTTATATTACAAAGCAGTAGCATGAAAAATTATAGTAACTTGATTTCAAACATTTTCACACAATGTTTTGGTTATCTTCTTCTTCTATAGAGCATGCAAAAACATATAATTCAAGCCTTTTGAAAATGATTTTTTTGTCTTTTTAATGGGCCTTTTCAGTTGTCGCCCCTAAGTTGTGGAACACACTCCCCATGGATGTGAGAGGATTATCTTCCTTGGAGGCCTTCAGGAGAGCCTTAAGGAGCCATCTTTTAAGTCTGGCTTTTAATGATATATAGTTTTTGTTTTTGTTTTAATCCGCTTTTAAATGGTTTTTGATCTTGATTTTAATGTAAACTGTTCTGAGCCACTTTAGGAAGGGTGGTAAATAAACTGAATAAATAAATTAAATAAATAAAAATAAATAATGCTTTATTTTACTGTGTTTACCTGAATCCAAGACAAGATTTTTTCCAAATTTTTTGATATTCGAAATTGGGAGGTTATCTTAAATCCAGAGTCCCATTCATTTTAGTAAATGTAGGTATAGCCTGTATTTAACCTCTACTTTTTAAGGGGGTCATCTTAAATTCAGAGCCATCTTCAGTTCTGGTAAATATGGTATGTTGTCTATTATTGTTGAATTAAAAAAAATATATAAAATAACAATCCAAAAGGTAACAATTGAGTGCCTAAGCAAAAAAAACAAAAAAACAACAAAAAGACTAATAACAAACCAGCTTTCTGCATTTTTAGCATTTGTGCTAATGAAACAAGCAAATAATAAGCTTTAAAGGGTACCTGAGCCTCATCATTACAACATCAGCTCTTTCAGTTGCCAGAATTGAAAGGGGTACTCGCCATGGCATTTCTGACACTAGTTTTGTGGGATCCTGCCCGCCACAAAAGGTATACTCATAAGGAAACTGCAGCCAATCCTGTCTCTCTGATTAATGTACCTGTACGACACTGGGTTCTGTGGTCGCCAGGAGTTGACACTGACTCGATGGCACAACTTTACCTTTACGACACATATATCTCCAAACACATTTGTTTCAGTCATACCTTGGCCAGTATAAGATGTAACAGACCAGGATGCTATGTGCATGAACAGGTGCGGGCCACAGCTTCAGCCCTTGCCCCTCCCCTTCCTTTCTACTTTGAGCACAAAGTGAGAAGATGCAACACTTCTGTTCACAGATTGGAACAAAGTACAATTTTCCTTTTTTTCCTGACTATGGGAAACTGCGGGCCAGTTGAGATGATATTATGGCCAACCTCTTGAAACATTCATCTCCCACACCCCTTCAGTGCACCGTGTTCTAATTGTTCAGGAGGGTGATTTGTATGAACCTCTCCTCATCTGATTAGGTAGTGGGGTGGTGGCATGCCTGGTGAGGTTCGCAGACATGAGTGCTCATGCTCCTCACATGTTTTAAAGGGCCAGGCAGAGTATCATCCAAACCAGCCCTAAGGTGTGTTAAAACAAAAGCTAGTTAACAAAGCCTGGTTTGGTTACCAGGACTATATATGTAATTCTAAGCCATGGTTTACTTACTTTTAAATTAGCCATTATAGTCCTATGTGTACATTTAATGTTAAAGCTGTAGTCAACCACTGCTGCTTCTTGAATAGATGGATGAAGAAAACGCCCTAATAAATGAACTCATACCCTCTCTAATAAATGAACTCATACCACTGTGCATGTGCCCAGTTCTTACGAACAGCAGATTGGGTAGTAAACTTATTTCTGAACTGTGCCATTTACTGCCGATGGGGGTTCACAAGGCTAAATTCTTCTTCATACAAAAACATTATTTGCACATAGAAAATTATCGTGTCAGGGATGAAACTAGGGTAGAGCCCTTGTTCTGACATTATATTCATATTCACATCTAGTCTTCTATGTGAAGAGATTTGTTTTAATTTGGAAGATTATTTTCAATCATGGGAGTGAGCACCCAGCAGCAGTCTGAAGTGGTACAACGCAGAAATAATTGACCTCCTCATCTGGTATTAATGGCAATTAAGCCCAAGTGTTTCTATTTCTGTGTCTCTGTTTACCATGATGCTGGCATCTGTTTATGACTCTGAAATTTGTGCTGCATATAGAACTAAAGCATTTAATTCCCTTTGGAATAGTGTACTGGATTTCCTTAGTCAGAAGACTATGCTAATAATCATATGGAAGGTGAATTTTAATTTAGAATTGTTGATATTATGCTGACTTCAGGCTTTCAAACTGCAGCTAGACCACACAAACAATTCCCCCCTCCCTCTCTCAGTGGTTACTCCCTAACATTGGCTCATAGATGCCATTCTTTGACATGACAACTTAATTTGTACTTTATAAGTTTCCATCCCTAACTGAGAAAATCTGCTGTACTGATCTTTGGAACAACTGTGCATGTTGTGGGTCCCGCCTACCCCCTCCGCTTTTTTCATTTTGGAAATGCTTCCAGCTGAAGTTTCCCTTCCAAAAAGTGGGACTTGTTTTAACTGCTCATAAAATGTTTTCCACAAGAGCTAGCTGGAGAGAAACTCTCTTGTTATTTTTGATAAGTGCAAGAGACTCTGAAGCACACCTTGCAATTGCATGACTAACACTAGCGATGTGTACAAAATGGATTTTGTGTTTTGTTTCAAGCTTGAAACAGAACACAAAATGGCCAAAAGGTTTCATCAAAACAGTGGTAGAGTTGGCTGTTTTGATGAAACAACTTGAAATGTTTTGAGTATTTCATCCACAAGGAACAATGGGGGAACTTTCACTCAATGTGAAAATCACATTGTTTCCCATGGGTAATTCCTAGGAACACCAAAGTGGGTTGGTTGGTAGAACATAATGGGTGCTACCTACCACCCAACCCACAAAGGAAATGGGCAAGTAGGTGATTTTTAACATATTTTTAGTCTTTCCCCCAAAGCTCAATAGGATCCTATTGGGGGGGGGGTTGGGGGAAAGGTTAAAAATTTGTTTGAAATTTCCCGCTTATCCATTTCTTTTGTGGGTTTGGTGGTAGGTATCACCCATCATGCCCTACTACACAAGCCATTTTGGTGTCCCTAGGAGCTACCTATGGGGAATAATTGAGTGTTTCAAGTTTCCCCATTGTTCCCTAGTGCCAGAACAAGCAGCACTCACAGAGTGCACACAAGTGTTGCATTGCAATTTGCAATGTATTTTGCAACCCTGCCTTGAAAAACACTGCAAAAGCACATAGTAAAAGGGAATCTGTCATGGTGTAGTGGTTAGAGTGCTGGACTAGGACCGGGTAGACCTGAGGTCAAATCCCCATTCATCCATGATACTTGCTGGGTGACTCTGGGCCAGTCACTTTTCTCTCAGCCTAACCTACTTCACAGGGTTGTTGTGAGGAGGAACTTAAGTATATAGTACACTGCTCTGGGCTCCTTGGAGGAAGAGCGGGATATAAAATGTTTTAAAAAACAATTCAAACACAGTCCAAATGGCTAAAATAATAATAATAATAACTGGCCATTTCTCACCACAGCACTATCTCACAAACCACAACTCAAGAAAGGCAGGCACCCAAGTTCTGCCTTTGTCAATCAGAGATCCAGCAAAATTACATAATTATAGCAGCAATAGCCCAGTATATTATACTCAATGCTGAGCAAAGAAAACCACCTTATCAAACCTACCTTCCTCCTCTCATGATGTATCCTCTTCAAGAGAAGCATAAGGGTTCTCTCTGCCTCCCAGTCCATTTTAATACATTTTGAAATTTCCTCCTTTTGTGTCCCCCCTCCCCCCCAGCCAAACTGGGCACAGTTGCCCATGACAACACTTGATTTGTATGATAACAAACAGTGCCAGAAAACTAATCAGCAAGGGAAACACAAGCCTGCAAAATGGCACTTGAAACATCGAAACATTTCAATAGAACTGGGGTTGTTCTGCTCCAAGCTGAAAACAGGCCCTTTATTTAGAGGGTGTTTTGTTTAGAGCTTGAAACACTCAAAATGGCCCATTTCGAGTAAATGTTTTGACATCAAAACATTCTGCACATCCCTAACTAGCACTCGTGCTTTAATTTAAAAAAACCAACTCATCAGTTTTCATGTTTTCCTGCAGCTGTTTTCCTCTCAGTAAAATTTCACCTTCTAGTTCCCCTATTTTAAACAGAGGCAGTGGTGGTAGAATACACGAAGCCCCACAAATGTCAAGCCTTGCTTTAAAATGATTGGTATTTAAAGGAGGCATAATACCATTAAGTCTAAAGCTATTAAGACCTAGTGAAAACATACAGGGTCATTTTATGCAGCTTTGACAGAAAGCATTAAATAAGCTCCATGAGGATGTTGTAGGTTTTTCTGTTTTGGAAGAAAGAAATGTCAGGAGAGTTGTAGTGATGCCACTTGATTTGTATGAGACCAAGAAAAGTATCGAGAAATAGGCATGTTTATCCAGTTCTGGGTTCTTTTTCCCCTGGTCTGAACTTTGAAGTCTTTTTAAAGCTTTGTTCTCTTCCTCTTTGCCAGGCTAATAAAAAGAATTATTATTACTACCACATTTGCGTCTCTTGGATTTTTTTTTATTTTGGCTAATGCAAGCACTTTTTACAACATAATTGTGCAGAAAAAGAGCAATTAGAATTAAAGGAGCCTTGGCCAATAAGTACAGCACTTATTGCAATTATAATAGTAATGTAGGAAGGTTGAAGGCCTATTTGAATTACCCAAATGATACTTTTTTTTAAAAAACCACCGCTTTTAAACTTAACAAAACTCTAATTGGTGGAGGAAGGGTGATACAAATCTGTGGTAACCAGATTTGTAGTCTGAACTGTTCGTCTGTCACACTGTTGGCCATCAAAGGAGGCCTGTCCTACCAAGCTTTCTATTTTCACAACAGGATATCTGGTTTCTTTTATGAGGATACAGCTAGGTTAATTTGGTTTAGTGGTTTGTTGGAGGTAAGCATGCTCTTCACAGCACAAACACCGAAATCCCCTTTAAAGCAGTTCCCTGCTAATAGCCAAAGTCTGATTGGCAGTTTTGCATTGTAAAGTGTGATTTGGTTGGATAAATATGTTTAGTCTAGTAAGCACTTTAGTGATTGAGTGTCTGTTAATGGATAAAGTTGGATTACGGTGAAACCTCTACAGGCTGTCATTGAGCACTTAGAGATGTGAGACGTCAGGAAAGGAAAGGGGGAACAAATGGAAAACACCGTGGACCCCCACAGAGCCTCCTAATCTGACCTTCAAATATAGACTTGTGCCTGCAGAAACATAAAAGAAGCTAAGAGGGAGTTTTTAGCACAGAATGGATGTAAATAGGATTCAGGACCCATCTCTGATACATGCCCTCAGATCTCCCCTCACCCCACAAAGAATTTGGCACAGCTGCCATTTTACTGATAGCCACCATTTCCCTCACAATGCATAGCATGACAAATGGCCTAGAGGCAATTTTTAATGAAAGGTGTTATATAAGTATAAACAAACAAACAAATATTAAAAAATGAATTAATGCACTCTGGGGCATTGGAGGGGGATGGGGGCTGCCATTTTTGCCTACAGTGTGCCTGGAGTATGCTGACATTGACAACATTGCGGGGTGGGGGGATGGGGACAGCCAGTAAACAACACAAAAAGAAACAAACTCACTACAACCCAGGTAAGCCCCTCCCCCCCACCATGCACTCTTAAATAGGCCTATGGGGACATAGCCCACTAGAGAGCACCTAGCCAATGGCCTCAGACCTGAAGCTGGCCCTGATATTATTGCTGCCTGTGTTTCATTTCCCCCAAAACATTACTGATCTAGACAGACCATGATTTCCCTTACATCAAATGTCAGTGTTCTGGAATTTTCTTGTTTTGAAACTTCAGACTACCAAACCTAACTATAAAAGGCGCATTTTAAGATATGTAAGTTAATCATTATTCCAGAGGTCTTTCTATTCGTTTTCAAAAAAGATTGCCTGGTTCTAGAAGATTAAGATAGAGATATGGTACTAGAAGACTAAAATTAAACATATTTCAGATTTATTTAAAATATTGTGATGAGATACTTTAATTTTTAAGTAATAAAACAACTTATTTCTTTGTTTTTTGTTATTTTAAATTGGTTTATAATATCATAAATAAAAGTAAGTGTGTGTGTGTGTGTGTGTGTGTTTGTATACATACACATATATAAATATAATGCGCACACACACAGAGGAACTTTGCCAGTCATTCGTCTTTAGGAGGCGTGGTTGCAAAACCTATTTTTAGCTTAATAATTCTAAAAACATTCCAATATTACCTGCCTTTCTTTTATTACAGATATGAGGTATTTTGTTCCTTTTAATATAGATAGATCGAGCCTTCCTATAAATCAATAGGAAAGGGTAGTTCTCTTACCCCTCCTCCTCCCTTCAACTCAGGCTGAAGTACCTAAGTGTTTATACAGAAGACTTTTATGAGATGGTAAAAAATTTTCAGTGTTCTAATAGCTCAGGGCAGATTCACAAATGCAAAAAACCCTAAAACTCAACACCTTAGAAAAAATAGCCTCCTTTCAGAAATAATATGTTTCTTCATGTCTGATGTGTTGTGTGTTTTTCACATGAGACATGATTTTCTTACAGAGGCGTTCTTAAAACGATTACGCATGTAAAAACTAAAGTGGTGTCGTCCATATGAGGACTATACACTTCATTACTGCATGTATGAATAAGAGTCCAAGTAATACATCCAAACTTAAAGGGCATGTTGACATCCTGAGATTGGGACTTCCCACATATTTCCATTTACAAAAAACAGTTGTACTGGCGGGGCCCGTGTTGACATCAAGACTGTGGCATAAGGAAAGGGAGGGTATTTAGCTAGCCATAAGATTTCCCACTATGATTGACCATCTCTTCTCTATTAGGATCAAATGAGGATAGCTGACCAGCTCATTCCTTCCTCCACCTTTTGGGAGAGAAGATGGTCTCATCAAGGCACATCAGGAATTTGTTGAAGATTCGATACTTGGTGGTGTTTGTTTCCCAATATTTAGCAGGGTAGGTGAAAGTTCCCCATTACTAATAATTCCTGCTTCCCTGAAATGTCTTAATTTGTTTTAGAAAATCATAATCCACATTCTCTCCTTGGTATGGCAGTCTGTAGTACACATCAGCATTGTTGTTTTTGTTTCCTTCTCCATTATTGTCAGCAAATGTTCTCCACTGGGTTACCATGTTCATTATCTTGGATTTCTGTGCAGGTGTACACAATGTTGACATATAGTGTTACTCCTTTTATGTTGAATCTATTATTAGCCCACTTTCCTTAAGGAAAGTAAGCTTATGAGATCACCCGGTGTTGTGTGTGTGAGTGTGTGTCTGTATGTCCTCCACTATCAACTTTGCAATACCTGGACTAATATGAACCAAATTGGGTACAGTTGTAGGGACACATAGAGACATCTCAATGGCATAGTTTGTGATGACATCATCCACCCCAATTCAAGATGGTGGATGCATAAACGTTTGGGGTGCAAGTGGGCTAACTTGTGGTTCAAATCCTAACTGATTTGATCCAAATTTGGTGCAGTTGTAGTGAGTGACACAAAGGGACACCTCAACGTCACAGTTTTTGATGAAGTCAGAAGTTTCTTAACAAATTATGATGAAGTCAGAATGTTTCTTAACATATATAAACATACATATTTAAATAAGGAAAATATATATTCCTCCTCTACAAGCCACACCACTCACACATCCATACAATCACTTCTGTGGCAAGCAGAATGGCAATCTGGAGGCTTGGTGAACAAAGCCCAGCCTCCAAGAGTCCAACAATGCACTGTGTAAGCAGCACTGTGCATTATGGAAATTCCTGAGGCTTGATTGCTCCTTCCTCTGGCCTCTGTGGTCACAATGGGTGCTGGCAGCCTGATTGGCAGTGGGATAAGAGGGCATACCCTCCTACCTCATTTTAAGCCCGGGTGCAAAACCTGGGCTACCCAGTTGAGGAGTGCTGGGATCAAGACCAATCCCATCAGTTATCACAACCAGGATTACCTGGGTAGGGCTGTTCTAGCCTGGGTAGAGCTGGTCATGGGAACAAGCTCAAAGAGTTTCCCCACTTTATTGCCCATCACCTTCCATCTCCCACCCCTCCCATGCCAAATCCTTGTCTGCCCCAGTAACCTTATTCTCTTATGCATGTCTCCTCCTTTTGGATTCAGCTATCCCTTTAACGTTGTCACTGGGTATCCTCCCTATGCATCCCCCATTTGGGATCTTCAAATGCCCCCTCACAGTTTAAAGCAGCCTTCTGGGGGGGGGACTAGACTTGAGGGTGTATGTCTAATGGCAGGCACCATCTTGTGATCCATTAAGCAGTGAGTTTCCTTTGCTGCTTAAAGTACTGGGGATAATGACAGAAGGAGACATGCATCCTCCAAAGGCAATCCCCTACTTGACAAGGCTGAAGGGAAGCCATCAGGAGGGTACTTGCTTCTCTTCACTTTGCAGGTGCCATCCAGCTTAGAGCTTCTTCCTGCTTGCATGCTGTACTGTGCTGCCAGGTTTTCATGGCAACAGGACAGCAACATGTGGAATCCCAGCACAGCATCTCTCCAGTGGTTGGTTCTGGTGTCTACTTTATATTTCCTTTTAGATTGTGAGCCCTTTTGAGACAGGAAACCATCTTATTTATTTGTGGATTTATTCATTCATTCATTTATACATAAACTTCTTTGAGCACTTTTTTTTTTTTTGGAAAAGTGGTATATAAATATTTGTAGTAGCAGCAGCAGCAGCAGCCCTCAGTCTGACCCAGTTCAGACATAATGCCAAACTATGGTTTGTTGTTATGAGAATGAGCCTCAGTAAGTCTTATGCACTTCTCTTTTGTCTGCCCTCTTTCATGCATGAAATAGAAGATTTGAAGCTTCCACTTCTAGTTTCTTTCAAATTGCAAACTGTTGTGCCCAAATGCAGGAAACTATGGTTTGTGTAAATCATGGTATGTTCTCAAACCGGGATCTGATACCAGGATCAAAGTGTGGTGTGGGATCCTGGTTTGAGAACAAGCTATGTTTTGCCAGAGTTGAATGCAACAGCAAACTACAGTCTGTTACAAAAGTTGAGTTTTACAATTTCTTCCTCTTGTACAAGGAGAGGGTAAAGGAGGAGGGTGTACATGAGCCCAAGGCTCACCATGGCTCATTCTTGTAATAACCAGACTTTGTCCTTATATCTGAACTGGACCACTCTGTATCCTTAGGGTTTTTCTGGGGTGTGTGGGACATGTATTTATTTAGTTATATTAAAATGTTTTATTGCAAACCACAATGAGCAGGGAGCCATTTCTGACTTCTGTCTTCGGCCAATCTTTACACACACTGCATCTGCACACTCAACCCTCAGTTTTTAAACAGGAGGAGTGATTACAGATAGATATTATATTGGATAAGATAAATATATTATTAATATATTAAAATGTATAATCTCTCTAGATAAATAGACCTAGAGAGGGCATGGCCATGGTTCAGAGAGCTGTATACACACCTCTAACTAAACTGGGATTTTCCTTCTTGGATGATGGTCCCACAATACACACACACACACACACACACACACACCCCTGCCTTGCTTTTTAATCTCCCCCACTTCCAGTCCCCAAACTACTTTTTGAAGACAGGTCAGTTTAAAAGAGTTGTTTCTGCGAGGAGGGGTTCTGTGGCTGGGTATCTCCTGAGAGCAAAACTTAATAAATAAATAAATTCAGATGTACTTGCAGCTGCTGCCCACATGTTTCTCAAGATATTAGCCTATATATCTAAATCATCCAAAGAATCATGTGGTTAAACATTAAACTATTTCTTTAAAGTAATATTTTTGATGTTTGTAATTTTAAGGTATTAATCTAGTAGTGGAAATTTCATATGCTAACAACATCTTCAGGTAAATCCTACGTGATTTGGCAACTTATTCTTGTATGTGACCATGTTAGTGGAAATGGGGCACAACTGGAAAAAATGGGTACTGTAGACATACATCTGGACCATCATCTGTTTGTAATAAATGTGTTTAACCTGTGCATCACTTACAATATTTGATACAGTATTTTCCTAGCCTAGCATGCTATGGAAATTATAATAAAGGGATATGTAGATCTTTGCAGAATCTGAGACAGGGACATATTCTGAGGAAGACAAGAAAAGCAGAACTGATTATGAACTGCAGGAGAAGCAAGTCTATTAAGAAAGTAGACTAACAACCCCCCCTGCCAAAAAACCCCCCACCCTTAATCCTTCCTATTAAAAAAATGATAATGAAAAAGGTAACATCTGGAAAATATATGTAATAACTGACCTCTTGTTGGACTACTCAACTGACTCTTTCCTCAGAATATTTCTGCATTAATTATAAAGATTGCTGGCTTTGTTTTACAAATATCTTAGCCTACAATATGTCTAGAGATATAAAATTATTTTGATCTAGTAGCCAAATTGAGAATAGTTACAGGTCAAGACCCTTTTAAGCATCAGAGCCCTATTCAGACATTATACTGTGTATGAATACAGATGTTCATACACATGTACACATTTTTGTGTGAATTACTGTACATGCGTTCATTTAAAAAAATGAACCTGGGTTCAGGCCCCCTCAAATGCAGGGTACGGTGTGTAGTACTGTCCATGCATTGAACAGAAAATGTGTATAACTATAGGAACATAGGAAGCTGCTATTTACTGAGTCAGACCATTGGTCCATCTATTTCAGTAATGTCTACACATACTGGCAACGGCTTTTCCAAAGTTGCAGGCAGGAATCTCTCTCAGCCCTATCTTGGAGAAGCCAAGAAGGGAACTTGGAACCTTCTGCTCTTCCCAGAGCAGCTCCATCCCCTAAGGGGAATATCTTACGGTGCTCACACTTCTAGTCTCCCTTTTATATGCAAGCAGGGTGGACCCTGCTTAGCTAAGGGGGCAAGTCATGTTTGCTACCACAAGATCAGCTCTCCTCCATACAACCAGCTCTCCTCCACAAGACCAGCTGTCCTCCATCTGCACTATACAGGCATTCAACTCTGTACAGGGGTATACCGCACACAGATTGTACGTGCATTGGACATTAACATGTGAATAGGTCAGGTGATGCTGTGAAAGCAGAATGTGAAGAATGAATCCCTATTAACCATAGTTTCATTTATGTATGTCTGACCTTGCCTCCGCTAAATTCAGAGCAAGTTTTCAAATCATATAACAACCTTGTGATTGATGTTATGCTGAAAGAGAGCGACTTGCTGATTCTTGGTTCATTTAGGTGCCTAAGCTTCATAGATGAGTCAGGATTTGAACTGTACCCTACATTGCAAAACTCTGTTCACTGCATCACACTGGGCCTAAGAATGTAGCTCAGTGCTTCTGCTCACTGCTCAGTGAAGTCTCATAACTACCTAGCCAGTCAGGGCTGCTAAATTAATTTTCCCTGTGATGCATTGTTGTTGTTGTTGTAAGTTGCCCACAAAAATTTTCACTTCTCACTGCTTCCAGGGAAATTATTTCTGGGTAAGTGTGTTTAGAATTTATTGAAAATCACCTGATACCACCCACCCCCACTTTAGGAGGAAACTCTCCTAAAGCTCAGTGATCTATCTGCAGAAAATGTCCAAGAAGTAATGGGGTGTGTGTGTGTGTGTGTGTGTGTGTGTGTGTGTGTGTGTGTGTGTGTGTGCGCGTGCCTTCAAAGTATGTCTTTGCCAACCATAGGGGGATGGATCGTTCTCTAGTCAAGATCATGATTCCCCTCCACTGTGCCTAATGTTCAAAGACCTCAAAGCAGGTGTTTGCCAGGTGTGAACTGTCCCTTTGAGCACATGAGGGTTATTTTGCCACATCTCTTTTGCTTCTGTTTTATGTTTGCCTATGCTTCTCTGCCATACATTGCATTAACGAAAGCCACTTTTCTTAATCTTCCTTTGCCTTTGATCCCCCTCCTTTTTTTTGTAACAAAAGAGATGTATCTCACATTTCACTTTTACATTCACTTAAGTGTACAAAGCCTTAGCAAATGGAGCTGAAGATAACAGGAAATGTCACTTGTGCATCTCAATTGCAAAAAACATGGATCTGAATTGGTTCAATGTGAAAAAAAAACACATTGGAGCCATTGGATGGGCATATGCTTTGGCCATCTATGAAGTACTCTTCCACCTATCAAGAGGAAGCAGCTGCCAAGCTGATAAAAAGCCCTTTCTCATAAACAAAGGGCACCAGCAAAGCTCTTTGAGCATGAATATTAGATTTGCTGACTTCTGCTGACATCACTAGTGGAGATAACAATATTCCAAATGAGTGGAACAACTTGTTGTCTGAGAGGTTGCCAGGAGAGATAAGTGAATGGCAAAGTAGCAAATGAACACCCATCTTGACAGCGTCGGATACAGCCCATAGCAAAGTGTCTTCTCAAACCCAACCAATCTGCAATAAGTGGATAAAATTATCAATGGCCATTTGTACCCAGCCTCCCCAAGAGCAGTAGAATAACAGCTGTTTCCATCTGGGAACTGTATGGAAGTTCCTTACAGCTGTACAATAATAAACAGTGAAAAACTCAAGCCAGCTTAATGTTCCCTTAGTTTGCACACTTTCATAATCTTTGCCTTCATTAAATTGCAATTTCACTTGTAATTATATTTTATCAGCATGTTGTTTATAGAGCTTTAGATTACACTACATATCAAAACTAAAATAAATGTCCAATTAGTTACCTTCCCTTTTCCTTTTTGCATTGGCAAGTGCATCATTACCAGCCATGGACGGCAGTCTACATTTAGACATAGTGCTCTTTGAACAGCAAAGACTTGAACCAAAAAAGTATAGATGCCTAACATGATTTACCAGTTGTAGAGCTCCAGGGTCTCCAATTCCCATAAATACAGGTGACAAATTATCAATAAATCATTCCTAGGCCTACCATATTGCACAATGTTTATTGAAATCCCCTACTAATAAATATGAGAGTCACCTTTTTTAGCTGTAGCCTGAGAAACAAAGATGACAGCAATTACAAACAGACATGAAAAATGAAAAATAAGGCCTTTGTGAGTTACAATCTTTCCCCAGTTTGCTTAAACCTATGAACCTGTTTTAGAAGAATTGTTTCTTCCACACACACTGCCCCAAATCAACATTATTTGTTAAATACCCACAAAATTACATGCCATATAGTTCTGAAAGGGGAAGTACTAACAGGTAACTCTGACCTTGAGAGGATTAATTCCCTTTCTTTTTTATTATTATTTGCAGATAATCTGTTTCAGAACCAAGAGGACCCTGCCAAAATAGCTGCTAATACTGTGCTGCATGATTTGTGTTTTAACATTCCAGTGTCACCACCATTAATCCCACAAAATTAAGTGGAAAGTGAAACAAACAGACGTGGCAATGTTCAGGGCTCACTTACTGCCCCTATTATATTGAAATGTAGAATTATGACCTGAGCGTAATAAATTTCACCTCTAGCAATATACCCAGACACATTTGGGTTTAAGTGTCGCTTACCTTGTATAAATTGTCTGATTGCCCCACAACAGTGATTTACTGAATGGTTGGTACAGGATCTGGCCCTTGAACGGTGGTGACACTGAGTCCCTTTGAACCCTAACATTCTATGATTCATCCATTCTAACTGCTTTTTAAGGCCTTCATATTGCACTTTACTGAAATACGTTTGTTAGATATTTCTGATGGTGATAAACTTTAGCATGCTCATAAGAAGGGGTTTTTTTCCCCCTATACAGGAAAGCCTCAACAGAATTTCTACCAATGTTTTTAGTCTTCAAATAGTTTAGTTTTTAGGGTGGTTGGTTTTTTTAAAGAAGCGGATCACAGCTGTGAAACTATTCCAACATTGACATATACAGTAAATATATGGTGTGAATTGGTTTTCTGATTTAGGGTTTTCCCCCCTCTTTTTCACTTTTAAAATATTTATGATTTCAAAATCTATAAAATCCATTACAATAACAATTTAATATAGTGTCTGTTAGATATAGCTCAATTAAATATAAGAATTAGTAAAGTTCAACACTTCATAAGATGTGATGTCAAAGGCTTTGTATGTCCAACATGAAAGATAGAGTGTGCCATCAACAGCCCTATGGTTGTCTTTGGTAGAATACAGAAGGGATTTACCATTGCCATCTCCAACGCAGTATGAGATGATGCCTTTCAGCATCTTCCTATATCGCCAATGCCCGATATAGGCATTTCCCATAGTCTGGGAAACATACCAGCAGGGATTTGAACCAGCAACCTCTGGCTTGCTAGTCAAATCATTTCCCCACTGTGGCATCATCTTGAAGATAACACCACACATCTAATATTTTCATTAAACATTACTCTATTCAGACATTATGTTGTATGAGTGTACAGATGATTGTATCCCTTACATGTTTGTGTGTGAATGACTGTATCTGCATTCATTTTAAAGTTGAACCACTTTGGTACAAGTCTTTCTAATGTATGGTACAGGACATGTAGAAAGTGTACTGCTATACCTGCATTCAACATAACATGTGAATAACTGTACCTGTGTAAACTGTATACTTGTATTAATGTTGAACATGGCATGTGAATAGGACTATAATCTTATTCCAAAATATGATGATAGGCTCCACTCCTGTAAAATTTGTTTGCTTGAACTACTCATCCCTTCCAGCTTGTGCTTGAATGATGTTAATTATGCATCAGCATTCTGTTTCATAATCTGCACTTCTGTACTTCAAGAGCTGGTAACTGGGGATGTCTCAAAGCCTAAGCAATAAATATATCAGATTTTCTTAACATCTTTGCAACTAATATTTTATGTTGTGGCTGCACTTGGTGAACAAAGTAAAATAACAACTATAATGGGATCAGATGCAATCTAATATCCTGCTATAAACTTCACACAATCCAAAACATATCTCCAATATTTCTAGATACTTACTCATTCCCACCAAATGTTGGGCAAATGTGTCTCAGTTGTTCTGACATCTTCAACAGAGGTCTGAAACATCCCATTCATCTCCTGTAGTCTTGTGAGTATATGATACCATTGAAGGAGACCCTTATACAAATTTTCTGAGAACCTAGATCAACACAATGTTTTAAGGATTCATTAAATTGGTTTAATTTTTTTTATTTTTAATCTGCTTTGTGAGCCTCCCAAGATGCAAGCTTGGGATGGTCTACAAATTATATATAATATCGATATAATTTATATATTGATTGATTGATTGATTGATTAAGTGCCATCAAGTCGGTGACAACTCTTAGCGACCTCATAGATAGATTCTCTCCAGGATGATCTGTCTTCAACTTGGCCTTTAAGATCTCTCAGTGGTGCATTCATTGCAGTCGTAATCAAGTCCATCCACCTTGCTGCCGGTCATCCTCTCCTTCTCTTTCTTCAACTTTCCCCAGTATTATGAACTTCTCAAGGGTGCTGGGGTTTTGCATAATATGTGTCCCAAGTATGATAGTTTGAGCCTGGTCATTTGTGCCTCGAGTGAAAATTCTAGATTGATTTCTTCTATCATCCATTTGTTTGTTTTCCTGGCTCTCCATGGTATTCTCAGAAGTCTTCTTCATCACCAAAGCTCAAAAGGGTCAATACTTTTAATCAAAAGTATTTAATGGCCTAGCTAGATTATATGTTTTCATAGCCTATCTTGTTTATAATTGCAAAGTTATCAATGTTTGAGAAAACAGAGGTTGTATATTTTAGATTCTTTGAACTAAACTAACATATAATTCAAAGTTTGAGGAAGTTGGAGCAAAGCTGGAGGAAGAAACATCAATAACCTGTGCTCTGTTGATGAAACCACTCTGATAGCTGAGAATGCGGATGATCTGCAAGCTCTAGTAATGAAAGCCAAGGAGCACAGAGAAAAAATGGGACTACAACTAAATGTAAAGAAGACTAAACTAATGACAATGAGTACAGCAACCAGCCTTGAAATTGGCAATGAAGACATTGAAGTGGTGGATAGCTTCTGCCTTTTAGGATCGACCGTCAACAGTAAAGGATCCAGCAGTCAAGAAATACATCACAGACTAGCACTTGGTAGGGATGCAATGAAGGCCTTGGGAAGGATATTTAGATGCCGTGACATGTCTACACCAACAAAGCTTAGAATCGTTCGGACAATGGTTTTCCCCATGACACTCTCTGGATGCGAAAGCTGGACTTTGAAGAAGCAAGATAGAAAAAGCATTGATGCTTTTGAACTTTGGTGCTGGAGAAGACTTTTGAGGATACCATGGAGAGCCAGGAAAACAAAAAAATGGATCATAGAAGAAAATCTAGAATTTTCACTCGAGGCACAAATGACCAGGCTCAAACTATCATACTTGGGACACATATTATGCAAAAACCCAGCTCCCCTGAGAAGTCCATAATACTGGGGAAAGTTGAAGGAAAGAGAAGGAGAGGATGACCAGCAGCAAGGTGGATGGACTCGATTACGACTGCAATCAATGCACCACTTAGAGACCTTAAAGGCCAAGTTGAAGACAGATCATCCTGGAGAGAATCTCTCTACGTGGTCTCTAAGAGTTGACACCGACTTGATGGCACTTAATCAATCAATCAATCAATCAATCAATCAATCAATCAACATAGGCAATAATTGCATTATCCTCAATGGAATCAGTGCAACTATTCATAGTGCCAGACATCCAGAGTAGCCTTCTGGTGCCGGTAATACACAAGGATGATGATAATGTGATGTGCAAGGGAGAGCTTTCCTAGCTGTGCTGGGGCCATGCAACCTCTGGCAATTTTGACCATTTTCTGTGGCTCCAAGAGTGCCCTGTGTCACCCAAAAATGTGTCCCTGTGGATTGCACAGCCTTCAAGGGCACATTTTTGGATGGCATAGGACACTGCCAGAGCCAGACCCAATAATCAACACTCACTTTGCTTGCTGCGCACCCAAGGATGTACAGCTGGAGTGAATGCGAGGAAGTTCTCCCTAGTTCTGGCATGCCTTCCTTTCATGGTACTGAAAGACTGCTCTGGATGTCAGAGTTACTATTCCTAATCCGTATAGTTCCCTGAACCCTGGGCTCTTGAAAACCTCTAATATGTATAACAGAAGTGAGTTTTATAACACATAGGTCTAACTGAACTGGATCCAATAGTAAGATTTATCAGAAATCTATCTATCTATCTAATATACTGCCTGACTCCAAAGGCTTTGACTAAATCTTGTAAGTCAGCTTTAAAGAGTCTTTTAGCAAGGCTAATGAGAAACTACTTAAGTTTTTAACTAAAAGAAATGGGAGAACGCTTAATAGCCTTACATGCTAAATGAAGCCCAGAACTGTCTCCATCAGTAGCCACTTTCAACAAGCTTCATCAGAGGGGGAGGCGAGACTCCAAAGCCCCTTCCATCAGGCTCTGGGACTATCCGTCATCAGAATCCTCCCATCCCAAAGCTGTAATATGCATTGACCATTCCATCCTATCATTATATAAGAAAAGGTACTTGAATCTGCTTATTTTCCTCTTCCCTCTGTGCCCCACATGACCCTCAGGGACATATTTTCTGGAGGCACAATGAGCTGCAGAGAGAAGGAGAGACTGATGGAAATCACACCTGCCTTGTAGCATGTCCGTAGCGTTAATTTGGATCTCAGTCATTGATCCTAGCCCAATGGTTTATGACTCCATTGTGTGTATATGGAATCTGATATACACTTGGAGCATAACTGGATAATTTCTCTACATTTAAGAGAAGAGAACAGTCCCAGTTTGCATGGAGCATTGTATGTGCACTGAAGACCCACACAACCTTTGATTACAGCCACTGTTCTTATGTGTTTAAGCTTACCTCTCCAAGGTGCTTTCCACATTACACCCTGCAATGGGGTCACGGTGGATCTCTGAAGTGTGCTTCCACACTTCCTGTGTTGTGACACCGCAGTCCCTATGCTGACAGCAGGGTGCCGTTCACATTTTTGATGCCCTGTTTCAAATTTAATTGCTGTGATATAGTGCTATGACGTCGTGTATCTGGCATTAAAAGGTTGCTGTTTTGGGGGGTTGTTAGTTTCCGTGGGACTGCTCCGCCTGCTGTTTACATTTCAAATGTGATTTGCCTTTACGGAAGCATTTTGCTGCTGTTGAGCAGCTAGTCTGGAAAGTACCCAGCCAGGGCTTCTAAAACACAACTTCCCAAGGTTCTTAAAGGAACCCACCAACTCAATAAGTTGGTTTTATTGAGCACTTTACTCCGTTCTTTGACTTTGCCACACCATCCCTGTTCACTTTTGGGCAGCCAAATCATTTCACCATCCAATGTGCCTTTGGCACATCATAACGTGCACTATAGTTTTATTCTTTATTTTAGAATGTAAGAAGATAACAGCAATACAACAGTCGCTTAATGAACTGACACAAATCCAGTCTAATCAGGAATAGTTTGCACTCACTATTTTTAGCCATATGGCTTCACTCCCAAGAAATATGCAGAGTTCACAGCTTAGTGAAAGCTAAACAGCAAGGTGAACTGCATATTGATTAGTCAGGGCAACATGAAACTTATGTCACTCATATTAATGGGAGATAAAACTCTTTATACCTTTAAAGCTATCTTCCTGTAACTTGGCAGGAGGTTAATTCTGGAAGTGTCTGAGTTTCCCAAACTGTTTGGTTTAAAAGTTCAGACTATTAAAGAATTTATTTGCAGGCCAGAAAGGCAAAGTAATTTCCTTATATATTTGTTTGACAAATGTTCTCACAAACCAATGAAACACTCAGCACTTGTTCCCATAAGAGTGATGTATGATAATACAGCACAGTCTAATGAATGGGGATTTTAAGAGGGGTGGGGCTTAAATGCCCCAGAGCACCAAGAGCACCAGCACCAAGAACTGCCTGCTGCCTGAACTAAACATCTGGGTCTTCACATCTGCCCTAAACTTCTGGGTCTATCCATATGCTTTCATGCAGAACTGCTAACTTGAGTTCCAAGTCATACATTCTTGACTGCTTCATTCTGTATGCTTTGAGTCGAAAAAGCAATATATTCTTACCTCTTCCTTTCCTCCACTCTGCTTCCTGGGTTACAAACAAACTGCAGGTACCAGTCTCCCTCACCCCACCCATGCTCCTGCCACCTCCATTGGTCACAGAAGCTTTCAAGTCACTTCTACTTGCTGGCTTATTAGTGTCTTCCTTATTGTTTTCTCTTATCAGAACTGAGCTGTGGTCAACAATATAACGGAATCAAGAAGTGAGCCATTCAGGGCTGACTCCTGGTTTGAGCAAGGCTGGCTCAGCAAGGAGACCTCCAGTCACCTCTCCTTCTCTTATTATTTATTTATTTATTTATTTATTTATTTATTTATTTATTTATTTATTTATTTTATAGACTGCCTGACTCGAAAATAAACACAATAAAGACAAATAAAACAAACTGTTAGAACATCAATTCAAAGTTTATTAAAAGCCAGGCTAAAAAAAATGTGTTTTAAGGCCTCTTTTAATGGCTGCTAGCAATAGCAATAGCACTTACAT
Organism: Hemicordylus capensis; assembly: GCF_027244095.1. Classification (NCBI taxonomy): domain Eukaryota; kingdom Metazoa; phylum Chordata; class Lepidosauria; order Squamata; family Cordylidae; genus Hemicordylus; species Hemicordylus capensis. The sequence continues at coordinate 78,575,327 of NC_069661.1, read as the reverse complement.
TTATATACCGCTCTATAGCCGGAGCTCTCTAAGCGGTTTACAATGATTTTAGCATATTGCCCCCAACATTCTGGGTACTCATTTTACCGACCTCGGAAGGATGGAAGGCTGAGTCAACCTTGAGCCCCTGGTCAGGATCGAACTTGTAACCTTCTGGTTACAGGGCGGCAGTTTTACCACTGCGCCACCAGGGACTCATGTTAAAGATGTTAAACCACAAACTTCTATAAGGAATGCATTCCACAGCCCAGGAGTGACTACAGAGAAGGCCTGCTCCCAAGTCAATGCCTGATAGGCTGGTGGCATGTGAAGATGGACCTCTCTTGATTACATGGCAGTGGACACAGGTTTATTTCATCTTCAGCTGACCAGCAAAAGCAATAGTGTTCCAGCCAGCCATTGTTGCCTGCCACATTTTTACACCCACAATGCCCCATATAGCATTGGGATGCTACATGGGACACTGTGTATGGGTGGGTGGGGGGATATGTCAGACTACACTCATGGCCATATTTGCACGTGACATGAAACCAGAGGTTGCCGAACCCACGGTTACTTTTTCTAACCATGAATTACGTAGCAACCATTTGTCCAACCACAACTTGGAGAGCCCCTGGTGGCGCAGTGGTAAAACTGCCGCCCTGTAACCAGAAGGTTACAAGTTCAATCCTGACCAGGGGCTCAAGGTTGACTCAGCCTTCCATCCTTCCGAGGTCGGTAAAATGAGTACCCAGAATGTTGGGGGCAATATGCTAAATCATTGTAAACCGCTTAGAGAGCTCCGGCTATAGAGCGGTATATAAATGTAAGTGCTATTGCTATTGCTAAGTGCTAACTTGGCAATCTCTATTTTCAGGGCAGGGGAGCCCCTCCCTCCTCCTGGTCTGCTAAGGCCACATCCCAGCAAGCTCCATAGTGCTCACCTTGCCAGACTGTGGGTAAGGCATCACAATGTCTCCAGGGTGGCAACCATTGGCCATGATCTTCACCGCGGGGGGGTGGGGTGCTGAGTGTGATCATACCTTTTTGGAATGCCCTACCCGCCTTCAGCAGGGAAAGGGCATTTAAATTCCTTTAATGCCATGAAAGCCCTTCATCTGACAGTGATTGCACTGCCACCGAAACAAAGCAGTCTCATACAAGCTTAATTTCTGGTGCAGTGCGGGGGAGATGCCAAGGGGTACTATTTTTCTGTTACTCTGGAAAGGGAAGGGGACACGATGACTTCCTAGGAGGGGATATGTATATGAGGGAGGGCAAAGGATCCTGGGGTCTAGGTGGAGCAAGGATGCTCTTGCAAGGGCTTACCCCAGCAAAGCAGCCAATGGAGAACAAACCACACTCCTGCCTCCATGGCAGCTTGCCACCAGGGGATTAACACTCTCATGTGAGGGCCAGTCTACTGGGGAGCACCTCAGGCTCGCCAACCTTCAGTCTTCCGTTGGACTGCATGCTCATGAGTTGTGTGGGGCCCCCGTTCTCTCTGGTTAATGATAGATCTTTTGCGCTGTGACCTCCTCCTCTCCACGGAAATATTTGACACACCCAAAGGAGATTTTGACACTCCATGTGTCTTGGCATAGCCAGGTGGACAGACTGGGGAAACACTGGGACTGGGAACAGATCTTAATTTTCATTCAAATTTCCTGGGTTTGCACTGTATGCAGATCTGCCACCGTGGGGAAAAGCAGGAGAGGGGAGCCCTGGTTGTCTGTGACCCCAAGAGAGTGGGGTCATTGTACTGGGCAAAAATAAAGATGCACGTGTTCAAATGGGTGGATGGGCTGGCAGAGGTCCTGCTTTGACTGCTTATTCGCAGCAGTCACCAAGACAGGGAGAGGTGTTGCCGGGGTACTTCTCCCTGTGCCTTGCTTGTATTGAGCAAGCAGGCTGAGTGGCATCTACCATCCAGCCCGCATGCGTGTCTCCACAGCCTGACACTCTTGTGAGGAGTGGTCCATGGGAGAAGGGATGTCATCGCACATTATTAGCAATTCTGCCCAACACACCTGTCCCCACAAACGGTTCTTCCCATGAGCTGTGAAGGGGTATCCCCATGGCCTTCCACTCTCATGAGAGAGCAGTCTGCTTAGGAACAAAATCCATCATCACCACAGAGGAGGAATCTCCCCTGTCACTGAAGGCAATACTCATCCTGCTGCCCAGCCCTTTTCATAAGCCTAAGGAACACACATGCTCACCCAAGTGGTTGGGCCTCTCTTCCCCAACATCACTGAGCAAAAAACAGACCCCAGGCATTCAAGAATTCCTGGTGGGGCTGCCTTTTTAGCCCAACACCAAGTATCACCATCCTGCCATATTTTGCTGTCCCAGCAATCTAATAGGATTGGCATGTTTATGGTGCCATTGTGACTGCATGTGCTTGTGAACATACATCTTGAACATACATCCCTTCATTTTTGGATAGCTAAGCACATAGTGCCCGTATTGACATTCTGCCTCATTTCTCTCCTGATTGCCGGGGGGCGGCGGGAGGAACAGAGTGGGAAGAGAGCATGGCCCCATGTGACTATCCTGTTTGACAGGCTTGGAAGCTTGGGATGGAACTGTTGCCAAGCAACTGCTTTATTAGATCAGAGGCAGAGGGCAGAACAAGTACTCTGAGAGGTGGCCAGCAAGAAGCGCCACAGGCATGCAGTGGGCATAGACCCAGGTGGGTCTGGACTGCCTTCTCTGTGATTATGGTTCCAGAAACCTGCATGAAACAGTGGTTATGGTGGTGTCCGCATTTGGACGTCATGCTGCTGCCACAAAACCTCTGGCTGGGGTCACGAAACTCACTACAAATTAAGGTTCAAATTGGAGTTTGTCAAGGGAAACCACATGTCACCGCATGCATTTGGACATTCACAAATTCCAACCTCTGCCCCAGTTAACTGTGGTTTCGTGTTACGTACGAATGCATCCCCTGGATAGAATGCTGTTGCTTCTGCTGGTGGTCTGTCAAGAAAAAAAGCAACATGCATGTACTGCCACAGTAAGGAGAAGGGATCCACCCATCCATCAGCCACCTGTTGCTAAATGGGCCCAGTCCTCCCAACAGACCAGGGCAGGTATCAGCAGTACCGCCCCACTCCCCGGCACTGGATCCTCAGTTGATGCTCAAAGGTGCCTTGTGCTGGGGGCAATCTAAGTGAAAGAGCTAGGAGGGTTAGAGAACAAGGCAAGATATAGGAAAATCTATCATTGCCCAGATAAAGTTCCAGCCTGAAGAAGAAGGCTTTTGCAGCCTTTTCTGCTGAAGAGAGTCAAAGGCCTACTAGGTAGGCAGAGCATCTGGGAACCCTTTACTGCCAAGAAGGAGGCCCAGATCTTTAACTCTGGTGGATCTTCACATGAGACACCTGCACTCAAAGGGCCAGTGTGGATGATACAGTCTGCTGGCCCCATCAAATGATGTGATAAGGGGCATGAGTGCACATGTCCCACCCACTCTGCACACAATTCTGCCACTGCAAAATGGGGAGAGTGTCGAGTCTGAGCCACTCTTTACTGTGCAGTTTGAATATTACAAAGTAGTATTTAAATCAGTCTCTGAAAAGTGGTTTTGGCATGCTGCCACCTCATGTGATCATCAGTGGAACACTGCACTGGAAAGGGACAGAACTTGTGCACTAACAGCCTTCACTACATGGTGGCTGAGGCCAACAGACTGTATAACTGTATAACTGACTCAGAACCAGGGTTTGCCAGCTCCTGTGCTAACAGATCCTCGGAAGAAGAGCCCTGCTGGATGACCAAAGGGCTATCTAGGTCAAAATCCTGCTTCCTACAGTGGCTAACCACGTGACTCCAGGAAGTCCACAAGAAGATCATGAAGGCAATAATTCTGTCCTGCTCTTGCTCCCCAGAAATTGTATTGCTGCTGTTGCCTGTCATGCTTTTCATCCCAAAGCATTAAATTTCATCGTCAAGGATTCATTGGGGAGATTCAGGCAAAATAGCCAAGGTAGTGATTGAAGTAAGGAAGCCATCCTAGGGTGACCACTTATGTAACAATTTTTGAGAGATCATAATGGCTCATCATCTCCTGACTCAGTCCATATTCCAAAGGAATTCTATGGGTGTGGCAAGTTGCACTTTCGCCACTTGAATGTGGCAAAACATTTGAAACATGAAACTTGTCATGGCATTCTCAGCAATAGTCACCAGCAAAATCATGGCAAGCTGGAGATCGCACCTCAGGCATCCATTTTGGGTAGTGAATATGAATACGAATGTGACTAATATTGATATACTACTTTTCAACTAAAGTTCCCAAAGTGGTTTAGATATATATAAATAGAATAAATTAAATAAGTTAAGTAAGTAAGTACGTAAGTAAAATGGCTCCCTATTCCCAAAGGGTTCACAATCTAAAAAAGAAACATAAGATAGACACCAGGAACAGCCACTGGAGGGATGCTTTGCTGGGGATGGATAGGGCCAGTTGCTCTCCCCATACTAAATAAAGATAATCACCACTTTAGAAAGGTGCCTCTTTGCTCAGTTAGAAGGGGCTTATGGGCAACAATTTTAAGCAAGATGTTCCACTTCTGCACCCTAACTTTAGTGGCTCCAGTGTTTTATGGTAACATCTTAGAGCAATCTTGGTAGAAGCTTTCTCACAATGCTAAGACATGGTCTGAGTTGGAGGCAGCCCTATTCTTAGGCAGAATGAGGCAGCTGCTTCAGGTGGCATATTTGGGGCACCATTGAAGGGTGGCAAATAGTCACCTATTTGAAGAATTGTTGTCCTTTTAATCAGAGATACTTTTTGAAATTTCCACTTCCGGTGCCAAAATGTATTTAAATGGCTTATCCCTGAGTTCATCTGAATCCATCCTGATATGGGTCTCTTTCTAACCTGCTTTTTCCTTAGCAGTCAGTTATAAATTTGATGCAGTGGGGTATATTTATTATTTTATTTTGTTTGTTTATTTGTTTAGCATATTTATATACCACCCAAAACTCACTTCCCTGGGCAATTTACAATAAAACAACACAGATTAAAACAAAATTAAAACATTAAAACAATTTAAAAACAATGATGTATCATATGATCCATTCTATTACTTTCTTGTTTTTTGAGTGTCAGACTAGAACTGGGGAGGTTTTGGCATAGATTCAACTCTGCTCAGTGATGAAACTCACTGCATGATTTCGGGCCAGACTATGTCTCAATCTGACCTACCTCACAAGGCTGTTGTAAAGTTAAAATGGGAAAGATGAGTCATATATACGACCCTGCACTCCTTAGAGGAAGGGAAGGGTAAAAATGTAATATGGACTTATGTCCAAATTGAACGCTTGATGTTTACAACAATGGTGATTTTTTTATTTTAACTGCCTATCATTCTATTATGCAGATAGCATTATACACAGCTCCACCAATTGTGACAGCACAAACAGAGATGAATCATTTTCTTTCAGACATTGAAAATGACATTTTAATGCTTTCAGATATCCCTATAATTGTCCCACAGTAGCTTTTGTGGCCTGGCTTTCCTTACTAAAGCCTTGCCAGATTGTGCTAATGATTTTATCCAGACAGTTTTAAGTGCAGGGTTTTTTAAACGGAAAAATGAACCCAAGTACAGGAGAATTTTGACAGAATTTTATGTATAATTATTTAAAGATTCTGCTCATCAAATATATCAGTTTCCATGAAACGCAGGGTATAATTTTACTTTTTTTTTTAGCAAAGACTTATTCGGAGCCAAAGCCCACCAAGGTGTTTCTCTGGAAATTTTTCTCAAAGCAATCATTCTGCATTGGATTAGTAACCAGAGTGTCTCTCTGCATATATAAAGTGACTTTCCGTTGTTGATGCATATGGGACATTTTGCCCAAGTATTTAGCACAGAATCATTGAGGAGAAAACTCTACACATTTAAATAGCTGTTAATATGAGTCCATTGCCACACACAGAAGTCAGTAACATCTGTATGGCAGAAGCACCGAGCAGAAGATGCGCACAGCTGGACATAGGCAATGAACTGGTATATGAAAGCTTTTACTACAGTCCCTGCTAATTCCAGACAATAATTCAAATTGTTCTTCACAGCCACAGACAATGAGTCCTGAACATATCTGGGCTTAGTAGTTAAGCCTCCCAAGTTATACACTATGGCAGTTATGTGGGCTTGAGCCCTGAAGCTGACCATTTCAAGTGTCACACAGTATTAACCCTGTCACACCAAGATCTGATCTTGCATTAATCACCCTTCATTTCATGGACTGACAGAGAGGCATAAGAACATGAGTGAAGTTCTGGTTTAAAGTTCTTTAAACCAGAACTTTACTAAAGGGTAGTTTCCTTAGGAACATGAGAACAAAATCAGAACCTGCTTTAGTTCGGTTCAATTTTGTTTTGTTTTCTCACATTTAGCTTCATCATTCAGAACCATTTTCAGATTAAAATATATGGATGCCTGTGTCACAGCCTTGCTAAAGACAAAAATTGTATCCAGCCAAATTGGTTCATTAAGGAAAATCCCCTCAAAGCCTCCATAAGGTAATATCTTAATTAGATCCAACTGAAGTGTCATCGTGAGCAAAAGTTTGGAATCTGGAGAATGCTTCTTGTGGCTGGATGTTGAGCAAAGTGATGGGGTGGGGGAGAGATTGAGAATAGGTAATTATGTTAAAGCTCCAGAGCCTGAAGTATTTGCAGAAATATTAGGATGAAGTGTGGGTGGTGTTAAACAGTCTTGATTAAACTTTGCTAGATCCAAAACAGACTTCAGGTGTGTGTGTGTCTGCGTCTCGATCGATATATATATACAGAGAGAGAGAGAGAGAGAGAGAGAGAGAGAGAGAGAGATCTGTTAATCAGATCTCTCTGCAGCACTACATGGAACAGATGAACGAATGTGTCCTTTGTTATGTCTTGTTACAGTGAATGGAAGAGAGATCCACATTCGTTATTTGGGATTACAACTGGCCACAATTTTATTGAGAAACTTGACTTGCCTGGCTACACCAAATGAGGCCAGTGTATCCTGCTCCAGACTGGGCCACAATCTCCTCCAAAGCAGAGCTCAAGAATGCACCAGATCTTGGAGAGCTCTAAGGGCACCACATCAGGACCTTGGCCAGATCCAGTCTCAGGAAATACAGGAGGTGGGGACTGCAGCAGGGAGTGAATGTTGCTCCAGCAATTTTTCTCAGCAGATTGCTGGTTTTTATAGCCCACTGCTTTGGGTGGGTGGGTGGATGACTTGGCCTTTTCCAATCCATAAGGATGCTTTGGTTCTTAAAGGCACCTTGCCTGATTTTGCTCCTATGAATCCGAGGACATTGACAGAACTGTATCCTCATGTCTTGATGGAGGCACTGGTTCCTACTGGCACAGGGTCATCCAGTACCTGTCATCATGCCTCCTACTCTGTTTCTTCTCCTGAACTTCCCACCTTGTCCCCTACCTGCATAGGCTCCAGGATCTGGAATCATGACACCGTGGATGGAAGTTCTTTCAATTATCGAGATGGTGCTTCTGTCCAGATTAAAACTGGCATGAATTCCCCAGCTGACCCAAACTCCTAACACAAACTGCCATGCTTCTCTTTATATGTTTAATTGGCAGTCATGTTTATTAGGAAAGGCAGGAGTTGGAGTCAAATCTGCTTGAAAACCAAAGAAAAGGTGTTCATTGTTGTCAGGAGTCATATTTTGCCCTCAGATATTGGCAAAGCCTTAAATTGTTGGAATTTAAGCCTGCACTGTTGTTGTTGTTGTTGTTGTTTTGTTTTGTTTTTTTTTGTTTTGTTTTGTTTTGTTTTAGAAACAGCATGACTGAAACATATTTAATTTTGGAAGTTAAGAAGCAGCCCAGTAATAAAAGCTTGCTTCTCTGCATTTCTTATCAGTACTAACCATAATTAATCATACAAGCAAGAGGATTAATTCAGGGTTTTCTGAGCATGTAATATCCGAAAGGTATTCCTGGCGATCAGTACACAGATCTGCGTAGTCCCCTGAATGCCACAATGAAGTCAATTACTGTTGGAATATAAACATACATAAAGTAATTTGGCTGTCACTGTCCTCCACAGTCTGTACATGCCAATGACTATGCTCATCATATGTCACTAACCATCCACATCACAGGGGACAATCAAGGTAGACTATGTAGTCCATACATGCAGTTCTGCATGCTGCTTGTGGCACACTGTGGTCTAGATCATGCTGGGTAATCTGTGGAAAGCTAATATATGGATTTTGATTTAAGTCAAAGTTTGGGCTATATGACCATCTGGCCCCTCAGGGCCTATGATTAGGTGGTTGTTGGGCCTTCCCGCTGGCTGCTTGGGAGTACTCACCTGGTCAGGGGGCAGAGAAGACGGAGGCAATACAATTCCTGGGTACAGGAGAAGCCATCTGGAACCTTACACAGTTGCCAGAGAGCCAGGACACTCAGGAACCCACAGGCCGTGGATAGGCCTCCTGGTGGCAAAGAGGAGAAGGCAGGGCCTCAACAGTTAGCAAGACAGGCAACAGCTGAAGGAGGGAGGATGCAGGCAGCTACATTGGAGAGGGTGGAGTCAGGAGAGAGTGGCTGGGATTGCCCTGATTGCAGGGCTTTAAGGTTTGGATGGCCAGGGATGAGGAGATCTGTAGAGATGGGAGTGATTTGGACCTAGAGACTCCCGGTGAGGAGCAATCTTACCCCTCTCCCTGACAGCTGGTGGAGGAATAGGGTGACAATTAACCTCCTCCCCAGCACTTCTGAGGCCACTTCCACAGCCTAGGAACAGGAGCAGAGGAAGGGAGGCAGATGGAGACTGTGATCCCTAGCCAGTGTGTGACAGTAGTATCTAACTTGCTGGTCAATATCACTCCAAGAATTTGGCAACATAACAATTCTCTTAGCATCTTCCTCATTTTCTTTTTTACTATTCCCCCCCCCCAGATGTGTTAGGTTTCCAGGTTGAGTTTTATTTTTAATTTCCTGCTCTTACTTCTAATGACTCTGGTTCCTGTGTATTTTTGCTCTGTTCTCACTGGTATTTGCAAGTTCTTCCAATGCCACATCATCAGCAATTTTTTTAATGTGATCTTTACTCTTTCTTCCAAACTGCTAATACAATTCTTAATTAAAAACAGGCTTAGTACTGATCCCTGTGGTACCCTGTACATTTCCCCCACTTTTGTTAACCCTGTGTTCAACCTAGTTGATAACACACCCTCCCTAAAGACCACTTTGGAGGGATGTGTCTATTGGTTGGGATAGAAATCAGAGATTTCTAAGAGATTGGAAACCAAGGACCATGGTTGTGATTTCCTGCTTAGTTAGATGCAGAGACCATCTCGGTCTGCACTGATTATCTTTTGGTAGGGAAGTTATGCAGAATGAGTCCAGACTCTAATTATCCTGCAAAACAAATCTTTGTTAGGTCAGTTTTGAATATATTTGGGGGTAGAAAGTGGGCAATCAGTTCAGTCACTATTTTATTATCATTTATGTGTGGGTTTGGGAAGGAGGGATACCTACTTTATAGTTCTGTTTCCACGTCATCTGCCTCAGAAGGCTGGTTCTGATGATCTAGTCAAAGTGACATACACAGACACACATCCCAAATACACAAGTAGGGACATGAATGAGCTCATCTCACTAACCTTCCTGATGTGCCATTCCCCTTCTCCTAACTGTGTGGTGGGGCAATTTGCTCAAACTGCCCCTTCACACGTGATTGTAGAATTTAGATGGTATGTGAGAGAGTTCAGATGAACCATCCCCAAACAATTAGGAAAAGGGTAACTGCACCCAGGGAGGGGGAGCAGGATGTGCTCATTTACATCCCTAATCACATGTGGGTGGGACCAGCTCAGAAGTATTATCTCAACCAGCCCAGAGTCAGGCAGATGTAACAAGGTCCTAACATTACAGCCACCTTATTCCATCTACAACACAGATTAGAAAATGGCTGACTCAGAGAGTCAAGCATTGAGAGAGGGAAAGACACAGATATACACCTTACAGAGATTCAAGAGGGACAAAACATGAGATGTTTCATCCTTCTAAAAGACAGTGGTTGACATGATGCTCTGTGTTGGGCCTGCTACAGAGCCTGAGGGCAGTTCTATCCCCAATACTGGAGAGAACTGGAAGCCGCACGATCGGTGTTACCACTGTTTTTCCCATTGTGGCAAATAGGAAAAAAACAATGGTAGTGCTGATTACATGACCGCCAGTTTTCTCCAGCATCAGGTTTGTCTTCCAGCTCCTCTTCGGCCCCAACATGGCACATTCTGGTCATCATGTCAGCCACTCACCCCCTATGGCCCTTCAGATCAGATCAGATCATCTTTTGGGAGAAACACCTGGACCCAGTTAAATCACTGTTTCTGGTGCCCTTAAAGGTTTTATTTATTCATATACCACCTTTCCTTAAAAGGATGAAACTCAGTATACTGTGTACAGCAGGCTACAACTGGCCCACTGGGCAACAGGGCATATTCCCAGTGTGCCTCACCCACGGGGCGACCCTGCACCCCACCACACTTGGCAGCAATGAATACTCCCGCCCTTAAGAACCCATTCTGCTGAAAACCCGGCACCCTCCCCACATACATTCCATCGCCCTCTCAGTGCCCCCAGTCCGGCCCGGGTGTACAGTAAAAATAGGCAGTTAGATTACAATTTACAATAAAATACCAATATCATCATTGTTTTAGGACTAACCTTCTGTTGGAAAGTTTCACCTGGTCAGGGCTCACCCCACATGACTCTCCTGCCCCTTATGTTCTATATTGTGGCAGTACAGGACTGATCACCTGTGACAGAAAAAGGAGGATTACCCAGTCTGGGTGCCTTGCCTGTCCCTTATCAGATCCCCACTGCCTTTTGGAGTATTTCTCTTTGGTAGAAATTGAAGGGGTTGCCTGGACTCATTTGAAAACTGTCCTTTTCTTTGTACTGGAAGCTGGCCCCACCACTGACATGTGGGGTAGGGGGCTGCCGCTGTGAAGAAATGATCAGATGACAACCTGGGTGGCTGTGACTGTATATGTCCCACCATCCCCTGACTGACAATGCTGGAAGCAAATCCCCAGGCTTCAAGTGTTATTTTGCTTTCCTGTGACCTCCTCTCTCACATTTACAACTTGCTTCCTTGTGGCCCTGCCTCTTCCTTTGATTTGTCAGTAACCAGGCCCATAAATGACGACAGGGAGCTAAGCAAATTTTGAACATGCAAAAGACTGAACATGTTTTTCCTGACTTTCCCCCTTATCATCAGGACAAAATCTCAGATTCTTTGTCTTAAACCCCACTAACATCATACTTCTTTTAGAAACAATTGTGGCCTATTCATTAGAATTGCTTTTTAATATATTTGTTGCATTTTCGAAGCATTTAAGGTTCCAGCTTGTTTCTGTTTTGTACCCCAGGTTGTTGGCAGGCAGCAAAGAGGCCTACACTTTGATTTTAATCATAGCCAGACAATATAAGACCTTAGTCTTTAGAGGCCACTCTGGCAACTAACAGAAACCCCTGCTGTGTAATTTCAAAGCAATGTACTTCATGCTGCTAACTCTACACTATGATTCCTGTTCCACCAAAGGCACCAATGGCAGACAACGTCCAATTTGCACCTCTCACATAAATCCACATTATGCCAATACTTTGGGAAGCAAACCACAAGCTACCTGGCTCAGCAGTCAGAGGTCTGTTAACAGATCTTTAACTATGATCTATCGTGCAGGAAAAGTGAAATTATGGATGCAGAGTTTCAGTTTATAGAGCTCTCCCTTGTGTTACCCAGAGGTTTGTTTCTCCCCCTGAGATAATTATAAGTGTTTATTTTGGCTTTTAACAACTTTAATCACATTATTTAGCATGTTCGTATTTTGACACTGAATTAACCAATATTAGTGCATACCAGGGATGTCGCAGTCACACACGTACATGACTTAATTGGCAAATGGAGCAAAATACCAAGTTTTAGTAGTTAATTGCTCTAGACCTCACAGCTGTCAGAGCATAAGTCTCAATTAAACTTTTAAAAGGTATTTGCTGTGCTATATTGGAAGTGCTATCTTTTATTTAGGGGAAGGTAGGACTCGCCACCTATTGGCATTTCTTTCATCTGAAATAGAACTTCCCTTTCTAAGGTCTTCTCCTCTAGTGCGTCAGTGGCTTTGCGTTCTAATTGGGATCTATTATGTATTGAAACTGAAATATTTGCATAGATATTGGTTTAGTTTTACAGCCTCCAGGAGGATTCTATCATCTTCAATTCAAGTACTTCAATGTGTTGTGGTTTTTGGGGCGAATCCATTCATTGATCTAGGTCAGCTTTTGAATGGGGCTTTAGTTACTTGTATTCCAGTCCTGGAGTAGAAGCAGGGCTAACAAACAGCCAGCAGCAAGAGCACTGAAAAGCAGTCTGCACTTGCCTCTCTGTAAAGTGAAGTAAGGTGTTGATGTTGACTCCTGGCGCCCACGGAGCCCTGTGGTTGTCTTTGGTAGAATACAGGAGGTGTTTACCATTGCCATCTTCTGCGCAGTATGAGATGGTACCTTTCAGCATCTTCCTATATCGCTGCTGCCTGATATAGGTGTTTACCAACGGCGATTCAAACCAGCAACCTCTGGCTTGCTGTTCATGTCATTTCCCCACTGCACCATTAGGTGCCTCTCTGTACATACTATTTCATTAAACTGTTAATACTCCTGTTTCCACTCCACTGCTTTGTCCTTGCATACCACAACTCTTTCCCTTGGATTCTACATAAGTCTAGTTTACATATTTTAGATCCTTTGGAATTATGTGGTCCCAATAAACATCAGTGCCATGACTCCAGTGTAGGAGGTCAGCACCAACATTAGCGATCTGGCCTTGAGTCCACCTCTGTGCCCATAGCTTCATATGGTGGTGGTGTATTGAAAGAATTACAGATGAGAATTTGCTATTTTAATTACACTTGTAATCCAACATTCTGTGTTTCCTGTATGGAGATACCCACTGCACAAATTGTGCTAACTGGTGGAAATTTTGGAATAGCTCCTCAGTGCAGACCTCCTTATGTTTATCAGTCTCTACAGGTATAGGAAAGCCACCTAATGGTGCAGTGGGAAATGACTTGACTAGCAAGCCAGAGGTTGCTGGTTCAAATCCCTACTGGTATGTTTCCCAGACTATGGGAAACACCGATATCGGGCAGCAGCAGCAATATAGGAAGACGCTGAAAGGCATCATCTCATATTTTGTGGGAAGAGGCAATGGTAAACTGCTCCTGTATTCTACCAAAGACAACCACAGGGCTCTGTGGTCGTCAGGAGTTGACACCAACTTGACGGCACACTTTACAGGTATACGAATACAACAAATATTTATATACCACTTTTCAACAGAAGTTCCCAAAGCAATTTACATAGAAAGAAAGAAAGAAAGAAAGAAAGAAAGAAAGAAAGAAAGAAAGAAAGAAAGAAAGAAAGAAAATGACTCCCTGTCCCTAAAGGGCTCATAATCTAAAAAAGAAACATAAGACAAACACTGGCAATAGCCACTGGAGGGATGCTGTGCTGGGGATGGTTTCTTTTTTCTCCTCAGTATTGTTACACTTCAGCAGGAAGTACCTATCAACATAATTGAAGTTGCTGTTTGCTTCACTCCATAACTCTCATTTAAAAAACCTTCAGGAAACACATGCATAATTCCTGCATGCTTGACATTATGCTGATAACTATACAATTTATCTATTCTTGCTTCTAGTCATAATATTTACAATATTTGTCTATAATTGAATTTCATAATACTTAGCTTGGCCACAGGGTGAACTTCCTTCAGATCCTAACCATTTGAGCTGCTGCACTGGCAAACTTCCTCAGATCAGGAGTGCCAAGTGCTTTGCCATCATTTGCCATCATATTATCACAGTGTGTTGTGTTACATGGGCATTATACATACATAGCATTATATTTTATTTTATTTATTGTTCAATTTTTATACTGCTGTCATGAGACATCCCATGGTGGTTATAAACACTTCAGGATGGTATACTCCTGCCAGGAAACAGAGGGTAGGTATAAATTGAGAGTTTTCACAATGGAGGAAAGTAAGAAATGGGGTCCCCCAGACATCTGTACTGGGACCGGTGCTTTTTAATTTATTCATAAATGATCTAGAAGTTGGGGTAAGCAGTGAGGTGGCCAAATTTGCAGATAATACCAAACTCTTTCAGGTAGTGAAATCCAAAACAGGTTGTGAGGAGCTCCAAAATGTTCTCTCCAAACGGGGTGAGTGGGCGACAAAATGGTGAATGCGGTTCCATGTTGGCAAACCCCAACTTTAAGTATATGTTGATGGGATCTGAGCTGTCGGTGACGGACCAGGAGAGGGATCTTGGGGTCGTGGTGGACAGCTCGTTGAAAGTGTGGACTCAATGTGCGGCAGCTGTGAAAAAGGCCAATTCCATGCTAGGGATCATTAGGAAGGGGATTGGAAATAAAACGGCTAATATTATAATGCCCTTATACAAAATGATATTGTGGCCACACCTGGAGTACTGTGTACAATTCTGGTCACCACATCTAAAAAAGGACATTGTAGAACTGGAAAAGGTGCAGAAGAGGGCAACCAAGATGGTGAGGGGCCTAGAGCACCTTTCTTATGAAGCAAGGCTACAACACCTGGGACTATTCAGTTTAGAAAAAAGACAACTGAGGGCAGACATGATAGAGGTCTGTAAAATTATGCATGGTGTGGAGAAAGTGGATAGAGAGAAATTCTTCTCCCTCTCACATAACACTAGAACCAGGGGTCAGCCCATTAAATTGATTGCCAGGAAATCTAGGACTAGCAAACGGAAGTACTCTTTCACACAATGCATAATCAACTTGTGGGATTCTCTGCCACAAGATGTGGTGACAGCCAACAACCTGGATGGCTTTAAGAGGAGTTTGGATAACTTCATGGAGGAGAGGTCTATCAATGGCTACTAGTCGGAGGGCTATAGCCTACCTCCAGCCTCAAAGGCAGGATGCCTCTGAGTACCAGTTGCAGGGGCATAACAGCAGGAGAGCGGGCATGCCCTCAACTCCTGCTATAGGCTTCCAGCGGCATCCGGTGGGCCACTGTGTGAAACAGGATGCTGGACTAGATGGGCCTTGGGCCTGATCCAGCAGGGCTGTTCTTATGTTCTTAGGTAGTTAGTGAGGGTCTCCTTACCTGTCCCTGTTTGCCTCTACTCTATGACCCCTGGTTTGACTCCTCAGGTACTTCCTGTAGTGAGTCAGTTCTCTTCCTTTCCCCTAGAGAGAAGATGGAAACATCTCTCTCTCTTTCCCTACCTATTCATTATGTAGCTTTTAGATAGTATTAGGTCTTTCTATCTCAATATACTTCACCAACAAATCAATTAAGTTTCGATTCTACAGTGATCTCCATGTGTCTTCTTTAAATAGCTGAAAAACAGCTAAACTCCACAACTCTAACGGGAGCGGCAGCTTCCTTGGCACCTTGCTAAATAATCACAAACTCCAACACTCCATACCTCCTGGGGCCCTCAAATCCTCTTTAATCTGTCCTGTGTGGTGTGGTGACTGTGCCATGCCTCCTTCCCACTCTGTGTGGGCTGGCCAAGTGTGACTGTGGTGAGGGCAGTGCTGAGTGCTGTGGCCAACTATAGCACACCCAGGATTGTCAACGAAAAATGTGGTAACTGCAGGTCTGTAGGCTGAGCATATTCCTTTCCTTGAGCATATAGTGATATGAAAATACTGCATTTAAAAATTGTGGTGTTTAAAATACTGCATGTGACTGTGTGTGTGTGTAGCGGGGTACAGAGGATCCTCCAAAAGGAATTTAGGTCCAAGTTCCCAAATCACCTAAGTGCACCTAGGTGAGAGGGGTGTGTCTATGCTGGCTTAGTGTCACCCTGTGTATGTGTCGCTCCTCTGTTGGATAGGGAGTGCATTGAATTCTGGCCCTGGTGGGTTGCCATAGGGAAATGTCTGTCTGAGGGAGAGAGTTTGTGAGGCATGAGTAGAAGAGGAGGAGGAGGAGGAGGAGGAGGAGTTGTTTAGACGAGGAAGGGCAGAGGCCAAACTGTTGAAAAAAGGAGAAGAGAACAGCTTCCTGCCCTCCAGCATCCATTACTCAGCCGCAGAGTCTACACCAGGAGCCAGGGAGGAGACTGGGACCTAAGAACTGCTGAGAAGCTTGAGGAGTGGCTGCTTCATCTATCCTGCATGGATTACGAAAAAAATCGAGACTCCTGTGGTCTGTTTTGTTTGTTTACTTTTACTCTGCAGAACAAGGGATTGGGGTTTGTTTTGCGTAAAAATGTATTTGAGTTGATTATTTTAAATCTGTTAAATGATTAAATTTGCTGCTAAATTTATTTCAGGAATGGTCTGAAGTAAATCTTCAAGAGAGACCAAGCAGCCTTGCGGGATACATGCTTCACGCAGCCTCCTGCCGTTGTGCTAACAGCAGCGGCATGCTGCAGAAGCTGAGGTTGGCAGTGGGGCCGAAAAGGAGCCAAGCCTGGGCTGGTGAGGCAGGGGGTGGGCCAGCATATGCGGGGCGGCGGGGGGATCAGTGCTGATTCCCACCCAGGGCCAGGACTGGCAGCTGGTGTTGGCTCAAAAGCACGCTTACTACTTCTGTCGTAGTTGGCTTTAATAAAGGCGTTACCCTTCTGTGGCTCTTGGGTTTTTTCTAATGGACCAGCATGGCTACCTACAAAGTTACCTGACAAGCATAATGGGTTTGCTGCTATTGCTAGGGTTGCCAGGTGCAGAAGGTGAAAATAGTCAATATCCATCACCAAAGTGGAAATGTGCAGTTGTCTGGAAGGTAGAAACTTTCAATGCTCAATTATTTGCAACTGGTTGGTTGCATCAAATTATATTATTCAACAGACCTGGAAGGAATCCTGTACAAGCCCCATTGACACTAAAGGGGCAATAAGTGGTCTTGCCCTTAGCCCATTCAGAAACCTTCTATTGAACATGATTTGCTTTCAGTCAATATTGCTCAGTTAGATTATTCAACAGACCAGCCCCACTCCCTGAGACCTGCTGTCTTCAAACCACCGCCTGATAATCTCTGTGCCTCCTGAGTCTGGAGGCCCAGCTACATGTTATGATAGTTGTGTTATTAAGAGGCACGATGAACACCAGGGATATCTCTTCTTGAACAGAAAGCAGCTGGCATGGGGGAGGGGGAGAGTGTGTGATCTAGAATGCTATTGTGGTGCATGGGGAGAAGGGTGAAGAGGAAAGGGTTAATGCCCTTTGCCCACTGTCAGGACCTACCGACTCAGATCGGAAGGACACCCCAGCTGAGATGGCCCGCCCAAAGTTCCCTTGATCCAACAGACCCTGATCAGCCAGAGCTTGTTGCCCCTCTTGTAGTCCCCCCCGACAGTGGAGCCCTGGTGGTGCTCTGTGTACCTGGTGCCTTCCAGCAAGGCTCCTGTCTACAATTCCCTCCCTCACTCCCAGGAGCAGACACAACACAGTGTCAGGGCCAAAGCCCAAAACTAGAGGGGAAGTGCTTGCCTAACTGCTTGGGGCCACTCCAGATGTGTCTGCTCTGGGGGAAAGAGAGCCCTACTCAGGTAATTTGGATCAGGACCATCCTGAGCTCCAGGAGGGAGCAGGGCTCCTGGCTGACTCCTCACGCTCCATTTGCAGCCAGCCTTTACACTAGCCCCAATCATGTTCTAAAAATAAATTTTAGATTGACCCTGAGCTGTAAATTATGCAAAATCCCAACAATGTGGCAGCTGAAATAAAAATACTTTAATACTGTCTTAAAGGCCACATATAGATTTATTAGTTTGTGGTTGTTTAGCATCTCTGGAGAGGAAGGAAGATGAAAAGTTTATTTAAAGAGGAGATGCCAATGTGAGCAGAAGCCCGATAGACAGATTTACAATGAATGACTTTCTAGTACTTTCTTCCCTTTGATGTTGCTGTTTAGACTGAGTGATAATTTTTATTAAATTACACACTTGTAGATAAATGTTTAACAAGTCTATTATTCTTAGCATTATACTAATGGCAAAGGAAATGAAGTCTTCAGGAAAAGCCATAGAATGAAATGTTGCATAATAAAATGCAAGTGGTGCATAGGTTATTGTGGTCCCTGCAAGCTGTATTCAGATTATGACTCAAATTACAGTTATAACATCATCTGCAGGCATCAGTTCTCATCAAAATAGCATGCATTATTCTGATTAAGAGGGATTACTTCATCTCAAGCTACATGCCATTAAGCATCTTGCATTCCCATTCAAATACTATGGGATGCTGTGCAGTTTTGACTGCTTTGCAGGGGCGTAACTACAATAGGGCAAGGGGAGACAGTTGTCTGGGGACCCACTGCCTTGCCCCCCCCAGAGGCAAGTCACATGACTGACTCCCCCAGCCACACACCCGCCTGGGCTTCCTTCAGTTGTATTCATCCTCCCAAATTGATGTGAGTGTTAAGACCTGGAGCTACCAGAACAGCATGTCTTTCTCTAGTACTATTAAAGGACTTACATTGTCCACAATTTACAAAACCTTTTAAAAAATAATTTAGGATGATGTTATACACACACACACATTTTACTATCCTTTTTGTTACCACTATTCAGCCTCATTTAAGATTTCTTTACCTCATAAGCTGAGCTTCAGTGGGGCGGGGGGGCGGGGCACGGTACATTTTAAAATCTTCTTTCTTGGCTAACTCCAACCTTGCTACGCCCCTGCTGCTCTGTCTCTGTACAAATCATGTACAGAGGATATTGTAGAAAAAGGAGATTGTAGAGCTGGAAACAGAGCAGAGAAGGGCAACCAAAATGATCAGGGAGTTGCAGCACCTTCTCTGTGGAGAAAAGTTAAAGCATTTGGGGCTTTTTAAGTTTAGAAAAAAGGTGATTTGGGGCAGACATGTCATTTATCAAATTATGCCTAGTGTGAACAAAGAAATTAGTTTTCCTCCATCTCTCATTATATTAAGACTCACCATTATCCTCTGACCCTGACTGAGAGTAAATTCAGGCCAGCCACCAAAAAGTACTTCTTTACATCATACAGTTTATTTATGGAACTCCCTGCCACAATATGATGGCTACTAGATTAATGGACTTCAAAAGGTGAACAGAGAAATCCTGGGAGGAGAGGTCCATCAATGGCTGTTAGTCATGTTAGTCATAAGCAACCTCCATGATTAGAAGCATTATGCCACTGAATGCCAGTTGAGAGAGGTTCTGCTTGTGGGCTTCCCAAAACCTCTGGTTGGCCATTGAGGCTAGCAGGATACTTGAACAGATGGACTTTGGGTCTGATCCAGCAGGGCTCTTGAGATTGGTGACTGTTATCCAGAACGACGGAGTGCAGGCACTTCTAACAGCAACACCCCCGGTTGTTGCCCCTGCTCTGGTTTCCAAGAGCACAAATACTTTTCAGAGCTTACCTGCCGCTGAGGGTCAAAATACATGTTTCTGCTCTAACAGAGCAGTTCTAGAACATGGATGGGCTCTGAAAAGTTTCTGTGCTCTTGCATAAGATCACCTTTGCTTGTAGACTAGTGCAGGGAGGGACTTGTGTTTTGAGGTTGCTGGAGTGTTAGGAGTGTTAGGACTGTCCATGGTGTCAGCCAGTAGGTCTAAGGCTCACATGGTACTTGAATCTGTTTTTTCATTTTTCACATCTCATTCAGAAGTATTGCCTGCAATTTGCTGATCAGTCTTTCCTCTTGGCAAGCAACTCCTTCCTCTCCTAAGCATAACTGGAGAGTCAGGTGGTAGGCTCAAGGTCCATTTCCTATTTTTATATTATTGTCAGATAGATTCATTTCTGTAGATATTTCCTTTGTTTGTTTGTTTGTTTGTTTTTAGTGACATTCTTATAGACAACACCTTCTGAGCTTATAGATTTCAATATGATTCTTTGCATTGTTGTTTCTTTTTCTGTAGTTCCCATTACTTTTGGACCTCCCACTGAGGTTGGTTATGGAGAGGAGAGCCAATATGAAGTGATTGATATGATCTGCCTAAGATTTTGCGTACAAAGTTCGATATTTATTCTATCCAGCTTGTGTTTCACTCTGATGAAATTATGAAAATTACATTCCTATCTCAGAGATTTTACAAACAGCATTGGATTTATAAATTTCTCCGCTACTTACAGCATTGAGATAGTTGTATGTGAATTTATAGCTTTTTACTGCAGAAGTTTGTAACAGCAGCTTTTGAATGTCCCTGTCCCACCAGAATAAGGATTTCTAGTGATACTGAATATTTCTGGGGGGGGTTTCCCATCTAGATTTTTGGATTCTTTTTTGATTATTTAGGATTCCATTCGCCCATCAACTTAATGAACAACATAATTAATGGAACTTATATTCACTGCATAAATCATTCATTACTCTGTATGGAACCTTTATTTGCTGTCGAGAGGGAAGTTGGGATGAAAAAGATCCTTGACCTTTTAAAAATCTCTCAGTTTATTTAGAAAATTATTATTTAGTATGGTAAAACTTTTAAAATTTACCTTTTTTCATTTCATTTTCATTCAGATTCATTAGATTTAGGATTTTGAAAGTTTCTGAATAGCTTTTAGATTCCCCCACCCTTTTCTTCTCGTTTTCTTTTTCTCTCTTTTCTGTTCTTTCATATAGGATTTAAATCAGAAGAAGGACAAATTGGCCGTGGGGAAATTTAAACTCTTTCTAACGAATAAAGAATATAGTTTAATTTTTGTGATAGGTGTTTTTACTGCAGAACACAACGGGTGTTTACCTAGGTCGAGGTTGGTTCTCCTCTCTCTGTCTGGCTGATTCCCTGGGAGGCCAAGAACTCTATATGGATGCCTAGATTTAGACTCTGCGTGGCTAGTTAATTACATTTATTTTACTTCTTATAGAAAATATCACTATCTTTGTTTCTTTCTTATGACTGGGGTGTTTTTTTTTCTTGGATGGATAAGATCTTGTTTGTAAACTTGTATTTTTGTCGAAATCTCAGAGATATAACATTTCTGTTTTTTTACTTATATTACTAATAAAAGCATTTTTAAAATCAGAAGTATTGCCTGCATTGACTAGAATGTGTACATTAAATTTAAAAGAGCTGCACTTCTGCTTTCTAATCTGCATTAAAAACTTGCATAAGTACTGCAAGAGGGGTTTCGTGCTAAATTAATGCTAAAAATACGTGTGCTCTTGGTCTACTCCAGGGCTGCTCAACTTCGGCCCTTCTGCAGATGTTAGCCTACAACTCCCATAATCCCTGGCTATTGGCCAATGTGGCTGGGGATTATGGGAGTTGTAGTCCAAAAACTGCTGGGCGGCCTAAATTGAGCAGGCCTGGTCTACTCCAATTCATTACAGAGAATGGTAGATGTGTTCTTAGGCTTTTCAAAAATGGCAAAACAAAAGTGGTTTCAACACACAGCACTATAACAACAGTAATCTCGTTACATAATTTGTCATTAAGTTGCTCTGAGTGCTCTGTTTGGACACGTAAATTAAACTGTAAATCAGGCAGGAACTGCTTCCAGAGTTATTTATTTAAAAATATGGGGGCGGAGGCAAGGAGGGAGGTAATGTGTTTGAGAAGGGTGAAGTGCCAGTTGAACAGATAGGCCTAAACCACAAATATGAACTGTGCATGCCAAGCGCTTGTGCTGCTCTGTGATGGCCCTCCATATGTAGCAGGAGTAGTTGACTGATGTTGTTTTTCCACCAGAGCACAGCATGGGGTCCGTGAAACAAGCCAAAAGGGCACATTGACCTCCTTCAAGATCTATGATTAACCTAATAAGGATCTTGGACTGGACATCTGATGCTTGCATCAGCTAATTATAGTAACCAGGACAATTGGAATATGCATAGTGGGCAGGCAAAAAGGATTCATTTGTATTGGTTTGGGGCCTAACGAAAGTCAGGCACACAAGTGTCGTTTTGGCTTTCCAATGGATATTGCAATGTGCAAAACAATGTTCAGGGCTGGGCTACCTATGCAGCAGCCCCATCACCTCCTTTACACATCAGCATCCTCAGGTGTATAGTTGCCTGCATTCTGACACAGGAAGCAGCTAAAGAACCAGATGTGCACATGTGCACAATTATGTGCTCCCATGGGAGAAGCTCTGAGCAGGACTACATTATCCAGCCATCCCGTGCTTCCTCCCAGTTGCCCCATGTGCTTTCCCAGGCTACCCTGAGTCACTTTCTGCCTGCCCCTCATACTCCCAAGATTCTCTTCAGCCACCTGGCCACTCTCCATGCTAGTCCTGGGTTGGCAATTAAAGAGTCCCCACAACCATCACTGCACTACCCGGGGTAATTGCCCCGCATTCTGCTGCCTCTTGTGGTGGGTCTTACCCACTTAGCATGGCGTTATTCAATTACTTCGATTATTTGAAAAATCATGGAGAAACAATTGGGCAAGGAAAGCCCATTTGATAACATGGGCCACATAACATAAGAGGCTATTTACACGACCGCTTGAAAGTGGGCTAAGGGAGCCCAGCCTGCTTTTGAGCGGTTGTGAGAACCGCAGGGAGCTGCATGGCTCCCAGCAGTTAGCCCACTTAATTTCCTCCCCTTAAACTAGGTTAGCAGAGCGAGCGCTCCGCTAACCCTGTTTTGGCATTCATGAGTTGCCAAAGCGTGGCTCTGTGCTGCGGCAACTCATGAGGAGACCCCCGACTGGGAGGCCCCAACAAGCCTCCCAGCCTCAGCAGTCTTCCCAGAATGCTCCACACACTTGTGTGGGGTTTTCTGGGACGTCTGGGGCCAGGCAGCTCCCAATCCCCTCCACCCTTACCGGATCCATGACGGAGCCAGTAGTCATGTGGGTGGCTGATCTGGCCGTCCAGGGCGAGCTCCCTGCTCGTCTGCAGGGAGAGCAGGCTGCCTGCTTTCCCTGCAGAACTCAGTTAGGCTCTACACACGGATCGTGTGTACAGCCTCATAGTCTACCATCACTGCTCCCAGTGGCAGAGCCACCATTGGGCGAATAGGTTCAAAGAACCCAGGCCATGCCCAATTAGGGGCCGCGCCTCACAGCCCCTACATGCCCCCCACGTCTGACATCAGACACAGGGGTGCTGGTTTAGCTCCCAAGCGGGGGCCGTGCAGCCTCCGTTCATGAGTTAAATGGCTGCTGTGTTCACGGTGCTGCCAGGAGCTGCTCTTCCCTGCCTTTAAAAGCTGCTCCTGGCTGTGCTGCAAACACAGCGCCAGCCCAAGTCTAGCTCCCGAAGGGGCCGCGCAGCCCCTTTGGGAGTTAAATGAGCGGCACTGCGTTCGCAGAGCGGCCAGGAGCAGCTCTTCCCTGGCTGCACTGCAAACACAGCATCAGCCCCAGTCTAAACTCCTGAAGGGGCCAAACTCCCCCTTCGGGAGTTAAATCACCAGCAGTGTGCAGCTCTGGCCAGACTCCAACTCCCGAACAGAGCCGCATGGCTCTGTTCGGGAGCCAGACCATGCCCCCCATGTCTGATGTCAGTTGCGGGGGGCAGGGTAAGCAGCGCCACTGCCGCCACACACAGGCCGTTGGCAGTCAGGATCCGCGCCTGACTGCTCCTTTACACAAATGATGGTGCAGGTTAGAGTATGTATGGTGCTTACTGCTTAGCAACGAGGTTCATCAGGTGGTCAGGTCAGGTTTCTGAGTCAGATCAACTGACAATCCAATGGGACAACTGTTTGCCCTAGTCAGTCCAAGGTCAAGCCAATATTAGGAGCTGAAAAGAAGACAGGAGGAGAGAGAAGCAAATAGAGTAATTCCCTTAGTCAATCACATAGTCAATGACCTTCCTTGTGAGAGCAAGGAAGGTCATTTCCATTGAGACAAGCTGTTGAGACGAAAATCAAGCTTAGAGACATGCTATGCAGGAAAGGGCTTCCCAACCCTTGCGGGGAGATGTTGTTGGACTACCACTCCCATCATGCCCAGCCACAAAGGCCTTTGTCCAACAATATCTGGGGAGCCAAGGTTGGGAACCCCTTCTTAGAAGAGCTGTGTGATCTGGGACAGTCCT
Source organism: Hemicordylus capensis (assembly GCF_027244095.1). NCBI lineage: Eukaryota > Metazoa > Chordata > Lepidosauria > Squamata > Cordylidae > Hemicordylus > Hemicordylus capensis. The sequence continues at coordinate 78,551,332 of NC_069661.1, read as the reverse complement.
TGATGGCCCCATGTGTATAGCCCCTTCAGTCCAGCTCACCTCAGGCAGCCATTAATATTACCAATTACATTCATGTATGCATCATTTGATTCCAAATTCAGCAAAATGCTACCTGACCCAAACTAACTTCATTTGATGAGAAGAGTTCTGGTCCAACTCCAAGTTTCAAAAGGCACTCAACAAACTGTCCTCCATGGGCTTCCTCTTCTCTAGGTAGGCCCTAAGGCAGTCATTCCATCATACAAAGTCTTTGGGCACAGACGTGATTTCAGAGACCAGCAGTGGGCCTTGGGCCCTTGGCAGCCACCAGAAGCTTTCTGATTCCTGATGCTGGCCCTGCTTGGATTTAAGTCAGGGATTCTTGATGCTGGCCCTGCTTGGATTTAAGTCAGGGACTGAATAAGCTTACATCTGTGTGCTGTGGATTTCCTGTCATTTGTATCTAGTCATTTTAATGAAGATTCACAAAAACTCATTAACTAGTATATAAAGCTAGAAAAAACCAATTACTCTTTGTTGCATACACCCTGTTATCAGTCTTGGCATTATCTCCTTTTGGTGGTGGAGGCGGCAGGTGAAGACATGATGATGTGGGAAATGATTTATTTGGCAAGGCAAAAATGAAGCAGCCATATGTCAGAAATCCTCTAGTGGAAGCATGTACAGAATATGATGTTTCTCTGTATGTGTTGCTGGTCTTGATCTCCTGGAGTTTATTATGCTATGAATCCAAGACAGTGGAACCTAGGAACCTGCGTCTGGCCATTAGTCCATCTAGGTCAGTATTGTCTACACCAGGGGTTCTCAGCCTTGGGTCCCCAAATGTTCCTGGACTTCAACTCCCATAATCCCCAACCAAAGGCCACTGGGGCTGGGGATTATGGGAGATGAAGTCCAACAACATCTGGGGACCCAAGGTTGAGAATCTCTGGTCTACACTGACTGGCAGCAGCTTCCCAAGGTTTCAGGCAGGCACCTTTCCTTAGCTGTACCTGGAGACGCCAGAGATTGAACCTGGGACCTTCTGCCTACAGAGCAGATGCTCTGAGCTGCAGCCCCATCCCAAAGGGCACTTGATGCAACCATGGATGAACCTTTGTTTCTTTTTGTCAACTTGCTACTGCCTTCATTTGCAAAATGAATAGATTCAAACTGTACATATCATGATGTTCATGGTATGGGGGGGAAATGAGAAAGAATACTATAACAACCAAAGCTTTGAACTGAAAGAAGCAATTTACTGAATGCATCAGGACAGATAATGGAGATGTCAATAATAAATGAAGAATTTTTATTGTATCTTCTTAAAATCATAAATGATTTTAAATCACTACTCGGTCACGGCGATATAAAGGAGATGCCTTCCATTACCAAGCAGTATTGGAGAGAAATTCCGCTCCTCTTTTGAGGGAAATTCCAGTCATGGCTCACACCCAGCTTTTAGCTGTTCCTGCTTCATAGCAGTAAAGAAACATGCCTGCAATTACCAAGGTGTTAATTTCAGCATTGCGTGTGCTTTCTCTCTCGCTTTTATTAGATTGGCATGAACATTTCACACTCTAGTGTGTGCTGTAATTGGAACAAACTGCAACACCTACTACTAAAAACGGCCCTCTTTGTAGACATTGCATGTCACCTCCATTTAAAATTCCCTAGCCACACTTCTGCCTCCCAAGCTGCCTTTGAAGCCAACTTTATGTGTTTTAAGGACAATTCAAACATATTGCAAGCACAGCAGGAGAGTGTAAACAATCAGAAACTGAACAAGGGCAGTCTTCAGCATCCATATGTGGCAGATTCTGGGGTGGGGGTGGAGGACCACTTTGTCACTGAAGCTGGCATGACAGAAATGATTCCACATTTCTACAATTAATATATGATATTAAGGTGCAACATATGAACCCATGTCCACTACTTAGCTATTATAAAGGATATTCGTCTACAATAGACTGATGAAGCGTTTATGTCAAGAATTATTGTTACTCATTGCCATTCATTTGGCGCAGTCGTATGACTCTTGTTCGTCTTTCTTTCTGATTATTTTGCAGTTCATATAAGCAAGACACAGTGCAGTTAGTTTGGGCTGATCCAGAAATAAATCCAAATTAGAAGTTAGCAGAGTCTTTTGTTGAAACTGCTTACATATGGAACAAAACAGTGCCAGGTCTGGGCAAGGGTCAGGCCCTCGGCAATCTGGTTCCAGAATCTCAAGGGAGTTGGCTGCCAGCCAAAAGGGCCAGACGCAGATGCATGGTCAAAACAGGCAGCAATGAGGTCCCAAGACAGCAGAAGAGCATCAGAAGGGCCACAGGGAGGTGCCTAATCAAGGCCAGGCAGGGTTGAGTACTGAGACAGTGTCAGGATACCATGTTACCAGGCTGCCTGTGTGGCCCTGTGGAGTCTGGAGAAGGGTATGGCATCCCACCTGTGGGGCTTTCGTTCCCTTCAGCGGGCAGCAGGGATGGGAAGCGTCCAGGCTGGTCAGGGTCCCAGTGGGGTTGAGAAGGCAAGGTAGGGAGAGCTAAAGGGAACAATTCCAGGGAGACAGCCACGTTGGGTGGGGCAGGAAACAGGAAGCAAGGTCAGGAAGGGGGCGGGGCTGGAAGTTGGCTTTAAGCCCTGTCAGCTCTGCACTGGAGCATTTAAAGACAAGGCAGTCAATGAGGAGGGCTTGCTTCTGAGTATGGGAGCCAGGAGTTCCCCAGGAGAGGAAACCGGCTGAATGAAGAAAGCCAGGAGGAGGACTCAGGTGGCAAACTACCTCCTCCCTTGAGGAGGAGGCTGACATCTCTGTGCCTACCCAGTCATTCTGGAGTTCAGGAAGGGCCAGGAGCTCACCTCGTCCCCAGGGTCGTAACTACAGGGTGTAATGAGCTGTAATTGACACCCCAGGCTGCAAATTGTTTTTAAAAGAACATATAACCTCCCCCTCCCCACCAGGTTTTGCAAGCCCCACCCACAAGACTTTGAGACTAGCTATGAGCCTGTCCGTCCCCTGGGAGTCTGACAGGCAGCAATAGAGGGTCAGAGGCAAGAGAATAGTCCAAATCAGGCAGGCTTCAAGTTAGAGTGCTGGACTAGGACCGGGGAGACCCGAGTTCAAATCCCCATTCAGCCATAAAACTAGCTGGGTGACTCTGGGCCAGTCACTTCTCTCTCAGCCTAACCTGCTTCACAGGGTTGTTGTGAAAGAGAAACTCAAGTATGTAGTACACTGCTCTGGGCTCCTTGGAGGAAGAGCGGGATATAAATGTAGTAGTAGTAGTAGTAGTAGTAGTAGTAGTAATAATAATAATAATAATAATAATAATAATAAAAGGAGTTGGCTCATAGGCAGTGAGTGTTTTCACACACAAGCTCACTGGTTCAGAATGCAGAACAGGCTCTGAGGGTAGGGCTTCATGGGTCCTTATGCAGGGCTGGTCTTAGGGGTGGGTGAGCTAGGAGGCCTCCCAGGCCGTCTGCCTGGAAGAGGCACTGAGCTGAGCTTGGTGGCTTGTTGTTTGTTGAGTGTCCTTTTTGCAGTGAGCCAAGGAGACAAAAAGCAGGCCCGGAAAAGAGCTTTCCTTGCCTAATTGTTCTCTGAAGGTGAGAGGGATGGAGTGTGCGAGGCTGAAAAAGGATGGAGGGCAAGACCTGGAGAGGGCCTGTGAGACTTCAGTGGAATCCCAAGACTGAAGCAGGAGAGCTCTGGCAGCAAAGCAAAAAACTCATGAGAAGTAGCTCTGGGGCCCTTTTCACAGGTATTTCGGGGAACGCCTGGGAACATAAGGGCCTGTTATACTGCTAGGTTTTGTAGCCTTGCAAAGCCACACAACCTAGCAACTAACCATGCAGGAGAGGGGCCACGACACTGAAGGCACTCCTCACCCAAGACACAATTTATCTTAAGGGCAGCCATATTCTGACAACTCTGAGTGGCCCATGTGCTGAGTGTTCGTTTGCGGCTCCCTCTGCCTTCTTATTACACCTTTTGTTAGTGTGCCTCCCCCCCCCCACACACTCCAATAGAGTGTGCTATTGATATGTCCTTCTTCATGTTGTAATGCATGATGGGACAACTGCTGCCACCAAATATTTATATACTGCTTTTCAACAAAAGTTCCCAAAGCGGTTTGCATAGAGAAATAAAAATAAATAAAGATGAGTCCCTGTCCCCAAAGGACTCACAATCTAAAAAGAAACAGAAGATAGACACCAGCAACTGCCCCTGGAGGGATACTGTGCTGGGGCACGATAGGGCCAGTTGCTCTCCCCCCACACAAAATGCCAGTCTCATGATGGAAAGTCTTTGGGTCAGCTAAATCTTTAGACAGGCTCGTACTTCAGCCTAGATGGCACCTTCAAAGCACAAAACTCGGAAGCTATTCGCATGAGCAGCAAAAACTGGGCTAGGGAAGCCCAGCCCAGTTTTCACTGCTTGTGTGAACTGCCAGGAGCCACGTGGCTCCTGGTGGTGGCGCAGTGGCAAGCCTCTTAAATAGCCCGCTGCTTAACGCAGGTTTTGGGCATGAGTGTGCCCCCAAACCGGGCGAAGTGATCGTGTGTCTGCCGTGGCTGCTTGGGGGGGGGGGTTCCCAGTAATGCACCTTGCACTCATTCCATTATTGGGGCTCCAGGGGGTGGGGCACCACATGGTGGCGTTTCCCTGCACATGACCCCCGGAGTGGCCAGGTGAGGCAGGGCGAGGTGCGGGCGGCCCACAGAAGAGCCACTGCTCGTTTGGGTGGGCAATCCTCCTGCCCAGGGATCCACCACCAATCATCTGTGGGGAAGCTAAGCTAAGCCCTCCTTCCCCACAGACCCACCCAAAGCTCTTCACATGAATCATATGAAGAGCTTCTCTGCTGTAGAAACAGAGCACTGGGGAAGCAAGAAGTGAGGCAATGGAGCCTCATTACATTACAATTAGGAATTATTAGATGACATTCTCCATACAGAACCTAAGGATCTACTAAAGAGACCATCAGTCTCTTTAGTAGTTATGCACCTGAGACTTATTCAAGGGGGTCCAGGGGGTTAAGTGGACTTAAGGACGCAGTTGAGAGCATTCCACTTCAAGCCTCGTGGTACGCTGCTCAGCAACCATCTTAGAGTGAAAAGATGGAACAAGATGTTTCCAAAAGCCCCCCCCCCAAAAAAAAACCCAGAAGTTGGATTCAGGGTGAAAAGGGGGCATATAACTCTTCCTCACCTCCTTCTCAGGGCGTGGGGGTCTGTGTTTGGTGAAAGGATACATCTGGTTTTGCACAGTAGGTCTGTTCCCCCCCTTGGCTGCCTCTACCCACAGTAGCCACCACTCACCATCAAACCTTATGCCTGTCAACTGTTCAGCTTGTAATGAACAATTTACTACTACTAGTAGTAGTAGTACTACTACTACTAATAATAATATTTATATAAAGCATTTTTCAACAAAAGTGCTCAAAGTGGGATAGATAGATAGGATGGTTCCCTGTCCCAAAAGGGCTCACAATCTAAAAGACAATGTAAGGGAGATACCAGCAACAGCCACTGTAGGGACGCTGTGTTGGGCCCTTAAATAGGGACAGGTGCTCTTTCCTTGCTAAATAAAAGAGAAAGCAAGATTGTGCTGTCAAATCAGTGTCAACTCCTAGCGATCATATAGATTTGTCTATCCATGTGATTTTCTTTGTACAGTACATAAAGCACCATTTAAAAGATGCCTCTTTGCTCAGATAGCAGAAGTTACAAGTCGTTGAGACTCCTGATTTGTTGTATAGCAGGACAAACTATGTCGTCTAAGAATGACACAATGGTAAGACCAGTGCACACCATGCCGTGCCATTGCTCATGTATGTTAAATGTTCATCCTTTTTCATTCTACCACAACGGTCACTAGCATATGTCAGGAGCCAGAGATAATTGTCCTTTTCAGAAGTTGTTGGAGAGCTAAATGAATGCTTGTGTGGGGAGAGGGGCATAACAAATTATGCCAGGAGTTTCCCCTGACTATGTGCATTCATGAGAACCTGTGTCAAGCACCCCCACGTGTTTAGTTGCAGGGTTCCCAGACTGGTTTAGAGAGCCTTCCAGGTGCACACAACTGTATGCAGGGAATCTTTACACAAATCCTAATGAATCCACATAGATTGGGATGACGCTTCCCCCACAGTGTTGGCATCCTCCTCTGCACATGTTTAATTAGCCCCTGACTAACATGTGACAGGGCTATTGTTAACCTAGCAGGGATGTTTTCTCCCCACACATCTCTCGAATCATACTGAGGGCTGATTCTCACAATCATGTTCTTTGCAACTATCACATGGTAGCCTGAGATTTTGAAAGTTATCCCAGTAAGCAGCAAACATTCAGCCCAGCATCGTGTTTGACCAGTGGCTGCTGCTGGTGTCTACTTTGTGTTTCCTTTTGAATTGTGAGGTGTTCTGCAACAAAAATGCTTCTGATTCTGATTTCTTTTGCTATGTGAACTGCAAACTATACTGTGAATTGCTTTTGCTGAAAAGCAGTGTATTATTAACTGTAACAGTAATATACTGTTGTTGTTGTTAATGATGGAATTAGATTTGACTGTGCATCTTTACCAATCACTTCAGTGGATTATGGAGATAAATTCTGGTTACAGTTTGATACAGAAGCCCAGTATATATATAGAAGCCTAGTAAATTAAGCTATAGGTGGACTATGGGTTGGATTCAAAGGTGCATGAATGAAAACTGCTTTACTCACAGCAAGTGACACTCCTGCTTTCTGCCAGTATGCCCTCCCACTGCAGCCTCACCATGTCCTATCTCAACCATTCTAGAGAGGCCCATCAACCCTCAAGAGCAGATTCTGGAGGCAGGAAGGACTGCTGGAGTATGAGGAGTATGAATGAAAAGGGAGCAGAGGAGTATGAATGAACAGCAGAATTCCACTCACACATCTCTGGATCAAACCCTTACTTTATGTACTGAAATACTTAAGTGACCAAATAAAATGTTTTTAAAATGTTCATATATCCAAGTAATAGAGAAGGGCTAGATAGCAAACCCTTTTGTATGTCAAATATATATTAGGTTTAGGAAAGGCTTCATGTTAACCTACTCTTCTGTGTAGCAGAAAGTATGTATATTTCACGTCTGATTTCCCTGGTATGTGGATTTGGGATTTTTAAAAAGACCATTTTAACTTGCAGTACACTCTAGCTAGTAAACACAATAGCAATTGCACCGCAAAGAATAATATTCTGTTGTTTGAATTAAACGAATAGGGTGGATAAGAATGCTGCTTCCCATTAAATTTCTTCCGTGTGTTTTTTAAAACACCTAGATGAATTCAAGAATCAAAGAGGAAGGACCTGAAAAAGATATGAATTAATGAGGACCACATTTCTGCAATACAATGCTTTTTGACTACTATAGACCTATAAATAAAATATGTTATATGCATAGTTGACACCCTCTGACTGAGTAACATTAATGTAAGTAGACACAGATTTTTAAGCCTTTTTATATAAAATGTGGTTAGTTCCCGCTTTGTGAGCTATGTTAATGAACGCCAGAAAGACTATAGGGTGCGTTTTAACTTTTCGTTTACCCCCATCAGATGCATGCTGGGAGAGCAGTAAGTGCCGTTCCCATGGCAAAGGGATTGCCACATGGACTTAAAAGGTCCATGATTGAACAATTAATTGCATTTTTAAAAATTATTTGCTTTCACACATTGAACACAATAGGCCTTTGTTATATTTAATAGCTGTGGCATGAAAGCAATGCACTAGCCACAAAAACACTATAATGGCATACCTTTGGCCACAATAAATTGCTACATTTTTTAATATGTCTGGACTGCAACAGACTCTTGATTATCCAAGAGCTCAGTCCAGCCTCTTTCATGCTATTTTGTGCAACGTGTGAATGTTGTTAAGGCAGGACAGAATGTGGAAGAAAAATCATATCTATATACCATTCATTAATTCTTTATTTTCTTTACAATATTTATATACTGTATCAGTGACGTGGTGCAGGGGGAAGAGAGTGAACTCTTTGCCTCTATACTAATTCCCTAATTTAAATCAGAAGCTGCTGTTAGCCATGAAGAGGACAGTTTACTGGTGTAATTTCTATGCTCATAAGTTTTCCCTTCCACAGCTAATAGCAGTTTCAGGAGACATTCTGCGGCCATGGTACAGGAGGGAAAGTTAGATCTCTCTTACAGCCCCTGTCTAAGTCAAGAACCCCCTGAGTGAAATCATTAGCTTACATACCACACAGAGAATGGCGAACAGGAGCAGACAGACCCCCATCTCTGCTAACTAGAACAGAAGAACATAATTAAAGCCCGGCTGGATCAGACCCAAGGCCCATCTAGTCCAGCATCCTGTTCCACACAATGGCCCACCGGCTGCAAGAAACACACCCCAATACTGCTTAGGCAGATCTGTTATACTCTTATGAACACCTGCTCAATTGCAGGTTGAAGTAGTACCTCCCTTATTCCAGTGGTACCTCCCTTATTTCTAATCACAGCCTGCAATTGAGCAGATCAGGAGCGGAGGGAGGCCAGCAGTGGTCCGGGTTCTGCCACCACTGCGGGCCCCCTAGCCCCACCCCCTGCATATGACATCAGATGCAGGGAGCATTTAGCCACGCCCCCCATGTCTGGTGCTGCACCACACAGCCCTGTTTGGGAGCTAAATCGGCCAGTGCTACATTTGCAGCACAGCCAGGAGCGGCTGGGAGAGTTGCTCTAGCCACGTTGCAAACGCAGCACTGGCCAATTTAGCTCAAAAATGGGGCCGCACAGTTCCGTTTGGGAGCTAAATCATCCTCCCCCCGTGTCTGACATCAGATGTGGTGGTCTTGTCTGGGCCATGAGGCATGGCCCCTGAGGGTGGTAGCCCAGGTTCTTTGAACCCCATCCACTCAATGCTCCTTCCCTGGAGCAGCTGTCTGTAGGAGCGGAATGGTTCCCTGCCCGCCCCCATGAGGCCATGCAGGTCTCTTCCTTATATCCTCATAGGCAGCTCAGGTAGGGTCTGCTCCTGTCCTTCATTCTCTGTGTGGTACTTGAGCCATTAAAATTCAGTGTAATTCCATTACACTGAAGAAGATTTCAGGCATTTCTGTGAACTCAATAATATGTTTCTTTTTCTAAAGGCTGACTCACTTATGCAATTTTGCTATTTGTGAATCTGCTGGCCAATTTAAATAGTAATTTGTTTAGAAAAGACATACATTTTGGTTTCTGAACCCTATAGCTGTCAGCATTTTCACAAATGGGAGAGGTGAGAAATTACATGAACTCCATTTAAACTCCCCAAAGGACAACATGCCCTTTGCCAAGTCAAATCTGCGCTTAAAAATGTATCCTTGCTACATCCCTGAGTTACAATATTTTATCACACTGTTGGCCAATTAATTTATCTGAGGAGTTGATCTGGAAATGTTTTTATAAGCTGAATATTCTGTATCTTACTTTGCTGTAGAGTAGGGCTGCACAACCTTGGCCCTCCTGCAGATGTTGTATTGCAACTCCCATAATCCTAACTATTTGCCTCTGTGGCTGGGATTGATGGGAGTTGTAGGCCAAAAACAGCTGGAGGGCCGAAATTGTGCAACCCTGTTGTAGAGCAAGGCATAGGTATGGTGGTAGCTTTTAGTCTTTTATTGTAATCAAATAGTTTCATATCCTGGTCCATATATTTTGAGATCTACAATGCAATGTACAATTGCACTTGGACTAGTTTAATACCAGCATGGTGAAGAAACCACTGCCACCAGAGCTTTTTTGTTGAATCTCCCAGACCATCCTGATTATAATTCATTAATTTCAGGGCTGAAGTTGTGCAGCCCTGCCCTGAAGCAAGCACTCTATACACTGGAGTAAGCACTCCTACTCCAGAGCAAACACTCTTGTTCCAGACCAAAGACACCTGTTTCAAACTAAGGACAACTATGGATGCTACCTACTGATTCTGGATCAGGAGATGGTAACTTCAGTAGCAAAGTAATACTCGACAATGGGCAACACTGTGCAGGGCCAAATGGCTAATATTACCATACAGTTAATATTGCCATACATTATTTCCAAATGGCTAATATTACCATGCAGGTGCACTGTTTGGAGGAAGGGAAGCCCACATGCCAGCCAATAGTAGAGTGGGGAGAAGCCAGCCCACCCTCCGGGAACCTTACTACACCCTTGCTCATAGCCTTACAATTCTTCTTAGGCAAAAAAGAAGCACAGAGAGGAGAAAGCAGGTATAGGGGTCCCTCTGTACTTCTTGCCCCTACTGCAACCTTGCTACACCCCTGGATACTACCCATTATTTTTAAGGCTGACTACCATAGAGATTATGCTCAGATGCAGGAGGCCCTCAGAAACATGGGGTGCAGCCTTGATAGTTGGGTAAGAGCTGTAAGCAGCCCTGGATTAACCATAAGGAAAAACAAGCACGTGCTTAGGGCATCAAGGGAAGGGAGGCACCACAGAGTTTCCCCCTAGCTATCATGCCCTTAACTCTTTCACTGAAAATAAGAACAGCCCTGCTGGATCAGGCCCAAGGCACATCTAGTCCAGCATCCTGTTTCACACAGTGGCCCACCAGATGCCGCTGGAAGCCTACAGGCAGAAGTTGAGGGCATGCCCTCTCTCCTGCTGTTACTCCCCTGCAACTGGTACTCAGAAGCATCCTATCTCTGAGGCTGGAGGTGGCCTATAGCCCTCCAACTAGTAGCCATTGAAAGACTTCTCCTCCATGAAGTTATCCAAGCCACTCTTAAAGCCATCCAGGTTGTTGGCAGTCACCACATCTTGTGGCAGAGAATTCCACAAGTTGATTATGCATTGTGTGAAAAAGTACTTCCTTTTGTTGGTCCTAGATTTCCTGGCAATCAATTTTATGGGATTACTCTTGGTTCTAGTGTTATGTGAGAGGGAGAAGAATTTCTCTCTATCCACTTTCTCCACACCATGCATGATTTTGTAGACCTCTATCATGTCTCCCCGCAATCGCCTTTTTTCTAAACTAAATAGCCTCAGTTGTTGTAGCCTTGCCTCATAAGAAAGGTGCTCTAGGCCCCTGATCATCTTGGTTGCCCTCTTCTGCACCTTTTTGAGTTCTACAATGCCCTTTTTTAGATGTGGTGACGAGAATTGTACACAGTACTCCAGGGGTGGCCGCACGATCATTTTGTATAAGGGCATTATAATATTAGCCGTTTTATTTTCAATCCCCTTCCTAATGATCCCTAGCATTGAATTTTCCTTTTTCACAGCTACCGCACATTGAGTCAACACTTTCAACGAGCTGTCCACCACAACCCCAAGATCCCTCTCCTGGTCAGTCACCAACAGCTCTGATCCCATCAACATATACTTGTAGTTAGGGTTTTTCATCCCAATGTTCAATCACTTTACACTTGCCAACATTGAAGCACATTTGCCATTTTGTCGCCCACTCCCCCAGTTTGGAGAGATCCTTTTGGAGCTCCTCACAATCCGTTTTGGATTTCACTACCCAAAAGAGTTTGGTATCATCTGCAAATTTGCCCACCTCGCTGCTTAGCCCTACTTCTAGATCACATATGAATAAATTAAAAAGCACCGATCTGAGTACAGATCCCTGGGGGACCCCACTTCTTACTTCTCTCCATTGTGAAAACTCTCCATTTATCCCTACCCTCTGTTTCCTGTCTTTCAACCAGTTTGAAATCCACACATGTACTTGTCCCCTTATCCCATGACTGCTAAGTTTCCCCAGGAGTCTTTGATTATGACCTTTGTGGAAAGCTTTCTGGAAGTCCAGGTATACTATGTCAACTGGATCACCTTTATCCACACACTTGTTGAGCCTCCCAAAGAACTCTAAAAGGTTTGTGAGGCAAGATTTACCTTTGCAGAAGCCATGCTGGTTTTCCCCTAGCAGGGCTTGTTCTTGAGGATGCTTTCCATCAATTTGCCTGGAACAGACATTAAGGTAACTGGTCTGTAATTTCCCGAATCGCCCTGGATCCCTTTTTTAAAATCGGTATTACATTGGCTACTTTCCAGTCCTCCGGTACAGAGCCTGATTGCTGGGATAAATTACCAAGGAGGTCGGCAATTTCACATTTGAGTTCTTTGAGGCCTTTTGGATTGATGCCATCTGGCCCTGGCAATTTGTTAGTTTTCAGTTTTTCCAGTTTAGAACATCATCTCTTGTCACTTCTGTCTGACTCAGCTCTTTAGCCTCCATCCCCCAAAAGTCTGCTTCAGAAACAGGTATATGCTCTGTATCCTCTACCGTGAAGATGCACACAAAGAACTCATTGAGCTTCTCTGCAACTTCCATATCCTTCTTAATAATCCCTTTCACTCCTTCATTGTCTAATGGTCCAACAGCCTCCCTGGCAGGTTTCCTGTTTCTGATGTATTTAAAGAAGTTTTTATTAATCCCCTTGATACTTTTAGCTAAATGTTCTTCAAACTCTCTTTTCACCTCCCTTATTGTCACCTTGCATTTCTTTTGCCACCTTGCATTTCACTGCCACACTCAACTTTAGTCGATTTTTTGTAATTGTTTTTATCTGCCATGTTCGACTTTACTCTGCATTGTTTAAAAAACGTTTTCTTTGGATCGGGGAGTGACTAAAGTTTCGAGAAACTACTAAACTATGTATCTGAAGTAAAAAGTCATTGATTTGTGAAAGATTACTGTAAAGAGCAGTACAAAATATTGATAAAACTTCATGTAAAAATGGCCATATGTTATGATGTCTGACCTTGAAGATGAAATATTTTTCTCAATCATTTCTTCTGTTGCGGCTATTTATATGAAATTATAGGCTGTGGAACTGTTTTATTTTACCTTAAAAAATCTAGAAGAAAACTTTTAAAAATTTAAATAAATATTAAGGTATAAGTAAATAAGTTGCTTGAGTCTTAATGTCTTGTCAGTTAAGCAATTGAGGGGGCCGAGCGGGGCAACATTGTTGGGCTGTGCTTAGGGCATCAGTTGCCCTTAATCCGGCCCTGGCTGTCATAGCTCTTTCACACAGCAAGTCATAAAAACAAGCCAGCTGGATCAGGCCCAAGGCCTATTTAGTCCAGCATCCTGTTTCCCACAGTGGCCCACCAGATGCCTCTGGGAAGCCCACAGGCAAGAGGTGAGGGCATGCCTTCTCTCTTGCTGTTTCTTCCCTGCAACTTGTAACAAGTCTTGACTTGTCATTGAATTATCCAAGGATGGCTATCTGCATGTGAACAGGTATCACCTTTGGAACAGCCGAGCTTTAAAACATGCTGCCATAACCACAAAGCAGCCCCATGACCCATGCGGTATTTCTAATGCTGAAGCAAAGCAGATCTGGTCCTGGAAGATTCCTGGATGGGAGACTACCTAGGAATGCAATGTAAGTTTTGCAAAGTTCTTTAGAATGTGGTATGTGTTACAAATAATCAGCTGGAATATTCTATAATAAGTAGCCCAACTGCAAATAATTAATTTAATTATTAAAAATAATCAATTTCATTTCTACGTAATTAGAGTCTTTTATTCAGACCCATAAGCAAAGAAGCCCGCACAGAATAACAAGCATTTAAAGCAACATACCATACCACCTGCCTGTATCCAATTGCTTTAATTTTCCCCACATAGATTTACAGTGATTATTTCCTCCTAGGCTTGGTCTTCAGCAACTATTTTTTGATGGACCTTCTATATATTGCAAACTGTTCCCCAGTTTATTTGCATTGAACAGCAGGATATCAGAGGAATTGATTAACAAACTAACAATACAAGGTCAGCCCTTGAGTTTTCTTTGTTTGTATTATGTTTGGTTTCTTTTATTGCCCTTTAGTAATAATGCAATAAAGAAAGCATCCTGGTGCTTTTTCTATTTGTTTTATTAAATCTCCTTGCTTCGGGGTATTTGGCTGTTGTCATGTAGGTTTCTCTTTAATATCCCAACTTTACTTCATACTAATTCATTTCCTCTGTCCTTAAAGGTTTCTCAATAAACTAAGCAAACTACTTCTTTATTGGAAGTAGCTTGCCCCAGAATACAATATTTGTGCTTCCATTCAGTTACTTAAGAGGTAATAGGGTTGTCATTCCATTCAGTTACTTAAGAGGTAATAGGGTTGTTGGTGGTGTGCAATTACAAAATATTGCTTAACTTACATGCTGTTTGTTCTCCAATATTATACATTCTGCCCCACCTCCTCCAGGTGTGTCCATCTCTAGGGCTGCTGCAACAAAGAGCAGGCTGGGCCAGGGCTTGGGAGAAGGAAGAGAGACAGCTTGGGCGGGGCACTGATTGCTGTGTTTGCCTCTGCCCACCTCCTCCAGGGCACTTTCCAGATTATACCCTGCAACAGGGTCACGGTGGATCTCTGAAGTATGCTTCCACACTTTCTGTGTTGTGACACAAAGTCCCTATGCTGACAGCTGGGTGCTGTTCACATTTCCGATGCCTTGTTTCAAATTGAATTGCTGCAATATAGTGTTATGATGTCATGTATCCAGCGTAAAAAGGCTCCTGTTTTTTCGGGTTGTTAGTTTCCGCGAGACTGCCCCCCTGCTGTTTACGTTTCAAATGCGATTTTCCTAAACGGAAGCATTTTGCTGCTGTTGAGCAGCTAGGCTGGAAAGCTCCCAGGTGTGTCCATCATTGGTACCGCTGCTGCCGCTACAAAAAGCAGGCTGGACCAGGTACATGACCTCTCGTCCTTGTAGCTCTCAGCCTTGGGATGAGCAGTCTGGGGCCTCAGAAGACCTCCTTGTTTTCCATCAAGAAGCCAGCAAGAAAGTATACTGAGCAAGTCTTGGACCTGGTTTTTCGTCACAGAAATGCCAGCCATCATGACTGTGGTGTTTGCCTCTTCAGACAAATGCCACCATAACCATGAAGAGGAGGTGAGCGACACACTAGGGTAGGACTTCCAGTGTGCTTTGGAATGCTTATACATGTGTACAATGTCTTGTTTCATAAGGTCTGAAGCAGAGGCGTATCTAGGGAAAATAGCGCCTAGGGCAAACACTAAAATTGCGCCCCTGAACAAACCATTATTATTATTTTTTGAAGCCACGTTTTCTACTTCTAAAATTCAAAATTACTGATGGACTCTGAAGATATCTTACTGCCACTGCTCACAGACTTCACACCACAGGCAAGAGCCAAAAACTGACAGTCGTTTGTCTTGCACCAAAAGCTCAAACCTCTGGCAAGCCCCAAGGCGAATATACTTGTGGAGAGGGCAGAAACAAACACTCTCTCAGATGCTGACCCAGCTGTACAAGTTAAGAATATAAGAATATAAGAACAGCCCTGCTGGATCAGGCCCAAGGCCTATCTAGTCCAGCATCCTGCTTCACACAGTGGCCCACCAGATGCCCCTGAGAAGCCCATGGGCAACAGGTGAGAGCATGCCCTCTATCCTGCTTTCCTCCCCTGCAACTGGTATTTTGAGGCATCTTACCTCTTAGGCTGGAGGTGCCCTATAGCCACCTGACTAGTAGCCATTGATAGACCTTTCCTCCATGAATTTGTCCAAGCCCCTTTTCAAGTAGGAGGAGAGCTGGTCTGGAGGAGGAAAGCTGGTCTTGTGGTAGCCAGCATGAATTGTTCGCTTTGCTAAGCAGGGTCCACCCTGGTTTGCATTTAAATAGGAGGCTAAATTACATTACTCTCTCCCTAATGTAAACTACCCTGAGCCATTTTTGGAAGGGTGGTATAGAAATCAAATACATACATACATACATACATACATACATACATACATACATACGAGTACAGTAAGATATTCCCTTAGGGGATGGGGCCACTTTGGGAAGAGCAACTGTTTTGCATGGAGAATGTCCCACGTTCAGTCCTTGGCATCTCCAGGTAGGAGGGGAAAAGGCTCCTACTTGAAACCTTGGGAAAGCTGCAGCCAGTCAGTGTAGACAATACTGCACTAGACAGACCTTTTATAATAAAACTGCAATCCTGTGTACACTGACTGGGAAGTCAAGCATCTTTCCCCCCTGCATACATACACAACACGGCACTCGTGGGTTCTTGAGGGCACAAACAGCAACTGAACTCACAGTAACGTAATAATATAAAACAAGCATATTCATGCAAATATGGATTAGGAGAAACATTTCAACACACAACTTAACATATTCCCACATTCTGCACAATTCTTTATCCACTCCCCTCTCTATCTCTAAAGCAACCAATATTTAAACAACTGAATTTCCAAGAATATAAAGATGTAAAAAGAAAACACACGAGGTAATGGGGTTTTTTTTAAGGGAGGATAGGGGAGACCTTGGAATTTATTTTTTTAATGCAATTACTGTATATAATTTATAGCTATACATATGTGCTGCAAGCACATCTCACAGAGAGAGAAAGAGAGAAAGCGCGCCTAGAAGAAGTGTGGTGTATTGTGCACTTGACAAATGAAACCTTCCACATGACAAAATTGCAGAGTTATCTAGAAATATGCTCCTTACTTGTGGCTGACAAACATACCTAAGCAGAGAGCAAAGACTTCAGTGCAAGTTTAGTCATTCAGGTACTAGCAGAGATGCAGGGGGGAATGTAAAAGCCACTCTTGTGTTTTGATACTCTTCCCACTCTAAGCCCTTTCAGACTCTACCTGCAGAATCTGCATAAAGAGATTTGCATTTCTGCCCACCTCAAGCAAAGAAGCAAGTTTAGCAATGCTAGGAACTTTTGAAAAAGCAACAAGGAAATGATATAAGAAACAAGAGAGGATTGTTAATGGATTGTTGTCCCAAATATAAAGTTTACTAAAAGAGAGAATGCACGTTAAAGAATAAAACCTTTTAATTATCAATATCTACCAACCGTGGATGGTCTAAAGTGGTTCATTAGTTAACAAAAAAGTTCCACTTTTCATTCACCAAATCAGCCCGCCAAGTGAATTCACACAGTGAATGAGATTTTTATTATTATTATTTTTTAACATTTAAAAATGGGAAAGCCTGCCAGGCTTCTCTGGAAATGGCAAGTCTCCCGTTTCAGAGCAGCCGGCTACGTTGTTAATTGAAGTCATTTAGCAAAAGGAGAAAGAGAAAATTATCTCTCTGCATCCCCCCACCCACTTTGGTTTTTGAATTTAAAAGCTCCCCAGGGAACGGGCTAAAAACTGAAATGTGCTGCTTGTCGCTTGCTCAGTCGGAAGAGGGACACTTTTGGAAGGCAGCAGTAAAACTTTGCTGTGTCTCACGCTGAAAGCCTGAACACACTTACTTGGGAGCAAGCACTCAATCCAGAGGGGCTTCTTCTTCTGAGTAAACAAGCATTTGGCAGGGGCTGCACGGCTGCAACCCTGTGCACATTTACTTGGAGCAACCCTCAGGGCTCAATGGGGCTTGCTTTTGAGTAGAAGTGTTTGGTCGGGCTGCACAAGGAATGGAGAAGTTGGTTGCTCTTCATTTTCTTGCAGCCGATATACTTGTGCCTGCCTCAGGACGAGAGGCAGAGAAAGAGCTAGGAAAGCAGCAGCAGCAGCAGCAGCGAAGAAGGGATGGGACGGAGGCTCCCTGAGGAAGAAAAACACGAGGGTGGGGGAAGGAGAGGAGCAACGTTGCCGTCAAAAAAGGATGTGGGGGGAGGAGGTGAGAGGTTTCCCCCCTCCACAAGGACAAATAGAATAAAAAATAAAAACTTCCTCCTCCTCCTCCCTCCCATCGCTTGCGCAGGAGCCTGGACTTGCTTTCCTAGGCTGCAAGGCACCCAAGCAAGCACAGAGCAACCAACTTCTCCATTCCTTGTGCAGCCCGACCAAGCACTTCTACCCAAAAGCAAGCCCCATTGAGCCCTGAGGGTTGCTCCACGTAAATGTGCACAGGGTTGCAGCCGTGCAGCCCCTGCTGGTGCTTGTTTACTCAGAAGTAGAAGTCCCGCAGCCTGCTTCTCCTTCTCTCGCTGCCCCAAGAAACACAAAAGCCTCCCTGGCGGCGGCAGCAGCAGGAGGGCGGAAGGGACGGGAAGCGGGGGGAGGAGGACGGACTGCAGCTGAAAATCCTCTTCTCCCACCAATAAAGTTAACTAGCTGACCGAGAGCCAGCCACCACTTTACACCCTGACTTACCCAGCAAAAGGCAGTTCCGATAACAGTAATGGGGCGGGGGAGAGGAGCATATACACCCCCTGGGCTCCTTGGAGGGAGGTGGGGAAGAGGAAGAAGACTCAAAGCAGCCACACAGCAGCAGGTTAATCTTTTCTACACAGAGGACACAGCACGTACCGAGCACAGCAAGCTGCTAGTCTCTCTCTGTCTCTCTTACCCACGTGGTCATCTTCTGCGTGCAGGCTTGCCTTGATTCTGGTGCGGGGGCGCCATGCATGCTCTCCACCAGGCACCAGGCAATGGGAGAGTGCCTGCCCACCGGAGCCACTCGCCCAGAGATCTCGCAACTCGTGAGTTGTGCCTGTGTGTGGTGGGGGGTTGCGGGCTGCAGCTCGGCAGAGGCAGTGGTGAGCAGCAGCGGTCCCGCCCAGCGGTGCCCGCTGGGAATGAATGGGGGGTTTTTTTAATTGTTTTGCTTGGGGGTGGGGCATGGCAGGCACATTGCGCCCCCAGTCAGCTGGCACATAGGGCACGTGCCCTGCCTGCCCTGCCCTGGTTATGCGTCTGAAGGGCAGCTCTGCCAGCCTATTTCAAAAATGCATACATACACAATAGAAAAATAACAGGGTTTCCAATGATGCTTGCTGCAGCTATGAACTATTTCCTGTAACTTAGAGGACACCATGGGAAGCAAAGATGCATGGGGACACCCTCCCCCTACTCCATGCCTGCTGAACAGCTGGGTAACACTCTCTGCCCGCCTTGGGTGTCCACCACTTAGTCTGGGTGTTCGTCCAAGCAAGCAACAATTTTTTTTAAAAAAATTAAGATCACTCCCTTAATCCTTGCCCAATATTAATGTTACAGAGGGACATATTAATGTTACAGATACTGGCCACAATCCAGAGAAATGCCTGGTTCGCTCTCTACTTACCAAATGGGTTTTAAAAATCATTTTCCTTCCAGCAAAATCCAGAATCCATGCCTTCTCTACAAACACCACACCGAGCACCATAACACTTCAAGAAGTGGGGGGTGGGAGAGACTGATGAAGGAAAAACAGGTTTTGACTGGTCCTGGCTTGTGCAGGTCGGAAGTTGGCAATAAATGGAAGTACTGTCATGAATGTGATAACCATATTGGGGTTATTCCTTTTGCACACGGTTAATATGCTGCTGTATTCAATGAAACTGTGAACTAGTTCTCTGATTGGCCCCTGATGCTATGCTCTGTGATTGGACTAAACTACCTCTCCTGAGGTGGTTTTGCCAAATGACATCAGTATTACCATATTTACTTTGTAGCTTTCTTTTCTGGTGTGACTCTATTGAGAGAGCTCCCGACATGCCATTAACAAATAAAGTTCTTCTCCGAATTTTCTCTGAATTTAAACTCTCTCCAATGGTATAAAGGCCTCCACTCATTCAACTGATATCTAGTGGATTTTCCCCACTTCAACACCCACATGGAAAGCCACTTCTGCAATTATTTGAAAAGCAGTTTCATATGCCCTAAAAAAAAACCCATTCATATGCCCTCAAAGAACTTCCTGGCTTCTTATGCCAGTTTCGAACCTAATCCATCCCATCTAACAGCTTAGGAGCAGGAGCTACTGACTGCTTGCTGCTAGAGGAGACACTTGGCCTAGCGCTGCTGCCAGCAGAGGTTTGGACCCCTGGGTGCCACCGCCACAGGTGTAATAGCAGACCCGACATGCTGAAGTGCTTAGGGTCCTTGCCCCTTCTAACAAGTGCCTTGCAGTGGGTGCAGGCAGCAGGGCTGGGATCACCAGGGCAAAGCTCAAAGTGATCCCATCCCACGCTGCTGGACTCTCCTGCGACACGGAGCCACTTGGGTGGTGGCGCTTCGGCTGGTTCCTTCTGGGGCATGCTACCACCACTGCCCTCAGAGCTGGCCTGGGAAGTCCCAAGGACAGGAAACACAGGGTTTTCCTCCTGGGCCTCCTCAGATGCAACCTGGGGGCCCCCACCCGCCACAGGGACCAGTGGGGAGGGTGGCAAGATATATCCAGCTGGACTGGCAGCTGGCTTCACCTGCACCACCTCCACAGCTGCCATGGGAAGAACTTCTTCCCCGGCAGGGGAGGCCCTCCCTGCTAACTGCTGCCCAGCCACAGGCCCTGGCGTAGGACCAGACAGATGTGAGAAGTCCAGCCTGTGCACCAAAGCAGGGGTGGGGGTGACTCGAGGAATAGGCCCCTGTGACTCCCCACCACTATGACCAGCAGCAACAACCCTCCCTCTACCTGGCACTCTTCCGCCCCTCCCAGCCCTCTCTTTTGGGACTTCTTTTTAAAACCTTGACTCTAAAAAAAAAAAAAAAATTCTGAAAGAATTGGGAAAGGGGCAGAAGTGGGCTCAGTGTCTCAGGGCAGGGTACACTCATTTGGGAGAAGAGCCAGAAAGAGGGACTGAGCTGACTTCAGCGGAGTGTGCCCACCCCCTTGTCGGGAATTCTCTCTGGTAAGAGAAACCCTTTTTCATTATAGCAGAGTGCACAGAGGCACAACACAACAGAATTTAGTTAGGCATGCGTGTATGCTAAGAGTAAAGTAACTTGGAGCCAGTTCATAGTTTCAAATCAATATAAGTGGTATTTATTAGAGAACTCCATTCTAGATAGGAAAGTGAGGAGATGGGATATCTAATCTAGCTAGCTAGCTGGATGCAGATGGATTCTGCATCTCTGCACACATGGTGCAGGGGAGAGGAGCTTGCATGTTGCAAGGTAGAAGGAAGGGAAGGGGGGAGAGAGAGAGAGAGGAAGGAAGGAAGTGGCTGGAAGGAAGGAAGTGTCCCTGAGAGTAGCAATCTACATTCCAAAGGGATAGTGTCAGAGCAGTAGAGAAGGGATGACCAGTGTCTTGACCCTCTAACCCTCTGACTCACTAGTCTGTCCTCCTATGTCATTGAGACAAGAGACAGCGCAAAGTCTTTCACTTCCAACACCCCCCAGACCCATTGCCAATGGGTTGTGGTGCTGCTGACGCACTGCACAGAACATGGGCTTGGACTGGAAGCAAGCTGAAAATGGGCAAAATGGGCACAGTGTGGAGGAGGCTGGAGGCTGGGAAAGCTCCAAGCTTTCTTTGTTTAAAGGCTTGAGTTGGGGGTGGGGGGTAAATGAGCACAGTGAAGAGGCTAGAGTGTGTGCCCACTCAGAGCCTGTAGGCTGCTGGGCCAAGAATAAACACAAATATAGGCTGCTGGTGGACTTGTGTGGGTGGTTCAAGGCTTAGAGAATCTTAATACTAATATCTTATGGGCAAAGAGGGCTGAGGGCAGGCTTCTGTTTTTAAAAAATGCAAAATAAAATCATTGGAATGGGGAAAAAGAATTGTTTTTTAAAACCACGAGGCTATGCTGCGCTTCTAACCACCTACTAGTACTAGCTAACGGGCATCCCTCCCACAGAAAGGACCCCCTTTTAAACTAAACAACACACAACTTTTAAAATTTAATCGCAACCCAAACCTACCTCCAAGCAGAAAACCCCCAAAGAACACACAATTCCAGAGATGTACGTCTCTGTGTGTGTGTGTGCTTGATTTTAAAAAGGGTACTCACTCAAGTCTAGGACTTCACCCATGTTGCGTCCAGTTGTCCTCTCTGCTGAGTCTACTCTCTTCTTCTTCAATCTTCTTCTCCTTCGTCAGTCTTCAAATTTGAAAGGGGTGGGGCTGAAGCAAAAGCCTGGAAATTTTTTGGGGGGGAAGGGGTGGCTGGCCAGGTGGCCAGTGGCCACAGGGGCTCTGGGGCTGGTGGCTGGCACAGAAAGCAGGCACAGGCAGGCAGTGATTCTCTCAGAAGTAGGAAGGGGGTTAAAAAAGAATTCTCTCTTCTTCTCTATTCCTGAATTAGCAGCAGGGAGAAAAAAGCAATGCAGCAGAGAATCCACTCCAGGCTGGCACACAGCAGGGGCAGGCAGGCAGGGTGGCAAGGCAGGCTGGGCTCAGGCTGGCAAGGGAAGGCAAGGCAATAGTCAAGGGAAAGCAAAGCTCTCTCTCTCTCTTTCTCCTCCCACAAGGCAGAAAGGCAGAATGGTGGCTGCTGCCTCTTTAAATCCATTCAAAAATCCCTCCTTGAACTCCCAGCACCCTTGCCCCTTCTTCGACGCTTCCCCTGGCCAATGCAGGGTCAGTCAGCAGTGGCAGGAGCCAAAAGAGCCAGTCTGGAACCAGGAGGGAATTGTCAGCAAATCAGTCCATGCTTTTGTTCACCAATCTGAAGCTTGGAAGGGTGAGAAATTCAAAATGACGTCAAAGCACAAAATGGAGACCGCACGGAGATCTCCACAAAATGAAGGTCCGAAACAACAAAACATTCAGCTCCGAATTTTGGGCAATTTGTTTTGGACCCGAATTTAGCCGGGCTAGCAGAGGGGTGACTTGTTTTGTATACAAATTGCCTGAAACAGGTAGATTCTGGTACAAATCATTCTATACCTGAATCGTATCAGACATCCCTATTGGCTATCTATATTAACCTTGTAAGAAATAAATTGGGAACAAATGAAAAATCTGCCACTTGTCATATTTTTAGAACCAAATGTTTAGCTTTTAGTGTTCATAGCTTGCAAGATTCCCCCTTTTTAGCCTACATTCCAGTAGGCTTATGTGCTCACCCAGCTGTGTGTGTGTGTGTGTGTGTGTGTGTGTGTGTGTGTGTGTGTGTGTGTTTCCGGACCAATAGGAAAGAAATTGGGTACAGTTGTAGGGACACATAGGGACACCTGGCCAGCATAGTTTGTGATATCATCCATCCCAATTCAAGATGGCAGATGCGTAAATGTTTGAGGTGCAAGTGGCTAACTTGTGAACTGCCCCATGTGGTATAAAGATATGATAAATCAATACAATATTTTTTAATTTGGATTTTAAACTTGTGGTTCGCAATGCTTTGGGGAAACTGCCTGCTTTCTAAGCAAGCCTCACTGGGGTTTTTTCACACTCTTTGTTCTCTTTCTGGCATCACCCTCTATGACATCACCTAACTGTCCTCTTAACTGTCAACTGCTCAGAAGTTTCCTGGGAGTCCATTTCTGCTGTTTCTGAAGCAGTTTCGAGCCTTGAATGGGAGAGTGGATCTGGGAGAGTGGCTGCTTCCTCTCTTCTCCGCTTTCCTCTGCCAGGGTTAGCAGAAGGTTTATTTTCCAGATGCAGTGAAAGGCTTCAAGGGCCCCAACGGGCAACTCCTGGGCACCTTCAGCATCCTGCCAGGGGAGTCGTGGTAATCATGATGGAAGGGCCTTCTCTTCTGTGCTGTGGCCCACTTCATCAAGGGGTGAGTTTCAAGGGAGTCCTGCCCTCCCTCTGTTCCCTTTGGAGGAGACTAAGGGGGTTTCTATTAAAAACCGCTTTATCTGCTAATAGCTCGACCTCTGTTAACTGGGCCAAGAGATGCCTTTTAACCTGGAGACTCTTCTACTGGGCACCTGGAGAGCAATTGTCCCTATTCAGTCCAGCACAGTGGCCCTTCCAGGGTCTCCCTTGTGTCAGAATCAGCACTGCTGAATGGGCAAAGAGGTACCTTTGTGGGTAGTTCTCATATTTCGTGGTCGGGGGTGGGGGCAACTGTCCCTATTCAGCACCTTGGCTGTTGATGGTGTCGTGTGTGTGTGTGTGTGTGTGTGTGTGTGTGTGCGTGCTTGTGAGTCCTTTAAAGGTAAAGTGTGGGGTCTTTGCTAGAATACCAGAGGGATTGACCATTGCCATCTCCTGCGCAGTATGAGAGGATGCCTTTCAACATCTTCCTATATCGCTGCTGCCCGATCTAGGTGTTCTCCATAGTCTGGGAAACATACCAGCAGGGATTTCAACTGGCAACCTCTGGCTTGTCCTTTGGGGACAAGGAAATCTCTTCAGGCATCCTTGTGGCACACAAGGACTTCACTCCTGCCCACTGAGCAAAGCATCACTTTGTAAAGTGGTGACTCTCTTCTATTTAGCAGGATGGGAGCTACTGTCCCCTAATCAACCCAGCCTAGCATCCTTCTGGGGCTACTGCTGGTCTCTCTGCTGTGCTGCCGCACAGTCCATGTCCCAATTCCCTTTGGGGTTGGGAACTCTCTTCTCATTCCTTTGGCAATGTAAATCACATTGAGAATCCCTTTGGGTTGAAAATAGCAAATTTTCATATTTGTGGATCGTGTGTGTAACTGGAAAGAGTTACAAAGTCACACAGTCCCTCTTCCCTGCTCATGTGCCAGGCTGCACATTGCCCAGACCTGGGTACTGTGGCTTAACTGCTTACACAACTGGATGTATCTGTTTTTTCCTTATATCCATAGAAAAAGAGGCACCCGAACAGGACCATGAAAGATTTGAGGGACAAGTGGTGTTTCCTTTGATCTATCTGGTGTAAGGTCAAGATGCGTAAAGATAAATCAGGATCCAGCAAGGAAACAGTCGACTTTGAAAGAAGGTGTAGTAGTCAAGAAGAGAAGAGGTGTGTCTGGGGAGGGGAGGGGAGGGGGTGGAAGAAAAAGAGAACCTCATGGGGCAACAGAAGGGAAAAGGCGTAGCTGGGCTGTGGGGTGGATGAGAAGAGAAGAAAGGCCTACTGGGCAGGAACAGTCAGTGAGGGCTCGGGAGCAACCAAGCCAACACGGACACTTGCTAAGGAGGGATCCTTACAGCTTCCTCCAGAGGTGCTCTTACCCCTGGACTTTGGGGCCGAAGTCCAGGGCCTCCGCAGCCCCTGGGAACCCCAAATCCCCTTTAGTCTGTCCCAGATGGAGTGGTCGCCCGGCGGAGCATGATGATGCTTAATTTGCAGGGGAGGGGAGCCCCCAAAGGTCTTTAGGTCCTGGCTCCAACGTTACCTAGGTGCACCTCTGGCTTCCTCAGAAAAACCACAGACAGACATTTTCTCTGAGAAGGAAAGAGAACCCTTCCTTCCTCCTGCTGCAGCCTCCTGTCTTCCCTGATATGCCGGAAAAGGTGCCATTCAAGATATTCTGTCGTCTGATTGTTTGGGGACCACCTGACTCGGCGTCTTCTGCTTGAGTCTGCCCGTCTAGGATCTCCAGGTGGCACTTGGGCAGAGCAGACACTGGCATCTAACAGCTAGCCGGGAGGGTAGTTGGCCACCCATCCACCCAAAGACTAAAAGAGAAAGCTTGCAAAATCAATCCATCAATCCAGGAGACACCTGGGGAAAAGAGAGAGCCTGGCAGGTTGGGCAGCCGCAGCCTACAAAAACAAAAACTGCCCAGGCACACAGCAGCAGATAGCAAGGCACAGTTTGGGGCCACCACAGGGGAAGTGGGAGGGGTGGAATCTCAGCATCCCAGCTATCAAAGGCACTGAAGGCTGTTACAAGTCAGAAGGGTGGAGGAAAGACACAAATATGCAGAATTCAACCCACAGCAGCACCCAGTTAAACCCACTACCACTAGGGCTGCTGGTACCATTTTAAAAATAATAGAAAAATAAGCAGTTGGCAAGGAAAATAAAAAGACAGTGAGCCAGACACTGGCACAGTCTCTCTGCCACCACTCTCTGCCCTGCTGCAGGCTCCCTCCTTCGATATCCTCTAAAAGAGTGTGGCTCTCTCTGTCGAGCAGCCCCTTAAATACGCTTTGAAACTCCCTGCTTTTGGCTTCCCCTCCCTCCACCCTGCCCCCAAACACTGGGGGCACAATGGCCCCTGACAACACTTGATTTAGTATGATGAGAAGCCAACCAAGAAACAAGGAGATCACAAGACAGTTGGAAGGCAATGCCAGAAAACCAACCAGCAAGGGAAAAACACTAAAACAGCCCTCCAAAATGGCACCCACAATCGCCACTCAAAACAGCAAACCAGTTGGTTCTGGGTTGATCTAGAAGAAGACACCTTTTCGTAGGGTGCTGTGTGGCGAGATTGTATTGCTTGAAATGCCCCGTTTTGCAGGGAACCATTGAACGGGCAAGTCGTTCTGCACATCCCTAGTTAAAACTGAAAGCCACTGAGAAAATAAGTCATTTAAGTAGCAGGTCTGCGCATGTAGTGCTGACAGTGGTGAGTGAGAGTCCTAGAAAGAGGGAGAGTTTTCCAAGTGTCTGTAAGTACTGCAGTCCTTGTCTGCTTCATCATTTCAGCTGATATGTTAAATTGTCTAAGTCGGTTCCTAACTGCTTGCTGTTTTATTTTGCTATTTGGTTTTGGTTTTATCTGAGAAACTGCTTAGATTTGTTTCATAAATAGTACCTAGATGTAATCAAAAGCTTTCTCTGTTTTGTCATTTTCCTTCACGTATGCCAGAAGGACCAGGCTGGCCATATACTGCTTCCCTGCCCTGAGAAAAATCCCATTATCCACTTCCAAATGAAATTGGCACCATTGAATAGGACTAGATCAGAAATAAGAAGGGTCCATATACTAACTTTGGTATTTCAGGAGGACCTCCCCACTTCTGCCGGCGGCCCCGGGACACTCGCATAACCCCCTTCTGCAGCCAGCCCCGGGACAGTCCCGCACCCCCCTTCTGCAGCCGGCCCCGGGACAGTCCCGCACCCCCCTTCTGCAGCCGGCCCCGGGACAGTCCCGCACCCCCCTTCTGCAGCCGGCCCCGGGACAGTCCCGCACCCCCCTTCTGCAGCCGGCCCCGGGACAGTCCCGCACCCCCCTTCTGCAGCCGGCCCCGGGACAGTCCCGCACCCCCCTTCTGCAGCCGGCCCCGGGACAGTCCCGCACCCCCCTTCTGCAGCCGGCCCCGGGACTGTCCCGCACCCCCCTTCTGCAGCCGGCCCCGGGACTGTCCCGCACCCCCCTTCTGCAGCCGGCCCCGGGACTGTCCCGCACCCCCCTTCTGCAGCCGGCCCCGGGACTGTCCCGCACCCCCCTTCTGCAGCCGGCCCCGGGACTGTCCCGCACCCCCCTTCTGCAGCCGGCCCCGGGACTGTCCCGCACCCCCCTTCTGCAGCCATCCCCAGGATACTCCTCCACCCCCCTTCTGCACCCCGAACCAGGACTGTCCTATATCCTCCTTCTGCAGCTGCCCCGTGTCACTCCCACACACCTCCTTCTGCAGCCAGCCCCAGGACACTCCCGCACCCCTCCCTTCTGCAGCCAGCCCTGGGACACTCCCACACATCCTTCTGCAGATGGCTCCCTTCTACACTCCCGCACCCCCCTTCTGCAATGGCCACAATTCAGTCCTGCCCCCCCCCCATGATTTTCCTCAGGGTAGGGATTAAAATGCTGGCCAAGAAACGAGAACTCCTGCAGAAGTTACTACAGCCAGTAAAGGCAAGGGAAATGCAGACTCCCAGGAGGATGGGGCAGCTCTA
The DNA here is from genome assembly GCF_027244095.1 of Hemicordylus capensis. NCBI lineage: Eukaryota > Metazoa > Chordata > Lepidosauria > Squamata > Cordylidae > Hemicordylus > Hemicordylus capensis. The sequence goes on along the minus strand of NC_069661.1, from coordinate 78,524,001 downwards.
GATGGAACATATGCAGTCGGTGACCCAGGAGTGGAAAATGCTGTTGAAATTAACGCTGTCTTACCCAAGGACCCACCTCACGGCTGAACCAAGGTTATAGTCAGTATCAGTTACTGGTTTTGTATTTTTGTTTTTGAATTGCTCCTTTCCTTTCCCCGTATTTCCCAATTTGGGTGCAAAGACATGGTGAACCCAATTTGGGGATGGATCCTCAGAAGTCTTGGATGTGGGTGTGTCTGGGGAGCAAAGGGGCTATGCAGAAGGGATTGGCTGCATCCAAGTTCCAATTCTGTGGAGGGCTGGAGAAGACAAGAGTTGGACCAAGCCAGGATGGGTGGGGAGCTTGGGAGGAGAGTGGGGCAGTGGAGGTGGGGCAGCCCTACTGGACTCCATGGGACACTGGTGTGCTGCCCTCCTCTGCTTCCATTTATATATAAGGTGTGTGGCGGGGGGTGAAGCTGATGGTAAGCCTTTTATTTCACATATCTTTAAAATGTTTCTATCTTTTATATCCAAACTGCTCTTTGTTAAGACACCCCGGGGTGGTGTGCAGCCCATCGGATTCCTAGCAGGGAGGAGTGCATTCTTGTAATTAATTTCAGTAGATCCCAGTTATTAATTCCAAAGTGGGGCTTCCCCCGAGTTTCTGGGAAAATAAAGCACCCCATCCAGTGACAGCACAAACACCTTTCCACTGCCGGACACTTTCCAGATTACAGTTTCAACCGCCGTAAAATGCTTCAGCCTGGCGGAATTGAATTGACAACATAATGAAAGGGTGTGGTGCAAGTCCACCAGCAGGGGGAGAAGTATTTTCCAGTTTGCCCCAAATGCCCTAAGATAGAAAAATACAGCAATCTTTTTACAACGTTGCAGGACTGTAACAAAGCCATAAAAACCAAAAGAAGGCATTGGAAATGTGAATGGCAAATTGCTGACAGTGAAGGGGCTGCAATGTCAATACGTAGGCAACAGGAAAGCACTCTTTGCAGATCTGTAGTGACATTTTGGTAAGGGTTAATCTGGAAAGCGCCCAGGCTGACCTGCGCAACTAACTCCTTGCAGCTGAGCTAGCTTGAGTGAGTCTGAGTGTTTTCTTATCGGAAGCACACAGCTGAATCTCCAAACAGAAATACTACCTGCCGGGCAAAAGAAGGGGAGGGGAAGGGAAGAAGGGATAAAGACAAACCCTAGTGCCTCCAACAGCAGCGGGGTTGATGGGAGTTGTAGCCCAACAACAGCTAAAGTTTGGCCACCCCTGCAATAATTAATATAGTCTGCTGGTGCAGAACCCAATGTGTTTATGAAGAAAACCCAACACATTTTGGGCAGCAGCTCTTTGGTAGGGGGCTGGATAAAGACATCAGCATGAAACCAAGGGAGTTGAAACTGAGGGTCATTGAGAAAATGACAATTAAGTCGTAGCAGGTCTGCCAATCTGAAGCTCACACTTGTTATCTTTTTCTTCTTTCTCCATCCTAGCAGCAAAGAAGCCCTTCCCAGAATTAAGTCGTAGCAGCTGCCAATCTGAAGCTCACACTTGTTATCTTTTTCTTCTTTCTCCATCCTAGCAGCAAAGAAGCCCTTCCCAGAATCCCTCATGGCATTGTCATTGAGGCAAACGCTGAGGGCAACCTCAGCCAGGTCAATACACCTCAACACTGTGACAAATCTCCCCTCGGGGTGGATGGAATTGTGGGCCCTAGACAAGGCAGGAAGAGGTTGAGGAGAGCAAGCCCACACCAGATTCCCACTCCCTTTATGGCTAGGTCCCCCAAAGCCTCAAGTCATTCAAGGTGTTGGGAGAAGACCCACCACCACCAAAGGTTTCTTCTGTGTGGAAGGGAGGATAGTTCTCCATACAGAGGATTTTTGCCTTCACCTCTGAGGCAAAAATCACCCCCTTCTTATCAGGGAGGCATTGTTGCACCACAAAGCTTCACCCCAGGAGTGAAAGCCACACCTTAGTTCACAGAACCCCTTTCAAACTAGTTTCTAAAGTTGTGGCCTGAGTTTGCAACCCTTTCCGCTGCCCCATCTCTTGATTCTGAGCCTGGGTGCAAGACTACACCTTCTCCTAGCACTGCATGCAGTGTGGCGGGTGCTGGTTTTGCATCCATTCCTGGCAAGGTATAAGAAACAAGCCTGGAAAACACAGTGGACCATGCTGTGACTGCATCCTCAGTAGGGCTGTTCCTGGATCGGCATGTCTGAACCGGATGAATCGTTTTGGTGTCCCTCTAACGAGGTGCTGAAATGATTTGAGCACATCCCTTATCCTTGGTCCATAGGGCCATCCAGGGGGATGAGGGCATGCTAATAAAAGCAACCCCCAACCTCTGCAGGAAGACCTTGGCATCTGCTCACACACACCCCCGGGCGACAGTGTGGGATTAGCTGGCTGCCTTTTGGGGCCGAGTAGGAATTTTTCCCATCCACCCAGATTGGCCTGGAGGTGGCTGGTTTTTTGCCTACTCCGCACTGTTGCACTGGAAGGGGTTTTTGATCTGGCCCATGTTAGGAGCGGTGCCTTTAAATAGAGTAGCCCCATGGTCACCAGCACCATGATGACAGGTCAGAGGAGGGGATACGGTGCTGCACCCTAGGGGTGGCAGCTGCACTGTGGCTTGACTACACTGCATCTTTTTATTGAAACTAAGTTAATAAAGTTATCGCCCTAGTTTTAACCCATTTTCTGTGTCATGTCATTTATTTGGGGCTATGGGTGCCAAGGAACTTCATGACAGAATTCTTGCAAGATGTTCACAAGTAGCCCTGAGTAGGATCTAGAGCCACAAGGACAAGCTTTGCAAAGAGGCAGGAACCACAAATCCAAGAGAAGCAGGATTGCTCATTCTGTCCGAGCAGCACTCTGGGAGCCAGCCCTACCCTTCAAATCCTCCAAACGGGAGGCTGGTTCATACACTCACACAATCTATGCAGCTCTGCATCCAGGCTGCAAGTTGAAGATGGGTTTTAAAATAATAATAATTTTAAGGAAACTCTCTGGGTGTGGAAACCGAGCATGTTGGGGAGAAGGCTCCAACACAGATGAGCAGACAGAAGGAAAGCTTGAGGAGCTTTTAAACTCATTCATTTATTTTGTGAGTAGATATGGGTTGTTAGGTTTGGCGGCCGCGGTGGGGTGGGGGTGCAGTAAAATGTGGGGGAAACTCCTCAATTGGCTGGGGTGATGTGTACCCTTGGTTCAATGGAACTCTTTCCCTAAATTGCTATCTTTCTATGTGTGGTGACCTTTCGGGGGGAGGATCACACAAATTACACACCTGAAGCTTGAAGTGACACAGTCCCGGGAAGTGTAACTGCCTGGTTTTGCTGAATGTTTAAATGGGCAAATCTTCTCAGAAGACTTCAGACTGTGAGCACTGCAGAAAGAAAAGATCTGGCGATCACTAGTAGGAGCCAGCATGACGAATGTGTCAAGAACAAGTCATGCCAGTGTCACCACCCCTCCTCCTTCAACGGAGTTCCTAGTTTTGTAGAGCATGGAGATGCTGCAGCCATTGCTGTGTGCCTTGATTTCTACCTCTTGTTTGACACAGCCCTCACAATATCCTTCTGGACTTCTGTGGACGATGTGGCCAAAACCTCCATTTTGCTGTGCGTGTGCTTGTTCTTCCTTTTGAGATGTTTAAAATGGCTGCCTGTCCCCCATTGTGTGTTAGAGTTCCTTAGACAAAAGGTAAAGCAGCCTTGGCCTTTGATCCATCTCAGCTTTGTATTTTTCTGTCTGGAGGTCATTCTATTCCATTAGGGTTGGTATTTGCCATGATTGGCTAATACAGAGGCGGTGGGCAAAATTTGGGGGATCAGAAAGGGGAGGTTGGAACAGCTATGCTAGGCAACAGTAAGAGCCGTTGAATCACAAAAGCCAATTCAGATGTTACGCTGTATGAGTGTTGTGTGGTACAGATGTGACTGGGTTCCTGGATATAGTGAACCTGGATACAGGCCCTTGGCACAGAAAGGAAGCGTACTTCTGGACCTGCATTCAACGTAACATGTGAATGACTGTGCCTGTGTACAGATCTGTACCTGTACACACTGTACACTCACCGTACCAGTGTTGAACACAACATGTGAATGGGCCTAAAGAAGAGAGCTGAATATCGCACAGGAGAACTGGATCACTCTTCGGGACAACTGAAGGAAAAGTCAACAGCAGGATCAGACAAGGCAGTGAGCAGAGAGACAGGATGACTAAGAGCTGCTGGAGAGATTCTATTAGGGCCAGCATAGAGTAAAGGATAATCATGGCATTCGCTTATCACATTGTCATTTTTCTCCTTGCTCTTATGGTTATTGTTCTTAAAACACTGCAAACGCTATTGTTTGAACTGCCCCCCCCCCACTTTCAAGTAAAAACTTCACCTTTGATCCAGTTCTTGTCTACTCTGTATTCCTTAAATGCCACAACACTCTACCTAGTGAGAGAGAGATGGAGGACTGGTTGAGTGCAGACAGCCAGGAAAAACAAACCATTCCAACTGGTGGCAGTGGTAAAGCTGATCAGATTATGGGGCTGGTTGCGAAGTTTAAGTAGCCACTCTCCTAGCTTCACTGGTGATGCACAGGGAGGTTGTAAGAAGCCCGAGAGGCAAGAGTGGATGGAGTAGCCTGTGCATCTCACGCCACTTCTTTCCATCTCCCCACACATCAGCTGAGAAGCAGGAAGAGTGGCTTTAAAAACTGTATACCATTTAGCCAAGGGGTGGTGGTGGTTGGGGTCGAAAACTGTGAATAACCTAAACTTCTCCCCACCACGATCACTAAACTGGTATACAGTTTATACCGTGAACGGGTGAAACTGCTGTCCTAGGGCCAATTGTATATGTCATAGACTGTTTTAGGAATGTGCTTGCAAAAGGGAGCTAAAAGGGCAGTTGGATATGTGTAATGAAAATTTCAACTTCAAACTTTATTCATTTCATTGAATAATTCAGAGGCGTAACTAGGGAAAATAGCTCCTAGGGCAAGCACTGAAATTGCGCCCCTGTCTAAACAGGAATGATGGGACTTGTAGTCAACAATATCTGGAAATCCCTGTTAAAAGGAACACTGTACCATCTAGACATGGTTGTCGATCAAAACCTGAAAACATGAGCCATCTCTGTAAAAGACTTAGAACAACAGTCAGGAGTTATGCGAGGATTCCAAGTGTCATTTTCTCTGTCTCATCTCATTCTTTTTAAAAATCATGACTTGGTCCTAGAGGATCACCTGCCCAAATAGCCACTAGCAAAACAGGGGAAGAAGAAGGTGGTGGTGGTGGTGGTGGTGGTGGTGGTGGTGGTGGTGTGGTCTATAAACCAATGAATGATTCCTGCCAGCCTTTGTCTTATGATGACTGTTGGCTCATGATGGGGTATATGTGCATTCACCACACCAGTGCTTGCTTTGACACCAAGAGGGAGGAGGATACATTAGTTTGCCACACTAGACAGAGGAATTTGCAACAGGAGCAGACAGCCAAGTTCTGCCAGGGCCAAATCCAGCCCCTGCCAGACTAAGAAATCATTGTCATTTGCCCCTTCCTGTCACAAGCAGTGTGCTGTTCTTTTATTATTGATTCTAACTCTCAAATATCCCAATCATGGATGGAAAATTCAGAGTCTATTTACAAGAGACACCTTTTCTACATGGAAGTTTCTTCTGTGCAGGTGTGGTGGAGAAACCCATGTGTAGTGACCGCCAGGGGCATAGCAAGGTTGGAATGGGCCAAGATGAGATTTTAAAACGGGCCCCCAGCCCTCAAAGTCCAGGGCCTCCACACATCCCAGGCCCCCAAGGATTTCAGTCTGATATTTCAAAATAAGTATGCTGCCTGGAAATACATTTCACTGAATACACACATGCACACTTCACAGCATATAGTGATATACATTGAGTACTATATATTTGTGCTACTTTTAATGCCTAGAACACACCAGAAACACTAATTATTAAAATGGTCCCCTCGCTGCAGATTAGCAAAGGAGACTTTCAACCATGTAGGGTGAGCCTATGTTTGTTTTCTCACGAGGCTTTTAAAGCCCTTTAACACACATCTCCTCTGGAATGGAGGTGCTGCATTCACATGTTGGCCAGATTTACCCTGAAGTCCCTGCAAGTTATTGGAGAGCAGTTCACACACAAGAAAAATACAAAAATAAATAAAAGCACCACACATGCTTCACAGTTCTCACTCAGACCTTCTGGGTTGCAAAACAACTTGAACATAAGTGTATTTATAAATGAATGAAAGAATGAATAAATAAATAAATATTTGTTCCAGAAGTTTTTGTAATTTTCTGACATGAAACAAGCCACTTATAGGCCTTTTTAGATAGTTTTTGTTTTTAAAGCCAGCACATTTTCCAGTCTGTTTTAAATTAAATATTCAGAGACTTCTCAGTCTCGCCCCACCCCCCCATATCAAAGCCCTATGGCAAGCAGATCCCTATATATGGGGGTAACCACAAAAAGGAATTCACAGTCTACCTAGCAATAGCTGTTCTGGATGGTCTGGTCTGGGCAGAGGGTCTGCTGCCTGCTTCCTCCTTCCTTCCTTCCTTGCTTGGGGCCTACTCGAGTTCAGGCTTCAGGGAGGCCTACTCGGAGGCCTCTCTGGAAGCCCCGCCCACCCGCCGATCAGCTGAGAGGCGGGGAGAGAAGAGCTCTGCAGTTTGCAGGCTGCTCCGATCCTGGGCCTCATTGCCGATCCTAGGCCGGAGCTGGAGGCAAGTGGCTGAGGGGCCCTGGGGCTGGGCAGGTGGGCAATGGGGTGGGGGTGGCAGGAACTGGCATGGCGCCCCCACCTCAGTGGCACCTAGGGCACTGCCCTGCCTGCCCCCCCCCCAGTTCCGCCTATGGTCTGAAGAAAGCTTAAGACTGCAGTCTCTTGGACTGTAACACATGTCCACTCCTGACTCCTTTTCTCCCCTTTGCCATCCAGCCTGATAAAAAAATTCTAGAGAACCTGAAAGCTTGTTGCTCATAGATTCATGCCATTTTGGTCTCTATACAGGTATTTACCCATTGTGGTTTTTGGATATTTAAAATTATATATGCCCCAAATATATTACCACTTCCACTTCATGTACAATCTAGGAGCATTTATGACATAATATACTGTCTCGTATTTGGGAGGAGAGCTGGTCTTGTGGTAGCAAGCATGAATTGTCCCCTTTGGTAAACAGGGTCTGCCCTGGTTTGCATTTGAGTGGGAGATGTGTGTGAGCAGCTAGATATTCCCTTCAGAGGATGGGGCCTCTCTGGGAAGAGCAGAAGGTTCCAAGTTCCCTTCCTGGCATCTCCAAGATAGGGCTGAGAGAGGCTCCTGCCTGCAACCTTGGAAAAGCCGCTGCCAGTCTATGTAGACTATACTGTGCAAGATGGACCAATGGTCTGACTCAGTATAAGGCAGCTTCTTATGTTCCCATGTCTGTACACCAAGCCAGGTGTAGACTCCTAATAATTCGTTAAAATAAAAATGTAATAAAACTATGCCTTTTTATTATAAAGAAGTATTTCCCTTAAATATCATTCATAAAGATTTTATTCTGAAGAAGTATAAAGAAGTATTTCCCTTAAATATCATTCATAAAGATTTTATTCTGAAGTATTATTTCACTGATTGTGGGAGGGTGCTTTTTTTTTTTAACTAGTTTGACTTTTGAAATGTATTCTGTGGAGTATTCATCTCTTTAGAAACTATACAAAGCCAATGCTCCTTCAGTGCCAGAAGTTGTCCATATAGCTACATTTTTCCAAAGTGAAATCATAAAATGTTGTTAGAATTATTATGTTATGGTTTCTTATAATGGTGGAGAGCAGAACAACTTTACTGCTTACAAATCTCCACCAATAGCACTTCCTTTTATGTATTTCTGTGCCTAAACCACTGGAAATATTTTATTACCTCATTTTAGAGTCCTACCAAATTGGCTTCTCCAAAGGTCCACATACACTAAAATGCTAAATGAGATGTGAAAACAAACCATCCAAAATTTTCAGTTCCACTTGCCATTTTTATTCATCAGCCATTCATGCCAAAATTGCCTTCAATGCTTTATTTTTAGTATTCTTTTTTTTTTTTTTTAGTGAATTGTTCCCAGTTTTGTTGGCACAGAAAAAATTGTGTTGTATTACCAACAATCTCACCCCAGGTCATCAAGTTAGGGTTGTGATTGTCAGCACTCTTTGCTGCCTCATTAGTGCTCCATATCCACTAAATGTCAGGTGGCTAGAAGATGGATAACAACAGCTTATCAACATGCAAACTGGATGCACCTTAGGATTTTCACACACTGGCTCACAAGCCACAAGTTCTCTGCCACAAGATGTGATGACAGCCAGCAGCCTGGATTTAAGGGTGCGGCGGGGGGTAGATAAATCCATGGAGGACAGGTCTATCAATGGCTACTAGTCTGAGGGCTATAGGCTACCTCCAGCCTCATAAGCAAGATGCTTCTAAATACCAGTTGCAGGGGAGCAACAGCAAGAGAGAGGGCATGCCCCCAGCTCTTGTGGGATTCCCAGAGGTATCTGGTGGGCACTATGTGAAATAGGATGCTGGACTAGATAGGCCTTGGGCCTGATCCCGAAGGGCTGTTCTTATGTTTTTATACTATGCAAGCTGCTTGTCTAAGCAATAGGCGTGCTCACTGCTTCTGGAGCACTTGCCAAGGCCAGCAGGCTTCGTGCTGCTTAAGAACTGTATCCTCACACTCCCTCTGCTACCTCCGTGATTCCCAATGTGAGTAGCTGTGGAAGTGCAAGGATGTGCTCCTTAGTGTTGAAGATGCAGCTCCTGCTGGCATTGACATTTATCACCATAGGAACATAGGAGGCTGCCATATACTGAGTCAGACCATAGGTCCATCTCACTCAGTATTGTCTACACAGACTGGCAACAGCTTCTCCAAAGTTGCAGACAGGAATTTCTCTCAGCCCTACCTTGGAGATGCTGCCAGGGAGGGAACTTGGAACCTTCTGCTCTTCCCAGAGCGGCTCGATCCCCTGAAGGGAATATCTTGCAGTGCTCACACATCAAGTCTCCCATTCACATGCAACCAGGCTGGACCCTGCTTAACTAAGGGGACAAGTCATGCTTGCTACCACCAGCAACGCCAGGGAGTAGAGATAGTGAGCAAGGGCATTCCATTTCTGACTATGCTTTCTCTACTCTACTTCCCCTTTGTTAGACTGATTGTCTCAGGTTTCATTCTCTCACCTGGGGGACTTCCTTCTTCTCTCTTCCCTTCTTCTTGTATGTAGCTAGCAAGGCATGTAGGCCTCATCTATCTCCCTGATGGAGCTCCTAAATAAACTGCTTTGTTTAGAACTTTAACTCCATGTCTCCAGACAGTATTAATTAGCAGTGCTCTCCTGGCCTGTGCACTTCCACTGCAGCTGGGGTAGATAAAGAGATCTCCCCTCCAAGCTCTCTAAAACTTAGTAGGCATGGAGCCTCTCCACCTTCACAAGCCACACCAATGGGTTTGGCAAGCACTTCTGTTGCTTAGCCCGACGGCTCACTGTGCAGCATGTGAACCACTGACTGTTGTTACTGACTAGTACTCAATTCAGCATCACACACAAAAACTAGGGATGCATATGAACCACGATTTGAATTGCAGTTCGAGCACTTTTTGGGCAGGGCGACTGGGAAGAAAGAGGAGAGCAGTTCCTTACCTGCTCACCACCCCATTCCTGCTGGGGAGGCACATATCCTTAGAAGCCCTGCATGATGTAAGCATGGCACGCACATGGCATCCGCGCATGCGTGGATGCTATGTGCATGCTGGTGCCACGCAGGGCTTCTAGGGATGCACACCTCTCCAGCAGGATGGGGTGGTGGGACTTTTTCTTACAGTCCCCTGTCCCACTGCCCAAAACATACTTGAACCACAATTCAAACAGCAGTTCATGCACATCCCTAAGAAAAAAAGCATCTTTTGGATTACAGTGGCATATATTTCAGGATGATCTGTTGCTGCAAGAATTGGATCCTGGGGTGCTATAGTCAGTCTAAAAGAAAATTATAGGATTTAGGTATCACTAGAACCAAATTTCAGATCCAAAGGACCTCATTTAATGAAAAGTGAATGATGGTTGTCAGGTACTGGAACAAGAAGTAATGAGATAATGTTCACTCATATGTTCTATTCTCACTCTAATAAAATAATTTTATTTATCCTTTTATAATAAATGCTAAATATAAAACTCCAGAGTTTTATTCTATTTGTGCATTTTCTGCCTCTGGCTCCTTTTGAAGCTAGTGCTCAGGTCACTTCCTAACAAGACCACATCACCATCAAACCATAGGGGTTACTGAGACATATCTGGATTGCAGCTGTTTTGAGTTTCCTTTCCGGAGGCAAGAAGGATCTAGCATAGGGGTTCCCAGCCTTGGGTTCCCAGATGTTGCTGTACTACACGATGATAGAAGGGGAGATGAAAGGAAGGGGATGATAGGAGCTGTGGTCCAATAACAACCAGGAACCCCTGATCTAGTAGAGCAAAACTTTGGACCAGTATCATTCTTCTCCCAGTTCAGATTATCCTCCTGTATTACCTTCCTTTGCCTATTCTAAACCATTTTAGTTTTTGATTGTTTTGTTGGTTTTAATTAAGTATCTGCTGTGAACTGCTCAGAGCTGACAGTTCAAAACATGTAACAAACAAACAAACATGTAAACATGTAACTAACTAACTAACAGAATTTGGAGTGATAGATTCTACGGTATACACACTCCCCCTCCCATGGTTTGAGGGCACTCTCAGCAGATTTAGTCCTCTTGATCATGGAAAATGGTGATGCTTATAGAGTGGTACACTTCACTGCTTTAGGTATGCTGGGCCAGGTAACCAAAACCAATGAAGGTCTCTTAAGAATAGAGCACTAATGCTCCCAAAAATAAACTCTTCGCTGTATTACAACTTAATATAAAAAGTAATCGAGTACAGCAATAAAATTTCATTTCTAGTTTCATTTCTTCATGTGTAGGTGGGGTGGGCTTGCTTTTTCTTTCTTTTTTTAAAGAACGTGGGATAAAATGATTCATCAGCCTTTTTAAGGAGAAGTAGGAGAACTTTGTGATTCTCTATATGAAAATACAAGACAAAGGTCTGCACCACCCATGTACTAGATAGATTTTATTGATTTGTTCTGGTATTGTGTCTATCCAGAAACCTGAAATGCGGATCAATTAGTTGTACTGTGCTAGTCATCTAATAAATAACATGAATACATTCTTCCTAATGAATAAGTGACTCACAAAATGACTTGAACAAATGCCATCAATCAATCTTATATATCCAACATGTTTAAATGGAGCAAACATGTGGTAATCATTTAAAATGAAAATCCTTTGGAAAATGTTGTACAATGTTCCTTAAATAATGGCTAATCTTTAACATGATCCATCGGGGAGGGAAGGAGTGTGAGGAAGAGAAATTTATTCCTTCCCACTCTGAGGATAAAATGTTGGTTTTAAATTATCACCACTGCCTCCCCCACCCTGACCCAAAAAAGATTTCTCCCTTGGACTACAACAATGATCATTTCATCCCATTCTTCATTGCTGGCCTAGGTTATAAATCAAAAAAGGAAATATTCTGATGCAAATGAAGTACAACTCAAATTATCATGTAGCTAGAAAGATAGGAACCCAAAAGATAGACCACTTTTTTCTTCACCTTGGAATCTGTCTTCCAGGAAGCTGCCTTCTAGCTTTAAACATGTAAAATATAGATGATGGTTTTGTTCAATTCCATCAAACCAGGATGACAAATTTAGCAGCTAATTTAGGCAAAGGCAGATCTCCTTATGGATCAGATAAATTCACACAATTCAGGGATGCCCCAGCAGCACATCAGGATGACCTCCAATGATGTCAGGGCATGCGCACTCTCAGCACAACTCCATCCTGATCATCTGTTGTGACCAGCATCCCATCTGAACCAGCCCTCTATGGAAGAATAGTTTGCTTTTTTAAAAAAAATCATCCTTGTATGTATAAAAACATATGAGTCTAGTTTATACAAAGTTGGATTGAGTCAGACCAAGGGTCTGACTCAGTATATGGCAGCTTCCTATGCTTCCTTCCTATGACTATTAGTCTACCTAGCCCAATACTATCTGACTAGTAGTGCATCTTCAGAGTTTCAGGCAGAAGCCTTTCCCAGCAAACTGCTTCCTAAGATCCTTAGGGGGAAAACCTAGCATTTGTTGTGTGGTGCTGACTCTGAAACATCTCTTGGTACCACCACCACCACCACCACCTTCCACCATTTTTGCTATGCATAGGTTTTTCTTTCCCTTCTTGATCGCCCTAGAGCAACTTTTTGCCAGCAACCACCACAGCCATGGCTGCCCACGGCTACCTTCTAAACTAGACTGTTGCATTGTACTCAGGGTCTTTTTTAGGGGTTGAGGACAAGGATGCAATTCCTTGGGGCCCAAACATACTTTGAACCTCATTCAAAGTATGGTTCAGAATTTGAAATGATCAGATCAATCCTTTACATTCAAGGCAGTACAATTAATCAACTAAACTATAACCTCAGTATCAATAATTATTTTAGTATTTCAGGTTATTACATTGACACAGAATGCATTGCCCAACGTACTATACAACGTGACATACAGAATGGAACGTAATGTTTGTGCTGTTTCACAAGCACAAAAATTGTACAAAGTTGTGAGGCTGTTATATACAATGTCCTCACTGTCATGTAACTCTGCTCAGTTCTTGCACTTGCACATCAGCACTGTTTCACAAATGTTACATTCCACTGCATGCATACCATTGCACAGTATGTTAGCTAGAGAAAAGTGTGGATGGGGGAGTGGGTGGGACATGGACATCCTGTCCTCAGGCTTCTCAGAATCTCATAAAGGCCCTGATTGCACTATTTTATTCCTTTCTATTATGTGTTTTTTACACATAACCTGGACAATAGGATAGATAGGTATCCTCTACACTGCTTATAGTATGTAGGTGTTCTCACCGGAAACAGCACAATGCACTAGTACAGTCTAAGTCTTCTTTGTTAACGAGAAAGCTCAACTCATAAGAGAAATGAAAGTTCAGAAGTGGAATCTGTATTTGTTAAATTTATGGAAAGTTCCAGAAGTTCCTAATTAACATGTAGTGGAAGTATCAGGGGTGGAAATACCCAGCTGGTTCCATTGTGACACTCTTGGCATCACACAGAAAACACCTTCACAATTGTTGCTTTGCAGTGTAAAGGAACTTCTCAGGAGTGCTTGGAAACAAGTGTGTCTGTCACAGCTAATAACTCACTCAGTATCTACCATTCCAGAATCATAGTGTTTCCAAATTCAGCCTGCAATATGCGACACAGCAGCTGATGAATGGTAATGGTAAGCAGAAGTGGTAATGAGTCTTGGGATTCAGGGAACCTTACCTGACTCATGTGCCAGAGAAATTTATGAAGATAACATGACAGGTTAATATATTTTTACGACCTAAACAAGATATTTTATGCCAGCTCAGGGATATGCACCTAGTTTATCAGTGAAACTTCCAAGACCTTTCTCCCATAGGGTGTTTTGGGTGGGTTTTTTTCCACACAAATATAATTACCAAAGAGATGAAGGTAATAAGGTCAGAAGGAAAAGTACTGCAAAGTTTCTGCTTTTGGATTGGCCCCTTCAATCCAGAGGAAAGGTCCCCCATAGATCTCACTTTGGTAGCATTTAAACCATCCATGATTTTGGCACCCCTTGATCAGGACCTGGTTCAGTTTGAATTAGAACCAGTTTGGGCCTGGTTTGAGGGGTATGTGCTCAATTTTTAGTTTTAAAAAATGATTTAGTCCCAGGTGAAGGCAGCAGTGTCATTCAGCAAGTGCGACAGCAGTCGCAGGGGGTATCCACTGTCTCCCCTCCCCTCCCAGCAACCTCCCCCCTGTCTCCCACAGACCAGCCCCAAAACGGGCCAGCACGGCCTGTGGGAGACTGGGGGAGGCTGGGATGCCAGAGACCCCCCTGCAGCCCTCACAGCACTCCCCCCAAAGGCCACCGCTGCACTCACCAGGTGGTAAATCATTTCCTTTTAACTAAAAATTGAACCCTCCCCCACCCTCAAACTGGGCAAGGTTAACCCCTAATTAGAACCAGTTCCCCCATCCCTTGTAACAGTGTATTGGTGATTGTAGTGATTCAATGGTTTGAGTAACACTTCCTAACAGGGACTTAGCCACCATTGTGCAAACGGGTTCAATTAACTCAGGCTGCCAATGAAAAGGGCCGCCGAAGCCGGCTCGGGCTCTAGAGGAGCCCAGAGTGAACTCCCCCCTCCAATGCCCGGGCTGCCAAGAGCTCGAGCGAACTCTCAGCCTCTTATTTCAGGCAGTGCTGGCTGCCCAATAGGATGTTTATCCTTTTCTCTCCTCTAGGGAGAGAAAGGGGGAAACATCCTATTAGTTAACCAGCGCTGCCTGAAATAAACAAAGAGTTTGCTCAGGCTGCCAGAGACCGGGTGAGAGGTGGGAGTCCGTTCTGGGCTCCTCTAGAGCCTGAGCCACACCCCTGTGAGCGTGACATCACTCGCACGGGGCATAAATGGAGGTCACTGCTGAGTGGGGCCGGACCCAGGCCGCTGTTCAGCTAGCTCTGTAGCTGCTTCCTGATAAGAGTTAAATAATATAAGTACTTAGCTTGACTAGACTGAGCACATAAGTACCCATGAGGCTCGTGTTGTAAATAAAACACCCTAAGCCATTTTTGAAAGGGAGATATAGCAATCAAATAAATATTAAAAAATCTCTCAGGATTTTGTCATATTTTGAAAGGAAGACTCTAGTAAGTTCTAGTATAACAAGCCTTACAAGTAATGGCTGGGCTTGAAGTACCCAATTTGCTGAACTTCAAACCTCTCATGGTTCATCATGGAAGCCATTAGTAGTTCCATTTGTGGAATTTTGAGGGTGCAGAATTTAAACTTGAAAATGTCCTAAATGCCAAAAGAAAGAAAGAAAGAAAAAGAGCAAAGGGCTGATGCTTTTGAAGTTTTAATACAAATATCCTTCAAAAGCCAAATGGCTAAACTTGCTGCTTTCTGACACTGTTTCTCCTACTGTAGGGATGTGCACGAACTGGTTCGGAGGCCATGTTGCAGGCCTCCGAACCAGTTCGGAACCGGACCGGTCCGGCGGTCCGGCACTGAGGGGGGGTCTACCTTTAAGGGCGGGGGGTAGTACTTACCCCTCCCACCGCTCTTCCCCCTCCGGCACTGCATTGAAGAGCGAAGTTTCAGGGGCGGCAGCGTTCCTCCCTGCTGCCCCTGCCCCCGTCATTGCCCGGAAGTCTGGTAAATAGGAGCACTCATGCGCTCGTCGTGGCACGCACGCGCCTGTTGCCGCCGTGCACGCGTGCGCCGCATACGTCACATGTATCTTCTGGATCTTCTGTTACCATATTTATAAGACTAGGGGCAGGGGGTTCTGCTTGGATTTTAACACTGTCTAGTTGCTTTTTCTACATTTGTAAACTACTTTATGATCATTGGATAAGATGTGTGTACTAACATTTCGTATAGTGGTCATCTGGAGAAGCGCGTTCACACATGCTTGATCCCTCTCTATCTGAAAACTAGAAAGACAGATGGATGGACAAACAGAGATATGGATGATATTTCTAACTACAAGGCCAAATGTTGTGTTAAAGATGTAGGAGCCTTTCACATGACCATGGGGGTGGGTGGGTTGTGGCGGGGGGGGGGGGGAGAGTTCCTACCTTAGCAGCAAGAGATGAGTGGAGCCTCTATTTGGGCCATCAAATCCAGCATTCACACAATTAAGACAGGAGAGGCCTCCATTTCTGAAATCGGGAACGGGAAGTATAGAAGATCCTCCAAGGTCTTCCCAAAAAGTCTTCCCAGCATGCTTTGTCCTGCCAGTAGACTGGCAAGCCTCATTACATCAGCAGGCATTGGATCATAGTGTGTGCTTTGCAGTGTGGTGACTCTCATGGGGATCGTGGAGGAGGATTCCTCAGATAAAGACCCAGAGCAGGGGGAGCAGGCTGAAACTCCAGTCGACTCAGCAGAGCCAGAGCTGACAGGCCTGCAGGCCCCTCTGTCTCCTTCTCTCTCTCCTCCTGATGTAGCCTCCGAGGCTGCTGAAGTCAAGGTACCTGCCCCAGATCCTTGACAGTGATGTTTGGTCAGAGTACAGGCTCAGAGGGAGGGATGCCATAGGTCAGAGGAACAGGTGTCCCAGCTCTAGCCTGGCTACATCCCCTTGACAAGGCCCAGCTGCAGTGATGGGCAGGACTCTCAGCACACTGCCTATTTAGTGCAGCCTAAAAGCTGGCTCTGTGCTGGAAACAACATCTGTGGTGACCAGCCTTTACCATGTGCAACCTTGACCTGGAAATCTGGACCTATTTGTTGTGACTGATGTCGATTCGTGTTCACCCCTGATCCCAACAACTGTGGAATCCCCGGTACTGACTTCTTGCAACGTTTTGTGACTACGCTTTGTCTCTGTTTCTGCCTGTCGGCTCTCTCTTCCCTTCTGAAAAAAGTGGTTTCGCAGTTGCTGGGCAGTCAGCCAACGCAGGTCATTACAAGTGGCACATTCACAGATGGCAGCCTCTGTAGCCACAGCTCTCTATTCTTTCTAGGCTGCTAGTTCTTGGTAGGTGCTACAAAAGGTGAATGGATCCACATGTCCACAACAGCAAGGTTGGACACCTCCCTTTTCCTCCTACCAGAGATAAGAGTGGAGCACAGAAGTTGGGCTACCCTGCTTTGAGCAACCTGGGTTGAAGAGATTTTTGTGCATGCCCACACCCATGCAAACCAGGGCACAAGGCCTTCTACCTTGGTGTTGATGGTCGTGTGAACAGGCCTAGGATCTGACAATGCCATTGGCATTAATTGTAGCTTCCCTTCCAGGAAAATAGCAGCTTCATAGGGGAAATCTCATTTGGTTTGAGAAGAGTTAAATCCTCCCCTCCCCATGTACCACTTTCATGTTCCTGGTTGGGCCCTTCCCCAACACTGCTAATTTATAACAAAGAAAATAAGAATGCCAGGCCAAACTATGTGTTAACCGTACCATGTAGTTTGGCCCCAAGATACAATTTTTAAAGAAGGAACTCACCATTCCACAAAAGCAGGAAAACTGCTCAGAGTGTCCTGCTATACATGGCTGTGCAGTGAAGCTTTAGGTTTGTGATGGAGAGATGTTTGGCATGCCATCTGATGGCAAACAGGTGGCTAACACAGCATGTATACGTGGCAGGGAACCATGGCTAATCCTATCTTCCTGGCTCACAGATCATACAAGTAGGAAGTATGTTTGTTGTGTGAACATTTGACGGTTTTATGTGTGAAGACAAGCCTTACCTACTGAAAGGCTGGGTTCTACTCTTCATTTAGTGAATGTGAAGATTAGTGTTCATGTGAAGATTAGTGTTCATGCTTTTGTGTTTCAATAGACTGAGAGGCACTTCATTGTTCCTTACCCTGCTGAGTAAAGCCATGTCGGAAAAGAGATAGCTTATACGCAGGAAGCTCTGATAGATTAAAATGCATGACTTCCCTTCTCTTGGCATAGGAAACTTTTCCCTGGGGGTTATTTCTTCCTTTCTAAATCCTCCTCAGTTATATATGTGACTATGTCATAGTGAAAGCCTAGATGGTTCCCATTGGTTCTGGAAAGAATTGCCAGTGAATCCAATCATTCTTTCAAAAATATAACGTAAAGTAGCACTTCACCATTTATACCTGCATTATTTATAGTTATTAAAATATTTATATCCCACTTTTCTAAACTAAACAGCTATATAGGGGGGCTAACAACTCCCCAAATACATAAGATTCAAAGCACATATTGATTAAATTAAACAGCAGTATTTAAAAAATAAAAAATAAACATAAACTAGCAAAAAAAGAGCAGCCAAAGAAAATGATCTCTTCCAGCTCAGAGCCCCAATGAATATTTCCTGTAAAAGAGGCTCTGGAGTTTAAAAAAACAACAACTAGCAAAGGATGGAAAGTGGAATGAACTTCCTCTGGGAGGGAATTCTGAATCTTGGTGCCAATGTTGAAAAGGCCCTGTGCCAGATAACCCTTGACCATATTTCAAGAAGTGAGGTGTCCCAGAGCAAGAGAGAAAGAAAACTCCAAGAAATATCTTGAAGTACAGGTAGGGAGAAGATGACACTTATGGCATTAATGTAAAATCTTGATAAGAAGGTAGTATATTTCAAATTTCCAGAAGGCCATTTCCTATTTTAGTGTCTGTCAAGAGTTCTAGTACTTGATTTTTTGTATTCCTAAAGATTTATTTTTAGTCATTTAAAGAAGTATATGCAGATGATCTAGAATTATTTATTATTTATTTATTTATTCATTCATTCATTCAGTTTCTATACCGCCCTTCCAAAATTGGCTCACAGCAGTTCTGGTGGCAGCAAAAATAGGATTTGGTAGTATATCACATCCTGAAATTTTCATTCAAAACTAAAATCATCTTTAGATTATTTATTGTGAGCTATCCAGAGAACAATTTGTTATGGAGCAGCTAACAAATAAGTAGCAGCTATAGTTATTATTTATTATCTTAATATTGCATATATAATATAACCCCTACTAACTGCGTAAAGAGGAACCTTTTAAAGGTGATTCTCTTATATTTAGCAGCAGGAGAGCAACTGTCCTTATCCAGCCCCAGCACAACATCTCTCCAGTGGCTGTTGCCAATGTCCACCATGTGTTCCTTTTTAGATTCTGAACCCTTTTGGGGCAAGGAACCATCTTATTTCTTCTTCCATGTAAACTACTTTGACAACTTTTTTGTTGAAAAGCAGTACATAAATATTTGTAACAACAACACAGCTTAAGTAGATAATACATGTGTTCAGAAGCTGTATCAAAGGGAAAATGCTTGAAATGACATTGTTTAAATCCTGCTTCGCAGAATGCTATTCAAGTTTTAGCAATAGCAATAGCACTTACATTTATATACCGCTTTATAGCCGGAGCTCTCTAAGCGGTTTACAATGATTTAGCATATTGCCCCCAACATTCTGGGTACTCAGTTTTCTTCCTATATCAATTTATTTGGCAGCAGTTGTGTTATTCTCTAACAAATGCAGGCATGGGAGTAAATGAGCAACTGAATAAAATAGTTTATATTATGTTACATTACTAATAGGAATGGCACTTTCTCAATTATTTAATCATTTGAATCAAATAATCAAAACAATGATATCAGAGGCCCTGTTTGAAAATGACAATTTCAGATTGACGTGTTTCAGATTGAAACATGAAAATGGGCGTTTTGTCACTTTCTTACTATACTAATAAAGTATTGTATCAATCTTAATAACGTTCCATAAAGATAACTTTAGATTGTTAAGTCAATGTTAAAAACAGACTGTTAATGAGAGTAGTCAAGGTTTATGCACATTTCCCAAGAGATTATTCTCCTATTTCTGCAACAGCTTATATATTCATATTGGTTTAAAGTGAAATTGCATGTCTTGAACATTTCAAAACCAACATTGATATTCAAGTCCAGTTATAAGGGAAGCAATTTGTCTTAGCCTGCCACAGATATAAAAGCTTTAGAACACAGTGTATTTCCATCACTGAACATGTGCCAGGTCTTCCAAAAGTAGAAGAGAAACATAAATACATCTGGATTGCTATCTTTCCAGTACTACCAGCATCTCTGTGACCTAAGCTGAGTAAAATTAAACCTTTGTTCAAACAAACAAACAGCTGAGGTATCATTGTAGCAGTAAGAATAAAGGGAAATATCCATGCCAGTGCCTCTAAAGACCATTTCTGTGAAGACTTTCCACAATATTTTAAACAGCCTATTCAGTGAGGTCATTCACACTATCAAAAACTGTGTTCTACCCGGGTTTGGGAGCTGTGTGTGCTCCCAATTCTTAGTTGTGTGGAAGCAAGGTAGAAGTGTGGAAGCAAGATACAACTGAAAGCACAACTTTCAGTTGCATGGAAAACTTGGGTAGAAGTGATTGTATGGAAGCAAGGTAGGAGGAGGAGTTACCCAGGTTTTCCTCATACCTTGCTTCCACACATCCGAAATCTGGGAGTGCACACAACTCCAAAACCAGGGTAGAACACAGTTTTTGATTGTGTGAATGACCTCAGTATTTTTTCCTTCCTACACATAGAAAACAAACATATCAGGAAGATGGCTGCAATTGATCTTCTTGGTGTGCCTGTTTTCCCAGCTTTTGACATGGCAAAGCATTCAGATGTGATCTGAAAGGTACAGTCTTTGGAGGGATGTACCATGTGCACACATGATTAATCAATCCAGCTGTTGTGTACTCAAATACAGTGTACCTGGTTACAGGGGTAATGTATATGCATCAGCTAGCTCCACCCACACCTCCATGCCAGCATGCTCCTTAGCCATGACTCCCACTCTCCCGAGTAAAGTGTTGGTCTTCAGTGAGAAATGCTGTATGCCGGAATTCTCCCCGTGACTGAGAATACTTGGTGCTCAGCTGCCTGCATTCCAGATCATGGGGGAAACTTCCCTGGGTACCGCATTTGCTGCTACAGAGTACAGTAGACAAATGCTAAACGGAGGGAGAGTGGGAAATGTTGAAATGGAGCATGCTGGCATGGGTGGTGGGGTTAGAAGACATGCTGACATTAGCCCTGTACCCGCTCATATACATTTTGTGTTCTAAATACACTTTTTAATACATACACATTTTAATGTGTATTTTTAATACATATCATTTTTCATATGCAATATACATTACATTCCCCCATGGTTTTTCCTCCCTGAAAGAGAGAATCTACTTCAGAGGTGTGACTTATGTGAGTTATATTTCCAATAATTCCAATTCATGGCTCAGTTCAGAGTGGATTTTGTAACAGCAATATAACAGAGTGTGTATAATATAGAAACCGTTGCTCCTTTACAGCTCACTCTACACATTACATTAAGCATGTAGTGTGTGTTAGTGTTCTTTTGGGGGGGGGGTTGCGTGTAGGATCTTTTTTACCATCAAGGCACCAGGAAAAAACTGTGTGGCACAAAAGGGGGAAAGTGTGCTTCTGGGTAGGTAAGCCCTATCACATGTTGGATTTCTGGAACAGCAATATAGGGCAGGTGCAGGGGCATAACAAGGCTGGAGTGGGCCCAGAGACAAAATTTTAAAATGGGCCCCTCGCTGATACACACACACACTTCACAATATATAATCATGTGACTTGCCTCTGGGGGGGGCCTTGAGGCGTGGGGGCCCCCAGGCAGCCGCCTCCCCTTGCCTAATAGTAGTTACGCCCCTGGGCAGGTGTGTGGCAACTACTAGCCCCCCCTGCCCCCCACCTTTCCACTCATGCCATAATCCTGACAGTAATCCCATCCTGAATCAGCTTTTTATGTTGGGATGGAAGCTGCCATTAGTGCCAGTGCAATTCAGTTCAGTTTTTAATACATTCCTGTAGACCTATCCTAAGAAGACATAATGATTCTGTTGCCTTATCACTATCCAGAATCCCTTGATTTGAAATGCAGGCATTCCAAGTAGGTTTAGAGGTGACTCTAAGAATGGAAATAGAACTAACATTCTAGTCTCAGGGATTCTTTTTTTTCTTAAACCCTGAGAACTGGAATGCAAGCACTAATGACCCAGACAGGACCTAAGTCTTAACGTTATATGGACTTAATTGTTTTCATGCATGCATATATTCCAGGATATCCTGTTTATCTCTTAAACAACATGTGAGGATGTAGCAACTGTAAAGGTAAAGTTGTGCCATTGAGTCGTCGTCAACTCCTGGCGACCACAGAGCCATGTAGTTTTCTTTGGTAGAATACAGGAGGGATTTACCATTGCTATCTCCCTTATAGTATGAGATGATGCCTTTCAGCATCTTCCTATATTGCTGCTGCCCAATATAGGCGTTTCCCATAGTCTGGGAAACATACCAGCGGGGATTCGAACCAGCAACCTGCTTCCCCGCTGCACCATTAGGTGGCTTGTAGCAACTGTAGACTATGTTAAAAGGGGTTGAGAGGAGAGACAGGGTGTTGTCTTTTCCCCATAGCCTAAAAGTGGGTCAGTTTATTTCCCTAATTAATGACACTGTGGGCAGCATAAACAATGTTTTTAAAAAACTTTTCTAGCTAGCCATTCATATCTGTTTCCCCCCATAGGCAAGTACCAAGCACTACAGTTTGTATAATAAATGCACCAGTTTAAGTCAGTCCACCACCAACAGTTGAGGATTGAGTTTGTTCTGTCATCTTTTAGAACACCTCAAAGGCTTAGGTCCAGGTTACCTTAGAGAGCGCCTTATTATTTATTTATTTATTTATTTATTTATTATTTTTACATTTATATCCTGCTCTTTCTCCAAGGAGCCAAGAGCGGTGTACTACATACTTGAGT
This sequence comes from Hemicordylus capensis, assembly GCF_027244095.1. Classification (NCBI taxonomy): domain Eukaryota; kingdom Metazoa; phylum Chordata; class Lepidosauria; order Squamata; family Cordylidae; genus Hemicordylus; species Hemicordylus capensis. The sequence continues at coordinate 78,501,569 of NC_069661.1, read as the reverse complement.
TTCTCCTCACAACAACCCTGTGAAATAGGTTAGGCTGAGAGAGAAGTGACTGTCCCAGAGTAACCCAGCTAGTATCATGGCTGAATGGGGATTTGAACTCGGGTCTCCCCGGTCCTAGTCCAGCACTCACCACGCTGGCTCTCTCTGCCTTCTCCTGCCTTCTCCTGTATGAGAGACACCACACATTAAGGTCATCTGGAGAGGTCCATCTCCGGTTGCCTCCAGTATGTCTGGTGGCAACTCGAAAACAGGCCTTCTCTGTAGCTGCTCCTGGGCTATGGAATGCACTCCCAACAGAAATTCATGGTGTGGGAGAATTGTTGGCCTTCAAGAGAGCCCTTAAAACATATGTGTTTGGTCTGGCCTTCTAGGGTTTTTAAATGGCTCTTAAATGTTTCTGTTTTTAAAGGTTTTTAACTGTTTTTCAATTTGTTTTTAAGCTTTAAGCTGATTGTTTTAAATGAGTGTTAGTTTTTGTTCTGTTGTGCCCAGAGCCTCTGAATGGAGTGGTATAAAATGTAATAAATAAATAAATAAATCTTTTTAAATCTTCAGATGGGAAAATCATACCCATTTAACAACTCCAGGGTTTGTTAAAGGGGTTGATTTTGAATATTCATACCTATTGCAGCAGGACTGTGACAATACAGTGGACCAAATGTGTCCTGGCAGAGGAAAACAACTATTTTATAATGTAAATGCAAAGCTTTATCTGCTATTCTCCACACAAGAAGACACCCATCTTATCTGGAAGAACAGTTAGGCTATGGAACAAATTTCCCAGGGAAGTTGTGGAATCTCCTTGTCTGGAGATAAGAAGAAAAGAATTGCGGAGCTGGGCACATCTAGCTTAGCATTCTGTCTTCAGCCTGGGCTAGCCAAATGTCCCTACAGCTCACAAGCAGGTGTGAAGTGACAGCTTTCCCTCATTGTTTGCACTCAGCACATTTTTGATGGAAATGTGTTTGTAACTAAATGTATAACCTTTGAAGCCTTTCTTCTTTCAGAGAAAAGATGTTCCTACTTCCTGATCATTTTAGTTGTTAGCAAAGAGAGTGGAGGGGGAAATATATTTTTCAGCGTCCACTAGGACTAATCTGCTTTAAATTTGGTTCATATCAAACTGTTAAAAACAAAAGTTCAGAAAGGAAAAACGGCATATGAAATTGTGTATGTGCATGTGTGCAAGCATGTGTCCATGTGTTTGGCCCTAATAACATTGGTGTTTACAGTCTGATACAAAACAAATTTAAAGCATGTGGATCCTAGCAGTCCCTGACAGAGGTATTTTCTCCCATCCATCAACTTGAACCAAGTTGGCTGCCAATCAGAGACACCTTTAGAATGTCTGTGTTGACCACCTGATACAAACCAGGAGAAAGGCTTGGGAAATCATGACAGGAGTCTTTTTGCTACAGTCTGCCATCTTGAAAATTGATGGCAGTCACACACATTATAAGAACCGTCCCCCATTTAAAACTGTGTTGCCGAAAAGAAAAAAAGTAAAGTAAACAAGCCTGATTTCCAAGAAGAGTAACCAAATACTATCAAATGGATTCATTCTAAATCCTTAATATCACTATACTAAAAGAAGCTGAAAGTAAGTTCTGTTACTTCTACTTAGAACTACTTGGTTGTAGTTTTTTTTTCATATAGGGGCATAGGGATGTATAAAATGTCATTGGTGAAGCAACTATGGAAGATGCTCACCACATTTGCCACACATCTATTGTTCTCTTATCCAAGCCAAGTTGAGGAGGGACCTCATTTTCTGGCCTAAGAAGCAAAGTTTGCATGGAAGTGATTAGCTGGTTCTTGTGTCAGTCATAAGCCTTCAGAGTCAGGCGGTATATAAATTAAATAAATAAATAAATAAATAGAGCTGCCCACCCACCCACCCCATCCCTTCTGCAGACCTGTGCACAGAGCTGATTGACTAGCCTTCATATCAGTTGCAGTGACTCCCCGATGAGTTCAAAGTTCAAATAAAGCTGTTAAGTAGGAGTGTACACAAACAGTTCAACACCAAACTGGTTCAGAATCGCCTCCAACCGGGCTGGTTTGCCAGTTCGATAACAGACTGAACTGGGGGCGGTTCAATCCATGATCGAACTAAAGCAAGCCCAGTTTGGGCAGACCTATTTGGCACCGAACAGGCAGCCAGGAGGGGTGGTGTCAAGAGAGGTAGTGGAAAGGTCTTCATTCCACCCAGCAGGGCTGCTGGTGCTGCCGCTCCCCCTCGGCACAGCCCATATCTCAAGCATGCACAATCCTCCCTCTTTTACCAAGCCACCCACATGACGGCGGCTCATCTCCAGCATCTGCACATCCGCAGAGGCTGGAACCGATCCGCCTCCTCACGGGTGGCTTGGTAAAAGAAGGAGGATCATGTGCACTTGAATTATGGCCTGCATGCTGGCAGCTGCATTGGGCAGTAAGAAGACCTTTTCAGCACCTCTCTAGCTGCCCCACACCTGCCCACCCCTTCACAGGAGCCAGGACCCCCCCCACACACACACACACTCTTTACAAGTATTAGCTGCCGAACTGGTTCAGTTAAACTGACCAGACCAGCTTGTCAATTCGACTGAACTGGTTCAGCAGCACATGGTTGGGCTCCAATTCAATTCTAATTCGAGCCAAACCATAATTTTTGCTTCGTGCACACCCCTACTTTTAAAAAATTAAATGCCAGTTTGGGGAGTTTTTTTTAGAGACCATGCCACTGCTTTGAAAGCAAAAGCAAAACAAAAGAGAGCCATCCTGAAGCATGGTGTGGAGGAGGGAACAGGAAAGGGCCACTGGGAATCAGGAGTAAAGACTGAGGAAAAGAGGGAAAACAAAAACCTAACCCTGTTTCTAGGTGCATTTGTATGTACCTTTGTATATAGCAGCTTTGGATACAGAAAGTCACAGATTCAATCCTTTGCATCTCTAGGAAGGGCTGGAAAAGATCTATGTTTGAAATCCCAAAGGGCTGCTGCCAGGCAATATAAACACTGGCTGACATCCAGAACAAGGCACAGTGGTCACACCAGGAAGACACATTCAAACTGCAGGAAGATTTCCCACTACCACTGTGCTCCCAAAACAATGTGTGCTGCCTCTGGAAGTGTCCTGTGTCATCCAAAAATCTGTCCCTGAGTGGCACAGGGAATTTTCTGAGGCAGCACAACTTGCCGAAATGTGCACCTGAGACTTCACAGCCAAGAAAGTTTCCCACAGCACAGATTCATCTTCCTGGTGCATCTGCAATGCATTGGTCCGGATGTCAGCTACTGAGAGAGATGAATCAGGTCTGACTCAATATAAGACAGCTTCATATGTTCATGAAACTGATTGTTGCATCCTTTTCTCAATACACCACTTGCGAACAAAAGGATTATTTCCTTTCTAAAAAGGAGAGTATAGTGAGCTACTGTTGCAGCTAAGGAACTGAGCAATCCGCCAGGAAGTCCCTGATTTAAATCTCTGCTTAGTCATGAATTTATGAGGTGGCCTTAGCTAGCATCCCTCAGCCTCTAACACCCAACTGTGATATTGGAACAATATTATTGAGCTACCTTATAGGGCTGTTGTAAGAACTGCTGAGGCAATGCCCTGTGAAATACTTTAAATACCCTGAAGTGCTATATGCTTAAAAAAAAAAACAACGATTCAAAGTGTTTTAACTTTGATCTCAGATTAGGCATGTTCATACGACCATTTGGGGGTGGATTAGGGGATTAGAGACCTCATGCCTCATTAGCAGCACATGACCAGAACCTCTGTTTGGGTCAGCAAGCCCAGGAAACATACAATTAAGCCACGTGCAGCATCCATTGTTGAAATTGAGAGCTGCAAACTTCTGAGGCCTAGAATGCCTTCCCAGCCTTCCCACCAGCGGACTGGAAAACTTCATGACATTAGCAGCAGCAGCCCTCTGATTGGCCATGAAGGAGCAGGAGGTTGACCCAGTCCTGCTGAAGCTGCTGCAGGATCAGGATCATAGAGTGGGCTTTGCAGAGTGGCACGGCCATGGATGGCAGCCCCTGTAGCCACAACTCTCTATTGTTTCCATGGGAGGGACAGCCTACTGGATGCTGGTGACTGCGCAGAAGAGGTGAGTGGGTTCACATGACCAGAGAATCAAGGCAGGAGAGGTCTCTTCTCTTACCTTGGTTAGGAGCAGGCTAGGAAAGCTGCATTACATTACTTTGAGCAACCTAGGTAGGTGGGATTTTTTTTTTTGGTGAGTTCACACAATCATGCAAGCCTTCCTCTAAGGTTCCTAACAGTCTCATAGTGGGTGGGACATCCTGTTTTGGAGCCAAAAATAGCTTCTCCCACATGGGATGCTGTTACATCTCATGGGAGGCCGGTATTGGAAGGACGCTTTGGGAAGGTGCCCTATGATCAAAGATTATGCCCCTGCCAGAACGGTGAAGTGGAGACTATGGAACATCTGATGCTGAAATGTAGATTTTATACTGAATTAAGGGGAAAGCTTCTCTCCCCTTTATTAATTCATTACAATTCTAATTGCCCTTCTGATGGGGACAAGATCCTTTTTCTACTTACTGCTAAGTCAGAGTATGTTTACAGGAGGGTAGCAAAAAAAAAAATTCATAGCAAGCAAGATTCGGTTTAGAGTGATTGAGGCACGAGATGCCGGGCTGTGCATTTCAGATTAACCGGTTTCATTTGAATGAAATTAGTCATGTATATGGTATTTGAAGGTATTAATGTTTTATGTATTTTGTTGTTGTTGTTGTTTCTTTTTGTGTGTGTTTATGCTGGCCTTGGGCCGAAATAAACAAATACATACATACATACATACATCCCATGGGTGTCCCAATAACCACACAAGCTCATACATACTTCCTAGAGTGCAAATATGCTTACTAAGTACTTTAGTAAGAGAACTCTGCATTGTACAGGGGAGGGAAGTGTTTTCCTTCTTTAAAATATACACTTCATTTGCTAACTTGGCAAAGAGGCACCTTTTAATGTGGTGATTCTCTGTATTTAGCAGGTGGAGAATAACTGGCCCTATCCACCCCCAGCACAGTACCTCCAGTGATTGTTACTGATGTCTATCTTATGTTTCTTTTTAGACTGTGAGCCCTTTGGGGACAGGGATCCATCTTATTTATTTGTTATTTCTCTGTGTAAACCGCCCTGAGCCATTTTGGAAGGGTGGTATAGAAATCTAATTAATAATTAATAATAATAATTTCCTGTATTTTGGGAGCTCCCTCTCATCCCCCGCCTCCTTATCCCTTCACCTCCACCTCCTCCTCACTCCTACCTCCCTCTGCCTTCTGAAACCCTCCCACAACAAGGGCAGCCAGTGCCAGCCACCAATCAAGCTCTCTCCTCCCCTCGCTCCCCTCCCCTCCCCACGCTGCCTCTGATCAGCTGGTCAGGCGTGAGGCTCAGTTGGCACACATTGAGGCATTTCACATGGGCAGGGAGCCATCCCAGGGTGGCCAGGTCAGCTGCCCACACAATTGCCATCTCCGTCACAGAGGCAGCAGGGATTGGCGGCCATTCTGGAGAGACCCCCGGGGCCAGGAGCCTTGTTTTAGCCTCCTGGTGGGGGTCTCCTTGTGTGTTGCTGCAGTGCAGAGCTGCACCGCAGCAGCACACGATCAACCAATGGGGTTAGCGGAGCAGTCACTAAAACCTCATTTAAGGGGAGGGGTACTTTCAGTAGTTTGCTGCTGGTAGCCACACGGCTTCCGTGGCAGCAGACGACCAGGAGAAATCAGGCTAGGCTCCCTTAGCTCAATTTCTCCTGATCATGAGAATAGCTTCGTATCTGTATGTGTGTGCATCCTTCATGATCTCCTGCTGAAACTAAATTGCAGTGCATTCAGCCTGGACAGTGGATTCTTTTCTGTTATCCGCTGCTGCGCTCAGGCCAGAGAATTGCAGGGTTGGGTTGTTAGCTAGTCTGTTATCTGCTACTCACAAGAGGGTGGGGGGTTGGGTTGTTGTGGGGAGGTGGGAATGGCCTGCAGCGTATTTATTATATTAATTTTCAGTCTGCAGCTTAATTATTAATGCAGTTCAACAGTGTGTTATTGCTAATATAATTCAATAACATATGTGATTCAATATATATAATATAATTCAATAACATATATATAGTTATTGTTATATAATTCAATGACATATATGTTTTAAATGATTTTAATTGTAAACTGCCCAGAGATGCAAGTTTTGGGCAGTATAGAAATATTTTAAATATAATATAATATAATATAATATAATATAATATAATATAATATAATATAATATAATAATGATTATATATGGCACTGATACTCAGGCTCTTGATTACCCTGGCATACACCCTTTTCCCACCCCACCCATCCCCCCTTCCACCCAGCCCCAAACTTGTGTTCCTTATTCAGGCAATGGAATGTTGCCATCCCTACCTTTCTCCTACCCTGATTTTGATGATAGTGTGTACCCAGCCATTGTTTTAATACCCTGCATTAATTTTCACATTTTAATCTCTAAAAATCAAGGTAGAAAATCAGGAAGTTGCTTGTGTAAGGCACCTCATATAAAAGATATATGTCAAAACTGGAAAGAGTCCAGTAATGTCCCCTAGGAATGAAGTACTGCCAAGATTTTTCTGGCTCAGAGTCATGGAGTTTCTCATCTATTTAGCAAATGAAAGATATCTTCTAAACATGAGTTCTGCTCTCAATTGCATTGTGCAACATAAATCATTAATTCATTCCTCTACATGCCAGCATCTGTTTGTACAGTTTGTTTACAGGTAGTCATAAACAATTGTCAAGAGTAGCACTTTAAAACATGAAGAAAAGCGCATTCAACCTGATTACAGACTACAAAAGAATTTTAGCATCAAACCTGAAGAATGTTAAATACCTGTCTTGTGCTAAACGTTCATGAAAAATGAAATGTATCAAACACACACACAAAAACCAAAAAAACCCCAAAACCCTGGATACTTGCCACAACACCCATTATAGTGTAGTCTGAGGTCTTGACCTCTAATGTTATACTTATTGTGTTTTTGACACATTTAGTCAATTAAAACAGCTGAAGTGTAATTTGTTTTTCTTAAGTTTAATACAGCATGTCAATAGAAGTTAGCCAAAATTTATAGTAGGAACACTAAAACTGCCATGTGCACTTAAACAAATGAACCGCAATTTATCATGGTTGAAATAAAAATGAACATCACACATGCTGGACTTTATGCTTCACATGCGCATGTAGCCAAATATAGCAAAGCATGTTACAGCTGACACTTCCAATGGAAAAGACATTTCAGTCCGCGTTAAATATTGGCGTGAAAACTCTGGACGGCCTCCAATCCTAAGAAGTGTTAACGTTGGCACTTCCACTGTGTACTTTTACTGTAAATTGTTGTAGCGTTTATTTGACATGGAATACCCAGTGGATTGATGACTGTAGAAAGGAAGACTTTTTATTGTGCCATGTTACCTTTTTCAGGCATACATACTAAGCCTTTATATCTTAAGAGTTTAAACAAGTCTCCACCTGTACTCAATCGGTGAAAGTTATTTTTCATGCACCTATAGTTTGCCTTTTTATAAACTCATAAAAGTACACATTTTCCATTTTATTGGCCAAAAACAATGGCTGATTTAACAATAAAACTTTTAAAAGCTGGACTTTTTACAGAGAGCTCCCCCCCCCCTTTTTTGCCCTCTTTAAATACTTCAAAACAAGTCAGTTCCATTCCTTGCCTTTTTGTATATGAACAGAAATGAATTCTTATTGTGTTATTATTAAGAACATAAGAACAGCCCTACTGGATCAGGCCCATAGCCCATCTAGTCCAGCATCCTTTTTCACACAGTGGCCCAACAGATGTCACTGGGAGCCTAAAGGCAGGAGTTGAGGGCATACCATCTCTCCTGCTGTTACTCCCATGCAACTGGTATTCAGAGGCATCCTGAATACTACATCATATTGATATGATACCCTGAATATCCATATCCTGAATATCCATATCATATTATTATATCATATTATATTATCATATCAAATAACACATCCTGAATATCCATATCATATTGGTTGATATGGAGAATTTGCTTGTGCTTTTTAACAACAAATATTCAATTAACGTAGCAAAAGCAGTATCCTTTTGGAACAACCCTTCCCTTGCCCCAAAGAGGTTCACAGTCTAAAAAGAAACATGATGAGCAGCAATGGCCACTGGAAGGGTGTTATGCTGGGTTAAATAAGGATAATTCTAACAGTCACCCTTTTAAAAGTTGGCAGTTGTTGGCAGGAGTTTTACATATTTGTTTTTATCTGATATATACTGACTATAGTGGCTTAGATACTATGCAGGGAACCACTGATCCAAGCAAAAGGTGTGCACACTGCTTGCAAACCACTCCAAACCATGCCTGAACTGTTTGCAAAGGCAAGGCTGCTCTGTCGCTCTGAAGCGGGTGATGGAAACAGCATCACAACTGCAACAAAGCACTCCTTAGTAGTCATAGACCTCCCTGCCTTGCAGGGGCGTAGCAAGGTTGGAGTTGGCCCAGAGACAAGATTTCAAAATGCCCCCCCCCCCAGCTCAGCTCATGAAGTAAAGAAATCTTAAATGAGGCTGAATAGTGGTAACAAAAAGCATTGATATCTATAGATAGATAGATAGATAGATAGATCTCCTATGTGCCACAATAGAACATCATCCTAAATTGGACGATGCAAGTCATTGAATGGTACTAGAGAAAGACATGCCGTTCTAGTAGCTCCAGGTCTTCACACTCACATCAATTTTGGAGGATGAATCCAACTGAAGGAAGGCCGGGAGGGTGTGTGGCTGGGGGAGCCAGTCATGTGACGTGCCTCTGTGGGGGCCCCCAAGGCAGTGGGCCCCCAGACAACTGTCTCCCCTGGCCCTATTATAGTTACGCCCCTGCTGCCTTGGGAGGGAGCCCAGGCATGATTTGGAGTGGCACGCAAGCTGAATGCACACCTCTCGCTTAGATTGGTGGTGTCCTTCACAGTATGTACGCCGGTAATAACACTACAGATTTGGGAGGGAGAAAAGAACTGATTTCAAATTCTGCCATATATGACAAAAGACTTGCATTCATATTGATGAGAGAGCTGGATATAAATCCTAAAATAAACAAAATAAAAACACAGATATTCTGAATTTCTTTTATACGTATTGATGAGACACTATAAAATTAGAATTATATAAATCATATATGTGGGGTGTGTGTGTGTGTGTGTGTGTGTGTGTGTGTGTGTGTGTGTGTATGTGTGTTCTATATAAAATATATTTCATAGAAGTTGCAACTGGAAACATAATATGCTTTATTGATCCCTTCTTTAGCTGAGAAAACTTAGCAAGGACAACTTAGCAAGGAAAGAATTATTCTCAGTTACTTTTTTCATTTGAAAAGCTATATATTAAGAATGGAGGCTTAGAAAAGTACCACCTGGATCCACCTGAGCCACCCCTGACTTGCCATCCTAGGAGCAAAAGAGCAGCCAGTGGTGGCTTCAGGAGCAAGCCAAGTGGAGAGCTGGTCAGGAGCCCAGGACCATAGAAGGCCCATTGCCTATGATGAAGGTCCTCCCAGTGCCCAAGTTTGAGCAAGGGTGTTGGCATGAATTGGTCTGGAATACTTGGTAGCCATGCTTGTGGCTGTCACCATCTTTCTAACCATCAATGCAACAACCATTTTATTATTTATTTATTTATCTATCTATTTTATTTAAAATATTTATATTCCACCCGTTGAGTACAAAACTGCTTAGGGCAGCTCATAACCATAAAACAATAAAAGTAATATAAAATTTAACACAATAAAACAAAATATAGAATAAAAACAATTAAACCCAATTAAAATAAATTAAAAATCCACTGGGCTGTCATGAAACACATTAAAAAGCCTCTCGGAACAAGTGGGTTTTAAGATCTAACCATCCAGTTGCTGCGTCACAGTCGCATAGCCATGGAACAATGCATTGCACAGTTGTTTAAAGAAAAGATGGTGACAATCTGCACAGCCACTGCAGAGCATTCCAGACCACTTCCATATTACCCCTCAGCCATCAGGAGATGGGGCCCAGCATGTCCCTACATGCACCAACAGGAAAGTAGGAGCTCAGTGCACCATGGAGCTGCCAGCACAGGGCTTTGCCTTGAGTCCTTTCCCAGCCTGATGCCAACCTTGGCATGAGTCGTGCCTGAAAACAAACTTGCCAACAGCCCACTTGGAAAGGTCAAAACTGCATACATGATCTGATTAGATACAATACAGACAAGACAGAAGAAGTCAGCAAAAGGGGAAAGTACAGAAAGATACTGACTGAGTGTTTTATAACTGTTTTCCATGTAAACATGAAGAAATGCTGATTTAACTAAGGCTTTATTCAGAAGCAACTCCACTTTCTCCTTCTCCTTTCCCTCCCTCTTCTTTCTGACTCTACCCCCACACTCTCTACAAGATCCCCACTGGGACAAACACCCAAACAATAAAACACAAAAGTTTACTAGATAGAATACAACATGAAGAGCAAGAGTTTGTTTAATTGTGATATTTTAATGAAGCCTGGGGGTAGCAGTCAACTTGTGTGTTTTCAAGCTGGACATGCATGTTAAATAATAAGTGCTTGATTTTAAAGTAACATTGAGGCCAATAAAGGCTTCAGAAGACATTGTCTCATCAGTCTAATTTTAGCCATTCGTAAGCCAAGGTTTCCATCTTCCTCCCAGAAATATAATATTATGCAGGCATTAAAAAAAAAGATACATGATGTCTCTCTCTTTTATCTTCATCTGGTGATAGTGTCAACCCTGAACCTTGGAAAAGGTAATGTTAGGTCTGTATTTAATTCATATTTGTCTAATTTCAGTGAGAGGGCAATGGCTGGGATGGATGAATATTCCATATTGGAGGAGCAGAGTCCCTTTTCCTTCCCGATTGTGCTATCATCTTTAATGGTAACAGTAACTCACTTATGTCAGGAAGACAATCTTTCTTTGTTATTCATAGATCATTAGAAAAGTCTGGCTGCTATATTAATGCCTGCCCAAGCTATACATGACATTCCTTTTTATGGCTCTTTGTCAAACCTGTCTCCGATAGCTGGTTTCCAGCTCCGTTCTGTCTGTTTTAAACAATCCCCTTTTTATTAGTCCCATCTCATTAACACATGTTAGATTTTTGGACTTTTATCCTATTCTCTTTTAGAGTTCACTGATCAGCACCTTGCCAAGCCCTTTGGGGAGGAATTTGCAAGCAACTTTTTTCTTCAGACAAGGCAACAACTTTCTTGCAAAATGTGGTGACACAATTTTTTAAAAAATTATTGGATCAGTATAGCAGGGAAGGTAATGAAAGAACAATAAACTTGCTCCCACATTACTTTAGAGCACTTTAAAGTGCTCTAAAGTGCTGCACACAGGAGACCTAAATAATTTCTCTATTTAGATTCATGCTAAATAGAAATAGAAAGAAGAAGCAGCATTTGCAGTACAAATAAGCATTCTGGTCATTGTAGGTTTTACATTTGCTTTAAAAACCCAACTGAAACCTCTTTAAGTCTTGTGTCCGAAAATGCTTGTACACACTAAACATCAAACTCTTCCAGGCAGGTCCACCTGGCCTGGGCTGAAGTCACAGTGTGGCCTGTCAGTATTCCATCTCCCGTGACTTGCAGGTCTTGCCAATCAAAGTGTGGAGTGAGAGAGGGGTGGGTTCTAGCTGGCTCTCCCACTGACTGACTCCTGTTCAGTCCCCTTCTTCTGCTGGTGGCCTTTACCTAGAACCCTCCAAATGCTTTGAAAAGGATGTAGTGGTTTGAAGTTGAATAATGGAAACTAGAAGGGAGGAGTGCTGCTCTTGTGGTAGCAAGCATGAATTGTCCCCTTAGCTAAGCTGGGTCCACCCTGGTTTGCATTTGGTTGGGAGACTACGAATGAGCACTGTAAGAAATTTCCCTTAGAGGATGAGGCTGTTCTGGGAAGAGCACCTACATGCTTGCATGAAGAAGGCTCCAAGTTCCCTCCCTGGCATCTCCAGATAGGGCTGGGAGAGACTCCTGTCTGCAACCTTGAAGAAGTCTCTGCCAGTCTGGGTAGACAATACTGAGCTAGATGGGCCAATGGTCTGACTTGGTATATGACGGCTGCCTGTGTTCCAGTGTTCCAGGCTTATCTGTCCATAATCCCAGGCTTATTTGCCCATAATTCATAGATCATTATTTTTGTTTGTTTTATTTATTTAAAATATTTCTATACCGCCCCAAACTTGCATTTCTGGGCCGTTTACAATTAAAATCATTTAAAACATTAAATCAATTGACAATTAAAATCATTTGAAAGATTAAAAACATTTAAAACCCAGTATTAAAATTATTTAAAACTATAAATCTAATTAGAAGCCTGGGTGAATAAATGTGTCTTCAGTGCCTTTTGAAAAGTTGCCAGAGATGCGGAGGCCCTTATTTCAACAGGGAGCACATTCCAAAGTCCAGGGGCTGCAACAGAGAAGGCCCGTTCCCAAGTAGCAGCCAGATGAGTTGGCGACAGCTGCTGGTGAACCTCTCCAGATGATCTTAGCAGGCGGTGGGGCTCATGGCAAAGAAGATGTTCACTTAAATACCCAGGGCCTAAGGTGTTTAGGGATTTATAGGTAATGACCAGCACCTTGTATTTTGCCCAGAAACATATAAGTAGCCAGTATAATTCCTTCAAGACAGGGTAATATGGTCTCTCCCAGATGACCCCGAGACCGACCTGGCTGCCGCGTTCTGAACCAACTGCAGTTTCTGGACTACATACAAAGGCAACCCCACATAGAGCGCATTGCAGTAATCTAGCCTAAAGGTTACCAGCAGATGTACCACTGCTTTGAGGTTGTTCATCTCAAGAAACGGACGCAACTGGTGTATCAGACAAAGCTGATAAAAAGCACCTCTGTATTTATGTATGTTCTCTGTTTTAGCCATATTAGTAAAACAGTCCAGTCTGTTTTTACACTCTCCTTTTCGGTGGTGGTGGGGATCAGCCACCATTGCCACCACAAAGCCGCCCCTCCATCAGCACCCAATACCAATACCACCTCCACCTCCTCCATCACTGCAAGGCAGCACCACCACGGCCTATGGCTCCAGCTTCTGTGCCTGCCACCAGCTCTAGTGACACTGGCAGCATTGGAAATAGACAGCGTACCCGGTGTGCAAAAAACCAGCCGGGAAACAGCAGCAGGCGCCCAGGCACACCTGCTACCATTTCCCAGCTGACTTTTTACACACTGGGTACACTGTTTATTTCCTGGGCCACTGTGGCTGCCTGGGCAGCAGGGGCAGGAGCCAGAGGAGGAGGCAGTTCATGAGACTGCTGGCTGCTTCCAACCCCCTGAGCTAGATGCTACGTGGAAGCAGGCAGCAGGAGCACAGTACTACCAGGGAGGAGAGGTATGGCGCTGGGGGTGGGATTGCAGTGCAGGGTGGAGGTGAATGGGGGCCCACAACAGCCTCCCGTCCCCCCTCCGGTATGTATTCATGTTCATGGAATACAGGGGGATACTGTAGGCTCCACCCCTATTGAAGACTGGATCTGGGTGATCATCCACACAGAGCATAGCTTCACCACCGAGCCACAGTTACACGCTCAAGTAAGATGTAATTTTAGCTTCAGCTAAGAACTGCCTACCCTCCTGACCCCCTTCATATTTTGTGGGTCCCCCTAAGATAATCTCTCCTGTCTTTATTTCTGAAGGCATGTTGCTGGCAGGTTGAGTTTCTCCTATCGTCCATGTTCACCTTCTGTTGTGAGACTGACATACCCTTCTACCTGCCAAATCCTACCACTGAACTTCAGAGGCTGACTGGAATATTTTAATACTCAAACACGATGATTATGCATAATTGGAGACCTATTATTAGTTCTCTTTCATTTGCTATATGCATATGGTACCAGACATCACTCCGGCATGATTAAATGGTTCGGTGTGAACAATTGCTAAAATATGTGGGTTCACAGAGGAGAAGCACATCAGGGGTGTAGAAATTGAACACAGGGAGACAAAAATTGAACCCGGGGATCCCTGAGAAAAAGGGGGTCTGCCAGCTGAACATCAGCTTACTCTTCACTCTCCCCCTCCTGCCTCTCTGAAGAAGAAATAGGGAGTTAGCAGGGACCCATTTTCACTTCTTGTCCCAGGAGCCACTCCAATTTTGCTACGCCCCTGAAACAGATGCAACATGTGTCAGTGTCTATAGCAAAACAAGCACTATTTGCTGGTTTAAAAATCTTCCTCAATAGTCTATATATATATAATTCTCCTGGGTGTGCCTTGGAATGTGCGTCCCAGTGCCCAGCTGATTGGCTGGGCAGTGGACATGCCTGATTGGCTGAGGCACACCTAGGAGGATTGGTTGCCGCCGCCGCGGGCCTGACTGTGGAGGCCAGAGGTGGCTGCGGGCCTGGCCCGGACGCGGAGACAAGGCCCAGGAGGAGGGAAAGAAAGTGGGGGGGGGGGCACGGGCAGAAGTGGCAGTGGGGAGGAGAGGCGGCTGGGCCTGGAAGCGGAGACTGGGGCAGAAGGTGGGGGGAAGAGGTAACCGCCAGTCCCAAAGAGCGCACAGATGCTCTGTGCAGGGTCAGCAAGTTTTTATCATATCTGATAACTCAGTGAGCATGCAACCCTTTATCTAGAGGCATGATCTCTCAGTCACACTCCTGAAATAATTTTTTCTACACTGACACCCCACCCATCTAGTGTTCTTTGCCCTTTGCTTTCCTTTTTTTCTAGTCCTGACACTTCAGAGGAGAAGGAAAACAAGCATAGCAACCCTAAAAGCAAAGAGGAAAACTTCCCATCTGCTCTTTGTAGGAAGCTACTGGTGCTTTGGATTAAAAGCTGATCCTCTGATACATCTAATAAATAGATCCAGCTCTGCTTTAAATCTAACTCGTAAGTGCCTAAAACTATCCCACACATTTTTTGATAGGATTTCTGGTTTAGTCATCATTTGTAAAGCCAGAATACATAATAAAGCACTGATGAGTTTGAGCAGACAATAAACAATGTTTGCTGCCTGCATACGGGGCGGGGGAAATATTCCCGGCCACTAGAAGTTATAGAGGCTTTTGTTTTCTATTTTTTTTTAGCTGTCTGATTCTGTCATCCACTGGAGAGCATGTTGTTACCTCCCACTTTGGACAGGAATGCCTTGGCTTCATTCTGGTATATATCTATTAGGTGCAGAGTGATGAGTCTATCTGACTGTTGATTCACACAGGCTTTTCCCGGGGTAACATGTGACTGAGATCCCTCGGTGACCAAAAGGATATTTTCCATCAGGAAGAACAGATGTTACTTATCCGGAAAGGCTAAATAAAGAATACGATTTTGCCGTGTGTTCCACTGTTGGTTGCTACAGCGATGTGTGCACATGGTATCGTGCTTTCATTTGACATTCCTTTCGAAGTAATACATATTATAATCAGAATTTTTACATTTACAGATAGTCTTGCCTCTCTCTTTCTCCAAAAGTAGATGCAGGGAAAGAAAGGCACATGCAGTGTAAGCTAATCCTATGGGCAGTAGATAAAATATGTTTTAGGGGTGTCCTGTTTTCAAAATAATTCTGGGACTCTGAATTCCACTGCAGACATACAGCTAGGGATATCCAAAGGTACTGTGTCACCTGAGGTGAGATGCCAAATTTTGTCTTGCCCCATGTCCTTGGTAGGGGCCAAAGTGTGAGGAGAGGCACTTCTTGTAAAGCATGCAGGGGTCAGATTGGTCCTGAAGAGCTCCAATAGCAAGGGGCATCTTGGTGCCCCAATAATCTGCTGCCTGGGGCAGCCACCTCACCTTGCCTCATGGAAGGGCCGCCCCTGCATACAACCAAAGCTTGGGCTAGTTATGGCAGGAGAGTGCGGGTGTTGGGTAGGTACACTAACGGTGTTCGGCTGGAGGGCCATTTGGGTGGGATTGCCCTTCGGGGGTTTTGCGGAGGGTGGGGAATGGCCCCATTTGGGGGTGGCTTGACAGACACACCAACTCAGAGTTTTGGCAGCTTGGGTTGGGGTTGGGTCAGACCACGCCCCACCCCCAGTGGGGAAAAGCCTCAAGGTCAGAGGAGGTCAAGATATGGCACCTGATCAAATCAGTATCCGACCCATCACTCTGGTGTGGGACAGCCATTAGGGATGTGCAAACTGGTTTGGGGGTTCAGGTTAGAACTGAACCCCGCCCCCAGTCCAGCTGGACCAAACTGAACCCCCCTTCCCAGTTCATGATTTTTTTTTAAATTAAAAATATTTTTTAACCTATAGTCTCTTTGGGGGGCTTCCTAAAGGCTCGGGGGAGTCTGCAAAGGTTCCCCCTCCCCCCGCCGGCCTCTTAAGTCACTGCCACAGCCCATCTAGGAGCAAAACTGGGGTCCACGGAACAGGAGAGAGAAGAGAATGCAAGACCCGTGAACAAAAAAAGGTAAAAAATAATGAATGTATAAACAACCAGCTCTCAACACACATCAAAATAATCAAACACATCTGTATAACACATATGAAAATACATGTAAAACTACAATAACAAAATACCAAGTAGAATAATGAAATACAATGAAAAAATGAGAAACCAGTGTATGCAGGTGTCCAAACACAGTCCGAGATGTTTTCAAAAATGAGAAATTGAAAAGTACATGCAGTACAGGTGATGAGTCCTCAAATCCAAAGAGAGGAAATAATGTACTCAGTGAGGTGATGAAGATGCATGTAGATCAAATCATGAATCCTTCATACGAAGAAAGTAAGCAACCTGCTCTGCAATGACTAGTAATAAAATATGGTGGAAGACAAGGCACACCAGGGAAAATCACACGAAAGCTACCCCGGGATATGGAGCTGTTTTGCCAGAAGCTTCATCAGAGGCTGGTTCCCATTAGAACAGGCTGGAACAATGAAATGAGAACATAAAACAATATCTATAACGCTGTAAAGTAAGAAAAATCAAAACGCAAAACACTCACTAAATGTAAAGTAAAAATACAATACAATTAAGCTTATCCAAGCTTATTACAAAGACTCAAGGTACACTTTACAAGCAATAATTAATTAAAAGATTTTTTTTAGCTGTACCCAGAACCACATACTTCCCTAAAATATGTAGTATATAATGAATGCATTAATGGGAACCAGCCCCTGATTAAGCTTCTGGCAAAACAGCTCCATATCCCGGGGTAGCTTTCGTGTGATTTTCCCTGGTATGCCTTGTCTTCCACCATCTTTTATTACTAGTCATTGCAGAGCAGGTTGCTTACTTTCTTCGTATGAAGGATTCATGATTTGATCTACATGCATCTTCATCACCTCACTGAGTACATTGTTTCCTCTCTTTGGATTTGAGGACTCATCACCTGTACTGCATGTACTTTTCAATTTCTCATTTTTGAAGACATCTCAGACTGTGTTTGGACACCTGCATACACTGGTTTCTCATTTTTTCATTGTATTTCTTTATTCTACTTGGTATTTTGTTATTGTAGTGTTTACATGTATTTTCATATGTGTTATACAGATGCGTTTGATTATTTTGATGTGTGTTGAGAGCTGGTTGTTTATACATTATTTTTTACCTTTTTTTGTTCATGGGTCTTGCATTCTCTTCCGTCCCCCGCAGCCCATCCAGGGCTGATTTTTGGCCCGTTGGGGGCCTGCAAAAATCGGCGCAGTGGGCCCCCCAACCAATCCAAACTGTGGGGTTCAGGGGTGCAAGATAGGGGTGTGCACGGAACCGCACAGCTGTGGTCTGGCACTGTGGGGGGGGGGGTCCTTTAAG
This sequence comes from Hemicordylus capensis, assembly GCF_027244095.1. NCBI lineage: Eukaryota > Metazoa > Chordata > Lepidosauria > Squamata > Cordylidae > Hemicordylus > Hemicordylus capensis. Next base: position 78,483,747 of record NC_069661.1, on the reverse strand, counting down.
GGCGGGGAGGGTTTACTTACCCCTCCTGCCACTTGTCCCCCTCCAGTGCTCGTATTTATTGTAAGAATTGGGATGGCAGGATACCTTCCTGCCGCCCCTTGCCTCTCCGCAATGCAAAAGGTTCCGGCAAGCCTTTTGCACACGCGCACGTTGCGCGCGAGCTTCACGTCTCCCCGACGCCGGAGGCCCAGTCTACCCGGCCTCGGCCCCTGCCGGCGGGTAGACCGGTCCTCCGGCGGCCGGAGGCCTGGTCTACCCGCCGGGACGAGGCCAGGTAGACAGGGCCTCCGACCTCCGGAGGCACGGTCTACCCGGCCTCGTCCCGGCGGGTAGACCGGGCCTCCAGAGGTCGGAGGACCGGTCTACCTGGCCTCGTCCTGGCGGGTAGACCAGGCCTCCGGCCTCCGGAAGCCTGGTCTAACCGCCGGAAGGGGCCGAAGCCGGATATACCGGGCCTCCAGCGTCGGGGAGACGTGAAGTTTGTGCACAACGTGCGCGTGCGCAAAAGCCTTTTGCATTGCGGAGGGGCAAGGGGCGGCAGGGAGGTATCCTGCTGCCCCAATTCTTACAATAAATACAAGCGCTGGAGGGGGACAAGTGGCGGGAGGGGTAAGTAAACTCTCCCCGCCCTTAAAGGAACCCCCTCCACCCGGACCGGACTGGCCAGGTCCAAACCGGTCCAGACAGTCCGGAGGCCTTTACAATGGCCTCCGGACCGGTCCGGACCCATCCCTAGTGCAAGACCAAACTGAACCGGGCCAGCCGGTTCCATGCACACCCCTAACAGCCATCCCTAGGAGGTGGTCCCACATGGGAGGAATACCCGCACTCTAGTTAGTTAGGTACCTCATTGCAAGTCTTATGCCTTGCATTTTAATAAAGTGACCCTATTTTACTCCAAGCGTGTCCGGTCTTCATTGGGGTCTGGGGGTGCAGTTCTGAGAGACAGCGTGGTGTAGTGGTTAGAGTGCTGGACTAGGACCGGGGAGAGCTGACTTCAAATCTTCATTCAGCCATGATTCTAGCTGGGTGACTCTGGGCCAGTCACTTCTCTCTCAGCCTAGCCTGTTTCACAGGGCTGTTATGAAAGAGAAACTTAAGTATGTAGTACACCGCTCTGGGCTCCTTGGAGGAAGAGCGGGATATAAATGTAAAAATAAAATAAATACAAATTTTAAAAAATCATCCTTTCCCTTTCTCCCCCACTCCATTGCCATTGACTGCTTAGCCTGTATGCCCCACAGCCCCCCAAATCCCCTTGTCTGTCTCTGCCACAAACGACCTCCCCTCCATTCTGCCAAGACCATACATTTTCTCCTGTTCCTAGGCCCTGTGTGAAGTTTTTATTGTCTAAACTGCTGTTTCACTTCCTGCACAGAGCTGGACTGTTTCTCAGCATTTGAGTGCTCTCACACAATCACTTTGACATATAGATACTGCTTGAACAGGAAACTGTAAAGGTACCATTTCACATGGGAAGCCATTCATGTCAAGCAGCTCACTGTGGGATCGGAGTGATTTTAGCCATGTTAGAATAACTGCCTCAAAATATATTTCATAAAACCCCTACTCTATATAAGAGAATACAGATTCTGAGATGTTTTAGGAAGTTGCCATATACTGAGTCAGGCCACTGAATATATGCTATGCCCATTTGAAGAAATGGTTAGGAACATATGAAGCTGCCATATGCTGAGTCAGACCATTGGTCCATCTAGCTCAGTATTGTCTACCCAGATTGGCAGTGGCTTCTCCAAGGTTGCAGGCAGGAGTCTCATTAGTATCTTGGAAATGCCAGGGAGGGAACTTGAGACCTTCTGCTCTTCCCAGAGTGGTGTTCTCCACAGAGCAACCCCATCCCCTGAGGGGAATATCTTAAAGTACTCACACATGTCTCCCATTCAAATGCAAACCAGGGTGGGCTCTGCTTAGCAAATGGGTCAATTCATTCTTGCTACCACAAGACCAGTTCTCCTCATAAAAGAAACTATGCCTTTATTACTCTGATGTGCATAATAGTAATTTTTGCAGCTTTTTTTGCAGCTTCATGTGCATTTTTAAACATTGGAAATTAGAAATACACTAGCCGACCCCGCACAAAGCATCTGTGCGCTCTTTGGGGCCGGTGATTATCTCTCCCCCGCCTTCTGCCCCAGTCTCTGCTTCTGGGCCCAGCCACCTCTCCTCCCCACTTTCTTTCCCCCCTCCTGGGCCTTGCCTCCGGGCCGTGCCGGCCACCTCTGGCCTCCATGGCCAGGCCGCGGCGGCAACCAATCCTCCTGGGTGCGCCTCAGCCAATCAGGTGCATCTGCCGCCCAGCCAATCAGCTGGGCTCTGGGATGCACATTCCAAGGCAAACCCAGGAGAATTAATATAATAGATCATATATGAACATACCCCGGAGGTTAATTTGGATTGTAACCACTTTGGAATACAAAATGTGTCTGCACTATGATATTGGCTTAATTTTAACCTTAGAAAATGGATGTGAACAGATGTGAACTAGGGAGGAATTTTGTCCTTTGGGCCTAATCTCAACCCTTGGAAATCAGTGAAGGTACGTCTAATGAGGATCTTTTTGCAAAATGCTGTGAATTTTTTCTAGGCTATGTTTTTTTTATAGCTTCCTCTCTAATCCTTACTATACTGATATTGTCACTCTTCACTGTGGTACAACTCAGCAGATGATATATTTTCTTTTCAGCTAATTTAATGGGAAACAACCAGGACTTAATGCAAATGAGATTTCATCAGCATTTATCATTGGAACATGCTTTGAATGCCAGGATTCTGCCTTAGAATACAACAAACAATAATCAAAATACAATATTAGCCATTTTCTTACACATGTTTGGATACAAGTAAATGTTTGGAAGGGGATTATTAGGGTTGTGTTCACTGGCCTCACTTCCCAACCTCCACATATTCAACTGCTCCATTTGCACAGAGTCTAGGTATATAAAATCAAATGTGGATAGGTGCCTGTACATGCAGTCCAAAACACTGCATTTCCCAGGGTGCTGCTGCTGATAGCATGTACACAAGAGTACATGCATTCAAGTGCATCTGCTAAGTGTCTCCGTGCACAGTATTATTATTATTATTATTATTATTATTATTATTATTATTATTATTATTATTATTATTATTATTATTTTATTAATAAAACTTTTATACCGCCCTTCCAAAAAGCTCAGGTTTACATTAAAACACCATTAAAATCAATTAATAATTAAAACAAAAAATTATAAAACATAAAACAATGATTAACAATTAAAAACATCATAAAACAACAATTAAACAATCAGAACAATTTAAAACAAGTTTTAAAAAGCTGAGAAAGCCTGGCTGAAGAGATGTGTTTCAGATGTTTTCTGAAAATTGCCAGAGATGGGGAGGATCGTATCTCAGCAGGGAGCGCATTCCACAATCTCGGGGCAGCAGCCGAGAAGGCCCGTCTCTGTGTAGCCACCAAACGATTTGGTGGCAACTGGAGACGGACCTCCTCAAGTGACCTCATCGGCCGGCGGGGCTCATAGCGAAGAAGGCGCTCTCTTAAATACCCAGGGCCTAAGCCGTTTAGGGCTTTGTAAGTTATAACTAGCACTTTGTATTTTGCCCGGAAAACTATTGGCAGCCAGTGTAACTCCATCAACAAAGGAGTAATGTGGTCTCTCCGAGATGACCCAGAGACCAACCTGGCTGCTGCATTCTGAACCCACTGAAGTTTCCGGACTACGTACAAAGGCAGCCCCACGTAGAGCGCATTACAGAAGTCCAGTCTGGAGGTTACCAACAAATGTACCACTGTTTTGAGGTAACTGATCTCGAGAAATGAGCGCAGCTGGCGTATCAGCCGAAGCTGATAGAAGGCACCCCTGGCCACTGCCTCAACCTGAGAAACCAAGGAGAGACGTTGATCCAGAAGTACTCCCAGACTGCGAACCTGTTCCTTTTGGGGAAGTGTGACCCCGTCTAGAACAGGCAGATCAAAATCATCTCTATAGTTCCGACCCCGCACAATAAGTACCTCCGTCTTATCTGGATTCAGCTTCAGTTTATTCTCCCTCATCCAGCCCATTACTGCTTCCAGGCAGGCATTTAGGGAGGATATGCCAGCTCCTGAAGAAGTTGACATGGAGAAATAGATTTGGGTGTCATCAGCATACTGGTAACACCCAGCTCCAAATCCCTTGATGATCTCTCCCAGCAGTTTCATGTAGATGTTAAAAAGCATTGGAGAAAGTATGGAGCCTTGAGGAACACCATACTTAAGCTCAGATTTTGAAGAGCAACAATCTCCAATCAACACCATCTGGAATCTGTCCGAGAGGTAGGAGCGGAACCACTGTAAAACAGTGCCTCCCACCCCCCAACCCCCTCAGACGTTCCAGAAGGATACTATGGTCGATAGTATCGAAAGCCGCCGAGAGATCCAAGAGGACCAACAGAGTCACACTTCCTCTGTCCATTGCCAATTGGAGATCATCCATCAAGCCAACCAAGGCAGTCTCCACCCCATAACCCGCCCGAAAACCAGTTTGAAATTGGTCTAGATAATCAGTTTCCTCCAAGACCGCCTGGAGCTGAGAGGCCACCACCCTCTCAATTACCTTGCCCAGCCATGGGAGATTGGAAAAGTAGCATTTGAAACCATTGGCCCTATATTGTCACAGCATATAGAGGCCAAGTGAACACATGTCAAGAATGAAAGCAGGGACACAGCAGCTGGCTGCACCCCCTGAGCTACATACGTTCCTTTGACTGTATCCATATTATTTGCATGCAATTGTACGTGTGTAGAGCCCTCATCATGTAACTGGGGATGCTAGAAAAGCAGAGTTCCCAGGAAAGAGCATCATGGATGCACCACTGTAGTCCGGGGCGCAGCAAGGTTGCAGGTTGGAGGCAAGACTTTAAAATCCACCCCACCCCCCCGTTGAAGCTCAGCTCATGAAGTAAAGAAATCTTAAATGAGGCTGAATAGTGGTAATAAAAAGCATAGTAAAATATTTATTTATATATAACCTATGTGCCACAATAGAACAACATCCTAAATTATTTTTTTTATGGTTTTGTAAATTGTGGGTGAGGCAAGCCATTTAATGGTACTAGAGAAAGACATGCTGTTCTGGTAGCTCCTGGTCTTAACACTCACATCAGTTTCGGAGGATGAATACAACTGAAGGAAGCCCGGGCAGCTGGGGGAGTCAGTTGTGACTTGCCTCTGGGGCCACCCAAAGGCAGTGGGCCCCCAGACAGCTGTCTCCCCTTGCCCTATTATAGTTACGCCCCTGACAGTAGTGTATATGTGTGTGTGTGTTTATTACATTTCTATACCGCCCCCTCCAAAGTCTCTGGGCAGTGCACAATGACTAAAAAGCTAAAACAAACAGCTTAAAACAGCTTTTAAAAACAGCTTAAAACAAACACCTCAAAATGGTGGTACATATGCTGGTAACCTCTAGACTGGATGATTAGCCCCTATGTGGGGCTGCCTTTGTACGTAGTCCGGAAACTGCAGTTGGTTCAGAACGCGGCAGCCAGGTCAGTCTCTGGGTCATCTGGGAGAGACCATATTACTCCTGTCTTGAAAGAACTACACTGGCTGCCGATACGTTTCCAGGCAAAATACAAGGTGCTGGTTATTACCTATAAAGCCCTGAACAGCTTAGGCCCTGGGTATTTAAGAGAATGTCTTCTTCGCCATGAGCCCCACCGCCTGCTAAGATCATCTGGAGAGGTTAGTCTGTGGTTGCCACCAACTCGTCTGGTGGCTACTTGGGAACGGACCTTCTCCATTGCAGTCCCTGGACTTTGGAATGCGCTCCCTGTTGAAATAAGAGCCTCCCTATCTCTGGCAACTTTTTAAAAGGCACTGAAGACACATTTATTCACCCAGACTTTTAATTAGATTTATAGTTTTAATATTTTTAATATTGGGTTTTAAATGTTTTGATGTGTTAAATGATTTTAATTGCTAATTGATTTAATGTTTTAAATTATTTTAATTGTAAACCACCCAGAGACGCATGTTTTGGGTGCTATAGAAATATTTTAGATAGATAGAGAGATAGAGAGATAGATAGACAGACAGATAGAATAAAATAAACAATGTAAAAACAAATTTAAAACCAATTAAATATACTTAGAAACAATGTAAAAACATTGGAAGGCCAGGCCAAACAAATAAGTATTTAGGGCTCTCTCGAAGCCCAACAACAAGCCCAAACTATGGATATCTGCTGGGAGTGCATACCACAGGCCAGGAGCAGCTACAGAGAAGGCCCGGTTCCGAATAACCACCAGACATTGGTAACTGTAGACGCACCTCTCTTGATGATCTCAGTGTGCTATGGGGAACATACAGAAGAAGGTGCTCTCTAAGGTAACCCGGATCTAAGCCATTCAGGGTTTTAAAGGTAATAACCAGCACTTTGTATTTTGCTCGGAAACATATTGGCAGTCAATGCAACTGTTTAGGAACAGGCATAATATGGTATCTCCAGGTCTCCCTAGAGACCAGTCTGGCTGCTGCATTTTGAACTAACTGAAGTTTCCAAACTATGTACAAGGGCAGCCCCAGGTAGAGCACATTGCAGTAGTCAAGTGTGTTGATTCCATGCAGACATTCAAGTAAATTGAACAAGCAGATCTCTCATCTATGCCCTTTCACTCATCCTAGATATATTGTGAGCACAGAATAGAGATAGAATAGAGGCCATGGATGCAGCTGGAAGACAAAACTCCGATTACCCTCTTCCATGCCTTTATTCATACCAAGAGAACCATCAGGAAAGAGTTAGCATCTCTAAACATGTGCAGAGTGCCTTTCCACCACTTCTGGATAACCAGAGCCAACTTATGTTTGGAAGGATTTTTTAGAAATTAACCTCTGGAAACCACAGTGGTTTGTGAATTACACAACACGTAAGCTTTCACAGAGGGCAATACAAGTTTCACAGATGCAAGAAACAAAGCTCAAGATCTATTACAATTACACTTTCAGTTGGGTGATTCACCAAAGCATTTGTTTATATCTTGCTAATATTGGAACCAAAGTGTGTTGTTTATTGATGTAATGAAAGCTATGTCAAATATTGACCAGCTCACGGGAATTTGCTGGAATCCTGGAAACTTTCAGTCTAATTCAACCTTTTGGTTTATATAAGTATTAAGAAATTTTCCCCAAGGTAAAAATGAATGTCTCTGATGCAATCTCCTCTTCCAAAAGTTAGAAAGTCTGTCATCTTTCTCAATATACTCACTTCATTAAATAGTTTACAGCTTGCAAGGGGATCACAAAGTTTGGGTAACAAAATGACTGTCCTGACAGATTCAGACAATAAAATGACCAGATTGCAGCATGAATGCTTTCTCAGAGACTGTTGCTGCAGCACATACTAAATACAAATATTGAAACACCTGCATGATGTTCATAATACTTTTAGCAGATGTTAATCCCCTCTGCATATAACCAGTGGATTTAGATCACATTAGTGCACCTTACCCCCTTCAAACTCTTCCTGGAAAATGACCAACTATCTGAATACATTCCAGCCAGAGCAAGTTTTGTTCTCTGCATTTACAGCATGCCATTTCATTGTGAAGGTTGGAGACATTTGTGAATCAATCTGCAAATCTATCTATTTCCAAATGTGGCACCTTGCTACTTAATCCTTTTCTGTGTTGCTTCATAGCAAAAATCAGCTGGCAAAATAAGTATTTGTAATAACTTCATATAGGTGAATTCATACACAAAAATATTCACGTAGCGTCAAGGAATGACTTGCATATATGAATGAGCCACCCTGGATCAGAGGCAGAATTTTCATAGTAACCAACATGGTACCTTAAATATAATGGCCCACATGTTCTGTGGAGTTAGAAGGGTGGAACAGCAGCTGCATCCTTGCAAATGTTTGAGTTCAGAGTTCAGCCAGAGCATTGTTGAGCGCACAAATACTTGCAGAGGGGAAGGGAGAGTGATTTTAGCTGATCTTCCCTCCCTCAAAAAGTGTTATTTAGCACTTATAGAGGAATACAGACATATAGGAATATGTCCCAGAGGGTTGTGCAGCTCTCGAGGACATACTACTGGCAGCAATATAGCACTTTTAGAGGGATGGAATATCAGTTTAAAAAACACTCCCCTTCCCCCTCTGCATGCATTCAGCTACTCAGCAACACTCTGGCTGAACTCTGAAGCAGACCTTTGTGAGGATGTAGCTCACAAAATTCCTGTCCCGCCCTTAGGAAGCTGCCCTGTGCAGAGTCAGACCATTGGTCCATCTAGCTCAGCATGGTCTACACTGATGGCCAGCGGTTCTCCTGGGACCTTCTGCATGCAAGAAGATGCTCTACCACTGAGCTATGACCCCATCCCATAAGGAGGATATCTTATACCAGCTCACTTTCCAGATTACCTGCTGTTTAGCGGTAGCTTAATTTGGCTTGGCAGAATTCTTTGAGAATTGTTTTGAAAACATAAATCGAGATTGTTGTGCAAAGCCACCAGCAGAGAGATCAGTCTTTTTTAGCTTGCCGAACCTCCCTGCACCGGGAAAATACAGCTTTTTTTCTTTGCTTTTTTACAACATTGTAGGAATGCCCAAAAGAAGGCATCGGGAATGTGAACGGCACCTTGCTGACAGCACAGGGACTGCGATGTAGAAACACAGCAGTATGGAAGGACACTTAACGGACACGTAGTGACACTGTTGTAGTGTCCGATCTGGAAAGTGCCCAGGCAATGCTCACATGTAGTCACCTATCCAAATGCAAACCAGAGCAGACCCTGCTTGGCAAAGGGACTAGTCATACTTGCTGCTGCAAGAGCAACTCTCCTCCCCAAAGAAGGAAGATACTCCTAATCCTGTAGAATGTGTGAGTCAGTGGCTGATATTTTAATACTGCATGCATGTCTCTAACATCAGTGTATCATGCATGCATTAACATAAGTGCATAATGACATCAGTGCATCATAACATCAACGGGCCCCTAACATCATGACATCAGAGCATCATAACATCATAGCATCATGACATGACATGACATGACATGACAGGTCATGACAGGTCATGACAGGTCATGACAGGTCATGACATAACATAACATCAGCTGGCCGCTAACATCATATCAGCACATCATAACATCAGCGTCCCCCTAACATCATGACATCAGTGCTTCATAACGTCAGCACATCATGCATGCATTAACATCAGTGCACACACTGAAATAGCCCCCACACGTGTCCATGTGCTTGCAAAATGTGGGCACTCTTCTACAAGAGTGTGACTATTTTCATGTTGTCCCTACACTCCAGAAGCACCCCGTTACAGAAGAAACATGTCCCTGACCTCCATTATATATTAAAGTTCATGTTAGACAGCCGTCAATAGACATGTAAAAGCACCTGGTTTTTCTTGCCTAGACCCCATTCACCATCTCACCTGTCTAATCGCCACTCCTCCCAAGCTTGTAAGTTCCCCCACCCCCCGCAGCTTTATCCAGTTATTTGAGAATTTAACAGGGGAAGCTGCTGAAGATGGACCAAGGACAACCAGGCAATTATGTCATATCTAGTTCACTTCCCCACCTAAAGTTTAAAGCTAATTTGAATGTGCAACAAAAGCATTTGTTCAAGTTTGACTGGAACTATACCACTTCGGAATGCAAGAGGGGAGACATGTTTGAATCTTTCTCTCCCTAAAAAGTTCTCTGCGTCTGAAGATGTGGCTTAGGAGTGAGAAGGATTCTCACTTGACCTTCTACATACATGGAGTTTTTGACATGAGGAAATATTGGAACATGTTATCCCTATCCCCCATCTGCATTCCGAAGTGGTACAACCCACATTCTTTTTCTGGATGCTTGGAGCTAGTTTTCACAGCTGTAGAAAGCCTCTAGGACTCTACCACATCAGACTTGCAGGTGGGGCTCATACGGTTGAATATTTGCCCATACAAAAACATTTGAGCCCTACCTGCAGTCTGAAGTGGTACAGCCCACAAAAGGTTTAATGTGTGTACAATCCACATTAGAGCACCTTTAGAGCTCTGGGATGGGCTAACATCCTCAAAGGCATTTAGGAGTTTATGAGTCAGGATCTGCACCTGGCGAATCAAGCTGTCAAGTTCACCATATGCTACACGGTTGCCCCACCATCTCTGCTTGACCCAATTATACAGTGATCTCTATATTAATGAGAGATATGGAGGACAGATGGGCATTGGGGAAAAGAAAGAGCTACACTTCCCCTGATCTGCTCCAGGTGGATCCCACCCACCCCCCGCCTGACTTAGACAGATCAAAGGAAGAGCCAGACTGCAGCAGAACATCTTAGCATTTCGGAATCTCCTTCAAGCCCCACTGAAACAAACAGAGGCTGTGTACAGTTTCTGTGGAGGGGTTTCGGTGATAGACTAGATGTACACAAGCCATTGCAGAAATCTGATTTCCATTCATTCTTTGAGCCAGTTATCACTTTTCATTTCAAATGTCATCCTGATGAACAGATTGCTTTGCAAACATCATCATCATCATCATCATCTTTATTTGTTCGCCACCCCATAACAAATTGCTCTCTGGCAGCTCACAACACAGCATTAAAACATCAAGTAAGAACACATAACACATGAAATCACAACACACCAAAACACACACAAAAAATACAATGCAAAACCATTTTTAAAACTTGTTTAAAAAACAGTTTTAAAAAATCAAATTTAAAAATCAAGATTTAAAAGGCCTGAGTTAACAAAAAGGTCTTTACCTGGTGTCAAAAAGAACAAAGTGATGAAGCCAAGTGAACCTCACTGGGAAAGCTATTCCATGAATGGGGTGCAAACACCGAAAAAGCCCTCTCCCTAGTAACCACCTGTCTCGCTTCATTTGGCAGGGGCACTTGGAGCAGGGCCTCTGAAGATCTTAAGGTCCGGGTCAGGACATATGGGGCAAGGCACTCTCTCAGGTAAAGCAGTTGCAAGCCATTTAGGGCTTTTAAGGTAAAAACCAGCACTCTGAATTGGGCCCGGAAATGGGCTGGAAGCCAGTGCAGATGACGAAGCACTGGCATCATATGCTCAAAACATCCAATCCCAGTTAATAATCTTGCAGCCCTATTTTGTACCAGCTTCAGTTTCTGGACTGCTTTCAAAGGGAGCCCCACGTACAATGCATTGTAGTAATCCAAGTGAGAGATTCCCAGACCATTAGTAACTGTAGCTAGGGATGTGCACGGAACCAGCTGGCCCAGTTCGGTTCGAGTCTGGACCGGACTTGAACCTGACCGGACCAGTTCGGTCCGGCACACATTCGAACCCACCCCCCAGTTTGGTTTGGTCCGGGGGGTGGGGGGGTTCGTGAATTTTTTAAAATTATTATTATTTAAACTTTAGCCCCTTCAGGGGGCTTCCACTAGGTCATGGGGGTGTGTGAAGGTTCCCCCTCCCACCACTGGCCTCGGTCATCACCGCTGCGGCCCGTTCAGCCACTTTTTTCAGCCCATTCGGGCCTCCTTATGTTGGCATGGCAGCCATTTTGTCCATGCGCAAATGGCCTCTGTGAGGCCTGGCATAGCGCAGAGCCTCGCAGAAGCCATTTGCACATGCGCAGTATATATATATATATATATATATATATATATATATATATATATATACACACACACACACACACACACACATACAGGGTGTTCGGTTCAACACCAGAACTGTCAAACTGAACCAGTTCAACGTTGAACCAAACCCCCTTGGAACTGTTCGCACATCCCTAACTGTGGCCAAGCTATCTCTATCCAGGTAAAGTCTCAGTTGGCGTATCAGTCAAAGCTGATAAAAGGCACTCTGAACCACAGAGGCTAATTGAGCCTCTAGTGACAGTTCTGAATTGATGAGCACCCCCAGACTGCGAACCTGGTCCTCTAGGGGGAGTGCAACCCCATCTAGAACAGGATGAACATCATTCACCCAGGCAGAGGAACCACTGACCAATAGTACTTCTGTCTTGTATGAACTGAATCTCAACTTGTTCGCCCTCATCCAATCCATGACTGCATCCAGGCAGTCATGGTTCAGTCATGTTTCAGGACAGTCACCACCTCACCTGCATCTGATGAAAAAGAGTGATATAATTGAGTGTCATCTGCATTCTGATGACACCTCAGGCCAAATCTCTGGGTGACCTCTCCCATCAGTTTCATGTATATGTTAAACAGCATGGGGGAAAGAATGAAACCCTGCAGAACACCAAAGCACAGATGCCAAGGGGTTGAGCAGTAATTCCCCAGCACCACCTTTTTGAAACAGGCCTCAAGGTAGGAGTTGAACCACCTCCAATCAGTGCCTCCCACACCCATCTCAGCCAGCCTGTCCAAAAGGGTACCATGCTCAATGGTATTGAAAGCCACTGAGAGATCCAAGAGAATTAACAGGGTTGCGCTCTCTCTCTCTCTCTCTCTCTCTCTCTCTCTCTCTCTCTCCACACATAAATACACACACACCAACCAAAGCAGTTTCTGTTCCAAAGCCAGGCTTGAAGTCTGATTGAAATGAATCTAGATAATCTATTTCCTCCAAGAATGTCTGGAGATGGTCAGCCACTACATGCTCAAGCACTTTGACCAGGAAGGAAATATTGGCCACAGGCCTACAGTGGTTTACATCCCCTGGGTCCAGACTGTGTTTCTTTAGGAGTGGTCAAATAATAGCTTCCTTCAATGAACCTGGGACCACTCCCTCTCTCAATGAGGCATTTAGAACCTGCTGGACCAGCTAAAAATTCCCTCCCTACTAGACTGAATAAGCGATGAATGGCAAGGGGCAAGCAAGCATGTGGTTGGGTGAACTTGACTAACACCTTGTCCACATCCTCGGGGACCAATAATTGAAACTCCTCCAGCAAAACTGGACCAAAACTCTACTGGATCTACTCTGGTAGGTAGTATAACCTCTCCTGATGACACTGCATCAATTGTAGTGTAGTGCATCAACTTTCTATACTCTCTGTGCCAACCGAGAATAACATTTCATGCAACTATCAATGGGCTCTAGTCCTCCATGAAGGCTTACGCTACAATAGATGTGTGAGTCTTAAAGGTGCCACAAGATGCTTTGTTGTAAAAGACTCACAGCCACCCCGGTGGAAATGATATGTGACAGTTACAACCAGGCTCTTACAATAGCTACGGAATCATGTAAGGCATGATCATTCTACTTTTATAACTTACATTTTACAAGTAACCTCAAAGGATATTGAATGGATGGTGCCTCCCTTCAAGGCTACATTATTATGGTCCAAGCCTGGGATGCCTTCTTTGCCTTTAATCTGCAAGTAAGCAATCAATGCCAGACTTCCCAAGTCATGGGTTCCCTCCCTAAGCAGTACTGCTGCCAAAAAAGATAGTGCCAGAGCTTTCAGATTGTTGGAGGCAGTGGTAGGGGGAGCCCTACATTGCATCAGGCATCATGAAAAGGGATAAGGAAGGAACAGCAGCAGATGGTGCCTGAAAACATCCTGGACAAACAGTTGAGAATGAAGGAATGGTGGGGTGGTAGGGACATTCCTGGTGCCATACAAATCTGCACTTGGCACATAAAACCACAGCTTGCTTCTCCCATGCTGCTTCTCCCCTTTTCACACCTTCCCAGAAAAATCCATGCAGTCATCCAGTCCCACCCACCATTTGACACACCACACCCAACCCATTTGCACAGCTGCCCCATTCAGAAATGCCTGGATCTGGTAACTGCATTGTTGTCATAAGGAAAGAGTTTGATGTATTCCAACTACATAACAACCAATTGACCAAAACAGCTAGAGATTTTGGCTTAGGCTAACAGCCTCTTCAAGTACCCTTTCACCCCACACCATGATAATTCCTTGAAGGGGGGGGGGGAATTCACCGACACTGCCCTGATCTTCTGGCCACTTTATACATGACATTTTTCTGCCAAAGCATATACTATCACTTCTGGAATGTGTTCAGTAGCTTCCTGGTCTATGTACTCATGGCAAAATAGATGACTTCAGAAATACACACTTTTTTCCAATATGAAGGCATCCTTGAACCGGTTCAAAAGTTTAACACGTTCTCCATAGACCACATCCTAGCCATCCTTGGGGACACATGGACACAGAAAAGTCAACATGTAGCCTGGCTCTCCCCATTTGCATCTCCCAAGATGCAATTTCGATGATGATGGAAATCACTTCTAGGAAGCCACAGCTATATCCCTGTAGGGGCCAGTACACATGTTAGATGGTTCACATGAGTGCATTCCCAGGAATAGCTGGAGAATGTTGCACAGAGGGAAAAATGTAAAGATTTCAACCTGTCCTACATATTGGGGAAGCATCACATAAAAAGCAACCCTGCATAACATTGTCCTTGTGTATATTAACTATGGAGGCGGCTCTGATTTCAGTAAGGATTCAGCATAAACGCCTTAAACATTTCTAAAGCACTTTGCAATTCTGATCTCAATTAGCCTCTTGACACACCATCTGCTAGATCAGGCTAAGAGAGTGTTTTCCCTTTCCAGCCACACCACTCTGTCCACTGTAGCACAGTGATGTGGACTGCTTTGGGGACTGGCTAGTCTTCAGTCTTCTTGGTTTACTTAAACTGACTGAAACTTGTTTATTGGTGGAGTTGTGCCCGGTTTCCTCATGTGACCCAATACATGTAGTGATTAGGCTGTGGCACTTAGATCAGGGAGACCCAAGTTCAAAGTCCTGCTAAGCAATGAAGCTGAGTGGAGTGACCCTGAATCAGTCAGCCAGTCACCTTAAGTGACCCCATAGAGTGGTTTTGAGGATAAAAGCGGGGAGGTGGGAACAGACCGTGTATGCCATGGAGGTGGGAACAGACCATTTACGATGACTTGAGCTTCTTGGAGAGAGGAAGTAAGGATAAAAAGGCTCAAAGGGAGCACTTGCTCTCTTTGGACAGACAAATCATGCCTCCTCCTCCTCTTCCTGGATTAAATCAAATTGTAAATGTGCAATTGTCTCCTTAACATTAAACTCAGAGGCACATTTTGCCATGGACCTTGGGGATCAGGTCCATGGCCTCCTGTCTCCAGGGGGCTTCCAAATGCTCTGGGGGTCCTCCCCAGAGCCCCGCACACTTCCCCGCACCTGCCCTGCCACTGCCCCGTGCCCGCCACAGCAGTTAAATCATTTTAAAAAACTTTTTTAAACCACAGCTGCATGGTGGAGATGGTAGCGGTGATGGGGCAGCCAGAGGGGTGCAGGCACTCAAGGGGAGACTGAGGCGGGGGAGGTGGCAGCAGCAAGAGCTCCTTCCCTGAGCCTGCCTGCTGCCCAAATGACAGGTTGGGCCATTTTGGGGCCATTTTGGTTTCAAGCACAGAGGCCCAAAATGGGCCGAAAACAGCCCAACCTATCATTTGGGCAGCAGGCAGGCCCAGGGAAGGAGCTCTTGCCACTGCCTCCACTTCCCCGGCCTTGGTCTCCCCTTGAGTGCCCATACCCTGCCGACCCCCCCATCTCTGCTACCTTCCCTGCCACGCAGTGACAGTTGAAAAATATTTTTAAAGAAGATTTAACTTGTCCTTGACTCCCCCCAAGCCCTCAAGAGAGGGGGCAGGGCTTCGAAGCCCTTCAGGTCTGAGCTCCAAAATTCCCTAGGTGCGCCTCTGATTAAACTAGCAGGGATAGCCCTTTCACAAGGCAAGGTGAGGCAGTCACCTCAGGCAGCAAATTCTAGCAGTGCCAAGTAAGTGACAAGATGTTCTCTGCTGCTACCCTCAGAGTAGCTCTTTAGGACACATCAGACCCTTGCCAGCTTTGCCACATTCCTTGAAAAACTAGCAAAAGTAGAACTTCTTTTGGAGGCCCTGCTCCGAGTGCCCCTGGCAAATGAGGAGAGGCGGATGGCTACTAGGGAGAGGGCCTTTTCAGTCATGGCATCCGTTTTATGGAATAGGTTCCCCAGAGAGATTCACCTGGCTTCATCACTTGGTTCTTTTAGATGCCATGTAAAGACCTTTTTTTTCCACTCAGGCCTTTTAAATTTTGATTTTTAAATATGATTTTTAAAACCAACTTTTAAAAAAGTTTTTTTTTACTGTTTTGTATTGTGTTGTGGTTATTTGTTTTTGTTTTTTGTTTTTGTTTGTTTTGATGTGCTGTGATTTAATGTGTTATATGTTTTTACTTGATGTTTTACTGCTGTGTTGTGAGCTGCCCAGAGAACAATGTGTTATGGGGCATCTAACAAATAAAGTTGTGTTTCTGCTGCTGCTGCTGCTGTTGCCAAGCACACACAGAGAAAAGAGGAGGTTTCTGGAAACCTTCCCTCCTCCCTGCTCCCCGTGCACTTTCAACATTTGCAAGGGTCGGCTGTGAAAGGGAACTGGTCCCCACCAGAGTCCTAGGGCAAGGCAGCATTTTGCATCTCACACCAGGCACCACAATACCTTGGAAGTGTAACCCCTGATGGTTATGGTATCAGACAAGGACCAGGGAGCACTGGGTGAGCTATGAAGCTCACTAGATTGCCTTGGGCCAAACACTCTCTCTCAGCCTAACCTACATTAGGGATGCGCACTAACGGCTCGTGCAGGCACAGGTGGGCCAGAGCAGGGAGCAGTTCCCTTAAAAACAGGAAACAGCACTGCAGTCGCACAAAGGACCTGTTTACCTGCTTTTTAAGGGAACTGCTCCCACCCTGCCAAACCCGTTCCACTGGTTCAGAACCAGAACCACCGGGTTGCTTTTTTGGGGGGGGGGAGTGGGGAATAACCTCAGCTCCTTGGAGGAAATGGATGGAGATGTGTAAATAAAAATGAATAAATTCCATAACACACACTTCTGAGTGAAGAATAGCATAAACTGAAGAAACAAAAGATTTTTCCTTTCATGGAACACATTATAAAAATAGTCCCTGCTTCAGGTCCATTGCTTTGAAAGTTCATTTGTAATACGGGAGTGAAATAACATTAAGGGCTTGTTAACTGACAGAGCTGTGCAAAAATGACCAATTAGTGGCGCTGCGGGGAAATGCTTGACTGACAAGCAGAAGGTTGCCGGTTTGAATCCTCGCTGGTACTATATTGGGCAGCAGTGATATAGGAAGATGCTGAAAGGCATCCTCTCATACTGTGTGGGAGGAGGCAAGGGTAAACCCCTCCTGCATTCTACCCAAAGAAAACTACAGGGGTCTGTGGGCGCCAGGAGTCGAAATCGACCCGACGGCACACTTTGAACTTTACCCTTGCTGTAAACTCCTTTTCCCCTTTGCCCTGCACACCCCACACTCCCAAACTGGAATCAGAATACTGAACTATTATCAATCAGGGCTTGGCAACCTTTTCAATGTGGTGTACCAAGTCCTGAGGTGATATTGCCTACACAGTGCTGGGCACATCTCCTGACTGCCAGCCACACTCCTCACCCTGTCATCAAGGGAGGGGCCAGTCTGCTCCTTCCTGCGTGCTTCCTTGGCCTCTCCTGGCTGCCTCGCATCCAGTTCACTCACTGGGAGGCTTTGCTTTTTCTCTCTTATATCATGAAAGAGTGAGGAGAAAGCACACCTCCCAGTTAGTGAACTGTCCACAAGCCAGGAGAGGCTGAGGGAAGGTGGAACACCCCCCACGCCAACTTCAGAAGCAGGGCCACTCTGCCTCCTTCCCATGCACTTCCTCAGCCTGTCTGTACACCAGTCTCTGTGCCAGCCAGCAACACAGAATCACCTTGGGTGCTCTTGGCACACATGCCAGGAGTTGCTGACCCCAATGTAGATCAGTAGTCTGTTATAACCGGCCCGCATTCTTACATTTTTAAAAAAATATTCGAAGCAGATCTTTCTGTTCACATTGGCATTTTCTTGGCCTTTGAAACATTGTTTAATGACAAAACTACATTTCACTCCAGATCAATATAATCAGCTTTATTATATCCCCTTCTGTTCACCAAGCTTTGCCTAGAAGCTACGCAACTATCCAGAAGGGTTAACGTTGCAGCATCAGAAAACAATGAATGGAAGAATCTACTCATTTACATGGGACATACAGAATTCTGGATTTGTGGATACATCAGCATGTTTGGAACGTTATTTAGAACTGCATGTGTCATACCCTATTGTACTATGCTGCCTTTCATCTAATCAGTCATTTAAGCAGAATGCTGTGTAGAATTGTCATATTAATCTGTACATGTGTATAATCCTTGCAGATAACACTTGTGTTGGTGTATTATCAAAAGTAATCTCGATATCTATTGACCTCATTTTGTTTTGCTGCTTTTGCCAAGGTATCTGTGAAAAGATATGGCCAACGAGTCATGCAATAAATCTATGGACACATTCTAGAAATGCAGCAAATAGCTGGTGCTTATTAATTTCAGTCAATTAGTCATCAACCACCCCTTTGGCCATCTGTGTTTGTTTATGCATATGCAGAACCTAAGTGAGTTGGTTTAGCAATTCTCTCTCTCTCTCTCTCTCTCTCTCTCTCTCTCTCACACACACACACACACACACACACACACAGAGAGTATATAATAGGACTACAGATTTAACACACTTGGATCTGTTTAACTTTCATTGCTCACAACCAAGGATCCCTGGGAACTTTGGTGCTGAAGCATCTGAGATCTCTAACAAGATCTTCAGCACTCTGCCAGACTAAGTTCACAGGTGAGATATGCCATGACAAGCTAGATTCAAACTGGCTTAAACAATTGCAGTAAATTGCTTATTGTTTAACAGTTCACTTCAGTTGCTGTGCAGATTAACTTTAACTCTTTGATGCCAAAAAAACCCCAAGGCAATGGTTGATTTCTCTAGTTGATTTCCTCCACAAGAGCTGCCCTAGATTTTTGGCTAGGGAGTCAAAGTGCTCCCTAGATTTGAAGACTGCATTGTGAGGTAGAAAATATTCTTAGACAATATGAATCATTAAAAGTGCGGGGCGGGGGGGATGGACCAAACCTCCTTCAGTACTTTTTATCTAGCATTTCTCAGAACTGCCAGTCTTGCGAGTTCTTTTAAAAAACATTTTTACATGCACGGAAACCAGACATGGTGGCACTCCTTGCTCATTGAATGGACATGAAAGGTTTGGCTCGTAGCTTTATTGTAGAAGTGTGTGTGTTAAATGCTGTTGAGAAAGTTGACATTTATTTTTAATAAGCCAAAAAATGATCTGGAAGTATAGCTTCCTTTTCCAATATTCCGTAATGCAATCTTCCATAGCTTTGAAATCAGCTGCATGCTCTTAAAAGTGTGGGCATATGGTGCAGGGGATTAAGTGTTCCCTTTTCAGTTGTTTTGAACATAATTTACTAAACGGACGATGAGCAAATGGTGGATTCCACTATCTCCAGACATTGCAATCAATGGTAGACTTTCCATTGACTTCACTGTGACTATAAATTACGTCCTATGTTATTTTGGACTGCTACAGCCAATGCCGTCCCTGCCCATGCAGTTAAAAAGGGGACATGCCAAGACTGTTCCCATTGTGATGTCATCTGTAGACGTCCCAATACTCTCCTGGTGCATCCCGCTATCACATGAGTGGGGTGCTCATCCAAATGGCTCTACATGTGACCCAAATAGATTAAATTTTGTTTAAACATGAGTGACCAGGGACCTTGTTCATTCAGATGAAGAGGGCCCCTGTCTGATAAAGGAACATGCCAGGAGGGCATCAAGGCATCCATGAATGGCGTCATGACCAGTATCATGACTGCACATCCCTTTTCTAATCACATGGGCAAGAACTGTATCATTTATACTGGCCCATTGAGTATTTCAGTTCATTGTTTGTGTGATATTTGGATGAAGAACATGCTTCCACGATGATAATATTTATCCCAGTGCTTTCCAACATATTTTTTAAAAATATTGTAATTAGGTATTTTGCTCATTGTGAGTTCTGCAGCAACTCATGAAAAGCAAAATGTCTAATAAAAATATTATTTTTGACTTGGGGAATTTTGTATATATGCATATTTATAGACTTGCTTCTGACATGGCTCTTCATCCAGGCTTTTATTTGAAAGTATTGGGTTGTTGGTTTTTTTACTGCTGCTTCTTTGTGTTTTATGTATTCTTTATTTTTATGTATTTATTGAATTTCTACACCGCCTGATATAGAAATCTCCAGGAGGTGTACAAGTATTACTGTTTTGAATAGGTTTTTAAATTTTTAAATGAATATATTCTTTTATATTTATATTATCTGTATTTTTGTATTTTAATTGTGCATTCTTTCAATTATATTATAAACCAATTTGAGATTATTTTAATGAAAAGCACTCAATCAATCAATCAATCAATCACCAAATCAACTTTGTTTCCCCTTATACAATTACCACTACAGAAATAACATTTCCTTTATCCAAATTTCTTATACAGTTATTTTGTTTGTCCACATTTCCATATGAAAGTTGCATAGTCTCCCCACCACCATAGCTACTTGCTTTCACATATAAGTAGAAAGGCTTATGCATAGTATAGATTATATATATGCAAGGCTGTATCAAATGTTTCAAATATGCTTTCAAACACATAGTGGGGGGAATTATCCATTCTTTCTATAAGTAGCTTGCATGAATTCATAAATCGAAGCACAACATGAAGTATAATGTCAAAGAGACTTTTTGGCACTTCATCCATTAAGTAAATGCTGCCGATAAACAGTTGCGATTAAATTATAGTTTGAAATGTGGGTACCCAGAGGTTTGCAGTTCATAGGCTGTTTCTATATAGCTTCTGTCACTCTTGATTTGCAATACATGCCCAGACACCCGCAGTCATTACCAATGCTCCTATTAATTTACATGCTTTCACTGACTATGACACACAAATGCTACCAATCCATCCATGCCACTGAGAGGTGTACAGTGTGGTTGTCATCACATACATTGCCTGTAACTTTCCATTTCATAGTCCGACAACACAAAACTTAGAGAAACATCAGCTTCTTCACTTGGAACATACTCCATAGAATTCTTGAGTTACTTCAGATGAATGGCCTTTGAGTTACTGTAAAGGGAGGGAAACCTTACAGGAACTGATATTTACACTATTTCTTAACACTGGACTGGTTTGGGTGATATTCTGCCCACCCGCCACCCGCCGCAGCAGTCTACAACGTTAAAACAGGAATGTGGTGTGTTTCCTTACGACTTCCTTGCATATCTTAACATCTTCCCAGCATGTTCCCTAATCTACACACACTACAAATATTCTTTATATGTAGAATTTATAGCATTGAGTAGATGACAGTTCAGAGAACACACACACACCCCAATATAATTAAGGAATGTGTCAGCAGGCTGTCAGGACACACCTGGAAGAAGTAAGGATTTGCACACTCACAGTGTATTCCCATTTTAATCACATGGGCCAATTTATTTGTTTGTTAGATTTATGGACCACCTTTCATTAACATAATCTCAAGGCGGTTTACAATAAATTTAAAAAACAATACAAAACTATTAAACAGGTAAAACAATTCAAATATTAAATTGGAATATACAAAGAAGAAGAAAATCAGCATTTTCCAAAGTGGCCCATTAACTCCAGCCCAGTGTCCCATAGACATTCCTCTTTCCACAGACTGGAGGTAGTGTCCATCAGAGTGGACACCATAAAAATGACTCTGCCATCACCACAGAAAGTCACAGAGATGGCTAAGGGGGTCAAGAATAGGTTCTTCTGAGGGCTCTCGGTTCTTGGCAACTGCCAAGCGACATTAATCCCAACACCAGCCCTGGTGTTCGTAACAGAGGATTCATTTTGAAAAGAGCTGAGAATCTTTCACCTCAGTTGTTTCTGTTCAGGTCTGCACAACATATGGCCCAGGGACCATATCTGGCCCACAGGGGATTTTTTTGCTGGCCCACAGGTAGGGATATCCTGCAGCAACCACAGAAGCCATGAAGAGCTCTTGGTATGTCCTGCTGATGAGCAGCTGCAGCTCAGCGCAGTTGGCGGCTTTTGAGACTAGATGCCCCCCACCCCTGGGCCAGAAAGACACCATCCCTCTTTCTCCTTATCTTTCACTCTGATTCCAAACTTCTGTCTCCTCACTTGTATTATTATTTCAAATAATTGATTTCCATGCCAAGATGTGCTGAAAGTTCCAGCCCACTGAAGCATTTGAGTTGTGTGCATTTGTTCTAGTTCAGTATCACACTTCCTCCTCCAGGATCCTGCTACACCTCCACCACTACTACTAGTAGTAATATTTGGATGCCACTTTTCAAAAATAAATTTAAAAACAGACAAATAAGAAAGATGGTTCCCTGTCCCAAAAGTAATCACAGACACTAGCAACAGCCACTGGAGGGATGCTGTGCTGTGGTTGGGTAGGAACAGTTTCTCTCCCACTGCTAAACAAGAGAGAGAAAATGTTAAAAAGTGCCTCTGCTCAGTTAGCAGGAGTAAAACAAAAGGGCAGATCTAGAAATATGTGTTGCATCAAAATGTACAAATCCATCTGGGGGTGACTTTCGTACTTATTAGATGGGACAAAGTTCAGCAGTTCATTTTGGTCAAGTACAAAGGTGTTTTGAGGATCATACTGCTATAGAAAGAGTTAAGACAGAATCAAAAAGAGCACGCATGTAAGAATATTAGAAATGTAGTAAAGACAAAATCGTAAACATGAAACATCTGCACAGAGTGTTAGAAAGCTGGTCTGTTTATTGGGTTTACTAGCCTAGCCTTTCAAGGTCACGTTAAGTCTTTACAGTCTAAGGCAGTAGGTTTCTGAAAGTTTTCTTAATCACATCAGTAACTATGTGAGAGCCCATTTGATGAAAGCTATACAAACGTAGCATTGTGTGTTTGAGCTGCAGCTATACACTTCCAATGCAAACAGACTGCATGGATTTTAGTGGCGTTTAAGCCATCAATAAGGAACAAGAATCTGAAAAATACATCTTTTAGCCAAACACTGCAGGTGAAGAATGTGTAGGCAAAGTTCTCAAAGAAAAAAAGAAAGAAAAAACCTGCAGAAAAAGACTACATGATCCAGCAGATTTACTATTTGCTTTTCTTTCTGTTCACATGTTTAACACCCCTCCACAGAGATTTTACAATAGTAATGCATAGTTACATGAACAGGAAAGTAAAACTGTCCAAAATAGACCATAAATATACTTTAACATTCTCTGGAATTGTGTATGTGGCTGATAGCACCGTTTTCTCCCTTTTGTGATTTATAGTGCTACATATCATTAGCAGCCCAATCCACAGATGAGATAAAGCCATAGTTCTTGTGGCTAAGACTTTTTTGCCCCATTGGAATAATCTGGCATAGGATTTGGTTTGTGGATATGACTCCTTGCTGAGCTGACATTCTACACAGCTGGAATGGGGTGAGTTTCCACTGCACTCATAAGTCTGTCAGCGTTCCTACCAAAGGCAGGGGAAGCTCCATCACTGGGAATGATGGGAATAGGTCACAGCAGCAATGACACACAGTATCATTCGCATGGAGCCTCCCCGGCTTTAGGAGCACTGATAGGATGGTGAGA
Source organism: Hemicordylus capensis (assembly GCF_027244095.1). Taxonomy (NCBI): domain Eukaryota; kingdom Metazoa; phylum Chordata; class Lepidosauria; order Squamata; family Cordylidae; genus Hemicordylus; species Hemicordylus capensis. Next base: position 78,460,227 of record NC_069661.1, on the reverse strand, counting down.
GCCACAGCAACAGCTAGAACACACCCCTCTAGGATATGCACATGGCCTTGGGCAGGGCAAGGGGAGGTAATTGTCCCAGGCCCCACATATGGATGGGGTCCCATCCAAAGTACAGTTCACTATTTGAAATGATCAGAACGATTCTTTGCATTCAAGGCAGTAAAACTAATTGGTTAAATTAAAATTTCAGACTCAAGAGTTATTTCAGCATTTGGGGTCATTACATGGACAAAGGATGCAGTGGCTGATCTACTGCACAGTACTGAAGTGGAACTTAACATTTGCACAGTTATGTAAGAACACTGTTGCCTAAGTGCAAAAATGGAGCAAATGGAGTTGTGCATTCTTTGCATTTGCACAGCATTTTTTGAACCTTCTGTCTGCTGAAATCTGAAAACCCATGAGTTTAAGGAGGGCTTACAGTCCATCAAAAATGATTGCAGGTCAATTAATTCTTAGCTTTAGTCATAAGGATAGGGCTTCGGCAAGGTCGTAGCAAGGTTGGAGTGGGCCCAGAAACAAGATTTTGAAATGGGCCCCTCACTGATATACACACACAAACACACTTCACAATATATAATGCACTTACACTCACATCCCCATTATTAATACGGTGAATATCTAGTTCACAGAGGCGGATCCAGCAGGAAATAACAGGGGGTGCAACAAGAATCCCCCCCCATAAAAGATTCCACCCCCATATAAATATTGGGGCTTGGATTTTCTCTCTCTTGCGAATGCACTATGCCAGGGGGTGTCAAACTAAAATTTGGTGGTGGGCCAGATTAGATTCTGATGCACCTCTGGGGTGCATCTGGGGTGTACACATAGCCTTGTGCCCACCTCACTCCACCTATCTTCCTCCTCCTCTCTGCTCTTTCTCTCAATCCTTTTCCTTTTCTCCCCCACCCCCTCAAATTAGCTGAATTCATTACTTTTTACACTAAAAAACACTCAGGGAAAGATTGGTTTTTTATTTTTATTTTTTAATAGAAGAAATTCAGAACATACCTGCTAATACCAGCTTTTGCCTGGAAAATCCTATCACTCTTCCTCTCTCCCTTACAACGGTGTTGCTAGGTACTTAAAAGATCCAAGGGGTGCAACATGATCCAAGGGGAGTCGTGCCTCTGAGGGGCCCCTTGAGGCAGTGGGACAACTGTCTCCCCTTGTCAAATGGTAGTTATGCCCCTGAGCTTCTGAATAGTCTATTTTTTTCAGAGAACTTCTGCCAAGTGAAAAATTGCTAAATATTTTTTAGATGTACTCTGTAATATGTTTTCTTGTGCTACACAATTAATCGTCCTACACAAGGTATAGTGTGATTCATTAATCCGGGAAGATGCAGAATCATAGTTAGTACACACACACACACACACACATTATCGTGTCCAATACAAAATGGAAATGTAAGGCTTACCTGAATCTTTCACAACTGCATGGCCTAGTCCAATCTATGGAGAAGGCTTAGCAAAACCTGGTCTGAAGTGATTGCAGGTTCTGGTACATTAAAAGTGCCTACAGACATAGCTTTAAAAGAAAGTTTGGTGCAATTGTTTTGCTCAGGGGTAGCTTCCCCATGAGGCAAGGTGAAGCAACAGCCTCAAGTGATGAGTGTGCCACAAGGCAGCAAGTGCAGGTGTCCTGCCTTGCCCTGCCCACCACTATGGATGTCACCCACCTACTTGCTGCCACCACCCCAGCCTCACATCTGCTGCTGCTCCTGTGTTCCCCATCCTGATCTGCCCCTCCTTCCTGACTCCTGCCCCCACCATGGCCAGATCCGAGATTGGCACTGATGACAAGGCTAGCCTTAAGGTTTTTGCTGCCCTAGGCAAAGTCTGACTCTGGTCAGACTGAATGACCAGCCCATGTAGATGACCAGCAAATGACTAGCCTGAATTGGTTTGGGAATACAGAGGGAGAAGGAAAAGAGTTGAGGAGCACAACCTTTCTCTATTACTGCCACCTCTCTGCCCTCAGGAATTCTTTCACAAAGTGCTTTTAAAGCCCTTTAACTTTCATCCCCTCTGGAATGGAGGGTGTGTGTTCACATATCAGCCAGATTTACTCCGAAGATCCTGCAAGCTGTTGGGGAGCACTTCACACAAAATTCAGGTTTTTCATTAGGCATTGGAACGGAATCCAATTTATATCCAGGATGAAAAAACCCCACTATTTGCGTCATTTTGGGGGGACAACTTTGAGTTCACAGTAAAGCCTCCCAGTAAACTCACGGTAAAGCCTGCTATGTGTAAAAGCCCCAGGAGGGGAAAATGAATCCGAATGGCCCCTCTACACTTGCTGTAAAGCCATGTTTAAACAGGGTTTTGCAGTGCACATAGAGAAATGATTTGTATGATCACACTTTACACATGAATAAAGGACCTGCTGAGAATGCATCGGCACATCCCTGAGCAGGGGCATAGTGAGGTGCCCAGCAGTCAGGGGACAATGTTTACCCATGGAGCCTTCATCCAGAGGCCTTCATCCAGCCATGAGGTGCTCATCCAGCCATGGGGCCTTCATTCAAGCCACGCCCCCTGCATCTGACATCAGATGCAAGAGGGCGGGGCATCCATACCCCCCCCCCCAAGCCTTCCCCTCCCTGTCTCTTGAACGCATCATTCAGTGAGTCTTTCGGGAGGGTGGCTGCAGCAGCACCAGCTCGATGGTACAGATCGGGGCCGGGCGTGAGAGCACTGGAGATGCTGTCCTCTGTCCGAGGGTGTTGGCGAATCAGGGCCGGGCAGCCCCTCCTCCGGCGGCTCCTGCATGGTGGGCAGGCCATGTGGCGGAGCAGCGTCAAGGGGCTGGGAGAAGGAAGTGCGGGGAAAGTACCTTGCACCCCAACAGCACCTGGTGGCAGCCTTGTGGGCCCCTTGTGTGCTCCCTGACCCTCTGGGCCAGGGGACATTTGTCTCCCCCTGTCCAATGTCTCCCCTAGCCCATGTCCCTGAGTGAGAGAGGGGTGGGCACATTCACAGTGACGCTGCAGCCTTATCACATGTAAGAGCAGTGGCAGACTGAGGTTCATCTCAACTGGCCCTCTGTCTCTCTGAAAGGCAGCTTTCAAAACTGGCCCTCTGTCTCTCTGAAAGGCAGCTTTCAACGCCACTTCAAGGAGCTTCCCTCCTCAACCATCTAGGTCTGACTACAGCCAAGCCAACTGTCTCATGCTTCCTTTTTTGGATCTGGCCACTTGAGAAATCAGGATCGAGGCTCCCACCTGAGCAGCTACAGCAATCACAAGAGTGGAGGGAGACGGGGATGGGGGCGGGGATGGAGCATGCTGAGTGGGGAGGAGCAGGCAAGCCAGCAAGCCAGAGACCCGCCAGGAGGCGGGCCCTGCCCTCTCAGCCTCCACCCAGAGAACTGTGGTACCCTCCAAGAATTGGTTTCCTTGGCATCTACCTAGGTCAGCCTTGTGGATGTGTTGGCCCTGGAGGCAGCAGCGGCAGTGCACCATCTTTCTCACACTAAACCACCAAGCCAGTCAGAGGAGGCAGAGGGATTCTTAGAGCGCATCCAAGGTGAAGAAGGGGAAGAAGAGGAGCACTCCAGTGGGGCAAGGAAGGGAAAACACAACATGACCCAGTGGCATAAGGAAAGGTGGTGGCAATTGGCAGCAGGAAGGCTCTACGGGGGTGGGTGACTGGCAGTTGCAATCTCCTGTCCCCTCCTCATGTCTGAGTCGACCACCTGATCTTGCTTCATGGAAGGCTACCCCTACCCTAAAGTGGCCAGAAAACATGGAAGCAGGACTCTTGTTGGAGTGAACTTCTAAACATTACACACAGCATATTTGTGAAGGCCTTCATGCTGCTTTCTTGCCACTGTCCTGCCTCTAGCCAAACCACAGATGTGCTCAGAGCAGTATCCTTCAACTGCTTTATTCTGAAATAATTCCCCTTGTTTCAGCTAGACAACTTTGGAGTAAGCGGTTTGAGATTTGCAGCCAAAGAAGGAGAGCAGTTTAAAGCAAAAGGTGTGGTTATATCATAAAAATAATGTTGTGATTGGGAAATGGGTTCAGTAAAAATCTAATATTTACCTCTAAGGGGTTGGTCCTGTGCTGGTTTCCCCCCTCCTGTAAATATTGGCTTAAACTTTAAAGAGAGCCATACAGATCCACAGCACTGCATTGTAATTTACAGTGTTTATATTCTTCCAGACATAAAACCAGAACTTAAACAGCAATTTATACTAATTTATATTATCGCCAAGTAGCAGCCAACACTTTGGGCATTAGCCAACCTGTGGAATTTACATATTCCTGACACTTTAAAAAATACTTCTTTGTGTTCAACATAATTTTAAGAAACTGTGGGTAGTTAAGTTCTTCGTGCAGACTAGGTACTTTGAGTCTGAAGAGGAAAGTCTTTTGCAGTTTAAAGCCATATAAAAAGTGTGTTGCCTCTCCACGCTCAATTACTTTCTTTTAGAAGGGACGCTGAGTGCTCCATGCCAAAGGAGTGAAAGGAATATACTCCCTTGAACCACAGTTTAAATCCCAGCAGGGATCTCTTGGCCTGATATCTTGGCAAAGAGTTCCAGGCAGCCTAAAATCGGACTGCCATTCAAATGAAACCAAACATGTCAATTAAACCATAGAGATGGCAGGCAGGGAGGAGGGACAGAGAGACAAGAGGAACACACAAGCCACTATTTGGGTGGCAGGACCACTACACAGATAGTGGATGTTGCTCTTCGCTTGCATCTCTTAGGACTGAAGATGCCTCCCAAACACTTGTACAATGCCATCTCCCTTATTTTTGTCAAATCCCTCCTCAAAACCCACCTTTTCCATGAAGCTCTTGGCACAATCACCTAGTCTCCATTTCTACTGTAATTAAGCCTAGGTATGTGTAACTGTATTTATAGTTACTATGTTTCACATATATATATATGCGTATTAATCACATATTCTTCCCCTGTTTCTGGCCTGCCCCCATTTTCCTCTCCTTCTTCAGTTGTCTTTCCTGTTGTCGAATCTTAGACTCTCTTCTGGGACAGAGATCAGTGTCCTGTCTTCCTTTGTAAAGTAGATGGTAATTGGCTGTTCTAGCCCGGTCTTGGCTGCTCTTCTGGGAGTGCTTGGATTCAACACTCCAGATAGAGACTTCCAGAACTATTACATTCCGTCCTATTATGGCCAAGGTCACCCCAATTGGATTGGATTTGAGGGCCCCAAAAGGCCAGGCCCAGGTCTGTATCTGAAATCAGCATCCCTAACCCACACAAGCTACTTAGAGTAGTGTTTCTCACATATAGGATTAGTGTTTTCCCTTGACATATTTTTGACTTCCTCTTGGGGTAGAGAATTCAAGTTCAGGTTTATTCAGACAGTAGAGACAAATCTGCAAAGCTCAGAAATGAACGGTTCCTTCCTGATAACAGACTGCAGCACAAAGGAGATGGCACTCCATCTCCTGAAACCCAGCTCTGACAAACACTTGTCATGAGTAAGCAAGTTTTTCTGACACAAGTTAATGGACACTTTTTAGATTCCTTACGGACATTGCCATTTTGAAAGAACTTCGTGTCCAGATCTGAGGATCAAACGACTATAAGAACCTAATTGGGGGGGGGGATGGCTTAACCAAAACCTTTGCTCATCCTATGAGCTTCTGCCCAGCTGCGTAGCAAAAGGGCAGGAGCTCCCTCTGATAGACAAGAGGCTGTTCGCAGCTTCTGCCACAGGGCGAGTAAGCTGGGACTACCTCTGTCTATTTCTATTTGCAAACCAGCATGCCTTTTTGAAGCCTGTCTTCTCCACATTCTAGCCTCGGACCCAAGCAACACTCACTTCCATGTGCCATGACTGGAGCCAGTAGTATGCTTTCCTAGAAGACAACTCTGCCTCCTCACCTCCTTCTCCTACTAACTCTGGCATTCTTTCACCCAGCAGCTAAGCAACCCTCCATTCTCTTCTTTCTATTACCCTTTATCCTTTGTTAGGTTTTACTAATTCAATTAACACTGAGTTTACATGCAACTAACATATTTATGAGTTAGAAACACTACACTACACTACACTACACTACACTACACTGGGAAACATTGTTCATTAAATTGAATTGCTTGATTGCACTACTGAGAAACCTAAGTGATCTTATTGACCTGTTTGACTTACCTGATCAGTACCATTGCCTTAATAAAGCCCATTGAAACTTATAAATGTGTCTGTCCTTCCTCCTACTTGTGTGTCCAGATCATACATGGTTACCATATTAAAAGAACTATGCCAGTTTGTGGCTAGAGTGAACAAGCCTTATTCTCATTGCCAGATCCAGGGCAAACACAGAATGTGAATCAGGCTTGGCTCACAACACTCCTATTGAAACATTTCTAGGCAGGTAAACACATGGAAGTCTAATTTGATAGCTGCCATGAATTCAGAGCTCATGGGAGGAATGAGTGACTTCAGGTACTGAAGTCTCAAGATCAACATATAATTCTATTACCAGTGGTATAATTATTGGCCTTCTAGAATGTGTTAATGTCCAGGATATTTGTGTTGGCAATATCTTCACTGAACCCTATGCCATCCTAAGTGCCAAACTTTTCAAACCTATCAGTTCCTTTTCAGAGAGAGAGAGAGGGAGACTGACTATCACTGTTCAGACGATCAACTGTTTCTACAAGAATCACAGGGGCATGACTTATTCCTTGTCATATGTATGTTTGTTTTGCTCTTCCACTATGTGACTACTCTACATATATACATACAAACTGTATGTGTGTCAGCTTATATATGAGGCTGGGAATTCTGCAAAAAACACAGTCCATACTGTGGGAACTGATGGATTTGACATGCTCATACATGTAGTCCATACTACATATATGAGAATAGACGCACACACATATTTGTACATAGTTAGGTCCATTGCAGATATGCAAATGAATGTGTGTACAGGAATGGGGCTGCCATGATCATGCTCCCCCACTGTATGCACCCATTGTACATGTGCTTGGTCAACATATGCCCATTCTTCTTCCATGAGCCCTCATCTTGCTCAAAATCTCTGACCTTGGCACAAGCACATTCCCAGGAACAAAACTGCTTCTCTAGAAAGAGCAGCTTTACAAGGACATAGAGGTGTACTTGTAGGCTTCCTTGAAGCATCTGGTTGGCCACTGTGGGAAATGCCAGAAGGGAGCATAAGAAGAACTCTTCTGGATCAAACTGTGTCTCCCAGATTACTCCAGAATCCTGTTTCCCAGAGTGGCCAACATGATACCTCCAGCAAGATCACAAACAAGACATGAAGGTTGTTGTCCAGCAACTTATATTTGGAGGCATACTTCTTGTGACTGTGGAGGTTACTTTTAGCTGCCATGCTTTAACAGTCATTGATAGCTCAATCCAACAGGAATCTGTCTAATCCCATTTTAAAACCATCTAATCCAGTGGGCAACTCCACGTATTGTGGCAGCATAAATTAATAATGCTTCATGGAAAGCAGTAGGAAGGACTGTAGCTCATCAAAAGTGTGTCTGCTTTGCATCCAGAAGGTCCCAGGTTCAATTCCTGGCATGTTCAGGTAGGACTGGGAAAGACTTTTTCCAGAAACTTTGGAGAGCCATTGACAGTCAGTGTAGACAATACTGAGCTCAATGAACCAGTGGTCTGACTGCATCTATGACAACTTCTTTTGTAAGTACCCCTGATGTCTGTCTTGATTTTACTGCCAATCAGGTTCATTGGGTGACTCTGAGACTGTCATACACAAAGCCATGTATCCCTAATATCTCATATTTTATCTTTGCAATGGATTGCACCTACTATAAAATGCTTTGGGAGCCAGCTAAACAGCAGGGTTGATACCAACTTTGACTATCAAAAATTTAAACCTGAGGTTGTAAAGGCATGAATGGAAGTTGCTAGGTCTGCATCCAGGAGGAAAAGGCCACATCTTTGTCACCCAGTGGAGTTGGCAAAACAAGAAACAAAAACCTTAGTCACTGCTGCCACTGCTACCACTTAAAGGTCTGATTCAAGATAAAGCCCAGGCATGAAACAGCCAGTAAAGACAAATACAGGAACAATCTGTTTATGAATGATGAGTGAATACCTTGGATGCAGCAGGGTACTGATGTGTGAAGCCAACTGAAGGGCACAGAAAGGCACAGGCGGTTACAATAAAGGTTTCCAGACATATCGGAGAGTTATGGACCCCTGTTTAAAACTATAACTTGCACTATCAATTAGCCCTCTTCATGTGTGTCATCAAACCTCAAGCACAGTCCAACTGGAACAATAATGGTGTTTATATTTGACTAGTGTTATATATTCAATTAAACATTGTTGCAGCTATTTACATAGCTGGATGGCACTACATTTACACCATGCATTATATTCCTATGTAAATATTTCTCTAAACTCCAGCATAAGTTCAAATTCGTTGCGAAAGAGCTACTAAAATAAAATAAACTTCAGCATAAGGTTAGTCACAAATTACTCTTCAGCTTAATCAGCAGCGATGCCAGAGTGCAAGGGGAGAAAACCCACCCAGTATTAAAGGAAGTTGAACCAAGTTGGTAAAAGCCACCTGGCAGGCCATCTGACTGGGTAATAAAGAGTTCTCCTGTGGAGAGAACATTTCACAGCTTGATTGCACATGTGATGTAACTTGTACAGAGGTCAGGTCACAATGCAGCAGTGGGTGGAGCAGGATTATGTTTTCTATTACTACCCCTATATGGGAGTAGTAATAGGGTTATGGCATTAAACTAATGTGCCAGTGATGTATTAGCTGGTGTGCAGAAGTCACATGACTCCGAAGAAGTTTCCAAGCATGACTCAGTTGTGACATTAACAGGAAGTATGAACCTTTATGCTTCCAGTTCCTTTGCAACACCAGACTTCTTAGAAGACAGCATTCGTATCTCTCCCATCCAGGAGATGTACACGCTGTTATATTAACAGATTCGAGCCCACTCTCGGTTACAATTTCTACTGACCGAACAAGACAGGGAAAGGGAAAGGAAATGTTGGGATGCCACCTTACCTGGTTGCCTGGGTGGCCCTGTGGAGTCCAGCAGAGAGAGCGGCATCTCTCCTTTGGGGCTTCTGTCTTCCCCCAAGGGGAACAGTTGTGAAATGATTCCAGGCTGGTCGGGTCTTGGTGGGGTTGAGCAGGCGAGGCAGGGAGTGCTGCAGGGTACAGCTCCAGTGGGGCAGCCATGTTGGGCTTGGCAGGAAGCAGAAAGTTAGACCAGGAAGGTGGCAGGGCTTGGAGGAGGTTATAAGCCCTGTCAGCTCTGTACTGGGGCATTTAAAGCCAAGGCTGCCGATGATGATGGCTGCTCTTAAGCATGGGAGTCTGAAGTTCCCCTGGAGAGGGAATCGGCTGGATGCAGCAAGCCAGGAGGAGGGCTGAGGTGATGAAATAACCTCCTTCCCTGGCTTACTCTGAGGGTGACTTGGTCTGTTCCCATCCTGTAATTCTGGGTTCAATTAAAGCCAGGAACACACCTCCTCCCCCATGGAGCCTTACAGGGAACTTCCAGCCAGCACGGCTCTAGTGCAAACGTATTGCACTAGTGCAGGGGTGCCCAACCTTTTTTAAACAAGTGTACCCCTTCTGTCACAAACCTTCAGCTCAGGAACCCCGTAGAGATAGAGAGGCTATTCCCACGATCCATGGAAAGCGGACTAAGGGAGCTTAGCCTACTTTCCGTGGATCTTGGGAACCACCGGGCTCACAGGTGAGCCTGGTGCTCCCAAGGCGGCCAGCCTGCCTACAGCACCCTCCCCTTAAATGAGGTTAATGGAGTGAGCGCTCCATTAACCACATTTCATTGCCCGTGTGTCACCACGGTGTGCAGCGACACACAAGTAGACCTCCGGCCGAGAGGCTCTAAGCAGCCTCCTGGGTTCAGGGGTCTCTCCAGGATGCCCCGTGCACTCATGTGGGGCATCCTTGAACCTCCAGGGGCTGCATGGCCCCCAATCCCCACAGCCCCTGCCGGCTCTGTGACGAAGCCAGCAGTCATGTGAGCAGCTGATCCAGCTGCCCAGCTACGAGCGGCTGCTCATCTGCAGGGAGAGCGGGCTTAGCCCGCTCTCTCCGCAGAACACATGTCATGTGAAGCGCACAGGCATGCACGCGTGCATATGTGTACATGCATGCACACACATGCACATGTGCCCCCACACACATGTTTTTATATGTTAAAATGATGAGACGGTGACTGGCTCACATCCATTGTTGAAATTAATGGGGCAGGTTTACTTGAGCAATACTCAGTGCTAATTTTCTGAAGCCCGTCAGTCAGGCTGGGGTGAGGGGTGCATGGCACTTCAGCACATAGCCAGCCAATCAGAAGCAGAGGAGGAGGGTCTTCACCCTTCTTCCACCCTTTTGCAGTAGACACATTGCTGAGGACGTGTTGACTTCAAGCCGGTGATCCTCAGACGGGGAACAAATCGTGTGGCTGCAGCATGGGGAGGCAGAAGAGCTCCGAGTGCGCCCTGGGAGCCCTTCTAGCACCCCTGGAGAGGTGTTAGTGTGCCTGTTGGGAATTCCTGCACTTGTGTAAGAATGCTGCATTGCTAGTTCTGCTAAATTGGGAACTTGCATTCCCGACTAGTACTGCACTGCGCAATCTATGGTAAATCACGTTTGTGCAACTTCTTCCACAGTCCTCCATATACAATAGAGGGGATTGTGCAGAGCTAGCTACCATCATTGTAACCAGGGGTGTAGCTATAACTGAGTGGATCGGTTCAAAGAAACTGGGCTCCCCAGCTCCTAAGGGCCCTCAGCTCCACCCTTCCCTATCTTCTTCATTATCTCCCTCATTCCAAGGGGCCCAGCTGGGGAGGGGGTAAACAGGGGCCCCCTTTCCCCAAGCTACGTCCCCGGTTATAGCGCAAGCACAACACTTGTGCAGGTGGGCCAAGTATGCACAGGACTGAGCAGCCCTGAGCATCTGCTCAGTAATGTGACCTCCTTGTGTGAGTGCATCTTTGTTCATTGCACTAGTGAAGCATTCATCTGGATGTCAGCCAGTGGTTTTCAATGAGGAGATTGGCTAGGGTGGAAACTAGAGGAACCGAGGCAAGGTTTAAAGTTTCACTCAGTATTAACATTGTGTTCATTTGCTCCCATTCCTTTTAAAGGGGCCTGTGCAGAACTTCCCTGTGGATTATGCTCCTAGTTATAGCAGGAAGAGAGACTATGATTGATCTTTCCACCACTCAGCAGCACCAGCCAAGCTACAACTACACACATATTATTTTTACTTCTTGGGGAGTTATTCATTGGGAATAGGGAGGGTAGCTTGAATATTCTTTGAAGTTAACCATCTTACTTGAAATTAAAGTAATAAAAGAACAAAATGCTTTACTAAATCTTCTTTATCATACTATTGTCTTCCATGAGCACGATCTAATTAAACATCTCTGTGAACCTCTTTTCATCTGCAGGTTAGTTTGGGGTCCTTCCTTTCTTTTGAAACAAACACTGTCTTATATGAGTTCCAAACTTTCAAATGGCACGGTCTTCCAGGGTTCTTTCATATGCAAAAAAGAAAGAAAGTTATCATCACTGTTCATAAGGGGATAAATGCTTATGAGGCTGAAGAGATGTGTCAATTGTTTTTCTGGAAAATATTCTGACTTTTTTTTTTTTTAAGCAGTAATCAGCTTCTACAATCAAGGCTGGGGAATCTTTCTTCAATAAATATACAACACAGGGAACCTAAGCCTACCAAACTGGAAGCCTAAACTTGCATCAAATGCTTGCAGTCTTTAACAAATGTCCAAGGTGCATGTCAAGAATCTAAAATGAAATAGACACATGTAGTCATCTCCCCACGAAGTTGAGAAGATCTTGATAATAGACTCAGAGACTTCCAGAGTGGAAAGCGATCTTGGAGGTCTTCTACTCTATCTCCCTGCTTACTGCAGGAACCCATTGCTCAACCCATTGACATGGGAATATTGCAATTGAAATTATGGGGGTTTAGGCTAATTTCAAAGTTGGGTCACGTCCATATTCCCTTACAAAGTAATGTGCATGGATTAATTAACCAAAATGCTGCAGAGCAGGATTTTGCTGTGGTCAAAATGTTTAGGATGTCCAGATGGAAAAAGCAGTGCTTGAATTATGCAGGGGGAAATAAGGGGTCCTTAATGAAATCTTTGCTGAAGAAGCAAGATAGAAAAAGTATTGACAGTTTTGAACTTTGGTGTTGGAGAAGACTTTTGAGGACCCCATGGACAGCCAGGAAAACAAACAAATGCATCATAGTACAAATCAATCCAGAATTTTCACTCGAGGCACAAATGACCAAGCTCAAACTATCATACTTTGGACACATTATGCAAAAACCCAGCTCCTTTGAAAAGTCCATAATGCTGGGAAAAGGTGAAGGAAGGAGACGAAGAGGACGACCAGCAGCAAGGTGGATGGACTCGATTACGACAACAATGAATGCACCACTGGAAGACCTTAAAGGTCAAGATGAAGACAGAGCATCCTGGAGAGAATCTATCTATGAGGTCGCTAAGAGTCAACACCGACTTGACAGCATTTAATCAATCAATCAAACAAACAATCAATGAAATCCACAAGCCGCAAGTCTGATTCCTGGCAGTTTTATGAGGGAGTCATCTCCTCCCCTTGGTAGCCTTCTAAAACCAGTAGCTAAGGTGTACATTACAAAAGCTTGTAATTTGAGTGCTGGAGGGAAGTGCCCACCTTATTCTTTGTACTAAACTTGAAAATTCCTGCAAAATTAAGCCATGGCTACTTTCCCATAGGAATGTAACTTTATAACACTGATGGGCTGGTTGGCAATAGGGGCAGTCAACTCTCTATACAGCGAAGGGCCTTATAGACATAGTAGTATCAATGGATGGGAATTAGGGTGTCTGTGTCTGGATGCTTATATTTGTCTGTGCCTACTATTATGTATATTATGAATGCTAGCAGATGAGGCAGTGTAGCCATTGTGCTAGATCAGGGTTTCTCAACGTTTCTCCCCAGATGTTATTGGACTTCAACTCCCATAATCCCCAGCCCCAGTGGCCTTTGGCTGGGAATTATGGGAGTTGAAGTCCAATTACATCTGGGGACCCACACATTGAGAAACCCTGTGCTAGATAAACCCAAACTAGGTTCATCTCCAGCTCCAAATCTTACAGAGTCCCTGGATGTATGTATTTTGTAGAATGAAAGTGGCAAGATCTGCCTATTTGCATTTTTTGTTTCTGCTTCCCAGTGAACAAAATGGAACATCACCACTCTCATCTTCTGTGTGTTCAAAAATCCTTGTCCACAGAGTGAATCTCTGTAAAGTTAATGTGGAAATCGGCTGTTCTGTTTATACAATTTGTTTAGGAAGGGGATTCTTGTGGTTGAAACACAGTTTGGTTTTGTGTTTTTTTAAAGCCGATTTGTTACATGGGGAGGGCCAGGTGGCAGTGAGGGAGTCTTGAAATTAATAAATGAGTTCTTCAGCCACAGAGGTTTTCCTTTTCAGTTGTTATTTCCTGTATCATTATTCTGTACTTTGATCTTATATGATACATTCCAATCTCTGTCACTTTTCTTGTGCCTTTTCGGTAAATGTAGCCCAATAAGTCCACGTATATGTTGAAGAACACAGATAACTATCAACGCTGTACAAGTGAAATTTATTATTCACATGAATAATCACAGATACTTTTTAAAAATGTTTTTTAAAAGATGCTTCACATATCACAACATTTAGAAGGAAAACAGCTGTGGGTAATGCTGTGACAGGAATGAAATTCTGCAAGCAACTTTACAGGTCAGCTTCCTTTGGAGAGGAGAAAGAACTGGAAACCTAAACAGTATTTTGATTATTTGTTTGGATACAAATATAGAGGTTGTCCAGGTATCACACAAGCAGGCAGATAGGTAATCACTGCCAACTACTGAACAGATACAATCCAGCTTGCTAAGATCCTACAAAGCTGCTTCCTGCCAACCATAAACACCTTAGTAATATTTTCCCAGTGAGCTCAAAAACTATTTTCTTTCTCCAGTCAAATTCAAACAGCAAGAACTGTCCCTTGTTATCTTCCTCCCAGTCAGATGGGCATGCTGCTCCCCAGGAATGTGGAATAGTACCACTGGTCACCACCAAGAACTTCTTGTTCACCACCCAATGCCAGTCCCTGGAGAGAGGGAGCCATTTTGTATAAAAGAAGAAGAAATATTTGCCACGATATTTACAAAGGAAGTGTGTTCTGTAGAAATTAATAGGCCCTGCAGACAGATAATTTGTGGATTTCGAATGTATGGGGTAGACGTCCAAGTTGGACATGATCTAGCGAATTTTTATAATGCAGCTTAGATGGCATGTGTAGTCAAATTTTGTATTTTTCTAGTTTTCCAAACTAAATGCACTGTGGGAGACCTATGAACTCTGATTTTTTTTTTTTTTTAAGTGTTAATAGCTGCTTGGGAAGTGAATTAAACCAGGTCTGCATCACTGAGGGATTAAAATTTTCTCCCATACCATCATTGTTGTCGTCATCATTGTCGTCGTCATCATCATCATCATCTTTATTAAAATCCCATACCCTGAACCTGCTATTTGCTCTATGGCAAATAGCAGTGTGTGCCATGGGTGGGGGCGGGCGGGGGAGATAGTATTTTAACCGGGAATATGGTGCAGGGAAAGGATTAAACCTCCCTCCTTCACTATCATGGTCCCAGTCCAAATCCTGTTAATACTTTTAAACCACTGGAGAGTCTGTTCATGGATCTCCTGAGTTACATCTAGTTTAACTTGTATGCGTTTCCTGTACTGTGGCCTGATTGGTATTATGTGGTAATCCCTGAAGAATTGTCTTCTCCTACCTGAACTTGATGGCATATATTTCTTGGAGAGATTCATTTGGCACCATCTCTTCTGTCATTTTGATGGCCAATTAAAACAGTTTTATTTGTCCAGACCTGACTGTGTGTGTTCTGCTGCTTTCATGCTGTTTTGGGTCAAACGTTGGCTGTTTTGATTTGGTTGTCGCTTGCGTATTTTTTGTTGTAAACATCTTGGGGAGGGGCATTGTGGTGGAAAGGCAGGATAGGCATATTTTAAAATATACTGTTCATTTATAGCTCTATTATATAGCTTCAATTCAACAAGGCAGATTACAACAGCATAAAATATATAAACGATGGCTAATATGTGCAGCATAACAGAGGTGGTTCTGCATGATCCATGCATCTAAAACAACACTGGTGCTGTTGTGCAAGAGTTACTCTTGCACAAATATATAACTTTATGTAATCATGCTTGCATGGTGGTAGTTGGAAATAATGGCCATCATGTCCTGCAAGCACAATTGTACAATTTTACATATTAGCGCAAGAGCACCCTTGCACAACAGCACCAGTGTTATTTTAGCCTGTGGTATGCTGTGTATCATGTCAGCCAATATATAATGTAAGGCAAAAGTCTAAAAACATCAGCTATTTAAAAAAAACCCAAATCAGCTATTAAAAACACCCCCCAAAAGCCAAGGTTCTCACCCCATACAGCCAGAGTCTGTATAGCACAGCACAGCACAGCCCACCCCTCATTTGTTGGGTTCTGTAAACTCTTTGTTTACAACTAAACATTCCTTTTCATTAGTTACCATGCAGTAAGTCTGACAAAACTCAAAACTAGAACAGCCACACAGTCTTTTTCTGTCTTCTTGTATTCTGTGGAAGTGGTTTGGGAAATGGGGGAGAGTGGTCATCATAACCTGTTTAACATACACAGACACACGCTTCTACAATTTTGGCATCAAAGTTGCAATGCTTCAGTCTGGATGTTCTCAGCCAGTATAAAAGAAAATGCATTTTTATCATGTTGACCAACAGTTACAGCTGGATCATAAATCTTTCCAGTTTTGGTCCAAAGATTGGATCTCTTCCACAGCCATATCCTGCCATTTAATAGTTGTTCACCTTTCTGTCTCATTTGTCAGTGAGAAATCTGTATTGTAGATCCTTTATATGAGATCTTTTAAAGGTATGTCAGTGTTTCCGTCATTAAATCCCTCATTTCAGAGGTTAATTAACTGGTTGTAAAAGTGCACTCCAGACTGAAATCTGACCTGCAAGGTCACAAACTGCGGATGAATATTTTTACCTTTCTTTTTTAAATCTGCTTGGCCAATTTAATAATATTATACAAGCAAAAGAACAGAATCATAATATATGCAATGTGATTGTTCTTTATTGTTTCTTGTATCAAACAATAGACTGGGTAGGTGTCACTGAAGCATTAACATCCTCATAAATTTTGGGAGGACCACATGGCAGTTTTAAAATAAGTATAGGCAGGCATGAGGAGACAACATATGCTGATGACTGTGACATTTCAAGAATAAACTATTTTATAGCCAGTGATTTTGCAGAGCAAAATTATTTAGAACCAAACTCATATATTTATTTTAAAACTGCCCAGGGAGTTTTGAAATGTGATTTTAATCTTTATACTAAGCCTTTTGCTCTTCCTCATCAACAACAGGCAACTTCCAAGACTATCGTATGACCAAAATAGGTGATCTATATATCTAAAAAAGTAAAAACAAAATGTTATGGAAATAAGAAAGCCATGCGTACTTCGTAGATAGTACTGTTGTTCAAGCAGAGGCCTACTTCCCATGGTGCAGTTCATAATGGGCTTGGCTAATTATAACATCATGGAGAGAGCAAAAATGGCCTGGATACTTGCCTGCCACCCACTCCTCACCTCTCCCCACAGCCCACAACTGCATTGCTACGGGGTACAAGAGCTGCCTGCTGCCTCTGGGTGGAAGGCCACCTGCCATCCCTCCACAATGTTTGACAGCTGAGTTCCCACTACGCATGAGATCGCCCACCAACAGGCCTTGGGCACCCAGCCAAACAATCGAGACACATGGCCCTTGTGCCCACTACTAACAATGCTGATGACCACGAGATGAAGTACTGTAGTGGCCAAACACTGTGATAATCCCACATGTGTATCACATGACAATAACTGCCTTTTGGATCCCAAATAATCTATTCGTGATTCTGAACCATTGTCACCTGACCTCATATTATTCTATTACCCTGTTTTATTATTAATTATTTTTTATTATTATTTCTTGTTTACACAGTCAGACAGGTGTTATTGACTGGTTTGTTTTATCCAGACATCGAGTCCTTCCCAAGGATGATGATGATGATGATGATGATGATGATGATGATGATGATATTATAGATTGTGTCAATGTACATGACACAGAGTAATTTAAGCTTCACAAGATAGGTCCCTGGGCAGTGGGGGGTGGGGTAGCGGAAGGATGGAAGAAGAGGCAAGTGCAACAGGGAATAAATGAATGGCTGTGAGTAAATGCAGTTGTGCTTGATTTCAGTTGGGGCTGACAACTCAGATTGTAGACTCTCTTCTGATGAAATCACATTTTTACTTCTGCAAGTGGTAAAGTCAATGTTTTGAGACAGAAGTCCCTCTTCAAAGAAATCTGATTGTCAAATTTTTCCCATATTTGCCCAAATCTGGATGGCAATCTTTTTGTACATAAATGAAAGAAACAACACTTGTGCTGGTCCATTTCTTCTATCTAAACTCAAATGTCATTATCATTGCTTTAAAAAATGATCTTCATCTCTCTGGCATCCATGTACCAATTAATTGGCATATTTGTCTCTTGTCCCCTTTGCCTTCCTTACTAACTGTTCTTCTGGCTTAGCCCTTAGTCAATGACTTAGTTAAACGCTAGATTGAATTTCACCATTTCCATTTGAACTAGCTTTCTAGTAGTTCACTGAAGGGTTTATGGTGATCGTGAGTGACCAAAGTGCTTGGGTGTGCGTACTCAGGTCAGTGTGTAGAACTATGCATGTGTGGTGGGGGTTGGATCTTTCTAAAATAAAACAGCTGCATAAGAAATGGTCAAAGCACTGAAGGCAATATGATAGCTGCTATTAAACCCCACTTTGAAATGCTTCCTTTAGCTTTGATGATGTTTTCATCTCCAAAGTTGCAACTGATTTCCCCCCCCGCTGACCTCAACTCAACCTCGCAAAACACAGCTTAACTTATAGCCTGTTCATATTTTTCCCCTCCTTTGTAGGGGATAAACGTTTTTGTTTACATGTTTATTTAAACATAGAGCTTGAGTTCCACTATAGCAAGTTATGAAGGAAAAACTGGGATGGTTTTAGTTATGGAAACCATGAGACTATTCACAGCTGGGTAGCATTTTATCTATCCCACCCAAGTTCACTGAGATTTCAGTTATAAGAGGCCAAGAGTAAGAAAATGGTGGTGTGGTTTCATGTTTCAGGGTTTTTTTCTTTTTCTCACCCACATGCTAGAAAGAGTGGGGCCCTCTCATTAAAGCTGCAATTCTATGAACACTCACTTAGAATTAAGCCTCATCAGACTTAATGGGACTTATTTCCAAATGAACCTGCATAGGATTGTGCTGCATCAGATCAGGATAGCATATGGTCCAAAATTATCTAGAGACCAATGGTCTGACTCAGTAAGCACTTCTCCTGTCTGTCATGATTCTACTGCCAATCAGGTTCATTGGGTAACTCTGAGACTGCCATATGCAAACCCATGCATCCCTAATATCTGATATTTTACCTTTGCAACGGATTATATCTATTATAAGTTGCTTTGAGACCCAGCTGAAAAACAGGGTATCAATACAATCATATTTAAAAGTCCAGAGACTGTAAAGGCATGAATGACAGCTGCTATGCCTACATCTTAACAGAATGACCCTCTCTCTAAATTTTTCTTTGGCCTGGCATTTCATAGTGAACGAAAGGGGCCCGATGATCATTGGACCTTCATAATCCTAGCCTCCTGACAAGATGGAGGCTAAAACCTGTCTAACAAGGATGAGGATCAGCTTGAAATTAGCCAGAGGGAGAGAAAAACAACTCTAAACTTTTGAGGCTGGCTTACAGGAGCAAAACAAATCCTGTTGTTGCTTTGAGATAAATGTTGCTAGGAATCTGGTACTTCTAAATTCCACAACCCTGTGACACATGCTCCATTGTGTATCTGAAAACAAATCATTACAAGGCAGTTAAAGTATGGACCAATCGAAATGTGAGCAGTTGTTCTGGAATACCAACTTCTAAATTAAATATTACCTCTGATTTGTTCAGAATTTCTAAGTGTAACAAAAGTTTGAGTGAGTTGCAATAAGGTAAATGACAAGGTTAAACCAGAGACTCAGTGTATATCTTTTTCATCCCAGGAGAGCAGATTCCACAGAGTTCATAGTTCCAGAAAGAATCATGATAGTCACCCAGATAGTCAACCAATGGATGTGGCTGAAAATTCTTGGCATTGAAGGTCCATATATGTCCTACTGATGTTGCATGTGTGTACAGATGTCTGTACACAATAACATGTACATGTTATTGTGTGAATGACTGAACATGCATTATCTTTAAAAGTGAATTTGGGTACAGAAGCCCCCTGTGAAGGGTACAGATAGGAAGTGCATTGAACATAATGTGTGAATAACTCTACATGCATACAGAGCTATGTACACTGTATGCAGATTGTATGAGTGTTGCATGAATAGGTTTGTAGATAGGTTTCTTTATTTCATTAATATTTCATTTATATCCTGCCCTTTCTCCAAGGAGTTGTTAGAGAGTTTGAAGGGGAGATTTCTTTATCTACCTCAGCTGCAGTGGAAGTGCACAGGTAAGGAGAGCACTGCTAATTAATAGTGTCTGGAGACATGGAGTTAAAGTTCTAAATAAAGTAAATTGTTTAGGAAATCCATCAGGGAGATAGACGAGGCCTACATGCTTTGCTGCTAGCTACATACAGGAAGAGGGGGGAAGGGACAAGAAGGAAGTCTCTCTCTTTTTCCAGGTGAGAGAAAGAAAACTAAGGCTATCTGTCTAACAAAGGGGAAGCAGAGAAAACGTAGCGAGAGAGGGAATGCCCTTGCTCACTATCTCTACCCCTAATGGTCAATAGGGCTGCTAGTGCTAAGAGTCAATGCCATTAGGAGCTGCCTCTCCAACAGGAGCTTCCCCACCATTTTATCCTCACAACAACCCTGTGAGGTGGGTTGGATAGACCTTGAGGCTCTGCACACAATCTGTGTGTAGTGCCTAACCGGGCTCTCCCCGAAGATGAGCAGGAAGCTTGCCCTGGGTGGCCGCCCACACAAGTACCGGCTGCGTCATGGAGCCAGTAAGGCCAAGGGCCCCTGAATTACCAGAACACCCCATGCAAGGGTGTATGGCATTCTGGGGATACCTCCAAGGCCAGGAGGCTTGCTGTAGCGTCCCAGTCACGGGTCTCCTTATGAGTTGCCACGGCTTGGAGCGGCACCACGGCATCTCACAATCGGGGAAACAGGGTTAGTGACGTGTTCACTCCACTAACCTCGTTTAACGGGGGGAGGGGTACTTAGTGAGGTTTGCTGCCGGGAGCTGCATAGCTCCCGTTGCAGCACACGACCACAGGAAAGCGGGCTGGCCTCCCTTAGCACACTTTCCTGTATTCTTGAGAATAGCCTCATTGACTAACCCAGGGCACAAAATGAGCTTCATGAGTGAAGATTGGAAGCGGGATTTCCCCATTCTAATCCAACACTCTAACCACTACACTAGCACTTGTTATCTCAAGGACAAATTATATTACTTTTTTGTTTCTTAAGTAAGAACCATGGGGGACCCAGTCTTGGTCAGGTGGTGGAGGGGAAAGGGTTAAATTTACCCTTTCCCCCTCCCCCACACCATGCCCGGCCTGCTTTAAGAAACAAAAGTCAAAATATGCCAGAGCCAATGATGTGCTTGGCCATCAGGATAATAACCCTGAACTCACAATCCCACAATAGCAATCTTGAAACGCTGATGATATGCAGAGCCTAACTGTGACCTCTCCTGGGTGAATGCGTATTGTGAATGAGTTCAGGGCTGGTAGGTGGGAACTAATGGAAATTTCCCTGGACATTTTGAAGCATACTACAAAAAAATTAAAATTAGTGCTAATCCTCCTTCTGGTCTCAGGTTGAGGCAGTGACAAGAGATGCTTTCTATCAGCTTCAGCTAATACACCAGCTGCATCAATTTCTTTACACAAATGACCTCAGAACAGTGGGACATATGCTGGTGACCTCTAGACTTGACTACTGCAATGAGCTCTATGTTGGGCTGCCTTTGTACATAGTCCAGAAACTGCAATTGGTACAGAACACAGCAGCCAGGTTGGTCTCTGGGTCATCTTGAATAGACAAAGGACATTGTAGAATGGGAAACGGTGAAGAAGAAGGCAACCAAGATGATCAGGGGCCTAGAGCACCTTTCTTATGAGGCTAGGCTACAACACCTGGGGCTATTTAGTTTAGAAAAAAGACAACTACGGGGAAACATGATAGAGTTCTATAAAATCATGCATGGTGTGGAGAGAGAGAAATTCTTCTCCCTCTCACATAACATTAGAACCAGGGGTCATCCCATGAAATTGATTGCCAGGAAATCTAGAACCAACTAACGGAAGCACTTTTTTACACAAGGCATAATCTACTTGTGGAATTCTCTGCCTCAAGATGTGGTGACAGCCAACAACCTGGATGGCTTTAAGAAGGGTTTGGATAACTTCATGGAGGAGAGGTCTATCAATGGCTACTAGTCGGAGGGCCGTGGGCCACCTCCAGCCTCAAAGGCAGGATGCCTCTGAGTACCAGTTGCAGGGGAGTAACAGCAGGAGAGAGGGCATGCCCTCAACTCCTACTGTAGGCTTCCAGTGGCATCTGGTGGGCCACTGTGTGAAACAGCATGCTGGACTAGATGGGCCTTGGACCTGATCCAGCAGGGCTGTTCTTATGTTCTTATTACTATATTACTCCTATATTTAAAGTATTATATTAAAAGAACTACACTGGCTACCAAAATACAAGGTGCTGGTTATAACCTATAAAACCCTAAACAGGTTAGGCCCTGGGTATTTAAGAGAACGACATCTTCACTATGAGCTCCTCCATCCTTTGAGATCATCTGGAGAGGTTCATCTGCAGTTGCCACCAACCCATATGGTGGCAGCTCAGGGATGGGCATTCTCTACTGCTGCCCCAAAACTTTGGAATGCACTCCCTGCTTCTATAAGAGCCTCCCCATCTCTGACAGCTTTTAATAAATCTTTAAAGACACATTTATTCATCCAAGCTTTTAACTAGAATTGTGGTTAAAAGTGTTTTAATCCTTGTCTAATTTGTTTTATGGTGTTGTGGACCACCCAGAAATGAAAGCTGATTGGCTGGGCGGCGGAGGCGCCTGATTGGCTGAGGTGCACCCAGGAGGATTGGTCGCTGTGGTGGTGGCGGACCAGCCGCAGAGGCCAGAGGCGGCAGCAGGCCCAGCCCGCCCGCGGAGGCAAGGCCCGGAAGAAGGGAAATAAAATGGGGGGGGGGGGGAGAGAAGTGGTGGTGGAGAGGAGAGGCAGCTGGGCCCAGCACAGGCTGGCCGTGGTTAGGAAGTGGAGACAGAGGCATAAGGTGGGGGGGGAGAGGTAACCACCGGCCCCAAAGAGTGCACAGATGCTCTGTGCGGGGTCAGCTAGTATAAACATAAATACACACACACTCTATCTAATCTAATCTATCTATTTCCAAATCAATCAGGGTAGCAGGGGCATAAGTACTATTAGGCAAGTGGAGACAGTCGTCTCCCACTGCCTCAAGGGGCCACCCAGAGGCACGTCACATTACTCCCTCCCCACCCATGTTGTACCCCCTATGAATTATGTTGAGTTTCTTGGAGATTGGCAGTACCAGAGAGTTTAAAAAACCTAGATTCATTGTGAACTAGATATTCACCGTATTCATAATGGGGATGTGAGTGTGAATGCACTATATATTGTGAAGTGTGTTTGTGTGTGTACATCAGGGAGGGGCCCATTTTAAAATCTTGTCTCTGAGCCCACTCCAACCTTGCTACTCCCCTGCAGGGGAGTATTATTACAAGATAAACATTCTTCAACCCCAATCCAGTATAGCGGTATAGAAAGTGGTATAGAAATCGAATAAGTAAGTAAGTAAGTAAGTAAATAAATAAATATTAAAAATCCAGCTAAAGTTCGTTATCAGTAAGTCCCACTGAAAACAAATTAGACTAGAGATTTAAATTAAACTTGTTTCATTGGCTTCAACAAAATTTAGCCATGACTAACTTTAGCTAGATCAGGACCTTGTAGTGAGAGAACAAGACCATACAGAAAGCTAGAAGCAGCTCCTTTGAAATGGAAAAAAAGAATGAGACAGGGCTTCAGCAAAATCTTCTGTTGTCTAACTATATTATGTTGAAGGGGATGATTAGCATGGGGGTCAGCAAGTGGAGGCCATAGGGCCAAGACTGGCCTCCTACCAAGTACCAGCTGGCTGCACAAATGCTAACCTAGAAGCAAGAGAGGTATAATTGATGACCCAGGGACCGAAATAACATTTCCAAAACCGTTACACTGACAGTATTTTGAAGGTGATTTTAAGGGTCCCTAAGTCTTATGTCTCAGTAGGCAGCTTTTCTGTGTCTAATAACTTATAAAGTACTATGCTGTAAATTACAAAATGCAGCCCTTGGCACTCAAGTTCAGGGCAGCTTTATTATTATGAGATTACCATGAGATCTGATAAACTATTATAATCTTCTCTTATAAACACTTTATTAAACATCATACTATCTCAAATCCAGGAATGCTGTACAAACACGGCCATATTTCGTCATTAAAAAATGAAGTATGATTAGCGTCTATGAAGAGCAATAACCATAATATAAACAAGATAATCCTTGGATAAACAGCACTGGGCGCAGTGAGATCAAAAGTGCAGAAAGGCAGAGAAAAGATTGTTGACAATTTCCCTGCATTATTTATACTGGCTTAATCACAATTTTAATTGCAATATTTTCTGAAAGAACTTCTTGGCCTGCTTCAGTTGAGAGAAACCTCCTGGGACATGTCCCACTGATTAACAGATGTAATCATTACAATCTCTTGTGGTTTTTTTCACATAGTACTTGATTTCAATGGACGGTACTTTCAGCACATAACTGTTCTATATCTTGCACAAATTTTATCATAAAGCAGACCTTAAATTTATAGTCATATACTCTAAATTGCTTAATGTAGGCTTATTTTTTCCCTTAACACATGACTTGCCATTTTGTACACCCAGATTGGGATATTAAGGAGTTTGTTTCTTGCAGCCTGATAGGGCAATTCTAACCTTCAGTAATAATTTGGAGGGGGCAGATTCTTACTGATGCGTAATTTATCTATAATAGAAATGAGCAATCTTATGTAGGTAGCACCAATCATTGCAAGTCTTAAAATTAAAAAAGGAAAATTATTGACCTGTCCAAGTGCAATTAAGGACATTTTTGCACAACTCTCTTTTAAATAAATCTAAATGTGCTTTGCTCCCCACACTATCTATCTATCTATCTGTCTACACACACACACACCATTTTCAAATTTGCAAAAAAAAATTCCATTGCTTTTTTAAAAAAAATAATAAATGAAATGCAATTATGCATTTTACATCGCATCTAGATTGACTGTTAAGAAAGTTGCAAGCCTCAGTTGTAGATCTGGAGGACTGAACCCTTAGCCAAATATCGCAGTGACTGGAATCCAGGAGGACTGGAAGACAGTGATTCAGTCTGAGTAATATAAATGACTTTGACATCTTGTAGAATTGTCTCAGAATTTCATACAGCATTGAAATGTTGCTAGCAATGCTGTTCTTCCAGCTTCCAGGAACTCCTCTCGTTTGTGTTTGAGTCTTCAGGCTTGGAGATCTCACTCTTGACGTGCTCAGAAGCCTCACAACATCCTGAGCTTTCCATTTGTGGCACATGGGGACAGGTCACTTAGTTGACAGCAGGCCAGTCGCCTCTAGATTTGGCTCCAAACAAGCAAATTGGAAAGGGGAGCAGATGCACACCCTCACTGTGCTGGGACACAAGTAGACCCCAGAAGTTAACTAAAGCAGGTTAACTTTCTGCCAAGGCCACTCTGCACTCAGAGTCAACCTGCTTCGGCCCCTCTCCTCCTTTTGCAAAGAAGAGCAGCAAGCTAATGTGCCAATTAACTCAGCAGAAAGAACACAGATAAGGCTTGCGGAGGGAAATTTTCCCCCTTACAAAAGAGGTTGAGTCAGCACTAAGGACCTAGAGATGCACCCATTAAAAGTACCGATTGAATTATTGGATTATTATTGGCAAATGTCCTCTTCTCACATCTATGCACTCTGTTTTCATGACAAAAAAGCCTTGGCATGCCTCGGCAATTCCCATATTGTTACACTCAGGAAGCGCGAATGGAATCCTTGCTGATTCCACCTAACACACCTTTCAACAAAAAAGGTAAATTGGAATGTTCTGCCAGGACATGAATTGGGGTATATCTAGCCCCAATTCCATGGTCCAGTGTGCTCTTTGCATACCAGCAACCTTGGAGTCACCAGCTGTGTGGGCAATTTACTGTTCACAGGCCACCATGTCAGGCTCTGTTGAGTTCTTCGTACCCCTCCCCGGATTGGCTTTCTTGCCCAGCCTGATCTGCCCAGTCTTCCTCGCCAACATAGGAAGCTGGTTCCATGGAGGAAGCACCCTCCTGGATTCACCTCTAGCAACTAACCCCTCCAACCTTCTCGCCCCTACCGCTGACTGAGCTGTCCCTGAGGAATGAGGTCCTTTGGTTGTTCCAGGAGCCCTGAGGTCTCTTCATCCAGATCAGGGGATACGAACATTTGCCCCTCACTGGGCTCATCTCTATCCCTATTCCTTTTTCCTAAATCCGGCTGCCTCCCTCTCTAAAAAGCCTCTTTCTCTTGCCCACCTGGGAATTTATACAATTAGGAATTCAAGCTAAAACACCTCATTGCAGTTAAATGTATTTTTAATAATAATGTTGATTTAACCACACATTTCTTTCCACTGTACCCCTGCTTCCAATGAAGACTTTCTTTTGATTTCAAAACTTAAACCTTCGCTCAGTCCAGTCATTTCCTGGGTTCACAACTTTGCGCAAATTTAATCTGATGAGGAACTGTCCTTTCTGAGCTAATTTTCCCCACACAAGCCCAAACACAAATTTAGGGATGTTCACCAATCGCTCCGGGGCAGTTTCATAAACAGCCTGAGCACATTTATCCTGACAGTTAAACCAATATCTGGTGTGTATCCTCAAGCATTTATTGTAACATTCTTACACTTCACTATTAAAGACGACATTCTGGTGATGACATAGAAACATGAGAAAGTCTGTGTACTTTAGGCCTGTTGTGCTCTTTCCAAATATAGCCACACTAGTAATCTTCAGACAGAGGACTTTTGAAAAGGAATATGAACTTGCTAGAGAGAAGAAGCTGGATTGCTTTATAAGATGTCCTACCATTGTTTGACTCAGGGTGGGTAAGCACCTAAGAACCATTCCAGGAAACCTTGGCCACTGAGTTATTAGCATCCTTTGGAGTAACTCTAGAAGCATCACCTTCTTTCAGCATTTTGGGTCTGAATTGCAAATTTCAATATCAAGTTTTGTGAGCAGGTTCACTTGGACAGACAAGTCAAGAACCCTGCTCTTTATCTGATGGGGCTAATAACTGGTGGAGGGCTCCAAATTAGTGGTGTGTTCAAATGACAGTTCCCAAATTGCCAGCTTCAGCTATAAAACCTTGTTAAATTTCTTCTAGCTTTCCCCCCCTTTATATATGGTCTGATCCCTTTCTTTGCTTTTAAAACCTGATGTTCACTATACAATTATACAGAGTGGCTTTAACATCTACAGTAATTCTGAGCTACCTAACACTTTTGTTTTGTTTGTTGTTTTGGTCAATATATCTTAAAGCAGAATAAATCACTGATTGTCATTATAGAGTGTAATGGGCAGGTAACTGATTTCGTAATTTGTTCTTGGTACAAACATTTGAATTGTTACCAGCACCTGGTAAAAGCACCTGGACTTCTGAATAAGAGATGATAGCAAATAAAGACTTGGAAAGGATATACTCACAAATTAAAGTATAGCAAATCATTCATGTTCTAGAGTGGATATGATGCAATTATGCCTATCTTTGCCATGACTACTCTTGTGTATGTTTCATAGAATGTCAGAAGCATTAGTGACCGCAACAAATATTCCCAAGCTTTTCATTCACAGAACTGAAGGAATGGAATGCTAGTATTACATCTTTGTAGGAAACTCTCATAGAGACAGCAGAGACATACAAATTAGAACTTAGATGAGTTGGTATAGCTAGTGCTATGAAGAGATAACCAAGAACCAGAGGTTTGTCCATAGTAATGGCCAAAATCAGATTTTAATAGATCAGATTGTGTAACTGGCACAGAAATATTATTCCAGATTTTGAAAACATCTGGAACTGGCAGGGCAACCTATGATATTAGTAAATATATATGCACCTAATAGGGACTCTGGACCTCTTTCATGAAGTTTTTTCTGCTCTAATTGACATGATCTATCCACATCCCAGGTTTGTAGGAGAAGAATTTAATGATGTATTTTATCCTCTCTCAGAAAGAAACCTGTTAAAAATAGAAAGGCAATTCTTAGAATACATGTACAACTTCGAGAGATATTGTATCTAGATTACTTCTATTATATATAGATTAGACCTAGATCTATGATATATCACAGCCAGAAGTGCAAAATTATACTTTTATTTCTCCTCTTTATGAGTATAGTTTTAGATTTTTTCCCCTCTAACATGACTACTATAACAGGTCCCATTACCATAACATAATGAGATTTCTCATTAGCTATCATAGAATCCACACTCAGAATACCTCTGAAACAACAGAACCCTGTACCCCATGGGTTAGAAACCCATGGGGGGTGGTTAGCACCCTGTGTGCACTACACTACCACTCGCTCTGGGCCACCCCAGCAACCCCCAAGTGCAGTTATGGGGCTGCTGAAAGCTCCCAAAAGCCTTAAAAACGCGTAAACTTTAACAATTCCAAAAAAATCAGCCCTCTGCCCAAATCCTTTGAAAAAATTCAGGTAGCTTCCTTGACCCTACCTGGCACTACCACCAACCCCACACTGCTCTAGGCCACCCCTTTGCCCCCCGCGTGAAGCTATCCATTTGCTGACACCTCAATGCTTCTCTATGGGGGAAAACCTTACAGATGCGTAAACTTCAACAATTCCCCCAAAATCAGCCCTCTGCCCCATCACTCTGAAATCGGGGTGGTAACCTCCACCCATTAGGCACTACCACCCCACCCCACCCTTTTTGCTCAGATCCCACTCTATGCCCCCAAACTGCCCCAAAGACACTAAAACTTCAAAAATTTCCCCAAAATCAGCCCTTTGCCTAATTCCCCTGAAATTTGGATGATAGCCTCCAACCATTAGGCACTACCACCCCACCCCACTGTTTTGCCCCTGGGACCCAAAATGTGGGCTGACATCACTTCAGACCTTTTTGCATTCAAATCAATGGATGCAAAAAGGCGGGAAATTCAAAGAGATGTCATTTCCGAATCACCCGAATTTTTCGGGCCCAAAATTCGGGTGATTCGGTTCCGCCCCGAAAAATATCGGGGGACATCGGGGGTGATTCGGTTCGGACCCGAATCACCCGAAATTGCTCGTTTCGGGCACAGATCGTTCTGTGCCCGAAATTTTTTGCACATCCCTACAGTTAAGCTTTGAAATATTATACCTCTCCACACCTAGAAAGTAATAATCAAATGCTAAGACCACATATCAACATAGAGAAGTCATTCACACAGTCAAAAACTGTGTTCTACCCATATCTGGGAGCTCCAAATTTTCAGCTGTGTGGAAGCAAGGTAAGAGGAAAACCTGGGTAGAAGTGATTGTGTAGAAGCAAGGTAGGAGGAAAAAGATACCCAGGTCTTCCTCCTACCTTGCTTCCACCATACAACTGAAAATGGGAAGTACATGCAGCTCCCAAACCTGGGTAGAACACAGTTTTTTATTGTGAGAACGACCTCACTGTATTATCATAGAATAGCGTTTTGATTTTATATACACAAGAAAAAACTATTTAAAAACAGGTGAAAAGATCAACAAGCTCCTAATCTTTTGCTTTAATTAGCAAAATAGCTCTCACTCTAGAAATTAATTTCAAGGTAAGGGCCAAAGATATACCAAATTCAAGAACATTTTGCACAAATTAGACAATTTAATATGCCTTTATACCAGGCACAAATTGATTCCTCTCAGGAAGATTTCCAGCGATTCTTTAACAATCCTGATGTTCCAACACTAGACCAGAGAGGAACGGAGGCCTTGGTGACACAGCACCTGTAACAGAATTAGAAACAGACAGTGTCATTACAAATGTAAAGTCCAAATGTAATGGCTTTCATGTAATGTAATGGCTTTCATGCTAGATAGTACAAACTATTTCAGAGTGAGTTGCGTTGCATGGCTAAAACATTTTAAACTGCCATTGGGTTGCCTTCATCTATGTTAGAGGCTAGAATCTTTGAAATACTTTGAAATAAGCCAGAGAAAGATATGACAGTTTTGCCAGTTAGAGAACTACTTCCTTGTAATTTGTGGGTTTTAAAATATTATCCACCATCTTAACCATAAGATTGCAAGAACTCTTACTATCCTTAATCCATCCTGATCATGTGGGTCTTCTATGAATGAGACTAAGATACGATCACATCTGCCTAATGTATATATCAGTAAAAACTGCAGGCTCAGATCCTCAAGGTATAGTTTTGTTAAACTATACCTGGAGTAAGTGAGCCTTCACAGTTTGTAGATAAGGCCTTAGATAAAGCTTTTTCAGTTTTTCACTTGGAAAAATCTGGCCTCCCACAGCAATTTATGTAATGGATAAAATTATTTTACAGTGCAAATATCTACAGGTTATCAGTTAGTAGGCATATCATCAGACCCATTCCCATTATATAGAACACGGTTCCCAACCTTGAGTCCCCAGACACTGTTGGGCTACACATCCCCAGCCACAGAGTCAGCCAGCCAGCTAGTCAGGGACAAAAACAACTAGGGCGGCTCCTGTGCTTTTCACAGGAGGTTTGATCTACCAAACTCAACAGGTGAAATTCTTCATGGCATAGAGTTAAACAATTTTGTTACAGATCAGACTCTCCTTGGGACTGGTTCAAATGCTAGCAATTGAACCCATATTATTCGGCGAACATTTTGACCAATATATTATATCTTCTGTTTGTTTGTTTTTTAATTGTAATCATTATAATAAATCCAAAACTGTGGTTGCTAGAGTGATTAGATAGATAGATAGATAGATAGATAGATAGATAGATAGATAGATAGATAGATAGATAGACAGATAGACAGATAGATAGATAGATAGATAGCACTGGCAACTGGTGAAGCCTGCTAATGGCAGTGGGACGGGGGTGGTGGTGAGAGCAACAAGATACAACTTGAAATAAAAGCAAATTCACTCATCTGCAGCACCCGGCATCCTACAGGAACTGGCAGTGCCCAACTCAGCATCTCACAGGGAGGATTGCCCCACCCCACCCCTGCTGCCTCTGTGCATGCACAGATATCATTTGAGGGGTCAGCACAGCAAAACATGGCAAATCCCATGGGATGCTGGGTCAGGCACCACTGGTCCCTCTAGGATGCTGGGTGCTGGCAGCAGGTGAGTTTGCTTTCATTTAAAGTTGCATCCTACTACCCTCATTGCCCCACCCTGCTTCCCCACCATAGCAGGCTTCACCATCCGCCACTGGCAGACAGACAGACACTCTTGATTTATCTTGGTGAAACACAGAGTAGTATTTAGTAGCATCATTGCCTGGGGAATCCTACCACATAATTTGCACTTGGATCATTGGTTCCTGACACATCAAAATTCTATAGCAAGAAACACCAATACATTCACATTTAAAACATACTATTAAGCCATATGAAGCAATTAAGAATTTTTTTAAAATGCAAAACTGAGTCATTTATAAGTGGCTGCAGACAGAGTAGCCTGATATACAATGAAAAGAATTCACAAAGAAAATTAAAAGAGGGTCCTTGATTAACAGCCACAAGAAATACGTGACATATACGTTAAAAGGAGGTAAAGATGTCTTGATGGGTTTTGTTCAAGTGCAGGTTCTGGCTGATCACAAGTCAAACTGACAATGATCCTGGGGAAGGGGCAAACATTGCTCTCTTCCTTGAAATGAATGACTTGATTTATCAGCATGGGTCAGCACTTTTCTCTGCAATGTACCTACTTTGGGTTTATAGAACACTGTGGAATGGATTGTGTTAGGGTGGGTCTAGCACTTAAAGCTGCCAGCCTTTTTTTTAAAAGCTCCTCTTCCTTTAGTATCTTGGCATAACAAGCAAAATGTTGAACATACTCCCCAACACTAAATTTCAATCCTACAATTACACAAGTGTCCCAATTTAAAAGGTCACATAAAACATTAAAGTCGAATGTGACACTAAAGTTCCATTAATATTATTTAAAACTGTAATGTATCTGCTTTAGTATCTTTATTAAGGGACCTGCTGCCTGCCTGTCCAATGCATACAGCCTAATGTTCACACAGCAGAACACTCTGGGAATCCCATTACCTACAAAGGTATTAGGAAAGTGATCCCAGCTGAAAGCATTTATCCAATTCCAATTGTTGTTTGAACAACTAAACCATTAAAGGGAGCTGCATCACTTCCCTGGCTACTGTTTTAAATAATGCAGTGGCTGTTTAGAGTCAAACCTTGCATTATGAAAAGCTGGTCTTATTTGCGGAGATTATTCCCATCTTGAAATCTTCATATCTAAAAATATATTTACATGACTGAAAGAAGGTCAGACTTTAGAAGTGGCCTTCTAAACACAGAATGGTTATAGAATGTGTTTTGTTGCTTTGGGATAACAGTTCATGTCTGTGAAATTTCAGGAAAGACTTTACAAACATTTTGTTAAAGATACCAGACCAGTTCTAAACACTACAGCAGACATCAACCCCACCGATTTCAACCTGCATCATTTCTATGGAATGCCTTTATGAATGGGGTACAAGACATTTTGCCCCAAATATGAGGCTGCTTTTATTTATTTTATACATTTATACCTGCCTTTGACTATATTATTTTCCTCAAACAGCTTACAGATTTATAGTTTCCCCAAGGTGCCTTTTCAGCACTATTAAAGTCAAACATAGGATCATATTTAAAATCATTCTTCAGCTGCGATTCATAAATGACTTAAACAAATGTATTTCGATGTGCAAGCATAAATGACATGCCTCGTCACATTTATGGGCAAGGAAGTTCCATTGAAATCGATGGTACTTAATGTATATAGGACTGAAATACCAGTCCCACTGTAAACCTTTCCAGGCCTAAACAAAGTAGAATTGCTTTCTTCTTCCAACCCCCACATGGCTTCTGTGCACTAAACAATTGTAGACAGGGAGCAATTCAACAGGTGGAGCACTGCATCACTATGCCAAGAAAGGCCTGTAACGGTTAAAGGGACAAGAATCCTATAGCAATGCCTGGCTACTTGAGAACCATTCAAACGTTTGGAAATGTTAGCTCCTTGCCCATGGCCTGCTAATCATGTCATGTGCCACTGCTACCACGTGTGGGATTTGGCTTTTGGCATGCCACTGTAAATGTGGGGCTTTTTGTGCAGATGTTGGACGAGGGTGTGTGTGCAGGGAGAGGCATAACAGTAGCTGCAATTTGCTACAAGTAGGAAGGCAATTAGGACAGCTGGCTCCTATGTGCTCATATAATATATGGGAATCAGTCCTATCCTAACCTACCTCACAGGATTGTTGTGAGGACAGACATAACCATGTACACTGCTCTGGGCTCCTTGGAGGAAGAGCAGGATATAAATGTAAAAAATAAATATAAACAAATAAAATAAAAAGTAATAAAAATAAATATATATGTAAATTTCTTTTAAAGGATATTTTAAGAGGGACTGAGGGTAACTGTGCCATCTGAAGCAATTTTGGAATCACACCCTTTGGGCCTAATACAGATTTGAGTTAAAACGGAATATTGAGATGCTCGTCCCCGAGGTTCTATTGAAAGGGTTCCCTTCCCAGCCTTGGATAGCAATAGCACTTAGCAATAGCAATAGCACTTACATTTATATACCGCTCTATAGCTGGAGCTCTCTAAGCGGTTTACAATGATTTAGCATATTGCCCCCAACATTCTGGGTACTCATTTTACTGACCTCGGAAGGATGGAAGGCTGAGTCAACCTTGAGCCCCTGGTCAGGATCGAACTTGTAACCTTCTGGTTACAGGGCGGCAGTTTTTACCACTGCGCCACCAGGAGCTCTGGTGGATAGCCAGATGTTTTTGGACTACAGCTCTATAGCTCCATGACTTTGGCCCGCTGTGGCTGGGGCTGATGGGAGTTGCAGTTCCAACAGCTGAGAACCCAACCTTGAGAACCCCTGTTCTATACGGCCACAGGTACTGTATCTAACTACTTTGACTTAAGTGGAGGCTGCTCCTCAGTGTGATGATCAAGTTCAAGTGTATTGCTCTTGGGCATCAGCCAAAACAAAAATCTCAAGTATAATTCCAAGCA
The DNA here is from genome assembly GCF_027244095.1 of Hemicordylus capensis. Classification (NCBI taxonomy): domain Eukaryota; kingdom Metazoa; phylum Chordata; class Lepidosauria; order Squamata; family Cordylidae; genus Hemicordylus; species Hemicordylus capensis. The sequence continues at coordinate 78,426,648 of NC_069661.1, read as the reverse complement.
TAAAAAGAAAGAACAGTTATAACAAAAACAGCTTAAACGAAGGAAGAATTGTTTATAATCAGCACAAAAACCAATTTTCTTAACCAGAGTGTAAATATTGCATTACCATATAATTAAATAGACGTCCTCTAGGTAACAACGTAGGTGGCAATAAGGGGGAGATGGGAACAAGCACCTCCTAACAAAGAGCTTGCCATAGACAGAGAGAGCACAGTTCTCCATGGGCTAACTTCCATTTATATTTAAGATAGAAGCATCAATGTGAAATCCAAGGCTATTTTTCTTTCAGAAATCTAAAATGTAGACAATTTGCACCCCTCTTAAATACACTTTGCCCCTTCAGAGCCCATCCCTTTTTTTGCAGGGGGGGGGCTGTGCAGCCACTGTTAACAAGGAATTACATGAGTATCAAAATAGTTGTCTCACTGTTTTGTTATAGATACAGCGAAAATTGCCACTTCTGTGGAATCCACATTGCTGTTTGCCAGCTGGAAGTCTATTTTCCCCCCAGTCTGACCAGTGTTCATCTAATAATGGGGAAGAAAAGAAGCTGCAGAATTGTGCCATTTGCAATAACCTCTGAAATCAGGACATTTGAATAAGTCTGAATTTGTTCTGTTAAACAGAGTTTTGGAAGTCTGTCCTCAGACAAACACATTAATTTATTCCAGTGCTTGAAAGATACAAATGAACCTCATTTCCACAGGTAATATTCTAGTTTCAGATCTAAAAGTGTGAGTTTCAGATCCAAGGTATGCTGCTCAGATCACACCCAATAAGACTTTTATAGTCTTCTGAAAAAATTCAAAATCCAGTGACCCATATACTGCCTCCCTCTTGCCAGAAAGATTCTGGGGTACAATCTGGCTTGTAGGGGAGGGGAACTGCATGTCCCTTTCCTTCAAAACCTCAGAACACCAGGAGCTACAATTTAAACTAGATACAAAATGTTTGGGGCTTTACACAAAAAAGATTGGGAGACTATTTAAAACAAGTGATTTAAGTGTAGGTGTTTTGGGGGACAGGACATTTCTTCCAGCTAGTATTTGGAGAACTGGGGGAGGGGGGTGTCCAATTACTGCCTTCTTTAAAAGATCACAGAAACAACTCATCATTTTAAGTGGCAGTAAAGGTAAAGTGTGCCGTCAAGTCGATTTCGACTCCTGGCGCCCATAGAGCCCTGTGGTTTTCTTTGGTAGAATACAGGAAGGGTTTGCCATTGCCTCTTCCCACATAGTATGAGATGATGCCTTTCAGCATCTTCCTCTATCGCTGCTGCCTGATATAGTACCAGCAGGGATTTGAACTGGCAACCTTCTGCTTGTTAGTCAAGCATTTTCCTGCTGTGTCACTTAAGGCAGTACACTAGCATTAATTGTACAGAGTTTTCCTTGGAAAACAAAAGAACTGTCTTAGTTCTTGCTTGGAGGGGGGGGAAGAGAGAGAGATACAAATGTTCAGAAAAAACACCAACAGTAATGAAGCTACATGAATTCAAGCTAGTTCTAAATATAAACTGAAAGACTTCATGCCCAATCATTTGTTCAGGACTGGAGTTAAAGGTAATAAAGCTGCAATTAGCACAATTCTTGTGGAATAAACTCTCTGGAACTACTGGGACAACAGCATTAGCAAGTGGGTTTAGAACTACAGTGTTGCTAGTTTTATTTGTGTGGACTTGTATCTCTTTATTAAGCATCAGTTCAGTGTCTCAAATCCACTCTCACTATCAGCTTTGTTAAGGAAAACAGACCTTCAAAAACACAGCCTCCTACCCACCCACCCACTCCTCTGCCAAAAAAACCACAATGGCGTTCTACAACTAAGGCATTACAGGCCCTTGCTTTCGCTACCGACAGTACACTCCATTCCTGGAAACAACATGTCCTAGAAATGCCAGAGTGCTTTTTTAGATTCTCCAAATGCTCTCCACATGTTTCTACTCACGTTATTTCTGTCCATCCTCTTACGACTGAGATGCTAACACAAGGATCTAATTAAAAATGGTGAGTGTAGCTCCCTAGCAGATGAAAGGTGCATGGCAGGCACAGCCACTGTGATCGATAAAGCCTGAAGCAGCACCACAGAGAGGTGGAGCGTTCCATGGGGCCCAGTTGGGGTTTGGGCCTGACTGGGGCTCTTCAGTAGGTGAGATGAAAGAGCTGAAGTCTACAGTAAAGGCTACAAGGTGTGTAGAGGCTGAGCTATGAATTAAGCCAGCTCGAGTCTCACCTCTGCTATGAACTCACTAGGTGGTCTTAGGCAGGCCTTTCCCTCACAGGTGCCCATCTGCATTATGGGCATAATAATATTTAGGTGACAGTGTAGTTGTAAGGATTACAAGATAATACCTGTAAAGTGCTTTGATCTTTCAAAAGTGCTATACAAATGCTAAGCATGATTAAGTATGGTTCATGAGCATGGCCTTTTCCAGGACCTAATATTTATCTGAAAGAGCTCACAGTGGTTCAATACCACTCTTCTACATCCATTTCTTTCTTGGGTTCAACTTGGATATCTCACCCTTTTCAACTCTGACAGGCAGACTTGCCATTTAAGGGGCTGAGAGCCCTACCCTTTTCCCTTGAAACGCAAATTCTGCCTTTGTTTTGATCAAGATCACCTTTACTGAGACTTCCTAAGCAACATCAAAGGCAGTTAAAACTATCAAAGAAATGAGCTGTGATTGATCAAGGCAAAACACTTTGTATCATAGCTCAGCTCTTTGCAAGCAAAATTACTTTGCATTAGGAAACACCACGCAGCTTCTTTGTCCAGCTAATTGGTCTCTACACTGAAAGTGAGCTATGCTGCCAAGTGCTTTGCTTGGATGTAGAACATGCAGCTATTACACAGCAAACAATTTTGTATTTTGTATGACAGACATAAGAACATAAGAACAGCCCTGCTGGATCAGGCCCAAGGCCCATCTAGTCCAGCATCCTGTTTCGCACAGTGGCCCACCAGATGCCGCTGGAAGCCACAGACAGGAGTTGAGGGTGTGCCCTCTCTCCTGCCATTACTCCCCTGCAACTGGTACTCAGAGGCATCCTGCCTTTGAGGCTGGAGGTGGCCCACAGCCCTCTGACTATTAGCCATTGATAGACAAGCAAGCAAAGTGCGGATTAGGAATTGTATTAGATCTAGAACCTTGGGCATTCCAGACATCTATGCGCCTTGTTGAGTTTTGCTGAGTAATGACACTAGCCAGGGGAATGTAGCACATGAATCAGTTCAGTTCCTATGTATCTTGCAGGTGTGTCAGATATGCTCAACACACCTGCCAGAAAGATTGAGGCTGCAGCAAATGTCTATGATGTTTTAAAAAGAGAACAATTTCTCCCCTCTGTGCAACCTCTTTGTATGTCCCAATACTACTACAACACTAGGATATGAAGAACTAAACCTGGTGAAGTTTTCCCTTCAACACAACTCTGAAAGGTAGACACCCTGGCCATGGTGGAGCTTTGCAATCTCCGTTGTGGGTTGGGATGGGTCGCAGCTATGTCAAAGCTGATAGTGATTGTTTTCTTGGAAAAGTGGTATCAGGGCCTAAGGCTACCTTGAAACCACACTCCTTTATCTGCAAGATCTCTCTCCATTCTCCTTTTTGAAATGAAAGAAAGGAACTTCTCCTATGCTCAGAGGCATTTTTCTTGGTGGTTACTTTATATATTCTAGGGCTGAATCCTAACATTGACAACATTCCAGGGCCAAATCCTTGCTCAAATGAAGCTTGGCTCAAATTAGGCTCTTTTATGCCCATCCAAGGTGTTTTGTTTTGTTTTGTTTTGTTTTTTTGCGATCAGGATTTGCAGTCCATCACCTTCAAGGATCAAACAAAAGTTCATTGATTTCCACTGTATAAAGAGGAGTCATTACATAGGCACTAAAATGGGCTGGGAGCAACCAATGTGAGAGCCAATCTGGTGAATATAGACAGAGTGTAAAATTTGGTCTGCGGAGACCTCAGTTTAAATTCCCCCTCAACTGAAATTCACTTTGGGCTAGTTGCGCTGTTTAACTTTCCTCACAGGATTGTTGTGAGGATAAAATGTAGGGCTGGGAGGAAAGCATGTATGCTGCCTTGAGCTCCTTGGAGAACAAATGAGATACAAATCAATCAAATATAAATGTGTACAGAAACTTTTCAAACAGAGCTGGGAATTTGATTCTGCCTGCAATAGAATGAAAAGCGCCTGACTGAACAACAGTCAATCAAACCAGAATAAGCAGCTCTGGAAAACCTAACAAGATCATAACAGAGATTTGAGAGAGATTCTGGAGAGGGACAGAAGGAAATTGTGTGCAGTGCTCCGAGATGTCACTTCTGCTTAAGCTTTAAAGTTTAGCTGAAGGACTGGATATGATGAGAAGAACTTAGAAATGTCATAGCCCAGTTGTTTGTCTCCGGCACACCAATCCTGAAAACATTGCAAGAGGATAAATCCCACAGAGAAGAACAGACTCTCGGCCAAGTACATATCTATAAGACTGAGATAAGAGTGCAATATTTGATCCTAGAAACTGTTTTCAGCTACAGTAACAAAGAGGAGAGTGGTTTTGAGAAGATGCAGAGTATATTTCCTTAATTACTGAATTAAAACAACCATAATGAGGGATACCATAGCGTGAGTCTTAACCTTAACCCCTCCTCATTCAAGAAATGAAAGAATTATCAGGGACAAAGGAATCTAAGATCTCTCATAGTCAACCTTGTTTATGCTTATTCAGAAGTTTCAAAGACCATCACTGATTACCCTTGAAAGTAGTGTACTTACTTTCAGGTTAGCATATCCGCAGTGTAATTCTATGCACTTAATACAGTGGGGTTTACTTCCAAGTAAAGACAATAAGTTTGTGCTAGCTGCATGGGAAAATGGTACAATATTGAACGGATACATCTAACGCTTAGAATGGATGCTTTAAACATTGATTTTCATACACAAGGAGGGATGAAGGGCATTTCTAGCCAGGAGGGCAAATAGTAATTACAAGCCAAACAAGAGATGAAATATTGGATTCGTCCTGCCAGTGACAAGATTCTTGCATTTTCTTTGCCGCCCATTTGTTTGTGCAGCTATATTTAAAAGCACTTGATTGAGGAAATGTTGCAAATAGCAGCTAGGGCTTCCCTAATGAGACCTCTAGAGGAATGCAGTGGCATTCAAGGGGCTCGGAAAGAATGGAGGAGGAAGAATGGAAGGGCTGGGCAAAGGAGCTTTAACCCTTTCTAGGCTAAAGTGTTTTTATGCACGGACTAAATATAGCAATGTAAGGCATAGTGGAGGTATCCTGCATTCAAAGCAAAATTTTCCATCGACACCTTAGTTCTAATCACAGTCTGGAAAATCTAGCATTCTGTTATTATTGGCAGTGATGGTAGAAGGCACACACTGAATTTGAGATGCTGTTTTACTTCCAAACAAAACTGTTTGCTCTTTATTCTCTTGCACTCCAAATGCAACAGCACTCCCTGAGTCCAAATTAATTAACCTAGAATAACTACAACTCTGTGGTTCTATTGCAACAGTCATTCATGCCGCCTGAAATTCACACTCTTGTTATACAAAGCAAAGAGGAATATGATCTGCTGTTCTACCTCTTTTAACTCACCTGATTGTGAGAACCACATGAAGCCCTCAGACTGTGAAGCTGACTTCACACCTTCTGTGCTGCTGTCAACGATCCTTTCCCTCAGCATCTCATCTCAGTACAGAAATCTCTTCCTCTTTTCTTAATTCTTCCTTACCCTTTATTGGTAAGGAAGAATAAAATCTTTATTTTCAGCATTATCCATTTTCTGTATTTATTCTTTCCTTTTACCCCACTGCACTTGAAAGATCTTACCGTCTTCACCATCTCATCTGAAAAGTGAGTCATTAGTTTTCTCCCTCTTTCTCTCCTTTCCACTTCTTCAGCCATACATGCATTAATCTTTCCTTTTCTCATCATCTCCCCTCACCCCACTTCCTTCTATTCTGTCTTATTGTGAAAGATTTATCTTTCGTTGGCATCACATCTTAAAACCAGATCAGCTCACACTGTTGCCCAGTTTTATAACTGAAAGATTAAAATATAGTAGGGGAGGGGGAAGTCACCAGGATTTATGTAAACTGCACACCCACAGCCCTAAATATGTGTACACGGCGGTAGATCTTACTGAAACAAAACAAAACCAAAAAATCAAGTATACCTCTAGAGATTAAAAACTCTACAGCAGGTCTATTATTAGATGGTTGGCCAACCAAAACATCATCCAGCAATTTGCTGAGGAAACATTAGCAAAACAAAGTATCACCACCATTACAATAATTCAAATCCCGTTTTTTAACCGACCCATGGAACTTGCTTCCAACTATAGGTTTAGATTATAAACCTTAGAATTTCAGCATTAACTGAAAGGAGCCTGCTTTAGATCATTGTCAAAGGATGCTTCCCCATGTCTATAATGTAATATTTAGATTAGTTTTCACATTCCCTGTATGATTAATGCAAATATAAGATCTCCAATGGATAGAATATGCATTCAGTCTAAGGCGTTTTCACACCGAACACCTACATTTGCCAGAATGCTAATTCTCATTATAAATGAACAACGATTCTTTACCATGAACAGCGAGGATTTTTAAACCTTAGACATTAGCAGGATCTGTCCTGCTTTAGCCTTTCACATTCAAATCTATAGCGCGGGAGGGTGGCGGCTAATATATGCATTTACACGCCCACTGTATGCATGTCACGTCACATCACGGGTCTGCAGGGCACGTGTCGTGCACTCGTTTTAGTGCCACATTTCGGTTCGGATGAAGAAGCCTCCACAGTATAGTCTGTGAAGCATGTTTCTTCTTAATGCACACCCAGTGCGAACCCAGCCACAGAGCCCAGCCCACCCTATTAGGTCAACTTCCTAAGAATGTTTCAGACCCTCTGGAAGCTGCTGGAGGGATTAACACACCCTCGAAAGCCCGGCCCGCGTGGCTCATTCCATGCGCGCCTAGATAACACGGCGGCGTCGAAGCAGCCAAGCCTGGCTCGGAGCACGCCGTGGGCGGGGCTTGAACCAGGGAGGCCGCAAGAAAGATCGGAACAGAGAGGCGCATGTTGGGAAAGAGAGGCGGGGCTGGAACCTTACGGTGTTCTCTAGATTAATTTCCATATACAAAAGCAGGATTTAAAACCGAACCACCCTCTGAATCGGTAGTCCACTTTCCTAGGTGAAGTGGTAATTCTGAGCTGTTTCTATCCCCTTTGATGAGCAAGGGTGTCACGGTGCTGATTATTCCGAATTAACTAATCAGAAGTTAGTTAGTTAGAGCTGGTCTTGTGGTAGCAAGCACAACTTGTCCCCTTAGCTAAGCAGGGTCTGCTCTGGTTGCAGATGAATGGAAGACTTGATGTGTGAGCACTGCGAGATATTCCCCTCAGGCGGTGAAGCCGCTCTGGGAAGAGCAGAAGGTTTCAAGTTCCCTCCCTGGCAGCATCTCCAAGATAGGGCTGAGAGAGATTCCTGCCTGCAACCTTGGAGAAGCCGCTGCCAGTCTGTGAAGACAATACTGAGCTAGATAAACCAATGGTCTGACTCAGTATATGGCAGGTTCCTATGTTCCTAAGAGTGAGGGTATGGAGCTGCTCTGGGAAGAGAATAAGGTTTCAAGTGCCCTCCCTGGCTTCTCCGAGATAGGGTTGAGAGAGTTTCTACCTGCAACCTTGGAGAAGACGGGCTAATCTGTGAAGACAATACTGAGCTAGATAGACTAAAGGTCTGACTCAGTATATGTCAGCTTCCTATGTTCCTAAGTAACAGGTTCTGGTCTTGTATAGGTGATCATCATACTCGTACGAAGGGAAAGCAACTTCAGTACTTCCCACGCATTCCACCCTGGTTAGTCTCGATCTTTTTTCCAATACCGAGGTGGTAAAATTATTGCTGTTATTGTTATTATTCTCAAACTTTCTGAACTCTGTAAATATCAGTGGGAGCAGCAGAAAAGAAATTGTGGCGGGGATGGTTTACGTTTACTGCAGGGGGCCACAGCATTGGGGGAGGGGGGGCTCGTGTGTATGTTTCGCAGACTATGGGAAAACACCTATATTGGGCAGCAGCGAAATAGGAAACTGCTGGAAGGCATCATCTCATACTGCGTGGGAGGAGGCAATGGTAACCCCCTTCTGTATTCTACCAAAGATAACCACAGGGCTCTGTCGGCGGGCGCCAGGAGTCGAAATCGACTTGATGGCACAACTTTACTATACATGCTGGGCTGGGATCTGTATACAAGAAAGGCAACATGAGGGGGTGGGGCGGGGGGGGGAGAGAGAGAGTCTCAGAAGTCTCATTCTCCAGACAGGGTTCCAGAGAGGCTGGCCCTCTGCAGATACTGAGAGAGGGGAAGAGGCAGGAGCTATGGGGCAGCCAGGGATGACACCAGCTGTGGGGAGGACCTGGCACTTTCTGCTTGCAAAGCAAGGACTCTATCCCATAAGCTTTCCCTGGACATAGGAAGCTGCCTTGCACTGAGTTAGAACTTTGGTCCACCCAGTTTATCTTCCCTGACAGGCTCTTGAAGCTCCTCCCAGCTCAGCTACCCAAGAACCTTGTGGCTAGAAATGGAATCTAGGGCCTTCTGAATGCAAAGTGTGTGTTCTGCACACTGAATTCCCTAGATTAATGATACACAGTGTGAAGAAGTCCTTCCTTTTTCCCACCCTAAATATCTCCTGCCCGTCAGCTTCATTGGATGACCCCTGCAAGGAAAACGGAGACAAATAAAAATGAGGAAAGGAGAAGTTGCATGGAGGCTGTTGTTAGTTCTCTTTATTTTGTTCTAGCTTGTTGCCAACTTAGCGGAGGCAGAGGAGCAGCTGAGGGATCAAGGAGCCAACAACCTCCCCAGTCTTTAGCCCCTTTACATAGCCCCCCCAACCTAATTTGGCTGTACGCCCCAAGATTTCTAGAACCCGCCCTGTGGAAGGGGGGCACAGAAGGGGCAATGTGCATTTTTAGGTGGGTGTGCTGTGCCCCACATGATGGGGGGACTACTTTTTTGAGGGGATGCTTGCCCACCCTTCCACCACTACACCAGCCTCCCTGATGATAAATTGGTATGAGTGAGAGGGAGCAATAGGAGTCCAGAAAGAATGAGCAAAGGAAATTGTCCCAAGCCCTTCCATATATTGGTTTATTCTGACAGCATTTGGTGGGGGCAGAGGAGGCCCCTCAGGATTACAGTTTGCCCCCCAGCTCTGGGTTACTTCTCTGTGACAAAGTGCTTGTCAGTTACAGGATACTGTAACTGACTGTTCACTGCTTAACTTTTCTGTAGCTCTAGTTAGGCACTGTACACTGATATGCCCCTATCCAGAGAGTGCCCCACCCAGAGGGTGTGATCCAGAAAGTTGTTACGATTAAGCCATCTTCAACCCACTTGCTTTTATAATAGTCCTGTTGCCTTCAAGGCAGCTGCAAGTCCAAACTCACTGGTTTCGGGGCTTAGCTCTTAGGATCACAGCTTTTCACTCTATTTTGTGGGGGTATTGTCATGAATTTGCTTTCCTCTCTCAGTGTACATTTATATGTAGAATTGCTCTAATTTGTTACAAGTGGTAGTAAGTATGAAGCCCCTAGTTCCCATTTATTTAGGGGTTTTTTTAGTTCCCAATGAAGCCCCTAGTTCCCATTTATTAATTCATAATATACATCACTCCGAGGATGAATTACTCCAGTGTAAGTAGAAGTTTTGTGATATTTCTAAAAATGGTTGGGAAAGAAGGAACTAAACTTGGGAATTTAAACCCTTAAGGGCTATGAGACAGCAAAGAGTTCATGAACTTAGTATATACAATATACATCTGAATACTAGTTCTTCACAACATTTACAAGACCTTTCATTTGGTTCCACACATTTAACTGTGGAGAGGAGGGGAGTGATTCTAAATAGCTTAGAATCATATCTTAGAGGTATGTTTCTAAGCCAGTGAAATCGGGTTCTAAACATAGTTCTAAAATCGGGTTCTAAACATAGTTTAGTAAATAAAAGCATGCCTACTGATGTATGCATGTATTTCAGTTTGGAAGAGACTTCTTTGGGCTGTTCCTTTCCATAGATTTACTGCTCAGTTTTGGCCCACACTCCCACATGCAGTTAAATTAAAATAAAAAGTGATCAAATTATGAAGTAACCAGACACAGGACAGACATAAAGGTAGTCACAGAAGACATAGACATAGGTTCCATTGTTTTCAATGGGCTAATATTGAGTAAATTTATTCAAGGCCACTGTATGACAGTTCATAGAATGGTTGTGCAAATGATGCAACCCTATACTTGGGTGTGGTTTTTTTTCAGAATTAAGCCCTACAATGCTCACTGGGATTACTCCCATGTAACTGCCCCCATGTAAGTGTGCATGGTGTTCCATGTGAGTGTACATTGCAGGCTAAGTCCTCCACTGTTATAATAGATCGTTTGGGGAATGGTTTTAATAGAGTGTAGGTTCCACAGAACAAACAAATAAGTTGATTGTACTGCCAGAATTGTGTATACCATCTGAACTCCATGTTATTGTTGTTTTAATTGGTGGTGGTGGCATTATTAATATTCCTCCTTTTTGCCAGCTTGCTTCTTCCTAGCAACATGCAACATCTGATCCTAAAGCTATGATTTCTGAATAATAGGTCTTGCATATTATGTGTTCAGAATTCGGGGTTACTGTTAAGAAGGACGGCTAATGTCCATTTGCCCTAAAATTCTACCACGTGGTTTGAGCCTGGGAAGATACTGCAAAAGACGGGGAGGGAGCGATAACTGCAAACAACTGCGAAAGATAGTAAAATAAGCACACCAGCTGGTAGAATATTTGTTGGCAAGAAAATATGAACCCCTGCACAGAAAACGTCTTCTGAAAATGTTTGTTTAAAAGTACCCGTGTCGACACTAATAGGAGTTCTGTTTGGGGTATTGGGGCGGGGCGGGGGGGTGGCGTTTCCTATATGGTATGTCTGATTTCGATATGTGGTCATTCCTTTTTCCGTCTCATCTGCAAAACTGAGTCCTCCCACCTTAACCTGGATATTCCTATCTTGGGATGCCCTGTCCATCCCTCCATCCATCCACCTGTACACAGCGTCTTCGCTGCGTTCTTCATGTATCTGATACAGCCCGAGCCTATGCATTTCTACTCCGAAGTAAGCCTCACGGAGTAAGACTTTTCCCCAGATAAGCGCGATTCCAGCATTTTATTGTCCTTTCGTTCTTCCTTTGTGTGTTTGGTGGTCTGTTTCGTCAGTGTTGCTTGAGATTAGGAACGCTCAAGCAGAGGTGCAGATGGGAAGCTTGAGGAGCAAATCAAATTTCTGGGGGACACTTTTGGAGGCGACAATATGTTTTGGAGGAGCTCAGTAGAATGAGGGAGGACTCCTCAAATGCATAGGGAGGCTTTGCACCTCAGACGCTCAGGACCCTGCAACAGTCCCTCGCCTCCCGTTGATTCACTTTTCTGTTTTCCTTTTCTACATCTGGGCAAAAGGTGGGATTCCTGCTGGGATTCCCCCAGCACCAGCACCAGCACCACCGCTGCCTTCAGCTAAGCAACCGCAGGCATTCAAGCCGGGAGTCTTGTTTGACGACGGGCTTGTAAAGGCAGAAGCGCAGGCAGCGGGTAGGAAGGGAGTCGCTCCCAACACGCCGCTTTTCCACTAAGCCTCTTCTGTTTAGGTTATGGCATTTCTGTTTGTAATTATTTTTTTATTTTAATTTATGTCATTTCTAACATGAGCCAGAACATTTTTTCCCTTCGCGTTTTGTACACAATGGCTCTCTTTATGATAAGATGTTCTTTCCTATCCTTTGGTATACTTCCCCCCCCCCGTTTCTGAACATGTTTACTATGTATTTTCTATTAACAGAGTTTTCTAATATTTCCTTTTCTTCCCCCTCCTCCGCCCATACTCTCCATGTCCTGATTTTTAAGGGGGAGGAGGGAAAAATAAAGAACTTGTCCTGTCTTGCTTTATTTGTTTGTGTGAAATTTAGTTTGAAAGGAGATCAGAGAGAGCAGGAGGGGTTTGTCATGAGAGAATGACCAAGTGACCTGAAGTCTGATTATATGTCATTATCTGGAGCCTTGGTATATCCAAATTACCAAAACGGCCTCACTCAGCCAGATCAATTACGGGGGGCGGGGGAGAGACTGAATATACAGATGCACACACACGCCGACACCTCCCTAGGAACATGTGCGTGTTGCTGAGCCTTGCAGAGCCTTGCAAAAGCCTTAATTTTAAAACCAACCGCTTCTGCAAGATGGTATCGTAGGGTGGGCTAACCCCAAAAGGTATGAAATGCGTGGGCACCCTGTAAAGGTGGACATACTGTAATGAGTGGGCATCATGCTATATTTTGATGCTTGTAGGGCGCAGCGGGAAGTAACTTGCCTTAGGAGCAAGAGGTTGCAGGTTCGAATCCCCACTGCTATGTATCGGGCCGCCGTGATATAGGAAGATGCTGAAAGGCATCATCTCATACTGCGTGAGAGGAGGCAATGGTAAACCCCTCCTGTATTCTACCAAAGACAACCACAGGGCTCTGTGGGCGCCAGGAGTCGACATCGACTGGACGGCACAACTTTACGTTCTAGAAGGCTATTTTGATTCCCCTCAAAAGGCTACATTAATGTTTAGTGCCTAGTTAAACAGAGCAGGATCAATGAGCCAGATTGAAGGATATGCGTTATCTATCCCAGTGACATCAATGGGACAAAAACCGTAGGGCTGAATCGTGTCCCCACGTCTTCCTATAGGTCAACGAATCCCCTATAGGTTAGGACGGCTAACAACACATACAAACGCAATTGCGTTTTTGAAAGTAATAAAATGGATGCCTCGGTAGTCTATAATAAACATTCAGCTGCCAACCCTCCCCTTCCCAAGAGGTTAACCGCTGCAACCCAAAAGAATCACAAATCACAATTTTATACAAAAATATATTCACAAGCTACACAGCTCGGATTCTGGCGGTTCTCCACGCTTTCCTTTGTCAACGAACCCATACCGGTTTCCTTCCAGGACTCCCGATATCCACGCAAAAGACTGTTATGCCCCTAGACCAAGTTCATATCTACACCTGGGGTTATCAACCCACCCCCATGGCTCCTGTTCCTTTAGCAACTGCGGAGCAGGCAGAACTTGAACAGCATAGAGAGGCGCTGATGGGAGAAAGCTTCACCTGCTGAATTTCTGCCTATCACGTACTCCTTACAAGCACCGGAAGGAAAAGAGTAGCAACTCCCCGCCCCTATATTTCCAGGGCAACCCCCGTGCGCTACTGATTTCACAAAGGTTGCATTGTTCAGAGACAAGAGAACTGCAAGGCTGCCTGCAAGACAGTGGGAAACTGAAGTGGACGGTTGCTTGTTTATGTATAGTTGTGGAGTTGTTTCTGAGCGCGTTCACTCATCCGAAGAATGTCTCGGCCACCCTTTAACAGCGCTTTGAGGGCAGTTTACAAAACCGGAACACACACCATAGCAAAATCCATCCTTGTATCATAAAACACAGCATGAAGCCTGCCTGCCCCCTTGTTCTTGTTCCTCAGTCTTTCCACGGGTATTTGGAAGACAAGGTTGAGTTGGCTGGATCAGCTTCTTTATGTTTAGGATATCCTGTCGCAGGACTTCGCCTGGGTCAGGGCTGCACAACTGTCCTAGACCCTCCTGCAGATGTTGGACTACAGCTCCCACCAGCCCTCACCATTGGTCACTGTGGCTGGGGATGATGGGAGCTGTAGTCCAAAAGCAGCTGGCCTAGATCAAGGGCCCCAGCCTTGGGTCCCCAGATATTGTTGGACTGCAGCCAAAGGTGCACCTAGGTAATTTTGGAGACTCGACCTAAAGGCCTTTGGAGCCCTCCCACCTCTTAAGCATCATCATGCTCAGCTGGGTGACCACACCATCCAGGACAGACTAAAGAGGAGGGGGGGGGGTCAAGGGCTGTGGCTGGAAGCCCTAGACTTCAGCCCTGGAAAAGTCCGGGGGTAAGAGCACTTCTGACTACAGCAGCATGCTTAGGATCAGACTTCAGCAGAGCTGCCATCCTAAACACAAGAGGATCTTATAAAGTTCATCTATTTACCTAATTGAGCAAAAAGGCACATTTTAAAAGGGGTGTTTTTCTTTATTAAGCAGGGGGAGAGCAACTGGCCCTGGCCAACCCCAGCAGCACAGCATTCCTCCAGTGGCTGTTGCTGGTGTCTATCTTGTGTTTCTTTTTCTTTTTTTAGATTGTGAGCCCTTTGGAGACAGGGAGACATCTTTATTGATTGATTTCTCTATGTAAACAGCTTAGGGAACTTTTGTTGAAAAGCAGTACATAAATATTCCTTGTAGTACTAGTTATGGGTCAGGCTTCTTCCGCCCGCCCACCTGCCCTTCCCCATCGGATCTTGTCTCAAGGTTTTGTTACTAGCTAGAAGTGTTAAGGTCCTGCTTGCCCTGTTAAATGCAATTGGACTGCATTTAAAATAAGTTCCCCAATAGAACAAAGCATAGGGTGTGAGCCAATCGCTGCCAAGGCAAAAGCTGGCTCGGGGCAATGCAGCCAAGCCAAAGTACTGGGACTGGACTGAATATTGTTCCCCTGATTTAGTGGGGCCAAAGGGGCCACCCTACTAAAGCACACTCTGAAGTAAAGTCCGTTGAAAGCAAGTGAGGGTTATGTTCAGGTGGTATACAGGCTGACCCAGCACCCAGTGATTTTTTTTAACATGAATTTGTCCCTACTGAAGTCAGTGGGGTCGGAAATCAGTCCCATTAACTGGGGCTGAAATCCCAGTGATGTTGTTGCAAATTCAGAAATGCAGGCACTCTGCAGTTCTGCTGGTTATGCCCACCCTAAAAGCCAGATAAGCCGCCAGATAAGCCGAGAAGTACTAGAGCTCTGCCCTTTAGTGTCCTCCCTCCACTACAACCCTGTGAAACCCCAAACGCACTTGTGGGGTCATGTGTCAGGAGGTCAGTGGGACTCAGAAGTAGGCAGGCCTTGGCTGCTACTGCACCTTCCATTAATTTCAGCAGGATCTCCATCCTCCACAGGTGTCCTGGGAAGAATCAATGGGACCCCCACTTCAAATACTTAGGATCCGCCAGTTACTTCCCAAGCAAGGCTGTGGGTATTGATAGGGTTATGGTCAAGTATTCCATCTCTCAGTGATTTGTAAACGTAAATACAGGAGGGAGAGGCAATAGCAAAATAGGCCTTTATTTCTGGCTTTCACAAGCCAAAAAAGTTAGAGGGACTCTTTTTCAATGGTAAGATTAGAGCAGGGAGAAAAAACCATTTCAGTCACATCAGATTTTGTTTCAATGTGTTGTTCATAGAGGGAAAGGAAAGGAAAGGAAAGGAAAGGAAAGGAAAGGAAAGGAAAGGAAAGGAAAAATGACTATTCTAGGATCATTCAGTGTCTTTCAACAGACCAGAGATCCCTGCAGTTAGGGTGTCCCTGGGATTTCAGAGCCTGGGATTTCAGTGCTAACCATGTGGGCAGGCAAGGAAAGTCCTTTTGATTTCAACAGGACCTGACACTGGACTGGAGTGGGATCCCTTGATCTCTAGGCTGTGGTACTAGTGCATAGGTTGCACAACCACACGTCTATTTTACTGAATTGTAAAGTGAGAAAATGTGTGTAGGGCTCCAGCCTTGACCAGGACCAAAGAACTCTGGTTTCTAGATGGCCTTGAAAAGGCTGGTAGTACCACCTACCCACACAGGACTTCTTACTCCTGGTCTATTAGTGGGACTGGAACTGCTGGGAGGGGATCGGCAGGAAAGAGGAGGGGTAGATGCAGCCAGCCAGATGTCAGCTGGCCTTCAAGCCTCACCCATTTCTGCATAAATTAATAATCTGAAAAGAAAGTTTGGCAGGGAGCTGATATGAACCTCAGAGAACAAACCTGTCTGACTATACCCGACCCTCAAATATAAGTTAGCTTGGAGGCAAAGCCCATTTATTTCCACTGAATTTGTTTCTGCAGAGTTTAGGCCAAGAATAATTTGCATTGGCTTGCACCTGATCGGTTTAATAAGGAGGGTAGGAAGACAAACCAGTTAGAGCTACAGAATGGCCTTAAATTCAACAGCACAGATGAACTGGGATCTTTTATTTCTTTTCTTTTTTGGCCAGGGGTGGGTGGTATTCGGTTGCAATCTCCTTACCCCACCCCTGAATAATCTCAAGTAAATTTGGTAGAACTCTCATTCAAAGAAGCTGCATTTGAAAGTTATGAAACAAACACTGTAGAGGCCATGTGATTATTCCAAAATCAGATGCGGGAGGCAAAGCTACACACACTCAGCGCCTTGGCGGTGCATTCGCTAAATTCAGGGGCCTGTGTTCCCAATAAAAGGTGTTTTAAGATTGGTGGGCGGAAGAAAACGCCATGCACTGGCTGCGGCGAAGATTAAAAGGGAAGGATACACGTTGGGTGGTGTGCCACCACCTTACAAATCCTTACCCACTTACCCATACTGGAAGCAATGCAGTCATCACACAAGGGCCTTCCTTCCTTCCTGCACGATCCACAAGACAGTTAAGTAGAAGTGACTGACCTTAAAGCCGATGAATGCCTGAATACTTGATTGTATATCAGGGGGACTACATTCCAAACAAACCTGCAAAGAGCACATGTCTGTGAAGCACACATAGAATCTGATGATCATAAACACGTGTATTTAGAAGTAAGTCCCAGTTGTTTTAGTGGGATATGCTTCCCCAGTAAGTATGCTTACAATCGCTCTTCTTAATTGAGGAACTCATAGATTCAGTTCAAAACAATAGGATTAACTTCTCCGGGAAAGGTTTGGAATGCAAGGGTTAATAGTATGGTTTATAAACTGAAGTGTTTCTTCACTGAGTTATTATAGAGCAGGCTGTTTCCCGAGGAAAGAGACTGAATACAAGGGGAACACGAGAAGTCCTCTCACTGTGCGTGGGTGAAACCTGCGCGCAGGAAACGGCGATCGCGCAGCATTTTTAGTGCGGGGAGATCTTTTCTCTTAGAAGGCAATTTAATATACTTAGAAATGTCTGTTGCTCTCATTAGGATCTCAAGCAACGATCTGAAAATATATAGGAATGGTCGCAATTCTGCACACAATTAGTCTGCAGTCTCAGGCACAATTGCTCGAAAGTGAGTCTCATTCAATGTAGAGGGACTTGGGATCACCCATGAGGGGCTTGTGCGGGAAAGGTAATTGTGTTACATCTCATCAACTAGGGCTATTATAAACCTACCGCTTTTTATTCCGACTTCCCTCTCTTTGTTTGCTTGACTTTTAAATAGCTGCAATTTCGAATCAATGCGTCCTCTTTGCCTTTATAAATACATCAATTAGGTCAGGAGCGGCAAGCGAAGGAGGATGGATAGATTTCGCTTAAAACGTGAGTTTCTGTTTCTTTGACCTCTATCGTTCAGTTTATTTGAATTTTGCAAGAAACAAAAATAAATGCTCACAAAAGGCTGCATTCCTTTTCTGCCCATTGCCCAAATGACCAAATAAGAAAATATTTTCCCCGTTCTATCTCATACATATGGAACTTTTCAAACAAAACAAAAACGGATTTTCGGGAATCTAGAAAGCAGGACATATAATCAAGGCTCCAGAGAAATGTGCTTGATGGGTTTGCGGCCTGGAGTTACTTCGTGCGAAGAAGATCGTGTGTCCCAACGTCCATTAGAAAAACCCATCCGCTGAGATGAGTGACCTTCTATGTACTGTCCTGCGCCTTGAGCACTGAGAACTCTGTGTGAAGGGGCACTAGTCGCTCCATCCGTAGCAAGGAGAGCCTAGTTAGGAAGGTCCTAGAGCTGCTGCTACTTGCAACTCAGAGGCAGACGCGGTTTGCCTGGTCTGGGTACCTTGAGAAGCGAAAGATGTTGCTGGACAACTGCGCCCTCCCAAGGACTCCCTCAGGTCCGCACCAAGGAGCTTCCCCCCGAAATGCTCGCTCAGTTTAGCCCAGGCTGCTTTTGCTCTCTTGAAAACAGCCCAAGCTACACGCCAGGCTTGGATGATCCGAAGCTCCCCTTGAAAACAAAGATGCAGATTCAAAGTGGAAAAGAACTCGAAGGAAAGAACGCCCTTTCTTCCTCTTTTCCTTTTCCTTTCTCTTCTCCTCCTTTATCTTCGTCATTCAATGTTTATTTCCTTTGCTTCTTATATTCATCAATGTATTTGATAGTGTCTCTTCTTTTTTTAATTTTCCTCCTCAGTACTTCCTCTTCTTTGTTCATAACCCGCAATTGTGTGCATTCTCTCTCTCTCTCTCTCTCTCTCTCTCTCTCTGCCCGCCCACCCCACCCACCCAGGAAAGTGAAAGACTGGAAGTGAAACGGATTGTCCCTCCATTCTAAACTCACCTAGAAGGTAATCAAACGGTTCGAATGCTGGTGTAATTTGGCTAAATACCAGGACAGATTTGCCTACGCTCCTACACACGGTTACATTGCTTAATATAAATCATAATAATGAAATACGCGTCTTTCGGTGGAATTTCAGCAGCCTCAATGTGTGCAAGATTGTATCCAACATATGCTTAAGCTTAACTGGGTTAAATTGTAAATCAGGCTAGCCCCATCGATGGATTGGAGCCTCTTCTCCCTCTATCTGTTTGCGGTTTATAACGAGCATTAGTTAATTGAACCAAGAAATCCCCAAAGCCGTTGAAAAGCCAAAAGATTAATCGTTTAAAACTAAGAACCCCCTTACGTCCTCCCCACAATCCTGCGCCTTTACGCATTAAGTGGGAATTAAGTGCTATTGATTTCCATGGGACATCCAAGCCATGCCTTCAGCATCTGTGTATCAGGGAAAGCACAGAAGACATGATCTGTGACAGCTGACGTTTCGTGGGGCTGGAGAAGATTTCAAAGGAGAGGATCGGAAGGAAGAAGTGATCTCGCCCGGGAGGTTTGGTGAAAATAAACCAAGAACCTCTCAGAGCCGGCGGGACGCTGTTTTGGGCTGCGCCCTATTGGCACATTTGAAAATAAATAACCCGCGGACGGCGGTGTGTAAATGACCGTTGGTTGGGTGCCTAGATAAGGACAAGGACTCTTTTCCCTTCCTAAACAGTTATGAAGGCTGCTCCTGCGATCAGCATCTTAGGTAGCCCTGATCACTTTTCGCTCTGCCGCCTGCTTGCCGTGGCTTTCATCCCTGGAGATATTAGCGAACCAGTTGCAGCGGTTTACCACAGCGCTGTTCTCTTCTTCTCAGATTTGGCTTTGGGCAGGTCCCGCAGCTGAGCGATTTAGCCCAGTTTTAATTCAGAGTCAACAATATTTTCAGAACCAATAAGGACATTCAGCCCCCTGTGACGTCCAAAGCTCTGTTTTGATTATCTGTTTTGTTAAGACTGCATCCAACCACAGCATTATTAAGACATGGTTGGGTGGTTTCCGCTCATTCTTTTTCTCCGCAGCTAGGAACATTTTGTGAGCCGCCTCGAGCGGTATTGTACTGAAGGGGCAGGGCACAAATATTTCAATACAAATTAAAATAAATGGAAACCCTGCTCAGTTGTGGATCTCCAGATCCACAACCTCAGAGACGATTCCTAGGACAATCTTGATCCCAAAACAAAAGGATTGTACATGCGAGGAAATGTGTTGTGATGATTAGGAAGAAAAAGCTGGGGCCTCCATGGGGACTGGCACCGCCGTAAGTGTGCTCAGGATCGCAACACAAGACACAGATGCCAGTCCGTTGTGGCTTGGAAGAAAGAGCCTTACTTCCAAAAGTGGCTTTAGGATTCGGATGTAAATCGACTTAAAGCCTTAACTGGAAAATCGGGATAAAGACCAATGCAAGGAATTGCTTGTGGGGCTCTAACTTCTCCATTCTGAATGCTCTCCTGACAGCCATTCTTCACCTTGAGTGCAATCCAGGTCCCATTGAAAACCATGGCAAAATTCTCCTGTGACTGTAAATAATTAGGATCGCACACACTGTTCCCTCTCAGGATTGAACAGAATCGTTTGATGCGAAGAGTAGCTAACCTGGAAAGGATGCTGGACAGGAACGCGCTGCAATGTTCTGGAACGGACCGGCAGGCTCATTATTACATTCACAGGCGCATCTTCATATTTCCACCAATCATACTACTACTATTTGCTCTGCACATTTGATTCAACTTTCCAGTGCCAGATTTAGCACTACACACAAGGGTCCGCATACACATATGCTTGTTGCAAACGCAAAATATATTGGATGAAATGGCTCAGATAAAGGGATCAACACTGCAAAGTAAGCGGGCTCTTTCCTAATCACGGCATCAGAAGTCACAGAACGTCATTTCTGACATTCTCGGCTTGAGACTGCAAATCCTAGGCACGCTTCCTTGGAAATAGGTCCGATTGAACGTGGTGCTTACTTGCAAACGAACACACGTAGGCTCGGCCTGGAGGTCTGATTTCAAGAGGACCCGGTCAAGGTGCGCCACATTCGTGCCTCAAGAAACAGAAGCTGCCAATCGCAACCCCTTTTCAAGCCGTTTTCCTCCCAGTTAAGCAGAAGAAGGGGCACCGCTCCAGAGTAAGCGGCTTGTGTACTGAAGGCTGCCTTAGCACCAAGAAAGATCCTGTTGCTAACATGGCAACCGCAAATGAAAGCCTGTTTACTCGGGACTAAGTCTCCCGGAGTTCGATGGAACTCACCTACTTCCAACCCAAGCCAGAGTGTCATCCAATGTTTCAATATTGTGTCTTCACTTTGGCCCCTGGCCTGTAACCTCGTGGCACTCAGATAAAAACAGGAAGCGTCCTTGTAGGTAACTACTCTCCATATGTCCCCTGCCCCAAATATGCCTTAAAGTTCTTTCTGGGCTTTTCCTCCAAGCGTCAGGAATACAATACACTGGTTTTCACTGGGAGGGGGCGGGGAGTTGCAAACTACGATCATCTGCAAAGAACAACGTTTAACCTTATGTGCTCAGAATAAAGCCAATATGAAGGACAATAAAGAAAAAAACAGATATTTCATCCAAGGATTCATGTTCGCTGTTCTGGAGCGTTCTGTAATTTGTCCACACGATTCTCCCGCTATGTTTGGAACGTTCTACCCCATTAGTCTTCCTGAAAAGTCGGCGGATATTCTTTTTGCCCTGATGTTGAGTCTTCTGGAAGGAGGGCGACAGCCACTTTCTTGGCTCAGACCTTACCTCCCTGTTACCAGTTTCTCTGTGAATTGCTACTTGGGATCTTTTTTCCTCTTAGGATTTGTTCAACATTCCCCAAGTAAAAGATGAAATAGAAAATAAAGCTTTCTATATATCTGCTGGCTTTCTGCCTGGCCTGCCTATTAAATATCTCTTTAATGACTCCCTGCCCATAAGTGAAACCCCTTTGCTGCAAGCTGTCTGGGCATTTCTGTGTGTGTGTGTGTGTGTGTGTGTGTATGAAACAGGAGAGATGCAGAGAGATCTTTATAACTTTGTTAATGGAAACGAGAAAATAAGCTCTCGACATGGTGTAAAAACGATTCGGTTACTTACCCAACTGGATTGGCAAGGAAGGCACAACTGATTTCAGGCAAGGAAAAACACCCAAGCTGAAAGAAAAAATATTCGGATTTACATCGTTTTATCTTGAAACCCCCCCCCCAAAAAAAAATTCCTTAAAGTCCCACTCCCTTGGCCATTTGGGCAAACGATTGCTTAGCATCTAGGAAGCAAATTCACTGGCTTACAAATATTATAGTAATTTGTTCTTATTCATTAATTTCTGCTCCATGCATACTCCAATCCACAATCCATTTATGTCAGAGTGGTGGTATAAACCTAGCAGGTGATGCCTGGAGTAATGTGGATTGTAGACAAAAACGCATTTAACACGGTCCTCTTCAAATACATTACATTTGTATAGTCAGACAATACCTCACCGGCACAGCAATTCTGAATACATTTTCCATTGGAAATGAATCTCATCAATTTCAGAATGTACTTTCTAGTGGATGCTAATTTGTTCAATATATATGGAATCCTCTGATATAGTCTCTTCCGCCCCCACACACAATATTTTCCCATTGCAATTGTACATTTACTACACATACTGCTACTATTACGAAGAATATTTATATGCCACATGTTTGTATTTGTAACATAATCAAACTGATCTTAAAATTAAACATAATTTTAACTAGAGACATTAGTATTACTATTACCACCTCTCTATTAGTTACATGATAATCACACACACTCACATTCTTACATTATATTATAATAGTATAATTATATTCCACCAAAACTCTTTGAGGCATACCTACCTGAAATTCTCATTCATATATATATATATATATATATATATATATATATATATATACACATACACACACGTACACGTACATACACATAGAGCAAAGCATTGCTAAATACTTGCATTAACCTCTGTCGATGTGAAAGGGGAGGACCTTTCCCTCGTTTGTTTTAATTATATTATGGATAGGAACAGGAGCCAATCCTAAAAGAGAAGCTGAACAATTAGCAGCGCGAAGATCAAAAAAAAGTTTTATGGCTCAGACCAAGAGTCCCCGCCTCCCGGCTTCGCTGATTGGCAGCGAGAGCCTCTGACGACATATATTAACCCGAGCTGCCCTAAAGATGTAGCTGTACATGGAGATCAGGCTGGGAAATTCGACCAGTGCCCTGCACAGCGCCGAGACTGGAAGGCAATCTGAGTGTTACTGTTCCCCCCCTCCGCCCCCCTTCTTCTTCTTCTTCATCGTCGTCGGCGTCACCATCATCATCTTTCTCAGCAGTTTCTCCATCGGAGCAGGAAGAGTTGCGGATTTCCCCAGAGGCGGACTGTTTGGTTTCTGTCCCCCACAGAGGAGGAAAAAATAATGGGCGCCCTCATGACCTGATCTAAAGGAAAGAATCGCTTCCCGTCCTGGGAGGAGAAGCAACCGGACAGGCTTGGGCAGACGATTCTGCTCAGTCGGAGAAAATGCAGGTGTAAGTAAACGTCCCCAGGTTCTTGAACAACCACCGCAACAAAAACAAGAGATTTGCCTCAGAGCCAAGAAGAGCGCAGTCAGCGAAGCAAACCGACCGGTGGGGGGAGGGCTGGATACCTCTTGTGGGAGGGGGGCTGCTCCCCTTGGCTGGCCACTTCCAAGATTCATCCCCCTCTTCGCCCACCGCATGAGTGCCCGGGGAGGCCCTGATCCTGCCTCCAGGGGGCTTCGGGGACTCTGCCGCAGCGCCCACCCTATGGCGATCCCCCTGTGCTAAGACGAGGCGAGGGCGGTGGTCTACTCGGGAGCGGAGAGCCAGGGGGCAGGATCGGGGGTGGTGGTCGCCCGGGAGGGCGGCGATGAGTCTGGTGGGGGGCTTCCCCCACCACCCGGTGGTCCACCATGAGGGCTACCCGTTCGCTGCTGCTGCGGCCGCTGCGGCCGCCGCCGCCGCCGCCAGCCGCTGCGGCCACGAGGAGAACCCCTACTTCCACGGCTGGCTGATCAGCAGCCACCCCTCGGAGATGTCTCCGCCAGACTACAGCATGGCGCTGTCCTACAGCCCCGAGTACGCCAACGGGGCGCCGGGCCTGGAGCACCCTCACCACTACGTGGGCGGCGTGCCCCCCCCGGGCAGTGGCGGCGGGCCGCCGGGCTTGGGAGGCTGCCCCCGGCCGGTCAAGCGCCGCGGCACGGCCAACCGCAAGGAGAGGCGCAGGACTCAGAGCATCAACAGCGCCTTCGCCGAGCTGCGCGAGTGCATCCCCAACGTGCCGGCCGACACCAAGCTCTCCAAGATCAAGACGCTGCGCCTGGCCACCAGCTACATCGCCTACCTCATGGACCTCTTGGCCAAGGACGACGCCAACGGCGAGGCCGAGGCCTTCAAGGCCGAGATCAAGAAGACCGACGTCAAGGAGGACAAGAGGAAGAAAGAGCTGGTCAGTACCGCCCGCCGGCGCAGGGAGGGAGGGAGGGCACATCACCACCCCCACTGACACCCCCCCTCTCTCGAGCGCCATTGGGAATGGGGGCCACGGTCCTAAGCCCGTTTTCCTGGAAGGCGATCCAGCCTTACTTCCCCAGAACGGCCCGATCCTAGAGCGAGTTTCCTCGAAGTTCAGCCCTCTTGAACTGGGGTTGACTTCCGAATAAATGAGTTCCATGGGGAAGGGCTGGTCTTTGGAAGTAAAGGCCCAGTGGAGTTCGGTGGGGCTGGCTTTCCAAGTAAGCACCATTACGATCCTAAGGCTAGTGGTGTTACGACTGCCGCCACTCCATTATCAGTGTGAATATTAGGCGGTGTAAACAGGAGCGAATCTGAACACCGGGGTTCCGCTTAAATGAGCCGGAAAGAGGAAGGCAGCGACTGCGTAGGGAACCTCATTGATTGCAATAAGATTTACCCACACCTCATGCGTTTCGTGTGGGAGAAGGAGTGCTGAGTGTTACTGAGGTCCAGGGGACTTATTTCCATAAGTATTCTAGGGGCCGCAGATTAACACACACCCCTCCCCGTCTTAAGCACTTTTCCTTGGCCGCAATTCCCAGTCATTCCCGCAAAGCCTCGAGGTCTAAATTCGGATCGCTGCTTGAGAAGTTTGCTCTGGTGGGCACTCGCCGTGGGCAGTATTGTTTCTTCCCTATCAACCCCCTGAAATGTAGGTTTTCTGATTAGATCACGGAAGGTGGTAGACTTTTTCTGAAACCGGAAAATATATTGAGGGTCGGGGAGAGAGGAGTTTCTAGCAGGAAGAACTCCGTCTTCAGATCTGAGCCGGAGGTGTGTGACTAGAGTGAACCTACCTCCCGCTCTTCCGCACAGTCTCATCTTCACAGGCCGTTTCAAAAATATTGGCTTCCCATTCTGTGAACTGGAGCCTACTTCCGAGGCACTGTGTAGGGCTGCAGTTTTACCGCCCTGTGGTACGGGTTCTAATGGAGAGTGAAACTTGCTTCATTGCAAAGGAAATGACCTCCAGTTCCAAGGAAGTGTGTTGAGAACTTTCGCCTCTTAGTAATAGACCTAATTCAGAGAGCCACAAAACGGTTAATCCTGAGCGCTCAGACTGAAGCTATTTCGTACCCTATCTCCATAAGCTTGATCCTACGTGCAATTCCTTGGAAAGGAAATTTCAATTAAAACTGAAGTGATCAATGACCAAGAAGACTCTACTGAGAGTTCTTGGAGAACTGAAAGTCATTTGTTTGGGACGGGCGTCCTCCAATCCCATAAAACCGAAATTCTTGAATTTTAGTCTGTTCCGGCCCACTAAATAGGAGGTTTCGTTTAAATCGCTGAAGCTGCGCCTTCAGCTTTACCAGACTGCGGGTCCAGACGGGAAATGTTCTAAACCTCCGGTTTGTGGATTGAACTCGTTTGTGGGTTGAGCTGTCAGACTGCAATCCACAACTCATTGATTTCAGGAAACTCCAGCGAAAACCAAAAGGGGTTAGACCTAAAATGAGCGAGCTGTAGACTGAGGCCTTAGGAAGCAATTCCACGGATCCTTCTCTCCAGTAAGGGGAGGGGGGCGGCTTTTCAGCAGTTTTCCAAGATCAACTGGGAAATACATATCCTTGGGAATTCCTGGGGAACAAAAATCCCACAAAGACCTTGGAATCCCGGTGGCTCTGTTCAAGATTGCCTTGTGAGTTGCAGATTTCAGATTTATAACACCCGGTGGGATCCCCCCCCCCATTCCCCCCGCCCCCCCTGCAGGATTTTCGCTTCAATCCTGACCACACTCTCTAGGGAGTGGGTCTCACTGAACATAGTGGGACTTATTTCTGAGTAAACATGTTTAGGATTTTGCTATTACTTTAGCTGGAGTCTCTGAGTGCTGACACTCCCAGTAAAGACCCTTTTGATTGCATTTCGGCTGACTCCAACGTTTCTGCTTGTACAAGTACAGTAAACTGGGCGCTGTGGTTCTCCCTTTCTCCAATAGGCACATGGTTGTTTGAGTGATAACAATGGTCGAGTTGACCTCGCAAGTCATACGCAAATGCAAATACCGGCCCATACCGGCCCAATTACGGTTCTTTCTTCTCTCAACATTTCACAGTATTATACCCTGTTGATTTCATGCAAACCAAGAAACTTTAGTAATCACGTGGGGGAAATCGCTTACCATCATAAATTTTCTAGTAATGTTGTTTTGAAGAAGAGTTACTGAGGGCAGAAAATTAGCTGTTGCTAAGAGACTGGAAAGCAGCCCTCAACCTGGATTTGCATAGTTAAATTCAGGATCTTGAAACTTGAAATATATACATACACACATATTCCAGACTGGGCCCCAACAATTTTCTCTTAGGCCTTAAATCTTAAAGGCTGTGATGTTGGAAGCATGTTCCATTGCAATCAAAGGGATTGTACAAGTGCAGTAAACTGGACGCCTTTAAGATTTTAAAAGCCTTTAAGATTTTAAACCACCATGAATTGAGGTGAAAAGAAACGGTAGTTCATAAGCCAAAGAGAAGACCCCACATTAAAATAAATGATCAATCATTATTTGAGGGGTCAAATGCATGTCCATACACCACAACGGAACCTTACTCAGATCCTAAACATGTATTTGGAATTAATCCATAGACCCTGCCTCAAAGTTAGAGTTTTTAGGATCAGGGCCTAAGTGAAAATTCTTGGAGTCTACTACAGGGTCTGTTACATGTTACACCACAGTTCCAATATTTCCCCATTCTAATTGGTGGGAAATTTGCATTTCCTTGTGGTGGGTGAGAATCCTGGAAAAAGCAGAAAGGCACGGAATGTCTTCAAGAATTTGCTGCCCATGAATGCACAATCCTAATTGTGATTTAGACTGGCTATTATGTGAGATGTGTGCACTGTATCTCAGAAGTGAATAAATTAACTTTCCATGCAGTGAGACCGTTATTGTGTTAATAGCATCATGCAGGTGGGAAATGATGTATTATCAATGCAATTTTTAAAAATTACTTGCTGATTTGTTTTGTAGGCCCAGTGTTTACTTTGACATAAGTCCCACTGGATATATATATATATATAGCGTCTCTGTATCTGAGACTGTTGTTTATCTAGGAACCTGTGATTCTGATAGATGATATACAGTTCGGCTACTTTGTGATCTGAGGGATGTTTTTGTTTGTTTTTAAATGTAGATGTTGGTGGGTCTTCAAACTTGTGTGTCAGTCTATCTATACAGTTTACAATTGCTAGCCATACCTAGTCCTGGAGCTCTCACAGCACTCTGCTTTATCACTCTGGCTGGTGAAGCAGGTCAGTCTCGAAAACTGTTAATAAAGACAGTGGAGATAGACCACTTTGATTTTAGTGCCACTTCTCAGCATTGATTCACTTGGAGATCCTTCCGGCTTAACTGTGTAATGAATTGTGCAGAGGCATCGTGCATGCTGAAATGCCTGCCAGAATCTGGCCCTCCACTCTTTCTGGGAATGGGAAAGCAGGAGCGTTTGGATTGATCAGTAGCTGGAAGGCCTCCATTTAAGCCTGAATCTGCTTCGAAGTCAGTTCACAGTTGGCAGTTTCTCCCTGTGGTCCAAAAAGTGCAGGTGGGAGGAGGTTCCCCGGGAAATACCGGGAAATAATCTCTTTATTTCTCCTCTCTACCTCCTTTCTCAAACAGAACGAAATCTTGAAAAGCACAGTTAGCAGCAATGACAAGAAAACCAAAGGAAGGACTGGCTGGCCGCAGCATGTGTGGGCTTTGGAGCTCAAGCAGTGAGCAAGACGAGGAGGACTGGAGGGAATATCTGAGGAGGACTCTGGACCTTCACAAGAAATGGCTGAGCTGAGGAGGACTTGTTGTTTTGGAATCGTCTGGTTTATTTATGTGCAATTTCCCTCCCCCTAATCTCCCCTTAAAAATGTGGATCTTGGAAGAAAAGCATTCCATGTTTGAATATATGAAGAGGAAAACTCCAGCGTGGTAAGGGGTAACGTGGTCTCCATAGTTGTGTGCGTGCGTGTGTTCCTGTGTGTGATTTTATTTTTTTATTTTTTGGTGAATGTTATTTTGCTTTGTATAGAACACAAGGGGCAAAAAAAAATCTTGCAGGCATTAGTGTGTGTAAGTGAAGTGTATATCTTTTAAACCTGTCCTCTTGGGTAAATGTGTGGATGGGAAACTCGAGTCAGAGCCTCTGCCCCCCCCCCCCAAGGTTTCCAGTCTTCACTGGGATGGGACTTCAGTGTAGTGTTCTTTTCCTCGTGGTCGCTTAACAGCTGGGAAAGGTTTTCGACAGCTCTTTTGTTTATGTGCACTCCGGTCCTTAAGGCAGCAAAACAAAAATTAAAATTAAAAGAAAAAATCCGTGGAGCTGAATTAATATTGCAAGGTGTAAACGCTGTAAGTATTCAATAAACCACTGTGTGTGTGTGTTTTTGTACTAAAAGCAAATCTTACCTTGTGTACCTCGGAGAGGAAAACAAACACCTTGTTACGGTTCACATAATATTGGAAAGTAAATTATATAAGCTGCCATCCTATGCGGGGATGTTATTTGAGGAAACCTCACTGAGTCGGTGAGATTTGCTTCGCAGTCAGTATTTATAGGATCGGGCTGCAAATTGAAAAATAAAAAGATTTTTCTTTACAAATGCTTTATGAGAAATAGAACGGCAGTTTTCTCTGTTTAGACGTTGAAAGAATATGGAAGAGGTACTTTGGGGGACTTTAAGCACGTTTACTCGGAAGTAAATTCGGGGGTGCCTTTGAGTTATGTCGAAAGACTATTTCTTCGTTTCTAATGTGTGTCACGGTCTAGTTTTGCTTTTACATGGGCAGAAGTGCAACTCTGCATCGAGGCAGTTTGTGCTTTGCTTCACCGAGAAAGAAAGCGGGAGTAGGCCGCTAGTAAAGTGTTCGGTTGTGAACGGAGGGTATGTTTGGAAAGGAACGAATGGAACCGCCTCTTGATGTTGAATCCCTACTTTTCAGAGCTATTTGCTCCCGAAGGCAGTTTTGTGTATTGTGTCCAGAAGGGCAGTGGCACCGCAGGGCCTTGTACTGAACGGCCTTAGTGCTTTGGCTGGGGGAAGGCCAAAGGAGGTTTAGAGAGCCTTGGTAGAAGTGATTATGTAACAAGGCATTTCACGTCAAGTATGAAACGGCGAACAAGTCTGGGGATTTGGGAACGGGGAAAATGTAAGATTTACAACGAGCTGCAGCGACCTTAATATTAACTTTGTGGTTCCCAAAAACTCTCCTGGGCTGCACTTTTCCAATTCGCTGCCAGGAGCCCATTTTTTATCTAGCTCTGCCTGGCAAGAATTTGCAGATTGGACTTTATTAATGTTTCAGATGAGGGGCGGGGAATCCGGGGTGGGGAGAGAAACCCGTCTGGATCCTGCCCCCCCCCAACAGATCAGGGCTGTTGTGAAACAGAACCAGTCGAGCAAGCAGACCTGCGGGCTTGGAAACTGACCAGCGCCCAGGTCCTTCTTCGGGGAAGGCGAAATGCGCAGCACTTGAAGACTTTTTGGAACCGCCAGGATTCCAAAGAGGAAGGCGGACGCTCTCCGCAGGGCAGCGTCCCCTGGACGGAAAAAACTGGCATTTTCTCCTCCTGTCTTTGAAACAGGCAAGTATTCAAAGGCGTTTGGGTGAGGAAAGGCACAAGCCTGATTACGTTGGCTCCCACTGATTTGCGTAGAACCCCCTGAGGAAGCTTGCGTGCGTCTTAATCGGGTTTGGAGGGTTCAGCGAGAGAATTCCTCATCCTCTCTTTCAAGCTCTCTTTTAGATTTCTGTAGCCGCGGGCTGCCCTCGTGGATGTACCTTGAAATCCATGTTGGCGCTTCCCCAGATGTCTCTATTCGCTCTCCCTTTTAAGTGGCCGGGCTCTGACAGAGAGGGGAGGCAGGTTTGCAGTTGCCCATAAAAAGATAAGCAGAGGCCTTTTACACCGTTGGCCAGGCCTCCCTGACAATAGCAAGGTTGCGAGGTTAGAACAACTAGGCCAGCCTGATGTGCCCTTCCCGCGGCTCGGGGTCAGCCAGTTTGGGCTGGGGCTGGCCGGTGGGGCTGTGTTTAGAGACACTTGCCTTGGAAGGAAGCGTCTCTCCCCCGCCCCCCAATACACAGAACTGTATCTGTTAGTTATGCTTTTCTCTCCCATCGATACCGCTGGTAGATGTTTGGCCTCCCACGCCCAGCCACTGCAGAGCGCGGCAGCACCATTTCTGACTTAGGCTGCTGGCGATGTCAAAAGATAGGCGGCTTTGGATTCTGGCGGGCCAAGGGAAAGCAGCCGCGAGCTACAGATCGCACTGCCAGTTTGGATGGAGGACCAGCATTGGGTTTCTGTGGGGTGTGATGGGGCGTGGGGGCGGGGGGACGCGTAGGGAAGCAGCCGGTCGGCTTCTCTGGCTGTTAGGGTGGGCATGGCCATGGGCGCTGTCACGGAGATCGCCTGCACTTCTGGATTAGAAACTACATCTCTGGCTATCTCATACACCAATTCGCCTTTCTGGGTGACTGCATGATGTTTTCACCGAAACATATCCAGGACTTTAGGAGAGCCAGGCTTATGATATGCCCTATAGATGCAGAGAGTGGAAGCAGGACCGATTATGGAAGCAGGGCCAGGCCCTAAGCTATTTCAGACTTAAAGGGCCCCATAGCATTACTCTCACACAGTCCTGCTGGCCTGCTCATGGTTACAGCAGTGTTTACCTGAAGTGGTAAACACCGCCTGTAACCGTGAGGGTGGGAATTGGTCTAAATCGGGCCCTGGTCTAATACAAACTGGATATGACCTACAGTTATTTCTGCACCGATTTGTAAACTCAATATAAGTATATTGTTGTCTTATCAGAAGGATGTCTGCTTCACAGTATTTTCCTCTTTATTTTTCAACCAATTATGTAAAACTGAAATTTTGCCGTTTTTTCCTATTCAGAGACACACCCCCACCTTATAACCGGAGGCTCTAAGCTGTAGCTTCCTTAGCTTGTGACTAAATCTGGCACTGAGAGGAAGGAAGGAGGGAAGGAAGGAAGGAAGGCTTTTCCTGCTTTAATGAATAAAACTTCTTTTCTTCTACCCTAATTCCCTTATCAGACTCTTCCACTTCGCATATTCCTCCTCACAAGCAGCAACAGAACTGAAATCTGCATCTAGTTACTTACCAGAGATCATTTTAGAGATCCCTGCATTCACACACATTTCTTATACATCCACCATACAATTCTGCGCACAGTTTCCTGAGGATAAGTTCCCTGGATGCCATGCAGGTTTACTTTCAAACTGAAGCTGAGAGTAGAAGATCAGGTAGTTACAAACCAGTCTGTCTCTAAGACTGAACTTTATTTTGGAATGGGCTGAATATCTCTCTGTGTTGAAATTTATCACAGAGAGTATGCATGTTTAAAGTTTTCAGCCAAGTAGTCAAGGGTGTGGGGGGAGGGGCAAAAAGGTGGGCAAGTGCCCCCTCAACAAGCCCCTCACCTGCTCTCCCATTTCTGTTTCAGAAACCTAATATGTGGGACAGAATTGGCACACCCCTAAATGCACTTTGCTTCTTCTGCCCCTCCCCCCATTTCTTTCCCCCTGGTGCGACCAGTGGAAGTAGAGCTGAAATCTAGCAGGGAAGGGACACAATCCAACCAAAGCCTGCGTTTACTTGCGTACTGAAATCAGTGAGCCTTACTTCTGAGTAAATAGCAGTACCAGTTGGTGTGCACCATGCAAGCGTATACATTTGGTGGGTCGTGCCCTAGATTTGTTTTTTGGTGGCTTGGGATGCACGCTACATGTCCAGTTTAAAAAAATAATAACCCTAAAAACAATTGCTTGGAAATAAGATCCATGAATTTCAATGAAATTGATTTCTAAGTGAGTCTGTTTAGAACGGTAGGCACATAAACAAATACCAGGTAGAGGCTTTCTAGCATTTTTCAACAAGATGCTCAATAGGACCTTTGGCTTTGAAATCTCTCTCTCTCTTTCTCTCTCATTCGCAGCTGCTGGGGCTACAGGACCCACTGAAAAGTGGCGGGTGGGTGAGGACTAAGAATAGAGAGAGCTTGGAAGGGGGGGCGGAGAGGGGAACCTTTTTAATTGCTCGGTAATGGGTCTGTTGCTGTTTTCTCAGGAGCAATCATTCCTGGAGCTAAATCGCAAGAGCCCTAGACAGGCCGGAGCCGACAAAAATGTAGCTTTTGACGTTAAAAGCTAAATGGGGAAGCGGGGCGGTAGAAGGTAAATTGATGGTCGATTGGGATGTCAGGAGCCCTGGCCCCAGATCGCCCGGCTGGAGCTGCGCGCCTGATAAGGTCCTCGCTTTGGTGTCCGGCCCTTCGGCAGGAGATTCCCTGGGAACTGGGACCAGCCTGGCAAGAAAGAAAACTCTCTCTCTCTCTCTCTCAAAGTGCTTGCTAAGGTCAGGCCAGAACTTCTCAGCCGCCTTGTCCATCTCTCCACCCCCACCTCTCCCGCCGTTGATATCTGCCCCACAGTGAGCGCCACAGGGAGTGGAGAGATAGAGGAAGGCCTGAGAAAAGACAAGGATCCTTCTTCCCTGTCGCCTCCTCGCTGGTAATTGCTAAAAGGCTGGAGCGACCTCTTTGCTAGGTAATCGGAGAGGGAAATTAATGAATGGGCCACGGCCAAAGAGAGAATCGTCTGCAGCTGCTTTGGAAACGGTCGCCTCACGGAAAGGTCGACGCGCTTGGATTGCAGCCGGTGTCAAAGCGAAGCGGCTGCAAACAGAAAGAGCCGCGCATCTTTACTGCCTCTGAGTGGATGTACATAGGATCGGGCTGCAAGGGTTGGCAAGGAAGGGGTTGACATCCTCCTTCCCACCCGCTCCTAATTACGTCCCCTCACAAGTCGCGCTGAGTTCAGTGGGGCTTTCTTCTTCAATTTAAGCACTTAACTTGGAAAGGAATATATCGCTTAAATCAAGAGCACTTTCCTTCCCAGTAAATCTAGGATCGGGCGCCATGCCAGAACGTGATGCTTCCAGCGCAACCCTCAGTTCCTACACAGGGAAGCAAATTGCACCGAAAAACACTGGACTTGCTTCGATCTAATGGTGATTTGGAGACGGTACCCGAGTTCAGCCCACATCTTACTTAAATCCGTTGCAAACCTCTCGTCGATTTGCATAGCTATTAGCTGTGCTTTAAGGCTGTAGACCTGATTAAATCCCATCCATCTTCCGGTGCTTTCCATCTTATTAAGCATGCAGGCGTTTGAGCTAATATCTATTTCTTTAAAAATAGCACAATTGACTTGAGATCAACGGGGCATACATTCAAGCCATTTACAGTATTTTGCTTGCGGGCAAAAGTGCTGCGAGGAGTCAATGCGCATTTTCAAAGATCTCGGCACTCTTATGCGTATTCAGCGATTTTCAGATGTAGTTCATACGCGCTTTAATTTTGGAAGATTAAGGAGTTTTATTCTGTTCTTCAACCCCACCCCACCCCCGCTTTTAATTGGATAACGCAAATAATCGTGTCTGGAAAACTTGTGCGTTCTCCTTACTCATGAGAGTGTCTTTTCACAAGCCGCTGGGTTCCTATGTTCCCTGTTTTTGTAACGAAGTACCTTTAAGACTGCAATCCAATGTACGCTTTCCTGGAAGTAAGCCCCACTGAAGTCAGTGGGACTTCTGGGTAAATATGAGGATCAGATGGACAAAAGGCGGCAAACTACCAACCTCTCTCTTAACACGGTGACCTTAAACGCATTACTTGCTAGAATTAAGCTCTATTGCTTTTAATGGGACCCTGGGATAGGAGTATACACTTGAAGTAGTTCCTTACTGATTTTTAATGGACAACAGGACTACGCGGTTCCTAGTTTGCAGTCAGGCACTTCGATCCTAAACACAGTTGCTTGGAATTAACTCCCTTTGATTTCAATGGGACTTAGCTTACTCATAATGTCTTCAATATGGAGTGTTACTCTCTTTTGGTTTCAGCCCTTGCTGCTGTGATTTTAGGAGTGGGCAGCGCCATTCTTTGTATGGTGTAGGGTAATCGTTGCGCTGGGATCCAAAGTGTCAAGATGAGTCCATGGGAATCTATAAGACTTGCATCTAAATAAAAACTATTTCGGATGCGGTGAAGGCAGGCCCCCTTCGGGCGTCACTGAGTGGGCTCTTGGCCTTTCTGTTTTCCTATACTTAAGTTCAGGTCAGGCGTCGGTATCCTGAATAGACTGCACTATGCGGGGGAGTACCTTCAGGTTTTAAGAACTCCCCTGATCTGAAATCAGTTTCGGGCTGTTTCAAATGTGAGAATGAGAATCAGTTCGTTGCTTTAGAACGACTTAAATATGAATCAATGGAAATGGAAGATGTTTATCCAAAGTCGGCCAGCCGGAGGCTACAAAATAAATTACCTACTTTTTCGGTTCAGACCTTAATCTCTCTCCACTCCCTGGTCCCCCCCCCCGCCATTTTGCACAATAACAAGTAATGCCTTCAATTGTCCTAATGTCCTCTTTGAACATTAAAGGGTTGATGCGGGCATTACGCACATCAAGAGAATCCCATTGCTGACCCCATTGAATCATGGCCGTGCCGGCGCGCGTGTTAACAGTGGCCACAATCCGGCCAAAGTTCCAGTGATTTCAGTGGAAGAGTTAAGCACGTGCTTGGGGCTGCTGGACTCTTATGCAAGCAGCCCTGAGAGAGTAAGCCTTCCTGAACAGGGCGAGTCTTCTTTCCGAGTAAACATGCCTGGGAGTTAACTTGCAAACTTCTGCCATGGCAATTGAAAAGTGTGGCTGGATTGCATTCATTGATTTTAAATGTCAAATCAAGATCTCAACATAAAAGCGACCGCACAGACTTGTATTTCCACCCACGCGTTGCATATTCTCTTTCCGTCTACTTGAAGACATTCTTGAGTTTAAAGAGACTTACATCCCTATCAGTGTTAGCTATTAAAAGTAAACATGTCCAAGATGGTGTGCCATTCACATTTTTGAACATTTCCCTTCTTTAACTGAAGTCCCAGCTACACCTGTTTGGAAGAAGTCGTTCATTTCAATAGGACTGACTTCCAGGTCGACATCATCGGCGGGTCTGCTAGCATTAAAGAAGTTCAAAAGCATGTCGATTTGCCTGCGTGTTTATAGACAGGTCCCATCGCGTCCACAATAACAATATTGCTGTAGTTACCACTTTAATCACTCCGACCCTCAATATGTTTACACAGAAGTAAATTCCTACCGGTCTGGATGGGGTTTACTTCCAAGTACGCAAAACGAATGCAGCCAAATGAAAATAAGTCTTGCAATTATTGGATGCAAATGACACTTGGAGGCGATTTAATTATAACAATCCCAGGGCCTGGGATTCTCTAAAATGAATATGTCCCTGTGTTCAAAATCACCTTACGCTGTTTGAACACCGGGATGGTTTGCAACGGCACTGAAAACCATTTGATAAGTGTGTTGTAAGAAGGGTCCAATCAGCTCCCATTAGCTATGGGAATCTTCCATAGGGAATCATAGGAAAATCTGTGTAGGAGAACTTCAGTCTCCAGTGGTAATTAATGGAAGAATTGCGTGGATTAGACAAGGAAAGGTTCCCAGTTCTAAATAGTTGACATTATGTGATTGTGCGTGTGTATATGTGTATCTATAATTCGGAATCAACGTAGTTCTGCTCATGTCAAATGTCCAGATACAGAGGTGGGGGGGGGGGAGGAAATCTTTCAATTACTCCTTCCCTGGCATTTTACTTTTTTTTTTTTTAAAGAAGAAGTTGGCTTATTAGTAGGAACTAGAAATAAAGTGTTAGGAATTAATAGATCCTATTTCAAGTACTAAGACGGGACTTTTCGGTGTTTGTAGGAGTTTTGTTATGTTGCTGAATGCTTCATATCCCTTTGCCTGAATGGAAGCCTAATCCGATTCCCGCCCTAACGCCCTCCTGAAATGGAAAGACACTTTACTTGGAGCCAGATAATGATAGTTAATCTCCTCTTCGTCAAAGATGGCGTCAGAATGACGTTAGGGGCCATTTGGCATCCCCTTGGGCTGCGACCCGCGAGTCATTTCTGTACAACAAGCCCTTTTGGCTTCCAGACCCGCAGAGTTGCAGCCGCTTAAAATGTGCATGTGCTATTATGTGTGCTCCTTCAGTCTTCAGCGCTCGGAAGCAGGTTCTCGGATTTGCACCCGACTCGAGCTTCCACTAAAAGTGGAAGAAAGTGCCCTTGCCCTTGAACGAAAGGGATGCACTTACAAGCAAGGGTTCCTTCCAGCCCATTGTAACCCATGGGGAGTGGACTGCACTTCAAAAGTCTTCGAGGCTGAGGTGCGGGACATCTTTTAATCCTATGCCTTCGCCATCACTGGAGAAGAGCTCACTGTCCACATTTCTGCCTCTAAAAACGCTTTCTGCTATTATAACTAAGACGTGTCATTCATTCACCCACCCCACTCTTATTTCTTGGCTAGGAAATATGTCCTCTTTCCCAAGCAGCTTCAATCTTTTCGATTTCTAATTGGCCAATTACGGTTCAGCTGTTTCAGTTTCCCCCTTCTAATGGAGATTAAAGCGCAGTTGTTATCTGAATTATATATTCACATAAATTCTGAAAAGCATCGAAACCAGAGGGAACCTACCCGGAGAGAGGGAATGCGATCTCGCGAGCGAGCTAGCTAGCTAGCTG
Source organism: Hemicordylus capensis (assembly GCF_027244095.1). Lineage (NCBI taxonomy): Eukaryota > Metazoa > Chordata > Lepidosauria > Squamata > Cordylidae > Hemicordylus > Hemicordylus capensis. Next base: position 78,389,998 of record NC_069661.1, on the reverse strand, counting down.
TGGCTTTCAGGGGAGGGCTGTTGTTTGGTGACCCTTCAGTCTGTATCTCACCCTCCCTCTGTTTCCTCCAAAGGCAGCTCTGGGTGTGTGACACCCCCCCCTCCAAATAGTCTTCAAGCAATGTTGCTGCTTTGATGATGGTCTTGTGGAGCATTGATTACAAATTTATTCTTAGGCACCATATAAGTCTTGATATTTGCTATTAAGGCCATCTGGCAGTGATTAGAACCGTCTCCCCCCCAGCCCACCACTCCCGCGCTTGCTCTGTCTTGCAAGGAGAGCCTTTATGGACAGCCTGACGTCAGATCAGACGGCGAGGAGCCATCCTACTCCAGAGTTGGCTGTAATCACCAAGCCGCTTTCCAAACCCCAGCTGAAGTCCAGGCCACCAGCTGGAATGCGGATGCCATGGAAAGGCTTTCTCCCCCCACCCACCCACCCACTCCCGCCCCGCCTTTTCTTTTTCTGTTTTTAATTCTGCATTTTCATCCAAGACAACTTTTGCTTATTGAGGTTTTGCAGCCCGTTAACCGGTGAGCTTATGTTATTTTTATGAAATAAAAGTCTCTAGCACAGACAACCAGAGGAGGGAAATCCAGACTTATGGCCAGCTAGAGAAGACGCACAGAGAAAAATCTCCAAGACTTACAAAGGTGTGGAGATGTTTTATGTGTCAAACCGATCATCGGTGACAAAGAATTTATTTAAATTGGCCCACGTGGCACCTGATTCGAGATGATTCCAAAATCTTATTTAATGCCAGGACTCTGCCCTGAAACATGTGCAATAAGAATCTACCATTAAAGAAGGCCTCTGAGTATGTGCAGAGTTCATTTGCTTTCCTACCGAGTAAACACAGTTCATTTAACTCTTTCCCCTCCCCATCTCAATTTGAGACATTCCAGATTAGAAATGTCTTCCAGGTAGAAATGAGATCCCGCGATTTTCAAAATTATTTTTGAAAACGTCCATTTGGAATAATGGAAACTCATCGTTTCAAATGCTTAGCAGCGACTGCTCAGCAGTCTCCTCCTCCATCCAACCTAGCTTTAGATGTTGTAGAGGCCGGCTGTCCTGTGTAGTCTCTTTCACGGGAAACACTCCTTGTTGATCGAAGTCCCGGAGTACTAGGGCTGTCTTTTAGCAATAGCAATAGCAATAGCACTTACATTTATATACCGCTCTATAGCCAGAGCTCTCTAAGCGGTTTACAATGATGTAGCATATTGCCCCCAACATTCTGGGTACTCATTTTACCGACCTCGGAAGGATGGAAGGCTGAGTCAACCTTGAGCCCCTGGTCAGGATCGAACTTGTAACCTTCTGGTTACAGGGCAGCAGTTTTACCACTGCGCCACCAGGGATGAGGATTTTGAGGATGCCTTTCGCTTTCAGTTTCGACCGTCTTACTAGATACTAACTCGCAGAAGAGGAAGGTTGTTGAAGTCCCCTTTTTTCAGCAGGTTCTTAGTGAATATACTTTCAAGACGCTGAAACCATGGTTGTTCCCCTCTTTTCCAAGAAGGACCGAAAGAATGAAGTAGCTATTTGATTCTCTGTTCGTGGGTTGGAGACTGTTGCAACCCAGTATTACGCTCGATGCAGAACGTAATAACAAAAATAGTAGATGATGATGATGATGTACTGGAAAACGCTTATCTGAAAAGCCACCTGATGGGAAAGAGGATAGAGAGAAATACATGTTTTTAAACCCCTATATGTGAACTAAAGAGAGTTGACATATAAGGACAGTCATAGTGAGGAAAAAGGCGATTATCAGGAAGAATAATGCTTGTGAGCAGAGCCAAACCACCTGCTAATCCAGAATAGCAGGAGAGTTAACTGAGCAGAGCATATTAATAAATCCTTCCAGTTTTTATTTTATTGTTTATCTGATTAGTTCTGCTGCAAATTCAAAACCAGTACCGACCAGACTGTTCTTCTGACTTATTAGCTGAAGCAAAGAAATCCAACAGCATGTTGGTGTTGCTTTGTTTTCAATTCAGAACCGTTGTACAGCTGTTAGAAGAATTTCCTGGAGGGAGGGAGGTGGGACCTGCTGAAAAAAGCAGCATCCTAAGGAGGCTATCTTTGCCTGTTAGCGAATCTTAATGGATCACATGGCGCGCAAAACTAGAGAGGGTTTGGAGAATAACGCTACTTAGTATTACGGAGGCTTCCTCACCTTACTTCCCCCACCTTGTATTTTTCAGAACACAGATCCATGAAAAGGGGTGTGTGTGTGTGTGTGTGTGTGTGTGTGTGTGTGTGACCACCTTTTTCTAAGAGTGAGGACTAGCCGCACTTTCAACAAGCTGCATACCAGACAGAAATCCCACAGATATAGCTTTCTCAGTCTCTGCATCATAAAAGTGGGAAATGTTGTATCTGTTGAATATCTACCTCTCACACAGCGGCCGGTAATGGAACTAAAGGTAAAAGAACCTAAGAACAACACAGTAGCAGAACCTTGCTCTTCTACAAGACCCACCTAGAGTTTAGTCATGAGCGCAGAGCATATACAGTCCTATTGAAGCCGAAATGAACCGGCCCTCAGCAGTTTGCATTATTTTCACATTCGAGAGAGAGAGAGCGAGAGCGAGAGAGAGAGAGAGAGAGCCCTGCTCGTGTGTTGCAGCAAAAACAGCAGAGAGTCTTGTAGGACCTTAAGGACTAACCATGTCATAACACGATGCTACAAGACCCTTGTAATTATCTTCGGAAGAGGTTTCGGTGCTCCTCATGCTCTCTGGATTGTGCACCCGATCTGTTATAGGACCATTAGAGTATCTTCTTCACGGCACTGAGTGCGGCGAGCATGAGTGAGGCGAATGTTGCAATCTGTTTTTCAAGCACAACATGATTCCACAAATACTAGGACGAAGATGAATATGTATATACCGTTCTTCAACCAAAGATTACAAAGCGGGTTATATAGGAAAACAAACAATACATAATGAAGATACATTATAGGTAAATTGTCACCTAACCCTTCTGCACCCTCGCTTGCCAGCCACTATTGCTAAGCAGGGTCTGCCACAGTTGGCATTTGAATTGGAGACCACTTGTGTGAGCACAGTCAGAAATTCCCCTTGCATGCAGAAGGTTCCACGTTCCCTCCTGGCCTCTCCAAGATAGGTCTCTGAGAGGGAGAGAGAGAGAGAGACTCCTGCTTCCTTGCCTGTAATCTTGGAGAAGCTGCTGCCAGTCTGTGTAGACAATACTGAGCCAGATGAACCAATGTTTTGACTCCGTATAAGGCAGCTTCCTATGTTCCTCTGTGCTTTCTATAATTCTTGCTTTCTACATTACTATCTAAAAAGAGAGAACGCTCAGAAACTTCTGATCCAACCCATCCCGCTCCAAATCCTGGTGTCGGAGTGGGCTGTGGTGACTCAATCACAGGACAAATTATCATAGACATTTGAAAAATATGATACACCGCTTTCAACAACAACAAAAATGCTTTCGAAGAGGGTTGCTGAGTAAACGGAATAATAATAATAAAAAGTTCCTGGTCCCACTAGAACTCACAATCTTAAACAAATCCAAAGCCACTGGAGAGAGGCTATGCTGGGCTGCAGAGGCTCAATCGCTCTCTGCTAAATAGGGGGTGGTTAGTCTACCCTCTGCTACCACTTGCCTATGATCTTTGACCAATGAGAAACGCACTCTGTAAGTGCTCACCCGTGTTGTATCTTTACTTCTGAGCTCTGGATCTCAGGCCTGCCGTTGCCAGCAGCAGCTTCCAGACTGAACCCTGACTCCGCTTAAGCCCCGTTTTGTTCGTGGTCCACAGGGGCGTAGCTAGGGGAGAGGGGGCCTGTGTTCACCCTCTCTCTGGCTGCCCTGCCCCTCGAGTGAAGGAGATGTTGAAGAAGATAGGAGAGGTGGAGCTGGGGGGCCCTCAGGAGCCGGGTTCTTTGAACCCATCTGCCCAATTATAGCTACACCCCAGGTGGGCCACCTTGGTCCCCAAGTTCACTATGCAATGACTCTCCTTAGCCACGTTTAGCTTTTCGTAGCCAAGGGGGTCTTTTTGGACTGGTAAATCTGAGGGAGAAGGTGCTTTTGTCTGCAGAGATGGGCTGTGTTGTCCCTGCGCTGGATTAAACAGCTGCGGAGGCCAGACGCCGAAGCCTGGCTAAAGCGCCCTCCAGCAGAGCTTTGATTGGCGCAAAGAAAGCCTCTCCTCTTTGGGGGCCAGCCAATAACATCGCCAGGTTTCACTGTCTCCAAAGCCAAAGCCACAATTTCTCCGAGTTGTGGCTTTGCCTTTGGAGATATTGGCTGGCATCCAGACTAAATTACCCCCTGAGTAGTCCTATTGGAATTCAGCAGCCCTTTAGAGTAACTCCCGAGTAGTACGACCGAGTAACTTAGTCCGGATGCCCGTGACAGTGAGACGTGGTTAAATCCAAACCCTCGTTTTCTTAGAAGGGAGGATTTGGGTTCTGATCCAGCCAGATCCACAAGGAAAACAAGGAGTGTTGTGGCTTGTCAGAAGCCTCCCCCTTTTAATTTTGAACTCCAGATAGAAAGGAGGATACGAGTCACTAGTTGCGAAAAAGAGAAGCCTAGCCCTCAGCACGCTTTTGGAGAGCTTTCCTAATTGGTATCCATCAAATGTCTTTTGAATTAAAGGAGATTAGATGCTTAAGGATACACAATGAGGTTCTTCTAAGCCTCTGCTATAGAATGTGGAGCTTATAAGAATGTCGAGCTTTTAATGCTTTCAGCTATGCAAAGCAGAGCTTATGATGCTCTCGGGGTCAGTTTGTTACAGGGCTGATACCAGATCCTAAACGCATTTAGGTGAAAGTTAAGTCCTGCTGGAATCAACTGAAAGCATTTTGGATTGAACAGAAGCCATTTCTTCTCTCGCTTTTATCCCAGGAGTTCTCAAACACGGGTCCCCACAAAGGCCGTTGTGAGTGGGGATGGGGATGATGGGAGTTGTAGTCCAACAACAGCTGGTGATGCAAGTTAGAGAACCAGCTGGTTAACTGAACAAAATGATAATGTACGTATGGATGTGCAGCAGTCCTGGGGTTATTTGATGACGGTTTGGGAAAGACACTTTCCTTCTGAAGTGCACCACAAACAGTTTGCTCTTGGAAGAATCCAGTGTTTGAAGAACCCAAAAGAGCTTTCCAAAAACTGCAATTAGCCGCTGCCAATACTCTTTCTTTCAGGGTTACAATCAGGAAGGATCAGGTGGCCCAATCTTACAGTATGAACATTTACTCAGAACTAAATCCTACTGTATTTAAAGCCACTTGCGCCCAAATATATGGGGACAGGATTGAAACCTGTGCAGCACAAAGTGTGTTTATTCAGAAATGTGGCCCTATTCACACTTGATGTTCCACACTATACAAGGATGCACAATGTACACAGGATCATACTTGTACACAGGAACAATTGTGCTGAACGTACAGCACTATGATATTATCTGGATCATGCACTTGAGGGGCCTGTACCCTGGTTCACTTTAAAAATGAATGTAGGTACAGTCATTCACACACCCACACACACACAAATGTGAGAGTGTACAAATATCTGGACAACATAATGTCTGATTACAGCTTATGTCTCAACTTATTTCAATAGGACTTATCCCTTAGTAACTGTGCTTGCTCTGTAAGTGTCCACACTTTCTTATTCTCTGCCAGGGGATGTGGTGGTGACCACTAGCTTGGATGGGGCTTAAAGGGAGCTTAGATAAAGTCATGGTGGAGGACAGGTCTATCAGTGGCTACTAGTCTGGTGGCTATAAGCCACTTCCAGCCTCAGATGCCGCTAAAAGCCAGTTGCAGGGACCAACAGCAGGAGAGAGGGCATGCCCTCATCCCCTGCCTGTGGGCTTCTTGGAGGCATCTGGTGGTGAGGCACTGTGTGAAACAGGATGGTGGACTAGATATAGGCCTTCATTGGCCTGACCCAGCAGGGTTGTTCTTATGTCTTATGGGAGTAAGCCCCATTTAACTTAATAATAGAACTTACTTGTCAGAAAATATGCTATGACCGTTTCCTGAAGAATACAGTGCAGGGATATCTGTGGACTATGAAGTCAGCCTCATGCATACTTACTCGACCATCATTCCCCCTTGATTAGAAGGCATGTTACCTCCCAGTCTTTTAATTGCTTTTAGGATTGCAGCCTTAACCACAAGCAAGCAGGCTGTTTTTAGATCGGGCTGTGTGGAAACAAAGGAAAACAATCTATGCAAATAACAAGAGCGAGGGCGGCGGGAGGGTGGGTGAGCAGGGTCAATGCACAGAAATAAAAGCAGGCAGACATGGGTGGTAGTGGGCAGCTTGAGGCTTGCTGCTCAGGAAAGGGGTGGATGGAGTTCTGAGCGGGGAAGTCACTGGCAAAACCGAGGAGATCCAACGACTCCAAAGGGCTGCCTGGCTCCTTCTCCTCGCCCCCCCTTTCTGGAGCAAATGCTTTGGGCATGCTTCGAACTTCTTTTTTGCGGCACCTACTTACTCCTCGCCACCAAACGAAACGATCTAGTTTCCCAGCTAGAAGTCTAGATCCGCCTGCCTGGTTAAACTGCAACCGGATCCTATATCTCTGCTGGAGGCCTTGGCCTTATTTGCAAGCGGAGTCAGAAAAATCCCTCAGGGCCCCAGTCTATTAAAGAAGCATATGGCTGTCAGGAAAGAGGGTGATGCCCCTAGATATCTCTCTCTCTCTCTCTCTCTCTCTCTCTCTCTCTCTCACACACACACACACACACACACACACACACACACACACACACACACACAGGCCCGCCCCCTTAAAGCAGCTGGGACCGAATCTTCAAACCCGAGCTACAAAGGGGACTCCATGAAAAATCGAATCAACATTCCCGAGTCGAATCGCAAATCAAAGGCAGTTCTGCGCCACACAGTGAGACCCACAGCTTCAAATGAAAGACAGCAGCGGGCAGAGAGCCCTGTGCTCTCCATACTCAACCTCCGCTGAAGATCTGCCGAAGTGCAAACGCACCGAATAGGCCCTGCCAAGCAATCTGCCGGACCATTTGAAATTTTTTTTAAGGCGGGGAGGGGAGCGACGTGGATACAACCTGCGATTATTGGGTGGGCCGTGGGCGGGCGTGCGCGCGCGCCCAAGGAAAAGCCCAACACTATCACTGATCGCACTCACCATCATAACTAGCCTTCTTTGAAAATCCAGTAAGTTCCCGTGAAACCCAGTGATTATTTTTCGATCTATTTTCTCGCAGAGGAGGGTGGGGCGGGTCGTACAAATGGCTTTGGAAGAAAGTCTCACAAGGCAGGTTTAGGGCTGGTTCACAGGTGCCTGTTATCCTCATCAGATGCAGACTTGTACGTGCGAATGAGCACATCAGACGCCACGCAAAAGCAAAATAAAGCCTTTTCATCATCGAGGTCCGTTGCACATCCCAAAGCCAGTCGTCAAAAATACAGAAACTAAGGTGATGACACACGTGCACGTCTGAATCAGCTTTTGGGTTTTTGTAGAATGTCCTCTTTACAGGGGATTGAATTACGAGAAATGAAGCCGATTTATACCTACTCTCCTTTGGAAATGTTTGTTTTGCGGGGTGGGGGGTGGAGAGAATCGCCCAGACCTTTTAATACTGATTATTTCCATTCTGAACATAGGAGGGGTGTCACAAGGTGATGAGGTGTTCTCATTATTCTTTTATTCTGAACATACTATAAGAGTCCAGAGCTACACACTCAGCAAAGTGAAGTGCAGGACTCCGGAAATAAATGGAATGTACCACGGATTGCCGCTGACCTTCTCTCCGCCCCCGCCCCCCAAGTAAAGCGCTCCTCCCAGGTAGGCCACTAGAACAGCAGAGAGAGGACTATGATAGACCTTGGCCTCTGGTGTGGTAATGTTCTTTGTGAAGAGAGGTTTGTTTTTTAAGTGTGTGGACAAAGATAAAGATTTTATCCCCTACGCGAAGTCTTAAGTGGTGCAGTCCCTTCTATGACCCCAGGATTCGAATAATTCATTTCACTGCAGATGTAGACCAGGCTTATTCCTGGAAGTAGGAGCAGAGGATGAAAGATGCCACTTAAGACTGTGGGTGAGAGATGCTGTGCTCTGTCTGGATGCTCTTCCAGGTTAAAAAGAGAGAGAAGCACACTTTGCAATTTAAAAACGAGCACATCAGAGAGTAAAGCTATAGTCTGGTCCAGGGATTCTCAACGTTGGGTCCCCAGATGTTATTGCACTTCAACTCCCATAATCCCCAGACCCAGTGGCCTTTGGTTGGGGATTATGGGAACTGAAGTACAACCAGAGGCATATCTAGGGAAAATAGCGCCTAGGGCAAACACTGAAATTGCGCCCCCTGTTCAAGCATCTGACACCCATCTTTCCGATAACTTTACCATAGCATCAGCTGAAAAATACAAGTCAGTCTCGTTAACCTTTTAATATTTCAAAAAATATTTAGCTGTGGACAGGGGATCATACCCAAATACTATGTGTAGGTGTACTTGGAAAACTAAACAGAAGTGCCTGTCTAATTCTCTACTATGCATTGTAGCATCACCATTACATAGGTTTTAAAAATAAATGGAGAATTTGACTTTTCCCAGATACTCTGTAAATATTTAAAGGATATGCAGAGTAAACTGTGTCACTGCTTGGAATATGTTCTAGTCTTTCAGAAAGACAGTTATAATGAGAGAAAGAGAGCAAGAAACTCCCAGTGGGCCTTAATACTAAGGGTTTCACACTGATTCAAAGACATACTCAGCATTAATAGCCATATTAGCAAGACATCACATTTAACTCACTTATCACAAGAAGCAAAGTAAGAGCAAATGAATACAATCCTAGCTCATAAGCTTCAGCTCAGTATTCACAAGCCCTGATTCTCTGTACATAGTGCCAATCTGAATATGTGTACAGTGTCTTAAATTATATTATTATTTTTTAACCTTTAGAGCCTTTGGGGGGCTTCCTAAAGGCTGTGGGGTGGGGTTTGCAAAGGTTCCCCCTCACCCCGCTGGCCTCTAGGGCTTCGCAGAGACCATTTGAGCATGTGCGGTGGCCATTTTTAAAAATAATCCCCCCCCCAAAAAAATGGCCACTTAAAACAAAATGGCCACCGTGCATGCTCAAATGGCCTCTGCAAGGCCTGGAATGACCTAGGGCCTCACAAAGGCTATTGAGCATGCATGGTGGCCATTTTGTTTTTGGCAGCCTTAAAAAAAATTACAAAATGGCGCCCCCTTCAAGTGGCGCCCTGGACACGTGCCCTGCCTGCCCTACCCTAGATATGCCCCTGAGTACAACAACATCTGGGGACCCAACGTTGAGAACCCCTGGTCTGGTCAACTGCTTATTGTGCTAGTTTTCTTTTTGCAAGGAGATGCTGCTGCTGTTGTTGTTTTGTTTTTCATGTAGAAGAGCATTCATGTGTGACCCACCGCCTGCGATCAGAAGTGGTCCTGTCCACCCTACCACCTCAGAACTTCACCACCTCATTCAAGCACTCCTATGGGCCAGGCTGGGTTCCACTCATTTCAAGGATACTGACTTCCAAATGTGAGAGCTTGTTCTGATCAGGCAAAAGCTGCTAAACAGAGAACCCCAAGCTTACCTGGAGAATCTGGAGACCATCCTCTCTAAACTGCAAGCTCTGTTCCCAATGTCAGATGTGTCGGAGAAAGCATGTGCACCCCTCCCCCCACATCAATGTGTAGGGTGTATGCATGTTTGTGCTCTCTCTGGCACATCTAACATTGAGGAAAGAGCTCACATGTGCTTGGCCTAGAAGATGCACTCTGCTGGGCCTTCTTCTTGCTTCTAGAATGGAAATTTCAAATCCCTGTCTAAGAGTTGGCATCCCAAATAGGTTCAGGGGCTCAGTGTCAGCTCAAGACCTGTGTGCACCTGAGGCAGGGGATCAAATGTCACCCCCTTGCATGCACCTCTTCCTCCCCCCACTTTTTTTTTAAGTGGGAAGGAATCTGCTGCCTTGCTGGTACCACAATAATCTCCTGTCCAAAGTGACTGCCTCACCTTGCCTCATGGAAGAGCTGCCTCTGCAAGGGCTAATCTCTGGGTAAAACTTTCTACCCAGCTTATTGCTATCAGCTTGAATGGGATAACAACCGAGTTCTAGGGCATGGCCTAGGGCACAGGACAAGGTACTCCCATCTTGCTGAGGGTAGACAGGTTTTGGTCTGGTCAGTGAGCTATTGGGACTCCCAGTAGCAATTTGGGAGCCACCTCCTTGAGAAGGGTGGCTTGAGCTACATGGTGGGTTGGAAGAAAGACATACACGTCTTCTTCATGCTTGAGCAAGAGCTATGTGTGAGGTACTGTGGCACAGTGGGGAAATGCTTGACTAACAAGCAGAAGGTTGCCGGTTCTGTTCAAATCCCTGCTGCACAGGAGGAGACAATGGCAAACCCCTCCTGTATTCTACCAAAGAAAACCACAGGTCTCTGTGGGCCCAGGACACTTTACTTTTACTTTACTTCCCAGGCACTTTGGTCTTCACTTAGGATTAAGGCAAGTGATACCATCTACCAAATACTCACAATGCAAAGGGACCTGGGAGATTCTGGCTGCTTTGAAGTTTACTTAGGCTTCTTTCTAGGGACATGTTTTCAGTCCTAGTTTGCAAACAATTCTTATGAGGCAAATTCCATTCAGTTCAATGGGAATTATTACTCCACAGTCAGTACGTGCAGTGGAGAGAGTGCTGGGTAGACTTGGATGCAACTCCCCACATGGCCACAAAACTCAGTGAAAGATCTCGGATCAGTCATTCTCTTTCAGTCGAGCCTACCACACAGGGTTGTTGTGAGAGTAAAGGAGGGGGAGAAAATATATGCTGCCCTGAGTTCCTTGGAGGAACAGCAAGATAAGATACAGCAAATAATACATACATATAGGATTGCAGCCTTGCCGAATAATGCTATATGCATGTTTACTCAGAATTGAGTACAACTCTGGCTTACTCCCAGGGAAACCTGCTTAGGGTTGAGGTTTGAATAGACCTGAAAGCAAGCAGGAAGAGAGAGGGGTTCCCAACCGTGAGTCCCCAAATTTTGTTTGGCTGTTACCACTGGGGATGATGGGAGTTGTAGTCCAAGGACCTGCAGAAACCCAAGGCCGGGGACACCTGGACTGGAGGATGGGCAGAAGTCCCTCCTTGCCTCTGGAGCCAGCTTCTGGCGCAGGATTTCCAGGTCAGAACTGGATGCTTTCCAGGCAGCTTGAGGACCCTCTCCTTGCAGAACTGAACTGCCTCCTGTCGAGGCAGGCAAGGCAAGTGGCCCGGCTGAAAGAGCTCTCCCCCTCCTCCCACCGGCGGGCGTCCCAAATCTGGTTTTCATAGAGCTCGCAGCAACTACCTCCCGCCGTAACTGTCTCTGAAATTATTCATTAAAGTCATTCTAGGAACCCGGCAAAGCCTAGCCTGAAGTTTATGGCCTTCTGTGGCCCTGTGATATGACATCACCCTTCAACATCCAGTACAGGGAGAGAGACGGGTGTGGGTGTCCTGGGTCCCCCTCCCCGCGCTCTCTTCAGTTTTAATTTGTCCAGGTAATTTCAAAGCCAGGGAACGGACCCCCTCCAGCCTCCTTGGAGATGGAGAAGCCGGCCCCCTCCCCTCTGATGAAAGAAGCGGGGGCGGGGGTGGTGCTGCTGGCCTGAGGACCTGCATGCGTGCGTGTGTGTGTGTGTGTGTGTGTGTGTGTGTGTGTGTGTGCCCCGCCGAGGCTGCTGTCAGCAATGACAGATCCCAGACTCAGGAGCTACTGTAGGGCAGATTGAGTTTCTCAGTCGAAACCTCGCGTCCTTCCGCCCTCCCTCCCTTTCTCCATCGACCTCCTCCTCCTAAAAAAAAAAAAAAAAAAAAAGCCTTCCCCAGATCCTGCAGCCCCACTTCGGCAGTTCAAGCGGGAAAAGTTGAGGCCGGCTTTCTCTGCTCCTAGCTTTGGGGAGTCCCTGGCACTCTCGCTCTTCCTCTGGTCTCCCTTCTCGCGTCCTCTCGCTCCTTCTGCCACACGGCGTAAATCTCAGAGATCGCCACCAGGAGTGGGCCCGGAGAAGAAATCTCAGGTAACTCACGGCAGCAGAGACCTCCACCCGATCGCGCGCGTTTACACTGGGGCGCCGGTGCACCACTTGGCGTAAGTCAATGCCACTGGAGCAGGCACTGTATCCCCCTCCTTCCCTCCCTCCTTCGCGCGCCGCCGCGATCGCCTCCTTCACAGCCCCAAGGAGCGCCCCCGCCCCCCGCCAGAGCTGGAGAGGCCGAAGGGCCTGGCCTTGAGGATTTGGCGGAAAGGAAATGGAGTCCCTAGGGCTCGGCGTTTCTCTGTGATCTGTTGCTCCAGGGTGAGGCCCCATTCACCAACAAGGAAAGGAGGGCTGTGGAGAGAAGAGGCGGTGGACTCGAACCTCTCGCGGTTGTCCCAGGGAAGGCTGGTGACAGGACCTCAGTTTAGGATCCTAGCGTGACCCATAAGAGATTAGGCTTCCCAATCCTTCATGGCAGAGAAGGACAGCAGCGGTACAGACGGGGAAAGCTTCAGCACCTACTCCTCATTTTTTTTGAGCGGGGGAGGAAAGACGCTTTTGGGAAAGATGGGCTATCAGGTTTAGTGGGGTTTCCCCCGCATAATATGTGAGGGGGAACTTCTCAACTGCTGATGGGGGATCTGCACCTCTGAGCATCAGCCTCTGAACTATAGGATCCTGGTTGAAAAGGGGCATAAGATCTCTTTTTCCATACCCGAAAAACCAGCAGGCTCCACCTTGATCGATCTGGATCCTTCGACTTCCTTTGCTATGGGCAAGGAGTCCAGCCACAAAATAATTATGGCTGCAGCCCGCTCTACACTATCCTGAGAGTAAGCCCCACAGTGGAGCTTATTTACTAGTAAACATGCACGAGTATGGGCATATTTAGATTTCACTCAAGACGACAGCTCCAGCTTCTTCCCCCAACTTTCTAATCACCAGTCATTACTAAAATTACTATCGGTTTCCCTGCGCTTCGCTTCCAAAGAAACGTGCATGAAGTTTGTGATCAAGTCATAAACCCATGTCAGTGGTTTTTCACTCGGAATCCTACTCTGGCCCAAGAGTGCCGCCCTCCAAACGCTTATTCCTTTGACATCTAATGTGGTTCAAAGACTCAGTAATGTACAGAATGAATGTGGAAAACCGGATTTGTGAACTGGGAGGACATTGGGTGCGACTGTCTTTTCAGAAGTAATCCCATTGATTTCAGTGGGCTTTTCTTCCAAGTAAGGATGCTTACCGTTGCAGATTTAGTTGGCAATCAGCATCATGTATGTCAACCAGCAGGGCTTAATTACATGTGTTTAGACTAGCAGAGCTACGGGGTATGTGTGAATGCGATTCTGATAAGGATTGCAGATATTTCAGGTTGTACCTTGGCACCCAGATCACAAGCATTTACTTCCAAGTACGCTTGTTGGAAGGATCCTAGTCTGTGTTTGTCCTGCCCTTCCGCAGCTTTGTCTTGAGAAAATATCGGGACTTCTTAATAGTCCTTCTGGCTCTAGTTTTTTTAAAAAAAAAAATCTTGTGGAAAGGGAAGTAAGGCGCTTTGCTGTTGATCTCAACTAGGATGTAGAGTTCTCATTTCTGGACTGACAGGACTCCAGTCCCAACACCGATGGAGACTTCGCCATGGATTTCTGGTCAGTGTGGGATTTTTGTCTTGGCATCTCGACCTTCAAAACGTTTTTACCTGGAAGTAAGTGCCCTGAGTGTCCACTGGGACCTACTTCTTTCCAGCTAGCTGTGCTTCGGACCTCAGCTTTACAGGATAAACCGACGGATACTTACGCAAAGATGGTGGGAATTACTCCCATGTGAGTCTGTTTAGGATCGCAGCTTTATTAACCTGCTTGCCCGCCCGGCTTTTTGCGGAATGCCTTGAGCTGCCCTCCTAAGCACACTCCACGAAGGAGTCAGCCCTCTCACTCAGTGACAGACTTGCTTCTGAGTAGACACCCAGAGGCTCGTGGTGTAAATAAAGGGCTCTTTGCCAGCCTCCGCCTGATTCCAGTCCTCCGGTTGGTTTCCAACCCTGCCTCTAGATGTGAGTAGAAGTTTTAACAACCTCCTCGCCGCAGCCCAGGAAGCTCCTTATGAGTAAAGCACAGGACAGGGTGGCGGAGGGGACCACTCTTTAAGGAGCCTGGAGTCTTCGAGGTTAGAGAGAGGCGGTGAGGAGTCTCCCCACGCTGTGCCATTAGAGTTTACATGTTAGGGCAGATGGAGTTCTATCTCCTTATTTCTTGCTACCGAGGAATCGGTTCCAGGGTGATTGCTCAGCTGTTTTAAGGTGGAAGCGAAAGAAAGAATATTCGCTCCTCTCCCCTTTATCTGAGAATCGATCGAAATCCGGAGAGATCTGCTCCTATGCCTTTAACCGGAGTATTCTAGAGGGGCCCCCTGGACACAAGCTTTTGTCTGAACCTGCGATTTCTCTGGTACTGAGCAGATTACTATTGTAACAAAATGACACGAAAATGATGGCCACGTGTCAATCACCGGTCATTCAAGCCGGAAGTGGTCCAGTTCATAGTTTTTCGCAGACTCCAGTCGCTTTCATTTCTTCACAGAAAATGCTGAAAATGAGTTATCACTCATGCTGTCCCCTTTTGGACAAAATTTGGCCAGGGATGGGGTCACGACAAACGTCTCCTGAAACCGTTCGATCTGTTTAAGAGTCCGTTTCTCTTTAGAGTTCCAGTCCACAATCTCGTCAGGCGGAGGTTCTTAGACTGAAAGGGGGAGTTAAAATCTGCTCGGATTCAGGTCATTCGGTTTAATCAGATTGCTGCGATAGGATGCAGCCTCAAGCCCTGAAATCAACAGGTTGCCATGGAAGTGATGTAGATTGATTGCGCGCCGGCAGGACGACCCACCCTGCAAGTAAGCCGACTGCTGTTGGCTCTCATCCAGAGGAAATGAAAACAGGGCGGCAAGCCGCTCTAGCCTATGCACGTTTAGTCGAAAACAAGAGACCCACGAAATTGAATGGGACCTACTTAGTGGCTGTTTCTTAGAGAACTGCAGGGCCACCGTACAGCCCTTACTGCAGAGTAGCTTATCGTGAGGTTCAGCCTCCCTAGCCTCTGATTCATAGAAGGGCTTTTCTTTCCAGACTCCTCACTCCACTCCAACCCCCACCCCAAACCCTTGAATTTTTTTTTTTTATTTTTTTTTAAGCGCTTGCCTTTAATTGTGACCCTGGGCTGATCCACAAAGTCTCCTGTTGGGAGTAGTTGGTGGTGGCTGCATTAGTTGAGCAAGACCTCCCAAGTGGCTCCGGCCCACGTGTCAACGAGAAGGGGACTCTGCTCAGCGTCTAGTCGCGCCCTCATCAAAGTCCCTGGCACCAAGGAGCCTACAGGGTGGGCGGGGACCCCGCAGAACAGTAAACAATGTCTAGCTTGCTCCCCACACCAGGCCTCTCTCTCTCTCTCCCACTCCCGCCTCTCTCACGCGCAAAACATCTCTTCTCAGCAAAGACCCTTTTACAGAGATCCAAAACCTTCAGTCACTATCCCCCACCCCGCTCCATATCTTTAGGAGGATATCGTGTGATTTACGTTTCCGGCTGTCTTGAAAGGGTGACAGTAATTTACAGGGTGACTTAAAGAAAAAGAAAAAGAAAACCACTTCTAAACTAGAATCAGATTCAAGTAGGATATTTCTAAGCCCCCCCCCAAAAAAGTGGGTGGGTGTTTAAATAAGTACACCCACAAACATACAATTAATTTATTTCAGATTTCCTTCCCCCTACGAAAGGAAGGTTACAAGGGCTGCCATCCTTTGGAGCAGAGGCGTTGAAGTCCCTGGGGCCGGATTCCTCGCTTAAGCGTGTTACAAGGCTGCAGGCCTAAGCACATTTACTTGGGAGTAAGTTTAATTGAACTCAGGTGAGATTACCTGTGAGTAACACGCGTAGAATTGCACTGCATGAGTCATCCAATACAGAGGTACAGCTTGATAATAGCAGCTTCCCACTTAATGGGGGGTGGGGCAGGGCGGGGAGACATCAGTTATTAGGTGTGGTGGGCAGAAAGACACATTTTGGGGGGGCAGATATGGTTTACTAGGATGGGAGATCAATAAAATGAGGTCAGGAACTCCGTTTAGGGGGGAATCTGCACCCCTGATCCCATCCACCAGCTAATTAAGGCCAAATTGCTGGCTTTTAAGCCAACTTCTTCCCAAGACAGTTAGGACCGACCTACCTATCTATCCAGGGGCATAGCTAGGGGAGTGGGGGCTTGTGTTCACCCCTCTCTCCATGGCCCCTTGGAGTGAGGGAGATAATGAAGAAAATAGGGAGGGGTGGAGCTGGAAGGCTCTCAGGAGCTGGGGGGCTGGGTTCTTTGAACCCATCTGCTCAATTATACCTTCCCTCCCCACTATCTATCCGCAATTACTTAGCATGTGTTGTTGGCTTGTGCATGTGTAAGTTGAAAAGGCAGCCAATTAAACTGAAGAGAAATAAATAGTAGCTAGGAGTTCCTCCGTAATGAATGGAAATCGTGACCCTCCCAACTGAAAGGTTTTAGGTCTCGGCCGGTGAATGTAAGGTATCTCACGAGTTGTACCGGGCATGCAGTGGAAGTCAATGTGAAAGCCTAGCCTACTCTTAGAGCAATGGTTAAAATAAGGAAATAATACCAGTCCTGACACTGTTGGTACGTGTGAACCGAAGGCCTTCCGGTCTTCTTAGGGTTCTTATGTTAATTGCAGAGAATAGGGTTAGTGGCTACTCTGTATTAGCCATGTATCCCTTGGTAAACGCTCTTATTGGAACCAGCATATAAATTTTCCTAAAAACACCACCATAAAATACTGGGTTTCTGAAAAGCAGGACCAAGAAGGACTCGAGGATCACTGGGGATGTCTACAAAGAGTCACCCAAGGTGGAATTGTGAATATTTGCTGAACTGGAAGAGTTTCGTTGTTTTAAGCATTTTATTGCCTAACAGGTTAACTGAGATGTTCTCGGTTCTTAAATTAACAAAAGTGTTCCAACTGATTGGGTGACTACCTGTAGTTGCCAAGATAATCTCCATCCGGATTAAGTACAGCGGCTCTCTCAAAAACCAGATCGTCCTCCCGAATAACCCCTAGAGACGCACTCTCTGAAACTGTTGCCCGATGTTTGCCAAGAGAGCGTTCCAGATGGAGTCAAAGATGGGCGTCAGTTTTGGACTAGAGTTCACCTCGTCAGAACCATGGAGGGTGATCCTCAGCGGGCAGGAAATATACACCCAGCCAGGTACAAGGGGGAAGGATTGTAAACAGTCGGCCAAAAGGTCGGAATGCCAAGGTTAGCAGCAGACCTGTGGCATTGCTACACAGAGAGCCCAAATACATACAAGAGAACAAAGCCATCCACATGTTGTGAGTGGGTCAGTCTGTTCTACATTTGTAGGTCTTGAGTGTTTTCACAGACAAGTCACAACTCTGCTCTAACTCTTACATTTCCTGGCCTTTTGGACCCACTGTTTACAGTGCGTGCGTGCCTATGTGTGTGCATGGACCTGACAACTTCATGCATCTGAAGAAGTGGGCTGTAGTCACGAAAACGTATCGGCAATAAGTGTGGTTAGACAAGAATATGCTTTAAATTATTTCAGTGAGCCTTATCCCAAGTAAAAGCTTTCTGAATTGAAGCAAGACCAAATCCAGCATACAGTTAAACCTATGCATTTGCGCTGAAAATGACTGAATTCTTGTGTCTATGACTAGGAATATGTATATACTGCTTTCCAGCAACAGTGCTCAGAACGGTGTACATAGAAAAATAAATAAGATGGTTCCATCCCTCTCCGCAGTCCACACCCCTGGTCAGATCCACAAGCCAACTACGGCCAAATTGCTCGCCTTTAAGCCGGCTTCTTCCCATGACGGGCTCACAAAAACATAAGGTAGGCACTACCAACAAACGCTGGAGCAAAGCTGTGCTGAGGCTGGATTTGATTCAATGGTATATAGACTTGCCGATTTTAAAAAGCTTTTCCTTGTAAGGGAAGCCTTGTTAGTTTCCATTGAACTTGCTTCCAAACAAGTCGCTCAGGATCGCAACGTTACCATTACCATAACGTTAGTTTGAAACCGTTGCTTAAAATAAGACTGTAATTCGTTAGCAGCGCTCCAGTTGATGCCAAATTCAGACTGGGTGGTGGGGGTGGTCATTGGACAATTAGAGGGCAGCAGAAGTGGGGCAACAACGTGGTGCTCGTTTGAGTTAATATGGAATTTTCATCTTTTAAGAGACAAAGGCTGAGAAACGCGTTTACTTGTAAGCAGATCTCACCGATATGTCAAAGTAAACGTGTTGAGGATGCGGGTGGAAACCGCTTAAATCTCGTGACACGCTGTATTTCAATTAGGAAAAACATCAGGGTTGATTTCTACATTTGGTTTGGTTCTCTGAGGAGCATTTGCGAGCCGGGGGTGGTGGGGGGGAGACAACCAAAATATGGCGATTCTACATTTTCTGGCAAGTAAATCCTGTTGATTCAAGAGGTTTTACAAGTGGATCCGAAGTAGACTTTCTCGGAAGACTATTCCAATAAACAATTAGATTAATATGTGTCTTGGTTCAGAACGTCTTCATCTCTCTTAAATTTATTCACAGATTAAGATGTTTAGGATTACATTCTTTGCGTTCAAGTAGTGTGAGCAGAATTCAGGTGTTCTTTGGAAATCTGTTGAAATCCAAGTTTTTTAGTCCTGAATTAGTTTTGGACTGGGCTTGTTGTTGTTTGTTTGTTTGTTTTTTAATATTCAGCGGCGTTAGATGGGGAGAAGGGTTGTTTTTAGATTTTTAGTGTCATCGGTTTTGAACATTAAACGCATACAAACGGTGCATGTCAGACTTAAACTAAAATCTCACTCCACTTACCCCTCTTCTCACCCAATCAGATTTAAAACAGAAATCTCTCACCCTTCTTCTACCCACCACCCCTATAATTTAAGATATACTCCTGATCCTCTTTCTTTAAAAAGTGATCCAACTCCCATATCTTCTATCAAATATGGAAAACATAAAAGAGATTTCTTAAAAAGGAAGAAATAAGAAAAAAGGGGAAAAAAGGGCCGAGTGTTGGATATATCTGCTGGACAACGTTTCCAGAACTTTTGAGATCATCTGGGCCATAATCCAAACATCTTAAGATAGTCCCCACCCCAAGCTCCGCCGCTAATTGTCCTTAGTGGGGAAAACCAAATTATTTGCCTTAGGACATTAGAAGTTTCATTTAGATGCACAACCCACTTGAGACCACCCTCGAGTCTCGGCAGTTGAGTTTTAGGAAGGACTACTATTTTATTCGAAACTATTGAGGCCCCTTCTCAAGCATCCACTTGCTTTCTGATCTAGCTGGACTAGAGAATTCGGCCTCGTCTTCAAAGCGCCGCTGTTCCTAGTCTAGCTGTGTTTTCAAACCATAACGGTGTGAATCTGGCCAACAAAGACCAACCCGAACAAACTGGGGGCGGGGGAGGATTATAAATTGGGGGGATGAAACGCATGTAGCAGTAATCGTTTGCACCTGAGAAATGTTTTATTCCGATGTTAATTTGAAACATAAAATGTCTCGTTATTTCCATAAGGTGACTGTATACAGATACATAAGGTAGCCTAATGGGCAATTTCGATGGTTTTGAATGCCCATAATATGTTGTAGATCAAAGGAGCTGTGTATTTACAGACCGCTCTCACACAAGCGCACATGCACGCACACACATACACACACGTTTCCTTCTCCTTTTAAGATCTCGTGAAAGTAGTCCCACTGGAGTTAGGAAGGCCAGTAACTCGTGAAATATGAAGAACTTGCGGGAAATGCCTGGAACTCACCGGCCTGGTATGGTGTGTGGGGGTGGGGCGGGGTGAGCGGGAGTGTCCCAGAGAGAGAGAGAGACTCAAGATACTCGAAGTGATCCTCCTTCTGGATGACCTCTTGCCATTTCACACCATTTTTGACAATTTAATACCTGAGATCCATAACCATTGAAATGGGATTTACTTCCAATAATTCCAGTTATGTCGAAGTCTGGACATTCCTTATGGTTCTAATTACGCCGTCAACATACCTGGCGCTGTACAGAAGAGCATAACCAAAAAATACAGGCCCCTGCCCCGAGGACCTTACAATTATTCAGATTTAACCAATTGTAATAGTTCATTTTTCCAGGGAACCTGTTTGTGCTTTTAGCTCATTTCTTTTCATGTTATATTAGGCCCATTACCGTTTGTCTAGGGCAAGTTGTTCATTAGCCCACTAACCCTTACATCAGTCGAACCCTCCCCGGTCCCCACGTTTTCAAAAGACTGAATGACAAGTAATTGCTTGCTTTGTTCTGGACTCTCTTTCACCCGTGTACAATCGCGGTGTGTCCCCCAAGATCGCGTTAGGCGAAAGCGAACAATCTATCCTAGAGCTCCAAGACTCCTCCCGATTCCTTTTCACTTTTAGGTTCAGAAAACGGTGGCCTGAGGAGCAGACAATGGAATAACAGACTTTAAATGCGATTAGGAAACTGCTAAAAACTATAGGAACCCCACAGCCCAGTAACCAACAACAGAAATGGTGGATGAGGAAATATTCACAAACGGAGGTAGAACATCCGAAGTAATATAGTGCCCATTTTCTGTGCCTTCTGTGTCTGGCTATCTAGAGGGTCTTTCAGCAGCCAAGGTCTTAAGAGTTGCTGGGTATTTTACATCTCGGTTTCCCCCCAAATACACGGAAGAACTAGATGAGACCCTTAACAACCTAAAGGCTGCTGTCGCCAATGTCTTGTGCTCTGATCTCCCACGGGCTGGAGCCGACGTAGTCAGGAAAGGTCTCCGAGGGCCACGTGGGCGGAAGTGGCCCTCAGGGGTCCTGCAGCCTATCAGGTGAACTTTAGTTAGAGCAAATGGGCATAACTGGTGTATTTTGTCCTGATCTTCTTTTGTCTCAGCACTGTATAGGAAATTTTGGATGGTATTTGTATAGATGTATATATGAGTATCCATAGTGTGTATGTTATTGTAGTGATATTTCTGTAAGTTGTAAACTGTATCTATTGCAAATTATTGCAAATCATTGCAGTTATTATTGCAAAGTATATATGAGTATGCAAATTATTGACAAGTATATTATTGTAAAGGCGGAAGTTTGGGGAGGCAGACACATTATATCTATCTATATATCTATATCTCCATAGTGTGTGGTATTGTAGTGGTGTACCTACCTCTGGTATTTCTGTAAGTTGTAACTTTTATCTATTGCAAATTATTGTCATTTTTTAATTTAAACCCCCCCCCAATCTTACCACTTAGTCAGATTTACAAAACTGCTCCCTTTTGAGATGCATTGGATGCTATCTTTGGACAACAACAACAAATATTTATATACCACTTTTCAACAAAAGTTTCCAAAGTGGTTTACATAGAGAAATAACAAGCAAGCAAACAAACAAATAAATAAGATGGATCCCTGCCCGCAAAGGACTCAATCTAAACAGAAATGTAAGGTAGATACCAGCAACAGACAGTTAGCATGGGACACTGACTAAACCAGGGCCCTTTTTGGCCATGTGAAGTGACTTTGGAAGTTAGCAGTTCCAATCTGTTGTCCTGAATACTAGGATGGTGATTATGATTTGCCCTTGTTTTGATTATAATAGACATTTTGGATGCCTGCCTAGTGCCACCCTTAAACTGGAACTTTAAACTTAAACTGAGTGGGGGAGCCGACACCATCCTTGACACCCACTTGTAAGTTGGTGGAGTTAAACTTTTTAAAAGAGTAACTGGACCACACTATACGATGTTGTGGCATCAGACGGGCTATGGCGGGGTCTGGCATCCACAAGTTTCTACCACCAAAGCAGAAACCAAGAAAAAGCAGAGAAACAAGGTGAACCACCTGAGAACATAAAATCCATCTTCTTTCTCTGTCTTGGAAGGAAGTTGTGAGTTTCAGGTTAGCGCTGGAGACTGTTAACTTCCGGAAAGTTAATAGTCCAGAGAAAGTTCACTTTCAGACTTTGTTGTTTGTGTTTTGTTTTTGTTTTTAAAGCGAGAACACAAAAACTTGCTTTCTTTGTCTAAGTAGCCCTGCGAGTGTTTTAAAACCGTATCACAATTTTCAGAGGCTGATCCAAATTTGCAGCCCCTCAGGGGTGAAGACAGAGAGAAAACTTCAATCCCTCTCTTCATTTCTTTTGGAGGGAAGAGGAACGACACTTCTGCGGGTAGTAAAACTGAAGGTTTGGGTTACGGGTTTAGCCGGGGAGCAGAGTTCAGCAGAATAAGAGGGGAATCCTTAAATGCTAAAAGGGGCTCTCCACCCCTATCTCCCCCGCAAACCTGAGCTCCACTTTTAGATTTCATAAAGTGCAGGCAGTTGGGGCTCCTAAAACAAGCCCCGCCCTTCCTCCTCTGGCTTTTTGCTTAACTCTGCCTGAGAAATCGTTCTGTAGGATTAGAAAGAAAACTCACTGTTTGACACTCGATTACTTTGGGTTGGTCCTACCTAAACCTCATTTTGGTTTGCAGATTTTCCTTCTGCTCCTACACCAGCTCCTAAGATTTTGGAAAAGACACCCCCCCATCCCCCCCCTTAAAGTGAACATTGGCAATATACAGACATGCCCCGTTGCCACAGAAGATTGTTTTAACAGGAATTGTAACACGGGCAGGACTATGTGGAGACAACCCAAAGTAATTGAGTGACATCCATAAAGCTAGAAAAAAGGAAAGGAAAGGTTGTGGTCGAGTTGGTGTCCACTCCTGGCAACCACAGAGTCATGTGGTTTCCTTGGTAGAATGCAGGAGGGGTTTACCATTGCCTCCCCCATGCAGTATGAGATGATGCCTTTCAGCATCTTCCTATATAGCTGCTGCCCGATATAGGTGTTTCCTTTAGTCTAGGGCAGTGTTTCTCAAACTTTTTGGAGTCAAGGACCGCTAAATTCTTCGTGCAGAGTTTCAAGGACCGCTACATTCTTCATGCACAGTTTCCCAGACCAGCAGTTAGTAAAGGGGTTTCAAGTCTATCTATCTATCTATCTATCTATCTATCTATCTATCTATCTATCTATCTATCTATCAGACTTCTCTACTGCCCAAAACTTGCATCTCTGGGCAGTTTAGAATGAAAATAATATAAGCATGAAAATAATTAAATTTGGAATCTTTTGCAAACATGGAATATTAGGGGTTCTTAACCTTGGGTCCCTCAGTTAAACTTCCATAACCCCCAACAACAATGGCATTTGGCCATTATGGCTGGAGATTATGGGAGTAGAAGTCCACCAACATCTGGGTACCCAAGGTTGAGAACCCCTGAATCTAAAAGCCTGGGTGAACAAATTTGTCTCCAGTATGTCTTCAGTATGTGCAGGGTGGGGGTGGAGGTGCTTGTGATTACTCAATGGAGAGGGGATGTTGGGCCATTAGAAAAATCCAAAAGCTACATGGGGCCAATGAAAACAACATACAAGCAAGCCCCACTGATGCAAGAGAGAAACAGCGTTCCCTCTCAAGGCGCCTCGATCACAACAGGCAGCTGGGTTTCAACCAACCAACCTTTGGCTGCAAACAATGAGCATGCAAGAACCAGCAGCCCTTCAAGTGGCGCCCACTGCCATACTTTTTCCTCCATGCCCCCGCACTGCATACAGTTTGAAGCTGTAAAGATAGGGAATAAGATAGCTGTAGGAAGATCTCAGCAGCACGTGGAGGCAAGGCACAAGAAGGGTCCCATGTCTCCGTGATACTCTTCCTCTTCCGTACCATGTGCAAAATTGAGGAAGTGAGTGCCTTGATTTCAGTTGGGGTGGGGGGTGGGGTTGACTCCCAGTCAGGGACCAGCACTCAACCCTTCGGGGACCGGCAGCGGTCCAGGGACCAGTGGTTGAGAAACACTGGTCTAGGAAACACACCGGCAGGAATTCAAATCAACAGCCTCCTCCTGGTCTCTAGGCTGGTTACTTCCCCACTGAGCCACTAGGTGGCCTAAAGCTAGAAAGATCACCTCCAATTAGAAATGGTTAAGCAGGATCACGGCCTTTCCATTCGTTAAGCACCAGGCCATTATTACACTCACAATGAACCGCTTAAAGATTTTTGGGGTGGATTTACTGATTATCGGGTTTAACGGATTAATTGCTTAAGAAACCGATTAGGGCGATTATCAGAGTCTGTCGATGTAAGAAATCATGTTAGAAATTACTACCTCCGAAAACTTTGGGAAATATGACCCCTCTGTTAATTTCAAGTCCCGCTGCAATCCTAAACATACTTACTAGGAGAGTAAGCCCTATTGAACACAGGAGATTTACTTCTGTACAGTCCCATGTTACAGAAGTATTTGGATCTGGGCTGTCAGATACTCCATGGAGACAACAAAATAAATAATCTATTTTCCTCTTGAGTCATGAATGCCACCCTCTGAATTCTTTCATGGGGGGCAGCTCTATTTAAATCTCAATGTAGAAAAACACTGTTCCACAATTGGGAGCAAGGGTGTAGCTTCAAAGAACCCGCCCCCCCAGCTTCTTTTACCCCTGCTGACTTGGTAAAGAGGCACCTTTTAACGTGGTGATTCTCTTTATTTAGCAGGGGGAGAGTAACTGGCCCTATCCACCCCCAGCGCAGTACCTCCAGTGACTGTCGCTGTTGTGTGTCTTATGTTTCTTTTTAGAATGTGAGCCCTTTGGGGACAGGGATCCATCTCATTTATTTATTATTTCTCTGTGTAAACCGCCCTGAGCCACTTTTGGAAGGGTGGTATAGAAATCAAATGAATGAATGAGGGGCCCCCAGCTCCACCCCTTCCTATTTTCTTCATTATCTCCCCCACCCTAAGGGGCCCGCCAGAGAGGGGTGAACATGGGCCCCCTCTTCCCTAACTAGCCCCTGGTTGGAAGTGATAGGACACATCCCTTCAGGACTCGGGTTGCAGTCTGAGCAACTGTGGGAGTACTAGGGAGACACATACCATGCACACTTACCTAGGAGGAACCCTCATTAAGTCCAGTGGTGGGAGTTACTTCCAGATAAACAGGCATAAGACAGCATAGCAATTTTAGCAATCATTTGATCTGTGTTCCCATACTGCCCAAACCTCAAAAGGTTTATTATATACATACAAACTCTATAGGTCATAGCAAAGGACTGCCACAGGACCGCCACAATCCATACATAAATAAACTAAGGCATTCAGTGTGTAGATGAATAAGCAGAGATACTGCAAAAACATTGACTTCAATACCTCCCATACAGATTAATAAAACCATGTCAATTAGAAAATTAAAACATTTCACTGTATTTATTTATATATTAAATATGTATACCGTGCCCCTCCAACACAATGCTGGTGCAGTGACTCACAAGAATAATAGATCACAATAGGAACATAGGAAGTTGCCATATACCAAGTCAGACCATAGGTCCAGCTAGCTCAGTATTGTCTACATAGGCTGTCAGTGGCTTCTCCAAGGTTGCAGGCAGGAATCTCTCTCAGCCCTAAAAAAAATCTTGTCCTATTAAAAAAATAAATAAATCTTGTCCTATCTTGGAGATGCCAGGGAGGGAACTTGGAATGTAGATGCTCTTCCCAGAGCTGCTCCATCCCTTGAAGGGAAGGTCTTACGGTGCTCACACATAAAGTCTCTCATTCATATGCAACCAGGGTAGACCCTGCTCAGTTAAGGGCACATGTCATGCTTGCTACCACAAGACCAGCTCTCCTCTCCATACCCTTAAGATATTACATAGTTATCCAATATACAAGTCCCTTTGAACTCTGTAGGCTGTACTTCCTAACACAGAGACTAGGATTGGGCTCCAGAAAAAAAAAATTATGTAGGTCAGGATCTCGAACTCTGTCACCAGTTATCCTTCACACCTCAGGTCTAGTTTAGGAGACTCTAACTGCTTTTTGTGTATGACTTAGGCTGTCTAGCCTGCCCCATCTCTAACTTGCCCCATCGGGATACTATTATAACATAAACTAAGGAATGCAATCAAGACAAAACATACAGGGCTGGTACATAATACTAACCCCTCACCCCATTAATAGGTCAAAGCTGGCCATTGCAACGCTTCTGAAAGTTGCTCAAGGTGGGGCTACGGACGCCAGATCCATCCTGCCCGAGTGACTCCCTTGAAAGCCTCACTGTGGCAAGATTTAAGCACATACCTACCTCTGCTACCGAGCTTAGTTGGACTTGAAAATGGTTGACATGTTTTATTGGGCCCTTTGAGTTCACTACTGGGCCCAATCCACCTAGAAACTACTGGGCCCGATCCACCTGGAAGCCTTCTGCACAAGCTCCATTGAAACTGCAATGGACTCCAGAGCATTTCCCAACTATTTCCGCCCAAGAGGAAACAGCTCGCTTTGCAAGCTGCTAGGCTTCCTTCCTTGTAAAAGAAATGTCACTTTTGCTCTATTATTATTTTTTTAAACCACATGCACACAGACCCTCTCATGGGTAGCGTCATCAACACCTCTTAATACACAGTAAGTAGCTGCTTGTCTAATGACTGACTTAATCTCCCGTTTTATGACGATAGAACACGTGTTTCATTTGGGAGGAAGAGTTCTCCAGATTTGCTGCAGCCATTTCCCATTTCAGCCTTCTTTACATGTAATTTTTCTGGTGTGTGTTTTATCACCCAGATCCAAAAACTTTTAAATTCCAGATGCTGAATAAGTCTAGTACAGATCTTTAGTTCCTAGAGTTTAGAAGGTGCAGTGGATGCGTTCCTAATAAGAAGCTTTTGTGACATCTCACAAGGCAAGGGATAAAGAACGTGCGTGTAAAGCAAGAAGAGAAGCATTTAAGGGCGGACAGAGGACTTATTTCCGCCTACTTTTTGTTTTCACAACAAACACAATATGAGCAAAAAGGATTACAAAATGAATGTCTTCTGAGATCATATATCTATATCTAGATATATTTCTGGATGACCCTTGGGGGATATCTATATCTATATAATGCCTTTTGAGATATGATTTTTGAAAGCGGGTACATGTGTGGGTGGGTGTGATTAAATCATTAAAAATCATATAGCAGAGTTTTTGGTGACATTTAGTATACTTACAGAAAGGTGAAAGATGTTGATGTTTGCACATATGAGAAAATGGTAAAACTTTCCATGGGAATAAGATTATTGTTATGATTACAGTTTTATTTTGAAAAAGCTCAAAGAATGTAGGCTTCTTGTCCCTTCCCCCTAGTCCATTATTAAATAAATAAGCAGATCAACACAACTGCCTCATAGGGTGAGATTTAGATTAACCTTCTCCCCGGAGCAAATTGCCACGAGTTATGCAAACTCTTCAAACCAAACATTTTAGAATGAAAACACTGTCAGTTCTAAAGAGTCCGGCACACATCTGATCTTATTTGGGGGCACGAGCCCAATTAATACCTTATGTTCCACGCACGTGCAAACTGTATTAAGTCTGCACACATAAACATAAAGTTATGCACAGGTAAAGTCCAACGCCTGAACAAATGCAAGGTACATCGCCTTGCATTTGAGAGAGCTTGTAATAAGGTTCCTTTTTTAACGGGAATTTGAGTGCAAGTCATTCACACTGTAGACACAAATGTACATGTGCGCCTATACACTTGTACTGCATAATGTCTGAATAAGGCTATGCGGCTATGGACACACGATTTGAAGGGGGGGAAGATTAACGGCGGCGAGATCTATAACCAAATTAAACAAGAGATCCACGTTTGAGAAGTATGACATTGTGGTTGTGACTACTGCTATGCTGTGATTCTTAAACCACTTACTCTGGAGCAGACCCACCAAACTAAATGGGACCTTTTCAGGAATCTAGGGCTATAGTCAAACTAGACAATACGTTCTATCGCAGATTCTGCCAAAAGGTACTGCGGACTGGCAACTCTTTCCTAAACATCTTTGCACCTTAGTAACCGCCCCATGTTTAATCGGACGTACTTCTAATAATGGTGTTTAGGATTACAGCACTATTTAATCTATGACTTGCACTCTCGGGGTTTGATTATCCCCCCCTCCCACACTTTCAAGAAATCAAACTGAGATATGAGAAAAGCTACACCAATGTAAGATCCGGACTAAATATGTAGCGAAACCTCAGCCCGGTCGGCAGTGAGTCCAGTAAAAGAGGCGCCCACGCTTATGATTTATGCTAGAGTTGAACCTGAGTCTCTAGCTGTCGTTGGTCTGCAGCCCTGCCGCTCCTCCCCCCCCCAATCATCCCCAGCTGCACTGCAGCCGAGAAAGATGGGAGTTGTAGTCCAACAATAGCCCGAGACCTTCAGGGTGGCCACCCTGATTTATATCACCACCCAAATAAACACCTATTCTTGGGAGTAAAGCCCCGCTGATTTCAACGGGAGCTTCTTCCAGTGAAAGAGCTTTGCATGGCCTGCTGTTCAAGTTGTCGTATTGGCTTCCCTTCGGTCGGTGTAAAATAAATCCAAACAATGTTATTAAGCTGTGTGCATTGGGAGGACTCAATCTTCTTGCCCAAGGCAACCTTTCAAGGACACAGAGAACAAGGGAAGAGAAGAGAAACAGGCTTGTTGGTTTATTCAAGAAAAGAGTCGGGATCCTCGGATAAGGGCAGCAACTTGTACTTACTTGAGAGTAAGCCCCATTGGATGCAATGGGCCTTCTCAGTAAACAGTGCATAACAGCGGGCAGCCCAAATGTCATTGCTTTCCAGCAGGAGTCTATCTACTCCGAAAGAAGACCCCCCCTGGGTTCTCTGGAGCTGAGTCCCAGCAGCCTTCGTTTCCCTAGTGCGTCGCCCTTTCTCCGCCCCCCTCTGGCAATATATGGGGCGCTGCCGGGGTGCATTACGGAAGAGTCTGGTGAGAATGGGGTGAGGGGGGCTGGAGCATTCCTCCGAGATGATCATTTCGGGTGATCGTCTGGGAAAGGCAGAGCGTCGGTAGCTCCCTTGAATTCTCGGTATGTGTAGAAATCATGTTCGGGAATGAGGTCTGGAGGAAGCTGTGAGCCGTCCCTGCGGTATCTCACTGATAAAAAAAGGGCGTGTGAGACAGCAAACCTGGCAGATGGGAGTGAAGTAAACGGTGGCCGCAACATACTAACCGCAGATGTTTGTTGTGTCTTCCAGATTGGGGAAGGCTCTGATAGTTTCCAGTTCTGAAAGGCTTCGGAGACCATGATCGGATTCCTGGAAACTGGAGGGCAGGGCTCTTCTCTGCCACAGGCTGCCGTGGGTGGTCACCCCGGTCAAACCCTACCGTCAGCCTGACAGGGATGGTTTGCTTGGTTGCTTACAGCGTCGCCTCAAGTTGCCGCGTAAACACCGCGCCCCAATGAAACCGACTGGCACATCAGCAGTAAGCACGGCCGGTATCGTCTGTGGGGAAAGCACCGGTTCTGTGTTTGGCGGCTGCTCTGGAGAAAAGCCACGTCAAAACTATACGGTTTGGTACCCGATCCATATGGGCCTACTGCCAGGTTGATACAGAGGGAAGGCAAGGCTCGTGTGGAGACGCAGATAGATTCACGACTGCGAACACGAAAATCTAGAGAAATCATGATATATGCTGTCAATGAATTTATTTTTAAAATGCAAGCCAAGGCAGTGAAGACAAAACCTAATCTTAAGTTTAATCCATTTACTGGGAAGTAACGTTCACTTAGGGCGAATCCGAATGCTCTAGGACGCTATCCCTCCGAAGGGAAGCACATGTGGAGCCCGAGCATATTTACCCTGCAGTAAATCTCACATATTTCAATGAGACTAACTTTCAAGTAAGTCTACACAGGTTTGCAGCTTTGGAGCCCCTTTCTTTTCAGTGAGAGAGTTAACCAAGAGTGTATTTCTCTATTATCATCTTTGGCCAGACTCCCCCATGGATTCATTTCCACCCAACACTCCCCACAAGGAGCTTAGGAGGAAAGACCTTTGGGTTCCAGAGCAACGATGCACTCATGCAGTGAGAGAGCAGCATTTTTGACCCCACCTCCTTCCCTAGGAAGCCCTCTCTGCCACCAGAAAATATGTCCCTGAAGGTTGTGTAGCCCTTGAGGACATATTTTGGTGTGACATAGAGAGCTTCTTGGGAAAAGTAGGGGTGTCAACAATTTCCCCTTCTGAGTTGTACTGGTGCAGTTGGTTGGGATGTTTGTTAGGCTGCTCTTTTGCTGTGCCAGTGCATCTTTTCTGTGTATGCCACAGAATGTGTTTGTTTAGGATGGGGGAATCTGACTTATTTATTTTAAACCAATGTACTTTGCCTTAAGTACAGTGCTTGAATTAGTCAGAGGGAAGCTAGGGGATCCTTAATGAAAAGTGCCCTCCCAACCAGTGTTCCCTCTAAGGTGTGCACATGTGCACACAAGTTTAGTTTAGTTTTTTTTAAATGTTCACTCAGTTGATTTTAGCTCCTGCTCAAATTCAATCAGGTTCCATTCTGAATGAACATGTGCATACATTGCTTTGGTGCTGCCACCCAAAACAAAATGCATTCTATGCACAGATAAAGGGGGAACAAAAGCAAGGGAACACTGTAGGGATGTGCACGAATGGCTTGTGCAGGCACGGGCGGGGTGGGGAGCATTGCCCTTAAGGAGCAGGTAAGCAGGTCCTTATTTATTTATTTATTAAACTTCTATACCGCCCAAACTTTTGTCCCCATAGCTCCACTGCTGCCCCAGCCTGGAAAAGCAGCACGGCAGCAGCAGAGCAGGTAAGGTCCTGCTTACCTGCTCCTTAAGGGAAATGCTCCCTGCCCCCTGAACTGGTTTGGTTGCAGGGCCCAAGCTGGGTCTGCATTTCCCAAAGGAGGCTGCGAACCAGCTTGTGCACGTCCCTAGAACACTGCTCCTCCAATTTTAGCCAAACCATTCATGTCTTCTGTCAAACAAACAAACAAACAAACAAAGAAACAACCAGTAGATGGGGCGGGTTTCTCATCCCTTGCAGTTGAAGAGCAGCTTAACTGGATGGGACTGTCCTCAATTCAAAGCTCAATCCATTTGGATGAGCTCTGAATTCAGAGCTCAGTTTGGCTTTGCCCCGACCTTGTTCTCAGCAGCCATACAGAAAATGATGCTCCTCCTCTGCATGTGCTTAGCAGAATCCCTTCCCATGCCAAGAGGATGCCTCAGATCCCTTACCTCTCCTCTCCCCTTTCTCTTGGGCAGAACTGCCACAAATATGTATGTAGCAAATTGTTTCTTCTTCCTGAGTTTCGAAAGAACCCACAAATGTATGCTAGTATAATGTTTTCCTGCTTTCCTCTGTGGTGCCTTTCAGTGTTGTGTCTAGTAGCCCTGATGGCACAGCAGGGAAGTTACTTGCCGAGGGAGCAAGAGGTTGCTGGTTTGAATCCCTGCTGGTATGTTCCCCAGATTATTGGAAACACCTCTATCAGGCAGCAGTGATATAGGAAGATGCTAAAAGGCATCCTCTCATACTGTGTGGGAGGTGGCAATGGTAAACCCCTCCTGTATTCTACCAAAGAAAACCACAGGGCTCTGTGGTTGCCAGGAGCTGACACTGACTCCATGGCACAACTTAACCTCTTACCTTTAGCTCTGATTGGCTGGGTCTTGATCAAAGGAACTGGATCTGAGTATTTCCCATTGCTTGCATGAATGAAAACTCATTTCTTCATAGTGGTGATGGTGATCTGGTTAGCTGTTTTGACTGACTTCCCTTGAGTCTTGCTCTGGTCACTCCAGGTAACATTATCAGTGTGCTGTTAAGTTAGAACATAAGAACAGCTCTGCTGGATCAGACCCAAGTCCTATCTAATCCAGCATCCTGTTTCACACAGTAGCCCACCAGATGCCTCTGGAAGCCTACAGGCAGGAGTTGAGGGTATGCCCTCCCTCCTGCTGTTACTCCCCTGCAACTGGTACTCAGAAGCATCCTGCCTTTGAGGCTGGAGGTGGCATATAGCCATCTGACTAGTAGCCATTGATAGACCTCTCCTCCATGAAGTTATCCAAACCCCTCTTAAAGCCATCTAGGTTGTTGGCTATCACCACATCTTGTGGCAGAGAATTCCACGCGTTGATTATGTGTTATGTGAAAAAGTACTTCCATTTGTTGGTCCTAGATTTCCTGGCAATCAATTTCATGGGATGACCCCTGGTTCTAGTATTATGTAAGAGGGAGAAGAATTTCTCTCTATCCACTTTCTCCACACTATGCATGATTTTATCGACCTCTATCATTTCTCCCCACAGTCATTTTTTTTCTAAACTAAAAAGCCCCAGGTATTGTAGCCTTGCCTCATAAGGAAGGTGCTCTAGGCCCCTTATCATCTTGATTGCCCTCTTCTGTACCTTTTCCAGTTCTACAATGTCCTTTTTTAGATGTGGTGACCAGAATTGTACACAGTACTCCAGGTGTGGCTGCACCATCATTTTGTATAAGGGCATTATAATATTAGCAGTTTTATTTCCAATTCCCTTCCTAATGATCCCTAGCATGGAATTGGCCTTTTTCACAGCAGCCGCACATTGAGTCCACACTTTCACTGAGCTGTCCACCACGACTCCAAGATCCCTCTCCTGGTCAGTCACTGACAGCTCAGATCCCATCAGCATATACTTGAACCTGGGATTTTTTTGTCCCAATGTGCATCACTTTACAGTTTGGGGGCGATTCTGGGCTGTTTCAGGCAATTGCACCTTTCCATTCCATTTTGGGCACTGAAGGGGATCATAAAAGTGCAAGATTGGAAATATGTTGCCACTGCAATACTCTTCTCCAAGCTTGGAAATATTTTTGTTCTACAGTATTCTTCCCCAGTGTCTGTAGCCCATTTCATTGTTTTGGGAATGCCGCTTGACTGCTAGGGGGCCATTCCTGGCTATTTCAGGCCATTGCACCATTTCGGCTCTGAAGGGGTTAATAAATGTTCAATATCCCAGGCTTTTGCCATGTCTTAGAGACTGTTCTGGTCCATTTTTAGCTCTGAATGGGGTTAATAGAAGTGTATAATTGGAAATATTTCAGTGCTAAAATATTGTTCTCCAGCTTTCACCCAGACCCAGCAATGTAAATGTTTTACTCTCTTCAGATTTGGGACTCAGAGTTCTTGACTTCTATACATATCCATACCTTCACAAACTATTGCAAAATAATATTTTGACAGTACAACCCTATGTACGTTTACTCAGAAATCAGTCCAGCTGTGTTCAGTGGGGCTGACTCCCTAGTTAGGAATGCTGCCAAAGTATCTAATTTAAAATACTTTTTAAAAGTCCTCCATTGTATGGGTTGCAGTTAGATAGAAGATGCAAGATGGCTCTATGGGAAACAGAGGAAGACACAAGAGTGGATACTCCTTTTGGAATGAGTGGTCACAAACAGAAAGGAAAACGAATGGTGGTCCATGAGTTGATTTTAACCTTGTATAGAATGAAATGGTAGAATTCTGGACTGATCCCCGTGAAGCTGCAGATCACAGACAAGCCTCATCATCTACACTTGTCCCAGAATGAGATGACAATTTTCTGAGGTGGTATAATGGGGTGTTGATCCAGGTTGCAGATCCCACTTCAGTGCAGATCCAGGTTGCCAGTTTTTGAATGCTCTCCTATGTGCACACATCTTCTTGCAAACTAAAACAAAAACTAGCACTGGGAGAGAAAAGTTCTAACCCAGCTTCCTCCTGCTGTGCTAATTTTCTAAATTTAGGGAGATGTTATGTAGGAGGGATTAGAGAAATTTTATTCCCCACTTACAGTCTGAAGTGGGACAGGCCATTCTACAATTTTAGGACTCTAAGATCTCAATTTCCACCTAATTCTGCCCAGGGGTGCAGATTCCTCCCTAAACACTTGAGGAGTTCCCCTTTCATTTTACTGAACTAGGCCCCCTACAAACCTAACCCATATCTCCTCCCGCCCCACAATGAGTGTCTTTTACTTTCTTTGCCCTGCCTTGTATACTTTCTCCAGAAAACCAGGATCACACACTGCTAGATCTACATTCTGTTATGAGAAGCTCCTTTAATGCACTCCGGTCCAAACCAGTGATGACTGTTTCCAATACAATGCAATCTTCTGCAGTGATTTCCCTATTGTCTGGAATTAAATGTATCTCTTGGTTGACAGGCAAAAGCATTTCCTAAAATTTGTGCCAGTTCACAGCTCATAACATCCGCTGGGTTAACACAAGGGAGTTCAAGCGCCCCCCACTGTTTTATTTTGGCAGAGCAACCGCAGAGAACAGAAAAGGCTCTAGCACTCCAAAGGACTGGGCTCGAACCTGGACGAGTTTGCCAACTCCAGAGACTTAGGGGCTCTCTAGAGAGCGATTTGAATGGGAAGTCCATTGGATGGCCTGCAGTTATCACTTCGAAAGACCCTGTCAGCAACTATCTGGGGGAAAGACTCTGCAAAGGTGTTAATGGCGAAGCTGCTGTTTGCCAACGTCTGGCATCAGTGGTTCATGATAACATCCCAGTGACTTGGGCTCAGGTATAAAAATGAGGGACTGTTTTAAAATAACTGAACTTTCCAAAAGGGGCAAAAGGAAAACTATTTTAAGAAGAGCGGCAAGGAATAACAAAGTGCATAGGACGAAAGGCAAACCTAAGCAGAGCACATTAAGTGCTGTCCTAGGCCTTATTTACCTGGTGATCATTCTCATGGAGCTCAACTGAATTTACAGTAATTCCTAGTTAATGTGCTTAGGGATGAATGCCTTGATGTTCCATGCAATTCTGGGTATGTTTGCCCAAAAGTTAGTTGGACTGATTCTACCTGTGCTAACTTTCAACCAAGTGTGAAGAGAAGCAATGTCTGAAATACAGTTACCATTCTTTACATAGGTTAGGAAATAATGGTCTAATAATCATGATACTATCTTTGTGAAAGCTTGAGGATTTGGCCCCAATCAAGTGTTCAAGCCGCCTTGTAGATTAAACAGAATTGGGGAAGAATATTTATCTCTAGATTCACACACACACACACACACACACACACACACACACACACACACAAACACAGAGTTTGTGGCACCAAAGAGTTGAGGCACCTAAGAGACTTATTCTGGCATAAGCTTTTGTGGACGAGAGCCCAACTTCATCACATGCTCTTTATTATGCATCTTTATTATTAAATAGATGCCATGAGAAATCTGTCTAAGGTGCTACAAAGACTCTGTGTCTTTGCTGTAGCAGACTAATGTTTATGTACAAAAGCCCCACTGAGTTAAGTGGGCCTTACTGCATAGTAAGTGTAACTAGATTTGCACTGGATAGAGGGCTACCTTTCTGAATTTCTAGCGGAAGTAATTCAGAATCACAACATCAATGTCCTCTCTACTCAATCTCCTTGTGATTGTTACAGATCTTGAAATTAGGGTTTGGACACATCTTAATGAAAGCCAGTCCATTTAGGTTTAGGGTTGGAGTTTGTGTATGTGGCTTTAAAAAAAAAATTATTTATTTTATTATTATTTTATTAACAAGAGTGTTTAACTGATACTTTTCAACAAAAAAAGTTCTGCTAGCAGTTTATATAGGAAAAGAAATGAAAAGATGGTTCACAATCTAAAATCCTAGGTAATTGAGGTTAATTCTTAAGAGTTTGATCTACAGTCAAGTAAAGTGTAAGAACTTGCTTTTCAGACTGTTATGTTTTCCAGCTGAATTCTGTTTCTCCCCTCCTACACAGTTTTACTTGGAAGCAGTCCCATTAATTTCAGTGGGACTTTCTTTCAAGCCACTGTGACAATGCAGCCTAAATCTTTTGAAGTCCAAGTCCTTGATAGTGGGTCTTGGACTGAGTGGTAATGAAAGTTTTGGAAAGTATGGAATGAGAGCTTACTGCTGTGCTGGTCCCTCCCTGGAGATGGAGGGTCCACTGACATGCAAATGACCCCTTGGCCAGGCCTACACATCATCCTTGTGCTCACACCCACCCATCCCTCCGTTAGCAGCATGACCTTGCTCACTGATCATCCCAGCCAAATTGGCTTCCTCTCTCCCTCCTTCTCTTTGGAATGACATATCACTGGAGTCCTAATGGAGATTAATAAGCTGTTTCCAGAAGCTGACGACAGATTGTCCCAATAGAAAAAACCATAATTGCTCCAAATACCAGAAGACACCGGTTCCACAGGGAAAGGGGGAATAAAAACTCCATCGAGTTATGTGGATCCGTCAACATATCGGGCAGAGCTCTGGGCAACAAAAAAGGATCTTGTGCCAGACTGCCAGTAAAATGATGTTAAGATAACAAGGCATAAACTATGAAGAGCTAGGCATGGGTAACCTCACTGATTTCAATGTGCTTAGGCATCCCTTCCTCTGTACAGGATTGGGCTGAAAGTAAGGTGTACTTCTTACTGAAGTGGTAAACCTATGGCACTTCTGACTAAGTGCAGTTGGTGACTCACACATCACTTCCCTATAGAAAAAAGAACCACCTCCATATAGAAATCCGTATGTCAGGGAGATGGGTTCTAGCCTAACCTTCCTGGCTCTTACACACTGAGGCTATTCCCACGATCTGGTGAAATTGGGCTAGGGGAGCCTAGCCTGATTTCGCCTGACCGTGAGAACCACCAAGCCCGGTGGCCTCCAAGCGGCCAACCCGCTAAACTACCACCGCCTTAAAACCAGGTTTGCGGAACGAGCACTCTTAAAACCAGGTTTGTGGAGCAAGCTCTCCGCAAACCCATTTTTAAAAATCGTGTGTTGCCGTGGCATGGCTCTGCGGTGTGACAACTCACAAGTGTGACAACTCCCCGACTGGGAGGCTTAAAAGCAGCTTCCTGGCTCAGGGGTCTCTCCAGCATGCCCTGTGCGCTCGTGCAGGGCGTGCTGGAGCTTCCGGGGGCCGCATGGCCCCCGATCCTCCCAGCCACTGCCGGCTCCCTCCCCAGACAGCTCCCACTGATCATGGGAACCGCCTCACTATCTTTTTATATGCCGGGATTTCTTTATTGGTTTGGGTGTGGAGAAGTATTCTCTTCTTTTCTAACTCCCATTTGCAGCTGCCCTTGGATTGATTTGGAATTGGTCTTAGCAAATAAAGTTTGCCCTTCACCCCCAGCTTGGGGCCTTTTGTTCCCTCAGTCATGCTCCACAGTAGCAGCAGCTAAATATGGCTTCCGTTGCTCATTGTCTACTCTAGAAGTTTTTGACTCCACAAGGAGCAACTCAGGCCTTGAAGGCCCCAAAGTCAGATTTCATCTGTATCATTAAATGTTTGCTATTAGGAACATAGGAAGCTGCCATATACTGAGTTAGACCATAGGTCCATCTAGCTCAGTATTGTCTTCACAGACTGGCAGTGGCTTCTCCAAGGTTGCAGGCAGGAATCTCTCAGCTCTATCTTGGAGATGCCAGGGAGGGAACTTGAAACCTAGATGCTCTTCCCAGAGCAGCTCCATCCCCTCAGGGGAATATCTTACAGTGCTCACACTTCTAGTTTCCCATTCATATATAACCAGGGCAGACCCTGCTTAGCTAAGGGGACAAGTCATGCTTGCTACCACAAGACCAGCTCTCCGCTCATTAAGCTTGGCACTGTTGAGAGTGGCTCAGTGCATCAATTTCTAGAGGCAGGGTCCAGGAAGCTCTGACCACCAGATAAAACATGGAGTAAATGGTCTAGGAGGGGGCAGGGATCTGATGCTCTTGCAACCATGTGCTGAGTCTTGGAAGGCATCTTCAGCTATGCATAGAGCCAACATGAATAACTGGACCTCCAAGGATGGACCATCCACCTTTCAGTCTGAGGCCCATTAAGATCTGGATGATGTGGTTCTTTGAACTGCCATGGTCATCCACTGCAGGGTCATCCGCCAGTGGTCATCCCTCTGGGCCAAACTACACATGATTTTGGAGATTTATGATTAGTCTCCAGATTTTTTATATTAAAAAAACAAAAAAATGAAATGCAGATGCAAATTTGTTGATAGCAATACTGGGATGGGGTGGGGGGTCTGAATCCTTTCCCCACATGGTTTTTGTGATCAAAGCCATACCTCAAGCTGCTTTCCTACCCAAAGGGGAAAATATAGGGACATTGGTTTTTGTTTGTTTGTTTTTCCTGGTGAAAAAGCAGCTTTGATGTGATCTTGTTAGCAACGACAGTTAAGCATCTGCTTGAAGCTGCCGTTCAGTTTTTAAAAAACCTCATCAGGAGACTAAATGCAGATCTTCTATGTCACATCTAGTTCAGTCCTCAAATCATCTCCAGCTGAACAGATATAACTACTTTATGCCAAGTTAGATCGCTCGCTGGTCCATCTGGCTCACTATTGCCTACACAGACTGGCCGTGGCTCTGCAGGGTTTCAGGCAGGGGTCTTTGCTAGCCCTACCTGGCATCTAACATGGTCTAACTTGGCATAAGACAGCTATAGATGTTCATATAAACAACACACTTCCAATGTTAAAAAAGAGAGTTTGAATTGTGTTTTTAGAAAGCTGTCATGGGAGGTAAAGTCAGTGCTTAATTCCTAAACTGAAAGATGCCAAGGCTGAGACCTGTTTGGATGCTCCAACATGGGTCCTGAAATAAGTTCTAATTTGTGCTAATTTGTGAGCCGCCCCAAGCAGTAGTGTACTGGAGGGGCAGGGTATAAATATTTTAAATAAATGAAATAAGGAAGAGGTCCGTCTCCAATTACCGCCAGCTCGTCTGGTGGCCACATGGAGACGAGCCTTCTCAATTGCTGCCCCGATATTGTGGGGTGCGCTCCCTGCTGAGATGCGATTCCCCCCATCCCTGACTATTTTTTAAAAAACAACTGAAGACTCACCTCTTCCAACAACTGAAGACTCACCAAGCTTTTTCAGCTTTTTAGATTTGTAGTTTTAATTTTATACTGTTTGTTTTTAAATTGTTAAACTGTTTGAACCTTTTATATTTGTTTTAATTGTTTTTATGTTATTGTTAACTGCCCAGAGACAAAGGTTTGGGTGGTATACAAGTTAAATAAATTAATAAATAAGACAAAATAATTAATTCTACAAGCAAAAGTTGCTCAGTGGTGAAGGAAAGGCACTCTGCACATGCTTACAGGTACTCTATGATATGATATTCTTTGGGATGCAATAGACATAATGAAAAGAGGAGATGGAAAGCTACAAGAGTAAGCCAACAGTACTTGGGTTGTTTCTCTCCCACTGTTATCTCCTCGTGTGATTGATATAATTCAAGGTGGTGATCTGCAAAAAAACAAGCAGACCTGAATAGCAATCCTCAATACAACCAAGTTTAAGCAGCACAAACTGGGGCTTATCTCTGAGTTATAATCAGAAAAAAAGGAGCAACTTCCTCAAAGCAAAAAATCTGGCTTTTGACCTTGAGTCTTCACCACCCTTTGCTCTTCTATGAAGCACAGAGGAAGTAGATTCAGACTGTAAATGGTTTATTTGGTTCCAACCTGAATAAAAGCTTTTGCCTTTCATCCCACGTTCGAGCACTTGGTGGCAGTTTCAGCTCGAAAAGGCACGTCATAAATTAGGCAGTGATGTATTGTAGAGAGTCCATAGAGATAATTGGCTGCTTCCAGCTTATATGGCCGTCCATCCTCCCTCTGTTCCTCATCTGGCCAAATCGGACATGAGATCACAGCTCTCTAGCACTCAGCAACACCCCAACAAAGGGGTGGGAGAGGGGTACATGGTAAGATTTTACTTTCTTCAGTTCCTTTAAAATAAAACCTGTTGAATTGTTCAGGTCTCTTGCATCTAAAATCTATGTGACTGACTTCTATGTAATCCAGGCGTCAGATTACTTTTAAAGCGCAGGGTTTTTTTTAAAGAAAGAAAGAAAGAATAGACTCTAATTACACACACTTGTTTAAAGCACTGCCCTCCCTCCATGTGCACCCCTTTTGGAGATATCCATTTCTTACCAGAGACTATTGCATTGGCGTCTCTTACAACTTTGCCTAAATTATATTTTCTCTCAGCCTGTCTCATAGAGTTGTTGTGAGCAAAGAATGGGATGGCCTCATAGCCATTCTCAGGCAGCCATGAGGATTCCTGTGCCATGAGGAAGTGACTTCATAGGATTCTGAACACATGACCTTGCTTTAGATTCAGACCATTGGTCCATGTAGCTCAGTATTGTCTGTGCCAATAGGCAATCATTCTCCAGGGTTTCAGACAGGATGTTCCTTGTTCTATCTGGAGATTCTAATCACGACTATTATTTATATACACTTTTCAACAAAAAATGTTTAACGTAGAAAAAGAATACTACGATGGTTTCCTGTCCCTAAAGGCCTCACAGTCTAAAAAGACACACAATGGAGACACCAGCGACCACCACTGGAAGAATACTATGCTGGGATTAAATAGGGTCAGTTACTCTAGATAGATGGATAGAACATTTTAAATGTCTAAATTCTGAATTGCATTTCAACTTTAGTTTTAACTGCTTATTTAACATTCTTTAACCCCTTCTTTCCTAGGAGTCACATCATTGTGTCCAAACCAACCCTAGTTGTTTCTGCTACCACACTGTTAACCCTTCTCTAGACTAGCACGTTGCTGACTCTGAGCCCTTTCTCACGATTGGTGAGAAAGGGCTACAGGGTCAGTGAAGAGGAAGCCTTAAAAAGCTTACCTCCCTGTAGACGATCCATTTCTGTATGTATTGTTGGGAATTCTCTCTGGTAAGAGGATCCCTTTCTCATTATAGCAGAGTGCTCAGAGGCACGACACAGTGGATTTAGTTAGGCATGCGTGTATGCTGAGAGTAAAGTAACTTGGAGCCAGTTCATAGTTTCAAATCAATATATATGGCATTTATTAAAGAACTCCATTCTAGATAGGAAAGTGAGGAGTTAGGATCTTGAATCTATTTAGCTAGCTGGATGAAGATGGATTCTGCATCTCTGCACACATGGTGCAGGGAGAGAAGCTTGCTTGCATGTTGCAAGGTAGAAGGAACAGGAAGAGAAGAGAGGAAGGAAGTGGCTGGAAGGAAGGAAGTCCCCTGAGAGTAGCAATCTACATTCCAAAGGGATAGTGTCAGAGCAGTAGAGAAGGGATGACCAATGTCTTGACCCTCTAGCCCTCTGACTCACTAGTCTGTCCCTCCACTGTCTTTGAGACAAGAGACAGTGCATAGTCCTTCACTTCCAACATGTGTGGTGGGAGGATCGCCCTCCCAGATGATTACCAGCTGCTGCCAGTAGCTTGGAGGGTCGGGGTGCGGAGACACATCACCCTGAGTCACCCCACCCACTCCCATAATGCACCGCTGTCTGCCAGCCCAGCTGAGGCTGGCAGATGAGCAGGAAAACAGGGTTGTGAGAGCACTCACTCTCTTAACCCCATTTAAGAAGGTGGCTACGGAGGCGGGTTTGCCGGGATCGGGCGTGATCACAGTGGTTCTTATGCACAGGCAAAACCGGGCTTGGCTTCATTAGCCCAGTTTTGCCTGCGTGTGAGAACAGCCTTATTAAGAAAATTCCAAATATTGCTGCTAGTAGTGGTTGTCGAAGAATAATAAATGTTTTCGGCTAGGCTCTCTGAAGTTTCTTAACTCAGTGCCTGCTGTCAACCCACTTTAATTATCTACCCATTAATCCTTATCAAGCAACATAAATGTCTTCAACGTTCACCTCCCAGAAGCCCAGTGAGCTTCTATCTAACTGCTTGGCATTTATTAGAAAGAGAATAATGGTGCTATCAGCAAATGAGCTATATTTATGGAATTTGTGGAACTCTGAGAACTGCTCAGGAATCCACAGGCTATGCACAAGCTTGTAAAGAAGCCCTCGAACACTGCATCTTAGAGCAAGACAAATCTCTGTGGAATAATCACCTTCCATTGTTTTTTCTCCATTAAGGAAAGATAGCAAGGGCAACAACTTGTTCATAAATCCCACAGTAGCAAGATCTGACTACAGAGGAGCACATGTCAAATGTTATGTCGTATTTAACTGCAGGCCTAAGCCAGAGATCCCAAAAGGAATTTGAGGCAGACTCTAAATGAGCAATCTATATTTACATATGCTTCTCTCATGGGACAGGGTTGCAGATTTAATTTATGTGTACAAATAGAACAAATGTATGAGGCTTCCTTTCTTTTATTTATTTATTTATTTATTTATTCAATTTCTATACCGCCCTTCCAAAAATGGCTCAGGGCAGTTTACATAGAGAAATAACAAACATATATAATGGATCCCTGTTCCTCCAAAGGCTCACAATCTAAAAAGAAACATAAGATAGACACCAGCAACAGTCACTGGAGGTACTGTGCTGGGGCTGGATAGGGCCAGGTGCTTTCCCCCTGCTAAATAAAAGAGAATCACCACGTTAAAAGGTGCCTCTTTGCCAAGTTTTGCCATTAATGGTCTTGAAAATGATTTGGAAAAATGTAGCTAACCAAACAAAAGCTGAATTGAAATGTATTTTTGGGGGGGAAATGTAGTTAATCAAACAAAGGCTGTATTGTGGTGGGGTGGGGGATGCAGCTAATCCAACTGGACTGAATTGATAAGATTTGAATGAATCGATTCAATCAAACCTTATAAATAAATTCAGCCTGATGAGAGGGTAGATCTGGGCTTAGCTGGATCAATGATAGATGCTGACTTAGTCGGGGAAGAAGTTCTTTAACTTTTTTTGTATTAAACACTGAAATTCTGCTTTGCTTGTTCGTTGTGGACCACCATGTCTTGTGACCTTAGAACTGCCATGTGAGAGGATGCTTAAAAAGCTTCTGCATTGAAATTAAGGGACTTAACTAAGGGACTTTTCAGATGCTAGGAGAATAATGCAGCCATGGCCAGCTGAGCGAAAGGACTGTCCGAATGGTTGCTGGAAGGAAACAGATTAATCCTGCCCCTTCACACACATAGCAGAGGGAAATGAGGCAGATCATCATTGCTCTCCCCCACCCGCCCACCCCGTCAATCATAAGAGTGCCTTTGCAGTCATGGATTGACCAAAGCACTGCAAGGTAGGAACAGTTAATTCCTTACTGAGCAAGTGCTTGTGGCTCACTTACTTACTTATGTATGTACTTATTTATTTATTCATCATCATATTTTTATACCGCCTGATATGTACATCTCTAGGTGGTGTAAAAAATTTAAAATAACGTTTAAAAATCAGCACAGATTAAAATACATGGAACAATTAAAACAGTAGCACCATAAGACAGAAATAAAGACAGTAGCATAAAACAATTATTAAAACAAATTATTAAAATTAATTCTAATAAAAAGCCTGTGAGAACAGGTGAGTCTTGAGGGTCTTAGCTAGATAGACCAACGACCTAACTCGGTATATGGCAGCTACCTATGTACTTCTGAAGTGGGTACAATATTTTCTCCATGTTTTCCCCTCCTTGGTGATTCCTTTCTCGATCATCTCCTCTAAGGAGCAGAAGTACACCTAGGTAATTTTGGAGTCTGGACCTAAAGGCCTTTGGAGCTGCCCCTTTCCCCACCAGCTGCGTTAAACATTATCCCCCTACACACACACACACACACACACACACATGCAGTATTTTAAACACTTGGGTTCTTGAGGGCACAAATCACCTGAATGTAAGAATATAAAACAGATGTATTTATGCAAATATACAATAGCAGAAACATTTCAACACCCAACTTAGCATATTTTCATTCCACATATTTCTCTCTCCACTCCCCTCTCTGTCTCTAAAGCAAAGATAACACTTCCATCCAGCACAGTTCACAGTTGTGCTCAGCTGCCCGATGCAGCCCTTGCAAGTGGCATGGTGACCACACCACCCAGGACAGACTAAAGAGGTTTTGGGGCCACCCGGGGTCTTCGGCCCGGAAGTCCAGGGGTAAGAGCACCTCTGCTAGGAAGAAGGAAGTGAGAAGAGATGCTAAAGGTGCCAGGATTCTTCATTCCTTCCATCGCCAAATTCTGGCAATGTTATCCCTTCCTACCATTACTGCTCCAGTTATAGATAGTTAGGAGGAGGAAAGAGGAGTGGGGTAGAGTGGTCCCTGTGTTTATTGACAAGAAACTGAAGGTCCTCTAATCCCTCCCCCAAGATTCACAATGGCCCATCAATAAAAGCACT
Organism: Hemicordylus capensis; assembly: GCF_027244095.1. NCBI lineage: Eukaryota > Metazoa > Chordata > Lepidosauria > Squamata > Cordylidae > Hemicordylus > Hemicordylus capensis. The sequence goes on along the minus strand of NC_069661.1, from coordinate 78,345,909 downwards.
TGGCTCTCAGGGCCTAACCTATGGTTTTATTATGAAAATAAGCAAATAAGTAAAAATGGGAAAGCACTTTAATTAGCAGGATAAGTAGCAAATTCTTTATAAGAAATGCATGTTCAAGCTGTCTGTTTTGAGCTCTTTGAATGATAATGCTTTAGATACATGTGCCTATCTTTAGGGAAAGAATTTTGAAGTAGTAGCAGTGTTTTAATATATCTGGTGTATAATGTAGCTGGGCCCAATCCTGCTGTGACGAAATCAATGGGAGTTTGTAAATCACCTCATTGGGAAAAGGATCGACCCTAATGTCTTTTCAAGTGGGGGGTTGTGTGTGGTGGGGAGGAAACATCAAAGGTTGTGAGCGGCACAATGTGGAACACAGATGGGAAACTCTGAAGGCCTCACCGGCAAAAACGTGTTTCCTAGTGTTTTCCAGGAATTTTGCGGGGTGGGGTGGGGTGGGGTGTGTGGGGTGGGGTGGGGGTGGAATAGCTCAAGGCAGTAAACATACCATTACAGTTCTGTTCAGAGGCAAGAGAAAGAAAGAGCTCTAAATGTACTTCTAAGTTCCAGCGGTTCCATTAAGTGACTATTGGAGAGGCACAAGGGGGGAAACTGTCAAATCCACTTTTGGTGGAACACACAGTTCCAGTAAGAAGAGAGGACAAGCTCTATCTATATGTAATACTTCTTTTCAGAGTGGGAAAAAAAGATGTTTTGTTAAATTAATATCCTTTGTAACAGAATCCTGAAGCTCTGCAGAGAAGAGATCTTTCATGTCCACAGTCCCACTTAGTTCTTACCTTCGACAGAGAGCAATGTAACTGTATTTGATTGGGCCATGGTAGCCACAGAGGGGCTGTTGAGTCTGACTCCCTCAGAGATATTCCAGCCACCAAATCCATTCAAATGTTCAGCTTTTATTTCACACATTTTCTTAAAAGTATGTCTTTAGTCGTTTAATGCTGTGCAGTTAAAGGAAAAGTGTTCAGGCAGTATTCTATTTATTCAGCTAGTAGTAATACAGTTAAATCACTTTAACATCTTTGCATACCTAGATTTATGTTCTGGCTGTTCTGCACTGATTCCTTGCTCCATTAGATCCTCTCAGACCTAAATTTCTGGCTACAGGCCTGCCTGGTAAAACTTAATTGGTCTTACCGGGTTATCATGGTTGACCAACGTTTTTGGTTACAATATACTGGCATATTCAGTTACATCTACACTGCCTAGGAATTATTTCTCTGAGCTCAGTCAAACTTGAATAGAGGTGCATTCTGCCACCCACAAAATACATTGTCTGCTTGGAGGAATTCGGGTATTGAGGTGCCAAAATATTTCACTTCTGGCTATCCATGGCATATTTCAGGCAGATGTTGTAGACATATGGAAGTTTGCAAATCCACTGGGAGACACACTCTCACATGCACACAGTGGCTTCTAGGGAGTGCTTTCCAAAATGTCATTGCAAAAGAGCCTCCGTTGGCTGCAGAGGCTGAATATGTAAATGTGCCTCTTTTCAACTTCCCCAAGTGGCCACCAGTAAACCAAAAGGTTTTTTTCTTCCAAATTTGGCTTATTACATAGGATTTTTAATGCAATTTATGTGCCTAAAGATCCCACAATCATGTCATCTAGAGCAGGGATTCTCAGCGTTGGGTCCCCAAATGTTATTGGACTTCAATCTCCATAATCCCCAACCAAAGGCCACTGGGACTGGGGATTATGGGAGCTGAAGTCCAATAACATCTGGGGACCCAATGTTGAGAATCCCTGGTCTAAAGGACACACTGTAGTGTACAGCAATATTATCCTTTCTTTTACTACCAAGCCCACCACACACATTGCCGCCATCAAATATCACTTTCATATGAGGCTCTTTTGATATGTTCCATTCCATGGGTCACATGATTTGGATAACCTTAATGAATAAATGCCCCTCTCCCTTGAGTAATACAAGGAGACACCACTGAAAACATGATCCTCAGATGGCCAGCTGTGCAGGGGAGGCAGGAGGGCTCTGAGTTCTCCCAGGAGCCCTTCAAATACCCCATATAGACACCTGTAGGTAATGTTTGTTGTAGCTGTTGGATGTCTATGTGTTCAATTTTCTGATGGCCCAATGGGAAGAGTTAACATATACCATAATGCTACAGAGGCACCACTGGGGCAGGAGGGTGAGAGAGAGGGGTGGGAGGGGGAGGGCGGGCGGGCAAGAGAGAGTAGGGAGGGAGGGGAGGGGGCAAGAGAGTGAGGTGGGAAGGAGGGGGGAACAGCTGGCCCCAAAGAGCACACAGATGCTCTGTTGGCTAGTGACCTTAATTGTCACTAGTTCTCTTCAGGTCTCAGGATACACATTGTGCAGATCGTTTATTCAATGCTTCATTTTCATGTTTCTTAAAACAACAACAACAACAACAACCCTATTATCTCCCCCTCCCCCCCCTTCTTTGTTTCTGGCTAGATTTTACTGTTCTACTGACTTTAGGTGTTTTACTAAGTTACTATTTGAATTAATAGAGATTATTGTCATTTTTTTAGTATCATTTTGTCCAGGTTTTAAGTGCTTTGTCCATTGTATTTGGGCGAGGCTCTGCTGTTCCTGCCTTTTTCTCAAACCCACGGTTGTTTGATATGGTCATTCTGATGAATCAGAGTCCTATTCCATTCCCTTCCACTGGTTACTTAAGCTAAAAGATCAGGAAGCAACCAAAGACAAGAGAACAGAAGGGTGAGGTACAGAATCTTGAAAGAGAGCCAATCAGCAAGGCGAGCCAAAGCAGTCAACATATAGACAAACCATTTTTAGTGAGGCAAGACTTGGCAGGGAGAGGCACTAAAGAGATGGACCAGACGGAATTGTGTTAGACGGATGCTAAGCTGGATGAGACACGTTTGAGAGATCTCTCAAACAGAGGAGATCTGTCAAAGAGAGACCGAGCCCTGAAGGAGACAGCTTGAGCTCTGAAGAAGAGAGCTCTGAACCATCTCACTGGGTGAGGAGGCCAACATCATGTTTTTGCTGGGCCAGGCTGATATTCTCTGTAAGGAGAGTATGCAAAGCGTATTGAATCAAGAGTTCTGGTTTACATGGCTGCAGTGCTTCAGTACCTGACATACAAAATAGCGGATATTGCCAGGAACATTGCTGCAGGTGACCACAGATGTCCCGTCACTTACTCTGTACTCTGCTTGGAGGCCTCATCCTCTCTCATAGAATTCAAGACATGTAGCAGTTCCACATATAATTATTCTAGGAAACCTTTCTCCCCACCACCCATTGCCTTCAAGGACCTCAAGAAATAGCCTTTATTTGGCTATTCAGGGCAAGCACTTTCTTGAGCCTTGGTCTAAATCTGGAGTTCTTAATCTGGGTTCATGGACTCCTTGGGGGTCCATGACAGACATCTATGGGGTCCATGAGGTACATCCTGGGAGTCCATGGAAAATTAAATATATAATCAAAGGTAGCTTGCCAAAAAGATTGGCTCACATCACTTAAGGTGCAGAGGTGCAGCGTGAAAAGCACATCTGCAATGTTTAGTAATGCAGACTTGCACTAGGTGCATGGGGGAGGCAATTTTTGCCAATCTCCCCTCCCCCTAGAAGCATTCTCTATGACCCAGGAGTAGATCTCTGAGGGCCACACAGCCCTCAGGGACCTACTTAAGAGTAGCAGGGAACATTTCCAAAGTTGGGGCAGATCAGGAAAAATTACCTCAACCTCCATGCATGCAGTGGACACTGCATAGATTAGCAGCTGCCATTGTTGACCAAAGTTTTCTTCTGTCCTTCCATTTTTTCATTCATTCATTCATTCATTCATTCATTCATTCATTCATTTTATAAAATTTGTATACTGACCCAAACTTTCATCTCTGGGTGGTTTACAATAACATAAAACCAGTTAAAACATATGCAAAAACTTTAAAACAATTTAACAATTTAAATAGAACCAGAAATTAAAACCCCAAAATATTAGGAAGCTGAGAAAGCTGGGGCGAAAAGATGGGTTTTCAGGTGTTTTTTGAAAATTGCCAGAGATGGGGAGGATCGTATCTCAGCAGGGAGTGCATTCCACAATCCCGGGGCAGCGACTGAGAAGGCCCGTCTCTGTTCAGCCAAAAACGACTTGGCGGTAACTGGAGACGGACCTCCTCAGATGGCTTCAATGGGCGGTGGGGCTTGTAATGAAGAAGACGTTCTCTTAAATACCCAGGGTCTAAGCCATTTAGGGCTCTGTACAGGTGAAACTCGGAAAATTAGAATATTGTGCAAAAGTCCATTAATTTCAGTAATGCAAATTAAAAGGTGAAACTGATATATGAGACAGACGCATTACATGCAAAGCGAGATAAGTCAAGCCTTAATTTGTTATAATTGTGATGATCATGGCGTACAGCTCATGAAAACCCCAAATCCACAATCTCAGAAAATTAGAATATTACATGGAACCAAGAAGACAAGGATTGAAGAATAGAACAATATCGGACCTCTGAAAAGTATAAGCATGCATATGTATTCAGTACTTGGTTTGGGCCCCTTTTGCAGCAATTACTGCCTCAATGCGGCGTGGCATGGATGCTATCAGCCTGTGGCACTGCTGAGGTGTTATGGAAGACCAGGATGCTTCATTAGCGGCCTTCAGCAATTCTGCATTGTTTGGTCTCATGTCTCTCATCCTTCTCTTGGCAATGCCCCATAGATTCTCTATGGGGTCAGGTCAGGCGAGTTTGCTGGGCAATCAAGCACAGTACACTGTATACTTTTCAGAGGTCCGATATTGTTCTATTCTTCAATCCTTGTCTTCTTGGTTCCATGTAATATTCTAATTTTCTGAGACACCAGGGGCAGAGCAAGGGCAGAGAGAGCCTGTCTTCAATGCATGGACATAGGTGGCCCTTCTGCCCTCCATGGTGCAACCCCACCCCGATGGTGCAGGGCTCCCCACATATTCACGGCTGTGCTGTGTGCACTCTCACTGCTTCCACTTCCCCTTTGCTAGGCTCCTCCCCACTGGTGGGAAGCAAGAAATCCCCAAATGGGCTCTTCCTGCTTGACACTGGCCCAGAACTGGCTGGGAATGCAAGGTGCACATGCATGTGTGCCTTGCATTTCTAGCTGCCTCCAGGCAATGGAAGAGCCTGTTTGGGGCTTCCCTGCTTCCCACCAGCTGGGAGGAGCCTGGTGAGAGGGCAGCAGGAGCAGCATGCAACGGGGAAGTGTGGCAAGTGAGCAGGCAGGTGGGTGGGCAGTAACAGCACAGACCAAGTGGCCGGTGAGGGGGGAGGCAAGCAAGGCAGCCCTGGAGGCAGGGTGGCATGTGTTCTTTGGAAGAGTCCACCCAATTATAGTTCACCCCCACCTGTGCAACAATCGGTGCATTGTGCTGGATCCTAGGTGTTTATAGAATTGAGCTTATAGAATTGCCCCTTTAGCCTAACCTCACAGAAATAGAAAAACAGTGAGCAGCATCCAGTTTAATGCTGCCCATATTAGAACGTTACATGAGTGCAATATTTTTTTTCCAACCCCCCATGCCCCAACCCAGATATGTCCCTGAGGGCTGGGGGTTCCTCAAAGACATACATCAGGGACTACAGAAGGACAACAGGGGGAATTTTTATTTTTATTTTTTATTTTGCTGTAAACCACCTTGGGATTGCTTTAATGAAAGGCGGTATATAAATTTAACAATAAATAAATAAATAAACAAATGAATAAATAAATAAATGAATAAATAAATACAGAAGGAAGGAGGGGTGATCAGCAAAATTGGTTGCATGTGGGAGGGTAGGATTAGGTTGGATGCTGCTCAACATTTTGAGTACTTTGTTACTATGAATATTTTATTGTATTTTACAAAAACATAGCACATAGCTCTCTATTAAACCAGGGCTCATGGAGAGCAAAAGGATTTCAAGAGACTCGTAAATGGGTACATTTTAATAAAAATGCCACATTTTGTTTATTTGTTTGAATAATTCAACACTTCAAAACCTGAATAAATAAACCACATTATAGTATACTTTCCCATACAAATGATGTTTTCTGGATGTCGCATACCCATGTTATAAACCAAAGAAGGGAAAATGCCAACAGAGAATTCTATCAACCACATCTTGGTAAAAGGACTTACTACTTTCCAGATCCAGAATGTTTTGATGTCAGTGCCCAAAATTTATGCAATAAATAAAATTCTATGCCAAGTTTTTTAAATGTATTAAATTTCTATTCATAACATTCAGTGTTATGCTTTATTAAACATATTGTCCCATATGCATTTATTTATGTATTTCTTTATCACAGAACCGTTTCATCTGAATAGCTGGGGTATGGATTTAATATAAGCAAAATAAAACACAAATCTCCATGTTTGAATGAGCTTCCTTGATTGCTTAGATAGAAGCAACAGCTTCATACATACATCCCTTGATGCATCCCACGTATGCTGAGCTTTCTCTTCCATTGATTAAGTGAACAGCAAAATGAAACTGCAGGGGAAAGAAATCCATATACAAACACACAGGAAATATCTGGCACTCTATTCTGTGCTGCTCAAAGCTTGCTTGGAATCCTGGCTGGCAGGATGTACTAGTGCAATGGGAGAAGCACCAGTGCTTCTGAGAAGTCCAGCTAACAGCTCCACAACATGTCCCTCAGGGTCATGTAGCCCTCAGGGATACAACTGAAGTGGCACAGAGGGCTTCCAGGGAAGGGGATCCACAAGTTTGGGGCAGTATACAAGTGTGATGAATGAATGGATGGATGGATGGATGGATGTCAGAAAAGCCCTCCTGCATGTTCTAATTCCTTTGGATGCTCACCTCAGTTGCCTGGGAGATAACTTTTTCTGCTGTTGCTCCCCAATTCTGGAATTCCTTCCCTTTTGAGATTCTGCCTCCCACCCCCGGCCTGGTTTAAAAGAGTTTCTTTTAAAAACTGTTCTTTGATTCATTTGTCACTGTACTCTATTCTTTTGTTGTAATAATTTAAAATTATTGAATGTGCTTTTAAAATCGATAGTAAGCTGCCTTGAGTCTTGATGAGAAAAATGGGATAAAAACTGCATGTATGTATGTATAAACAAACAAACAAAATAGTATCCTAGACAATCTCTTCCTGAGCCCAAACCAAAGATATTTTATGTGATTTATTTATTTATTTGATTTGATTTGATTTGATTTGATTTGATTTATATACCACCCTTCCAAAATGCTCAGGGCGGTTTACAACAAGGTAAAAACAATTAAGACAAGTTAACAGTTAAAATAAAACTATAAAAAGAGAATATAACCAATTAAACAATTCAAACAGCTAAAAAACCCTGGAGAACCAGGGCAACAATTTAAAACAGTTTTTCAGTCATTTAAAAACCCTGGAAGGCCAGGCCAAACAGGGCTCTCCTGAGGGACAGTAATGATCTCAAATTACGGATTTCTGCTGGGAGTGCATTCCACAACCCAGGAGCAGCTACAGAGAAGGCCCACCTTTGAATCGCCACCAGATGAACCGGTGGTAACCGGAGACGGATCTCCTCAGATGACCTTAACATGCAGAAGAAGGCGCTCTCTAAGATAACTCGGACCTAAGCCATTCAGGGCTTTAAAGGTAATAACCAGCACTTTGTATTTGCCCGGAAACATATTGGCAGCCAGTGTAACTGTTTCAAAACAGGCATAATATGGTCTCTCCGGGTTGCCCCAGAGACCAATCTGGCTACTGCATTCTGAACTAACTGAAGTTTCTGGACAACGTACAAAGGTAGCCCCTCATAGAACGCATTGCAATAGTCGAACCGGGAGGTTAGCAGCTGATGCACCACTGTTTTGAGGTCATCCACTTCAAGGAATGCAGCTGTTGAATCAGCCGAAGCTGATAGAAAGCACTCCTGGCCATGGCCTCCACATGAAATACCAGGGTGAGGGCTGGGTCCAGGAGTACTCCCAAGCTGCTCACCTGCTCCTTCTGGGGGAGTGTAATCCCATCCAATGCAGAAAGATCTAACTCATCCCTCAGATTCAGAGCCCCCACAATGAACACCTCTGTCTTGCTTGGATTCAGCTTCAATTTGTTATCCCCCATCCAGCCCATTACTGCTTGTAGGCAGGCATTTAGAGAATGAGTGCCATTTCCTGAAGATGAAGATGAAAAAGAGAAATAGATTTGGGTATCATCAGCATACTGATAGCACCAAATCTCCTGATGACCTCACCCAGTGGTTTCATGTAGAAATTAAAAAGCATTGGTGACAGAACGGAGCCCTGGGGAACTCCATATAACAGCTCCCATTCTGAGGAGCAACTGTCACCAAGCTCCACCATCTGGAATCTACCCGAGAGATAGGAGCGGAACCACTGCAAAGCAGTGCCCCCTATCCCCAACTCCCCCAGGCGATCCAGAAAGATACCATGTTCGATGGTATCGAACGCTGCCGAGAGATCCAGAAGAACCAGGAGAGTCACACTCCCTCTGTTGATTCCCCAGTAAAGGTCATCCATCAGGCTGACCAAGGCTGTCTCAAGCCCGTAGCCCGTTCTAAAGCCAGTTTGAAATGGGTCTAGATAATCAGTTTCCTCCAAAATTGCCTGGAGCTGGTCAGCCACCACCCTCTCAATCACCTTGCCAACCAAGGAAGATTGGAGATTGGCCTGTAACTGTCCATCGCTAAGAGGTCCAGGGAAGGCTTCTTTAAGAGCGATCTAACCATTGCCTCCTTCAGACAGGGGGGCACCCTACCCTCCCTCAGCAATGCATTTATGATATTAACTAGGCCACCTCCAACAATCTCCCTGCTAGACAGAAGCAGCCAAGTCAGGCAAGGATCCAGAGAACAGGTGGTAGGCCACACCACCCAAAGCAGCTTGTCCACATCCTCAGGAGTCACAGATTGAAACTGATCCAATCTAATACTGCAAGAGGGATCACTGGACACCTCCTCCATAGACCCTGCAAAAATAGTGGAGTCCAAGTCAGCCCAAATACAGGAGATCTTGTTCGCAAAGAACCCATTAAAAGCATCACAGCAGAACGACCCCGGTGTGATGTGAGGTAGAAGGAGCAGAGACCAAACTCCTCACGACCCGGAATAGCTCTGCTGAGCGTGAACCTACAGTTGCAATTAATTATACAGACCTATACACAACAGTACCATCAGTGCACATAGCACTTTAGAGAGTAACATATGCAGATAAAAGTTTCTGTCCCATGGAGCTTTACTATCTAAACTTCGACAGTAGCAGAGCAGGGCACATTGAGGGGAGGGGATGGAGAATTAGATATCACATAAATTTAGGGCACTGGAACCCAATGGCATCTGAAGTTCACAGCATACACACTATTACTACAGTATGCTAGATTTTAAAGATGGATAACATATGTTGAGAAGCCTTTAAAGTCGCTTGTATTCATAGTTGCTGAAGTATGTAAAAATGTAACATTGTGCATATGGTTTGGAAGGCTTTTTTTTTTTTTTTTAAAATCCAAGTTCCATCTGGGAGTGTAACCATCACTTCTGACAGCCAGGTGGTGATTTAATAATTATATTTCACGTGTGTGTGTGTGAGAGAGAGAGGGCGGGGGAGGGAAGGGGGGAGGGAGAGCTCCAGCCAACAAGGAAGCATTCTGAAAACATGCTATGGGTGAAAGAAAATCCTCAGTTTTTTGTTCTCTGTTTCTCAGGCAGCTCCACTCCAGAAAGACTGCTTGGAGAATGGAACATAGGGACATAGAAAGCTGCCATATACTGAGTCAGACCATTGGTCTATCTAGCTCAGTATTGTCTGCACAGACTGGCAGCAGCTTCTCCAAGGCTGTAGGGAGGAATCTCTCTCAGCCCTATCTTGGAGAAGCCAAGGACGGATCTTGAAATCTAGAGCAGAAGGTTTCAAGATCCCCTCCATCCCCTGAGGGGAATATCTTACAGTGCTCATGTGTGGTCTCCCATTCAAATGCAACCAAGGCAGACCCTGCTTAGCTAGGGGAACATGTCATGCTTGCTACCACAAGACCAACTCTCCTTTTTTAGAAGTGCATACAGGCTGAAAAAGAAGGGAGATTTAAGAGGAAAGAAGATTTAGGAATCGCTTCTCTGTAGGGCAATTCACACTTTGTAATTAGAACCCCACCCCATTGTGTGAAAATTTGGAGGTCCACACCAACCCAAAGCTGTTAACATTTTTGTCTTGTCTAACCATCAGTTCCTTTAAACACCTGCCTCTTTGTTGTTTGACATAGAAAGAAGGAGACCCAAGAGACGGTGAAACCAACATATTGCTCAAGGATGCCACGTGGTTCCTTTTTTCTCACAATAATTAACTAACCTTGTTTTGCTCCGTAGTGGGTATAGGCAATCAGCAACATGTGAGGATCATTTCAGCCACCAGGGGGTGTTTCAGCTGGCTTCTGACTCCAAGGGCACCCATTTATTATGCAGGGCTGTTTTGCTCTTGAGTTGCAGGCAGTGTGTGAATTACAACAGAGGCTTTAGCTGAGCCCTCATCATGCACCCCAGCCACTCCAGTTGCAATGCAATGCACATGCTAATCTTCCCAGTAGAGCTGCTGCCACAAAACTGCTTCTTTGTGGTTGGTACTAATGATTGCCCCATTGATGTGATACTTCCCATGTCACACTTCCACTGATGGTGCTAATGCTTGCTTGGCCTACATAATCACTATTTTTATGCATTACTATTGGCATCTACGAGAGCCAGTGTGGTGTAGTGGTTAGAGTGCTGGACTAGGACCGGGGAGACCCGAGTTCAAATCCCCATTCAGCCATGCTACTAGCTGGGTGACTCTGGGCCAGTCACTTCTCTCTCAGCCTAGCCTACTTCACAGGGTTGTTGTGAGGAGAAACTCAAGTATGTAGTACACTGCTCTGGGCTCCTTGGCGGAAGAGCGGGATATAAATGTAAAAAATAAATAAATAAATAAATAAAATGCACAAAATGTGATTTCGAAACTGAATCACAGCACATCCCTTTAAAATGGAGGGATTACACATCCCTTTAACATGGAGGAGAGTAGGTCCAGCTGGGAGATGCCCCACTGGCACATGGGCATAGTTGGGGGGAGTGCCACAATTATAGAAGTGGTGGTGAGTGGAGGAGGAGCAGGTATGGACTTGCTCTCCTCTATGTTAAAGGAGATGTGTAATCCCTCCATTTTAAAGGGATGTGCTGTGATTTGGTTTCCAAATCGCATTTTGTGCACATCCCTAGCATTTACCAATTCTTCCCAGCTTTTCTATTAAGTCCCTGCTACAAAACAAAAAGCAAAAAAAACAACACCCCCAAAACCCCAAACCCCACAAACAAAACAAAAACTACTACTTCCATAGCTCTGATTACATTTGATTTCACTTAGTGATTTTTCAGGTTGAGTCCTTACATATACTACAGACAGTGAGCCTAGCATTTCATCTCCATTGCTAGACTGGAAATGTAAGGGAGAGAATTTAAGGAACTGAAGGGAGGCCTGGATCTCTGGACATTGGCAAACAGTTTTCCCATTCCTTAGCCCAAGAGATCATGAATATTTGGTGAAGAACAGGACTAGCATTTGGAGTGATGGTCAGAGGCGTAACTAGGGAAAACGGCGCCCGGGGCAAGCACTGAAATGGGCCCCCCCCGCCGCCGCCCCCAACATACTACATTATACTTAGGTTTTTCCTCACAAGCACCCGCTGCCGCCAAGCCAGGCTACTGACTGGCCGCTAGGCGCCAGCAAAGCAATGGGGCGCGCGCAGGCGGCGCGGAAGGGACCGCTCGTGGGGAAGGGGGCACCGACACGCTCCCTTGACTGCTGCAGCGCTGCTGCACTGAGCAGGAAACATTTGTATTAACAAAAAATATTAAAAAAAATTTTTTTAATTGGTCATGGCGGCGCCCCCCACGTGACCAGAAAAGATGGCGCCCGGGGCAAGTGCCCCCCCTGCCCCCCTATAGTTACGCCTCTGGTGATGGTCATGCAAATGAAATTACAAACACATCCTGGAGATTAAAGAAATCTGTCCAATGAGCAATGAAAGAGAGTCAATGGATCTGCAGACAATCAGACAGAGGGGCTAGGCAGGCTGTCTTCATAAGCAGTGCTTGAATAGATTTTTGCATTTCCAACCCTTGCAGATTCCAGAGATAAACCTACATTGGCTACAATGCACATTTGATTTTTTAAAATAGTTTGATTTTGCTTTCTCTAACACTTTACAGCATTCACAAGAGACACATTTCTGCACAGTGCTCTCCATGTCATTTGTGAAAGTGTCTTCTAAAAGCTTAATGGCGCAGTGTGGAGGTAACTTGCCTAGGGAAAAAGAGGTTGCTAGTTCGAATCCCAGCTGGTATGTTTCCCAGACAATGGGAAATACCTGTATCGGGCAGCAGCGATATCGGAAAATGCTGAAAGGCATTATCTCATACTGTGCTCGAGATGGCAATGGTAAATCCCTCCTGTATTCTACCAAAGACAACCACAGGCCTTTGTAGTCGACAGGGGTTGACATTGATTCGAAACCACAACTTTACTTTAGGCACCAGTCACAATAAAGAGTAGAGGATCCCAGTCTAATGTATATTCTAGGGCTCTGATGTTCTTCCAGATTAAAAAAAAAAGTGATTCCAAAACAATTAAGTAGTAGAACTATACATGTGTGATTTTATTCTCTGCTTATGCACCTTGCCCCAGTTTGGAACTTACCCCTTCTCTGTTAGAGAGCTTGGAGGAGATTCTTTATCTAACCCAGCCACAGTGGAAGTGCACAGGAAAGGAAAGCACTGCTAATTAATATTACCTGGAGACATGGCGTTAAATTTCTAAATAAAGTAGTTTATTTAGAAAACAACAGGGAGATAGATGTAAGGCTTGCTGCTAGCTAAAAAAGGAAGAGGGGAGGGAGAAAAAGGATGTATCTCCAAGGGAGAGAATGAAATCTGAGACTAACAAAGAGAAAGTAGAGTAGAGAAAGAGTAGACAGAAAGGGGATTCTCTTGCTCACTATCTCTACCCCTAGTGGCTCAGCTCTAGTGGTCATAAGAACACAAGAACAGCCCTGCTGGATCAGGCCCAAGGCCTATCTAGTCCAGAATCCTGTTTCACACAGTGGCCCACCAAATGCCTCTGGGGAGCACACAGGCAAGAGTTGAGGGCATGCCCTCTCTCTTGCTGTTGCTCCCCTGCAACTGGTATTCAGAGTCATCATGCCTCTGTGGCTGGAGATGGCCCACAGCCACCAGACTAGTCACTATTGATAGACCTGTGTGTCCTCTGTGAATTTGTCTAAGCCCTCTTTAAAGTCATTCAAGCTAAGAGTCAATGCCTTCAGGAGCTCCATCACCAACATTCTCTTGGACTCTTGTGCAAAATGGTCCCCAGCAACTTCTGCTAGCACCCCAAGATCTGCCCTCTGATGATCCCTCAGGTGAACACAAGGCTTCAAACTAATCAGGCTTCAAACAATAGTCCCCAGCACTGTTCCCTCTAAGGTGCACTTGTAATGCACCAAAATACTCCAACTTCTTTATAGTGGTGTCACAATTTGCTAAAGTGAACATTATGCATTTCCCCCTTCCCCACCAAAACAATCTATTTTTATGTACTTGCTTCATCACAGGAAACTCATTTTAAAAGCTCTTTAAATGCTGGTTTGTCATTAAATCCTAATAAATTGAGGTAACTCAGAAATACAAAAAATAAAAATAAAATAAAATTCAATCCTGAACACTTGCACAGAGAAGGTTCCAAGTTCCCCTCCCTGGCATCTTCAGATAGGACTGAGAGAGATTCCTGCCTACTGAGCCAGCGTGGTGTAGTGGTTAGAGTGCTGGACTAGGACCGGGGAGACCCGAGTTCAAATCCCCATTCAGCCATGATACTAGCTGGGTGACTCTGGGCCAGTCACGTCTCTCTCAGCCTAACCTACTTCACAGGGTTGTTGTGAAAGAGAAACTCAAGTATGTAGTACACCGCTCTGGGCTCCTTGGAGGAAGAGCGGGATATAAATGTAAAAATTAATAATAACAACAACAACAACAACAACAACCTTGGAGAAGCTGCTGACAGTCTGTGTAGACAATACTGAGCCAGATGGACCAATGGTCTGACTCAGTATATCGCAGCTTCCTGTGTTCCTGTGCTTATCTATTTTAAATTTCTGATGTTATTACTTGCTTTGAAGGTTCAAATCAGCTCCAAAAGATGGAACAAAAATGTACAAATTAATCAATCTACAGTTAAGGCCCTTTGGCAAGCAGTTAGTTTGGTTAATCTAAGGCATGTGTTAGCTCCAATCTCCAGGATATTTGGAAAGAAATGGGAAGTTACCATGTGACTATCAAATTATAGGGGTAACTAACACTCAGGCAATCATCTTTTTACAGGATAAGAGTAAGAAAGCAATGATAAACTCAAATTTAAATAATCAAAACTAAGACAATTTTTATTTTTTTACTATTATTTTATAGGTCACTTTTAACCACCAACGGCAAAAACAATTGCTTTAAAAACAGAAGACAGGTCAATAGTGAGCGGAGGAAAGAGAAAGAGAGACAAAGTTGGGAGGGGAAGAGAGAAAGAAGGAAGGGTGAGGGACGGTCCTGAGGCTGTCAGCAACCTGAGGGGAACGAGCGGCCATGTCGGCACATATTGGCAGCAATGAAGGGCCCAGTCAACTACTGCTGCTGTTTGGGGCTACCAAGGCCATTGGTGGAGGGAGGCAGGTAGGCAAGGGACAGGCCTGGGCTTGTCAGTGGCCTGAGGAGAACAAGTGGCCATGGTGGTGTTGGCAGAGAGGAAGGGCCCAGTCAACCACTGCTGTTGCTGCTCCTGTGGGGAGGAGCAAGAGGGGGGCTCAGGTGGGAGTGGGGAGGTCTCTGGGGATAGGGGGCTGCAGCTTGGCCAATAGGCACCACAATGTTGCAGCCGCAAACAAGAGGGGTGGGGGTGGAGTAAAGGGATGGAAGAGTGACCAAGAGGAGTGAGGGGAATGGAAGCAACTGGATGGAAAAGGAGGAGTAGGAGTGAGGCTCAAGTGAGGGTGGAGAGATCTCTGAGGTGTGGGGGGGGGGGCTGTGGCAGGGGTTGAGGGGAGCAATCAAGTAGTAGCACACAGATGCTCTGCATGGGTTAAGCTAAAGTAAAGTGTGCCGTTGAGTTGGTTTCGACTCCTGGGGATCACAGAGCCCTGTGGTTGTCTTTGGTACAATAGAGGAGGGGTTTACCACCGCCATCTCCCACACAGTATGAGATTATGCCTTTCAGCATCTTCCTATATCACTGCTGCCCGATATAGTTGTACCAGTGGGGTTTCAAACCGACAACCTCTTGCTTGATAGTCAAGCATTTCCCCGCTGAGCCATTAGGTGGCTATGGGTTAAGCTAGTTACTATTAAATTTATATACTACTTTTCAGCAAGGAAAAAAAAGTTCTTAAAATGTTTCACATAGAAAAAGGAATACTAATATGGCTCCCTGTTCCCAAGTCCTAAGGTTCCCAATGTAAAGAGCTACATCTGCATTTGTAAAGAGGGTATGCCTCTTATCATGCTAATGAGTCTATGTCAGTGTCTCTCCCTATTTGCTCTGGCGTTTTCAAAAAAAGTAGCTTAAAACCAGTATTTCAAAAACCCAGAAATACACTGAGATAAACTAGCATTCATAAGTCAAATCCCGATTGGTGTATGGAGTGGGTCTAAGGATCTCGAAGGAGCTTCAGGGTAAGTTTGGCTGGTGTGTGAATGCACACACTCTTTCCCAAAGGAGATTTGGGGTAAAAGCCATGTTTGTAAAGCTTCCTGGTAAGTATGCAATAAGATGCACATCTGATGTCATCTTACCTAGGGCTGATGATTCTTTACTTTTATGATGTGGTTGCCACTTTTATGAAGTCAAGTCCCACCCCACATTAATAATGTTCCAGTAGGGAGATATAGGAGAAGATGGAGAAATGAACCAAAGTTTTACTCCCTGACTGTGGTATTTGGAAAGATGCTGCAGGTGCAAATATTAAACAAAAACCCTCTCTGTGGCTGAAGCTTAGACATGCACAGTAGCTATAGAAAATGTACCTTGTTAATTCAACCATGATGTGTTAATTCTGGTCTGAAGATGTACAATGCACGGGTATTCATTCTGACCTAATGTATTTGTATTAGTGATAAGGTGAGTATATAACCTGTAACCACCATTTGGAGGGGTTCTTCTCTCTCATCTTGGTGATTGATGGAGACCCGGTACCGTGATCAATAAAGCTTTGAATCTGATTGAACGGTGTGGCCCCTGCCTATAGAGAGTCTTAGTAAAACAGGAGAATTTCTCCAACAGAGATCATGTGGGGCTGGCAGATTATACTGTTACTTCTTATGCCACAGCTTCTCTTTTATCATCTGCTTTCCCCATGTGGTCTTCCCATTCCCCATTGTTGCCAGTGTGGCCTTGGATGTGATCATCTGGCTACTACAGGCACACCACAATGACCTAACACAGAATCTTGGACCTTCAGACCACAGGTCCATCTAGTTCAGCATTCAGTTTCTCAGTTACCAGATAGATACTTCCAGGAAGCCCACAACCAGGATATGAATGCAGCCACCCCTGCTCTGCTCTTGTTCCCCAGCAAGTGATATCCAGTGGTATACTGAATGGGCCACATTTTCAAGCCAGAGCTTCTCTGGAGATCCAGGAAGCAAAACTTAGCTCCAAATTTGATTTCTTTCCTTTGAAATGAAGGGAGCCTACATATAGATGAGATCTTGACCCTAAAAGAACAATATAATCAACTGACATGGAATGAATCTTTATTTATTCTGTGGCAATGAGGTCTTTGCGGCATGGGAACCAAGAAAAGAGAGGAAGGCAAAAATCTTAATAATCTTGACATGCCAGGTGGCAAGAGAAAGAAAGAAAGAAAAAGAAAGACAGACATTGAATTGACCTCCATTTGCCGCAAAATACAACTGAAACCCAGCAGAGACTCCACAACCATTAGAATGAAAAAGTCGGGCTGACTCTTACAAAGCTACTATAGTTTTGGAAAAAGTAAAGGATAGATGGTTTTTAAGCACACATTGTATATACAGGAGATAATCTCATAAAACTCCATTTACATTTTTGGACACTGTAACACATCTGGGAAGCATTCATGGAGATCTAATAGGTTATGAAGTGAGTTGGAAAGGAATACACTTTGCCTCGAAAGGTTTTGGAATCCTGTAGCAAAACGCCTTAGATGAAGTCCCTTAACTTGGTATATCGCCAGAGTAGTAGGTCTCTGCGGCAGATGTTATTCATTTCTATGGTACTGAGAGGACTAGCTTGTCCTGTCATTATATTTCATGGGGAACCTGTAATGGAAGAAATGTCCACCACATTGTTTCCATTCACCATGCTGACAGAGACATTTGCAGTCCAGTTACATGGACACTTACTTGGAAGTTCCACTGAGTACACTGGGACTTACTTCCATGCATGGGAGGACAGTATTGCAGCCTAGTGCTAAAGATAAAAAAAATCTAGTGATAAAGATTGATATTCTCTCTCTTGCTCTCTCTCTTTTTCCACACACATTAGTACACACACATACACATTTTCTGTCTCCCTCTTGGTGATAAATGAAAGGGATACCAAGGAATATATTTTGTAAACAACTTGTGTTCTTATGAACTGTCTGAAACAGCTTAATTTAGAGACAAAGATATGAAGACGGGCAATTAAATCTCTCATGGTTGCAGAGGTCTATGTAATATACATGGGTTTGGGGAGAAAGGCTTCTAGTCAAACAACATAACAGAATGTCCATTTATTTTGAAACTCCATTCAGAACCTACCTTATGGAACAAGGAAACTAACTACTTCTGGGTGTTACCTGTTTCACATAGCTTGCTGTCAGTCAACTGTGGTGCTCTTACCCCTGGAGTTTGGGGATGAAGTCCAGGGCCGCCAGGCACTCTGGAGACCCACAAATCCTCTTTAGTCTGTCCTGGGTGATGTGGTCATGGCTGGCCCGCACTGCACCAGGCGGCCAAGTGTGATTATGACCTCTGCCTGCCAGGCGCTTCAGAGACAGATTGGGAAGTGGGGGAAAGAAATATGTTGGATAAGAATAGGGGGATGATGCTGAACTCGCACGGGGAGGGAGCTCTAGCAAGGATGGGTCCTCCAAAGGCCTTTAGGTCCAGGCTCCAAAATTACTTAGGTGCATTCTGTCAGTCAGGTAACCTCTGTGTGAATTCCTGTTTGTCTGAGATAGCCAAATAGTGAGAATGGGCGAATCAGTATACAAATAGATTTTTTATTGTACAGGCTATCTACAAGCCATTAGAATAAGGGCTAAGTCTTTGTCTCCACAATATCTGAGCAATTGCCCTACATCTAGACTAATGGCTGTATAGATGGTGGAGAGATCTGTACTTAGCCTCTTGCTCTAGAGTCTAGAGGCTTCCTGTGCCAGACAAGGAAAACACAAACCTTTCCTTATCACAGCTAAGAGAAACATTATACAAGTAGTTCTTGGTTCTTGGGTGGGGACTCCATGCGAAGGGGAACTCAAACTCACAGGCTTCAGAGTTCTCAGACCATGAAGAGTTCTTTGAACTCCCATGGGACAAAGGCAGATCCAATCATGCAGCTAGCTTTTAATTTTTAAGGATGTATTTTTGCAACTAAGATCTTTTAGCCTCCTGACCCAACCAACACCACCAGGAAGGATGAGAAGGTAAACTTGCCTGTGCTTTCGAATATCTATTTTTATACTTTTAATAGTCTATAAAGTGTTCCTTTGTTTTATATACTTAATAAACCAGGCTTTTTAGTTGTTTATTCTAAACCCTATCTGTGTTGAGAAATAATCTCTCTGCTCTACCTTACCTAACTTGCCACCCCAGTCAGTGGCTACTGAAAGAGCTCTGGGAAACACATTTTCTTTTGAGAATTCTCTTGTTTGAGCTAAAAAGGGGAACTTTCTCCTGGCAGGAGGTGGTGGCAGCATACTGATAAGGTCTAGGGCAGGGGCTCTGGGGGTGCAGAGGTGCCAGCTGTTTCCCCAAGTTGTCCTTTACAGCGTAAAACTGCAATCTTAGTCAAAACTCTTTTTAAAGCTGGGGTGGGGGGAGGAGAAATCTCCCCTTTAAATACATGTTTGTGCAGCAAGCTATTGTTCTAATCCACTTTTGTGATTATGACAAGAAATTAGTAGCAGTCTTTCTTATTCTGGATTAATATAAAATATAGCTGTGCAATAAGAAACTATGGGGGAGGGGTCTATCTATCTATCTATCTATCTATCTATCTATCTATCTATCTATCTATCTACCCACCCATGCGTATACCACCAAATTACATATATCTGGGTATTTCACACAAAATTAAAATAGAACATAAAAATTAAAACAAACAGTTAAAACATATAAAACCATTTTTAAAAATTAACAAAAGGTTTGGTCAAATACATGCATTTTATGAGGGTGTTTTTTTTAAAACCTACAAGATATAGAAAAACTCTTATCCTGACAGGGAGCATGTTTCAAAGCCTTGGGGTGACTATAGAGAAGGACTGGCCCTGAGTCGCCCCCACATAAGCCAGTGGTGACAATAGTGGTGACTCTCCGATGGGAGGTGGTGGGGCCAGCTGAACGGCAGCCTGTTTCTGCCCCACCTGATGGCCTCACCAGTGAAGCCCCATGCACGTGATGTCACATGCACGGGGGCGAGGCTTGGGCTCTGGGGAGCCCCAGTGGAGCTTTCCCTCTCTCATTTCAGGCACATTTGCTGCCTGACAGAGGTAATTTACCTTCTTCTCCCTCCAGCGTGAGAAATGAAGGAAAATAAATGCTGTCAGGCAGCAAATGCTGCCTGAAATGAGAGAGGGAGAGCTTGCTCGGGCTATACCAAGCCCAGGCCATGCCCCCTTTGCAAGTGACATCACATGAATTGAGGCGGGGCTCAGGCTTGGGATAGCCCAATGTGAGCTCTCCCCTTCTCATTTCAGGCAGTGTGTTTGCTGCCTGACAGCATTTATTTTCCTTCCTCTCCTTCACTGGAGGGAGAGGAAGGGAAATAAATGCTGTCAGGCAGCAAGCGCTGCTTGGAAATGAGACGGGGAGGATTGGGTTGTGCCTTCTGTCAATAGGGCCATGCCCCCTTTGCACGTGACGTCACATGCAACGGGGGCTCCAGCGGCCCTTTTTGTTGGCGGCCCAGGTTCTTTGAACCCTTTTGCTCAAAGGTGGCTCAGCCTCTGGGGCTCATGACAGAGAAGGTATTCTCTTAAAAAACCCTGGGCCCAAGCCATTTTAGACTTTATAGGTAAGAAATTGCACTTTGTATTTTATTTAGATATCGATCCCTGACAGTTTGTATTTTATTTACAAACGGTCAGGGATCAGTTTGGTTGGTCATCTGCCAAGGTCCTTGTCTCAGCAGAGCGCCCACCACTCCCTGAAAGCTCCCCGGCCTTGTCTGTCCTTTCCTCAGCATCAATGCCTGCTTGCTCACTCTTCTTGAGGGGAGAAAAAACATGCAAGTGTAGTGAGGAGGAACAGCTGCTGCCCCCTGCTTGCTCCCTGGCCCTCTTCTTGGGGAGCGAGAGGGTGGCAGCAACGCTAGCAGGACAGATGTGAGGAGGAGGTGATGTACCCGTTGAGAGAGGGAGACACTGCACTGCTTCGCTGAGGATCCCCAAGCTTGATGCCAGCACAGATGTTATTTCTACAAGAGGGTGCAGAAACCTTTATGTTAGAGACTCCATATGTGCACCTTTTCTTTACAAAAGCTTGAGCCGTCTGCTTACATGCTGACATCATTCTGCAAACATGTTCACATAGCACAGTCTCTGAAAAGCTTGGGCTTAGGCTCCCTTCAAATTACTCCCCAAATCTCACTTTTCCAATTAAAAAGCCGTTTTCTCTTCGAAGCCGCTTCCAATTATCCCACCCCAACCACTTCCAGATCAAATTAGCTTGCTTGGCAAGTTGGGGTCCAGCCATTGGAGCTCAGGCCACTCTTTAGAGTTCAGAGCAGGTGGGAAACAGCAGACTGGCAATCAAAATTCCACATTAATATTAAACTAACAGTGCTCAACTCTCAAGCATTTGAAGCAGTGGAATATCCTACTTTACCTATTATAGCAAGCAATTCAATTTCTCCCCACCCCAGGATATAAAACAATACTTTCATTCTTTGGCTTTGGATAAATGAAAGTTGCTTGGCGAAAGGCTCATTAAACAGCCCAGTTTTCTTGTTTCTGTTATATTCTGGCAACACAAAGTAACTATAAACTGGGCCTTCACCATTTAAGTAAAATCAGGTTTATGACTCTTTGTATTGGCAGGACTGTGTCGAACAGCTCAACTGGATGGATTCCATCAATGGCCTGATACTAACAGATCTTGTCCATAAAGCCTGTTTCCATAAATGATGCTTAAACCAGATCTTGTATTTCCTGCAGAAATCTGTAAGGTCTACTTTGCACTTCACATGTTTAGGAGTACATGTAAGAAGTTTTATGTGTGCACCCAAAACAGTGAGGTGTGAAGGCAATGAAAACACATTTGCAAACACAATGCTGCAAGCACATGTACATTACAGGTACATTAACTAATCAGGCAGCCAGAATATGCCACACCACTTATCGTGGTGTTCAGTTCATGGCCAATCAAATTTTCTTTTTCCTTTTGCTGTGAAATTTCAATTTGAACAGATATATTTCAAACCTTCCAAGACCAGTGAAAGTGTGGATGATCCTGTGCATCCCACAGAAAGAGAACTTTTAATCAGTGAGTCTTTTATATTGTATTAGGTGATTCAGTAGCATACCAGTAGTATTTTTTCAGGGTGGGCCATGGACAACACCAATCCTGAAACAACTCCATCAGGGCTGTAGGAAGTTCACCTGTGGCCAGGGACAAGCTCCTGATGGTGGCCCCTCTCCTGTATTGTTTTGTGCATCCACATAAGCCTGTGCTGGCCATGCCCTACATATGATGTCATATGCATGGGGCGTGGCTACTGTTGGCAAGACATGCTGCACTGCCTTTCTACTGCTTACAGTTGTTGCTTCTTTCAAGTGCTGCATGTGTTCTTTCTCTGCCCTGAGCATGACAGAGAAAGAAGCACCCACCCAGCTTTTGAAAGAAGTACTAGCTGAGATCAACCAGGGAGTGTGCGGCCCATTTTTCCGTGGCTACAGGTGAAGGGACAAGCATCTGGCATCTGGTGGCCCCATGAGGTAAGAAGTGCTAGTGAGCCTTTGGTGGCCCTGGAAGTGTTCAGGGCAACCTTTCCCCTTCTCTGTGAGTAATGCCTGGAAGGGAAGAAGCAGGGCTAGGGGCCGTGCATGGCTGAAAAACAGAAGATGTGGTATGGCTCCACAGCCCTCAGAATGGCCCTGAACGCACCAGCAATTCTGGATGCAGGCAGGAGGGAGAGCGAGGGATGAACCTTTTGGAACCCCCAAAGATCCGCAGAGGTGCCTGGGAGCAGGGAGTGGGAGCCCTTGGAGGCTTCTGGAAGTAGGAGGGGCACTGGTGGCCTAGGAACAGATGTACCTCCTTGCTTCATTATGGCCATGTGCTTGGACTCCATTGGCTTGGATAGTTGGCTTCAGGCACAATTTACAGCGCTGGTGCTGATCCCTGCTGTAATACAGTGGAGGATTATCACAGCCTTTTCTATGGTGGCATCAAAGTTTTGAATTCCCTCCCATGAAAGTTTGTTCTGTCCCTTTGCTGGTGACAAGTGAAGGCTGTGTTATTTTGCATGGCATTTGTAGCCCTTAAAGTGTGGAAGGGATTTGTTTCCCTTTGCTGTTAGGCTGAGGTTCTACTCTCACTGTTATTGAGTGCTGCTGTTTCTCTCCCCCCCCTTCAATTATTTAAATTTGCTGTTTAAATTGTTCAAATTTGTTTTAATACTACTGGCTGCCTCAAAAGACCTTTGGTGGGATATATATATCTAAACAACGAAACCTAAACATTTTCTTTTCATGTTTCTTCTCTCCATCTTTCCTCGTATGTGCATTTTAGTCTTGTGGCTCAAAGGCGAGACAGCTCTGCAAATGGATTAATGGGATTTACACAGCACTTTTTGGACAACTTCCCAGTTCTTCAGCCAGAGAAACAGTAAGATCTACCCACTTCAGCTAAAAAAAAAAAAAAATCTAATCCATTAAGTGGAATTGAGCTTTTCAGGTTTAGCGGCTGAAGAACTGGGCCAATTTGAGGTGACAAGGGAAGATGTTCTAAACTGTCTTGAAAAACTAAAAATTAACAAATCACCAAGGCCAGATGGCATCCACCCAAGAGTTCTGAAAGAATTCAAATGTGAAATTGCTGATCTCCTAGCAAAAATATGTAACTTGTCCCTACAATCAGGCTCTGTACCAGAGGACCGGAAAGGAGCCAATGTAACTCCGATTTTCAAAAAGGGATCCGGGTGGGGGGGAGGGGTCCTGAAAATTACAGGCTCATCAGTTTCCCTTTGGTGCCGGGTAAATTGATGGAAAGCATACTTAAGGACAAAGTTGTTAGACATATAGAAGAACAGGCCTTGCTGAAGGAGAACCAGCATGGCTTCTGCAAGAGAAAGTCTTGCCTCACGAACTTTTTGGAGTTTTCTGTGAAAGTCAACACGCATGTAGACAAAGGTGATCCAGTTGTATACTTGGACTTTCAAAATGTTTTTGACAAAGTTCCCCACAAAAGGCTCTTGAGTAAACTTAGTAGTCATGGGATAAGGGGACAGGTTCATGTGTGGATTGGTAACTGGTTGAAGGACAGAGGATCAGAATAAATGGAGAGTTTTCACAATGGCAGGAATTAAGATGTGGGGTCCCCCAAGGATCTGTACGGGGACCAGTGCTCTTTAACTTGTTCATAAATGATCTAGAAGTTGGGGTAAGCAGTGAAGTGGCCAGGTTTTCAGATGAAACTAAACTATTTAGGGTAGTAAAATCCAAAAGAGATTGTGAGGAGCTGCAAAAAGATCTCTCCAAACTGGGGGAGCGGGCCAAAAAAAAGGCAAATGTGGTTCAGTGTAAGCAAATGTAAAGTGATGCATATTGGGGCAAAAAACCCCAACTTCACATATACTCTGATGGGATCTGAGCTGTTGGTGACTGACTAGGAGGGAAGTCTTGGGGTCGTGGTGGACAGCTCATTGAAAGTGTCAAATCAGTGTGCGACAACTGTGAAAAAGGCTAATTCCATGCTAGGAGTCATTGAAAATAAAAATGCCCTTTTACAAATCTATGGTGCAGCCACATCTGGAGTACTGTGTACAGCTTTGATCACCATATCTTAAGAAATGTTTCATCCTGGGGTGTGTGTGTGCGTGCGCACACGTGCGTGTGATATAAAAAAGGAAGTCAACTGTTTAGGCTATCCAAATAGTTCACTATGCAATGAGAAATTTTTATTGCTGACATTCTGCACAGTGGTATTTTATTTATTTATTTTTACATTTATATCCTGCTCTTCCTCCAAGGATCCCAGAGTGGTGCACATGGTTATGTTTACCCTCACAACAACCCTGTGAGGTAGGTGAGGCTGAGAGATACATGACTGGCCCAGAGTCATCCAGTGAGTTTCATGGCTGAATGGGGATTTGAACTCGGGTCTCCCCAGTCCTAGTCCATTAGGGACTGTCCAGGACTTCTGCACAACATACAGGGAGCCCTGACAGTGTTGCACAACAACTTAAAATAGCATCTATGAACCTACATAGATTCCATCAGAAACAATAGAAGTAATGCTGGGCAACTGTGCAGATATTGGCTGCCTTCGGACGCAATGCGGAACTGCAAGTCCAATGGACCCACGGTTCTGCTCCCTTCTCCCTCCTCCCCCATCTGAATTCGGACGAAATGGAGAGAGCCTTATCTGCCGTCTCGCTGACTACAGTTGGGGTGGAGGTGGGGAAGACTGGCTGCCTGGGCTTCCTTCTTTACCGAAGGACAGCTTGGCAGCCAATAGCAGCCAGAGTGAGGGAGAAACTTCCTCCCTTAACTCCAGTTGCAAAGCAACCAGACTTCAGTGCCAGTGTTCAGACATAACACTGGCACCACAGAACCGGAGGTCCAGGCTGTGGATCTCACTGCAAACCGAAGGCACAAAACACAGCCCAGGGAGGGAAACCGCAGGTCCATTTTTTGATGGAACTGCGGTTGCCCATACTTGGATGTACAGTTTTCAAAACAGGAGGTCCCTTCAACTCCGATTTTGTTTTACATGCAAATGCGACAATTGTTTTAAGTAATTGCAGAACTGAACTGTTGTGCAACACCATGAAGGCTGCCTATCATGTTGTGCCGCATCCCCAGTGGGTCCCTGCCACCAGCCTAATACCAATATTATATTATCTAATTGGATTTTTTATAATCTCAAATTTTCAGTAACTGAAGAATTTAAAAATATCACTTGCTTTCATTATACAATCACCAATATTTTAATTTTTTTTTAAAAGCAAAGAGGTGTGTTGATGCATATCTATTATATTTTTATTGCTCTTGACCCTTAAGGAACTCAGAGTCATAGACTGTATTTACCTAAATCCAAGGCTAGTTTCCCCCCAAGTTCTTTGCTGTTAGAAACTGGGGGATTGTCTGAAATGCAGTCCTCTTCCTTTTGGGTAAATACAGGTATACCTGAATTTAACCTCTAATTTTTAAGGGGTTCATCTTAAATTCAAAGTCACCTTCTAATCAGGTAAATATGGTACATTCTGTCCTCCCATTTTATCCTCACAACAATCTTGTGAGGTAGCCTTAGAGATAATAACTGACCCAGAGAACTTCATGGCTGAATGGGAATTTGAATGCAAGTCTTCCCAGTCCTAGTTCAACACCCAAATCACCACATCTCTCTCTCTCTCTCTCTCTCTCTCTCTCTCTCTCTCTCTCTCTCTCTCTCTCTCTCTCTCTCTCTCACACACACACACACACACACACACACACATACCTTAAAGACTAACAGATTTATCATAGCATACGTTTTTGTAGACTAGAATTCCCTTCTTTTGATAACTAACAATAAATCTGTTTGTCTTTAAGGGGCCATGAGGCTCTTTTTTAATGTCTGCTGCAACAGATGAGCACAGCTGGGCTTTGTCATTTCCAAAATTTCCATTAAAACACTGCATTTTAATAAATAAACATAGTCAATCAGAAGATGTGGCCATGGAAAGGGAGTACATTCAGGAGGTGTTGAATAAAATCTTAAGGTTAAGGATTGTCAAAATCCAGTTACAGAAATCTTGAATAATGTCTACTAACAAGATGAACCCAGGAACATCTGCTGTAGACATTAAAGACTCCTCCTTTCTCTCCTTGTCAAGTTAAGTAAAAGCAGATTCTAATCATGAACACTTTTGTTATCTGTCTCCAGAAAAACCTTGCTGTAGCAACAGGGCCGAATAGATGAGAATATTTAACACACACAAGAGCTTGTGTGGAACTGGGTGGGGGAGGTAGAGTGAAGTGAGTATGTATGTATGTATGTATGTATGTATGTATGTATGTATTTATTTATTTTCACTTTATATACAGCCCTTCCAGAAGGGTTCCAGAAAGGTAGTATATGTTGCCTTCCCTTGCCTCTCCAGGAGTGACTCAACCAGAGGCACTCTTATCCCTGGACTTCAGGGCCGAAGTCCAGGGCTTCCACACCCCTGCCCCCCCCCCTTTAGTCTGTCCTGGGTGGTGTAGTTTGTGCCCTCAAGAACCTACATGTTAAAAAATGATGCTTTACTTGCAGCTGGATGGGGGTGGGGAGTGGCGTCTCCAAAGGCCTTTAGGTCCAGGCTCCAAAATTACCTAGGTGCACCAAGGCTGCACAGGGACATGGTGGACAGGTGGGTAGGATTGCTCAAGAGAGCTCTTGGGAAATGGCATTGTGGCTCCTGAGTGTACCCTCCCCTGCCCCCTCCCAAAACATTTAGACTTGAAGGGTGAAGGCAAATTCTCTTCATTTAATGAAGACACTAGTCTACTCTGTGTAGATACGAACTTTTTCTTATTTATATATACTTTTCTCTCCTTTTCTCATTTGTATATACTTCTCTCCAGACCACCTGGTCCATTATCCTCTTTCAATACACTCAATAACTTTCCAGTCAATGTTATTCCCTATGTACCCCGCAAGGCATCAGTTCATACTGCGCAGGAGGAGGCAATGGTAATCCCCTCCTGTATTCCACCAAAGAAAAACACAGGGCTCTGTGGGCACCAGGAGTCGAAATCGACTTGATGGCACACTTTACCTTGACCTTACCCCCAAATCTACTGCTTTCATTGTAACCAGACCTACAGTACTTGCAAACTGTGGTTACACAAATGTCACATGCTATTATTAGATAGTTCCGGTGTCGTCAGCTGCCATATACTGAGTCAGACCATTGGTCTATCTAACTCGGTATTGTCTTCACAGACTGGCAGCAGCTTCTCCAAGGTTGCAGGCAGGAGTCAGCCCTATATACTGTTATCATGGAAGACATGGAGGTAAGGTTTGAATTAACCCAATAAGCCCCTTTGAACAATACTTGACACGATCTGAGATCTAAGGAACAAATGCCTGCTATTCTATTGCCTTGCTTCTACGCGAACAGTGATTCTTTGTCTGAATGGGTCCATGCCTTACACATAACACGCTCCTATCATGGGTAGGCAAGAGATCCTACATTTTTTAACAAAATGGAACTATCACATCTATGTCCTTCAAGAGACCCATTTTGAAAATGAGAGCCACCACTTTTCGGCACAACAGCAATGGACAGTGGGCCCATCCTTCTGGTCCTACGATGGGAGCGGCAATGCGGCAGTAGCGATATTGTTTAAAGACAGACCTGATCTCAAAATCGAGAGGATATTGGAAATTGATCAGGGCAGTCTAATGTATGTAGATTTTACTGTCGGGGTGACCCAAGCTCGGCAACCACTCTAAGGCTTGACCGAGCCTTTAGACTCTGTGCCATATATGCCCCAGTACAATCACACCTTAGGAAGGCTCTTTGGGCTAAACTAAAAGATATATGTGACACCAAGTGCCACCTCCTGATCCCGGGGGATTTTAATAACAGAGCCCAACTGAGCGATAGGAAAGCCTTTTTGGGAGGCCTCCCAGTCTCCCCCTCAAGTCCCTCTCTAACGAATGAGGAAAAAGCTCTCCAACGTTTTCTGAGTGAGACTCTGGGTTTAGATGATAAGGACTTGGGGGTATATAATGATTTGGATTTTCCAAATCTGTCACGAAGAGAACTTTAAATCGCAGTATAGACATAAATTTAAAACCGGAGTCAAATTTACATATTACCACCCGAGATCAGCTAGCCGGCTAGATAGACTCTGGGCTCCCCTTTCTTTTGAAGTCTACAGGTGTAAACTAGTACTTACCCCATGGTCAGACCATGCAACTGTGGAATTCATTTGTAACCTCTCTGAGGTAATTCCACATGGTAAGCCCTTGTGGCGATTACACCCAAAAATGTTAAGTGATGAATATCTCAAAGGTGTCCTTTTATCAGAACTGAGGCGACAGATCCCTCAGCTATTAGAGGCAGAAGATGATCTTTTGGGAGCCTGGGAGACACTTAAAAAGAGGGTGGGCTGCCGTACTAGGGCAGTGACCAGCTGGACATATAAGATAGGGGTCAAAAATTATCAGAAAGCCATCACCCAACATCTGAGGATTGTTGATAAGATGAACAGGGGAGAAGCCTTCAACGTGGAATCATGCTGCCGCTACAAAGAGACAATCAGGACATTTCAAAATGAGCTGCGGCACAGGCGTTTAGAAAATAAGCGGTATCGCTTCAAGGGGTCTGTAGTTGAAAAAGGGGAGTGGGCAAAGGACAAGATGCATGCATCTAGTTTGACATTCCAAGACCTGCGATCGGATGGAAGTAGCCCACTAATGGCCGACCACCACGATATGTTAAAGATCATGGCCCAGTTTTATACAAACTTGTATGCATTGAAGGATATTTCTGTAAAGGACATTCAATCTTATCTAGATAGGTTCTGCAGTCTGAATGAATATGGTCTCGGCTATTCCCTCACTGAGGGGGGGAAAAAGCTCTTTGACCCATCCTGTAACGATAGAAGAGGTCAGAGCAGTTATCTCAGCGGGAAAGAACACATCAGCCCCGGGGCCTTATGGTCTGACATGACCTTTCTATAAGATTTACGCAGACCAGCTACTACCAGTTTTAGTAAAATTATTTAATTTTGTCCCAGACAATGGGCGTTTAAATAGGTCCTTTGGGGACAGCCTCTTAATTCCCCCCCCCAAGAAAGGTGACACCGCTTTACCACAAAACTGGAGATTACAAATATCGATTACAGAATCTTTGCCAAAATCCTAAATAATAGATCGGTGAAAGTGGCTCTTAAATTGGTCCACAGCTTGCAGACAAGCGCTATCTCGGGAAGAAAGATGACAGACTCATTGTGTCTGCGGAGAGAACTTTTTTACTCTATACAGAATGAAAGTTGGAAAGGTCACCTCCTCTTATTGGATCAAGTTAAGGCCTTTGACAAAGTGAACCACAATTATCTGTGGACATTGTTGAAAGCTAAAGGTATACCACCCCTATTCGTGACTTGGATACAGCTGCTCTATACGAATGCAAAGGTGACACCACAGATTAATGGATGGCGGGGTGACCCGATCATTTTGCATTCGGGTGTCCGCCAAGGATGCCCACTAAGCCCATTACTTTATGTTTTTGCCCTGGATCCGATCCTGATCAGGATTCAGAGAGAACCCCATCTGCAAGGACTCTCGGTCTCTATCCCTCCACCCTGCGAGATCTTCCTGGGAGGGAGGAGGTGGGAGAGTGAGGGGATAGCCGAACCACCTGTCCACTCAGAACCGCACTCTGAGTTTAGGGTAAAATTTGTAGCTCATGCCGATGATGTTACATTACTGTTATCGAATGAAAATGAAATCTCTGTGCTACTAGACCTCTTCTGGGAATATGGCAAGATCTCGGGCTCAGAATTAAATGCTGACAAAAGTGTATTTGTTAAAATGGACCCCAGACGCCAGCAACTCTCGTGCCTACCCATCTCTGAATGTAAAAGCGAAGGGGCCCCAGAGTCCAAACTGAAGTGGGTAGATACAGTAAACATTTTGGGGATTGAATATGGGATTAAGGAAAAAGTCTGGGGGAGAAATTGGACAGATTGGGAAGAAAAAGTAATGCTTAAAATCACCATGTGGAAAAAATGGAGCCTCGCCATGTACCAGAAAGCGGTTTACATCTGGACTTACCTGATACCCCTGGTGCATAACCTGGCGGTAGTCTATCCTCCCCCGCTCGATCTCCTTTGGAGAGTTGAAAGCCAGATCTTCTGTCTAGTATGGCACAGAGCGTCCATCCCTTTGGCCCATGCAGTAGCATTTAAGGAGGTTGAGTGGGGAGGCCTAGCCCTACCTGCCCTGCAACCCTATTTTGTAACTGAATTCATGTCCTACAATTTTGGAAACTGGATTTTCGTGAATGTCCATAATATGTCCAACCTCCTGCAAAAAACCTGGGTCTCGCTTTTCGCTTTGCATTGGCGCAAGTCAGCATGGGGCATAGCATGGTGGGGGAAAGGATCTTTCAATGTTAATATCACACAAGTATTAAAAAGAGAACACCCGGACTACTTGAGAGATTTGTTATTCACACAAAAAATGGAAGGTTGAACCGGACATATTTAAAGGATCCTCCTCAGTTAAGCAGCTAAGGAAAACAATTTATGGAGAGATTCTAGAAGTGGGCTTCTTAAAACCTGATTTAGAACGTAAACGCTACAAACACCGCACTTCACAGTACTTGTTGCAACCCGATCACCCTATCGCTATCTTTAAGGAGAAAAAGTCCCTTTCCATTTATGGGAAACAAGGTGGCGCTTATACCATCAAGTACTACTACTTAATGCGGCTAAGCCATGGCTCCCAGAGAACCAGCAAGAGTGCCCTAAAATCACCTGCAAACAGAAAGCTAGTGAGCTAGGCAAAACATTCAGGGAAACCCACTCACATTTCTTAAAAGAGTGTGTGGTAGCCAAAAGTGTGGCAGGGAGTAAGCAAGCTGTTAGAGTGACCTGATTTGGAAAAACAGACTTGGGAAGAACTAACATCAGGTTTGAGCGATAGAACTTCCTTTCGAGGTCCCAGAAAGAAACCTTCAAGGAAATGGGACGGAACGGGTGCCCTCATACTAGGGAATTGGAATGTTCCCCTCCTCGTAATCAGGTTAGTATACCTGTATGTCATTTATGCAATGCTCCTGCATAGGAATAGGGAGAGGGAAGATGCGACCAAGAGGTTCACGCAGATGAGACAGTAAATCTCTTCTGGAAAAGTTTGTATGGTTATGTGCAAAAAGACAAGAGTATCTCTTCTAAACAGCAATGGGACAAATTGTGGAAATGGACGTCAGACGTAACCCCCTCCCTGATTACCTGATGTGCCTTGAAATCCCCCACCCCCGAGTTACAGTACTACCTGCATATACTTCATAACCTTGTGGGTTTCCAAATCATTGTGTGTAAATCTTTGTAGATATACTGTATCATGTACAAACAACCACTTTGTATATATTTGTGCTTTGGCAACGTACTGTATGCTTTGGTAGTTTGTTGGTTCAATAAAAAAATATTGTGCTATAAAAAAAATAAATTTTGTCCTATCTTGGAGATGCCAGGGAGGGAACTTGGAACCTAGATGCTCTTCCCAAAGAGGCTCCATCCCCTGAGGGGAATATCTTGCAGTGCTCACACTTCTACAGGTAGTTTCCCTTTCATATGCAAGCATGGCAGACCCTGCTTAGTTAAGGGAACAAGTTATGCTTGCTACCACAAGACCAGCTCTCCTCTCCTCTCCTCTCCCCTCCCCTCTCCTCGCCTCGCCTCGCCTCTCATTTCCTTACTTTTCATAGCAGAACTAAAACTGACAGCATCCTGCAGGAAAGCCCCCACCCCCATCCTTGGCTGAAAGTATGTTGAGTTGCTGTGGAAAGTCATACAAAAGAAAAACTGCAGCTGGTGCACACCTTGTAAGATGCGTAAGCAAGCTAACAGAGATGTTTTTTAATGAGCTGCAAATGAACCCACTTAACTGAATTTCATGGTGGTCTGAAAAAATGAGCTCTATATCCATTCTACAAATAGCATAGATATGAGGCTAGAGGGCTTTGCCTATAAAGAAGCATGGTGCATCTGGAGTGATACCAAGAAGACACAACTGGTGATAAACAGTACAGCTACAATCCAAAGAATAGGAATCGGGCTGAAGTCCCTTTGAAAACAATGGGATGGATTGATTGCAACCAATAAATCCCCTGGCAATAATGAGAGGAGTAGAGCTGATCTTGTGAAAGTGAGCATGAATTGCCTGCCTTGGTTTGCATTTGGATGAGTGACTAAATGTGAGCACAGTGACATGTTCCCCTTAAGGGAGGGGGCCACAGCTCAGTGATAGAGAAGATCCCAGGTTCAGTTCCTCACATCTCCAAATAGGGTCAGGAACATCCCTTGCCTGAAACCTTGGAGAGCTGCTGTCAGTCACTGTAGACACTGAGCTAGATGGACCACTGGTCCGGCTCAGTATAAGGCAGGTCCTTATGTTCCTAACCAGTTCAAATCTCATTCTTTTCAGCGGGACTGAAATGTTAACTTGCTCTAATTTCTATGGTTTTGTCTATAACATGCAATAATAAACTAAGTACTAGCTGAACCCGCACAGAGCATCTGTGCGCGAATGCACTCAGCCTTTGGCCCCCTTCCCCGCTCACCAGTCGCACATTCTTCCCTCCCTCTATTCATTCACTCGTTTCCTCCCTCCTCCATTCACTGGACGTCCATTCTTCCCTCCCCCCCGCTCGGCAGTTTCCCATTCCTCCCCTCCCACACACTTGCCGGTGATCCATTCCTCCCCCCACCCACACACTGGTTGCCCATTCCTCCCCCCACCCATTTGCTGGCCTCCCGTTCATGCCGGACTCCTGTTCATCCCTCTCTCCGCTTGCCCTGGAGAAGGAGGCTGCACCATCTCCTCGCCTCTCAGTGCAGCCCCAGAGGGGCCTCATTGGGCCCCAGTGAGGCCTGATTTGTCATCTGGCCGGCAGGCAGGCCCAGAGAGGGAGGCTGGGCTGCCCTCTCCGCCGCCTGCTCAGCCAGTCTTATAAGAGTGGCAGCTGGGCTGTCTGGACACTTGGCACCCTCCCCCACAGGGCACTGCTTACCTGCCCACCTGCCTGATCACTGTTTTCTTTCTCCAGCAAGCTGTCTGGCCAGCCACTGCCACTGCCCACCACTGCCACTGCCCACCACTTCCTCTCTCCCCCCTCCACCTGCCCGCCCACCTGTTCACCTTTTTTTTTTGCAGCCGCCCACCACTTTCTTCCCCCTGGCTGCCGCTTTCTCTCCCCCTTTTCTCTCCCTGCCCACCTTCCTGCCTGCCCGTTGGCCTTATCTTCGCTGCCACCACTGTCGCTTTCCTCTCCCACTCCCAGATGCTGGTGTGTTCTTCTTGAAGAAAAGGCCTTCCCCTCAACTCCCCTCCGCTCTTCTCAACAGCAGCAGCAGTGGAAATGAGTGGTTTCATCACATTTATGAAACTGACACAAATCCCCACCCCTTCAGTTCTTGTAAGTATCATCCAAGACTAGAGAAGGGAGATGGTGGTGGGGGGGGAACAATGGCAAAATGGACAAACATGCCCCTCCCCTGCCCTTGCAGGAGCTGAAATATGAAGCCAATTCCCAAACGTGCAACTCTGGAGAAATATATGGATGGTGGACTAAAGATCTCTCTGCTAATTGTGCAATGAGGCACTTTTAAAATGCTGCTTCTCTTCTATTTAGTGGAGGAAGCATAACTGTCCCTGTTCAGCCTAGCGTAGCATCTCTTCAGCTGCTGTTGTGGGTGTCTCCTATGTCTGTTTGTATTGTGAGCCATTTGGGGACAGGGAACCATTTTCTTAAAGCAGGTTGCTGTGTAAACTACTTTGAGAAGGGTTTTTTGGTTGGAAAGTGGTTGATGATGATGATGATGATGATAATTAATAATTACTGTACTTCAGATTAGGGGTGTGTGAGCCAGCTCGGCCAGTCCAAGATCTAACTGGACCAGCCCCCAAAGGGGTGGGGTCTGAGTTCGAACCAGACTGACCTTGGATCGCAGTCCAGTTCAGGAATCCTTGAGGAT
This sequence comes from Hemicordylus capensis, assembly GCF_027244095.1. Classification (NCBI taxonomy): domain Eukaryota; kingdom Metazoa; phylum Chordata; class Lepidosauria; order Squamata; family Cordylidae; genus Hemicordylus; species Hemicordylus capensis. The sequence goes on along the minus strand of NC_069661.1, from coordinate 78,311,727 downwards.
TCTCCTTTACAAGTAAAGGGGGCATCCCTAATCCCTATTCCTAAAAGCCATATTGGGGGGAGAGAAAGAGGCCTCTGTACCTTTAGTGGAGGCCATGGTGGGAAGCACTGGCAGGAGCTCCTCCATGCCCCACCCCCCACTGGCCTCCTGAATGACAGCCAGGAGGCAATTTGCATGGTGGCACAAATGGCTTCTGTGCACGCGTAAAGGTCATTAAATGGCCTCTGTGTGTGCACAGAGGCGTAAACTGGGCTGCACCCAGCCTGGGGTCTCATTTGGGAGGCTGGCAGGGGGCTTAGAGGAGCTCCCACAGCACCACTGCCCCCTCCGCCTCCGATGTTGCTACTTCCATGGCCTCCACAGTCCCCGCTAAAGGTATGGAGATCGCTTTCTCTTGCCTCTCATTGGGCTTTAGGAATAGGGATCAGGGATCCCCCCTTTACTTGTAAAAGGGAATCCTCAAGCATTCCCCTTTACAAGTATCCCCGAACTGGCCCATGAACTAGTTCAGCCCAGTTTGATGGCCAGACCGGACCCAGTTCAGTCGAGCCCAAAGCTGGACCAGGCTGGGTCGGTTCAAATCTGGTCTCGATTCGAACCGAACTGGCCAAATGGTTGGCTTGCACATCCCTACTTCAGACAGAACACATCTGTTCACAGATGACACCCAAAAATTCAGAAAGATTGAAATTAGATTGTAAATCCACTTTCCTGCACAGCCATAAAAATCTGTTTGAAAACCTGACACAAGTCCTTTTAAAAACTGCATTCAGTCTTTTATGCATGAAGTCCCAGTGGGAGAGAGACTCAAAAGGGCTGTGTTGGACACAAAGAACTGATCTTCATTTCAGCAATGCTTTTATATTTGGAATATTCTGACCTTACAGGAGAATTTGGTTCCATTTCAGTTCCCTTTAATATCATCCTTTTGGTTTTCTTTCTTTCTTAATTATACTTCTGAGTTGCATATTATTTTGTTCATCTCATCATTACACCTCTGAGGTTAAGAACTATCTACCCAGTCTTCAAGCCTCTGATTTTATTCTTGGCTCAGGACTGAGTGTGGTGTCAGGCAGCTGAGATCTATTCAGGAAGGTAAAGAAACATAGAGAAAGTAAGACTGCTGCTGCCAACATCTAGGGTATAAATTCAGCCTTACGGAAAGTCTGCACTTGCAATCATCAACCTCAGAGCTTCTGCTATGATAATCAAGAGAGGATGTCTACCCATCAGTCCTTAAATCAGCCTATAAGGAGAGAGCCAAACATCACATGCAATTGTGTGCATCAATGTTCTTGTTTTATTTTTTAAAAAACTGAAAGTAGCCTCCAGCTGTTTCAGTAAAGAATTGGGGTATGTGTATGTATGTGTGTGTGTGTGTGTGTGTGTAAAGAGAAACTACTTAACCCTTTTTCTTTCTGCAATTTTCCTGTTCAAATGCCCCTTCTTCAAAGTTGTGTTCTGTTCTGTTCTAAGGAACAAAAGGTATGTTACATGTGACTGTAAGTCACATGGAGTATGATCCTTCGTTAAAGCTTACTGAAACTATAAATTCCTTGAAGTTATTTCCGTTCTACTTTTTAGCCAGAGGAAGAGGGAAGAAAAGGAAGATCTCTCTGGTTTTCAAGTCCATAAAGTGCCATGCAACCAAAGGCTTGCCACCATGTTCTTCAAGGACCACTTACAGCCTCCTTGAGTAAAAAGAGACACTTTTGCAGGTTCTGATCAAACGGTTAACCAAATATGTCATCACTGAGAGGTTCCTGCAGTGCTCGTGCTCTCTCCCTCTGCCTGTCCCTCTCCTTCTCTCTTCCTCCCTCATGGCTATTTTACAACAGTAAATATAGCAAGTGTAGGGGCTCTGTCTTAAAGAAGGTTGAAGCTATGGGGGGAAGTTCATAAGAGTGGGTTTTTTCTTATTGTCTCTGGCTATGACAGTGGCCATAGGAAGCTGCCATATACCAAGTCAGACCATTGGTCCAGCTAGCTCAGTATCATCTACACAGACTGGCAGCGACTTCTCCAAGGTTGCAGGCAGGAATCTCTCTCAGCCCTATCTTGGAGATGCTGCCAGGGAGGGAACTTGTAACCTAGATGCCCTGGGAATTGTTGCCTGTTATCAGTGGCTGCTGCTGACTGCTCAGTTATGACTATCATCTCTCCCCTGCCCCCAAATTGTACTTCTGCAGATGCAGGGTTTGAAGGAAATACAGGAGGGGAGAGGTAAGAGGGAGAGGCGCAGCAGGCCTGAAGGAGCCCTCTGCAGACTGCCAACTGGTTTTTCAGGCAAGGACCTCAGACATATGAGCACACACTGAAGGATAAAGTACAAAGTGTTATTGTCATCAGACATGCACTTGAAACTTGAAGAATTTCTGTCCTGTAAGAGTAACAGAAGTGTAAACAGGGTGCTTAGCTTTACCCAGTGGGAGTTATTTGCACTTGGACCTGGGAGTTATTTGCACTTGGCTTTAGGCTTCGGGGTTGAGCGAAGCCACTTCAAAGTACACTCGTGGCATTGAGGGAAGCAGCCCCTCCCCTCTGCTCTGGGTTTTCTTTTGAAACAAGTCCTTATGGCAGGCACCAGTGTTTTCCTTCTAGCCATGGGGGTGGGGGCGTGGGGGGGAGAGATTATTAAAGAACAACATCTGCATTTCTAAAGAGAGTATCCCTCTTACCATGCTAATGTTCTACATCAGTGCCTCTCCCATTTGCTCTGGCTTTTTCAGAAAAAGTAGCTTAAAACCAACATTTTAAAAACCCAGACATACTTCGAGATAAGCTAGAATTCACATCACAAAGCCCAGTTTGTGTGTGGAGTGGGTCCAAAAATCTTGAAGGGACTTGGAAGTAAGTTTGGCTGGTGTGTAAACACACACACACTCGCTTCTGAAGGAGATTCGGGGCAGAAGCCCTGTGTGTAAAGCCTCCTGGTTTAAAAAAATGGAGGGGGAGTAAGACAGAAGGAGGAGACTATAACCAAACAAAAAAATATTTGGAATATTCAGGAGGGGTCGGGGTGGAGAAGAGGTCAGCAGCTGAGAGGCCAACAGTCACTCAGGAGAAGAGGAAGATATATAAGGCGGAAGAGGAAGATATAAAGAAGAAAGGAAGAGAGAGAAAGACAAGAGAAGACAGAAAGAAACCAGGAGAAAGCAGAACAGAATGCAGTGAGCATCTGGGCCTGTATCACCTTTTAAAAGAGATGAGTGTTTGTGACATCATTCAGCCAAGTTTTTTAAACTGACTGTGGAAAAACTTGGTTTTAATGTCCATTTTCCTGGCCATTTCCCTATTTCTTCTTATTAATGCCTTGTATGTTTTCTCTGATTTAATAACTTGATTAGTAAATCTATTTATTATTTATGCTATTGTTTGTATTGTTGTTGTTGTTGTATAGGAAGCAGAGAAAAATGATAAATGGGGAGGGCCTAGAAGAATTATTTCTTCCCCCCACAGGAGAAAGACCTCAGGACCCCTTAATTAGGGAAAAATCCCCTAAGAAGGGCTACACAAGAGGATTTTTGAATGTGTTGGCCATGCACCTTCATGAAGGATTCATTGTCATTCACAATTCAGTTGATGTTGATGAATTGTTCAGACGTCTGTGAAATTCTGAATTCTCTAATACCATCAGTTGTAACCGATTGTAAAGGAACCCACTGGAGTTTGGGCAGTCTAACTCACTCACCCCTGCCCCAGTGTGGTGTCTGGTAGTGCTGCCACCACTCTCTGCTTCCAGAGAGAAATCAAATTTGGGTCTGAACCAACCTTTGGAAGATCCCCAGCTTAGTTCACCCCTTCAGTTAAGTCTCCCTTTAAGTAGATCCACCAAATGGTCAGTTCCTGGGGAGCTGCAACTCCAGAGTCTCTGAGCAACACACACACAAGAGGCGAGATCGTTCTCTCTAAAATACTCCTTTATTAATTTACAGGAACCAAAGGTGGGTAGGAGAGCAGGTAGGCATTTGAAGAGGAACCATCCCACAAAGCGCTTGGCACTGATTTTGCAATCTTAGCTCTTACAAAGTTTAGTCCAACTGCCAGTAATTTTTTCATAAAACTCCCATAAAGTTGTATTTGACCAAAGCAATGCCAATGCCAGGAGCAGGACTGCTCAGCTTTGACCCTCCAGCTGTTTTTGGACTACAACTCCCATAATTCATCAAGGAAGATACTGTAGTATGTACCCCCTCCCCCTTGAATGTGAACTTGGAACCATGAGACTTGCTGTTATGTTTTTAATTTTTTTTTTGCGGATAAAATATCTTTTATTTAGGCCCAGCTGGATTCCACAGTTACTGCAGAGTCTACTGTGGAGGTGTCCAGCAACTCCTATTATGGGATTAGATCGGATCATTTTCAGTTTGTGACTCCTGAGGAAGTGGACAAACTGTTTCGGACTGTGCGAATGTAGGCTGGAGTCAGTTAGACAGGAGGCCAAGTCATTGAGATATAAATTAAAAAGTGAGGGGGCAAGGATACATCCTTGCCTCACTCCTTTATAGGTAGATATAGGTTGTGAAAGCTCCCCTTTAGGATGACATCTCACACTGATATTCAAGCCTGCATGAAGCTGTTGCATTAAAAAAAAGAAGCCACTTATCGATGTTCATTTGAGCTACCTTCTCCCAAAGCAGTCCTCTAGATATAGAGTCGAATGCCGATTTAAAATCCATGAAGGTCACATACAAAGCCGACCCAGGCTTATCTCCATATTATCCAATCAGATGTCGGAAGATAAAGACCTGATCAATGGTAGATAGTCCAGTTCTAAACACAGCCTGCTCATCCCCCAAAACACTCTCACTTGATGTGGGATAACAAACTGAAGTTGAATCCAAATAAGATGGAGGTACTGATTCTGGTGGGTTTGGGACCCGAGAGATGGTTTAGATCTGTCTGTTCTGAATTGGGTTACACTCCCCCTGAAAAATATATGGTTTTATACATGTTTGGGGTGGTATAAAACTGTGATAAATAAATAAATGATAGATTAGATAGATAGATAGATAGATAGATATCTCCAGCCACAGTGGCCTATGGTCAAGGGTTATGGCAGATCTAGGCCAACATCTGCAGGAGGGCCAAAGTTGAGCAGCGCTGGCCAAGAGACTGAATTTCAAAACTGGAGGAAAGAATTACATCTTCAACACTAGCACATCTAGTTTTGTCAGACAGCACAATTGACTGTTGTGATTCAGATACTGGCCACTGTAGGAGGGTTCTTCAATTTACAGTCTATGTTGAGGTTTGTTATATTTAGCAAAGCATCAAGGAAGCTACCACTCCAGTTACAAAGTGCAAAGTTTAGTTGTTGCAGCTATTTAAGTAAAACACATGGAGATCGCTGTCGAGTCTAAACTAAATTGATTTATTGATGAAATACATTTGAGATAGGAAAGACCTGTCCTATTTATCAGCTACATAATGAATAGGTAGGGGGAGAGAGAGATGTTTCCATCTTTTCTCTAGGAGGAAAGGAAGAGGACTGACTCACTACAGGAAGTACCTGAGGAGTCAAAGCATGGGTCATAGAGTAGAGGTAAGCAAGGACAGGTAAGGAGACGCTCACTAGGTACCTCTGCTCCCAATGCCCCTAGTGGTCATTAGGATAGTTGGTGCAAAATGTTGATACACTGGAACTCCATTGCCAACAGTCTAGTGCTACAGATCAGTGCTAGGGTTCCACTAATACCACATGGTTATCTTCTTGGCCATTCATCCTCTACATTAGGGATAGGCAACATGTGGCTCTCCAGCAGTGGTGCTTGGTCAGTAAGGGCAGGAGGGGCACTCCCCCCCCCAACAAACAAAAACAAACAAGCTAAAGGATCAGACTCAGCAGCAGCCAGGGAAACCTTCAGAGCGGGGAACTTCTTCCAGCTTCTCCTCCCCTGCCTGTAACTTCTTCTTTTGGTCTTACTGGCTGGAACAGCTGCTACTCAAGCTGCTCCAGCCAATCTGATTGCTAGTTGGCGCCTCCTCGCACTGCCCCTGGGAAGCACTAAAACAATGGGTTAAAAATGAATTTCCTGGTTGCTTCAGGAGTATATTTTTAATACATTTTCCCGTTCTTCCTTGGAGCAGTGCCAGGAGGAGCCCCCTAGGAATCAGATCCAGCCAGCATGACCAAAAAAAAATAAATTATTTTATTTATTTTCACACTTATATCCCACTCTTCCTCCGAGAGCTCAGAGCGGTGTACATGGTTAAGAGGCAGTTTCAGGCTGAGGCGGAGGGGCTGAAGGAAGCTCCCTGCTCTAGAGGATTCCCTGGCTGCTGCTAAGTCTGATCTTTTACTAACTTGTTTGTTTGGTGGAGGGGGGCGTGATGCAATCCCTGCTTTCTCCCTTCTGTTCTTCTTTCTGCCTTTTGCCCTTCCGTTCTGCCTTTCTCCCAGCTTTTTGCCCTGGCTTTTTTCTTTCTGCCTTCCCCCCACCCACAAATCCTTTCTGTTTTCCACTTTTGCCCTGCTTTTTCTGTTTTCCTCAATGGTGGCAGGCTTGGGTAAATACCCAAGCCGGCTGGCGTGAAGGCAAGTGGAGGTAGGCTTCAGCCTTTGCTACTGCTCTCCAAATGTTGCTGAACTACAACTCCCATCATCCTCAGCTAAAATAAATTGTGGTGGCTGGGGGTGATGTAGTTCTTTCCAGCAACATTGGGAGAGACACACATTGCCTACTCCTGCTCTACACAAGCTGTTCTAGCATTCTTACCTACTATCCAGGAGCTTTAGAGGGGTTTCCCCAAAGTATTCTGTTGAATGAATGAATGAATGTGTGTGTGTGTGTATGTGTGTATATATATATTCATTCATTCATATAACGCTCTAGTGACTCCTGCTTTTCAACTGGCTAATAGGTTAGGTTTTCATGAGGGTACCAATACAATTTTACCCCCTTTGCTGGAAAAGCAATGCAAACTCTTATTTTGCTAGCAAAATCCCTGCTGCTGTTGCCACATAATTTCAGATAATGAGTTTTGCAAAGTGTTATTATTTTATTTTTATTCATTATTCATTATTTATTCATTCATTATGTTTTGTTTTGTTTTTACTCTATCCTTCAGCAGGTTCAGTGAGTGAGGATCTCAGACTTAGGAACATAGAGAGCTGTCTTATACTGGATAAGACCATTTGTCCATCTAGCTCCATATTGTCTACCGCACTGACTGGCAGCAGCTCTCTGAGGTTTTAGGCAGGATCCTTTCCCAGCCTATCTGGAGATGCCAGGAATTGAACTGTTGGACAAGATCATCGAAGGGGGCTCTGCTCTGCGTGCCAGTGGTGAAAGAGGCTCAGCTGTTGAGCATGTGGGACAGGGCCTTCTCAGTCATTGCCCCCAGGCTTTGGAATGCTCCTCCATTCCTGGAGCTCCTCCAGGCTGGCATCCGCTCCTCTGCCATCAGAGTTATTAGAAAAAAAGTAAAGATGTGGCTCTTCACGCAGACATTTTAATGAGATTAGGGTTGTTGTTTTTACAAACTTTTTTACTCTGTGTTTTATATATTATTGTTTTATAGAGGTTTCAAAAAAATTAAATAGAGTTTATTTTTATATTTCTATTAACAGCTCTACTTTTTGTATTTTAATTTTGTATTTTAACTATACAGTATTGTAAACTGCTTTGAGGTCATTTTAATGAAAAGCAGTATATAAATCAAACAATAAATAAACAAACCTAGGACTTTCTGCATGCAGACAGATGCTCTGCATCCGAAAGCAAGGCCCATTCCTGTTGTGAAGCTTTTAAAACAAATACCTAAATCCTTCCTGACGGCTGCTCCAGTCCCCTTTATTGATGGCTTCAGTTTGGAGCCTTATCAGCAGAGTAGCCCAATGTCTCATTCTTCATATTCAGTGTTCTGTTTGGAGACAATCACCCAAACTATGAGTCACACTCCTGGCTTGTGTTTAGGCCACATTTCCGAATTTACAGTGCAAGCATTGCTGAAGAACCTGCACAAGGAATGCATTGTATGCATACACAAATAAATGACACAATTCAATGGTTTAATACTATCTGCCAAGTTAAACTACTGCCGAGCAGCTGTGCACATTTAAAATGATCCCTGGCACTCCCGAAGTTCATAAATCAGGAGCAACATACTTTCTTCCAATTAAGAGAGTTGGAGAGAGAGAGAGAGAGAGAGAGAGAGAGAGAGAGAGAGAGAGAGATTAATGTGTCTAGGACATGAATGACATTTCTATGCATTTATAAATACAAATAAAATAAATTGTATGTAAAGCTAACCGTACTGTTGAAATGGTGAGGCGATAGTAGGTTGCTGTTTTGTTTTTTGTTTTTTAAAAAAATCAATCTAATATTTTATGTGTTTTCAAAAGCTTTGCTGGTAGTATTTTGGCTTTTAAAAGCATTTCTTTCAGTTGCCTTTTGCAAAGATGAAATTAACTCAACAGGTCTGTTATATATACACACAACCTTGCAATGTTTTAATCCATTTAATCCCAATGTCTCTGTATCTAATTCTTGTCTGACAAACATGAGTTAAACATTCTGGTGAAAGAGAGTTGTGGATACCTATTTGGAGATTGTCTTGAATACAGTCATGACATTAGCTATTTGTGTATTTAAAAAACAAACGATAAAGCATATATTTTATATTTCCGAATTCTCCTTTAAAAAAAAATTATTTAATAAGAAAATAACATGATTACATTATCATCTCTTGAACTTCCAAAAGTTACATATAACAGTTCGGGATTCCGATACCATCCTTTGCCAACCCTCCCCTTCACATCAGATATTACAGTAAAATATAAGTAATGCATTAATCAACCCTCAGTACTAAAAAAAACCAAACAAATCTTGGGTGTGGATGTTGACCCTGTGCTAAACTGTAATTTATGAAAGGTTCCCAGGTTAACGTAAATGTTTCATCTGAGGTATTCTGTAAATAAGCAGTGATCTGAGCCATCGAGGCATATTCCCATTGCTTTAGTGGCCATGTATCGGGGTTGTCTGTGTCGGGGTTGCCTGTGATCTCCAACTGGCAGCATAGAGAATCCTGGCAGCAGTAATCATATATAAAGACAACTCTGTGTGTTTAGTAGGTATACTAAGGTTTAGTCATATTTAACAACAACAAAAGCTCAGGTGAATAGGGAAAGTTTATATTTAAAATTTGTTGCATCTTAGAGTGAATTTTCTTCCAAAATTGTTGTGCTTTGCCACAAGTCCACCACATATGATAGAGTGTCCCTGCATGATTCTTACATTTCCAACAGTCTCCAGAATAATTACTGTCCATCTTTCTAATCATCATGGGAGTCAGGTACCAGCGAAACATATTTCCATACTCTTAATCGCTTTCCCTGACCTTTTAAAAACAAATCAAAACCTATTGAATAGTTATAGTTTTATTTTTCCTTTTACAAGCTTCACACATTTTCCTGTAATAGAAATACACTCCTTGTACTGGTGTGTTTCCCAGACTATAGGGAACACCTCTATCAGGTAGCAGCGATATAGGAAGATGCTGAAAGGCATCATCTCATACTGCTTGGGAGGAGGCAATGGTAAACCCCTCCTGTATTCTACCAAAGACAACCACAGGGCTCTGTGGTTGCCAGGAGTCGGCACCAATTCGACAGCACACTTTACTTTACTTACATAATAATGGTGTCTGTATTTATATATGTAAATTAGATCTGGCAGTTTTGATTAGTTAGGACTTAGTTCCCTTCCTTGGATTCTCAGCCTTGGGGATGATGGGAGTTGTAGTCCAACAACATCTGAGGACCCAAGGTTGGGAACGCCTTCTGTAGGGTAATAAATCAACTAAAGCATTAATCACAGATTTCAATAGGCAGGCACCACTCCACCTCAGTCTAAAACAGCCAAAATCTGGAGCTCCTCTGGGGCTTGTTGCAAGGTAAATTGCATTGATATGCATACTGTTTTCTCCCTGCACTGGTCTGGACATGATGAAGTAGAAAGTTCAAGATGGCATTTCAGGGTGTCAAAAACTGCCACTTTCCCACAGCACTGATGCAGTTCCTCAGGCACTTCTGCTAGGCTGCTCTCTCACTGGACCAGAGTACTCTTGTTCTGTATGTCAGCCAGTGACTGGCTAGAATCAGTTTCAAAATATGTTTTAAATCTAGATTCTCCACAAAATTGGTGGCCCTTGAATATTTTTAATTTTGAAGCCATTTTTGTATGTTACTATTGTAGGATTGGATTCAAAGGGGTCTTGCATAGGAAGAGAGGCCCTTCCTTTCATGCACAGAAGGCCACCCAATTTCTGCCATTTTCCTCTCTTGCTGCTCCAGCCCATGTCATTCCAGAAGGTCCCTCGCCCTCTACAAGTAGATGTTCAGGAGATGCAGGGGACCACAGTGAGGAGAAATGAGGAGGAGGATGGTGTGTGTGTGTGTATATGTATATGTGTGTGTGTGTGTGTGTGTGTGTGTATATATATATATATATATATATATATATATATATATATATATGTCTATCTCTGCATAACGAATTGTTCTCTGGGCAGCTCACAACACAACATTAAAACATCGAGTAAAAACATGTAACACACATGAAATCACAACACACACACAAAATACAAAATACAAAATACAAAATACGGTACATAATAATTTAAAAACTTTTAAAGTCCGTTTTAAAAATCAAATTTTAAAATCAAACTTTAAAGTTCTTTATGTGGTGTCTAAAACAACACAGTGATAGTACCAGATGAACCTCACTGGGGAGGCTGTTCTATAAATGAGATACAACCACTGAAAAGGTCTTCTCCCTAGTAGCCACCCACCTCACCTCATTTGGCAGGGGCACTCAGAGCAGGGCCTCCAAAGAACATCTTATGGTCTGAGTCAGGACATATGGGGCAAGGCACTCTCTCAAGCAACCCAGATCCAAGCCATTTAGGGATTTAAAGGTTAAAAACTAGCACTTTGAATTGGGCCTGGAAATGGACTGGGAGCCAGTGCAGCTGATGAAGCCCTGGAATGATATGATCAAAATGCCCAGTCCCAGTTAATAATCTTGCAGCCCTTTTCTTGTACCTACTGCAGTTTCCGGATTCTTTTCAAAGGCAGCCCCACGTACAACGCATTGCAGTAATCTAAGTTAGCGGTTACCAGAACATTGGTAACTGTGGCCAAGCTATCTCTCTCCAAGTATGGTTGCAGTTGGCGTATCAGCTGAAGCCAATAAAAGGCGCTCCGAGCCACAGAGGCCACTTGCATCCAAACTATACCATGATACCATGGTCAAGGTATCGAAAACCTTGAGAGGTCCAAGAGAATTAACAGAGTTGCTCTCTCTCTCTCTCTCTCTCTCTCTGCACAGGTCAACCAAAGAAGTTTCTATTCCAAAGCCAGGCCTGAAGTCTGATTGAAATGAATCTAGGTAATCTGGTTCCTCCAAGAGTGTTTGGAGCTGGTCAGCCATTACACGCTCAAGCACCTTACCCAGGAAGGGAATGTTGGCCACAGGCCTATACAGTGGTCCCTCGACTTACGTAAATAATCCATTCCAAACGCATGTTCGGAGGTCGAAATTTTCGTAAGTCGAGGAGCGCACCATGGAAGTCTGAAAACATTCGTAATTCGAGGAAGCCGCATCTAAAAATTCGTAGGTCGAGTAAGCTGAATCTAAACCGGCAACTACTTCCGGTCTTTTTTGTCGCTCGTAACTCGAAAACAACGTAAGTCGAGTAGTTCATAGGTCGAGGGATTACTGTAGTTGTTTACATCTTTTGAGTCCAGACTAGTTTTCTTTAATAGCTTCCTTCAATGGAGCTGGGACCACTCCCTCTCTCAGTGAGGCATTTAGAACCTGCTGGGCCCAGATAAAGATTCCCTCCCTACTAGATGCAATAAGCCATGAAGGGCAAGGGTCAAGCAAGCATGTGGTCGGCTGAACTTGACTGGCCATCTAGTCTGTATCCTCAGGCACCGATAATTAAAACCCTTACAGAAAAACTGGACCAGGAAGTACTCTGGACACCTCTCCCAATGACACTGCATCAACTGTAGAGTCCAACTCATAGCAAATGTGAGCGATTTCATGTCAGCGTCTTCTCCAAGGTTGCAGGCAGGAATCTCTCTCAGCCCTATCTTGGAGATGCTGCCAGGGAAGGAACTTGAGAACCTAGATGCTCTTCCCAGAGTGGATGCATTCCCTAAGGGGAATATCTTACAGTGCTCACACTTCTGCTCTCTCTTTCAAATGCATCCAAGGCAGACCCTGCTTAGCTAAGGGGACAAGTCATGCCTGCTACCACAAGAGCAGCTCTCATTTGGAGTCCATCAGTCTCCAGGGATAGCTGGAGATAGCTGCCTGCCAATCCCTTGCAAACTGGTGTAGCTGTTGAGACTCAACCTCAGACAGAAGTGATGTGACCATGACAAGGACATGAGAAAGGGGCAGGGAACCTCTATTGTATGTCGAGAATTCCACTCATGCTTCTTTGGATCCAATATTCTTACCCTCTGAAATTATAAAGGAGGAAATACTAAAGATTGCTTTTTCTTCTAGGAATGAATGAGTGGCAGTTTCCGGTTATTAAATTATCTTGTACGTTCTTTCAGACTCTTCAGTAGACCTTAACTGCAGTTTTGCAATACGTGCAATTTTTTAAAAATGTAATGGATAACTCAGTTGACTAATGGGTGAGTAGACAGACGGTTAATGGACTGAAAGGATCTTTAATCAGTCTAGAGTCTAAAGTAAATATTAAGAAGGGAACAGATCCAGCTAAGGTCAGCCAGCTCTTTAGACTGGGCTGTCAATCATCCAGTCATGGAAAGGTAAGTGGATTCCACATGATTCTTCATGGTGTAGAAAAGGAGCTGTTGGAGTTGATCCTAGGATCATGTTGGAGTTTAAAAGGTAAGAAGAAACTCATATTCATTCCCCTGCTGTTTAAAGAAAGTTGCTTCAGACATTTGATACTTGCATGGGTCACAGATGGACGGTAATATGGAAGGAAAATATCACAGGGTATTTTATCAGCTGGCTGGCATCCTTTGTATTAGAGCCAATAAAAATGGCAAATTTTATTGGGGAACAATATTTGTTCTTATACCAACTCTCTCAAGCACTATTATATCAAATCTCAGATGCATGCAACAAAAAGAAAACCCTGCCCCCTCTTTAGCTTTTTGCTCAAGCTGTGAACTAGTAACTTCATTTATCTCTAAGGCCCTAGCCTTTCAATGAAATGTGTGCTGAATTTACAGCATGGAGTTCTGAGGTGTGGGGAGCATGTCCCTGCAAATGGACGATAGATCTGGCACTAATTCACCATGAGGCTTTACACATGGGGCTTCTGCCCCGAATCTCCTTCAGGAGAGAGTGTGTGCATTCACACACCAGCCAAACTTACCCCGAACTCCCAACAAGATCCTTGGACCCACTCCACAGACGCCGGGCTTTGTGATATGAATTCTAGCTTATCTCGAGGTATTTCCGGATTTTTAAAATGGTAGTTTTCAGCTACTTTTTCTGAAAAATCCAAGCAAATGGGAGAGGCACTGATGTAGAACCATTAGCATGATAAGAAGGATACTCTCTTTACAAATGCAGATCTATCTCTGCAGGGAAATCGCCCCCTCCCAGGCATTGGCTAGGAAGGAAACAAGGACGCCTGCCATGTGTACTTGCAAAAATGAAAGCCGAGAGCAGAGGGGAGAGGCTGCTTCCCTCAATTCTACAAGTGTGATTCTAAGTGGCTTCGCTCAACATTTACCCCGAAGCCTGAAGCCAAGTGCGAATAACCTCCATGTATGCTGAACTCCTGAACTCCTGTTTTAAAATTCAGGGATTCAGTTATTCCATGGTCTCCCGCAGATACAGTATGAGGATGGAGGATGCAACTAAAAGCTTAAAGGCCGCAATGCACTGAACAGATCAAATTGCTAAACGAACTGAAGTGAAAGGGCTGTTATAGAAGGGAGGCTGCAGTCACTTCTTTACCCTGAAATAACACAACATGAATGAAATAAAATACAGCACCTTCACACAACCCTAACAAACAAGAACTACTACTACTATATTACTATGGATATTTATATACCACTTTTCAACAAAAGTTCTCAAGGCAGTTTACATAGAAAAATAATAATAACTAAAGATGGCTCCCTTTCCCCAAAGAGCTCAGTCTAAAATCAAACATAAGGTAGACACCAAAGACAGTCACTAGAAAGATGTTGTGCTGGGGTTGGATAGGAACAGTTGCTCTCCCCCTGCTAAATATAAGAGAATCACGACTTTAAAAGGTGCCTCTGCTCAGAAACTTTAAAGGCAAAAGGTGCCTTTAAAGGGGGGAAATGGGAAGGTGGGGGTGGGGTTTCTATGCTTTTTTGCTAGACACGGGAAGCACACAAACTCAAAAACTACACAAAAAAGGTGTGGGAAGTCTCTGTCTGTCTGTCTAATAAAAGACCCATGCCTGCTCAACTAATCCCTGAAACTCCAGAGCATCTGCCACTCTGGGGTTTCAGAGTGGCAGAAAGTTTGAAATCCCAGAGGTGTGGCAGCAGTGCAAAGGAGAACTCATGTATGTGTCCAGCTCCCCATTTTCTGGGTGCCATGGGACTCACACCTACATGTGTGCCTGTTCCATCAGAGGACGAGGGGCAGCAAGTCCCAGGAGACCCCCACAAACGGGGTGTAGCTATAATTGAGTGAAAGAGTTCAAAGAACCCAGGGGCCCCAGCTTCTGAGGGGCCTCCAGCTCCACGCCTCCCTATTTTCTTCATTACCTCTCTCACTCTGAGGGGTGAGATAAGCCCCCCCCCCACTCCCCTAGGTATGCCCCTGCCCACAAGGCTGTGCATCAGGACTCCCAAAGCCTGGCACCAGTCCTGACCACACCAACCAGTATAGGCTTTTTAATTCTGTAGTGCTGGACTAGGACTGGGGAGACCCAAGTTCAAATCCCCATTCAGCCATGAAACTAGCTGGGTGACTCTGGGCCAGTCACTTCTCTCTCAGCCTAATCTACTTCACAGGGTTGTTGTGAAAGAGAAACTCAAGTATGTAGCACACCGCTCTGGGCTCCTTGGAGGAAGAGTGGGGTATAAATGTAAAATAAATAAGTAAGTAAGTAAATAAATAAATAAATAAATAAAAATAATCAACTTACAATAGCACTATTAGCAGAATCAGGAGCCTCTGGAATGCATTACTGGCTCCATACAACATTTGCATAGGCTCAGTTAGTACAAACATAAAGTGACCCACACAGCTGAGGAAAAGACCAGAAGTGAAAATGAACAGCTTTCAATAACTGGCTGGCTCCCACTTTGTGGGCAACTGCATGAGCCTGATACATCATGGAAGACAGGTAGAACACTGTGAACTATGGGCAGCCATAAAATCCCCTAGAAGCACAAGCTGTGCATTTTACTTTGTGCTGCAGAATTGATTTAAAGCATCAAAGGTATCCTGGTTTCTCCAATAGGATCCTGCTCTCTGCTGTATGTGTATGCGCATGGGGGGGTGCGTGCACATGCATACAGAATGTGATGGAGCAATACTGAATAAAGGGAATGATTGGTTTGTTTCCACTTGTCGGTGACCTCTGATGGCCTCCTAGTAAAATGTACAACATTTATGACTGTGATGAATTGCTCTTGAGGGAGCCATTTCCTCACCCTCCATGCTGGCCGTAGAGTTCTGCAGCAAGAGAGGTGAAAGAACAACAGGTATAAGAAAATGGGGCCCGACCTGGAACGGAGTGGGTGGTATGAGACTTCAGTCCAGAACAGTGAATAATGAGCTGAAAGATGATTTACTGCAAACCGGAATCAACAACGGCAATCACAGTAGGACAAACGTGCAATGAAAGGCCTTACTGCCAAAAGCCTTGTCAGCTTCCCTTTTAATAGATTGTCTACCCATGAAGGGAGTGGGCAGGAAAATAGACCCTCTCATAAATGAGAGGTGTTCTTGATCAAACACATTCCCCCATTAGTGCACCTATCACAACACAATTCAGTTCACTGCCTCCAAGCTCCGTTTCATTAGGCCTTTCAATCACCTAAAAAGCAGGGGGAGGCAAGGGAAAGAGCAAAGGAGGAGGAAAGTGGACTTTGCTGGCTGGCCAAGTGGGGAGGGACTTCACCTGCCATCCCTGCACTCCATTCTGAGTGGGGTGCGGTTAATGGAGACTGTGCACTCTTAAAACAGCTTGAAGAAAACCTGAAATCAACACCCTTTAGAAAGTCTTGTTCCACCATTCAGGGCGCTTTCCAGGTTAGCCGCTCAACAGTGGCAAAATGCTTCCGTTCAGGCAAATTGCATTCAAAACACAAATAGCAAAGTGGCCAGCAGGGGGAGCAGTCCCGTGAAAACTAACAACCCGGGGGGGAAACCAGCAACTTTTAAATGCCAGATATACGTTATAGCACTATATTGCCGTGATTAAATTCGAGAACAAGGCATTGGAAATGTGAACGGCACCCTGCTGTCAGCATAGGGGCTCCGGTGTCACAACACAGGAAGTGTAGAAGCACACTTCAGAGATCGGCCATGACCCCGTTGCAGGGTCTAATCTGGAAAGCACCCTGGACAGCAACATAAAAGGAAAATGAATTATGGGTTCTGTTAGGAGTTTTCCTCATTCCGCATTCATCAGTCCAATCGAGAGAGCGGGAGAACAGTCCCCAAGGCATCTTCTGGGGGGCAGAAGAGACTAGAACGACACATACAGACTTGAGCTTGCAGTTCTTCCCAATTGAAAAGCACCATCAGCCCAACAGGAGTACTTTGTGGCTAGGAGTTGCTGCTCAATCCTCTGTCTCTGTTGTACGTTCTTATCTGCCTAGCATTCATTATCTTGGACCTGCATAGTTCATTTATGACCAGGCTACAGTGCTGGAGAGCCATCAGGGGTGCAGATTTGCCCTAAGCATTTGAGGAGCACCACCTGCCCCCACCCATTTTACTGAATTCTTCTCTGCCAAACCGAATAATCCATATCTGCCCCCCCGCCACAAAACAAAGTATCTTTCCTCTCTCTTTAAAAAATTGTGAGGAGATGCCCATCACGTTTTCCCACTGCCTACACTCCAGAAGGCCACTGAGATGCCACCCATGTTGTTCATAACTTTACAGTTCTATTTTCCCCACATCATTCTGGGGAAGAGCATGTTCTATGGAATGTTCTATGGACAAGAATACATTGCACTGGAGTCACCTGGTGGCCTCTTCCCTCCCCATCTCCTTCACTTACTCCACCCTTCAAAATACTGTGCCAGCAATGCTGCCCCTGCCAGGCCGGGCCAGGCCAGGCCAAATTGATATCAGAGCGAATATGAATATGCACCCTTTTAATATGTGCCCGGTTGTTGTTTTGTATTGTTTGGTTATTTGCTTGAATTGGTGTTAACCACTTTGACAGTCTCCTATTGAGGGGTGGCACATAAGGACATAGGAAGCTGCCTTATACCAAGTCAGACTGTTGGGCCATCTAGTTCAGTTTTGTCTACACTTTGGCCCCCCAGCTATTTTTGGACTGCAGCTCCCGTAATCCCCCGCCACAGTGGCCAGTAGCCAGGGATGATGGGAGTTGTAGGCCAACATCTGCAGGAGGGCCGAAGTTGAGCAGCCCTGGTCTACACTGACTAGCAGTGGCTCTCCAAGGTTTCGGACCGGAGTCTTTCCCAGCCCTACCTGGAGATGCCCGGGATTGAACTTGGGACCTTCTGCACACAAAGCAGATGCTCTACCACTGAGCTACAGCCCTATCCCCTAAGGGGAATATCTTACAGTAAGCAGCACTCACATGTAGTCACTCATACAAAGGCAAACCAGGATGGACCCTGATTAGCCAATTCATGCCTCTACTGCCAGACCAGCTCTCCTTTCTATTAATATTAAAGTAATATTAAATGCACGAGGATGCCTTCACTGACGTGTGCTATACCACAAGAGGGAGTCCTGCTGTATATTCAGTGCAGAGCATACTGTCATGAGAGAAGTTGATAAAGGGGCACAGCCATAGAAATAAAGCAGAACCACTGAAACATGCCCTGTGAGTAGGATCATCCAGCTGAACTCTCAGGAAAGCAGAACTCTATAGTCCCAACATTCAATGGGCCCTAAATAATCTGATTACAATTTAAGAGACTTTGGGAATCAACTGCTAATTAAGGCTTGGCAAAAATGCTTGACAATCGATGCCAACTTGGGGAGAGAGTGCACAACTCTTGTGAGTCTCAGGGCCTCATGAAACCAAAGCTAGCTAGCACTAGCAGTAACCTCGTAGTCTGTCCTTAATAATCAGCCTTCAGGGGGATGCCAAGCAAGTGGCATTATCTCTTTTATATGACCAGTGATTTGCTGTTTAAAAAGTTATAAGCAAACACACTCACCCATTCCACATAAGTAACAGGTTCATGATAGAACAAGAGGGGGAAATACTTGGGCATGCACAGAATGAGGGCATGCTCCGTAGAAGCACTGAGTCCTAGTTATCCATTTTAGAGCTCAAGCAGGACTGGCAACCAGAGTCATACATGCGGTGCCCGCCCAAATGGCCTTGTGGTGGCCACCAAGATGGTGAGGGTGGGTCCAGTGCAATAGGCCTGGCCTATCCTGCACCACAAGGACACCCAGTGCTCAGGCAGTGTGAAGTCGTCAGTTTGATGTGGGAGGGGTTGCTGTGGGAAAGCCTGTGCCACCCGAAAGTTCAGAAGGCACAGTTTGGGGTGACCCTTTGCAGGGAATGTATATGAGAGACACATGCAGAAAAAAGACACATTTGAAATTGAGTATATTTATTAGTTATTGGAACCGGAGATATGGATAGAACAGGCAGCATTCAGACTACATTGGTCATGGCTAAATCCCATTGACTGACATGATCTGTAGCAGTCACAGAGATGGAGATGTGCAAGGATGCAGCTGATTCTGCCTGTGTTGTGTAATTCTGGCTTCATATCTGCTAATCTTCTTTGACACTGCTGTTATTTGCTGCTTTATTATTTCCAGGACTTCTCTAATTTTCCTTGAATCTAGGTGGTATTTTTGGATCAGATACTGTTTGGTGTTTTCATTCTTCAGCTTCTTGTCTTTCATATCTTTCAATTTACGAGCATCTGATCTAAGCCTGGAGATTTTATTTTCTAATCTAATCTTCCATTTAGGTGATGTACTGCTTTCTTTTTTGACAGGTCCACTGATCTTATATCTGAGCTCTTGTGTTATTATTGTTGCTGCACTGTACATTAGTTGGTTTGTTTCTTGCAAATTATTGGTTGTTATTTCTGCAAGTGCAGCATTGACATCTTTTAATGCCTGAGCAAGTTGTTTTTTGGCAACTGTTTTTAGAGCTGGAAGTCGAACCCTGGTGGTTGTTTGGTTCATGTGCTCAGTTATTTTTTGCTTTAGTTCTTGTTGCTTTTCTGTTAAACGGCATTCGGGTTTTTGAGGTGAAGGCAAAGGGGAAGTTGCCTGGTTTTGATTTTGAAACAGTTCAGCAACAGTGGCATCCTCGATTTCCAACACCTCCTCCACCTGCGCCTGAGCAACTTCTTCAATTGGTGATAATTCTTCTTCCATATCTTGAGCCTGTGTTGCTCTTTGCAGTTCTTCCAGCTCAACTCCTGTGAATACTTTATTTCTTATTATGAATCTTCTCTGGTCTGCTAGCCTTTGTTCTGTTATTTCTGTATCTGGATGCTTCTCTTTCCAAATTTGGTACATTCTTTTTAAATAACCTCTTCTAGTTGGACTAGACTTGTAATAGCAGATCATTATTTCCTTGTTGGCATTTTTTGTATTTTTTTTTTCAGTTAAGCGACGTTTCTTCTCCAGCCCTGGTTGCTCAACTGAAGATCCTGAGTCCTGTTGCCCACTTGCCACCAGATGTCCAGGGAATATAGCATCTGGCATGGTCCTTGTTGACCCAGGCGACGACGGATCCGGTATAGATTTATTAAAGTTACGTCTCACCATATTGTTGATGGGAGAGGCATTATTATTATTATTATTATTATTATTATTATTATTATTATACTGCACCTACATTTGACAGCCAGTGAGATGGATCATCTCACTGGCTGTCAAATGTAGGTGGAGTATCTTATTGCTTCTTTGATTAGCTATCTGCATGGACATTATATACAAAACTCATACATAGGCTATAGGATGAACTACCTCTCTCACACACAATTAAAACAACAACAACAACAACAACAGTCTCCTCCCCCCCCCGCCCCATATTTCTGAATCTATGGACATCATTTTTACAATGTCTGGATCTTAACTGGGTTGGGATGCCCTGTAGTCAACAACTTTTTGAAAAGCTAGTTTGTGAACATTACTGCATTAGGGGAGAAAAGGCCTGTTTTGAAGGGACTGCCAAGCAAGGAATGTTTTCTATGTTAGCATCAAAAATCTGCTGTTTCTATTTTCATTGCCTCTCAGCAAATTCAGTAGGCCAGCTATTGACTGATGTTTCTAAAGCAGTTCCATCTGGCGGATATAATTTACATTGCAAATTGAAGGATATATTATTTTGCCTATCCTTCTAATATTTTTATTACTGGCTGGCACTTAGAGATGCAAAAACTGAGAAAGCAAATTCATAAGATGCCTCTATATACTATTTCCGAAAGTGCTGAAGTTTGGAGTCCCTATGGAAAACTGGAGCTCCTGCAGGCAAGTGTGAGTTACCGACAGACTCTGGGTGACCTGCAGATATGTTCAGAAAATCTGAAGGGGGAAAAACCAATGGGAGCCAACCGCCCCAACTGCCCCCCTGTTAGTCTATGGGAAGGAATATTAGTGCTCAGAGTACATTTGTGCAGGTGAGTGGTGCTAATGGAACTCTGTGGTGAGGGAAGGGGGGAAGAGGAGCAAAAAGAGAGGGGAATTTCTCAGCTTGAAGAATACTCCCTCAAGGTAGTCACAACCCCTTTCTGCTTCTGAGGAAGAAAACAGTCTCTGTAGAAGACAGTGCTGAAACTCTGTGGCTACCTCACCAGTCAAGTAACCCTATTCAGTTTCTGAAGGGGAAGGAGTTTAATCTCTTGGTGTTATAAAGTACTGCTCTCCCATCATGCTGGTGGACAGGTTCTTGAGGGAATTTCTTCACAGCTCCCCAGTTTTATAGGAATACTCTGGAGGTTCAGCTAACCACAATAAGACTAAACAAAAGAAACATGCCTAGCCCACAAAATGGAAGAGCCCTACTTCTTAACATTAACTCATGAAGCTTTAGGGCTGGGTAAAAAGAAGGTAGGACTGAACAACCAGTGCCCTTCACCACAAGTCCCCCAGAAAACGGGGGGGGGGGAGAGAAATACAATTTGCACATGGAGTAAGGCCCAAGTCAGAGCAGGGAGTCCTGTCTTTTCCCACCAAGGCACAGGCTCAGGTAATCCACGGACAACACCAGGGACCACACCAGAATTGTGACCTTTTTTTGCGGGGCCCTCATTGCTTCTGCCCATGTGCCTGGCTGTCCTTGTGTATGAATGACATACTCTTTGCCTGAAAGTGAAATCACTCATATTTGGCTATAAACCTGTTCAAAGCATTTGGGGATTCCATCGGTTTGATTGACTGCTGACTGGGACCCTATTTGCTCCACCCAAGACATACCAGAATAGTCAGCAGGAGCCATTTCAACAAAGAATCGCACTAAAGCAATACTGTATGACTTTGGATTGCTCTGTCTTCCTTGTCCCTCACTGATGATGTCCAATTGTGCCCCGGTTAAACTAGACTTGTATTAGGACACAACGCTGTATCAAAGCATGCTGGGTATATCCTTAGTTCAGTGTCTGCATGCCAATTGTTCCACTGATTCATCACAATATCTGGTTGCCAAAAATTAAGCAAACACCTAAGTGCTTTTCTGGATCAGGCTGATAAGTCCGCTTCTCAAAAGCATAGCATCAATCTGTTTCCACCTAAATCAGTGAGAATTTCGCCTGGACCTCAATTGCAGTACGGGAAGGCCAACATTACTTTGCTTTTGAACATCATCTGCGGGATGGAGGAAGAACACCAAATATGCAGTGCTGCAATCCAATTCCATTAGTTATTTTTACTGCTTTTTTTAAAAAAACTAATGCTGAAAACCTTGATTCAGATCCCTTTAGTCTGATGTCGGTGGAATGATGTCATCTGATTAAGTATTCTCCATAAATATGATTCACAGACATGTAGCCAACTCCTCAGTTAGTTTGTGCCAAGGGTGCTGTAAGTACCTGGGCAGCCAGATCTTTCCTTTAATTCAACAGTGTCTATGAGGTTCTTGGCACATAAAAGGATAGGAGGGTGGGAGAAATTACAATGCTACTTCTACTTTACTTAGAGAGGTTACTACTACAAAGCTATAGTAACTGATTGGCCTCCATCCCTTTCATGGATCAGATGCACATATGCAATGCATTCTCATCATCTGTACATGCTGGGTCTTGAACCTCTGCTAGTTCTAGATGGCTAAGAGATCAATTGCAATCCTAAGCAGACTGGTTGACATCTTAAGGCTGCATGTGCATTACATGAGATGCACCTATGCAGTGAAAAGCTTCTACCAACTCGATTATGGTGACTGCGCAGTGGATGGATTGAATTTTTACAATCCCCCTTTCCCTGGAGGTGACTTGTGCTCCCCAAAACATGTCCCTGGGGGCTACACAGCCCTTCCAGGGGAAGATGAGATCAGTGAAATTCGCCCCCTACACTTGAGCATCAGTGTTGAGGTAGTTAGGAAGCCTTTCACAGCATAGGCACTTTTCCCCGCAGTGCGGCTTTTCCCTGGGAAGTATGTCGTGCACATCAAGCCTGTCCAGCCCAACCCTATGCAAGATATTGGCTATTTACTAGGTATTTAGGGGACCATTGGTAGAGTGCATGCTTCACACACACAGAAAGTCCCAGCTTCAATCTTTGGGTAACCTTTCTATCCCCCTCCCTTACTATAGGGAATGCCTTTTACTTTTAAAGGGGAATCCTAGCCAGATTCCCCTTTACAAGTATCCCGCAAACCACCCCATGAATTGGTTCTTAGAACTGAGGCCAGTCCAGTTCAAACCTGGACTGCCTGAATTGGGCCAGTTCAATTTGAACTGCAGTTTGAATTGAACCAGTTCGCACATCCCTAATAGGGCTGGGCTGGACAGGCTTGATGTGCATGGCATGCTTCCTAGGAAAAAGCCACACTGAGGGGAAATACTTGCTGTGTAGTTTGCAAGCAGTAGCTGTGTCTTCTGAAGCCCAACTAACAATGAAGGTACAATATCTGCCATGCAGCTATTCACATAATGTCTGGTAAAAGGCAGGAGATCTCGAGCAATGTCTGATCCAACCAGCAGGGGGTGATATTGCCTTGCTCTATAGCAGGGTTTCTTAACCTTGGGCCTCCAGATGTTGTTGGACTACAACTCCCATAATCCCCAAGCAAAAGCCATTGCAGCTGAGGATTCTGGGAGTTGTAGTCCAACAACGTCTGGGGGCCCAAGGTTAAGAAACCCTGCTCTATAGCCCTGCAGGCATGTAGCCACGAGCACATGACTTGCCATCGCGTGGGATTCTCTGTTCACATCAATGGAAGGGGAAGCTGTGCTCATGCATCTGTCTGCACGCATCGAGGTGCCTTCTTCACTGATGAGAACACGGATGCCTGGGTAGATAGCAGGTGCCATGTCCATACAGGAGTTCCTGCAACAACAGCAGCAGCAGCAGCAGCAGCAGCAGCATCAGCAGCAGCAGCAACAACAACAACAACAACAGATATTTATATACTGCTTTTCAACAAAAGTTTCCAAAGCGGTTTACAGAGAGAGAGAGAGAGAGAGAAAGAAAGAAAGGAAGGAAGGAAGGAGGGAGGGAGGGAGGATCCCTGTCCCCAAAGGGCTCACAATCTAAAAAGAAACATAAGATAGACACCAGCAACAGTCACTGGAGGTATTGTGCTGGAGGTGGATAGGGCCAGTTGCTCTCCTCCTGCTAAATAGACACTGATAGATTGAGGTGTATGCCATTGCATGAGCCAGGGCTCAGTGACTGGTGTTGGTGTCATGGTCCAGTCTATACTAAGGCATATCACAGAACCTAGGAACAGAGGAAAGCCACCTAATGGCACAAAGGGAAAATGACTTGACTAGCAAGCCAGAGATTGTCGGTTCGAATTCCCGCTGGTATGTTTCCCAGACTATGGGAAACAACTATATCCAGCAGCAGCGGTATAGGAAGATGCTGAAAGGCATCATCTCATACTGTGTGGGAGGAGGCAATGGTAAACCCCTCCTGTACTCTACCAAAGACAACCACAGGGCTCTGAGGTCGCCAGGAGTTGACACCGACTCAACAGCACACTTTACTTTTAGGAACATAGAGAGCTGCCTTATGGCAAGTCAGGACACTGATCCACCTAGCTCAGTATTGTCTGCATTGACTTGCAGCAGCGCAGCAAACAGCGTTCACATGTACTCACCCAATCAAATGCAAACGAAGGTGAAACTTGCTTAGCAAAGGGCACAATTGACACTTACGACCACAAGATCAGCCCTCCACTCCATCATAGGAAGCTGCCTTCTACAGAGTCAAACCGTTGGTCCACATCTAGCTTAGTATTGTCTACAATGCCTGGCAGCAGCTTCTCCAAGATCTCAGGCAGGAGTCTTTCTCAGCCCTACCTGGACATGCCTGGGACCTTCTACAGGCAAAGCAGATGCTCCTCCACTGAGCTGTGGCCCCATCTCCAAGGACCCCAAAGCCAAAGGTCACAAGGCACAAGGCTGTCATGGTGGGCATTAGGCTAGCTCATATCCCTGCAATGAAGTTCACAGAACAGCACCTGACGTTCTGTGGACTACCTCCTGGATCATGCACTTGAACTCTGGGAGGCATCAGGAAGGAAGGAAAGCTTTGGGGGAAAGCAGAGTTCTCTCTAACTCTCTTCTAACTCTCACACCCTACTATTTTTAATTATACGTCAGGCCAGACAAAATCTGGCAAAATGTTCCCTTTGGATTTTTGAACTCTACTTTCTGTTTTAAAGTTACACATTTTATTTGGCTGAACAATGAAACATGAAACCCCAGGGACATGGCACTGTTGTGTTCATGCACAGAACGGCATGTTTTACTAGGCTGTTAATGCACACCTTGAGTATCTTAAGGAGCAAAGATCTACTTAATGGCCCACTAACACATTTACTACTATGCCTTCAAGTCATATTACGTAAGAATTGTACTTCAAGAGTACAGAAATAGTATCTAATAAATACAAAGTTGTGTCATAGTTGCAATATGATTACAACTACTAATTGAAGAATGAAATATCAAAGGGCTGGAAATCCTTAGTACAAAATTGCAGAAATCATTGGACCTTCTCGGTGTTTACTGTGACCCCCACGCACCCAGCCCTGGCCTGGAATGCACGAACTGTATTCAGAGGGCCAGTTCAGTTGAAATAACCACATCAGTGCATGGAAGATACAGGAAAAGGCCAGAGCGGGGCATTGCTTTTGATTTGGGAAACCAAGATTCAGAACTTATAATTCAATGGGCCAAGGGGGGGGGGATGTCCCTAAGCCCCCGCCCCCCAAGATGCCCTTCACCTCATTGACTGGGGCAATAGCTTACTCTTTGTTTTTGCTTTCCAATCTCTGGCTCCTGACTGAAGGACTCATATTGGCTTCAACCCAAGCTATATAAAAATAGTTTAATTGATGATGATGATGATGATGATGATGATGATGATGATGATAAGCAGAATAGAAGAAAAAGAAATAGAAAAAAATCACCAAATACAAAGATCTACAAATTGAAATGGAAAGGCTGTGGCAGAAAAAGACCAAAATAATCCCAGTGGTAATTGACGCCCTGGGTGCAGTCCCAAAAGACCTTGAAGAGCACCTCAACACCATGGGGCCACAGAAATCACCACCAGCCAATTACAAAAAGCAGCTTTACTGGGAACAGCCTATATTCTGCAATGATATCAATTGACAATAAAATCCAGCCATCCCAGGTCCTTGGGAAGGACTTGATGTCTGGATAAAACAAACCAGTCAATAACACCTGTCTGACTGTGTAAACAAGAAATAATATAGGCTTTTAAAAATGCATGTGTGCAAGTGTGTGCAGGAAGTGCTTGTATGGCAAGTGTGCGATATCATTTGAGAGAAATGTGAGAGAGAGGGTACATGCTGAGAATGTTGCGTTTTTGTATCTGGTCCTTTCAGATCTCTGGCAGCAAAGATAGAGGGGAGGCATGTCTGTGGCAGGGGGGTGTGGGGGCAGGATTTTCACTTTTTGTCCCTGAGCCCACTCCAACATCACTATGCCCCCTGCCGAGCTGGCTTTGAGCAAGTTGTGTTCAGCCTAACCTCCCTAGCAGCAGCAGCAGCAGCAGCACAAAAGCAGCAGCAGCAGCAGCAACAACAACAACATTTTCAAAGTGGTTTACATAGAGAAGTAACAAATGAATAAATAAGATGGCTCCCTGTCCCTGAAGGCTCACAATCATAGCATTAAAAAGACACCAGCAACAGTCACTGGAGGTACTGTGCTGGGGGTGGAGAGGGCCAGTTACTCTCCCCCTACTAAATAAAGAGAATCACCATGTTAAAAGGTGCCTCTTTGCCTAGTTAGCAGGGGCAGTTAGCAGGGGGGTTGTGGGACAAAAATGTCATCCTGCAATCTGTAGCATAGTGGCCGAGAGTGTGATTTAAGAAATTCCTGCTCCAAGTTTTGCCCCATATCTAGTAGATGGGACAGGAAAAGCACTAATCATACAAATCAAATCACTGGTTTGTCCAGCTCCGTCTTGTCTGCAGCTGCTCTCCAGGGTTTTCTACAAAGACTTTTCCCCAGTCTTACCTGACAATGCCACAGAGTGCACTTGGGACCTTCTGCATGTAAAGCTGAAGCTAAAGCTCTTTTAGTTACAGCCTGTCCCCCTAATCTGTCAGTCTCAGGGTCAAACAACATGCTGCAAGGAGCACTCACCTGGCACTTCTGTGCCTAATAAGCATCATGTAATCCAGGGGTCTCATTGTTGGGGTTTGTGATTATTTAGCAAAGCACCAAGGAAGCTGCCACTCCCGTCACAGAGTTGTGGAGTTTAGCTGTTGCAGCTATCTAAGTAACACACATGGAGCTCTCTGTAGATTCTAAGTTACTTAACTAGTTTATTGGTGAAGTACATTTGGGATAGGAAAGACCTGTCCTATCTATCAGCTACATAATGAATAGGTGGGGGGGAGAGAGAGATGTTTTCGTCTTCTCTCTAGGAGGAAAGGAAGAGGACTGGAAGATATTAGCCACTGTAGGAGGGTTCTTCAATCTACAGTCTATGTTGAGGTTTGTTATTATTTAGCAAAGCACCAAGGAAGCTACCACTGCAGTTACAAAGTGCAAAGTTTAGTTGTTGCAGCTATCTAAGTAACACACATGGAGCTCTCTGTAGATTCTAAGTAACTTAACTAGTTTATTGGTGAAGTACATTTGGGATAGGAAAGACTTATCCTATCTATCAGCTACATAATGGATAGGTGGGGGGGGGAGAGAGATGTTTCCATCTTCTCTCTAGGAGGAAAGGAAGAGGACTGACTCACTACAGGAAGTACCCGAGGAGTCAAAACAGGGGTCATAGAGTAGAGGCAAGCAGGTACAGGTAAAGGAGACCCTCACTAGGTACCTCTACTCCCAATGCCCCTAGTGGTCATTAGGATAGTTGGTACAAAAAGGTCAATGCATTAGGACTCCATCTGCAACAGTCATTAGTGGGTGGCCCATAGGGCTCAGGCCCCCAATGGATGGCTCGGAGCTCCAAATCTCATCAGCCACCTCCTTCTCGAATGGAGGCGGGGCATGTGCCAGGTTTCTTGCGCTCCAGCTGCAAAGTTTTTGTTGGTTCTCATTTTTGTCTCATCCCCGAAGGTGCTATGCTGGAGACAAAACAGACACTTTAGCACCCATTACTGCACTTGGCTCCTCCCATTTCCCTTTGGGGAGGGAATAATGTAATTATTGGGGGGGCATGATTGAATTTAATTATCTTTGGGGGGGGGGCTCTAGACCCAGGCCCCAGATCTTTTAAGTACCTGGGAACGCCCTTGGCATAATAGCAGTAGTGATGCTCCTTCCGTCATTCTCAATATCACAAGTGGCGTATGCTTCTCTCTTGAATCTATGGTTCCCCATGGGGTATGTCAGCCACTGCAATCCATAGAAATCACCGCAAGGTCTAATAAATAGAAACAGCCACAGAAAGATCCTCAAGCTACCTGTCGTTAAATTGATGCCTGGATGATTAAAGGAGCATGTCCTAAACTCCCTGCTAACCGTATCGCCTCCACACGTTCACGTCTGGTGGAGTTGTTCAGGGTCGTGAAGGGGCTAATGTTCCCCCTTCCCCCTTGAATCAGTACTTAGAACCAACAATTACTCACAGTGATATTTTTAATGAGTTCTTTGTGGACAAAACCTCTCGTATTCGGGCTGACTTGGATTCAAACTCCACAATTGTTACAGAGTCTGATGCCGAGGTGTCCAGCAGCTCCTCTTATGTGATGACCCTGGATCAATTTCAGTTCGTGACTCCTGAGGAGGTGGGCAAGTTGCTTGAAATGGTGCGGCCTACCACCTGCCCTCTTGATCCTTGCCCAACATGGCTTATACTGTCTGGCAGGGAGGCTGTGATAGAGGGCCTAGTAGAGATTATAAATGCTACTCTGAGGGATTGCAGGATGCCTCCTTATGTTAAGGAGGCAATCATTAGACCGCTTCTGAAGGCAATCATTAGATTGCCTTCAGTTTTACCTATGTTACGTTTTCAGTTTTGCCTGTGTTAAGGAGGGAATCATTAGACCGCTTCTTGGATCCCTCCGAGTTAAATAATTACAGGCCTGTCTCCAACCTTCCATGGATGGGCAAGGTGACTGAGAAGGTGGTGGCCTCCCAGCTACAGGCAGTCTTGGAGGAAACTGATTATCTAGACCCATTTCAAACTGGCTTTCAGGAGGGCTATGGGGTGGAGACTGCCTTGGTCGGCCTGATGGATGGTCTCCAATTGGGAATTGACAGAGGGAGTGTGACTCTGTTGGTCCTTTTGGATCTCTCAGCAGTTTTTGATACTATTGACCATAGTATCCTTCTGGAATGTCTGAGGGTGTTGGGGGTGGGAGGCACGGATTTGCAGTGGTTCCACTCCTACCTCACGGGCAGGTTCCAGATGGGCTGTTCTTCAAAATCTGAACTTTCTTATGGTGTACCTCAGGGCTCCGTATTGTCTCTGATGTTATTTAACATCTAGATGAAACCGCTAGGAGAGATCATCAAAGGATTTGGTGCAGGGTGTTATCAATATGCTGATGATGCCCAGCCCAAATCTATTACTCCATGTCAACATCATCAGGAGAAGGCATAACCTCCCTAAATGCCTGCCTGGAGGCAATAATGGGCTGGATGAGGGATAACAAACTGAGGCTGAATCCAGATAAGACGGAGGTACTTATTGTGCGGGGTCGAAACTTGGGAGACAATTTTGATCTGCCGGTTCTGGATGGGGTCACGCTCTCCTGGAAGGAACAGGTACACAGTCTGGGGTTGCTTTTGGATCCGAACCTCTCCTTGGTGTCCCAGGTTGAGGTAGTGGCCAGAGGTGCTTTTTATCGGCTTCCGCTGATACGCCAGCTGTGTCGGTTTCTTGAGATGAACAATCTCAAAACAGGGGTACATCTGCTGGTAACCTCTAGGCTGGATTATTGCAATGTGCTCTATGTGGGGCTGCCGTTGTATGTAGCCCGGAAACTGCAGTTGGTTCAGAATGTGGCAGCCAGGTTGGTCTCTGGGTCATCTAGAAGAGACTATATTACTCCTGTGTTGAAGGAAGTACACTGGCTGCTGATAAGTTTCTGGGCAAAATACAAGGTGCTGGTCATTACCTATAAGCCCTATACAGCTTAGGCCCTGCATATCTAAGAGAACGTCTTCTTCGCCATGAGCCCCACCGCTTGCTAAGATCATCTGAAGAGGTTCACCTGCAGCTGCCGCCAACTCGTCTGGTGGCTACTCGGGAACGTGCCTTCTCCGTTGCAGCCTCTGGACTTTGGAATGTGCTCCCTGTTGAAATAAGAGCCTCCCCAGCTCTGGCAACTTTTCAAAAGGCACTGAAGACGCATTTATTCATCCAGGCTTTTAATTAGATTTATAGTTTTTATTTTTAATATTTGGGTTTTAATGTTTTAAATGATTTTAATTGTTAATTGATTTAATGTTATAAATTAATTTGATTGTAAACTGTCCAGAGATGCAAGTTTTGGGCAGTATAGAAATATTTTAAATAAATAAATAAAATAAAACTGAGCAAAGAATCAACTGTACCTCTCCAGCTTCAGCAGAGCATCCCTCCCACAGTTATTATTGGTGTCCACCTTGTATTCCTCTTTAGATTGTGAGTCCATTTTGGACAGTGACCCACCTTATTTATTATTAACTTTTCTATGTAAACCACTTTGAGAACTTTGTTGAGAAGCGATAAACAGTCATCGTCATCGTCGCTGTCATAGTACAAATACAAATATGACAAATATTTATATACCGCTTTTCAACAAAAGTTCCCAAAGTGGTTTGCATAGAAATAAATAAGTAAATAAAATGGCTCCCTGCCCCCAAAGGGCTCACAATCTCAAAAAGAAACATAAGATAGACACCAGCAACAGCCACTGGAGGAATACTGTGCTGGTGGTGGATAGGGCCAGTTACTCTCCCCCTGCTAAACAAAGAGAATAACCACTTTAAAAAGGTGCCTCTTGGCTCATTTAGCAGGGGACGACGATGCCGACTACTAGTAGTACGAGAAATAATAATAATAATAATAATAATGCCTATCAGCTAAGCTGATTGGCATTTAGCGCACAATACGCCTGATCTGATAGTCATTAAGAAGAATCGGGTTCTAATAACTGATATTGCAATCCTAGGGGACAAACGAGTCAATGAGAAACAATTGGAGAAAATAAGTAAATACGAGGACCTTCAGACTGAAATTGAGCGGCTCTGGAAAGAGAAAACAATAGTGGTGCCAATAGTTGTGGGTGCCCTTGGTGCAGTACCAAAAGAACTTGAACACCTTGGGCATCGATAAAATTACAACACATCAACTACAGAAGGCCGCACAACTGGGGACAGCACAAATAGTACGACGATATCTTTAATTTTTCTTTAGTTATCCTAGACCCTTCGAAAGGGCCCGATAATTAAAGTACCAAATCCAATCAATCTGGTAGACTGTGTGTAATAATAATAATAATAATAATAATAATGATAATAATAATAATACTGGGAACAGCGTATATTCTGCAACGATATCTATAATAATAACAGCAACAATATTGATAATAAAATCCAGCCATCCCAGGTCCTTGGGAAGGACTTGATGTCTGGATAAAACAAACCAGTCAATAATACCTGTCTGACTGTGTAAACAAGAAATAATAAGAGATCAGCAATGTGTCCAAAATATTTCTCTCTTGTACCTCTTCTCCCCCCACTCCCTCCCTTATTCTGCTTTCCTCAAGGATGTAAGTTGCTGCTGCTGCTCTCTGCCTCGTTCAGTTGAATGACTGAATAAATAACCCACCACACAAATGTCTGCACTAAATTAGTAACTTTGACAAGTGTCCATCAGGCAACCTGATAGTGCTGGCCTGTGTGAATCCCATTCAAATACAAGATTAGCTTTGTATTTCACAGCAATATACCTTTTACTTTAACATTAAAGAAGCCACTGTTATTTTCAAACTGGGATACGAAATGGGTAACACAGCAATACAGGAAGATGACTTATACCAAGTCAGCCCATTGGTCCATCCAGCTCAGTAATGCCTGCACTGACTGCCAGTGGCTTTCCAAGATTTCAGTCAAAATTCTCCCTCAGCCCTATCTGGAGATACTAGGGACTGAACCTGGGACCATCTGCATGCTGCTGGTGCTCTACCACTGAGCTGTGGCCCCATGCCCTGAGGGGGGTATCTTATAGCAGACAGTGTTCACATGTAGTCACCCATCCAAATGCAAATCAGGGCAGACCCTGCTTAGCAAAGAGGACAATTCATGCTTGCTACTGCAAGACCGGCTCTCCTCCCCAGGTAAGTGTAACAGTTGCACTATCAACTCATGGGTGGATCCCAAAGAACAATGAATGGGTATTTTGAAGTAATTTATACACCAATTCTGATGGGAGATTTTTGCAGGGCATCTACATGACATTGAAACATATCACATAGTTTATTATAACCTTCTGTCGGCCATCTGCTGACAGTCCATGAAAAAGCCATGTCTTCTTCAAGTCAGACTAAAAGCAGTACTGAAAGGACACAAATTTTTCATATAAACCAATGGACATCCTGTGGAAGTACCTTTAGTTTTAAGGTAATTGCAGCGATATTTAAAAATTTCATTAAGTGACCTCTGCTGGTTATATAGGTGAATTACAAGGGAAAGTGCTTTTTACAAAAACTGAGTTCTCCAAGTGTGACTTTTTTGTGGGTTAACACTCTGGTCTTATATTTATTTATTTATTTATTTATTTACAGTTTATATCCTGCTTTTCCTCCAAGGAGCCCAGACTAAGTACTACATACTTAAGTTCCTCTTCACAACAATCCTGTGAAGTAGGTTAGGCCGAGAGAGAAGTGACTGGCCCAGAGTCACCCAGCTAGTTTCATGGCTGAATGGGGATTTGAACTCGGGTCTCCCCGGTCCTAGTCCAGTACTCTAACCACTACACCACGCTGGCTTATAGAACTGCTTAAGTTAAAACAACACTAGTATTTAGGGATGTGCGCAAGCCGGTTCGGAGCCTCCTTTGGGAAGCACCAAATCAGCTCAGGCGCCGGCATTTGAGCTTGCTCAAAGGGGCGGGGAGTGGTTCCAGAGTAAAGAGTTCCTCATATACTCCTCCCCACCCCGTCGCCTTTCCGGCATGGCTCGAACAGGCCACGCAGGGCTGCAGTGATGTTCGGCATTGGCATGCACATGGCCGGCGTGTGTGCGTCCGAGCATACTCACAACCCTGGACTTGGGGTAAAGGGCACATTCATACCCTTTAACCCAGATTAAAGCCTGGGGTAAAATTCCTGGGCTCGTGGGAGAGGCAAGGGGAGGCATGCACACAGGCTGAGCTGCCCAAGCCTGGGTTTGGTTGCTCATGCACACAGCCTCCAGGTCTCATGCACACAGCCTCCAGGTCTCTCATTCCATTGTATGCGATGATGTATTTTAGACAAACACCCCACTACTAACAGTACAGCATTTCATCTCTCAAGCAAAACATCCAATTGGATTCATCCCAGACGCAAGTCTATTTCAAACTAGGCAGGGCCAGCTCCCAGCTAAAAAGATGGGGTCCCTCCACTTCTGGCAGGGGTGATAAGACTCCAGCATAACTCCTGTGGGCCAAAAAGGAGCATCAGATACCCTGCAATGGGAAGGAAGGGGACGATCACTCTCTTATTGTAACACTTCTAGTCCGCTGTTCCTCCCAGGAGCCCACAGCTGTGTACATGGGTATGTTTATCCTAACAACAAGGTAGGCTAGGTTAAGAGAGAAACGACTGACCCAGAGTCACCCAGTGAGTCTCGTGGCTTAACGGGGAGTTGAACTGCTACACTATGCTGGCTCTTCATCCCACTCTTTTCAGAATAGCACAAAGTGTGCTCAAGCTGTGTGTGCTCAAGATTATGGGGAGGACGGAGTAGCATAGCCACACCAAAAGCAGATGCCAGGCACAACTTATACAGCACATACCGAGCACAAGGGGATCAGTGGTCTGTTTGCAGTCACTCTCGCTAGCACTCTTCACCTCAAATCCTACACGAGCTATTTCATCACAAACCTCATTGCAAGGTCAGCGCAGAATAGGCTCACACAATCAATGTCGTCTACTTAAAGGGCCAATTGATGAAGAACCATATGCATTGATTCCAGTCTTGTGCGGATTCTTCACGATACCTTCAGATCACATACTGAGACAAGCCACACAGGGACTTGTAACTATAATAGGGCAAGGGGAGACAGTTGTCTGGGGGCCCACTGCCTTGGCCCCCCCAGAGGCAAGTCACATGGCTGACTCCCCCAGCCACACAGCTGCCCAGGCTTCCTTCAGTTGTATTCATCCTCCGAAATGGATGTGAGTGTTAAGATCTGGAGCCGCCAGAACAGCAGGTCTTTCTCTAGTACCATTAAATGGCTTGCCTCACCCACAATTTGCCAAACCTTTTAAAAAATAATTTAGGATGATGTTCTAACTTCTATTGTGGCACATAGGTATCTATATCTATATCTATATCTATATCTATATCTATATCTATATCCATATCTATTACTATGCTTTTTGTTACCACTATTCAGCCTCACTTAAGATTTCTTCACTTCATGAGCTGAGCTTCCGTCGGGGGGGGGGGCATTTTAAAATCTTGTCTCTGGGCCCACACCAACCTTGCTACGCCCCTGAAGCCGCAAGAATGTAGTCTTCGGAATCTGCCTGTGTTGCGTTCATCTCAGAGAATAAGAGAGACCGACAGCCTCATGGGGTTGCATCAGCATCAGCATCAGTGAGTTCTATGACTCACAGAACAAGCTGATGCAACCCCAAGGAGGCTTGTATAGTGTCCTGTTAAGGGTTGTATGTGTCCCCTGCTAACTGAGCAAAGAGGTATGTTTTAAAAGTGGTGATTCTCTTTCTTTAGCAGGGGGAGAGCAACTGGCTCTATCCATCCCCACCGCAGCACCCCTCCAGTGGCTGTTGCTGGTGTTGACTTCACATTTCTTTATTTTTTAAGATGGAGAGCCCTTTGGGCACAGGTAGCCATTTCATTCATTCATTCATTCACTCATTGATTTATATCTATGTAAACCGCTTTGGGAACTTTTGTTGAAAAGCAGAATATAAATATTTGTCATATTCAGGGTTTTTTAACCGGACTAACCCCTGTTGGTATAAAAATATGCAGGTGTTCAAAGAGGTATCTGTCATATGCTTCAATGGTCCTTATTTACCAAGGGCACGCTCGGTTTCCTGGTATGCGTCCCTCCCTGAGATATCACAGGCTGACATGCAGAGCAATAAACCATTTCCAGAAGGACTCTGCACTCCCGACTAACGTCGCACGACTGCAGCACACCTTGCTTATTTCAATGGCAACTCTTGTGCAAAAGCACTATCGTGCAACAGCACACTGGCACAATCAGCCTTTTAAATGCAGCTAAGCCATCCTCTTGCACCACAGCAACAGTGCTTGTTCTGCATGTGGTTCCAGGGTCTGGGTGTCAGCCACTGTCCCGATTTCCCCCTCCTTTGTTTTTGCCCCTTGGGGATGCTTTGTTAAAGTTTTGTTAGTGTTGCCAGAGTTGCCAGTTTTCTGCTTTTAGCCCCCTACCCCAAGGGCATGGAAGGGAACTCTTTCCGCTGCGGGAGCAGGGGGTGCACCTTGTTTCTAGTGCATATGAACCCAAAGCTGAAGAAGTATATTTGAATTGTTGATCAATTCTTGTACAGCGATGACGTTTTTCTGGTATATCTTTAACTGAAATAGCCCCCTAGCCTTTGAAATCATTGGAGGACAGGAGATGGCAAAATCAATGAATATAAGAGTCCCTAACAATGTGTAAAAGTGTAAAGGGTGGGACTCTCAAAAACAGGCTTTTTACGAACATACCTGCTATTCTTATCTGTGAAATATTGAAGGGTATACATAGATCTGTTGAGGGCAAGCTTCTGAAACAAATGTAAATATGTGTACTTTATAATGGGTAAATATAACTTTGTATTGTGTATTGTGTATATTGTATTACTTTATCTTGTGTAAATATAAAGTATATGTTCTCTCCTACCAGCAGATGGCGCCAGATAACCTTAAATCAAGAGTCTGAAACTGAGCCACAATGAGGGCTAATTCACAGTCAAACCAGTGCAACTGCTATCGTCCTCTGCCAGAGCTGGGGCTGGCCCAAGCCATTTGGTAACACTGTGGGCATAAACCACACGATGAACCAAGAGCTGGGCCAGGATCCCCTGCAATGGCACAGACAATGCTGGGGCATTGATGGCGGCTCTTGACTGACATCTTTGCTTATTTAATCTATAGCACTCTTCATTTGCATATTCAAGGCACTAAACCAGGGTCGGCTCAAGGGGTTTTGGTGCCCTTGGCCAAAAGAGTCCCTACTGCCCCCAAGCCACGCCCCCATCTCTGATGTCAACAAGCCCCGCCCCCTGACGATGCTGCCGCCACTCCTGCAACAGAGCCAGTCTGTGCACTACATACAAATATGATGAGTATCTATATTCCACTTTTCAACAAAAGTTCCAAAAGCGGTTTCTCTTTGGGAAATGTATCATCCAAACACATTATTCTTTCTCCTTCTCTCTCCCCACTCCCCACAAGCAGACCTCACCTGCATTTCCTGGGCTGGCTGCACTGAGTTCCTCTGCTCCCTAATTCGGCAAGATCTGGACTAGGGGTGAGTCCGAACCGGTCCGGCGGCCATTCTAAGGAATGGCCGAACTGCCGGACCGGTTCGGCCCTTGCTGGTTCGGGTCCGGGTGGGGGGGTATAACTTTAAGGGCGGGAGGGCTTTCTTACCCCTCCTGCCTCTTCACCCCCTCCAGCGCCCGTATTTAACTGAATAACGGGGCGCTGGAAACCAGCCGCCCCCGCCGCCCCCCCTGAGCAGATTCACATACAAAAGCGCCTTCATTCTGCAGCAGGCCTTTCTAACGAGAGGAGCTCTGTCCGGGAGCTCCTCTCGTTTTCTCCTGCAGCTTTGGGTAAGGACTCGAGCGGGCAGCTGGGAGGGAGGGAGGGAGGGCTAGCTGGCTGGAGGGCGGGCGGGCGACGGAGGCAGGGGCATGGGCACTTTTGTATGTGAATCTGTTCAGGGGGGGCGGCGGCGGCGGGGCGGCTGGTTTCCAGCGCCCCGTTATTCAGTTAAATACGGGCGCTGGAGGGGGTGAAGAGGCGGGAGGGGTAAGAAAGCCCTCCCGCTCTAAAAGAAAGGGCCCCCCTTTGGTGCTGGTCCGGACTGGTCCGGACCGTGCACATCTCTAATCTGGACAGTAAGATCCACCTGTTCCACTACTGGACTGGTCTCTGAGTGAACCCTGGGCACTGGTTGTTCCTTTTGCATGGCATCACTGGTACTTGAGAGCGATGCAAGTGGCTGGTCCTCAGTGAGGTTTGGTGGGTGTGAGAACGGGGCTTCTGGATCCCTAGGTGCCCTCTCATTAGAGCTTGCTTGAGCCTGGCTGCCTGTGACCACACTGACACAGGCATGTCAGGCAACCTGGTTGCTTAGACCATTTCTAATCAAAACAGGAATTTGTACATCCTTGTGCACAGTAACCACCCAGGGACCCTCCCAGTCCTGGCACTTAGGCAAATATTGGCAAGCAGGAGGCGCACCACTGCACTTTCAATGGGTTTAGCAGCTGCCCAACTTCTCTCAGGCACAATCATCTCTGGTCTTACAAGGCTTTCGTGCCTGGGGGTAATGCCAGTGCCAGAGTCCCTCCATCCCCTTTCCACCTTCTCATTTATAGTTATGCCTTCCTGATGCTTGGCAGGAATGGCATTTGTGATGCAAACACCCACAAGGAAGTCTTGTTGGGGGTCGTTCAATTCGTTTGAGGTTGGGACAGCTTCTGGGCCCCGGCTAGCCGATGGGGTGGCTTGCTCAGGAAGGGCCCCAGTGGGGATCTGCACTTTACTGGATCCTCCAAACGGACTCCCAATACCCTGACTAAAACCCAACAGAAATCACAATCATCTGTGTGTTTCTTCCCACCTTTTCTGTGCAACCTGAGCATAGGAGCATAGGAAGCTGCCATATACTGAGTCAGACCATTGGTCTATCTAGCTCAGTGTTGTCTTCACAGACTGGCAGCGGCTTCTCCAAGGTTGCAGGCAGGAATCTCTCTCAGCCCTATCTTGGAGATGCTGCCAGGGAGGGAACTTGGAACCTTCTGCTCTTCCCAGAGCGGCTCCATCCCCTGAGGGAAATATCTTGCAGTGCTCACACATCAAGTCTCCCATTCAGATGCAACCAGGGCAGACCCTGCTTAGCTATGGGGACAAGTCATGCTTGCTACCACAAGACCAGCTCTCCTCTCCTAACCTGGTTCTGGCTGTCAGTCAGCTTCTAGCAAAGTTCTTGCAAAAGAATTCAATTTCGACCCCACCTGCTGCCAGCCAATTGTGACAAAATGGGGGTGACTCCATGCTTTCCTAGGAACTACCCTCAGCAGAGAGATGGCTCTAATCCCAAATCTAGGAGCACGCCGCTCCTTCAAGGTAGGCTGCCACCAGTTGAAGACTGATCTAAGCCACTGACCAGGCTTAGACACAGCTTCAACAACCTAGAACTGTCTGGCTCGGGACTTACAGGCACTATCCAGCCAGAGTCCCCACAATCCAGCTCTCAACAATAGAGAATGACCTTACGAGGCACATGGGGAAGAGTTTTGCATGTAACCCTCCAGAACCTGTTACATCAGACTGAAGCCACTTCTAAGTATCTGAACTTGATTAAGAAGCAAGGGTTGCACACAGAATAAGGAACTGGGAGAAAGTAGGTTGAAATTGGAAGTAAAGAAAGGCACACAGGAATTCAAGAGAAAACGCAAAAAGCATTGACTAACTGACTAGCACTGAGCTTTGCCTTAGTCTATCAGCAGGCAGGGCCTTGGCTGAGACAGCGTTAAATCTCTACAGCTTCTCTCAGTGGAACTTCCATTTGCAAATGGAAAAGTGTGAACAGGTGACTGGCCAGGCCATTGTCCTCTAGCTTTAAAGCCATGAGGGAGGGGGCAAACTCACACCTGTCCCAGTTCAAAGAGTATTCCTCCCCTCTGGGTGGTGAGATGCAAAGCGGCCCTATCTCCTGTGTCAGATAAGATTAGGGAATTGATGAAGGAAGGGTCTGTTAGATGTTGTGGAGTGAGATGAAGGAGGTCTGCCCATGGCCCTGCACCAAACCACATTCCATTCCAAGAGCTGGGCCCCAGAATCCCCTGTGAGATTGCTGGGGTCCAGGGTGCGACACAATCTCTAAAGTGTGCTTCAGCATGTTGGAAATTCTCAGTGGTGAGAGAATCCCTTTTTCATTATATCAGAGTGCACAGAGGCACAACACAGCGGAATTTGGTTAGGCATGCGTGTATGCTGAGAGTAAAGTAACCTGGAGCCAATTCATCGTTTCAAATCAATATATATGGCAGTTATTAAAGAACTCCGTTCTAGATAGGAAAGTGAGGAGTTAGGATCTCTAATCTATCTATCTAGCTGGATGCAGATGGATTCTGCATCTTCTCTGCACACATGGTGCAGGGAAAGAGGCTTGCCATGTTGCAAGGTAGAAGGACAGGTAGGGAAGAGAAGGAGGAAGTTAATCCCTAAGAGTACCAATCTACATTTCAAAGGGATAGTATTAGAGCAGTGGAGAAGGGATGACCAATGTCTTGACCCTCTAGCCCTCTGACTCACTAGTCTGTCCTCCACTGTCTGAGACAAGAGACAGCGCATAGTCCTTTAACTTCCAACACAGCATGCAATCACAGCACAAGGGAAGGAGTGCAAGTTGCTCCTTTGGGTGAGATTTGAGGACAGCTGCCACTCCCACTCCCTGGAACATACGCAGCTGCCATATACCGAGTCAGACCATCTAGCTCAGTATTGTCTATCCTGACTGGCAGCGGCTTCTCCAAGGTTGCAGGCAAGAGTCTCTCTCAGCCCTATCTTGGAGATGCTGCCAGGGAGGGAACTTGGGACATGCTCATCCCAGAGCGGCTCCACCCCCTAGGGGAATTTCTTACAGTGCTCACATGTAGTCTCCCATTCAAATGCAACCAGGAAAGACCCTACTTAGCAAAGGGGACAATTCATGCTTGCTACCACAAGACCAGCTCTCCTCCCTGGCCCCTCCTGTGCTGGCTGTTTCCCACCTGCCTTTGCCTACAGCGCCTACACAACACCATGCTGGCTGCATTTTGATGATGTCACTGCGCTGCCCCCTACCAGCCCAAGACCAGGCCTGCCTTAAAGGGGCGGCTTGTTTTCACTGGGACGGGCCAACTCCACACCATCTCGGTGACATGGCTAGCGCTGTGTGAGTGGTGAGTTCAGGGGAGCCAGGGGGGGGCAGCAGGTACCTCCGGAGATGGGCAGCCCAGAGCTTTTGTCCACCACCCCCACCCCCACCCCGGTTCAATAGTGGCTACACCTCTGACAAGGGATAATTCCAGTCTGTCATAAATGACTGCCATCTTGGTTGAAAGGTCTCCTTTTCATGTTCTCTCAGATGGCACATCAGCCTTTTCTGTTCTCTGCCTCACAAATCTCCTGGGGATGCCAATGCATAGGCTGCAGAAATGCCTTGCAGGAGGGTTATTAGCTTCTCACATCCTGAATATTTTCCATTCACAACTTTACCTTTACTTGTGCACCCTCAGACAGGCCTACGAGCTAATTATCTGTAATGGAACCCAGCAGCGACTGCAGCCTTTCTGCATCCTTTGTTCTAAGGTGCAACAGACGCAAGCGGCATTGACAGGCTGACATCTTCTCTGTTGGTGCTCTGAAACCCACACCTGAAGAAGCTGTGCTTTCAAAAGAGTTCTCATTCCATCAAGATATCGCTTTGCTCGCTCTGCAATTATAATCTGTGGCACTGATGTGGCATTGGTGACTGCGAAGAGAACAGGTGATGATTCCACTCATTCTTCAGAGAAAGAAAAGATGAACTTATACCTGCCCTTTGACTTGGTCAGTTGCTTTTACAAGTCTTGAAGAACCCTGACAACCCAATATAATACAATTCTGCAACAGACAGGATTGAGAAATATCTTCACAGCTTTCATCCTCTAATAAATTGTCAATATTTCCACTGAATGTTCTCCAGATTACTTGTAAATACACATTACAGTATTCACCTTTTCATGTAAATTTATAAAAATGAAAATAAATAAATAAATAAATAAATAAAATATTTTTATTTTCTCTATATATTCCATATCATATTTATACAATATATACATTATCCATCATCGTGTGTGTGCCCTCACAAGTGGAAGTATAAGGGTTGTTAGTTTCTTGTTCAATGTGTATCTCACTTTCCAACACCTGACCTACACAATTAAACTGTTCGATGCTCATGTTAATGCACTAGTTAATTAATAATATAAACTAATTATCATTCATTTAAGAGGCATCCGAGTGATCATTTATAATTATTAAGAATATTTATTAATGTAATGTAATTAATTAATTAACACATCTGTATACTCCTCAAAATCTACGTCTCCGGGCAGCTTACATTTAATGTTTTTATTAACACTTAACAAAGTAAGAAATGCATATTTCATGTACCTGATGCCTGCTTCTTTGAGTAGATATGCTGGCCACATGGATGCCACTGTTTCCTGCTCCATGCCATCACAAACTGGCTTCTCTTTGTGATTTGTAGCAACAAGGAGAAAAACACAAGCTCCCAGCAGGAAGTGGTGGGCTTTCAATCTCTGTCAAGCCATGTTGCTCATGGGACAGCTTTGGGCAAGTCACAACCTCTTGGTCTGAAACACATCACAGGGCTTTTGTGAAGATAAACCCAGATAAATCCCAGTGGGGAGGAGCACCTTGAGCTCCTTGGAAGATGGGTGGAATAAAAATGTCATGCCACTTGTGGGTTCTTGTTTGTATGCATCACTCTAAATTTCTGCAGTACCTTTTCCCCTGCTCGTTGAAAGTGGTTAAGTGAACTAAACCAATGTAATGTCTATTTTTAAAAAAATTAATCCTATTGTTTCAATTTTCTACCTGAATATCATTCATTCATTCATTCATTCATTCATTCATTCATTCATTTATCATAGTTATGAAATATTATTTATTATGTAGTCAGAGAGGCAAAGTGTCTCAAAAACTTGAATACCAACATTTGTTGGTCAAACAAGGTTTCAGTTCCCATGGTCTACATTTCTTCTTGTGTAAGATCAGCAAAGCAACTAATGGCTGGTTCATACAATGCCTGATATACTGAATAAGGATTGCACAGGGAATATATTTCTGTGTATGCATGGAGAACAGGGCTTTTTTTTTTTGGCCACTTTCTCTTCCTCTGTAGTCACTTGTGCCTGCAAAATTATATCCCCGAGAGTTTCCCAAACTTCATATTTTTGGTGGCTGCAAAAATTAAGGATGTGCACAAAACTGGTTTTACTGGTTTTGGTTTGAATCTGAACTGGATTTGATTTGGCCCGGCCCAGTTTTGATTTGATCCGGCCCGGCCCAGTTTCCAATTGAACTGAACTTGGTCCGGTTCAACCACTGGACCAGTTTGAATCGGTTCAGAGCTTGGCTGGTAAAGGGGGATCCGGTGAGGATTCCCCTTTACCA
Source organism: Hemicordylus capensis (assembly GCF_027244095.1). Lineage (NCBI taxonomy): Eukaryota > Metazoa > Chordata > Lepidosauria > Squamata > Cordylidae > Hemicordylus > Hemicordylus capensis. The sequence continues at coordinate 78,269,315 of NC_069661.1, read as the reverse complement.
GTCAAGGAGCATGGGGACTTCCCTAAGCCTAGAAGAGGTGGGAGGGGAGTCAGTTAGTACTTACAAGTACTATCATTGGCAGCAGTGGCTGTGGAGGGGACAGTGAGGGTGGTCCCCCCCCTCAATTCCCTGTTCTCCCCCAGAGTTGCAAGGGCCACTGTCAGCCCCGTTCAGGCCTTCTCCAGCCCAGCCCAGGCCCCTGAGCACATGTGGAGGCCATTTTAGTGACCTCAGTGCATGCACAAAGGCCATTTGCATGACCATGGTGTAGGGTCACACCAATAGCCTCTGTCTACACATGTGCAGTGGTCACTAAAATGGCCTTCACACATGCATGGGCAACTGAACCAGGCCCGAACCAGGCTGCCGGTGGCCCTGGCTACTCTGGGGGAGGCCTGCGGGGCCAGGGGGGAGCTGCTGCTGCCAATTATAGTGCTTATAAGTACTCCTCTAGGCTTAGGGAAGCCCCCCTGTCCATTTACTGGTAAAGGGGTATCCTCACTGGATTCCTCTTTAGCAGTACAACTCTGAACTGGTTCGGTTCAACCCCGAACCTGTTGAGCTGAGCCAGTTCGATGTTGAGCCCAGTTTAAAGCAGGCCAGCTCGCACACCCCTAGCAGAAATAAGGGGAGAATTGCTGGAAATCACTCCTCCCCTCTGTGGGCATGTAAGCTTTCCTGGATGCAACTCTTTGTACGCCAGGCAATATCTTTTCACCCATGTGAGCAGCTCCAACTTTCCCTACTTGCATTCATGCATGAATAAATGTAGTGTGTGAACAGGCAGACCATAGATCAAGGAACATGCATGGGAGGGAACGGGGTTGTGATGGTAAGCCCTGACTTGCCTGCTGTCGCTGCACCTATTTGCACATCTTTAACATCTGTGTGTGTGTGCAAAGTGTACATGCATAGGCTCCAAAGCACAGTTGCGTACTGGACTTTTAACAGGTCCCCAACAACACAAAAGAAAATATACATATTGCAGACATGCAAATGCATCTATAGTGGGAGCAGGCCTTGCTACCATAATCCCATTTCCTCCTGGGCTAGCTGCTCATACGTATTGTCGGTCATCTGCACTGTGCTGAAGTCAACAGCAATTCTCATGGTCACGGGGGTTCTTTATCTAGCAGTTCCAATCACAATGTCCATGATCACCTGTATCCACATCACATCTCATTTACAAGCACAAGCACGTAGAACCAGGAACCACTGGGATTGCTTGGGCTGACAAAAAATATAATATGCACCAGCCTAAGGATGGACTTCTGGGTGTATTTCCTTGGGAGTGAGTCCATGGAACTTAGAGGGCCTCAGGGCCTGGTATTCCGATAGAGAAGAACAAGGTGGTAGACTAAAGTGGTAGATTATGGACTGTACTATATCAGGCTGAGGTCAGGGTGCTTTTTAATACTGCGGATATTTTTAAAATATCCCCTCATGTTGTTAAAACAAGAACAAACCACCCCAAACATCCTGGCTGAAATCTTGACTAATGTTGCACTTGTGAAAGGCTATTGCGCCAGGCTTTTGCACTGGGAGCTTGTGATTCATCCTAGTGCTGCATTAGGGCAGGGACATTTGCAACCTGTGCCACCCCTCATGCAGTTTGCAGGGCATGTTTGCACAATAGCAACATTCCAAAAATCCCTGTGATTTAGTGCAGCAATGGCATCTTTGGGCACTAGCACAATTTTGTTGTGCAAGTGCCATGTTAACCCCTTATTTAAAAAACAAACAAACATTAGAGCAGATTCTAAATCAACCCCCTTTCCTGCGATGACAGATTTTTCCATGGAGGGGCCTTTTGATAGAGAAGAGCATTCATGGGATTCTCCCACCTGCACTTGAAATTGTATGGTCCTCTCAGCAGCCTCACTGCCCTGCCTGTGTAGATCAGGCCTTATAAGAACACAGGAATATGGGGAGATGCCTTTTATTGAGTCAGGCCATTGATCCATCTAGCTCGGTATTGTCTACACCAGGGATTCTCAACGTTGGGTCCCCAGATGTTCTTGGACTTCAACTCCCATTATCCCCAGTCCCAGAGGCCATTGGTTGGGGATTGTGGGAGCTGAAGTCCAATAACATCTGGGGACCCAACGATGAGAATCCCTGGTCTACACAGACACAGGTTTCAGGCAGGAGTCTTTCGCAGCCCTAACTGGAGATGCCAGGGACTGAACCCAGGACCTTCTGCATGCAAGCAGATGCTCTACCTCTGTGCTATGGCCTCATCTCCTAAGGCAGTGGTCTATTTTCCAAGTGAGGCCCCCTTTGGGGGAAAACCTTCAATGTGAGAGCCCTTTCCTACTGTGTTGACGTCTGCACTGCACTGTGGTTTTCTCAGTGCTGAGAGGCCGCTTAAAAAGATAGAGAAAGAAGAGAGGGCACTTCCCAACACCCTGTGCATGCCTTCCAAGATGGTTCAAGGGCTCAAAAGGGATCCATTTCCCTTAAAGGACCCCCACATACCACAGTGTGCGGCAAAGTGCAACACTGCATGGTGAGAATGATTGTCTTTGCATGATGCCAGGTGGTAGGGATGTGCCCAAATCATCTAATGAGGCACCGAAATGATTCGGGCACATCCCTAACAGGGGGACTGTGCAGGGTATTCAGTTTTGGCTGTAGCTTCACACAGGCCCAATAAATATTTCTTTCTATCTATCTATCTATCTATCTATCTATCTATCTATCTATCTATCTATCATATTTAAATACTGCACAAAATAATTAGTCAGAGGGCCACTCTTAAGAGGTTTTTTTTGGGGGGGGGGGGAGAACCACCATTGGCCTCCAGGCCTTACAATGAAGAACACTGCCCTAATCTTACAATAGCCAGGGCTCACATATATTCACCCATCCAAATGCAAACCAATCCAAACTCTGCTTAGCAAAGAAGACCATTCATGCTCGCTGTCACAAGAACAGCTCTCCGCCCTTACTTTTTTAGTGAAGGATTGGGCCGCACACGTCTGATTTAACTATCTGAATGACCCTGATATCCTTTCCTCTCTTTCACACCCACCCACACACACATGCCTCTTCCATTCATTTACTATATCACACTGCACAGCATTTGGTGGTGGTTGTTCTTTCTGCTGTAGGGCATCTATTTACACTCTGGCTGAATTATGTATAGGCTGGTTGTTTACAGTTGGAAAGGGGCTCTTCATTTCTCCCTTGTCAAAGCAGGATGTTCCCTGAAGGAGGTATTTCATGCAGTTTTCCCCTTCGCCCCTGGCTGGATGGAGAAGAGAGTCTGCCACTTGCAAATAGGAGGCAGGCCAGACAAAGGAGGATTTATCCAAGAGGTCCTTTTAGTCCTCCCTTTCTTCATCTCCGTGTAGCTTAACTCTCTGTTGGAGCATCTGAACAGGCACAACTGCCAGTGCCAGGGAGGCAAAGAACAGAAGCAAACCACAAGGAAGGTAAGCCATTTTTGCTTCCTCTGTAGATCATCCTAATGTATCCGCTCTCTCTGGGCTAGTTAGAAAGGGTAGAAGTTAAGCCATGTGCTAGACAGAAACAGCAGAAAACACCCAGAGGAGCTGGTGGTTGCCCCTACCCTTCATAGGGTTGACACACATGGGGAGGTAAGATTTAGCTTTAAAACTTTGATTAAGCAGCCAATGATAGGCGATAACTTTTCTTCGTTATATAACTAGGACAGAATGTTAAGTGTCACAAACACAAAACCTTGGAACCCTGGTATTTTGCATGGAATATTAATAGGAGGGTGGGGATGGGGAACGGATGACTATGAAGAAGATAATTTTTCCCCCATTATTATTATTTTTTAAATCTGTTTTCCTTACAGAAATTAAATGGGTTTTTAATAAAAATCTAGTCCCAGTAAAGAATTGCAGCATTGATGGTCTTTACAAAGACGCAATTCATGGAGTCCATCCTCAGTGGATTAGCTGCTGTCCTCAGCATCACACACAATGTACTGGCTGTCCTGGCAAATTAAAGGGGAGGTTGACAGTTTTCATTTTCAGAAACGCTAGTTGAATGAATATATGTTTTGTTGGACCTATTCACCATATTATACACAGAGAGAGAGAGACAGAGTTAGAGTTACACAGATGGATCTTTGTAACTGCCTGTTCATCTCACTTACAGATGTATCAAAATGAATAAGATGTGTACCTTTGTACCAACTCGAAAGCAAAATCAGGGTGTGCATTTGGCCATATGGATACCAGTCAGACTGATTACTAGAAGAGTCTGGAAATGGGTTATTTGTACATCTTTCCTTTCACATGATGGGCAGAAAGTGTCTTTCGAAATTGTTAAGGAACTTCAGCACTATCTAGAAACCTGTAATTTGGCACACATTGTACAGGACACCCTTATTTTCACAGCCTGAAAATGGGGCATTTTGACATATCACATTCAAAACTCAGGAGTGGAAATGCAGCTCAAGTAGAGGCCAACTTTGCAGCACAGAGGGCGGGAGATGGCCCAGACAGTAAGATGGGAGTCAGAGTAAAGTAAAGGAGTTGGTGTCGACTCCTGGCAATCACAGAGCCCTGTGATTGTCTTTGGTAGAATAGAGGAGGGGTTTACCATCGCCATCTCCCATGCAGTATGAGATGATGTCTTTCAGCATCTTCCCATATCGCTGCTGCCCGATATAGGTGTTTCCCATAGTCTGGGAAACATACCAGTGGGGATTCGAACCAGCAACCTCTTGCTCCTTACTCAAGTCATTTCCATGCTGCACCATTAGGTGGTTATGGGAGTCAGTGTAGAGCCAGTGTAGAGCCAGCGTGGCGTAGTGGTTAGAGTGCTGGACTAGGACTGGGAAGACCCAAGTTGAAATCCCCATTCATCTGTGATACTTGCTGGGTGACTCTGGGCCAGTCACTTCTTTCTCAGCCTAACCTACTTCACAGGGTTGTTGTGAGGAGAAACTTAAGTATGTAGTACACCTCTCTGGGCTCCTTGGAGGAAGAGCGGGATATAAAATGTAAAATAATAATAATAAATAAATAATGAAAGAAAATCACGAGGAGGGGCTTCCATCGCTGTCCACAAAATTGAAGAATTTAAATTACCGGTAGTAGAAATGTTTTCCAGAACCCTTTCCCCCTGCAGTTGTGACTTCATAGTCATAGGATTCTTTATTTTTATAATTAACATGGTTTCAAAAAACATAACTGAACATACATTCAATTATGAGAAAGGACCAAGCCTGGTATACTGTGGGGCTGGCCCTATCCAACCCCAGCACAGCATCCCTCTAGTGGCTGTTGCTGGTATCTGCCTTCTGTTTCTTTTTAGATTGTGAGACCTTTGAGGACAGGGCACTATCTTGTATAGGTATTACAGTATTTATTTTTCTATGAGAATTTTGAGAATTTTGAGAATTTTGGCTGAGGAGTGGTATATGAATATTTGCAGTGGTAGTGGGTAGTGGTGGTGATATGAGGCTGGATCCAAAGCTTTCCAGCCTTTGGAGGAAGAAATTCCTCCATCAGAGAAAGTATTTTCAGTGAATCATTCAGTGAATCATTCATTCATTCATTAGGAATATTTGGATCTAACCCTGGGCATGTGTTTTTCTAAGAAAGCATTTGGGTAGTACATCATCTTCAAAACTAAGCAATTTACAGCAGACATTAACACAAAGCTCCTTAATCTGTCAATGATAGACCCTCTCTCTACACACTTCAGTCTGGTCCCTGGGAGAAATGCAGAAGTGCTAAACCTTATTGTCTACCTCTAAATTCCATCCATGGCCAATTCTAGGTTTCAGAGGACCTTTGGCAAATTGCCTTCCATGGGTCCCCCCTAACCCGAGAGCCCCTTCTAAGGTTCATGCTGGGCCATATCATGCTGGGATGGGAGGAGAGTACATCTGGATACTGTAATGTTTCTTGGAGGTGATAAGAGATAATTGTCACCAAAACTTCACCAGACTCCTCTACAGACGAAATAACTGAAGGCGGGGCTCTCAGACTTGGGTCCCCAGATGGACTAGTGTTCTCAAGGCCGTTGAGACTGGGTATGGTGGGAGGTATAGGCCAACAACATCTGGAGACCCAAGTTTGAGAACCTATCTTAGGAGTTACTTAAATGGAAGCTACAACAATTAAACCAGTTTCAGCTGAACTTATGAAGTCTCATACTGAGGTAAGGCCATCTGGTCTATCTAGCTTAGCTTAGTCTTACATACTGACTGACACCAGCTCTCCAGGACTTTCGGAGGAGGTCTTTCTGTGTCCTATAGGGAGATGCTAGGGATTGGACTTGGAACCTTCCTTATTGCAAAGCATGCATGATGCACTCCATCACTGAACTACAGCCTTTTCCCTTATAAAGTTGATTGGAGAGAAGGCAGATAGCAGAGATCAGGGGTCTGGCCAGCAGCTAGGAAGAACAGCAGCTCATAACTATTGATTTCCTCACAGCCAATTTGAAAGCCAGTATGATGTCGTGATTAGAGCACTGGATGGGACTGGGGAGGCCCAAATTCAAATCCCAGGTCAGCCCTGAAATCCACTGCGTGACTCTGGGCCAGCCACTTATCCCTCAGCCTAACATACCTCACAGCGTTGTTGTGAAAACAAAAACATGTACATCACTTTGGACTCCTCAGAGAAAGAGCAGGATATAAATGAAAACCAAAATAAATCAATAAAAATGGCCTGTAATTATCTCAAATGGCCTGCATAGGCCATTAGGATATGCCACTGGGATGAGATTTCTTTCTTCAAACCCCTCTCTGCTTCTAACACAACTCATTTGTGGCTGAAGGAGAATCTGGAAACTTAGCTCTAGCAGTGATCCAGGGTTTAGCCACACATCTTCAAATTAAACTGTGACTGCTGGAGTCGAAGAACATTTTCGGGCGTGCCCCGCCACAAGTGTTGCCCCCATCATAACATGTTCACAGACTGTCACTAGTGCCATGCCAATCTCAGTCTTCAGAACTCTTGTTCCAAAGAGACCTTGCGAAATTGCCAAGTTGCTACTGGCACTTCAGACCTGGGTTTTTTTAGACTGCGAGTGTGTGCAAAGGGTCTGACTCTTTCCGTTTTTGTACAGTATCTCCCTAGCACATCTTAGGCCAAGGATGCACAATTCAAATACACCAGGGGGCAAGAAATGACCGTGACTTGGGCGGAAGCTGAAATCAATTTTCAGCACATTAATCGTTACATTAAAATAAATTATTAAAAATTATTAATGGTTCCTGCTGTTGCTGCAGGATCTTCCTACCTGTAGTGCCAGCAAGAGAGGCCCTGTGGGCCAGATTCAGCCCCTGGGCCTTATGCTGTGCAGGCCTGTATTATTAGGCACTTGTGTAAATAATACTGATAAATATGTACTTCAAGATGCCCAGGGAGTAAAGAAATGTATTCAACATTATACCAGCAGTACTTTCATGCAGACACACCGATTATCTAACAAGCCTTTCTTTCTTCACTAGAATATTTGCAAAGTCTTGCAAAGATTAAGAAATGAAGACTCCCTCCGCTCTTCTCTTCTTGAGCATGCTGCTTGGTGTCCATCTGACACCGTTGGGCCGCCTCTCCTGCTACAGGAAACTGTTGAACGACCGCAACTGTCATAGCATACCAGAGGGAGTGGCAGGTCTTCGACCCATTGATGGGAATCTTCAGGATCACTTCTGGGAGGGACAAGGCTGTGAGATGGTCTGCTATTGCAATTTTAATGAATTACTCTGCTGCCCAAAGTAAGTCATTGTTCATACTGTATCTATGGCCACAAATCCAGTACATGTTTATGTGTAATTAAGCCTCACTGAGCTCCAAAGCAGACAATATAGTTCTTCATCTATGATGGTTAAAGCCCTGGACTATAAAAAGAAAAAGAAACCAAATGTTCAAGCTTGAATGCCAGATTATGACAAAAGAACACTATCAGTTTTTCTCTTTCATTTTGCTTTTCCTTCCAGACCTCTCCTTTTTTGTTTTTTGTTTAGTCATCTAGTAAACTTTCAGGTATTTGAGGATCAGGCCACATGATGTATGCAAAACTACTGGCTTTTGCTGCAATAGACATCTACAAACTAAAGTAGATGGAGCAATCGATCCAAAGCTATGTCCATTCGTTCATCAAGGAATCTGGTACAGAATCAACCATTCTGAGTTGTTACAAGAAAGGCCCATGGTTCTAGCTGCTTATTGTAAATATTGGCACAGAAAAGTGAGCACAGGCACATAAGAAGCTGCCTTATACCAAGTCAGACCATTGGTCCATCTAGCTCAGTATTGTCTACATAGACTGGCAGCAGCTTCTCCAAGGTTACAGACTAGAGTCTTTCTCAGCCCTATCGTGGAGATGCCAGGTGGTGGCAGCGGGACTTGGAACCTTCTTCTTTTCCCAGAGCAGCCCCATCCCCTAAGGGGAATATCTTACAATGCTCACACATAGTCTCTCATTCTAATGCAAACCAGGGTGGACCCTGCTTAGCAAAGGGGACAATTCATGCTTACTACCACAAGACCAGCTCTTCTCTCCTGGAGAAGGGAGAAAAAGGGAGGAGAGCAGGTCTTGTGGTAGTAAGCATGAAATGCCTCCTTAGATAAGTAGAGTCCATCTGCTTTGTAGAGATTACATTTGAGTGCGGTAAGATATTCCCCTTAGGAGATGGGGTCATAGTTCAGTGGAAGAGCATCTACATACTTGCATGGAGAAGGTCCCAGTTCAATCCGTGGGATCTCCATGTAGGGCTGGGACTGGGAGAGATTCCTGCCTGTAACCTTGGAGAGCTGCTGCCAATCAGTGTTGACAATGCTGAGCTAGGTGGGTCAATGGTCTGGCTCAGTATAAGGCAGCTTCCTATGTTCCTACAACCTAAGTTATTTTGGAAGTGATGTGTGGTAGTGGTGGTGGTTGGTGGTGGTGGTGGTGGTAATGGGAAAAAACATGGGGTGATGAAAGCAAATTTTATGCAGCAAGAACACCCAGAAGCTGGATACTTAGCATCTCCCCATTCCCAGAAGCTCGATTTAGAAAAGCAAGCAAGCAAAAGACATGATTTTCCAGTGTTCTAGGCTAATGCCCTTCTCTTCTAGGGAGTTTTGGAGTTCAGGCTGTCTTTGACTCTTAAGTTCCACCTCATTCATAGGTTCTGTGGAGACAGTGGCTGCCATTCAGAGCAACAAATTGCTTGCAGGAGGACTTTACGCTAGCACAAAACTGATGCACTAGCTAGTTGTCTAAGTCTGGAACGTGAGTACTGATTGTGGTAGTATCTACTACCGCAAACATGCGTGAGCAACAATTGTGCAATCGCAACATACCTTCTCTTTCAGTGGGAACTTTTGAGCAAGAGCGCTATAACACTATAGAGTTCTTGTGTAACTCCCATTTTGGCGCAACAAAACCATCTTCCTGTCTAGCACAATCTTGCTCATTCCCCATGTGGTTCCTTGCTCTGAATGTCAGCCGTTGGGCTATAGCCAAAGGTTCTTTCCTCAAGTGAATGAAACTTCCTATGGGGGAGAACTCCTTCCTCCAGAGAAAGCTCCTTCTGTCAGAGAAAGGGAACCTTTGGATACAGTCTAGTATAACATATAAGGTAAATCTGTGTAAAGCACAAAAGATTATTTGTTAGAGAAGCACATGTGTATGCATGTACTGTCCCCCTGCCCCCAAATAAAACTAACCGCCTAATCCTGACCATGCTTAATCAAAAGCACTATTAATTTATGGGATGAAAGTAAATCTCAGGTTTCAGGTTATCACAGTACAATGTGGCCTGAATCTCTTAGTTTAAAGACCAAATAGAAGCCTGGGTTTATCTGCATGATGAAAAGATTTGCCTACAGTTTTGTTGTATAGGTGAAGAGATATTTCCTAATTTAAATCTCTGGCAATTTCTTTCAGAGGTATCTTCTTTGGGCCAAAGATATCTTTTGTGATTCCCTGCAACAGCCCCTGAAAAACACAATTGCGTATGGGAAAGGAAGACAAATGCAGGACTTTGTGGCTGAAAACTAGAATAAAATGTTTAAGGGCTTACTGGCCTAAAGAAGATGGACGTTGCATGCCAAGCAGAATATGCTTCTTCTTCTAAATGTATGCATTAATTTTATTTATATTATTATTATTTTATTTACATGAATGTTATTTATGCACTGCGCTTTTCTTTCAATAAGGCAATAGCCTAATCCTAACCATGTTTACACAAATGAATACCATTTATCTTGGTGGGTCCATTGCCTCCAAGTAATGGACTTCCATCTTACTTCCAAGTAAGTGTAGATTTAAGGATTGCAGTCTAAAGTTATTAAAGTTATAGCCAGACCTCATCTGTCTAATTTGATAGATATCTTAATGTCCATTTACCAGAAAAGTGGGTAACAGAACTTGTTCCTCTCCTATATGCTATTGGCATAGATGATCTTACTGTACTAATTTGCTTTATATGATTAGACTTTTTATTTTTTTAAATTCTTGATTTCATTATAATATTTGTATCTACCTGAATGACCATTTTTTTAACCATCAAGGCAGGACTTACATAAAAGCTTCATTTATTCTCTCAGTCAGTAGAGTGAAAAATCAAAGTGGATTGTAAACCACCCTGAGATTTGTATAGGGCGATATATAAATACGACATATAAATAAATGATATTCTAATAAGAACAAATGTTATCATTTCTGCTTCCTAGAGAGTAAGTCAGTGGTCATTTACACTGATGTTATTCTACTTAGATTGCCATTCAAGAGAAGAGGATGGAGCCTATTTCTGCATGGAAAGATTCATGCAGGATATTTCTGCATGGAGTCCCTTGTTGTTGCTCTGTATACTTTAGGTTGTTCCATGGCCCGGTAATTGAACCTTGTGCTTTCCCCTTTACATAGATGCTTCATCACCTTTAGATTTTGGGCTCTTTTTGAGATTACAAAAAACATTAAGGCTAATGCAAATTGTATGGAAAGCTTTGTTGGGTGTGTGCAAGACAGCTGAAAACATAGTTCAAAACTGGGAGGAGAAAATTTGTCTTTGTGGGACAATGAATTTTATTTAGTTATAACTGTGTGCAGTCAAAAACAAAGAAAAGAAAATGTCTTAGTGAATATTATTGTATAAGTGGTTTGCTTAGTCTAACTACAAGAATATAATTATAATAATGGTATCTCACATAATAATGATGGTCCCCATCTCTGACAACTTTTTAAAAAGTCCTTAAAGATGCGTCTGTTCACCCAGGCTTTTAATTAAATACTGTTTTAATAGTTTTAACATTGGTTTAAAATATTGTTTAAAATTTTTTAAATTGTAATGTTTTAACCTTTTCTGTTGTCATTTATTTAGTTTTAATTAATGTTTTGACCTTTTTTTGTTGCCGTTTATTTTGTTTTAACTAATGTTTTAATCTTTTCTGTAGTCATTTATTTTGTTTTGTTGTAAACTGCCCAGAGACGTAAGTTTTGGGTGGTATAAAAATATGTTAGTTAAACAAACCAACAAACAAACCGCATGCACAAGTCTGTCTGCTCACCTTAACTACTTTACTGGCATGAATAGGAGATACCATAAGAAGCATGCCCATAAAGGAACCTATGATCTTCCACCTGGGAAAGAAATGCCCAAATGCCGCCCATCCAATAAAAAAACAGGCTGTCAGTGCAGAAGGGATGGCAATCGTGACCTCATCGACCAGCAGACCAGCTGGCTTCCTCTACTTTAAATGTAGTTTTGTACAGTTGTGTGTTTTCTCCCTCTGCCCTCCTCAGCTCATGAAGTGTTTAGTAGGGCCAGGGGGATATAAGATGAGAAAAATCAGTTGGGCAGGGAAGATAGGGACAACTCCCACATTCATCTGCACTCCATGTTTAGAACGTTTCCATAAATATCCCACCATTTGGAACGCATCTTGATAGTACAAGAAGAACTGATGAAGAAACACGCAAGAAGCAGAGCCCAGATGGAGCAACAGAGATGGAATCACACAGATCTTTCTAACATGGCCACAGGGATAAGATACAGCTAAATACTAATGGGAAGAAGGAAAGGTGGCAGAGTCTTGACTAGCATCCAGATGAGGCAGTGGACACAGGTGAGGGGCCAAAGAGAGAGGCCAAGGGAATGAAAGCTGGGATCAATAATTTGGAAAGGGGAAATAGAGGTGACTCACCCACTCAGCTACAGCCCAGTTTAGAGCCATATTTCCATAAAAATCTCACCATTTTGGTAGGCATCTCACTAGAACAAGCATAAAGCTCTTATAGTAGAGCAGAAGGGTAATGGCCAAATAAGAGACATTCAAGCGTGTTGGTCCAAACAAATATGAAAGACATTCCAGAAAAGCAAGTATCTATTTTACCTGTTAATAATGTTTATGGATTACAAAAAATGGAAACAGGAGCACTAAATAAACTGACCACAGCTTTTTCGTTGTATGTTCAGGTACAAACCATGCAAAGAAAACACCCCCAAAAAGCTAAATCAAACCATACTCAGGTATAACGTTAACTTACATGGCAGCAGAAAAAGGGTGAAACATTTCTTTCCTCCCCAGTGCCACAAATTCTCCTTTCTGAAGCTGCTTTTCTAGCAAAATGGCATTAGAGTCCATTACATGTATTTGTAGTACTTGAATAATATCTCCTAACATAGCCCTTTGCAAATTATGTTCTGATAGACACTCTTTTAGCCAGAAGCTTCCAACAATAGTGGCAAAAGTATTTGAAGAAGAAAACGTGTGCAGATTCCTCTAGCTTTGTAGAAATCCCCATTCCAAATAACAAGAGAAAGAGAGAAGAACTTGCATGTACTGTATTCCAAGCAGCAGTTAAAGGGCCAAGTCTTCTATATGGAAGTGATACACTGTGGATAGATACTTCTTGGAGGCAAGACCAAAAAAAAAAGTTTGGTAATAGGGAATATATATATATATATATATATATATTCCCCCCCCCCCCCGCCCCTCATTGATCTGTAGGAATTTGTGAAGTTTCCAGGTTATTCTCAGCTAAAACCATTAAGTTTTAATCTCCATCAGCCTCAAGAGAACCAACTGTCATCTGGCCCCTTCCCATTTGTGCAGAACCAAGTTTTCCTCCGCAGCCACTCCCATCAGGCTGTAGCAGAGCAGGGGGCAAAGCAGCAAGGCCCCTCCATTGGCCTACAAAGGAACAAGAACCTTCTGGACCCTCCCCTCCCTGGACACCTTTCCCCCTTTTGAACTTTTTTTGTTTGTTTGTTAAAGATTGTGAGCCCTTTTGGGATGGGATTACTATTATTTTGTTAAAAGCTGTAAATTGCCAAAAGAACAGGATATAAATCTAACAAATAAATAAAATAACTGCAAAGAAACATAATGCAAATTGTACTGTAGAGACAGAGCTAGCTTGTGTTGACCTTTTTGAATAGTGTTGTGTTGTGTTGACCTTTTTAAATAGCTGGTACTATACATTATTGTAATTATTGTTTCCTGAGGAAACCTGGATGGCTTTAAGAGGGATTTGGATAACTTCATGGAGGAGAGGTCTATCAACGGCTACTAGTCGGATGGCTATAGGCCACTTCCAGCCTCAGAGGCAGGATGCCTGTAAATACCAGTTGCAGGGGAGTAACAGCAGGAGAGAGGGCATGCCCTCAATTCTTGCCTGTAGGCTCCCAGTGGCATCTGGTGGGCCACTGTGTGAAAAGGATGGTGGACTAGATGAGCCATGGGCCTGATCCGGCATGGCTGTTTTTATGTTCTTAATTAAAGTATACATGCTACTGCTATAGAATTTCTTCCTGTTAAATATCTGGTTTTAAGTTGTGCAGCACATGCAAAGTTGTGCCGGTTACTAGTAAAGTCAAATGACTGATAAACACCTACAGCTAGAATGTACCAGGCACAATCGAGCACCTTTAATTGTGTTAAGTTTAGCGGTTCCACCAGACAGGTATGAAGAATCTGTGACCCTCTAAGCCGAGCACAGATCACTATCTATGTATTGTGGTCCACCAAAGATGGTTGGTAAACCCCCACAGATGAAGGAAAGCAAAGTAACCATGTATGTATAGTATACATATATGGGGATGGAAAAGGACAGAAATGCATTAACGAATTTCAAATATTTAAAGGCCATCCTCTGTACAGAAGGGCACAATAATTCATCGTCTTAAAGTATGGATATCATGAGTTTTCGGGAAGTTTAATATTGTTTCTTTCTTCAGCCTCTAAGGAATATTTTAAGGGCAGGAAAGTAAAAAGCTGCCTATGGCTGCTGCAAAAGCTCTCTCGTTTAAAATCTCCATTTGGAATCTGGATGGAAAGCTTTTCTTAGAGCAGTGTATTGTAATTATTTTTCAACATTTATTTTCAACAAGGAAATGCAACATTTCCTTTCATTCTCAAAGCAAGGCATTTCTCATATGCTTCAGGAGCTATTGAGCTATACTATTTTTGCAGAGCTGCTAATATTGCTGGATCCCTTTTTATTAGCCTACTTTCCAGTAGGCTTATGAGATCAGCCAGCATTCTCTGTGTGTGCCCGCCCCCCCAACTTCTCAACTCCTGGACCAATATGAACCAAATCAGGTACAGTAGTAGGTACACATAGGGACACGTCAATGGCGTAGTTTGTGATGATGTCATCCATCCCAATCCAAGATGACGGACACAAAATCTTATGAGGCACAAGTGGGCTAACTTGAACCAAATTTGCTATAGCTATAGGGACACATAGGGATGCCCAAAGGGTATGGTGTGTGATGCCATCCACTCCAATTCAAGATGGCAGCCATGTGAACATCTGAGGCACAAGCAAAAAATTTGTGGACTGTAACCAATTTAAACAAAATTAGGTACAGTTGCAGTGAGTGACACATAGGGACGCCTCAACGGTGTAGTTTGTGATGTCATCTGCCCCAATCCAAGATGGTGGGCACATACAATTTTGAGGTGCAAGAGGACTAACTTGTGAACCACCTGATTTGAACCAAATTTGTTACAGATGTGGAGACACATAGGGATGCCCAAATGGCGTAGTGGGCGATGTTGTCACCAATCTCGATCCAAGATGGCAGATGCAAAAACTTTTGAGGCACAAGTGCACTAACTTGAGGACTGTCTAACCCATTTGAACCAAATTTGGAACAGCTATAGTGAGTGATACACAGGGACACTTCAATGGTGCAGTTTGTAATAATGACATATACCCCGATCCAAGATGGCAGACACATGAACATTTGAGGCATTGTGCAGGAGAAAGTGATGTAAGATCTCATGGTTAACCCTTACATTTTGAAACTGCCATCTGATTTCACATCACTTGCTCCTGGGAGGGGGGGTGGAGAGAGAAGAGGGGTGGGTGGGTGACGAACTACTTTCCCTCCCCTAAGTGTATTCGCACACGGGCATTTCCAGAAGGCTCAGGAGGAGATTGCCACTGGCATGTTCTCCAACCAAGCCGTGCCACCAGGGCACACAGGGGTGGCAACCTTTCCAGCCCTCATATCGGATTGAAATAATTAGCTGCCCTTAATCGGGGACTGCCCTTCCTCTGGCCCCATCCTGTGATTTCAGCAAGAGCACCTGGCTCTTGCAAAAAACAAAAGTAGGCAAAAAATATTCTGCCTCTGTGCAAGCCACACTTCTACAGCTGCAATCTATGCACTCTTACTTGGGAAGAAGCCCATTGAACTAAATCATTTGCTTCTGAGTAAACCCTGCAAACTGTTCTCAAAACTAAAAAAAAAATCAGCTCCTGTTTTGTAATGCATATACAACACTTTAAACCTGAAATGCCACAATAAGATCCGAATACAGGTTGTGGCTGTGCGGACTGCACCTTGCCATTCCCGTATGCCAGTAAGACAGTGTCAAAACCCAGACTGTACAAATGCACACCAAGCCTATACACAGCAAAGCAATTTTAAGCTGCTGTCTGGAAAGCACCCAGCTGCTGTTGAAGTTGTCCCCTTATCCCTACTTATTGGCCATTGTGTCTGGGGATGATTGGAGTTGGTCCAAAAAGCTACAGCGCCTCAGGCTGGTTCTAGAGCATCCCTTCTCCTCTGATTTTCTCACTAACCTTCTTTCAGCTTCCATTGAATGCTTAACATTCACCTATTCTATCTGCTGCTTATTAGCTTATTATTCAGAGCAAAGGTAAAGTGTGCCGTCGAGTTTGACTCCTGGTGCCCACAGAGCCCTGTGGTTTTCTTTGGTAGAATACAGGAGGGATTTACCATTGCCTCCTCCCACGTAGTATGAGATGGTGCCTTTCAGCATCTTCCTATATCACTGCTGCCCGATACAGCTGTACCAGCAGGGATTCGAACCGGCAACCTTCTGCTTGTTAGTCAAGCATTTCCCCACTTCGCCATTGAGTCTGTGTCGACTCCTGGTGACCACAGAGCCCTGTGGTTGTCTCTGGTAGAATACAGGAAGGGTTTACCATTGCCTCCTCCCACGTAGTATGATATGCCATTCAGCATCTTTCCTATATCACTACTGCCTGATAGAAGTGTTTCCCATAGTTTGGGAAACATACCAGCGGGGATTTGAACCAGCAACCTCTAGCTTGCTAGTCAAGTCATTTCCCCACTGCACCATTAGGTGGCTACTCAGAACAAAGTACTCCCAACAAATTTGCCAGTTAGCATAACACTACCCTTACTTTCTGTATGTTAAGATAAGATGTTTCTGGCAACCCAATTAAAAAAGCATTGGCTTTTTTGTACCACTGGAGCACATTAATATGTATCCATGCTTTATCCACTATAACACCGAAATATTTCAGAATAATGCTACTGTTTATATAGTTTCTCTTTTTATTTGAACACTGGCTCTTATTTCCTGTTTGTAATACTTCATAATATAAACTGCATAATAATTATTAAGAGCATAAGGCTGTAAATAATCACTTAATTTCAGATGAGCCATGCACGGACTGTCCTTAAACAAACCACAATATCCTATCTTCAGTCTCCCATTTTAATATAGAGTAATTTAAACCTACATGGTAGGGCTGGCATAAAGCACTGTGGTTTTGTTAATCCATTGGGAAAAAAGGACTATACAAAATGGAAGTTTGTATTAATCCTCTTCCTAAGTGCTCATTTAACCTTATTGTACTGGGATTTGGCATCAGTCCATCTCTGCAGTCTGAGGTCATTTCAAATATGGCATCTGTTCTCTGAAGTGTCTATAATCGCTCCAGTTTCTGTATTATATGCAGGTGTAGGTTAACTGTGTCAAGCAGCAGGTCTTCCTTCTTGTAAGGCTCCAGCATCTCTCCGTGAGGGGCTATAGTATGGCAGCTGACTCAAGACATGTATTGGGAACTCCACCTCAGACCCGGAACATTAGCACAGGCACCCCTCTAAGTGATCTTATTACTTGCATAACTTCCTTGCAGTTGAGCCAATCAATTCTTATTGAAGAGCAATAATACAACATGCAAACAGGCTACTTAGGGTCTTAGTTGTTTTTAGATTTCTGAGCTCAAAAGCTATTATCGGCAGCCACACTGTTGAAAAACCATTACTTTAAGCTTGTTTGACTGTTCTTTGTTCATTTCTGACACTCCTTTAGCTCTATTCTACTTCCAGTGCAAAAGCATTACGTGGGGACAGAGACCTACATGAGTTTATCTTTTCGTTCTGTTTGATTTTCTGAATGGTTGTATTCAACCACAAGACAGAGCTGCCATGTACATCTTTGTGCAGACAGTGCAGTGTTACTGGAGTTTACCAAACAAAAGAAAAGCACCTGAGGAGTTCCAAAACAGAGAGAATAGCAACTCCTCAGGTGCTTTTCTTTTGGGTGACTCACCCAAACTTCTACAACTTTGTAGCTCAGAAGTATAGGCTATTTATTTTAGCAATATTACTCAGATAAGTGTGCACAAGATCGTACCCTTCGAGAAAGCTGTGACCATTAACTGCTGACTTTCATGTTAAAAATAAAAACTACACTTTCAAGATCATTTGAATTCATGAATCAGATCTTAGAAGATGGCAATGTAAACCTTCAGATCAGTAGCAACTAAATAAACACCAAATCAAGCTTAATACATGCAGGTTTTCTTGTTTGGGGTGTTTAAATAATAAATTTAAGTATAACCCCTCAACTAATCAAGCACTGCTGAGGAGATTTTAACTACAGCAGCATCTTTGGTGTTCAACTCTTTCAGTTCAATGGAACTTATTCTAACACAGGAAGCATTATATGCCAAGACAGACGGAGCCGAGGGAAATAGGTAATTAAAAAATAGCTTGTAGAGTTGGACTGGTACCACTGGTTGGGGCAAGGATGTGCTGCACACCAGGGTCCTGCTCCAGGAAACTCAAAGTAGGCTGTTGAATGTGAAGAGATCTCCCCAATCCAATGCCATTACCATTCTCAGCTTCAAGAGTGAATCACCTTGTCCGGGCTCCATCTAGAACCAGTTTCACCACAGTTACCCATCTCATTATCAGTGCATGTGTACAGCAGATGCTACGTCTCTCTACTTCATAAATCCGATCCCATGTCTGTAGTAAAGCAACAGCCACAACCATGGCTTGTCAATTCAGATATAGCAAGTCATAGTTAGCACAAGCCATAGTTAAGCCCATTTCAAGTCATGTTTTTTCAATGCTAGTTTGCCAGACAAATATAAGACATAGTTTGTTCATTTCAACATTGCACCAAGACATAGGTAATAACGGTCAGAGGTAATAATAGAGGGTACATGAAGATGAAAGATCTCAGCAAGTCTGTTGCTATCTGCAATGCCAAACATATCTTGAAAACCATCTTCAAATGCAGTTACTCATCTCTGTAACTGAAGTACAGAGTAGTTCTATTATGAGACATGCTGTTAGTGATATTTTTTTTTTCAATCGCAGCATCTGGGTTAGTTTTACAGAAACGAATTGGAAGACATTCCATATTTCATCTTGTTTCTGTAAGTTAACATGCAGATTGAGCATTAATAGCCTTACAAACATGTGAAAAGACACCATACACGGAAACGCTACAACATCAATAGTATTTATTTAAAATATTTTTACCACAGAAATATCATTTATGAGCAGTATTTTCCCCATGAAAAATAACATCAGAATTATCCCTCTGAATACCAGTTACAAAGAAAGCTTCAGCATATCCAAAACAGTCTTTATGTCTGCAAATCACAAATCTGCTTATTTAGTGAACACCACTATCCATTTTTAGATCAGATTTGTTCTTGTCGTTTTTCACAGAGTAGATGAAATAGGTTAAGGTGTCCTTTTCATTCACTGGAATAGTCCGAAAATGACACCCAATTATCTGGAAGAAAAAAAATCAGTTCTTTCAGAATCAGTTCTGCTACTCACTATGCACATGAAGAATATTATAATTAATTCTTTCCAAGAAAATGTGCTCAGAACTGGAGCATGAAAACAACTTATTTTCAGTTCCTCTCTAGCATATAAGGAATGAGTGTCAGTTCACCCAATATGCCATTTAAAAAAAAAAAAAGGACAGTTGCATCTTGTGCTCAGTTTGAGTTCTATGCAGTATTTTGCTTTGGATAAACCATTACTCCCAATTTTATCCAAAACAAAATCTCACAAAGCCCAAACTATCCCAATCAAGTACTATTTTAACACATATTCTAAGTATATGAGACAGACAGCTAACAATATAACTGGGAACTTTGGAACACTGGGAATTATTTCTGATGCTCCATTTTATTGCAGACAACAACTGGAAAGAGCAAGGCTCTGAATAACTTAATCCAGTACTGCCTTGCCTCTAGAAAGGGAGAATTTTTTTTACTGCCAAACAAGAGACATTTGTAGGCTAACATCATTAATCTAACATCATAAATCTCCGTGGTGTTCACCTAAGAATTCATAAATAACTCAAATATGGAAGTTGATATTTTAGCAAAAATAAGCAACATTAAACCTGTTTGCAAAGAAAAGGTTCCAGGCTATGGAGGGTTTCCAAGAAACCACAGGCTAAGGTCAATTTTAAAAAAAACATGATTAAAAAGGTAAAACTGCCAAACATATACACCACAATGGCTACTGCAAAGAAAAATGTTGCTTCATCAAGCTTTTAGAATCTTTGGGAGTGCCATAATCTACAAGTTGATGACAACCTTTTACTTTTGTAGCTTTCAAAAAGCTTTTGACAGAGTCCTTTACCAAAGACTCCTCAGAAAATTTAGTAGTCAAGAAACAGATCCTCTTGTGAATCAGTAAACGGTTAAGAAAGGGCAAAATGAGGGTGGGTATAAACTGATATTTCCCACAGTAAGGACTGTATATAATTATCTGTACAGGGACTCATTATTTAGTTATTCATAAGTGAACTGTGAGCCAGCCAAATTTGTGGATGATACCAAAATATTGACACTGAAATACCAAGCAGATTGAGGAGCTTCAAAAGGATTCTCTTCAAGGTTCCTAGTTCCCTCCTGGAAGCTCACTAGCAGAACTTGTTAATAGCTAACCCGTTGCTTTTCCCCAGCACCTGATAACCAGAAGTAGATTGATGTGTCCACTGCCACACCTTGTGGCAATTCATTCCAGAAGTACCACCATGCATTTGTCCTAGTTCACCACAGCCACTGGATGACCCAAGGTTTAGTGTTCTTTGAGTGCAATCCATTTTCTCTCTATTCAATCCCTGTAGTCATTCAGCTTTATAAGCCTCTCCTAAAGCCATGCTTCTTTCTGCTCTTGTTGTCAGAGCCACCAATTTTAGTTGTTGGGTTTTTTTGCACACTCCAGCTTTATATTTTTGAGATGAGGCAACCAAGGAAACAGGCTCCAAATACAGACGCACCATTATACCACCTGCGGTTTTATTTGCCAATCATTTTCCTGATCATTCCTAACAGCAAGTTGTTTTTTCACTGTTACAACACACTGAGTTGACATTTTAAATTAGCTTTCAACTACGTCTCCAAGATCTTTTTCCTGGTAGGCTACAGGCAACTCCAAACCCTACACCATTTATGTAAAACAAATACTGGCTAACGTCCATCACTTTGCACTTGAAACTGAGTATCACGTGTAATCCTGGTGTCCTACTGACCCAGTTTGGTTTCACCTGCAGTTTTGCCTACCTCTGTGTAAATATTAATATGAAAGAGCAGAAGGTTTGGCTAGGAATATGGCAATGAACTGGAGGAGGAACCAAGCATCAGCAGATAAAGTGAGTCTTGTATGCAAAGGTTGAGGACTAAGAAAAGCCATATCCCATAGCACTGTATTTGTTAATAAAAAATAAAAGTTGCACGTACTTCAACAAGCTGTGCTTTATTAAGTCCTGGTCTGGTCTGTAGCTTGAAGTGCCTTTTGTATCTTCTTAGTGTGTTTACTTGCAACTGAAAGAGATCAACCTGGAAAAAACAACATGGTTCTTTAATGAACTGAGGTCCAATCTACAAGTATTTTTATCACACAGATACTGCATAAAGCCATCTGTGCAATGCTCATTCTCTTCTCCCTCAGCATAAACCCAGGAACAGGTAGTGCTGGTGTCAAAACTCTCCATGCTCTTCTAGTATTAGATGGTATTATGTGCATGTACAAAGCCTGCAGCTCAATATCCTGCATCTGCAGTTAAAACATCTTAGGTACTAGATGGGAAGGATGACACTCCCGAAACCTTAAAGAGCTGCTTTCAAAGTAAAAGGACTAGAGCTGTGGTAGAGCACATATGATTTGCTAGAAAAAGGTCCCAGTTTAAAAATAATGGCATCTCCAGATAGAGCCGAGAAAGACTTCTGTCTGAAACCTTGGAGATTGGTATCAGTGTGGATAATACACTGACAATATGCTAGGTTCAACTACTGCTACAAATATTTATATACCGCTTTTCAACTAAAGTTCCCAAAGTAGTTTACATAGAGAAATAAAAATACAGTGGTCCCTCTACTTACGAAATTAATCCGTTCCGAATGCACATTTGTAAGTCGAAAAGTTCGTAAGTTGAAAAGCGGTTTCCCATAGGAATGCATTGGGAACGGATTAATGCGTTCCGGAGCCTAGAAAAAAGACCCAGACCCCAAGTAAGGCTTGCAAACTGCACAGGAACATTTCTTTTCAAGAATAAACAGGCAGTAAACAGGCAGGCAAGTCAAGGAAACCGCATGTAAAATTCGTAAGTCGAGGAAACCCCATCTAAAAATTTGTAAGTCGAAAAAACCGCATCTAAAACCGGATCTAAAACTGCCGTTTGTAACTCGAAAAATACTTATGTCGAGTAGTTTGTAAGTCGAGGGACCACTGTAAATGAAATGTCTCCCTGTCCCCAAAGGGCTCACAATCTAAAAAAGAAACATAAGATAGACATCAGCAACAGCCACTGGAAGGGATGCTTTGCTGGGAATGGATAGGGCCAGTTGCTCTTCCCCTGGTCAATAAACAGAATCACCACTTTAGAAAGGTGCCTCTTTGCTCAGTTAGCAGGGAATCAGTAAAAGGTAAAGTTGAGTCGGTATCGACTCCTGGTGACCCCCAAGCCCTGTGGTTGTCTTTGGTAGAATAAAGAAGGGGTTTGCCATTGCCATCTCCTGCACAGTATGAGATGATGCCTTTCAGCATCTTCCTATATCGTCGCTATCCAATATAGATGTTTCCCATAGTCTGGGAAACATACCAGTGGGGATCTGAACCGGCAACCTCTGGCTTGCTAATCAAGTCATTTCTCCGCTGCACCATTAGGTGGCTAGGGGGTCAGTAGTCTGCCTCAATATAAGGCAGCTTCATATGTTTGTAGTCAAACTCAAGAGCCACAAAGTGATCCACATTACAATACATGCGGTGGTGGCAGCAAGACACATATGAAGATAGTTTCAAGCGGCTTTCATATGATAAAGTTGATGTAGCCCAGTCCCAATACCAAGCTCGACAATCAAACTGCAAACAAACGATATGCAATTTTCCCCATCAAGATGTTTAGCATTATCATAAACCTGGTGCAGAGGTGCAGCTAAGTAATTTTGGACCCTGGACCTAATGAGCTTACAGGGGCGCCCTGCAAAGTAAGCATCCTTTACATATACATATTACACATTTCAGCACAAACCCATAGGTGTGGGCCAGAGGGCATTTTTTTGGGGAAAGGACTACACAACCCTCAAAGGATCCATACATCTTCTTGCTCACTCACCACGAATCCACAGATCTGTACCAAAGTGCATTTGACACAAACAAAAACCCTAAGGGAGTCACACAGCTTCTTCATCATTCAAAAACTAACCGGGACACAACATGTGACCCTTGCTCCACAGTTCAAACACAAAACCAACTCAGACATATAGTGCATTCATAAGGGAAAAAATTAAAAACCACAACACATGCTCCTTGCTGCACAGTTCTCATGCAGACCTTTTGGATAACAAACCAACTTGAGCATAGCGCTTTTAAAAAAAAGTGTTTGTTTATTCAGATATAACAGTTAGTTCCACTTTCACTAAATGTGAGGTATACTATGGAAAGAGAACTCTTTCTAGCAGCTTTACTACAGTAGGGAAAAATAATTACAAATCATAGGCTTGACCAATTTCCTTGAAATCTTGGACCCAATCTTGGACCCAATTTCAGAACTCTAAGCCCAGTCATATTACACTTTTTTATGAATGCAAAGGGCAGACTCCTTCGATGGTTCGGTGGGGGTGGGGGGCGGATTCAATTCCAGATGGTTCGGCGGGGGTAGGGGGTGGATTCAATTCCAGAAGTTTTTGTAATGTTTATGCCATCAAACAAGTCACTTATAGGACTTTGACATTTTATAAAAAATTTAAAATAAACTAATTTACCAATTAGTTTCAAAATCCATACACAGAGACCTCCTAATCTGACCTATATCTGAGCCCAATTTAATAACTGTAGGCCAAGCCATTCAGAAATATAAAGGGGTGGGTGATATTGAACCTTTTAATGAAGGCAATGGGCAAATTCCTCCTCATGGGGGTGGAATGATGGTTCAAGGGTGGGGGAGGGGATTCAGTTCCAGAGGTGTTTTTTTTAAAAAATCCAGCACAATAATTAAAAATCAACAGATGGACTGATCTGCTTCAAAACCAATTATTTTATTTCTTTATTTATCTAACGTATTTGTATACTGCCCAAAATGCAAGTCTCTGGGCGGTTTACAACAAAACTATAAAAACAAGTTAAAACATTACAAAATTTCAAAACTTAAAATGTTAAAACTATTAAAAACCATCAAGCTATTAAAACAGTATCTAATTAAAAGCCTGGGTGAACAAATGTGTCTCGACTGCCTTTTAAAAAGTAGTAAGAGATGAGAAGGCTACTTCAGCAGGAAGTGTGTTCCAAAAGCCTCAGGGCAGCAATGGAGAAGACCCGTCCCCCAGTAAACACCAGAAGAAGCCAGTGGCAACTGCAGACGAACCACTCCTGATTATCTCAATGTAGCTCACAGCAAAGAAGACGGGCTCTTAAATACCCAGGGCCCAAGCTGTTTAGGGCTTTAGAGGTTATAACCAAGACCTTGTATTTGCCTGGAAACTTGTCGGCAACCAGTGTAGATCTTTTAAGATAGGAGTGATATGGTCTCTCTGAGATGACGCAGAGACCAATCTGGCTGCCGCATTCTGGGCCAACTGCAGTTTCCAGACTACATACAAAGGCAGCTCCACATAGAGCACATTGCAGTAGTCAACTCTGGAGGTGCCCACGAGATGTACTACTGTTCTGGGGTCCTTTATCTCAAGAAATTGGTGCAGCTGGTGTACCAGCCAAAGCTGATAAAAGGCACCTCTGGCCACTGCCTCAACCTGGGACACCAGGGAGAGGTTTGTGCCCAGAAGCACCCCCTGACTGCATGCCTGGCAGTAGGAGCTGGTGGTGTGCATTGGAGTGGGTGGGAAGGGCAGGGGAGAACCTGGTCAAAGACAGAAGCCTATGGGCTTGGGTATTTACCTAAGCCTGCCAGCACTGAGGAAAACAGAAAGGAAAAAAAGCAGAAAAGCAGGGGCAGAAGTAGAAAATATAAAACACTGGAGTGGGTGTGTGTGGGAAGGCAGGAAGCAAAAAAGCCAGGGCAAAAAGCAGAAAGGACGGACAAAAGGCAGAAATAAGGACAGAAGGGAGAAATGGATTGCATCCACCCTCCCCGCAAACAAACAAGCTAGTAAAAGATCAGATTTACCAGCAGCCAGAGAATCTTCCATCGTGGCGAGAGACCCTTCTTCCCTGCCTGCAACTTCCTCTTTTGGTCTTACTGGCTGGAACAGCTGCTACTCAAGCTGCCCCAGACAATCTGATTCCTAGGTGGCTCCTCCTGGCACTACCCTCAAGAAGAATTGGAAAATGTATTTTAAAATTTACTCCTTGAAGCAACCAGGAAGTGCATAACTTCTTCCTGGGGGCAGTGCCAGGAGGAGGTCCCTAGGAATTGGGCTGACTGGAGAAGTTTAAGTAGCAGAAGTTCCAGCTGGTAAAACCAAAATAAGAAGTTACAGGCAGGGGAGGAGTGATTGGAAGAAGCTTCTTGCTCTGAAGGTTGCTGCAGGTAAGTCTGATCCTTCATTAGTGTGTTTTTGTTTTTTGGGGGGCACTGCCCCTCCTTACCAGTGACAACTGGTACCTGGTCCTTCTGGGGAAGTGTGACCCCATCCAGAACAGGCAGATTAAAATAATCTCCTGAATTCCAACCCCACACAATAAGTACCTCTATCTTATCTGGATGCAGACTCAGTTTGTTATCTCTCATCCATCCTTTCGCCACCTCCAGGCAGGCATTTAGGGAGGTTATGCCTTCTCCTGATGATGTTGACATGGAGAAAAATATTTGGGTGTCATCAGCATAATAACACCCTGTACCAAATATAAAAATCAATACATAATTTGTCCTACATCTGAGCCAAATTCCAGAACTCTAGGCCAAGCCATCCCAGAAATATAAAAGGCAACCTCTTTTCCCTTGGGGAAAAATCATGGGGCCCTCTAGGAGAGTGAGCACACGGACCTGGGCCCCCAGGTCTGTGCCTAGCAGTACCCCTGACCTGGTTTCTGCACCACCATATCTCTATTTTTTTAAAAAGTTATATACATATATATTACACACACACACAGTGAGAACGAACTATTAAGCTACCTCTGGAGTGTCAACATCTTGCACTGGTGAGTCACCATCATCATCGCTGCCTTTTCTCTTTCTTCTGTTTCGAACACTTTGAATCAAGTTTTTGTGGAAATCACAAATATAAAGATGTCTCGCCTAAAAGTTTAAAGAGAGAAGGTTAACAATTATTTCATAATGCATATGCTGCACCAAAGGTCATCAGTGATTTGCAGGAAGTTAGTCAAGCACACATGCACTTCCAGTAAAGCCTACCAGAGAAAATGTGGTGCATTAAAAAGTTACTGCAGTGCAGCTGACTTGGATGCCTTTTGCCATGGTCTTTTACTACATCTGGTCAAGTAAAGACAAAGCCAAGTGAAGCCTTTTTATCTATACAGCCAGAATTGAAGGATGGGGAGGAAGTGACAAGATGAAGGTAAGAAAGATGTCAGTTGTCTCAAAGCTTAGCAACTTTGAACAATAAACCTATGCACACCTACTTGGCAGTAAGCCCCACCAAAAAGACAGTGGGGTTGCTTCCAAGCAAATATACCTAGGATTGTACCTTTAAGATCTTAAAGGGCAGATTAATACTGCCAGTTTTAGGGGCCAGGTCCTATATGGAAATGCTGTGAACCAGTAGCTTACAGGTTTGTCAAGATTCAAGTATATGGGGGAAATGGCATATTCTTTTTCATTTTTGCACATATACAAAAAAGCACTGGAATGAAGATTATTTTTAACCTGAGGATAGCACTTTATGAGTAAAACTGCTAGGACTGTGCTGATAAATCCCACTGCATCCAATATGGCTTACTTCCTAATAAATGTGCAAAAACTGCAATAGCAGTCCGAGCTAGCAAGTCCCACTGAACTTGGTTGGATACAGAGAGATACAAATATGTAGGATCAGAACTGCAAGTCTATCAGAGCCTCCTACTTCAAAAAGAGTCTCGTATATAAAACAGGATTCAGAACAAGCAATCCCAACTAGGGCAAGCAATACAAACAGTTTACCAAAAGCCAGACCGTCTTCACATGATCTCCTGATAAAGAGTCACAAACTCAGCGGCTTCATTAGCAACCTCCATTTGCTGCCAACATTTAACAACGCACTTTTAACGACGTCAGTAGTACAATACAAAAGGACCTTCTTAGTACTTGCTCGTTTTAACCGGAACGAACGAGTCTCCGCTCTGCATTAGGGAACCATCAACCGGCAGACATTTACTCTGCAGGTTAACGTGCTCCGACTCTAGGAACGTCTATTGCACTTCCTTTTACTATGAAGTGAGTGGGAGAGAAACAGGTAGGTGACGGCCAGCCTTTGAGGCACCTCCGATTGCGGATATTTCGCATGGAAAGAAAAGGTTATGAGGAGCCTGATGGCTGCCAAGGGGAAAAAGACACAGTGGCAAAGTGGGACGTGCAACACTGCAGCAGCAAGAGGCGGAGCAGCCGAGTACTGCCCTCCCCCGAGAAACAGAAGCGCTCCATGAAACAGAGTCCTGAGAGAAAGCGAAACAGGTCCAAGGGAGCCCGGTTTCTCATGCAGCTATGAATGTTCACATGATCTCCCCTTCTGACAAAACCCACCATGATTTCGGGGGGAGGAGGAGTCGTCGGGGGGAAAGCAGCAACAAAACAAGACAGGGATGGCTGCGTGGAAAAGAGCAGGGCAGCCCCTGCTGCCACCCGCACTCACAAAGACCAGCAGCTGGAGCTGCTCCTCTTTTGCAACGTCAGCCACGCAACCAACTGTACCAAGGGCAAGCAAAACAAGAGAGAAAGCCAGCCCACCGCGGCAGCAAGCACAACACACACACATTTTTAAAAACAGCTGCCTCGAGCCGCCACACTTTGGAAAGCCCTATAGGACCAACCCCCCCCCCCACTTTCATTCAGATGCAATCCCTGAAGAAGGAAGAAACACAAGTCACGGGGAGGGGGGAGGAGAAGAGGGCAACAGGAATAGAGGCCTGTTTAGTGGACTCCCCCTGGACTGAAGGCCACCAGATTGGCCCAGCATATGCATAATTTTCAGAAAGAGAGAAGGAAGCCCGTGCAATGATCGACGTTCCAAGGAAAGCATCTCTCACCCATTCATTCCTTGCCTCGCTTCGCTTTTGTTTCCTTCGCCGCCGCCCCCTCCCGTGTGGCTTTCGAAGGGGGAAAAATATACGTGGGGTGTATACTGTGGGGGAAGCTTTGGACTGCAATGCCCCCATTGCCCTCGACTGGAGTCCGAAGCCGACCGGTCATCCGAGCACGAAGCAGCAGCAGCCGGGAATTCCCGGTGGACTTCTCGCCCCCACAACCACCCAAGCCCCGCCAAGCAGTACTCACGCTCTTGTCCAGCTCAATCTTGACCTTCTTCTGCGAGATGCTCTTCTGGATCCGCTTGCTGAAGCTGGCGTTGCCCGCAGCCCGGCTGCACCGCTCGCCTTCCTCCCGCAGGCAGCACAGTTGCCCTGCGCCGGGGCCAGCAGCGCCAGGGGGACCTGCCGAGCCTGCTGCGGTTGCCGCGGCAGCGGAGGAAGCAGCCCCGAGCCCGGCTGGCGGCTGCGGGAGGGGCGGCGGGGGCGGCAAGACTTCCACCGCGGCCGCAGCGCTGGCCACCACGGCAGGCACGGCGGCGGCTTCTCCCCCGCCGCGGGTCACTTCTTCGGGGCCGAAGCCGTTCATGCCCTGCCCGGACTGGGCTCCGGCGGCAGCCTCGAAAGTAAAGTAACTCAACTAGGCGGCGTTGCGGCTCCCGCACTTAGACACCGCCTCCGTGGCTGCTTTTGTCAAGCAGGAGAAGGGGAGAAGGTGGGGCGGGGGGGCTAGCTCCCTCTAGCACCGCTTGGGCCAAGCAAGTTCCGCGGGGCGTTGCAGAGACAGGTAGCTGAACCCACACACCGTGCGGGAGCGCTTAAGCCCTGGCCCGTCTGAACTCCTGCGTCAGGAGTTCACGGAGCTTTCCCTTCAGTTTGACACCAGGAAGGTGCGGAGAGAGGAGAGGAAAACACAACTCTCCTCCCCGCCCCCGCCGGCTTTCTCTGTGTAAAAAAAGCGAACACGAGTCTCGGCTTGCCAGGACAAGCAAGTCGCTGCCCCTCCTGCAAAAGCACCGCAAGCCCCTTCGCTCTCTCCCCGCTTGAAGTAATTAAAGCTCCAGCTCCCTCCTCTCATCAAAGCAACCGACAGGTCACTCCGCTGCCTCCCTTCCTTGTCATATGCGAGAGACTTTTCAGCCGCTTCCTTATTGCCGCTGCAGTAAAGTAGCAAAAGCAGCAACCGAGGGTGCTCGCACTATTTTCCTCCGCCCTCGTCTCTCTCCGTCCACCGGCGCTCACGGGAATTGTAGTTCTCCTGTACCGCCCTCTCTCGAAAAACAGGCGGCACTACGGACTACTGATCCCGACATGCACTGTTGCGCCCTGTATTGATGTATTTACAAAGCGGTGGTGGTCTGCAGCAGCCTTGCTTGCGCATACGCACAGGCCATTTTAACTGGCCGTAGTGAGGGAGGCAGGCGATTGTCAGCCTTAAGAGAATGGAGCAGAAGAGCACTCGTCGCCAAGCTTACTGAATGCTAGGCATCGACACAAAAATATCCTGCTTGCCCCCTGTAATAGAGCAAGCGCATCACCGCGTTCCTTCTGTTTGCCAAACGACGTGTGGAGAGGAATACATAGTTGCCTGCTGCACACGAGAGGCGGCGCTTCCCTATCTCTCCTCCCCCCCCCGCCGGCTCCGTTAGCACTTGGAATCTAAAGGCCAGGGAGCAACTTGAAAATGGAGCAGCTGCCTAGTTCTGTTGCTGCAATTTACCCTTCCCAGCGTCAGTCGCAGTAACCAGCCCGCCAGCCTTCATGGAAACCTAGCGCGTCCTCCTCCATGTGGAGCTTGTAGCTGCTGCCTTTGATGACAGTGCAAAGCTAGGCAAGCCCGAGTTTTTGTAATCGCAATCAGCCAGCCAGCAGCCGCCACTTTTGGTCCCCTCCATGAAACACATTCAAGTGGCCCTTTTGCCTTGGGCTAGGAGCGTTTTTTGAAAACTCTGCCTCCCCCGCTCCTTGATAGATAGGACATTCAGTAGCTTCAGCAGTGACTTTTTGTTTAACTACGGGGTCGGGGTGGGGGTGGGTGTATCGTTTTGTATTCAGTAGCGCGCAATATAAAAAGCATTGCAAGCAGATTCTCTGCTTGCAAAAACCGAGCTTTTCATTCCAGTGGAGGGAATTATGGTAAGGTCTTTGTCCAAACAAGAAAGAGTATTACTGTTTTAAGAGCGCAGCCCCTAAATCTCTGTGACGTTATTAACTCGTACCATTTTAGAAAAAATGCTCAAGTGGTATGATTGGAGAGAGTATGTGAATGGAATATATCAATATCAAAGAGAGACTCATAAGAAAATCTCATTGGTGCACACCATCTTGCAGTTTAAAAGAAGAAAGGCCCACATTTGTACACACTGAAATACGGCATGCAATCAGTCGGGCTACTCAGCTCTTCTCACAGCCCTGGTTGCTGCCAGAACAGTAAGGCTCCACACGATAAAGGATGGAGTTTTCATAGAACCATAGCTTTCCATTTCTTTGGAATTTCCCCTTGAGCCATCTTTCCTTATTTTTTTTCAGGGACTTTGAAACACCTCAACTCAAAACTGACTTTAAAGGATATAAAATTAATGTTTTAAAGCTCCCGCTCCTCTGTTTCTGTATCTTATTTCCATCCTTTGGATAATGATAGAGCTTAGCCTTTTAGTTCCAAACAATGTTTTGGAAAGCAAACAGATTACAGAAATTATTTTCTACAGCAACTTTTTTAAAAAAGGCAAATGCTCAAAATGGGCCTGGTTTGGTTTGGTTCAGTTTTGTGATCCATCCTTCAAACAAAGTTAAAAGCAGGAAGAAAGCAGAACATTTTACAATAAGGTATTGATCCAAGCTCATTTTTAGAGGTGATTAAAAACAAAACAAAACACAGTTGTTTTACAGGATATATATGTTTTAGTTTATACTATACATCTATCCTTTGCATAATACTCTTTTTAAACATTTATCCTTAAAAGTTAGCTTGGAATATTACCTTGTCCTTAAAAATTCTGCACTCTTCCTGCTTTTATTTTGAATATTTTTGCTAAAATATCAATTTTCCTCATCGTTATATCTCTTCTATTTCTAAAGGTTATAGTTTCATCTAAATAGTTTCTTCCACTTATGGCAAATTAGTCCATTGCTACAGAATCTACAAAGAGATTACAATTCAGTTACTATATTTTAAGTATATAGTAATATTTACTGGTTTTCAACAGAAAAGTTCTCAAAGCTATTTGCATAGCAATAATAATAATTAATAATTCAGTAGCGATATAGCAATGGAGTTTGGACTAGACAAGTGTGCTGCATTAATAATAACAGAGGAAAAATACCAAAAACCGAAGGAATAGAACTGTCCAATGGAAGCAACATCAAGAACCTGGAAGAGAAAGAACATTACAAATACTTGGGCATTCTCCAGGTTGATAACATCACACACACAGAAATTAAAAGAAAAAATTGCAAATGAATACATCAAGAGAGTTAGAAAAATCCTCAAGTCCAAACTCAATGGCGGGAACACCATACATGCCATAAACACCTGGGCTATACCTGTTATCAGATACACTGCAGGAATAATAGACTGGACCCAGGCAGAGCTAGAGACGCTAGATCGTAAGACCAGGAAAATCATGACCATCAATCATGCTCTGCACCCCCACAGTGATGTAGATAGGTTATACCTCCCTTGCAGCTCAGGTGGAAGGGGAATGCTGCAAGTCCATCAAATAGTAGAGGAGGAGAAAAGAGGCCTTGAAGAATATATCAAGAACAGTGAAGAAGATGCACTTCAAATGGTCAATAACGAGAAACTATTCAACACCAATGAAACAAAGCAGGCCTACAAGAAAGAACAAGTCAAGAACCGAGCAGAACAATGGAAAAATAAGCCACTGCATGGTCAATATTTGCACAGTATAAGTGGAAAATCAGACATAACCAAGATCTTGCAATGGCTTAAGAATGGCAACTTGAAGAAAGAAACAGAGGGTTTAATACTGGCTGCACAAAAACAAGCACTAAGAACAAATGCAATCAGAGCCAAAGTAGAAAAGTCAACAACAAACAGCAAGTGCCGCCTTTGTAAAGAAGCAGATGAAAGCGTGGACCACCTAATCAGCTGTTGTAAAAAGATCGCACAGACTGACTACAAACAAAGGCATGACAAGGTAGCAGGGATGATACACTGGAACATCTGCAAAAAATACAAGCTACCTGTAGCCAAACATTGGTGGGACCATAAAATTGAAAAAGTTGTAGAAAATAAAGATGCAAAAATATTATGGGACTTCCGACTACAAACAGGCAAACATCTGCCACACAATACACCAGATATAACTTTAGTCGAGAAGAAAGAAAAACAAGTCAAAATAATCAACATAGCAATACCAGGGGATAGTAGAATAGAAGAAAAAGAAATAGAAAAAAATCACAAAATAAAAAGATCTACAAATTGAAATTGAAAGGCTGTGGCAGAAGAAGACCAAAATAATCCCAGTGGTAATTGGCACCCTAGGTGCAATTCCAAAAGACCTTGAAGAGCACCTCAACACCATAAGGGCCACAGAAATCACCATCAGCCAATTACAAAAAGCAACATTACTGGGAACAGCCTATATTCTGTGATGATATCTATAATAATAACAGCAATACACTGATAATAAAATTCAGCCATCCCAGGTCCTTGGGAAGGACTCGATGTCTGGATAAAACAAACCAGTCAATAACACTTGTCTGACTGTGTAAACAACAACTCCCCATCCCAAAGAGGCTCACAAACACAAAGGAGACACCAGCAACAGTCAAAGGACAGATGCTATTCTGAATTCACTATGGACAGTTGCTCTCCCTCTTCTAAATATAAGAGTCACTGCTTTAAGAAGTACCTCTGATTAGTTTAGCAGGAGCTATATAAAGAAGGATATATTACAGAAGGGGTGGGGGGTGGCAGCAGAGTCTGTCATCTTCACTACGTCTTAAAAGCATTACAGAATCAAGGCTAGAATAGACAGGGAATGGCCCCGATTGTGCTCAGGTTAATCAAATAAGAGGACCCTGTTGTATTTTCCATTTTAGTACATTATATAGATTTATAACCTGTTCCTGGGCCTTTAACAGCAGTATATGCATGCAGACCATTATGTCCTGAGGAAAACTTCATAATTTACATGTATTATTTAGTTTCTATAGTTCAGACCATGGGCATTATCCAGACTAGCAGATATTGAAACAGAAGAATGTTCTGTTCATGCAAGGAGTCAGGCGATGGTTTTTGCCGTTCCCTTCCTTCCCTCTGCAGCTCCTTGTATTTCCTGAAAAAAAGCTGAGGGACCCCCACTACTCAGAGATATATTTTCATGCAGAGCAGATTCATGAAAATCACCCCTTTCCCACCTTGCATAGATGGGCAACACTGGATTAACAGTCCAGTCCAGTCCAGTGCTGTTATGGGCAGCCTGACCCCATGCATGGAAGCAAGTCTTATCTTCAGTGGGCTTACAGATAAGAGTGCATAGGACTGCTTTTAAATTTAAGTCCAACAGAAGTGACAATTAGAATTACAGCAGGCTATTTGGACAGAATAATTTTGTTTTTGGTGTGCTCAATCCAAGGAGATAAAGCCTCTAAGGGCAGCTGGAGCACTGCCACCCACACTAGAGCATATGTTAGCACTACTGAGCTGCTGGTGTTGTGGAATAGGGTTATTCTGCTCAGTCTTACAGTTGTACAAATGCAGTTGCACGACGTACATTATTTCCAATGGGCATCTTGCAACTGCATTTGCACAAGCATGTTTAAGACAAGAGTGGAACAGCCCTGTTCTGCAACACTACTGGCAGTATTTACATACATCCAGCTGCCCATGCCTTGATGCATGGTATATGATGTGAGCCACTGTGTACTACTTTCAATTAATTGTCCCAGAGATTAAACCAGTTCAGAACCATTCATCTATTTAACACACAACTTTACATGTTCAAGAAGTTGGCAAACTGACAATTTTTGCCTTGTGCCAGTGCCTATGGAAGTTGTTAGCCCTGCAGTGAAAACCCTATATTTAGCATTCACCCACACTGACTCGATGGCACACTTTACCTTACATCTGTAATGAAAGTAATTCTTAACCCAAAGAAGTGGCTGTAAGAAAAATATGCCATCCTTCATTGTTTTGCAACCATAGCATTAGAGCAGAGCCCTGTCATCCACAGTTGCTTCATGATTTTTATGGATTAAAGATAGCATGTGCTTGTAGCTCTTGACACACTGCCCCCTCCCCCCCGGGTCTTCCCTAATAATATTGGAACTGAATTTTTCTTTTCCCATTGCCTAGTTTAATTCTTTTTCATTTATCTGTCAACTGACTACCATGTAGGAGCTGCTGAAAATGCAACGAGGATGTGACACCTACAATTTGTAGTTCAGAGTTTACTGGAAAAGTTTCCCATGCAAACTTCCCCCTCCTTTGCATAAAATGTGCATCTTTTCCTAACACACCACTACACAAATTTTCCTGATGAAAATAGATTATGATCTGATTTGGCATATCATTTGACCTACACTCACAAACACTCACCCCATCTCTACCACATTAATTTCCATCACTGAATCTCTAAAGTTTGTCAAGTAGCCAAATTGTTGAACAGAAATATTTGATGGGGAGGGGAGTTCAATAAAAGACATCTCATGTGCTTTGTTATACCAAAACAAATTCAAAGCTTTATATGGAATATTGTTTTTCCTGGAATGCTCAATAAATCAGTGAAATACATGAACCCTCACATACATTTCCTAGGCATAATCACCTGAAAAGCATTAATTACAACTCCCTGAAGATTGTGCGACCTCCAGGGACATATATTGGTGATGCACAGTGGGCTTGAGAGGGAAGGAAAGACTGGTGAAAGTTGCCTCTTCCCCACTCAAGCAACAGGGCAATAGTCTGTCTCACACTGATAGATAGTCCGGATGTCAGTCAATGAAATCTTTGAAATGGAAACTTTTTTGTTGAAAAAATTAAATATGGGGAAATTCTGCAGAAAGGTTTCCACCACATATCTCTGGGCACCTCTACCCAGTAGCCATAAAGCCACTCACCCAACAGTGGCCTATTCCCCAAACATATCAAACTGCAAGGACATGTACGCATCCTGCAGAGCCCAAGGTTGGCCACCCCTGCTGCACAATGCAATTTTTCCAGTTGGTCACCAAATGCAACATCACAATAACCCACATAATGCAGAAGTGCTATTCAGGCCTGGTATGACAGCTGTCATAACATTAAAGCTGCTTGTTTTCTTGAAGAAATTGATGTGACAATAAGAGGAAGGGACACCACATTCCAAAGCATTCATGGTTCTTTAAACTATACACACACACACAGATTACTAATAAAAAAATACAAGGGCTGATCAATAACTTCATTGAAAGAAATGATATATTAGTTTTAAAGTGTGTTAGTGCATCCTAGTACTCTTTGGAGGACTCCATAGCAAATTTGGTATCCATAGGTTTTGTTGCTTTTTCCTGGGAACACTTCTGTGATGCATGCCAGCTGAAAAACAGAAAAATGAAAAATGGAGAAAACAGAGGTACGTGCAATCATCAAGTACCTGTATGGCATGTCCATGCAGGAAGTTCATGAGGATTTGCAAGAGACATGGGGAGATTCTCTCCCTTGCATACTCAATAGTTGCTAAGTGGTGTGCTGAATTTAAGTGGGGCAGATGACAACCGCTGTAGATGGCCATTAAGATAATTGCAAAATGGTCTTGAGGAAATTATCGCAAAAATGATTGCTCTTGTGAATGATCAATGATTGACTGCCAGGTATATTTTTTACATTTTTGGCATTTCATATGGCAATACACAATTTTGAAGGAACATCTCAAGCTGAAAGGATTCTGCAAGATGGGTGCCACAAATGTTGATGGATGAGCAAAGGACAACTCAACTGTGAGATTCAATACAACTTTTGAAAAAGTTCAGGAGAGATCCTGCAGACTTTTTCTGATACGTTACCATGGATGAAACATGGCTTCACCATTTTGATCCAAAGATGAAACAGCAAAGCATGGTATGAAAACACCCATCTTCACCACTTCAGATGAAATTTTGTGTTTTGCAGTCAGCAGTCAGGCAAGGTCATGGCATCAGTTTTTTGGGATGCATCAGGAATTTTGATGAATGACTGTCTCCAATGTGGAGCAATGATCACTGGTTACTATTATCCACAGTTGATTGGAAATTATGACAAGCCAAATAAATGGTGTGGCAAATTGCACCATGGTGTGCTCTTTCAGCAGGACAAGGTCCATCGTTGCAATGGCTGCCATCAAAAAAAGTGGGGCTCCAATTAGTTCCATACCCTCCCTATTACCCAGATTTGGCCACCAGTGACTTCTACCTCTTCAAAAACAACAGGTTACTCACCTGTAACTTTGGTTCTTCTAGTAGTCATCTGTACTTCTACACAAATGGGCTATGCACCTGTGCAGAGACCATGTCGGAATCTAACAAGCTTGATTTCTCCTGTTTTGGACAAGAACCCTGCCCCCAGCCACTATATGCGGCTGCGCCACTCCTCATCCCCCTCAGCCAGCTTCAGTGAACCCAGCAGGGAGGACAGGAGGGTGTGTAGAAGTACAGATGACCACTAGAAGAACCAGTTACAGGTGAGTAACCTGTTTTCTTCAACATGGTCTCTGTCTTCTACACAAATGGGCGCATAACAATCTAGCACCCAAGGAGGAGGGAAGAACAGAAGCAAATATAATCTGCCAGAATTCTTTATTTCAGAAACAAGTACATCAACTGAAAATGGATTGCAGGACACTCCTGCCAAATACAGCATCATTCTGTGCCCTGGTATCAATTGCATAATGAC
This sequence comes from Hemicordylus capensis, assembly GCF_027244095.1. Lineage (NCBI taxonomy): Eukaryota > Metazoa > Chordata > Lepidosauria > Squamata > Cordylidae > Hemicordylus > Hemicordylus capensis. The sequence goes on along the minus strand of NC_069661.1, from coordinate 78,232,326 downwards.
AGATAAAGGAATGGAGTGAAGCCCAAGTAGCTGCCTGACATATAGTGTCCAATGGGACTGCCCGATCAAAGGCCACAGAGGCCACCGTGGACCTAACAGAGTGTGTTTTAACTGTTGCAGGCAACTGCTTATGAGCCAACTGATAACAAAGTTCAATCGTGGAAACTATCCACCTAGACATGGTTTGGGCAGAGACTTGGAGATCTTCACGTGGTGCATCGTACAGAACAAACAAGGAGATTTTCTCCACTCAGCAGACCTCTGAATGTAGAAGGACAATGCTCTTCAAACGTCTAAATGGTGTAACCTCGTTTCCGCATCCGATGAAGGATTTGGAAAAAACACAGGCAAAGTGAGTGGGGATGAACGGTGAAACATAGACACCACTTTGGGCAGGAACTTGACATCTGTCCTGAGTACGACCTTGTCCTTATGGAACTTAAGGTACAGTTGGTCAGCCCTCAGGGCCCTTAACTCACTCACCCTTCTGGTGGAGGTAATGGCCACCAAAAAGGTGACCTTCCAGGTCAGGAGATGGGGATCGATTGAAGCCAAAGGCTCAAATGGCAGCCGTAGTAGACCAGCCAAGACTACTGACAGGTCCCAATCCAGTGACATAACTGGATTGTCTGGGAACATGTGTGTTATACCTTTCAGAAAACTTTTTACTACCGGATCGTTAAACTATGAAGCCTAGTCAGAGGGAAAACGTGCCACAATGGCAGCCAAATACACCTTAAGGGATGAAAGCTTTAAACTAGATTCCTTAAAGGACAATAGATAGTTACATACATCTTGCACTGATGAATTAAATGCATCAAACCCATGTAGGGAAGCGAAGGAAGTGAAACGAGTCCACTTGTGCTCATATGACTTCCATGTGGACTGCTTTCTAGCAGAAACTAAAACTTCCTTAAGTCTCAACGGGAAGTAGGCAGGACCTTGCACGCCATCAGATGGAGAGACTGAACATCCGGGTGGAGCACCTGTTCCTGAGACAGCAGGTCCGTCAGGGCAGACAGGCATTTCCAGTCCATCGCCAAGTGCCTCCGGGTCAGAAGCCAAGGCCTCCTGGGCCACCATGGGGCTATCAGGATTGCCCAGGCCCAAGCCACCTTCAGTTTGTGCAGGACCCTCGGAATCAGGGGAAACGGGGGGGGGCACATAAACAAGAGGGCCCATCCAAGACCAGATAAAGGCATCGCCCAGAGAACCCTCACCCTCTTCTCCCTTGGAGCAGTAACGGACACATTGTGTATTGTCCCGGAATGCAAATAAGTCCAGAGTTGGGACCCCCCAAGTTACAAATATGTCCCTCAAAACACCTTGATGCAATGCCCACTCGTGGGAGACCACCGTCATTCTGCTCAAAGTGTCTGTCTGAACATTCAGGGAACCCTGTATGTGAACTGCCTAAGGCATTACCACATGTGCTACATGCCAAGCCAAAGGTCCCGAGACTGAAACATAAGGCTCCGCGATGGCGTGCCACCCTGTCAATTGACGTTGGCTTTCACCATTGAATTGTTGTTTTGTATGGTCACTGTGTGACCACCGATAATGAGTAAGAAACTTTTGAGAACGTTGAAAATGGCCAACAGCACCAAATAATTGATGTGCTGAGTCCTCTCTTTGGGGGACCAGTGTCCACTCAGATGAAGCCCGTTCATGTGTGCTCCCCAACTGAGCTCTGATAGTCTGTTGTGACCACCCAGCTCGAGGAGCTTAAAAGGGAGTACTGACACTCAAATGCCAAAACTTCGTCCACCACTCTGCCGTCGCCTGCACCCATCAAGGGGGCGTGCACTCTAGATGGCCCGGATCCCGAAGGGGATTGAATACATCCCAAACCCATCTCTGAATGATGCACATTTGAAGACGCGCCTGAGGTAGTACATATGTACTCGATGCCATGTGACCCATCAGGCACTGTATGGAACGCATAGTCTGTGGGCCACCGGCTAGAAAAATGGCTGCTAGTCTCTGGAGATAAACTATACAACCCATTGGGAGGAAGACCTTTTCCAAGGTTGTGTCGAAAATCAGTCCAATGAACTGAATTGACGGGTGGGTTCCAACTGAGATTTTTTGAAGTTTATTTGGAAACCCAGCTCCTGCAGCGTATCTATCACGATCTTGAGAGCGTCCAGAACCGCAACCTGGTGCTCACCACAATGAGCCAATCGTCTAAATACAGCAGCACCTGAAAACCTTGTTCCTGCAGAAACGCCACCACCAGGGCCAGACATTTCATAAAGACCCTCGGTGCGGTCGTGAGGCTGAACGGCAAGACCTTAAATTTATAGGAGACCCCCCTGATCTGAAACCGTAGGAAGCGTCGATGCTGAGGGTGTATCGAAACATGATAGTACGTATATTTAAGTCCAGGGAAACCATCCACATGTTTTGTGGATACCTAACCCACCACTGCTGCTTTCTTTCTATGTCATTATATGAACTTATTGATCAACCCTTGTATTTATATTCCACTTCACAGCAAAATGTTTTCAAAGCAGAGTACATAGTAAAATGTAGGAGAGTATGGCTCCCTGTTTCAAAAGAACTCACAAACAACCCTACAAAGCAGACACCCAGCAAAAGGTACTGGAGAGATGCCAGGCTGGGATGAAATTGGACAGTTGCTCTCCCCTGCTTAATATACAAGAACCATCACTTAAAGAGGTGCTTCTTGCCTAGTTGGCAGGGAGAGGATTAGGGTCACACCATTCCCTAGATTTTCTTTACACTTGGCACTGTGATAGGGCTAAAAGCACAGATGTCTGGATGAAAATGAACGGAGCACAAGGTGTCTGCATTCAGCTGAATGCTGGCTTTGAGTTAAGAGCAGGTTTGAGAGACCAGCAAGAAGGGGCAGTATAGCTACCATTGCTGTAACCCAGAGTGTGTTTTATATGGAATATCTGTAGTAGTTTCTACCACAGCGTTTTAAAGCACTATTTGACAGTGCTGAGGGTAGATACAGTGCATTAGAGGCTACTTAAATACAAAAGAGGCAGTGCAGGCTGTCACAAACTACATTGTTTCAGTTTCCCTTGCAATATGGAACAACGCTGCACTGCAAGAGCATTGTAAGCCATTCGCAGCCACCCCCTCTCACTGCTGCTACATGGGAGAACGACTATGGAAAATGACTATGGAAAATATTTGTGTTTGCTGCACACTTGAAAAAATGATTTAGAACTCAAAGCATACACTCCATTTTGCAAACAAAACAAGAACAGTTAGGAAAAGCATGCATTTGCCTATGCTACTTTTGTTGTTGTTGTTGTTGTTGTTAGAACTGGGGAAAACATGCTGCTGCCCAATCATAATTATGCAAGAGACCTGCATTTCCCCATTTTCTCCTATTGGCAGCTGTCACTTTTGACCTGTAGGGGAGGGGGAAATGGCATCAAAATAACCAGGAAGCTCATCTCTAAACAATGGAATTGTAAATCAAACATTTATTAAAGTCTGTGATTCAAACTTGTTCAGTTACTCTAAAAGTTTTAGTTGATTCAATAGCTATGTTGTTCAAACTGGTCATACCTGATCAATCTCTTTGATGCATTTCTCATTTTTTAAAAAATTCACTGAACATCAAGGATGAACTTCCTTATTCCTGGAATAAAGTTTTATCCAAGTCAAAGAAAATTTCTGTATGCTGTCCAGTGTGGAAGTAGCATTGTTTACAGAGACAGTTGCCTGGAGACATTCAAATGGGTCTAGCAGAATGTGACAGGCATAAGAGAAAAATGAGGGGGAAGAAATACAAACACACACACAGCAAAGAGCAAGTGTATATAATTTCCCATTTTATAAAAAAGAATGTTCAGTTAAATGTGAGCATAATATTCTAAGGCCAGAACAACTGCATGCATTTAAAAATGTATCACACTTATTGCTTATCATCTGTTTTTGTATTAACTCTATACTTTGCAGTTGCCTTGCATTAGTATGTACAATTGCCTCTCTTGAAAGAGACAAAAAGGGTAAGCTACTCACTTCTGGGCCAAACACCACCAATGCACAACAGTACTCAGTTGACATAAATCCTAATGAAGGCTAGAGCTTTGAATTTGGTAGTTCTGCATGATCCAATCCCAATAAGAAAAACGTGGCCCAACCCACACCAAGAAAGAGATGCCATCAAGACTAACCTGTTCCCATGAACAGTGTCTCCCGCACAGGATGTCAGCCACCATCTCTAAAGATAGTCAGGAAGTCCAACTGAAAATTATCTAGAGCAGGGTTTCTTAACCTTGGGCCCCTAGATGTTGGACTACAACTCCCAGAATCCCCAGACAGGGCCTTTGTGGCTAGGGATTCTGGGAGTTGTAGTCATAACAACCCTGCTGGATCAGGCCCAAGGCCCATCTAGTCCAGCATCCTGTTTCTCATAGTGGCCCACCAGATGCTGCTGGAAGCCACAGGCAGGAGTTGAGGGCGTGCCCTCTCTCCTGCCATTACTCCCCTGCAACTGGTTCTCAGAGGCATCCTGCCTTTGAGGCTGGAGGTGGCCCACAGCCCTCCGACTAGTAGCCATTGATGGACCTCTTCTCCATGAAGTTATCCAAACCCCTCTTAAAGCCATCCAGGTTGTTGGCTGTCACCACATCCTGTGGCAAAGAGTTCCACAAGTGGATCACGTGTTGTGTGAAAAAGTACTTCCGTTTGTTGGTCCTACACCTCCTGGCAATCAATTTCATGGAGTGACCCCTGGTTCTAGTGTTGTGTGAGAGGGAAAAGAATTTCTCTCTCTCCAAATTCTTCAAACCATGCATGATTTTATAGACCTCTATCAGGTCTTCCCGCAGTCGTCTTTTTTCTAAGCTAAAAAGCCTCAGGTGTTGTAGTCTTGCCTCATAAGAAAGGTACTCTAGGCCCCTGATCATCTTGGTTGCCCTCTTCTGCACCTTTTCCAGTTCAACAATGTCCTTTTTAAGATGTGGTGACCAGAATTGTACTAGTACTCCAGGTGTGGCTGCACCTAGTTTTGTAGAAGGGCATGATAATATTAGCAATTTTATCTTCAGTCCCCTTCCTAATGATCCCTAGCATGGAATTGGCGTTTTTCACAGCTGCCCCACATTGAGTCAACACTTTCAGTGAGCAGTCCACCACAACCCCAAGATCCCTCTCCTGGTCAGTCACCAACAGCTTGGATCCCATCAGCATATACTTGAAGTTGGGGTTTTTCGTCCCAATGTGCATCACTTTACACTTGCTAACATTGAACCACATTTGCCATTTTGTCGCCCACTCCCCCAGTTTGGAGAGATCCTTTTGGAGCTGCTCACAAGCCGTTTTGGATTTCACTACCCGGAAGAGTTTGGTATCATCTGCGAATTTGGCCACCTCGCTACTTACCCCTGCTTCTAGATCATTTATGAATAAATTAAAAGACAGATCCCTGGGGGACCCCACTTCTTACTTCCCTCCATTGTGAAAACTCTCCATTTATACCTACCCTCTGTTTCCTGTCCTTCAGCCAGTTAGCAATCCACACATGTACCTGTCTCCTTATCCCATGACTGCTAAGTTTCCTCAGGAGTCTTTGATGAGATGAGGAACTTTGTCAAAAGCTTTTTGGAAGTCCAGGTATACTATGTCAACTTGATCACCTTGATCCAAACACTCGTTGACACCCTCAAAGAAGTCCAAAAGGTTGCTGAGGCAAGATTTACCTTCCAACAACATCTGGGGGCCCAAGGTTAAGAAACCCTGATCTAGAGTGACTCCTGAGCACTGTTCCCTCTAACAGGGATTCCCAGATGTTGTTCACTACAACTCCCAGCATCCCCAGCTGCAGTGACCTTTGGCTAGGAATTGTGGGAGTTGTAGTCAACAACATCTGGGAATCCCTCCTAGAGGGAACAGTGCTCCTGAGTAATTTAGTCAGAATGTCAGCTAATATGTTATCTCTGGATGAATGAAAGGTACTTCAGTCCACCCCCACCACTGCTACTGCTGACCTAATGCTCATGATGAAACCTTTTGGGTTTTTTAGGATTGCACCCTGCCTGGCAATCCTAAACATGGAGACAGTCATCAAATGCAGAGTGCAACTCCCCACAGGAGAGTTTAAGGAGCCTCAGCCACTGGCTGCTCGCCCCCAAAAGGGGGCAACAATGGTGCCTGGGACTAGATCAAGCATGCACACCCGCATACACAGATCATGCAGGCAGGTCTGGAGACCATCTATTGCTGCCACTAACCAATGAATCAGTGGCAGCAGAGTCATCTCTCTTTACTTATCTTCCAACCAATGCAGGACATTGGACTGTCCAAAGGCTCAGGGACATATAGACCACAAGAACAGCCCACAGCAGGGCCAGTAAAAGTGCCCAGTGTGATCCAGATGTTTCTCTGTGGGGATACTAAGTCACTTGTAGCAAACAAAAAAACCAGGCCTCCATAGTCTTACAAGCTCCAGGATTTGCAATTACACAATCAGCACGGTCAGATTCCAATACCAGATTCTATTCTGCTGCCAGTCACACAGCTTGCAAAGATACAGGCCCCTCCCCCCATCTTTTTAAAGATTTTGAGCCCCTTAGAGACAGGATTATTAGAAATAAAAATGCATAAGCTACTCTGAGCCTATGGGATAGAACAGGATACAAATCAAATGAGCAAACCCTACTAGGGTAAAATAGTTAACTGCACAGAAGTCTTTATTTCAAATGCCACTGCATCTCAGATGCTTTTCACTGAAAGCTTTCATTTTGGTACCGCTGTTACCGGAGAGGAATCCTTGTCACCCACCCTAATTGCATCTTACTGCAGTTGGCCTAAGATGGGATTTTCCAAGGAGGATGGAAACCTCTGTTACCAGGACTACTGCTTTCTGATGTCACAGACTCTGTGGTGAATAAAGGAGCAGCCTTCTAAGGCTCACAAGCAGCTGGCCAACTGCTTCCATCATAAATGAAGCAGTCAGGGAGGAGCAATAAGGTCTGCTGGATGGACAAGCAAATATGCAGCAGGCATGTGGCTAGATGGGCTGGCTGGAGCAAGAGCCAACCTATGTGATGCAAGAGCCAGATGATTGGCTGAGATGCTGCAGTATCTCAGCCAATTATCCCTCTGATTGGCTGAGATGCTTCAGTCTTTTGAAATTTTGGTCTATGACCGTAAATAAACATGACTGACTGACTTCAGTCTTTTGGGTGTGCCTGCTTAGGGTTACTCTTCCCAGTGGGGGATCAATCTTGACCTTCTGCCCAGGAGGCCTTCCTCTGGAACTCAGAGGTCCAGTTCAGATGTAACATTAAATCATGCTCTATGTGAACAAGCCAAAGAGAGCCCTGGGCTTCCATACTCCCCTTCCCCTCTCACAAGGGAGGGAGTTGGGAATGGGGCGGTAGCATATCCTCTGCATACAGAACATCCTAGTTTCAGTTCCTCCTTGGCATCTCCAGGTGGGGCTGGGAAAGACTCCTGCTTGAAACCCTGAAGAAACTCCTGCCAGGCAGTGGAGACAATAATGAGCTAGCTGGACCAAGGGTCTGACCCAGTATAAAGTACCTTCATGTGTTCCTAAAGAGAGTGAAAATGTTCACTTAAACATACCCCAAAAGACAAGAATTGGAGATCCATGTTACATACTATCTCAGGGAACTGTGGTTCACTAACATAAAACAGGAGAACGAACCATGGTTTGATATATGGTGTGGTGGTGGGCTATACATCTGAATGGCCACTCTACATGCATCTCAAATATCAACCGAGAACTTTTTTTTGTTAGAAAACAATATATAATAAATCATAATAAATACTAATGTATTTGGAGCACATCTAGAGAGGCTATTTGGATGAATAGCATCCCCATATGATAAAAGGGACATGCCAGCATGGTGTTAGAATGTCATAAAAGATGTCAGGATGAATGCATTCTTGGCACATCCCTTTTCTAGTCATGTGGGCTGGCAAGATACTGCCCAAAGTGGCCCACTGTTCGCTGTTTGTTAACAAACCACATTTTGTATTGTTGCCCTGAAGCAATGCCTGGTCAGAATCTGGGACAAAACAGCTAAGCTGCCTGAATGGTCCAGACTGCTTCCTGAATGGGAGACTTAGAAAATGGAAAAGTCATAAAAAGTTTACTTCCCCACCACCATCCGCATCCTGCCAATGATGTGTATGTGATGAGTGTAAAAGACACTCTCTCGTGTTGAATGGAGACAGAACTGAATCCGATGGAAGGCACCTTAGAGTGCAGGAGTGTCTCTCGAGTGATTCAATGTAATCTGCTACTGACTAGTAGCAGTAGTAGTAGTGCACATTTTGCATCCTTCCACCTAATGCTCAGATGCTCAAGTTGTACATTTGTAGTAAATCCAATATTACAAAGCACTATAAACTTCCAGTGATCTTCCTCCAAAGGAAACCAGAATCCAAGTAGCATTGCCTGTGAAATGTCTCATCTCTCACGGAAGTGGGCAGCAGGCATATGTAATGCAGAATTGCAATTTATTCTTAAAGTGAAAGCTTTCTGTCTCATGTGCAAGAAGGAATGGGAGCATGTGTGAGTCCAGTGTTCCCTTCATCTTGTTCACATAATGCTAAACCATGCTTCAAGAAAGAGTATTTGTACAGGAAACTCTATGATTTTTATGTTGGGAACAGAGACATGTTTGCCTCCCTTCTTTAATTATATGAAAAAGAAATAGAACTATTTTTCAACTTACTTCATTCCCCCCTTAAAATCATTACTCTGGTTACATGGATATGAGAACCCAATTAATTTCTGAAACCTAGAAGTAGATCTGAATTAGATGGTGATTATTTGCAAATTCTCCTAAGAATGCCCATTTCTAATATTTTGTTGGCAAGTGTACGAATGACATTTGTTTCTAAAGTCAAGAGTTGAATTCATTTCTCATATAACATGCTTCTCCCATAAGCAACAATACTACCAGCACTTTGTGCTGCAAAAGGCAGATTCATTGTTACTGAATAGTTTACTGTTTTATTGTTACACTAGGCTTTCAGCTATGGCTTCAACTCTGCAGGAAAGGAAACCACAGTATAAAGGCAGAATGAAACTCTCTCCCTCAAGGAACAATCTGACTTAATCCCAATGCCAGGAAAAAAGGGCAAACCCAATTCCTTAGTCACAGCTCCAGGGCAATTTAAGCACAATTCTCAAACAAGACATTTTGGTGGAACGTCGATTTTTTTATTCCTACGTAACTTTTACATTACTGGTACTCCTAATAATATCACTCCCTGTTAAAACTTAGCAGTAAAGAATTTAAGGAGCATAGGAAGTCATAAGACTTATCGCACTACAGAAAACACAAATCAGACTCATTTGAGTTCTCACAATGCACACATGCAGTGCAGTATTATGCATATTTACTCCAAAGTATATCCTGCTGTGTTCAGTTGGGCTTATTCCCTGATGAAGTGCACATAGGCTTGTAGCTTTAGCACACTTGTCATTTCAAATGCCCTTATGCAGTGGCATTTCTTATTAGTGATATGTATCTTGAGGAAATCATTTTGGTAAATTCTATAAATTGTGCTAGTCTGTTTCCTATATACATGGATGCAAAATGCCTGTTTAAACTCAGACACACATTCACCGGAGGATAAAAGCCATTGCTCTTCCTCCTCCTCCTCTCATAAACTCTTCAAGTAGTTAAAACAAAAAGAAAAAAAAATCACATGTACATTAGCACAAACAAGGACAAAAATGGGCCACTGTGGCCATATAATGAATATGGAAATTAACATGGATGTGAATAGAATGAGCTACACAGATGAAAAATATTAAGTTTAAACAGAGGCTTTGTAGGCCTTGATGATTTGGCACATAATTAAATGATTTCAAAAAGATTTTATCTGATGTATATGCTTCTCTCTGATGTGAGCAAGCCCATTTATGTTCTTATCTTCCAGCTCCTGTAAATTCTGCCTTAGAATAAACATGCCCCAGAGATTGAAGAGAGAGGTTTAACATGCTTCCTTTTTCATATTTTATTGTTGTGAAAGGTTGTAGATTACTAACACAGTAGTAAACCGGCACTGGAAACTATTAATTTCTAGGGTAGAAAGCTGAAATGGCTGATCAAGCCACCATTTTTTTTTAACCAGCCTAATACACATCTCTCACCATCAAGTGCAAACAACTTTTGTGCACATAGAGGGGGATAAAATGTATGCAGAACAGAAAAAATGTCCCTGCCCTTTCCATTTAACCCTAACAACTGACACACTTCAACAAAAACCCTCAACAGAGATATATGCAGATCGTCTAAGGGGCATTACATACTCTTTGGTTTCATTTGAAAATTCCTGCCCTCTCCCCGCTCCCTCTCCAAGAGAATTCAGAAGCATATGAGTATTTTAACTCAACATTAAAAGAGTACTTTAACACAACATTACAATCATTAAAAGATTAGGAACATAGGAAGCTGCCATATACTGAGTCAGACCATTGGTCTATCTAGCTCAGTATTGTCTTCACAGACTGGCAGCGGCTTCTTCAAGGTTGCAGGCAGGAATTTCTCTCAGCCCTATCTTGGAGAACATACTGTATGCTTTGGTAGTTTGTTGGTTCAATAAAAAAATTTTTGTCCTATAAAAAAAATAAAATTTTGTCCTATCTTGGAGAAGCCAGGGAGGGAACTGGAAACCCTCCCGCTCTTCCCAGAGCAGCTCCATCCCCTGAGGGGAATATGGAAACAGTACAGAAAACGGCATCCAAAATGGCTGAGGGGTTCAAGCATCTTCCATACAAGTAACGGGTTTAGAAGAGATTGAGGGGGGGTGGGGGGTGGAATATGACAGAGACTTATAAGATTCCACATAGTCTGAAAATAGTGAGTAGAAATGTTTCTCCTATAATCTTAGAATGTGGAAGCACCATATTAAATAAATTGGCAGCAGTATTCCAGACTGTCAAAAGAAATAATACATAGTTAATGTATAGAGTTCACTGCCTTAAATGTGGCAGTGGCCATAGGCCCAGGAGGCTTTAAAAGAGGATTAGACAAAGGAAGGGATGGATATTAGTGATGGATATTAGCCAGGATGACTATGGCTGGAGTCAGACATAACATGAAACCAGAGTTAAATGGGACAGAGGTTGGAACTCCAGTATGTCCAAATTCATGAAACCACGATTTCGCAGCAAAAGCTACCTCCAGTTTGCCGCACTAAACTCCAATTAGAACCTTCAGTTTGCACAAAGATTTGCCGCCGAGACTTCCAGTTTGGCTTCTGGAGGGTTATGTCTGAACTCAGATACCACCATAACTGTGGTTTCGTGCCTATTTTCAAACTGCAGTCATAGAGGTGGCAGTGCAGATATGCCCAGGATCGCACCCGCTCCATGCCTGCAGTGCTTCGCACTGGCCAGCTTTCTGAGCACCAGCCCTGCTCTTCCTGTTTCCAATCCAGAAATGCAGTTGCTGGGCAACAGGGATGCCGCCATGTTCCATGCCAGGCTTGTCAGCCTGTCATGAGGCACAGTCACACAGGGACATTCCCTTTTCCCACTCTGCCCCTTGCTCCCCCCCCCCTTCCTGGCAAGCTAGAGCAGGGTTGCTATTTCAGGGCACAAGCAAGGGTGCACACATGGGCGGATAGGCTGGCAGGGGGCAAGCTTTGACAGCTACTTAGCAGCAGTTGCCAAGACAGGGAGAGCAGTTGCCAGGGTACCCATCCCCATGGCTTTCCTTCATAGAGCCCCAATGGCCTGGCACTTTCATGAGAGAGCAGTCAGTGGGAGAAGGGGATGTTTTGCCATCGGGCATCATTAGAGATTTTGCTTGGCAATTCTCTCCCCTCCCCTCTGTGGTCCTTCTCATGAGTTGTAAGGGGGTATCCCCATGGCCTGGCACAGCATGCTCCTTTTGTTCCACTGCCGCTTCCGAGCACCCCGACTGGAGTACTGCTGACCGGCTCTGCTAGGTCTAGGGAGCGCAAACCCCTAAGGGGAAAGGGCTTCTCCAACCTTCCTGTGAAAAAAAAATAGAACTTGGTTGCTCGAGAATCCCTGCTTGGGGCTGCCTTTTAAACACCCCGCCAAATGTTCCACTCCCGGTGCTGTGATGGGGTGCCCCAATTATGTCACACAAAGACCTGGAGTCTTTGTGCTGGTGAACATACACCATTGCCGCTTCCTTCTCAGGGAGCAAAACACTTAATACCTGTCCGCTGACCTGGGATCGCTGGAATTCAGGCTCCTCTCTCCCGCAATTCCCCATGCCAACAGATCTGTATATGGTGCAATGCTGGACTGAGCCCAGGAATTTTAAATGGATTTTAAAGATCTGTCCACCCACCTGGTGTTTCCCCCAGAGCCACATGTGGCCCAGATCTGACATATGGGGTGTCAAAATCTCCTCTGGGTGTGTGCAAGGCTTCACAGGGAAGGGGAGTTTGAAGTGATTCTCTTCTATTTTTTACCATGGAGAGCTGGGGGCCCCACACAAGCAGAGCCCCCTTTGGTGGTTTAGCTCAACTTGTGAGAGTGCCGTCTGAAGGGAGACCTAGGGGTCACAGCCACATGGTCTTTCCCAGTAGCCTGGCCCTCTCACGAGAGGGCAGGCACACCAGCAGCTAACTGCCAGTGGAGCAGGAGTGTAGATTGGTCTGCATGGACTGTTTTGAGCGGGTGATCCCTCATAACACCATCCTAGGTCACAGCGAGACAGGACACCACCCCGACCCCCAATCCTTTGTCCTCACTTATATGTATGTCCCCTCCTTGGAAGTCTGCATGTTCCTTTCCCTTTCCAGAGTAACAGGGAAACAGTGCCCCAACCAGAACCCCACCCCCCACCAAGATTGTGCTTGTGCGGGACTATTTGGGTACAGTGCTCTTTCTGAGGCAGTAGTGCCATTGCTTTCAGAAGGAGAGGAGAGCTGGTCTTGTGGTAACAAGCATGACTTGTCCCCATAGCTAAGCAGGATCTGCCCTGGTTGCATTTCAATGGGAGACTTGATCTGTGAGCACTGTAAGATATTCCCCTCAGGGGAATGAAGCCGCTCTGGGAAGAGCAGAGGGTTTTAAGTTCCCTCCTTGGCTTCTCCAAAATAGGGCTGACAGAGATTCCTGTCTGCAACCTTGGAGAAGCCGCTGCCAATCTGTGAAGACAATACGGACCTAGATAGACCAATGGTCTGACTCAGTATATGGCAGCTTCCTATATTCCTATGTAAGAAGCACTGGCATGGCATGGCATTTAAAGGGACTTAAATGCCCTTTACATGCCGAGGGTGGGCCAACCGCTCCGAAAACGCACAATCTCACTCAGCACACCGCCTTCAAGATGGTGGCCAATTGTGATGCACTGATGCTTTGCCCTTAGTCTGGGCATGGAGCTTGCTGGGATCAGCCTCAGCAGCTGAGAAGCAGGGAAGGGCTCCCCTGTCCTGGAACAGGAGGTTGGCGGGCCGTGGTTTGACGGACATCTGTGGTGTGATTTACAGTTCAAAACTGAACTGCGGGTTTGCCAACCTCCAGTTTTGTGTTATGTCTAAATCCAGCCTATATATAACATCTCCAGCATCAGCAATGGTATGCCTCTGAATACTAGTTGCTGGGAGGCAAACAGCCACAGTGTCCTGTTGCCTTTATGCTCCGCTGTAGGCTTTCCAGAAGCATCTTGCTGGGCACATTTGGAAACCAAATATTAGGCTAGATGGAGTGTTGGTGTGATGGAGCAGGTCTCTTTGTACATCAACCAAATAATTGCAAGATTCTAGATCCACACAAATATGCAATCCTACATACAGGTGAAACTCGAAAAATTAGAATATCGTGCAAAAGTTCATTAATTTCAGTAATGCAAATTAAAAGGTGAAACTGATATATGAGATAGACGCATTACATGCAAAGCGAAATAAGTCAAGCCTTAATTTGTTATAATTGTGATGATCATGGCGTACAGCTCATGAGAACCCCAAATCCACAATCCCAGAAAATTAGAATATTGTGAAAAGGTTCAACAGTCTAGGCTCCAGGTGTCCCACTCCAATCAGCTAATCAATCCATAACACCTGCAAAGGGTTCCTGAGCCTTTAAATGGCCTCTCAGTCTGGTTCATTAGGAATCACAATCATGGGAAAGACTGCTGACTTGACAGTTGTGCAGAAAACCATCATTGACACCCTCCATAAGGAGGGAAAGCCTCAAAAGGTAATTGCAAAAGAAGTTGGATGTTCCCAAAGTGCTGTATCAAAGCACATTAATAGAAAGTTATATGGAAGGGAAAAGTGTGGAAGAAAAAGGTGCACAAGCAGCAGGGATGCCCGCAGCCTGGAGAGGATTGTCAGGAAAAGGCCATTCAAAAGTGTTGGGGACTTTCACAAGGAGTGGACTGAGGCTGGAGTTAGTGCATCAAGAGCCACCACACACAGACGGATCCTGGACATGGGCTTCAAATGTCGTATTCCTCTTGTCAAGCCGCTCCTGAACAACAAACAATGTTAGAAGCGTCTTACCTGGGCTCAAGAAAAAAAGAACTGGTCTGTTGCTCAGTAGTCCAAAGTCCTCTTTTCTGATGAGAGCAACTTTTGCATCTCATTTGGAAACCAAGGACCCAGAGTCTGGAGGAAGAATGGAGAGGCACACAATGCAAGATGCTTGAAGTCCAGTGTGAAGTTTCCACAGTCTGTGTTGATTTGGGGAGCCATGTCATCTGCTGGTGTTGGTCCACTGTGCTTCATTAAGTCCTGCCGTCAACGCGGCCGTCTATCAGGAGATTTTGGAGCACTTCATGCTTCCTTCCGCAGACGAGCTGTATGGGGATGCTGACTTCATTTTCCAGCAGGACTTGGCACCTGCCCACACTGCCAAAAGTACCAAAACCTGGTTCAGTGACCATGGGATTACTGTGTTTGATTGGCCAGCAAACTCACCTGACCTGAACCCCATAGAGAATCTATGGGGCATTGCCAAGAGAAGGATGAGAGACATGAGACCAAACAATGCAGAAGAGCTGAAGGCCGCTATTGAAGCATCCTGGTCTTCCATAACACCTCAGCAGTGCCACAGGCTGATAGCATCCATGCCACGCCGCATTGAGGCAGTAATTGCTGCAAAAGGGGCCCAAACCAAGTACTGAATACATATGCATGCTTATACTTTTTAGAGGTCCGATATTGTTCTATTTACAATCCTTGTTTTATTGGTTTCATGTAATATTCTAATTTTCTGGGATTGTGGATTTGGGGTTTTCATGAGCTGTACGCCATGATCATCACAATTATAACAAATTAAGGCTTGACTTATCTCGCTTTGCATGTAATGCATCTATCTCATATATCAGTTTCACCTTTTAATTTGCATTACTGAAATTAATGAACTTTTGCACGATATTCTAATTTTTCAAGTTTCGCCTGTACCTGGGGCACACTAGGTAGTAAAAGGAATGGGGCCCACAGCTCCTGGCTCGTAATCTAACCCTAACCCACCCACCCCCCACATCAGTAGCTATTTTGTGGTGGCATGGCTCATTCATTTATTGTACCACCTCCATAACACCCCCATATTCTGTTTTTCTCCTTCTTCCTCAATTTTTCTGCAATTTTGCTTTTGTGTTGACTGACCTCCTCCTCTGGACTCCACCACCACAACCTTCTGCTTTAGCCCAGCAGCACACGTTGCTGCTTCGTACAAACTGAAGGGCTGCCAGGACACTAAAGAGAGGCCACAGCCCCCATAGCTCTGTCTCATCGGCTGGGCCACCAAGACAGTCTCCAGGGCACTGGGGCTGGGGTCACTACCTCAAGAGAGCCCCAGCCATGCCTCCGCTTTCCAATCTGTATGCACTGCAATAAAAAGGGGAGGAATGGACCAAGCACCTTTGCCCCATTTCCTCTTCTGCTCCCAGAATGGAACAGGGAGAAGGTGCACTGTCTATCCCTCCCCTTTGCATTACAGCACAGATCTGGGAGAAGGGAGACAGGTCATGGACGAAAGGTGGTCACAGCCACAGACCTGGAATCTTAATTGGAGTCCAGCATATGCCCCCACCTAAAGCCTCCTCCATGATCTAAACAAGGTCAGGGGAGCACTCAAACATTCCAGGCACATGTCCCAGGGCAAACAACACTTTTCCTTCATTGCCACGGGATGTGGTGATGGCCACCAGCCTGGATGGCTTTAAAAGGGGCTTAGACAGATTCATGGAGGACAGGTCTATCAGTGGCTACTAGTCTGATGGCTGTAGGCCATCTCTAGCCTCAGAGGCACAGTGCCTCTCAATACCAGTTGCAGGGGAGCAGCAGCAAGAGAGAGGGTATGCCCTCACCTATTGCCTGGGGGCTCCACAGAGGCATCCGGTGGGCCACTGTGTGAGACAGGATGCTGGACTAGATAGGCCTTGGGTCTAATCCAGCAGGGTTGTTCTTATGTTATTTTGCAAGTAGAGGATCCTATACCACTATTATCAATTGCATTTTCCCCATGAGTAAATGATCATTGACTGGTGCCCTGTAGTTACCAGTCAAATTTTTATATTAGGAAAGTAAACTCACTAGTTGACATGCTATGCAGGCTTACAAGAAAAGAGCAGAGCATCATACTCACAATGGGTGACTTAAAGAGGTTTGCTTTACAGCACTAGATGGATGGAAGGGAGTGATTTTTGCTTCTGCAAAAGCCCTTTTTGTTTTTAGGAAAATGTCTGTGAGGGCTGTGTGACCATCATGGACATATTCCTGGACACAAAAAGGGCTTTTGTGTGGGAGAAAAGCAAAAATCACTTGCCTCTCCTACAGCCTATCCAGCACTCCAAGGCAAACCTCACACACTGTTAGTTAAGTTGCTCCTTGTGAGGACAGAGCTCTTGCTCTACCCTTGTAAGTCTGTGCAGCGTGTCAGTCACTGGAAAATACTGCTACTACTATTACTACAATATTTATATACCACTTGTCAACCAAGTTCTCAAAGCAGTTTACATAGAAAAAATAAATACATAAAGAAGATGGTCCTCTGTCCCCAAAGGGCTCACAAGCTAAAAAGAAACATAAGGCAGATGCCAGCAACAGCCACTGAAGGGACGATGTGCTAGGGTTGGAGAGGGCCAGTTGCTCTCCCCCTGCTAAATATAAGAGAATCACCACTTTGAAAGATGCCTCTTTGCTAAGTTAGCAGGGGTGACATCTGCAATATGTCTTCATAGTGTCCCATATCACTTTCCACATCATAGCTACACTACAGTTGAATTCATAAAATTCCCTTAATTCAAATTTAACATATATTATAGTATATATTTTAAGAGTGTCTAGCCTCCATATCTTATTCCTCTTTTTGATATTTGTGTGCCTTATTTTCCAAGTTACAAGCATATGGCATGGTCAGATACTGTTTTGTTGAAAAACTTCAGAATCACAAATATCAGAAGGGCTAATATACATAGAAAAGAGTATATAAGATTGTGAGGCCTTTGGGGACAGGGAACCATCTCATTTATTTCTCTTTCTATCTAAGCCACTTTGAGAACTTTTGTTGAAAAGTGGTATATAAATATTTGTAATAGTACTAGTCTTCTAGAACAATTTTGATTAAGAACAATGCTAATCAGTATTGGGATAAAGCCTTCATATATCTTTTAGATGAAAATATTCTAATCCTCAAAAAAATTCTGGGGAGATAGGAAGTAGATTCTTTATTTGGACATTATCTATAATCACTGGATTTGTTATGCCATTAGAACCTCCTCTCATGATTTCACTCTTAGCTCCCTGGTGCTCAGCACTACATCACCTTTGCTCTCAGAGTTCTGGGGATGGAAGGCATTCTAGGAATAAGGCAACAGCTCCACTGGAGCATACCAGGTCATTTGGGCTCATGAAGGGCTGACTGTTCAGGGGGAGAGCAAGAAGTTCTGGCTGCTCAGCACCTGCTAGAGAGGAGAGCTTGTCTTGTGGTAGCAAGCATGGCTTGTCCCCATAGCTAAGCAGGGTCTGCCCTGGTTGCATATGAATGAGAGACTTGATGTGTGATCACTGCAAGCAAGATATTCCCCTCAGGGGATGAAGCCGCTTTGGGAAGAGCAGAAGGTTGCAAGTTCCCTCCCTGGCTTCTCCAAGATAGGGCTGAGAGAGATTCCTGCCTGCAACCTTGGAGAAGCCGCTGCCAGTCTGTGAAGACAATACTGAGCTAGATAGACCAATGGTCTGACTCAGTATATGGCAGTTTCCTATGTTCCTAGATATAGGCGGTTTTCACTAGGGCCAAGGGTCTCAGTAGAGGTGCACTCCTCCTCTGAGAGAATCTTTTCTGGACTGCATTCCAGGTGAGTTTTGACACAGACATTACCATCAACCATAACAATGTTTCAGCTTATTTCATGAAAAAATAAAATCCATACAGTTGTTTCAGCAGTTACTTCCAAGAATTAATTCTGTTCAGATGATTCAAGCCGCCAATTCTAAACATAAAATGGGTTCATGAAATCCAGATACTTAGTTAAATTACTCAAGAAAGTCCCTGGGAAGTAATGTTGTTCAGTCCATATAGTCTCAACTGCCACACCTGTTCTTAAGGAGGTGGGATGGGAACCATCAGTTCTCCCCTGTACACAGCCAAGAATTCTTCAGTCCTGCCTGCTCCTCTCCTGAATGGAGACACCAAAACCTGTAGTCAGAATTTTGAGAGGCAACAACTGATAGGGAGTCTTTCCTCACTACACTCTTCTACCTCTCTAAATATTTCCTAATTTTTTTCCCTTTTCTTAGTACTTCCTCCTTCAGAACTGACAATGGCCATATGAGAAAAATTTCTTAAGGCACTACTTTCAGATATGATTGAAAATTACAGTTTAAAACTAAGGCAAATTTGGAAGCTGCAGGGGTCTGAAAATGTGTTAACCATGAGCTCCAAAAGGGTCATGCCCATAGATCATAGCTTCCAAAAAGCATAGACAACCAAGGTTACTTGTTCTTCATTAGCTACCCTTTGTTCATCCTATCAGTTTCAATAAGAGTGTTTTAAAGTGTGAGAGTCTTACGTGCTAATAAGACGGTGTTTAATCAAGCTATTTTTTGTTGGGCAGAACCCAGAAGAATGGGAATTAAGTCAGTTATGACCAGTTTGTCTCATTGATTTCAATGGTAGTTATGACTAGTCTGGATCCGTTGTTACTGCCTACCACAGAAAAGCCTTAGTCCAAACAGAAACCATGACGGACGCTTCTTCTTGTCTGCTTGTAATCCTTCGAGGCATTAAAGCTAAGCATAGGCTCTTCTTTTTCCTTCACCTCTCCTTTTCCAGCATCCTTTGGGGCAATGAGAATAGATGGGAGGAACAAGCACACCACTTTCAGATTATGGCGATCGAAGACCCGACTTGAAGCAAGAGACAGCTGGCTAACCTACCATGAGGCAGACGGCGCGGGAGGAGGAAGAGTTGGAACAAATTCAGAGAAACCGAAGGAGGTGGCAAACAGCAACATGCAAAATTGTTTGAAGTTGCCCGCAGGTTAAAAAAAAAAGCCGTTGGGACAGAAACACGGGGAAACAAAGTAGATTCTAGAGAGGGCAGCTGTGCTAGTCTCTCAAAAGAAGAACAAAGCCTAATCCTGCGATACCTAAAGACATCAGTTTTGTTGTGACATAAACAAAGCTGAGTCGTTATTTCCTCACTCTCTCAAAACGGAAATTGTTTTCCATTGCACAAAGCAAATAAGGAGAAGCCATATTTCAACACTTCATACTAATTTCACCAACCGCAGAGGTCCTGTTGGTATCTTAAAAGTGTAGACGCAGTTATAAAAAGCTTAAATCATAGGACAGACAGTAGTCCTTTGCACAATTAAAGCGCAATCCTATGCATTCGGAAACAAGGTTACTTTTTTAAAAAGATACAAAAAGCATCTATGTGAGCAAAATAGTCTTTTAGTATAAAACCATCTAATTAATAGATTCATTAGGAAGTAATTCCACTGCATCCAATGGGAAACGTAATTTAATGTGCCGTTAGGACTACAACTCAACTAGGAAATAAACACTGCACGCAAAAAATTAACTTCCGATTTATACAGGCCTGTACTAGACGGTTACAAAAACAAAGAGCCCCAAACAAACCCCAGTCTTCACGTTTCTCCTTTTAAAGGCAGACGAAGAAAAATGGTAATCTCCCCCTAAACCACAGCGTAACCTATCTACCCAGCACATTGATTTAAGCATGAAAGTAAAACATAAAACATCCTCGCTCGAGTTCTTTTACTCGACTAACTTCTGCTCGTAAATTATTGCCACCCGCACGTATTTTCCCCTCCCCTCTCTCTAGAGCGCTTCTTGGTTTTCTCATGTTTCCCGCCCCATTTCCTCCTCTATTGTATTTTTAAACCACGCTATTTCACTCACCTCGGGCCAATAGTAACTCTGAACCTTTTCCTTAGCCAATAGCAGGCCCCTTTGAGGTATTTTTTTCAACAAGATCAGCCCTCCAATAGGAGGCGGGCTCTTAATCCCACTCACCCTCTTTCCACACTCCCTAACCGGTTTCAACGGGTATGAAGCGCAAGCAACCCCCCTTCTTTCCACCCCTTTCTCAACCAAAAGTAGTTGTGACGTTGATCGGATTCCTGACCAACCACGTACTTTAAAGGATACGGGGGTGTGGCTTCCAGAGATTCAAACCCACCGGGCAGCCAATAAAGTGGCTTAGTGGGTGGGCCTTACCAAAGAGCTTAGCGGGTCAAGTTGCTGTGGCGGGTAGGGCTGTGGAAAACAAGAGGATATCAAGTGCGTTGGACGCGATCTAGTCGGTTGTCGCGAACGAAGGAGACGATCTAAGCGCTCGGCCGGATCTTCACGCGTTGCTCGCGGCTGCTACTGTTCCTCCTCACCACCCCTTGAGGCAAGAGGCTGAGTACCACACGCGTGTATTTCTTTTGCTTAAGGAAACGGAGTTGGAGTGCCTGGAGCTATGGGGCGCGGCTGCGTAATGGTGACGGGGCTGTTTTTATGGAGGGAGCAGCGACGGTACCCACTGAGAGGCAAAGTTTTTTGAGGGGAGAGTTTACAGGGGAGTCCTTAACAGGAGTGGATCCTGAGCTACTCGGCCAGCCGCTTGCTCTGTGGGTGGGTGGAGAGAAACTCTCCGAAGGCGGGAAAAACGCGCTGGTGAGGGGCGCAGGAGTATTTGGGCGGGAAAGTGTTGCCGCCACAGGTCCCTGGGGTTGGGCAGGGGTTGCAGCTGGCTACCTCTTCCGTCGTCCTTAACCTCCCCCCGTCTCCTGCCTTCCTCCTCTCCCTTTTTCTCCACAGCGACCCCAGCCATGGGTAAAGGCGACCCCAACAAGCCTCGGGGCAAAATGTCCTCGTACGCTTACTTCGTGCAAACGTGCCGCGAAGAGCACAAGAAGAAGCACCCGGATTCTTCGGTTAACTTTGCCGAGTTCTCCAAGAAATGCTCCGAGCGATGGCGGGTAAGCGTCTCCCCCGCCAGGCCTAGAGAGGCCTAGCCCAGCCCGCCTGGCCTGGCCCCCTCCGCCCCGCCTCGCCTCTGTCCCTCCCCCACCCCCAGCGGCCTTGGCGCGCGTTGCAGTTGCAGGGCAGGCGCCCGCCCAACTCTTTAAAAGGCGGGAACTTGCGTCGGCGTAGTCGGGCCTTATGGTTGCTTCCAGCCCGCTAAGCAAGCTGGCTCTCTCTCTCTCTCTCTTTCGTGGCTGGCTCTCTTTCTTCCCCAGTGGGGCCCCTCAGTGTGTGGTCGAAAGTTACAGTGCCGTCAGAACGACGGGCCTTGCCACCACGGCTGAAAGTTGCAGTTTTAAAGAACCCGCTAAAAGTTTTTGCCTGTGTCACAAAAATGTGCATTTTAGGCCTTTAGGAAGCCAATCCTCAAATTGAAAGTTGTTGGGATGGCAAAGTACAAGTAGGAAGGAAGTGCTAAAATGCTATATAAACAAGATAATAGCAAATATTTTAACTTTAATCTTTTTTTGCATCTTGACCTTTGAAAATTGGCTTTGCTAGGGGTGAATAGCACTGATATCTGGATTCCCAGTGGTTTAAACTGAGAGGATTCTTGCTATTTTGGTATGTGGAACAATAAGGACTGCAATTTTGAACATTAAGCATCCTGGATTATGGAGAAAAGGCAGACACACAAGCACCTTGTGGGGGAAGCTCAAAATAGTCTACTGTTGCCAAAATTCGTGAGTGTGCTTTCCCCACTCTGTGGCCAATGGGAGTTGAATCTGAATGTCTCTCACAGGTCTTCAGCATCAAGGGTAAGATAGAATTACCCTATCCTATTGGGTATTCTTCCCCTTGTTCCCATTTCCCATCCATTTTCATGAATTTGAATATGGATGTATTGCAGGAAAGTTGACATAACAGCTGTGCTCATGGAATTGCTTTGCTACTAAGGAAGAGAGAAAGTAGGATAAAGCATGTTGTGCTTGGCCTTTTCCCAGGACAACTTTTGTAGTAACCTGGATGAGTCGTGCCTTCTATAGGACCTCTTTAGAAATGCATAATAAGCAGCACAGTGGTGTTTTGGCAATTTAGAGGTATTCTAATATATGCTTGTGCTCTGTCTTGTGGCTACACAAGATCTATAATCTAGGAATTGCTTCATTTCAGGGGCCTGGTTCAAGAGTTCCTAACATCAAGTTACTTAAGCTTACTAAAAAACACCAACAAAAATGTGTGTATAGTTCCTTTTTTACTGTAGTTGTGTGGAGCTTTTGCTAATACCTTTCAGCATTTTCCTAGGACTTGCAGGTTCCTAGTTCCCAAAGCGGATTTCTCTGCCCTGTTCTAAAGGTGGAACAGGGTCAGTATAGACAAAGTTACTGAGGAAGGGTGTGGCTTTCTTGGGCGTAAGTGAACAGGGCACACTGGAACCAGCTCAGTTTTTTTTTTAAAGCAATAGGAACAGCAAATTGGAATTGGTGGTGCCTTTTATTGGCTGCCACTATGTTCTCTGTACAACCCACAGTTACAGCAGAGGCTGTGGATGTGTAATGGTGCTGCCCCCACTGTTTTATATGGAAGATACTTAACATTTCAAGACTCAAAAATTTGAATTTGTTTGTGGGTATCCCTTTCTCTTCCTTTGCTGTAGACTATGTCTGCAAAAGAAAAATCTAAGTTTGAGGACATGGCAAAGGGTGACAAAGCCCGTTATGACAGAGAGATGAAAAGCTATATTCCTCCTAAAGGTGAGAAGAAGAAGAAAAAGGATCCCAATGCTCCAAAAAGACCACCGTAAGTTGATCTTCTTTAGGAATCTTCTAAAATACATTCGTAGACTTTAACTGGCTTTTATATCTGTTACGCCTATAGGTATTGGCTTGAAAAGTAAGCTAGGTGTATTTCAGTGATTTATTGCTGCTTGAGTGCTAGAACAATCCCAGCTTAAGGAAGCATGGGAGGAGTTGTCTGTGACACATTCTTGCTGTTTGCCTTCTAGATCTGCTTTCTTCCTGTTCTGTTCTGAACATCGTCCAAAGATCAAAAGTGACCATCCAGGTCTGTCTATTGGGGATACAGCAAAGAAACTAGGTGAAATGTGGTCTGAGCAGACTGCTAAAGACAAGCTACCCTTTGAGCAGAAGGCAGCAAAACTAAAGGAGAAATATGAGAAGGTAAGTAAAAGCTGCTATTTCTCAGTTTGTGCTCTGTAACACGTGAGGATTTGTTATATTATGCCACACATTGAAAACTATTGTTGACAATATAGCTTGTCTAAACTAATATGGGGGTGGGAGGATGAAAATGGCCTCAAACTGGTGGGAGATACTATACTGTATTTCCTAAGGTATGTTGACAGCTCCACAAACATTTGATGCCTTACATATTGTCATGTTTAAATGTCACCTCTGGCAACTTTTAAAAAGACACTGAAGACACATTTATTCACCCAAGCTTTTAATTAGATTTATGGTTTTAATTTTTGATGTTGGTTTTTAAATGATTTTAATTGTAAATCACCCAGAGACACAAGTTTTGGGTGGTATAAAAATACATCAAATAAATAAAAACCCAAACCTGAGTTTAGGAGTTCAGAGTATCATTCTTTTTGCAGGATGTTGCAGCATACCGTGCCAAGGGTAAGGGTGATGTAGGGAAGAAGGGTCCAGGTAGGCCACAAGGCTCTAAGAAGAAGGCAGAACCAGACGAGGAGGAAGATGAGGAGGAAGAAGAAGAAGAGGAGGAAGAAGATGAGGAGGAAGAAGAAGAAGATGATGAAGAGTAAAGCGATAACTTGCTGTAAAGATTTGTGCTCAAAAAGTCAATGATTTTGCTAAGAATGTGAAGTCAAGTGCAGCTCATTGTTAGCTTCAGTATAAAAACTGTACAGAATTGTGTATAGGTAATGTGATTCTCTGTAGGGAGACCTGTATTGTAATGTAAGTAGTAGCTAAATGCTGCTACTGTTAGAATTTAAAGGCTGATATTGTCAAATGTTCTGGCATATTTAATGGTTCTTCTGAAATTCAGTGACTGCTCAATTTTCAGCAAAGTAAAACATAGATAGTAAAATAGTCAACTTTGTCCTGCATCCTATTGCATTGTATTACTTTTTTAACAATTTTGTAATAAAATGATGTACACTACTTTTTCTACTACACTGTTGTGTTAATTTAACTTTCTCATTGCTGGAACTGTTCTGAAAGTTTGATGGTTTATAAATTAGGAGTAGCTATTTTTGACCAGATTAATAGTTGCATCTCTGCCAACAATTTTCATATTTTAAAGCATTGTAAATTTCTTTGTATAAGTAACTGTATACTATAAGTTTGTCAGTAGCAATCATGCTACTCCATGTAGTACTTACATGGTCCTACTACTACATGTAGTAGGGATGTGCATGGAACTGGTTTGGAGGCCCTTTATGGTCCTCAGAATGACTGGCGGTTCCACAGGTTCAAAGGCAGGGTGGTATATATTTTTTTTTATGGTGAGGAAGTTGCCTTTAAGTCTGTTGGGATGGCAGGGAGCTGCTGCCCCGGTGTCCTTGACCAGAAGTAAAAGTACGTGTGCCAGGTACTTCCTTTTTACTTCTGGCTCAGGAGGACACTGGGGTGGCAGAGAAGTATGCTGCTGCCATGTTGGAGACTTTTTAAATGGAGCACCAGCAGGGGAAATGCAACAGGAGGGGTAAGGGCCCTTAAAGGTATGCTCCTGCCTTCGAGCCACCCCCTGCCGGTTCTGTGCACATCCCTACTACATAGAGCTGCATTTAACAGAATACAGTATGAAATAACTTATGTAAATGAGACCCAAGTCTAGTAGAAAACTAAAACCCCCACCTTAATTGAGATGATTGGGTTTTAATGTAGCACAACAAAGCTTTAGAGTTTCCTTTGTGTATGTTGCCAACTCTACCTGGAAAGCCAAGTGTCTGCTTGGCTTTGAGCTTGCTCTTACTGTAGCAAAGGTAGAAGGGGAAGTGGGGAGTAAGCTCACACCCCAGGTAGTCTCTTATGTTCTCCTTGCATCCCCTTCTGCAAGCCTAGTCTTAAGCATTTACACCTTAAGTGCTGCAGCAGGGAAATGCTTGTTGCCAGTTCGAATCCCCTGAGCAGCAGTGCTATAGGAAGATGCTGAAAGGCATAATCTCAGACTGTGTGGGAGGAGGCAATGATAAACCCCTCCTGTATTCTACCAGAGAAAACCACAGAGCTCTCTGGTCACAGAAGTTGAAATTGACTTGATGGCACACTTTACCTTTTACCTTGCGCTTGCATACTTGCTGGTATATTTCAGAGAAGAGGTCAGATGAAACATGCAAATTATACTCCCTCCCACCTGCAAGGCAGTGGGGTACTACTCAGTTCATGTTCTAGGAATTTTTTCCAAGTGTTGACTGGTGCCTAATAACCTTTCCTCATAATGAATACGAGGATTCGTTGCACACCGAAGAATGTAAAGACTTCAAAAATTTCTAAAAAATAAACTTGAGTACCCCAATACCTTGCAAGTGGAGTATGTGTAGTTGACACTTGACAGTTGGCACTGTCCAATGACAGTCAAAATGAACAGAAGAAATGAAGATGTGCAGTGAGTCCTCGGGGATTCATTATGAGGGGGAAAATACACCAAAATCCAAACTTGAATAGTGACCACACATTTGGTTCATGATTTTACTACTCCAAGGGCTAGAGTTTACCTTTTAAAAATAAAATAAAGCTGGGGATCCATGTTAGGGTTAGGATAGGGTAACTTCAAATCTCCATTATTTCCTATGGTGGAAATATATAAAATCAGTAAAAAAGAAAATAAAAAGCAAGTGCCTTAAAATTTGGATGGTAGGTGGCACCCATGGGGAGCTACCCACCATGCAAATTTGGTGCTCTAAGTGGTCCAAATCAATCCTAATCAAACCCAAATTGAATTGGGTGATTGGTTTTTGGCAGATAAGTTAGATTCCTTATTACAGGAGGGGATGGTAGTTTCTGAGGAGGCCAAGATGAACTTTTGCCGGAGGGTCCTGTGGTGCAGGGCATATAGCTATATGAGGAGATCCCCGCTTTATTTTAAGCTATGTGGGATATAAAGATTGGCTGTAGATAGTGTGCTAGTTCAAGTAATCCAGTGTAGGATTTGGAACAAGCTTTGCTGTGTGCCTGATTTATTAAATCTCAGGAGATTCTCCTGAGATAATCAGTTACAAAAAGTGTTGGTTGTCAAGGTGGACACACAGAACACAAGATTAAGCAGGGGAAGTTCTTTTGATACAGCATTAAAAACTACTAGCTGACCCTGCACAGAGCATCTGTGTGCTCTTTGGGGCTGGTGCTTACCTCCCCCCCCACCTTCTGCCCCAGTCTCCACTTCCAGGCCCAGCTGCCTCCTTCCCTCTGCGACCTCTGGCCCCACTTCCCCCCCTCCCCTCCCCTCCGCCTTGCCTCCGCGGCTGGGCTGGCCCACAGCTGCCTCTGGCCAGGCCTGCCGCTGCCACGGTGAGGCAGCAGCGGGCCTGGCCGCAGAGGCGAGGCAGCGGTGCGCGCCTGGCCGCTGAGGTAAGGTGGCGGGCCTGGCCACCATGGCGGCACCTCGGCCTGGCAGCCTGAGCCCGGCCGGAGACGGGCAGGTATGGGGGGGGAGAGGTAGCCGGCCATGAGCACATAGATGCTCTGTGCGGGGGTCGGCTAGTAATAGATATATTCCTCTTCTACAATCAAGAACATCTTCCGACCAGTAACAGTTGCATTCAAACTGACTATAACCATCACAGGCTCCTTCTCCCTATCTGCATATGGAATCCCCACTGCCCAATCAGGTGCTTCTGCTTGCAAACTCAGCCAATCGCCTCCTTCCTACCACGTCACCGCGCATGGCCCGTCTACAAGAAATAAGTATATAGACAGATTTTTATTTTAGCTTTGCTATGGAATAGGTACATAACCATGAACAGGTGGGATGTAGATTTACTGTAGCAAGAGTTGTCTTAAATATTCACATAAATCCAACTGTTTGAGAAACTGGATTTAAGTTCTGCATGAAGCATTGTTATATTTATAGCAGGGTAGCTCAACTGTGTCCCTCCAGCTGTTGTTGGACTACAACTCCCAACATTCCTGACTTGCTGAAGATGATGGGACGTGTAATCCCAAAACAGCTGGAAGGACAACTTTGTGCACCCCTGATTTGCAGGGTGGTGTTCTGTGGCTGTCTTCTGTCATGATTCTTTGCAGTATTGGGGTTGCCTTTAAATATTTTCTGTACATTGGGAGGAACTTGCTCTCAAACTGAATTATAACCAACTTTAAAAAGGTGGGGGTGAAGCTAAGGTGACTGGTAACCCTTTTGAATTTATCCTTTAATTTGAGATTGGCTGTAGATCATCTTGCTAAGTAATATTAGAAATACAGTTTCTTGTACTCTGATAGAGTTTGTAGCCACATTCCTTATGGAAAGTAAGTTTGAGATAAGCCAGCTGTGTGTGTCCGTCCATCCCCCTATCAACATCACAATGCCTAGAGACCAAGTTGGGCCAGATTTGGTACAGTTGTAGGGACATCTCAATCCACGCAAATTCAAGATGATGGATATGTTGAGACAGAAGTGGACTAACTTCACAAGAAGTGAGGATGGTAAATATTCTTCATTAGTGGAGGAGTGTATGCATAGGTCGGTTGTGCCTCCTACTTACTCCTGAGACAGGGCCAATAGCAAAGCAGCTCAGATAACCCATGTAGGAGGGGCAGACCCACTGCCTGCCAGTTTCCGACCTGTCTGGCTCCAGTGCCTTGTCTGTCCCTGTGTCTCTAATAGAATAAAGAAGGGGCATGGCTGCATCAGCCAGCTGGGACTTTTGCTTTTAGCCCGCTAAGCATCATCAATGAAATGCTGGGACGGCGGAGTGTGAAGGAAGCAGCGAGAGAAAGAGGCTTCCCTTTTAGGCTGAGTGCCTCTTCCACATGCTGTGAGCGATGCAAATCTCAGGTAGACTTTGAGTCCCAAATGAAGAAGTGGTGGGACTCTTAAGGTGGTGTGGCCATGGTCTCCCAAATGGAGAGGCTGCCACTTGCCCGTCCAGCTCAGCTGTAGCCCAATGCCCCTGATGGTTCGGAATTGGCTGTGTATGAAGTAGGTGATATTGGGGGCTCAGGCAGCCCTTAATCAGCCTGGAGGAGGGTCATAAAGTTCCCAAGGACTAGCACATGCAGCCTAGCTGGGATACATCAGATGTGGCGAGTCTTGGCAGCTCCCAATGGCTGTAGGGTTCAAAGAGCTCAGTGCTGGTGTGGGTGGAGGAAATCCCCAAATACATTCAAGTCTGGCTGAAGGATCTGGTCCTAGAGGAAGTTCTGTATGCAAGGAAAGGGAAAGTGAGGAAAAGGTTTTCTGACCATCTTGGAAGAGTCCCCCCAAAGGTGGAAAAAAACCTCCTACAGAAGCCTCAGGGGACTTCTGACTCTGCAGTGGCAGCTTCTGCAGATAGAGGGTGACTGACACAGAGAGGCTTCTGTTCCCTCCAGGTGGGCTCTGATCAGGAGTCTAGGCCACCCAGATAATCTGGAGAGGAGCTGGAGGCACCCATCCACTCTCCTTAAGCCTATCCAGCCATCTCCCTTTGAACTTGGCAGAGTTCCAAAGAAGGTGGGAAAATACTCCATTATACAAGATTTGGCCCTGACTTTGCTGAACTGAGGTCTGCAGACAGAGGGCAATTGCCACTCCAGAGAAGCAGAGAGGCCTTTGTTTGCTCCTGTGAAGGCTCTGATCCGGGATCACCACAGCTCTGTGGGTTGCCTAGAGGCACCCACCCTCTCTCCTCAAGGCTCTCCAGCCCCCAAGGGCCCATCCCTTTCTCCTAATGGGTTTCCAGCCCCCAGGGCTCCACTCCAGTTGGATCCTATTGATTTCTGTCATCCTAGGGAGGACTCAGACAATCCCCCTTCAGGCAAGGAGGAGGGTGAACTATGCAAGGAGAAAGCCGGCCCGGAACATTCTGCTTCTTTCAGGATTTTCTTCCAGGGAGATTTTGCAGGGTTACTGCACAAGGCCCACAGGACCCTCAATCTAGAAGGGCAAGGGACTTCTCCACCCATAGAATCAGCGGGTAACCAGGAGGTCTTTCCACCTTCCCCACCCACTGAGAATAGTAGGCCATGCCCCCAACCTTTTACACAGACCATCAATTCAAAATGTCCTAACTCGGACAAGGGCAGAAACCTTTCAGGTATCATGAAGTGCTTTTATCTGGCCCCTATGGCGATCATGGACATGCTGGGTTATTTTGGTTGAGGTGCCCATGGCTGCCTTGGTTAAAGGCCAGATCCTAGGGATGGGGGCAAATTATGGAAAAATCCAGATGATAAAAGGTGCTATGCAGTCACACAACGCCTCTGTGGTCTCATCCATATTTACCCACGCTGTATGCCATGCAGATTTCTGCCAGAGCCCTGGCATGCAATATGACTATATGACTTGACTTAAGCTTCAAGAGTTGGAAGTCTCATTCCAATCTGGCTACCAAACCCTTCAAGGGTTCAGTTAACTGGTGAAAGTTTTGACCTGGCTCTGCTTGAGACTAAAGACAAAAAGGCCATGCCATCTCCTCCTTCTAAGGAGGATAAGAAAACCAACAAGGTGCTCAATTCTTCCTTTTGGACATCCAGATTCCCCTTTCACAACTGTGAATGGAAGGAAGCCATAAAAGGGAAGATGATTTCCTTCAGAAAATGGAAATCCTGTCCAAATGAAGAGAACAGGAAGGAACATAAATTCTGGCAAAAGAAATCCAAGGAGACAATAAGGGATGCAAAAAGAGAATT
Organism: Hemicordylus capensis; assembly: GCF_027244095.1. Lineage (NCBI taxonomy): Eukaryota > Metazoa > Chordata > Lepidosauria > Squamata > Cordylidae > Hemicordylus > Hemicordylus capensis. The sequence continues at coordinate 78,202,117 of NC_069661.1, read as the reverse complement.
TGAGGAGCATATAGCTAGAAGTGTCAAGGGGAATAACAAAAACTTCTTTAAATATATAAGAAGCAGAACACCTGCCAGAGAGGTGGTTGGACCCTTAGTTGATGAGGGGCATGAAAGGGATTATTAAGGAAGATAATGAGATTGCAGAAATGCTGAATGAGTTCTTTGCATTTGTCTTCATGGCAGAGCATACTGACCATACACCCTCCTCAGAACTTAGCTTCTCAGGCTTGGAAGCTGAAGAACTGGGCCAATTTGAGGTGATGAGAGAGGATGTTCTTAACTGTTTTGGAAAACTAAAAATTAACAAATCACCAAGGCCAGATTTGTTCCAGCCAAGAGTTCCTAAGGAACTCAAATGTGAAACTGCTGATCTCCTAGCAAAAATACGCAACTTGTCCCTACAATCAGGCTCTGTACCAGAGGACTGGAAAGTAGCTAATGTACAGGTGAAACTCGGAAAATTAGAATATCGTGCAAAAGTCCATTAATTTCAGTAATGCAAATTAAAAGGTGAAACTGATATATGAGACAGATGCATTACATGCAAAGCGAGAAAAGTCAAGCCTTAATTTGTTATAATTGTGATGATCATGGCGTACAGCTCATGAAAACCCCAAATCCACAATCCCAGAAAATTAGAATATTACATGGAACCAAAAAGACAAGGATTGTAGAATAGAACAATATTGGACCTCTGAAAAGTATAAGCATGCATATGTATTCAGTACTTGGTTTGGGCCCCTTTTGCAGCAATTACTGCCTCAATGCGGCGTGGCATAGATGCTATCAGCCTGTGGCACTGATGAGGTGTTATGGAAGACCAGGATGCTTCATTAGCGGCCTTCAGCTCTTCTGCATTGTTTGGTCTCATGTCTCTCATCCTTCTCTTGGCAATGCCTCATAGATTCTCTATGGGGGTCAGGTCAGGCGAGTTTGCTGGCCAATCAAGCACAGTACACTGTATACTTTTCAGAGGTGCGATATTGTCCTAGTCTACAATCCTTGTCTTCTTGGTTCCATGTAATATTCTAATTTTCTGGGATTGTGGATTTGGGGTTTTCATGAGCTGTACGCCTTGATCATCACAATTATAACAAATTAAGGCTTGACTTATCTCGCTTTGTATGTAATGCGTCTGTCTCATATATCAGTTTCACCTTTTAATTTGCATTACTGAAATTAATGGACTTTTGCACGATATTCTAATTTTCCGAGTTTCACCTGTAACTCTGAATTTTAAAAAGGGATCTAGCTGGGATCCAGGAAATTACAGCCTGGTTAGCTTAACTTCTGTGCTGGGCAAATTGATGGAAAGCATACTTAAGGACAAAATGGTTAAACACATAGAAGAATGGGCCTTGCTGAATGAGAACCAGCATGGCTTCTGCAGGGGCAAGTCTTGCCTTGGAGTTTTTTGCGCGAGTCAACACGCATGTAGACAAAGGTGATCCAGTTGTATACTTGGACTTCCAAAACGTTTCTGACAAAAGTTCCCCACCAAAGGCTCTTGAGTAAACTTAGCAGTCATGGGATAAGGGGACAGGTTCATGTGTGGATCAGTAACTGATTGAAGGACAGAGGGTGGGAATAAATGGAGAGTTTTCACAATGGAGGGAAGTAAGACATGGGGTCCCCCAAGGATCTGTACGGGGACCAGTGCTCTTTAACTTGTTCATAAATGATCTAGAAGCTGGGTTAAGTAGTGAAGTGCTCAAATGAACAGAAGACACTAAACTATTTAGGGTAGTGAAATCCCAGATTGTAAGCTTCAAAAAGATATCTCCAAACTGGGTCAGTGGGCAACAAGCTGGCAAATGCAGTTCAGTGTTACCAAGTGTAAAGTGATACATATTGGGGCAAAAACTCTGAACTTCACATATATGCTGATGGGATCTGAGCTATTGGTGACTAACCAGGAGAAAGATACTGGGGTCATAGTAGACAGCTTGTTGAAAGTGTCGGCTCGGTGCACGGCAGCTGTGAAAAAGGCTAATTCTATACTAGGGATCATTAGGAAGGGGATCGAAAATAAAACTGCTAATATTATAATGCCTTTATTCAAAACTATGGTGCAGCTACACTTGGGAGTATTGTGTTTAGTTCTGTTCACCATATCTTAAGGAGCACACTGTAGAACTGGAAAAGGTACAGAAGAGAGCAACCAACTTATGAAGTAAGGCTAAGCATCTGGGGCTCTTTACTTTGGAAAACAAGTGACTACAGGGAGACATGATAGAGGTGTATAGAATTATGCATGGAGTAGTAAGTGAACAGAAATTGTTCACCTTCCTCACAGCACTAGAAGCAGGGGTCATCCCGTGAAACTGAAGGTCGGGAAATTCAAGACCGACAAAAGTAAGTACTTTTTCACACAGCATATAATTAACCTATGGAATTCTCTGCCACAAGATGTGGTGATGGCCACTAGCTTAGACAAAGTCATGGAGGACAGGTCTATCACTGGCTACTTGTCTAGTGGCTATAGGCCCCCTCCAGTCTCATAGGCAAGATGCCTCTGAATACCAGTTACAGGGGAGCAACAGCAGGAGAGAAAGCAAGCCCTCAAGTCCCTGCCTGTGTGTTTCTCAGAGGCATCTGGGGGGCCACTGTATGAAACAGGATACTGGACTAGATAGGCCATGGGCCTGATCCAGCAGGGCTGTTCTTATGTCCTCAGTTTTGATCAGATACCATAGTGTGGTCCCTATCTGTATTAGCATACTCCATGCAGAAAGAAAACATCCTAAGAGTCAGCACATAATCCTCAAGAAGTATTTGTTGGCCTAAAATGTTCTGTTTCCAGCTTGTTAAAATATCTTGCATGGAACACCACCACACCCATCACCCAATTTACCATAGTTCAGCTAAAGATGCTGTAATACAGTGCAAGAGGAAAGCAATATTTGTATGGCAGAATTCCCCTCCCTTCAAAAAGGAAAGGATTGATTTGCAAGTGGAATCCTCAAGATCTATCATTTAGGCATCAGTGCCACCTTCTGCTTAACCTTGGTATGCCTTTTCAAGGCATTAACCTTCAAGTATGCTTCCTGTTGATCTGTACCAGGAAATCTATTTTAAAAATTAGGCAAAGATCTGACTAACAACACTCTTAGGCACAAGTTCCCTCATTCAACCAAGTATGTGTACACAGAAACCTGATTCCATCCGTACACATATAGCCCTTCTTCTATATTTATAAGATGGATCAATGTGAAGGAGTTTTCCCTATTGATTTCTTTAGAATAATTAGGCTCTGTCAAATAATGAACAAAAAATATTCTATTTTTCTTTAACACTCATATATGCATAAATACAGAAGTTTCTGAAGGAATTGGGATTCAATGGGAATATGACTAGCAAAAAAAATATTGTTTTTGGTGCAAGTATATTAATAAACCACAAGTTAAAATATTTATTTTCCTCATCTAAAAAAACAAGCAACCTAGAATTGAGATATACATAGGATTCCCAGATTTATCCCTAATAAACCCTTTTAAGATTTAAACAATCTTTACAGAAACATACAGTGTATCAAAATCTGCATAAATCAAATTTATAAAATGTGTAGAAATGCATAGTGATCAACTTACAAAGCAAGGATATGGGATATTTTTTTAAAAGCGGGTTACAGTAAGAAAAGTCATTAGAGTAACAGCTTTTGTCGTCTTGTAAGACCTGGAGTTTAAAAATACAGATCCATATTCACATATAGTATTGGATTTTAATGGAATTGCACACAGTACCCATTTCTCTCTCGCACGCGCACACACAAACACCCCCCCCCTGCACAATCTATGTGCAATTTCCTTCACTTATGCATAGTAATGTGATTAAATTAACCTCTACCCAAATAAAATGAATGTTTTTCCATACACACAAAAAATAATAAATGTACCCACACCCTTATTATACTTCTTTCAGTTTCTTCTTCCTTTATTTTCTATTGTAATTATTCACACCTTTTAAGGGAAGTCTGAGAAGATTAAAGAAACCGGAAAAGATCCCAAGCTATAAGCACTTGGCCTTCTTAAGACCAAATTGCCATGTTCCTTAGTTGTTATCCATAATTGATCCATACCTAAGAGAAAGAATTTGACCTTAAAATTGAAGTGTCTTCATTATGCAATTGTAGGAGTTGATTGAAGAGAGTTAGAGAGTTATACTATGAACTCAAGGTATATTTGTGTTTTCAAATAAAATCACTTGGGAGTTTAATTTTGAGCTGAAATTGAGTTATCAATCAAACTGTTTTGGATAGGAATGCATCTGCACAGAGGCCCTAATCCAACAGATCATTAAGCACGTTCTGACTTTTTGAATTCAGGGTAAAATATTGAAATAGGTCTTGATCTTTCATATACTTTTTCAAAATGAAAGATTTTAGGGCAATGTTCAAATTCAAATATTTAAGAAATAATTTCCCAGTCTTTGGACTTCTTGGTATCTATCTTTGTTCATGCTATGGCACCATTAGATCATTTCGGATCAGAACACCAGGGATTTGAGACAAATTCCAGGCTCTTAGTATATTAGAACCAAAGGGAACTTTTGAAGCCATTTCTATACAAAATAGTTTATCCCGACCATTCTAATCTACACATGGATCTCTAATTTACAACACCTCTTTACATAGTAATTGTTCGTAAAATAATTTTGAAGTTTTTGAAACATTTCAGTCATCTTCAACCAACTTCCATTTAGCACAAGTAAATAATTGGATCAGTTTTACTCTTCTACATTGTGCAGATGTAGACATATACAGAAGTTTTGTAAGGCATGATGCAGCAGGGAAGTTAGTGCCTGTATGTTTCTAGCTGACATTTGGAGTGCTCACTTCCACTGAATGCATCACTTAGTGCTAAATTTCAGTTTGATATTGCAAAATAGAAGACTTCAGCTGCTTTAATGTCATCTTACACAAGTGGTTCATGGATTTAAGTGCTACTCACTATACCAACTACAAACTTCTCCAAAAGGTTCCATTGATGTTATAGCATCATTATTTTGGGTTCGTCATGATCTGTGCCTCAGTTGGTTACTTTATCGATATAGAATAAGTAGTACAACAGTCAAGTTGGAAATCTCTCTAATCATGACAAGGGCAGGACCAATTAATTCCTACTAAAGAGAACCTCAACATACCCATACTATGACAAATGCTTTTCTCGTGAACTAGAGAGAAAAAATGAAGGAGGCACTAAATATGTTGAAAATTCACCTTTCAAAAAAGCAGCATGACTGTGAAGGAAGGCCACCCTGGCTAAAAACCTGTGGCAGTGCTTGGTAAGATGTAAAATCAAAACAACGTAGAACAGGTTGATAATCATCACATTAGAGCAAAGTCTGGTACTCCAACCTTTTTCAAGTGTGAATGTAAAAACAAACAAAAAAACTGCCTGCAGACCCCTGAGTGTAATCCCAAAGATGACAAGAATTACTTGAATCCAATCCCTCTGTTCGTGCACAACCAGAAGGCACTTCCACACGCACACGGGGAATAGCCGATTCCTCCCCCGCCTCCCACGGCCCCTTGCACCCACCCCAAAAGCCACTCAAGAAGGTGCTTCTGCCTTCAGGAAAGACTTTGGAATAGGAGGTGGACACTGCTCTAAGAAGGGAAGTGGAAAAGCCCCTTGTGCACGTGGAAGCAACCTCATGCTACTTCAGATCCAAGCCAGCACTTTTAACTTTGTTCCAGTCACACAGAAACAGAGTCAAAAGCACATTAAATCATCATCTAAGAAACGAAACATCTTAAAACAAAACAAAGAGATGTAAACATCTATAAAGTTTAAGGTAAGAGCAGTTTTGTAAACATTAACTGCAGATGATAAATCGATCACAGTCCACCTCTGTCTTTCATACAGATCAGGAGGCTCTGGGCTTACAGCTGTACACAGTTAATTGTTGCAGCAGTTTCAGGCTATCTTCAGTTTATACAAATTAATTTTGTCAGTAGGTAGGTTTGGGCTTTTTCTTTTTTGTCTACACACTAAGGATATTGTTCATTTCCCATTTTTGTGTTGGTTTACTTGAGTCACACTCAGAAATAAACACTTGGTGTAGAACCTCTGAACGGTCCAAACATTTCCCTGAAGGGATATGGGCAAATCGATGTAGATTCTGAAAAACAAAAAACAAGCAAGAATTACTACTTTCCAAAAGCAAGTAATTTGGGGGGGGGGGGGTCACATTAGGCTTTTTTGTAGTAAGAGATGAGAACAGTTGTTTCAAAGTTTTATTTGTGGATAAAGAGGTGAGGAAATACATACATACACCAGCCAGTGTGGTGTAGTGGTTAGAGTGCTGGACTAGGACTGGGGAGACCCAAGTTCAAATCCCCATTCAGCCATGATACTTGCTGGGTGACTCCGGGCCAGTCACTTCTTTCTCAGCCTAACCTACTTCACAGGGTTGTTGTGAGGAGAAACTTAAGTATGTAGTACACTGCTCTGGGCTCCTTGGAGGAAGCACGGGATATAAAATGCAACAACAACATCAACAACAACAATAATAATTCATTACGGAAATCATATCAATTTTGGTAATCTATAAGTATAGACCAGGATCCAAACAACTATAAAACTAGTTCCATGAGCTATGAGGCCTTCAAACTTCTTCTTTTTTTTGAGAACAGAACAGAAGCTGCCTGTTCCAGATAGTAATCTGCACTTGAAACATATGGGAGTTTCAAAAGCAATTCATGATATGGCATGGTAGGCAGCTATTCAAAAGAAGGGGCGGGGGGAGAGTCAAAAATCCCACTATGCTAGTACATGTTCCTTGCCCAAGTCCAAGTTCTGTGGATCATGGAAAAATATTTGCAAGGATTTTTTTTTTAAAGAGTGTTAATTTTAAGGAATTCATAAGTAGACCTAATGCTACAAGCAAACTGGGTGGTGCAGAATAATCTTTTCACTCTCATCAACCACCACCTTTCCTTTCATATGTTGTAAATGGCAAGGACTCTAAAAACATATCCCATTGAAGTTATACAATCCTCTGTTTGGTATAGAAGAAAGCAGTTCCCGTTCCTCTTCTCTTGGGTGCCTTGTATATACAAGGAGACTGAGGTTCCGTGAGGGCTAGAGCCTCCTGTACATGTCTGTTTAATTAGTAAAGAGGCTTGCCTTTTTCTCTCATTCCAAACCTCTGGCCCAGTGGCTAGTCAAGATCAAGATCAAACCAAACTCATCCAAACTCCAGCAACCAGCCAACCATCACTCTATTTCCTCCTTCTGTTACATGTTCTACACTCAAGCCACCCCACTTGCCTTTCCCGAGTCTCCTTTGTCTTGTGCGCTCTTAAGTCACTCCAGTGTCCTTTCCTACACCTTTTTCTACAGTCATCCTACTTTCCCTTTCTCTTCTCAACTGCTTGTCAGCCAACCTAGCATTCACCTTCTCTCTACTACAGCTTTCAGTCCATGCAAATTCTACATGTTTCTTCAAGGTCATATGAATCTCCTCTCCTCTTTGTGTCCCATGCGGCTGGCTCCAAAATGTAATGCTTACTGCTAATAATTTGTACCAGTGTCTTATAACACTAGCTTATAAGAATTTTGTTAGAGACCCTCAAAGTTGTTAATTCTCCACTTTCAGAGTCACAAAGGCAGTTTTTTTGTTTGTTGGTATACAAATACAGATTCCCCCTACCCCCACCCCCCAAAGAAAAGATGCAAATTCAGACCATTGTAGACTCCCTTAGATACCTTGAAGTACTGCCACTCCTTGTATTCATTTAGATTGCAGTGTGTAATCATAACTTTTGATCCATCTGGTCCTTTAGTCAAGCACTGGTCATACTGCATAAGCTGGTTAGCTTCATTGATTCTGAAGAGCTAATAGGAAAACACCACATTAAACCACTGAAATATTTTATACAGTAATTGTAAATTAATGCTGACGCAGTAAACTGACACCTTAAAGATGTTATTGCTTCCAGATAATGTTCAATTCCCAGTCTGTTTGACTTTTGGTTAAGAATTAAGTAATGTAATTAAGGGTAAATGTTTTTTACAGTTATTTAGTAGCTGAGTTAAGGGACATTAGGAACAAGTTGTATGCCATATGAGAAAATGGACACAAATCGAACAATTCAATTTTGTCTAGCAGCCTTCATTCTGTGCCGAAACAGAAGACAGTCAGTACCACAAACCACTAATTTATGCTCATCACATTAAATATTCACAAATGATAGAATGGTATTATGGTTATAGCAGGTCTTTTTGTTTCATTTTTCTCATAGCAATAGCAATAGCACTTACATTTATATACCGCTCTATAGCTGGAAGCTCTCTAAGCGGTTTACAATGATTTAGCATATTGCCCCCAACATTCTGGGTACTCATTTTACCGACCTCGGAAGGATGGAAGGCTGAGTCAACCTTGAGCCCCTGGTCAGGATCGAACTTGTAACCTTCTGGTTACAGGGCGGCAGTTTTACCACTGCACCACCACTGCGCCAACATGAGGAAGCCAATCCCCCGGCTGGCAAGCTGAGAAAAGGTCAAGGGTGTGTTGGGTCTTTCTGAACCACTTGGCCCAGGTATGCTAGTCTAAGGACACCCTTAGTTACAGTGAATTAAGCCCCAGGATCCTTTGCCTGCCTTCATATACAGTGAGGGAAATAAGTATTTGATCCCCTGCTGATTTTGTCCGTTTGCCCTCTGACACAGAAATGATCAGGCTATAATTGGAATGGTAGGTTTATTGTAGCTGTGAGAGACAGAATAACAACAAACAAACCCTCAAAAGCCCAGTGCCCAAAAGTCAGCGATGGATTTGCATTGTAGTGAGGGAAATAAGTATTCAATCCCCTATCAACCAGCAAGATTTCAGGCTCCCAGGTGTCTTTTCACTATAAGCAGGTAACGAGCTGAGATGAGGAATACCCTCTGTAAGGGAGTGCTCCTAATCCCAGCTTGTTACAGTACCTGTAGAAAAGACCCCTGTCCATAGAAGCAAGCAATCACTCAGCTTCCAAACTCACCACCACGCCCAAGACCAAAGAGCTGTTGAAGGATGTCAGGGACAAGGTTGTAGACCTGCACAAGGCTGGACTGGGCTACAAGACTATCGCCAAGCAGCTTGGTGAGAAGGTGACTACAGTTGGCACGATAACTCGCAAATGGAAGAAACACAAAATAACTGTCAATCTCCCTCGGTCTGGGGCTCCATGCAAGATCTCACCTCGTGGAGTTGCAATGATCATGAGAACGGTGACAAAGCAGCCCAGAACTACACGGGGGGAACTTGTCAATGATCTCAGGGCAGCTGGAACCATAGTCACCAAGAAAACAATTGATAACACACTATGCCGTGAAGGACTGAAATCTTGCAGTGCCCGCAAGGTCCCCCTGCTCCAGGCAGCACACGTACAGGCCCGTCTGCAGTTTGCCAATGCACATCTGAATGATCCAGAGGAGAACTGGGCGAAAGTGTTGTGGTCAGATGAGACCAAAATCGAGCTCTTTGGCATCAACTCAACTCGCCGTGTGTGGAGGAGGAGGAATGCTGCCTATGAGCCCAAGAACACCATCCCCACCGTCAAACATGGAGGTGGACACATTATGCTTTGGGGGTGTTTTTCTGCTAAGGGGACAGGACACCTT